>NC_141925.1:37515653-40000028 GCF_057802395.1 Ceratotherium simum simum | reverse complement strand
CTAAGTACCTCACCCACCAGATCACCTTTCCCTTAACAAACTATAAATGCTCCCTCAAAAATGGGTCTCCAACCTTGAGCAGATCCGTTAAGCGTGTGCTTTCTAACCTAAACAAAGCCCAACAGGACCACTTCCTCCCTTGGATCAGACACTACCCAGGATTTCTAATGAGCCTCGGTTTCTCACTGGAGGTCCCCAACCCCCTCAGGCATGTCGTGTTCTCATCAATTAGCGTTATGCTCGGACCTCCCGTTCAGAGGCAGCAGAAAAGAGAGGGCAGCCCCGGTCAGACTGACCGGTGCTTCGGCTCAGGGGTCGCACAAAAAAACTGCTCTGGAACGCGAAAGGGACAAAGTTTCATTTGCTAATCCCCTGGGGGGAGGAACAGGCTTTGCAGGGCGCCAGCGCCTCCACCGTCCAGGGCTGGGTAGGGACAGGCTCCTCCCCACAGCCCTGCCAGGACTAGTCTGCGGTTCCCCAGAGGCCACAGCTCCCTAACCCACTCCTCCCTCCCCGAACCCTTTCGGCCAAGCTCTCTTCCTCCCGCCAAGCGAACCTGGGATCCCGAGCCTCACCGTGAGTCACAGCCGCTGGGGGCCTGGGACACCGACGCGCACGGCGGCCGGCGCAGCCGGAAGTGCGTCACAGCCCTGCTCCCGCGGAGAGTTGTGCGAGGCCGCAGCGGTCCCTCTAGGAATTCGGGAGGTCTTCTCTATATCTCGGTGTCTCGGGTGCGCGGGAGGCTGGGGCGAGTTAGGGACTCGCAGAGTCGCCCCCTAACATGAACAGGCGGGGACCTTGGCCCCCCCCCCCGCTTTTTTTTTTTTTTTTTTCCAGAAAGGGCGGAGCAGATGAAGGCTTCGGCGGTTCTCGCACCGCGCGCCCCACGCCGCGGGCCAGGGAGAGGCGTGGGCGCGGTGGTGACCTCGCCCCCTCACGGACTTCAGAGCCCGGGTTACCTGTGACGCTTAGGCCCGTCACCTCGTGAGAACTCGGCCCAGGTTTATGGACACGGAGCCCCACGCTTGGCCCACGAAGCCAGAGATTCAGTTGTCACTCTCAGACCGCGTCATGGCGGCATCAATCTGAAGTAGCTGTGCCCTTGGGCTTTTTGCGGGGTCTGAGCTTCCAGCGCGGGGTCTCAGAGGCTGCCCTCCGAGCGCTCCAGGTGCTGCAGGACGTGATAAAGAAGTCTTTGGCTACCTCTGTCTCCCGCTGCTCGTGCTGAGCCGCAGGCTTCCGGACTAGATTCTCAGTGTTGTCGATCGATCTCTGGTCTACTCGCTCTGGCCCCCATGAGGTTGCTTTTGCCTGGTCCCTCAAAAGGCGCACATGTTGAGGGACTGCGACATAGCTGCACACGGAATTCCCTGTCTAAATGCACCACAAATTTATAGAAACATGACATCATTTTTCTGTGATGTTTTCTAGGATCATTAAAAAATTTTTGTTTAATTTTCAAAGACAAACGAAAAGTGGAGAGAATGACAGCCTCCATGTACCAACTGGCCAGTTTCAGCAGTTGTCGCCTGGTCAGTCTTGTTGCATTCACTCCCCCGTGCACTGGTCAGACGTCTTAGATGGGGCTGTTCCGTGTGCTACATGTTAAGAGGAGGGTTCAAAAGCCAATAGTCATCCAGAAATTAGCAAATCAGAAAGTGTGAGGTCTGAACACCATGCCATTTGACCTAAGAGAATCTGGAGAATCTTCTCTTACTGAGGGAGGAGAAGACAAGGGGAGAATGAGGGACAAAGCAGTCTTAGTTTTCAAATATATGAAGTGTTGTCATTTGAAAAAGTTTGTCTTATAGGACCCCAGAAGACAGAAGACCAATGAATGGAAATGGTAGAAAAGTTTGATCCAAGGATGGACTTCCTAATCCAGTTGCTAAAAAATGGCCGCTTGCTGCATCATCTTGTGATGTTTTGAAGAAGTGGGAGAGCCCTGGGGATGGGGACAGCGGGAGTTTTGCAGAGTGAATTTTTGGGCTAGGTGACCTTTAATCTTCCAGCTTGCCCCAGACTCCTGTTAGTTTTTCCCTTAACCTCCAGCCCTTTTACAACACTCATTTACCATTACCAGTCCCTCTGCACACCTCCTGTGAGTACTTACCAAGAGCCAGGTACTGTGTGAAGCACTTGGTTTCAGTTCTTTGTTGCTGCATAAAAAACTACCCCCAAATTTAGTGCCTTAACACAATGATCATTTCTCACATGATCTCACAAACCTGTGGATGGGCTGGGTTGTTCTGCTTCCTGTGGTGTCAACTAAGGAGCTGGGATGGCTGGCAGTTGGTGCTGGCCCAGACTGGAAGCTCAGCGGGGCTGCTGGCCTAGGGCCTCCACGCTCCTCCACGTGAGTCCCTCTGCACGGCTGCTTGGGCTTCCTCACGGCATGACGACTGGGTTCCCCAAGAGGGGCGTTTCAAGAGGTCAAGGTGGCACTTGTAGATGTTTAGGGCCCAGGCTTGGAAGTTACACAACATCATTTCTAGCATATTCTATTTTTTTTTTTTAAAGATTTTATTTATTTTATTTTTCCCCCCAAAGCCCCAGTGGATAGCTGTATGTCGTAGCTGCACATCCTTCTAGTTGCTGTATGTGGGACTCGGCCTCAGCATGGCCGGAGAAGCGGTGCCTCGATGCGCACCCGGGATCCGAACCCGGGCCACCAGCATCGCAGTGCGCGCACTTAACCACCAAGCCACAGGGCCGGCCCAAGCATATTCTATTGTTAAAACAGGTCACTGGGCCAGATTCAAGGGGAAGAAACACAGACTCTATCTCTTCGTCACATTGCAAAACAGCATGTGGGATGGGAGATAATGTGGTGACTATCTTTGGAAGCAATTTACTGCACACATTTATCTTCATTATATCAATCCCATGAAATATTATAATCCTGAGAATACTTACTCCTGTGAAATATTAAAATTTCCTATTTAAACATCAGGAAACTTGGGCTCAGAAAAGTAAGTACCCTTTCCAGTGTCATACAAGTGATATGTGAGAAAGTCAAGATTCAAACTTGGCTCTTTCTCCAAAGCCTATGCTTTTAAGCATCTATTCCCTCTGAGTTAGACTGGAGAAAGGAGAGAAGATTGAAGGGAACAGCATCACTAGGGCTGAGGGGAAAACCAGGAAACCTGCACAATTTCATGAGCCACATGTGTTGATGCCTTGGTGGTGCTCTATCCAGCCTCTTAGTCAAAAGGATCCTTGGATCTTTGCCTCGTCATGCAACCAGCGAGTTGTGATGTTGCGGCTTGAACGAAATCCTTCCAATTCCAAGGCCATTGTTCTTTGTAAAGCAAAGGGGCCTAGAGCTGCAAAATATTAATGCCAAAAGAGACCTTAAGGACAATCTGGTAAAGCTCTCGTTTTCAGACGAAGAATCAATGCCTGGAGAAGTCAGATCTGAGGCACACTAGCGAGCTAATTCGTAGCAGAGCTGAGAGTAGAATCCAGATTCTCTAATTCAATCCTGTGTCCTTACCATATCTCAACCGAATTTTTAAAAATAGCATTAGAAAGCTCAATATGCTGGCCATCCAAATCATACTGTATTAAAACAAGTTAACTTAGGATGATCCATTATTATCTTCCATTAATAGAACCATGACCATATGACAAAACCACAAGAGAGCAAACAAAGGAAAAGTTAGCCAGTGTGACTGGTGGCTCACTGTAATGTGTCACCTGCATTTCCTCTTCAGAATGGTTTTGATTTTCAAGAACCTCATAGTCTTCCAATGAATTCATTCAACAAACACTTACCAGGAAGCTACAATGTGTCACCATTGTGTTAAGGCACAAGGAAAAAATGAAAAATACATGTAGTTCTTGGCAGATTTGTAACCAAATAATTACAGATGTGGTCAGTAATAATAGAGACGAGACCAATAAATGGTGACTGAGTGAATCTGTCATCCTGGGTATCCACACTCCAACCTCTTGTAACATGCAAACATCCTTTCTACGGCAGCCCTCTGCTCCTACCCATTTCCATGGCAGGGAATTTACTACTTTAGAGGACAGTTCCTTCCTTTTGGAGAGTTCTAATTGCTACAAGTTCTTTAAATTAAAGCAAAAATTTGCTTTCCTATAATTTCAACATATTGATCCTAGTCTTCATTGATTCTTTTCTCTCACAAAATGCATGTAGTTCTTCTTGTCAACCTTTCAAAATATTTGAAAATGGTCACGTATGATTGTCCCAAAGACCACCTGCAACAGTCCCACAATCTAGTCTTAAAGTTGCTTCCGAATCTTGGAATATAAAATGTCTGAACTGACCGTGGGCCCTCTGAGGGTACACCGTTCAAGATTATTTGGCTTGAGAAAGCAGAAGGATTCCCCTCCCCTTTGCAGAGGAAATCAGGAAGGGGAAAATCTACAGTGGTTACTATAGGCCCTGGCTCCCTCCCTCCTCTTCCAGCAGGGCGGTCATGGTTCTCTCTAAAATGGTTGCTTTCTGGATCTTCCTCACTCATTCCCGCCATGACTTATTTTTGCTGCCATCACTATGATTGGCCAGTAGAGGGCGATCAAACCTTGATTTCTCTTAGAACAGCTCTGAAAACTCCCCATTTTTCTTCCCAGGAGTCAGTCCACTTGTATAGCTGCAAAGACACTCATTCAGCTAAAGAAAATGAAAGGAAAAGAGAATAAAAGCGGAGTGATGTAGTTAGCCCCACAGCTTAGAGCTGGAGCTCTGTTGCTAATGAGATTTGGATTTGGATGTGCAACTTAATTATCTGGAAAATGGGCATAATACCTGTTCTGACAACTTTAAAGTGTTTGGATCATGTGAGAGTGAAAAATAGCTTTGCAACTAGTTATACCAATAGTAAGGGATTTTTAATCTTCAAAACTCTTGGCTATAATATTATTTCTGATCTCTTTGGTTTTAATGTCAACCCTCCCCTCCCCCTGCCCCACAGGAATATATGTGGCTCCACCTAGCACAGATCCTTTTTTCCATTGTGCTCTCCCTGGAGAGGGCCACCTGCCTTCTCCTTAATTAGGGAGGGTAAAGTTTCCAACCAAGACTTTGATGAGAGCAGATCGCTGGCTTGTTCCCCTCTGTTTTGGAAGAACCCAGAAAAAATTTGTATAATCTCAGAGTAGAAGATCACAAAGGGCATCTGGCCCAGCCCTCTGCCATGCAACATGCCTTCCTGCCCAGGTCCCCTGAGCGTCCCCCAGCCACAGCTGAATGCCTGAACTGAGGCAGCCGCCTGGCTCTGCAACTGGGTTCTTTCTTCTCCCAGTGGCTTTCACTAGGGCCACTCTTTCTGGTTGTGCAACTTGTGCCCTGCACAAGCCCGGGGCCACACTCATCTTATTATCAGGGAGTTGTACTGTATAGTGATCCCACTTGCCAGCAGGAGGTAGTCAAGTGTCTTGAGGAAGGGGTGCCTTTTTCTAATTTGCCCCAAGTCCTGGTGGCAGCTAAGCAGAGCTGGCTTTACCTGCCTTACTCATTGCTGTATCTCTTTCCTTTTATTATTCCTGACACCCAGCACGTGGCCTGACAATAGTGTTTGTTGAAAAGGATTTAGTTCTAGTTCTTGGAGTCATGCAGAACAACTGAATCCTGCTTCTGACATGACACGCCTTGAGATATGTGAGGGCAGAGACTGAGTTCCCAGTGAGTTTTCTCCTCACCGAGCAAAACCCTTTATTGCACGTGAGATGTGTTTGCTTTTAGCATCCTGCAGTTGGTCTATCTCTCTTTTAAAATGTGGAATCCAGAACCAAATGCAGGGCACACGATGACATAACCCAGGTAGAGTCATCAGCCTGGTATCTCCTATGTTCAAGAATCTGGAGTGGAGGCTGTGCTGAAGACCTCTGAGACTTGGAGGCAGTGGTGGGACCTACTGGCAAAGGGACATGGGTAGTTTCGGACAAGAAAGTTCTCTCACACCTGTGCAGCAATTTCCATCATTCCAGGGGAAATTTGGTTCCTCGGAGGATTTGGGATTGTAAAAGGAATTTTGTCAGCTGAAGGATTGGGGCAGGGGAAAGAATTGAGCAAGGATTGGGGAAATTTCGGAGAATCACAGAAGCCATGTGAAATTCTGTCCATAATATCTGGGACTGAAATGGACCCAGAGCCTGGATCTCCAATTTTCACAAAGACCTGATTTCAAGGTTACATGTTTTAGGGACTTACGGGGTGGAGGACACTGCCATCATGTTTCACTTAAAAAAGGGAGACTTTTGTGAGGGGTAAATGAGGATTCAGGAGAGAAGAGGGAGAGGCACACGGAGGAAATAATAGCTAATATTTTTGGAACACTTATGTCAGGCACAGTTGTAGGTGCTTTACGTGTAATGATTATAACTCTATGCCCATTTTACAGATGAGGAAACTAGGATCACAGCAAGTCAGTGATAGATGAAGGACTGATCATAGGCAAACTGACTCCAGTGCCTGTGTGCGTAACCTTATGCCAGGATGCTCCAGAAATGTAGTTGGGGGACCACATAGCTGATGTTATGAAGCTGGGAGAATAACTGAGCTCATAGAGGACAGGGCACAACCAAGTAGTGGAAAGAAGCTGGTTGCTGGAGTCAGACACACCTGATTTTAAAATCCAGCTCTGCCACTTACTAAGCCACTTCACTTTCTGGGCCTCAGTTTCTGCATCTGTAAAATGGGACAACTGTCTTTGCAATGTTGATGTGTGGATTAGAGAAAATTCATGGATATTATTATTCACGAGTGAAGGAACGAGAGAGAGGAGTTGAAGGACAGCGTAATGTGAACAACTGACAATGGTTCAAGGAAATGGTCAAATGTTATAGAACAATAGGGGAGAATGAAGACAAGAGAAAATGCTCTGTCAAGAACACCGGTGATCTTAAACAGCACCATTTAAGTAGGTGGGATGAGAGCTGAGTTACAGGGGCTTTAAAACAGCAGTTACGGTCCACTTGGTGGAGGAATTTGGTAGCTAAAAGGAAGGGACAAGGTAAAACAAAAGATTTTTAACATTTGCTTTTGCTCCTTAAAGCTACAGGTCTGTGCTTACTTAAATGTAGAACCGGTGTTGAGGGGTGAGGAGCTTGGAGGCACCAGAGAGCAAGGCCAGGGGCTCCAGGGAGCAGGAAGGACCAGTGAGTGAAGCACATCCCGATGGCCTGGGGCCCTTGGGAAAAAATACTGAGGGGTTATCTGCTGAGAAAGGGTGAGGTGAGGTAGGCATTGGAGTCTGGGGAACAGGAGACACCCAGACCACAAACCCAAGACTACGGGATTGTCTAGCAGGGGCAAGCGTATGAATGAAGGTAGCCATGTCTGCATGTTCTCCTCTGGCAGCTCTCTGTAACTAAGGCACAGGAATGGAGGAGGTGGGGGAAGCCGCCAGGTTTTGAACTGGACTGGACAGAGCGAAATACTGAGAGCAGCTCTTGGATGGGAAACCCTGACCCTTGTGACTCCTGGGGCTGTTGTCTGCACTGGGGGTTCTCTAAGGCTCTGGTCATCTCCATGCCCAAGCCTTTATTAATTCAGGACCAGAATCTCTCACAAGGCCCACTGTCCACAGCAGTGACCAAGTTCAATAATGTACTGATGGATTTCTTCCCATTCCACTACCCTGTCCCTCACTTCTGTTCTCTGGAATCATTTCCTTAAATAAATCATCTGCACACAAGCCCTCACCTCAGGTTCTGCTCTCTGGGGGACCCAGGCTAAAACAATTGGACCAGATAGGGTGAAGTTCCCCTGAACCAGGATTTGGTTGTGAAGATACCTGAGTAAAAATACATATTTTCTCCACATGTGCCACCTTTTATTTACTTAAAAAAAAACTTGTTTATTCCACCACAGCCCTGGAGACCAAGCAGGGCTCAGGGTAGTATTCCTTAAGGATTCTGAAACTGAGGCATGGAGGAAAACAGAACACTCTGCATCTCTATTCTGGTTTCTAAAAAGGATGAATAAATCAATTATTTAAATGAGACAAGGTAAAAAATCAAATTGCATTTGTCTCAATATATTATGCAGTAACAAAACAAGGTTATCAGGTTAGAGGTCATAGTTTGAAGGTCTAAACAATCAGATTACATGCTGCAGCTACTGCTAGGATGTTCAATTTTCTGTTTCATAAATTGGTGACTTTATTTTAATGGTTCCATCTTACGAGAACATTGTTTTGGGGATTCATTAACAAGTTACTTTGTTCCATGGTTTTTCATCCTGTCGCCCTCTTTCCAAGAAGCTACCTAGAGCTCTAAGGTGGAGTTTCATAGGGAGCTCTGTGAAATTACTTAGAACATGTTCATTTGTGTGAGGATTGTTTGTGAGTCACAGTTCTGGTTTTTAACTTTGAAATCATACTTTTTTCTTTACCCAAAACATGGGCATTTACACAACCAAGGATGACAAAAACAAAAAACAAAACACCACAAATATTGCCACCTAGAGATGATAATTTATTGTTTTACCATGACCCAGAAGAGAAACAACATAAAGAGAATATTTATTACAAACCCCCACAATTTCCTTCCCCAACCTCACTACTCTAACATTTGTCAGACACCACCGGCCTCCTAAAATGGACCATTGACTATAAATTTTCTTTTGCTGCCATTTCTCATGATTGAAACTTTAGTCCACAATCAAGGTTTCAAATGATTATTTTCAATGGAGGAGGGGTTCCCTAGTTTCTAAAAAAACAAACCACTTCTCCTCTAAGATTCCATTATTTACTGAAAGAAGACTTTCTAGAAAAGTTAATGAGGATTTTAAATGAACGAATTTAATTTAAAATCATTTACTGAACATCTACCAAGCATCTGGACTCTTCAAAGACTAGTGAAATGAAAAGGCCAGGTTTTAACAGCAATAACTTAATTCTGCAGGCATACCAAGACAAGTAAGTTTCTTCTTTTGGTCTAATTTATTCTAGACTAAGAAACTAGAACTGACACAACAGGAAAGGGTTGTTTTATCCAGTCTACAGATAAACAAGACAATGCCTGAGTTAGCTCTCTATACAGATTTAGGCTTATCATGTTGACTTGGTTGTAATAATCTATATTTAACTAAAAGTTAATAAAAATACATATGTTCATTTTAAAATAATTGCTGATTTTGCTTGCATATCCCACCCTTTACGTCTAAACCCATACATTTTTAGAACAAGATTTTCCTGTATAATCACAGTGCGACTCCTCCCAGCCCACCCCCCTCACATATCTGCTTTTGTGTAAGAACCCCTGCCACCAGCAGAAGCATCTCTAACAAGCTTTGTCCTTGCTAGGGTAGACTAAAGCCTTCCTTCAACTGCTGAGTGGCTGAGGTGAGGGGGAAGGCAAGTGAGCACTGACCCAACACATCCCCAGCAGTTTCTCTTCTCTCCCTCCACCAGGCCTCCGCATTCTTCTTCTTCAGCTAGGAGCAGGGGGCTGCTACAACCCTCCTCCCCACTCCCTCCTAACACGCCTAACCTTGTTGGGAGACGAAATGACAGTGATTCGTGGCACCTGGAGCTGCCTAGTCCCTTTCCTGGACTAAAGGAACTTAAAACCCAAATCTGAAACTGGAATGAAATCCAAGTTTCAATACCACCTTTCACTCACTCACAGAGCTCATTCTTTATATCTTAAAACACTCAGCCTCACTGCTTAATGAGTGCTTGATGAAGGGAGAAAATTTAATTTTAAGACCAATTAACTTTGCTGATTACTATGTAATTTGGAGTCATGATGCTTTAGTAAATGGAGGTGAGAATCCCAAAGATTAAAAAAAAAAAAAAAGTGTTAAAATCACAGCAGACTACTGTTTAGAAGTCAACCTAATGCCCACTCTTTACCTTCCACTGATTTAGGATGAGAAAAACTTGAGGTTTGTGGTACCCACTATTAAACAGAACCAGACAATATGAAACTAACACGTGAAGACATTCTGTATTATGAGATGTCCAAAGTTTCCCCAAACTTTTGTTTGACCCGCAGAATTGGAGATGGCTTACCTCCCTATAACTTCAAGTTTGTTTTACAAAGCTTTGAAAAGTAAAACAGATAATTTCATTTTCAGATATAATAAAAAATTAATTTGAATAGCAAAATAAGTAACTGCTTTTAAACGTACAATATTGTGTCCATTCTAAAAACAAAAGCTAAATCTATGTTAGGAAAACTTTTCAAATAATGCTGTTTATTAAATTTTCCAGTAGTAGTTGAAATAAAAATCTATTCTAACTTCTATGAAAAGACCTATTTATGCCATTTAATTTCCTTTTTTCTGATTCTATATTTCACTTGGCAATCTGCAGACCTTCATTTGGTTTCCCAGATGGAGAACCCCAGCCCCCTTATCAATATTTCTGAGAGTTGCTCAGAGTGGAACACACAAAAATATGGCTCCCCTGGCAAGTATTGCTGTCACTGTTTGACTATGTTTTAACACTGTTACTCCATTCACACAATGAACCTTCCATGAGGATGGTAGGATGAACCTGGTTAGCTACTTGAGATGCGTACGTACATCAGGCTGACCAGACCCCGCAATAAAAGGTGATCAATTCTAGGATAAAAATTAGAAAAAAATTCTTTCACAGCTTTGAATCGTCACAAGCCCTCTCTCCTAATAATCATAAACCGGGGGAACTAATGGGAGCAGGGAAGGCATACAGGAGCACGGCCAAACAGAATATTGCAAAGTGCTTCTCAAGTCTTACCAGAAAAACTTCCTGCAATACCGGAAACTGGATGCATCTGTGCCTATTTGCCAGGAAAGAGCCATTTTGGTGTTTTCCTATCCCAAATTTTCTAAGCATTAAGATTTAAGAGTTAGTGAGGGAAGCAAGACTATGGTTTACAGAATCCAGTCAAGTTAAGTGGTCCCACTGGCCTTTCCAGTACACTCCCTCCTCTCGATTCATGGAGAAGACGCTCTTTCTCTCTGACAAGCTCCGAGAACCTATTCTCTTTGCTCGAGCTGGTGATCTGGCAGCTAAGAGGTCAACTTCCTGGCTTTGACAAGAACACTCTCAGGAAGCTGCAGATGTTTACAGGAATTGTTCCATTTGAGTGCCCCATGAACCAGTCTCTCCTAACGAATCTACTGACCTCCTCTCCTGATCTGATAAGCACCAAACTATGAAGGTTTTTTTCTCCTTTTCCCCCTCCTCAGTTCTGTGAACTGATTTTTTTGTCGATAACTACATCAACTTTTTCACTACTCACCCCAAAACTTTGCTCTCTTGAAGTGATGTGTTCTGTCAAATAGATTAGAATAAAATACACTGTTTACAGAGAACATACAGAGTAACAACAGGGACTGGAGGGACAAAACACTGACACTGACATTATGGTCATACAAAATGTACAGAAGTACCCAATAGTAACAACTTTTGTAAGAAGTTGTGCACTTTGCTATTTCTTTAGCATTTCTCCACATTTTTTATTTCTGTGGATCCTGTGGAGTAGAGATTGAGCTTCCTCTGCAGTGTTTCTGAAATTCATTACATGATTGGAACGTACTGATGGAATTCATTTTCTGTCCAAAGCAATGAGTGCTATCCATGAAAAGTTTTCCTCACATATAATATTAGTAGTCTATTTACAGCGTAAGCTTTCTGATGCTAAGGGCTGAGATGTGATTAAAGGCTTTGCCATATTTATCACATTCAAGAGGTTCCTCTCTGGAATGAATTCTCTGAGGTATGTAAGATGTGAATTATCTTACATACCAAACATGTCGTCCTCTCTGTACATGTTTAGCACAGTTTCACTTTTACGCCTTTAATAAAAAACTAAGTGCCTTACATACCAAGATGCCTCATACATCTGTATTCTCAGGCTTTAGCCTTGACTGCCAGGCTGGAGTAGAAACAAATACCCCACAACCCGAAAAATTTTACTTCTCTTCCTGGCAAGGTTAAGGTATATTTTTAAAAACCCTTCAAAAACTTCCATTAGGTCAACTAGCATGCTAACAGTTAACTGTAGAGTACTTAAACTGTTAACAGACTTCAGCCAGTCAAGAACTTTCGAATGACTATCTTGAGCACTAATCAGATGTAAGCCTTTTCGACTATGACCCAATTACACTTTACACTGAGCACCTGATAAAGGAATGCAATGCAAATGCTTTTAATAAACAGCTGTAGCCTGTTTTCTTCAGAAAACATATCTTCATATAGCTGGTTCAAGGCTGAAGATCTGAAGCAACCCCAGGGCTACCCCACGTAGTCAGTATACTGTCCCAGTAAAATGGGAATTAAATGTCGGGGCACAGGTTATATTTAACTTTCATTTAAAAAAAACAAACATGATGGCTGACTTATGTCAGCATGTAGCTGTGGCTGAAAAAAGGCCAATGTGGAACCCACCCAAGCTCTTTCCCTCTTAAGAACAGTCAGTGCTTTGATCAGTGTCTTGAGTTAAGGACCTCACTGCTTTCAGTTGCTTCGCGGCAGCCAAAGTCTTTGCTCAAAAGCGCCAGCAGTTTTTCCATGCAACCACTGCTGTGGCTCAGCTCACTCTTTGAAGAAAATCCTGAAAGCATTTTTTCTACCTTCACTTTACTATAAAGAGTTACTTATACTCTTGTGGAGTATCTCTTCTGTTTTTCTTAAATTGGATGGATAGAATCATTCTGGTCACCAGCTAACTTCCTTGAAGTCTTTCCAGGAAATACTGATGAAACTGCTTCGAAGCTAAAGAGAAGTTGTGGTTGGTCCAACTTGTAAAGACAGGCCAAAGAGTTACTGCTGTGCAGAACTGGAGTTTGGTCTGGAGCTGAGGCCAGCTGCCCCCACCTCAGTGGCTCCCCATAAAGCTATGCTGTCTCACGGGCTTGAGCAGTTGTTGAGCGAACAACAGATGAATGACAGTTTTAGCTCTGTTTCTTGAAAGAAAATCTCAAACTCTATGTGGGGTTCTCTCGTTATGGGGATAGTCCTCAGGTTTGTTCTTAGCAGATGTTTCTAAGTTCCTGCAGGGCTGTCCACAATCATTTGCATGCTCTCATGAGCAGAGTCACCTCTACCCAAGTTCCTGATGAAATACCTATGTAGCCCATGATACTTGGGTCTCCTGTATGTGTATGTGAAACCAGTCTCGGTCATGAAATTTTAGGCAGCCAATGGACAAGATCAAAGTTGCATAACCTCACCTCAGTCTTTAGTGATGAGAAACAGAAAAGACACTGAGGAGTATGACTATGATACAGCTAAACCACACCTTAGCATATTGGTGAACTTCACAGAGCAACAAACGTGTTTAATAATTGCCAGCTAACGATGCAAAAATACTTTTGCAACGTTTCTGGAAAGTGTGGGGAAAAAATGCTCCCTGCAACTTTCCTTTTTCTGAAAAGCAACAAAAATCACATCTTCTGAACTATATTATTTAAAGTTACAAATGATTCAGCAAGTGCCCAAATCATCATGTTGTTCAGCAGCCGACTGAAGAGAATTCTGGCTAAGATCTTTACCATAGAAAGATGTCAAGAAATGGCCTTAGTAAGCGTTCACATTTTTCTTCTTTAAGATCATGACAAGAGTCATTTCTGACATTCCATGGTATTTACTCATTGATCCATATTTAGAAAGAGTCTACGCAGGTGGCCAACCAGCGCCTTTCTTTGATATTTAGGACAAAAATAGCATCAGACCCTAGAGGATTAGCATGCCTCAGGCTCTGAAGGTCCTCTTCAAAAGCTGGGTCAGGCTACCCCATTTCAGGCACTCATGACTCACAGGACTTTATCATCAATGTAAAAGTCCTGTTAGAAGTCAGGCATAATGAGGGCCTCTCATGTGTTCAGCACTGTGTCCAGCGCTGCCAAGGATATAAATATATCCCCTTGATGATCGAAGCATCTCTTTTGGGGGGTGATGAAAACTTTCATACACAAAACAATGAAGGATTAGAAGACAGTACACAGTCAAGTGCCAACTCGTGGAGAAATGCATCTAGGAGTGCGATAGTGCTTTAGGGATTTCTAGAAGGGAGAGAAGTGTTTTGAATCACTGTTGCTATTTCAGTAGAATTTATCTCAGTGACGAGGACAGAACCATCTACGTGTTGCAGTCCTTTGGAACTGTAGACTGGTGCACATACCCTCTCTTTCAGGAAGAGATAGAAATCTTTGGTTTGATACTCATCAGCACAGTCCTTGATTTCTATAGCTTTGGTAGGCTACCAGTGATCATATATATAACTTATTGTATATATAACTAGTTTGAGCAGCATGCCCCAATGGAGTTTTTAACTGTCCCTCTTTTTTGCGAAATAAGGGACAGCAAGATGGTGGCCAACTAGGGCTTGTTTGCAGCAAGCAGCTTTTTGACCTCAGTATCATTTTCACAGAGCCAATCTTAATCTTTCAATTATACATTGTGGTTGCTGAGAGTCCAACAGTGCCTTAAAGGTATCTTCATTACTGAACAGCTTGACATTTTCCTGTGTGTGCTTTTATCCTGTGTGGAAATATCATGTGGATTATCCATGTGACTAGCTTTTCCCTGCAGGGGCTGTGTGGAAGAATGACATGCCCACGGACTACGAGAAGGCAGAACGCTGCTGATGTAACCACAAGGATCCTTACTGTGATTTTTAAAAACTCTGTTGAAGCTGTTTTTTTTTTCCCCCTCCACCGGCACATACCTCTGAAATAATTTTAGAAACAAAGGGGGGAAATGGCTTTTTGACAAATTCTCGCTTTACACACAGCTTTTCAGGAATGCTCCAAATGCATCGAGGGAGGCTGGGCTGTACTCGGAGGCTCTCTCTCGGGTATGGATTCTGTGATGCAGAGTGAGCGTCGAGCTCCGGGTGAAGGCCTTGCCACACTTAGTGCACTTATAGGGCTTTTCTCGGGTGTGAATTCTTCGATGCAAAATAAGGTATGAGTTTCGGTTGAAAGCTTTTCCACATTCGCTACATTCATAGGGTTTTTCTCCGGTGTGGATTCTCTGATGTTTAGTAAGGTCTGAGCTCTGGCTAAAGGCCTTCCCACACTCATTACATTCATAAGGTTTCTCTCCGGAGTGGATTCGCTGATGTAGAATGAGATTTGAGCTATGACTGAAGGCTTTGCCACACTCATTACATTCATGAGGTTTCTCTCCTGTGTGGATTCTCTGATGGAGGACAAGGTTTGAATTAAGACTGAAGGCTTTCCCACACTCACTACATTCATAGGGCTTTTCTCCAGTGTGGATTATTTTGTGGCGAATAAGGCTTGAACTCCTTGTGAAGCATTTACCACATTCATCACATCGATGAGACTTGGTTCCTGTCGGAACTTCTTCAGGGGTGTTAAAGTTTGAACTGAGGCTGAAGCTTCTTCCCAATCCTTTACCCTTCTCCCTTGGACCTCTCTCTCCGGTGGTGGGTTTTTTTTCCTTGACTGTAGCTGGCCCTGAATCTCTCTTTTCTTTTCCAGTTTTCTCCTCAGGGTTTCTCAGCTGCCTTTCTGCTATTCTGCCCTGCTGTTCACGTTTTTCTCCAAAATCTTTCTGGAATCTTCCCGTTGTCTCCCCACGTGATGCTGAGTCTTCTGTGATTTCAGCCTTTGAGGTTGACTCCTCTTTCTCATTCCTGTTTTCACAACCTGACACAATAAATAGAAAATACAAATAGCACCTTTTTCTTTTGAATATATAGGTTAATCAAGTGACGTTGTTTTTCAGGAAGCTTCTACATGCCTGCAAAATGACCTTACAATATTAATCGGAGATAAAATAGGAGAAAAATAAGGAGAAAAAATAGGGATAAGAAGGAGCAGAGCTGGGAAACGCAAGGGCAGGCCAACAGTGCAGAGGACAATCGAGGGAGCGTGCAGAGAGGACAGGAATGAACAGCCACGCTGGGGAACGAGCAGAGGGGACAGAACCAGTGAAGGAAGGAAGGGATGTGGAATTGAGGAACTCAAGAGATCACAATTCACAGTTCTACTGTTGGTCACCTGATAATCTGAAGGAACAAATATACATTTAAAAAATCATATTCCATTTCCAATGCAAGTATTCATGAATTTAAAAAAAAAGAATGCACAGATCTTTCCTAGAAAATGGTAAATTGTATTAGCAGAAAGAAAGGAACATAGTTAATAAGGGAAAAGAGAATACTCCTCCAATTCTGTGAGATTTTTATCAACAAGGTGATGGTTATTGGGCAAAACAAGGAGCTCTGAACTTGGCAGTGACGATGACCTTCAGACACAGGAAATCGTTTCTCTCCACCAGGGAGGACGGCACCGAGCCGACAGTGTTCAACTAACAGAGATGAAGGTTAAGAAGCTGGTTGGGGCATCAGTAAACATAATTAAAACCTTCAGACAGACAACTGAGAATAGTCGAGAACAGAAAAGAAACTGAAAATAATGCCGGAGATAGCCCGTGGAGATAATATAAGAAAACAAAATTTTACAAATGCAGAGCTGATCCTCTCACTTCAGTAATCAGCATATTAAACACTGGAATATATTTTTATTGTAGACTGCTATATTCTGTGTGTCACTTTGTTTTTTAAGTAGAGACTGAAAACTGTTCAATAAACATACAACTACTTTATATATGTTTACGTTTGTCTAGGAAAGAAACCAAAATATCCCAACTCTACTTTTTATTTACTTGGCCTTAAGAAACCTTTCTAAGCAGGTCTGCACTATCCCCAACAGGCCCAGAATGCAGCCACTGCAGGAGCTGAGGAACATCTAACCCCTGACTTGAGGGATGAAATCACCATAAATACTGAACCAATTGTAAGGAAGAGGAAAACAGTCCACTTCTTTCGAATTCCAAGCCAAGGTCTTGGACTATCTGGATAATTCCCAGACTATTCCCAACATTCTTTTTTAAGTTATTACAGAGTAGGTAATACCCAGCTCATAAATACAGATCAGTTCTTCGGCTTAATTTTCATCTAGTCCAAAGAACAAGTACCAAAAGACCATAAACCGCAGGGGAGCAGTGCAGAATCCTCCCGGGTAATGGAGTGGGTGAAGAGATGAGGACTCAGAGCACAAGAGTATTTCAGATATCAAACAGCAAAAACTACCTAGAGGTAAAAAAATCTACCTGGAATCAGGGAGTCAAAATACCAGGCTTTTGGGGTTAAATGAACACAAATGTTCTAATTCTCTATCTGGTCTGAAGAACGGGCTCTAAATCCTTGTCAACACTCAACTGAACACATCAGAGACCCCACAACTAACAAAAAGAGAGGCAAAACAATCTTATCAGACAATAATCCTGCATCAGTCTTACCCTGGGAAAACACGTTCCCATAATTCTCCTGCCTGTTGTCCCTATTGAGATTCCTCCGAGCCAGGTTCTGACATCCCCATTCCTCCAGGATGAGGGACACGGCCATGTCCTCGATCTTCACCATTGCCTGAAATAATATGAGATCCCCACACTCAGTTCCCCCAAAGCTCAAGGACAATCCCATTGCCCAAACCTGGACTCAGGGACAGAGCTGACTGCAAACCTACAGGATGCTGGGAAAGAAAATGTGACCATGCCAAACTCTGGTGCATGGAGCGGGGAGTGGGGCTACTCTGTGGGCAGGGGCATCAAGAGTGAGTGTCTTGGGTGCAGACTGCTAAAAGAGCTCCAGAAGAGAGGCAGATAGGACTCAGGACTCAGAGGCAGAGGGACTCAGGAGGGCAGAGGGGCCCACAGCTCACCTGGGAATCTGCCGTGAATAATGCAGATGCCATCGCCTGGTCTCTGGGACTCCCCTCATGATGAGGGGCAGGAACGTGGGCGGCAGGGAGAGCTGAGGGGGGAGAAAGGAGCTGTGAGTAAAACCAGCTCTGCTCTGGGCCCCTCAAAAGAAGAGCCCAGGGCACCCTCTTTCCTGAATCAGCGTGTTTGATACTCAATGTTTAACTACAGAATAGATAACTATGGAGAATATAAAAAAGAAAAACCATGACCTCTATTTTCCTAAGACTTCTAGTCTTAAGCAAGAGTCACAAGGAATCATAAAACGGTCCTGAAAATCACCTGGTCCAACCCCTTTATTTTAAAAAAGGGGAAACTGAGGACCCAAGAGGGTAAATGACTTGTCTGATGTCACACAGTTAAGAACAGCAGGGCCAGAACCAGAACCCAGGTTCCTATTCTCAGCTATAAAAGTGGGTAACATTTAGCCCATGATTCAAGTCTGGCTCATAATTTAATTTTCTCCAGTCTAAGGAACAGTGCCAGGACATCAGAATCCCATTTAGTTGTGAAAAACACAACACAGCTTTAAGAATCTTTAGTCGTAATATCTTGAAACACAGGGTAGGAAGGGGATCCTCTTACTTCTGGCTAAGTTTTTGCCATTTTTTTGTCCCTTGACTTTTCTCCCTTACTTAGCCACTGAGTTTTCTGATAAAATGTATACATGGTTCAAATGTTGATGAGACATTTACAAGTGAATAAAGGTCTGGACTGACACTCATCTAATAAAAGACATCTATAACATATGGTCACACCAACTGCAGTGTGTAAGAACAATTAGAAAAATTTTAAACTGAAAAATTAAAATCCTCCCTTGGCAAGTAATATTAGATTTGGAAATGTTACTGATAAACAGATAGTGTTACTGAGCTGCAGAGATATTAGAGAAGTGAATTTGAAACGGAATTACTAAACTTTGTAACTATTTCAGAACCTACAATAAGATAAGCTAAGCAAAATGTACAAAATGATCAAGTAACCAGCACTTTAACCTCCCAAGAGTTAGGAAACGCTCTGAAAGATGAAGAGCACAAAGAGGAAACGAAAAATAAGTGCATATGCCTCAATTTGTTGAAGAACTCTTTATTAAGTAAGAACTATATGTACCAGGGTCTCTGAAACTGTTATTCTGGCAACTTGAACCTCTAATCTGGCACTTGAAACCATGGATATTCTCCTCAATTTCTTGATTTGGCCCTTGTGGAGTGTGGAGAGACCTTGCAATCCCTAGAGGGACATAAATGGGACTGGGAGGACAGCAGTGGATTAACCATCACAGTGCGCTGGTTTACGTGGATTTCTCCAGCATATGGATGCTGGCTATCCTCCAGGACGTACCACAGGAGAACACCTCCTTAAGCTCTAATATTCCTACCGTAAATGTCATTACAAATAAAAACACTGCCTAAGGAATGTGCCTTTATCAACTCTTCTTGGACAAACCGTACTTTTAGTGTGTCATTGTTTTTTACTGATACTCTATGTACCTACTTTGATTTTAAAACTGGATATTGTTAAAATTCCCTCAAATGAAAAGAATTAAAACTGATTTTTAAAGATTTTATTTATTTATTTTTCCCCCCAAAGCCCCAGTAGATAGTTGTGTGTCATAGTTGCACATCCTTCTAGTTGCTGTATGTGGGACGCGGCCTCAGCATGGCCGGAGAAGCAGCGCGTCGGTGCGAGCCCGGGATCCGAACCCGGGTCGCCAGCAGTGGAGCGCGCTCACTTAACCACCAAGCCACGGGGCCGGCCCGAAACTGATTTTTATTTATGACCCTAAAATGATTTTTTTCCTCATGTTCCTTAATCAAAAACAAAACATTCTTTTCATTGTTTGAAATTTTTGAAAGAAACCTAAAAGAAGAGTGATGTTATATAATATTTTTATACATCTTAAATAAAATGAATTTTAAAAATGATCCTTTTTAAGATAATTTGTGACATACTAGGGTGTTTCAAAACCCAGGCTGAAAATATATCATCTCTTTCCAGCATTTTCCTGTGACAAAAAATCTGCTAGACATCCAGAATGCTAACAATTCAATAAATAATGTAATGTCCACCCAAGTTCACTATGCACATTTCACTTACCTCCTTAGCAACATTATTTAACCCCTGAGATTGGTCTGTATATTTCCCCTCATATTTAGTAATGATGACAACGTAAAACGATAAAAACAAGCATGCTTCTTTATTACAGGCACTTAGCAACACAGAGAGGGCATTCCCATCCCAAACAGTCCGCTTCTTTTTTCCACGTGAAACCTTGCTTCTTACCTCGTGATTGTAAGAGGCGGGGTTTCCGAGATGAATGCTTGAAATGTGACTGGGTGGCCTCATGATGAAGGTCAAAGCTCGAGGACTCCTGTACAGGATCCAGAGGCACCATCCCCCTTGCGAGCATCTCAGGTCCATGAACTTGACCTGGGACCTGAGGAGAAACAGGTTGGGCTTATGGGTAAATCACCTTTTAACAGGAATTTAAACAAACAAAAAGACCGTTAAATATACCAGTGGATGCAGAGGGGAGAAGGCCAGAATACTTTTTAATATCCAAGCAGAGCTGGGAGAATAACCACCACAAAGTCCACGTGCTGCTCACACACAACAGTTCCACCTCTTCTTACCTGCTGTCCTGATAAGTCAAGCTCCAAATCTTCCAGAAGGGTCACGGCCTCCTCCCCACTATCAGGACGGTATTCCTGCAGCCAGACCTGGAGCTCCTTGGGCAGAATGGAAAGGAACTGCTCCAGCACCAGCAGCTCCAGGATCTGCTCCTTGGTGTTTATCTCTGGTCGTAGCCACTGATGACAAAGTTCCTTCAGTCGACTCAGAGCCTCTCGAGGCCCAAAAGTGTTCTGGTAACAGAAGTGCCTGAAACGTTGGCGGAATATCTCCGGGTCGGGAGGAGGAGTCTCCTGCAGGCTGGAATCCTGCCCCCACATGTGGTCCTCCTCATCTTCCTCTTCCACCTTCACTATGACAATCCCATCCTTCTCCTGGGCAGCCTGGGGGGAGAGACCCGTGGCTTCCCTTGATTCAGCAGTCATCATTCAGGCTCGGGGAACTGATTTGATCCAAACTGTGCTCTCCCTTCTGTCCTAGAAGATGTTTTCTATCCGTTTCTGTACTATTCCTGAAGATTGAAAAAAGTTATTAGTACATTTATGAAAAGTGACCTGTGCTGCTAACACTTCACACAAGGCTACACATCAAGGCACTAAGAATGCCTCTGAACAGTAAAGGGAAAAAAAAACCCCCCTGGGGGCTGGCCCGGTGGCATAGCGGTTAAGTGCGAGCACTTGGCTTCAGCGGCCCGAGGGTTCGCAGGTTTGGATCCCGGGCGCGGACCGAGGTACTGCTTGCCAAGCCATGCTGTGGCGGCGTCCCATATAAAGCAGAGGAAGATGGGCATGGGTGTGGGCCAATCTTCCTCGGCAAAAAGAGGAGGATCGGCATTAGATGTTAGCTCAGGGCTGATCTTCCTCACAAAAACAAAATAAAACAAACCCTCCAGAGCTGCACTGTTTTCACTGTCACTTTGTATATTAAGATTTGCAAACAGAAGCCTCCAACAGGCGAATTCCACCCTCAGGGTGTTTGCCTGAGTCCGAGCACCTTACCTCCAGGAGGACAGCAGGTCATGATATCACGCATTTACAGTGCCTAGCCCAGGGAGAGCTGAAGGTCAGCAGGGTGCCAGGTACCAGTACATGCACCATCTTATCTCCTCCCACAACAACCCTAGCAGGTGGGCACAACTGCTAGTACCATTTTACAGATGACACGACTGAGGCTTAGATAATTTAATTTCCTCAGTAGCAGGTGGCTACCTATCTAGCGGAGTCAACATCCAAGCCAAATTTGAAGCCCTGGACTTGCTAATCTACCATCTATCTATTTCCATTATTTCTAAAGGTGCCTTAGGCAGTCGAAAGCTGTGGTCTTCAAAGGACAAGATGATCCACTTTGGATACAGAAAGAAAATGTCAGAATACCCACTTATATTTTAAAAGTGGGAAAAATTAAGCCATATTTAATGTACAAATTCACACTGACAGTATCACTTGGTCTAAATGTTGAACTGTCTCATGTCACACAGGGTATACGTTACATCCCAAGGGAAGAGTGGGAGACCTCCTTCCCTCCGTACAGAGGGGCCCTCATTCACTTGTTCACTTCTAGGTATTGTGACGTTTCCCAGTTTATCTGAGACTAGTTAGGGCGAATAATGGATTATTTTATCCAGCCTTAACTAATCACCTTCATAAAAGAGACAAGCATGGGGGTTGGGTGAAATGGGTGAAGGGGGTCAAATGATACAAACTTCCAGTTATAAAATAAATAAGCTGTGGGGATGTAATGTACAGCATGGTGACTACAGTTAATAATACTGTATTGAATACTTGAAAGTTGCTAAAAGAGTAGATCTTAAAAGTTCTCATCACAAGAAAAAAAATGTGTTAACTATGGCGATGGATATTGACTCTCTGTGGTGATCATTTTGCAATATATACAAATATTGAATCATTATGTGTATCCCTGAAACTAATATAATGTTATGTCAATTGTATCTCAAAAAAAAAAAAGAGACAAGCAGCTTTAAAGATTCTTGCACAGAAACAATTAGAGCAAATACCAATGATGTAAGTGCACTGAACAAGAAACTGATACAGCTGAAGCTTCTATCTAGAGTAAGGTTCTACTTCGCCAGATTAGCAAGTAAAAACCAATGTTGATCTAAATCAAACAAGAAGTCAACCAATAAATAAGAAAGTAGCTCCTTTAAAAAAAAAGTGTGAGGAAAGACTATTACGAGAATAGATGTATGCTGGGAGACATTTCCACTGTTATGTAATTTTGACTGCCAAAACATGATACTAAGTAGCCTGGAAAAATCCTTATTATCTACACATTTAAAAAACTTGGAAACACTTTCTCATCTGTTCAAAAATAAAAATCTTCCAAATGAAGAATTTTAGTGGGTCTTAAGCCTGTTTGTTAAAAATATAAAACACCTTTTGGTTAATTTGTAAGAACAGGTGATTTAAGGGCATGGAAAATGGAAATGTACTAGCTGAATTTCAACAGCAACAAAAATTTAGCACGGCTGGTGGACAGGACCAATCATGTCACTAAGCAGAGTCGACAATGCGTTTCTTCCATCTGAACTGACAAACCTTTGTGAAGTATCTTTTTCACCTCTACAGCCATCAAAATCAAGCATCAGATTTAAGTTTGAGAGACAGAGTATTACAGTGAGTTAAGCCAAGAGTTTTAGACCAGCAAAGCATTTTTAATTACATGGCTCTCACTAAAATATTATTAGCAATTTTGGTGAAAAAGGAATCATGTACATTTAAAGCACAAAAATTATTTTTAAATAGCACAATTCAATGTATCTTTTGTTTTATTATACAAAATATTGGTGTCAATGCAAACAATCAATAATCAATATATAAATTAAAATTGGGCTGAGTTTATTATATGAGGCAGTGTGAGAAATGTATAGCCTGGGAGAAGCAACCTTCACCAGGGAAGGAAGCACTGAGAAGCAGCGGAGTGTACACAGCGGTTATATGCCCTCTTGGAACAAGGAACATACATCAAGTATGACAGGAATATCTCTTTTTACTACAGTCACAAGATGTTTTGCTAGCATAACACGTGGATCAGCAGGTCAGTGGTCACAAGATGTACACAGTAGGTCAGTTTGACCCTTAGTTTTTGGGAAGAAATGCCTATCTCTAAAGAAATGCTGATACAGGGGCAGGCATTCATCCCTATCTTTAAAGGCATCACTCTTTGCTTTGGGATATGGTAAATGTTTAAAGCAGATGTACAATGCAGGCTGGACAGGCCACACCAGGCCATTCTGAAAAACAAGGTCAGGCCGAATTAGTTTTAAACCAAATGGCTTCCTCACATACCTCAATATATTAACTTTTAAAAATTGCTTTTCATTTATTCATCATTGGTGTAATAGTATACATAATTTTTTTTGTGAGGAAGATCGGACCTGAGCTAACATCTGTGCCCATCTTGCTCTATTTTGTACATGGGATGCTGCCACATCATGGCTTGATGAGTGGTGCGTAGGTTCATACCTGGGATACGAACCTGTGAACCCCGAGCCGCCCAAGTGGAGGGCACGAACTTAACTGCTATGCCACCGGGCTGGCCCCTATATTTGTGTAATTTCTATAAATAGTTTTTACTGATAGGAATGTGACCAAAAAAAGTTTGGAGATGACTATTTTAATTACAAAAAATATGATTTTAATCTGAGATTTATCACAGGATGAGTTGTCCTATCTCCTTTTTTTGTCCTTAATGAAAAACAGAAATCCTTATTAAAATAGTAGTCTATAATTACAATAAAGAACATTACATTCAAAAACAGTTTCTACATAAATGTAAAGAGAATGTGAGAATTAAGCAATTTCTCTAATGATTTTAAACTGCAAAAGTCCTATTGCAAACCATCGTCTAGCCATTCCTGTTGATTCCCTCAGACCTGTTTTGCAGCCCACCCTCCTTGCTGCGGTAAATATATTTTGTTTTTCAATTTCAGAGCAGCTTTACCTGTAAAGTCCTGACAGCTACAATTATTCAATTTCCTAAACACTTCTGCATATTCACAATATGCAAGGTGTCCTGCTAGACTGAGGGGAATAAAAAGATGAGAAGCATGATTCCTATTTTTACACAAATAATGATAGTACAGAGCAGAATGTGCCAACTGTTCTAAGGTTTCAACAGGAGTGCAAGAGGAGCCTGGAGAATAACTGACCGCGTTGACAAGAGAGCTCCAGGAAGAGGACCCCCGGGAGCTGGGGCATCGAACAGCCAGGACTTCTGTAGGAAGAGGCAGCGAGTTTGCCTAGTTTTTCCCAACTGGAAGCAAAATAACACCTATAAGCCTTAGTTTCTTTCATTTCATTCTGAAAAGTCAAAAGAAAGATGATCTCCTCCTGCTATGCCTCCCACAACTATTTTCCACCACCTGAATTCAGGCTCCATATCTCCTGCCTAGACTAGTGCATAGTCCCATATCGTTTCTCTAGCTTCAATTTCTCCCTGTTCTAATACGTACAAGATACCTAGGTCATGGCAGTATTGCCAAAGTATGCTCCTGGCCATTCCCTCCTTCCTCTCAATCCCTGTCAATGAAGCCTCAGTATCTACCAATTTAGCATTCAGACAACATACCCCACTCTCCTTTTCCAGTCTTACCTCCCACTACTTTTCTTAGTAGTGAGCCCCTATATTTCAGCCTATCTGGCCCACTAATGTTCCCCAAGCAAAGGGTGTGATTTTTCATCTTCACCTCTTTGCTGTGAACAATCTCCCATCGTATCAACTCTATGGGCCAAATTTTTACTCACCCTTCAAGATGTATGTCTCCTGACATTCCAAATTAAATAAGGTATCTTCCTCCTTTGAAGGCCCTTAGTACTTTCTTTGTTCCACCTTATGGCATTTAACATTCTCCTTGTATTATCATTATTTGGGTTACAGTTCCTATCTCCACCTCCCAACTAAACTGTCAGCCCCTCAGGGACAAGGACTCTTGTCTTCTTTGTCATTATCTCCTGGAGAACCTGGCAGATTTTAACTCTGTTAAACTGAATAGAAGAAATAAGAACCACTCAAACTATCACAGCTCCCCCTGCCATCTTCTTATTGCCTTTAGTGGCCATTAGTGATCAGATACCCTACTAATATCTCAGTCACACAGGCTCAGAGTCGCACCTTCCTTGCCCCTCTCTCCTTACACGCTGTGAGTCTCCTAGCACCAGGGAGAAGTAATTCTTTGTTCATACATTTTCTACCTAGTTCCGTGAGGTCCAGCTTCCTCCCTTTGGTTCCCTGCCTTCATTTTCTTCCCCCCCACCTCCCCACAATTCGCCTCCTACTTTACTCTCAGATTATTCTTCCTAAAACTCTATAGCCTTGCAGTCAACACACTCCAGTACCTGGTCCCAGTTTCCCCTCAAGCTTCAGTTCCCAGCAATTTCTCCCCCTCGCCCACATGAAGCTTCTCCATTCAGCAAAATGAGTCTACTCAGTGTTTCCTAAATTTTCCTGTGTTTCAATTGCCACCCTTTCCTCACATCATACTCAGTGCCTGGGATTTCCTTCCCAATCTTCTCGGTCTTTTCAAATCCTACTTATCTTTCAGAGCTAAGCTAAAATGCCACTTGCCTCTCCTCACTGTTCAAGAAGCCTCTAGTAGGCATAATAGTAAGGGCCAACGTTTACTGAGTGCTTTCTGTGTACCAAGTATCATATCAACCAATTCACAAAACAATCTTAGGAAGTAGGTACAACTATCATCTCACTTTATAATGACAAAACTAAGGTTTACTGACATTAAATAACATACCCAAGGTCACACAGCAATTAAATGGCAGAGCCAGGATTTGAAATTAGGTCTGTGGGACTCCTTGGTGCAACTTCTAACTATCATACCAAATTCACTCTGTCCCAACATGTGGGGTAAGGAAAGGCTTCTGTGTACATGCACCTTCTTTCTGAGAGGAAGGCCTATGAAGGATGACCACTCAGGAATGGGCCTCACCTGCCATCCACTGTTTTCACTAGAGAGCTGTGTGACTAATGAAGCACAGCAGGAGATGCAAGAGAGAATCATCCAAAATCTAAGCAAGGGGACTTTCAAACCGGATAACTGAGCAGAACTACTGCAGTAACTAGCCTAGCATCAGAAAGCTCTATTTTTATGAAAATTCTTTCCAGTCTCAGCTACAGTAAGGAGAATAAAGGAATCTTGATTTGTGCCCACACCTAGGCCAGAGTTTCAAAGAGCAGAATACTCCTTGGGTCAGTGGGACTCAATAGGAAGAGACTCTGAGAAGTGAGACCCAAAGGGACAGAAATGAGGGCATGGGCACATTCCCTCCTCTTTCAATTGCGACAGGTCCTCTCCCCCACCTCCCAACATGTCTCTGCTCCTACTCTGGACAAAAGAAAAGTCACAACAGCAGTGGAAGGGCTGGGTTTTATTTTAGGTCTCCCAGAGGATGAGCAAACAATCTTTTTTCCTGTCTCTAAACTCCCGGCCCTAATGGTCTCTCCCTAGCATTTGATATGGAAGTTCTTACCATGTTTCTTTCCCTGTAATTTAATTTTTCACGCTGTCCCCCTCAACTGGACTATTGCTAAGGGTATAAGAGTCTTTGTACCTCTTACACCACTTAGTATGATTCCTTGCCAAGTATCAGTTTTTAGAAAATATTTGACTGAATTTACAATGTTACTATTTTTTGCCTATTCATACAGAATTCACTGTTGCCCTCAAATTAGCCCCAGAGGCTATCACTTAGCAGCCCACCACTAATCAGCTGACAATTTTAGGCGAGTTCGTCTCTCTGTGCACATTTCCTAATCTGCACAACGGGGATGAAAAACAGTATTTGCCTTACAGTGTTGTTGTGAGGATTAAATAAGTTAACATATATAAAGCACTTAAAACAGCATCTGGGTTTAGCAGGCACTAGAAAAGTGTTTTAATTTTTTTGATAAACTTAAGAGATGCAACTGTATTTTCGAATTTTCAGCCTGCTTAAAAGATTAAGCAATGGAAGAAACCCTATAACAGTGACAGCAGCACAGCTTGGAACACCTGAATTCTAGTCTCCCGCAAACAAGTTTCACACCCCTCAGTGAGTTATCTAACCTCTCGGGCACTCAGTATCCTCACCTGTCAAGTGTGCATGTCAGGGGAGTAGAAAACTACCTCAGGGGTCCCTCTGAGCTGAAAACCACTCCGACACACTATCCCATATAGATAAGATTACCCCCAGCAACCGGTTCTCATCAAGAATACATACAAACAATTTTCTTACAAAAATGGCTTGGAGTTACAAGCTCAATATATTCCAAAGGCCATTTTCTAAACAGGCCAGTATATTTTTCCAGGGTGTAGTCTTAAAAGTTTAAACAAAGTACCCCCCTCCCATTTTTGAATAGAGCTATAAAATGTTTTAAAATATGAAAAAACTACGTTTAAAAGACAGCTAGCTACCCAAGAATATTGACACTATCTCAGAACGAAAAGGTAATATTTAACATAACACTCATTTGTATTTAGATGCAATATAAAGTTAGAAAAAATTTAAACGCTTACATCAAGCAGAGAATCAGCAAAAGACTATACTATTAAGTAGTTAGCCTCCCTGTTTGTATTGTAAGATGGGTGAAAACTGCTTGAAATAATGAACAAGAATCTTGCATAGTAATTCAGAGACGATACGAACTTGGAGAAACATTGAGGCAAATTATCATTATGGTTCCCTATGTAATAAAGCTATTTCTCCACATTTGGCCAGTATATATAGTAACAGTGCTTTGTTCATCTGGTTACAATGAATTCTCCACAATTCAATTCAACAAGTTATTTATTGACCACCTCCAATCCGCCTAGCACTGGCCTGTACAATAAATGCTTTCTTTGGTCCCAGGCCATGTAACAGCCACTCTCTATAATGAAAGTATCTTATTGTGTACCGGAGGCGCTGCAGGAAGCGGAGGGGAGTGGGGCAGTGTCAGGCTAAACGATAGCTGAATTTTTCAGTTACACTGACCAAATCAAATAATTTCAAAGTTGGAAGGGTCTTTTGAGAAAATCTAGCCAATTTTATTGATGACAAAATTGAGAGTTGGCAGTGTCTTCTCTCATCCAAGGTCACCCAGTTAATCAGTCTCCCAACAGCCCGTGCAATTTCCACAAATCCCCTTCACTCTTCACCCACTCCAAGTCAAGCAGAGTAACTACCCAAAACTGAAAAATCCACCTAATCTTCCGGACAGCTCATCTTTAAAAAGCTGCCAAAATAGTCCATTTCGCTGAAAGAGAGAGTGGGATGTATATAATCTCTACTAGATCTGAATCATTTCTTTATCCACTGACTCGGCTTCAAAGACTCTTTAATCACCGCTCGGGAGTGGGGGCGGGGTGAGGAGAAGCAGGTGATCTGCAAACACGTATGCGGCACTTCAATACGTGTCCATAGCTCGGCCTTCCGCATTTTTCACCTTGAGGGCCTGGAGGACCCCGAAAAAAAAATCTCTCACTGGAGTCAAAGCAAATGGCGACTTAGGGAGACCGGAAAAATCAGACAGGGGTCGCTTCGCTCGCGAGTCTCTGAAACGTCAAACGACGATGACGACACTGCGGGCGAGAGGCCCGGAAGGGGCCGTGGACTGCTTCTCCCCAGGTCTCCGAGCTCCCCTGGACACTAAGCCCTCGCCCCCTCCCGCCCGGGACCCGGGGGTAGGGCGGGGACGTCCCCCCGGGGGACTGCGCTCCTCACGGCCGGGCCTGGGGAGGAGACAGGGGCACGGGCTCTCTTCACACTCCGCCCGGGAGGCCTGCAGGGGACCCCGGGCCGCAGCTGCAGAGCCCACCCTCACGCACACACCCCTGCGGCCCCGCCCGCCCTCCCCAGAGGCCGGCCCCAAGTCTCACCGTGAGCCCCGGGAGCGGCCTGGGGGCGCTGGGCGAGAAAGGGGAGCTGACTCTGGGGCTCAGGCCGGCCGAAGGGCGCTGCACACGGACCTAGGCCCTCCCGACGCCTCGACACAGACAATGAGTCACAAAGGCCGGAAGTGTGTCAGCACCTCGCCTTCCGGGACTGCGCGGCGCTTCCGGGTCCCCTCTAGGAGCGCGGGAGGATTTTGCATCTCGGTTCCCGAATCGCTGGGCCCTGCCCTCGAGCGGTCAAGCCTTCAGCTTTGAGGTTCCCGCCCTCGGCTTGTGCACCCCAAGTTAATGCCGGGGACGGATGAGAAGGGGGGTCAGGGTTTACGAGATACAAACAGACTGTCCAGCTCAGACGCCAGTCTGTACGATGATTCGATTTCTCCTGTCTTTTCCATCTCGGGCAGTCCTTGTAGTAATTATCGTTGTCATCAAGCAATAATAATACGTAGTAATTGTATGTCTGTGGCGGAGGAACTGAAACAAGGTTGTAGACAGAGGAAGATCAAAGTGAAGCCAGGGGTGGCTAGTTTCACAAAACTGCCATGGTAGCTTCTCTCCGGCCCTGGAGATGTCTGCCAATTGAGAGGGTGGTATTTTCAAATACTTGGCCTGTGGACAAAGGAAGTCTTTCCACAACCAAGTTAGTTATAAGGTTCTGTGTTTTGCTCATGTGGCATATGCTATTATAGCAGTTGAAAGGAGTTTTCAGAGTAATAATAGACACTTTCGCCTTCAAGGTGCTTTCACAACCTACAACAATTATGGCCTTCACCTTTACCTGGCAAGGTAAGGCAGAAATAATGCTCCACCTGCAAGGGTGACCACTACCTTTAATGGTTGTGACTTTGCTCTATGTTTCAAGACAAGTTCATGGGAGAGACTGAACTTAGGAGCTTGGTTGCATGACTCCTATTGCTTGGGGGAGATTACTTTTTAAAAAATACTTGAAAACCAAAAATCAATTACAGTATTGTTAAATGCAAATTGCCAAATGGAGAAAAACAATCACCTGTAATTCCCTCCACCCTAACCCGAGTATGATAGCTTTAATTTATCCTCTTCCTGTTTTCATATGTATGTTTTATATTTTTTATTTATTGTATCATAGTTCAAAACTATGGTTGTATTGGATAGGTGGCTGGTATGCTTGAAGTACCTGCCACATTCATACTGTGTGACCAGTTTTTGGACCAGAGCTGATTGGATCACGTTTGGGCACCTGATGGAAGCACAGCATATATATACGCTGTCTAGTGGAGCTATGGAGGCGGCCTGGCCTGAGAGCTCTGACTAACAGAACAGCAGGGAACTAAGGCAATTAGATCCCCTTCTTGGGGAGTTTAAATGTGAGGCACACAGAAAACTGGAGGCCAGCAGAAATCAGTAAGCAGAAGCCATTAGGTGATAGAAGCTAAGAACCCGTGGAAGTCATGAGTAAGCAGAGGCTTGAGTAGAGAGAGAAACAAAGCAAGCTCTAGAAACAAAGACAGAGAGGGGCTGGTGCACTGTATGGCAGAGCTCACAGAAGGGAGCCCAGCCACTCGGTACTGAGGGCCCACAGCACAAAGAAGCGACAGCCTGAACAACCTCCGGGCCCCCACCTTTTCTTCTCTGCAATGCTTGACTTTGCTGCGCCCTGTCTCCCTACTTCCCCACGCGTCCTTACAATAAATCCCTTGCCAATGAAAGAGTCTAACTTTGTTCTTTGCCACCTGGAAAAGCCCAATGTAACTGATGCGAAATAATGTGTACTACTTAAAAACGCTTAATATCATATCATTAACATTTTAAATATTGCTAGATAGAATGGATAATTATTTTAATAGAGTATAATAGTCCATGGAGCAGCTGATCCATTAATTATTTAATAATTCCTCTATTTCTAGACATGTAGAATACTTTCAAAGTTTGGCTAGTTTAAGAAATATCTAAATGAAGGTTTTTGTGCAAACATCTTTTGGATTATTTAATGAGGACAGATTCTGACAAGTGGGTTTACTGAGTTAACAGGTATGAACTTTAAAAAATATATGTTACTATATTTCTTCCCCAAAGAGGTTTAATTCTTATCTTCTTCCTGCAGCAAAGTTACTTACACCAGAAGGGTGGCAAATGTCCTTCTATTGACCTTGCTTAATTTATTGGATCACATCAGAGTTATGGCAGAATTTACTTATTTTTTCGTAGTCATTTATCACTTATTATCTATCAGGGATTATGCTTGATTTTGGAGGATACAAAAGTGACTTTGCACTGCTCTTCAAGAAGTTTACAGTCTGCTAGGGGACATTAGACCAATGCGTGGGTCACCAAAATACAAAGTGAAATGATGCATATATATGGAGCCACATAAATGCACTTCTCTGGCCTGGTTGCAGGTTTCCCAGATGAGAATTAAGAGTTCTGTGAAGCTCTCTTCTGAAGGTTACTCTCTGATAGTAGAAAAGGGTGTTGTGGGGCCGGCCCTGTGGCTTAGCGGTTACGTGCGCGCGCTCCGCTGCTGGTGGCCTGGGGTTCGGATCCCAGGCGTGCACCGATGCACTGCTTGTCCAGCCATGCTGAGGCGGCGTCCCGCATACAGCAACTAGCAGGATGTGCAACTACAACATACAACTATCTACTGGGGCTTTGGGGAGAAAAAGGGAAAAAAAGGAGGAAGATTGGCAATAGATGTTAGCTCAGGGCCGGTCTTCCTCAGCAAAAAGAGGATTGGCATGGATGTTAGCTCAGGACTGATCTTCCTCACAAAAAAAAAAAAAAAGAAAAGTAAAGGGGGTTGCCTCAAGCCTACTCCAAGGTCAGCTGTGTTGTAGCTTCTCCTCCTGCTGCCCCTAAGCACCACTGCTCGTGCTGTCTTCTCTGGGTCCCCTGGCTTGGAACAGTCTTCTTCTTCCATTTCTAGACCTATGAAAGCTCCATAACAAGATTGTTGTGCAAATAGATTTAATCCTCGGTTTCTGAATCAATGAGGAATATTATAACAGTGCAGACTGGAATCAATCTCAAGGTGAATATTCAACATTTTCAGCCATCTCAGCCATCAGGAATGTATCCTTGGCCAGCTCTCTAATGGTTAGCTCCCCTTGAAGCCCTCTGCTTCGTCCAGATCCTTCCTCACATCTCCTTTCTTCTAGGATCCTAAAAATCTTTTGGAGCTTTTATTCTATTGAGCGTTGATTTCTCTGTATGTATGTTAATCCGCCCACCCCCATCCCCAAATGCCCAGAAGGGCCAGGCAGCCAATGGCTGGGATAGATTTAATTGTTACCTGAGTGTGAAGTAGGACTGTGGGTAGCCGCCCATCTGTTGAGCACGTGCCCTAGCCAAGGGAGGCAGTCACTCTTCAGGCTGTTGTTGCCAAGCAGGATGTGGACTCAGAATGACCACATTTTTTCAAAGGAGAAAAGAGAAATGGGATTTTTAGATGAAATTTCTCAATTTTTAAATGGCACTCCTCAAACAAACAAGGGGCACACACGTAGGGCACGTACACAGGTACACTCCCTCTGAATTTGGGGCAGACAGGTTTGCAGGTAGCTGGGCATGTCCTGCTTCTTGTCTAAAAAGCCCCATGGCCAAGGGGCCTCCCCTTTCTTAAACAAGTTCCCTCAAGGGGTTTCCCTAAACAAAGAGCCACCTGCCCAGGAGGTGAATGTGCATCCTCCCCAACAATATGGAAGCACAGTTACCATTACTTCCCTTTCAAAAAATAGAGTCTTTTTCTTTGCATTGCATGAGGATATTGTTCATCCTGGAGGTGGGCCCACCAGGCCTTCAGTGAAGGATATTGAGAGATGTGGCTGGTTGTTTTTAATCCTGGCCTCATGGCTTTACACCAGAACCAACCTTCCCAACTTTTCGCGGCCATCAGCACCATGGGAAGGGGGACGACCATGAACAAACTCCCATAGAGTCTGCAAGCTGCCCACTGGCCCTGCTTTTGAGAAGGCTGGTGCTCCCCAGGAAAGGTGGATGCCTAGGGTGGGAGGAGACCACAGAAGGCACCCCAGGATGGATGGTCCAGACAGCAGAGGAAGCCCAAGAGTCTACACGAGGAGACCTCAGCCAGGTCCCAGCAAATCACTTCCTGAACTGTGTAACCTTACCCAATCACTTCATGTCTCCCAGCTGTAGTAGGTCACTTAAAAAATGAGCAGAATAATATCACAGTCCCCTTTCCACCATCCAGGACAAGATGAGTCAACACCTGTGAAAGCTTCTGATAAGTGCTACTCAAATACTGATTTGCACCATGGTAATATAGGTTTCACTGAGAAAAGCCTTCGAGAAGCACCTGTCAGGTGTGTGTGATGAGGGGAGGGGCGGAGACAGGTTGGTGGATAACAGGAAAACCTATCTCTTTCCCAGAGATATGGAAAACATTTCCCAGAAACCATAAGGAATTAAGAAACCCAACTTGGAAGGCAAAAATACGTAAGCCATGATTTTTTTCTGCTATATCTGGTGGCTGCACATAGAAGGAAGCACAGTGCGTGATCTGCTTGATTCTTAGGGTCAGACTGGGGTTTAAATCTTTGCCTAAATACTAACTCACTGTGTGGGCCTGGGCAAGTTAGTTAACCTCTTTGAGGCTTTGTTTCTGTTATGGGTTGACTTGTGTCCTCCAAAAAAGGATATGTTTGAGTCCTGACCCACAGTTCCTCAGAATGTGACCTTATTTGGAGGTAGGGCCTTTACACAGGTAATCAAGTTAAAATGAGGTCATAGGGGTGGGCCCAAATCCAATACGACTGGGGTTCTTATAAGAAGAGGAAATTTGGACACACACGTGTACAGAGGGAAGACGATGTGAAGAGACACTGGGAGACGACTGCCATCTACGAGCCAAGGAGAGAGCCTGCAGAAAGAACCACCCCTGCCGACACCTTCCTCTTGGACTTCCAGCCTTCAGAACTATGACATAGTAAATTTCTATCATTGAAGCCCCCTTGTTTGTGGTACTTTGTGATGGCAGCCCTAGTAAATACAGTTCCTCAAACACAAGCTGGGGTCAGGAGGACCTGCCTCACAGGTGATTGTGAGGATAACATGGGTATAGATGGGGAGGAGGTACCATCTTGGTTCTGACCTGAACACTTTGGATTCAGAGAGAGGAAAAATGAATGATTAGTGAATATATAGAAATATATAAATCCATATACAAATATAAAATATAATACAAATAAGGAAGAAAATATGTATAGTTGCTACAGGTCTTCTTTCTTTTTTTAAAAAATTATTTTATTGAGGTCATATTGGTTTATAACACTGTGTAAATTTCCGATGTACATTATTATATTTTGGCTTCTGTATAGACTGCATTGTGTTAGCCACCAATAGTCTAGCTTTTATTCGTCACCATACATATGTGCCCCCTTACCCCTTTCACCCTCCCCCAGAGGGAAACTCTGGTAATCACCAATCTGTTCTCCTTATCTATGTGTTTGTTTGTTTATCTTCCACATATGAATGAAATCATACAGTGTTTGTCTTTCTCTGACTTATTTCTCTCAGCATAATATCCTTAAGGTGCATCCATGTTGTTGTGAATGGGATGATTTTGTCTTTTTTTATGGCTGAGTAGTAGTCCATGCTACAAGTCTTATTCCTGTAGCCCATCACATGGTTGTGTTTTGAGGTAATTGGCTACCAATTTGGAAAACATGAAACATTAGATATGTACTTTATACTTACATCAAAATAAATTCCAAATGGATTAAAATTTTGAATGTGAAATATAAAACCACGTGAGTAATAGAAGAAAAGAGGCGTGACTATTTGTACACTTTGGGGAGTGCGAGATTGTTAAGCATGACACTTGAGGTAGGCATCCATTGACTTGTCTGCCCAGCAGCCCCCCTCTTCCGAGGAACCTCCCCTGCCCTCGCACTCCCCATCCCCCACCACCATGGACAAGTGGTTTGAGCAAGAGATGTCCTCTCCGTATGTGAGTCCATCTTCCTGGCCACAACGGCTGGTGTAGAGGTGAGCTCCTCATCCAAGTTGGGCTAATCACTCCCCTGGCCACCAATCTGAGTCACCTTGAGATTCTTTGAACCCCCTCTCTGTTCATGAAACTGAGATGTGTGTTCTGGCACTGCCGTTGGAGGTGATTCTAGCCTTCTGGATATAGCCATTATGAGAAAATAAAGCTCTGACAAGGAGAGAAAGGCAAGGTGAGAAGCAAAGAGGTGATGCTTAGTCTCTGCTTCCTGTAATGCTAGGTTACACCCCTGTCCTTTCTGGTTATGTGAGTTAATAAATTCTCACTTTTGCCTCAGCTTATTTTAGCTCAATTTCTGTCACTTACTATCCAAATTTCCAATTCAAACAATATCAGAGACAGGAATCATTCAAATTGGTAGATTTTTAAATTAAAAGCCTTTGTGTGTGTGTGTGTGTGTGTGTGGGAGATCAGCCCTGAGCTAACATCCATGCTAATCTTCCTCTTTTTTTTTTTTTTTTTTGCTGAGGAAGACCAGCTCTGAGCTAACATCTATTGCCAATCCCCCTCCTTTTTTTTCTCCCCCAAAGCCCCAGTAGATAGTTGTATGTCATAGTTGCACATCCTTCTGCGTCCCACATACATGTGGGATGCAGCCTCAGCATGGCCAGAGAAGCGGTGCGGCAGTGGGTGCCCGGATCCGAACCCTGGGCCGCCAGTAGCGGAGCGTGCGCACTTAACCACTAAGCCATGGGGCCGGCCCTTAAAAGCCTTTTAAAACCAGTTTAAAAAACCCACAAAATTAAAAGACAGGTGAGAAAATTTTACAACACACATGACGGATGCTTTTGGCTCCTTCCCCTCATGGTCCCAAGCTGGCTGCCACAGCTTCAGTCATCTCCTCATACCATGTCCAGAGGATGTAAAAGGGACTGGGGTGTCTTCTGTCTTGTGTCCCTTTGTAAGAGCAAGGAAAATCTCATAACTCTTTGCCCTCACCCTCATTCCCAGTAGACTTTCACATCTCTTCAGCTAGAATAGCATCACATAACGCCAAGAACCGTAAAAGCATGGAGGGTGGAATTACCATGACTGGCTAAGATATATGAAGAGTCACTACCTGGGATAGGGTACCTGTGAGCTGTATGGAAGGTGAGAACCTAAACAAAATCAGGGCTCCGCTAGCAGGGAAAAAATAGGACAGCTGAGATCGTAGGGGCAGTAGGGACAGAGATTTGAGCAGACTAACCAACAGGTTCTGCCATACTAGACAAGAAACTTAAATACCTAGGACAGTCTTCTGAGTCCTGCCCATTCCATGGAATGGCTTAAGAGACTGCTGAGCTCCCCTCGAGCTCACCATACACCAGGAACAGTGTACTTATTCAGAGCATAAACATTAGAGTCAAGTGGAACTGAGTTCAAGTCTCAACTCCACCACTAACCAGTTATGTGTCGGGGGGCTTCTTAATAACCTCTCGAAGCCTTCAGTTTCTTCATCTGTAAGATGATGATAATAATTGATAATTATTGATAATAATTAACGGTAATCATTGTACCAACCTCATAAAGTCTTTGTGAGAGTTCAATGACATGATGTGTCTAAAGTGCACAGCAAAGCGGTTGGCACACAGTGACCACTCGATGCATGTTACCTATCGTCGTTATTATGATTGTTATTCTTATCATAACCTTGATTAGAAGAGGGAACAATGGCACTTACATCCATATGGAGGAAAAGAGGCAAGTAAGTAATCGAATGAGACAGTTTCGTAGTGGTGCTATGAGAACAGCAAAACGTCTTTGTGGGTAATCACTACAGACATCTCTCACTATTTCCTAAGGGTAGACTCCAAGAAATGAGACTGCTGGTCCCACAAATAGTCAGAGGGTCTACATGAAGGTTCTAGACCTGTTGACAAACAACCTCAGCTAATGAGATCAGGTTGCATCCACCCAAGAGTTTTGAAAGAACTCGAAAGTAAAAGGGTTGAAAGCAGCGCTAAATGTAATGATTTACTATTACAAAGGGACGCTGTGCTGCAGGACTGGCAGGCTGCCCTGAACAAGTAAGGTCCTGAAGGACACTCTAGAAACTGGGCTCCCAAGTTGGACTTCTGTGTTGTGAAAGCTGCTGCAGTTAATCCTGAAGGAATGCTTCCCTGAATGTGTCACTGGCACCAGGCACTAGGGACCTTGGAGGGTATACCTTCTCACGTGCTTAGTGACTTTTCATTGTGAGTTCCTCAGGGTTCTCTCTGTGGGAGCCAGTTGAGCCCTGGGTTTACAGTGAGAATCTGTGTTTGATTCAGTCTTGTACCCAGGAACATTAATAAGTCAGGTTCGCTATAAACTAAATGTAGCTAGAGATCTTTTAGGTCACTCAGTGCAATTTCAGGCGCCAAACCTTTGTGATGGTGTCCTTATGGTTAGGAATTTTCCAAGGCCTGAATAGCCACGTATCCCCATCATCATCTGTTTTGGGGTGGATTTTATTTTTATTCATCCTTCAGAGTGTTGCCCTTGAGGTTCCTAGCTTTCAGCAGAGGTCTCAGGTCCCCAGCTTTGTCTCCTGCCTCCCTCATGTGTGGCCTGTCAAACCCAGGCCCTAGACACCAGAGATGAGCAGACACTTCAGGGAAGTCTCTCTAGGGTATGCTTTCCTTCTGGATTAGTGCTTTCTTCTCATTTATGGCCTCTAAGGAATTCCCTTACTTTCCCATCAGCTCATTCATGCCTTGAAAAAAGAAGCCTTTTGCCTGGAACCCACCATTTTTCGGTGTGCTATATGGGGAAGCTTTCTCTGATCGCTTGTCTGCCATATGGCCAGAAGTAGAAGTCCAGGAGACTTGTAAGTCTGAGAGATTATAAATGGTGTGGCTGGAGTAAAACAGGCTTAACCATTAAATCTTGGAACACTAGAATGAGGAAGCCCATGCACAGTACAAAGGACAAATGCCTGGAGATACTGCTTTACAGAAAAGATAGTGAGTTTACGCATCTTACTCCAGGGGACAAGCTGGAGAAATGTGGCCCTCAGTGAGTGCTTGCTGAATGAACAGAAGGCAGGTAAGGGCAGAGTTGGACGGACTTTTCAGTTGGTTGAATTACCAGACCCAAGTTATATAAATCAACTCACTTCGACTTTGAATGGAGTATCCAGAGCCAGCTACTAATGGATTCTGTCCTGTTGTTTCCTGTTCAACCAGATCCTCTTATATGTGCTTTATATGACGTTTCCTGTTTTATCAATGTTATATATGAGAGCATTGGTGACATAAAATTAGATTTGTACATGACTCTAAGCTAATGGTGTTAACTAGTATGTGGAAGGTAGAAAAGCAATCCTTGTCCTCCTCCCCCCCGAAAATCACAAACAGGGAATAGATGAGTTAAAATGTAATAGGGCCAAATGTTCTGCATGTAGGTGGAAAAGTCTACAAAATAACCCTGTGGCCACCATCCAAGACAGAACATCAGTCTGGAAAAAATAAGTAAGAAAGGACTAGAAGTGAAGGATGTGTCTCTGACAGCAATGGTAGTAAACAAGTCCCAGGGCTCATCACGCACTGTAAGCTCAACCTGAGCCAAGACTGTGATTCAATAAACGTTAAACAAATCTTAGGCTCCACGGTCAGCGGTACAGAGTCCAAACATGAAGGGGGAGGCATGCCTGCCTCCACAATGGTCAAGTCACCTGCATGCAGGGCTTCACCTTCTGGGCACTGGAACAAAGCAGAGAGCAGCGAGAGGAGAGCTAGCAATACGGGCAAGGAGCAACAGAAGCTTCTCCTCTGGGGTTCAGCCAGAAGAGCGGCTTAGGCTGAAGAAGGGGCTTGGGAGGGGGCCTGTGTTAGTCTGCTATGGCCGTCAAAACCAAGTACCACAGACTGGGCAGCTTAAACAACAGACATGTATGGCCTGATGGTCTGGAGGCTGGAAGTACAAGATCAAGGTGTTGGCAGGATTGGTTCCTTCTGAGGCCTCTCTCCTCGGCTTCTAGATGGCTGTCCTCTCCCTGTGTCCTCACATGGTCTTCCCTCTGTGTCTGTGTCCTAATCGCCTTTTGTTTTAAAGACACCAGTCTTATGGGGTTAGGGCCCAGCCCAAAGACCTCATTTTAACTTAATTAACTTTAAAAAACCCTATCTCCAAATACAGTCACATTCTGAGGTACTGGGGGTTAGGACTTCAATATATGCATTTTAGGGGGGGACCTGATTCAGCCCATAACAGTGCCTGACTCTTGTCTCCACTCGCAGACAAGGAAACAGATTTCTCCTTTGTGGTCACAGCAGACCAAGCAAAAAGACCACTGTATGGGGGTTATTAGGAACACCGATTCTGGTTCAATATAAGGAAAAGCTTCGTAAGACATAAGGAAGAGCTTTGCCTTAGGAAGGGGTGGTTTCAAAGCTGGTCAAAGAGAGGAAAGATAGTCTCGTGTCGGGAATGTTGTATCAGAGCAAAGGTGGACTAGACGGTCCCTCAGGATGCCTCCGTGAGCCTGAGGTTCTTTGATGCTGAGTGGTGCTGGGTGCGATGAAGGGTGTAGCTCATAGACGGCTAACGGATTAGATAATAAGGCTAGCCATTTTGAGGATATATGTGCATAATTACAAAATATCTCTTGTGCTCCCCTTTAATGACAGAACCCCAGACCCCATGAGTAATGGTTTTGGACCAGGGGGCCATTTCTTCTTAAGCTTTTTTTCTTTTTAGATTGAGGTATAATTGACATATAACGTTATATTAGTTTCAGGTGTACAATATAATGATTCAATATTTGTATATATTGCAAAATGATCACCATAGTTACAGTTTTTTTTCTTGTGATGAGACCATTTAAGATCTACTCTCTTAGCAACTTTCAAATAAACAATACGGTATTAGTAACTATAGTCCCCATGCTGTACGTTACATCTGCATGACTTACTTTATAACTGGAATTTTGTACTTTTTTTTGTTTTTTTTTTTGAGGAAGATCAGCCCTGTGCTAACATCTGCCAATCCTCCTCTTTTTGCTGAGGAAGACTGGCCCCGGGCTAACATCCATGCCCATCTTCCTCCACTTTATATGGGACGCCGCCACAGCATGGCTTGTCAAGCAGTGCGTCGGTGCGCGCCTGGGATCCGAACCGGTAAACCCTGGGCCACCACAGCAGAGCGCGCGCACTTAACCGCTTGTGCCACCGGGCCAGCCCCAGGAATTCTGTACCTTTTGACCGGCTTCCTCCTTTTCACCAGTCCTCACCCCCTGCCTCTGGCAGCCACCAATCTGTTCTCTGTATCTATGAGCTTGTTTTTGTTTCTTTTTTTAGATTCCACATGTAAGTTAGATCATACAGTATTTTTTTGACTTATTTCACTTAGCATAACGCCCTCGAGGTCCATCCACGTTGTCACAAATGGCAAGATTTCATTCTCTTTTATCGCTGAGTAATATTCCATTGCATAAATATACACCACATTTTCTTTATCCGTTCATTCATCAGCGGACCGTTAGGCTGTTTCCATATCTTGGCTATTGTAAATGATGCTGCAGTGAACACAAGGGTGCAGATATATTTTTGAGTTAATCTTAACTTTTAAGCATACAGATGAGAAGAAATGGTGGCTGGACTGCAATGAGGTGACCCAGAGGGGGAGGAAGTCAAGTCCTGCTCTGTTTCACTCTGCTGCGACCACTGGTGGTCCTCCTGAGGTGAGCTGCCCCCTCATTTGCAGGCCCATTCATATCAGAGAAGGGTGTAAGGGGACCCAGCTGACCACTGGGTCTCAGTAGAAGGCCACTCTGGTTGCCCTTGGGCACCAGTTCTGTGACCTGAGTTTCTGTTTCATTCCAAAGACCAGGTCTCCTTCTACCTTGTATCTGAGTTCCCATGTCTGGAATCCTGCCTCATCCCTGTGCTGATGTCCTGGTTTAGGATTTGCCTGGTACCTTGGTCCACTTAGGACTGGCAGAGGGCTTTGGCCCACCACTCCTCATCCAGGGACTGGAGTCCTTTCCCCCTGCCCTTGATCGCAGCAGGTGGATCTTAGATCCCTCCTGGCAAAAAAAAAAAAAAAAAAAAAAAGAAAAGCCCAAGCGACAGCCTCCACATCTATGGCATGTAGTGCATGGGCGTTGGACTCAGATGGCCCTGTTCTCCTCTCGTCTGTACCACTTACTCTTGGCCTAGTTACTTAACTTTTTGGATCCTCCATTTCTCTGTCTGTAAAACTGGAATTATCACAGCATCTACCCCATCTGGTTGTCATGAGGCTGTAACTGAGTTGACCCACGTAAAACCCTAGTACAGTGCCTGGCACACTGTGAACTATTGTGGTTAGCTAGTAAAACAATCGTTATCATTATTGAATTTTTGACTCACATTGGACACAAGATGAGTTTAGGGCTCTGGGCTGTTGACTGACCGCTGGGCTTGAGCTGCACGTGTGGGCCCACCCAGCAGCTCTTCCCTGTCTGTGTGCCAATGACAGGGCAGCCTCTGTCTATAGCACACAAAGGTGGCAGGGACATAGGAGAGCTCAGCACAACTCTGGTGGCTCTGACAGGCACCCAAGAAGGACAGGCCGGCCCTTCCTCACCCTTTAAGAACCAAAGTAAAGAAGACAATGATAACACTGGGACGTGTTCCCGGGTCTCACCTCCATTTGTCCATATTGTGTACAAATTTTGCATGACCCTCTTTGGAATTCTGGGATTCAACCTGAGGACATAATACCAAGCCTTCTCTGATCATCAGAGTTTCAATCACGGGGAAACTCGGAGTCATCTATAGCAGTGCCTCCCCAGTTTGCCTCCAGTATTGGCCAAATGGCAGAGGAGAGAGAGCACATGGCACAGAGATGCATCTCAGAGTTGGGCTGGAACCTGGAGAGCAGCTGAACTAACTTCAGCGCTTCCTCTAAACATCTGCGTAGTTTGTAAAGGAAAAGGACCGTAATTGCTCCAGGGAGCTTACAGTGTAAGGAAGCACATTGTGGATGTACAAACACATGCAGGCAGCACGGGGTGGCTGTCATTCACTGGCCACATGATCCTCAAAGCTTCTGGTTCCAGGAGTCACAGTCTGATGCTAACAATTGATGACAGGCACTGAATGTTAAGAGAGAATAAAGAAGGATACAGGAGAGAGTTAATTAGAAATTTTGGTGGAAGGGAAATGAGGCCTTCATGTTAGGAAGAATGCTTGAAAGCTTATAAATAGTATTTTATCAGGAAGGTAATGAAATGTCTGAGTGTAGGTTGGTTAAAAAAAAGATGTCAGGGGCCGGCCTTGTGGCGTAGGTTAAGATCGCACGCTCGGCTTTGGCGGCCTGGGATTTGCCGGTTCGGATCCTGGGCGCGGACCTACTCACCACTCAGCAAGCCACGCTGAGGTGGCATCCCACATAGAAGAACTAGAAGGACCTATAACTAAGATATACAACTATGTACTGGGGCTTTGGGGAGAAAAAAGAAAAAGAGGAAGATTGGCAACAGATGTTAGCTCAGGCCCAATCTTCCTCAAAAAAAAAAAAAAAAGGTGGCAGGCAGAATTCAGGTGCATTGAAGGTGAAGACAGACAAACAAACAAACACACAAGTTTTAGTAGTTTAGGCAGGAGATGAATGGAGCTCCAGTGCAGTGGAGAAGCTAGCTTCTAAATGAGACTCTATATGAATGTAATCTATCTGCACATATGCAAAAGTACTTTGCAAGCTGCAGAACCCAGTAATACAGTCACTGTTATAGAAAGGTGGTCACTGAAGGATAGATTGGTGAGAAGAGAGGAGGGCCAGAAAAGAGAAGGACTGGGCTAAGAGTGGCAGAAGCAGAGCTGAGAAGATCTGGTCAACTGTACAAGTCAAAGCAATTTGGATTGAGCAGCGGTGGTGGACTTAAGGGACAGAGATGGAGAGAGAAAGAGGGGAAAGCAGGGAAAGGTGCCTGTTGGGTGGGTTTGGTGTTTGGCTTATAACAGCGAGGATAAAGAAGTGGGGAGAGGGGCTGGCCCTGTGGCGAAGTGGTTAAGTTCGTGCCCTCTGCTCCAGCGGCCTGGGGTTTGCAGATTTGGATCCCGGGCGCGGACCTATGCACTGCTTATCAAGCCATGCTGTGACGGCATCCCATATAAAGTAGAGGAAGATGGGCACAGATGTGAGCCCACGGCCAGTCTTCCTCAGCAAAAAGAGGAGGATTGGCAACAGATGTTAGCTCAGGGCTGATCTTCCTCACAAAAAAAAAAAAAAAAAGAACTGGGAAGAAGTAGCTAGGACAGAAACTGGAACTCAGGCGAGGGCTTCAGGTAGACATATGCAGGTTTGAATGCAGGGAAATAAAGCCCAAGAAGGGGAGGGGACTAAAGAACGTGGCGGAAAGATTCAGTGATTCTATAACACACTCCTTCACCGCTGTGATTCCACTGGTGGTAGAACAGTGTGTACGTTACATGGGGTTTCACACGGTTGGTCCACATAAGGCTTTGTCTGGTGCCCAAGGAATGCCCCATTGGTGGTACCCAAGGACAGACCCATGGTCCCAGCATAGTGTCCTTGTGGCTCACCATCTTGGCTTCCACCATGTCCCTGAAATGCAAGGCTGTTTCCCAGGGGCCACCTGCAAGTGAGTTACATGTCGGAACAAGTTCTCTACACACCTCACTTTTTAGCCAAATGGGGAGACAAGGGGGCAGGGTGGAAAGAGCATGCAATCTGCGGTCACTCGGCCTCTGCCTCTTGTGTGAGTGTGGTTTCATGCAAGCGACTTGACTTCTCTAAGTGTCAACTCCTCATCTGTAAAATAGGGGTGATTTTGGCCACAGCTACCCACTCCGCTGTCTTAGGATCATATGGAATGGTGGGTATGACAATGCTTTGTAAACTGCGAAGCTGCCAATCGTCACCATTCTTTAAATGCTGAAAACTGCATTTCTTCCCACCTTGCAAAATAAAACTGGGGGAAAGATCCTAGAACACTTATTTGGTGTGGGTATGAATTAAAGGGAAAAAATAGCACTGTTTTAAGATTTTTTCCCAAATTGTCCATTTTCACTCTCAAGGAAGAGACAAATATTTCAGACAGACTATTGTCAGGGGGCTGCCTCCCCAGTGGCCCTGGAACACAGACCGTGCCTGACCTGCCAATGCTCCCCTGCTGAGCCAGAGAACAGCCAGATGGCCGCTGCCACCTCCCTCCCTGTGCAAACATCTCTCACCCAGCCGAGTCAACAGCCTCCCTGGGAAAGAGGCGCCTCCGTGCTGCTTCTGTGTGGTGTAGCCCAGAAACAAGGAGGCTGCACCATGGGGTCCGGACTTCGGTTATGTTTTTAATCTGGGCCCCCGAGCAACAGGGTCATCTGTCTTGGCTCCTTCTCTCTTTGTGTAAACAGGGCTGGGGGCCCATGTGGTTTGAGTACAGCCAGGCCCCTGCCCTCACTCCTCCCCGTGTAAACACATTACAAAGAATCTTTGTAACTGTCCTTCATAGCTGCCCAGCCCAGAGGAAGGGAGCCTGAATCGGGAAGGGGGTGAGGGGGGTGCTGGGGGAGGCAAGAAGAGGTGGCTGAGGGGTGGGGCACACCAATACCCCCTGTACCAGATGATGTGGAGAGGTCAGCTTTGCCCAGTATCTGACCGTGAGAGAAAAGGGTCTGTCACTTTCAGCAGAAGCCAAGGGGGTGTGAGAAAAGGGGGGAACAGATCTGCTGTGCCATAGCCCCGACACCTTCCCGACCATAGCATTTCAGTTGTGGTAAAAAACAGAACTAAGTTCTCTTTTTCAAGTAGTGCAGGGTAGAAGAAAGAATATCATCTAGAGAGTTGAGAAAACAAATTGTATTCCTGCCTTTATCCTGCCTCCAATTTAGCTGTGTGCCCTTTGGAGTGTGTATTAACCTCTCTGAGTCTCCTTGTCTAGATACATTAGAATTATACTATCTGCCATTTGTTGAGCCCCCTTGATGTCACGAGGACTTTATATATGTTATTTTATTAATCCACACTTCTACCCATTGAGGGAGGGATGATTGTCCCCATTTTAGAGAGAAAGAAATTGAGGCTCAGCAAGGAGAACTGGCTTGCCCCCAAAATATACATCCACAAGTGGCAGAAGCAGCTCTTTTTTCTGCCAAACCCCCAGTCTGCCCCTGCAACTAAGAAAGGTGAGATTTCTTTTTTTGTTGATTTGGAAGCTGAGACTAGACAGGTACTAGCTGACTTAAAACAGTCTTTTTTGCTGGAGACAAAGGTTCTGACTCAGACAGGCTCAAGGCCTGGGAGTCAGGGATCTGTCCTAGAGATCTCTCACTGCACTCATTTATCACCTTGGTTAAATTCCAGGGAGAGAGAACAATCAACAACTTGTTCCACAGGGGGGAGAACTTGGCAGGAACTCTTGGAATCACTGCTACCACATTTCCATTCCAAGGCAATTCATAAATGTCTAAATTTCCATGGCACGTCCCAGAGGTGGCAGGAGGGAGAGAGAGAACAAGGAAGCCTTATACCTACAGACAGAAATTAGCACTGGGAGGCATTGCTAGAGGGAAGAGTAAGAAAGGCTCAGAGGCTTTTGACGATAAACTCTCGACAATGATTTTCAAGGACAAGGACTGGCAAACTTCCACCACCGGGCCAGATGTGGCTCGCCAGCTGTTGTGTACAGCCAGTGATCTAAGAATTTTACCTTTTTAAATAGTTGGAAAAAAATCAAGAGTACTTGTTCACGACGTGTGAAAATTACATTAAATTCAGATTTCAGCGTCCATAAAGTGTTTTTGGCATGCAGCCATGCTCCTTCGTTTACTTAGAGTCTATGGCTGCTTTCGAGCCACAATAGCAGAGGTAAGCAGTTGCTACATCAACCATATGGCCTGCAAAGCCTAAAATATTTACCATCTGGCCCTTTACAGAAAAGTTTGTCATCTCTTGTTCTAGGAAAAAGCATGCACCTGGGCAGGCTGGGGGAGTCTCACCATTCCCCAGGTAGATATTCATTTAATCCCTTGTTTTCTGTACGGCACCCACACCTCAACTGTGCCTGGTGTCCCTGGTCCAGCTGGTTCTGGTTGGTAGCCTGAGGGGTGTTGGCTCTCAGACCCACGGTGGATGAACGGCCCTGCCATTACCCCTCCCACCCTTCAAGGGTCAAGTCCTTTCCTCCCCTGGCATCCAGAGAGCTGGCAGCCAGGCTTGGGCTCCTCAGGAGGGACACTGGAGGCTTCTCCTCTGGAGGGATTGACCAAGAGACAAGATCTAGGTACTGACAGTTGGGAGTCCAGTTCCCACCAGACCGTCTAAGGGAAACTTTCAGTAGACAGCGCCTGTCCACACCCAGAGCCTTCAAGGGAACTTCCCAGAGTCCCACGCGGGCATGTGAATGGACAACCTGGACGCTTGACGAAAGCCCCTATCTTAAGGGTAGGTGTGGTGAGGCCCAGGATTTTGGGGCTGATCTGCTGAAGGGAGATCCTGAGATGACAGCTGTGTGGGAGCTGAGAGAGCAGCCAGGCCATTTTGGAGCTGGAAGAATGAGCTCCAGGATTTTTCTAAAGAGTAAAATAAATGGTTATATTCAGGTTATAAATCAAACTGTTCTCAAAACCTAAAGAAGACATTTTATTTCAGCCCCTACGGATGACATTTTTGCATTTCTTAAAATTTTTTTTGTTTTTTGTTGTTGTTGTTTAGCAGTTTTCAAGAGGCAATCAAGTCCTTATGTTTTCCCACGTCATTTGTCATTTGTGCATCTTCTTGATAACATGAGGAAGACAGAACTTCCGGTAAAGAATATTCCGTCATCTCTGCCTATCTCCCGAGTGCGAGATTGTATCAACCTCTTGGTTTAAACATTTTCATTTTCCTCTTTCACATTGTGCAGCAAAACTCCCCAAAATGCACAGAGCCTGCGCACCGGTTTTCCAGACGGCCTGGGGCCTGTTCTGCTCATGGAGAGTTGTGCCACTCAGCCAGCTGTGCCGAGGCCATGATTAGTCACTCTGCACCCCCATCCTCCGCTGGTTAAGAACCTTAAACACAGCTCTCGTCTTCATTCTGGGTAGAGAGGAAAATAAGAGCCCATATCTGAGGAAGGATTTCAGTGAAAAGAGCCTGAGCTTTGAAGCCACTCTGTAGCTGCTGAAATTTGGCAACTGTCTGCACCTCAGTTTTCTCATTAAGATAACGTGCATGATAATTCCAACCTTGCAAGGTTGTTCTGAGTTTAAAAGTGATCGCCTCACGGGTACAAAGCACATGGTCCCATTCCTGGTTCCTAGCAGGTGCCCACCACTGTGTGGCTGTTACATGTGTTAATGTTTTATAGATTCCACAGTGCTTTCATCTATCCTTTCTCGGTGAATCTTCAATGAGGTGAGAGGACAAGATTTATGTCCCCATTTAAAAACAGACAAACCCAAAGCTTAGCAATAGTTGAGTACTACGGAATGGATCCTTTGGGGTGCTGCATTTCTGGTTACTGGGCAATGCTGTTACACAACCCTTGAGAAGTGAACTTTCTTGCAAGAGCAATCTTCCTCGATGTGGCTTTAGGTCCTGTCCCACCTTGCCAGCAGCCGAGCATATGGTTGAGAACAGCCTGTGGTTACAGACTTGCTCCCAGAAAGAGGGCGTTTTAATGTTCCAGATGGGACCAGGAGGGCTAAGTGATGACCGAGGACACAGTGGATCCATGAAATGATGTTTTTATAACCATTGCCCAAAAGAAAACTGGAAAACAAGTAATGACTCACTTTGCTCTTGTAAATATGTTTACTACATAATTGGGGTAAGAAGTATCAGGGCAGTTTGCAATAAGGTTTGAAAAATAAGGACTAAGGTCCAAGCAAAGGGTAGAGGTTGTTTGCTGTTATTTTTAAGCAGGCTTAGAGTTCCTCTTTGAACATTACAAAGTAAACATTTGTGTCAAACCACGTTTTTAAAATGGTGTTTGGAATGGGTTGTGCCAAGGATGACATTTTAAACAAATTCAGACTTCTCCAGTCACTTAGAAATAACTATAAAAACTTCAGAGACTATTATAACTGACATGAAAGCAGGATTCACATTTAATTGAGCAAATTATCTGCGTATATAAGGCTTCTGTCTACTTTTTCTTTTAAAAGAAATGTACAGTGAAACTAAGAGAGTTATGTATCAGTAAAAAAAAGTTGAGTAGGTAGGATCATTTCATGCAGGGCAAAGAACCCTGAGGATGTTGTTGTGTAAAGGATGTTTATAATGTTGACTGAGTCAGAAGAAATGAGTTAAATCATATATGCATAGGAAGGTGTCATATAGAGAGACTTCCATGTAGAATGATTAAAAGTTTTATTTCTCAAAACATTAGCAAGAAGCCAATAAATGTGGGTTGAATGAAGAAAAAATATTTACAACCGTAAAATATTAGGAGACTAAAATACTAACGTATAAATGCCTATTTCTAATATACAACAGTAATATATTCCAATAGTCCATTTACAGATTGGCTCTTGGGAATTTGGAGCTTCTTTTCACGATTAAACAGTGCTGTAGACATTAGTTATGTTCTCACAAAACCATAGCTAAAACACCGTACCTGCAGTGAAAAATAGTGGAAAACATTATTGCAATTCTAGCATCTAAGTACAAAAGGAAAACAAAATTGGGCTAGAAACACCACTTTATTCATTTTGGATGCTAGCATTTGAGGATTAGAGGACTACTAGGAAGGAGATGACTTCTGTGGAGATTCTGAGCGAGGTGTCTGGGCTTTCAGATGGTGGAGGTGCTGGTAGCACCCATGTAATTCCACTTCAGTACTTCTGGTCTTTTCTTTTCTTGATAGAGTTACATCTCTGGATTACCGCTGGTCAAAACAACGATTATTGTTGTTGTTGTTTTTTTTTTTGATGAGGAGGACTAGCCTTGAGCTAACATCCGATGCCAATCCTCCCCTTTTTTCTTGAGGAAGATTGGCCCTGGGCTAACATTCGTGCCCATCTTCCTCTACTTTATATGGGACGCCGCCACAGCATGGCTTGACGAGTGGTGGGTCAGCGCGCGCCCAGGTCGGAACCTGCTGCCGCGGAGTGCACGCACTTAACCACTACGCCAGCGGGCCAGCCCCTGATTATCGTTGTTTTTAAGTTCACAAATGGAATGCAGAGAGTGAGAGGAAAAAGGACAGTACGTGTCCTAAGATAAAAGGCAAGTGATGAAAGAAAGCACCCTTTGCAGGGACATACAGAGGAAACTGTGTGAAACGGGTCCGCGATGGCGTAACTGAACGGCAGGCAGTGACCGGCAGGAGCAGGTGGCAGTGAGGGTGTGGGTTCCCTGAGGTGGTGAGGAGATGCCGGATCAGACGAGTCCTGAGCCTTGACTCTTGGTTGCTGGTCAGACCCTTCAGGGTGGTGGATTGTGTGCGGGGGGTGGTTGGGGGAGGGCGAAGAGAAGGAGGCAGGTGCGTCCGGCCACTGCACTTAGAGGACATTTGTAAACGGGGCACTTGTAACCTGAGGACACAAAATATGAGTATTGCGTATATTTCAGTCTCATCCACCCCTCCCCATTTTCCCAACACGCTTTTCCAATTTCTGATAGCTGTGCATCTCTGCTATAGAAGCAAAAATTATTATCCATCATTTCCTTTCCTGAGAAACTAAGAAAAATGTAGCTTGAGAGGTTATAAAAGGACCAGAAGAAAACAATGACAGATAGTCTGTTTCGCTAGAATATGTGTTTCTGGAGTGTCAATTAGCTCAAATATACTTGGTAAACAGGGGAATGATATTAGTATAATGTGAAATCCTGTCGTTGCACACACATTTTCTCAGCATGTTAATATTTTGTGCCACTAAGCAGACGCACCTGAAAGCAAAGCTCACCAACAAAGCTGAATTCGGCAAGCCGCGGGGCGACCCAGTGTAGCACACATCCCTTCTTTCCTCCTGTTGGCGGCTTACTGCACAGGTGGCCACATGCTTTGTTTTGGAAAGGTTTATTGCACAGATGCCCCTCATCTGTGTGTACTTGTCTCCCTAACTCAGTAGCCTCAACCTTTCCTCACAGCCCTTCCATCAAGCTACCTTCTCATTTTATTAAAATTTTTTTCCAGTTTTATTGAGATAATTGACATATAACATTGTATTAGCTTCAGGTGTACAACATAATGATTTGATATACGTATGCATTGTGAAATGATCACCACAATAAGTCTGGTTAACATCTGTCACCTCACATAGTTACAATTTTTTTTCTTGTGATGAGAACTTTTAAGATTGACTCTCGTGGCAATTTTCGAATACAATCACACGTCACTTAACAACAGGGATGCAACCTGAGAAATGCATCACCGGGTGACTTTCTCGTTGTGTGATCATAGCCTGTACTTACACAAACCTAGATGGTATAGCCTACCACACACCACCATCACAAATGCAGTCCACTGTTGACTGAAAAGTTATGTGGTGCATAACTGTACACAACACAGCATCGTTAATTATAGTCACCATGCTGTAAATTACATGCCCAGAATTTATTTATCGTATAATTGAAAGTTTGTACCTTTTGACCACCTTCACCCACTCCCCCAACCCCCAGCCTCTAGCAACCACCAATCTGTCTCTGTTTCTATGAGTTTGGTGTTTTTTTTTTTAGATTCCACATATAAGTGAGATCATACAGTTTTTGTGTTTCTCTGTCTGACTTATTTCACTTAGCATGATGTCCTCAAAGTCCATCCATGTTGTTTCAAATGGCAGGATTTCCTTTTTTATGGCTGAATAATATTCCATTGTATATAAACCACATTTTCTTTATCCATTCATCCACAGACGGACACTTAGGTTGTTTCCATTTCTTGGCTATTGTGAATAATGCTGCAATGAATATGGGGGTACAGTTATCTTTTTGAGATAGTGATTTCATTTCCTGTGGATAAATACCCAGAAGTAGAATTGCAGGATCATATGCTAGCTCTATTTTTAATTTTTTGAGAACCCTCCACACTGTTCTCCACAGTGGCTGCAGCAATCTACAATCCTCCCAGCAGTGCACAAAGTTCCTTTTCCTCCACATCCTTGCCAGCATTTGTCAGCTTTTGTCTTTTTGATAATAGCCATTCTAAGTGCTGTGAGGTGATATGTCATTGTGGTTTTGATTTGCATTTCCCTGATGATTAGTAATGTTGAGCACCTTTTCACATACTTGTTGGCCATTTCTATGTCTATCCTTTTATTTTTTTAAATGTAAATCCCTGTATACTGTAGTATTCATTTATTTATTAGGAATTCAATGTCTTTTTAACTATGCTAATATTTTAAATTAGGATTGTTACTCTTTTCCTTGAAGTTCTGGTTACAAGAGTACATAGTTTTCAAGAGTCTTCCCAACTCTACTAGCCTTGGTCTTACTTTGAGCAAATCTGTAGAACATGAAGATTTGCATAACACGAAGCTTTTAGGAATGCATATGTCACAATAGAGCACAAATGTCTGTACACAAGCTTCAAGAGGAAATAGAATACACTTGGTTTCCACCCTGAGAAATAAAGAAATTAAAGGAGAAAATACTCAAAGAAATGAAAATCTACAAAAAGCAGCACAGAAACAGAATCTAAAATGAGGAAACTGAGGAAAGGAACAAGGAAATAATGAAAGTTGCAAAGATTTGTGCAAAGAAAAATGGACACTAAATGCCAGACATCTGTGATGCTACAAGAGTAAAATACCGAGTGACACCACTTCATCCAAGCGCAGAATGATATGTGAGGACTAACTTAGTACTACCTGCCACATACATTGAGGTGGGTTCTTTATAGGTACTATTATTATCCCTGCTTTAGAAACAAGGAATCTGAGAGTCAGAAAGGTTAACAAAATCGCCCAAGGTCACACAACCAATAAGTGGCATTCAGATCTCATTTTGCTACACTATCCATAAAACACAAACTCAGGGTTTTTTGTTTGTTTCAAAGGGGTTTGGCTAGTTCCAGCAGAAGAGATTTAACAATCTCTAGAGCAGGGACCTGTGGCCACACATTCTTTAATCTCCACACCCCAGCATAGAATAAACATTTATCAGGATGGTGTTGAAATATTTACCACCCTGTCTGCGGTTCTCCCCATCTTTCACCTTTGTGCTTTTGCCCTAGCCGTATCTGGAATGTTCTTGGCTGGTAGGGATCCACAGATCCAATTCCTAGTCCTCCTTCCAATGCCACCCACTTTGCAGTCTCCCCCGTCCGCTGCCGCAGTTAGCTCTTCCCCTGTATCTCTCCATCTGTCGCTCGTTTATATCCCACACTGCATCAAGAACACACGTCAGTTCCCCCACTAGAGTGCCCGGGTCTGGGAAAGGCAAGAATCTAATCTGAATCTTCCTTTCCCCTGTACCTAGCGACGCTCGGGTTCTTAAGTGTATGCTGAAGAACAACGAAAACGGAAAGTCGAGGGATCCAGAGCGCGCTCTTCAGTTCAACAACTCGGACTTTCCACAAGGTCATTTTCAAAAGGCGTCTCCATGGACGGCAGCATGGACTCGGGAAGAAGCGGGGTCGGCCTGAATTCTGCAGCCAGGCTGGCTCCAAGGAGGCCTGAACGAGGGGTCAAACGTGGACCCCCCTCCCCCTCCCCGCCCCCCGAGTCTTCCTAAGGTCCTCGGGGGCTGGGGGCACAAAGGGAGGGCGAGAGCAAAGACGCGAGGGCAGAAGAGACGCGGCGCCCGCAGCGCGTCCCCGGGCCTTCTCGGGGCTGCACAGACAGACACTGGCGCCGCGGCACGAGGAGACCCCCGCCCCCGACCTCGGCGCCCCGAGCCACGCCCCAGCGCGCCTCGCGGAGCACCGACCCCCCCACCGCCCGGGCCCCCGCCGCCGGCCGCCACACAAAGGCCGGAAGTGCGCCCGCGTGCGCCCGGCGCCGCGCCGTCTCTAGAACGCCGGAGGCCCCACGTCTCGGTGGTTCCCCAGACTCCAGGGTCTGGGGGACTACATCGCGCAAGACCGCGACTCCCAGGGCGGTACCCCACGCCAGGGGTAGCAAACTGAAGCAAAAGACAAAAATTAGACATCAAGTCCCGCAACTCACGCGTGGAAGAGAAACTCCATTTAAAAGGCATCCAGGCTGTTTCAGCTAAGGGGTTGGAGCCTGGTGGATTATCATGCTGGCTGCCCCCAGAGGTCGAAGAAACTGAGGCCTGGGGAAGGTTCTCGCCTGCTCATGGTCTCCCAGCGACACAGCTGGGTCAGAACCCAGGACTTGTGCCACGACGGTCTGCCCACTTTCCACTGCTGGGGGCTGCCTCTCATCAGAAATGAACACTATTAAAATTAAAGCGTATGCTTTCAAAATGGCAGGAAACGTAACAGTTTCAAAGCTGACCAAATGGAGTCAGAGAAGACCATCTCATACCCATTACGATGGCTACTTTCAAAAAAACTAAATAAGTGTTGGCAAGGATGTGGAGAAATTGGAACCCTTGGGCATGCCTGGTGGGGATGTAAATACCGTGAAGCCTCTGTGGAAAAGAATATGGTGGCTCCTCAAAAAATATAAAACAAAGTTACTATACAATCCAGCAGTTTCACTACTGGGTGCATATACCCCAAAGAATTGAAAGCAGGGACCTGAAGAGATTTTGTACAGCCATGTTCATAGCAGTGTTATTCACAACAGCTGAAAGGTAGAAGAAACCCAAGTGTCCACCGATGAATGAATGGGTATATGCACACCCCCCCCCCAGACCATGGAATATTATTCAGCCTTAAAAAGCAAGGAAATTCTGACATATGCCACAACATGGATAAACTTGGAGGACATTACGCTGAGTGAAATAAGCCAGTCACTAAAGGACAAACACTGTATAATTCCACGTGTATGAGGTGCCTATAGAGTAGTCAAGTTGATAGAGACAGAAAGTAGCATGGTGGTTGCCAGGGGCTGGGAGAGAGGGAAATGGGGAGTTATTGTCTAATGGGTGCAGAGTTTTACTTTCACAAGATGAAAAGAGTTCTGGAGATGGATGGTGGTGGTAGTTGCACAACAATGTGAACGTACTTAATGCCACGTAAACTGTACATTTAAAAATGGTTAAGATGGTGAATTTTATGCGTATTTTACTACACACGCAAAAAAGAGCTCAGAGAAGACACAATCCCATGTAAAAGCCCATGTGGACCTGTGCTACAATAATAGGGTGGGATTTCTGAAATAGTAAACAGGATTGGCAGCAGAATGTAAATAAATATTCGTAGATAATGATGTTAACTGATATTTCACAGATAGATATGGCAATACCACCCCAATCTCAGGTTTTTCAAGGGATTGGAATAAAAACACCTGAAACTCTATGCCAGGTACCAGGAAGGTTCTGAAAGCCTCTCAAAAAAAGCTTTATTACCATAGCTTTGAGCAAATTACATAGTATGTATGGAAATCTCGTACCACGGAGAGCATTAGAAAAGTCCTACCACTGTCAGAAGAAGAATAATTAAATATTGTTCACCCTGCATATCATTCCCAATGTCCTGCATTTCACGTAGCTTTGGGAACTGGAAAAAGGCAACATCAGAGACATAAGTTATCAAGAAGAAGTGTGGAGAGGAGGCGGCAGCAACACTTTTAGAGAATATTCACAGTGGGCCTGGTCTATGGGTTTGCAAGCTCCAAAACCACTTTCCCAGAGCAGGGCTGACTCCAGGCAAAACAAGGGTGACCTTCCCATTCACACCTCCCTTTCTGCTCACTGGCCCCCTCCTGCAGCAGCTTCCTCAGATGCCCTAAGCTCTGTGCTTTGGAGAACAAGGTAGGAATATTTGAAGGTCCTGGAAAGTGCTTTGTTTTCCAAAATTAATTGCCTCCATTCTCCCCAGTAAAACTATCCATAGTTGGAAAGCACGAGAGCAAAATATACAGCTAACCTACCAAGTCTGAAATGTCAATGCAAATAATCCATAATCTATCTATAACTCAAAATTGAGGTGAGTTTATTATGAGCCAGCTTTGAGGACTATAGCCTGGGGCCTTCCTTCCCCAAGGAAAGAAGGGCACCAAAGAAGTGGAGTGTACAGAGTGGTTATATACCATCTTGGAACAAAGAGCATACATCACATATGATAGGAATGTTTCTTTTACTGCTGTCACGAGATGCTTAGCTGGCACAGCAGGTAGGTGGTCAGCAGATCAGTGAATAATCCTTAGTTTCCAGGAAGAGATGCTTATCCTTAAAGAAATGCTGATATGGAGGGAAGCTACATCCCTATCTTTATGGGCATCATTCTTGTCTTTGGGACATAGTAAATGTTTAAAGCACATGTACAATGCATGCTCAAGAGGCCACCTCAAGCCCTTTTGGAAAAACAAGATCAGGCCAAATTAGTTTTAAACCAAATGGCTTCCTCATATACTCCAATATATCCTGTTGCTTGTTCACTTGTTTATCAGAATCATGAGGAAATAGAAGATCTAAACAGATCTATAACAAGGAAGGAGATGGAATGAATAATCAAAAGCCTCCCAACAAGGAAAAGCCCAGGGCCAGATGGTTTCCCCGGTGAATAGTACAAAACATTTAAAGAAGAATTAATGCCAATCCCTCTCAAACTATTCCAAAAAATTGAAGAGGAGGGAACACTCTCAAACTCATTTTACAAGGCTAGCATTACCCTGATACCAAAGCCAGATAAGGACACACAAGAAAAGAAAACTACAGGGCCAATATCCCTGATGAATATAGATACAAAACTTCCCAACAAAATATTAGCAAACTGAGTTAAAATACACGTTAAGGGCCGGCCCCGTGGCTTGGTGGTTAAGTGAGCGCGCTCCCCTGCTGGCGACCCGGGTTCGGATCCCGGGCTCGCACCGACGCGCTGCTTCTCCGGCCATGCTGAGGCCGCGTCCCACATACAGCAACTAGAAGGATGTGCAGCTATGACACACAACTATCTACTGGGGCTTTGGGGGGAAAAATAAATAAATAAAATCTTTAAAAAAAAAAATACACGTTAAAAGGATCACACAGCACGATCAGCTGGAATTTATCCCTGTGATGCAAAGATGGTTCGACAAACACAAATCAATCAATGTGATACCTAACAAAATAGAATGAAAGATAAAAATCATATGATCACCTCAATAGATGCAGAGAAAGCATTTAACAAAATTCAACATCCTTTCATGATGAAAACTCGCAACGAATTTGGTATAGACGGAATGTACCTCAATATAATAAAGGCCACATATGACAAACCCACAGCTAATATCATACTCAATGGTGAAAGATTGAAAGCTTTTCCTGTAAGATCAGGAAAAAGACAAGGTGCCCACTCTCACCACTCCTATTCAACATAGGACTGGAAGTCCTAGCCAGAGCAATCAGGCAAGAAAAGGCAATAAAAGGCATCCAAATCAGAAAGGAAGATGTAAAATTGTCCTTGTTCTGCATATGATATGGTCTTATATATAGAAAATCCTAAAGATTCCACCCCAAAACTGTTAGAACTAATGAACAAATTCAGTAAAGTTGCAGGATACAAAATCAACATACCAAAATCAGTTGCGTTTCTATACACTAACAATGAAATATTTGAAAAGAAATAAAGAAAACAATCACATTCACAATAGCATCAAAGACAATAAAATACTTGGGAATAAATTTAACCAAGGAGGTGAAAGATCTGCACAATGGAAACTATGAGGCTTTGATAAAAGAAACTGAAGAATTCACAAATAAATAGAAAGACATCCTGTGTTCATGGATTAGAAGAATTAATGTTTACATGTCCATACTACCCAAAACCATCTATAAATTTAATGCAATTCAATTATATACTTGAAAATTGATAAAAGAGTAGATGTTAAATGTTCTCACCACAAAAAAGAAATGGCAATTATGTGAGGTGATGGAGGTGTTAACTAATCCCACTGTGGTGATCATTTCACAATATATAATTGTATCGAATCATCACGTTGTACATCTTAAACTCACACAGTGTTACATGTTAATTATATCTCAATAAAGCTGGGAAAAAATCTGTTCTCTAAAAAAGAAATCACACTTCAGGAAAACCTTGAGACAATAATTAATTAGGGAAAATTTAGTCAATGCCCAAACCTTATTCAGCATCATAAGATCCACTCAAATCAGGACCCTCCTGAAGGTAATGAATGTGGCCAACCTCCAAGGCACTGATCAGGCTTCTTCCACATCTGAGAATTTATGTGGGTCAGAATCCTATAATGGTGGCAAATGTGGGGATGCTTCCAGTCGTAACTTAAGCCTAAAGAAACATTAGAAAAGCTGCTCTGGAGAGAAGTACCTTGAATATAAAGAATGCTCAAGTCTTCATCTGAATTTAAACAATTCACACCAGAGGAAAACTGGCACCCAAATATGAGAAAAAGCCTTCCTTCATAGCTCTTGCCACAGCAGAACGTTTTTGCTAGAAACACAGCTTTGTGAAATATTACTGCATTCTGTCTCATCAGTAGGAGTTTGGATTTGGCAACATTATGACTTCAGTATCTCTTTTGGTTTAAATTCTAGTCCTGCTCTCTCCAGTAGGGGAGCCATTAGGTACACGTGGCTATTGAGCCCTTGACATGTGTCTAATCCAAATTGATATATGCTTAACATTTTTTATTGAGATATAATTGACATATAACATTATATTAGTTTCAAGTGTACAACAGAATGATTCCATATTTGTATATATTGCAAAATGATCACCACGATAAGTCTAGTTAACATCCATCACCATACATAGTTACAAATTTTTTTTTCTTGTGATGAGAACTTATAAGATCTACTCTCTTACCAACTTTTAAATATACAATAAAGTGTTATTAACTATAGTCACCAGGCTGTACATTACATCCCCAGGACTTATTTATTTTATAACGGGAAGTTTGTACCTTTTGAGTCCCTTCACCCATTTTGCCCACCCCTCTGCCTCTGCCTCTGGCAACCGCCAATCTGTTCTCTGTATCTACGAGTTCGGTGTTTTTTTTAGATTCCACATATAAGTGAGATCATATGGTATTTGTCTTCCTCTGTCTGGCTTATTTTGCTTAGCATGATGCCCTCAAGGTCCATCCATGTCGTTGCAAATGGCAAGGTTTCCTTCTTTTTTATGGTCGAGTAATATTCCATTGCACCATATTTTCTTTATCCATTCATCCATTGACGGACGCTTAGGCTGCTTCCACATTTTGGCTGTTGTAAATAACGCTGCCATGAACCTGGGGGTGCGGATACATTTTTGAGCTAGAGATATGCTTTGATGTAAAATACACACTGGATTTTGAAGAATTTGTATTTTAAAAAAGAACATAAAATATATCATTAATAATTTAAAAACATTGATTATATGTTGACATGATAATACTTTGGATATATCAGGTTAAATAAACTGTATTATTAAAGTTAATTCCACCTTTCTACTTCTTAAAATGTGGCTGCTAGAAAACTTATCTTTTTCAACTTGTACATCGACCTTAGGAAAGAAGTAGCAATATTACCAACTCATTTTATAGATGAGCAGGCTGAGGCACCGGACCATAAATGACTTGCCCAGAGTAGTCACTAGGGACCGGAAGAGCCAGGAGTGGCCCTGGGGCTTCCTGATTCTAGAGCACTGGGTCCTCTTAGCCACTACATTAGCTCAGACAGCTTTTCAGTAATCAAAGCCACAAAGCCTGGTTTGGAAATTAGAATGCCAGCTTTCTTACTTTTTAGGTGAAGCTATTCCCAGGAAGAGAATGGAGACTGAGAACTTCCCTTTCTTCAGTAGGAAAGTCTACTTGGAAAAGTAAGTTGAACCCAGAAATTTTGCTTCGTTAAAAATAGAAATTAGAGACTGAGGAAATAGCTGATTTGAAAGTTTACTTTATTTTATTTATTTTTTTTGTGAGGAAGATCCGCCCTGAGCTAACATCTGCCAATCCTCCTCTGTTTTGCTGAAGAAGATTGGCCCTGGACTAATATCCATGCCCATCTTCCTCCACTTTATATGGGACGCCACCACAGCTTGGCTTGCCAAGTGGTGCGTCGGTGCGCGCCTGGGATCCGAATCGGTGAACCCCGGGCCGCCGCAGCGGAGTGTGCGCGCTTAACTGCTGCACCGCCGGGCCGGCCCTAAAGGTTTACTTGAAATCAGTGTATGTTAGAAGTGATCTCTCTGTCCCACCATTCGCCGTGTGTTGGGATGTTTGTCTCAAAAGCCAAGTCTATTGATAAAAGTATCTGAGTCCAACAGCCAGTTCTGGATTAGCCAAGCTCTGCTGCCTCTCAACACAATGTCGCCCAGGTTCATTCACGATGGAGCCTGTTCAGAACGTCCTTCCCTTTTAAGGCTGAATAATATTCCACTGTATGGATTCACCACATTTTGTTTATCCATTCATCCACTGATGGACACTTGGGGTGTTTTCTCCTTATCTTGATCTTTGAAGAGGGAAATGACACGATCTTACCTGTGTTGTCAGAGTATTTAGGATGATGGGAGAGAAGGAGCTCTGGGAGGACTGCAAAACACCTGACTGAGGCCTGGTGAGACAGGAGCAGTCTGGGCGGAGAAAAGGGACCAAGAGCATGATTGGCTTTGGTGACATCTAGGCTGTATGTGATGAAAGGTATGGGACAGAATGGTCTTCGTTTGAGTTGTTGGGAGGATAAAGGTGCTCTTAACTGAGAGAGAAACTCAGAGGTGGAGGGGAGAGAGGAGGAGGGGGAGGTGGAGGAGAAGGACGGAGGGGAAGGAGAAGGGCAGAGGAGGGGGAGGGGATGGAGGAGGAGGAAGAGTTGCTTTTGTTCTCTTTGGGGTGGGGTGGAATGGGGAAGATCATGCTGGAATTTGGACTTGTGATTCTGCGGTGTCTTCAGGACACCCAGGAGGAAATGCCGGGGGACAGGTGTGAAAACAGAGTAAGATGACCCCATAATTACAAAACAGCCCCACAAATATGGTTGAAGGGAAAAGTCCTCTTCTCCCCTCCTCACCTGGGGCTCCCTGCCGACCCTGCAGCTTCTTACAGCTTCTGGGAGAACCTCTTCTGGTCTGTTAGCAGGAGCCATAGTGCCCTCTCGTGGCAGTAAGATGCAACTGCAACTGCGCCTACAACCTAGGGCGGAAAAGTCTTTCCTGAATCCTGAAAGCCGCAGTTCTGCCCCTTTAGCCTAAGAGGGAAATCTGATACTGACTCGCACACTGTGTTTTAAGAGCCTGCACATAAGGATTGGATACTCAAGCGTCCAGAGAAGCTGACTACTCCCTCAGCAGGTGCCGTGAGCCTAGGAGGCACCTGTGGGACAGCACAGTAGAAATAGCTCCTGGACGGATGGGTGGGAAAGGCAAGGTTAATTGGGCATAGCGGAGTGAGAACAGTGTGTATATTGACAATATTTGGGGGTCACCTTCATGCTTCCATGTTTCCATTCAACTATTAATGTACAACCAGGCTTCTGCAGCCGGGCAGCTCTAGCTGAAAGAAATGGTCTGCATGAGTGGTCCCTAAGCAACATTACCAAGTGGAAAACATTTTGTTTTGGGCTTATCTCCTTTTAATTGGCCCTGTCTCAGTTTAAGGAAAGGCCATTTTAGAAATCTGAGCATTTATTTAGATACAAACCCAGGAATGACTAAAATGGCAGAATGTGCCTGGTGGCAGGCTCTATTAGTCAGGATACAGGTTTGACTGTTGTGAATGAGGCTCCATATAAGAGTGGCTTAAGTAAGACACAGGTTCCTTTCTCTCACATTAAAACAGTCTGGATTGAGGCAGCTCAAGGCTGATTGGTGGCTCCACTGTCACCTGGGACCCAGGTTGCTTCCAGCTTTCTGTTCCACTATCCCCAGAGTGTGGTTCTCATTGTCACCGTCCCAGATGGAGCCCCAGGAACCATATCCACTTCCAAGGAGTAGGGTGGGGAAGACCCAAGGGAGAAGGAGGGCTTACCCCTTCCCTGTAAGGGCCCGACCTGGGAGTTGCACCCAATACTTCTGTTGTCTTGAGGAGTCAATTAATTAATACAGGTAGCATTTTGAATAGTACTGTGCACCTGCCACTGAAGAGTGTTACCTGTGTTACCTCACTTAATCCTCATCACACTCCGGGGTAAGCACTCCATTATTTCTATTTCACAGACAAGAAAAATGAGGTGGAGAGATCACGGTTATAAATGGCAGAGCTTCCAGTCAAAGCCATTAAATCTTATTCCCGAGTCCACTTGCTTCACCTGTAATCCATACTAACTCACGTATAACACTGTTTGGTATATTTTTGTGGGGGAGAGAGGGGCTTAGTATTATATTAAGAACTTATTCCCGTATCTAAAGACAAATTGTCCTCAAGAAGGATGGAATAACTATTTCAGAAGGCAACTTAGTAATATGTATCAAGAAGCTTAGAAAAAGGCAGGCATGAAGAGGTCACAGCAGTATTTATGCTATCAGAACAGGAAACAACAAAAACCTTACACACGGGGAAATGTTTTAGTTAAGACAAGAATATCAATTCAATGGAATATTATTATTGGACAGTGAATGCTTTCACAGGCTATTCCAGAACATGGGGAAATACTTAGGATGTAAATTATATTTGCAAATTTATATATTTTTAAAAAGTCAATGTATATTAAAAACAAAAATGTGGAGAAAGATTACATTTAAGTGATGGGATGTCGTTGAGTTTTTCTTCTTTATATTTTCCTTAAATATACAAATTTTCCTTATGTGCAATATTGTGTAACACGTTTTAATTTAACACTAACAGTGTGTTTAGTGGTGCTGTTTGTCTTGGCGAATAACCTAATACTTCTAAGGCCTGAAGAAGTGTTTTTCAAATGCCTCTAAATTCCTACCTGAGGAGTGTATGACTTTGAACTTGTAGGGGCAACGAGGTCAGTAAATATAGCACTGACCTTGTGATCAGGAATTTCTTCTTGATCCCATTTAGGGATCAAGTTCTGGCTCTGTCATTCATAAACCACATGAACTTGGCCAAGTCATTTCCTTTTCGAATGTCCATTTATTACCTTTAAAACTAATATTAATTCTGCTATGAACCTCCTTTCCCTGCCCCTTCATGCCTCTGTCCACAGATTCACGGGCTTCTTGGAGTTCTAAAGGCATTAAATTGTTCACCAAGATGACTTCATTGGTTAGTACAATCAGTAAGTATTTAAAATTAAAAAAATTAAATAAAAGGATACATGTTAATTAAGTCCCATTTTAAAAGCCATTTAGCATTTTCATTTTATTATGAAATATTTCAATCATTCAGTAAATTCAGAGCATATTATAATAACCATATGTATAACCACAACCCAGTTTTGTTAAATCTTAACATATGGCCATTTATGTTTCACATATATAATTTTTTTTGTTCGTTTTATGTGAGTTGGGTTTTCATTGGTTAGTTGATATATTATTATATTTTGTCAGCATTTGATTAATTTTGAAGAAGTTTTTACAGTTTAAAGCCAATACATCTTTTTCAGATCTCAAATCTTTTTTTTTTTTTTTTTTTGTTCTGAGGAAGATTTACCCTGAGCTAACATCTGTTGCCAACCATCCTCTATTTTGTATATGAGTCATTGCCACAGCATGGCCACTGACAAATGGTCTGTGCCTGGGAACTAAATCTGGGCTGCCGAAGCAGAGCGCACCGAACTTAACCACTAGGCCATGGTGCCGGTCCCCCACATATATAATTTTTTTAAAAAAAAGATCCAAAACGCTAGGGAAGCAGATGATACTTCCTGCATAGTCTTTGTTGAGCCCAGTCTTCACCCTCCCTGCCAGAGGTAACCACTTTTTAATATGGTGGTTCTCCTTCCTCTGCACGTTGTTAGTTTACTGCATTTGATATATCCATAAATAATACTGGGTTACATGTATTTAACATTATAAAGTAGATATCATACTATATATGTTATTTTGAAGCTTACCTTTTTATACAATTGTATGTTTTTGAGATTCATTCATATTAATCCATATGGTTCTAGTTCCTTAACTAGAAATTCAGTATACCATTCCATTGTATGAATATGCCACAATTTATATACCCGTTAGTCTATTGAACACTTCAACTTTTTTTCTTTTACAAATTTTTACTATTTTAAACCATGTTGCAATGAATAGTATTGTACTTGTCCCTTTCTGCACATCTGCATGGATTTCCATAGAGTATACACCCAAGAGTAGAGTCGTGAGGCTTAGGAACTGTGACTCTTTGGCTTGATTGGATATTCTCCAGAGTGGTTGCCCCAACTCCTTTTCCACCAGCAGTGTATGACTGTTCCCCTTGCTCATCATCCTTGGGTGGGTGGAGGGGAGGCACGTAAAATGTATTTTATTAAAAAAAACAGCTTTATTGGGATGTATACCATACCATACCATACAATCCACCCATTTAAAGTGTATATACACTTCAATGGATTTTAGTGCATTTGCAGAGTTGTGCACCCATCACCACAATCAACTTCAGAACATTTTTATTACCCCAAAAGAAACCCCACACAAAAGTTAACCATCATTATATACATAACCCAATCCCCCTCTCTCCAGCTCTAGTCAACCACTAATTTACTGCCTGTGTAAATTTGCCTATTCTGGACATTTCCTATAAATGGAATCATATAATACGTGATTCTTTGTGATTGAATTTTTTCACTTACCATAATGTTTTCAAGGTCCATCCATGTTCTGGCATGTACTTCATTCCCTTTTATTGATGAATAATATTCTATTGTATGGATATGCCACATTTTATTTATCTAATGATGGACAGGTGTTTTTCCCCCACCATTTAGCTATTATGAATAATGCTGTACATTCCTGTTCAAGTTTTTATGTGAACATATATTTCTATTTCTTTTGGGTATGTAACTGGGAGTAGAATTGCTGGGTCACATAGTAACTCTGTCTAACCTTCTGAGGAATTGATAAACTGTTTTCCAGAGTGGCTGCACCATTTTACATTCCCACCAGCAATGTCTGAGAGTTCTAATTTCTCCACATCCTCACCAACACTGGTTGTCTGTCTTTTTGACTCTAACCATCCTCATGGGTGTGAAGTGACATCTCATTGTAGTTTTGATATACCTCATTGTTTTAATTTGCATTTTTTATTTACTACTGAAGCTGAATATTTCTTGTCCATACCTATGTCCTTTCCTGTGAATTTCCCGGTCATAACATTTGCCCATTCCCCACTAGCCTTTTCTCATTGATTTGTAGGAGTTTTAAAATCCATTTGGATATTACATTTTTTGCTGATTTTATGCACTGCAAAAATATATCTTCTCAGCATGTGGGTTTGCTTTTCCCTTTGTGTATGTCTTTTGTTATACACACGTTTTAACTTTTAATGCGGTAGATTTTAATCAATCTTTCTCTTTTTTTGTTTATGCTTTTTGAGTCTTCTTTAGGAAATCCTTCTTGTCCCCAAGGTTATAAAAATATTTTCCAGTAATATATTTAAGAGTTTGCTTTTCACATTAAAATGTTTAGTCCAGGGGCCAGCCTGGTGGCGTAGTTGTTAAGTTCGCGCGCTCTGCTTTGGTGGCCTGGGGTTTACAGGTTCGCAGGTTCGGATCCCGGGGGCAGACCTACACACCACTTATCAAGCCATGCTGTGGCAGGCATCCCACATAAAGTGGAGGAAGATGGGCATGGATGTTAGCTCAGGGCCAGTCTTCCTCAGCAAAAAGAGGAGGATTGGCAACAGATGTTAGCTCAGGGCTAATTTTCTTCACTAAAAAAAAAAAAAAAGTTTAATCTAGAGCAATTTGGCCTTCGCCTCCTACTTTCCCTTTCAGTGTTTACTCTAGAAGATTACTTCTCAGGACTTTGAATTACCCAAAATTTTACCAATGAAGTCCTTTTTTGGGGGTGGGCTGGGCTTACACTGGCCAGCTAATACCTGTTGCTCGTCGTCCAAGAGTGTTCCTGGTCACAACACCGTGACTGCAGGCCCCGCAAAGTCAGGGGCTCTGCCCGTCCCACTCACTGCTGTGTTCTAAGCCTCGTGCCTCACACGTGGTAAGTCTGCAGCAACAAGAAAGCCTGGTAAATAGGAAACAGAAGACGAGTGAGAGCAATCAATTCAATGGTGTCAGTAATTGCAATGTATTTAGATAGGTTAATTCCAATAGTAAAATACGGATGCTCAGGACTTAATTCTCCATTCCCCTGGATCATTAAGAAGGCACATTCTTACCCCTAAAAGCCTTTACAGTTTTGCAATGTATAAAATAAGCATCAGCCCAGAGCAGAGAAGCTGTAGGCAGAGTAGCAGGAGCTCGTAATCCAAGGGCAATGGTGTGTCTGCCCCACCCCCAAATTCATATGTTGAAGCCCTAACTCCCAGCCCTAAGCCCTCAGAATGTGACTATATAGAGATAGGGCCTTTAAAGAGGTATTTAAGTTAAAATGAGGCCGTTAGGAGGGGCCCTGATCCGACATGACCTGTGTCCTGATAAGAAGAGGAAATCTGGACACACAAAGAGACACCAGGTATGTGCACACAGAGGGACGACCATGTGAAGAGGCAGCAAGAGGCACCCATCAGCAAGCCAAGGAGAGAGGCCTCAGGAGACACCAGACCTGCTGGCACCTTGACCTTGGACTCCAGCCTCCAGAACCATGAGAAACAAACTTCTGTTGTGTAAGCCCCCAGTTCGTTCTGTTAGGGCAGCCAGGAAACTAATACAGGTACGTACAAGAACAATAGATGCTGGGAGGCTGTGGGCCAGCTACCAGCGGCATCTGCTACAGAGGGCCCGTTCGTTTTACCAGATCTCAAGGGGTGATGACCTCCCAAAGTCAAGAGTCACAGCACAGGGGTTTCATAACTCATGGTGGAGATAGAGAGAGAAAGGTAGTAAGTGTCCATCCCCACAGCTTCTGAGGCTGCTCACTCTGACTCACCTGCCCAGCAGGAAGAGAACCTACTAGAAGGTGGTGTGTGGGGCGGAGGCTGATCTCCCATGAACAACCAAGGGGCTGCAATGTAAGGATATGAACAAATTGGGAAAATAAATTCATAAAGGAAAACCAGAGGGGCCATGAGTCATTTGAGGCTGACCATGTGCTGTGTACTGCAGAGTGATGATGAACTTGATCTCCATACCTGGGGAGAGGAAAATAAAATGAAATAGAACATAGTAAAGCAAAATGATGAAAGAAAGGGGCAGCCTGTCTGGGGGAGGAGGCATCTGGTGAGGCTGTGGGGGGTCTTCCCCCTTCTGCCTTCTTTGGCCGCGGGGGCAGGAGGAGCGTCAGCCAACTGGGCTTCAGGGAAAAGTTCACTTGGGTCTCTTCAGTTTGGGCCACGCTGGGTTCCTTCCTCTGTCTGCCAGCTCTTATTTTGAGAATGATCTATAGCAGTTATTAGCCTCCCAGGTAGAAAGCATTTCTACTTCCTGGAGCTCTCCTGCTCTCGGGGATATTAATCCAGCCACCCTGGCTTCACCGGATTCCAGGGGAGACAATGGATTTCCTGACACTCAAGCGGGAGGAGATCCCTCCCAGGTGAGCGCAGCCAGCCCGCACCTTTGCTTTCCGACCATGAGGGGGCGCCGTGGGCTATGCTGAAGCTGCGTCTGAAGGGCTTGGGAGGCGGGGCTGTTGAGGATGATTTTGTCAGAGGGTTTTCAGGCAGGGTCAGGCCAGGTAAGGAGACGATGCTAAAGGTGGGACGTAATTGGGAACTTAGCTTGCAGCTTGGGCTAGAGGGGGAGAAGATGGAGGTCTGAGCTGGAAGAGCGAGGAAGAGTGCAGAAAGGAAGAGCACGGATTGGATTGGAGGCTGATTCTGGGAGGAGATACTGTGGGAACCCGAGGCGTGACTGGGAGCCCGGAAAATACTGTTCCCGGTGGGTCACCCTGAAAACGCCTGCTCAGGTGGGAAGCAGGGAGCTGCTTTTTCTTTTAACAAGATCAAGGTTCAGAACGTCCCAGTCTCTCTGCAGCCACATGGACTTCGAGTCCCCGAGAACTGGATGGTGGGGAGGTCAGTGGAGGACTGGGATGTATTATGGAAGTAGGACCCACAGGACTTGGTGATGGATTGGGATTGGTGGGTAGGAAAAAGGAGAGGTGAGGAGAACTTCTAGATATCTGGCTTAGAAGAGAAGTGTGGGTGGAAGATACAAATTTGGGAGCTTTCAGCAGATTGATGGTTTTTAATTCCATGGGAACGGAGTGAAAATCCTAGGAGAGGGTGGACACAGAAAATAGAGAAGCATCCACGCATTAGTCAGGAAAGGCAAACTGAGTTACAAAAAATCCTCCACTTCTCAAAGGCTTAATCAAATGAAGGTGTGTTTCTCACTTGCTTCACAGTTGAGTGAGTGTTGGCGACATGAAGGGGAGGGACTCCACCCCACACAGTTAGTCAGGGTTCTGCCACTTTTTAGGCCCTAATGGTCATTTACAGGAGATGAGGGAAGAGGAAGAGTGAGAGTATGAAAGAGTTTTGGGGTTTTAGAGGCCAGGCCTGGAAGTGGCATATATCACCTCTACCTACAGTCCATTGGATGGACTGAGACGTGGGCTCCACCTAGATGCCAGGGGCCTCAGGAATGCGGCCATCCTGTGTGTCTGGGAGTACAATGAACTGGTTTGGTGGGCACAAAGCATCGTCTCTGCCACAGTCCAGGATTGAGCTCTGAGGCGCTCCAACAGTTGGGGTCGGGAAGAGCAAGAGCCATCCAACGAGGCTGAGGCAGGAGGCCTGTGTGTGATGTGACAGCCTGTGGAGGACAGTGCTTCAAGAAGTGACTCAGATCAGAAACTTGGGAATCAGACTTGAGTCTCTTTCCCCCACAGCTCAGACCCAACCCATCGGCAAACTCAGTGCTCATCGGACTCACAGCAGGTCCCATAGGCTTGATCTCCAGAACATATCCTAAATCTGGCTGCTTACCACCCTCTCCACTGCTACCGCACTGGTCCAAGCCCTTCACTGAGACTCGTATCTGGTTTCCCTGTTTCCACTCTTGTGTCACTGTTGTCAGTTCTTCACACAGCAGCCGAAGGGATGTTTTAAAAACCTAAATCAAATCATGTCACCATCTTGGTTAAAACCCACCAGGAGTTGCCATTTGCAATAGAAACTCCTTCCCAAGGCCCACAAAACCCTACATGATGTGGCTTCTGCCTGCCTTTTCAATGTCTTCTCTTATGACTCTGCTCATGTTCATGATGCTCCAGCCCCACTCGTCTTTATTCTGTCTTTCAAACTCCAAGATTGTTCCTGCCCCGGGGACCTGGCGTTTGCTGTGCCCTCTGCTCCAAGTGCTCTTCCTCCAGATAGTCCCATCTTTGATTTCTTCACTTTTCTTTCCCTTTCTTTTCACTTGGGAAGGAACAAAAAAGAGAAGAGGCGATGGGGTGGTCTGGGATTGCTTGTGACATCCTTAGATAGTGGGGATATTGGCTTCACTCAAATGTCTTTCTTGAACTCTTCCCTGACATTTCTATCTGAAAGAAATCTCAGCATGGAAAGAGGATATGCTGGAGTTGGTGATCACGGTAGTGGTCATGGGAGGAACTAAGATTTGGACTGGACCTTGACAGTGGGTCTTGTTTCAATAAGCAGATTTGGGGTAAACTCCATGCAGGAAGGGGCTGTACCTACCTTGTTCTGCCGGGTCTCCAGTGCTTAGTAGAGTAGCAAGCAGAAAATAGATACTCAATATATAACTCTTGAATGAGTTCACCAGTAAATGAGCAAAGGAAATAGAGAGAAAACACTAAATATGTCTGACGAATAATAATGTCTGTTTGGCTGGCACAGCAAGTTCTAGCAGAAACAAGGTGGAAACAGCAGCATTCGGCCAAATTGAAGAGGAGCTTAACAGCGAATGTGTTTAAGTTCTATATCCAGTTGGTGTCTCCTGCCTAATTCAGAGCACCCCATCCCTCCAGTCTAGCTGGTGAACCATTCCCAGAGGAATCCTCCAGAGAGACAAGGTAGTACTAAGGGACTAAGGAATTGTTAAGAAGGATGTAATTTGCAGAGACGAGGCCCTCCTGGGATGGGGCATCCTCAATGTGCACTTGAAGTTGGTCCTGCCTGCAGGAGAATCTGTTGGTGGTCTCTGCTGGGTGGGCAGGAGGTGACCGTGGAAGGACCCACATTTGGTTCTCTGGACCCCCTATCCTCCCTGGTGTGACCAGTCGATGCCCATGGCCTGGCCCCACCCCAGGTCACCTGAGGCCCTTGTGGCCCTTCCCTCTCAGCTGTCTCACACCCAAGTGGTCAGGAACCATCCTCTTACCTCTTCTTGGCAAGCTGTCTTAGGCCTTCACATTTGCTCTGGAATCTGGATCCCTCTGTGAAGTTTCTCTGGGATCTGAGTGGCTCTGTGCCCCTCTCCTCCTCTCCCACACCTGGCCAGGACTGGGTCTTCTGGGGTTTCCTCCCCTTCTCCACCCCTGCCCCACCTCTCCTATCACAGGCGGGTGGGATCTCACATTCCAGGTTGCCTTAGCCCTGGCCTGTTTATGTGGACTTTGAGTTTCCTCAATGATCTGAAATTTTTCTCCTGTCATGTGCTTTTTCTAACTTGTTCAAAGTGTCATAGTATTTTGAAATATCAATGGCCACATTGACTATTGGATTTTCTTGACTACTTGGATTTTCTTGACTATTTGGATTTTCTTCCCTGCAGCCCTTTTACTGTTTAGACAGCGTTGTTTTTTTTTTTTTGCCCCTGTGGAGAGGAATGTGGATTTCACATAGACTAAAGAAGCTCTCAGCTTTGATTTTCAAGTTGGATCAAATTAATAATAATAAAAAAAAGTATAGCCTTCAAATTCACGCTATCAAGAAAGATAAGAGTCGGCTCAGAATTCTGAAGGCTGGGAATGATTTCCTTAAGGAGCTCAGCTTGGACGCTTGACTCCGGAGTAATCCGGAGTGGGAGGCTGAGGACGGATGTCCTTGAAGGAAGGTCTTGTCTTGCAGGAAGGAAAAAACAGTCGCAGGCAGGAGAGCTTAATGAAAAGGTCAGGTGTGAGAGTTCTGCTCTGTCTTTGGGGTTTAAATCTCAGTTAAAAAAACACACTCAAATGAAATTGGAGAGAGTCCAAGGACATCAGGTTCCTGCTTCCCTGGGTGTGTGTCCTGGTGAGATGAAGCCTCTCAAATGAGCGGGTGCGTGGTCCCAAGGCCAGATGGTGTGGGAAGGGTGGAGTAGCTGGAGTGGAGGGCAATGTCCCACAGGGAGCGAGGGAGTGTTGGGGAAACCAAGGTACAGAAGAGGCTTGGGTTTGTGTTAAAGAGGCTACAACCTCACAACCAGAGGGGACATCAGCAGCAGACTCCTGAGCAACGCCCAATGGCCCAGGTGGCCCCTGCCACGTGATGGTGGATGTTCCGGGCCAAGATGCTCAGTAAACATTGCTTCAAGTGGATACCAAGAATTTCAGATGAATCAAATACTTAGGGGGACAGGACGAATGATAAAATCTACTCACATTTCTACAGCATGTCACAGTTTAAAAATACCTTTCTCTACTGTGTGCTAAGCAGTGATTATTGTTGATTTGATTTTACAGGTTAGATAATGGGGTTTTGCTAGGCAGTTTGGCATTCAAGTCTTCCATCTCCGGATCCACTGCCTGCCCCCTGGCACTGTTCCCTGGGCCGCGCTGATGACGCTGACAGTGATTTCTAGAGTTTAGTCTCTTGTGTCCCGCAGAAAGGGTGACTACTGGGGTCGCGTCCCCAAGTCACCTTCGGCCTTCGCTTCCTGCCTCTTGCCCCACAGCATGGTGAGGGGCTGGGCCAGGCTGCTGTGCTCCACGTGGCAGGAGTAGGGGCCTTTGTCCTGAGGGGGGACTCCCACCACCACCCACGTCTGGTAAGTGCCGATTCCACTGGGAAGAACGTCTCCCCCTGACTCAGTCTCCCGCGCATCGCCAGCCCGGGTCCAGCGCAGGCCAATTCCTCGTGGGTAGAAGTCATAGGCCAGGCACTTGAGCGTCCAGTTTTTTCCTGGGGCTACGTGGCTGGTGACTGACACAGAGGGAGGATCTGTGGGGGGGTAGAGCGTGGATATTGAGGGCCTGAAGTAGAGGTCTCCCTGCCCATGTCTCCCCCACCCCGGGTGTCAGTCTGCCTCTCCAGGGAAACTTGCAAATATCCTTGCCCTGAGCCTTCCCTGTTGGAGCATGGAATGCCTGTGGCTGCTTTTTTGCCCCTGCCCCTCCACCGAGTATCGACTTCTGATGGCGAGAAATTGTGAAAGCCCACATATAATTTTTAATTTTTTCCCAAACCTTTAGTGGGCTTTGTGGCTCCCTCCACCCCAAATCTCAGCCCCGCCCCTTAGTTCTGCTGCCGCTCTGTCCATCAGACCCTTCCCTGCTCTGTCCCACAAGACCCTCTTTCTCATTACTTCTCAAACCAAAGTCTCAGCTTGTGACAATCAGTCCTGTCACACTTGCTCATTTTCATCCTTCCAGGACAGACATTTCACACACCTGCCTCCTCTCCACAGCCAAGCCAGGAGGCATCAACCTAGAGAGAAACCACCGTGGGATTTGCCTGAGATGTTCCCCTGAGCTCCCAGCTCAGTGCGGGGGAGCAGGACCCAGGAAGCAGTGGGTACCTTGTCGGTCCAGGTGGCTCCTGCTGTATGGCAGGTACCTCTGCAGCATCCCTGGGCACTCCTCTTCCAGGTAGGCCTTGGCCCGCTGCACATAGACTTCTTCTGCCTCCCACTTCTGCTTGGTGTTCTGAGCTGCCGGGTCCAGGGGGACCCAGGCTGGGATTTCTTTGTGGAACTTGATGAAGTCCTGTCCATCATAGGCGTACCTCCAGAAGGCTCCGCTGCTTTTGTTATTCCGGAGCTCACAACCAAACAGCCCCTGCAAGGTGTGAGAGCCTGCACCCCCAGCCCCCCGGCAGCCAGTCAGCCTGGCATCAACCCGATCTCGGTAACTCTTACTCCTACACAGTGTGCAACCCAATAGGAAGAAAGGTTGTGGAAATCTAAGCATCCCATCCATTTATCTTGGCAAATGGGTTACTGCCAGACATACAGCAGACAGAGAGAGGGAAATTTGGTTTGGTTTGGTATTTTAGGCTAGTCTGAGATGAGATACATTCCTTCCAGCCAGGGAATTTCAGAGAGCTACAGACTATGGACAGACTTGCCAGCCCCTCTGCACCATCTCATGTAATGAGCTTTGTCTGAACATGTTGCAACTCCTTAGGAACCTCACACAACCACACTGAAGTGCGTTTCCAAGTTCAATAGAAATTATTTATAGTTTTATACAGATTACAAAATCTCTCCTTTGTTCTCACTTGTAAGTGGAGGTGATGTTATCACTTGAGCAAACATAACTTGAGCACTTGTTCCCTCTTTTCTGGTGTTTGATATCTTCAACACAAATCTCTAAAGCCCTGCCTCTTTTCCCTATTAGCAACAGCTCTTGGAAATTGGCCACCTTAGGGAAGGGGAACATGATGTCTCCATTTTGATTATAAAAGTAGGTGTTCACTGGATACTGACTATTGCTATTGGCACAGGCTCTGATCTCAAGCTGTCTGACTCAAATCCCGGGTCTCTCCCCACCTCTGCTTATTGCATGAACTTGAGCCACTAACCTCTCTGTGCTTCAATTTTCTCATCTCTGATATGGCACTGGCAATAGTACTATTTTAGAGGGTTATAGTGAGCACTGCCCGTATTAATACATGTTCCCAGCACATAGTAATTGCTCAATAAATGTGAGCTATTATTATTTTCTAATACCCTGTGTTCGTCTCTTTATCCTCTTTACTTTTAATTACTCTCTTCAACATTTCTATTCCAGCCAATCACAATGTCTCCCAGTGTCCTTCCCGGCAGCCGGCTCTGCTATTTCTGACACACAGACCAGGGCATTTTCCTCACCAGGGCTTCTCATTCCACATCCTTCAGAGTTCTGCATAACTCTTGCCTCCTTTTGGAAACTTTCCGATTCCATGTAGCTTCTTGGGCATTTTTGTACTCAGAAACCCATCTTTCGACACCCACCCTAGAAGGCGGGCAGTTGCATTCAGGAGAAAGAGTGCTGGGCTGGGAGACACGAGAACTAGTCTCTGTGCTCTACTCTGACCGACTCCTCAAACCATAGTCCAGGTGACCCCTCTCGAGTTTGCTCCTGATGGACAGAGGGTCTTTAGGATTCCATGTAACTCTAACCGTCCGTGGTCCTGAATTCAGTCCTTACTGAGCTCTCTGTATGGGCCCTGGTTTGTGCTAGGTACTTCCTCTCAACCAATCAGCAAATTTCATGTGAGCGAGTATTATTGGCTGTCCTAGGTGATGGGGCTACAGGGGAGATTAAGACAGACTATGTTCTAGCCTTCATGGAATTTTCATGAACAAGTTTTATGAAATGTCTTGAAGGCAGGTCTCAATGCTCCAGTTTTTGCAGATTCAGACCAGATAACTAAGAAACACGTTCACTGTGAAACAGCTAGTGACTGGCAGGGCCACTGCATAAACCCAGGTCAGACTGACCCCAAGGCTGGCTCACCCTCCACCCAACATCCCTGGGCAGGGGTGAGTCTGACACCTTCTAAAATGCGGTGAGCCTCAGACAGGTGGGGGTGTGGAGCTGAGACGTCGGATGTGCCTGGGTAAGAGCTGACTTTGCCATCACCTCCTGTTGGAGTTGAGGCCTGGGAGTGAGGGTGGGGGACGTGATGGGGAGGAGGAAAGCAGATGTGTTGTGGGATGGGGGGAAGGCAGAAATGTCTGTGTGTTTCTGCTTGTGCTTCCCGTTCCTCCTTTGGGATGGGGATTATTTCTATCCTGCTGACCCCTTTCCACTCACAATTGTGGGGCTGCCTTTTGAGCTAAGACCCTCCACCCCAGCGGTCTGTAGTTCACTAACCTTCTCTGTCCTTGTAATAGTCCATGATGTCTTTCAGGGTCACCATGAAGATGTCCTCCCTGGCCTTCTGAAGTTCACTCTCCTTCTCCCAGTCCTCCATTCCTTCCACGTGGCTCCACGGGCCCAGGGGCTCAGCCTTCCTGCCCTCACTATCATAGCGGAAGAAGGGCTGGTCATTGAGGTAGGCAATGGCCTGGAAGCTGTGGAAGCCCTCACTGGGCCTGGACAGACCCGTGTAGAGGAAGCTCAGAGAGTAAGGCCCTGCAAAAGAGAAGACTTTGAGGTGTGGGGTGCACGAAGGGGAGTCCCAATGTGGGACAGCAGAGGACCAGGAGGGGAGACCTGGTTATTGGGCCTCTTCCTCCCCAGCTCTCTCCACCCTGATGTCAGCCTCACACCACTGGAGTCTCACTCGAGTGAAAGGGCTCTACTTCTTTTCTGGGGATGATATTTCAGAGACCCGTCTGTGTCTTCACTACGTTGTTTCCTCTTCTTGGCACATAAAAAAATAGTATTTTTCAGCCTCTTTGTAGGTATGTTGGGACCATGTGACTGAATTCTGTCAAAAGGGAAGTGATGTCTTTCTTCTGGTCTGAGGCCCTGTGAGCTAATTTGCCCCATCTGTCTCTCTTCCCTTTAGGTGATGAGTGTGGAGGCCACAGGATGAAACAGAAGAATCTCAAGATGCAAACAGCCTGGATCCCTGAGTCACCCCATGGAGGAAAGGAAAGTTTCCTGATCTGTAGTCAATTTTACATGAGCAAGAAGTAAACATTTGTTGGGTTAAGCCACTAAAAACTTTATTACTGGAGCATAGCCTAGCCGAACCTGAGAAATATATATAGTTAGAAAGTGCAGAAAGGAGAATTTACTAGAAGACTCAGGAAATGACCTAGAATGGATCAGCACAGGGTAAGACCAGGATGTATCTCAGAATTCCCAGGGCTGTACCTTGCATTTTGGTAGGAGGCAGGGACTGAGAGAGGGGGACATTTCCATAATTAATTCATGATATAACTTACCTGGTTGTTAATAATGTTAGAGGTCATATGGCAGATTCCTAGTTCAAGTACTGAAATTATTCTTGCTAATTAGTTTCTAAGTGTGATTAACATTTAACTCAGTAGAATTCAAGTAAAGCAGATTACCCTCCATAATGTGGGTGGGTCTCATCCAGTCAGTTGAAGGCCACAAGAGAAAAGACTGATGTCCCCCAGAGAAGGAATTCTGCCTCCAGACTGCCTTCAGACTCAAGACTGCAACATCAGCTCTTCTCTGGGTCTCCAGCCTTCTGGCCTACAGATTTGGGACTTGCCAGCCCCCACAATTGTGTGGGCCAATTCCTTAAAATAAATCTCTCTTTTTCTCTGTATATACATCTTATTAGTTCTGTTTCTCTGAAGAACCTCAACTAAAACAAATTTTGCTGTAGGAGGTGATAACATTCTACATGTGATTAATTGTTGTAAAACTAACATAAAACACATAATCTGACAGTTTGTAGATGTAATGTATTTTAAACTGGCACAGTTGGCCTACATTTCTTCATCTCAAAATTTTGTATGCCAACAAACAGCCTCATTTCCCTGTCCTAGAACCGACTCTGGTTCTTCCCAAGCTCCAGCTGGCTCCTTTCCCAGTCACTTGCCTTCCAGGCCCACTGCAGTAGTGTCTGACTGTGGGGTGAGGGAACGGGTTTCCTTCTAGAACTTTCCCTCTAGTTAACCTGCCTTCTCATCTGCCCCTTGGGGTTGCTCCCTCTTTCCCTGGGAGTCAGACAGGTACATCCAGCCATTGGAAGGAGGGGAGGAACCAGAGATTCTACCTGTGTGGCTCCTGCTCTGTCCTGGCTGCATGACCCTGAGCAGATCACTTCTCTCTGGGTCTGAGTTTTGTTCATCTGTAAACTAAGAGTTTTAGATTCTGATTCTTTAAGGTCTTATTTAGCATGAGTCCAGAGGCTCCCTGAATGATTCTAGAAGGGTGTGAGCTGAGTTAGCTGACAGCCTTGGATACCCACTCCCACAGTACACGTGGGAATCCCAGCTGGATCCGGGGCCATTCTCCCAGCCCACCTATCCCGTTCATTACCTCCCCTCCATTCTTCTCCATAGCCACTCCTGGCTTCTCCACTCACCGGTGTGGGTCTCCCGGGGGACAGCAGGACCCAGAAGGAGCAGCAGGAACAGCAGGACAGGCACCATTGTGCTTGTAGTGCCTGACTGGAAGGTTCTGGGCTTCCCTGGGCCTGGAGGTCGGAGCAAACTGCTCGGAGAGCAAGCCAGGTGTAGTTATGGGAATGGCTGAACTTTGAGCCCAGCCCAAGGGAGGTGAATCCACAAACCAATGAGAATGCCAAGATGGGCTCCTCCCCTGACAGTGAGAGAAAAGGATGCACCAGCCAGGCTGGGCAGAGGCTGTGCTCAGTGAGTCTATGGATGCTCTCCAAATTGAGAGCTGAGACAGCTGATCCAGGGACTGGGACTCTGTGTATTCCCCAGGTGAAAGAATGCCAGTGGGCTGGGGTGTGTGTGGTAAGTGGCAGATGCCTGGGATGTGTGTCACCTTTCCAGTGTATTGTGACATCCCCACCCTGGGGTCAGTAGGTGGACTTGAGTGTTGTCAGACCAGGCTTCACCCCTCCCCTCTGGAAGAGCTCTCAGCATGTCCAAGGCCTGGGCCTGGGTAGACCCCACCTAGGGTGTGACCCTCACTCTCCTACACCCCACCCCACCAGAGTTCTGCCTGGAGGACATGCTCACGTCTGCCTCCCTCTCTTCCTATGCTTGGGGAATCAAGGCCTTGCCATCACGGAAGCAGAAACAGCCAGGTTCCCCTTTTGGCAGCCTCTCTTGCAATGGAACAGGCGTGCACGGCTTTCAGTCAAGCAGGTGCTGCTGCCCTGGACACAGGGTCACGTGCCAGCGAAGCAAAGAGGCAGGCACAGCGGACAACACTTTCCGGCTGTCTCAGCAACTCCTGGGCGCAGCGGGGCAGCAGTAGCCATGGGGGGGTGGGTGTCCAGCATCCACTGGGTGGTGTCATCTGTCCACGTGGTGGCATCTGGCGCCCCTGTTGACAACAGCTTGTGTTTACACAGCTAGTTTCCTCTCGTGATTTTGCTTGTGCTTCTCCTGCCACTCCATTGATTCTGAGAGTTAACTGATAAATACGTTTATTTTCTGCTTAAAGTCAGAATTGGATTCTGTTTCTAGCAATTAATGATTCTGACGGATACCAAAATTGGTACAAAGATTGTTTTCAGGCAACAGCTGCTCAGGGGAATGGAGGGCGGGAAACTGGGCCTGCTTATGGGGCCAGATTGGGGCTGAAGGCAGCGGAAATACAGTTGTCTTGGGGACATTCTTGCCATGGAATGCAGTGGAGGGTAAAACAGCTGACTGAGTTATCTCCTGTGGTTGACTGGAATGAAGTGCTCATTGAAGACAAAATTTTAGGTCCCAATACCATTTCACAGCATGAAAGACTTGAGGAATTCAAGGAGAAAGTCTGGGAAGATTGCGTCCAAAAGGGCTGAAAAGCTTAACGAAAAAGAGAATAAACTCAAAAGCAAAAATTTTTGCCTCAAAGCACAGTCTGAAAATCAGGCAATTTCTATGATACTGCGGAAAGAATCTTTTGTCTTCTGCAGTTATAAGGATGAAACAGACAAAAACCTAATAATGCCTGATGATGAAAACCTAACAACAAAAAATTGTTTCATAACTTAATTGCAAAAACCTAATAAATCTAATACCCGAGAGTGATCAAGACATTCCTACCAATCTTGTATGGTTGGTACTGACGGTGAGTGCCAATGAGAGCTTCATCCGAGAAGGAACCCAAATCCGGAATGGCGTCAGGAATGGCTTCACGAGAGATGTGGTGGGCAGGACATGGGACAGGGATGGACTTTCTGTTGGCAGGTGGGGGCAAATTTCATAAGGACAGGGATGGTGTCCATCACGTCCATCTTTCTGTCCCTAGTTTTTAGCCCAGTGCCTGGGAGAAAGAAGACAATCGAAAAACACAAAAATAGATCAATGGGTAAATAAGCAAAGACAAAAAGAGTTGGCACCAGACCTATTGGAGGGTCATTGAGGACAATTTGGTGGAAACAGAGTTCATGAAGAAGATGGAGGGATTGGGCAGGTGGGGTGAGAAATTCAAACGGGAGGTTGGAGCCAGGTTCTGGAGGTCCCCAATCCAGTGAGTGCCCGATGTCAACCAGTGAATGAGGCACCTTCACTTGTTGTGTCTTTTCCCTCACAGCCTGCCTTCTCTGCATACCCCATCCCTCTAGGTCAGTAGTTCTTTTTTTTTTTGTCTTTGTTTCTATTAAAGATCTAGCCTCACATTGTAGATGATTAGTTTGCTTGGAAAGATGATCCTGGGAAATATTACAAACTCCTTTCATGTAAAAGATAAGAAACATGACATATTAGGTCAGCCTCTATTTGAAATCAGATCTTTTTTTTTTTTTGTGAGGAAGATCGGCCCTGAGCCAACATCTGCCAATCCTCCTCTTTTTTTGCTGCGGAAGACTGGCCCTGGGCTAACATCCATGCCCATCTTCCTCTACTTTATATGGGACGCCACCACAGTGTGGCTTGACAAGCGGTGCGTCGGTGTGCGCCTGGGATCCGAACCGGCGAACCCCGGGCCGCCGCAGTGGAGCGTGTGCACTTAACCACTTGCGCCACTGGGCTGGCCCCTTGAATTTAGATCTTGAAAAGCAAATTAGCTAGAAACATTGACTTTGATGAACAGATATTGAGGCTAACGTTATGTGCTTCTAGAATTTGATATATGCATAAGAAGAGTAAATTGAAATTTTGTCTTCCCATCAGTAAAGCTACACATCTAATCTCTAATCCTAGATGTATTAAAAGAGTCTCAAAGGTTGACCAAATATACACTTTTATAGGTCAGCAGTTCTTAACCTTTTGCCCCATTTACTCTCTTGCCAGTTACTCTTAAGATAATTTTTAATGCATAAAACACAACATATAGGATACAGAGGAAGCCAGTTACATGGAAATGCAGGTCTTTCCAGGCAGCCTTGGGGCCTGATGGGCTGTTTGCAGAGGGGTCCCCCAGGTGCAGAACAACATGCTGTTCTAACGTGACTGAGGAATTGTTAAGAAGGACATAATTTGTGGAGACGAGGCCCTCCTGGGATGGTGCATCTTCAAGTTGCACTTGAAGTCAGTCCTGCCTGCAGGAGAATCTGTTGGTGGTCTCTGCTGGGTGGGCAGGAGGTGACCGTGGAAGGACCCACATTTGGTTCTCTGGACCCCCTATCCTCCCTGGTGTGACCAGTCGATGCCCATGGCCTGGCCCCACCCCAGGTCACCTGAGGCCCTTGTGGCCCTTCCCTCTCAGCTGTCTCACACCCAAGTGGTCAGGAACCATCCTCTTACCTCTTCTTGGCAAGCTGTCTTAGGCCTTCACATTTGCTCTGGAATCTGGATCCCTCTGTGAAGTTTCTCTGGGATCTGAGTGGCTCTGTGCCCCTCTCCTCCTCTCCCACACCTGGCCAGGACTGGGTCTTCTGGGGTTTCCTCCCCTTCTCCACCCCTGCCCCACCTCTCCTGTCACAGGCGGGGGGGATCTCACATTCCAGGTTGCCTTAGCCCTGGCCTGTTCACGTGGACTTTGAGTTTCCTCATTGATCTGAAATTTTTCTCCTGTCACATGTTTTCTTTATTTGGTCAAAGGATCAGAAGTTGCTTTGAAATATCAATGGCTGGGTTACTTCCTTCTGAGTTATTTTGTTTTTCTTCCATGACTAAATATCAAAGACAGCATTTCCACATATTGCCCACTCAACATGGTGTAAGAAAGAAATACTAATGTGAGAGAGAACTAAAGGACCATGGAGCTTATCCAGGCCAGTTTTTCCTGGTGAGCTTGGGACAAGGACGAAACCCAAACTTAGGGTCCTTCCTTGAGCCTCAAGAGTGGGCTGGCAGGCCAGTCTGGTGGCGCAAGCGGTTAAATGCGTGTGCTCCGCTGCGGCAGCCCGGGGTTCGCCGGTTCCGATCCTGGGTGCGCACCCAACTCACTGCTTGTCAAGCCATGCTGTGGTGGCGTTCCATATACAGTGGAGGAAGATGGGCATGGATGTTAGCCCAGGGCCAGTCTTCCTCAGCAAAAAACGAAGAGGATTGGCAGATCTTAGCACAGGGCTGATCTCCTCACACACACAAAAAAATAAAACAAAAAAAAAAACAGTGGGCTGGCAATGTCCTTCCCTGTCCCCATCCTTGTCCTGAACCTGGAGCTTTTGAGAGTACTTTTAGTGGGTTAAGAAGGATTCTGAGGAACACCATTCCACACCTCTAAGCCCTCCTCTTTCTCTTCCACTGGGTCATCTATCCACTTACGTCCCCGCTCCTCAAGGTTCCTTGGCCCTTCTCTTGCTCAATGCTGGTGAGTAGAACACAAGATGAAGAGAAAAATTAGTCCAGGTAGTAGGCGATCCCTCAGAGCATCTCAGGACCCTCCTCCTCCAGGTAGGCCTGAGCCACTTCACTGAGACACCCTCTGCTTTCCACTTCTGATTGGTATCCGGGGCTGCAGAGTCCACGGGGACTCAGGCTGGGATTTCTTTGTTGAATCTGATGAATCTGTCCGCTGTAGGTGCACCTCCACGGTGCTGTCCTGCTTTGTTTGTGTTTTCACTCCAGAGCTCTCAACATTCCCTGGAAGGTGCGAGGCCCTGAAGGTGTGGCCTCCCAGACCCCACACACAGTCAGTTGGTCTGGCTTCAAGCCCTGCTTTGTTCACGGCATCGTCTCCATCCCTGTTTTTTAAGTTTTAATGTTTCATATTTATTACGTATTTTATCCTGTAAAGCTATAAAAGCAGTTGAGACTTGAGTCAAATGTTTTGTTTTAAATGAACTTCCACACTTTTACTTCCGATTACATACTTTTTCTGCAGTTCCTTCCATTTTCTGTTAATCATTTTCCAGTGAAAATTCTTTGCTTAAGACAATATGTATTTTTTCAATGCCTGGTTTATGCAAAGGAATATGGTTTCCAAAATATTTTTTCTTTATTTTTCACGCAATGATTTCCATATCTTTTAGCTGGGTGTTTTGGAGATATTTACTTCTGTCTCTAAACAAAATGCTTTCTTGATGTTTCGGTGTTAGGCATGACAAATCAATGTCTGGGAGATGCTGACTTATCTTCTGTCCTTTCCCAGCCTCCACTACACATGCCCATTTCCCGTCATCCATCCTCCTAATATAAATATGATAGCTGAGAATTTTGGTTAGATCTGTATATATTGTTTTCATTATCAAGACTATGTAATACCTTTACATCTCCGCTATGTAGTAAACTCTCATTTTTTGCTTTTCCACACAACTTTTTGTTTTCAATGGAGGTAAGAGTTATTACTTTTTTATGTTCTTATTCAACTGCAAACTCCTCACCAACCATGTTAATCTCACCACAGGACCTTCAGGAACCTCAGGTTTAGACAGGTTGCTCTCCACCCCTGGGATCTCCCTTTGTCATCATCATCCTGGGAATTCCATCTCTCATCTGTGTAGCATCTTCCATTTCCTAGACACCATATTCATCTCCTTTCTTAGCTTTTTCATTTTTTTTTTGAGGAAGATTGGCCCTGCGCTAACATCTGTTGCCACTCTTCCTCTTTTTTCTCCCCTAAGCCCCAGTACATAGTTGTGTATCATAGTTGTAGAGTTGTAGCTCTTCTATGTGGGGCGCCGCCTCAGCGTGGCTTGATGAGCGGTGAGTAAGTCCACACCCAGGATCCGAACCAGCGAACCCCGGGCTACCAAAGAGGAATGCGTGAACTTAACCGCTATGCCACCAGGCTGGCCCCAGCTTTTTCATTTTGATGGAGCACATTATCAAGAAGCTTCTGGAGGTAAAGTTTTTGAGTGCTTGTATATCTGAAAATGTCTTTATTATACCCTCACACCTGATTGACAGTTTGCCTAGGTATAGAATTTTAGGTTAGAAATAATTTTCTTCAGCGGTTGAAGGCATCGCTCTGTTATCTTCTAGCTTTCATTGGTGCATTTGAAATACCTGGAGCCATTCTGATTTCTGATTCTTCAGTGTGTGATTTGTTTTTTTGTCCCCTCTGTAAGCTTGTAAAATTTTGATTTTTTTCCTCTAGCTTTTTGAAATCATAATGATATGCCTTGGTATGAGTCTATTCTTTCTTCTCAATTCTGTATGGAACTTGTAGTGTATAGCTGTCGGACATTCCGGCCAGGCTAATTTTCTTTTCTGTTCTCTCTGACTTTCTATTTCTGTTTGTTTTTACTGTAGTTTCTGGGAGATTTCCTCACCTAAGGAAACCCCTTACCCCTTGGCTAAGGGGCTCCAGAGACTGAATGACCCATCACTCTGCTCCTGCACCTGATGGACAACCTGGAGCTTTCCAGGGCCAGAGAGAGGGTCTGGAGAGGGACGCCCAATGACAGGAGAACCCTCCCTCCCCTTGGTAGAGAGGGCTACCCACCAGAGACAAAGAGACCCTGGGGAAGGGAGGGCCTGAGCCACACCCTCACCAACCACATGGCTGAGGAGGAGGAGGGCCAAGGGGCGCAGCGAGAAGGGCAGGCAATCCGTCACGGCTTACGCCCGCCATGAGAGCCCCAGGTCACCACATTGGTCACCGCAAGTGAGGATGTTCCCCTGCTTCTTTCGTCCAGAAAGCTCACCTAGGAAGATAGCTGCTCTCCCCTCCCCCACGCCTGACACGAGGAGGAGGGCGTGCCCTGGGTGCTGGTGGTGAGGGGATCTGGGATGAGGGACACTGGCTGCCACTGCCAGTGCCCGGGGGTGTTGTAGATGGAAGGTGGCACTGCACAGGGTCTCCCTCCCACCTCCAAACACACACAGATGGGTATGGCAGTGGGCAGCTGTATCCCAGAATCTTGAACCTGTCCTGTGTCCCACGTCCACCAGTGTGTTAGCACCATTCTGATGCAATCCTGCCTCACCAGTAGGAGCAATCAGCTTGTGAGTCACAGAGCTCCTGCGGAAAACTCGGAAAACTCGTCGAGCCAGTGCAGAGGCCGGGGTGGAGGGAAGGAGTTGGTGACAGTGCGGTTGGGAAGGGCAATCTGCCATGGGCCTTGAGCTTCCTGCACCTTCTTACTGGGCATGCCAGGAACGCAAAGCCCTGTGTGAGGGGCCGGTCCCCTGGCCTAGCGGTTAAGTTCATGCTCTCCGCTTCAGCGGCCCGGGTGCATGGGTTCGGATCCCGGGCACGACTAACCATTCGTCAGCCATGTTGTGGTCGCAACCCACATACAAAATAGAGGAAGATTGGTACAGATGTTAGCTCAGAGTGAATCTTCCTGAAGCAAGAAGAGGAGGGTTGGCAACAGATGTTAGCTTAGGGCCAATCTTCCTCACCAAAAAAAAAAAAAAAAGCCCTATCTGATCTTTACCCGGGCTGTTTCTCAGGGTACTGTTTGCAGTGAGCAATCTCAAGGGATGAGGTACTGATCCCACTGATCCCCTTTGGAAAAAGATCGGGCTTGTGACAGCTCACTGTGAAAGCATGCATTTCCCAAGCTCAGTGTTCTTTGACTACACTGCAAGCCTGCTGCCTGTAGAGCATCCACGTCGGGCCTGTGGAGTTACTGTCTGGGATTTAGGGGCCATGGAACCCTGGCCAACATGATGTTAATGCTGCTTGCTGTGCCATGATCATTAGTCCTTTATCTCTGTCCCAGAGCTCTCCAGTCTTCTGCTAGCATCCGTGAAACAGTGTTACTGTCAGGCTAATTTATTGGCTTGCAAGTGAGGTTGAATTCCAGACTCTGACAAGCACCTGCCTCGGGGGACGGTCCCATGCCCCTCCTCTGTCTGCATTTGGATCCCCGCTGGCAGAGGGGAATGTGTGTGCCAAGCTGATCAACCCGCCTGTGTGCGCCCCAGCCACGGGGGAGGAGGGTTGGGCAGCGGAGGCCCCTCTTGCGTAGATATGCCGGTGCAGTTTTGGGAAACTGGGCCTACTGCTGCAGGGCAAACAGTCAGGATGACCCAGCCCTCGCTGTCGCCGGCCTCCTGGAGCTCCGCGGCGGACACCCTACACCTACTGTTTCCATTTCATTAAGGTCCGAGGCAGATTTTTAACGCTTGGGTTGGTTGTTCCTTGAATCTTAGAGGTAATACCCTGTTTTGCCACAAGCGGGAGCCTGTCAGCGGGCTGGGAGGGGAAAAGCAGCTCCGAAGTCAGTTGAATAGAATTTATTTCTTGGGATATCTTGTGAATACTGAGGGAATCAGACATAACAACATTCATAGGTATTCCAAAACCAATTAAAAATTATTTTTAATCTTTAGATTATTTTCAACTTTTCTTTCCATCCAGCTGAGTTCAACTGTCCAGTCGCATAGTTGTAGAGTGATCACAACATTTATCCTCTGTTCCTTTATCCTGCTTTTATTGCCTTCGTCCCAGATTCCTGATGTCCTCACCTCCCCTACCCATTTTCAATAATTCTCTGTTGTCTCCCCTCCTTGAACACCACATTCTGGGATCAATGTAATCCCTACCCAGGGCTCCCACCTCCTGCCTCTCTCTGATTATTCAAAAGTGTCCTAACCAGGATTTCACTCAATATAGTGAGTGTTTTGGCTAATGATCCAGGTTTTACAGGCAGCACGTCCAAGTCTGAACCCCAGCTCCATCACAACCTGCTTAATTTGTGACTTTGAGCAAATTACTTAATTCCTCTGTGCTTCAATTTCCTCATCGCTAAAATGGATGTTAATATAATAGCTTTATCATAGAGTTTTTTTGTAAGAATTAATTATGTACTTGGTACATAGCACTTGCTCAATAAATGCCATCTACTATAACATCTCGTGTTCCCTTCTTCTGGTCTTTATCCATCACCCCTGTTACTCACGACTTCTGGCCACAACTTTTCTGTTCCAGCCAACGTCCTTCCCAGCCCCCTGTGTCTTAATCATTCCTCCTTAGGAGACACAGTCCAGGCTATTTTCCTGGTCTCTCCTGGAGATTCCAGATTCTCTGCAGCTTTTGGGGCATTTTGTTCTCTAATCCCACTCTTCACCCCTCATTCTGTGCCTTAGTATCAACAGGTCACCGGGTCTGAGGAGTGGCCTCTTGTCCTGCTCTGCATCTTGCAGTCTGTATGACCCAGGTCATTTATTTATTCTGAGTCTGTTTCTTCCTGTGTAAAATGGCCTGGAGGATCCTCAGGGTTCCATGTAGCGGTAACAGTCTGTGGAAAGGAAAACAACATCCAGTGAGCACCTAGCATGGACTCTGAACTATGACTGTATTTACTGAGTGAGTTCTAAATGCTGAGCAATGTCCACCTCAATGAGTGTACAGGGCAGATCAAGAGACATCCCGCCTCTGCCCTCATGTAGCTTACATAGGCTAGTTTTAAAAAATTGAATCCTCACAACAACCATGCAAGGGCTCATTGATGCAGTGCAGCCCAGATGATTAAGTCACTTGATTAAGTCCCCGTGAAACAGCTGGTGACTGGTGGAGCCACCGTGTGAACCCAGGTCTGACTGACCCCAAGGCTGGCTCACTCTCCACCCAACATCCTTGGGCAGAGGTGAGTCTGAATCCTTCTTAAGTAGGATCAGCCTCAGAGGGGTGGGGTGTGGAGATGAGAGGTCAGATGTGCCTGGATAAGAGTTGACTCCCACATTACTTCTTGTGAGAGTTGAGGCCTGGGAATGAAGATGGGGGATGTGATGGGGAAGGAGAAAAGCAGATGCATTGTGGGGTGGGGAGAATGCAGAAGTGCTTGTGTATTTCTGCTTGTGTCTTCTGTTGATCTTTTGGAGCTCTGATATTTCCTTCCTCCTAACTCCCCTTTTCATGCCTACTTGGGACTGCCCCTTGAACTTGTGAGCTTCCTACCTTCCACCCACAGCCCTCAGTCCACTGGCCTTCTCTGTCCTTGGACTAGGCCATGATGTCTTCTAAGGTCACCATGAAGATGTCATCCCTGGTCTTCTGAACTTGGCTCTCCTCCAATCCTCCACCCCATCACCTGGATCTAGGGTCCCAGGGCCTTACTGCCTTTACAACCTTAGAGAAGGAAGGCCTGATCGTTGGGGTGGGAAGTGGCCTAAAACCTAGGGAATACCTCACTTGGCTTGGAAAATCTGGTGTGAAGAAAATCACAGAGTAAGGACCTGAAAAAGTGGAGAGGATTTTGAGGTGTGGGTCAACTGTGAGTCCCATAGTGGGGCAGCGGAGTGTCAAGAAGGGAGACCGGGTCATTGGGACTAACAGCTGCCCATGGCCTTTGGCCTCTAGCCTTTTCTTCCCGTCAGCTCCCAGCACTGCATGTTCACACAGGCAAGGGCTTTCCTTTGTATGGTAGAAAGTGCAGGAAGGAGAATTTTTTGGGAATTCAGATAATGAACCAAATGGGACGAAATCAGGCTGCTGCTTCTGTACCACCGGTTCTTTGAGTTAAACTTGTTGCTAAGTTGAATCCTTGTCATACTGGTGAGAAATGCATTTGCTGACTACTTGTAAATGTTACAGATTTTAAACCTGCACAATATTAAGAAATCATTAGTTTATATGTTTTGGTGGGCTCAGGACTAGCTTAGCTCCCTTCTCTCCAGGTCACGAAGGATCCCAGGCACAGTGCCGTTGTATCTGATTCCCTGCGAAGATGTTTTCCTTCTTGTTCTCACACTTTCCTTCTGCTGACCCCTCTGCAACCCTTGTTCAGGGTGTCTCTCACTATCCCCTAAACCAAGTGGATACACCCAACTGTGGAAAGAGGGAGGGAGGGAGAGAAGAAAGATTTCTCCTCCCATCTTGGTGGGCACAGAGATGCCAGGCCTCCACACTTCTTTCCACTCCCTACCCTTGGGTGATCCCTGCATTCTGGACACCCTGCTGCTCCAGGTCTTGGCACATATCGTCAACTGTGGCTGTGGGAGGAGGCTGGTCTCATCTGGTGGGAAGAGGGGAGACAAAGAGGGCATTGTTTAGTGGAATAAAGAAGTGGGATGAGAGTTCTCTTTATCCTTGGGGGCTTCTTTCCTGGCACCAATCCTCAGAAACTTATCGTGAAAGAGATGTTTGTCTTGGTGCTTTAGGGTCCTGTCAGAAGCTTAGAAATAATTAACCAGAAACCCCCCCCCCCAACCCCCGGCACCAACCCTGATACCCACACTGACCCGGGTACTGTGGACATTTATAAATAGAGCCATTGAAGAATCAACAGAAATTCATGCAACTTTGAAAAGTACCCCTATTCCCGGGCCCTGTGTGTCTCCCCACTTTCCACCCCCACTTCAGACCTTTAAACAAGGACTTTGGTCACTCCGGCTGGACCATCCGCATAGCCCCAAATGGTGGGGTCACAGCTCTTGGTTTCCAAGGAGATGATCACATGCCACAAGCAAAGATGTACTAAAAGCAGCTGACTCAGTGGGTCCTCCTTGAGAAGTGGTTTAGCAAAGGGGAAGGAATCTGACCCTAGAGCCACCCTTGGTACCCCTTGAGAGAGGACTCAAGTAAATAAAATTATAAATGAAAGAGGAGACATTACAATTGATACCACAGAAATACGAAGGATCATAAGAGACTATGAAAAATTACACATCAACAAATTGGACAACCTAGAAGAAATGGATAAATTCCTAGAAATATACAACCTACAACGTCTGAATCATGAATAAATAGAAGATCTGAACAGACCAATAATATGTAAGTAGATTGAATCAGTAATCAAAAACCTCCCAACAAAAAAAAAGTCCAGGACCAGATGGCTTCACAGGTGAATTCTAGCAAACTAAAGAAGGATTAATGCCAATTCTTCTCAAACTCTTCCGAAAATAGACAAGGAGGGAACATTTCCAAACTCGTTTTACAAGGCCGGCATTATCCTGACACCAAAACCAGATAAGGATATTACAAGAAAACTGCAGGCCAATATCCCTGATGAATATAGATGCAAAAGTTCTTAACAAGTTACAAGCAAACTGAATTCAACAGCACATTAAAAGGATCATATACCATAATCAAGTGGGATTTATCCCTGGGGTGCAAGGATGGTTCAACACATGCAAATCAATAAACGTGTATCAAATCATCACATTGTACACCTTCTACTTACACAATGTTATATGTCAATTATACCTCAATAAAGCTGGAGGGAAAAAGTGTTGGTGAAGATATGGAGAAAATGGAACTGTCTATGCTATTGTTGGGAATGTAAAGTGTTGCCACCACTTTGGAAAACAATCTGGCAATTCTTCAAAAAGTTAAACATAGATTTACTATAAATGAAAACATAAGTCCACACAAAAGCCTTACACAAATATTCATAGCAGTATTATCCAAAAGGTGGAACAACCAAAATGTCCATTAACTGATGAACGAATTAATAAAAGTGATATATCCATGCAATGGAATATTATTCAGCAATAAAAAGGAACAAAGTACCGACACATGCTACACCGTGACTGAAGTTTGAAAACATTATAGTAAGTGAAAGAAGCCAGTCACAGAAGGCCACATATTGTATGATCCATTTATATTGAAAAGCCCAGAATAGGAAAGTCTATAGAGACAGAAAGTAGGTTAATGGTTGCCATGGGATTGGTAGGGGGATGGGGAGTCACTGTCAGTGGGTATGAAATTTTCTAAGATTAGATAGTAGTGATGCACAATAGTTTGAATACATTAAACCCCACTGAATTGTACACTTAAAAGGGTGGATTTTATGGCATGTAAATTATATCTCAATAAAGCTGTTATAAAAAAGTTAGATGGACAGCAAACTTTTGGGTTTGGTGTAATAAATATCACACTAAAGAGATCAAGAAAAGCCACTTTAATGCAAATTCCTGAGTCCTTAACAGGTTTCTGAACTGAGTTAGTTCTGACGACTGTTAGTGTGAAGTAAGTTAGACCGAGAACCCATTGATTGAAGGGTTGGATCTCCATGTGGAAGTACCCTGCAACACCATGTGAGGTGTGTTCAGTAGTGATTCCCTGAGTTCTTCCTCAAAGTAATCCATAGCCGTTTACCTAACCACACAATGGGGAAGGGGAATATCGAGAAATTTTGAGGACAGTTGGATACATGATTGAGTTGGCACTGAAAACTCCAAGGATCCAAAGCTCCATCATAGCGCATATGGAAGTTTGGGAATAAATGGAGCCCTGGCCCAGCTCCCTCTCACAGTACATCTTACATTCACTGGCTTTACAGATCCATCTGGTAGTCACTTCCCATGTCCCAGAGTGTACAGTCAGAATGGATAAACTTAGCAGTTGCCTGAATCCCACATAGACTCCTTGACCAGTGGAATAAAATTGTTATATAACAAAGGCCCTGCCCCAATACACAGTAGGCCAATATAGTAAATAGAAAACAATATTGCATCGCAGGAGGAATGGCAGAAATCAATGGCATCCTCAAATAATTAAGGAATGCCTGGGGGTGGTCTCCATCATATCCCATTTAATTCCCCAGTCTGGGCCTTGCAGAACAGAATGGATCATGGCAGATGATGGTGGACTACTGAAGAATTAACCAAGTAGGAGCCCCAATGGTTAAACACTGGGCCAGATGTAGCATATTTAGTAGAGCAAAATAACACAGGCTTTATTATGTGGTAAGTCTCTACTCATCTGATTAATGTGCATACTGATTCAATGTTAGAACAATGTGTAAAATCATTATTATTCATTTGTATTTCGAAAAGTTTAAACTTCAACAGAAATTCTCATATCTATCTGGCTAGTTCACAAATAAGTTTTTCTTTTCCTCGGAGCTTCAAATTTAGTTTATTCATCTGCAGTGTGAAACCAGCCAGCGAGGAAATGTAAATCACACTGCCATTTTTTTAAATCTTTGATTATTGAATATTTGACAAGCACTTCTTTTGTTTCAAGAAAATCTTGCATTGGAGTTATCAGTACAGTAAATCCTAGCAAAACTCTTCCACAACACAACCAACAAGCATCGAAAAAGAACACAAGATCATTAAGTTCTTTGCCCTCTATTTCTTTCAGCAGTTCCACAAACTGGTGATGACTTATGGTATTTGCAGATATTTACTCAACGATTTTATCAACTGTATTCATGACAGTTTTCTTAAAGTCTGCTGGCAGTAAAGGATTGTCAATAAGACTTATAAATCCACTAGATAGTAGAAGGCATTTAAATAATATCTTGAAAGTTCTGAGGGAAAATAACTGTCAACCTAGAATTCTATGCCCAACTAAATAATAATTCAAGATTAAGGATAAAATGAAAGCATTTTAAGACCAAAGAGGATCAAGAAAGTTTACTTCTAACAGTTTCCTAGTAGAACTACTGAAGGTTGTACCTCAAGAAGAAGATTTAGCACACCCACATTCATAGCAGCATTATTCACAATAGCCAAGAGGTGGAAGCAACCCAAATGTCCATCAATGGATGAATGGATAAACAAAATGTGGTACATGCATACATGCACACATACAATGGAATATTATTCAACCTTAGAAGGGAATGAAGTTCTGATAGATGCTACAACGTGGATGAACCTTGAAGACATTATGCTAAGTAAAATAAGCCAGTCACAAAAAGACAAATGCTATATGATTCCACTGATATGAGGTATCTAAAGTAGTCAAATTCATAGTAATAGAAAGTAGAACAGTGGTTTCCAGGGGCTGGGGTAGGGGAGAAATGAGTACAAAATTTCAGTTTTGCGAGATGAAAGAGTTCTGGAGATTTGTTGCAGAACGAAGCGAATATACTTAACACTACTCAACACTTAAAAATGGTTAAGATGGTTAAAAAAAAAGGAAGAAAAAAATTTATTCCAGAAGGATGGTATGGGATTCAAGAAGCACCACTGAACAAAGAAACTGGTAAACAAATTGGTAAATCTAAATAAGAATTAAGTTAAATATTGTTTGCAATGCAGAGAATGGATTAGAGGTGGACAAGTCAAGAAGCAGAGGCACTAGGATGACGTTTCATTCATTCAGTCTTGAAATCAGGCGCCTTCTTAACTCAAGGAATGGAATCTGTACCACTGGTAGATGGATAAGGTGTGGTCAATGAAAGAGAAGATGTCAGTGATGACACCCAAGTTTTTGGTTGGGATAGCAGAGTTAGTTATTAAGATGTGGAACGTGTAAGAAGAGGATTTTTATTTTCTCAAGGGCATGAAATTACAATGAGTTTGCAATCAAAAGCTCTTTAAAGGCTGGTAATTTGAATAATGGGGAGGCTAACAGTGTAGGAGTGGTTAAGGGTTTGCCATCTGCAGCCAGATTGCCTGTTCAAATCCCAACTTCTCCACTCATTAGCTGGTTGACCTTGAATATGTTACTTAACTTCTCTGTTCTCCATTTCTCTCCTTCACAAAAGAGGATAATAATAGTATTTACATCATAAAGTTGTTATGAGGGCTAAGTGAGTTAATAGCCATATAGCACTTAGAATTTTGGTCATTCATTAAGCACTGAATAAATGTTAGTGTAACAAGATATTAAATTGGAGATTTTGACTGGATTTCGAGATGCAATGTTTTAGAAAATACAATATATATGACATTCTAGAATGATTTGTTAGTCTGAGATACAATATTTCAAAGGAAAAAAAACAAATAAATAACAGTTATGTCACTCAGACTCTACACTCACATCGAAGTTGGATAAAACGGCAGAGTTCTTGGAAATTAGAAGGAGAGAGGGTTAACTTTGGAGAGAGAATGTCTTTGGAAAGAAATGTGCTGTTAGTTCTTCCCAAGAGAAAGGGGTGAGCGTGCTGCCTCCTGCCTCTCAAGCCCAGTAAGAGGGGCTCCATTGTGTCTATTGATGCCTGTCTGATAAATCAAGAAGGCAAGAGGTAGGCTATCCAGCAGAGGAATGGAAGGAGATGTGGCTGCATTGGAACTGGCCTACATGCCCAGAGTTTGTTGGACCTAAGGATGTGTAATTGTTCTCCGTGGGCCAGATGTGGACATGCCCAGGAGAGAGCCAGTGTGAAGTTATCATATGTCTTGCTTAACAGAATCCCCTGGAGGAGTGAACAGGCTTCAGAGCTAAAAAAGAATCCATTTGGCAAACTGTCAAAAAGATCAAATCACTTAAAAGGTGAAGACTGTCGAGCTGGACTTATACCTCTCCATACCATCATTAAATACTAGAAAATAGTGGAACGATGCCCCTCATATCCACAGGGGCAGTAACTGGAACTGAGGTTTCCCCCAGCTCTCCTCCTTGAAGAGCTCAATGTTGGCTCTGGGAGCTGGCAGCAAAGTAATGAGACCCCTCACTCTGCACTCCTGAGTTACTTTCCCACCCATCCACCTGCTGGCCCAGCCTCGCCCCTTCCCATTCTCCAGCATATCTTTGGAGGGGATCCTGGCTCTAGCAATGGGGGCAGGAAGGGGTATGGGGGCAGGCATTGCAGTTCTCACTGGGCTGGGCTCCCCGAGCTGCTGAGGGGACATGCATCATGCTGTGAGGGGAAGCCTGTGCTATTTCTCCCAGCCAAGAGAAGAGGACATCCTGAGAGCAGGATGAGTTCTGGGACAGCTGCTGCCTGAGGAAATGAAGCAAACACACGCGTGCACACACACCCACACATACACCCATACTTCTTGTGCTTTGGGTACCTTGGCCAGGAGAGTGGGGGGACACAATAGAGATTTAAACATATGGAAATTCTATCTATTGTTGCCTGAGAGCTCAAAAGTTGGAAACACACTGAAGCCATTGCTCCCCTTGCAGATAATCTGAAAATCCCTGTTTCAGTTCACCCTCAACAACAGCGGGTTATTCTCCAGAGCCCATTCTTTAACGGCAGGGCTGCCCGCTCCTCCAGCTGCAATTCTCTTACCCTTCACTAAAGCTGCCAGGAATGAAAGGGGAGGGGAAGAAGGGGGTGGTGGCAGGGGCAGGGCCTGGCGGAGAGCTGGGACCCCGAGGCTCCAGCCTGAGGACGCTCCTTTCTGCTTCTTTCCCGTTTGTGCTTCTGCTCAAAGCTGCCAGGTGAGTGCTGGGGCAGAGAGCAGCAGGGCTGGCTCAGGGCCTGCGGTAGTGGTGGGGGGGCTCTAGACTGTGCTTCATGCACACACCAACGACCTGGGGATACTACTAAAAATCAGATTTGATTTGCTAAGCCTGGGCTGCAGCCTGAGATTCTGCATACCTGGTGATGCCAGTGCTGCTGCACCACGGACCACACTTTGAATTAAAGAATATAGAGCATTTTCCAGGCCAGGTGGGGTGAGATGGGAGCAGTGAGCCAGGTCCAGCACTGTTCTCAGTGGACATCTCTCCCTCACACCTCAGATAGTTACCTGCCACCAACGGAATCCTGAAATTTTTCTCTAAAAGAATAGAGATGCTTAGAAAAATTCTTACCAAAATCATGATGGAATTAAAAAAAATCTATTTACATATTTGAAAATCCCCTCAAACTTAGGGCTTTCCTCCCTCTCCCAGCTCTTGAGCTCACAGGTGTCGCTTCACTGATTGAAATCGTGACAGGTCTCAGATCCTGCCAGCTCCTTCCTGAAGAGATTTATTTGCAAATTATTTCTCCACTCCTAGAAACAGTGGTGTCCCTTGAGCTGAGATTTGTCAATAATGCTGAGCTCTCAGCTTCTTAGGTCCTCAAGTTAGGCCCGAGGACTCTGGCTCCTGAGGACAAAGCTGCAGATACGTTTGCAGGAGGAGGCTGTGGGGCTCAGAGAATGAGACAGGTGGGCTGGGGACAGCTGGAACAGATGGGTCCCAGGAAAGCAGGGGATGAGGGAGGAGGCAGGGCTGTGTTTAGGCTCTGCTTATATAGGAAACTCCCTTTGGTCTGCAGACTGTGGGAGATGGAGCATGATTTTGTTTGAACCTTCCATGAGGCCCCGGAATGTGTGCAGAATAAATACTGTTTCAGTGATAATAGCTGTGAGGCAAAGGACACAGAAAGGTGCTCAGAATTAGTTGTGGGGACTCCAAACCAAAGAGTTCTCAGGCAAGTCTTCTTGTCCTGTTTTATCCCCTCTCTCCTTTCCAAACCCCCAAAGCTCTGTTGTGAGCTCTGGAGACCCCAGTTCAGTTCCAAGAGCTTCTCAGAGGACATTTGGATGTCTAGATGTGGGTCAGGGGTGGGCACGGGAGAGAGAGAAGAATAGAGATGGGGCCTCTGTAAATTACTAAAATTCCCAACACTTGGAATAGGCCAGGCCTGCTCTGTGTTAAACTGCAGGTCTGCTGGGAATGTGTTGGAAACGCGTTTAGAGGGTCCTGGGCCTGCACTTTGAAATGAGATGAGGCTGAGTGCAAGACCTAAGAATTTACCAAGATAGCATTTGGTAACTCTCCAGGAGGGCCAGGGCAGAAACCTTCAGAGCCTGGGGCTGCCTCCTCTAAGTGCAAGGACCCTGTAGACTTATGAGGCGGAGAGGGGCAGCAGGCATCCTCACAGATGGGGCTGGTTGAGGGAAGATGCACAACTAGCCTGGAAATGGGCTGTTTATCATGCTCCACCAAATGAAAGCCCGTTGACATGCTCTTGTATAGACATCTTGCTTTACAGAGCTGGTAACTGAAGCTAAGAGCGGGGAGCTGACGGACCAGTGCGACCTTAAGGCAATGGTTCTCAACCAGAGGTGAATTTGACCCCAGGGGACAACTAACAACAACTGGAGACATTTGTGGGTGGGAGGGGAGGAGTGTGCTACTGGCATCTAGTGGACAGAGGCCAGGAATGCTGCTAAACATCTTACAACGTACAAGACAGCATCCCCCCTACCCCTAAACAAAAATTATCAGGCCCCAAGGTTGAGAAACCCAGGACCAGCATTAGAACTTGACCTTCCTTTTGGTCCTCTGTGGAGCTCAATGTCTCTCCCAACAAAACTCAGTTAAACATTTATTGAGAAACTGCTTTTCCTCAGGCTCTTCACTAAGTGCTTTTTCATCCACTAAGCAAGTGATTTTGTTTTATTGTTGTCTGCATTTTCAAATTAGGAAACAGATTTTGTTCCCTTACCTATTTACCTTTTATGATCTTCAGTTGTTCATCTTCTTCCTCTGAATTCTGGAAGAATTACCCAAGGTGCTTTCCAGCACCCCACTCTGATTTTCCTCCAAATCTGTCCTGTTGCCTTTGAAGTGGATTTCAGTTGTGCCACTGGCGATCTTCCTCCTGCTCCATTCATCACGGTTTATACGTTTAAAGATCCATTTACTCTCATTTTCCAGGAGCCTTGAGAATGAGAAGGGATAAGTCTCTATCTTCAATCTGCCATCATTAATTATGAGACCAATTTTGCATCTTTCTAGAGACTGAAAATAGATTTCTTCTAAAAATTTTAACCCAATTTTATAGCAAAGAATTTTCAGCTGCCTGATATACTTCTGAGGGGCAGGCAGAGGTTCACACTCTCATTCCTAGTGGCTCAAAAAATGGTTTCTCACAGTTGGTGAGTGGCGACGTATTTCTCTGGTCAATTGATACCCTTAGAGGCATCTCAATCCATCTTTTCTGATTGCATAGAAGTGACCATTCTGCCTCAGTTTTGGCATATGGCCTTGTCTTTTCTATAGTTTATAACACTAATACCCATTTAAAACTGTTTTGTGCATCTTTCTGGGTATTATAATTGGGAAGCTGATACGAGACAAATTAGCTATGTCTCATTTGCTGCCATATGAACTTAGAAATTCGGGTTATTATTATTAGAGTTAAAAGGAGAAATCTAAGCAAGTTCATAGTCAGAGGGGAAACCCTGGGTTATTTGAATTACAGGAAAGATAATTTGGGGATCAAATCCTTGAAGAAGCTGGAGAGACCCAAGGGCACGGATCTGGAAGGGAGAGTAGCCTTGGAGAAGTGTAGGACCACTTCTTTCTCTAAGATGCTGTAGAAGGAAGTGACTATGAAGGTGAGAGAAGTAGTAGCCCTGGGGTTTCACATCAAAGAGTCTATTTTCTCTGTGGAATGAGAGGTTTGCATGGTCTTCTGAGAGAGAGGGGAACTAGGTGTGTAAGAGTTCAGGCTGAAGTGGGATGGTTAGGAAGAGCAGCGGGACATTGAGGAGACTGCTGATTAGGACAAAACTAAAGATGGCAAATTGGGCTTGTAGCATGATGGTATTTGTCCAGAGAACTGAGGAATTTCTGAAGCCTGTCCCTGACCAAGGTCACCTCTCACCACGAGGGAGATATAAGCCCAAAGAACAATGACAAAGCAAAGTCCAATTTCGAATTTTTATCCAGCCAGCTCTGGCTTTGGCCCCAAACTCCATCACATGTAACTAGTAGATTCTGTTTTTTTTCTTTCAAAATGTTTTCCTTTTCCTAAGCTGGTTAGGTCTAAAGAACATCAGACTAAAGAAAGCCTTGACACTCACTCTGTTCACTTGATCCCCATTCAGCCCACTAACCTAACTGCATCTCAATCTCACCACTGTGACGGGAGCAGAGGCTGCCCAGACACACCTGTGAGCACCCGAGGGCATGGAGCCAGAGAAAAGTGGATAGCAAGAGAATGCACATTCTCCCCAGTGTCAGCACTGATTTCGTTCAGGTGACGCTGACTGTAGCACCAGACCTGGTAGCCATCACTTGGGGAAGCAACAGTTTTCAGAGGATTCTGGTCTCTGACTATTCAGCCTTTGGGCTGAGAGGGAGGGAGGGAGGGAAAGGGAGAGACAAAGACAGATCCTGGTCCCCTACCATGCCAAGAGTTCCTCTCCATTCCAGCAGTACAGAGAGGGGACAGAAGAGAGAGAGCCACATCCACACTGACTCACTACTATTATTTTACATACATGATTCCATTAACTCTAAGTAGGTGCAATCCGAGTCTTGGTATTTGATCAACCAGATCCTTGGGGAGGAGCAAGAGGCTTGCCTTACCCATCCTTGGATTAGGAGTGAAGAGGTGGCCTGACACTCCTAAAGGACAGTGAGCAACACACCCACACCCATCACTGTCCTCTGCTCCATAACAGGATGTGTGGCAGGTTCCTGAGGCAGCTGGTGGCTGAGGAGAGCCGGCACTCCACCCACGTGGGGCGCCTCCTGCTTCCCGTGCTCCTGGGATTCCGTTTTGTGCTGCTGGCTGCCAGTGGGACGGGGGTCTATGGTGATGAGCAGAGTGAATTTGTGTGTCACACTCAGCAGCCAGGCTGCAAGGCCGCCTGCTATGATGCCTTCCACCCCCTCTCCCCACTGCGCTTCTGGGCCTTCCAAATCATCTTGGTGGCTGTGCCCAGCGCCCTCTACATGGGTTTCACTCTGTATCATGTGATCTGGCACTGGGAAGAATCGGAAAAGGTGAAGAAGGAAGAGGAGACCCTGGGCCTTCAAGGGGAGGATAGCAGAGATGCCCTAGGGTCTGGAAGCCCCAGGCTGCTCTGGGCCTATGTGGCACAGCTGGGAGTGCGACTGGTCCTTGAGGGGGCAGGCCTGGGGGGGCAGTACCATCTGTATGGCTTCAAGATGCCAGGCTCCTTTGCGTGTCGTCGAGAGCCTTGCCTTGGTAGTATAACCTGTAATGTGTCTCGCCCCTCTGAGAAGACCATCTTCCTAAAGACCATGTTTGGGGTCACTGGACTCTGTCTCTTGCTTACTCTCTTGGAACTTGTGCTCCTGGGCCTGGGGAGATGGTGGAGGACCCGGAAGCACAAATCTCCCTCTTCTAACTACGTCCCAACTTCAGAGAGTACCAGAAGACACAAGGAACCAACCAACAACTTCCTGGTGGTGGAAACAAGAGAGCAGTTCCGAGAAGCAGGTGAGAAGGGCGCTCACATCACTCTTTCTTCCTGCCCCTGATATCCTGTCCTGATGATCTCCCATGGCAGGTCCCTCGCCCTCTGGGACATACAACTCCCACATGTCATAAATTCTGACCACTGCTCCCAACCCATCTCCCAACCCCTATCCCTATCAGTTCAATGATTCCTTCCAACGAACCAGGACGAGAGTGCTCAGTCAGTTGCCTCCTGCCCATTTAGGTCTCTTCCCACTCAGAAAAATCTCAGCTTCTGCTTGATTCTCTACTTTGCAGAGTTATGAAGACATCTGTCTCACCTCTGAAGGAAACCCTATGATTGGATCTTCTTCCAAATATCCTGTGAGTGGGGTTTTACCTCCATGACAAATGAGAGGCTATTGAAGCATCTCTAAGGGCCAGATGGGCCATGCTGTCTGAAGCATTGCCTTGAAGAACTCCTGCTTGTGCCTTCTCACCAGAATCCTCTGGTGTCAGCATAATAATATTCATGGGCTTGGTTCCCGAGTCAGCCAGCAGAAGCCTCCATTAAAACCATGCCACTCCCTACATGCACAATAAATATTGACTACTGTTGTTGGCATTCCTGTTGCTGAAGACAATCCTCCCCCCGTCTCAGTGACTCTACTTATCTCTCCTGTTGTTCCACAATCTCTGCTCTCCCCTCCTTCAAAGTCCTGTAAACTATGAATGCCCCCAGCCCTGCAGCATGTCATATCCAGAAGCTCTGGCCTTCCAAGCATATATGACCCAGTGTCCTTTAATATATAGATTAGATTTATTCAAATACCCAGCCACATCCTTTAGGAAGATCATTGGGAATTCAGAAGCTTATGTCTCCTTAACCACTGACAACTCTGATTTCTGCTCAGTTCTCATTCTCTGCTTGGTGCACTGCAGCTGCTCCATTGTCTCCAGCAAAGCAGCACCTCCTATGTGGGGCCGTTCCTAGCTTTTAAAGGCATACCTGTCAATACCACACAGAAAAGACAGTAGAGATTTACTGCTGATTCAGGCATAACAGTAAGGGACGTTTACATCACAATGTGATTCAGCAGATAATTTAAAGCTGAATATCAGGCTTCTCTTTTCTTGAATCTGTCAGTCATTTCTGTCCGAGTTCCACCTTTTTGCAGAAATATCTCTCTCCACAGCCCTTCCTTGCCCTCAAATTCTCAACAAAGAGCAGTTACCTAGTGTTGTTTTCTCCTTCTGAATCCCAGTGTACCCCCAAGTAAATGAGGAAGGCCCATTCCTAAGGAAAGATATTTGGTCCCCCAAGGGACACTTTGGCAACAGCTAGTAAAATAACAATTTTTCTTTCTGCTACACAAGTGTTTCATAAAGAGTCCCTTATCTACTGTAGCCAGAGCCCAGCCAAGTGACCAAGGACAGAAGAAAGTAAACGTCATCCTTCTGAATTCCTCCTTGATAGAGTCCCTTTTTAAACAGCTTTATTGAGATATAGTTCACCTACCATATAATTCACCCATTTAAAGTATACAACTCAATGGCTTTTAGTATAGTCACAGAGTTGTGCACCCATGAACACAATTTTAGAACATTTTCTTCGACTTAAAAAGAAACCCTACAACACTTAAGTATCACCCCCGAACCTCCATACCCCCTAAACATAAGCAACCGCTAATGTACTTTCTGTCTCTCTAGATTTTCCTATTCTGGGCTTTTCATATAAATGGAATCACACAATATGTGGTCTTTTGTGACTGGCTTCTTTCACTTAGCATGTTTTTGAGGTTCATCCATGTTGTAGCATGTATCAGTACTTCTTTCCTTTTTCCCAAATTTTTAAAAAATTTAAAATTTTTTTTGTGAGGAAGACTGGCTCTGAGCTAACATCCGTTGCCAATCCTCCTCTTTTTGTTAAGGAAGATTAGTTCTGAGCTAACATCTGTGCCCATCTTCCTCTCCTTTATATGTGGAACGCCTGCCACAGCATGGCTTGATGAGTGGTGCATAGGTCCACACCTGGGATCTGAACCTGTGAACCCCGGGCTGCTGAAGCGCAGTGCGCAAACTTAACCACTACAGGCCGGCCCACTTCATTCATTTTTACGGTTGAATGTTATTTCATTGTATGGCTATACCACATTTTATTTATTCATTTTTCAGTTGATGGCCATTTGGATTGTTTCCACTGTTTGGCTTTTATGAATAATGGTGCTATGAACATTCATGTACTAGTTTTTAAGTGAATACCTAGGAGTGAAATTACTGGGGCATATGGTAACTCTTTAAAACTTTTTAAAGAACTGCCAAACTGTTTTCCACAGTAGCTGAACTATTTTACATTCCCAGCAGCAATGTATGAACTGGTTGCAATTTATCCACATCCTCGCCAACACTTGGTATTTTCTGATTTTTGTTTGTTTTGTTTGATTTTTTAATTCTAGCCTTCCTAGTGGGGTGAAGTGGTATCTCATTGCGGTTTTGATTTGCACTTCCCTAATGACTAAAGATGTTGAGCATCTTTTCATATGTTTACTGGCCATTCGTATGCCTTCTTCGGTGAAATGTCTATTCAAACCCTTTGCCCATTTTTAAATTGGGTTGCTTGTATCTTTGTTGTTGAGTTCTTTCTATATTCTGGATACTAGATCCTTATCAGATATATGATTTCCAAATATTCTTTCCCATTCAGTGGGTTGTCTTTCACTTTATTGATAGTGTCCTTTTATGCAGAAAAATTCTAATTTTGATGAAATTCAGCTTATCAAATTTTTCTATTGTTGCTTATAATTTTGGGGTTATGTTTAAACCTTCACATTGCTTAATCCATGGCCATGAAGATATGCCTGTTTCTTTCTAAGAGTTTTATAGTTTTAGCTTTATATTTAGGTCTTTGATTTTGAATTAATTTTTGTATATGGTGTGAGATAAGGGTCCAACTTCATTGTTTTGCATGAAGATATCCAGTTGTCCCAGCACCATTTGTTGAAAAGCCTATTTTTCCTCCATATAATGGTTTTGGCACCCTTGTGGAAAATCAATTGATTGTAGATGTATAGCATTATTATATATATTATATATATATTATATATATATATCTGGACTCTCAATTCTATTCCATTGATCTATGTCTATCCTTATGCCAGTACCACATGTTTTTATTACCGTAGATTTGTAATAAGGTTTGAAATTGGGAAGTGTGAGTCCTCCTACTTTGTTCTTTTTCAAATAGTTGGCTATTTTGGGTCCCCTGAAATTCCATATGAATTCTGTATGAATAAAATTGTGAATTGGGGAGCATCGATACTTTCAGCGAAAAAGGACATTCATCTCAGGAGTGTGGCAGGATAGAAGACATGAACCTTAAGGAGACATAGGACCTAATGTCTGCCACTCAATACATAGACAGACACATACTCGCACCACAAACACTCATGGCAAACATTGGTAACTGATAAGAACACTTCTTCCCGCTCGGTCCATATTAAGATTGGACTCGGGCCGGCCCCACGGCTTAGCAGTTAAGTGCATGCGCTCCGCAGCTGGCGGCCCAGGTTTGGACAATATTTTGGATGCTTCTCCGGCCATGCTGAGGCTGCGTCCCACAAACAACAACTAGAAGGATGTGCAACTATGACATACAACTATCTACTGGGGCTTTGGGGGAAAAATAAATAAATAAAATCTTTAAAAAAAAATGATTGGACTCAGATTCCTTCTCATTCTAATTCTAATTTACAAAGAACATGCATTTATTAGTTGTATAGTTTAAACATTTTAAAACTAGATATTATGTGGGACTTTTATCAAAAACCCCAAAATAGAGATCATAGGAACCCCTTTCCAACTCATGTAATCATACATTCCATAATACTTACTGAGCATATTAAGGGAAAGACAGTATCTGATATTGGAACACAAGAAGAATTAAAATTTTCATCCATAAGGGGCCAGCGCAGGGGCATAGTGGTTAAGTTTGGTGCTCTGCTTTGGCGGCTCGGGTTCGCAGGTTTGGATACACCGCTCAGCAGCCATGCTGTGGCAGGGACCCACATACAAAATAGAGGAAGACTGGCACAGATGTTAGCTCAGGGCTAATCTTCCTCAAGCAAAAAAAAAGAGGAAGATTGGCAACAGATGTTAGCTCAGAGTGAGTCTTCCTTACAAAAACAAAAAAATTTTATCCATAAGAAAAGGAACAGAGTGGGAGGAATAAAAAACAAAGCACCTCAGAAACACAGGATCACAAGTCCATTGAAGAGAAATAGATAATTCTCTGCAACAGACAAGCATATTGTTTGTTGAAAGCCTCAATGAATGTTTCTTGGGATAGCAAAGTGGTTGCTGTTCAAATTGGGTACCAAAAGGCAATGTGTCTGTGCTTCTAAATCCTAACCACTCCCACTTAAAAAACTTGATTTCCTTTTCACCCACTCTCCTGGTCCTACCAGCTCTTTCCCAATGTCCTCACAACAGCTACAGCTTCAGTTCCACTCTCCAGGCAAGGCTCTTGCACCCCGGTCTTGACCTCCTCAGGTAGGAGGATCAGGAACTGCTTCAGCACCAACAGCTACAGGATCTGCTCCTTCCCAGGATCTTACATGTCAGCCACTCATAGCAGATCACCCAGAGTTGCCTTAGAGCATCCCATAGCCCACAGACCTCCTGGGAATTGAACCACCTAAAACACTGATGGGAAGTCTCCAATATGGGGCAGACCATCGAATCCTAGATTCTCTTCCCCTAACTTATTAGTACCCCCATCTGCACTGGGTGAGTGTGTCCCATGCTCTGAGAATGGGATTCTTCTACCTGTGTCTGTCTCCTATGCTTGGGGAGAAAAAGAGGGAAATCAGGGTGGCAGGGCGATCAGATAGCTCCCTAGCTCGTGAGGGAAACACTCCCTTTCCCGCTCCCCTCCAAGAAAGTTGGTTCTCCAGTTCCCGGGACTCCTCCAACACCAGGAGAGTTGTGGGCTTCCAGTTGGTGGGCTTCGTGGGTGCAGTAGGAAATCCTGCCCTTCTGCGAACTCAAGTAGACCTCGCGGTTGGAGGCCGAGAACGGGTTCCACTCCCAGGAGAATGAGGCTGAACGAAAAAGGGAGGCTTCACGGAGAGCAAGCCTAAAGGGCCCTGCGCCTCCTTAGCCCCACTCCAGGCCCGGCTGCACAGACCCCTGTAGTCCTCCTGTCCTCCAGGGTGCTAGGCTGCCGCTCGCCTAGGACTTCACAACTTAAATCGCCCCGAGCGGCCGGCGAACAATGACCTCACCCCTCAAACTTGACGGACAGGCTAAGTCCGCTGGCGCCTCCCCGTTTTGCTCCACCCGCGGCTCCATCGCAGCCCTAGCGCGCCCTCCGCAAACCCGAGAGCTCCTCAAGTCCCCTCTAGGCTTCCCGGGGGATTTCCGCATCTCTATTGCCGGCCGAAGGCGCAGCCCACCTCCCGTCATGCGCCGCGGCAAGGCCGGGGCCGCCCCGCGAGGAACGGCTGCGCTGTCCGGGCCTGAGCGCTCTGGCCCCGCAGCGCCCGCGCGGGGAAGGGGCGCACCCCGGCCGGCGCGCGCCGCGGCAGGGGCCCGAACCCCGGAAGAGAGGCTCCACTTTCCCGTCCGGTGGGAGGCGCCGGCCGCGGCTGCGGCCTCACGTCCGACCCCGACTCCGGCTCTGGGGCAGAGAAGCGGCATGGAAGCCGAGGACCTCCAGGAGGAGCTGACGTGCTCCATCTGCCTGGACTATTTCGAGGACCCGGTGTCCATCGAGTGCGGCCACAACTTCTGCCGCGGCTGCCTGCACCGCAGCTGGGCCCCGGGCGGCGGCCCCTTCCCCTGCCCCGAGTGCCGGCAGCCGTCGGCGCCCGCCGCGCTGCGGCCCAACTGGGCCCTGGCCCGGCTCTCCGAGAAGACGCGGCGCCGGCGCCAGGGCCCCGTGCCCCCCGGCCTGTGCGGCCGCCACTGGGAGCCGCTGCGGCTCTTCTGCGAGGACGACCAGCGGCCCGTGTGCTTGGTGTGCAGGGAGTCGCAGGAGCACCAGGCCCACGCCATGGCGCCCATCGACGAGGCCTTCGAGAGCTACCGGGTGAGCCGGGTATCTTCGAGAGTTAGGGGGCTGCCGGTGTTGCCCCGGAATACTCAGTTCTCGTGCAAGACCCACGAGGTGGCTGCTATTCCCACTGGGAGCTTGAACACACCCCCACCCCCCTTCTCAAAGAAGTTAAGTGACACACGGATCTCAGAGTTGGAGTTAAAACTGGGAATGGGAGGGGCAGTGCTCAGTCAGCACTGTGCAGAATTTCAAGGGACTGGCCCCTAGGAGCTCCTAGTTTAAGACAGACGTACTGACGGGGTGTATACCAGTGCTGTCCAATAGAAACAATATGCCACATATGTAATTGAAAAATTTTCCAGTGGTAAAAAGAAACAGGTGATGTTAATTTTAATAATGTATTTTATTTAACCCAATTATCCAAAATATTGTCATTCAGCATTAATCCATATGAAAAATTATCAGTGAGATATTTTCCTTTTTTTCGTATTAGGTCTTTGAAATCTGTTTACAGCACATATCACTCCGGACGCTCCACATTTCAGGTGCTCACGTGGCTAATTGATGCTATATTGGGCAGTGCGGGTCTGTATCTATAGATGTCGTACACAGCTGATGATTTGGGAAAAGCCTGGCTTGGAGTGATGAGGCTGGGTTTTTTTACTAGCTTCATTTATCAGTTGGGAAAATCACTGTTTGAATTTGGAGCTCATCTGTCCTGCCTATCTCATGGGTTAAGAAGCTTCAGTTGAATAAATCAGTGTATCTTAGTCTGCTCCAGCCGCACTAGCTTTCTTGCTTTTGTTTCAAGCCTGTTCTCTTTCTCTACCCTCACCTTCCATCCTTTAGATCCTTTTAGCTTTTAGCTTGAAGACCTTCCTTGATCATCCTTTCCAGAGTAGCCCCACCCCCTTCCATTACTGACGGTGTACCTCCAGTGGTCTCCAGCAGAATTGGTATCTAGTAAGTACTTGTTGAATACAAGAATTTAATGATACAAGTTAAAGTGTATTGTAAATTGTAAAATGCTATACAGTTTTATCAGCGGACTGTGAACAGGAAACAGGTGCAAAGCTAGTCTAGAAAGTGTACATTCATTTCTTCATTCAGTAATCTTTATTGATGCTTATTGTATGGCAGGCGTTGTTCTAGAATCTGCTCATAAACGGATGAGAAAGACATGGGCTTTGTCTTGTAGGGGACATAAGCTTGTAGACGAATAATTTCAGTATGTGTGAGAGTTATCAAAGTTTGTACCAAGTACACAGAAGGTCTCTGGTCAGAGTGAGGAGTGAGGAAAGGCTTCACAGAGGAGTTAAACATCAGTTCATTCTTGAAGGGTGAGTACAACAAGGTACGGGAGAGGGAAGGGAATTCAGGCCAAGGGAACAGGATATTCAGCAGTGTGGCAGCATGGAATAGCTTGTGATATATAAGAGGACTGGAGGTTGCTTTGTACTTCTGGAGTGTAGAGCAAGGGAGGGAGGGTGGAGGGAGTTGAGGTTGAAGCAAGAGGCAAAAGCCATGTCATGAGGGATCTTGTTAACTGAGCTGAAAAGACTGAACTTTCTCTTTGAGGCAATGGGGAGTCATCAAAGGATTTTAAGGCAAGGAATGACATTATCAGTTTCTTTGTTTTAGAAAGATCACTTTGGCATCCACGTGGATGAATGGAGAAGACTGATTAGGGTGCTGTTGCACCGTTTCAAGCAGGAGGTATCAGGGGCCTGAATTAGTGCAGGGCAGGGGTGATGGAGAAGAGAGGATGGATTAATTATGAGCTGGAGTTGAATGACTTGGTGACTAATTGGACTTGGTTGGTCAGGGAGAGATAGGAGTCTAGGATGGCTGCCCAGATATCAGGTGCTCATTTGGGACATGTTGAGTGTGAAGTAACTGTGACAGAAAGTCCAAGGAAGAGGGACAGGAGGCAGGGGACATAGGAGGGTAGAAACACAATATTTTAGAATCATCAGCCTATCCCTGAAGTCATGGAAGAAGTAAGCAGAAGTGAGTTTCCCAGGGGGACCACATAGAATCTTTTGATCTGTAATCAGATACGTTGTCCATTGCACCATTGGCCCCTCACCCAGGGGGACCACATAAAGGGTAAAAAAAAGGGGCGTGAAGAGAAGCTTGGGAAACACCAATGCTTAGTAGCCAAAAGAGATTGAAAGGACCCATCAGAGAAATGGAAAGGAAAATACATTTGTAGGAGAGGGCTGAGGCAAGTGTAAGTGGATGGGTATGAAAAGGGGGAAATAACTCTTAAAGCGTCAATTTTCAGCAATAATAATAATATTAATACTAGCATGAAAAGGGGGAAATAACTCTTAAAGCTTCAATCTTCAGCAATAATAATAATATTAATACTAGCATGAAAAGGGGGAAATAACTCTTAAAGCGTCAATCTTCAGCAATAATAATAATATTAATACTAGCTATCAGTTATTGATGGCTTATGTACCACCCACAGTTCTAAGCATTTTTCATATAGTAATTCTTTAATCCTCGTAGCAACCCTATTAGATGGATTCTCTTATTCCCATTTCGTGGATGGGGCATGGAGATGTGAGGTCACTTGTCCAAGGGCACAGAGCTAGGAAGTGGCTAAGCTTGAACTGAGGTCCTCTAACCCCTAGTCCACTGCACTTTTCGTTATGCTACAACTAATCTAGCTGAGAAGACTTCTTGGAAGAGGTGGGATTTCAGGATTAAACAAAATGGTCCAACAGACGGGGAGTGAGTGGGTAAGGGTAATGCTGGGGTGGGTTGAATGTCACAAGGTTGACTGGGCGGCTGTTCAGGAGTTAGGTCATTAGGCAGAATTCTCCAGTATCTGTCCTCCTGTGCACCCTCCTCTGCTTAGTTATAGCTCCATTCATCCATCTCCAACTCCACCCCCACCCCAAGTTAGAAAACATTAAGTTGCTCATGGGTGGATCTACCCTGTTTCCACCATCCCGTTCCCAGCACAAACTCAGTTGGGTGCACTGTGTCTTAAAAGTTGGGAGTTCCCTAAGTTCATGGAAAATATCCCCCATTCTATGCCCACACTTGGTCCTGCACACAGTGTGCCAGATGCTTCCTCTCAGGCTCTGAGTCCCAGAGCACTGCATCCAGGAAACCTGCTTTGATGAATTCCTAGCCCACTCTGCTTGCTCTCTTGGGCCACACCAGTGGCTCAGGATACACATTAGGATCACCTGAGAACACTTTTAAGAACTAGCCAAGCCAGGCCTCTCTCCCTCCAGGATTTTGATTCAGTTGGTGGGGCCCTTGGCATCAGCATTGTTTAAAAGTTCTCTAGGTGATTCTAATGTACAAGATAGAGAACCATGGACCTACAGCTTAGTACTTTCATGCAGGGAAATCTCAAAAAATTGTGTAGAACAGAAGTTATTTTTAAGAGAGTCATTGGTGGTGGGGGAGAAAGGGAGAACAGAGAAAGAAATAGCTTCATAAGCTTCAGGGAGCAGATTGCGTGGAAAAGGCTTCCAAATGCAATTCTTCTTTTCCTCATGCCAGTATTTAGTCCACTGACTCTAGGAGCTAATCCCTCCATTGCTATTAATTCATTTAACAAATATTTATTGAACACCTGTTTTGTGTCAGACACAGCACTGGGAATACAGTGGTGAATGAGGCAGGTGAAGACTGTTTCCATGGAGCTCACAGTCTAGTTGGGCTGGGGTTGGAAGGTAAACAATAGACACACAAATAATCGAAATAATCACAGATTGTGTTGTGTGCTGTGAAAGAAATGATGTGCCGTGGCAGAGAAGTAACGGGCTTTAATAAGGTGAACAGAGTAGTCTTTTCTGAGAAGATGACATTTCAGTTGAGACTTGATGGACGAGAAGGAGGTAGTTAGCCATCTAAGGAACTGTGGGAAGAACGTTCCAGGCAGTGGGTAGCAAATTCAGAGACCGTGAGGCTGGGAAAAGCTGGACGTATTTATGGAACTGAAGGAGGGTCTCCGCACCTGGAGCATCAGGAGCAAGGGGAAAAGTAGCACGAGATGAGTTGGGAGATGTAGGCAAGGGTGGGGTTATGGCAGGCCATAATAAGGTGTTTGAATTTTCTTGGTGGTGAGGGATTCCAGTGAAGAATGGGGAGTGACAGGATCTGATTTGTTTTTAAAAAGATTATTCTGGCTGCTCTGTGGATATTGGATAAGAGAAGGACAAGATTGGAAGTAGGAAGACCGGTCAGGAGGTTGTTGTAGTTGTCCAGACAAGACATGATGGTGGCTTGAACTAGGGGTGGCGTTAGGGATGGCAGGTAGGCTGATTTGGTGTGTATTTTGGAGGTAGACCTTCCTGCTTGGACTGAATGCAGAGGTTACAGTGACTGAAATTCACAGAACCTAAGGGCTGGGAAGGTATTTAAGGGACCAGCTAGTCCAGTTGTCTTCATCCTATAGGTAAGGAAGCTGCGACCCAGGAAATGTATGAGGCTGGCTTGCTCAGATACACACAGCTAGTTTGTGAAGGTCTGGACTGAAACTCAGATCTAATTTGAAGTTTAATGTTGTTTGAACCACATGATCACAAGTCAGCAAATGTCTTCATTCTATAAATGTATGCTCTTTTATCATACTTAGGGTTTTACATATATGCAATTTTCTGATGTTAAATGCAGAGAAAGTGATTTTTTCAACTTCTGGTACCTCTGTCTTTGATGTGCTTGGTGTTGCCCTCCTGCCACCGTGTGGCAGTTCCTGTCATTGCAGGGAAGGAGTTTTCTAATCTTCCCCAAGGGTTCCCAAGTTTACTCCTGGGCCCTGTTTAGATCCCAGCTGTGGCAGGATTCAGAAAGACTTAGGTAGAGTCTTGGATAATAGAACCAACCATACAGGATAATTCATGCATATTGGAATTGTTAAGGGCTTTTAAAAATTTGAAACATTCTATTTAAAGTATTATTTAGTTTTTTTCCATTATCAAACAACAGTGAAAACATAAAAAAAAAATCTTGGTCACATTCAAAGTGCTATTTATATCATTACAAGTCTCACACATATATCAAATTTGACAATGATCACAAAGTGGCAGATATATAATTGAATAAAGGAATAAAATTACTTGAGCTGGCTTACTGAGTAGCAGGATTCTATGCCTATTTAAGTTAACAACTAGGGGTAATAAATATAATGTTAGGAAACATTGTGTTAGAAAGAAGATGGCACAGGTGATTTTATGGTATATAACAGAACTATATAAATCCGTTTGTAACCTAATTTTATTTTCCCCCAACATTTTACTATGCAATTTTCAAGCATTCATCAAGGTTGAAGGAATTTTATAATAACACCAGTATACCCACATCTAGATTCTGCCATTAACATTTTACTCTCCTGAGGCCGAGTCCCGCGTGCAGCAACTGGAAGGATGTGCAGCTACGACATACAGCTGTCCACTGGGGCTTTGGGGGGAAAAATAAAATAAATAAAATCTTTAAAAAAAAAAAAAAAAAAAACATTTTACTCTGTTATCACCTGTCTATGCATCTATCTATATCTTCTCTGCATCCATCAATTCTTATTTTATTTTGAAGCATTTTAAAGTTAATTGCAGATAGTACATGTCTTTCTATATTTTAGCATGCATATCATTAACCAGATTTAACTTTTTTTATGGTATTTTTTGAGGTAAAATTTAGTACAATTAAATACATCTTAAGTGTACATTTGCTGGCTGTTGACAAATGCATACACTTGCGCACCTCAAGCCCTTCTCAAGATAAAGAACATTACTATCACCCCAGAAAGCTCCTTCATACCCTGTCCCAGTTAATCTCTGCTCCCTCCCTCTACCTGATGCAACCACTGTTCTGATTTTTTCCACCGCAGATTAGTTTTGCCTGTTCCAGAACCTCATGTAAATGGAATCATATAGTCTGTACTCTTTCTTATAGGCTCCTTTTGCTCAGCACATTGATTTTGAGATTCATCCATTTTGTATCAGCAGTCTGTTCCTTTTTACTGCTGAGTAGTATTCCATTATATGAACAAGCTGCTTTGAATATTCTCATACAGGTCTTCTTGTGGACACACATTTTCATTTTTCCTGGGTCTAGGAGTAGAATTGCTGGGCCCTAGGATTAATGTATGTTTAGTTTTATGCCAGACTTTTTTCCAAAGTGGTTGTACCATTTCACACACCCACCAACATTGTATGAGAATTCCGGTTGCTCCACATCCTTGCCAACTTTGGAGTTGTCAGTGTTTTAAATTATCTAACTTTATTTTAACCATTGTCATTTGTAAATGATTGGAAGTAAAGTGATAACGCTTAGTTTTCTTTAATTCTCCTAGGGAAGAATTAAAAAAAAATGTGTTGCTTATTTCTTAGTTCTATTCATTTTTTTTTCTTTTAGCTTTTTGTTTTGACACATTCAGACTTAATGGAAAGTTGCCCTAGGCAACTTTAGCATTTGACAGTATTCACCATTTTTTAATTTGAATTTTCTCTTCCTTTGGTGTATAAGAAACCATTCTCTTTTGGGTTTTCACCAACCACTCATCTAGCTGCTTTGCAGGATTTTTGTCCTCTGCATACCCCTTAAATATGGTTGTTCCCAGTTCTAGCCTTGATCCTCCTCTTCCTCTATAGAGTCTTGCCAAGTGATTTTACTCACACCTGTGGCTTCCACTGCTATCTGTGCTTTAATCCCTAAATCTGCTTCTGCAGCTCAGATCTCTTTTTTGACTTTTAACTGCTAACTGTATCCACTTGTCTCTCCCACAGACATCTCAAACTCGCTTGATTCAAGTCGAATTTATTTTCTTTCCTTCTGTTTACATACTGCTCATTTTCCTATAGTTCCTAATTTGGTAAATAACCTACGATCCATCTAGCTGCTCATGTCAGAACCTAGGGGCTAAATCTGGACTCCTTGCTCCTGTAACCACTTGGTCATCAGTTCCTATTGGTTTTCCCTTGTGTGTGTCTCTAACCTGCCTGCTTCTCTAAGGTTGTGTCTGACATTCTGCTATCATGTGCTGCCCCTGTACAGAGCCTACTTTGTTAATGCTCATTGACTCGTTTTATTTTTTAAAAGCTTATTCAGGTTTTTAAATTACAGAAATGGTGTATGCCTCCTGTAGAAATTCAAACAAAACAGAGATTTATAAAATTTCTAGTCTTCCCTCCCTACCTCCCACCCATTTTTATTCCCCAAAAATAACCAGTGTTAATAATACTTAGGTATATATCCTTCTAGATGTTACTTCTGTTCAAATACAAACACACACACACACATGCCTAGACACATGTATAATTATTCTTTTTAAAACAGAATTATACAATACTATTGTTTTACAGCTTAGTTTTAACTTAATATAATATGTCCATATGTAGAGAGCTACTGGAAGTTGATGGAGTATGAGTACACCACAATTTATTTAATAATTCCCCATTGATGGGTAATGAATAATGCTGCAGTGAACATTCCCATACATATTGGTTATTTTTTGCTAGTGTTTTATTGCATAGATTATTAGAAGTAGGAATATGCACATTTTAAATGTTAAATTCTGCCAGTTGCCCTTAAAGAGATGGCACCTTTCTACGCTTCTACTGTTATGGTGCCAGAGGCCTTCTACCTTGCCATTGCTAGGTATTTATTAATCTTCTAACAGTTTTTAGTTTTTGCCAGCTTAGTAGACAAACTCTAGTGTTTTGATGATAACAGAACAGAATATTTCTTACATATAGGCCTGTGACCTTCAGCATTTTCTCAATCTCATTCCCTATTTGGATTAGGTGAGTTTTAGCTCTTGAACAAGTAGGCTACTTGGAGAGGTGATTTCTCTCTGATATATGTTTCTGCTGGCAGGAAAAACTTCTTAAGACTCAATGTAGTCTGATGGCCAAGATGAAGAAAGCCATGCATTTGCAGGACATGGAGGTGAAGAATGCTACAGAGTGGAAGGTAACAGCAGAAGTGGTTGGCCATTTCTTGCTCCTGAGGCCCTTTCAGTCTGAGGCTGCTCAAGGGATTTTGCTGGGAAGAGGATGCAGGATGTTATCAGTGGTCAGGCCCCTTGCAGATAACGTGATAGAACAGGAAGCATCTGTCCCTACTGACCTGTGGCTCTGGGCAATGTGAGTTCCACACACTTCATCTTCATATCTCTACTTTGAGGTAGTGCCCCCCTCCTTCCCACTTTTTCCTAAATATACACTGTAGTTTGGAGTTGGTTTGGGTCCATGGCATTGTGGAAAGTAAGTGGACTTTGCTTTCAGAGATGGTAGTCTTGTTGGGAGGCACAATGCGTGTGCACACGTGCACGTCTAAAGATTTCACAAAACTAAACAGTAGGGGTTCTGAGAGCTAAACTAAATAATCTGAAAGTGCATTTTAGTTTAAAAAGTATACAAACAAGGCATTGCTGTCACTACGGTCATGTGTTGCTTAATGATTGGGATATGTTCTGAGAAATGTGTTGTTAGGCGATTTCATCGTTGTGTGAACATCATAGAGGGTATTTACACAAACTTAGATAGTATAGCTTGCCACACGCTAAGGCTATATAGCACTAATTTTATGGGACCACTGTTATATTTGTGGTCCTTTGTTGACTGAAATGTTGTTATGCAGTGAATGGCTTTAGTAGAGACTCAAATGTGACAAAGAATGAATTAATACTGTAAAGACTAGTACAAAGATATCAAGTAAGTGTAAATAGAGGAGTAGGGGAAATTTGTGGGGCGTGGGCAGGAGCTTTTCTGGAGATGATTAGGATGGAAGGACCATGGATTGTTGGGGAGTGATGTGCAAGGAATTTAGGGACAAGGGCCATGCAGAACACGAGACTGAGCAAATCTCATGTGGCTGTAGGAGAAGATGAAGAATCAGCGAGTGAGATTCAGCACAGAGTTTGCAAAGCTGCACCGCTTTCTGGCTGAAGAAGAGCAACGGTTTCTTCAGAGACTGAGCAAAGAAGAAGAAGAGACAAAGAAGAAACGGAATGAGAACACATTAAGGCTCAATCGAATGATCTCTTCCTTGAAGAAGCTCATCATAGAGGTGGGGGAGAAGAGCCAGAGCTCCACCCTGGAGTTGCTTCAGGTGAGACAGGCAGGGGAGGGGTTCGTTAACATCATTAACTGCACTCACTCTTGTCTTTAGAGCTGAATGTCTTTCTTGGTGAGTGGGTTTAGTAGACGAAATATTTTCTCTGTGGATAATTCTGTTACTACTGTCTTTATACAATTAAAGAGTCAAAGATTCACCATTCAAAGGAAATTAAGGTGAAATTTAGTTATGCTGAGCTCAGGTAATATGAGATACTTAGATTCACTTGGTCTAATGGTTTATCTAGGATCTGAAGCACTTCTAAGACTTCTGTTCATCTTGTTTATACATTTATAATTCTTTCTTAAAACAGAGCAAACATAAAACCACAAAGTAGATAATTGTATCAACAGTTTCTAAGAGAAATTTATCTTTCTCACTAATTTTTCTTTTTGTTTTTGCTGAGGAAGATTCACCCAGAGCTAACATCTGTTGCCAATCTTCCTCTTTTTGCTTGAGTAAGATTTGCCCTGAGCTAACAGTGTGCCAGTCTTCCTCTATTTTGTATGTGGGTTGCCACCGCAGCATGGCTGCCAATGAGCGGTGTAGGTCTGCGCCCGGAAAATGAACTTGGGCCACCGAAGCAGAGCACGCCTAACTTAACCACTAGGCCACGGGGCCGGCCCCTCTAATTTTTTTTTCCAGTAACTTTATTGAGATCATAATGGTTTATAACATTGTGTAATTCTGGGTGTACATTATTGTTTATCAATTTCTGAGTAGACTTCATCGTGGTCACCCCAAGTAGTCTGATAATTGTCTGTCACTGTATATATGTGTCCTTTTACCCCTTTCACCCACCCCACCCCCCTTCCCCTCTGGTAACCACTAATCTGTTCTCTTTATTCACGTATTTGTTATATTCCACGTATGAGTGAAATCATGCAGTATTTGTCTTTCTCTGTCTGGCTTATTTCACTTAACTTCATACCCTCAAGGTCCATCCATGTTGTTGCAAATGGGATGATTTTGTCTTTTTTTTATGACTGAGTAGTATTCCATTGTATATATATACCACATCTTCTTTATCCAATCATCTGTTGATGGGTGGCCCCTCTAATTTTTAATCATTACAATCACAGCTTGATATAACTTTGTTCTTAGCCCTAGATTTTGATTGGTATATTTATTTAAATAATTTTTAATATCCTGCAACCTTTAAAAGATTATGATTCTGACTCATTAGCACTTAGCTATGGGTCTTTTGGCCAGTTTGTTACCAAAAGTCCTTCCTTGGGTTAATCTTTACCATTATATCCTTTGTAGGTAAAGTGTCCTTGTAGCTTCTTTCAGGTTTTGGATAAGATCCAACATTTGTGACTGTCTTCTTTTTGTTTCACTAAAATAATTCACTTTTGGTCTCAGATCCCTCAGAACCTCTCTTTCCTCCATATCATGTGACTGAAGATGAAAGAACCGTTGAAGGGCATCCTCAAGAATACCTTCAATCTACCATTACTGTTGTTTCTCATCAGAAGGAGACAATTTTCTGTTCTACTCTTAAGAGAGAAACATGACCCACTCACTAGTTATTTTCAACAAGAAATTGCTAGCCGGGTGGTAGATGATATCTAAATGTAATAATTTCCAAGAATTGTCTAGAACTTTTACAACTTGCTTGAGCAATGAAGTTACAATGACGTATCCAAATATATACTCTAGCAGAATCTTTGAAATAACACCTTTAAACAGTGTTTTTAAAATAGAGGTTTAACATCTAGTCAGAGTGTAAAGCCTCAAAGATACCCATGAACCAGCAGAATGCTTACAAAAAAATATATCAGCCAACATAAGTGCAAGGTTAGGAAAGTGATTAAAGAAGATGGAACTGGAGCATAGAATCTCAGAACCTAAGAGAACTTATTTTACTGATTTATCCATCCATCTGTCCATCCATCCATCTGTTTTTTTCATTATTTCCTTGGCTTTTAGCCTATAACTCACTTCTGTTCTTTTTAGGAACATAGAAACATGGAAAATAAAAAACATTCTATTGTGCTTAATTTTTACCTTTTTATTTGAACGTGTTCTTGCAAAATATGTAGTATTGCTTGGGTTTATGCATTTTTAATTTATGCAGTGATTTAGAGTTCTTGTTGCATTCTGTTCTTTGCTTTTGTCATTAGGTACTATGTTTTTAAGACCCATTCCTGTTGCTATATATACATTTAATCCGTGTGTCCATCCACCACATTTTGCCAGTTCCCTCTTCTAGTACCGGATACCCAGGTTGCCCCCAACACTATTACCACTACAAATAATGCTGCAGTGGAATCATTAATATCTGCTCTTATTGTTATTGTTTTTTTCCTTATTGGTCCTTGAGTTTGCTCTGTAGCTCTTTCCTCAACCTCTCAAGTTGGCATGCTTAGCTCATTTATATTTACCCTTTGTTTGCTGGTAAATATATATTTATGCCAGACTTTCACCTTTATGTATTGCTTTAACTGTGTCCACAGATTTTGGCAATATTATTTTTATTGTCATAATAAACATGTTTAAGAACAGTTTAAGTATAACATGTGTAGAGAAAAATGTATAAATCATAAGCTTGACAGGTTATCACCAAGTGACCCACCCTTGTAACCACCACCCATGTCAAGAAATAGAATGTGAGTAGCATCCCAGAAGCCCTCCTCATGCCCCCAGTCAGTACCCTTTCCCTTCTTCTCAGAGGTATTCTCCCTCCAGACTTCTCACACTGTTTCGTTTTGCCTGTTTTTGAATAAGGATCTTTCAGTATGCACTCTTCTGTGTGTGGTTTCTTTTGCTCAGCGTTATGTTTGTGAGATTATTCCATGTTGTTGTACTTGGCAGTAGATGTTTGTTTTCGTCACTGCTTAGCAGTAGTTCTCAACCAGGAGTCATTTTGCTCTCCCAGGGGCAATGTCTTGAAATGTTTCTGTCATCACACTTTGGGGGTGGTTACAACTAGCATCTGGTGTATAGAGGCCATGGATGCTGCGAAACATCCTATAATGCACAGAAGACACCTCCTGCCTAGCTCCTAGGAAAGACTTATCCAGCCCCAAATGTTAATAGTGCCAAGGCTGAAAAACCGTGCTGCATTGTATCCCATTATGTCAATATACCAAAACGTATTATTCATTTTACTGTTAGTGAAATTTGGGTTGTTTCTAGTTTTACTGTTACAAAAAAGCAGTATGAACATGTTTTTTTGGTGCACATATATATTTCTGTCACTTCTGTCAGTTATGTACCTAGGAGAGCAATTCCTGGTCACAGGGCATGCACGTGTTTAGTTTAGTACAATTCCAAACTGTTTCCCAAAGTGGTTGTATCAATTTACACCATTACTAACAATGTGTGAAAGATCCAGTTGCTCTGTATCCTCATCAATACTTAGAATTGTCAGTTCTTTAATTTTAGCCATCCTGAATGGTGTATATGTTATCTCACGTCCTCAATCAGCACCACGCCTTCCCTCTTCCCAAAAGTAGACGGCATTTCCCTGATGACTGATGAGGTTGAGAACTTTTTCATATGGTAATTAACCATTTTGATATACTCTAAAAAATAGCTTTTCTGAGGTATGATATATATATCATATAATTCACCCATTTTAAGTGTACAATTGAGTGGTTTTTATGAATTTACCAAGTTGTGCAGTCCTTACCACAATCTAGTTTTATAGCATTTCCATCACCTAAGTAAGATCTCTCATGCTTTGTTTATAGTTAACCTCTGTTTCTGCTCCAAGCGCCAGACAACTTACTTTCTGACTCTTTAGATTTCCCTTTTCTAAATATGTAAACAGAATCATACAATATGTGGTCTTTTGTGTATATGGCTTCTTTCATTTAGTATAATGTCTTTGAGATTCATTCATATTTTAACATATTAGTATTGTATTCACTTAACTTTTGAAATTCCTAAATAGGATTCCGTTGTAGAATATTCCACATTTTGTTTATCTTTTCACCAGTTGATGGACATTTGGGTTGTTTCCACCTTTTGGCTCTTATGAATGATGCTGCTATGAAAACTTGCTTGCTATTCTTTGTGTGGACATATATTGTCATTTCTCTTGGGTAGATAGTAGGAACAGAATTGCTGGGCTATATGGTATATTTATGTTTAACTTTTTAAGAAACTGCCAAACTGTTTTTCAAAGTGGCTGAACCATTTTATATTCCTACCACATCCTCACCAACATTTGTTATTTTCTGTGATTGAAAGAGAATAGACGGAGAAATAGGCAGAAAGCCAGGAGAGAGTTAATGTCATTGTGCCAAAGGAGAAAGAATAGGGTTTCAAGAAAAGAATTGGTTGATGTTGTCACATAGTGCAGAGGGGTCACATGAAAAAAGACTACATTGTGTCAATCCACTGGCTCTGGCAGCATATCACATGTGACATTAACAAAAGTAACTGGCAGAAAATACCTGCTCACAAAGTTGAGTACCAGATCTCAAGGGCAAGGTTCATACCTTACTTCTTTCTTTTTTTCACAGAATCCAAAAGATGTGTTGACCAGGTATGAGCTCCTGCTTTCTTTTGGGGGCCTGAGTGGAATGGTAAAGATATAGGCTGAGCAGTGGTGAAACAAAGCCTGGGCTCCATAGATCAATCTGGGCACACCTTGAGGGGTCTGTGGAGGAGGAAGCTATTGTTCAGTTTTGGGAGGAGGAGTGGGAGAGAAGTGATCTGAGCTTTGGGTTTGGAAGCTTCAGGTAGGAGTTGGGGGTCTTGGCTGCCCTAGATGTCTCCTAAGAAGAGCAGCCTTCTGTACTTTTCTTAGGAGCGAGAACCAGGATGTGAACTATTCCCTTGAAGTTCTGAAGGTGAAGACTGTGTGCCAGATACCAATGATGAAGGAAATGCTGAAGCGATTCCAAGGTGAGCAAAATTTCTAGGATATGGAGCTCCCTAGAAATCTTTCAAATAAGAGAATAAATAATTAGAAAAGTCTGGAAAGGAAAGAGAAAACAGAGCATGCAGCTAACAGAAGTGTCAGGAAAAATGGTAATAACTACTTAGGAATAAATGGATATATGCTTCATTCAAGAAACATTTATTTAACACATACTGTGTATTAGAAGGTACTAGTGATACAAAAAGAAAAAAACCTGTTGTCTTCTTTCTAAGAATTCATAAGCAAGTTAGAGAGACAGACACATGTCACTCACTGTAATATAGTGGTATGAGTAAAGTCTTACAGAAGTACAGAGGAAGAGCTTCCTTGGGGATGAGGTGGGGAAGTTTTCACAGCAGAGCTGACAGTTCTAGGATTTGAGGGATGAGTAGGAGTTTGCCAAGTGGAAAATGGGGATATACTCCTTCAAGCAGAGTCAGCAGCATGAGCTAAGGTGTGGAGAAAACAAAGGGAGGGTAGCTGATGTGACTAAACCTTAAGGTACATTGTGGGGAATGGCAGGGGCTGAGGTTGAAACGATGAGAGTAGGAAAGACTGAAGATAAACTTACTGGATCTCCAGGGAAGTACCAAGGCATGTACATGTTGTAAAAGCTATGCAGGCAATTCTCATGTGCACATCCCTGATTAAGAACCATATTATGGGTGTCCACTTCCAGCTAAAATGAAGTAACAGGGACTGGATTTACTCTTCTGCCTGAAACTTAACTTCAAAAGCAGACACAATACGTGAAAGAACAGTTTTCAAAATTCTGAACATCAGGCAATGAAGGACAATGATCTCTGAAAAATGTGAAACAAATGAGGTGAGCTCTGTGGTTGCTCCAGCCTAGTGCCTTGTGACAGTTTCCAGGCCATCTCAGGGAGGGATAACAGAGATGGAGCCAGGTGGACTCCCTGAGTTGAGGAATAGAGCTGAAAGTCCAGGAAGAACAAAGCAGTGAGAGTTCACAGAGCATTGAGAGGAGAGAGCTGTACAGAAAGTACCCTGACAATCTACAGAGGCACCTACTAAATATTCAGCACAGTACTGATCAGTACGTAGTTGTGAAGAACTATCTGAGGGTGAGGAAGGAAGTTTCTAAAATGATTAGAAGGAACAGTTCCTGGTGCTCTCACAGGCCTAGGAACAGTGCCTGTTCTATCAGCCAGACTGGAAAGCTCTTAATTCTTGAAGCACTGGGTAGAGTACTCAGGAAAATCTTGCCTCATTAGTGGGGGAATAGTTAACTCTATACTGAGCACTACTTTGGACCCACCTTACAAATCATGAAAGCAAGACCCAAAAGGATTGAATTACTTGCAAGTTTGCAACTTGACTACATCCCAGGACAAAGCTCAAGAAGATTGATGGGAATAAAAAAAAAAAGTTTGAGTACCCAACAATATCAATTCATAATGTCTGGCATCTGATCAAAGATTAACAGGCATGCGTAAAGGCATGCGAAAACATGACCCATAGTGAGGAGAATAATCAATTGAAATTGACCCAGAATTGATCTAGATGTTAGAATAAGCATAGAAGGACATTCACAGAATTATTATAATTGTATTCTGTAAAGAGGCATATAGAGACATGGAAGATATAAAAAAGACCTAGATCAAACTTTTAGAGATGAAAACTACTGAGTGATGACTGAGATGGAGAATACACTGGTTGGGATTAAGTTGATTAGACATTGCAGAACAGAAGATTAGTGAACTTGAAGACAGAGCAGTGGAAACTATGCAAAATGAAACGCAGATGAAAAAAGAACTTAAAAAATGAAGAGTGAGCTGTGGGACAACTTCATGCAGCCTTATATATGGTAATGGGGGTCCCTAAAGGAGAGGAGTGAGGATGGAGATTAGACAAAAAAAAATTTGCAGAAATAATGGCTACACATTTTCCAAATTTGGTGAAAACTGTAAGTGCACAGATCTAAGAAGCTAAACAAACCACAAGCACAAGAACTATGAAGAAAACTACACCAAGGCATATCATAATCAACTTGCTCAAAACCAGCGATAGAAAATCTTACATGCAATAAGAGAAAAAGGACATGTCACTTACAGTGGAACAAAGATAAAAATGACACCACGCTTCTCATTGGTAGTTGCTCATTGCAAGTGAGCAAAGTCTTTACTGAAATTAAAAACTGTTAAACCAGAATTGTGGCAAAAATACCCTTCAAAAACAAAAGTGAAATAAAGATGTTTGCAGATATACGAAAACTGAAAGCGTTTACCACCAGCAGACCAACATTGCAAGAAATGCTAAAGGAAGTCCTTCAGGCAGAAGGAAAATGATACCAGTGGAAGTCTGGATCTATGCAACGGAATAAAAGATCACCCAAAATGGTAATGATGTGAATAAATATATATATATTTGTTGTTATTTAAATCTCTTTAAAAGGTAATCGTGGTGGTTAATTTGTATGTTAACTTGACTGGGCCATGGGGTACCCAGATATTTGGTCAAACATTATTCTGGGTATTTCTCTGAGGGTGTTTTTGGGTGAGATTAACATTTAAATCAGGAGACTTGAGTAAAGCACATTGCCCTCCATAATGTGGGTGAGCCTCATCCAGTCAGTTGAATGCCTGAATAGACCAAAAGGCTGACCTTTCTCCTGAGCAAGAGGAAATTCAACAGCAGATTGCCTTTGGACTTCATCTGTAACGTTGGCTTTTCCTGCCTGAAGGCCTTCAAACTGGAACATTGGCTGTCCCTGGGTCTCGAGCCTACCATCCCAAAAAGCAGATTGGACTTGCCAGTAACCATAATCACATGAGCCAATTCCTTATAATCTCTTTCTATATACATGTCCTGTTTGTTCTGTTTCTCTGGCAAGTGCTAACTAATATAGTAATTGACTGTTTAAACAGACAGACAAAAAATCACATTGTGGAGTTTGTAACATGTTTACATGTGAAATGCACAACAACAACAGCATGAAGGTTGGGAGAGGAGAATGGAAGTATACTATTATATGGTTCTTATATGTGAAGTGGTATAATATCACTTGAAGGGAGACTGTGATAAGTTAAAGGTGTATACTGTAAACCTTACAGCAACCACTAAAATAAAACAGAGTTATAGTTAATAAGCCAACAAAGGAGATAAAGTGGAATCATAAAAAAATACTTAATCAGGAATAAGGCAGAAAAAGGAAAAAAGAACAAATAGGACGAAGAGAAAACAAATAGCAAGATGATAGACACAAATCTCATCATATTAATAATCATATTAAATATAAATGGTCTAAATACCATAATCAAAAGGCAGAGATTGGTTGGATTGGATAAAAAAGCAAGACCCAACTGTATGCTGCAAGAAACACATTAAATATAAAGAACTGTATATGTTAAAACAATGGAAAAAGATATACCATGCTAACATTAGTCAAAAGAAATCTGGAGTGGGTATATTAATATCAAAGGAGATTTCAGAGCAAAGAATATTACCAGACATAAAGAAGGTCATTTCCTAATGGTAAAGGGATCAATTCATCAGGAAGATATAACAGTTCTAAACAATTATACACCTAATGATAGAGATTCAAAATACAGTAAGCAAAAACTCATAGAGCTGCAAGGAGAAATAGAAAAATCCACAGTTATAGCTGCAGTTTTCAATAATTTTTGGAACAAGTAGGTAGAAAATCAGAAAGGATTAGTAGACTTGAATAACACTAGCAACCAACTTGACCTCACTGATATTTATTGAACAGCCAACAACAGCAGAATACACATTCTTTTTAAGTGTACCTGGAATGCTTTCCTAAATAGACCAGTGTAGGCCATGAAACAAATCTCAGTAAATTCAAAAGGATTCTTATCATACAAAGTATGTTCTCTGACCATAATGCATTTAAGTTAGAAATCAATAAAAAAAATATCCCTGGAAAATCCCCAAGTGTTGACACTTCTGAAAAATCCATGAATTAAGGGAGAAATCAAAAGGGAAATTAGAAAATACTTTGAACTGAATGAAAAGGGAAACAACATATCAGAATTTGTGGGATGCAGCTAAAGCAATACTTAAGGGGAAATTTATAGCACTAACCACCTATATTAGGAAAGAAGAAAGTTCTCAATTTGGTGACTTTAGTTTCCACCTTAAGACACTAGAAAAAGAAGAGCCCCAGATAAAGCCCAAAGTAAACAGAAGAATGGAAATAATAAAAATCAGAGCAGAAATCATTGCAACAGGATACAGAAAAAAACCAGAAAAATCAATGAAACCAAAAGCTGATTCTTTGAGAATATCAATTTTATTGATATACCTTTAACCAGAATGATTAGAGAAAAAAGAGAAGACACCCATTACTAATATCAAGAATGAGAGAGGCAACATCACCACAGATTCTACAGATATTAAAAAGGTAATAAGGGAAGAGCTAGCCCTGATGGCCTAGTGGTGAAGTTCAGCGCTCTGACCACGTCAGCGGCCTGAGTTCGTTTCCCGGTTGTGGAACCACACCAACTGTCTGTCAGTAGCCATGCTGTGGTGACAGCTCACATAGAAGAACTAGAAGGACTTACAACTAGAAAATACAACTATGTACTGGGGCTTTGGGGAGGGGAAAAGAAAGAGAGGAAGGTTGGCAATAGATGTTAGTTTAAGGCGAATGTTTCCCAGCAAAAAAAAAATTAATAATAATAATAATGAGGGAATATTCTGAGCAACTTTATGCTGATAAATTTGACAATATAGATGAAATGAACAAAGTCCTTAAAAGACACAAATGACCAAAGCTTACTCAAGAAAAAATAGATAACTGGAATAACCCTATTTCTATTAAAGAAATTGGTGGTGTAGTTAAAAACCTTCCCAAATGGTTTCACTGGTGAATTCACCAAACATTTAAGAAATATCTATTCTATGTGAACTCTCACAAAAAAATGAAGAGGAGAGAATATTTCCCAATTCATTCTATGAGGCCTGTGTTACCGTGATAGCCAAATCAGACAAAGACATTACAAGAGAAAAAAACTATAGATCAATGGCTCTCATGAGCATAGAATTCTAAAGAAAATTTTAGCAAATTGAATCTAACAATGTATTAAAAGGATAATACATCACAACCAAATAGGATTTGTCTCAGAAAAGCAGGGTTGGTTTAACATTTGAAAAATCAATGTAATTCATCACATTAGCAAACTAAAAAAGGAAAACTATATGATCAGTAGATGCAGAAAAAGCATTTGTCAAAACCTAACATCCATTCCTGATTTTTAAAAAAACTAAACAACTAGAGAGACATGGAGAGTCTGAGAGGGAAGAGAATTTGAAGGCAGGGAGGAGGTTATAGACACAGTTAAGGTGAGAGATGCTGAAGGTCTGAGTGAAGACTGTGGCAGTGGGAATGGAGAGGAGGAAAAGACCCTGAGTGGTATTTCAGAGGTAGAATTGATAGGACTTGGTGACTAATCAGCCATTGAGGGCCAGAGGGAAAGAAGAGTCAAATAATCTCAAGATTTAAAATTGTGAGTGTTTGAATGGAGGTAATGCTCTTACACCTTAGAGAACAGAGAAGACAAGATGTCTGCATGTAAGGGGGGGTTAGTCCCAAGAAGGTGGAAGGAGACTTAGGTTAAGGAGTTCCATTTTGAGTTATCTATGGGGGCTTGTGGAGATGCCCAGTGAACAGAAACCTTGTCAGTCATGACATCCGTGTGTACCTGTACAAAGAACCAGCCAGTCAACGGCGGTGATCTGGTCCTGATTCAACAAGTCAGAATTTGTTAACGTTTCTCCAAATTTTATGCTGATTGTGAAGACTTGGAGCCGTGAAATAATGAGCTCCCCGTTTTATAGGTCTTAGTCTTTAATAGTAGAAAGGAAATGAAGATTTCAGGTTGCTAAAGGCTGTGGCCTGCTAGGCCCAGCTGAGGATCACTTGAGAGTCAATGAGGAGTCTCATTCCTAACAGTACTTGTTAGGAGGGGAAGAGTGGAGCTGAAGCTGGAACAGATGGGCATTCCTGGAGGCGGGTTGGTGGTAAGCTGTTGCCTTATTTATCTCAGCTCTCATTTCTCTGCAGTGACTATAAATCTGGCTGAAGACACAGCTCACCCGAAACTTGTCTTCTCCCAGGAAGGGAGATATGTGAAAAATGGAGCGTCAGCCAGTTCTTGGCCATTATTTTCTACAGCATGGAGCTACTTGGCTGGATGGAGGAATCCTCAGAAGACCTCACAGTTTGTGGAGAGATTTCAGCACTTACCCTGTGTTTTGGGAAAAAACGTTTTCACTTCAGGGAAACATTACTGGGAAGTTGAGAACCGAGATAGCCTGGAGATTGCTGTGGGGGTATGTCGGGAGGACATCATGGGGATTGTTGATAGTTCAAAAATGTCCCCGCATGTGGGGATCTGGGCTATTTCTTGGAGTTCTGCTGGCTATCGGCCCCTAACAAGCTTCCCTGTAAGTCCTACGAAGCAAGAGCCAGCTCTTCACCGGGTGGGAGTTTTCCTAGATCATGGGGCTGGGGATATCTCATTCTACAGTGCTGTGGATGGAGTGCACCTACACACTTTTTCTTGTTCTTTCATCTCGCGTCTCCGGCCATTTTTTTGGTTGAGTCCATTAGCATCTTTAGTTATCCCACCAGTGACTGGTGGGAAATGAGGCTGTTCTTCCCCTGCCCAAGACATACATCTCCCTATTACCCCAGCCCAGGGACATACATCCCTTGACCCTCTTCTCTCACTTCATACATATTGATCCTGGATAGTACATCAGTACTGTCCATTCAGATTCCAAGTTCATGTTTCGTTGAGCTCCCTGGATGTCCTGTGCATAGACAGATACCGCAGACCCTGTTGGTTGCCTTTCCAGTGGCCACTTGGCGCACTTCTCTCCTTCTCTTCTGGGTCTTCCTAATTGAACTGTTTGGTATGCGCCCTCCACATGCTTCAGGAGAGGCAGTCCCATGCACGGTAATTCTGGCTGACTAGATAGGATGAGGAGTTTTCCAGGGTGCTTCTGGGGAAAGTTTTTGTAGCTTTTAGAGAGTTATTTGGGAAGACACAGCGTCTCTGATGTTAGCGGCTGTATTGGAATCGAGGAGAGCACAGTAATAGGGGAAAGGAAGAAGAAATATGGTCTTTGTTGGCATCGTTCAACTGCTGGAATTTTCCTAATCCCAAATTTCTTATTATATGAGATTATTGCTCCCTTATTGTATAAGGCAGTTTTAGTTGCATTTTGGTCACTTGCAGTCTGAAGTATCCTGACTGGTGCTGTGGGCACATAGCATCGGCATCCTACCCTATAGGCTTATGTCACTTTTTCTGAAATTTGATAGGTTTATAGAATCCCTTTCTATTTAGTCATGTAATTCCTCCTCTTTCCAGTAACTTCTGATATCCCTCACTTTTCTGGATCAGAAAATTGAGGAAATCTTCCCTTACTCTGCCTGTGCTGTTACTCTTCTTCACTGACCAGGTCTCTGCCCTCCAGTGTTCATTATGCTATCCATCTGTCAAATTCATATACTGTATATACAAGGTAATTAACGTCATACCGAACATGTTGGGAAACACTTTAGTATTTACACAGTGCTACCCTTTTCACATAATGCTCTCATGATTCTTGGCAACAGCTTGCTGAGATGGAAATTAAAATCCTATTTTTTCAAGTGAGAAAACAAACCTTGAGAGTAACTTGCTCAGTATTGCTCAGCTGGCAAATGGGAGTGTTGGGACTAAATCCAGATCTATCTGAGATGAAAGCCTACACTCTTTTCTACTCTACATTCATTTCTTACAAATTGTGGGATCAGTTTGTGGGATTGATCCCACAAGTCCAGGGACTGTAGATCAGCTTCATCTTTGTTTCAGGTTTTTATTTTGTTCCGTTTTTATCCTGTATGTGTGTTTTCCTTACTTTCTGCTCTAGATCGTATGCATTCAGAGGATTGCAGCAGTTACTGGATAGTTATTTTAAAAATAACGATTGTTGGGCCTGGCCCGGTGGTGTAGTGGTTAAGTTTGCGTGTTCTGCTTCGGCAGCCCAGGGTTCGCGGGTTCAGATCCTGGGCGTGGACCTACACACCACTCATCAAGCCATGCTATGGTGGTGTCCCACGTACGAAAAGAAAAGAGGAAGATTGGCACAAATGTTAGCTCGGTGACAATCTTCCTCAGGCAAAGAGGAAGGTTGGCAACAGATGTTAGCCTCAGGGCCAGTCTTCCTCACCAAAAAAAAAAAAAAAGGTTGTTTCTCTCTGGTTATAAAAGTCATGATGTACTTATTGTAGAAAATTTGGAACATACAAAAAGTGTAAAGAAAATTAAAGTTATCAATAATCCCACCACTTTTAATATGTTTCTTCCCAGACTGTCAATAGACTTTCTGGTAGTGATCTAACAAGTCTTACAAAACTTCCAGCACCCTCCCTAAGCCCTCCTCCCCATCCTATGTCTCAACCCATCCTGGCTTGTCTTCCTATTTCAGCCTGAGCAACCCCCTGATTCAGTGATTTCTGCTGAGTTCTCATTAACTCTCCAAGATACTTGCTGTTATGAGTTGAATTGTGTCCTTTAAAAAGATATGTTGAAGTCCTGCCTGTGAATATGACCTTATTTGGAAATTAAGATGAGGCCATTAGGGTCGGCCCCTAATTCAACGTGACGGGTATCCTTTATAATTAGGAGAAATTTGTGCATGCGCACGCGCGTGCACACACACAGAAATACCCTGTGAAGACACAGGGAAGATGGCTATGGGAGAGACTGGGTTTATTCTGCTGTAAGCCAAAGAATGCCTGGGGCCACTAGAGGCTGGAAAAGGCAAGGAAGAATCCTCCCTTAGAAGCTTCTGAGGGGACATGGCCCTGTCAACACCTTGAATTTGGACTTCTAGCCTCCAGAACTGAGAGACAATAAATTTCTGTTGTTTTATGCCACCCAGTTTGTGGTACTTTGTTATGGCAGCCCCAGGAAACTAATACACTTGTCCATCAGGCCTTTCTCCATCCCTGCCTGGTTAATTTCCAGTCCTCTGGGAAACTCGTTAGTACCTTTCCTCCACTCTTCCTTCTGGGCTGTTGAACCAGGTTGATGGGTTCTGCCACAAAGTCTCTGTCTCTGACTTCAAGAGGGCTCTTTGAGCTGCTTGGTAAACAAACTTATTTTTTCATCCCGTGACTTTCTTTTACATTTCTGGTGGCAGTGATTCCAAACCTTTTCCTCTTTTCTCAAGCCTTCATGAGCCCCCCTTTGTACTACTGTAGGGGAGGTGAAGCTTTACCTCTACCCATGTTAGGTTTTCAGCTGGGACTCACAAAAAGATTAACAAGAGAAAAACAATGGTTTATTAACACATGCAGCGCACATCACACAGGAGAAACCTAAAATGAATCGTAACTCAAAGTGGCTTAGACTTCTGGCTTACATAGTATCTTCAACAAAGAACAATAAATTTGTGGAGAAATGACAGTTTTAGGCTTCCAAGGGTGGCAGGCTGTGGGAGGGTAAACATATGTGAGGAAACTAATGGAATAATGTTTGTTTGCAGATTCCTCTGCTGCTGTCTCTGGGCTAAGAGTTTGTCTCCAGTAAAAGGACAATTTATATCCTGCCTGTAGGCAGAAAAGGGGGAGCTTTTTCTGGGTTTGCTGCTTCTTAATTGCCTTCAGCTCAAAATAATTTTTGTGTCAAAGAGGCATATTTTGGGGTGAAACATTCTGGTTACCATTACTACTTATTATTGCAAAGAACTTGCATATTCTACTGAGAAAAATATGTTCTCTTACGCTACCCTTCTTATTTGCAATTCTTTGCCTCTTTTTGGAGTGTTGCTATTGGCCCCTCATCTCAGGTATGGGATGGGGCCCAGGTATCATCTTTATTAAAACTCTTCTGATGCACAAACGGGATTGAGAATAAACTTGTAATAGTTTTCAATTTTGCTTCGTATTTCTCTGAGTCTATATTAATTTCTGAGTCTATTCTAATTTCTATATTAATGTGTTATGTGAATCATTAGGAGGGGTATTTATTATGCAGCACTTCTCAAGCTTTATTCACCACGGAAATTTTAGCTCTGGGAGCAGCAATTAAGACTTCCCAGAAGACGGTTTGGCAATGACTGTTTATTCTGCACTTTTTCCGGGTGATCTTGACCATCTCAGATTTCAACCTAGGCTTGCACTGCCCCCGCCCCCAAAGTTGGTGGATACATGCATTGGTGCTGTAAGCTACCCACACTGTGTGACCCCACATAAGGCTCTTTCCCCTGGAGACTAGGTTTCTGTTATGGAAAACACTCTGGGCACATTTTTCAGTGATTTCTATTCTTCTTCTCCCTGCCAGAGCCATGAGGGGATCTTTCTCAACTTTTTACTCTGAGAATTTGGTGGGGTCCTAGAGGTAAAAACCCATGAATATGTGGCCCCTCCCATACTGCAGCTCCCAGAAGTTTCTCACTCTTGAGATAGCCTACACTCAACCTGCAGCAATTCATCAAAACTAACATTTAAGTATTCCTACCAGTTTATTGCTCCAGTGGATTTTTTTTTTTTGCTGGGGAAGATTCACCCTGAACTAACACCTGCTGCCAATCTTCCTCTGTTTTTGTATGTGAGCCACGGCTACAACATGGCCACTGACAGACGAGTGGTGTAGGTCCATGCCTGGGAACCGAATCTGGGCCACTGAAGTGGAGTGCACCGAACTTAGCCGCTAGGCCACTGGGGCTGGCCCCAGTGGATTTTGCTTCAGGTAAATGGATCTCAGCTTTGACCCTGTGGACTTGCTTGTCTATCCAGATTTGGGGTGGCAATTTGCTGTGCAACCTAAGTTCTCTGATGGGTCCAAGAAAAGACATTGATTTTCAGTTTTCTCATCTTTTTCTTTTAAGGATGTGATTTATGACTTCCAAATTCTTTACATGTTGGAGCTGAAACTGGAAGTCTTCTATCATATTATTAAAATAGGTTTCTTTTAGACCTCTATAATGGTTAATTTTATGTGTCAACTTGACTAAGGGATGCTCAGATAGCTGGTAAAACATTATTTCTAGATGTGTCTGTGAGAATGTTCTCGGAAGAGATTAACGTTTGAATCAGTAGACTGAGGAAAAGGTAAGTTTCACTAATGTGGGTCCAATTAGTTGAGAACTTGAATAGAAAAAAAGGCAAATTTGTTCTTTGCTTGAGCTGGGACATCCATCATCTCTTGCCCTTGGACATTGGTGCTCCTGGTTCTTGGGCCTTCAGACTTGAACTGGGACTTACACCATTAGCTTCCCTGGTTCTCAGGCCTTTGGACTTGGACTGAATTCCACCACCAGCTTTCCTGGTTCTCCAGTTTGCAGACAGCAGATTGTGGAACTTCTTGGTCTCCCGTGATCACGTGAGCCAGTGGTCAATGATCCTTCTGTTGGTTCTGTTTCTCTGGAGAGCCCTGACTAGTACAACCTCATGTAGTTGGGTCTTGCTTTTTTTATCCAGTCTTGTCAATTCTTTTTTTTTTTTTTTTGGTGAACAAGATCAGCCCTCAACTATCCAATGCCAATCCTCCTCTTTTTGCCGTGGAAAATTGGCCCTGGGCTAACATCTGTGCCCATCTTCCTCTACTTTATATGGGACGCCACCACAGCTTGGCTTGACAAGCGGTACGTCAGTGTGCGCCCGGGATCCGAACCTGCAAAGCCCTGGCCGCCGAAGCAGAGCGTGCACACTTAAGCGCTGTGCCACCGGGCCGGCCCCTGTCAATTCCTAACTGTTATTCTTAAACCATTCACCTTTAAAGTTATTGTTTGTGTAGTTGGATTAAAATATACTGTCTTGTTAGCTGTTTTCTATTTTCATTTCTTCTATGTTTATTTTTTACCTTTTTCTGCCTTCTCTAGTTTTATTGAGCACTTTTAAAAATAAAATTCATTTTATCTCCTTTATTCGCTTATTATTTATACCTCTTTGAAAAATCTTTTTAGTCATTGCCATAGAGTTTACAACATACATTTTGAAAAATCTGAATCTATCTTCAAATAATAGATTGCTTCATGTGTGGTGAAAGATTATAACGGTATGGCCTTGATTCCTAGTCCTTGCTCCATTGTTGTCATACATTTCACTTTTACATGTGCAGTAAACACCCAATACATTGTTGCTATTAATGCTTTAAACATTTATTTGCTTTAACCATCTCCTGGTATGTTGAAAAGGGTAAGGGGTATGAAATGACACATACACAAAAGTGGAAAGGAGACACAATGAAGAAACCCAGGTAACTGAAGACTCAAGAGATTTTGGAAAGATATTTGTCATGGAACATCCATACTGCTGACTTAGAACCTATAGACTACATTCAGGCAGCCGAGAGAGACTCTCAGGAAAGACAGAGAAAATCACAGCTTCTCTAGAGTCTGGCTGCTGAGAGTTCAGCCTTCAATTCTTAGTGGCCTGGGCTCCTTTCAGGGCTAAAAGAAATGCAGGAAATAGGTGATTCTGAAGTGAAAAAGATTTCCAGAGTCAAAGGGATCAGGGTCCTCTGAATAAACTAGAAAGGACAGCTTATCTGCTCTCCTGACAGTTTTACCATTGTCAGTGTCATGGTGTAGACCTATGGAGTGCGTATTGACAGGTCATCCCATTTTGGGTTTCTCAGCATGACAGGCACACTTTCAGATCTTGCTTCTTTATCCATTGTAAAACTGTCTGGCTTTTAATTGTACCATTTAGTTCATTTTTACTTAATTAAATTATTGATATAGTTGAGTTTAAATCTATCGACTTGTTAAAATTTGCCCTATTTTTTCTCTATTACTGTTTTCCTGCCTTCTTTTGGGTAAATAAAATATTTTAAACTTTTATTTCAGCTATTGGGTCTTTAAAGAGCTATACATCTTTTAAAAAATAATTTTAAATCTGGCATTTTGGTCAACTATTCTTCAGTAAGGGTGCTAAGAATACACAATGAGGAAATTATAGGCTCTTCAATAAGTGGTTTTTGGAACACTGGATATCCACGTGCAAAAGAATGAAATTGTGTTCTTATACCATACACAAATCAACTCAAAATTGTTTAAGGAATTAAACATAAAATTAAACTTCTGAAACTGTAAAATTCCTAGAAGAAAACGTAGAGAAAAAGCTTCCTGATATGGGCCTTGGCAATGATTTCTTAGATATGACATCAAAGCACAGGCAACAAAAGCAAAAATAATTGGGATTACATCAAACTAAAAACTGTACAGCAAAGGAAATAACAAAATGAAAAGGCAACCTATAGAATGGGAGAAAATATTTGCAAACTGCAATCTGATAGAGTGTTAATAATTAAAATATATAAGGTATTCCTACAACTCTACCAAAAATCAAATAACTCTATTAAAAATGGGCAAAGGATCTGAATAGACATTTCTCAAAAGAAGACATACAAATGGCCAACAGGTACATGAAAAGGGGCTTGAGGTGACTAATCTTCAGGGAAATACAAATCAAAACCACAGTGAAACATCACCTCACACTTGTTTGGATGGCTATTATCAAGAAAGCAAAAAATGGCAAACATAATTTTTTGAGGTTTCTCAAAAGATTAAACTATCGTATGGTCTAGCAATTCCGCTTCTGACTAAATATCCAAAGGACTTGAAATCAGTATCTCAAAGAGGTCTCTGCACACCCCATGTTCATGGCAGCGTTATTCACAATAGTCAAGACGTGGAAGCAACCTAAATGTTCATCATCAGATGAATGGATAAAGAAGAGTGGTATGTACATGCAATGGAGTATTATTCAGACTTTATATAAAAAAAGGGAATCCTGACATTTGTGACAACATAGATGAACCTGGAAGACATTAGCTAAGATAAATAAGCCAGACACAAATACTACATGATACCACTGATATAAGAAATCTAAAATAGTCAAACTCATAGAAGGAGAAATTAGTGTGGTGATTGCCAGTGGCTAGGGGGAGGGAAAAGTGGGGGGATGTTAGTCAAAGGGTACAAAGTTTGTTACACAAGATGAATAAGTCCTAGAGGTCTACTGTACAGCAGAGTGCCTACAGTTATCAACACTATATTGTGTACTTAAAATTTTGCTAAGAGGGAGATCTTATGTTCTTGTCACGGAAAAATAATAAGGAAGGCAGGAGGAAACTTTGGAGATGATGGGTATTTTATGGCATAGATTATGGTGCTGGTTTCGTGGATGTACACATCTCCAAACTCATCAAATTTTATTCATTAAATATGTACAGCTTTTTATATATCAATCATACTTCAATAAAGTGGTTTAAACAAAACAAAATACCTTATTTCCCTTTTGATTTCTCCTTTGATATGGGTTATTTAGAGGTATGCTATTTAGTTTCCAAATATTGGGGATTTTTCTGGAGATCTTTTCTGTTACAATTTCTAATTCTATTGTGTTCCGAGAAAATACCTTGTATGACTTAAATTCTTTTTAAATTTATTGATCCTTTTTTTATGGCCCAGAATATGGTCCTAACTGTGCCGCCTGACTGTGGACAGACCCTTTCAGACGGCCTTGGGGGAGGCCTCCAGCACTGGGGCTACTCTGTGAGGCACCATCGCCCGGGGGCCTGCCCTGCCCCGTGACTGAGTCCCAGGAATGTATCTCCTCCCCCACAGAGCCCACTCTTGCCTTTCTCTCTCCCAGAGTGCATCACCCAGCTACCCTCAGAGACTCATGGTGCACCAATCAAGAAATCCCAGCCTTTCTTTCACGCAAACCTTGATGTTTCACACAGAGCAGCAGCCCAGATTCAGCTTGAGCTGGAAACAATGTTTGGAGTCCCTCTAGCTGTGCTTTTCTCGGGGCCACACTGAGGGCATGCTCAGCGGTCAAGTTTAAAAGGATAAATCCAGATAATGTGGTCACCTCCTCAAACCAAGAGTTCAGTGTCTTGCTAGGGAAGCAAATAGGTGGGATGTAGCTGGTGAGGGTTGGGGTTAGCCCATGGAGGAGCAGAGAAACTTGATCTTTATATGGCTCTGGTAGCGTGGTGACAGCTCAAGTGCCAGGAGACCAGAGAAGCATGCATGAAGCTGTGCCCATCAGAAAAATGCCCCGTGTGAGTCCATCCTCAGAGACGAAAGCTGAACAGGCTCAGGCTCATGACTGGAAGCTGTTCCATAGCTAAGTCATCCGCCCTCATTACAGCAGGAGAACACTGAAGATGAAGCAAAGGCCTGATTGGGTCCCTATTCCTGACACCGACTGTACGCCGGGAGCTGCCAGGTGCTGGGGATGCGTTGGTGAGAAGGACGCGTTCAGTCCAGCTGGTGCATCTAGGGGCTGGCTGCCTCTCATGAATCTGGCCTCAAACTAGGATATCAAGATGAGGCCGCCTGCCCCCAGAGCAGCCGAAGGAGGCCGTGTTCGTGAGGGGATTCCTTTGGGCAGATTCTACCCCTTACCCTGGGCCTCACAACCTTGCCTGTATGATAGAATCATCTGGGAGGTTATTTATTTATTGTTTTGATGTACCATATTTTATTCATCATCAGCTGACGGAAATTTGGGTTGGTTTCACTTTTTGGCTAATGTGAATAATGCCAGAACTTCATGCACAAGTTTTACATTGGCCGAGCGTTTGATTTTTGGAAGATTCTCATACAAGTGTTTGTGTGAGCATGTTTTCAGATTTCTTGGGTGTATACCTAAGGAGTGGGATCACTGAGGCATTCATTTAATTTTTTAAGTTTTGACACTTGTGTCACATAATCCATGACACACTCTAATCAGGACACTGAGTATTGATTTCCCTGAAGACAACTCGGGCTGTTCCCTACAGGCTCCTCAGAGGCTCTACCTGCTTCTCTGAGGTTCTCCCTGGACATCAGGACCCTCCCTGTGCCCCGTGCTCAGCACGGTGAGAGACGGGCCCTGGTCTAGCTGATGCTGCACAGCTTTCCTCTGGGTCAGCTCAGGTCCCGAGCTCCTGGAAAAACAGCTCAAAGGAGACGCTCCCCCATCAACCTTTGCGAGGTAGGATCTCCGGGTTCTTGCCTCCGTCCTCCTCCTCCTCTGTGCTGCCTCCACCATGTTGACAGGGACTTTCTTTAACCCTCGAGAGTGAGAATAACTCACATTCTTTCTTGGCCATCCTTCACACCAGGCATCCACTCCTGTTGCTTTTTCTACCACATTCATGTTTTCACAACATTGAGATGTCAGTCACATGATGTAAGACCATTTTAAAGTGGACAATTCAGTGGTTTTAGCATGTTGTCTATATGGTGCAACCATGCCCATGATCTCATTCCACACATTCCCTTTGGAGAGCTCGTTTTCACCATCATGAGCCCCCCACCTCTAGCCGAAATTCACATGATGAAACCAGGGGAGACAAAGTGACCACAGAGGCTGCTATTTCCTTCTGTTACTGTGTTCTTTTTGTTACTTTTTGAGAGTGGGTGGGGGCCCTGTTTAAACTATATTGAAGCCAAGATGAGTGGAATCAGACATTTTGGAGTGGAGTCCTAGCATAGGTAACCCCCCTAGGGGATCCGAATGTACGCTGGGGTGAGAACCTGCCAAGAAGCAGCCAGACTGCCCTGGTAGGAACTATGCCCTGGTGGGGGAGGGGCACAGTCATAGTCCTGAGGGCTGGCTGGACGTCTACCATCCTCTACCTCCACCACTGCCCCCGCCACCCCTGACTCTGCACTGGGAAGGCCCTTGAGCCAGCCAGGGGAGGCTCTCCTGAGAACTGATGCCAGGACCCTGGGCCTGGCTGTCTCCCTTTTCTTCTTCTATCAGCCCTGTTCATAACCCAGACCTGTCATTCAGATGCTAAGTTTGGTCCCCTGCGTGGAAGTCCTCAGTGGCTCCCCATGGCCTGTAGGAGGGTGAGGCCCCTGGCCAACCTGAGCACCCACCTTGCGTTTCAGTCCCATCCCCTAGCAGCCTCGTCCACTCCTCCCTCCACTGCACTTCTCCATTCCAGACAAGGTTCCCGCTGGCCCTCTGTGACTTTACTCTTCCCTCTGCTGGGTCCCCATCTTACCAAACTCAACCCTAATGTTCTGGCTTCTTGGTTTGCCCCCTACTGCCGGGAGAGGTCATTCCCTACCCCTGGACACAGCATCCATTTGTGGTCTAGCCTAGCCCTGTACTCCCTGGAATAGCTCCTGTCTATGTCTTCACACCTTCTAGAGCGACTCAGGTTCAGGGGCCACAGCGGTTCATCTGGGTCCCCAGCACCTGGCACAAGGTCCAGCATCACCCGAGTGACAGTGACTTTGAGTGAGCGGTGGGAAAGGGAGGTCAGGCTCTGGAGGCCTTTGTAACTGTTTTGAGAGTTGGGGGGGATATCAAGAGTCCTCGTGGATGTCCTGGCTCCTGTGGGGTAGCTGAAGGACTGAGAGGATGCTTAGTCTGCAGACCCCAAAAGGAAAAGCCTTCGCAGCAGCCACAACTTTCTTTGTCTCAGGGTGGTAAGAGAGCTTCAGCTCCCATTTTCACTCCCTTCCATCTCCAGGGCTGCTTTTCCTGCAGGCAGGGGTGAGGGGGGTGGGGATGGGGGTTGGTGGTGCTGAGTGCAGGCTCAGGTCTTCAGCCCTGCCCTGCTCACACCTGCCCTCCACGGAAAACATCAGAGAGGGGCAGTGACTGGTGTCCAAGGTCCAAGACCTCTGTCCTGCCTGGGCAGCCCCAGTGCCCACCTGCCAAAAGGGCAGGAACCAAATGCCAGAGCCCTTGTGGCAGGGACGCTGGGCATGGAGCCCTCCCTCCTGCCCCCATGGTATCTTGTCTGGAGGCATCATCTCCTGGGCTTCTAGCACCAAGGACCCGTTCCTGAGGGTGTGACATCCACAGCGGGGCTCCAGGCTTGGGCAAGAGGCCCTGTGGCCCCGGATCCAGCCCCTGATCCTCCCCCTGCCACCAGCAAGGCCCTGTCCTGCTCCACAGGCCCCCTGACCCCAGGCCCGCATCTGCCAGAGGTTTGGGAGGAATGGTGGGCACAGTAGCCAGTCTCCAAGATGGCCCCCAGTGACCTTGCCCTCTTGGTTTCACACCCTTGTGTGTTCTCCTCCTGTGTCATATCAGAGCGGGGCTGTATGGTGACAGAGTATGGTGGAGGCAGTGGCGTGTGAATTCTGAGGCCTGGGGCCAAAAAACCATTTTGGTTCCTACACTGGCCCTTGAATCCCTTGCTCTGGGGGAAGCCGGGCACCACACTGTGAGGACACTCAAGCAGCCCCATGGGGAGACCCACGTGGAGAGGAACGGGCTTCCTGCTAACAGCTGGGCCCAACTTGCCAGCCCTGTGAATAAACCACCTGGGAAGTAGATCCTCCAGTCCCAGCCAGGACTTCAGATGATCACAGCCTCCTGAGGGACACCGAGCCAACTGCTCACACTGCTCCCGAATTCCTAACCCACAGAAACCGTGACACGTAAACAATCATTTTAATCCATTGAATTTGGGGCAAGTTGTTACACAGCTTCAGGTAACTAATCCAGCCCCTCTTGCTCTGGGGGCCGTGTCCTCCTCTCTCAGACACTGGGTGTTGGACGGGAAGGTTGTTCTGCCTTCCTCCCAGCCCCTGGCCATGTTCCCCGACCATGGACTGGAGAAGGAAAGAGGTGAGATGTGGCCCAGGATCAGCACAAAATCAGACGCCCTCAGCCAACATGATTTTCTTCTCCATTTTAACTAACACTTTACAAATTAAAAAATATACTGTCTTTTTGGGGGAACATTAGGTACTTTTTCTCTCCATCATACAGTACATGAATCTTAAGGGGTTCGTGTTTCTTCAAGAAGGAAAGAAAGCATGAGGGCCACGCCCCCACCCCCACCCCCACCCCCCGCTCCAGGGTGTAGGACTGCCCAGTTCTCCCCTCCCCACACCTTGGGATGGATATAAGTGCCACTGCTACTGCTGGTGACCTGGCGCAGACCAGGTGAGGGCCAGACCCCCCAAGACGAGGCCCTGGGCAGGGCAGAGGCCCCCAGAATCGCACTGTGCATCCAACATCAACTCACCCCCATGTCAAGATAACAGAAATGATTTTGGCATAGAGCAAGAGGGGGGTTTGCGATTTCGTTTGTTGTTAGTGCCCCCCCCCACCAGTTTTGGAGCCACCCCTGCTCAGTTCTTTAGGGACCATTTCCTGAATAGGTAAACTGAGGCAGTGGATAGGAAATGGCACTGGGCTTGGCCTGTGACTTAGGACCTGAATTTGGCCTGTTTTTCATCCCCCGCCGCATCTCCAATTTTGCTGGACTCTCTTCATGGGTGAGCCCCAGTAGGCAAGGGGACACCAGCACCCAAAACCTCTCCTTGTGAACAGTGTCCTCAGGACTGGATGCTTCTGAAGAGCTGGCTTAACAGGTCTAGCCCCTTTGGGCTGCAGGGACTGCCAGGCCTCGTGGTGCACAGCAGAGCCCCTGCTGGGGACACACACCTCTGCCCCCTCCCCAGAGCAGATTTACACAGTCAAATGAGGTGGGGCCATCCTGTGTTCAAGGCCTGCCACCCCCACCCATCAACTCCACATGTGGCCCCCGGTGAGAATGCTACTGAGGCCTCAAAATACTGGATGAGCCAGTCCCTCAGCTAGGATTTGGGCTCTGCACACGTGTGCTCGCACACACACTAATGTGGATGACACGGCACATGCTCACACTTACATTTGTGTGTGTGAACACACGTGTGGCCGTGCACAGAACACTGTCCTCACCCAAGGGCAGGGGCCACCTTGCACTCCTGACTCTTACAGCCTCCCATCTCCTTGAAGCAAGAGCCACAAACTCCCTCACCACCAGGCTGCCCACAGACGCCAGGGGCCGGGCTGCAGGCTCCTACCTCCACTCCAGCCACTCCTGGTGCCGCCAGCCTCAAGGCCAGAGGCTGCCTCAGCCACCAGCTCCTGCCTTTACCTTCCCAAGAGAGCAGGCATCATAGGAGGGGTGGACATCAAAGCTGAAGGTATGGAAAGGGGATGAGAGACAGTTAAGCTTGTCCTTTTGCTGCCTCTAATTTGAAAATGAAAGAAAGAAGAGAGCCAGATGAGCTCTGAGAGGTAGGAAAAGGTCTCTCCTACAGCAGGGCTCCACTCCCCTCAGGACAGCCCCGCCACTCTTCCCGAGCCTGCCCTCTGCTGGGCTGACCACCGTCCACCACCCTGGTTCCTCCCCTCCCAGGAAGCCTCTGTGAAGGGAGGGCTCCTGCCTCTCCCTCAGCACAGTATCTAGGAACCTGAAAGGCCAAAGCTCATGTCTTTCCACTGCTGGGAGACTCCGTCATCCTCCCCAAGGCTCCACTCACTAAGCCAACCTCCAACTTCATTTCTTGGTGGATGTGACAGCAGTGACTGGCTGCTCCCTGCCCTGGCTTACAGTGGGCACAGATACATCGGGGGTGTTGTCTTCCTACTCCTGCCCAGTGTCCACTCAGGAAGTGGCATCAAAAATTCCTCAGTCACAGGGCTGGAGTGCTCTGTGATCATCTGGGAGATCCCCCAGGTCCCCTCTCTTAGCTGAGGCTGGGAAGGTCCCTAGCTTTTCCCACATCCAGATCCAGAGGCTCAGAAAGGTGGCCCCGGGTGGCTGTGGGACTCCTAAAGGTGAGCCTGGGAAATGCTGCCAGGTGGGTGAGCAGGTTCATCTTTGATTATCAGGCAAATGGTGCCCTCAGCTTGGGGTGGGAGCCTGACCCTTCCTATCTCCCCAGAGCCTTCTCTCGTGACCTCCATGGCATCCTCCATCACCTCAGAGGGGACAAGACCCACCAGACCGTGCATCTTCTGCTGGACACCACACTGGTCTCTGAGGCCATGCTGCCTGGTGAGGGAGGCCACAGTGGGCAGCTCTGGGTCACCCGGCTCCCTCTGTTTCCACCATGGGCCTGTGGCCTGGAGTTGGTGGGAGGAGGAGAATGCTGGTCCTTGGGGGTCTCTGGACTCCCTGAATCTTAGGGAGGAGAGGTCTGCATGCCTCTCCAGGTTGGATGTATGCCCTGGACTGAGGGCTGTGGCATGGGCAGCACCTCCTGGGGAGATTTGGAGACCCCATGGAGGAAGGAGGTACAGAGCTGGCACTGCCCATCTCTCTCCTGGGTCAGGACAGGGGGCTGAGGGAGAAAGGGGTTTATTAGGACCTAGGGGAGCCCATGCTGAGGGTTGAGGCAGAGGTGAGTTTTCTAATTGGGGGTGAGGGAGAAGAGGTGGTCACAGCCACCTTGTCCCTCACTCTCCCCTCCTTGAGCTGCCACCGCTCTGGAATGTACAGGGATGGGGCAGACGAGGGGCGAGGGGTGAGGGTGGCATGTAGATGGTGTGAGCTTTTCTCACCAGGGAGAGGCACACAGGCAAAGACACACACCTGGAACCCAGGTGGCGGCTCTGGGCAGCCCGCTTACCCCGCCTCTCAGCAGCCTGGCCCAGGAACCCCATTTCTCTCCTGCACCACCTGCCACCCCAGCCAGAGCCCAGAGATGCTCAACCCCGACAGGGTATATCCTCAGGCTTCCCTGAGCCATTGGCTGCCCTCAGCGCCTTTGCCTTCAGCCAGTAGGAAACATGGCAGTGGGCTCTTCTCCTGGGGTGAGGGGTCAAGGGTCACGCTAGATGGCGGTGCCCAGGGGCCGCTGAGGTGGGAAGCGGAAAATGGCACTGGCTGCACTGGCGTTGTGCTGGCATGGGATACCTGACCGTGTGCAGATGGCTGAGCTTGCCAGATGCAGGTCCCCATGTCAGCCCAGCCAGGTGAAGGAGCACAGCCTCAGAATCACAGATGGTCCAGCTCAGGGCTGCCCCTGGTGTCCTGGATCAAGAGCAGAGCAGGAGGGAGCAGGGACCTCCCATCTACCACCCAGATGGGAAAGCTCCAGAAATAGCTCCGCCATGAGCCCAGAACTCCCTGGTCCATGAATGGGGATAAAAGAGCTCACAGGGCTGTGGGGAGGACACAACAGGGGCTCAGGGTGGGTGCCCTATTTTAGATAAGTGGAGGAAGACCTGCATTTTATCACATTTTATCCTCAGGAGGGTCAGAGGAGCAGGGTCAACTCATGTCTCTATGTATGCTGAAGGGGAGGAAGACTTATCCTCTACCCACTCTGGGTCCTTTCTGGCTGGGCTACAAATTAAATAGACATGAGACCGAAAAACAGGAGAAAATCATACAAAGATTTATAACTTGTATACATGGGAGAGACCCAGGCAAAGCCGGGTAACTCGACAAATGGCAGAGGTTCATCTTTAAATAGCATATTCAGGTAAAGACAAAGGAGGATGTTGGGGGTAGGGGGAGTCAGTTATGGGAGATTACCAGAAAGCACAGTAAACAAGAGAAGGCAGATTTAAGGCCTTGCCTTCCGTACTGATAAGAGTTTCTAGAGATAAGGTCATCCCCCCTTCTTCCTGGTACAGAGAGGGAGATACCTTTACAAATGGAGATTTCCCTTATAAGTGTAAATATTTCTTACAAAGGGTAACTTCTACTTTTACTTGGTTTTCAGAGCTTTGATAAGAATGGGCTTAGCGAGGACCCTCCCAGTCTATCATACCCAGAGTTAAATTCTTTTAGGCAGTTAGTGGGGAGGAGGAGGGGGGAGGAGGTCAAAGTCTCTTTCAGAGAAAATAATCAAGGTAAAAAAGACATATTTTGAGGTGGCCAATTCTGATCCCCCACAATGCCTTCCCTGTGTTGATTCTACTCACCGTGACAACTAGGCTGGGCTGCCCGCTCCACGTGCGCTGATCTCATTTAACTTCACAGAATCCCCACCCTGGGAGCAGCATTGTCCTCATGTCATGTCTGGGAATTGGAGGGGAAGGAAGTGTCACTAGTGGGCCCCCAGCTAGTAGGTACAGCTGACATGGAACTCAGGGTCAGGAACAGTGTTCCTGGAGTTTCTACCTGATGAGCTTGGCCATGTCCTCACCCCTGTCCCCGGGGCGGTGCTGTCTCTCTGGGGCTTTGGGAAATTTGTGGAGGCTCTTTGGGCTGTGCCAGTGAACGGGGGAGACCACTGTCATTTAAGGGAGCAGAACATGCCACAGACTGAAGAATTGTCACCACCCCCACCCCACGCCCAGGGTGCCCAGGTGAGAACCACTGGGAGGACTGGGGAAGGACATTCTAGCTCTGGCCTCACTTGGTCACTGGAGATAAACAAGGTGCTCCTACCAGCACATGTGGCTGGTCCCTGGGAATATGAGGACTCTGTACTTGGAGCAAATTAATAAAAACATTGAAACACTTAGAGCCCCAGAGTGCTCTGGTCCTTTCACCTTCTCTAAGAAAGGATCCCCGTGGCCTTGGAATTGGGTTGAAGGTCACAGGGTCAGGGTCCCTGGGTAAGCCTTGAGGGAGACACTCATCACAGTCAGCACCGGGCAGCTTCCCTGAGCCCCACTGACCCCTGTGGGCTTCTCAGCATCTCTCAGACCCAGCCTGCCTGTTGGCCCAATCTCTGCTGGGACCCCATCCCAGGCCCCTGTTTTGCTGAGCTCTAGGCCCTGGGCTGCACCTCTCCCAGCCCCTGTCCAGCCTCCTACTGCCCCTCTCCAACTGAGCCCCTGCCCCACCTAGGTCCTGCCCACCTTGACCAAGATCACAAACCGGGTCCTGCTGGTCAATCAGAGGCCACTGCCCAACTGTCCTTCACCCTGAGGGGTGTTACCTGCAGCAAGAGCTCTGCAGCCACCACTGGTGGGGTGGGTGGCCACCCGGAAGACTCTGAGGAAGGAGACCCTGGGCCAAGTAGGGTCAGTGCTACCTGCACTGCCCGGTCTTCTCCCTCCAGCCCACCTGGGGGCCGGTCAGGCTGGGGGTGCATTCTCTCTTCTCTCCGTCTTATTTTGTCACTCACAAATGCTGCTGGTTTTCTCTTGGTAGAGTGAATGTGCTTTAAAAAAGTCAGAAAGTGATAAAGGTATAAGGAAGAAATTAGTAATCACTGCCAGTCCCTGCCTGCAGGTAACATTTTGGCAAGTTTTCTCCCAGGCTCTTTAGCTCCTGCTGTATACGTGCTTTCATATCTTGTTTTCCTCATTAACATTATTTCCTAAGCATTTTCTGAAGTCAGCACAATTTTTTCCCAGATATATTGAGGTATGATTAACAAATAGAAATTGTATATATTGAAGGTATACAATGGGATGATTTGATGTACATATTCATTATGAAACAATTACCAAAATCAAGCTAGTGAACATTTCCATCATCATGTAGCTACCCCCATTTTTTCTGTTGTGTTTGTTTGTTTGTTATTTTACTGAGAACACTTAAGATCAATCTTCCTAGCAAATTTAAAGTATATAATACATTATTATTAACTATAGTCACCTTGTTTTATATTAGGTCTTCAGAACTTATTTATCTTATAACTGAAAGTTTGTACCCTTTGACCAACATCTCCTCCCCTCCACTCCCCTCCCTTGTCCCTGGTAACCACCATTCCACTCTCTGTTTCCATGAATCCGACTTTTTTAGATTCCACATATAAGTAAGATCATGCAGTAATTGTCTTTCTGTGTCTGGCTTATTTTACTTAGCACAATGTCCTCCAGGTTCATCCATGTTGTCGGAAAAGACAGGATTTCATCATTTTTAAAGCCGAATAACATTCAACATATATATACCACTTTTTTAATCCATTCGTCTGTCAACAGACACTTAGGCTGTTTCCACGTCTTGGCTATTGTGACTAATGCTGCAGTAAACACAGGAGTGGGGATCTCACTTCAAGACACTGATTTCATTTTCTTCGTAAATATACCCAGTAGTGGGATGGCTTCATCATATGAGAGTTCCATTTTTAATTTTATGAGTGAACTCTATACTGTTTTCCATAATACCTGCACCAACAAAAATCAATTACAGGTGGATTTTAAATATAAAAGTGGGAGTTTTTACAATAACTTCTCTAGTAGGTATAATAGGAGAACATTTTCAAGATCTTGGGGCAGGCAAAGATTTCATAGAACAAAAAGTGTACTAATCGTAAGGAATAAAGAGATAAATTGGAAATTATTAAAAATAAGAACTTATTTTTGTCAAAATAAACTTTTAAGGGAGTAAACAAGGCAGGCATAGAAGGGATAAACATTTGCAGCTCATTTATCTGACAAAATACTCTTATTTAGGATATGTAACTAACTCTTATAAATTTATAAAAATACTACAGACAATCCACCAGAAAAAAATGGGCAGAAGATTTGACTAGGCACTTCACAAAAAAAATAACCAAATGGGAATAAGTAGATGAATAGTTGCTCCACATCATTCCTTAGGAGGAAAATGCAAATTAAAACCACAATGAGATACCATTACACATACACCACAGTGGTTAAAATCAAAGCCCTGACAACACCAAGTGTTGGTGAGGATGTGGGGCAACTGGACCTCTCATACACGCCTGTGAGGGGAAACTTTGAAAACTCTTTGGTAGTATCTCCTGGAGATGGACATGCACATTCTCTACGACCCAACAATTCTACTCTTAAGTTTATGCCCAACATAGATGTGTTCATATGTTCACCAAGAGACTTGTACAAGAAGATTCAGAGCAGCACTTTTTGGCATATCATCAAATTGGAAACAACCCAAAGTGCATCAGTAGTGGAATGGATAAAGAAAATGGGTTATATGTTTTGTAGTGGAATACTATAAAATACTATAAAAATTAACTACACCCACATTCAAGACTATTTATGAAAGAAGCCAGACATAAAAGAAGACACTGTGTATGATTTCATTTAAATACGGTTCAAAGACAAGAAAAAACAAATTCAGAAGTTAAAAACTGGTTCCCCTTGGGGGAGAGAGGGCAGTGACCTGGGATGGTGCATCAGGGGGCCATTGGAAGGTTAGTCATGTTCTATTTCTTGTGAGTACCAGTTGCCAGGTGTGTTTCCTTTGGATAATTCATGGAGCTATGTTAGTACGATTTCCATACTTTCTAGTACGTATGCTATGCTCCAAATTGCAAATCCAATCACATGTTTATAAACTTTTTTACCGATTAGTCCCAAGGCATAGTGGTTAGTGCAAGACTCCAGAATTATGGGTGTAGGTTCATATCGTGGATCTAACCTCTTCCTACCTCAGAGACCCTGGCCAAGTGATTAACTCTCTGTGCTTCAGTTTCTTCACTCGTAAAATGGGTTACTTTTGGAACCTCTCTCTTACTCAGTGAGATAATTTTTTTTTTTTCTTCCCCAAAGCCCCAGTAGATAGTTGTATGTCATAGTTGCACATCCTTCTAGTTGCTGTATGTGGGACGCGGCCTCAGCATGGTCAGAGAAGCGGTGCGTCGGTGTGCGCCCGGAATCCTAACCCGGGGCCGCCGGTAGCGGAGCGCGAGCACTTAACCACTAAGCCACGGGACCGGCCCCTGTTCTTGCCATTCTTAACTCTTCGGGCTGGGGAGCTGGTGGACGATGGCCTGTGGCGGAGGGAGGAGCAGGATGGGGATCCAGTCAAGACACATTCTCCAGGTGACAGTGAGGGGACAGAGCAGAGCTGATGCTGAGGTGCAGGAGGAAGGATCAAAGGCCTGGGGCCCCTCCTTCCTTCCCCATCTCAGTTCCTGCCCCTCTATAAATACAGGAGGTTAACTAACCAGGTGATCTCTAGCTGGTTAGTCCTTCCAGCGAGGACGTTGGAGAGACAGGAGGGCGATGGAAATGCCATGAAAAGTCAAAAACAAATTTCCCAGTTTGAGCCCCACTCAAACACAAAGGACCAGACCAGGTAGTTAGGGGAGGTGGATATAGTGGTGGGATTATGGGTCCTTTCTATACTCTTCATTGTACTTTTTTCTATTTGGGACAGGAGCCGCCTGAGCCAAGAAGCCACCTGCGTGGCTGAGACCCCTGGGGTGGTTCATTTATCTGAAGTCTCCATAGGAAAGGTGGCCCCCTTGGTTCTGGAGAGCAGAGAATTGCCCTCTGTGGATGGGATGGTGTGGAACTCCCTAGGCTCAGGGGTGCTCTGTCTGCCCTGCCACAGCCCCTCCATGAGGGACATCCCGGCATTTGCTGGTTTGTGGGGGGGACCACACCAAGAGGAAGGGGCTCAGGCTGTCAGTGCCCGGCCTCTAGGTGTCAGCGACCTTCTACTCTCCTCCCCTCCCCCCTGAATCAGCCCCCAGCCCCTCCTGAGTGGAGCCCCATCTTCCCAGCCCGGCCCATTAGAGCCTGAACCCCCCTTCCCAAGACATTCATCCTGGAGAGGGTACAGTCCCTTGGTGCGGCCTTTGTCTCCTCCAGGGTGTCTGCCCCTCCCAGCATCCTGGGCCTGGCCTCTACCTGGGGGAATCTGGGTCTCAGAAGCTGAACCTCAGGCTCCTCCTCGCTGGCCATGTGCACATCACACCCACATCCTGCCCCACCGAGCCGTGTACACCTCAGTGTGCACAATCCATGCACTGAGCCTTGTTTGGGGTGAAGGTTTGTCCTGCACAGGGAGGCAGGGGTGGATGGTGAGGAGAGAAGGGACATGTGAAATGCACCTAGAGCGGGGAGGAGTGGGCCGCACCAAGGGGCCTTGTGGTCTGCAGTCATGATGTGCAGGTGGGACCAGCCCTTGCTCTGCACCACCCTCTGCCCCTCTCCCAGCTGGGGCAGGTGCAGAGAAGGCACAGAGTTGGGCTCCCAGGGTGGACTTCACCTGGCCAGGACCATGGAAGGAACAGGGCAGAGCTGCAGGACAGGAGTGTGGGGATGTCCTGGAGCTCAGTGTGTGCAGAGGAAGAAAGGAGGTGACGTAGGGGAAGGAAAGCGAACGTGGAGCAAGGTTGGCAGACGGAGCCCCAGTGGGCTGAGGACTCATCAGGAGAGGGAACTCGCAGCGAGTGGGCTGGAGAGACACCGGTGGGTACTGGCTTAAATGGGCTGGCCATAAATGGGGGTGTCGGTCGTGGTGGAGATGTTTAAATGTGTAGAGTGAGGCCAGGGCGGTGGATGGCAGGGGTCAAGTGAAGGAAGGAGTAGGACAGGGCCCTGGGAGTCCAGGATGTCAAAAGGATCATCTGGGTGGGTGCAGAGTGACCAAGAGGGGTTGACTCACAGTGGTGGTGAAGAGACAGACAGCGTAGGCTTACATACACACCTGAACACACACACACATGAACACACACGCACACAGACCCTGATCAAAGCACAGAGCACAGTTTGGCCCAAAGCCTGAGCACAGCTGCCACAGGTGCCAGCTGACATGGGCAGCCCCCTCTGTGTGGCCATACCACTGTCCCTAAGGACACTCCTGCCCTGTGGAGACCCCCATTGAAGAGCTTCATCATCTGCATGTCCTGGTTATTCATCTTGTCCTTGAAGTAGCTGATGTCATGGTCCCTCTCCAGGATGAACCACACATTGATAATGGGTCTCCACCCTAGAGGTGACATGGGTTAGAGCCGTGTTGGACTCCTCATGGTCCGTGGGATTGGGGAGGGTCCTAATGTCTGAGAGAGGAAGAGCAGAGGTGGAGGAAGCCCCAGTGCAGGGAACTGCGAGGTCTGGAGGGATGCAGGCTCAGACACCCAGTAGTGCAGAGTGGAGATGGCTGGTGGCTGGCAGGGAGGCTGTCCACCCTGGGTCTCTCTGCTGGCCTCAGGATCGCCGCCATCAGCCGAGGCTCCTGGACGCTTGTTTTCACGGGTTCTTAATGCTGCAGGGAGCTTGGGAGCAGCTGACCTGAACCCCAGACTTCTTGACCAGGTCTCTGAATGGAATAAGGGGAGATGATGGGCACTGTACCAACAGGGTGTGGTGTCCCCTGAAGGTGGGGATCCTGTGAGGTGGGGGAAGCATAATTATCCTGTCCCTGGGCATGGGGCCAGCTTCAGTGAGACAGGCTTACAGGTAGAGGGGTGGTCAGGGAAAGGCATGCCCGGACTCTGGAAAACTGGAGAAAGTTGGTCCTTGGACATGGTGTGGAAAGAACATGAGCTGCATGTGGGGACCAGCCAGGATGACTGATGGCTCTGAGCAGTAGAGGGAAAACTGTCTCTCCATGGTGGAGATGTGAAGTTTTCAGGGGACAGCGGGAGTTGAGTCTATCACATGAAAGTTCACCCAAGTTCACAGTCTAGGTGGTCACCTGGCACATTGTGGCAGAACTGCTGCCCCCTGGAAGCCCAGGCCCTCCATACAGCTGAGCCAGTGGCTACTTACAGGTTTTGAATTTTGAGGTGATGATTCCACAAAGGGCATTGTAAATAGTTTGCATCCACGTGGGTTCCCGGAAAACAGAAGCCACCCTGGAGCCCTGTTCTGGTGATGGAAGCATCCCAAAGTCATCAGGGGATGAGCCCCCACTTCTCAACCAAAGGGCACCCTCCTCAGTCTTCTCTCAATGTCCATCCTGCCTCCCTCCAACCCAGGGATTTGCCACCAGCTTGTCCATTAGACCCAGCCCCTTCCCTGTCAGTCCCACCCCAAGACACCAAGGACCCTTGCCTGAGGTTCTGCAGCATCTTTGCTCAAAAAAAATAAAAGGATAGTTTCAGTCCCACAGACCCTGCCATCACATCTCAACACACTCTGCTGCCATGATCTTCTGAAGCACGTGGACCCCCAGGATCTCCTCCACCAATGTTTCCAGGCAGTGCCGACGTGGCCACATAGAATGGATGGTCAGGAGATTGTCCAGTGAATCTTGCACACTCTTCCTCCCCCCATCTCTGCCAGGAGCTCACTCCTGGGTAATGTCCTCCCATCTTAAGCATGGTGAGGCTGTGGACTGCAGATGGCAGGACTGGTACTGCTCTTGGACCAGGCTTGCCCATCTGCCACTCAAGGAGACTGTGAAAGTTTGGGTGGGGATCCCATCTTATTTATCTTTGTCTCCAGAGCCCAGGACGGTGTAAACCAACACCCAGCACATGTGGTGGGCTGAACGGAACGAGCTAATGGAACAGTCAATGCCCTGACTAGCTCCCCTTCCCCCTGAAGAATGGGGCTTTCGGCCTTTCATTCAGGGACTCACAGAATTGCCCCATTGGGCCTGTTCTAAAGACATGTAATGCTCGTCTTGCTGATCATGCCCAACAGGATCCTGGAGAGGCTGTTGGCCTGCTATGGGGAATATCCCAACTCTTTTCCCTGCCCATCCCACTTACAGCATTGAGCTGCCAGGTGAGCCCAACAGCGGGCCCCACTGGGTACAGCAGGATGACAATGGCTGCAGTCTGCCCTCACCCATTTGCCCACCTGTCTTGTAGACAAGAAGTCTCTGTTCCTTGTCTCAGCAGAAGCCAGTCCAAAGCTTGCACTCTGGGCTCAGAGATCCCCAGTGCCTATCAATCTATTCAACTTCTAGCTCATGAGAGAACTATGAAGCCTCCCCTTCCTCAAGGACCCATAGCACTCAGCTTTTGCAAAGTGTGAATGAGATAAGGCATGTAAAGTGTTTTCCAGGGAACCACACCATAATTAGTTCTCAGTACATGATGGTGACTCACCCTTAATTTCATTGCCGTGACCAGCATCTTTATTGTGTGAAGTCTGCTAGAAGAACTGGCACATTAATAGCATGATCAACTGGCAGGCTGCTGTCTGGCTCCAGAGCACAGATGGGTGGTGAGGCCTGTTCCCAGCACCCCAGGGTTGGTATAGGGGAGCTCATGGGTGGGAGGGGAGGGAGGAACACCCCCCAGGATGTGCATTCTGAATTCCAAATGACCTTGAAGTTCATTATGAAGCTGAAGGGCGGTGGGGTGACACCATTTTACCCTGGTGATATCGATGGTTCCTGCTCAGTGCTTTCTATACCATTTTCCTGAAAGCTGGGGAAAAAGGATGTCTGTAATAAGAGCTTTATGGAGAAAATTGTAACAAGATTGAAAGGACTAAGCCCAGATGTCTCTAAAATGGCTAATATCAGAGCAGGTGTCCATAGCTCAATGAAAATGGGCTGTGAAGTTGGATGAAATAGGGAGAGAGAGATCAGATGGTTGAGGGAGATATGGGAGGCAACAGCAAGGTGTCCCTCCACTTGATTCTGCCCTCCCATCTGGTCAGCAGAGGAAGCTGACACTGGTGGGAAATGTCCTGTGAGATTTCCACAGGAGCTGCCATGGCCATAACATCCTAAAGGGGAGGGACTGTTAATGGGCTCATTGAGAGGACAACTGCAAAAGGGACCAGACACTTGTCAGAATTGGACATGCCCCCAATCCAGAGCAAGAAAGGGGTGAATAAGCAAGAGCAGAGGATGGAGCAAATGTACATGGGGCTCACAGTGATGGTCACGTGGATTTAGACTCTCCTACTTTAGAGGTGTCCATGTGTGCCTTACCTCATTGCCTCATAGGTATTCATTCATCCGTTCATCCGTTATCCATCCATCCATCCATCCATCCATCCATCCATCCATCCATCCATCCATCCATGTATCTACCATCCATCATGCATACATCCACAATCCATCCACCCACCATTCATTCATCCATTCATCTATCCCTCATCCATACATCCATCACCCATCTACCCATCTATTCATCCATCATCCATCAATTATCCATCCATTATCCATCCATCCATCCATCCAGCCATCCATCCATCCATCCATCCACTCATCTGTCCACTATCCATCCCTCTATCCGCTATCCATCCACCAACGATCCATTCATCCACCATCCATCCATCCATTTACCAGATAATTGTGGAACATGGGATAAAAATTATTATGATTGTGTGGCCAGAACTTCCTTTGTCCTGACACTATTGAGGGCTCCAGATCTTCTAACCATTACCATTGCCAAGCCCTTTCCCCTGAAATCAAGTGCAGTTTTGTTCTGATGACGAGCACACATATGCATGCTATTCCCCAGGTCTTGGGCATGACCAACCACCAAGATCTGGTTTCCCAACACCAGCTCTTGCCTCATCCCTGGGTCTTCTGGGGACTTTCCTTGAGAAACTGAGGATAAACCTCAGGGTTTAATGAGACCAGTTCTTTCAGGGGTGAGGGAGAAGGAGGATCCAGACATGGGCATGTAACAGGGAAAAGGCAAAGAGAGGGGAACATGAGTCCTCAGGCCCAGGTGGACAAGAGTGAGGCCGCAAGCCGACCAGCACCTGGAGAGGGAAGGTGGGCATGGGGAGACAAATGGGCAGAGAGGGGGCAGGAATCTTGGGGTCTGCAGTGGGAGGCCAGGTGTTGGGGATGCCTGGAGCCCAGGCCTGAGTGTCAGGGATGTCCAGGTCACAATAGTACCAGCAAGAGGCACAGAGGGGTCCCAAGGAGGTGAGGCTGTGATGGTTCCTGTGGGAGGGTAGTGACCTGGAACTTGGTGGCATCTAGACATTTGCAGACCTCAAATATTGTTCCAACAGCACCATGGATTTTTGAAGTTGACAACATTTTTGGTAATAATGTGTTTGACTTTTAATATTGACCCCAGTGCAGTAGTCTTGCAAAATATAAACACATAGTAGGGGCAACATTCTTCGCATTTATAGATGGGCTTAAATTATGCAATTTATAGACATGACTTTGGTCTCTGAGGAAAATACGTCTTAGAAAGGTTACCTGACTTGCCTACAATTTCACCAGGAGTAAGGAGTTGGCAGGGACCCATGGTGGATGGAAATCTGTCCAAAGCCTCACTGAGCCCCCCTGTCCCCCAGTAGGCAGGAAGACACCCTGCTCTGCCTGGGAGACACCACCAAACACACGAGAGAGGAAACTTTGTCCCAAGTCCACCTGGGGATCAGAACAACAGGACTGAGACCCTAACCCAGTGCAGGTGGCTGACCTGGGACACATACTTTCTCACCACCCATCCCTCCCAGAGGGTCTCACCTCCCCTCCTTAGTGTGGGTAGGAATAAACTGGGTCCCTTCGCCTCACAGCACAGAAAGCAGACTTAGCCATGCTTTCAGGAGGGACAGGTGCATGGCCTGGTGAGGGGGTCCTATATCTGTTCCCTGCTCGCCTGGACTCCGAGCTGCCCTTTTATCCTCTGGTTCTGGGCTGACCTGGAGACAGGATCCTGCCCCTCCCTCACCTTCATAAAGGACCCTCAATTTTGCCATGTAGGTGGTGATTAAACTGTTTTGTTCAGATCCTGTGAATGGATGTTCTTAATTTTGTGTAATTAGCCATCATTGCGCCTGGGTTTGATTCCGTCTGAGAAACCTTATCTGGAAGGGAGAATGTTATCAGAATGGGAAGTAGTACACCTCTGCATTAAGAGTTAGCAAGATAGAACAATGGCTTCCTTGTGTGTACCCCACCCCGCCCCCCAACTCCCATGGCCTTTGCTGCCCCAGCCCCAGGGATCCTGGACCAGCCCAGTCCCTCTGAGCTGCCCCGGGAGAGCTGGTCCCAGTCCAGACTCCAGCTCCTGCGTTGGAGCTGATGTCCCCACACTTCCCCTTTCCTCCCAGACCTCCTGAACTCCAAGCAAAGTGTCCAGTCTGCCCTAAACGCCACTGCCAGGAGGCCCACGGCTCCCGCTGCAGCTTCCTCACCCTGTGCAGGCTGAATTGATCTCCTTCCGCTCAAATGTGCCCTGGCTCCTGTGTTCCGTATTCTCATCACTGCCCCCAGTGACCCTGGGAGACCTCTTTGACCCTCTGTACCCTTCACTTCTGCTACCCACACTACCTGGGCTGGTTGCCTACACACATGCCCCCAGTCCACCTCCTCCCTCTACTGCTGCTGCCCCTTTCCTTCCTCCCGACTTGGAAGTACTGGGGTGACTCCACTGACTGACATACCCTGAGTGGTCTCTCTTTCCCTGCCCCTTGTTCCTGCTCCATTCTGCTCCCAGGACTTTCCACCAAATGCAAATGGCATTGTCTTGCTCCTGTGCATGTGTGTTTGTGTGCACGTATGTATATCTGCATGTGTGTCTGCGTGTGCATGTGCGCATCTGGGCATGCACGTGCACACACGTGTACATGTGTTGTACGGATACAAGATGTATCCGTATGTATGGTGTATACGCATGTGTGCATGTGTGTCTGAATGTGTGCACATGTGCATGTATGTATATGTCTTTTTGTGTGCATGTTATGCTGTACGTGTGTCTGAGTGTGTGCATGTGCACAATTGCACATGCGTCTCTGTGTCTGTATATTGTGCTGCAAGTGTGTCTGTATGTGAGTGTGCGTGTGCGTGTGTGTGCCTGTGCATGGTAAGGGGGAGGCCCCACAACATTCCCACCGCTACCCAGTTCTTGCTCCAAAGGGTGGGTGATTCCACCTTTACCAGGCCCCAGAACCTTCTACAAACCCTCCAGCCCTGGCCATGCTGCTCCTCTACTGGGGGTGCATCACTCGTGTGGTCACGACAAAGCTTAGGGCTCCCTTCTTTGGGAGGTCTTCCAGCTGCTCCTGAGGAGGGCCAGCTGTCCTGTTCTGTTCCCCTTTTATGGCTCCTCACACACCAATGACTCCGTCCATGACTGCTGTGGGCAGGAAGGAATATTTGCATTCTGTGTGCACTGCCCCACCCAGAGGCCCTTGGAGTTATTCAACTCAGAGAGACGGATTCTCGCTGATTCTCTAACAACACTGCATGCAATGCCCGTCCCGTCCCTCAAGGGCCAGAACCTGTGAATATGTTAGGTTTCAAGGCAAAGAGACATGAAGGTGCAGATGGATTAAGGGGGCCGGTCAGCTCACCTTGAGATGGGAGCCCGCCTCGATTGTCCAGGTGGGCCCAGTGTAATCACAATTCTTATAAGTGGAAGAGGGAGGTGGTGCGGTTACAGTGGAGAGGATGTGAGGAGGCACGCAGAGCCAGAGTGGCGTGATGTCAGGAGGACTCCACTGGACACTGCCAGCCTTGAACACGGCTCACAGTGTCCATGAGCCAAGAAACACGGTGGCCTCTCGAGGCTGGAAAAGGTGAGAAGATGGATTCTCCCCAGAGCCTCCAGAGGCAACCGGCATGCATCAGAAAAACAACACTTGTCTGTTGAAATTGATGGTTTCAGCGTCCCATTGTCTACCAGATAAGGAGGCAGAGTTGGTCTGCACAGAAAAGGCGCAGGAGGTGGTTCTACCTGAAGAGTCCAGTCCTCACAGGACTGCAGGCAGGAGCTGTTCTCCAGTCTTCAGGTGGGCATTTCAAAGGGTTATGATTCAGCCTGAGATGGAGAGCTGTGCCTCTGGGTAAGAGAGTGGCCTGTGTGAGAGTGTGTCTGTGTGTGGGTGTGTGTGTGTCTCTGTGTATCTATGTGTGTGTGTTAGTTTCTTGGGATTGCTATAACTAGTCACCACAGTGTTGATCGTTTAAAATAACAGAAACTTATTCTCTCATGGTTCTAGAGGCCAGATGTCTGAAATCAAGGTGTCGTCAGGGAGCTAATACAGTGCGGATCCCAATCAATGATGCCTGTGCCACAGCCCAGTGTCTGAAGGCCCAGAGTGGCCTACTGACTGGGCTCTTCCTAGGGTGGGGCTGAGGGTGTCCCTGGATGACCACTGTCTCCTGTTTCCTGCACATTGTCCAAGATGATTGTCCAGATGCCCGTGAATGCTGTAAGCTACAGGATCATCTCCTTGAATTTTATTTCTGCTTAAATTATCTAGAGTTTCTTCTGGTATTTGTAGTCAATAACCCTGATTGGTCCAGATGCTTATACAGAAAAATTAACCGCTGCAATTCTTGCACCAAGTCTGTGACAGAACCAGCTTCCAGTGTCCTTGGACTGGTTCTATCAGACAGAAGGACAATGAGACATAGAGCTTGTAAAGGGGAAGAGAAAACCCGTGGAAGGTGTGTCGAGTGCCTACAAAACTTGTCTGACCCAATGGAATTGGAAATAGGGACCCAGACAAGTCCACAAATAAGCATGTTCATTGCAGCATTATTCACAATAGCCAGAGGGTGGGAACAACCCCAATGTCCAGCAACTGAAGGACAGATAACCAAATGTGGTCTATCCATGCAATGGAATATCATTCAGCCATAAAAAGGAATGAAGTTCTGACACACACTACAACATGGATGAACCTTGAAAACATCGTGCCAAGTAGAAGAAGGCAGACACCAAAGGCCACATATTATAGGATTCCGTTTATAAGAAATGTCCAGAGTCAACAAATCCATGGAGATAGAAAGTAGATTAGTGATTGCCAGGGGTTGGGGAAGGGGGCAGGAATGAAAAGTGACCACTAAAAGGCGTGAGGAACATTTATAGGGTGATGAAAATGTTCTGGAATTAGTGGAGGGAGTGAGGCTGGAGGGGGTGGTCTCTCAGAAGGGGGAGGGGAGGAGTTGCATGGAGTTTCTGAACTTGATGTGGAGAGAAAGTGCAGTGATCTTATCTGGCCAAGTGGCCTGAGCAACCCCCACCTGTGTGCTGGACCCCTTGAGGCTGACCCCAGAAGGGGTGAGTCGAGGTTGGTGAGCCCCCACAGCGCCAACTCCTCGGCTGTGGGGGGTCAGTTCCTTCTGCTGAGTGAGATGGCAGGGACTTTTATGTGCTGAGCTGACCCAAACTGTGTCCCTTGGGAGGAGACCAGCCTGACTCTTGCTCCAAACGGTTCTTCCCAACACCTTCTTAACTGGAGGTCAGGGCTTGGGCAGCTTGTCCTTGCAGACGTGGTGCTTCCATACATGGTAACCATGAGTGGACATGCACTGCCCTCCTGACCAGCATGTGAGCAGGAAGGAATGTCTGGGTCATCCATCTGGGCACCACTGAGATGGAGGGGGTCTGAAGGTGAGTGGTATCAAGAAGGGACAGCTGATAGGAGGCTGTGAGGGTCAGTCTGGTCCTAGGACTGGCTGCAGCGGGTCATGGGCTGTGGTTTGACCAATTACCTCCCTCTTCTGAGTGTCCTCTTGGAAGGAGCGTTCCTGGGACCTGGAGGAGCAGCTCCCCAAAGGTGCGCGGAGGTGTTTACCTGTGCCCAGGACGTGACAGGTGGGCTGTGGTGTCCATGCAGGGTGCTGTCAGAGCCCCTTTAGGAGAGAGCCCGCCACTGAGCTGCAAGGATGACAGCTGGTTGAAGGGTCCCAGCGGCAGCACCCCCAGGACTGGGGAGATTTGGGGAGGAGGGTGCTGGGCTGGCCTTTCCACCTGCAGGCTCCTCCATGGGCAGCCATGGCTCCCACCTCCCCGCTGGGCCAGCTAGGCTCCTTGGAGGATCTCCTGCCTCATTTGGCTTCCTGCCCCTGATCTTTCTCAGGTATCAGCCCCCAGGCCCCTCTCCCTCTCCTACCCATCTCAGCTGCGACTTCTCAGAGGACCCAACTGAGCAAGAAACCAGGTAAACAAACCAGGAGGAGAAACGGAGAAATAGAAGTGTCATGTCTGTAGGAAAGATGAACTCTATGTGGTCAAACCCTGCAGGGTCCACTTCTTACCCTTCTTTCTGTGTATCCCCCCGATTGCCCTGCGGGGGGTGGGGGGCGCCACAGCTAGGACCCTCAGAGCTAGGCCTGTAAGGCTGGTTTTGTTTTAGGACTACTTCTCGGCCTCCACCCCAGAACGAGGTCCAGGTGGGGAGAAAAGCATAGTGGTTCAGCAGCAGGGACTTGAGCCCCCAGCATGCCGGCTGCCTCTGTGAGAAAATCTGTGGTCTTCCTGGGTCCCCTCCAGGGTCCCATCCCATGGAAAGTATGGTTTGCAGGATTCTGTTAAGATCCCCTTTGTTCTGTCCCATCTTGCCTGTGAAGGGGCTCCTTGGGACACAAGGCCCTCCAGGGTCCAGGCTCCCCTGCAGACCACTGCCCAGCACAGACCGGGCACCTGGACAGCCATCAGGTGGGGCCAAGGTTGTTGGGGAGCAGATGGTGCTGGGGAGGGCGCTGGGCTTGGATTCCCAGACAGAGGAAAGAGACTCACATGGGGCCTCTGCCGCCCCCACACTAGGAAGACAGACCCTGAAAATAGGCTCCATGGGAGCCCAGGAGCTGGGCACAGGGACCCCCACCTCTGCCCACTTGTTCTCCAGCTGGAGGGGTGTGTCATGGGGCAGATCTGCCGAGGATTGTCACCTGTCAGATCTTAGCTTCCCCACCCCAAGTCTTAGCCCCTCGATCATTGAGGACCCTACACCCTGGCCCTGGCCGGCTCACAGCCCCTTCTCTGCACAGCCCCTGGGGCAGCCACACCAGAGGGACCTCACTGGTTAGGGGCAGGTCAGAACCAGGTAGACAAAGGGTGGAGGGCCTTGGAATCCCAGGAGAGGGGTGTGCGGGCACAGAGGCTTCCAGCGGGTCCCTCCTGCCAGGCTCCTGGCTTGACGGCTTTGTGCTATTGCAGGGACAGTGACGTAAGGACTGTCATCCTTATAGAAAGCCAGAAATACACAGCCAAGGCTGATGTGGCCTGTAACGGCCTGGAACCTGGGTGTCCCCCCGACTGGCGGGAGGCTTGCACCACATAGGGACTCCCTACCCGGTATTTCGTTGTCAAGGAAGGAACACACAAATGCCAGGGCCCCAGAAATCTGCATTCGGGGCCTGCTGTGTCCCGGAGAGACCCAGGGATACTGGCCACATGACCGGGAACCTTGGGCCTGGGACTTGGGAAGGTACACTGACCCTGCATGAAGGGAGCTCCCAGCATCCCCCTGTATCCAGGGAAGCTGGGCTGGGGTCCCCCCTCCCACCATGAGCGAGAAGACCCTGACCCCAGCTGGCTGGCTGTCAGGCCACTCACTGCAAAGCCCCAGGGTAATTTGGGAAAGTGTAGTGAGGACATTAGAATTGTGAGCAACGTCCCTCCTGAAGTGGCTCCCTCCCCAGGGACAGTGCCTGTGTCTAGCCAAGCCTGAGGGTGGGGCAGAGCAGGAGCAGAGTCCCCCCCAGGCTGGAATCCCAGGGTCCTGCTGTTGCCATCTTGGTGGCCTGGCCTCCTGCCTGAGCCCTCAAAGGCAGCCTCCCCCTCACTCCTGCCACCACCTCCAGCCAGTTGGGAACCAGGGGCCAGGTGATCCCTACCTGCACACATGTCCCCATCTCAGGGCTGGATCTGACCCTGTTATCTTCACACCCCCTCTCCCCAACCACGACCACCCAGAACATGAGCTTCGTGGGCGTCAGACCTGCAGAGAGCCCCCCATAAGACCCTTGGTCAGAGCTGCAACACCCACCCCTCGGCCCGGACCCTCATGCCCGGAGAATCCGGACATTGATGGGTCCTCCTGTCCTGCCCGCCGTGGCTTGCCCACCTCCTCCCAGTTCCCAGCCCACCTGAGAGACCCCACAGACAGGCAGAGTCACCAGGAACTGCTGAAGCTCTTTATGTGGAACCAGGAGGGCTGGGGGAGGAAGGGGAGTGGGAGTGGCAGGGTGTGGGGGGGCAGGCCAAACCCCAGAGGCAGGGGATCCGTCCATGTCCTGCAGGACAGAGCGTCCTGGTGGTGCTGCTCTGGGGCTGCTGTGGAGCCGTGGCGCCCCTGTCCTGGGAAGGAGGGAGGTTCAGTGAGTTCAAGACAGGTGAGGGGAGGGGGGAGCAGATGTGGGGTTCTCAGGGGCTGCGGTGTGGGGGGCAGATGAGGGGCACCAAGGGGCTGCAGGGTGGGGGGCAGATGCAATGCTCTCAGGGCTGCTGCATGGGGGGCAGGTTCCCACTTCCACTAGGTGCATGGGTGTGGTGGAGGACAGACCCTGGCCCATTGACCCAAGTTGCACAGACAGAAAAAGGAGTCCCTAAATGTCCTGGGAATGATCCTCGGGGACAGATATCCCAAGTAAGGATCAAGTCCCAGAGGGGATCTCAGAGCAGACAAGGCTCTGCCTAGCTCACACAGGGTTCCTCCTGTCTGCAGCTTGGGGGGCCCCAGTGGCTCTTGATGTTCTATTGAACCCAGGGATCTTGTTTGCTTCAAGGGTCACTTACCCTAGTCACTATCAGGAACGCAGCTTTCTGTAGAAACCAAGGAAAATTCAGGAATGAGAAGATGGCCTGAACAAGGAGCCGGACCCCATCACTGTCGCAGCTCTGACACCAATATTGAAGACCCGGAGTGGGGCCCTTGCGTCCCTGTGACACGTCACGGTGCTGATGTCTCCCCCATGGAGGGGATGGGAAGCTCATGGGGGACACAGAGGGACATGAGGGACACAGAGGGACATGAAGAACCTGTTGGGGACACAGGGAGGGACAAGGGGGATAAAGGGGGATGCAGAGTGGATACAGAAAACCTGGACAGAGTTGTCCTCTTACCCGTCTGGATGGGCATGAAGATGTCCTCCAGTGGCAATCCCTTGCGCTGTGTGAATTTCTTAAATGCCTCCAGGGCTTCCAGGTTCATGTCGGGATTTCTACCTGCAGGTGAGGTGATCAGGTGAGCCCAAGGTTCAGGAAGCCGACCTCAAGAGGATTCGGCACCTCCCAGCACTTGGGGGGCCTTCACCTTGGAGCGGCCGAGGCTGAGAGTGCAGAGTTCAGCCTGAAAGTGGACGCAGAGCAGGCCCAGAGGAGAAAGGCCACCACTAGCTGACAGGCCCCTGGGAGGGGGATAGCCAAGGGGACACCCGAGACACTGAGTGTCCCTGGGGTACCGGACCCACTCCCAAAGCCGACCTGCATGGTCACACCCCTGACCTGGAAGACCCTTATGGCCTGGAGGAATTGTGCTGCCATCTACCAGAGAATTCTTGGACTTCACCACCCCCCTGGAGAGTCACTGCCCTGAGAGGGCCTCTCTCAGCAACAGCACACTCCCCTACGCTAACCTGGCCCCACACCCCAGGCCCCAGGAAGCCGTACTTTGTAGCTGTGGCCTGATCGTCCTTGGGAGTGGTCAGGTCACCGAGGGAGCTCGGACTGGCCACCCTGGGGCAGCAAATTGTGCCAGGCCCAGAAAGACAGATGCAGGGGGTTCATATTCCCCAGAATCAGACTGAAGCTGGTTCCACTGGCTTTTAGAAGCAGAGCCTGTGGGGCTGGGTCAGGAGAGGCGGATCTCTGAGGACCTGGGACAGCAGCCTCTTACCCACGAGTTTTCCCATGCGAATTGGTTTCCCTTGGAGCTGGCCCTCGCAGTAAAAGATGTGGTGGTCCTTCACTGGCAGCTCCAGGATGTACACAAGCTTCTTGCCCCCATCTGCAGACAGAGAGAAAATGGGTCTTTAGTGTCTTCATTCCTAGAGAAAATATTCGAGACCACATTAGGGAACACTCTGGAACGTTTCAGTCTCTTGGCCACCCTAGCTGTACTGATCGCCCTGTAATCCAGGCGCCCAAGCTGGGCCTGTGCCCAGGAGATGCTGCTGCTCCCAACCATGGACCCCAATACTGGGGAGGGAGCCTCCTCCTAGGGGAGATTCCAACCCAAGCTATGGAGTCACTAGAGGCCAGAGGACATCAGAGGTTGGGGCTCTGTCCTCTGGGCTCCCAGCTCCTGCCCCACCCTGCTACCCCATCCTCAACCCTTGGTTTCTCTGCAAGCTGAACAGCTAGGACCGCCAAGGGGGAGGGTGTGGTCCCATCAACCCTGCTGTGGCGAAACCTGTCCCATCTGGTGTCTGATGTCAGGACAAGGAGGCCCCCAGGGAGGGAGAGATTAGCATCTCCTGGAAGGGGACAGGGCAGGCAGCAAGGCCGCCCCAGGGGAGGGGGAGGCCTGGGCTCTGGCAGGGAATGCGGCACAGCCTGGGCCGGGACTCACAGGCGCTGTATTTGCCAGCCTCCTCAGTTTGGTGTATCACGGTTCTCTTCTCCTGGCACTGGTCCCCCTTCCTGGAAAACAGGAAGCAGAAGGAGAGGCTCTCAGGAAACTCCTGAGCCAACCTGAGCTCACCTGGCACATGTGCCTCTGCCCTGGTGTCCCCAAAAATTCCACTGTCATCCCCCACTGCTGGGGACTCTTTCCCCTCAAGGTCAGGGGGACATTCATTTTACCCACATCCCAAACTGGGGCTGGAAGAGGCATGAAGAGGGGCTGCTCTGGGCCACCCCGCAGCCTGGGGCCAGGGAGACGGAGGGGAGAGCAGGACCCTTGGGTGGCAACACTCACATGAAGGTGAACATGGCCTCCAAGTCTCCACCATCCAGGACAGTAACTCTCATGGGAGACACATTCCTGGGCCTCTTTTCCTTAGGCAGGTTCTTGTCAACCACCATGGCCTTCACGTACCACGTCCCCGTGATCTGAGCAGGGTAGGGGCCGTGAGCCCAGCAAGGGCACGGCCCAGAATCTCCTCCTCACCCCCCAGCTGCCTCCCCGGGTGCACGGGCTGCAGCCATCCCCAGACATCCCCAGCACCCCGGCCACAGTCCTCCACAGGCCGGCTGGGTTCCACACACCCGCTCCCCAGGGCTCTGTCAGAACAAGCCCAACACTCAGGGCTCCCGGCCCCAAACAGAGGCAGGGGTGTCTGCGGCCCCACAAATCTCTTCTCTGCTGGGACCAGGCCCCAGCTCCCTATGAGTCCACACTCCAGAGGTCCCTCAGCGCCTCTGGGGTCCCCAGGGCATCAGCTCAACAGTCCCTGAGCTGAACCTGCTTCCCTACTTCAGCCTCTGGGCCCAAGGAGGGGCCCTGTCTGAAGACACAAGAACAGAGCCCTCCTGCCCTCTGACCACTCTCTGCAGGGAGCACAGGATCAGAACTTCCACCCTGAATGACACCTCCTAGGACAGGGCCCTGGTCACTGCCCACCCAGAGGCAGTCGCCACCCCCCTACACTCGTCCTCCCCACCACTCCCCAGGCTCACATTCTGTGTCTCCAAGGGGAAGAACAGGGGATCCTGGGCCTGCAGGGCCGTGATCAGGCCGAGAGTGATGGTCAGGAAGAGAATCTTCATCTCTAGGGCTCTGCGCTCACAGCTGCCGGCAGGTCACTGGCGGTCTGGAGGAGGCTGTGCGGGCCCCTCACAGGGCTGCCCTTTATACCCAGCTCGGCTCCTGCCAGTGAACACTTGGCACAGACCACACCCCTCCCACCCAGCATCCCGGCCAATTCTGCATCAGGGAAGGTGGACTGTCGTTATTGTTGGAATCTGATGAGTGACAGTTAAGTGCCAACCACATATTAAGACTCATCGTGCCGTCCCCTGTTTGCACCTCCCAGGGCGCTCACTCCAGGTGAGCCATCTGGAGGAGGAGTATGTTATCAGAATGGGCAGGTGTGCATGTCTGCACTACAGTCACAGAGGGAAGGCCAAGGGCTTGCTTCCCCTCCTTCCCACCCCTGCCCCTCCCAGGAGCACAGGGCTGGACCCTCAGCAAGTTCTCTGGACACGGGCCCCCGCCAGCTGCTGAGGGGAGAGGGACTGAGGTTTAGAACCGCAGAGACACGGGCGTGCGATCAGCCGAGTCCCACAGGCTCCCCAGAGCCCGAGCTCTCACCACCCTGGGGCCCCTGCATTTGCTCCTCCAGGATCTGGGATGCTCACCCAGATCTTCCTGGGGTTGGGGCACTCTTTTAGGACTTGGGATGAGTTGAAATATCGCCTCCTCAGAGGGGCCTCCCCAGGCCACAGGAGGGAGTGCTATGGCTACCCTACCCCACCCCTTCATTCTGGACCCCGGGGCCGGGCTCTGTTTTCCAGGGAGCACTCGTTATTCTCTGGATTGGCTGCTCATTTCTTCACACGCGTGTTCACCGCCCGTCTCCCCTGTTAGAATTTAAGTTCCCCAAAGGTAGAGGCTTGATTCCTGTCTCACAATGGCGATGCTGCTGTAGGGGGAGCTCCTCCCACATGCTTGGTGCTCTCAGACCTTTGTTCCCTCAGGAGTAAACCAGTTACTGAGTCTCTTGGAGCCTCAGAGGATTCCTCTCTGACAGGGGAACCCACAACTTCTATTGCTTTGATCTCCATGAGGCTCTGCTGCGACGTGTGAAGCCCGCTCCCCTGGCAGGTACAAGGCTCCGTGAACAAGGGGTCCTCCCCTCCTTCTGCCTGGAGTGGGGCCCGGGACCAGGTTCCATCTGAGCCTGTCCAAACCCCCATTTGTGCAACTGCTTTAACGTGCATTCTTGCAGAACCCCGACTCTCCAGAGCTCTTTCACCTCCCTCCTCTGCTTTGACCCCCCCCATGTCCCTCAAGACAGGCCTCAAATCTCATTCCCTTTGGACAAATGGGCCGAGTGAGGCACAAAGAGGCCACGTGCAGGGCTGTGCTCAGAGTTCATGGCTGAGTGTCTCTGGGCACCAGGATCTGCTGGCCTCAGCCCCGCTGCCTCCTGAGCAAGAACTTGGCCTTCTCCCTCCTTGACCCTGTACTTCCTGGGCTTCAATCATCTTCCCTGAACCCACGGCTGACCCAGAGCCTGTACGCAGGGGCTGGGCCACACAAGGGCACCTTTGTGCCTCTCTGGCAGAAGATTAGGCACCACTGTAGATTGCACACCCACAAGTACTTCCTAAATAATAATAATTAGCCCTCTCTAATAACCCCTGAGGGATTGTACTGAGGGTGCTGGAATGACCCAGTAATTAACTTCCAGCTTGCAAGGTGCTGCTGAGCAGAGAGCCTGCCCCCCTGGGAGTGGGACAGGGCGAGGCCAGTGCACTTTAGGATCAGAGATTAGTAAACACGCTCGAGAGGGAGACCTCTTCCTGTCCCCTGTTCTTGTCAACTGTACCCCAGAAACCTTGGTTTCGCTTATTATTTGGGAGTCACTGACCTCAGCATATTATGACATTGACCAATTTAATTCAATCCTTGAAAAAGATGGTGGAACAAGGTGTAGGGATCATTAGGAGTACAGGGCTGCCCCCATGAACTCTATGCTTAGTGTAATCAGAGGTTTCCAGGGGCTGCCCATGATCCACCATCTTGCCCTGTGCCCCAGCAGGTGAACTCTACAGAGTTTTCTTTTTGGATACTGGATACGTTCAACAGGTGGTAGACACCACTGGGAGAACTAGGGATGGAGGGGACACCTATCTCTGCGCCCAGTACTCCATGGCCTGAGGCATTTCTTTGGATGGCTGTATCCCTTTATGGTGGTAGGCCCTCATACCATCCACACCATGATGACTGTCCCTACTCCACAGCTCTAACTCTTACCACTTCTGGTGACACCTCTCCCTCCCTCCCCTTTGAATCTCAGAGTGGTCACAGCTCCTCATGTGCTGCTACATCCCAGGTACCTCGCTAAAGTGAGCAGTGTCTGGGCTTTCCTTGGCACGTGGGAACAAAAGGTTTTTGATGGCACCACCAAACACCAAGACCAGAGGGCATGCTGGCTGGGACTAAGGGGCATGTAGAAGGGGTAGAAGACGAGGCAAGATGAATATCAACTAAGGCCGGAAGACCAACTGGAAAACTGGGACTGTAGCTTGTTCCACTAACCGTCTATTTTCATTGTTTTAGAGATTGTGGTTGGCTACCACCCTGAAGCCTCAGTTCCAGAATTTGCCAGAACAGATTTGATTTGGAGCATGAGTGCATCAGTGCAGTGCAAAGGGTGGACTGTGGTTGACAGGGCTGATGACCCACCCCCTCAGCCCAACTCCAGCTGCAGTTCCTACACACTGACAGGTTCCCAGCTTCCCACCTCAGTTCCCGCACCCTCTGTTCTCCTCTGCTTCCCCTGACACACATGGTGAAAGCAGATGTGCAGGTGAATTCACATACCCAGTCAGTAGCGATGGTAACTGATGGGATAAATGTCCTAAGCTCTTTGTTCCCCATGGGACAGTCTGAGATGGTTCCACTCTATTTCTCAGAGAGTCTTCAGGAGGACTGAGTCCCAGTTGCCCATGATGGTGATATTCTCATTAATATACCCTTTATTGGATTTTCTACCTTCTCCATCTCACTTGATCTCAGACTTCTGCTTCTAGAACTGAGAGAGAATGAATGTCTGTGTTTTAGCTACCTGGTTTGTTGCACTTTGTACAGCAGCCCTAGGAAATGAATACGATCCTTAACATGTTAATAATAACATTAAATGTAAATGGGCTACACACACAAACTAAAAGACAGGGCTTGGTAGGGTGGACTAAAAACTATGATACAACCATATGCTCTCTTCAAAAAACTTACTACAAATATAATGATAGAGGCAAGTTGGAAGTAAAAGCATGGAAAACATAAACAAAATAAATAAGTGTATTATGGCGCCACTTATCAATGGATTGCCTCTGTAATACAACATCAGTGTGTTGCCCTTCATTTTCTGTTCTGCAATAATGGAATTGGACCCAGTAGGCATTTCTCTTTTGCACCTGGCAGGGGTTAAGCTTTGTTAGTAGAAGGCTTAGGACGAAGGGGCTTCCTTCCTGGTCCTATGGTGCTTCTATGTTTTTTCATTTTCTTTTTCCTGCTGTACAACCAGCAGTGGTATAATTCGGGGATGTCCACAGGGAGTCACCCACAGTGGGTGATCTACAGTGGAATCAGTGGATCCCTGTGGATGGCTTCCTAAGGACATTGAGTGGCACCTCTACAAGTGGGATCCCAGTGAATCCTGTAGGTGTCTCAGCCTCAGCTCACCTGCCCCTGGGAGGGGACAGAGCTTTGATACTTGCCAGTCTCAGCCTACATTTCCCTACCTGCTGACCTCTGCCCTGACCAGGGACCCGTACTGGCCCTGGGAAACATGGCAATCTTCTCCACCATCCCTGGGCTGCAATCATTCCTTCTCCAACAAGGTCTGAACGCAGCCTTGGTGAGGGGGTTCCCTCCCAAATTTGTTTCTTTCTTAGCTACTCTACTGTACCTCTGGGCTATTCTCTATAGTTCTCTTTGCACTTTTATAGTTAATTTTTTGTTATGTAAACTATCTCTGCTCGATCTATTGTATGGTTTCTGTGTTCTGACTGAACACTGGTTCACATAATTATATATTATTTTAAAAGGTGATAAGCGTTAAGGGGAAAAAATCAAAGCGGAACAAGTTGGGTAGGGAGTGTCAGGACAAGGGGATAGTTTGTATTTTAAATGACATGGTCAATACAGCCTCACCAAGGTGACATTTGAACACAGAATTAAAGATAATGGAGAAAATGAACCATGAAATCATCATGTGGAAGAGGATTTCAACTGGAAGGAACATACAACGCAAGTCTTCAGGTGGAAGAGTGCCTGGCACGTACCAGGAACATAATGGAGGGCAGAGGGACAGGAGCAAATGATACAGGTGAAGACTGGCCAAAGATTAGGTCAGACAGAGGGTGGGACTGATTCAGTTGGGCTTGTAGGCCATCACAAGGACTTGAGCTTTTCTGAGAGTAATGGAAAGCCCCCGGAAAGATTTCAAAAGGCAGGGTGTGACTTCTGGTTTTAAAGCATCGCTCTGGTTGCTGCAATGAGGATAAATTTGGGGGCAAATATAGAGGCAGAGAAACCAGTTAGACAGCCATTACAGTAATCTAGGCCAGAATGGTGGTGCAATGAGGTCTCCCCAGCCATCGGGGAGCAACAGGGTATGGACTTACATCCCCACAGCAAACAAAGAGAAAACGGGTCAAAATACGTGAAATGATTCTTCATCAATGACCAGCCTACACATGCAGTGGGTGAAAGTCCACAAGGCCAGGAAAAAAAAAAACCGTTGGATAAAGAACAATTCCAAGGAACTGTAAGTCAAACCACACCCAAAAAACACAGATTCTAGAATTAGTTGACATGCCAAGAAAATGGCAAAGGAATAGCCTTTAACAAGTAGTGCTGGGACAACTGGATATCCACATGTGAAAGAATTAAGTTGAACCCCTGCCTCACACCATTTACAAAAATTAAGTCAAAATGGATCAGGAATGTAAATGGAGGACCTAAAACTACAAAACTCTTAGGAGAAAATGTACAACTAAACTTCATGTTCTTGTATTAGGCAATGGTTTCTTACATATGACACCCAAAGTACAAGTGACCAAAGGGAAAATAGGTCAGTTGAACTTCATCGAAATTAAAACTTTTGTGCATCAAAGGACATGATCAAGAAAGCGGAAGGACTGGGCTGGCCTTGTGGCGTAGAGGTTAAGTGCGCGAGCTCTGCTTCGGTGGCCCAAGGGTTCACAGGTTCAGATCCCGGCACGCACCAATGCACCACTTGTTAAGCGATGCAGTGGTGGCCTCCCACATAAAGTGGAGGAAGATGGGCATGGATGTTAGCATGGGGCCAATCTTCCTTGGCAAAAAGAGGAAAATTGGCATCGGATGTTAGCTCAGGGCTGATCTTTCTCATGAAATAAAAAAAAAAAAAAGAAAGTGGAAGGACAACTCACAGAAGGGGAGAACATATTTTCAAATGTTTACATATCTGATAAGGATCTACCACTGAGTATATATAATATACTCTTACAACTCAACAATAAAAATACAAATGGCCCAATTATAAATGGGCAGTGTATTTGGATAGGCATTTTTCCAGATTAATATACAAATGGCCAACAAGTACATGAAAAGATGCTCCCCATAATCAGTCATTAGGGGAATGCAAATCAAAACCACAGTGAGAGATCACTTTACACACATCAGCGTGGCTATAATAAAAAAGTCAGATAGTATTGAGTGTTGGTGAGGATATGGAGAAATTGGAACCCTCACTGATTCACTGGTTGCTGGTGGGAATGTGAAAGGGTACCGTTGCTCAGGAAAATAGTTTGACAGTTTACACTGATGAATGGATTAACAAAAGTGGTATATTCATACAATGGAATATTATTCAGCCATAAAAAGGAATGAAGTATTGATACATGGTACAACATAGATGAACCTTGAAAACATTATGCAAAAGGAAAGAAGCCAGACACAAAATACAACGTATTGTGTGGTTCCATTTATAGGAAATGTCCAGAATAGGCAAATCCGCAGAGACAGAAAGTAGATTAATGATTGGCAGTGGCTGGGGGAAGGACGTATGGGGTATGACTGCTAATGGCATGAGGAACATTTTTAGGGTGATGAAAGTATTCTGGAATTAGTATTAATGATCGCACAACCTTGTGAATATATTAAAAACCACTAAATTGTATACTTTTTAAAAATTAAGACTTTATTATTTAGAGCAATTTTAGGTTCACAGCAAAATTGAGGGGAAAGTACAGAAATTATTCATATGTCCCTTGCCCTCACACATGCATAGCTTCCCCCATTTTCAACATCTCCCACTAGAGTGGTAAATTTGTTATGATTGATAAACCTACATTAACACATCAGGACCACCCCAAGTCCATAGTTTACCCTAGGGTTCACTCTTGGTGTTCATTCTATGGGTTTGGACAAAAGTATGAGATGTATCCATCATTACGGTATCATACACAACATTTTCAATGCCTTAAAAATCCTCTGTGCTCTGCATATTCTCCCCTCTTCCTGCCTCCAATAATCTTTGGCAACCACTGATCTTTTTATTGTCTCCACAGTTTTGCCTTTTCCAGAATGTCATAGAGTTGGAATCATATACTATGCAGCATTTTCAGATAGGCTTCTTTCACTTAGTTATATGCATTTAAGATTCCTCCGTGTCTTCATGGTGTGATAGCTCATTTCTTTTCAATGCTGAATAACACTCCATCATCTGTATATACTGCAGTTTAGCACTGCATAATATTCCGTTATTTGTATATACTGCAGTTTGTTTCTCTGTTAAGGTACTGAATGACATATTGGTTGCTTCCATGTGTTGGCAATTCTGAATAAAGCTTCTATAAACATCCATGTGCTGGTTTCGTGGGGACATAAGCTGTTAACTCCTTTAGGTAAATTACAAGGAACACAATTGTTGGATCATATGGCGTGAGTTTTCACTTTTGTAAGAAACCACCAAATTGTCTTCCAAAGTGGCTGTACCATTTTGCATTCCCACCAGAATATCTTAGAGCTCCTGATGATCCATATCTTCATCAGCATTTGATGTTATCAGTGTTCCAGATTTTGGCTATTCTAATAAGTGTGTAGCGGCATGTGCTTATTGTTTCAATTTGCATTATCCTGATGACATATGATGTGGAGAATCTTTTAATATGCTTATTTGCCCTCTGTATATCTTCTTTAGTGAGGTGTCTCTTCAGATCTTTCACCCATTTATTAATGAGGTTATTTGTTTCCTTATCATTGAGTTTTAAGTGTTCTTTATATATTTTGTATATCAGTCTTTTGTCAGATGTGTTTTTGCAAATATTTTATCCTAGTCTGTGGCTTGTCTTCTCAATCTCTTGTCATTGTCTTTCACAGAGCAGAAGTTTTTAATTTTTTTTTTTTGTGAGGACGATCAGCCCTGTGCTAACATCTGCCAATCCTCCTCTTTTTTTGCTGAGGAAGACTGGCCCTGGGCTAACATCCGTGCCCACCTTCCTCCACTTTATATGGGACGCCGCCACAGCATGGCTTGCCAAGCGGTGTGTCGGTGCGCGCCTGGGATCCGAAACCATGCACCGCGTGCCGCCACAGCGGAGCGCACGCACTTAACTGCTTGCGCCACCGGGCTGGCCCCAGAAGCTTTTAATTTTAATGAAATCAAGCTAATCCATTTTTTCTCTCATGAATTGTGCCTTGAGTTGTATCTAAAAAGTCATCACCATACCCAAGGTCATCTAGGTTTTCCCCTACATTATCTTCTAAGAGTTTTATAGTTTTTCATTTTATATTTAGATGCATGATCCATTTTGAGCTAATTTTTGTGAAGGGTGTAAGAAATGTGTCTAGATTCATATTTTTGCAGGTGGATGTCCATTGTCCAGCACCATTTATTGAAGAGCCAATCTCGGCTCCAGTGTATTGTCTTTGCTCCTTTGGCAAACATCAGTTGACTATATTTGTGTGGGTCTATTTCTAGGCTCTCTATTCTGTTCTATTGATTGATCTGTCTTTTCTTTCACCGATACCACACTGTCTTGGTTACTGTAGCTTTCTAGTAAGTCTTGAAGTCAGGTGGTTTCAGTCCTCCAACTTTGTTCTTCTCCTTCAATATTGTGTTGGCTATTCAGGGTGAATTGTATGCTTTTAAAGGGTGAATTTTTTGGTATGGAAATTAGAATCTAAATAAAAAATATTTAAATCACCTGCTCAGAGAAACCTCCCCAGACCACACTATGGAAGATGTTACCCCACCCCACTCCCTGCACTGCTCTCTGTCACTCCCCTGGCCATGTCTGTTGAGGACACATCACCCCCTAGGCTTACCCTGCTCACTTTCTGGCAACACTACTGATGATCAATTTCCATGTGGTAGCCTGAATAATGGCTGCCCCCAAAGATGCCCACATCCTAATCCCCAGAGCCTGTGAATGTGTTACGTTATATGATAAAAGTCACTATGCCAACGGGATTAAGCTAAGGATCTTTAGATGGGAAATTACCAACCTCTGTGGGCATCTGGAACTTCCATGAGCCCACACTCCCGAGTGTAGACAGGGACTATAGGAGAGAGACCACAGTGTCTCCTGTATAAATTAGGGTGATTGCAGTGGGTGATCCACATGATTAAAAGTGTCTGTTGGCCTTGGTCCTCCATCAATGACCCACTATGCTCCAAGACCCTGGGACAATGCTTTCCACTCCCTGAAGATCCTGTAGATCAGGGAGAGGTTTGGAGGAGTTGGTGGATAAGGACTAAGGATATGGAAGAATATGCCAGAGCATGGTACACTGAGTCCATGGTCCGAGGTAAGACCAGTCCTTGTTGGGGTCCTCATTTGTAAGTAGAGGGGAGTCATTGTCCTGGCTGAGGCGAGGATGCCTCGTGGGTGAAGATGACACCGGTGGACGAATAGAGAGGGGGGAAGGGAGGCTTCTGAGGTCCTCATGCTGTCCTTGCTGCCTGTAGGACACACTTGGAACCTGGAGAGCCACTGCCTTGAGAACCCCAAATGGAGATGCCTGTCTGGTTTTGTGCTGTCCTTCCTGGAGTGCAGTTCCAACGCTGACCACCAGGTGGCAGCCTCCTCTGTCGGTGGTGCCCACTGAGCTTTGCGGGACCAACTGGAGCAGGGAGGAGCCAGGCGGAAGTCATGCTGCCCCTCAGGACCCACTTGCACCTCCTATTACTAGCATTCCTCTCCACCATCGGAGCAGGTCAGAAGCGAGAATGAGAGATCCAAGATCCCCGTATTTATTCATTCAGCAGCTATGTGCCAAGCCATCACCCTGGTCCAGGAGCCCTGGTGGGCCGGAGGGTGGTGCTGAAATCTACGCAGTGTTCCTTGCCCACCAGGAGCTCAGTCTGGAGGGAGATGGACAAAGGCACAAACTCAGAGACACGTGAAAGAGAAGAGCATGAACTAGAATGAAAATAAAGAGTGTCCTGTGGGGAGGGCTGGGGTCTCACTGGGTAGGAGGGTCTGAAAGGCCTGACTGAGGTGACATTTGTTGTGACCAGAATGACAAGAGGAGCCAGCCCTGCACCCACCTGTGATCTGTGTGCCAGGGAGAAGGTACTGCTGGTGTGGAGACACCCAGGCAGAAGTGAGTTTGGCCAGAGGAAGTTAGAGAGGTGGGCACTGTGGCTGCAGAGTGCCTGGAGGGAAGAGAAGGGAGAATGGCAGGCCAGATCCGGGAACTGGGAGATGGTGTGAAGTGTCTCCTCTTCTCTGACAACGCTGCTCCCCACCCTGCATCTTTAAACCGCAAATATTCACTCTCTCTCCATCTCTGTGGACCAGGAATCCTGCATAACTGAGCTGGAGCCTCTGCTCACCGCGTCTTCCAGGTTGGGGCTGTGGCCTCCACTGAGGCTGGACCAGGATGAGATGTGCTGTCAAGCTCACTCCCGTGGGCGTGGTCAGGATCAGCTTGACTGAGAGCCCAGCTCCTTTCTGTCTGTTGGCCAGGGTACTCCCTTGGTTGTCTCCTGTGTGGGCCTCTGCATAGGGGAGCTCAAGACGTCCATGCATGGTCCCCAGGTCCAGGGGTAAGACAGACTGAGAGAGAGGGAAACAAGGGGAGAGGGAAGAGGGAACACAAGAGAGCAAGCGAGAGGGAATGACAGACTCGGTGATGGAATCTGGGAAGGGACGTCCCGTCACTTGTGCTGGGTCTGCTGGTGAGAAGCCAGTCCCTAAGCAGTCAGTCGTCCACAGGGACGTGTAGAACAGGCAGGGAGATCATCCCTGCAGGGGCACGCTGACCTTGACTCGAGTGTCCTCGTGGTGAAAGGCTCCCTTCCTACCTGGGCTCATCCTGGGTTGAGCTCAAATCCTCCTCCCTGGGAGTGTTGCTCGTTGGGGCCCAGGTGTGCTCTTCCGGGTTCCCTGGGCTCCTGTCCCCTCCAGGAGGGAGATGTACACTGAGGGGGCTGAGGCCAGAGCAAGCAGGGACCACTCCACCCTCCCAGTTCATTCTCTTCCTTCCCCAGAAGGGCCGAGTCCTCAGGAGCCTCTCCTCACTGCTCACCATCTTCTCTGCTCTGAGAGCACCTCGGTTCACCCTCTGAAGAAGACCCAGGGAGAAGTTTCCAGGTGGGAAGTTTCTTCTCTCCATGGGAGCCCCAGAGCGGACGGAGACCTCCCACAGGACTGGGCATTGCCCGCCTCACAAGGCTGGGACCTCCTGGGAGGCAGTAACCCCTGGGGGCAGAGCTTGGGCTGGTGGCAGGTCTCTAAGCGCCCCCACAGTCCCCACCTGCCTGGTGTCTCCTGAGTGGGCACAGGCCAGCACATGCACACAACCTTCTAGACCCACAGGGACATGTGGAGCCCATTAAGGCCCCATGTCTATCTCATTGCCTGGTTCTCCTTCTCACCTTCCCAGCTAGTTCGCTGCTCTGTTCTAGATCCAACCTCAGGCAGCTGCAAAGTTGACCTTCCACATCAGCTTGCCACTGAGATGGCTACTGTTTCCAGAAATGCTTAGGGGCCAGGCTTTTCCCACCCATGCAGACATCAAGTGGGCAACCTCTGACAGTGAAGCCACCCCCCTTCCGGCCTGTCCTCCTCACAGGGCCATCACACTGAGGGTGTGAGGACGGGACCTGCCCTGGGCAGAAACACCACAGCTCTCACTGTTCTTCCCTCAGCTTCAAATGCTCCTCAGTTGGTTGTATGTCTTTGGTCTCTTCCCAGAGTCCTGACCTGGTTGTTTTCTGACAGCATGTCCAGTGTGATCATTGTTTTCCAGGAAGAGGATTTGCTGAATTCCTCACTCCACCATTCGGTGTGTCCTGCCGCCCCACCTCGATCACTTTCTGAAGGCACACACTTTCAGCAATCTGAGAACCCAAGATTGTGAGTCTGTGGCCTGGAGGGATTTTGAGAAGACCTGGTGGGATGGCTGTATTGCAAAGCACAAGTCTTACTTGCAGAAAGTTCTCTGGGATCCTCAACATCTTGCTGTTTTTGAATCAAAGCCCTGAGGTCTTTAAAATGCCAGCCATGTTACAACGTGGGCCAGATATACAAAAGTCTCTGGGCTCCAGCACCAATTAAAATATTCTGAATTTCTAGTAACTTGAGATGAGTGGAAAGGAATTGGGAGTGTGGGGTGGAGGGGGCAGTCTTGGGCCAAACTTTGTGTTTGGAAGGGGAAATGCCATGCAGAGCAGCCTTTCTGTGGGCTTAAGCGTGGGATGTGTTCAGACCCCCGCTGCAGACACTGCTGCTGCTGCCCTCCTGTTCCCTCAGCAAACCTGAGTCCCTGCAGCTGTGAGCCAGTCCCCAGCAGGCCTACAGTGTCCCCATGGAGCATCTGCACCCACTTTCTGCCTGAGGGCTCTCTCCTGCACTGGGAGCTTCCACTCCTGCAAGGCTGTGCCAGACTGCAGCACAGAAGCATTCATGTCCCGGGGGAAACCCTCCACCCATGGGGACACTGCCAGTCTGGGTGGGACCTGGTCTCCCAGCGGGACTAAGATCGATGCTCACCTTAGTGCTCCCTCGCCAGGCCTTGCCCTGGCTCTCCTCCAGGCTCCCTTCCCCATGTCCTCCCTCGGGCTTCCTGGGATTATCTGCAAACAAACCACTTGCCTCTAAGGCCTCATCTGCTTTGGGGACCCAAACTCTGCCGAGGTCCCACACTGACCGTGACTTGGAGCAGGTTGTCTAGCCTTCTGGACTTGAGCTTCCTCACCTGTAAGATGGGGACAAAAGGCCTGCCTCCCGGAGTCGTCAGAGGAGACACAGCGTGGGAAGATGCAAATCACCGCAAAGAAGGATGCCCGGTGATCACCCAGTGAAAACGCCAACCTTGCCAAGGAAACAGGAGCTCATGAGGCTGAGGGAGGAACGCGGGCAGCCTGTCCAAACAACGTGGAGAGTCACTGACGAGTGTGGCCGTGCAGGGTAGGCCCCGAACAGTGGAAGAGCCATTCGACAAAGAGGCTGACAGGACAGAGGCTTCCAAGGAGAAAGGTTTAAGCGTTGGAGGGTCAAAGAGGCCTTAGGAAAATGGTGAGGTCCAGAAGGTGTTTCCTGAGATGCTGTTATTGGTCAGAAAAATTGTGTCACGAATACCCAGTCCACACTAGATTTATTCTTTGTTGGTTCTAGGAATCAGTGCATACTTGCAATTATAATCCACATTTTGTTAAATATAGAATATATTTATTTTTCACAACTTTTAATTATTTTATTATTCTAGATGAAGTGCCAAGCATGCCTTTTCTCTGTTATTTTCTTTGCATGACTGGCCTCTATTTTCAGAAGTGGATTCCTGGTGCTCATCATCCCTGCTAAGCCCAGGGCCCACCCTCTTTCATGTCACGCAGTGGACATGAGCTCCATATGGACAGGGACCACTTCGGGTCATACTCACTGGTGAAGTTTCAGTGCTCAGCACACAGCAGGGACCAGAGAATATTGGCTGAATGAGTGAAAAACTGAATGAATGAATGAATGAACTAGTGAATGAATGAGTGTGTGAAGGAATGAGTTTGTGAGTGAATGACTGGGTGAATGACTGGGTGAATGAATGACTGGGTGAATGAATGAGTGAGTGAATGTAATCCCATAAGCCAGGATCCAAATAGGAGGAGCCTTTATTTCTGGTGGGGTCAGAGGGCATCAGATCATAGGCCTTAGATGGCGGCGTGGAGTGCGTCCAGCTGTCCTTCCCGGGCAGAGCCTCCTTCACCCGCAACATGCTGTCATCTTGGATCTTCTTCAACTCCTCCTCAAATAATTCTTAATATTTCTGGCAGCAGGGCAGCAGGAGGGGAACCTGAGGAGAGACTTCTCAGACCCTGTGCCCTGGAGGACCACTGTGACAGTCTGGCAGCCTATCCTTCGGGAAGACGAGGTCTCTCTGGGCACCAGGACCAAAAGTTCTTGGAACTTCAGAGACGAGAGGCCCCTCCCTCAGCCTCAGGGGAGCCTCCTTCTCAGGCAGGCCCCATGGGGTCTAAGAGGCACTGGGCTCAAATCCAGGCTCTGCCACTCTGTAGGGCACAGAGGGGGCAAGTCTAGTTAAGCCTCAGTTTCCTCATCAGTGAAATGAAGACAATAATCCGTCCTCCCTCATGGAGTTGTGGGGAGGAGTCAACGAGATAACTCATGAGGAGAACAGAGGCCCTGGTAAGTGCTCATCACCGTGAGCTGTTCCTGCTGATGTCACCCCACTGAAAGCCCCCTGGGGCCCTTTGCCTCTGTTTACTCTGTTCTTCCACCAGGCATGCCCTAGTCGCTCTGACTCCATTGTTCCTCTGGAAAGCCTTTCTCCACCCCATCTGGTCCCATGGCAGTCAGCCAGGCAGGTGGGGATCTGGGCCCTTGGCCCATTTCTCCTCCTGTGCTGTCCTCGTCACGTGAGCTAGCAGCTGATGAGCTCTTAGAACGGGCAGAGGACTCCAAGTGCAACCTCAGTGAACTTGTCTTCACATCTCCATGTAAGGTCAGCTGCTACCCCATTTCACAGGTGAGGAAACCGAGGCTTGAATGGCAATGCCTTTCCAAGGTCAAGTGGCGGCCTGGCCTGGAATGGCCTGCCCTAGGCCTCCCTGTGTTACCTTTGTGTCCCTCTGGGCAAATGGCCAGAGGCGTCTGAGGTGAGACCTGACCCAACCTCTGCAGCGTGGGCTGTCCAGGGCTACAGCCTCTGGACATGGGGATGCAGCAAGCAAACATGATGCTTACTCAAGTGTCTCCAGCCAAGTGAACTGGGTTGGGGGCTGTCTCTAGGATGTGGGTGCCTAGTTCTGTTGGGCTCTGTGAGGTCACTGCCTGGGGTCCCCTTACCTTTGCTTCCTCCTCACACAAGATCTCCCCAAGAACCCCCTGGGCTGCTGACTGCCCCCTCTGCAACCCCATGCCATGTCCATACACAGTTATACCAGCATAGCCCACTCCACAGCCCCTGGGAAGGCCTAGGTGCAGCCAGGGCCCCAGCCTTGATGACACAGAGCTGGGTTCAGATCTGGCTCCTCCTTCTTACCAATGATGTCACCCTGGACAGCCATGTGCTTCTCAGGGCCTCCCCAGTCTCCCCACCTGTGCAGTGGGGGTCATTCTAGCATCTACTTCCTAGGGGTGTCATCAGGTGTACAGACCTATAAATCCCTCTAGTGCCTGTGAAACCAGTGGGCTGCTCCCACACATAGCTCCTGCACAGACTTTGCAGTGGAAGGATCACAGAAAGGGCTGGGTTCAGTAGGGAATACAACCCAAACAGGCCTGGGTCTTCTCTGGGATCTGGAAAGGCACTTCCCCTCCTGCCTGTTGCCCAGTGTCCCTAGGGAGGCTTGAAATGAAATGATGTTCAGACATCATCTCCCTCTGGCTTACAACCCTCCAGGTCCTCCTGTTATGTTTAACTCAGGTTCAAGTGCCTCATCTCAGCCTACGTGGTGGGCAGCTCCCACAATGGCTACCAGCATTCTCACGTCCTAGGCACACATCCTATGTAATCCCCCCTCCTCGAGGGAGAATGTCTTTGTGGCTGGGCTCTAACCAATAAAATAGGGCCGAGTGATGGGATGTCCCTTCCAAGATTGAGTTAATGAAAAGTCTGTGACTTCTGCCTGGTTCTCTCTTTCCTGTGTTCATTCTCTGTATATCTCTGTCTATCTCTCTCTATCTCAGCCTGTCTATCTCTCCCTGTCTCTTTCTGTCTCTGTCTCTCACTGTCTCTCTCTCCATCTTTCCTCTCTGTCTCTTTGTCTCTGTCTGTCTCTCCTCTTTGTCTTTCTGTCTCTGTCTCTCTCCCTCTCTGTGTCTTTGATCCATTATTCTGGAGAACCAAGATCAGATATTATGAGCTGCCCTATGAGGCCCCAGTACAAAGAACTGGCAGAAGGTCCCAGCCAACAGACAGAAAAGACCTGAAACCCCCCCTCCAGACTGAATCCTGTGAATACCCTGTGAATGATCTCAGAGACAGACTCTGCCCCAAACAAATCTCAACCGAGACTGTAGCCCCAGCCTCCTGGGAGACCTTGAAGCAGAGGCTCCCAGTTGAACAGAGCCTGGATCCTGGTACAGAAACTTGAGATAGTCAATGTTTGTTCTTATAATTGCTAAGTTAGGATAATGCTGTCACATAGCATAGACAGCTAGTTCCTCCTTCCAGGCCTGGGTGTGGCCCTGCCCTCCTCACTCCCTCCCTTCTCTCCTCCCCAGATCTCTCCAGCCACAGTGGCTCCTTTCTCACCTCTTCTGTGGCCAAATTCTCTTCTGCCTCCAAGTCTCTGCACCTTTGAGCTATCCCCCGGGCATACTGCTCGCATAGGGCTGGCTCCCCTTGTCCTGGTCACAGCACAAATGTCACCAAGGAGGCCTTTAAGATGCCACCTAGGGGCTCCAGGCCCTCCCTCCTCCAGCACCCTGCTTCATTGCCCTGTAGCACCTGCTCTTCTTTTTCACATGGATTTGTTCGTAATTTTGTCCCTTCCACCTCCAGGCTGTGAGCTCCTGGAGGACAGGGACCACGTGCGTGCTTTCAGCACTGCCCTTGGGACTAACACGGGCCCTGCTCAGGGTGAGTGCTGGGGCCACAGTAGCTGAGAGAATCATGAGAGGATCTCAGAGCCCCCTCCCGCCTCTGAGCAGCTCCCATTGTGGACGTGGATGCCAGTCTTCAAAGGTGCCTGTTGCTTTGGACAGGGGAACACCCAGAACAAGCTCTGGGCGTCCGTTCCTTGCTCCACTTGCTCCATTGAGCACGAGTGGACACAGGACTCCCCTGGTGGTCAGCCCTAGCCTTGCAGCCCCAGGCAGGAAAGCAGAAAGCAAAACACACACCTTACTTGGTTTGGGGTCCTCAAGGCAGTGGCTCCACCAGGGCCCAGGGCACAAAGGAGCAGGGCCTGTAGGCTCCAGGAGTGATGTGAGAGACCTCAGAAGCCTCTCTTGCTCTCCGCTTTCCCTCCATTGGCCCTGGAGTGTCCGGTTGACTCACAAGGCCTCCTCACCACAGCCAGAGCAATGATTCCACCTCACTTCCAAAGGAGGACCCCGAGGCTCCGACAAGGATGGCCTTGTCCCTGGTCCCCAGACAAGTCGACCAGTGCTCTGCCATGTTCTGCACTGCCCGGGGCCCCAGTCACCAAGCTCTCAGGCTGCCTTCTGCTCAACAAGACCTCGAGGGAATGGAATGCATTTTACAAGGACTCAGAGAACAGTGGGTCATGGATGGAGAATGAAGGTCAATAGACTCTTCTACAAGCCTGTGGGACCCTTAGAGTCACCCCATCTATGCAGCCCAATTTACAGAGGAGTAAGATGAGGCCTTCTCTCCTGTAGCCCCTCCCCGCTACGGGGTCACATCCTAGTTCCCGGGGCCCAGAGTGGTGGACGCAGGACGCCAGACCCTGTTCTCTGCAGGCTGCTCTAGGGATGGCCCCAACCCATGCATCCCCCGTGCACCTTGGGGACCCCCTGCCCACCAGTCTGGCATCTCTCCCCTTCGTGCTATGGGCCTGGGCATGTTGTTAGGGGACCGGATGCCCCTGCCCCATGGCAGAGCTGTTTCCAACCTCTTTCTTCTTTTCCCCTGTCAACTCCCCAGTGTGAACTCCCCTTCTGACTCCTAGCTGAGCAGTCAGTGTGTGTGTGTGTATGTGTGTGTGAGTGTGTCCACGTGGGGATGCATAGAGGAAAGGGCCCCACATGGGAGGGGGTTGGCAGGGCTCCCCCAGGATCTTCGGGGCTCTCATTCCCAAAGCAAACCCCTTGGAAGTGTTGAGGCTGGCCTAAGAGCTTGGAACGCTCTCTTCTCCTCTGGACTCTACCCACCTCGTGGACCCAGGGCCTGTCCCTGCTTCTCCCGGCCTCAGTTTCCCAACTGTCCCGTGAGGTTGGACATGGAGCAACATCAGCCCAGATGAGCATGGACATGGCCCGGGATCTCTGCCCGCATGGGCGTGGCGGGGATCCCCTCACGGTCTCACAGGCCTCTCTCCTGTGGGGCAACCAGGCCTCCTGTCCATGGTCAGGCACACAGAGGGGCCCTGCAGACAGCACTTCTGGGTGACACAGCCAGTACACACGTGTAACACAACGGTCCCCTGACATGGCTGGTTTCGTCTGTACCCTCCCCAGCCAACTGCTCTGTGACCCTCACATCCCCTAAGTCCCGGGAACACCCCACACAAGCCAGGTGGGCCACACGGTGCGCAGTTGGGTAGGTTGGACATCTGGGGACATGAGGGTCACTGAATATACACCCACCTCACTGTCCTGGTCCACAGACTCCATCCCAGGGTCCAGCTCCATGCATGGCTGGTCCTGGCAACATGAAGACAGTGGTGGACACAGACCCTGGGCAGGGAGAAGGCCAGGCCGCCCTTTTCCCTCCTCCTCTACACCCCCTCCCTGCCACATGAGGTCCAGCCAGTCCCTGCCTGCAGCCCTGGTGGGTGTAGGAGGAGCTGAAGGGAGCCCAGCTGGGCAAATATTGGAGGGAGTTACTGTTATTAGGGAGACCCCTGGGTGCTGAATGATCGCACCCCATTTTATAGATGACCAGTGGTCCCAGCATTCAAGGTCATTCTGCTCTAAGTGACCAAGTCCAGACATGAACAGGGGACTAGAAATCCTTGCTTTTCACCAGGATTGAGCTCAGCATTGACCATCGAGGCCTTGTCCTGTGTTGTGTCTCCCCTAGCTGGGCGACCTCCTGAGTCCAAGCACTTTGGGCACCTTCCTCTCCCTGCTTTAATCCCAACACACTCTCCTGAGGTCAGAGTCACTCACTCCATTTTTCATGGAGGAAGCTGAGGCTCCGAGAAGATACCACATGAACTTGCCTGTCACAGGGCTGTGATGTGACCCAGCTGTGGGTTTGACCCCAGGTCAATCTGACCCTAAAGGCTCTGCTTGCACAGGAGCCTGAGGAGGTGGCCTTTGAATCCAGCGCAGGTTGAGTCCATCCTGGATGGGGGCCCAGGGGAGGGGCACTGCAGGCTACAAGCTTTCAAGGGGGCAAGGGCTTGGCAGGGTCCTTGGGGAGGAAGGCTCTGGGGTGGGGGTGGGGTGCAGTGAGGGGTGCACTCTGGGGATGGTGTCTGGACCAGATCACACAGGGCTCTGACTCAGGCAAGCATTCGGGCCTCACTACAGGTTGGTTGGACGTGAACGAGCAGTCTCATCAGAGCCTCAGGTGGTCAGATCCTAGACTTGGAGGGAGCTTGGCGGGCACCTTATCCACCTCCACTCAAGCCCAGGTCCCCAAGAACCAACCAGCATGAGGAGGCTGCCTCCATTCCCTTCTGTGAGGGATGGGCTTGCTGCCTGGAGGGCCCAGAGAGGACTTTTTGTCAAAGTAGCCATTCAGGAGAGGTCTATGCCCAGAGAGGTCTGAGTGAGGGGACCAAGAGTTCACCCTGCTGCCTGGCTCACCAGGACACTCTGTTCATGTTGCTGTTCTTCATTCCAGGTTGACGTGGTGATGCAGCATCGATCACCTGCTGGATGGAGAGGGGCAGTGAGGAGCTGTGGTTGCAGACCCTGAGACACAGCACTTGTGTGTGCCTGAGGCCGCTACGGGTGTGGTGGAGGCTGAAGAGGAAGAGGTGCTGCTGGAGGCCAAGCTGATGCAGGAGATCATCGGGGACCATGGGAAGGTCAATTTCCATAACTGTGGAATGATCAGCATGATCAGCAGATTCTCTGGATGTCAGGGCACCCCAGACTGGCGTCCAGCTCCTGGGCTTCTTGGCCCCTTTCTGGGTGTGGGTGGGGAACATGGGCACCGGGAAGGGAAGGGCTGGGGATTTGCTGTCAGGGAGAAGAGGTAGGGCAGTCACCTTCTTTTCCTGGCCATCAGGGGACACCTGGTCAAAGCTCCTGTTGATCTCCTCCACTTTGGAGCTGTAGGAACTGGCTGAGTGCCTGCTGAGCCCTGAACAATGTCCCTGCTGCTGAGGTCTGGGCCCCACCTGGGCTATCACAGGACTTGGAGTCGGAGCTGTCCCTGGTCCTGGACTCTGTGTTGGGAGGCTAGTGGCTGGATGGAAGCTCTGGCTTTGCAGAGTCCCGCCCACTGAGTGAGTAGGTGCTCTGGGGTGCCCGTGAGCACAGATGGCAGTGACCTGCACGTGGGAAGCTGTGAGGGAGGTACACAGAGGGTAGTGCCTAGGTGTGGGCAGAGCTTTATGCCCATGGGCAGTGCTCCTTGGCAAAAGTCAGCTAGTCCTTTGGATCCCAGAAAGCAGAAAGCACCTGAAGCTGCCAGTGGTCCAGGCGAGGCCAGGACAGCCTGGTGACTGGCAGGTGTCCTGCCTGCAGCAGGAGAGATTCAGGGTGAAGCTGCCCCTGAGTGGCTTGGGCTAGCGGGTTGGATGGAAGATGCCCCCCTAATTTTGTCACTCTAGTCTGTTAAGTGCTTAGCTTCCCAGCTAGCCAGACCCTGGGGAGGGTGACCCTGTGGCTGAACAGCACTAGGGGCTGATGAGAAGGTGCCCTTAGCAATATCGATTCCCTTCACATCATGTGAGGGAGGGTTGAGCTCACCTGCCTGACCTCAGCCCCTTGGTGATGGTGGGCTTTTTCAGGTCAAAGTCATATTAGGCATTGGGTTCATGGCACCGAACACATTGGCATCCTCAGGGGTCTTCAGCTTTGGGGGGGGAGGGGCCAAAGGAGGGTTGGCTGTGCTCAGGACAGCCACACCAGGGACAGGGAAATGCACAGAGACAGGAAGCAGATCAGTGCTTGTCAGGGTCTGGGGGAGTGGATATGGGGGCATGGCTGCTTAATGGGTACAGGGGTTCTGGTGGGGTGATGCAATGATCTGGAACTAGATAACGGTGATGGTACATAGCATAGAGGATGTAGTTAATGGCCCTGAATTGTACAACTTTGATGAAAAAATTAAACTTTATTGAATCTAAATTTTAACACATAAAATATAAAAAATCATAAAACATAGAAAAGAGAAAAGACATCCTGCCCTCACAGGCAAGGTGAAGGACAGCTCTGTGGTGGAGCTGGAGCCAGCCGGGCCTTAGTTGCTGGCGATGAGGGCGGTGCTACAGCTGCTCTAGCGCTGCAGCCACTGCTGTGGCTGATGCTGGAGACCCCACCAGCTCTGGCTGTGCAACTGGCCCAGAAGCTGGACCTGATCTGGGGCTGGAGCTGGGAGTGTCTCAGGCGATGGTGCCTGACCTGCTTCTAGAATTGGCTCCAGTCCTGAGACCAACTCTAGCTCTGCATTGTTGACAGCTTTGGTGTGGGAGCTAGTGATGGAAATGGCTGCTGTTCTGGAGCTGGTCAAGTGTGGGAGCTGGAGGGAGCTCTAGTTCTGGAGCTGGCTGCAACTGAGCTCTAGAGCTGGTGCCAGAGCTGTCACTAGTCCACAGCTGGAGCAGGATCTGGTGCTATGTGGCTCTAACTTTGTAGGTCGAGGTAACTCTGGCTCTGCTGCTGGTGACCGAGCCTTCTCTAGCTCCATAGGTGGTAAACAGCGTGTCCTGACCTTCGGATGGGGTCAGTGACATCACCAATCAATCATGAGCTGTCGATCAGATGGTGGGAGCACTCCAGCAAACAGCATATATTACAGTAGTGTTATTTCATCTCAGTTCCAGTTACATATTTATTTTAAATATGCTAAAAGGAGAACAGGATAATAGAAACCTTTCACTCTGCTCAGATTTAACATAGTGTGCCTTGCTTACTTCATTTTTTAAGAAATAATACAGAGACAATTGAAGGCACTGTTCTCATTCTTCCCTCTTTCCTCCCCAGAGGTAACTATTGTCTTGAAGTTAATACATATGTTCTATACACATTTTCTTTTGCAAAAAGCAAGTGTCCCAAGTTTTCTGACACTTTTTTCCTATAAATGGCTATCAAAGATATGCTTCCTAGCTGATGCTGTTAAAAAAATCTGTTTTTTGGGGCCAGCCTGGTGGCATAGTTGTTAAGGTCACGCGCTCTGCTTCAGTGGCCTGGGGTTTGCAGGTTTGGATCCTGGGCACAGACCTACACATCGCTCATCATGCTGTGGTGGCATCCCACATACAAAAAATAGAGGAAGACTGGCACAGATGTTAGCTCAGGGCCAATCCTCCCCACCAAAAAAAAAAAAAAATGTTTTTTTCAAAGTAAATATAACAATTCAACAATTAGTTGAGAAAGTACCTGCTTTTTAGATATCATTTTTAAAAGAGAGGTTTGAAAATATCTCCATTATGTTACCATTGATCCTCCTTATTTGGAAGAGTTATGTTCTGTACATTCTTAGCTGACACTGCATGAGCAAGACTGAACTAGTGCTCCCAGGGGAAGCACAAGGTTAGGTTTCTGCAGCCTCTGGTCGTGACATGTTTGGGAACCTCTCAATGCACAACTTTGTCTTATGTGTGTCTCTTTAAAGACACGTTATTTCATATAGATTGTTGATTCATTAATTGAACTCCTGGCCAATGGCACTGTCTATAACTCATGTCTGAAGGAAGCTCATCGAACATAAGCATTTTCTACATAGGGCCCATCACAGACTTCTTGTGCTTAGGGACACTACACAACACTTCAGCACTACGTTTGAGGGCTATTCTAAAGAGCAAAATCACCAACAAGAAGCACAAAAGGTAAAAAACATAGAATTAAATAGATCAGGAAAAGGACATTTGTTGACGTGAGAATTAAAACAAGAGCATCACCTTGTTCTACCTCAGCTGGAAACGTGTGCCTCAGGCAACTCAAATTTTTTTGCCACTCTGCACATGTCCAGGAATGACCAGGGAAAGCACAGGGAGTATTGGTTTTGGATTGATGTATAAATTTTAGTGAGTAGGAGAATTCACAAATACGAAATTAGTGAATAATGAGAATTCACTTGTTTTGTTGCCAAAAACAATGGGAGTATAAAACTCTCATACTTGAGAACTTAAACATGGAAACTGTTTTCTAATCCACTTTAAAATCTTCTATATGAAAGGTTTCAGTGTTTTGAACCATTTGTTAAAAATGTCAAAATACACATCTTCTAATTGGTTTAAAAGAAAAGCTGATTGACATCAAGAAGCATTGTGTGTACTCAGTATCTCTAATTTCTCTCCCTCTCTCTTGAACCCATTCCAATGAACCTCCACCATCCACTACAACTGTTTACCCAAGGTCACAAGTGACCACCACATTGCTTAATCCTACAGTCATTTTATAGTCTGTAAATTACTTGATCTATCAGCATTTGACATAACAAATCACTACATCTGTTAATAAAGTCAGTTAATAGCCAATAAATTATTTTGGCACAATCAGATATTTGTTTGACAAAATTTCAATAAGTATACAATCTGGTCTTATACCACTCATGAAAATCAACTCCAAATCTAAATATAAAAAATAAAAGTATTAGATTGTTTCACAAATATTATAGAACATCTTTATATCTTGGATAATAGTCTTCCTAAACAAGATACAGAAAGTAAAAGCTCTAATGGATAAGATTAATAAAACCGACAACATCAAAGTACAACTTTGTAAGACAAAGGGCACCATAAATTAAGTAAAAAGACAGGAGAAAATGTTTCAACACATAACCAAGAGTTTTTATGCAGAATATATCAAGTACTCCTATAAATTAATAAGAGACAAACCACCCAGCAGAAATGTGGCCAAGGATATGAATAGCCAAATTGTCAGTGGAGGAAATATGAAATGCCAGCAACCATGAAGTGTTCACCCTTCCTAGAGATGACAGAAATACAAAATAAATCAACAAAGAGATATGCTTTAGGTATCAGATTGACAAACATTTATAAAGTTTGTGAGGTGTTGGGTATATGGAAAAATGAATCCACTCATATGCTATTGAAGCACAACTTGGAGAACACATTGAAAGTACCTATTAAAATTTTCTAAATGAGCATTTTCAATGGCCCAGCAGTTCTGTTTATCAATATCTATCCAGGAGATACCCTCACACAGGTGCAAAAGGAAACATGTACAAGAATATTCATTGTAATATTGTGATAGCAAAAACTGGAAACAACCCAAATGTGCACCAAAAGAAGAACAAAGGAGACGTAGTTTATTCATACTAATATGCAAGAGTGAAAAAGAAAGGGGACGGTCCAAGCAAATAGTTACAAAAGTATCTCCAATGTAGTTTTGAGTGAAAAGAGGAGGTTGCAGAATGAGGTCCATATTATACCATTTTCATTAAGCACACACACAACAAAAAGAAAAGATTATTTTTTCTACAGCAACAGCTGTGGTTAAAGGAGCCTTTAGCTTTATTCATATACAACTGTTAATCAATGAATTTTTTACAAAGGTACTGCATCATCTATTAATTGTATAATTAAAAGTTAATAATAAAAATTAAAATATATAAGACTAGTTCATTACAAGTTCATTATTTCCCAGACTTGACAATTTCAGCTACACTAAAGTAACTAAAAAATTAGAATATCCACAGGAGAATCTCAGTATAGGTGGGGGAAAAATCGGGCTTGGCTAACATTAGCAGACATTTTCACACTTTGGGGTAGCTGATATTTTGCTGTAGGACCATCTTAGCCTTGCAAAACTTTGGACAAAAATGCAAGTATTTGCCAGTATACAGCCAGTATATAAAACCAAGCAGGTTTTGATAATAAAACATAAAAGCTCGATTGTCACTATAAATCCAGCTCTTCACTGGCCAAAACCGGCTTTTAGGCTGTCTGATCCTATTTCTCCGTGAACAGGAGCCACAAAATTGATGGGCAAGCATCGCCACCCAGTAGCTATGGTTCACACTGCAGAGTTTGTCACTGTACCCTTTGTCTCCCAAATCTCAAACCAATGCTTCTGTCATTGGATATTCCTTAAAAGTTCAGTATTTTAGAAATTCAAGAGTTACCAAATTTTTAACTCTGACATAAAGATTTTTCAAAAGCCTACTATCTAGGGGCCGGCCCAGTGGCGTAGTGGTTAAGTTTGCGTGTTCCGCTTTGGCGGCCCGGGGTTCGCAGGTTAGGATCCTGGGTGTGGACCTACTCACCGCTCATCAAGCCATGCTGAGGCAGCATCCCACAAAGAAGAGCTACAACTCTACAACTATGATACACAACTATGTATTGGGGCTTTGGGGAGAAAAAAGAAAGAAAAAGAGGAAGATTGGCAAAAGGAAGATGTTAGCGCAGAGCTAATCTTCCTCAAAAAAAAACAAAAACAAAAACCAAAAACAAGAAAAAAAACAAAACAAACAAAAGCCTACTATCTATCATCATTGCCAGTTTTTAAAAGAACAGATATTTAAAACCAAAAAATCAGAGAGGCCATAATCTCAGATAAAAGGACAGTCTTGCTTATGAAAGAACAACGTAAAATTATAACACATTTCATAAATAGATATCCCATAACTATATCAATAATCGTGATGGTTAACTATGCTGTTAAATGTGTCAACTTCACTGGGCCACGAGACGCCCAGACAGCTGGCTAAACATTATTTCTGAGTGTGTCCGTGAAGGTGCTTCCGGAAGAGATTAGCATTTGAACTGGTGGACTGAGTAAGGCAGACAGCCCTCTCCAATGTGCGTAGGCCTCATCCAACCTGCTGAGGCCTGAGTAGAACAAAAAGGCAGGGGAAGGTTGAATTCTCTCTTTCTCTGCCTGACTGTTAGCGCTGGGACATCAGTCTTCTCCTGCCCTCTAACTTGAACTCACACCATTGTTGTTCCCAGTTCTTAGGCCTTTAGACTCAGACTGGAAGTGCACCACTGGCCTTCCTGAGTCTCCAGCTTGCAGACGGAAGATCATGGGACGCCTAAGTCTCCTATCGGTTCTGTTTCTCTGGAGACCCTGACAAATACAATAATATTTACATAATTCTCCTTTATCAATCTGTCTCAGCTTTATCAATAAAAGCAGAGCTGGAGACAAGGTCTTATACCCAGATACTTAATTTGGGAGGTACTGGGAGTGAGAGAGCAGGGAGAGGTGATATTCTCAGATGCATGGCCCCAATGCCTCATCCCAATCTCAGGTTTCCACCCCCTCCCTATCAAGGCCTGACTCCAGCATAGGAGACCTGCCAACAGTGTACATGCATCCTCCTCTGTAACTGTCACACCCGTGATGCAATCCCAGGCCTATGGCTTCTCTATAGCTGCAGGAGATGAAAGTGTTTTTAAACAGCAACATGGAGGCCTGCTGGTTTTCACAGCATGCCCTCACACAGCTGGCTGACCTGAACCTGGGCCAGGATTTTATAAGGGGAAATGCCTCTGTAAGAGAAAATGGGGTGGGGGAACCTGAGAAAGTGGGAGAGCCATCAGGCCACGGATGCAAGTCTGACTCTAAATGAGGGAGAGAGAGAGAGAAGGCCGGGTAGAAGTGTCCTACACTGCTATATAGTCTAAGGAAGGCTTGGTAAGGCCACTGAGGAGTCTTCAAGCGCAAGTGGACCATCAGAGGAGTCCATGCCTCCCAGGACCAGGTCTGCTTGAGTGTCCATCCCTGCCTCACTCAGTCACTGGGAGCAGTTCAAGGGAAGCATGACCTCAGTGCAAACAGAGGATAGATCTCATAGCCCAGCAGACTATTGACTTCATAGCTTTGGTTAATTATGTTCCCTGTAGTTGGAGACCTTTGAGGAGCAGTCTCCTGGCTACCACACCTTATCAGTCAGTTTTCCCTCATCACCCTCTGTATCAGTTTTCCCTGATACAGCCCCACAGAATGGTGAAACATCAGCCACATTTCACCACAGAACAGCAAAAACATGTTTCACAGACGATACAAGGCACATTCCAGTACAACAAAGTAATTTGAACTAGTCTTGAGAGTAGATTAAAACTAGATTAGTTTCAGGTATCAAGCAATGAAAAGAGAGAGAGAAAAGGAAGCAAGGGAGGTCGAAGAAAGAAAGACTTTGCCTTCAACATTTGGGACTAGTATTTGGGAATGCCCATCATGGATCATAATGGGCTGCAAGAGATCGTACAAGCCATAAAGTCAAAACACCTCATTCATTTCATGTATCGATTTTTTTTAAGCCTCTGATTTTAGAGGTGAGATCCAGAGAAGGGAGACAAATTCCTAACACGATGTAGCAAGTCAGTAGCAGAGCCAGGACTAGAACCCAGGTCCCCAGATTCGCGTCATTCATTCATGAGGGCTTCCCTTTTTCCTGGCTGCATGCTAAACTCTAGGAGTACAACATTGGTGAGGACTTTCCGAACAGACTGAAGATCTTACCTTCATGCTAAACTCTAGGAGTACAACATTGGTGAGGACTTTCTAAACAGACTGAAGATCCTACCTTCATGCTAAACTCTAGGAGTACAACATTGGTGAGGACTTTCTGAACAGACTGAAGTTCCTACCTTCATGCAACTTCAAAGGACGTTCTCAAGCTGGATCTCAGAAGAGGACTAAGAGTTTGCCAGACATCTGCAGGGACAGGAAGGCAGTGGGAAGGGCATTCGAGGCACTGTGTGCAAAATAGGCAGGCCTGAAACAGCACTGGGATTCAGAAGGCACAAGTGGAGCCCTCTGCCTCTAGATTGAAGGGCTGAGGGGCGAGGTTAGCTAGGGAGATGGATGCACTGTGAAGACAGCAGGGAATCCCTGCAGGGTTTCTGGCAGAGAATGACAATAATAAGAGCTACCCTCTAGCTCACTGTGGCTGGAGCACAGACTGAGTGGCCTGGTAGAGGATGGGAGCAGGGAAAGGCCGCAACAAGGGTAGGTAAGAAACGACGAGGGACACCGGCAAAGGGAGTGAACAGGGCAAGGGGAAGAACTTACCTGGAGATGCGCACACCCCTCCAGTGTTCCCCCTGCCGATGGCCAAGAAGCAAAGGGACTCGCAACAGGAAAGCACCGTGCGCAGGCCCGAGCCGGGCAGATACTTAGTAAACGTGCGCTGCGCGGGGAGGGAAGAGCGTTCAGGTGGACCTGGAGCGCGGAGAGAGGTCGCGCACTAGGTAGCATGGCCAGAACCACGTCCCCCTCGTCCACTCGCTTATGAACGGCGTACCCGGCTCCGCCCAGCCCAGCCCAGCCCAGCCCTCCCGCCTCCCTTAACCATTGGCTGCCCTCAGTGTCTTTGCCTTCAGCCAATAGGAAACGAGGCCTCCGGCGCTTCCGCCAGGGCGTAGGGTCAAGGGTCACGCAAGATGGCGGCGCCCAAGAGCGGCTGAGGCGTGCAGCGGAGAATGGCGCTGGCGGCCCTGGCGGCGGGGGCTTGGCTGGGGCGCCGGCTGACTTGCCTGGGGCCGGGTCGAGGGCACTGGACGGCGGCAGGGCGCTCACGGAGCCGGCGCGAGGCGGCAGAGGCCGAGGCGGCCGCGCCCGTTGTCCAGTACGTGGGCGAGCGCGCGGCCCGCGCCGACCGCGTCTTCGTGTGGGGCTTCAGCTTCTCAGGGGCGCTAGGCGTGCCCACCTTCGTGCTGCCCAGCTCCGGGCCCGAGCCCCGCGCCGGCTCACGGCCGCGTCGCAGGATCCAGTCTGTGCCCTACCGCCTGGAGCTGGACCAGAAGGTGCGGGCGGCCCCCTCCCTCCCTCCCTCCGTTCCGCCCGCCGCCTCTGCCGCTCCTCCCCGGGCTCTCGGCCTCTTGGAGAAGCTGCGACGCTGGTGGGGTCAGACTCCGGGAGGGCGCCCCTCGAGCGGCCGGAATCCCGCGGGGGGAAGGCGGTAGGGGCGCTGCCTACACGGATGGAGCGGCGGAAACGTCGGGTGTTGTGGCGGGTCGCGGCATCCGCACTTCCCCCGGGGGTCGGGGTTGTCTCCACAGTTCAGGGAGCAGAGGGAGGCTCAGAGAGGTCAAGGGACAGGCCCCAGGCCCCACAACTGGTAGATGGAGGTACAGTGGGATCCGCGCTCGGGCTGTCTGGCTCCAGAAGTTCTGATGTTAGGACAGCCGACGGCAAAACCTTAGGGACCTTGCGGGCCGGCTGGAGTCAGTAGACAAGTGGGAAAGGAAGTGTTAACTGCAGCAGGTACAGGGATGAGCGAGGAGGAGGAGGGGAGGTCCACACACTAGGATGCACAGGAGGCCTCTAAGTTGACTCAGATTTGAAAAGATGGCAGCAAAGGACAGCAGCTGGAGGGCGGCGTATCTCAACAGTCAGAGATGCAGACATGTGCTTAGGATAGGTTTGTTACCCAACCAGGGTCGTTTTGCTCTCCACGCGATTATTGCCAAGCACGGAGAGGACCAGTGTGCAAAGAAAAAGGATTTAATCACAAGGCAGCCAAGCGATGAGGTGGGAGAATCAATCTCAGACCTGCCTCCTTGAAAATGGGGACTGGGGGATGTGGGATAAGGGGGCAGGGCGGTCTGAAGTGTGGGAATAGATAATTGGAGGTAAGGAGAAGTGTGGTAATTGATGATCTTAGCAAGGGTAGTCAAGCTTCATGCCTCTTGATAGAACACATATTCACAAAATGGAGGTGTTACCATGATCTGAGGGTGGAGTTTTTAGCTCCTTGAAGTCAAAAAGGTCACTTGTGGAGCATTTCCGTAGGCCCAGTTGATGGGTTGGTGGTCTCAACTGGCCTGTACTGGACAAGGGGTCCTAACTCCTGAAAAACAGCTCAAACATCCCCTGAAAAACAGCTCAAACATCCCTTACCATGGTGACCCAGGCACCAAGGGAGATGTTATCTATAGGAACCTAGTGGGAGTCCCATAGTGTATTGCCTAAGCAGCAGTTAACAATGGGTAGGTGAAAAACTAAAAGCTATAATCAGTAATTACAAAAAAACTTGAGCTACTAGGTATCTAATCATCAATGGCTAACAGGTTACAGGTTTGGAAATCTTGGTGGGTGATGACAAAGAAGCAGATTTGACCGGTTTACTTCTAACTTTTCTGTCAAGAGTAACAGTGATCTTTAACTGCAAAGGGGAGATCAAGAGAAATGGAATTTATGCTCCACATGAATGAAAAGTTGGGTTGTTTGACTTCTTAATATTGAGTTGTAAGTGTTATTTATGTATTCTGGGTAAAGGTCCTTTATCACATATATGATATATGCAAATATTTTCTGCCAGTCTATGGCTTTTCTTTTTATTTTCTTAATAGCGTCCTTTGAAGAGCAAGTTTTTAATTTTAAAGAAATTGCATTCATCCGCTTTTCTTCTATGGATTGTGCTTTTGGTGTATCTAAGAAATCTTTGCCGAACCCAACATTGCAAAGATAATTTTTCTATGTTTTCTTCTAGGAGCTTCATAGTTTTAGTTCTTATGTTTAGATCTATGAGCCAACCATTTGAGTTGATTTTGGTGTATGGTGTGGGGTAGGGGCCTTTTTACATGCGAATATCCAATTGTCCTAGTATCATTAGTTGAAAAGACTATCCTTTCCTTATTGAATTATCTTGGCACCTTTGTCGAAATCAGTTGACCGTAAATATAAGGGTTTATTTCTGTACTCTGAATTTTGTTCCAGTAATCTATATGTCTACCCTTATGCTAAAATTACACTCTCTTGATAACTAGCCTTATAATAAATTTTGAAATTGGGAAATGTAAGTCCTCCAACTTGTTCTTGTATTTAAAAATTGTTTTGGCTATTCTGGGACTTTTGCTTTTCCATACAAATTTTAGGATTTGCTCATCAATTTTTGCAAAAAAACTTGCTGAGATTTTGATAGGGATTATGTTGAATCTGTACGTCGATTTGGGCATAAATGCTATCTAAACAATTTTGAGTCTTCCAATCTATGAACGTGGAATGTCTCCCCATTTAATTAGGTCTTTAATTTCTCTCAACTGTGTTTTGTAGTTTTCAGTATACAACTTTTGCATTTCTTTTGTTACATTTATTCGTAGGCATTTTATTCTTTTTGGTAGTATTTTGATAGAATTGTATTCTCAATTTCATTTTCGAATGTTCATTGCTAGTATATAAAAATAGAATTGTTTTTTCTATATTGACCTTCTATCTTATGACTTTGCTGAACTTGTGTATTCTACAGATTTTTGTGTATTCCTTAGGATTTTCTACATACAGGATCATGTTGTCTGCTTGTCTGTGAATAAAGACAGTTTTACATCTTCATTTCCAATTTGAATGCCTTTTATTTCTTTTTCTTGCGTGATTGGATAGAACCTTCAGCACAGTGTTGAACTGAAGAGGCATTCTTGCCTTGTTCCTGATCTTAGGGGAATAGCATTCAGTCTTTCACCATTAAGTGTTACCTTAGCTGTAAGTTTTTCATAGATGCCTTTTATCAAGTTGAGGAAGTTCCCTTCTTGTCCTACTTTGTTGAGAGTTTCTGTTCTTTTTTTTAAATCATGAATAGGGATTATATTTTGTCAAATGCTATTTCCATGTCTATTGAGGCGATCGTGTGATTTTTGTTCTTTATTCTATTAATATGACATATTACATTAGTTGATCTTTGGATGTTAAACCAACCTTGCATTCCTGGGAAAAAGTCTGTTTGTTCTTGGTGAATAATCCATTTTAGGCTGGGTTGGTTTTGCTAATATTTTGTTGAGGATTTTTTTCTTGTGATGTCTTTGGTTTTCTTATCCGGGTGTTGCTGGACTCATAGAATGAATTTTTGGAAAGGTTTGAGAAGAACTGGTATTAGTTCTTATTTAAGTGTTTGATAGAATTCACCAGGGAAGTAAGTCTTCTGGTTCTGGGCTCTTCTTTGTAGGAAGAGTTTTTATTACTAATTCATTTTTTTAAAACTTGTTATAGATATATTGAAATTTTCTATTTCTTCTTGAGTCAGCTTGGGTAATTTATATCTTTCTGGGAATTTGTCCATTTCATGTCAGTTATCCAATTTGTTGGCATAAAGTTGTTTGTAGTATTCACTTATGAGCTTCTAAATTTCTGAAAGGTTGGTAGTGATAGCCCTTCTTTCATTTCTGATTTTGGTAATTTATATTTTCTTGCTTTTTTTCTTGGTCAGCCTAGCTAAAGATTTGTCAACTTTATTAATCTTTTGAAAGAACCAAATTTTGGTTTAATTCATTTTCTCTGTTGATTTTCTGTTTTCTGTTTCATTGATTTCCACCTGAATTTTTACTATTTTCTTTCTTTGCTTGCTTTGGGTTTAGTTTGCTCTTTCTAGTTTCTTAAGGTGGAAGGTAAGGCTATTGTTGAGGTCTATTTTCTTTTGTAATATAGGTGTTTAAAGCTGCATTTAAAGCTTTAAACTAAAGTTTAAAGCTAAAGTTATAATTTTCTCTCTAAGAACTATATAGCTTCAGCCCCTGAATTCTATGTTGTATTTCTTCTGTCTTCATTCAGCTTGTTTTTTCAGTTTTCTTTCTGATTTCTTCTTTGACCCATGAGTGAGTTATAAGGGTTTAATTTCCAAATATTTATCATTTTCCTAATTTCTTTATTTGTTAATTTCCAATTTAATTGTGTTGTGGTTAGAGAACATGCTTTAATTTCAGTCCTTTTAAATGTATTGAGACTTGGTTTTATAGCCTAGCATATGGTTTATCCTGGAGAATGTTCCATGTGTGCTTGAAAAGTATGTGTATTCTGCTGTTGTTTGGGTGGAATGTTCTGGAGATGTCAGGTTAAGTTGGTTGATAGTTTCTTGGTTAACCTATGTTTGCTCCAACTGTTATCCACTACCTCAGGTAGCTTCAGTGTTCATCATTAGCCTCTGATTGTTTTCAACAAACATCCCTGGGGGAAAGGCTGTTTGCACTGGGTGATGTCTGGGTCAGGTCAAATAAATAGAGCCTTGTGAATGGGGTCTTGCAGGGAACCACCAGAGAGATCAAATGAGAATTCTCTGGGAATGGGGCTATGAAGTTGCTCCAATCCCATCCTGCCTTCTCCAATGGCTGCCAGACTGCTGATTTCCACTGAAATTGTGAGCTGTTGGTGTTCAAGGCTACTGCAGAGCTGAGGAGAGGTGGATGGGAATAGGTCAATTTAAAATGCTACAAAGCTTCCTGTTCTTGATGAGATTCAGCTGCTTTTTTGAGTAAACATTCCCCAGATTACTTTAAGTCTTTGGTTCATTTCCAGAATTTTGGAAAGGTTGATTTTGACAATGTTTGCCAGTGTTCTTGTTGCTCTACCATTTTCACTGATGTCACTCAATCCCTGTCCTTGTACTGTAATTACTGATGTGGTTGGATCACATCTGCCATTTTGCTCTTTGTTTCTGTATGTCTTTTTTGTTTCTTTCTTCTTCCTTTGCTGCCTTCTTTTGTGTTAAATAGGTATTTTTCTAGTGGACCTTTTTAATTCCTTTGTTGGATGTTTTACTATATTTTTTGAGGTTTTTTTTCTTTTTTTTCATAGTTGCTCTTGGGATTGCAATATGTCTTAAATTGTCACAATCTACTTCAGGTTAATAGTGATCTAATGCTGAGGAAACTATAGGAACTTTGTTCCAACATAGCTCCATTTCCTCCTCTCTCCTTTGTGTGGTTATTGTGGTGTATATATTACATCTTTATACATTTTAAGCCCAACAATACAATTTATAATTATTATTTTACTCAGTTGTCTTTTAAATCACTTAAAGGATGAAGGGATAAAAAATATATTTATGCAGTGTTTTATATTTAACTTTATAATTACTTTCACTAGTGTTATTCATTTCTTCCTGTGATTTTTAGTTACCATCTGCTGTGATTTCCTTTTAGCCTGAAGGATTTCTTTTGTTCTTGTTAAGACAGGTCTGCTAGCAGTGAATTCTCTCAGTCTTTGTTTGGGAATGTTTTTATTCCATCTTCATTTTTTTTTTTTTAAGTTTAGTTTTGCTGGGTATAGAATTAATGCTTGGTTGACAGTTTTTGTCTTTCAGCATTTTGAATATGTCATTCTACTGGTTTCTGTCTCCTATTAATCTTACCGTTGTTGCCTTGTACTTGATGAGTCCATTTTCTTTTGATGCTTTTAACATTTTGTCTTCCAACAGTTTAGCAGTGATTTGTTGAGGAACTTTGATCTGTAGATTTATGTTTTTCATAAAATTTGGTAAGTTTTCTGCCATTATTTCTTTTTATGTTTACGTATTTCTTTCTGCCTCTCTTGCCCTTCTGTGACTCCCAGTTCATAAATGTTAACACAGTTGCTGTTGTGTCATAGGTCTCTGATGCACTATTCATTTTCAATATTTTTCTTTTTTTCTGTTCTTCAGAGTGAATAATTTATGTTGACTTTTTTTTTTTTTTTGGTGAGGAAGATTAACCCTGAGCTAACATCCGTTGCCAATCCTCCTCTTTTTGCTGAGGAAGATTGGCCCTGGGCTAACATCCATGCCTGTATTCCTCTACTTTATATGGGACGCCACCATAGCATGGCTTGACAAGTGGTGCATCAGTCTGTGCCTGGGATCTGAACCTGCGAACCCCAGGCCGCCGAAGCAGAGTGCACAAACTTAACTGCTGTGCTGCTGGGCCGGCCCGTATGTTGACATTTCTTCAGGTTAACTGATTCTTTTTTCTGCCGTCTCAAATCTGCTGTTGATCCTATATAGTGAGTTCTTTATCTTGTTATTGTACTTTAAAATGCTAGAATTTCCATTTAAGTTTTTAGTGTTTTTATTTCTGTATTCAGTGTCCATATTTGTCAAGTCATTGTCATCATATTTTCATTTAGTGTTTTAAACATGGTTTTAAAATATTCTTTAAACAGTAGTTCATTGAATTCTTTGATAAATCCAATATCTGGGTCCACTTCTTGTCAGTTTCTGTTGGCTGCTTTTTCCCTTCAGTATAGGTCACACTTTTATTTCTTTGCAGGTCTTGTACTTTTTTGTTAAACACTGGAATTTTTGATGATATATTATAACAACTTTGGATTCTGATATTTTTCCCCCTGAGTTGCTTCTTTAGTAGCTTTTATAGACTTGAGCTATAGAATCAGTCTCCCCTTCTGTGCATGGCCACTGATGTCTTTGCTCAGGTTTCTGTTTTGTCCCCCTCCCTCTTTGTTTTGAGCCTGGCTTCTTGATGGTTGTCCCCTGTCTGCATACCTTTGTGATCAGCCAATGATTTGGACACAGGTTGTGCTCAAACACCTTGAGCTTCTAAGATTTCTACCCTTTACCTTTGATTCTGTGTGTGGGTTGGTAACCACATCAAAGTTCAATCTGTTCTTCAGTCTCCTCAGCTTTACTTTCCACTGGGTGCTTAGGTCTCCTCTATCCATTCATGCAGTTTCCCAGTCGGCTGTGGATGTGTGCAGAGCCTTCGTCGACTCTCTCATTTCTGGTATCTTCCCATTAAATTTCTGGCTGGTCTGCCTCTCCTCTTGCCCCAATCAGGATTGCAACCTGAGTTGTGGACTTTCCCTGTTTGTTTCCTACTGATTTTGCTGCTGGGCATGAGTTTTCACCCTCCACCCCAAATTAAGTCTGTCCTTTCTGGCAACAAAGCTGATAGTTTTTATGGCCAGCCCTGCCCTTTTAAAACTTCTGTGCTAACTGAACTGGAGGAGATGGAACAGTACAAGACAAGAAGTCTAGAGACTCCTGCTATTCTTACCTGTAATTCTAGCAGTCCTTCAGGAATAATTTCTCATTTTATATGCCTTTCATGGATTTCTCAAGCCCTGAAATGGTTGGTTTTTTTTTACAGTTTTGTCCATTTTTATACTTAACGTTTTGGTGAGAGATCTACTAGCTTCTTCACACTATGGTAGTTAGAAGTCCTTTCCTGGTGCATTATTATAACACACATTACTTAATGCTGATTCTGTGTCTGGTATTGTTCAAAGCCTTTTCCCACACTAGCAGATTTAGTAACACAGTAGGTGCTCCCCAAGTATTTGTTGAATGTTGAATAAACAGCTACCACAAGCAATGAGAAAAAGCATAGTGTGCTGGGCCTCATCTGTGGCCTCACTCCTTTTCTATATTTCCTGCCCTGTGGTCAGAGGCTGGCTCCTGCCTCTCCACTGGGTCATTTCTGTGGAGGTGGAGCCGTTCCAGAAGGCCAGGGAACTGAGGTTTTTTTGACTCTCACAAGGGTGCATGTGTAAATGTTCCCTGTGAATGTGAGAGGAAAATACCACAAGGAAAAGGAGGGATGTATCACTTTGGGATGACTTGATTAAACAAGTTATCAACAAGTCAAGTTTAAAGGAAATATTTAGCTAGCTTTCTGGAAGAAATGCTGGAATTAAAAAAGATTTCCTCACATTTGTTCATTATTAGTGATAAGCTGGCATTTTCATCAGGATTAGGTTAGATTTACATGTTGTCTCTGAGATTGGCTACAAAGGCCTGTGATAAACTGTAAACAGCCAAGAGAGAGTGGTTGGGGGTCTTTAGGGTAACTGTATATTTTGTCATCCAGTTGGTTTGAGAGCGAAGGTCGGGACATCAGGTGTAAACCAGGACTATCCCAGGCCACCTGCAAAGGTGGTCACTCTGGGTTTTGTGGAAACAGGGTTGACTCTAAAGCCAGGCTGCTTTTGGTTTGCTTCAGCCCCACTGAATCCTCAGTTTCCTCATGTGGCCAGTGAAGGTGAGAATTGATAACATGTGTGTGGGTGAAACACCCAGCAAAGTCACTGGGCTATGAATGTGTCATGTTCACTGTAGCTGTGGTATGAAGTCTTCTTCATGGCAGGGTTTGAGAGTGCCACAGTGCAGCATCAGGGTTAAGAGTGCATTCTGGAATCAGACAGCCTCCACTTATTAGCTGTGTGACTGTGTTAGGCGAGTTACTTAATCTCTAGGAGCCTCAATTTTCTCCTCTACCGAATACCCTTCGTACTACCACCAATAATAACAGTAAGGACATGACATTGCCCTTACCTTAAGTCAGGTGGTATTTACTGTAGGGGTTTTGGCTCTGTTAACTCATTTAGTCCTCACAACAACCCAGTAAGAGAGACACTATTATGATCTCCACTTCAAGTAGAAGGAAACAGACGCAGAGAGGTTGAGCAGTCTATCTCAGGTCACACTGCTGGTATCACAAATCAGTTAATGCTTTATGGGAACTCTTTTTCAGATTTCATCTGCTGCCTGTGGCTATGGATTCACACTGCTGTCCTCTAAAACCAAGGACGTGACAAAAGTTTGGGGAATGGGACTCAACAAAGATTCTCAGCTTGGATTTCACAGGAGCCGGAAAGATCAAAGTGAGCACTCTCCCCTTGGCTTTCTCTGCTGTGATTGGTCTGAGAAACCTCCCTTTGACTTTCAGGAATATGATGACATAAACCAAACCATAACAACCAAATGGATGGAGTCTTTAAAGACATGTTGTTTGACACCACCTGGACCAGATTATTTTTCAGCCTGTTTGTAATAACATTAAACCTTTAGGCAAAAGGGCATTTGCTGATAAGTAAAGATGTTGTTTTTTAGCCCCACAGAGATGACCTTTCTTTCCTAGCTTGAGATAGCCTGAAACACTCTATAGCGCCTAGAATGTAGTCTGGGGAAAAAATTCAAAGAAATCCTTAGGCTGGAACTTTATTCCAGATATTTGAAACTTGGATTGAAGCGTTAGAAATGATTTGTGATGACATTTTAAAAAGTAGACGTTAGTCAATCGATATTGTGAGTACAATAAGGAACATTTTTTAAAATAAAGGGGAGATTACTCAGAAGTACATACTGGAGAAACCTTTCTTTTTTTTTGGTTCTCTCATTCATAAGCAAATATATTTTTATAAAATTTTGATCATAGCATATATTATGTTTTCTGCCTTTTTTGATTAATTTTACATCAGAATTCCTTTTGTAGTTAATATTGACATCTTTATTAGCTATAAGATGCCACATTACATTTCTTTATAGCTTTTATTAGGAGCAACTGTAAATATACACAGAAATAGACAGAATAGGATAATGCACCCCATGGACCGTCGCCAGGTTCAGCTGTGATCAACTCATGATGGTCTTATTTTACTCATTTCCCCCACCTTCCCCCTCGATAAATTTGGAACAAATCGTAAGATTATTGATTTCGTTTGTAGATATTTCGGTACCTAGTTAAAAAATAAGGACTCTTTAAAAAAAACATAAATACAACATCATCACACCTAAAAATAAACAGTATAATCCCTTAATATCAAATATCCAGTTAGTGTGCAAATTTCCAGTTCTTTCATAAGTGTTATTAGGTTTTTATTTTACTTTTAAAAATTTATTTGAATCAAGATCCAGGTGAGGTCCAGACTTTGCAATTGGTTGATAAGAGTTTTAAAAGTCTTTCAAGTTTTTGTAATCTTTTTTCCTTGAAATTTATTGAAGAAATCACATTGTTTATCCTATAGAATTTTCCATCTGGAGTTTGCTGAATGCATCCCTGTGGTGCTGTTTGACATGATCCTCTGTATTTCCTGTCAATTGGTAGTTGGACCTACAGCCAGATTCCGTTTCAATGTTATGTATTTACTGCGTCCTAGGCCCTTAGGGGTCTATGCAGGGCAGGTAGTAATGGGGGACGTGAGTCACTTTTCAGTATTTTAAAATACTGCATATTTTCTGCTAATAAGGCTGTATAAGCTAACAACATTGTCCAGTTTCTTTGATTTTACTTAGAATCATATCATCTCATTGTGGTAAACCAATTATTCCATGCAGATCAAAAGCTCTGTCTGAAAATCATACCAGTCACAGATGAATATTAATGGGCAAGTATATTACTATAACAGTAATAATGCCATCTATTTGGTAGACAAAATCTTTTTAAACATGGAGATCATAGGAGAAAATAGGGGATCATTAGTGGGAAGTAGGTTGAGAACCAGTGCATTCTCAGATCTTCTCCTCAACTCCAGCCTCCATTGTAAATATTCTGAAGGTCATTGTTTAAAACTTGCAAGGGGACCAATCTGGCTTCTCCAGAAGGATTTTAAAGAGCAATAAGGTTCTTCTTTAGAGTGACTTCTGAAAAACGTTCCCCCCTGCTTGCTTATTTAAATATTAAAATTTTCTCTTTTAATAGATAATGTACTTGCATCAGTCAGAACCCTAAAGGCAGAGTAGAACATGTGGTGAAGAGTCTGCTTTCCACCTCTGTCCTCCCAGCATCATGGTTTCTCCCTGCTGTAGACAACCTGTGTTAACAGTTTCCAGTTTATTTTTCTTGAGAGATTTCATGCATATGCAAGCAAATGCATCTATGTATTATTTTTGTTTCCTTTTAATATAGGTGGTGTCATGTAATATATGCTGTTCTTCACCTTACTGAGAAATCTTAGTGGGTATTGCAGGAAGAAAATGCTTTTACTTTCCTGAAAAATTCAAATGGTACTAAATGACGTGTGAAGAGCTTTAATAAGACTAAGGATGCTTTTCAGTAACCCAGTGTGTAATGGAGGCACTGTGGTGCAGTGGGTTGGGAGTTGGGTACCAGGGTTCTAGTCCTCGCTCTGCCGCTAACTTATGTGCCTTGAGTAAGTCATTCTGATCTCTGACTGCATAACAATGTGAGGGTCAGACAGTATGATCTCTAATATTAGAAATGCTCTGACTCTCCATCAGTGTACTGACCCTGGTTGTGTTTGTTTCAGCGAGGGGATATGAGTATGTTTTGGAGCCCTCACCCGTCCCACTGCCTCTGGACAGACCTCAGGAGACACAGGTGCTACAGGTCTCTTGTGGGAGAGCTCACTCTCTCATCCTGACAGACGGTGAAGGAGGTGAATTGACCTGTTCGAGATTGATGGAGGGTGGGGGAACTGCTTTCTTACTATTGGGCCTGAAGAGGCTCATTTGATTGAGCCACCTCTATTGGTATTTCCCGAGGAAATCAGTAGGATGGCTCAAGAGAGCTGTATGGGGCAGACCTTCCTAACTCTTTTATGTTCTCTACTCTCTGGTTACTGGGAAATGTCAGGTATTTATAAACATGACAGCGCACACCAGGCAACTTCATCAAGGCCTCCCTTTGCTGTGAAGTCACCAAGCCAGGCTGCGTGTAGATAGCTTTTTCTATTGTACTGAAAGGAACCTGTTTGCTAACACTTTTAAGTGGTGGAGGCTTTCAGAGTCCAGGCCTCAAGGGTAACCCTGACTCTCTCCAGAAGAGTGGTTGTTTCCAGGGAAAGGCCAACTTGACTAAATCTTTCAAATTTCATTTTTTGGCTAAGTGTGCCTTGTAGGAAAAGGCAAAGGTAGTGTTTAGGAACTCTTTTAAGAGGGGACTTGCATTGAGGGCAGCCTGGTGACAGGTCCAACAAGTGGAGGTCCTGAGGGCTTTCATAGGAGGTGCTCATCTCCTCACATGGAATTCCTGAGGCAGAACGAGGGCCCTGAGGGGAAGCAGAGGGAAAGTACAGGTGGCCGAGCCTGTTGCAGCAGGTCTGGACCCCAGCATGCCTGGAGGTGTGCCTGCACTTGCTGGGAATGTTGGAGAAGGAAACCCAGTGGCAAGTGGGGTGAGCAGCTGGACTGGGACCACTTTCCCGACCCACTTCCAGTCTTGACATTCTAGGATTTCCTGAATCTGCAGAACTGATTTCATTGGTGGTGTTATTCTTTAGTCTTCAGCCTGGGAAACAACTCTTATGGGCAGTGTGGAAGGAAGGTGGTTGAAAATGAAATTTACAGGTGAGTTTCCACAAGGACTTCCCCTCCCCAAGTTGTGTTGAGCGTTAAACATCTCTGGAGTGATTACTATGTGATAGACCCACAGAGCAGTAAAAAGCAAGGTTCCTCATGCCTGAGAGGAGCAGTGAGCGCTCCCCAGAGAGCTGTGGAGAGTGTTGTTGCATCACAGGGGGAGCTCCGTGCATCAGCCTGGTGGGAGGGAGGGCACATGAGCATTGATTGGGATGCCTGGACCTTCTTTGGATTCATTCTTTATTTTTAGCCAAATCAATTAACTTAAAGAATTCCTCTCTGTTTCAGTCCTATTCATTTTAGTCTTTGAAAACATTTTCCCCTACTTCACATTATTCTGGTGGGTCTAAACACCAGTCTCAACTCTGGCAGCATATTAAAATCACCACAGGATTTTGTTTGTTTTACTTTCACACCTGGATCTAACTCTGCCTTGTATTTGACCTTGAGAGTTTCTCTAACAGTTACTGTGTGCATTTGGGGCCGCCAGTTAGGGGTGACAAGGAGGGGCCAGAACCCCACGGTGCTTACCATGACCATATCTCTTACTTCTCCCCTAATTGCTCCTGGCCGTAGTGAAAGTCACAAAGTCCATAGAATGCAGGACTTCGATGGACAGGTGGTACAGGTAAGGGTCGTGGGCTGAGAGCCACTCATTCTGCCCCCCTGGGGCGCTTTTTTGAAAGGGTGAAAGTTGGGTGGGGTGATGACAAATTTGTTAGGGGAACTTTCTGAATTAATAAATTATTTTAGTGAAAATTATTGCCTGCATTCTATAGGCCAGGATGTATGGTAGATCATGGGGTACAAAGTTAAATAAGGTTTGGGGGATGATACTCTAGTGGGAGAGACAGGTTAAAAACTAGATGTACCACACCACACTGTGCGTGTTCCATGCTGCCTTTATCTTGCTCATCATTTTACTCCCATCCCTGGGGCACTACCTGGCACATGGTAGGTACCAATAATAAATACTTAAAGACATAAATGAATGCATACAGAGAGTGCCATAAGAGTACCAAAAGGGGATTGTTAAGTCTCCCAGGGGTGAAATGGACAGGAGAGGAGGGATCGTGGAGGAGGTGGCAGAGGAATTTACCAGATAGACTGGGGATGGGTGTTAGGCAAGGTTTCATGGCAGAGAGGAGGGGGCAGGTGGAGACTTTAACTGCTGAGAGCATGCGGGGTGGCTGGAGTTTGGTATGCTTACAGGAGAGTGCTGTGGGATAGGCTGGAAGACAGGTGGAGAGTGAAGGATGCAGGGTTTTGTAGAGTTGGTCGGGGGGAGCGGTGATGAAGGCCACTTGGGAAGCCGTGGGGAGACATGTAAGGAGAATTGACTGGATTTGGGACTTGATAAGATATACACGGAGTGAGCTAGAAGGAGTTGAGCATGACTCCACAGGCAAATGAGTGGCTGCTGATGTTCTCAACCCAGATGGGGGAGTGTCGGAGGAGGAGCAGACTTGGGTTGGGTGGGAGGGGGAAGCGAGGAGGAGGTAGAGAGTGAATTTGCTTTTAAAGTTGCAGTAGAGTGTAGTGCTTCTTGCATAGGCTTCAAAGTCACATGGATGCGAGTTCAAGTCCCTGCTTCTCCGCATATTAACTGGATGACTTTGGGCAAATTACCAACCTTTTCTGAGATTCAATTTCTTATTAGGTGGTCTTGGTTATTGACTTAGCACAGTGCCTGGCATAATGAGTGTTCAGTAAAGGGTGCTTTTCATTAGGCAGTTAGAAAAGCAGGTCTGGAATTCAGTAGAGTTGTTGGGACTGGAGATAACAGTGTAGAGGCGACAGAGAAGGGCTTGGAAATGTATGCAACCTCCCAGGGGAGAGGGAAGAGTAGGAGAAAAGAGGGCAGAAGATAGACCTTGGAGAAAGATTCCAGCACTGAAGGGGATTAAGTAGAGGCTGAGCTAGTGACAAAGATTAAAAGCTATTAGAGAGGCAGAAGAGAGGGATGGGGAAGAGAAAGGCTTATGGAGGAGGGAGTGGTTCCTTAGGGATAGAATGGGATGGAGGAGATCTTGGGTTTGCTCCTTAGGACATGTGGCCCTTTCCTTTACCAAGAGCAGTTTCAGTGGAGTGGGAGACAGAAGCTAGACTGCTGTGGAGTGCGAAAGAATAAGGTGTGGAGGTAGTGTGGGGCAACCTGCCTGGACCTGGCCCCTTCGAGGCTCAGGAACAGTAGGGAATGCTACCGTGCTTTGGGTCCGTTGACCAGGACACTGGGCTTCCAAGGATTCCTTCTCATCAACCTTCCCTCTCTTTGTCTCATAGGTCGCCTGTGGTCAGGACCATAGTCTGTTCCTAACAGATAAAGGAAAAGTCTATTCTTGTGGATGGGGCGCGGATGGACAAACAGGTAGTGGACCTTACACCCCCCTTGGGATGGTGCAGTATGGAGCTGTGAGCGGTGGGGCTCTCATGGGCTAGAACCACCTGCCTTAATTTGATTCTTACCCCTCTTATCACTTTCTCGGGACACTATTCTGTTTGTCCCTTCCCCTTACTCCTGACTCCCATGGAAATGAACTGATTGGATGGAGGAGCAAATGAAGGGTTGGATGGAGGATTAGAGCCACCCCTCAACAAAGGAGTTCAGAGCCTTTCTCTCAGCAGAGAGAGGGAACTGAGCCTTTTAAAGAAGAAACAAGGGCCACCTAAAAGGAGCTCCATTTAACTGATTTGAGAAGAATGTAATTAAGGGAGGGAGGAAAGAGGGAGAAGCTTTATCAACCTTGTATATTTATAATCTTTTTGTTTCTGATATTTGTCTGAAGGGAGGGCCTTTAAATTTAAGATTTAAATCTTGTATAAATCTTCAATAATCCTACCACCACATCAGATCATCTTTGTTCATGTTCTTGTGTTTTCTTCCAGTCCTTGTTCATATGTGTACAACATTTATATTGTAACATAGCATAGGTGTGCCTTTATTTATTTATTTACTTTTTGTGTGTGAGGAAGATCAGCCCTGAGCTAACATCTGCCAATCCTCCTCTTTTTGCTGAGGAAGACTGGCCGTGGGCTAACATCCATGCCCATCTTCCTCCACATTATATGGGACGCCGCCACAGCATGGCTTGCCAAGCGGTGCGTCGGTGCGTGCCCAGGATCTGAACCGGCGAACCCCGGGCTGCCGCAGCAGAGTGTGCGCACTTAACTGCTGGGCTGGCCCCTCACAGTTATGGTTTTTAATATTTGTATGAGATAGCATTGAATTAATTTACCTTAAGGTAATTCAGCATTTAATCATTTTATCGAATAATTACTTAATCATTACCCTGTTGGCAGGAGGCATACGTTTTGTGGGGTGGGGTACAGTGGCCATTGGAGATGTTATGACATTTATCGTGTATACATATATAGCTTTTTCTTTCATTTGGGTTATTGCCCTAGGATAAATCCCAGGAGTGGGTCAAAGAGTTAGGATATTTTTACTGTTGTCAGAATGCATTGTTAAATTGTTTTCCAGAAGTTTCACCTGTTTATACTGCCAGCAGCAATGGGTAGAAGTACCACTTTATACATAACCTCACGAGCAATGAGTATTGTCAATTTAAGTCTGCTAATTTCATTATCTTGCTAGTTTTTTTTTTTTTTTTTTTTTTGCTGAGGAAGGTTGGCCCTGAGCTAACATCTATGCCTATCTTCCTCCACTTTGTATGGGACGCCGCCCATGGCTTTGACAAGCGGTGTGTCAGTGCATACCCGGGATCCGAACCTGTGAACCCTGGGCCGCCAAAGCGAAGTGCGTGCACTTAATTGCCTGCGCCACCGGCCCGGCCCCACTGTGCTAGTTTTTTAAATGGGCATTTGTTTGGTAACTATAAAGTTGAAGCTTCTCTTTATTTTTAAAATGTTGATATGAGTAACTTGTAAAAATCAGCTTTTTATAAAAGTAGGAAAAATGTTGGTAGATTCTGACAGCAGAGACAGGAATGAGGTGAAAAGTAGAAGTCCCACTTGCTGAAGATAACCATGCTTCACAGTGTCTTGGTGCCATTCCAGAAACTTGTGGTCACATGGTGCGCCCCCTCTGGCCTCCCTGCCCTTGCTCGGCAGGCTCTGCGTCCAGCCCCATGGCCTTGCACTCAGTTCCTGGAGCGTGCCCTCCTCTTGGCTCCATAGGGCCTTTGCACATGCTGTCCCTTTAGCCTGGAACACTCTTCTTTGCTCCCTTTTTCCTCCTCTGGGCCTCAGCTCAGGTGTCATCTCTTCAGTGACCATTCTTTCTAACCCAGTGGTTCTCCTTCTTCTTTGCAGGTGCTCTCTTAGCATCCTGTTCCTTTTTTTCATGACCCTTCAGCAAGTTGAATCATTTTTTAAAAATCTTTTTGATTATATAAGCATTACGGTATATACCAAGGATGATGTGTAGGCAGTAGTACTTCCCAAATTGATCTTCAGTGCAATCCCTCTCAAAATTCCAGCTGCCTTATTTGCAGAAATGGACAAACTGATCCTAAAATTCTTATTGAATTGCAAGGGACCACAAATAGCCAAAAATTTTTCAAAAAGTACAAAGTTGGAGGACTCACTTTCTGATTTCAAAATTTACTACAGAACTACAGTAATCAAAACAGTGTGGTACTTGCATAAGAGTAGACATAGATCAATAGAATAGAATTGAGTCCAGATGTAAACCCATACATCTGTGATCCAATATTTTTTTATTGAGGTATAATTGACATACTACATTATATTAGTTTTAGGTGTGTGACATAATGATTTGATATTTGCATATAATTCTGAAATGATCACCACAGTAAGTCTGGTTAGCATTGATACATAGTTATAGAATTTTTTTTTCGTGATGAGAACTTTTTCAGTTTTACTCTCTTAGTAACTTTTAACTATGTAATACAGTGTTATTAACTATAGTTGCCATGCTATACATTACATCCTCATGACTTATTTATTTTATAACTGGAAGTTTGTACCTTTGGCTCCCCATTTCATTTCACCCATTTCACCCATCCCTCACTCTGCACCTCTGACAACCACCAGTATGTTCTCTGAATCTATGAGATTGGTTTCTTTTTCTTTGTTTGTTTTTAGATTCCTCATATAAGTGAGATCATACAGTATTTGTCTTTCTCTGTCTGACTTATTTCACTTGGCCTAATGCCCTCGAGGTATATCCATGTTGTTGCAAATGGCAAGATTTCAATCTTTTTTATGGCTGAATAGTATCCCCTTGTATATATGGACCACATTTTCTTTATATGATCTATTATTTTTGACAGGAGTGGTAACACCATTCAGTGGGGAAAGAATCGTCTTTTCCACACATGGTGCTGGGATGACTGGATGTCCACATGCAAAAGAGTGAATTTGAACCTCTACCTCACACCATCTATGAAAATTAACTCAGAAGGGATTGAAGTCATAAATCCAAGAGCTAGAACTATAAAACTCTTAGAAGAAAACATAGGTGTAAATTTTTGTAACCTTGGATTAGGCAGCAGTTTCTTAAATACGACACCCAAAGCAAAAACGAAGAAAGAAAAAAAAAAATAAATTGATCTTCATGAAAATTAAAAACTTTTGTTCATCAAAAGACACTATAAAGAGAGTGAAAAGGCAACTCACAGAATGGGAGAAAGTATTTGTAAATCATATATCTGATAAGGGTCTAGTATCCAGAATATATAAAGAACTCTTACAACTCAATAACAAGACAACAGCCCAATTAACAAATGGGCAAACGATTTGTGAAGTCATTTCTCTGAAGAAGAAAAACAAATGGCCAATAAGCACACGGAAAGATACACACATAATTACTCATCAGGGAAATGCAAATCAATACCACAATGAGATACCACCTTACATCCCATAGGATGGTTACTATTAAAAAGCCCCCAGAAAATAACGTGTTGGTGAGAATGTGAAGAAATTGGAACCCTCATACATTGCTGGTGGGAATGTAAAATGGTGCAGCCGCTGTGGAGAACAGTTTGGCCATTCCTCAAAAAGTTAAACGTAGGGGCCGGCCCGGTGGCGCAAGCGGTTAAGTGCGCGTGCTCCGCTGCGGCGGCCCGGGGTTCGCTGGTTCGGATCCCGGGTGCTTACCGACGCACTGCTTGGCAAGCCATGCTGTGGCGGCGTCCCATATAAAGTGGAGGAAGATGGGCACAGATGTTAGCCCAGGGCCATCTTCCTCAGCAAAAAAAGAGGAGGATTGGCGGATGTTAGCACAGGGCTGATCTCCTCACAAAAAAAAAAAAAAAAAAAAAAGTTAAACGTAGAATTACCGTATGACCCAGCAATTTCACTCTTAGGTTTGTAGCCAAGAGAAATGAAAACATTTATCCACACAAAAACCTGTTCACGAATGTTCATAGCAGCATTCTTCATAATAGCTCAAAAGTGGAAACAACCCAAATGTCCATCAGCTGACAGAATACATTCATTTTGTTTGAAGGAGGTCAAAATGTAAAAAAAAAAAAAAAAATACAGAGACAAAATTAGAATGGTGGAAGAAGAGGAAAGCACAGTCCCAGTTATCTCTAGCCATTGCCCATCCACTAATGCCTGCTGTCCTTTCCACAGAGAGGCCTAGATGGCTATTTTATAGCAGCTGCCATTCACACAAGCACATTTTCCCAGTTTTGTGCTACACAGACGGTGTGTAGCACCTCTGCAGAAACATTTCTAAGGCACATGAACTCAGAATCCCACACCGGACATCAGGTCCCTGTAAACCTGGATTAGCACACACTGCTCACTGGTTTAGCTGCACAGTTGAATCCGTTGGGTGTTGCAGCAAAGGATTGGAGATGAATTGTGCTGGGCCTTGTCAAAACAAATCAAAAACCAAAATGCAGTGTATCCCTACAATGGAATATTATTCAGCCACAGGAATGAAGTTCCGATACATGCTACAACATGGATGAACCTTGAAAACACTGTGCTAAGTGAAAGAAGCCAGACACAAAAGAACACATATTGTTTGATTCCATTTATACGAAATGTCCAGAAGAGGCAAATCCATAGAGACACCAAGTAGCTTAGAGGTTATTAGGGCTGGGAGTGAGGTGGAAAACGGGGAAAGACTGCTGAATGGATATAGAGTTTCTTTCTGGGTGATGAAAATGTTCTGAAATTACTTGGAGGTGATGCTTGCACAACATCGTGAATATACTAAAAACCACTGAATTGTACACTTTAAAATGATTTAAATAGTGAATTGATGCTATGTGAATTTTATCTCAATTAAAAATATGTAACATAAATGTAAATTTTAAAACGTGGTGATAAAATCAACTTTTGTGAAAGCACTTCCCAATTGAAGACCTAGACATTGAAGACCTACCCAATTTAAGAACATTCCCGATACTGCAGAGTCTGCCCCTGTGCTCCTCTCCTGTTCCATCCGCTTGCTTTCCCCCCAGGGGATCCACTATCTAAATTCTATTATTCCTTTCTTTGAGGGAGAAAAAGTTTATACAGACACACACATTCCTAAATAATATCTTGACTAATTTTGCTTATTTTAGAGGTCATACTCTAGGTAGTCTTCTGTGACTTGGCTTGAAATCACCATTATGTTTGTTAAGATTCAGCCATGTTGTTAATGTATGCGCCTGCAGTCTGTTCATTTTTTTTTTCTCCCTACAGCCAGGGAGGCCAATTCCAGCTTGTAAATTGCTTTTTGTTTTTCTTCAATTTTTTTTATTGTGGTAAAATACACACAACATAAAACTTACCATCTTAACCATTTTTAAATGGACAGTTCGGTGGTATTAACTACATACATATTGTTATGCAACCATCACCACCATCCATCTCTAGAACTCTTTCATCTTGCAAAACTGAGCGTTTATACCCATTAAACAGTAACTCCCCATTCTCCCCTCCTCCCAGCCCCTGACACCAATCATTCTGCTTCTGGCCTCTATGAATTTGACTAGTCTAGGTGCCTCATATAAGTGGAATCATATAGTATTTGTCTTTTTGTGACAGGCTCATTTCAATTAGCATAATGTCTTCAACGTTCATCCATGTTATAGCATATGCCAGAATTTCCTTCCTTTTTAAGGCTGAATAATATTCCATTGTATGTATAGAACACACTTCGCTTATCCATTCATCTGTTGATGAACACTTGGGTTGCTTCCCCTTTTAGCTGTTGGAATAGTGCTGCTACGAACATGGCTGTACAAATATCTCTTTGAGACCCTACAAATATTCTTTTGGGTATATACACAGAAGTAGAATAGCTGGATCGTATGGTAATTCTACTTTCAACTTTTTGAGGAACTGCCGTACTGTTTTCCCCAGCGACTGCACCATTTTACATTATCACCAGCAATGTATGAAGTTCTAATTTCTCCACATCCTCACTAACACTTGTTATTTTCTGTTTTGTTTTTGATAGGAGCCATCCTAATGGTTGTGAAGTGGTATCTCCTTGTGGTTTTGATTTGCATTTCCTTAATGATTAGTGATGTTGAGCATCTTTTCATGTGCTTATTGGCCATTTGTATATCTTCTTTGGAGAAATGTCTATTCAAGTCATTTGCCTGGTTTTTAATCAGTTTTTTTTTTTTTTTTGTAAAGTTTTAGGAGTTCTCTATATATTCTGGTTGTTAATCCCTTATCAGGTATATAATTTGCAAATACTTTCTCCCATTCTGTGGGTTGTCTTTTTACTTTGTTGATAGTGTCTTTTGATGCATAACAGGTTTTAATTTTCATGAGTCCAGTTTGTCTATTTTTTCTTTTGTTGCCTGTGCCATTGGGGTCATATTCAAGAAATCAATGTTAAATCCCATGTCATTAAGCTTTTGCTCTGTTTTTTTCTAAGAGCTTTATAGTTCTAGCTCTTATGTTTAGGTCTTTGATTCATTTGGAGTTGATTTTGTATGTGGTGTTAGCTAAGGGTCTAACTTTATTCTTTTGCATGTGGATATCCAGTTTTCCCAGCACCATTTGTTGAACAGCCTGTCCTTTCCCCATTGAGTGGTCTGGGGACTCTTGTCAAAAATCATTTAATCGTATATGGGATGGTTTATTTCTGACTATTCTATTCCAATGGTTTATGTGTCTATCTTTATGCCAGTACCACACTGTTTTGATTACTGTAGCTTTGTAGTAAGTTTTGAAATCAGGAAGTGTGAATCCTCCAATTTTGTTCTTCTTCCAGGTCAGTTGGCTAGGGTCCTTTGGAATTCCCTATGAATTTTAGGATGAATATTTCTATTTCTGTGAAAAACACTGTTGGGATTTTGATAGGGATTACAGTGAATCTGTAGATGACTTTGAATAGTATTGTCTTAGCAATATTAAATCATGCAGTACATGAACATTAGATGTCTTTCCATCTATTTATGTCTTCTTTAGTTTCTTTCGGTAATGTTTTGTGGTTTTTGTTGTATAAGTCTTTCACCTTTTTGGTTAAGTTAATTCCTAAGTATTTTCTTCTGCTGGGTGCTACTGTAAATAGGATTGTTTTCTTAATTTCCTTTTGTGGATTGTTCGTTGTTAGTGTATAGAAATGCAGTTGAGATTTGTGTGTTGATTTTGTATCTTGCTTCTTTGCTGAATGCAGTTCATTCATTTTTATAGCTGCATGATATTCTACCATGGAATATACCTCAATTTATTCACTTCTCTGTTGATAGATATTTGGATGGTTTACAGCTTTTTGTTATATAACAAGCAGTGCTTCTGTGACCATCTGTACATCTCCTTGTGCGTGTGGTCCAGAGTTCTAGGAGTTCTAGTGACGAGTCTATGAGTGGAAGTGGGTTACAGGGTATACATATGTATTCAAATGATTGTTTCCCAAAATAGTTGTTAATAGGTAACCCCCAATAGCAGCAGGGTGTTTTTTGACATCCTGGCTGAGGCTTGGAGTTGTCCCATTATAAGTATTTTCCTGTCTAGTGGGTGTGAAATAGTCTCTTGTTGAGATTTGAATTTGCATTTTCCTAATTACTACTTGAGAGGGACCATCTTTTTATATGTTTATTCGTCAGTCTTGTTTTTTCTCTCAAACGGTGTCTTTGCCCCTTTTTGTTGAGTTGTCTTTTTCTTACTGATTTTTGGGAGTTGTTTTGTATCCTGTATCTGTATTCTTTATCAGTTATAGTGTTGCACGTATCTTCTCCCAGATTGTAGCTTGTCTTTTTGTCCATCCATTTGAGTTTTTAATTTTAACTATATTTTTTTGTTTCTAATTGCTTCATTTTCAGATTTACCTGGCCATTTTCGATAGTCTCTTATTCCTGCTTTTGTTTCTTTAAACCTTGGACACAGAGGTATCTCTTATTTTGTGCATCATAATTCCAGTGCCTGAAGTCTGGAGGGTGGAAATCGGTTGTTGTTGGTTCTGTTTACTCTCACTCGTACTGGCATCTTTCCTTATGTGTGTAGTAGGTTTTGACTGTGAACTCACATTTTATTGAATTTACTTTGTGGAAACTCTAAGGGCCTACATTGGAGGTGCTTTCCCCCAGAGAGGATGTGGATTTGCTTTTGCCTGTTGCCTAGGGTGCTGAGGTCTGACAGTGCTCTGGGCCCCTTTGAGGAGGCCTGGTGTAAGCAGGAGTCTGTGGTCAGTGTTCTGCCTGGCTCTGCTGCCCAGGGGTCACCCTCCATCGCAGTGCTGATGGTGACATTCATCCTTTGGGGAAACCCTGTGTTTTCCTCTCTTTACTGGTTGCCATGCCAATTTCCCTGTCTCAGTGTCCTGTGTTTTGGGAATGGCCTGGGGGGTCGGGATGGGATGGGCTCTTAGAGATTTCCTTTACTTTCTAGCAAGCCCAACAATACTTTAGAAATTGCTCATTGTAATAAACGCAAGCTCTAATAGGTTCATTGTATAGTAGTGTTTCATTGAAAAGTTTTCTCACTTGAATCAGAACTAGAAAATTCCCAGGGTTTTAAAGTAATACCAATTACAATAGTGTCTTTTTCCTCCGCTGAGAGAACGTGGACAAGGAAGTTGTAGAGCGTGCAGAGGAGCAGATTAGGATTTCTGAGTTGATCTTTGTAAAGTGTTCAAAACTGTGTTTGGCACATAGCAAGTCTACCTAAGTGTTTGCTAAAAGAATCAATAATTAAAAGTATTTTCCATTGTGTTAGGTCTGGGTCACTACAGTATCACCAGTGTGCCCACCATGCTGGGTGGAGACCTTGCCGGGGTGAACGTTGTCCAGGTCACCACCTACGGTGACTGTTGCCTGGCTGTGTCTGCCGACGGAGGCCTCTTTGGTTGGGGAAACTCTGAGTACCTGCAGCTGGCCTCTGTCACTGACTCCACACAGGTATGAGGTCACTTACAGCGCGGGGCTGGGAGGTTTGGAAATAGAAAGTGTGAAGGACATTTATAACAGATTCTTCACCAAAGTGTGGTGTATAAAGTGCTGTTTAGGCCTCACCTATTGTAAGAAGGCCTCTTCAAGGTACCAAGTTCTTGGCGATCTCATTGGAACCTGGAAGGAAAGCTTAGATTCAAAAACCATCATTATCAATACTTCGATGAGGTAGTCCTGGTGTAGAGCAGTATTTTAGATCTGTCTTTACCCTGTCTTGTTCTAAAAGGCATACGAGGCTGTTTACATAAGTTCCTGTGATGTCACACTGTGCTTTTTGTTGCATTGTCACATATATGCCCCCAAAGCACACAGACTGTAAGTGTGCAGCTCGAAGAGGACCCCTGTGTGACCCCATCCAGATCAGGCAGGAGAACACTGGCAGCCCTACAGACCCTGCCTGTGGCCTCTCCTTGTCTTTGCCCCTCCTTGTCACCAAAGCGAGCCACCATCAGTACAATACAGTAGGATTTTAAACGTTTTATTAAGGAAAATTTCAAATATAAACAGAAAGAGCTCATTGCATAATTAGTCTCTATGTACCCATCACCCATGTTCAACAATTACCAACTAATGGCCCGATATTAAAAGAGAGATAATTCACCATTTTTGAGAGTATAATTTAGTGGCTTTTCGTATAGTCACAGGGTTGTGCAGCCATCATAACTATCTAATTCCAGAACATTTTCATTTCCCTCCACTCATAAAAACCCCAAACCCCTAATGGCCAATTTTCTTACATCTATACTTCCATTTCTCTGCCCTGGATTATTTTGAAGCAAATCCTAGATATCATATTTCCATCCATGAAAGTTTCAGTATGTATCTCTAAAAGATAAGGACTATTTAAAAAACATACTACATTCATTAATGTGATCAAACTCTGACGACATCCAGAAGGGATTTAAATATATATGAACAGATAAAGAGATCTGCACACAGAGAAACTAAAGGTCAGCTAATAAGATGAAAAACTGGTGCAGTGGCTAGAAGTGGGTGCAGATTTGGCTCTGAGCTTCCTAGTAGCCAAAGCAAAGAAGAAAACGATCATCATCATCACTTAAATGATCCATTGTTTCTATAAGATAAATAGCAAATAAAGTGTTCAGGAGAAGTACTGCTCCTCCTGACACCAAGGCCTGCAGAACTCTCCCAGGGCCTTCCTGTGGGGGACAGATCCAGTGTCATGTCATCTACCGTATAACAAATGCCCGCAAACTTAGTGGCTTCAAACAACAAATATTTATCATCTCAGTTTCTGTAGATCAGGAATCTGGGGGGTGGGGGGCACCTATCTGGGTCTTTGGCTCTGAGTCTCTCAAAGGCTGCAGTCATCTTAGGGTTCCACTGGGAAGGCTCTGCTTCCAGGACCACACTGGTGGTTGTTGGCAGGATGCAGGTCTATGTGGACTGTTGCACTGGGGCCCCAGGTCCTCACTGGCAGATGGCCAGCTAATGGTTGTTGGCCAAGCCTTCCTTGGTTCCTTGCCACATACCCTTCTCCATGTGGCAGCTCACAACATGGCAGCTGGCTCCATCAGAGCAAGCAAATGAGAGGGCAAGAGAGAGTGCCAGCGAGACAGAAGCCAGTGTTCTGTCATTTAATCTTGGCAGTGACCTCCCTTCACTTTTGCTGGCTTTCTGCTCATGAGAAGCAGGTCACTAGGTTCAGCCCCCACACAAGGGTGGGGATTACACGTGGGTATGAACAGCAGGAGACGGGGATCACTGGGGGCCATCTTAGAAGTAGCCCGCCACAACCATGATCTTGACTGTGGCCTGAGCCTCACCCTGTCAGTGACAACAGTGGTGCGTTTCGAATGGCTCTTGGCTAGAGCACAGTTAGGTAAAGAAGCTCTCTGCGAGCCAGGCAGCAGAGGCCATGCCCCAGCTCTAACAGCCTCGCTTCATGTAGGCATACATTGTTTGGATCAATAAACCCCTTTATTCCTTTTGAGTCAACTTAGGGACAGTTATTGTCCTGCTGTCTTTATTTGAAAGTGACTCTATAAAGATTCATGGCTGTCACTGAAACACTTAAAATCTGTCTTTCCAAAGTTATTCCTCAGCAGAGGCACCAAGATCAAATCCTGCTGGAAAGCTAAGTTGGCCGCACTTCAACCTCCAGACCCCTTACCCTCTCATCTCTCACTTTCAGCAGAAGAACCTGCCTCCTGTTTCATAGAGGGAACAGATGCCGTCAGCTGAGAAAGCCCTCAGTTTCCCACTCGGACTCCTGCACACTTGCCTGTACCTGTCCCCGCCCTGGGTCCCTTCCCTTTATAGCCATGGAGGAGGTGTGTCTCTTCCTGCTGAAGCTGATGCTTCTCTCTGTGCCCTGGATCCCATCTCCCCCCATTCCTCAGAAGCCTTACTCCATCTGCTGGGCCGCCTTCCCCACAACTTCAGCCTCTCCCTCTCTACTCGTCCCTCGCCATCCATCTTTCCACCTGACGCAAGTGTCTTCCCTCTTAAGAGGTCCCTGTATGGACCCCTCCACATCCTCCCATTCCCCCACCTCCCACCCCTTCGCTTCACCTCCTGCCTCCCCTTCTAGGTCCAACTTCTCAGGAGCTGCATTGACTTACTGTCCCCATTTCCTCGTCTCCTTCTCATTCCTCTGTCCGTTCCCCTCAGCTTCCACCCTTATCAGTTTGCTGAGTGGCTCTTGCTAGGGTTACGGTGACCTCCATGTTGCTGAAGACAATAATAAAGAACCTGGAGACCATTGTCCAGTCTTTCCCTTTCTTGACCTCTCAGCGGCATTTGACATTGGCCGTGACGTGGTGACCATCTTTGTGAAGAACACTCTTCCTTTCGCCCCTGTGACTGGGCTCTCCGAGGGCTCTCTTCCTTTCTCGTTCCTTCTGGGCTCATTTCCTGGCTCTCCTCCTGGGCCAGGCCCTCCCATGTCGGAGGTCCCCGTGGCGGGACTGTGTTCGCCTCCTTTCCTCTGCCTTCTCCTTCAGAGGGTCTCACCCTCACCGCGGCTGCAGTCACCATGTGTGTGCTCAGGACTCTCCAGCTGGCAGGTCGGGCCCAGCCTGCTCTTCGGAGGTGCAGACATCTCTCAGTGCCACTTGACGTTTGCCCTTGGCTGTCTCTAGGCACTGCGAGTTCAGTGGGTCCAGAAGTAAACTCCTGCTCGTCCCTCACCTGCTCCTTCTCCACTGTTGGCCACGTCCACTCACGTTCCCCTCTAGAAATCACGTCCCTCCCCTACGTAGAACCCTTACTGGCTCCCCGTTGTGCTTAGAATAAAGACCAGACCCTTCCGTGGTCTACAGCATCCTGCATGACCTGCCCTCCCTGCTCCCCACTGGCGTCTTGCAAATATTCCCCCTCGTCCCCTGGCTTCATCCACTCGGCCCTTGTTTAAACTCCCTCAGTGGGCCAGGGCCCCTCCCTCCCTGTGCAGGTGCCGTCTCCCCTACATGGAATATCCTTCTCTCCCCCCCCACCTCCTCACTCCTACTCATCCCTCAGACCGTGGGATAGAATGAAGCCTCCTGACTGCTGCTGCCCCCGCACTACATCAGGCTCCCTGAGGCTCACTGTCAGAGAGCCTGTCCTGCCCTCATTGCTGTCAGCACAGAGTAATTTGATGTTAATTTTGGCTGACCTCTGCCTTGCTGGTTTGTCTTCCTAACAGTATGGACCCTTCCTTTGATTCAGGTGAACGTCCCCCGGTGCTTACCCTTCTCAGGAGTGGGGAAGGTGAAGCAAGCTGCGTGTGGTGGCACAGGCTGTGCTGTATTAAATGGTGAGACTCTCTTGGCAGGCAGGCCATTGGGAAGCTATAGGGGGAGTCGATGGGGAAGGGTCGGTGTCCGTTGGATTCACAGGTGGCAGAACTCAGCCTGAGGGAGGGAACGTGGCTGTGGGAAGAACTAGTTAGACTGAGTTCAGTTAGTAGAGGGTGAGGGTGACATTCTTGATAGAAAGATAATAGCTGTGATTTATAGACAAATAGCCAGCCCAGAGCTCAGTAATTCTGTAGCAAACTGCTGGAGTGGAGAAGGAGCTACCTTCTTTCGCTCCCGTAGCCTGGGCCCAAGACGCCAGCCCTGCCTTCTCCAGAGAAGCTGCGCCAAGAAACAGAGGCAGAGGGAGAAGAGCCTTAGGGTTTGGATACTGAGATCCACGTCCCAGGGATTAAACGTCTGGCACCACTGATGAATATTCAACGTTTTATAACCATAAACATCATTTCTGAGAGTTTTTGGCATCTGGCCAGAAATTGGTGATACTTGGTTTGCTCTCCTGGTCAGTGTGAAACTTAGAGCTGTTAGTAGGGGGAAAACTGCCCTTCTCAGGCTCTCGTGTGTTCACAGGGGGTTTCTGGGTGATTTGTGGACTGGGCCTGTCCAGGTTGCCCTCCAGATGTGGGAAGTTTGTATTCTGAGATTGGTTAGCTGGCTAGACACACTCCACAGGCAAGAATTTGAAAGAGAAGAAAAGAAACTGATTATTTTAAATATCTGTCAGCATGTTCTTGCCAAGCAAGGAAAAGAAACAATCCTGTGAATCTAATGCATCTTGGTGGTGCAGTTTGAATTCCTTGTGAGGGAGGCTGCACTTGGTTTGATTTACTGACCGCTGTTTTTACTGTCGTGTAGGAGACGGACATGTCTTTGTCTGGGGCTATGGGATTCTTGGGAAAGGACCAAACCTAGTGGAAACTGCTCTTCCAGAAATGATTCCACCCACTCTCTTCGGCTTGACGGAGTTCAACCCAGAAGTCCAGGTTTCCCGCATTCGCTGTGGACTCAGCCACTTTGCTGCCCTTACCAGTGAGTGACCAAGCCCCAAAGTGTGGCCCCAAAGACGGGCAGAGCTTCACCCTCTCAGGTTCACCTCAAGCCGTGGGCAGCTCTCAGTTTCCATCCATCCAGTGCAGTAGTGACCTGTGTGGATAATTACAGAGAGCGGCTAATCCAGGCATCGTTTGGCTTGAGGTTGTGTAACGTGTGTCTTTTTTTATCCTGTTTTGTTTTTGCTTCATTTGGTTTGTGCTTGGGCTAACGTGAAAGTGAATTTTCTCAAGAGGACGCCAGTTGGTGGTGGGAGAGGGGACCCTCGAGAATGTTGGGGTGCTGGAGGAAGCCAGCAGACTCCAGAAGTTCATTAGGAAATGAACGTATGGGGCTCATCTTGCTCCTGGCCAAGCCCAAGCCCTGACCCCACCCAGGAACGTGGGATGGCAGGAAGCAGGTTTGTCAGACTGTCCCGGGGTTTTGTGGAGGGAAATCTGCCTGATTTCTCCAAAGTGTTGGGGAGAGAACCATCAAAGGGAAGGCTGAAACAGAGCTTTTTTCAAAGGTTTACCCAATTACAAAGCCATCAAATACCCAGGTACCTACCGACCTCTCGAGTGTGTGCTTTTCTTGTTGCATCTCTTATTCTACCACAGTGACCGTTGGTTCAACTTGCTGCTCTTTAGTTGACCAGAATAGTAAGACTGAACTAAATTAATTTCATTTTGTGATCCTCAAGTAAATTCGCTATTTCCTTGCAGTTAAAAGATCTTTTTGACTCTTGGTGAGTAACTGTTTTCTTCTTAAACATCTGGCTGGGACGGTCAGTTTGGGTCATCTACGTTTGTGTTCTCTGGCCCCATCCTATCCTGAGGACTGTTCCAGAGCCCACCCTCTGAACCAGAGTCCTGACTACCATTCAGTTATTGTCTGAAGTTCAGATCTTGGGTCCTTAAGGCACACAGGCTGTGATGTGGACTGTGGTGGAGGTGGGGGTGTGACTGTGTATACAGCACCCGCGGTCGCAGTGATAACCGGAGGAGAATCCCTCAGCACCGTCAAGCAGAGTCAGCACTTCCATTTGCTAATGACTCCAGGGCATGAGAGTCTTTTAAAGCTATTTGGATTTAAAAAATAAGAGTAATGGGGCTGGCCTGGTGACCTAGTGGTTAAGTTTGGTGTGCTCTGCTTTGGTGGCCCAGGTTTGGTTCCGGGGTGCGTTTCTACACCACTTGTCGGCAGCCATGCTGTGGCGATGACCCACATACAAAATAGAGGAAGATTGGCACAGGTGTTAGCTCAGGGCGAATCTTCCTGAGCAAAAAAACCAAAAAAACCCCGAGTCATTATGGACTCATTCTGAAGGTATCCATGATCTATTTTCCAGAATGTTCTAAGGCTTAAACTGTGCAGAGTCACATCCTTGGAAATCCATACGAAGTGTTCAACTAGAGTAGACTGTTCTGTTTACTGTCATGCCATGTGGCCATTTTGGGTCACACTGAAATGAAATCCCTATCGAGATGTCCCCCAAGACCCCACAGCCACCCTCCAAGTGCCAGTGACTGTCCTCGGTAGAGGGAGCATCAGAGCTTGGGTTTCTCCCCTGTCTGTGTGCCCAGCATTTACATATGGCCAGCTGGGAGCTGGAGTTGGTTGGTTTACCCTGAGGGCTACTAACATTAGGGGCCAGACTGAATTATTCTGTTAAACATGTAAAATCTGATGGTGGAGCACCTGGGGTATGGGCCGACCAGAGGGGCTCTGACGGCTTGTAACAAAGGAATTCCTTATTTAATCAGCCCAGATTATTTTAGCCCTGACTTCTTCATGTCTTGTTTTCTACTTCTACTTCCCAGATAGGAGGTGGTGAAATGGGGTCTCTGTGCCGAGGAGTGCCCAAAGCTGATGTGGACAGAAGTCTGGACTGAAGGCTGGGTAGTGGGAAGCTGCCCCACCAGGTCTGGGGTCCTGTCCTGGAGGTTGGCATTCCTAGAGCCTGGTCTAGATTCGATCTGCTAGACTATCCTCTATAGCAGTCTGTTCTCCCTCCTGGCACTTTTTACAGTTTGTAAACATATGTATTGGTTTGATCATTTGTTTGTTTCTAGCTGTTTGACTAGCTCTAGGCCCATGAGGACAGGAACCGTGGGTGTTCACTCACTGTCCTGTCCCAGCTCCCAGCACACAGACATCGACCCGGCCCAAAGAGGTGCCCAGAGTCACCATGTGTCACTTGACCAAATGGTCCCTAGATGTGGAAACCCAGACAAAGAATGACAGTAGTCCTATTTCTCATTCTATCAGGGTGTGACCAGGACTGGAAGGTGCTCAGACTTCTGGAGTTGTGGAGGGCAGGGTTTGGTGGGCCATGACTGTGGGTGAGGGGTGTGCATAAGGGGCGAGCAGAGCGGGCTGTGTGCAGGAGCCTCCTGGGCCTCCAGCTCTGTGCATGTGCTCATCTCCATGTGACGGACACAGCGTCATTCTGGGCTTGGACATGTCTTGGTTTTGGTGATAATATACTTTTCCCCTCAAAAGGAAGCATTATTGCCTGGTAGAAACTGAAGTTTAACATTGGGCTCTGTTTGTACCTGGTTCTAGAAAGCCCGTTCTCGTGACCCTTCCTCTTCTTGGTGACTTGCCCCTGGCCTAGCCTAACCAAGCCACCTTTTTCCTTTCTATGCAGACAAAGGAGAGCTGTTTGTGTGGGGCAAGAACATCCGAGGGTGCCTGGGAATTGGTCGCCTGGAAGACCAGTATTTCCCATGGAGGGTAAGGCTGGACGGACGGGCGAGAGGGTGTGCCCACCCAGCAGACTCACCTGATGTGGCAGCAGCGCCCAGTGGGCAGCTGGGCCGGGACCAGGTCCCTGGGCACTGCTCCCTCTCCCAGGGCCCGGCTTCCCTCCTCCTGTCCCAGCGCACCCTCTGCCAGGGCATCAGGAGAGACCGTGTAGTGGTGAGGAGCCAGAGCGAGGGCCCAGCACCAGCTTCTCAGGCTGTAGGCTCCCTGCCCTGAGCTCCTTCCTGGGGCTGTGAGTGAGCAGCCTGACCAAGGTGAGGACAGCCTGACCAAGGGTTGCAGTCCCACAGTGCCCAGTAAGAGGCCTCGTCAGAGGCTGTCCGCGGGCACATGGAGCAGAGAAACAAAGGCCCTCCGGGGCCTCAAACGAGCAAGCTGCAGGCCGGGTGCCCCGAGGCCCAGAGAAGCTCCCAAGAGGGGAAGATTTGAAATAAAAAAGCTGGCGTGCCAGGAGCTGTTTACTGAGGCCCGTGTGGAGGAATGTTTTACAGTGCATTTAAAAGAAAGCAGGACGATCAGTATTTAGAGTGCCTTATCACAGCCACCAAAGTGAAAAATAAGGATTTTCATAGAGAGAGGATGCAATTAGACAAAAAGGCTCATTTCAGAATTAAAGGAGGATAAACTTCTTTCTTAAACTGTAGGAGGTCGCTGAACAGCTGGCTCGAGAGCAGGTGTTGACTCTGGCAGGGTCACACACAGAGGGGAGTAGGCTCTGTGGGATGTGCACGTTCCAGGACGGTGCACTCAGGGTCTGTGCTCGAGCCCAGAGCGGCCCCTCAGAGTGGTGGGTGTGAACAGTCATGTCTGCTGTTGACGGGGTGGGGAGTTGGGATGGCCCTTTCCATGGTGGTGGCATTGACTCGTCCCAGCAGACCTGCAGGGTAGGTGTAAGCATGCCCATTCCCAGGGGAGGGACCCAAGTCAGAGAGGGTGAGTCATCTACCAAGAGGCACAGCCAGGATCAGGCCCAGTTGGGCCTCCGAGCCTGTCTGCCTCCCAGCCCGCCATTTCCCCTCATGGTGTGCTGGGTCTTGTTTTTCAGGTGACGATGCCTGGGGAGCCCGTGGATGTGGCGTGTGGTGTGGATCACATGGTGACTCTGGCCAAGTCGTTCATCTGAATCTCCTACCTGACCCACTCGAGCCCGGCCCTGGCCTCAGAACCACTTGGACTGTGTAGCAGAGGCAGCCAGCCAGGGCTCTTGATGGGGGTCAGAGAGGATCAGGTCCTTCGTAAAGTGTGACGCTGTCTCCTAAAGCCCTCAGCAGGTATATGTTAGAAGTCCTGGGACTTGGTGCCTTCTCCAGCTAAGGATGAGACCTGCTAAATTCAGAACCAGACAGCTGCCTTTAGCAGGTTGAACTCCAGCGAGATGAGTCCCAGGGCTCTGTGACCCTGGCAGGGTGAGGCTAATTCACACGTCTGAGCTCTTCCCAGGGAACCTGTGGCAGCTTCTGGTGTCACATCTCGCCCCAGAAACTGGTCTTAGGAAAGCTTAGCTCTCACAACATGCCATTTTATTTGATCTTCAAAGGTGACTGGATGGAATTTAGTGCTCAGGAGGGCTTCTTGTGGCCCCCTCTGACCACAGCAGAGCTCTCGGTTGGCGTCTGGGCAGGCTGTGTGTGGGCATCAGGGCAAGCCCCAGCCTAACTGAGGGAGCCAGGCTGGCTTCGGTCTGGGGTTTTCATTCAGATCCCCCTGCCCTCTCAGCCATTTCCTGCCAGCTGTCCATGGCCAGGTCACTGCTGGGACACGCAGAAATCCTGGACTGGGGTTCTCCCTGGAAATGCCAGTGGACGCCAGCCCAGTACCCCCTGGGCCCATGGCTGTCACCAGCCTTGTAACCATTCTCACTGCCTGGCTTGGAAAAGTTGAGAAGCCCCCACAGGAAGAAGATTGAGGCCAAATTCTTGTGGGCTGAGGACTCGGAACACATCCTGCAGAGGCTTGACTGGAGAGCCAGCCTTGAAGAAGGATTCGGAATTTGTGAAAAACATTTGAGTTAGTAATGTTAACTTGTCTTTTTCTTTAAACATATCTTTTAAAAATCTCTTTTGGAATAAAGTCTATTTTCTGCCTTTTTATTTTTAAGAGCTAAAGAGGTCTTTTTATTGTACCTGATCATTTAGATAATTAGCTTTTTTTTTTTTTTTTGTGAGGAAGATCAGCCCTGAGCTAACATCATGCCAATCCTCCTCTCTTTTTGCTGAGGAAGACCGGCCCTGAGCTAACATCTATTGCCAATCCTCCTCCTTTTGTTCCCCTTTTTCTCCCCAAGTACCCAGCAGATAGTTGTACGTCATAGTTGCACATCCTTCTAGTTGCTGTATGTGGGACGCCGCCTCAGCATGGCTGGACAAGCGGTGCACAGGTGCGCGCCCGAGATCCGAACCCCGGGCTGCCAGTAGTGGAACGCGCGCACTTAACCGCTAAGCCACGGGGCCGGCCCCTAGATATTAGCTTTCAAAAACAAGGCTTTTTGATAAAGAGGCAACTAGAAGCCAGTGAAAAATACTTGAGAAGACAGTCCTAGTTTAAAACTCTTCTGAACGGAGTCTGTTCCCACCGTTCAATTGGGAGCAAATGAGGAAGTACAGACATCACTGGGAATCATGCCACAAACTGGGGTCTCCCTCCCCGCCGGCCTGCGCCCCCTTCCTTCCATTCGTTCACTCACCAAATCCTTCCTGTGTATCCCTCTGCCAGTTCCTGTTTATCACTGGTTCACAAGACCCCCTGTAAGCAGGTCTCATGAAACTGATGTTCTAGGAGGTGAGGCGAAACAGACACTAAACAAGCAAAATGCAAAGTCCCCTGGATGGTTACGTGGGCTGTGGAGAAAAATAAAGCAGGCGAAGTGGACGGGCGAGGGCGGGCTGGCTGCAGTGTAGAGTGGGATGGTCACTGGGCAGGTGGCCTTGCTGGGACTGAGGAGCGGGAACAGCCAGCTGGTGTCTGGGGGAACAGCCCCGGGACCCGTCATCTGGGCTCATGCTATCTCCACTTCTCTGTGGGGACCAGTTCTTATGTTTATTACAGCCAAGCTTTTCTTAAACTTGAAATAGAAATTGAGAACAATTTGTCATTTTCCTTCCTGAAACTCCTGGTTGGGCTGAGGACCACGTCGCCCCGGGGTGAAGAACAATAACCCGTCCTCAGTGAAATACTGCCTTAAAACAGGTTCTGATTTGTGGAGGGGGGGCGCCCCAGAGGACGGGGTCCCACAGCGGTGTCCAGGAATGGTAGGTGAGGGTGAGGGAGTGGCCCTGGTGAAGGTGGGAAGGGTTTTTAAGCCTCCCACCCCAGTGACAACCAAGATTCTGATCCAGAAACTACCTGCACCTTGGACAACGGCCACCAGGGGGACATACAGGGCGTCCTTGGATTTGTCTTAAAACCCAGTGTCTTCCTGTTGGGCTTGGTCTGCCTGGTCAGGTGGTGCGGCTGTGCTCTTTGTGGGTGATTGGGGTTCCTGGTCGAAGGTCATCTGTCACACACCAGTTGTCCTCTGTGCTCATGTCCCTTCCCAGCTTTTGTCCTCTTGTTCCCAGCCCCTCTCAGCATTTAACACACACAGACAGAAACCGTCTACACCATTAGCCTGGTCACCATAATTTATCCTTTTGTCCCTGTGAAAAGTCAAAGTTTGCAGACTCCAGGCTCCTCTCAGTTTAGCGAGTGTGTGATGACACCCTGAATGAAGTGACCAGGGGCCTACTCGGACGTGTCCTCTGGCTGTCCTGTCGTCTTAGACTCTGTCCTTCCACGTGTATTGGGGTCAGTAGCTGAGGCCAGTTCAGAGCCCAAGTGGCAGGCATGGCCTGAGAAGGTGGAGGGACTCGTCACTTCGTGGCCACCACTGTCTCCCCCAGTGGACGGTCTTTCCCAAGGTGCCTGGGTCTTTGTCTTCTGTCCCCTGATCCCTCGCCAGACTTGCAGACTGGCGCTCCAGAATGATTTCTGGGGGAGGGATGGATCTCACTGGCATGCAAAACCTTAAATCAGCAAATAGAAGACACTTGGCCTGCCCTTTGTGCTAGGTCCACCCCTGATACACTCAGGAGAGTCCTGCCCTGACCATTCTTGTTTCCTGAATATATGGTTGGCTCACATTTTCATGATGTCGGGAAACAATTATTATGCACTTACTCTGTTCCACACAAAAAGTCAGATGCTGAGAACCACACAGTTGTGACGGTGCTCTGACTTGGTGCAGCAGGTGACGGTCGGGCTGAGTGCCTGGCGCAGGGTAGACGCTCGGGCTGCAATTGTGAAGATTCGCTCCATTCTCTTCTCTTGCATTTAACCCCGGTCCCAGCACCTGAAGGGGCCCGGCCCCTCCTGACCAGCAGCGGAGTTACTCAAACCCAAACCGCTGTGAGGGCCCCTCTCCCTGCAGTGGCTGCAGCAAAACTGACCACGTGCTTCGGCCTAAATCTTGATAAGTGTTCCACATGCACCTGAAAGATGTGTATTATTCTTTTGTCGAGTAGAGTGTTCTGTAAGTGTCCGTTAGGCTTAATTAGTTAATAATGTTCTATTATTTCTTCAAATATTTTTTCTGACCCTTCTGTCTTTACTCTTTAAGGACGCCAGTTATATGTATATTAGGCTGTTTGAGGTTGTCCTAAAGCTCACAGATGCTCTGTTCATTATTTTTTAATGAACTTTTTTCCTATCTTGTTTCGTTTTCGATAGTTTCTATTGGTATGTCTTCCTACACTAATATTTTCTTTTGCAGTGTCTAATCTGCGAATTCTAGTGTGTTTTTCATTTCAGACATTGTAGTTTTCAACTCTAGAAACTGTGTGTGTTTTATCTTCCTCATCTCTATTAACACATTTAATCTTTCCTCTAGCATTTTGAGCATGTAGAATACAGTTGTAATAAGTTTTAATGTCGTTGTCTGCCAGTTATGTCTGATCGAACTGGTATAATGAATAAGATACCCCAAATTGGTCTATTGATTCTCAGTTCTGGGTTGGTTTCAAGTTAATGATTTTTCTATTCATTATGGCAAGTATTTTCCTGTTTCTTTGCATGCCTGCTAATTTTTTATTGAATGCTAGATGTTGTCAGTTTTACCTTGTTGTGTGCTGGATGTTTTTGTATTCCTAGAAATATTCTTGAGCTTTGTTCTGGAATGCAGTTAAATTATTGGGTGTCCGATCATTTTGGATCTTGCTTTTAGGATGTGTTAGGCAGAACATAGCAGGGTTTAGTCTAGGTCTAATTATTCCTCACTACTGAGGCAAGACCCTTCTGAGTATTGCACCCAGTACTAAAAACTGCCTTTCCAGTTTGGCCGGTGGGAACAGGCACTGTCCTCCAGGTACTGCTCCCCACATATTTTCAGGTAGTTCTTTTCCCAACCTTGGGTAGTTTCATCAAGCGCATGTGCTGATCAATACTCTGCTCAGTACCTGAGGGAGAGCTTCTGCACACCTCTAGCTTTCTCTCTCTGTGCAGCTCTCTTCTCTCCAGTACTCTGCCCTGCTAATTCCAATGCACCTGGAATTTGTAGACTTCCATCTCTCCCCTCGACGCTGGGAGTTGATGTGGTTCCACCTGGTTTGTTCTTCCCAGCACTGCAGCCTGGAAACTGTCCAGGCGGGGGTTCCTGTCCTTTGTTGGTCTGATGTCCAGTGTCTTAACCTGTTGTTTCCTACATTTTGTGCAGTTTCTTAGTTGTTTCAGGCAGAAGGGAACATCCCACCCACATTACTCCATCTTGGTCAGAAGCAGAAATCCCTACAAGTATGTTTTAAGCAATTAGACAGGCACTCTTTTCTTACACTCAAACCATCTCTTTCCCTCTTGTTTTAATTCTGTTTTCACTAGACAACATGTTTTATTTACTTGAATTCTTGAGTACATTAATACTTGTATTGTAATTAAATTATACAACTCCAATTTGTAATATACATTATTATAAAGTGAATTCTAATGTGGCTATATGATCAGGGAAATTCAAACAAATGTGTTACATTTCTAGTTTATTCTCTAACCAATCTTGGTAATGTGGTTATATAAAATTGTTTGTGGTCAGAAAATTCAAATCCTGTTTTAGATACTGGGAATGCATCAATGAAGAAAACAGACCAATTGCTGCCTTCGTGCAGCTTACATTCTAGTGGATAAAAATAGCTTACACTTACACAGCACTTATGTAACAGGCACTCTGGCACTATTCTGTATATTTTAAACATATTAACTTATTGAATTCTCACAAAACTCTATGAAGTATATATATATGTTTTACCATCATTTTTCCAAAAGAGGAAACAAGCACAGATTGTTGAAGTAACTTGCTGAGGTCACATAGCCAGTAAGTAGAAGAAATGGGATTTCAACTCAGTGTCTCTGGCCCCATAATCCTGTGCTTCATCACTACACCACCCAGGTTCTCTCAGTAGACCAATGAGAGCTATCCTAACTTATTATGTTGGTTAGGTATCTCTTTTTTTTTCCTTCAACCTTTACTTATATATTGGTCCACTTAAACTTTCTTAGACTGAGAGAGGTGGATTCAAGTTTTCTTCCTTCAGTAAGTTGCTGTTTCCCCTTGTAGTTCCTATAATTTGGCTTGATTAAATGTTGCTGCTTTGTCAGTGCTTACATTTTCATAACTACTATATCTTCACATAGATTGAACCCATCTTTACAGTCTTTTACAGATTTTACTTTCAATATTATATACACCTCACATAATATCCTTTATCATTACAATGTTTTCTTTGTCTTTCATGCCTCTGGGATTGAATTCTAATTTTTCAGATGATAAGCTCAAAATCGTTATTTTTTAAAATTTTCATTTAGCTCTGCCCGTGCTTTTATTTTTAGCTTTGTGAACTACTTTTTTTTATAGAGACATTCTTTTATGCTGCATCGAGTTCAACTTTGCTTTGTGACCTGATTTGAAAATTCTTTTCTGTGTATAACTGAGTTAAGTCCATTTACATTTATTAATAGCCCAGGTACCTTTGTCTTGAATTCTATCACATTGTATTCATATGTTTTCTGATCTTAGTTTTTATTTTTTAAACTTTATTTTTTATTGAGGTAACATTGGTTTATAACATTATATAAATTTCAGGTGTACATCATTATATTTTGATTTCTGTGTAGACTACATCGTGTTCACCGCCCAAAGACTAATTACCATCCGTCACCGTACACATGTGCCATTTTACTCCTCTGTCCTCCCACCTCCCTACTTCCCCTCTGGTAACCACCAATCTAATCTCTCTGTGTGTCTGTTTTTTTTTTTTTTCAGTTATTTTATTGAGATCATAATGGTTTATAACATTGTGTAATTTCAGGTGTACTTTATTACTTATCAGTTTCTGTGTAGACTGCATCGTGCTTACCAACCCATAGTCTAATTCTTATCCATCAACATGCACATGTGTCCCTTCACCCCTTTCGCCCAGCCACCAGCCCCTTCCCCTCTGGTAACCACTAATCTGTTCTCTTTATCCATGTGTTTGTTTATCTTCCACATATGAATGAAATCATGCAGTATTTGTCTTTCTCTGTTTGCCTTATTTTGCTTAACATCATACCCTCAAGGTCCATCTATGTTGTTACAAATGGGACAATTTTGTCTTTTTTTATAGCTGAGTAGTATTCCATTGTATGTACACACCACATCTTCTTTATCTATTCATCCATAGAAGGGCACTAGGTTGCTTTCACTTCTTGGCTATTGTGAATAATGCTGCAATGAACATAGGGGTGCGTAAATCTCTTTGGATTGTTGGTTTCAAGTTCTTTGGATAAATACTTGTGGGATAGCTGGATCATATGGTATTTCTATTTTTTGTTTTTTGAGGAATCTCCATACTGTTTTCCACAGCGGCTGCACCAGCTTGCACTCCCACCAGCACCGTATGAGGGTTCCCTTTTCTCCACATCCTCGCCAAGGTTTATTATTTTTTGTTTTGGTAATTATAGTCATTCTGACAGGTGTAAAGTGATATCTCAATGTAGTTTTTATTTGCATTTCCCTAGTAATTAGTGATGTGAACATCTTTTCATGTGTCTGTTGGCCATCTGCATATCTTCTTTGGAAAAATGTCTATTCATATCCTCTGCTCATTTTTTGATCGGGTTGTTTGTTTTTCTGTTATTGAGTTGTATGAGTTCTTTATATATTTTGGAGATTAACCCCTTGATGCACATAGGATTTGCAAATATTTTCTCCCAGTTGGTGGGTTATCTTTTCATTTTGTTCATGGTTTCCTTTGCCTTGCAGAATATTTTTGGTCTGATGTTGTCTCATTTGTTAATTTTTTCTTTTGTTTCCCTTGCCTGAGTAGACATGGTATTCAAAAAGATGCTGCTAAGACCGATGTCAAAGAGTGTACTGACTATGTTTTCTTCTAGGAGTTTTATGGTTTCAGGTCTTACATTCAAGTCTTTAATCCATTTTGAGTTAATATTTGTGTGTGGTGCAATATAATGGTCTACTTTCATTCTTTTGCATATGGCTATCCAGTTTTCCCACCACCATTTATCGAAGAGACTTTCTTTCTCCATTGTATGTTCTTGGCTCCTTTGTCGAAGATTAAGTATCCATAGATGTGTGGCTTTATTTCTGGGCTTTCAATTCTATTCTATCCATTTGTGTATCTGTTTTTGTGCCAGTGCCAACCTGTTTTGATTTTACACCTCTGTAGTATATTTTGAAGTCAGGGATTGTGATGCCTCCATCTTTGTTTTTTTTCTTCAGCATTGCTTTGTCTATTCATGATCTTTTGTTGTTCCATATAAATTTTAGGATTCTTTGTTCTACTTCTGTGAAGAATGTCACTGGGATTCTGATTGGGATTGCATTGAATCTGTAGATTGCTTTAGGTAATATGGACATTTTAACTATGTTAATTTTTCCAAGCCATGAGCATGGAATATCTTTACGTTTCTTTATATCTTCTCCAATTTCTTTCAGTAATATAGTTTTCAGTGTATAGGTCTTTCACCTCTTTGGTTAAATGTATTCCTAGATATTTTATTCTTTTTCTTGCAATTGTAAATGGGATTGTATTCTTGACTTCTCTTTCTGCTAGTTAATTAATAGTGTGTAGAAATGCAACTGATTGTTGCAAGTTGATTTTGTACCCTGAAACTTTGCTGTAGTTGTTGAGTATTTCTAATAGTTTTCTGGTGGATTCTTTAGTTTTCTATATATAGAATCATGTCATCTGCAAACAGGGAGATTTTCATTTCCTCCTTTCTAATTTGGATTCCTTTTATTTCTTTTTCTTGCCTAATTGGTCTGGCCGATACCTCTAGTACTATATTGAATAGGAGTGGTGAGAGTGGGCACACTTGTCTTTTTCCTGTCCTCAGAGGAAAGACTTTTAATTTTTCACCATTAAGTATGATGTTGGCTGTGGGTTTGTCATATATGGCCTTCATTATGTGGAGGTACTTTCCTTCTATACCCATTTTATTGAGAGTTTTTTATCATAAATGGCTGTTTGATCTTGTCAGATGCTTTCTCTGCATCTATTGAGATGATCATGTTTTATTCCTCACTTTATTAATGTGGTGTATCACATTGATTGATTTGTGGATGTGGAACCATCCTTGCATCCCTGGTATCAATCCCACTTGATCATGCTGTATGCTCCTTTTAATGTATTGCTGTATTCAATTTGCCAATGTTTTGTTGAGGATTTTTGCATCTATGTTCATCACTGATAGTGGCCTGTAATTTTCCTTCTTTGTGTCGCCCTTGCCTGGTTTTGGTATCAGGGCAATGTTGGCCTCATAGAATGAGTTTAGAGGCATTCTGTCTTCTTCAATTTTTTGGAATAGTTTGAGAAGGATAGGTATTAAATCTTCTTTGAATACTTGGTAGAATTCTCCAGAGAAGCCAACTGGTCCTGGACTTTTGTTTTTCGGGGGGTTTGATTATTGTTTTGATCTCTTGTGATTGGTCTATTCAGATTCTCTATTTCTTCTTGATTCACTTTTGGGAGGTTGTATGAGTCTAAGAATTTATCCATTTCTTCTAGGTTAGTCAATTTGAGTGCATATCATTTTTCATAGTGTTCTCTTATAATCCTTTGTATTTTTGTGGTATCCATTGGAATTTCTCCTCTTTCATTTCTAATTTTATTTATTTGAACCTTTCCTCTTTTTTTCTTAGTGAGTCTGGCTAAGGTTTTGTCAATCTTGTTTATCTTCTTGAAGAACCAGGTCTTAGTTTCATTGATCTTTTCTGCTGTTTTTTAGTCTCTATTTCATTATTTCTGCTCTAATTTTTAAGATTTTCCTCCATCTGCTGACTGTGGGCTTTGTTCTTCTTTTTCTAGTTCTGCTAGTTTAAGATTAGTTATTTGAGGTTTTTCTTGTTTGTTGAGATGAGCCTGTATTGCTATGAATTTCCCTCTTATAACTGCTTTTGCTGCTTCCCATAAGAGGTGGTATGTGGTATTTTCATTTTCGTTTGTCTTCAGGTATTTTTCAGTTTCTCCTTTGATTTGTTTATTGATCCAGTGGTTGTTCAGCAGCATGTCGTTTAGTTTTCACATATTTGTGACTTTCCCAGCTTTTTTCTTGTAGTTGCTGTCTAGTTTTATAACATTGTGGTCAGAAAAGAGGCTTGATATGATTTCAATCTTCTTACATTTATTGAGGCTTGCCTTGTTTCCCAACATATGGTCTATCTTTGAGAATGTTCCATGTGTACTTGAGAAGAATGTTTATTCTGCTATTTTTGGATGGAATGCTCTCTATGTATCTATTAAGTCCCTCTGCTCAAGTGTTTCATTTAAATCCACTATTTCCTTGTTGACTTTCTGTCTAGATGATCTATTCATTGGTGTAAGTGGGGTGTTGAGGTCCCCTACTATTATTGTGTTGCTGTTAATTTCTCTGTTTAGGTCTGTTAATAGTTGCATTATATATTTTGGTGCCCCTGTGTCAGCTGCGTAGATATTCACAAATGTTATGTCTTCTTGGTGGAAAGTCCCTTTTATCATTATATACTACTACTCTTTGTCTCTCATTGTCTTTTTTTTTCTTGAAGTCTGCTTTGTCTAATATAAGTATGGCAACACCTGCTTTATATTGTTTGCCATTTGCTTGCAGTATCATCTTCCATCCCTTCACTCTGAGCCTATGTTGGACTTTAAAGCTGAGATGTGTTTTGGAGGCAGCATATTGTTGGTTCTTATTTTTTAATCCATCCAGCTACTGTTTGTCTTTTGATTGGAGAATTAAATCCATTTACATTTAGAGTGATTGTTGATATATGAGGGCTTAATACTACCATTTTATGTCTTGCTTTGTGGTTGTTCTCTAATTCCGTTGTTTCTCTTCCTTTGTATTTCTGACTGCCATTTTACTTTGGTGGTTTTCCGTGGTGGTTTTCTCTCTCTCTCTTTTTTTTAATGAATTGTGGCTCTGCTCTGATTTTTTATTTAGTGGTTACTGTGAGGTTTGTATGAAAGAGCTTGTCAATGAGATAGTCCATCTTCTGATAACCTCTTATCTCCATTAGCCTAAGCAGTTTCCATCCCTTTCCACTTCCCCTTCTGAGTTACTCTTGTCACAAATTATTCTGTTCTGTGTTGTGAGTTGGTGACTAAGTTGAAGTGTTTATAGTTAATTTTGATGCTTTCCTTCCCTTTATGTTTTAAGTTATAATTAAGTATTTGCCACCCTGTCCTGAAACAGAGCTGCCGTTTTCTGACTTTGTCTGTTTATTTATCTCCTTGCTCAAAGCTTTGTAGACCTTTGCCTTTTTGTTTCAAGTATGAGGGCATCCTTGATCATTTCTTGTAGGGGAGGTCTAGTGGTGATGAACTCCCTCAACTTTTGTTTATCTGGGAAAGCTTTTATTTCTTCATTGTATCTGAAGTATAGTTTTGCCAGATAGCGTATTCTTGGCTGAAAGTTTTGTCTTTCAGTATTTTGAATATATCATTCCATTCTCTCCTAGCCTGTAAGTTTTCTGCTGAGACATCTGGTGAAAGCCTGATAAGAGTTCCTTTGTAGGTTATTTTCTTCTGCCTTGCTGCCCTCAATATTTTTCCTTTGTCATTGACTTTGTCAGTTTTACTATTATATGCCTTGGAGAAGGTCTTTTAGCATTGACGTAATTAGAAGTTCTATTGGCTTCATGTATTTGTAAGTCCACTTTCTTCTCCAGGTTTGGGAAGTTATCAGCTATTGTTTCCTTGAACAAGCTCTCTGGTCCTTTCTCTTTTCTCCCTCTGGAATACCTATAATCTTTATGTTACTTTTCCTAATTGAGTCAGCTATTTCTAGAAGAATTCCTCCATTTAAAAAAATTCTTAGTTCTCTCTCCTCCTCCACTTGAAACCTTTTCCATATTTCTATCCTCTAAATCAGTAATTATTTCCTCCATAATTTCAGCTCTACTTTTTAAGGATTCTAGATTATATCTAATTAATTGTGTTCTTCATATCCAGAATTTATGCTTGTTTTTCTTTATTTATAGTTTCACTCTCTTTGGTGAAATATTCCTTCTCTTTAATTTTATTCCTGAGTTCATTGAACTGTTTCTGAGTTTTCTTGTAACTCATTAAGTTTCTTTATGACAGCTATTTTGAATTCTCTGTCATTTAGATTGTAAATTTCTGTGACTTCAGGGTTGGATTCTGGAGACTTCTCATTTTCCTTCTGCTTTGAATTGTTACTGTAGTTTCTCATGATGTTTGATGAACTGATCCTTTGCTGGTGCATTTGTGGTAGTATCAGGTCGCAAATTCCACCTGCTACCACCAGGGGGACACTGGAGCTGTGTTTCTGATCCCATCCTGTCTGCTGGAAGTTATGGGGGTACGGTGGGCAGTCCCACTGGCCAGGAAAGCATTCACTGGTGGGCTCAGGGCTTCTGCTACCTCCTCTTACAGTCACACTGAGGTGCGTTCCCACTTTTGGGGCTGCAGTGGTACTACAGGTTCTCCAGCCAGCTGAAAAGCATTTGCACATGTGCATAGATCTGCCTCCTCCTCCTCTTATGGTTGCACCAGCTGCTGTGCTTGGTAGGCTGGGCTTCTACATGGAATCTGAGCCTGGGCCACTTGTTAGGATTGCAGCGGCATAGTGGGCTCTCCTGCCAGCCAGGAAAGCATTTGTGCCTGGGCTCAGGACTGCTGCCGCTGCTTCTTACAGTCATGCTGAAGCATGTTCCCTCTTGTAGGGCTGCAGCAGTCCTATGGGTGTTCCTGCCAGCCAAGAAAGCATTCATGCATGCACATAGATGTTTTGCCACCTCTTATAGTTTCTCCCACTGCTGTGCTTGGTGGGTGGGACTTCTTCATGAGTCTGAGCCTGGGACACTCGTTGGGACTGCAGTGGCATGGTGGACTCTCCTGCCACCCAGGAAGGTGTTTGCATGTGGGCTTAGGGCTGCCTCCACCTCTTCTTACAGTAGTGCCAAGGTGCATTCCCACTTGCAGGACTACAGCGGCACTATGTGTTCTCCAAGCCGAGAAAATGTTCACACGCATGCACAGGAAACGTTAGGGATTGCTCACCTATCTTCACTACTTCCCGGAGGCCCAGTCCATACACCTTCAAATGTATAGCTGCGTGGGTCTCTCAGGCATTCTGTTGTGCTCTCTTGGTATCCTCCATTGATCAATGAATGTCTGTTTAGTTGTTGTTCAAAGGGGGAGAGATAAAGGGAACAGCTCACTCTGCCATGTTGCTGACGTCCCTCCCTATTTGTTGTTGTTTTTAATCTTTCACTTATGAGTGAGATCATACAGTATTAGGCTCTCTCCATATGACTTATTTCACTTAGCATAATACCTTCAATGTCCATCCATATTATTGCAAATGGCAAGATTTCATTTTTTTATGGCTTAGTACTATTCCTTTGTGTATATGTATGCACATCTACTTTATACACTAATCCATTGATGGGCACTTAGGTTGTTTCTAGATCATAGCTATTGTGAATAATGCTGCAATGCTGCAATGAACATAGGGGTGCAAATATCTTTTTAAATTAGTGTTTTCATTTTGTTTGGATAAATACCCAGAAGTGGAATAGCTGGGTCATATGGTAGTTCTATTCTTAATTTTTTGAGGAATCTTCAAACTTTTCCATAGTGGTTGGATGTGTTTACATTCCCACCAGCAGTGTATGAGGGTTCTGTTTTCTCCACATCCTCTCCAACACTGGTTATTTCTTGTGTTTTTAATGATAGCCCTTCTTATGGGTGTAAGCTGATACCTCATTGTAGTCTGGATTTCTGTTTCCCTAATAATTAGTGATATTGAACATCTTTTCATGTGCCTGTTGGCAATCTGTAAATCTTCTTTGGAAAAATGTCTTTTCAACACCTTTGCTCATTTTTAAATTGGTTTGTTTCTTTCTTGTTATTGAGTTATATGACTTCTCTATATATTTTGGATATTAACCCTTTAACAGATATATGATTTTCAAATATCTTCTCCCAATTATTAGGTTGTCTTTTTGCTTTCTTGACGGTTTCCTTTGCTGTGCAGAAGCTTTTTATTTTGATGTAGTCCCTTTTGTTTATTTGTTACTTTGTTTCCCTTTCCTGGGGAGACATGGTGTTCAAAAAGATACTGCTAAGACTGATGTCAAAGATCATACTGTGTCTGTTTTCTTCTAGGAATGTTATTGTTTCAGGTCTTACATTCAAGGCTTTAATCCATTTTGATTTAATTTTTGTGAATGGTGCAAGATAATGGTCTACTTTCATTCTTTTGCAAGTGGCTGTCCAGTTTTCCAACCCCCTTTTATTGAAGAGACATTCCTTTCTCCATTGTATGTTCTTGGCTCCTTTGTCCAAAATTAGCTATCCATAGATGTGTGTGTTTATTTCTGGTCATTCAGTTCTGTTCCATTGATCTGTGTACCTGTTTTTGTGCCAGTACCATACTGTTTTGATTACTATAGATTTGTAGTATATTTTGAAATCAGGGAGTGTGATACCTCCAACTTTGTTATTTTTTCTCAGGATTCCTTTGGCTATTCAGGCCTTTTGTTGTTCCTTATAAATTTTAGGATTCTTTGTTCTATTTCTGTGAAAATTGTTGTTTGGATTTTGATAGAGACTGCATTGAATCTGTAGATTGCTTTAGGTAATGTGGACATTTTAACTATGTTAATTCTTTCAATCCATGAGCATGGAATATCTTTCCATTTCTTTGTGTCGTCTTCAATTTCTTTCAACAATGTTTTACAGTTTTCAGTGTACAGGTCTTTCACCTCCTTGGTTAAATTTGTTCCTAGCTATTTTATTCTTTTGTTGCAATTGTAAATGGTATTGCATCTTAATTTCTCTTTCTGCTATTTCATTGTTAGTGTATAGATATGCAACTGATTTTTGTATGTTGATTTTGTGTCCTGCCAGTTTACTGCATTTGTTATTTATTTCTGAAAGTTTTTGGTGGATTCTTTAGGGTTTTCTATATATAAAATCATATCATCTGCAAATAGTGACAGTTTTACTCCTTTCTTTCCAATTTGGATCCCTTTTATTTCTTTTTCTTGCTCGATTGCTATGGCTGTTACTTCTAATATACGTTATGAGTGGTGAAAGTGGGCATCCTTGTATTGTTCCTTTTCAAGAGGGATAGCTTTTAGCTTTTCACCATTGAGTGTGATGTTAACTGTAGGTTTGCTATATATGGCCTTTATTATGTTGAGGTACTTTCCTTCTATACCCATTTTATTCAGAGTTTTTATCATAAATGGATGATGTGTCTTATCAAATGCTCTCTCTGAATCTATTGAGATGATCATGTGATTTTTATTCTTCATTTTGTTAATGTGGAGTTATCATGTTGATTGATATGTGGATGTGAACCATCCTTGTATCCCTGGAATAAATCCCTTTTGGTCATGGTGTATGCTCCTTTTAATGTATTGTTGTATTTGGTTTGATAGGTTTTTTTGAAGATTTTTGCATCTATGTTCATCAATGATTTTGACCTGTAATTTTCTTTTTTTCATTGTCCTTGTCTGGTTTTGGTATCAGGGTAATGTTGGCCTCATAGAATGAGTTAGGAAGCATCCCCTCTTCTTCAATTTTTTGGAAGAATTTGAGAAGGATAGGTATTAAATCTTTAAAGGTTTGGTAGAATCCACTAGGGAAACCATTTGGTCCTGGACTTTTGTTTTTTGGGAGGTTTTTATTACTGTTTTGATATCCTTTCTAGTGATCAGTCTATTCAGATTCTCTATTTCTTCTTGATTCAGTTTGGACTTTGTATGATTCTAAGAATTTATCTATTTCTTCTAGGCTATCCAGTTTGTTGGTGTATAGCTTTTTGAAGCGTGCTCTTACAATCTTTTGTATTTCTGTGGTATCCATTGTAATTTATCCTTTTTTGTTTCTGATTTTATTTTTTTGAGGCTTCTCTGTTATTTCATTGGTGACTCTAGGTAAAGATTTGTCAATTCTGTTATCTTTTTAAAGAACCAGCTCTTATTTCATTGACTTTTTCTATTTTCATTTTTTAGTCTCTATTTGATTTATTTCCACTCTGTTATTTATTATTTCCTCCTTCCTCTGATTTTGAGCTTTTTTTGTTCCTCTTTTTCTAATTCCATTAGGTGCATTGTTAGATCATCTATTTGAAATTTTTCTTTTTTCTTGATGTAGGCCTGTATTGCTAAAAACTTCCCTCTTATTACCACTTTTTCTGTACCCCACAAATTTTGGTATGTTGTATTTTAATTTTTATTTGTCTCCAGGCATTTTTTGATTTCTCCTTTTAGTTCTTCGTTGATCCAATAGTTGTTCAGTAGCATATTGTTTAGTCACCATGTATTTGTGACTTTCCACCTTTCTTCTTGTAACTGATTTATAGTTTGATACTATTGTTGTCAGAAAAGATGATATGATTTCAATTACTTAAATTTATTGATGCTTATTTTTTTCCTCCCAACATATTGTCTATCTTTGAGAATGTTCCAAGTGCACTTGAGAAGAATTTGTGTTCTGCTGCTTTTGGATGGAATGTTCTCTATATATCTATTAAAGTCATCTGGTCTAGTGTTTCATTTAAGGCCAATGTTTCCTTATTAACTTTCTGGCTGGATGATCTATCCATTGATGTAAAAGGGTGTTCAAGCCCCCTACTATTATTGTATTGCTGTCAATTTCTCTTTTTAGTTCTTCTAATAGTTTCTTTATATACTTCAGTGCTCCTGTGTTAGGTGCATATATATTAATAAGTGTTATGTCTTCTTGGTGGAATGTCCCTTTCATCATGATATAGTGTTCATCTTTGCCTCTTGCTATCTTTTTTGGCTTGAAGTCTATTTTATGTGATATAAGTATGGGTGTGCCTGCTTTCTTTTGGTTGTCGTTTGCCTTGAGTATCATATTCCATCCCTTCACCCTGATCTTATGTTTATCTTTAGAGTTAAGATGGGTCTCCTGGAGGCAGCATGTTGTTGGATCTTGTTTTTAATCCATCTAGCCACTCTGTGTCTTTTGATTGGTGAGTTCGATCCATTTACATTTAGAGTGATTATTGGTATATTAGGGCTTAATACTGCCATTTTGTCTTTTGTTTTCTGGTTGTTCTGTATTTCCGTTCTTTCTTTTTCCTTGTATTTCTGTCTACCATTTCAGTTTGGTGATTTTCTGTGATGTGTTTCTCAGTTTCCTCTATTTATAGTATGTAAGTGCTTGGATTTTTTGTTTTGTGATTACCATGAGGTTTGTATAAAAGAGCTCAGAGATGAGCTTGTCCTGTCACTGTTGGTAGTATCTTATCTCCATTAGCCTACCAGGTTCCATCCTTTTCCTCTTCCCAGTCTATGTTTTAGTTGTCATAAATTATCATCTCTTGTGTTGTGAGTTTGTTACCAAATTGAAGTGGTTAGAGTTATTTTTGATGCTTTCTTTCCCTTTAGCCTTTATGTTATAATTAAGTGTTTACTAACCTATTCTGAGATAGAGTTTTAATTTTCTGATTTTGTCTGTATATTTATCACCTTCCTCAAAGCTTTGTAAACCTTTGCCTTTTTGTTTCAGGTAGGAAGGCTGCTTTCAATATTTTTGTAAGGCAAGTCTAGTGGTGGTGGACTCCCTCAGCTTTTGTTTGTTTGCAAAAGCCTTTATTTCTTCTTCATATCTGAAGGATAACTTTGCTGAATAGAGTATTTGTGGCTGATAGTTTTTGTCTTTCAATATTTTGAATATATCTCTCCACTCTCTGCTGGCCTGTAGAGTTTTCTGCTGAAAAATCTGCAAGTAGCCTCGTGAAGGTTTCTTTGTAAGTTATTTTCTTCTCTCTAGCCATCCTTAATATTCTTTCTTTGTCATTGCCTTTTGACAGTTTTAATATTAATATGCCTTCCAAAGTCCTTTTGCTTTCAGATAATTAGGAATTCTATTAGCTTCATGTACTTTTATATCAAGTTGCTTCCCCTGGTTTGGGAAGTTGTTAGCTATTATTTATTTGAATAAGCTCTGCTCCTTTCTCCCTCTCTTCTCTTTCAGGGATACCCATTATCCTTATGTTGTTTTGCCTTATTGATTCAGATATTTCTCATAGAATTTCTTTGTTTTTTAAAAATCTTAGTTCTCTCTCCTCTTCCACTGGAATCGTTTCTAGATTTCTATTTTTGAGCTTGCTAATTCTTTCTTCCACATGGTCTGCTATATCTCCAATGCTTTCTACTTTATTTTTCATCTCATTAATTGTGTTCTTTATCTCCATAATTTCTGAGTGGATTTTTTTAGAGTTTCAATCTCTTTGGTGAAGTATTCCTTCTGTTCATTAATTTTATTCCTGAGCTCATTGAACTTTCTGAGTTTTCCTGTAACTCGTCGAGTTTCTTCATGACAGCTATTTTGAATTCTCTGTTAGTTAGATTGTAATCTTCTGTGACTTCAAGTTTGGTTTCTGGATAGTTGTCATTTTCTTTCTGTTCTACCATGTTACTGTAGATCTTTAAAGTTCTTGATGAGTTGATCCACTGCCACCACATTTGTTGTAGTAAACACCTTTCTTATTTTGGTAAGGCTTTGGCTACTTTGATTCTGAGCTGCGTTTGATTGTATTGAGAGCCTGCATTTTTCACCCTCCACTGCCTCTGCCAGAGACATTGTCAGTGCCCTTCTTGTGCCTCCAAGGTTGCTGGTGCCTGGGTGCTTATGATTTCACTGCTGTGTCTGGTGTCACCACCAGGGTCACCAGGCTGTGAGCACTTCAGCTGCTTCCAGGGTCACCTAGGTCTTGTGTTTCCTCACTGGCTCTCTGTGGGCTCTCCATGAGCTCAGGTGCTGCTTTTTGTGCACCACTTGTCCTGCTGCTCCTAGGTTATCTGGGGGTGCTGGAAGCACCACTTCTAGGGATGCTGGGTTCACAGGTATTCCTGTTACTGCAGGGGCCCAGGGTCTTGTATACAGCCCCACTGCTGGTAGAGCCAGTATCAGGGTGTCACCACTGGGGGCTGGGTCATGGTTGTTGCTGTGGCTCCTGAAACCTCAGGTGAAAGGTGCTACCTGCCTCTGCTGGGGGAGGGGCAAGGGCTAAGCCATGAGTGCCATTGCTGCTCCTCCAGCCTCTGGTCTGTAGCATGCACTGGTGTGCTTTTTGAAACCTCATGTCAGGGCACCACCACCCCTGCTGGTGGTATCGTGTTTTGGATGCAGCCCTTGCTATTGAAAGATTGGGGTTGGAGTTGCTGCTGCCTGGGTAGGAGAAAGGGGCTGGTCACTGTTACTGCTGTGTTTCCTGGAGCCTCAGGTCATGGGTGCCACCTGGTACCACTAAGGGGGGCCACAGGCTAAGCCATGAGTGTCATTGCTGCTCTTGCACCCTCTGGTTGCTGATGTGCACCAGTGTCCTTTTTGAAAGCTCGGGTCAGGGCACCACTGCCCCTGCGAGGGATATCTGTCTTTGGATGCTGTCCTCACTGCTGGAAAGGCCAGCACCACTGCCAGGGGAGATGAAGGGGGCTGGGTCACTGGCCTTACCATCTGTCCTGAAGCCTCAAGTCGTGTGTGCCACCTGCCACCACTGGGTGGGGGCAGCGGCTGGGCTGAGAGTGCCATGTCTGCTCTTGAAGCCTCTGGCTACTGGCATGCACCAGTGTGCTCCTTGAAACCTCCAGTCAGGGCGCCACTGCCACTTCCAGGGGCATCTGTGTTTTGGATCATTGCTGCTGGGGGAGGGGAAAGGGACTGCTTCCCTAGTTCCATTTGCTCCTGGAGGTCCAGTCCATCCACCTTCAGATCTATAGATGTGTGTATCTCCCAGGCATTCTGGTGTGTTGTGCAAGGAGTGATTTGTTGGTCAATGGTCATTCTACTATTTGTAACGTAGAGAGCAGAGACAAAAGGAACAACTCACTCTGCCATGATGCTGATGTCACCATTCCTGATGTTCTTTCTTTGTCATTGAATTTTGAAAACTTTTATTATCATGTCTTGGAGAAGGTCTTTTTGTGTTGAGATAATTGGTGTTCTATTCTCTTCACATATTCACTTCCCCAGATTTGGGAAATTCTCAGCTATTATTTCTTTAAATGTGCTCTCTACTCTCTTCTGTCTCTCTTCTCCTGGGATACCCATTACCCTTATGTTTCCCTTTCTATTGGAGTCAGATAATTCTTGTAGAACTTCTACTTTTTAAAAAGTCTTAGTTCTCTCTCCTCATTTTACCTGCATCATTTTTATGTTTCTGTCTTCGATCTCACTAATTTTCTCTTCCATATAATCTGCTCTATTTCCAGTGCTTTCTAATACATTCTTCATCTCATTTATTGAGTTCTTCAGCTCTAGAATTTCTGTTTGGTTCTTTTTTAAAGTTTCAATCTGTTTGGTAAAGTATTCCTTCTGTTCATTGATTTTATCCCTGAGATCATTAACCTGCCTTTCTGAGTTTTCTTATAGCTTGTTGAGTTTTTTCATGACAGTTATTTTGAATTCTTTATCAATTAGATCACAATCTTACATGACTCTATGTTTGGTTTCTGGAGAATTGTTTTCTGTAGCAAACATGATTTGTATTTATGTCCTGTTTTGTTTTGATTCAAACTTTTCAACTGCTTGGAGATTAGAAGCTTTTCTTTTGTTTTTCAGGAGGTGGTGCTATAGTGCTAGTTTTTGGTTTCTTTTACCTGAGCTGCCTCTGGCTGTATTTGAGTATCTGCAACTTCCAACCTCCAGCATCTGTATTTGGGCTATTGCTGATACTTTCATTGTTGCTGCCAGCACATCTGGGGGTCACTGATGCCTTGCTGTTGCTGGTGTCACTGTGGTTGCTGACACAAGGGGCACAAGGATGGCTCATGCCTCAGCCATGTCTGAGATCACCTGGGCCTGAAGCTCTACCGCAGTGGTGGGACTATGGGGAGGATGTGGAGGGAGCCTGGTTCAAGGGGCACTGGCTCAGCTGTTGCCTGTTACCTTGTAGTCCCATGAGCCATTGCATTTGAGGTGTAGGAGTTTTATGCACACTTCTGCCACTCTTACTAGGCTCTGTGCTAAGGGCAGGGGGTTGAGATCACAGGGCTCCACCTCCATTGCTGCTCTGTTTCCTGGGGCTGCAGGTGCTGGAGCCACTGTCTGGCTGGAGCTGCATACACACCTCTGCTGCTGCCTGATGAGTTCTCTGAGGCTGGGGGCAGCTGGCTTAGCTGCCACAGCCAGGTGTCTGGGATCCTGTGCTCTGTCTCTGCTGTTCCCTCACTTAGCAACCTCTGTGTCTTCCATTTCACCCACCTTTGTATGTACCATTGTGTGGCTCTTTCCAGTGTCCTGGTGTGTGGTGCAATGTAGCCTTTGCTGGGTTATGGATGTTTTAAACACTGTAGATTGAAGGGGAGAGACAAAAGGATCCTCTTATGCCACCATGATGATGAAATCCTTGGATTAATACAAATTTGTAACCTGATATGATATACTATTTTTGTTTATTTCTTAGTTCTACCTGTAAGTTTCATGGGGGAGGGACCATGCTTACTTGTTAATCACTGTACACATGCTATCCAATACAGCAGTTGGGACTTAGCAGGTGCCCATCAAATATTTGTCAAATAAGTTAATGAATTATATAAATTCCATAGCTGCCGTAACTAGAGAGATATTATATTCTGGTGAGAAAGAGCACTGGGAAAAAGCATTAGACAGTAAGTTTTCAAGAAAGTGATGATACATTGAACCTACTCAAAGAATAAACAAGATAATCTCAGTGAAGTAAGACATTTTAGCATCTGAGATGAGATAGAGAAAGAAAGAATAGCTCGACATATCCTTATAGTGGAGAGGAAGAGCACCGTATTAGAATGAGATGGGAGTAAATAAGAAGATGTATGGATATGCCATTTTCTTCTTCTGTATCTGAAATCTTTTCACATGTTATATTAATGTAGTCTATAAAATTATGTATGTATGACCAACAGCTAGGGTAGGTTATGCTAGTGGTAATTGCTAGCCTCTATTCCTTGATTTCTATGATATAGCACTTGGGGAAACCCTGAAAGTGTCCTGTGGGCAATAGAGATTAGATCTCTCTCCAACTGTATTCTCAAAAGGGTTGGATATAAAGGGGCTAGAGAGATCTGGGTTCCAAGATGAAAAACAAGCCAGGGGCTCTAGGAATTGTTTGTCTTCACAGTTAATTGGCCGTTGGAGAGGATAGTCCCATGTTATCCTCAGAGCCACACTCCTTGAAATATCTCATTCCCCTGACCCCTAAAAACAAACTCCAAGAAAGCCTTTTGGGACTGCTCATCCCAATGCATACAGCAAGTCTAATTGGCATCTTGAGTAATGGTTTCCAGAAGAGATTCAGGATGTGTCCTCTGGGTTGGAATCCCTGATGCCATATATTTAGTAACCTCAATTTGCCTGAGCTGACATCATAGGTCCTCTGGCTTAGGGGCATGTTATTTCTCACAGATGGTGCTTCTCTTCCCTCATGATTGGCTCATGTCTGGCCAAGTCTATCCTCATTCATAATCCCTATGTTTCCTGCTGAGGAAACATTCACACAGTCAGGAAGGGGCTTATTCTAAAAACACCAGTGCTAGAGGAAAATTCTGATTTTATAAATTTTGAAAAAAGGTGTAAAGTGAAGAAGAGAGTTCCTTGAATGATCCAAAATAGCAGAAAATCCAAAACAGATTTTCTTTTGACTCTGGACTCATTGATGATTAAGCTGATGTTAAATGTAGATTCTTAATCAGATAACATTAATAGAAATTCTTATTGCCCAAGATTTCATTGCCATTTGGGGATGGGGAGGTACCTTAGATACATGTTTAGAGGCAAAGGAAGCATATGCGTGATTCAAAGGCCCAAGTAGTAGAGGTTAAAGAGATTCAGTTACTTAATCTGTCCTGATGAGTGCTGATGAAGTTCAAAATCCCAGCACACATTGCAAAAGCATTACAGAACTCATGTACTATTGCTCCTGATGATGCTCTCTCACTAGATAATTAGTGTAAACAATCATGACTGTGTAGGACATTACCTTCTATGTCATTCCACCAGTAAATGGAGATATCCAGGGTTAGAGAAGGAAGTCTGATGAGCACTTCAGAAGAGACTTTTTGGATGATTAGTAGCCAATATGTGAGTCAGTGTGGACCTCTCCATTTCACTACTATACTTGTTCTGCCCACCAGTCTGCAGAGGAAATTCCAGGTAAGGTAAGGTTGGGGCTTGAGGTATCCAGGAAACCTTTATTAGAAACCAAGGCATCCTCTGCCATTGTCAGCTCATTTCCCCATCCCTTTAGTCAGAGGGTGATATTGGTCAGTCCATGAAGAAAGCTGCCTGAGAAGGCAGAGGAAAAAAGTCACCTGAGGGCCACAAATCAGAATGGGAAATTATTAGGTAATTTGCCTAAGGGAGGAAGAGAGACATGAATCAGATGTGGAAAAACTTACACTATGGAGATTTATAGAGAAAGATGGAAACTAATGAGGAAAGAGATAGGGAAATATGCGAATATGTAAGTAAGTGGAAATGTGTGGATGTCTTCATGGGGTTGGAGGGAGCATGGGAACTTTGGGCCCTTAGTCCACAAGAAGCTGAATTTGAAGTAACAATGTGAGGGGACAACCGCAAGGAGGATCCTAAGCTGTATTAATATGGAGAAAGATAATACATGTGACCTCTTTCTTACTGGTCAAATTATACCCTGGAGAATACATTCACTTCTGAGTTCTTTGCATTAAACAGTAAGTAGATAGTGTGGAATGCATGAAGACCTAGGGAGGTGTTTAGGAGGAAAAACACAAAAAGGGATAGGATGTATATTTTGGGGACCAATTTAGATTATTATTTTTTGAGTTGGGCTTCCCCATGGAGATGAAGCTCTCATTCTGATCAGTATTCATGTGAGAATTAGATAAAGGGCCAATTGGGAAATTTGGCTGATTAAATGTTAAAGTCCTAGTTTTATCAGCCTTATCCATAATTTGAAGGCTTTCAGGTCTACGAAGATATATCTCTTTTTTATTTTCAGGTACATCACTATGCAACTTGGCATCCATACACATCTTTTAAGCTATACTTAATCTCCACATAAAGACGATACCAAGTTATCCTTCCACCTAACATGGTATAACCAAAAATATGTTAACCTTTTCCCAAGAAGAGGATATAAACCATACCAACCCTTTTCCCATAAGAAGATAAAATATCCTTTTTCTGTCTTTAGCTGAAAATCATTCTACTCCTATCTGTTTCATAACCCCCTTTTATGTCCTATAACTTAAATACTGAGATATGAACCTAACTATATCGATATATCTTATGTTATAAAAAAAGATGACAGAGGGGATGAAAACAAAAATATTTAGTTAATGTATATGTACAAATTATTCAGATCAAAATAAAGAAGAGATGCCTATAACTATTACAGGTTTTGTTTCTGCAACTGCTCACGTGGTCATGGCTGGTGTATATAACTACCTTCTTTAACTACCTATTCCATATTCCCTTTGTCTGCAGTTGGTCATGGTTCCTTGTCTGGCGAGGTGACCCAAACTTTCATTCCTGAAAGATCTGGGCTATTAGCAGTCCTTGTGAATTGTATTTTTTAACTGATTTTCATCATAGGATATCTGAGTACAGAGGTGCACCCTAGAAAATCTCCTGCATTGCAGACATGCTCCTCTTTATCCCTATGGTTTAGTAGCAACTCAAATTTCTCCTTGCTAGTCAGGATCAGTCACTCCAGGCAGTATATAGTAACCTCCTTTGCTTGTTGATTCAGTGACATGAGGATCCCTAAGTGGCAGGGTGGCAGTCTCAATTCTCTGTAAATGAAACCGTTGTTGAGTCACCTGGAGGAAGAATCCCTCCCTTTGGAACTAAGACCTCTAAACCAGTAGAACCTAAAAGTGCAGACACAGGAACCAAAAATTATGTTGGTGGATCACAGTTATAAATGTTATAGGGAGAGAACTCACTCCCATTTCCACTTCTTGATTCCTGGTCCCATAAGCCCTTGTGATGGAAGAAACAGCACCACAAATTAGATGCACATTAGGAGTATTTACTTCATCCTGAGGACATTGTCCTAACAGGGGAAACGAGGTGTTGCCAACTAGCTATTGCTGTAACTGAGTCTTCAAAACCCTATTCCACTATTATATCAAGCCAGTTGTTTCAGGGTGAGGGAGAATGTGGTAAGACCAGTGGATTCCATGAGCATGGACCCATTCCCATGCTTCATTTGCTGTGAAATAAGTTCCTTAGTCAGAAGCAAAGCTTCATGGAAGACCATTATGGTGAGTAAAGCATTCTGTAAGTCCATAGGTGATAGTTTTGGCAGTAGCACCATGGGCAAGGAAGGCAAATCCGTATCCAGAGTGTCTATTCCAGTAAAAACAACGCACTGTCCTTTCCTCGATGGAAGCTATCCAGTGTAATCAGTCTACCAATATGTAGCTGGCTGTTCCCCTGGGGAATGATGCCATATCAGGAACTCAGTTGATCTCAGCTGTTGGCAGATTGGGCACCCAGCAGTGGCTGTAGTGAGATCTGCCTTGGTGAGTGGAAGTCCATGTTGCTGAGCCCATGTATAGCCTCCATCCTTGCTTCCACAACCACTTTGTTTGTGAGTCCATTTGCATGAACAGGAGTGACTGAGCAAGTGTTCTAACTGACATCCACAGAACGGGTTAACACTTGGATAGGATGACTCATTCTGTGGACAATAGTAAGGGTATTTCTTCCTTGTTTTTATATGAATATTTGGCATATTTTTGGTTGTATGCAGGATAGTTATATCATGTTAGGCAGAAGGATGACTTTGTTGCGTTTATTTTGAGATTAAGTGTGGCTTAAGGAGATGTGCGTGTGCGCCAAATTGACAGGGGATGGACTCTGGTGGTTTTGTAATGTGTCAATTTGGCTAGGATAAATTACATTTCCTAGAACTCCTATTTTTGTATGTTTCTGATTAAGATGGGCCACAGGAAAGATTCTCAGGGAGATTAAGAGACAGAAGGGAATCAGCCATTCTGCAGTTTACAGACGTTGTTTCTGACCTGCTGATTCACCTCATCTCTGTGAAGCAGCAGCTGGGCCCGAAATTGCTCTACCTTCCCCTGAATCCTCTTTTAGCTTCTGTGACTTCTGGGCTAGGTGTGTGTTTAGTCTCATTAAGAAGGGTCCCAGCTTCTGCAAGATCACCATACCAACCTTACCAACCCAACCATACCAACAATTCCAGAAGCAACAAGAACTGACATGGGTTTCAGTCTACCTTGTGGGGTTACAGGTCATACTTGTGGGTTCCTGCCTGCCCTTGATCTACCATAGTTTATACCCATCTTCCTTCCTGACTGCTTGCCCCATGGACTTCAAGTCCCAGCATCAGACACAAAGGTGATGGCATTACATAGACTGCTTAACCAGTTTTCACTATTGTGTAAGGTCAAATTTCTGTACAATCCATTAAATGTATGTTTATATGTATGTATAAGTCTCTTAGTGGTTCAGCTTCTCTTGTTAATCTGTGACTGATATAATAAATCAAAAAGTATATATGTATACTTTATATATATATATTATATATAAAATTTAGTGTATATATACAAAAGTGTATATATGTGTAAATATGTTTCTTCCTATTATAATGAGGGAGACTCTTGTTTTGAAGTTTGGCACTTAGAGCCTAGATATTCTGGAATTTCAGAGTGACCGTGTTTGTGAAGAGAGATTTGAAGTTCTCTCTCTCTTTTTAAATGTTATTTCAATAATATGAATGGTTGAATAATTAGAAATCAAAAAAATTTTTTCCAAAAGTTCTTCTGTTGATCCAAAGGTTGTATTGTCAGGTATGCTGAACCCCAGTATTTCTGACACCTCACTTCATCTCCACTTCCTGTTTCCCCAGGGACTGAGAAAGGGGAGATGTGGCAGAGGAATCAGACCTCTCTGGCAGACTTCATCCTTGAAGGGCTCTTTGATGACTCACTCACCCACCTTTTTTTTTTCTCTGTGACCATGGTGGTCTTCCTTATTGCAGTGAGTGGCAACACCCTCACCATTCTCCTCATCTGTGCTGATTCCCGGCTTCATACACCCATGTACTTCCTGCTCAGCCAGCTCTCCCTCATGGATCTGATTCATGTCTCCACAACCATCCCCAAGATGGCTACCAACTACCTATCTGGCAAGAAGTCCATCTCCTTTGTGAGCTGTGCAACCCAGCACTTCCTCTATTTGTCTGTGGGTGGTGCTGAGTGTCTTCTCCTGGCTCTCATGTCCTATGACCGCTATGTTGCCATCTGTCATCCACTGCGTTACACTGTTCTCATGAACAGAAAGGTGGGACTGATGATGGCTGTCGTGTCATGGTTGGGAGCATCCATAAACTCCCTATTTTACACAGTGATGTTGATGCAGTTCCCTTTCTGTGGGCCTTGGAAAATCCACCACTTCTACTGTGAGTCTCCAGCTGTTGTGAAGTTGGTATGTGGAGACATCACTGTTTATGAGAACACAGTGTACATCAGCAGTGTCCTACTTCTTCTCCTCCCGATCCTCCTGGTTTCTACATCCTATGCCTTCATCCTCCACAGTGTCATTCAGATGCGTTCATCAGGGAGTAAGAGAAATGCCTTTGCCACTTGTAGCTCTCACCTCACTGTGGTTTCCCTCTGGTTTGGCGCCTGTATCTTCTCATATATGAGGCCCAGGTCCCAGCGCACTCCATTGCAAGACAAAGTTGGTTCTGTGTTCTATAGCATCATTACTCCCACACTGAATCCTTTGATTTATACTCTCCGGAATAAGGATGTAGCTAAGGCTCTGAGGAGAGTGCTGGGGAGAGATATTATAACTCAAAAATAGCAACTTCTCTTGCCCTGAGTAAGAGCGGAATGGGATAATCTATTTAAATTGATCTGAGTAAACCCCTAAGAGTTTTCAAGGGTCCACGTCCCTGATTACTACTGCATAAATGAAGTGGTCAACACACAATTCTAGTATTCTAACTTGGTCTCAGGCATCTAAGCTCCATAGAGTACTATCTTAGTCTATTCAGGCTGCTCTAACAAAAATATCATAAACGGGGTGGCTTAAGCAACAAACATTTATTTCTCACAGTTCTGGAGACTGAGAAGTCCAAAATCAAGCCTTGAAAGTGCTAGACCCTCTCTCATTTCCTCTCAATCTCTTTTTGAATGTAAATCTGTCAAAATGTGTTCGTGACCCCTCTATCCATTCCCTGTCTCCTGCTTCTACTTTAGAATACTACTTTTCAAGCTGTTGCACAATATTATGTTATATTATATGGTATTTATTGTCTGTTTTACTAGATTGTAAACTTCCCAAGGGCAAGGACTTTACTCTGTGTCCTATTGTCTCACCAGAGCCAAGAAAGGAGCCTGACATGAAATAAATGCTCAATAACTATTTGTTGCATGGATTAACAAATGAAAGGGACCTAGATTGTTTTGCTGTCCCACATGACATTAATGACATTTAATTCATAGAAGGGAAGAGATTATAAAAATGAATAATACAGTGGATGGCTTGGTAAGACTCATTTTTCTCAGATAGCCAGATATTAATCTCATGCAAATGCACAGGCCTGACATCTCAGTGAATTTCCTGGGGTCTAGTGGTCTGAGGGATGCCAGAGTGAGGGACAAATTTCTATATCTTACTTCCCCTACAAGTTAAAAATATCTTCAGGAGAATAACACAAGGTTAGAAAGCAAAGTTTTACTCTCTTTGACAAGTATTTTCCCTTTGAGAAACAGGTTTTTGGCATTCTGTAATAAGGTGAGCATTGCACCATGTGCTCTGTGTCATCTTACCCATCTGGCCCTAAGGTAGGATTTACCGTGTAATACTCCAATATCAAGTAGAATTAAGATTTATAGAAACCTTGTCTGGTTGTTTCTGAAGGCACAAGGGTGTTACGTAAACAGCTACCTCACAATCCTAGTTAGAGACAGGTGGTTGTTCCTCTGCTACCTCTTCCTCTCTACACACACAACTATGGCCTTTTCAGGAAACTTATGAGATTATTTGAGAATTAAACAAAAAGGGAAGTTTAAGGCTGATTATTCAAGTAAATCTAGCATCTGCCAAATGTAAATAACACAGTGTTATATCGACTCCCCTTGAAAAGAGATACAACACTACATTATGGTAATCATTCTTTATATATTCTGGACATTAACTCCTTATCAGATAGATGGTTTACAAATGTTCTATCTCATTCCATAGATTGCCTTTTCACTCTGTTAATTGCGTCCTTTGATGAACAAAACTTTTAAAATTTTGATGTAATCCAATTTATCTATTTTACTTTTGTTGTCTATGCTTTTTCTGTCATATCCAAGAGGTCATTGGCAAATTCAACTTCATGAAGATTTCCTTACGTTTTCTTCTAAGACTTTTATAGTTTTAACTCTTACATTAGGTTTTTGATACATTTTCAGTTAACTTTTATATCCATATTATGTTAGATAATGGCCCCACTTCATTCCATTTATAATGGCAATCAAAAAGAATAAAATACTTAGGAATTAACTTAATGAAGGAATGATAGAGTTGTACACTGAAAACTATAAAACACTGCTGAGAGAAATTAAAGAGACATAAATAAGTGAAAAGATATCCTGGGTGCATAGATTGGAAGACTTACTGTTGTTAAGCCGTCCACACTACCCAAAGTGATGTACACATTCAAGCAATGTCTATCAAAATCCCAATGGCATTTTATTCAGAAATAGAAAAATCTATCCTAAAAGTCGTATGGAAACAAGGAACCTTAAATAGCCAAAACAATCCTGAAAAAACAAAATTGGACTCACACTTCCTGATTTCAAAACTTACTACAAAGCTACAGTAATCAAAATAGTGTGGTCCTGGCCTAAAGACAGGCATATGACCAATGAAATTGAACAGAGAGCCCAGAAGTGAAACCTCACATATATGGGCCAATGATTTTCAACAAGGATGCCAAGATCATTCCACAAGGATAGGATAGTTTTTTTTTTTTTTGATAAGTGGTGCTGGGAAAACTAGATATGCAAAAGAATGAAGTAGGACCCTTACCTTACACCATATACAAAAATTAACTGAAAAAGTGTCAAAAACCTAATTGAAAGAGCTAGAAGTATAAAACTCTTAGAATAAATCATAGAGGAAAATGTTTATGTCATTGGATTTGACCAGTGATTTCTTGGATATGATACAAGAACACAGGCAACAAAAGTAAAAATAGGTAATTTGGACTACATCAAAATTTTAAAAAGTTCTGTTCAGCACAAGACACAATCGGTAGAGTGAAAAGGCAACTTGTGTGATGAGATAAAATATTTGTAAACCACCTGTCTGATAAGGGTTAATATGCAGAATATACAAAGAATGACTACAACTCAACAACAACCATAAAACAACCTGATTAAAAAATGGGCAAAGGACTTGAATAGGCATTTCTGAAAACAAGCTGTACAAATGGCCAACAAGCACATAAAGCATTGATGTTCAACATCACTAATCATTAGGGATATGATTAGGAAAAATCAACTTAAATTGCATCAACGACTTGAAAGTAAGACCTGAAACCATAAAACTTTTAGAAGAAAACATAGGGGCTAAGCTCCTGGACATTGGTCTTTGCAATGAGTCTTTGGATTTGACATCAAAAGCAAAAGCAACAATAAAAGCAAAAATAAAAAAGTGGGACTACATCAAACTAAAAAGCTGCTGCACAGCATAGAAAAATCACCAAAAAAATGAAAAGGCAACCTACAGAATGAGAGAAAATATTTTTAAATCGTATATCTGAAAAGTGGTTAATATCAAAAATACGTAAGGAACTCATACAACTCAATAGCAGAACACCCCATACTATCCAAATAAGAAATGGGCAGAGGATCTGAATTGACATTTTTCCAAAGACATACAGACGGCCGACAGCTACATGAAAAGATGCTCAACAGCATTGATCACCAGGGAAATGCAAATCAAAACCACAATGAGATATCACCTCATGCCTGTCAGAATGGCTCTTATTAAAAAGACAAGAAATGACAAGTGTTAGAGAGGATGTGGAGACAAGGGAATCCTTGTGCACTGTTGGTGGGAATGTATATTGGTAGAGCCACTATTGAAAACAGAATGGAGATTCCTCAAAAAATTAAAAATATAACTACCACATGATTCAGCAAGTCCACTCCTGAGTATATATCCAAAGGAAGTGAAATCAATACCTGGAGAAGATATCTGTACCTCCATGTTCATTGCAGCATTATTTACAATAGCCACGACATGGAAACAACTTACGTGCTCATCTATGTATGAATTGAAAAATAAAATTTGGTATATATTTACAACAGAATATTAGCCGTAGAAAGGAAGGAAATCCCGACATTTGTGACAACATGGATGGACCTTGAGGGTATTATGCTAAGTGAAAAAAGTCAGACAAAGAAAGACAAATACTGTATGATTTCACTTATATGTAGAATCTAAAGAAACTGAACTCAAAGATACAGAGAACAGATTGGTGGTTTGCAGAGGAGGGAGTTGGGGGGGAAATGGGTGCAGATGGTCAAAAGGCAAAAATTTCTAGTTGTAAGATGAATAAGTTCTGAGGATGTAATGTAGAGCATGGTGACTGTAGTTAACGATAATGTATTGTATATTTGAAAATTGCTAAGAGAATAGATCACAAAAGTTCTTATAACAAGAAAAAGTTTGTAACTTTGTGAGGTGATGGATGTTAACTAAATTTACTGTGGTCATCATTCCACAATATATACATATATCAAATCATTGTGTTGTACACCTTGGATTAATATAATCTTAAATGTTAATTATATCTCATTAATACAGGAAAAAATAAATCTCATCCTTTAATAAAGAAACAAACACCACAATGAGACACCACTTCATAACCATTAGGATGGCTATTATTAAACAAACAATATAAATGTTGGTGAGGATGTGAAGAAATTGGAAACATTGTGCACTGATGATGGGAATGTAAAATGGTACAGCCATTATAGAAAAGAGTTTGGCAGTTCCTCAAAAAATTAAAAATGGAATTGTCATATAATCCAGCAATTCCATTTCTGGGTATATACCCAAAAGAATCAAAAGCAGGATCTGAAAGAGGCTTTTGTACACCCATGTTCATAGCAGCATTATTCACAACAGCCAAAAGTAGAAGTAACCCAGGTGTCCACTGATCAATGAATGGATAAACAAAATGTGGCGTATACATACAATGAAATATTATTCGGCCTTAAAAAGGAAGGAAATTCTGACATGTGCTACAACATGGATGAACCTTGAGGACAGTATGCTGAGTGAAATAAGCCATTCATGGAAAGGCACATACTATATGATTCTGCTTAGATACTTACAGTAGTCAATTCATAGAGACAGAAAGTAGAATGGTGGTTGCCAGGGCCTGGGGCCAGGAGGGTTTGGGGAATTGTTTAATGGCTACAGAGTTTCAGTATGGGAAGGTGAAAAGAGTTCTGGAGACTCTGTGAAGGTACTTAACAGTACTGAACCATAAACTTAAAAACGGTTAAGATGGTCAATTTTATGTTATTTGTGTTTCATCACATTTTAAAGATTTATGTAAAAAACTTAGCTTGGGTTGAACACAGGGCACTCTCATCATTAAAGAGATATTCATTCAGATGGCAGATAGACTTTTGGTGGTGAACATGAGGGAGTTTATACAGAAGTTGAACTATAATGTATACCTGAATTTTATATAATGTTATAAATCAATGTTACCTCAATAAGAAAATAAATAAAATTCATATATAAGTATAAAACAAAGGTATGATCAGAAACTTACCACAAACATGAATTTGAATGAAAAACAAAACTTTAGGAAGATTCCCACTAAAGCCAAGAACCATAAAAGCTCACAATTACTACTACTACTAAGCACTGTACTAGAGAAGCTAGCCAATACTATAAGAAAGAAATAAAGAGAAAGCTTGAGCAGAAAGAAACATTTTATTATATTATTTTTCATAGCCTAGAAGTCCAAGAGAATCAACTTACAAATAATTGGAACCAAGAAGTAACATCAAGAAACACACAAGAAACAATACAGTGTTTAAAAACCCAAATAACTAGTCAGAAAATATAATAAAACATTGATGAATAAAATGAAAATGCTAATATAAATGGAGATACAGTACATTCCTGAAGGGAAACATTTTATTTTATTTATTTATTTATTTATTTTTTTAAAGATTTTATTTATTCATTTTTTTCCCCCCAAAGCCCCAATAGATAGTTGTATGTCATAGGTTCGCCTCCTTCTAGTTGCTATATGTGGGACTCGGCCTCGGGTTGGACAGAGAAGTGGTGCCTTGGGGCGTGCCCGGGATCCGAACCCGGGCCGCCAGCATCAGAGCGCGAGCACTTAACCGCTAAGCCACGGAGCCGGCCCGGGAAACATTTTATTGCAAAGAAATCAGTTCTTAAATTAATCTTTAAGTTCAATAAATTTCAATCCAAATATATTAATATGTATTATGGAATTTACAAAAACGATTCAAAAAGTCAAATCAAAGAGAAAATCTGTAAGAATAAACACAAGAGAACTGAAAAAGAGCAACAATGAAGAACAGGTGCTGTTAGCTGTCAGAACATGCTCTGAAATGCAGGAAATTAAAACAGTGTGTTATTCATTCAGGGAAAGAATCAATGAAAGAATAGTGAGTCCAGAACACAGGTGTATATACAGGAATTTAATATATAATAACTATGACATTTCAAATCAGGGGAAAATGATGTTAGAACATTTAGGTATCCATGGCAAGATGCGGGGTGAGAACTCTTTAAGGTATCACTTAATTTTCAAGATTTCTAAATGTTTTATTAAATCCATAAAGTAATTTCTTACAATATTTATTTTCCCCCAGAGTTTGTTTTACCCCTTAATCCTGCCAGGGTGTTCCTTTCTGGGTTTAGTAGAATATTATAGCAGTTGGGGACAAACATCCATCCAAGTAGCCCAGCACTGGAAGCCAAGATGGAAAAGATCTCCACAGCCACCATGACTTCCCCTTGGTGCTGTTATACAGAGGGAGGAAGGTGATCCAGACACGACAGAACACCAACACACTGAATGTCAGGCTCTTGGCTTCACTGAAAGTGTCAGGCAGGCTCCTGGCCAGGAAAGCCAAGGTGAAGCTCAAGAGGGCCAAGGAGCGCAAGTATCCTGAGAAAAGGTAGAACTTAGTGACAGAGCCCTTACTGCACACAATGATAAGGAGGGTAGGCTCAAAATGTGCATCTATGTCAACAAAAAGGGGGAGGTTCCCAAGCAGACTGCACAGAAAGTCACTTGAATCAATGAGCAGATGGGAACGATGGAATTAGGTGCCCTTGATAGCAAACACTGCCTCATCTTTCTCCGTGGTGTTGTGATCTTGAAAGCCAGAACTATAGTGATGGTTTTAGCCAAAATGGTGGAAACAGCCACAGTAAACATGACTCCAAATGTCATTTGTTGGAGGATGGAGGTGGCAGTCTTGGGATGGCCAATGAAGAATAAGGGGCAGACGAGGTCCAAGATGAGGGAGGTGAGCAGGATTTAGTTGAGAGCCCGGTTATTAGCTTTGACTATTGGAGTCTCCCTGTACTTCACAAAAATCCGACGGAACCCAGCTGTGAGGACAGACAGACAAGGGGCTGCACAGGCAAGTACCATCCCCATAAGATTGTCATAGGCCAAGATGTCACAACCTTTGAGAGGTAATGATCTTGATCACTATGTGAGTTTTGATTGTCTGGACACTTCATACATTGCTTCTCATCTGGCAAGAAAAGCAAAGTGCCATTAATTGGGTTCAGTGATTCTCATGAGCCCCTAAAATAGTCGCATTTGGCCAAGTTGCTCTCATTAGACAACAAATAGGGAGAAAAATTCCAAGTTAATGCTGTCTATTTTTTTCTTGGTATATCAAATGTCAAGGAGCTCTAGCATCACTCTTTTGTCATCTTCCATAAGCAGGGGAACAAGTTTTTTCCCACAAAGAAAGATTACACTTAACTATATCACTTAAAGATGGGTAGGGTTGGACATATCTTGGATTTGTTCACTCAAAAGTAAGCATTTATTGATAACCTTCAGTGGCCCAGGTAATGTCCCAAGTTTTGCACGTATGGAGAAAACCAAGACGTAAACTGTCCCTTAAGATTCAAAATTACATTTCTGCTATCCAAATAATTGCACACCTATCTCCTATTCATGATCACTTTTACTCCTATTGGTTATCACTTCTACTATGTTTGTTCAGATTTGAATAACATCTATTTTAACAAAATACCTCCCTAATGAGACTCTCTGTCTTCTGTCTTGATTCCCTCTCATCTCTCATTCATGGGATCCCATCTGTTAATGTTTCTATTATTTGAATCCATTTGTGTAATTTCCTTGCTTAAAATCCCACAGCCATTCTCAACCTTTTAGAGCAGCCGTTCTCAACTATTAGTACATATTAGAATCACCTGGAGGGCTTGTTAAAGCAGTTTGCTGGACCCAACTATCAGAGTTCCTGATTCAAAAACTCAGAATTTACAATTCTAATAAGTTCCTAAGGTACTCTGATGATCTTGGTGTAGGTGCTACACCTTGAGAACCACCATTCTAGATGGAGCGCAAACTCCTAGCAATGCAAAAGGTCATTGTTTTCTAGGTTCTACCTACTTCTTCTGTAACACCTTTTTTGAGAGCAGCTGGGTAGTGAGGATAAAGGAACAAATTTTGATGTGTATCTGTGATATTCCAGTCAATTTCCTTGAGGTGTCAGATAATATATCTCACTTAATTCTCACACAACCCTGTGAGGTAGATGGACAGTATCAACTCATTTTGCAGAAGAAAATAATTGAGGCTTAAAGAGCTTAAGTAACGTACCTGAGATCTTGGAGGTAGTGAGGGCTAGGCTAGGATCCAGACTTAAGACCAGAAGCCCAGACTGGGGTGAGGCAAATGAAACACCAGAGGTGCAAAACTTAAGGAAGCACTCACTTTCAGGTGGGAACCGTGCCCTTGCATGACCCTGAGAGTGAATGCCTCCTTAAATTTTGTACCCCAGGCACCTTACCTACCTTTCCCTAGTCCTGGCCCTACTCAAGACTCTCTGACTCCAAAACCCGTGATCTTTCCATCACACACCTTTTGCTAACTTTAATGTCCATCACAACTTTTTCTCTTAAAAAAATGTCATTTGTCTCAAGTGTGTTCATAATTGCTTACTGGAGCATTTTTTATGATAGTTTCTTTAAAATATTTATTAGATAATTTTGACATCTCTGTGATCTTGATGTTATCATCTATTGGTTTTCTTTTTCCATTCAGTTCAAGATCTTCCTGGTTCTTGTTATGATGAGTAGTTTTTGATGGAAACCAGAACATGTTGGGTATTGTGATGTTGGGCTCTGGATTTTATTTAAACCTTCAGTTTTATCTGGCTTCCTCTGCCATGGCTCTGGCTGGGAAAGGGTGGGGGACACTGCCTTGCTACTGCAAGGGAGGTAGAAGTCCAAGTTTTCCACTCAGCCTCTGTTGAGGGAATGAGGGAAGATCTTGTCATTTATTCTGGGTGGGGCAGGAGTTCTGACTCCCCAGTAGGCCTCCCTGACATCTCCCTGGTTGTGAGGAGTGGGAGCTTACCCTTACTGCTTCCCATGTGGCTTCACTACACTGTGAGGGTAGTTACACTTGTAACTACTGGGCCATGGTGAAAGCCCCGACTCTCCACTTGGTCTTCTCTAAGACCACACCAGTAAGGAGGGGGAGGGGTGCCTCATTGTTGCCCAGTGGGGGTGAAAGTCTAGACAGCCTACAGGGCAGGAGAGGGCCTGTTTACTGCCCAGTGGTGATGAATATCCCACCTGCCTCTTGACCATCTCTGATACCACCCTGGTGGGTTGCCTTGTTGCAACGTCGAGAGGGTAGAAGTCCATGCTCCCCACTTGGCCTTTCCTGGTGGGAATGTTCAACAGCTTTCTTCTGTGATGTTTGACTGGATTAGAGCAGTTATTGTCTATAAGTTTTCTGTCTTGATAGACTGTCCCTTTCTGGATCCTTTGGCTATAGAAAGCAGACTTTTGTTGGGGCTTTTTAATGTTGTAAATGCCCATTGGCCTTTCCAGGTTGTTGTCTTCTTCATATCAAAGTCTGTGACATATGAAGCGGAAAGAAAATCCAGGAAACTCACCTGAACAACCATGTCGTTTGTTGGTTCCCAAGGTCCCTACAAGTGTGCCTTCTTCTCTCCACATTTCAGAGTCATCTTAGGTTTGTTTTATAGATATGCCCAGCATTTTAGTTGTACTTAGAGGGAGGAATGGAGAAAAGTACATCTACTCCATCTTTCCAGAAGTGGAAGTCCTCTGAGCACTAATGTTTATGTTCATTTTGAGGAAAGGAAACTTCAGGAAAATCTATTGTCTTTTATTTTTTTTTCTACTAACCGCTTAAGTACTCCTGTTCCTTAAGGAACAGGATATTTGGATAGTTGATCAATATTGATCTTGATTTTTTTCCCATTTTTTTTCTGTGTATGTAATATCTAGAAAAAATTAAAGTTGAGGTATGGAAGAGAAAACAGAAAAAAGTGGTTAAAATTGTTGAAATTTGGTCTCAGGAAATAGAAACATTTAATTAATTAGTCAAGGAGGCAGCATACTGTATTGGCTAAATTCATGGACAGTGGAGCCAGATTATTATGTTCAAATTGGGTTCCACAGTTACTAGCAGTGACTTTGGGTAAGTTTCTGTGCCACCATTTCCTCATCTTTAAGTGGTGATGTTATTTGTATCTGCTTTATAGGATTGTTGTTAAGTGATTTAATATATGAAAAGCATTTTAACGGTGCCTCACATCTAATAAATACTATCCAAATATTTGATATTCCTAATAATTTGCCTATTGATTTATTAGACATAATTCTAAGCTGTACTGTTCCATATTTAAATATGTATTTTTGTGTAGTATCCCATTTCATTATTGTTAGCATTTAAAAATACATCTTAATATCTGGCAATAAAAGTCTCCCATCTATCAAAAATCTCTTCCGATATTTTCTCTAAATTATTCTCTATATCAACTTTATATTATGTTACATAAAGGTCCACATTATCAATAAAATTTCAATGTGTAATGCATTCAACTTACAAATAAATTTGTAAGTTTTGATATGTTTCCAATTCTAAGGTTTCTTATCAATAAATAATGGGAGACCTTTGCTTATTCAAAAATTGTTCTATAGTCATAATTAAACTTTAGAAGTTTTCTTTATATCAGATTTGCACAATTCTTGCAGTTTGTCACTTAATATTTTAAACATGTTGCTACATTTTTGGAATATTTTTCTGCTATATATTTAATATGGTTATTACTTGTACATAGAATAGCTACTGTTTTTTGTGTACTTATTTGTAGATGGACTTCTTGCCAAATTGTTGCAAAAATTGGTCATTTTTGTCTTGTTTTTGTTTTTATGAGTGCTAGAACCACGTTGAAGAAAGTTTAGCTTTTTATTAATCCTTAATATCTTAAATAGGATTTTGTACCTAATTACTCTCCTATGTAATTATTTTCTTTGAATTGATTTTTCGTACAAATGAAATTTAGAAAAATTTGTCTGGTTCCAAAATGAGGGTTCTGGTCTTATTATTTATAATTTCTTTATGCCAACTAATTATTTCTGAGTAGATTAAGATATTTATGATATTCCAAATTCTTATTCTGTAAAATAGGTGTATGTTATATGGATAGTAGGTGGAATCTATTATATTATTGTCTTTTATTTTTTGTTTCTACTAACAAAAAAAGGTCATCCAGTATAGCAGACAGAAATAAGAGGAGTTAATTAGTGAATTCAGGAGAAATTGTACTTTAGAGTCAGACTTGTGGATACAGAGAGAGAAAACTGGCAGAACTTTGCAGTGGTCTCTGTACTTTTGATGCCAAATGTGTGAGAAGTCAAGAACATAGGAAAAAACTGATCAAGCAAAGTAAAAGTCTCCTTTTCAGGGCACATGATCTACTGCAAACTGCTCTGGCAATAAGACCCCAACTCTTGACAATGAGATTCTAATGAGAAAAAACATGAAAGTAAAGCCAACACTAATTCAAAGTGAGCTATTCAGCAGCCAGGTTTGCAAATGGTTTCTGCTGAAAGGACAAAGGAAGAAAGAATTTGAGTTTACATAAAAGGATAGTTTGAGCCTTGTGTGCTCCTGAGAGCTCCTGGGTACAGACCTGACCTACAGTCATCTACCCTAGTAATAAATCCTGTCCATGAGTGTTCTCTATTTTACACTGTCATCACTGCCCATAAACAAACTCTAAGATGCATGGACTAGGCAAATGAGGAAGTCTGCTCTTGAGTGATTCTGTGTAAATTTGCCATTTGAGCAAGCTAGGCCACCTACTGCTTTTATTGCTCTCCGTGCTTTCACCATTGGCTCAAGGGTGAGCCTACAGAGGGAGTTTAAGGAAATCAAGGTATGTTCTTTCATTTTACCAAGAGATATATGCTGTACCTGTCCATAAATTTGTAATGTGACTATGTAATCACCATGCATTTCTCCTTAAATTTACCCAGACTTATATTATACATTGTTACTATCCGAACAAAATATTTTATTATTTTATTTACTTGATTATTATTGTAAAAAGCAAAATCATATATTTTTGGATATGTATCTCATATATAGGCAGTTTTACTTTAAAATTTTAGGAATTATCTTCTTTTAGTTGATTCTTTGGAGTATTTTTGATATAAAATAACATATTGTAATCTCTTATGTTTTCCTTTTCCATAAATGTCACCCTTTTTGTTTCATGAATTGTTGCACTGTTCAGAATTCAGAAGCAATGTTAAAAAACAGGAATGAAAGTGAACATTTTTTGTTGTCCACTAATTTAATTGGTAAATAGCGTTTTCAGTTTTTCATCATTTAATTACAATGTCTGTTGGCAATTCCCAAATGTTAGCTATGGTGTGAAAAGTCTTCAGTCCCAGCCTCTTGTCGCTTTTCATCATGGGGTCCCACCACTCCAACCTAGCCTTGCTGTTTTCTAGCCACAGTAGACTTTTTTTTTTTTCCGGGTCCCTGAACAGTGGAAGAAATGTGCCATTTAATTATTTCTGACAAGGAATTCTTCCTCCCTTTATTCAGCTGATAAAATCTATTGATCTTTCAGAACTTAAAATAAAACACAGCATCTTTTATGGGGAATCTTCTGACATCCCAAAGTAATGTTAGATGCTCCCCCCTAAGTCTCTGTACTTACTGCACCTGTGTGGTGACCCTTATAATGTTCCTTGTGATCACTCATCATGTTCATCTCCTCACTCACTGCCTCTGAACTAGCAGAGCACAGGCATTACAGAACAACTAAGCGTATTATAATGTATCCTCAGCACATTGCACAGTGGCTGCTTCATAGCAATAATATAGGATATTTTTTCATTTTTTAAATCATGCCAATAATTTCTGCACACTTACTTTGTGTCATGAATGGTGCTAGGCCCTTGAAAAATGAAGATGAATAAGATGCAAGCTTCAATGTGATCAGGGTTTGGTTGAAAGAAATACATACAATAAAACCAAGATACTCATAGTAACATGTGTTAAGTTCCATGGTTAGTTCTGGGATGGTCCTTAAAAATATTTTCTTGAGAAGGTAATGCTAAGGGGCAAAAGGATGAGTAGGAATGAACCAGGTAAAAGAAAAGAATATCCTTTCATAGGGAAGATTATTAACTTTAATAATAGAGGTATTGAATAAATGAAAGAACAACTTTGATATTTCAGTCCTATTCTAGATCCTTCCTAATTTGGGGGACAAATAGGGATATAAATGAAAGGATGAGTAGGAAAATTCCTCCAGATCTGCATTTGTGTCATTGGAAATCTCTTTCTCTGCGTAGAGTGCACAGTCAAAGCAGCAGGCAGTCTTTTCCCACTGGGAGTGCCTGGATCCAGAGCCACAGCTCTTGCTGCACACAGAGCAAGGAGTATAAAGAAATCAGAGGAAAGTCTTGTTAAAATCTGCAAATATGGTCTAGTTCTGTGTAACCAGAGTGTATGAAGGACAATCAACAAGTTCCATTTAAAAGAAGCAGCCCATTCGATCACTGGGCTGGATGCTCTACTGTGTGATGTTAACTACACCAAATTTTAGAAGCACGTACTTGATTAGATGTATTTTTTTCTTCATATCTATTAGGCACTAGGAAAGGAAAATTACTCAAGTTGGAAGGAAGGCTAGACAATTACTCAAGTCAGAAAGGGAGACTGTGCTTCTCCTATTGAGCTGAAAGAGGTTGTGTAAGTTCCCATGGCTGGGCTCTGTTCTAAATATGTATGGGTCATAAATATCCAGCAATGAAACTGTGTCCAACCAACCTCTTTAGACTCAGTGGCCCAATCTATCAACTCTTCATATATGGAAAAATCTTGACCATGTGGAGCCTGTGGGACAAATTGTCCTACTTTCACCCGAAGCCCAAATCCATCAAGAAAGTACCAAAAGTTGAGAATATCATACTCTTTCACAGAGATTCTTTGCTGATCCAAATATACCTGGTCCACAACATTGTTGGTAAACTGCATTCTCTTCAGAAAGGAGTGGAGCTGGAGAAGATGTAGTTGGGTTGTAGAAGGAATTCTGGATTTGGATACAGGAGATCTTTTAGTTGTATGACTGGAAAAGTTCCTTACCCTTGGTAAACTTCAAATTTAAATGTACTCACTAGTATTATAAGAATCAAATGAGGTAATACATACGAAAGCAACTTGATAAACTAAAACTACACTTTAAAATTATATTTAGGGCTGGCCCTATGGTGTAGTGGTTAAGTTTGGCACATTCAGCTTTGGCAGCCTAGGTTCGTGGGTTTGGATCCCAGGTGCGGACCTACACCACTCATCAGCCACACTGTGGCAGCAACCCACACACAAAATAGAGGAAGAGTGGCATAGATGTTAGCTCAGGGCTAGTCTTCCTGAAACAACAACAAAAAATATAATTAAATATCATATAATATGTATATGATTTATATATGTTATATATTTATTTATTTATTTTTGTGAGGAAGATTGGCCCTGAGCTAACACCTGTTGCCAATCTTCCTCTTTTTTGCTTGAGGAAGAATGACGCTGAGCTAACATCTGTGTCCATCGTCCTCTATTTTTTATGTGGGTCACTGCCTCAGCATGGCTTGATGAGTAGTGTAGGTCTGCACCTGGGATCCGAACCCACAAACCTGGGCAACTGAGGTAGAGTGTGCCGAACTTAACCATTATGCCACTGGGATGGTATATATTTATTTTTTATGAAATAAGTTTGTAAATTATCCACTATAGGTTCAGATACAACATTGACACTTCCTTGTCAGTCACTTCCTTGAGGAGATGCTTGAGAACATGAGAACCAAATAATATCTATGCATGAAATTCAGAAAATATTGACCACAAAGTCAAATTCAGCCTCTCTCATTTCTCACTAGTAGTCTCTAAAAACTTCACTTTGTTCTTCTGCAAAATGATGATTAAAATATTGCCCAAAGTAATTATTATATAAGATAAATCATACACATATACATATTTATTACTTAAAGACCATGCATATATATATAAGATAAAAAAATTTAAGTTAGCTACTACAGTGCCAGGCCTGATGTCATCACTTCAAGAACTAATGTTCTCTCTACTGTCAGTTAAGGCCATCATGGAAGAAGTCCAGGCTTATGAAAATAAAAAATAAGGTTGGCAAGGCTCTGAGGTTCTTTGTGATTCAAAGATTTCGCCTCGGCCCATAAGTTCCAAAATTCAGTTCCCGTCATTGGCACCTTTTTCTTTATGATCATTTCTACATGAACAAGTTGAAATTGAAAGCATCTAAGACTAGATATCCCTCTTAGGCAGTGAGGCTAGTAAAGAAACTATTGTAACTCAGAAGAAAGAATCTAAAACCCGATTTCCTATTGAAGTTATGAAAAAGTTACATTTGACTCTGTATAGGGAGTGGATCTAAAATTTATAGATCATCAGAAGAGGAGCAGCTTAACTGTGCCATATAAGGCCCCCAAAGGGCCCCTAACTTTCCACATACATTAAAATAAATGGAAGGACCATGTAACCCTTTTGAGGAATTGGTAGTCAGCTGAATATTATTCAGCCTTACAAAGGAAGGAAATGCTTATGCATTCTACAACACAGATAAATCTTGAGGACATTATACTAAGGGAAATAAGCCAGTAACAAAAGGCCAGATACTTTATGACCCCATTTATATGAATTACCTAGAGCAGTCAAATCATAGAGACAGAAAGTATCCAGGGGCTGGAGGGAGGGGGGGTGGGGAGTTAGTGTTTAATGTGTCCAGAGCTTCAGTTGGGGATAAAAATGTTTCTGAAAGTGGATGGTTGTGATGGTTGCACAACAATGGGAATGTAGTTAACAACACAGAACTGCACACTTAAAAATGGTTAAGATAGTAAATTTTATATTATGTGTATTTTATCACAATTTAAAAAAATAATTTAAAAAAGATTTTTAATTTTTTAAAAAAGATTTTAAAAAGACTATGTGTTTGAACACTGGACTGAAGAGCTGCCCTCTTATCTCACATTATGGACTGAATTGTGTCCCCCCAAATTCATATTTTGAAGGCCTAACCCCCAATGTGACTGTATTTGGAGACAGGGCCTTTAAAGAGGTAATTAAGGTTAAACGAGGTCATAAGTGTAGGGTCCTAATAGCAGAGGACTGGTGTCCTTATGAGAAGCGGAAGAGACACCAGAGCTCCCTCTCCCCCTGCAGGTGCACAGAGGAAAGGCCATGTGAGCACACAGTGAAAAGACTGCCATCTACAAGCCCAGAGAAGAGGCCTCAGAATGAAACAAACTTGCTGACCCCTGGATCTTGGACTTTTAGCCTCCAGAACTTTGAGAAAATCAACTCATGCTGTTTAGACCACCCAGTTTCTGGTATTTTGTTATGGCAGCCTGAGCTGACTAATTCACCTCATATGGGCACATTCCTTATTAGGATTCTCCTATGGAGAACCTCTTTCCAAATGAAATGAAAGGGGACTGAATTCTCTATTCATTGCTGAAAAATCTCAATGTATATCTGGGAAATAACAAATTGTGGAAAAGCAAGGTGAAATCCCACAGGGGAAGGGGTCCAGCAATTCTCATTACTCACAGTGTGTCCTAAGTCTCCAGCTAGTTGATTTATGTGCCTGGAGAATCTGAAGAACAAGGTCACCTGGATCTCTGGACTTGAGTGCTGGTTCCTTGGATACTCCTCTTGGAGCCCAGCCATGGGTCAGTCTGAGCCCTGTCACTGGGAGGGGTCCCTTGGGACACCCTGGCCACAGCCCCGGCGGAGCTCCAGCCACGTGAGTGCACCATCTTGGATGATCTGCCCAGCCCTGCCTGGTGATGACACAGCCTGTGCACCATCTGATGGCAACTCTCTGACAGGCCCCAAGCAAGACCTGCCCAGCCGAACCCTTCCCAGCTTCCCGATGCACAAAATAGTGAGCAAAATAAAATGGTTCTTGTAACTTGCTAAGTTTGGAGTTAATTTGTTAAGTAGGGAAAAATAACTGGAATAACCACCCAAAAGAGACAGGCATCTGCCTGGGCTAAAGAAACTGCCAGAGAACTATATAGGAAATTGGAGGAAGCAATAAACCTTTATGTCATGGTGAATCACTAGAAGCAGCAGTGTCTTCATTGTCCGAAAGCCACTGATTCATGTAGACTCAGCCCTGGACTGAGCTAGGATTCAAAACCCGGGAGCTCCAGCTTCAGAGACCCCCCATCTCTCAATCACTGTGTAGTGCAGCCTCCTCATTAAAATAATGCAGGTAAGGGCCGGCCCCGTGGCTTAGCGGTTAAGCGCGTGTGCTCCGCTGCTGGCGGCCCGGGTTCGGATCCCGGGCGTGCACTGTTTCTCTGGCCATGCTGAGGCCGCGTCCCACATACAGCAACTAGAAGGATGTGCAGCTATGACATACAACTATCTATTGGGGCTTTGGGGGAAAAAAATAAATAAATAAAATCTTAAAAAAAAAATAATCCAGGTAAGACTAAGGTGAGAGGGGAGGAGAGCTGTATAAGCTAAAAGATGACTTTTGACTCCCCTCACCCTCCAGAAACAATTACAAACTTGCGGAAAAGTCAGTTCAAAGAACTATTTTTATGAACCATCTCAGAGAAAAGTGCCAACCGCATACTTCATAACCCCCCGTATTTCCTACAAACAAGGATACTCTCCTACATTACCTCACAATGATCTTCCAAGTCAGGAAGTTTACACTGCTTATATTACTGCCATGTAACCCTCAAACCCCATTGAATCCCTCCCGTTTTCCCAACAATTTCCTTTATAGCAGAAGAACCCAGCCCTCCTGTTATGTTTAAACATCACCTCTCTTTAGTCTCCTTTGGTCTGGAAAGCTTCCTCAGTCTTTGGCTTTCATGACCTTGACTGTTTTGAAGGTTACACACCAGTCAGAGAGAAGGAATAGAATATTCCTCAGTTTGGATGTTTCTGACTGTTTCAGGACTTCTTTCAGGTTTGCCTCCTTGGCAGGACTGTCACAGAAGTGACACTGGCTTCTAACTTGTTCCCATCAGGTTTTCAATCAGTTCATCCCATTCCTGGTGATGCTCTCTCTTATCACTTGATTAAGGGTGTGTCTGCCAGGTTTCTCCACTGTGAAGGTACCTTTTCCTCTTTGTAAGTAATGAGAGTTTTGAGCAGCCACACTTTGTGTCAATATCCTCATCAAATTGCAATTTATCCAGTTTTTAATATATATATCTCTATGTACTCATGTTTTCCTATTTAATGCAATGGGTCATAATCTCTTACTCTCATTCTTTATTATGATGCTCAAATTGTCCCTGATTGTTCAGTGGAAGCCCGTCATGCAGGTATTTGTGTCCTGTTGACACGTCCCCATCAATGTTTAGCATTCTCTTGCTTTCTACCACACAAGATGTTTCAGGTTCACGTTGTACTTTCCCAGTCCCAGCCCTAGATCAGCCGTTTCTTTAAGGAACGCTGATTCCTTTCAATGGAGAATGATAGGTCAAGATCTGGGCTGGAGGTGTGCTTATTGCTATTAGGGTGTCACTGTTTCTAAGCCCTATAAGTGGAGAGAAGTAAGAAATGTGTTTTTATAACTACACACACACACTCATCCATCTGTCATCTGCCCATCTGCCTATCTGTCTATCTATCTATCTATCTACCTACCTACCTACCTAATCTATCTGTAAAAAGCATGAATTCACACCAATATGTTTAATTCCAATCTGACTCCACAAGGTTCATTGGTTTTCTCCCTTTTGAATCAGTAACTCCCTTCTCCAAAAGTGAGAAAACTGGCTCCTATCCTCCTCAATGTATTTTCTTATTTCATCAATCCCTCTTTATGTGGCCAAACCTCGCTCCACCTCTTTCTACTCAGGGATTCCCTCCTCATCCTACTTGGGTTCTCCACACCCTATTTAGGCTCTGGCTGTTCTTGCTAAGCCACCCTCTGTGTGGAGCCCCTTCTCACCTGCTTGGGCTCCCACACCCGTGCCAGGCTGCCCCTCCATCTGCACACCCTCCCTACCCTACTTGGTCTCTGACTTGGAGCCACTGTGACTCCCTTCTCTGACCCCACAACCCAATGTGTGGCTGCCCAACTTGCTGTGCCCCACCTACTGGCTTTAGGACTGAATTATCCAGGAAGGGAAAAGCAGGGAAAGGAAGAGGAGGAGAGGAAAGGGTAAGGAAGAGGCAGAAAAGGAAAAGGAAGAACGTGTGCAGCTTCTGATACCAACTGAAACTGATGAATGCTTTTAGTCTTTCTGCCCAATCAATTGACCTATCCACCATTTTTAAAAATTATTTTATTGCAGTCATATTGGTTTATAACATTGTGTAAATTTCAGGTGTATATCATTGTATTTCAGCTTCTGTATAGACTCCATTGTGTTCACCAATAGTTTAGTTTTTATCTGCCCCCATAAATGTGTGCCTCTTTACTCCTTTTGCCCTCCCCCCTTCCCCTCTGATAACGAGCTATTTGTTCTCCTTATGTATGTGTTTGTTTGTTTATATTCCACATATGAGTGAAATCATACGGTATTTGTCTTTCTCTGTCTGACTTATTTTGTTCAGCATAATACCCTCAAAGTCTGTTTCTGCAAATGGAAGGATTTTGTCTCTTTTCATGGCTGAGTAGTATTCAGATGTATATATATAGACCACATCTTCTTTATCTATGCATCCATTGATGGACACTTGCATGGCTTCCATGTCTTGGCTACAATGATTAATGCTGCGATGAACATAAAGATGCATATATCTTTTTGAATTAGTGTTATCATGTTCTTTGGATAAATACACAGAAGTGGAATAGCTGGATCATATGGTATTTTTATTTTTAATTTTTTGAGAAATCTCCATACTGTTTTCCACAGTGGCTACACCAGTTTGCATACTCAACAGGAATGTATGAGGGTTCACATTTCTCCACAACCTCTCCAACTCTTGTTCCTTCTTGTCTTGTTAATTATAGCCATTCTGACAGGTGTAAGGTGATATCTCATTGTAGTTTTGATTTGCGTTTCCCTAATAATTAGTGACATCGAACATCTTTTCATGTGCCTGTTGGCCATATATCTTCTTTGGAAAAATGTTCAGATCCTCTGCCCATCTTTTGATTGGGTTGTTTGTATTTTTGTTATTGAGTCATTGAGTTCTATATATACTTTGGGAATTAACCCCTTGTAGGTTATATGATTTGCAAATATTTTCTCCTGGTTGGTGGGTTGTCTTTTCTTTTTGTTGATGGTTTCCTTTGCCTTGCAGAAGCTTTTTAGTCTGATGTAATCCCATTTGTCTATTTTTTCTTTTGTTTCCTTTGCCTGAGTGGAGATAGTATTTGAAAAGATACTGCTAACACCGATGTCAAAGAGTGTACTGCTTATATTTTCTCCTAAAACTTTTATGGTTTCATGTCTTCCATTCAAGTTTTTAATCCATTTTGAGTTAATTTTTGTGTATGGTGTAAGATAATAGTTTACCTTCATTCTTTTGCGTGTGTCTGTCCAGTTTTCCCAGCACCATTTATTGGAGAGACTTTCCTTTCTCCATTGTATGTTCTCGGTTTCTTTGTCAGAGATTAGCTGTCCATATATGTGTGGTTTTATTTCTGAGATCTCTGTTTGGTTCCATTGATCTGTGTGTCTGTTTTTGTGCCAGTACCGTGCTGTTTTGATTACTATAGTTTTGTAGTATGTTTTGAAGTCAGGGAGTGTAATACATCCAATTTTGTACTTTTTTCTCAGGATTGTTTTGGCTATTGGAGGTCTTTTGTCATTCTATATAAATTTCAGGATTCTTTGTTCTATTTCTGTGAAGAATATCATTGGAATTCTAATTGGGATTGCATTGAATCTGTAGATTGCTTTAGGTAATATGGACATTTTAACTATGTTTATTCTTTCAATCCATGTGCATGGAATATCTTTCCATTTCTTTATGTCATCATCAATTTCCTTCAATAACGTGTTATAGTTTTCAATGTATAGGTCTTTCACCTCCTTGGTTAAATTTATTCCTAGATATTTTATTCTTTTTGTTGCAATTCTAAATGGGATTGTATTCTTGACTTCTTTTTCTGCTAGTTTGTTATTAGTGTATACAAATGCAACTGATTTTTGTATGTTGATTTTGTATCCTGCAGCTTTACTGTGTTTGTTGATTATTTCTAATAGTTTTTGATGGATTCTTTAGGGTTTTCTATGTACAGAATCATGTCATCTACACATAGTGAGAGTTTCACTTCTTCTTTTCCAGTTTGGATCACTTTTATTTCTTTTCCTTGCCTAATTTCTCCGGCTTAAAGTTCCAGTACTATGTTGAATAAAAGTGGTTAGAGTGGGCATCCTTGTCTTGTTCCTGTTCTGAGAAGAATGGCTTTCAGTTTTTCACCATTGAGTATGATGTTGGCTGTGGGTTTGTCATTTATGGCCTTTATTATGTTGAGGTACTTTCCTTCTATTCCCATTTGTTTAGAGTTTTTATCATAAATGGATGTTGAATGAGTTAGGAAGTGTGCTATCCTCTTCAATTTTTTGGAATAGTTTGAGAAGCATACGTGTTCTTACTCTTGCTCTCCATGGGCTCCAATGCTGCTGCCCTGTGCACTGGCTGCACTGCTGCTTCTGGGTTGTCTGGGGTTGCAGGATGCACTGCTACTAGGGGTGCTGGGTTCTCAGGTTTCACTGTTGCTTGTGGGGTCCCAGGAAGCTGGAGACTTGTATGCAACTGCTGGTGGAGCTGTTGTAGGGAGTGCCACCACTGGGGCACTGGCTATGCTGTGGTTCCTGAAGCCTCTCATCACCGGTTCCACCTGCCACTGCTAGAACGAACCAGGGGCTAAGCAGGGAGAGGTTTTTGTTTCTGCTCTCTGTGCAGCCTCTGGTCTCTGGCACTAGCGAGTGTGTTTTGACAACTCAGGTCAAGGGGACCGCCACCCAGCCAGGAAAATCTGAATTTTGTATACTTTCCCTGCTGCTGGAAATACTTGGCCAATGCCCGAGGGGGGAGCAGATCTATGCACTGGATCTGCTGGGAGATGGTCAGGGAGGAAGCCATGCCTGTTTTCCCTGCCCCTACTATGACTGCTCACAGGTGTGTAGGCTGTGGCTACTTGGGAGATGGGCAGGGAGCAGCTGCGCCTGTTTTTTTTTTTCCATTTCTGCCCCAGTGTGACTGCTCACAGCCTTGTTGGCCAGTGTTAGGATCTGTGCCCTGGATTGCTGCTGCTGGGGGAGGGGGGGCTGTCCCTCTAGTTCCACTGCCTCCCAGGGGTCCAGTCCAGTCACCTTCAGAAGTACAGATGTATGAATCTCTTAGGCATCCTGTTGTGATGTGTAGGGAATCCTCTCTTTGTCAATGTATGTCCAATTGGTTATAACTTATAGAAGAGAGACAAAGGGAACCACTCGCTTGGCCATGATGCTAACTAATGTCCCTCTCTATGATCATTTTAATGTATTGTTGTATTCTATTTGCTAATATTTTGTTGAAGATTTTTGTACCTATGTTCATCAGTTGTATTGGCCTGTGATTTTTCCTTTTTTTGTGTGTCTTTTGGTATCTGGATAATGTTGGCCTCGTAAAATGAGTTAAAAAGCACCCCATTCTCTTCAATTTTTTGAAAGAGTTTGAGGATAGGTATTAAATCTTCTTTGAATGTTTGGTAGAATTCACCCGAGAAGCCCTCTGGTCCTGGACTTTTGTTTTTTGAGATGTTTTTGATTACTTTTTCAATCTTTTACTCTACTCAGATTCTTTATTTCTTCTTAATTCAGTTTTGGGAGGGTGTACGACTCTAAGAATTTATCCATTTCTTCTAGGCTATACAATGTGTTAGTGTATAACTTTTTGTAGTATTCTCTTATTCTCTTGGTATTTCTGTAGTATCCATTGTAATTTCTTCTTTTTCATTTATGATTTTATTTATTTGAGCCTTCTCTCTTTTTTTCTTAATGAGTCTAGCTAATTTTGTTTATGCTTTGAAAGAATCATTGGTTAATTTCATTGATTTTTCTATTATTTGTTTTGTCTCTATTTCATTTACTTCTTGATTTTTATTATTTTCTTTCTTCTATTGACTTTGTGCTTTGTTTGTTCTTTCTTCGTTCTTTTAGATATAGTGTTAAAGTGTTTATCTGAGATTTTTCTTGTTTCTTGAGGTAGGCCTGTATAGCTATAAACATCCCTCTTAGTACTACTTTTCTGCATCTCATAAGTTTTGGTATGTTGTGTTTTCATTTTCATTTTTCTTCAGGTATTTTTTGGTTTCTCCTTTGATTTCTCCATTGATTCAATCATTGTTCACTAAAGTGTTGTTTAGTCTCCACGTATTTGTGAATTTTAGCTTTCTTCTTGTAGTTGATTTCTAGTTTTATATCATAGTGGTTGGAAAAGATGTTTGATATGATTTCAATCTTCTTGTATTTTTGAGAATTGCCCTGTTTCCCAACATATGGTCTATCTTTGAGAACGTTCTGGTTGCACTTGAGAACAATAGTATTCTGCTATTTTTACATGGAATGTTCTATATATATTTATTAAGTAATTCTGGTCTAATGTTTCATTTAAGGCTGATGTTTCCTTGTTGACTTTCTGTCTGGATGATCTATCCATTGATGTAAGTGAGGTATTAAAGTCCCCTACTATTATTGTGTTTCTGTCAATTTCTCCCTATTAATAATTGCTTTATATACTTTGGTGCTCCTGTGTTAGGTGTATATATATTGGCAGAATGTCCCTTTTTTCATTATATACCAACTCTCTTTGTCTCTCATTTTCTTTTTATCTTGAAGTCTGCTTTGTCTGATATAAGCATGGCTATACCTGCTTTCTTTTGGTTGCCATTTGCTTGGAGTATCATCTTCCATCCCTTCACTCTGAGCCTATGTTTGTCTTTATAACTGACATATGTTTCCTGGAGACAGCATATTGTCGGGTCTTGTTTTTTAAACCATACAATCACTCTGTGTCTTTTGATTGGTGAATTTGATCCATTTATGTTTAGGGTGATTACTGATATATGAGGGCTTAATATTGCCAGTTTATCTTTTGATTCATGGTTGTTCTATATTTCCATTGTTTCTTTTTCCTTATGTTTCTGTTTGTGATTTCAGTTTGGTGGTTTTCTGAGATGTGTTTCTCAGTTTCCTCTTTTTTTTATGTTTTGTGATTTTGCTCTAAATTTTTGTTTGCAGTTACCATGTTTTCTGTATAAAAGGTCTCATAGATAAGATAGTCCTTTTTCCTGCTGAGATCCTCTTACCTTCATTTGACTAAGCAGGTTCCATCCTTTTCCTCTTTGGTTTTTAGCTTTTTGTTCTCACAAATTAGCCTCTTTTGTATTATAAGTTTGTTACCAAATTGAAGTGGTTATAGTTATTTTTAATGTTTTCTTTCCCTTTAACCTTTATGTTATATTTAAATCTATGCTATTCTTTTCTGATATAGATTTGCAATTTTTTTTTTTTGATTTTGTGTGTCTGTTTATCACCTTGCTCAGGACTTCGTATACATTTACCTCTTTTTTCAGGTAGGAGGGTTCCTTTCAACATTTCTTGTAAGGCTGGTCTAGTGGTGGTGAACTCCATCAGCTTTTGTTTTTCTTGGAAATCTTTTATTTCTTTTTCATGTATGAAAGATAACTTTGCTGGATAGACTATTCTTGGCTAATGGTTTTTATCTTTCAATATTTTGAATATATCTTTCCACTCTCTGCTGGCCTGTAGAGTTTCTGCTGAGAAATCTGCTGATAGCCTAATGGGTACTCCTTTGTCAGTTATTTATTTATTCTCTCTGGCTTCTTTTTATACTCTTTATCATTGATTTTTGACAGTTTTATTATCATGTGTGTTAGGGAAGGTCTTTTTGTGTTGAGATAATTGGGTGTTCTACTAGCTTCATAGATTTGTATATCCAGTTCCTCCCCAAGGTTTGGGAAGTTTTCAGCAATTATTTCTTTAAATAAGCTCTCTGTTCCCTTTTCTTTCTCTTCTCTTTCTGGGATACCTATTACCCTTATGTTGTCCTTTCTAAGGAGTCTGATAATTCTCATAGAATTTCTACTTTTTAAAAAATCTTAGTTCTCTTTCTTTTTCTACCTGCACCATATCTAGGTTTCTATCATTGAGCTAACTATTTCTCTCTTCCATATGATTTGCTTTAGTTCCAATATTTGCTAATGCATTCTTCATCTCATTTATTGAGTTCTTTAGCTCTAGAATTGCTGTTTGGTTTTTTTTAAAGTTTCCATCTTTTTGATAAAGTTCTCCTTCTCTTCATTGATTTTATTCCCGAGCTCATTAACCTATCTTTCTGAGTTTTCTTGTAACTCATTAAATTTTTTCATGACACCTATTTTGATTTCTTTATCAGTTAGATCACATTTTTGCATGACTCTATGTTTGGTTTCTGGAAAATTGTTTTCTATAGAAATGACATTTTTTATTTAGGTCCAGTTTTATTTTGGTTCAAATTTTCAACTGCTTGGAGATTAGATGCCTTTCTTTTGTTTTTCAGTAGGTATTGCTATGGTGCTAGTTTTTGGTTTCTCTTACCTGAGCTCCCTCTGACTATATTTGATGATCTGCAAGCACAACACTTTACCACCTCTGTTTGGGGTGTCACCTGTACTCTCATTGTTGCTGTCTGTACCTCTGGGGGCCACAGATGCTTTGATGTTGCTGGTGTCACTGTGGTTGCTGGCTGTGCCAGCAGGGCAAAGAAATGGCTGATGCCTTGGCCATGTCCAGGGTCACCTGGGTCTGAATCTCCACTGTAGTGGTGGGGGGAGGTGGAGGGCATGGAGGGAGCCTGGTATAAAGGGCACAATCTCAGCTATTTCCTGTTACCTTATGGTCTCAGGTACCAGTTTGGTTGGAAAGTAAGAGTCCTATGCTCAACTCTTCTGCTGCTACCAGGCTCTGAGCTGAAGGCTGGGACTCAGGGTCATGTGGCTCCGCCTCTGTTAGTTCTCTGCTTCCCATGGCTGCAGGTGCCACTGTGGGTGGCTGGCAAGAGTCCCACACACTCCTCTGCTGCTGCCCACTGGGTTCTCTGGGGCTGAGGACAGATGTATCAGCTGCATGTCCAGGGATCCAGGATCTTGGGCTCTGTCTCTGCTGCTCCGCCATTTAGCCTCTTCTATGTGCTTCAATTCACCCACGTTTGTATGTACCAATGGGTGGATCTTTCTGGTGTCCTGATGTGTTGTGCAATGTAGCCTTTATAGCTTAACGGATGTCTTAATCACTGTAGATTGAAGGGGAGAGATAAAAGGATGCCCTCAGGCAGCCATGATGATGACCCCCTCCAACTAATACAAATTCTTAACCCATATAATGTACTATAATTGCTTATTTATTAGTTTTACTGTAAGTACCATGGGGGAAGGGACCATGCTTGCTTGTTAATCAATGTACACATGCTGCCCACTACAGTACTTGGGACAGAGCAGATGATCATCAAACATTTGTCAAATCAATTAATGAATTATATAAATGTCTTAGCTGCCTTAACTAGACAGATATTATATTCTGGTGAGAAGGAGAGCATGAGGTAAAAGTATTAGACAATAGTTTTTGAAGAAAGTGATGACAAATTGAACCTGCTCAAAGAACAAACAAGATAAGCTCAGTGAAGTAAGACATTTTAACATCCGTGTTAAGATAGAAAAACAAAGAATAGCTCAACATATCCTTATAATGGAGAGGTAGAGCAGGGTATGAAAATGAGATTGCAGTAAATAAGACTGAGATATATGGACATGCCATTATTTTCTTTTACCTCTGTATCTGAAGTCATTTCACATGTTATATTAATGTACTCTATAAAATTGGAGTGTGACTCACAGGTAGGGTGGGAAATGTTAGTGGTAATTGCCTACCTCTATTCCTTGACTTCTCTTCTATGATATGGCATGTGGGGAAATTCTCAAAAGGGTCCTATGAGCGAAATAGACTAGATCCTCCACAGAGTGTATACTCAAATGTTTAAATAAAGAAAGGTAGACCGATCTGGGTTCCAAAATAAAAAACAAGCCAGGGACTCTAGGAACTTCCCTTTTGTCTTCATGGTAAATTGGTACTTGAAGAAGATATTCTAATGTTATCTTCAGAGCCCCACTCCTCAAAATATCTCATTCCCCCGACCCTTAAAAAAGAACTTCAAGAAAGCCCCTTGGGAATGCTTATCTCAATGCTTACAGCAAGTCTAATTGGCATCTTGAGTAATGGTTTCCAGAAGAGATTCAGGATATGTCCTCTGGGTTGGAATCCCTGATTCCATATATTTAGTGTCCCCAATTTGCCTCAGCTGACATCATAGGTCCTCTGGCTTAGGGGTTGTGTCATTTCTCACAGATGGTGCTTCTCTTCGCTCTTGATTGGCTCATGTCAGGCCAAGTCTGTCCTCATTCTAATCCTTATAATTCCTGCTGAGGAAATAGTCATGCAGTCAGGAAGGGGCTTATTATAAAAACTCCAGTGTTAGAGGAAAATTCTCATTTTATTAAGTAGGAAGGGAGGTGTAAGTGTAAAAAGAGAGTGCCTTAAGTGATCCCAAATTGGAGAAAATCCAAAATAGATTTTCTTTTGACTCTGAACTCATCGATAATTAAGCTGGTATTAAATGTAGCTTCTTAATCAGGTAATATTAAAGGAAATTCTTATTGCCCAAGCTCTTACTGCTAGTTTTGGATGGAGACTCATCTGAGACATATGTTTAGAGGCAGAGGAAGCATATGTGTGATTCACAGGTCCAGCTAGTAGAGGTTAAAGGTATTCATTTACTTAATCTGTCCTGATGTGTGCTGATGGAGTTAAGAATCTGAGCCCAGATTACAAGAGCATTACAGAATTACATGTACTATTTCTCCTGATGATGCTCTGTCACTAGGATAATTAGTGTAAACAATGATGACTATGTAGGACAATATCCTCCGTGCCATTCCACCAGGAAATGGAGACTTCTTATAATTATAATAGAGAAAGATGGGTTAGAGAAGCGAGTCTGATGATCACCATAGGAAAAACTTGTTTATATGATCAGTAGCCAATGTGTGAGCCAGTGTGGACCTATCCTGCCCTCTCCATTTCACTTCTATATTTGTTCTTCCCATAAGTCTCTGCAGAGGAAATTCCAGGTAAGACAATGTTAGGCCTTCAGTATGCAAGAGATCTTTATTAGTGACTAGGGCTTCCTCTGGCAATGTCAGCTTATTGCTGACATCCTTAGTCAGAGGATGATATTGGTCAGCCCATGAAGAAAGATGCCTGAGAAGGTAAAGGAAAAATGTCACCTGAGGGCCACAAATCAGAATATGAAATTATTAGGAAAGTTGCCTAAGGGAGGAAGAGAGACAAGAATCAGAAGTTGGAAAAACTTATGCAATGGAAATTTACAGAGAAAGATGGAAACTAATGAGGAAAGAGATAGGGAAATATATGCATACCTTAGTAAAAGGGAAATGTGTGGGTGTCTTGTTGGGGTTGGAGTGATCAGGGGAAACATGGGAAAGTTGGGTCCTTAGTCCACAAGAAGCTGTGTTTGAAATAATAGTGTGAGTTGACAGCCACAAAGATGACCCTAGGCTGCACTAATACAGAGAGAGAAAATACATGTGACTTCTTTCTTACATAAGATCAAATTTTACTTTGAAGAATACATTCAGTTCTGACTCTTCACTTTAAACAGTAAGTAGATAATGTGGAATGCATGAAGATTTAGGGAGACATTTAGGAGGAAAAACACAAAGAGGGATAGGGTGGCTATTTTGGGGATCAATTTAGATTATTAATTTTTTGAGATGAGCTTCACCATGGAGATCAAGCTCTCATTCTGATCAGAATTCATATGAGAATTAGATAAACAGCCGATTGGGAAACTTGGCTGATTAAATGTTATAACCCTAGGTTTATCAGCCTGATCCATAATTTGAAGGCTCTTAGGTCTATCCAGGGCATATCTTTTATTTGTTTTCAGGTACATAACTATGGTGGCTTTGTTATGTGTCAACTTGGCACCCATACACATTTCTTTAAACCGTACTTAATTTCCAAATAAAGACAATACCAAGTTATCCTTTCACCTAACATGATGCTACTATTCCAAAACATGTTAACCTTTTCCCAAGAAGAGGATATAAAACACACCAACTCTCATCCCATAAAAGGATACAAAATCATTTTTTTTTGTCTTTGGCTACTCCTACTGATTCATACTCCCACCATTATATCCTATAACTTAAATACTGAGATATGAAGCTAACTATATTAATATAGATTATGTTAGAGTAATGGATGACCAAGGGGAAGAAAACAAAAATATTTACTTAATATATGTACAAAATATTCATATCAAAATAAGGAAGAAGTGCCTAAAACTATTACAGTTTTTGTTTCTGCAGCTGCTCATCTGGTCGTGGGTGGTATTTTGAACTACTTTCTTCAACTACCCACTCCATATTCCCTTTGTCTTCAGTTGGTTGTTTCTTTTTCTGTTAGGATTTCCCAATCCTTAATCCTAAAGGATCTGGGCCATTAGCAGTCCTGTCTGAATTTGGCTGTTGTAGTCTTACACTGACCTTCATTACAGAACATTTGTGTATAGTGATGCAACCTAGGAAATCTCCTGCATTGCAGACATGCTCCTCTTTATCCCCACGGTGCAGTAGCAATTCAATTTCCCCTTGCTAGTCAGAATCAGTCGCACCAGCCCATATATAGTAACCTCCTTTGCTTGTTGCTTCAATGATATGAGGAGCCCAAATGGCAGGGTGGCAGTCTCAATTCTCAGTAAATGAAATCATTGTTGTGTCACCTGGTGGAAGAATTCTTCCCTTTGGAATAAGAACTCTAAACCAGCAGAGCTTAAATCTGCAGACATAGGGAGCAAAAATTTTGCTGGTGGATCATAGCTATAAATGTTATAGTGAGAGGACTCACTCCCATTTCCATCTCTTGATTCCTGGTCCCATGAACATTAGTGATGGAAGAAACAGCACCATAAATTAGATGCAGATTAGAAGTATTTACCACATCCTGGAGGACAGTGTCCGAGCCATGTGAGATGGTGCTAACTAGCCGTAGCTGTAACTAAATTTTCAAAAGCCCATTCCACCCTTGTATCAAGCCAGATGTTTCAGGTTGATGGTGAACATGGTAAGACCAGTGGATTCCATGAACGCCATGGAACACCATTATGGTGAGTAAAGCATTCTGTAAGTCCATAGGTGGTAGTTTTGGCAGTAGCACTGTAGGAAAGGAAGGTAAATCCATATCCAGAGTGTCTGTTCCAGTAAAAACAATATACTGCTCTTTCTGTGATGGAGGCTATCCAATGTAATCAATCTACCACCAAGTAGCTGGCTGTTCCCTTGGGGAATGATGCCATATCAGGCACTCAATATTGGTCTCAGCTGTTGCCCGATTGGGCACTCAGCAGTTGCTGTATCGAGATCAGCCTTGGTGAGTGGAAGTCCATGTTGCTGAGCCCATGTATAGCCTCCAACCTTGCTGTCATGATCACTTTGTTTACATGTCCACTTGTATGAACAGGAGTGACTGATAAGGAGTGCTAACTGACATCCCCAGAATGGGTTAGCACTTGGATAGGATGACTCATTCATTCTGTGGACAATAGTAATGGGAATTTCTTCCTTGTTTTTATATGCATATTTGGCATGATTTTAGTTATATTCAGGATAGTTATATCATGTTAGGCAGAATGATGACTTTTTTGTGTTTATTTTGGGGTGAAGTGTGGCTTAAGGAGAAGCACATGTGTGCCAAATTGACAGAGGATGGACTCTGGTGGATTTGTAATGTGTCAACCTGACTAGGATGAGCTACATTTCCCATATTTCTCATTTTTGTGTGTTTCTGGCTAAGATGGGCCACAGGAGAGACTATCAGAGAGATTTAAAGGCAGAAGCCAAGTAGCCATTTGTAGTTTAGAGATGTTGTTTCTAAACTGCCTATTCACCTCACCATTGTGAAGCAGCAGCTGGGCCTGTGATTTCTCTACCTTCCCCTGGATTCTCCTTTAGCGTCCCTTACTTCCAGGCCAGGTGTGTGTGTTTAGCCTCAATAAGAAGGGTCCCAGCTTCTGCAACATGGTCATACCACCAATTCCAGAGGCAACAAGAACTGACATGAGTTTCAGTCTGCCCTTGTGGGGTTACAGCTCATGCTTGTGGGTTCTAGCCTGCCCCTGATCTACCACACTTTATACGCACCTTCCCTTCCTGACTGCTTTCCACATGGACTTCAAATTCCAGCATCAAGCACAAAGGTTACAGCCTTATATAGACTGCTTAACCAGCTTTCACAATTGCATAAGGCCAGTTTCTGTGCAATTCATTAAACATATATGTATATGTGTATATATATATATAAATCTCTTAGTAGTTCAGTCTCTGGTTAAACACTAACTGATATAATAAGCAGAATAGTACTTAGGTATTATTTATATACATATGTATGTATGAGTATATGTGTGTATATATATTTCTTCTTTGATGAGGAAAGACTCTTGTTTTGAAGTTTAGCACTCAATAGAGCCTAGATATTCTGTAACTTCAGAGTAATTACGTTTGTGAAGAGAGATTTGAAGTTCTCTCTTTTATTAAAAGTTTATTCCAATGATTTGAGCTATTGAATAATTAGGAATAGAAAAATATCTCTTCAAAAATTCTTTCATAGATCGAAAGGTCTTATTGTCACATATTCTGTAGCCCAGTATTTCTGACACCACACTTCATCTCCACTTCCTGTTTCCTCAGGGACTGAGAAAGGGGAGATGTGGCAGAGGAATCAGACCTCTCTGGCAGACTTCATCCTTGAAGGGCTCTTTGATGACTCACTCACCCACCTTTTTTTTTTCTCCTTGACCATGGTGATCTTCCTTATTGCAGTGAGTGGCAACACCCTCACCATTCTCCTCATTCTTGCTGATCCCCGGCTTCATACACCCATGTACTTCCTGCTCAGCCAGCTCTCCCTCATGGATCTGATGCATGTCTCCACAACCGTCCCCAAAATGGCTACCAACTACCTATCTGGCAAGAAGTGGGCTGTATGACCCAGCACATCCTCTACTTGTCTGTGGGTGGTGCTGAGTGTCTTCTCCTAGCTCTCATGTCCTATGACCACTATGTTGCCATCTGTCATCCACTGCGTTACACTGTTCTCATGAACAGAAAGGTGGGACTGATGATGGCTATCATGTCGTGGTTGGGAGCATCCATAAACTCCCAATTCACGCAGTGATGTTGAGGCAGTTCCCTTTCTGTGGGCCTTGACAAATCTACAACTTCTACTGTGAGTTTCCAGCTGTGGTGAAGTTGGTATGTGGAGACATCACTGTTTATGAGAACACAGTGCACATCAGCAGTGTCCCACTTCTCCTCCTCCCCATCTTCCTGGTTTCTACATCCTATGCCTTCATCCTCCAGTGTCATTCAGATGCATTCAGCTGGGAGTAAGAGAAATGCCTTTGCCACTTGTGGCTCTCACCTCATTGTGGTTTCCCTCTGGTTTGGTGCCTGCATGTTCTTATATATGTGGCCCAGGTCCCAACGCACCTTATTGCAAGACAAAGTTGGTTCTGTGTTCAATAGCATGATTACTCCCACACTGAATCCTTTGATTTATACTCTCTGGAATAAGGTTGTAGCTAAGGCTCTGTGGAGAGTGATAAGGAGAGATGTTATGACTCAAATACAGCCATTGCAGTTGCCCAGAGTATAAGAGTTGAATGGTATCAGCTCCTTAAATTGATCTGAGTAAACCCCTAAGAGTCTTCAAGGGTCCAGGTCCCTGATGACTACTGCATAAATGAAGTGGTCAACATGCAATTCCAGTATTCTAACTTGGTCTCAGGCATCTAAGCACCGTAGTGTTCTATCTTATTCTATTCTGGCCATTATTACAAAAATACCAGAGACTGGCTGTCTTTAACAACAAATGTTTATTTCTCATAGCTCTGGAGACTGAGAAGTCCAAGATCAAGCCTTGAAAGTTTCAGAAATTCTCTCAATTCCTTTTGATCTCATTTTAAATGTAACTCTGCCAAAACATGTTTCTCTGAACACCCTATCCAAAGCAGCACTCTCCAATTTCTGGCCCCCACTTCTACTTTGTAGCCCTACTTTGCATGATGTGGCATAATGTTATGTTGTATTAAATTACATTTATTGTTTGTTTTGCCAGAATGTAATCTCTTTGAGAGCAAGGACTTTACTTTGTGTACTCTTGCCTCATGACAGCCAAGAAAAGAGCCTGACATGAAATAAGTGCTCAATAACTATTTGTTGCATAGAGTAATAAAGGAAAGGGACCTAGATTGTTTTCCTGTCCCCCATGATGTCAATGATATTTACTTCAGAGAGAGGACAGATTATAAAAGTAAATAATGCAGTGGATGGCTTGGTAAGACTCATTTTTCTCAGATAGCCAGATATTAATCCCATGCACAGGCAGAGGCCTGACCTCACAGTGAATTTTCCTGGGGTCTAGCGGCCTGAGGGATGTCAAAGTGAGGGACAAATTTCTATATCCTGCTTCCCCTGTTAGTTTAAAAATGTCACAGAGCCCTGAGACCATCTTCAGAAAAATAACACCTACGGTTTGAGAGCAAAGATATGGTATCTTCGACAAATAAATATTTTGCCCTTGAGAAGCAGCTTTTTGGCACTTTGTAATAAGATGAGCCGCCCATTATGAATTGGGTGTCATCTTACCCACCTAGCCCTAAGGTTGAATTTACCCTATAACACTCCAATGTCAAGTAGAATTAATTTTTCCAGAAACTGTGCCTGGTTGTTTCTGAAGGCACAAGGGTGTTGCATAAATACCTAGCTCGCAATCCCAGTTAGAGACATGTGGTTGTTCCTCTGCTACCTCTCTCTCTTTCCATACACAACAATGGCTTAGTGAGGAATCCTATAAAATTATTTGAGAATGAAACAATCTAGGCAAAGCTGATGGGTTGTTTTTCACGTAATGGTAGCATCTGCCAAAAGTAAATAATATCCTGTGCTATGGGTTCCTCCAGAGAAGACACATAATGCTATATTACTGTAATCATTCTTTATATATCCTGGAGATTTACCTCTTATTTAATAGATGGTTTACAAATATTTTACCTCATTCCATAGGTTGCTTTTTCACTCTGTTGGTTTTGCCTTTTTTAAATTGAGGTCACACTGGTTTCTAACATTATGAATATTTCAGGTGTACATGATTATATTTCAGCTTCTGTGTAGACTGTATTATGTTCATCACCAGAAGTCTAGCTGCCATCTGTCACCATACACATTTGTCCCTATACCCTTTTCACTCTCCCCCCACCACCATCCCCTTTGGTAATCACCAATCTGTTCTATTTATCTCTGTGTTTCTTGGTTTATCTTCTACATGTGAGTGAAATCATATGGTATTTGTCTTTCTCTGTCTTATTTTGCTTAGCTTAATACCCTCAAGGTCCATCCACATTGTTGCAAATGGCACAATTTTGTCTTTTTTTAATAACTGAGTAGTATTCCATTGTATATATAGATCACGTCTTCTTTATCCATTGATCCATTGATGGGCACTTGTGTTGTTTCCAATTTTTGGCTATTGCGAATATTGCTGTGATGCACATACGGGTGCATATATCTTTTCAAAGTAGTGTTTTCATGTTCTTATGATAAATACCAAGAAGTGGAATCGCTAGATCATATTGTATTTCTATTTTTAATTTTTTGAGAAATGTCCATACTGTTTTCTGTAGTGGCTGCACCAGTTTGTATTTCTACCAGCAGTGTATGAGCCTTCCCTTTTTTGCACATCCTCTCCATCTCTTGTTATTTCTTGTCTTTTTATAATAATAGCCATTCTGATGGATGTGAGGCGATATCTCATTGTAGTTTTGATTCTCATTTCTCTAATAATTAGTGATGTTGAACATCTTTTCCTATGTCTGTTGGCCATCTGTATATCTTCTTTGGAAAAATGTCTGTTCATATCTTCTGCCTTCTTTTTTTTCAATTTCTTTTTGCTCATGAAGATTCACCCTGAGCTAACATCTGTGCCAATCTTCCTCTATTCTGTATATGGGTCACTGCCACAGCATGGCTGCTGGCATGTGGTATAAGTCTGTGCCCAGGAACTGAACCCAGGCTACCAAAGTGGAGTGCGATGAACTTAACCACTAGGCCACGAGGCCAGCCCCCTCTGCCCATTCTTTTCTTTTTGTTGAGGAAGATTGGCCCAGAGCTAATGTTTGTTGCCAATCTTCCTCTTTTTGCTTGAGGAAGATTTTCACCTAGCTAACAACCGTGCCAATCTTCCTCCACTTTCTAGGTGAGATGTTGCCACAGCATGGCTTGATGAATGGTGTGTAGGTTTGCACCTGGGATCCAAACCTGTGAACCCCAGGCTGCTGCATGCGAACCTAACCACTAAGTCACTGGGCTGCCCCCCCTACCCGTTTTTTGATTGGGTTGTTGGTTTTTGTGTTGTTGAGTTGTATGTGTTTTTTATATATTTTGGAAATTATCACCTTATCAGACATGTGATTTACAAATATTTTCTCCCAGTTGGTGAGTTGTCTTCTTGTTTTGTTTCCTTTGCTGTGCAGAAGCTTTTTAGTCTGATTTTACCATTTGTTTATTTTTTCTTTTGTTTCTCTTGCCTGAGTAGACATGGTATTCAAAAACGTACTGCTAAGACCGATGGTGTCAAAGAGTGTACTGCCTATATTTTCTTCTGTGAATTTTATGGTTTCAGGTCTTACATTCGAGTTTTCATTTTGTGTTAATTTTTTTGTATGGTGTAAGATAATGGTCTACTTTCTTCCTTTTGCACGTGGCTGTCAAGTTTTCCCAACACTATTTATTGAAGAGACTTTCCTTTCTCCACTGTATGTTCTTGGCTCCCTTGTTGAAAATTACCTGTCCACAGATGTTTGGTTTTATTTCTGGGCTTTCAATTCTGTTCCATTGATCCGTGTGTCTGCTTTTGTGCCAGTACCATGCTGTTTTGATGACTATAGCTTTGTACTATATTTTGAATCAGGGATTGTGATGCCTCCAGCTTTGTTCTTTTTTCTCAAGGTTGCTTTGGCTATTCGGGGTCTTTTGTTGTTCCTTGTAAATTTTAGGGTTCTTTGTTCTATTTCTGTGAAGACTGTCATTGGGAATCTGATTGGGATTCCATTGAATCTGTAGGTTTCTTTAGGTTATATGGACATTTTAAGTATGTTTATTCTTACAATCTATGACCATAGAATGTATTTCCATTTCTTTATGTCTTCTTTGATTTCTTTCAATAATGTCTTATAGTTTTCAGTGTACAAGTCTTTCACCTTCTTAAATTTATTCCTAGGTATTTTTTATTTTTGTTGCAATTGTAAATGGGATTGTAGTCTTGATTTCTCTTTCTGCTAGTTCATTGTTAGTGTACTGAAATGCAACTGATTTTTATGTGTTGATTTTGTGCCCTGCAACTTAGCTATAGTTTTTGATTATTTCTAATAGGTTTCTGCTGGATTCTTTAGGGTTTTCTATATATAGAATTCTGTCATCTGGAAATCATGAGAGTTTTACTTCTTCTTTTCCAATTTGGATGCTTTTAATTTGTTTTTCTTCCCTAATTGCTCTGGCTAGGACTTCCAATATGATGTTGAATATGAGTGGTGAAAGTGGGCATCATTTTCCTCTTCCTGTTCTTAAAGCAATAGGTTTCCGTTTTTTCACCATTGAGTATGATGTGGGCTGTGGTTTTGTCATATATGGCCTTCGGTATGTTGAGGTACTTTCTATACCCGTTTTATTGAGAGGTTTTATCCTAAATGGATGTTGAGTCTTGTCAAATCCTTTCTCCACATCTATTTAGATGATTATTTGATTTTTTCTTCATTTTTTTAATGTGATGTATCACATTGATTGGTTTGTGGATGTTGAACCATCCCTGCATCCCTGGAATAAATCCCACTTGATCATGGGGTATCATGTTTTTAATGTATTGTTCTATTATATTTGCTAATATTTTGTTGAGGGTTTTTGCATCTCTGTTCATCAGCTATATTAGCCTGTAATTTTCCTTTTTATGAGGTGTTTTTATTTCGTTTTGGCTCAGGGTAATATTGGCCTCACAAAATGAGTTAGAATGTGTCCCATGCTCTTCAAAATTTTGGAAGAGTTTGAGAGGGATTGGTACTAAATCTTCTTTAAATGTTTGGTGGGATTCACTTGAGAAGACATTTGGTTCTGAACTTTTGTTTTTTAGGAGGTTTTTGATTATTGTTTCTTTACTTGTGATTGATCTATTCAGATTCTCTATTTCTTCTTGATTCACTTTTGGGAGGTTGTATGATTCTCAGAACTCTTCCATTTCTTTTAGGTTATCCATTTTGTTGTCATGTAGCTTTTCATAGTATTGTCTTTTAATCCTTTGTATTTCTGTGGTATCCATTGTAATTCCTCCTCTTTCATTTCTAATTTTATTTATTTGAGCCTTTTCTTTTTCTTAGCGAGTATAGCTAAGGGTTTGTCAATTTTGTTTATCTTTTCAAAGAACAAGCTCTTAGTTTCATTGATTCTTTCTGTTTTTCAGTCTCTATTTCATTTATTTGTGCTTACATTTTTATTACTTCCTTCCATCTACTGACTTGGGGCTTTGTTTTTTCTTCTTTTTCTATTTATTTTGGGTCCTGTGTTAGATTGTTTATTTGAGATTTTTCTTGTTTCATAAGGTAGGCCTCTATTGCTATAAACTTCCCTCTTAGTACAGCTTTTTCTGCATCTCATAATAGTTGGTATGTTGTGTTTTCATTTTTGTTTGTGTCCAGGTATTTTTTGATTTCTCCTTTGATTTCTTCATTGATCCAAAAGCTGTTTGATAGTATGTTGTTTAGTCTGAAAATATTTATTAGCCGTTTAGCTTTCTTCTTGTAGCTGCTATCTAGTTTTATATCATTGTGGTCAGAAAAGATGGTTGATATGATTTCAATGTCTTTAACTTATTTAGGCTTGTTTTGTTTCCCAACATATAGTCTATCTCTGAGGACGTTCCATATGCACTTGAGAAGAATGGGTGTTCTGCTGCTTTGGGATGGAACATTCTCTACGTATCTAATAAATGCACCTCGTCTAGTGTTTCATTTAAGGCCAATGTTTCCTTGTTGACTTTCTGTCTGGACGACCTATCCATTGATGTAAATGGGATGTTAAAGTTTCCTACTATTGTCGTGTTGCTGTCAGTTTCTCCCTTAGGCCTGTTAATAGTTGCTTTATATACTTTGGTGATCCTATATCAGGTGCATATATATTAATAAGTGTTACCTCTTCTTGGTGGAATATTCCTTTTATCATTATGTAATGTTCGTCTTTGTCTCTTGATGTCTTTCTTGGCTTGAAGTCTCTTTTCTCTGATATAAGTGTGACTACACCTGCTTTCTTTTGTTTGCCATTTGCTTTGAGTATCATCTTCCATCCCTTCATTCTGAGCCTATGTTTTTCTTTAGAGCAGAGATCAGTCTCCTGGAGGCCACATATTTTTGGTTCTTGTTTTTTTCAAATTTATTTTACTAAGGTCATATTGGCTTATAACATTGTGTAAATTTCAGGTGTACATCACTATATTTCAGTCTATATAGACTCTCGTTTATTAATCCTTTCAGCCTCTTTGTGTCTTTTGATTGGTGAATTCAATCATTTACATTTAGACTGATTATTGATATATGAGGGATTACTACTGCTATTTTATTTTGTGTTTTCAGGTTGTTGCATATTTCCATTGTTTATTTTCTCTTGTATTTCTGTCTGCCATTTCAGTTTGGTAGTCTTCTGTGATGTTTTTCTCAGTTTTGTCTTTATGATTTGCGACTCTGCTCTGATTATTGTTTTGTGGTTACCATGAGGTTTGTATAAAATATCTCAGAGATGATATAGTCCTTTTTCTACTGATAGCATCTTGTCTCCATTTGTGTTTGCAGGTTCCATCCTTTTCCTTTTCTCTTCTGTTTTTGTTGTCATAAATTATCCTTTTTTGTTGGTGAGTTTGTTAGCAAATTGAAGTGGTTATAATCATCTTTTAAGCTTTATTTTTATTTATCCTTCTTGTTACAATTAAGTGTCTACTAACCTATTCTACTATAGAGTTGTAATTTTCTCATTCTGTCTGTCTATTTATCTCCTTGCTCAAAGCTTTGTAAACCTTTGCCTTTTTGTTTCAGGTAGGAGGGCTCTTTTCAACATTTCTTGTAAGGTAGGTCTGGTGGTGATGAATTCCCTCACGTGTAGTTTGTCTGGGAAAGCCTTTATTTCTCTTTCATATCTGAAGGATAACTTTGCTGGAGAGAGTATTATTGGCTGATATTTTTTCTATTTCTATATTTTGAATATATGTTTCCACTCTCTGCTGGCCTGTAGATCTTCTGCTGAGAAATCTGCTGGTAGCCTGATGAGGGTTTCTTTGTACGTTATTTTCTTCTCTCTGGCCACCATTAATATTCTTTCTTTGTCATTGACTTTGACAGTTTTAATATAATATGCCTTTGAGAAAGTATTTTTACTTTGAGATAATTAGGAGTTCTATTAACTTCAAGTACTTGTCAATCGAGTTCCTTCCCCAGGGTTAGGAAGTTCTCAGCTATTGTTTCTTTGAATAAGGTCTCTGCTCCTTTCTTCCTCTCTTCTCTTTCTGGGATACCCATTATCTTTATGTTGCTTTTCTTAATTGAATCGTATATTTTTCATAGAATTTCTTCGTTTTTTAAAAATCGTAGTTCTCTCTCCTCTTCTCCCTGAATCATTTCTAGGTTTCTATCTTTGAGCTCACTAATTCTCTCTTCCATATGTTCAGCTCTATTTCCAATGCTTTCTCCTTTATTTTTCATCTCATTAATTGTGTTCTTCATCTACAGAATTTTTTTTTATTTGAGTGTCAATCTCTTTGGTGAAGTACTCCTTCTGTTCATTAATTTTATTCCTGAGCTCATTTAACTGTCTTTCTGAGTTTTATTGTAACTCATTGAGTTTCTTCATGACAGCTATTTTGAATTCTCTGCAGTTACATCTCAATCTTCTGTGACTTTAAGTTTGGTTTCTGGAGAGGTGTCATTTTATTTCTGTTCTGCTGTGTCACTGTAGTTCTTCATGCTTCTTGATGAGTTGATCCTCTGCTGGCACATTTGTGAGAGTAACACCTTCTTGTTTAGGTAAGGCTTTGGTTACTTTGATTCTGAGTTGCTTCAAGTTGTCTTTGAAAGTCTGCAGTTTTCACCCTCCAGCGCCTCTGCCAGGGGCATTGTCAGTGCCCTTCTTCTGCTGCTTGTGACTCCGAGGTTGCTGGTTCCTTGGTGCTTATGATGTCATTGCAGAATCAGGTGTTGCCACCAGGCTGTGAGCACTTCAGCTCCTTCCAGGGTTGCCTGGGTCTTGTGTTTCCCTTTTAGCTCTCTGCAGGCTCTCCATGGGCTCAGGGGCTTCTCTTTCATGTACCACCTGTGCTGCTGCCACTGGGTTATCTGTAGAAGCTGGCAGCACCACTGCCAGGAGTGCTGTTTTCATGGGTGTTACTGTCACTGCAGGGGCCAGGGTTCTTGTATGCATTCCCTGCTGCTGGTAGAGCCAGTGTCAGTGTGCTGCCACTTAGGGCTGGTCATGGGTTCTGCTGTGGCTCCGGAACCCTCTGGTCAAAGGTTCCACTTGCCACTGCTGGGGAGGGACAAGGGCTAAGCCATGATTGCTGTTGTTCCTGCAGCCTCTGGTCAGTGGTGTGCACTGGTGTGCTTTTTGAAACCTTAGGTCAGGGCTCCACCACCCCTGCTTGTGGTATCTGCATTTTGGATGCTGCCCTTGCTGATGAAAGACCAGGATCAGAGTTGCTTCTGCCTTGGGAGGGGAAGGGATCTATTTCACTGGCACCACTGTATTCCTGGTGCCTCAGGTCATGGATGCCACTTGCCATCACTTGGGGGTGGGGTGCAGAGGCTAAGCCATGAGTGTCATTACTGCACCTGCAACCTCTGGTTTCTGGCGTGTCTGGTGTGCTTTTGGAAACCTCAGCTCAGGGCACCATCGCTCCTACCAGGGATATCCATGTTTTGGATGCTATCCCTACTGCTGGAAAGGTCAGCACTACTGGCAGTGGAGAAAGAGGGGGCTGAGGCACCAACATCGCTGTGTGTCCTGAAGCCTCAATTTGTGTGTGCCACCTGCCACTGCTTAGGGGTGCAGGGGCTGAGCCTCAAATGCCATGTCTTCTGCAGCCTCTGGCCAACAGTGCACACTGGTGTGCTCCTTGAAACTTCAGGTTAGGGGACCACCACCACTGCCTAGAGCATCCACGTTTAGGATTGCTGCTGATGGGGGAGGGGGTACTGCTTCCCTAGTTCCATTGCCTCCTAGAGGTCCAGTCCACCCAATTTCAGATGTATAGATGCATGTGTCTCTCAGGCATTCTGCTGTGCTGTGCAGGGAGTCCTTCGTTGGTCCACTAGTTGTAACTTAGTGGGGAGAGACAAAGGGAACAACTCACTCTGCCGTGATGCTGATGTCACCCCTCTTAATATTCTTTGTTTCATTGATTTTTTAAATAATTAATTTTCTTTTATTTAGATAAGGAAATAGTGAAAATGCAATCAAAATGTGGATAGTTCCAGGAAACTTTGGCTTAAAAAAGTTGATCACTTTAACAACTAATGTATTTGCCTTGAGAATACAAATGGAAAAACCATGGAGAGTAACACCATTTAACTCCCAGCCCCATCACTTTCTAGTTGAGAGACTTGAAGCAAGGCGTCTAACCATGAATATTAGATTCTTAACCCAATCTATTTATTGAAAAAATAATGAAAAAATGTTGCTTCTTCTTTTCTTCTCCCAGGCTTAAAGCTATCAATTGTTTACTCACTGTGAAATAAAATTGTTTTAAAAAGTAAGACATCTAAAAGCAATACCTAAAAGCATACTGTTCAGGGGTAAGACAAAATATTGTGAAGATTTGAAACAAAATTTATAATAATGATAAGGACACAATTATTTAAAATTGGTATGTATAAGAAAAAAAGACTCCAGATTTTATCATAATGAGCACCAATCTTATCCTTCACAATTAAACAAGGATTACGAAAGTAATACTTTTTTTTTGTAGATTTTCTCTATGCTCTTTTACCCAGTGTACCCTTTTGGGACACTAACACATCTTGCCAGTCAGATGACATCTTAAAGTCTTACTATGCCCTTCAGGTTTCACACTAAAATGCTATTCTATTCTTGCCTGAAACTATTCTTCAATGGGAAATCAGTTTTCCCAGGATTGGGTTCGACTTCCTGTAAGTGTGATATCAAATGCATTAAAGATAATTTCGTAGACATACAGTCCCTCCAAGCAAATGTGTTGTTTTAAAATTGTGGTAAAAATCATGTAACATTAAATCTACCACTTTAACCATTTTTAAGTTTACATTTCAGTATTGTTAAGTATATTTGCATTGTTGTGCAACAGATCTCTAGAAGTTTTTTTGCAAAATTGAAACTCTAAACCCATTAAACAACAACTTCCCATTTTCTCTTTCCCCAAGGCCTTGGCAACCACCATTCTACTTTCTGTTTCTATGAGTTCAACTACTTTAGGTCTCTCATATGAGTGGAATCATACGGTATTGACTTTTTGTGCCTGGCATATTTGACTTAACATATTGTCTTTAAGGTTCATCCATGTTGTAGTGTATGCCCTTCTTTTCTAAGGCTGAATAATATTTCATTGTATGTATATACCACACTTTCTTGTATCCATTCATCTGCCTATGGAAATTTGTGTTGCTTCCTGTCTCGGCTAATGTGAATAATGATTCAATGAACATGAGTGTGCAAATATCCCTTCAAGATCCTGCTTTCAAATCTTTTGTATATAGAACCAGAAGTGAGGTTGTAGAAGATAGAGTAATTTTATTTTTAATTTTTTGATGAACCACCATGTGGTTTTCCATAGAAGCTACATCGTTTCACATTTTCACCAACAGTGCACAAGTCTTCCGATTTCCCTACATCATTGCCAGCACTTGTTATTTTCTGTTTTTTGTTTGTTTTGTTTTGTTTTTTAATAGTGGCCAACCTAATGGGTGTGAAGTGATATTGTCATTTTGATTTGCAATTTTCTAATGATTAGTGATCTTGCATTTCATTTAATATGCTTGTTGACCACTTGTGTATCTTTTTGGAGAAATGTCTATTCAATTTCTTTGCCAATTTTTAAATTGGGTTGTTTGATTTTCTATTGAGTTGGATGAGTTCTTTATATATTTTTTACATTTATTCCTTATCAGATATTTGATTTGCAAATATCTTCTCCCATTCTGTAGACTGCCTTTTCACTCTGTTGATTGTTTCCTCTGATGCACAGAAGTTTTTGAGTTTTTTTGTAGTCCTAATTGTATATTTTTTCTTTTGTTGCCTGCACTTTTGGTGTCATGTCTAAGAAATCATTACTAATTTTAATGTCATGAAGATTTTTCCCTATGATTTCTTCTAGGAGTTTTGTAGTTTTAGGACTTATGGTTAGGTCTTTAATCCATTTTCAGATAATTTTTTTATATTGTGTAGGGTAAGGATCCAACTCTCTTTTTTGAATGTGGATATATAGGTTTTCCAACGATATTTATTCAAGAGACATTTATTTGTGTCTTTAATTTCTTTTAGCAATGTTTTATTGCTTTCAATGTACAAATCTTTTGCCTTCTTGGTTATGTTTGTTAAAGAGTATTTTATTGTTTTTGATGCTATTGTAAATGTTATTGTTTTATTAATTTCATGTTTGCATTGTTCATTGTAATTATATAGAAACACAACTGATTATTGAGTGTTGATTTCCTATCCTGCAATTTTGCTTAATTTGTTTATTAGTTCTAACAGGTTGTTTTTGTGAAATCTTGATTGTTTTTTACATATAAGATCATGCCATGGGCAAATAGAGATCAATTTACTTCTCCCTTTCCAATATGGTTGCCTATTATTTCTTTTTTAGCCAAAAGGCTTTGGCTAGGAATTCTAATACTAGGCTGAATAAAAGTGACCAAAGCAGATATCCTTGCCTTGTTCCATTTTTGAAGGAAAGATTTCAGTCTTGCACTGTTGGATGTAATGTTTGTTGTGGGTTTGCATATATGGCTTTTAATATATTGAGGTAGTTTCCTTATATCCTAATTTGTTGAATATTTTTATCATGAAAGGGTGTTGAAGTTGTTAAATGTTTTTACTGCATCAATTGAGATCATGTGATTATGTGTCCCTCTTTCTGTTAATGTGCTATATTACACTGACTGATTTTGTATGTTGAAACATACTTACACTAAAGGGATGGATCCTACATAGTGATGGTGTATAATCATTTTAAGGCACTGTTGAATGCAGTTTGCTAGTATTTTGTGAAAGATTTTTTTCATCAATGTTTATCAGGGATATTGGTCTGTAGTTTTCTTGTAGCATCATTGTCTGGCTTTGCTATCAGGGTAATGCTGGATTCATAGAATAAATTTAGATGTGTTTCCTCCACTTCAATTTTTTGGAAGAGTTTGAAGATGATTGGTGTTAATTGTTCTTCAAACATTTGGTAGGATCCTTCAGTGAAATCATCTGGTCCTGGGATTTTCTATATGGGGAGGTTTTGACTACAGTGTCAATCTCCATACTAGTTATAGGTCTATTCAGAGTTTTTTTTAATTGTGGTAACATTGTTGCATAACATTTTATACATTTCAGGTGTACATCATTATATTTCTATTTCTGCATAGATTCCATCATATTCACCACCCAAAGACTAATTTCTATCCATCACGATATACATGTGCCTAATCATCCCTTTCACCCTCCTTCTTCCTCCCTTCCCCTCTGGTAACCAACAATCTGATATCTGTCTCTATGTGTTTGCTTTTTGTTGTTTTTATCTTCTACTTATGAGTGACATCATATGGTAAGTGACTCTCTCCCTCTGACTTTTTCGCTTAGCATAATACCCTCAAGGTCCATCTATGTTGTCACAAATGGCTGGATTTCATCGTTTCTTATGGCTGAGTAGTATTCCATTGTGTATATATACCACATCTTCTTTATCCATTCTTCCCTTGATGGGTACTTAGGTTGCTTCCAAGTCTTGGCTATTGTGAATAATGCTGCAATGAGCACAGGAGTGCATGTATCTTTATGCATGCATGTTTTCATGTTCTTTGGATAAACACCCAGCAGTGGAATAGCTGGATCGTATGGTAGTTTTATTCTTAATTTTTTGAGGAAACTTCATATTGTTTTCCCTAGTGGCTGCACAAGTTTGCACTCTCACCAGCTGTATATGAGAGTTCCTTTATCTCCACACCCTCTCCAACACTTGTTGTTCCCTGTCTTGTTAATTATATCCATTTTGACTGGTGCGAGGTGATATCTCATTGTAGTTTGGATTTGCATTTCCCTGATAGTTAATGATGTTGAACATCTTTTCATGTGCTTGTTGGTCATCTGTGTGTCTTCTTTGGAGAGATGTCTGTTCAGGTCATTTGCCCATTTTTTAATTGGATTGTTAGTTTTTTTTTTGTTGGGATGTATATGTTCTTTATATATTTCGGAGATCAACCCCTTATCAGATATATGGTTTGCAAATATCTTCTCCCAATTGTTAGGTTGTCTTTTCGTTTTGTTGATAGCTTCCTTTGCTTTGCAGAAGCTTTTTAGTTTGGTGTAGTCCCATTTGTTTATTTTTTCTATTGTTTCCCTTGCCCAGTCAGACACGGTACTTGAAAATATGTTGCTAAGACCGATGTCAAAGAGTGTACTGTCTATGTTTTCTTCTAGAAGTTTCATGGTTTCAGGTCTCACATTCGAGTCTTTAATCCATTTTGAGTACATTTTTGTGTATGGTGTAAGATAATGGTCTACTTTCATTTTTTTGAATGTGGCTGTCCAGTTTTCCCAGTACCATTTATTGAAGAGACTTTCCTTTCTCCATTGTATATTCTTGGCTCCCTCGTTGAAAATTAGCTGTCCTTAGATGTGTGGGTTTATTTCTGGGCTCTTAATTCTGTTCATTGATCTATGTGTCTGTTTTTGTGCGTGTACCATGCTGTTTTGATTACTATGGCTTTGTAGTATATTTTGAAATCAGGGAGTGTGATACCACCAACTTTCTTCTTTTTCTCAAGATTCCCTTGACTATTCCAGGTCTTTTGTTGTTCCATATAAATTTTAGGATTCTTTGTTCTGTTTCTGTGAAAAATGTTGTTGGAACTTTGATAGGGATTGCATGGAATCTATAGATTGCTTTAGCAAGTATGGACATTTTAACTATGTTAATTCTTCCAATCAAAGGGCATGGAATATCTTTCCGTTTCTTTGTGTCTTCTTCAATTTCTTTCAACAATGTTTTATAGTTTTCAGTGTACAGATCTTTCACCTCTTTGGTTAAGTTTATTCCTAGATATTTTATTCTTTTTGTTGCAATTGTAAATGGGATTGTATTCTTAATTTCTCTTTTGGCTACTTTGTTGTTAGTGCATAGAAACTGATTTTTGTATGTAGTTTTTGTATCCTGCAACTTTACCATATTCATTTATTATTTCTAAAATGTTTTTGGTGGATTCTTTAGGGTTTTCTACATGTTAAAAAATCATGTCATCTGCAAATAGTGACAGTTTCACTTCTTCCTTTCCAATTTGGATCCCTTTTATTTCTTTCTCTTGCCTGATTGCTCTGGCTAGGACTTCCAATACTATGTTAAATAGGAGTGGTGACAGTGGGCATCCTTGTCTAGTTGCTGTTCTTAGAAGGACAGCTTTCAGTTTTTCACCATTGAGGATGATATTAGCTGTGGGTTTGTCATATATGGACTTTATTATGTTTAGGTTCTTTCCTTCTATACCCATTTTATTCAGAGTTTTTTCATAAATGGATGTTATATTTCCTAAAATGCTTTCTCTGCATCTTTTGAGATATCATGTGATTTTTATTCTTCATTTTGTTAATGTCATGTATCATGTTGATTGATTTGGAGATGTTGAACCATCCTTGCATTCCTGGAATAAATATCACTTAATCATGGTGTATAAGCTTTTTAATGTATTTTTGTACTCAATTTGCTAGTATTTTTTTGAGTATTTTTGCATTGATATTCATCACTGGTATTGGCTGATAATTTTCTTTTTTTGTGTTGTCCTGCTGTGGTATCAGGATAATGTTGGCTTCGTAGAATGAGTTAGGAAGCTTCCTCTCCTCTTCAATTTTTGGAAGAGATTGAGAAGGGTAGGTATTAAGTCTTGTTTGAATGTTTGGTAGACATCACCAGGGAAGCCGTCTGGTCCTGGACTTTTATTTTTGGGGAAGTTTTTGATTACTCTTGTGATCTCCTTAATGGTGATTGGTCAATTCAAATTTTCTGTTTTTCTTGATTCAGTTTTGGAAGGTTGTATGAGTCTAAGAATTTATCCATTTCTTCTAGATTATTTGTTGGCATATAGCTTTTCACAATAGTTTCTTATAATGTTTTGGATTTCTGAGGTGTCTGTTGTAATTTCTCCTCTTTTTATCTGATTTTATATATTTGAGCCTTCTCTCTTTTTTTCTTGGTGAGTTTAGCTAAAAGCTTCTCAATTTTGTTTATATTTTCAAAGAACCATCTCTTGGTTTCACTGATTTTTTCTATTTTTTTTTAGTCTCTATTTCATTTATTTCTGCCATCATTTTTACTATTTTCCTCCTTTTACTGATTTTGGGTTTTGTTCATTCTTTTTTTTTTTCTTCCAGTTCCTTTAGGTGCACTGTTAGATTGTTTATTTGAGATTTTTCTTGTTTGTTGAGATAGGCCTGTATTGCTATAAACTTCCCTCTTAGAACCGCTTTTGCTGTATCCCATAAATTCTGGCATGTCGTATTTTCATTTTCGTTTGTCTCCAGGTATTTTTTGATTTCTTCTTTGATTTCTTCGTTAACCCAGTCATTGTTCAGTAGCATTTTGTTTAATCTCCATGTATTTGTGGCTTTTCTGATTTTCTTCCTATAGTTGATTTCTAGTTTCATACCGTTGTGGTCAGAAAGATGTTTAGTATTATTTCAATCTTCTTATATTTATGGAGACTTATTTTGTGGCCTAATATGTGATCAATCCTGAAGAATGTTTCATGTGCATTTGAAAAGAATGTGTATTCTTTGGTTTTTGGATGGAATGTTCTGTGGATATCAACTAAGTCCATCTGGTCTATTGTGTTGTTTAAGGCTAATATTTCCTTATTGATCTTCTGTTTGGATGATCTATCCATTGGTATAAGTGGAGTGTTAAAGTCCCCTACTATTATTGTGTTACTGTCTATTTTTTCTTTTATGTCTGTTAATAATTGGTTTATACATTTAGGTGCTCCTACTTTGGGTGCATAGATATTTATGAGTGTTATATCCTCTTGTTGGATTGTTCCCTTGATCATTATGCAGTGCCCTTCTTTGCCTCTTGTTACAGTTTTTTTTTTTTTAATTTTTTGTTTATTGCAGTAACATTGGTTTATAACATTGTAAAAATTTCAGGTGTACATCATTGTACTTCTATTTCTGCATGGACCACATCATGTTCACCACCAAAATACCAATTACAACCCATCACCACACACATGTACCGAATCATCCCTTTCACCCTCCTCCCTCCCCCCTTCCCCTCTGGTAACCACCAATCCAATCTCTGTCCCTATGTGTTTGTTTATCGTTGTTATTATCTACTACTTAATGAAGGAAATCATACGGTATTTGACCTTCTCCCTCTGACTTATTTCACTTTGCATTATACCCTCAATGTCCATCCATGTTGTCACAAATGGCTGGATTTCATCGTTTCTTATGGCTGAGTAGTATTCCATTGTGTATATATACCACATCTTCTTTATCCATTCGTCCCTTGATGGGCACTTAGGTTGCTTCCAAGTCTTGGCTATTGTGAATATCGCTGCAATGAACACAGTGGTGCATGTACCTTTGCAAATTGGTGTTTTCAAGTTCTTTGGATAAATACCCAACAGTGGAATAGCTGGATCATATGGTAGTTCTATCCTTGGATTTTTTGAGGAAACAGTTTTTGTTTTAAAGTCTGTTTTTTCTGATACGAGTATTGTTACACCAGCTTTCTTTTCATTGCCATTTGAGTGGAGTATCTTTTTCCATCCTTTTACTTTCAGTTTGTGAGTGTCTTTAGGTCTGAAGTGTGTCTCTTGTATGCAGCATATATATGGGTCTTGTTTTTTATCCAATCAGCCACCCTATGCCTTTTGATTGGAGCATTTAGTGCATTGACATTTAAATTAGCTATTGATGAGTTTGTACTTACTGCCATTTTTTTACTTTTTGTCTGCATATTTTAGTAGTTCTCTGTTCTTTTCCTCTTCTCTTGCTCTCTTCCTTTGTGGCTTGATGACTTTCTTTAGTATTATGTTTGGGTTCCTTTCTTTCAGTTTTTTGTGTATTTATTACAGGTTTCTGGTTTGTGATTACCATGAAGTTCATCTATAATAACCTACATATATAGCAATCTATATTAAGTTGACAATCTCTTTAGTTTTATCTCTTTCTAAAAGCTCTACTCCTTTACTTCCCTCCTTCCACATTTTACGTTTTTGATATCATATCTAAACTCTTTTTTGTACATTTGTATCTGTTATCCTCTTATCATGGAAATAGATCATTTTTTCCTATTTGTGGTCTTCTTTCCTCCTTAAATAGGTCCCTTGTAGGACTGGCTTCTTGGTGATAAACTCCTTTAATTTTTGCTTGTCTGGGAAATCCTTTATCTCTCCTTCCATTCTGAATGATAACCTTGCAGTGTAGAGTATTCTTGGCTGTAGGTTGTTTCATTTAGGACTTTAAAAATATTGTGCCACTCTCTTCTAGCTTGTGAGATTTCTGCTGAGAAGTCAGCTGATAGCCTTATGGGGTTTCCTTTGTATGTAACTTGTTGCCTTTCTCTTGTGGCTTTTAGGATTCTCTCTTTATCTTTAATTATGGACATTTTAATTATAATGTGTCTTGGTGTAGGCCTCTTTGGGTTTGTATTTTTTGGTGCTTTCTGTGCTTCCTGTACCTGGATGTCTGTTTCCTTCCTTAGGTTAGGGAACTTTTCAGCTATTATTTCTTCAAGTATATTCTCTACCCCTTTGTCTCTCTCATCTCCTTCTGGGACACCTATAACACGGATGTTAGTGTGTTTGATGTTGTTCCAGAGGTCCCTTAGACTGTCCTCACTCTCTTTAATTCTTTTTTCTTTTATCTCTTCAGCTTGGGTTATTTCCTTTAGTCTTTCATCCAGCTCGCTGATCCATTCTTCTGTATCATCTACTATGCTTTTGAGTCCCTCTAGTGAATTTTTTATTTCCAGTATTATATCTTTCATTTCTGCTTGGTTCTTTTTTATATCTTCCATTTCTTTGATGTTCTCACTGAGTTCATCCATTCTTCTCCCAAGATCAGTAAGCATCCTTATGACTCTTTGTTTGAACTCTCTGTCAGGTAGATTGATCGTTTCTGTTTCATTTAGTTTGTTTTCTGGAGTTTTGTCTTGTTCTCTTACTTGGAATGTATTCCTTTGCCCCTTCATTTTGCCTCTTTCTGTGTGCTTTTATCTATGTATTAGGTAGGTCAGCTACATCTCCTGATCTAGGAGAGGTGACCTTATGCAAGTGAGGCCTTATGAGGCCCAGCAGTGTGCTTCCCTCTCATCACCAGTTGTGTTACAGGAGTGACCCCTGCTTGTGTTACATGTGTCCTTCTGTTGTGGCAGGGTTGCTCTTGCTATAGGTGCCTAGGAAGGCTAAGCTGTCCCCCAGGGTGGCTGGTTGTAATGTTCAGCTGCATGTGATTGTTGTGGACCCTTCAGTCTCTTTATTGGGTGTGGGGAGACCTAGCACAGTTGGCTGCAAGGTCTAATAGCATATGTGTTGCAGTTTTTCTGTTGAGCAGACTTCCAGTGTGGCTGGTTGTTAGGCTCAGGAGCTTACAATTGCTACAGGTCTCTGGCCTATAGGGCTCTTGTCAGCTCTCTGAGGATTGCAGTTGGGTGGTGCTTGCCCCAGGCATGTGAGCACCCAATTGTTTCAGGCTTTGGAAGGTGGGGCCAATCCCCTATGTGGCTCTTTGAGAAGCACAAGTCTTCTGCAGCTGACAAGCCCCACCACCCCCTGGGCCACACATACTGTCAACACAGTCCTGCCCCATATGTGTGCCCTGACTCCCTGAAGCAGATCCAGTCACTCCACAGCAGAGGTGCCACACACTACACCAAATCCCCACACACTCCACCTGCTCCTTGTGCATGCTCTGCCCCACAGAGGTGGACCTAGTCACCAGGCTTCAGAGAATCCAGGCACCTAGCCTATGCAGGCCCACCAGTTGGCCAGGGGCTTGTTGTTGGGTGAGGCCAGTCCCTAGGGTGGGCTGCTTGCCTTGGCTGAGCTGGATTAAATTGGTGCTCTTGTGGGTGGGGCAGACTCTGGGCTAGCAGGCCACAGGGAGAACTCCTATGGCATCTGCCAGCATCTGTGTCAGCACACCTGCAGCAGGTCACAACAATGGCTGCTGCCAATGTCTCAGTACCTGGAGAGGTCTCACCTCTCACCGAGGTGCACCCAGCACCTATCAGGTGTGTCTCTTTTCACCAAAGGACTGTGCACTTTTCTTTCTGGTGATTTTAGGTTGCTTTCCAAAATGGATGAATTTGTGAGTGGGCCCTTTAAGAGCTGCCTTTAATTTCCTTATGTCTCAGCTTTTCTGGGGGTATTCCCCATTGTTGTTAGTAGCCAGCAAAGGCAGATATTATGATACTCATCTTGGTTGTGCTGGGTCCAAAAAATGCTTATAGTGCCAACCTTCCCCAGCTCAGGTCCCCCACCCCTTCAGGGAAGTCTGCATACCTTTGGATTGCTCCTGGGCAGCTGTGAAATGCTGCGGGTTGTGAAAGTGGCTTTTTTTTTCTCTCCAGAAAGGAATTTCTGCCTCTTCCACCTCAGTCAGGACTGTCATTTGTTGCAAGGGTTCCTCTTATCCAGTTTTCAGTTCTCTCTCAGGGGTAATTGTTCCAAGAGTAGTTGTAGGTCTGTTGTGTCTGTAGGAGGAGTTGAATTCAGTCTGCCTGTGCCGCCGTTTTGACTTCTTCTGCCCAGTTTTTCTTTTAAAGTCATTTTGTCTGATATGTCCATTTTCATTTTAAGTAGATATTGGTAACTACGTACTTATTGCCATTTCGGTGTTTGTTAAGTTTTTGTTAGTTTTTTTCTGGGTGTTTTAGTAGTTCGTCTCTGTTCCTTTCTTCTACTCTTTCTCTCTTTCCTTGTGATTTGATGGCTGTATTTAGTATTATGTTTGGTTTCATTTCTCTTAATTTTTTGTGTATTTATGATAGGTTTCTGGTTTGTGATTACCACGAGGTTAATATATAATATACTATGTAAATATCAGTCTATATTAAGTTGATAGTTTCTTAAGTTTGACCTTTTACTAAAACCCTTACTCTTTTATTCCCCTCCCTTCACATTTCATGTTTTGATATCATATTTATCCTTTTTTTGTGTCCATGTATTCCTTACCCTGCTATCATGGAAGTGGATAATTTTAGTACTTGTCCATTGACCCTCATATTAGCCTTATAGGTGATTGATCTGCTACCTTTATTGTATATTTGCCTTTTCCAGTGATTTTTTCCCTTGATAATTTTCTTATCTCTATTTGTGATCTTTTATTTTCCACTTAAATAAGTCCCTTTAACATTTCTTGTAAGGCTGGTTTGTTGGTGATAAACTCCTTTAGTTTTTGCTTATCTGGAAAACCTTTTATCTCTCCTTCCATTCTGAATGAAAACATTTCTGGGTAGAGTATTCTTGGCTGTAGGTTTTTTCCTTTCAACGCTTTGAGTATATCATGCCACACCCTTTAAGCCTGTAAGGTTTCTGCTGAGAAGTCAGCTAATAGCCTCACAGGGTTTCCTTTGTATGTAACTTGTTGCCTTTCTCTTACAGCTTCTAGGATTCTCTTTTTATCTTTAATTCTTGACATTTTAATTATAATATGTCTTGGTGTGGGCTTCTTTGGGTTCATCTTGTTTGGTGCTCTCTGTGCTTCTGTACCTGGATGTTTGTTTCCTTCCTTCTGGTTGGAAAATTTTCAGCTATTATTTCTTCAAATATGTTCTCTGCCCCTTTGTCTCTCTTGTCTCCTTCTGGAATACCTATATTACAGATGTTAGTATGTTTGATGTTGTCCCAGAGATCCTTTAGACTGCCTTTGTTCTTTCTAATTCATTTTTTTTCTTTTTTCTGCTCAGCTTGGGTTATTTCCTCTACTCTCATCCAGCTCACTGATTCATTCTTCTGTGTCATTTACTCTGCTGTCGATGCCCTATAGCGAATTGTTCATTTCCATTGTTGTATTCTACAGTTCTGATTGGTTCTTTTTTATATTTTCCAATTCTTTGTTGAAATTTTCACTGTGTTCATCTATTCTTCTCTCAAGAACAGGGAGCATCATTATGACTATTAGTTTGTACTCTTCATCAGGTAGATTGTTTATCTCTGTTTCATTTAGTTCTTTATCTGAGCATATGTCTTATTTGCTTATTTGGAATATATTCCTTTGTCTCTTCATTTTGCCTATTTCTCTGTGTTTATATCTATGTATTAGGTAGACCAGGTATGTCTCCCAAAGTTCTAGATATGTCCTTACATAAGACATGCCTTATGAGGCCCTAAAATGTGTTTCCCTCCCATTACCAGTCCCAGTGTTCCAGGAGTGTCACCTCTGTGAGCTACATGTGCCCTTCTGTTGAGGGGGGTTTGGTCTTGCTGCAGGTGCACAGGTAGGGTAGGCTGGCCCCCCAACCACCTGATTGTAAGGCTCAGCTGCTTGTGGCTTCTACGGTTACTTTCGTCACTTTATTTTGTGTAATGAGCCCCAGCACAGCTGGCTACAAGGACTAATAGCTGACACTTGTTGTTGCTGTTTTGCTGTTAAGTGACTCAGGCCCCCAGTGTGGCTGGTGCTATGCTCAGGGGCTCACAATTGCTGTAGGCCTCTGGTGTACAAGGCTGTTGTCAGCTCTCTCAGGAGCACAGATGTGTGGGGTTAGCCCCAAGCATGGCAGCAAACAATCATTTCAGGTGTTGGAAGGTGGGGCAGATGCCCTATGTGGCTGTTTGAGAGGGCCAATGGCATAAGGCTGCTGCAGCTGACAAGCACCACAACCCACCTGTGGGCACACACACTCCATCAACACAGTCTTACCATGTACACGTGTCCCATCCCACTGAAACAGACCCATTGGCCCTTCTGCCAGTGATCCCAAACATCCCACCTATGTGAGACTACAAGTTCCCTGGGGGCTTGCTGGTGGGCAGGATGAGTTCCTAGGGTAGGCTGCCTGCTCTGGCTGAGCTGTATTAAATCAGTGTTCTAGTGGGCAGAGCAAACCACTCTGCTAACAAGCCAGGGGAATAAATCTAATGGTGTCTGCCAGTGTCTATGTAAGATGCCTGTATTATGTCATAATAATAGTTGCCATCAGTGTCTCACTCCCCGGGGAGCTGGCCCCAATCACCTCCTGCCTCTGTGAGATGTGCTCAGAGCTTATGAAGTGAGTCTCTTTTACCAAAGTATTATGCACCTTTCTTTCTGGTGATTTTGTGTTGGTTTCCAGAATGGGTGAAATTGTGCATGGGCCCTTTAATAGTAGGCTTTTGTTTCTCTTATGTTCAATAACTTTTTGGGGGGCACTCCCCCTTGATTTTAATAGCCAGCAAAGACAGGTGTTATGACACTTGTCTTATTGTGCTGAATTTGTAGGCTGCTTCTTGTGGCAAAGCTCTCCTCCTCAGATCCCCTGCTCCTCCATGAAAAGCTTTGTACCTTAAGATTGTCCCTGGCCATGAAGGCCCATGGCTAGAATGTGAATATTTACTCAGCAGAAATGTATTTCTGCCTCTTCCACCTCAGTCAGTGTTGTCCATCATTGTGGGAGTTCTTTTTTATCCAGTTTCAAGTTCTGACTCAGAGGTAATTGTTTGACAGGTGGTTATCAATTTGTTGCGTCCATGAGAGGAGGTGATTTCAGAGTCCCCCTACGCTGTCATCTTCCCAGCAATCTCCTTGTCATTGATTTTTGACAGTTTTATTATCATGTGTCTTGGAGAAGGTCTTTTTGTGTTGAGATAATTGGGTGTTTTACTTACTTGATGGATTTGTATATCTAGTTCCTTCTCCAGGTTTGGGAAGTTCTCAGCTATTATTTCTTTAAATAAGTTCTCTGCTCCCTTCTCTCTCTCTTCTCCTTCTGGGATACCCAATACCTTTATATAGCCCTGTGTGATGGAGTCATATAATTCTCGTATAATTTCTACTTTTTGAAAAATGTTAGTTTTCTCTCCTCTTCTATCTGCATCATTTCTAGATTTCTATTTTTGAGCTCACTAATTCTCTCTTCCATATGAACTGCTCTATTTCCAATGCTTTATAATGCATTCTTCATCTCTTTTATTGAGTTCTTCAGCTCTAGAATTTCTGTTTGGTTCTTTTTTAAAGTTTCAATCTCTTTGGTAAAGTATTACTTCTGTTCATTGATTTCATTCCTGAGATCATTAAACTGCCTTTCTGAGTTTTCTTGTAGCTTATTGAGTTTCTTCATGATAACTATTTTGAATTTTTATCAATTAGATCACAATCTTCCATGACTTTATGTTTGGTTTCTGGAGAACTATTTTTTGTAGCAAACACATTTTTAAATTAGGGACAGTTTGTTTTGATTCAAACTTTACAATTGCTTAGAAATGGGAATCCTTTCTTTTGTTTTTCAGTAGGTGGCACTATAGTGACCGTTTTTGGTTTTTCCTACCTGAGCTGCCTCTGGCTATATTTGTGGATCTGCAAGTTCCACCCTCTAGCAGCTCTATTTGGGGTTGCATGTGTCCTGTCATTGCTGCTGCCTGCAGTTCGGGGGGCCACTGATGCCCTGCTGTTGCTGGTGTAGCTATGGTTGCTGGTTTTGTTGCTGGGGCACAGAAATGGCCAATGCCTCAGCCACATCTGAGGTCTCCTGAGTGGGAAGCTCCACAGCAGTTGTGGGGGTGGTGTAGGTAGGGAGGTAGCCTGGTACAAGTGACTCTTTCTCAGCTGTTGCCTGTTACCCTGTGGTCCCAGGCTGCACTGCAGTTGGGTTGAAGGAGTCCTGTGCACACCTGCTGCTACCAGGCTCTGAGCTGAACGCAGGGGCTCAGGATCACAGGCTCCACCTTTGTTGCTGCTCTGCTTCCTCTGGCCACAGGTGCTGCTGCCCCTGGCTAGCTGGAGACACATGCATACCTCTGCTGCTGCCCACTGTGTTCTCTGGGGCTTGTGGTGGATGGCTTAGCTGCCACCGCTGGGGATCCAAGATCCTTGGTGATGCCTCTACTGCTCCCCCATTTTGCCTCTTCTACGTGGTCCAAGTCAGCCATCTTTACGTACTGATGTGTGGATCCTTCTGGCATTCTAGTTTTTGTGCAATGTAGCTTTTGTTGAATTATGGATGTTTTTATCACTGTAGATTGAGGGGGAGAGAAAAAGGATCCTCTAACACCACCATGATGATGACCTCCTGTGATTACTACAAATTCTTAACTCAATGTGATATACATTATTTGATTATTTACTAGTTTTACCCATAATTTCCATGGGGGAAGAGGCCATGCTTGCTTGTTAATCACTGTACACATGCTACCCAATACAGTGTTGGGAACATAGCAGATGCTTATCAAATATTTGTCAAATAAATTGCTGAATTATATAAATGCAACAGCTACCTTAACTAGAGGGGTGTTATATTCTGGTGAAAAGGAGAGCACCAGGCAAAAGCATTAGAGAGTAGATTTTGAAGAAAGTGAAGATACATTGAACCTACTCCAAGAATAAACAAGATAAGATCAGTGAAATAAGACATTTTGGCATCTGAGTTGAGATAGAGAAACAACAAATAGCTTAACATGTCCTTATAATGGAGAGGAAGAGCAGGGTATGAGAATGAGATTGGAGTAAATAAGGAGATGTATGGATATACCATTTTCTTCTTTTACTTCTGTATCTGAAATCTTTTCACATGTTATGTTAATGTAGTCTATAAAATTGGAGTATGACTAACAGCTGGGTGGGGAATGTTACTGGTAATTGCCTGCCACTATTCCTTGACTTCTCTTCTAGATACTGCACATGGGATAACCCTCAAAAGTGTCCTGTGAGCAACAGAGACTAGATTTTTCTCAGACTATCTTCTTAAAAGGGTTGGATAGAAAGGGGCTAGAGTGATCTGGGTTCCAAGAGGAAAAAAAGCCAGGGACTCTAGGAAAGTTTTATCTGCATGGCTAATTGATCCTTACAGAATATATTCCCATGTAATCTTCAGAGCCATGCTCCTTGAAATATTTTGTTCACCTGACCCCTATCAACAAAATCAAAGAAAGCCCTTTAGGAATATTCATCTTAAGGCATACAGCAAGTCTAATTGGCATCTTGAGTATTGGTTCCCAGAGGAGACTGAGAATGTATCCTCTGAGTTGGAATCCCTGATGCCATATATTTAGTGTCCTCAATTTTCCTCAGCTGACATCATAGGTCCTCTTGTTTAGGGGGATGTTTTATTTCTCACAGATGGCGCTCCTCTTCCCTCACATTTGGCTTATGTCTGGCCAAGTCTGTCCTCATTCTAACCCCCACAATTCCTGCTGAGGAAACATTCACCCAGTCAGAAAGGGGTTTATAATAAAAAACACCAGTGCTAAAGGCAAATTCTTATTTTATTAAGTAGGAAAGGAGGTGTTTAGCTAAGAAGAGAGTGCTTTGAGTGATCCAAAATAGCAGAAATTCCAAAATATATTTTCTTTGATTCTGAACTCATTGATGATTAAGCTTTATTAAATGTAGCGTCTTAATCAGGTAACATTAATGGCATTTCTTGTTGCGAAAACACTCATTGCAATTTTGGAATGGAGCAGTGCCTCAGATAGTAGCAGAGGAATCATATGCATTATTCAAGGCCCAGCTAGTAGAGGTTAAAGAAGTTCAGGTACTTAATCTGTCCTGATGTGTGTTGATGGAGTTCAAAATCTGAGCGCACAAGATCATTAAAATATTACATGTACTGTTGCTCCTGATGATGCTCTATCACTAGGATAATTAATGTTAACAATGATGACTATGTAGAACAATATCTTCTGTCCTATTCCACCAGTATTGGAGATTTCCAGGGTTAGAGAAGGAAGTCTGATGAGCACCCCAGAAAAGACTTGTTTGGATGATCAGTAGCCAAGGTGTGAGTCCGTGTGGACCTATCCTGCCCTCTCTATTTCACTTCTGTACTTGTTCTGCCCACAAATCTCTGCAGAAGAAATTCCAGGTAAGGCAATGTTGGGGCTTGAGGTACCCAGGAAACCTTTATTAGAAACTAGGGCACTCTCTGTCATTGTCAGCTCATTTCCCCATCCCTTAAGTCAGAGGGTGATATTTGTCAGTCCATGAAGAAAGCTGCCTGAGAAGGCAGAGGAAAAAAGTTACCTGAGGGTCAAAAATCAGAATGGGAAATTATTAGGAAAGTTTCCTAAAGGAGGGAGGGAGACATGAATCAGATGTTGGGAAAACTTACACCATGGAGATTTACAGAGAAAGATGAAAACTACTGAGGAAAGAAATAGGGAAGTATATGAATACTTTAGTGAAAGGGAAATGTGTAGATGTCTTGTTGGGGTTGGAGCAATCAAGGGGGACATGGGAAATTGGCCCCTTTGTTCACAAGAAGCTGAGTTTGAAATAAGAGTGTAGGGTGACAGCCACAAAGATGATCCCAGGCTGCGTTAATATGGAGATAGATAATACATGTGACCTCTTTCTTACTGGTCAAATTATACTTTGAAGACTACATTCAGTTTCGAGTTCTTCACTTTAAACAGTAAGTAGATAATGTGGAATGCATGAAGACCTAGGGAGATGTTTAGGAGGAATAATGCAAAGAGATAGGGTGGATATTTTGGGGATCAATTTAGGTTATTAGATTTTTGTGTTGGGCTTCAACATGGTGATCAAACTCTCATTCTGATCACTATTTATGTAGAATTAGATAAAGGGCTGACTGGGAATTTTGTTGATTAGATGTTATAATTCTAGTTTTATCAGCATGATCCATAAGTTGAGCTTTCTCAGGTTTACCAGGACGTATCTCTTGTTTTCAGGTACATAACTATGGGCTTTTTTATGTGTCAACATGGCATCCATATACATCTCCTAAACCATGCTTAATTTCCAAATAAAGTCCACACCAAGTTAACCTTACACATAATATGATGCAACTATCCCATGTACAATCAAAACCACATTTAAATCTTTTCCCAAGAATAGGATATATATATCACACAAACCATTTCCCCATAAGAGGATACCAAATCCCTTTTTTGTCTTTAGGCGAAATTCATTCTATGTCCATCTTATTCTTATTCCCCATTTTATGTCCTATAACTTATATACTGAGATGTGAACTTTATATTAATATATCTTATGTTAGAAAGCGGATAACTGAGAGGAAAAAACAAAAAATATTTAGTTAATATATATGTACAAAATATTCATAACAAAATAAAGAAGAGATGCCTGTTACTATGATAGATTTTGTTTCTGTAGTTGTGCACGTGGTCTGGGCTGGTATTTCTAAATACCTCCTTTCACTACCCATTCCATACTCCCTTTGTCTGCAATTGGTAATATTTCCTTGTCTGGTGGGATGACCCACACCTTCATTCCTGAAGGATCTGGGCCATTAGCAGTCCTGTCTGAATTGGGTTATTGTAGTTTTCCACTGACTATCATCACAGGACATTTGAGTGCAGAGAAAATCTCCTGCATTCTAGACATGCTCCTACTCATCCCCATGGTGTAGTAGCAGCTCAATTTCCCCTTGCTAGTCAAGATCAGTCGTGCCAGCCAGTATATACTAACCTCCTTTTCTTGGTGATTCCGTGATATGAGGAGTTAATGTTGCTGAGCCCATTATGCTTCCATCCTTGCTTCCATGGCCACTTTGTTTGTGAGTGCATTGGCATGAACATGAGTCACTGAGGAAGAGTGCTGACATCCACAGAATGGGTTAGCGCTTGGATAGAGTGACTCATTCTGTGGACAATAGTAATGGGTATTTCTTCCTTGTTTTCATATGAATATTTCACATGTTTTTGGTTGTATGCAGGACAGTTACATCATGTTAGGCAGAAGGATGACTTTGTTGTGTTTATTTTGGGATGAAGTGTGGCTTAAGGAGATGTGCATGTGTACCAAATTGACAGAGGATGGACTCTGGTGCTTTTGTAATGTGTCAATTTGGCTAGGGTGAACTACATTTCCCAGAATTCACATTTTTGTGTGTTTCTGGTTGAGGTAGGCTACAGGAGAGATTTCAGGGAGATTTAGAGGCAAAAGAGAAGCCATTGTTTTGTAGTTTACACAGGCAATTGCTGATCTGCTGATTCACCCCATTGGTGTGAAGCAGCAGCTTGGCTTTCAATTGCTCTACCTTCCCCTGGATCCTCCTTTAGCTTCTCTGACTTTTGGGCCAGGTATGTGTATTTAGCCTCATGAAGAAGGGCTTCAGATTCTGCAAGATAACCATGAATTCCAAAAGCAACAAGAGCTGATATGGATTTCAGTATGCCCTTGTGGGGTGACAACTCATATGTGTAAGTTTCAGCCTACCCTTGATCTACCACACATTACATCCATCTTCCCATGGACTTCAAGTTCCAGCATCAGGCACAAAGTTGACAGCCTTACATAGATTGCTTAAGTAGCTTTCACTCTTTGGTAACACCAAATTTCTGTACAATCCATTAAATATATATGTATATGTATGTATAAATCTCTTCATGGTTCAGCTTCTCTGGTTAAAACCTGACTGATATAATAAGGACAAAAAGTATACATGTATACTTTACATATATATATACACACATATATATAATATATTAAATATAATTTAGTGTAATAAAAATTTAATTTATATATATATAAAGCCTATATATATACATACATACATACATATATATATATATGTGTATATATATATATTTACAAAACTATATGTATATGTTCCTTCCTTAACAAAGAGAGGCTCTTGTTTGATGTTTGGCACTTAATAGAGCTTAGATATTCTGAAATTTCAAAGTCTCACATTTTTGAAGAGAGATTTGAAGTTCTCATTTTAAAAGGTTGCTTTGAAAATTTGAGCTATTGAATAATTAGAAATAGAAAAATACCTCTTCAAAAATTCTTTCAAAGATCAAAAGGTCTTATTGTCACATATGCTGTAGCCCAGTATTTCTAACACCTCACTTCATCTCCACTTCCTGTTTCCTCAGGGACTGACAAAGGGGAGATGTGGCAGAGGAATCAGACCTCTCTGGCAGACTTCATCCTTGAAGGGCTCTTTGACGACTCACTCACCCACCTTTTTCTTTTCTCCTTGACCACGGTGGTGTTCCTTATTGCGGTGAGTGGCAACACCCTCACCATTCTCCTCATCCTTGCTGATCCCCGGCTTCATACACCCATGTACTTCCTGCTCAGCCAGCTCTCCCTCATGGATCTGATTCATGTCTCCACAACCATCCCCAAGATGGCTACCAACTACCTATCTGGCAAGAAGTCCATCTCCTTTGTGGGCTGTGCAACCCAGCACTTCCTCTACTTGTCTGTGGGTGGTGCTGAGTGTCTTCTCCTAGCTCTCATGTCCTATGACCGCTATGTTGCCATCTGTCATCCACTGCGTTACACTGTTCTCATGAACAGAAAGGTGGGACTGATGATGGCTGTCCTGTCATGGTTGGGGGGAATCCATACACTCCCTAATTCACACAGTGATCTTGATGCACTTCCCTTTCTGTGCACCTCGACAAATCTACCACTTCTACTCTGAGTTTCCAGCTGTTACGGAGTTGGTATGTGGAGACATCACTTTTTATGAGATCACAGTGTACATCAGCAGTATCCTATTTATCCTCCTCCCAATCTTTCTGGTTTCTACATCCTATGCTTTTATCCTCCACAGTGTCATTCAGATGCGTTCAGCTGGGAGTAAGAGAAATGCCTTTGCCACTTGTAGCTCTCACCTCACTGTGGTTTGTTTCTGGTTTGGCGCCTGCATGTTCTCATATATGAGGCCCAGGTCCCAGCACACTCCATTGCAAGACAAAGTTGGTTCTGTGTTCTATAGCATCATTACTCCCACACTGAATCCTTTGATTTATACTCTCCGGAATAAGGATGTAGCTAAGGCTCTGAGGAGAGTGCTTTGGAGGTATATTATCACTCAAAGACAGCAATTGCAGTTGTCCTGAGTATAAGAGTAGAATGAGATAATCTATGTAAATTGATCTGAGTAAACCCCTAAGAGTTTTAAAGGGTCCGGATCCCTGATGACTACCACAAAAATGAGGAGGTCAACCCACAATTCCAGTGTTCTAATTTAGTCTCAGGCATCTAAGCAGTGGAGAATACTATCTTAGTCTATTTAGGCTGTTACAACAAAAATACCATATAGACTGGGTGGCTTAAATAACAAGTGTTTATTTCTTACAGTTTTGGAGACTGAAAAGTTCTAGATCAAGCCTATAAAGTGCTAGACTCTCTCTCATTTCCTTTTAATCTCTTTTTAAATGTAACCCTGCCAAAACTGCTTCCCTGACTATCCTATCCAAAGCAGCACTTTCCATTCTCTGTCCCCTGCTTCTACTTTGTAACACTACCTTGCATGATGTTGCACAATATTATATTATGTTGCCTTTGTTGTCTGTTTTACTAGAATATAATCTTCCCGAGGGGAAAGACTTTACTTTCTGTACTATTGTCTGACCAGAGCCAAGAAAAGACATGAAATAAGCGCTCAATAACTACTTGTTGCATGGATTAATAGATGAAAAGGACCTCAGTCTTTTTACTATCCCTCACAACATTAATGATATTTAATTCAGAGAGAGGAGGAGATTATAAAAATGAATAATGAATACCAAGGATGGCTTGGTAAGACTCATTTGTGTCAGATATTAATCCCAAGCAAATGCAGAGGCCTGACTTCTCAGTGAAGTCTTCTGGAGTCTAGTGGTCTGAGGGATACCAGAGCGAGGGGCAAATTTGTATATCTTGCTTCTCCTACTAGTTAAAAAGTGTCATAAAGCTCTGGGACCATCTTCAGAAGAATAACACTTAAAGTTTGAGAGCAAAGTTATCTCTTTGACAAATAAGTATTTTCCCTTTGAGAAACAGCTTTTTGGCATTCTGTAATAGGGTGAGCATTGCATTATGTGCTTGGTGTCATCTTCCCCACCTAGCTCTAGGGTTGGATTTACCCTGTAACACTACAATATCAAGTAGAATAAATTTTTACAGAAAACATACATGGGTTTCTTCTGAAGGCACAAGGGTGTTGCATAATCAGCTGGTTCACAATCCCAGTTAGAAAGAGGTGGTTGTTCCTCTGCTACCTCTCTCTCTCTCTACACACAAAACTGTGGCCTTGTAAGGAATCCTGAAAGATTATTCGAGAATAAAACAATCTAAGCCAAGTTTATGGATGATTATTCATGTAATGCTGGTATCTTCCAAAAGTAAACAATATAGTGTTCTAAGGGCCTCCACTTCAAAAGAGATATAACACTACATTATTGTAATAATTCTTTATATATCCTGGATATTAACCCCTTACCAGATAGATGGTTTAAAAATGTTTTATCTCATACCATATCTTGCCTTTTCAGTCTGTTGATTGCGTCCTTTGATGAACAGAACTTTTTAAATTTTGATGTAGTCTAATTTATCTCTTTTTATTTTTTGGTCTGTGCTTTTTTTCATTGTATCCAAGAAGTCATTGGCAAATTCAATGTCATGAAGCTTTCCACTTATGTTTTCTTCTAAGATTTTTATAGTTTTAGCTCTAATATTTGTTTTTTGATACATTTTTAGTTAAATTTTCTATGTGGACTGTGTAAAATAATGGTCCAACTTCATTCCATTTACAATAGCCATCAGAAAGAATAAAATACTTAGTAATTAACTTAACCAAGGAACTGAAAAATGTGTACACTGAAAACTACAAAACACTGCTTAAAGAAATAAAAGAAAAATAAATAAATGAAGAGATATCCCGGGTTTATAGATTGGAAGACTTAATGTTGTTGTCATCCATACTACAAAGTGACCTACAGATTTAATCAAGGGATGTGAAACAGCCAATACAATTCTGAAAATGAATAAAACTGGAGGAATCACATTTCCTGATTTCAAGACTTAGCTACAGTAATCAAAAGAGTGTGGTCCTGGCACAAAGATAGGCATATTGACCAATGGAGTTGGATAGAGAGCCCAGAAATAAAGCCTTGTATATATGGTCAAATGATTTTCAACAAGGATGCTAAGATCATTCAATAAGAAAAGGATAGTTTTTTCAATAAATCATGCTGGGAATAATGGATATGCAAAAGAATGAAGTTGGACTCTTACCTTACACTGTATAAATAAATTAACTGATAATGTGTGAAAAACCCAAATGTAAAAGCTAAAAGTATAACTCTTATAATAAATCATGGGGAAAAATGTTTATGACATTGGATTTGTCCAATGACTTCTTGGTGATGATAGAAGAACATAGGCAACAAAAGTAAAAATAGATAAATTGAACTACATCAAAATTTTATAAGTTCTATTCAGAACAGGTTCCAATCAGTAGAGTGAAAAGACAACCTATGGAATGAGATAAAATATTTGTAAACTATCTATCTGATAAGGAGCTAATATCCAGACTAGATAAAGAATGACTACACCTCAACAACAACAATAAAACGACCTGATTAAAAAATGGGCAAATTACTTGAATGGACATTTCTCCAAACAAGTTGTACAAATAGCCAACAAGCAGATGAAAAGATGCTCAATATTGCTAATCACTAGGGATATGATTAGGAAGAATCAACTTAAACTAGATTAAAGACTTGAAAGTAAGACCTGAAACCATAAAACTTATAGAAGAAAACACACAGGGTAAGCTCCTTGACATTGGTCTTGGCAATTGTTTTTTTGGATTTGACACTAAAAGCAAAGGAAACACAAGCAAAAATAAAGATGTAGGACTATATCAACCTAAAAAGCATCTGCACAGCAAAGAAAGCAATCAATAAAATGAAAAGGCAACCTACAGAATGGGTGAAAATATTTTTATATCATATATCTGATAAGGGGTTAATATCCAAAATATATAAAGAGCCCATATAACTCAATAGTAAAAAACCTCAAATGATTTGATTAAATAATGGGGAGAGTATCTGAATAGACATTTTTCCAAAGAAGACATACAGATGGTCAATAGTTATAAAAAAAGATGCTCACCATCACTAATCACCAGAGAAATGCAAATCAAAACCAAAATGAGGTACCAACTTATGCCTGTCAGAATGGTTCTTATTAAAAAGACAAGAAATAAGAAAGTGTTGGAGAGGATGTGGAGAAAACGGAACCTTTGTGCACCATTGGTGGGAATATAAATCGGTGCAGCCACTATTGAAAACAGAATGGAGACTCCTCAAAAAATTAAGAATAGAACTATGATATGATCCAGCAATTCCACCCCTGGGTACGTATTTAAAGGAATTAAATCCTTATCTTGAAAAGATATCTGTACCTGCATGTTCATTGCAGCATTATTTAGAGTAGCCAAGACATGGAAACAACTTAAGTGTCCACCTATGGATGAATGGATAAAGAAAATGTGTCATTTATAACAATGAAATATTAGTGTGTCATGAAAGAAGGATATCCTGCCATTTCTGACAACATGGATCGAACTCGAGGGTATTATGCTAAGTGATATGTCAGACAAAGAAAGACAAATACTGTATGATTTCACTTATACGTGGAATCTTAAAAAACTGAACACAAATATACAGAGAACAGTTTTGTGGTTGCCAGAGGTGGGGGGTGGGGTTGGGGGAAAAGGGTGAAGGGGGTCAAAAGGTAAAAACTTCTAGTTGTAAGATGAATAAGTTCTGAGGATGTAGTGTACAGCATGGTGACTATAGTTAACAATAGTGTATTGTGTATATGTCCACACTTTTTAAGAGTTCTTTCTTTTTTTTCAATGATTTTATTGAGGTCATAATGGTTATAACGTTGTGTAATTTCAGGTGTACATTTTTATTTATCACTTTCTGTATTGACTGCATTGTGCTCACCACCAATAGACTAATTTTTATTCGTCACCATGCATATGTGCCCCTTTACCCCTTTTGCTGACACCACACCCCCCCTTCCACTCTGGTAACCACTGATCTGTTCTCTTTATCCATGTATTTGTTTATCTTCTGCATATGAATGAAATCATGCAGTGTTTATCTTTCTCTGACTGGCTTATTTTGCTTCACATTATACCCTCAGGGTCCATTTATGTTGTTGCAAATGGGACTATTTTGTCTTTTATTATGGCTGAGTAGTATTTCTTTGTGTATATATATACACACCACATCTTCTTTATCATACCATTCATCAGTTGAAGGGCACTTGGTTGGCTTCCGTGTCTTGGCTATTGTGAATAATGCTGCAATGAACATACAGATGCATAAATCTCTTTGAATTGTTGATTTCAAGTTCTTTGGATAAATATCCAGTAGCGGGATAGCTGGATCGTGTGGTATCTCTATTTTTAATTTTTGAGGACTCTCCATACTATTTTCCATAGTGGCTGCACCAGTTTGCATTCCCACCAGCAGTGTTTGAGGGTTCCTCTTTCTCCATATCCTCTCCAACATTTGTCACTTTTTGTCTTGTTAATTATAGCCATTCTGACAGGCGTAAGTTGATACCTCATTGTAGTTTTGATTTGCATTACCCTAATAATTAGTGATGTTGACTATCTTTTCTTGTGTCTGTCTGCCATCTGTATATCTTCTTTGAAAAATGTTTGTTCATATCCTCTGCACAGTTTTTGATAGAGTTGTTCATTTTTTTTGTTCTTGAGTCATATGTGTTCTTTGTATACTTTGGAGATTAATTCCTTGTTAGATATATGATTTGCAACTAGTTTCTCCCAGTTGGTGGGTTGTCTTTTCATGTTGGTGGTGATTTCCTCTGCTTGCAGAAGCTTTTTAGTCTGATGTAGTCCCATTTGTTTATTTTTTCTTTTGTTTCCCTTGCCTGAGTAGACATGGTATTTGAAAAGATGTTGCTGAGAATGATGTCAAATAGTGTACTGCCTATATTTTCTCCTAGGAGTTTTATGGTTTCAGGTCTTACAATAAAGTCTTTAATCCATTTTGAGTTAATTTTTGTGTGTGGTGTAAGATAATGGTCTACTTTCATTCTTTTTTTTTTTTATTTGTTTATTTATTTTTCCCCCAAAGCCCCAGTAGATAGTTGTAGGTCATAGCTGCACATCCTTCTAGTTGCTGTATGTGGGACACGGCCTCAGCATGGCCGGAGAAGTGGTGCGTCGGTGCCTATCCAGGATCCGAACCCAGGCCGCCAGTAGTGGAATGCATGCACTTAACCGCTAAGCCACGGGGCGGGCCCTACTTTCATTCTTTTGCATGTGGCTGTCCAGTTTTCCCAACACCATTTATTGAAGAGACTTTCCTTTCTCCATTGTATGTTCTTGGCTCCTTTGTCAAAGATTAGCTATCCACAGATGTGTAGTTTTATTTCTGGGCTTTTAATTTTGTTCCATTGATCTGTGTGTCTGTTTTTATGCCAGTACCATGGTGTTTTGATTATTATAGTTTTGATGTATATTTTGAAGTCAGGGATTATGATACCTCCAGCTTTGTTCTTTTTTCTCAGGATTGATTTGCCTATTCAGGGTCTTTTGTTGTTCCATATAATTTTTAGGATTCTTAGTTTTATTTCCATGAAAAATGTCATCGGGATTCTGACTGGGATTGCATTGAATCTGTAAATTGCTTTAGGAATTATGAACATTTTATCTATATTTATTCTTCCAATCCATGAGCACAGACTATCTTCCCATTTCCCTATGTCTTCTTCAAATCTTTCAATAATGTCTTATAGTTTTCCATGTACAGGTCTTTCACTTCTTTCATTAAATTTATTCATAGATATTTTATTCTTTTTTTTGTGATTGTAAAAGAGATTGTATTCTTGACTTCTCTTTCTGCTAGTTCACTATTAGTGTATAGAAATGCAACTGATTTTTGTAAGTTGATTTTGTGCCCTGCAAATTTGCTGTAGTTGTTGATTATTTCTAATAGTTTTCTGCTGGACTCTAGAATTTTCTATATATAGAATCATATCACCTGCGAACAGTGAGAGTCTCACTTCTTCCTTTCCAATTTGGATCCCTTTTAGTTCTTTTTCTCGCCTAATTGTTCTTGCCAAAACCACGAGTATTATGTTGAATAGAAGTGGTGAGATTGGGCACCCTTGTCTTGTTCCTGTTCTCAGAGGGATGGCTTTCAGTTTTTCCCCATTGAGCATGATGTTGGCTGTGGATTTGTCATATATGGCCTTTATTATGTTGAGGTACTTTCCTTCTATACCTATTTTATTGAGAGTTTTTATCATAAATGAATATTGGATATTATCAAATGCTTTGTCTACATCTATTGAAATGATCATGTGATTTTTCTTCCTTATTTTGTTAATGCAATGTACCACATTGATTGATTTGTGGATGTTGAACCACCCCTGCATCTGTGGTATAAATCCCACTTGATTGTGGTGTATGATCCTTTTAAAGTATTGCTGTATTCAGTTTGCCAATATTTTGTTGAGGAGTTTTGCATCTATGGTCATCAGTGATATTGACTTGTATTTTTCCTTCTTTGTATTGTCCTTGTCTGGTTTTGGTATCAAGGTGATGCTGGCCTCATAGAATGAGTTAGATGCATGCCATCTTCTTCAATTTTTTGGAATACTTTGAGAAGAATAGGTACTAAATCTTTGAATGTTTGGTAGAATTCTCTAGAGAAGTCATCTGGTCCTGGACTTTTGTTTTTTGGGAGGTTTTGGATTATTGTTTCAATCTCTTTACTTGTGATTGGTCTATTCAGATTCTCTATATCTTCTTTTTTTTTTTTTTTAAAGATTTTATTTATTTATTTTTTCCCCCCAAAGCCCCAGTAGATAGTCGTATGTCATAGCTGCACATCCTTCCAGTTGCCGTATGTGGGACGCGGCCCCAGCATAGCCGGAGAAGTGGTGCGCGCCCGGGATCCGAACCCGGGCCGCCAGCAGCAGAGCGCATGCACTCAACCGCCAAGCCACGGGGCCGGCCCTCTATATCTTCTTGATTCAGTTTTGGGAGCTTGTATCAGTCTAAGAATTTATCCATTTCTTCTAGGATACAGATTTTCATAGTATTCTCTTACAATCCTTTGTATTTCTGTGGTATCCATTGTAATTTCTCCTTTTTCCTTTCTAATTTTATTTATTTTAGCCATTTTTTTTTTCTTAGTGAGTCTGGCTACAGGTTTGTGAATTTGCTTATCTTCTCAAAGAACTAGTTCTTAGTTTCATTGACCCTTTCTACTGTTTTTGTAGTCTCTATTTCATTTACCTCTGCTCTAATTTTTATCACTTCTCTCCTTCTGCTGACTTTGGGCATTGTTTGTTCTTCTCTATCTGGTTCTGTTAGGAGTATTTTAAGATTACTTGAGATTTTTCTTGTTTGTTGAGGTGGGCTTCTATTGCTATAAATTTCCCTCTTAGAACCCCTTTTGCTGAATCCAAAGAGAGTTGTTGTGTTATATTTTCATTTTCATTTGTCTCCAGGTATTTTTTGATTTCTTATTTGATTTCTTCATTGATCTGATAGTTGTTTAGTAGCGTGTGGTTTAGTATCCACATATTTGTGATTTTATCATCTTTTCCTTGTACTTTATTTCTAGTTTCATAACATTGTGCTTGGAAAAGATGCTTGATATGATTTCAATCTTCTTAAATTTATTGAAGCCTTCCTTGATTCTCAAATTATGGTCTATCTTTCAGAATGTTCCATGTGCACTTGAGAAGAATGTGTATTTGATGTTTTTGGATGGAATGTTCTACATATATATCCATTAGGTCCATCTGATGTAGCTTTTCATTTAAATTCAGTATTTCCTTGTTGACTTTTTTTGTGTGTGTGAGGAAGATCAGCCCTGAGCTAACATCTGCCAATCTTCCTCTTTTTTTTTTTTTGCTGAGGAAGACTGGCCCTGGGCTAACATCTGTGCCCATCTTCCTCCACTTTATATGGGATGCTGCCACAGCATGGCTTGCCAAGCGGTGCATCACTGCACACCTGGGATCCGAACCGGTGAACCCCAGGCTGCCACAGTAGAGCACACGCACTTAACTGCTTGCACCACCAGTCCAGCCCCTCCTTGTTGACTTTCTGTCTGGATGATCTATCCATTGATATAAGTGGGGTGTTGCGGTCCCTTGCTAGTATTGTGTTACTGTTAATTTCTCCCTTTGGGTCTGTTAATAGTTGTTTTATATACCTTGGTGCTCCTGTGTTAGGTGCATATATGTTCATAAGTGTTACATCCTCTTGGTGGAATGTCTCTTTTATCATTATATACTGCCCCACTTTGCCTATCATTGTCTTTTTTATCTTGAAGTCTGCTTTGTTTGATGTAAGTATGGCAACACCTGCTTTCTTTTGCTTGCCGTTTGCTTGGAGTGTCGTCTTCCATCCCTTTACTCTGAGCCTATGTTTGTCTTTTGAGCTAAGATATGTTTCCTCGAGGCAGCATATTGTTGAGTCTTGTTTTTTAACCCATCTAGCCACTCTGTGTCTTTTGATTGGTGAATTCAGTCTATTTATATTTAGAGTGCTTATTGATATATGCTGCCATTTTATTTCTTGTTTTCCAGTTGTTCTATATTTACATTGTTTATCTTCCCTTGTATTTATGACTGCCACTTCAGTTTGGGGGATTGCTGTGATGGTTTCCTCAGTTTTCTGTTTATTTATGAATTGTGGCTCTGCTCTGATTTTTTGTTTAGTGGTTACCATGAGGTTTGTACAAATTATCTTGTAGATGAGACAGTCCATTTTCTGATAGCTTCTTATCTCCATTAGCCTAAGCAGGTTCCATCCCATTACTCTTCCCCTTTTGAGTTATTGTTGTCACAAATTATTCTGTTTTGTGTTGTGAGTTTGTGACTAAATGGAAGTGTTTATAGTTATTTTTGATGCTTTCCTTCCCTTTATCTTTTATGTTGATATTAATTGTTTGCTAACCTATTCTGATAGAGAGCTGCAAATTTCTGATTTTGTTTGTCTATTTATCTCCCTGCTCAAAGCTTTGTAAACCTTTGCCTTTTTGTTTCAGGTATGAGGGCTTCCATCACCATATCTTGTAGGGGAGGTCTAGTGGCAATGAACTCCCTCAGCTTTTGTTTATCTGGGAAAACTTTCATTTCTTCATCACATCTGAAGGATAGTTTTGCTGGATAAAGTATTCTTGGCTGAAAGTTTTTGTCTTTCAGTATTTTGAGTATATCATTCCATTGTCTCCTAGCCTGTAAGGTTTCTGCTGAGACATCTGCTGAAAACTTGGTAACGTTCCTTTGTAAATTATTTTCTTCTGCCTTGCTGCCCTTAATATTTTTTCTTTGTCATTGCCTTTTGCCAGTTTTACTACTATACACCTTGGAGAAGGTTTTTTTTTTTACATTGATGTAATTAGGAATTCTATTGGCTTCATGTATTTGTAAGTCTGGTTCCTTCCCAAGGTTTGGGATGTTCTCAGCTATTATTTCTTTGAATAAGCTCTCTGCTCCCTTCTCCTTCTGGAATACATATAACCCTTATGTTGCTTTTCCTAGTTGAGTCAGATATTTCTCAGTGAATCCCTTCATTTTTTAAAAATCTTAGTTCTTTCTCCTCCTCCACCTGAAGCATTTCTATATTTATATCCTCTAAATCACTAATTCTGCCCACCATAACATCAGCTCTATTTTTTTAAGGATTTTAGAGTATTTTTTATCTCATTAATTGTGTTCTTCATATCCAGAATTTGTTTGTTTGTTTGTTTTGAGTTTCAATCTCTTTGGTGAAGTAGTCCTTCTGCTCATTAATTGTATTCCTGAGCTCATTGAAGTGTCTTTCTGAGTTTTCATTGAGTTTCTTTATGATAGCTATTTTGAATTCTCTGTCATTTAGATTGTAAATTTCAGTGACTTCAGGGTTGCTTTCTGGAGACTTTTAATTTTCTTTCTGCTCTGAAGTGTTACTGTAGATTTTCATGGTGTTTGATGAACTAATCCTTTGCCAGCATGTTTGTGGTAGTATCAGATTACAAATTCCAAATGCTACAACTGGGGGAAAGCAGGAGCTGTGTTTCTGATCCCACCCCTTCTTCTGGAAGTTGTGAGGGTGTGGTGGGTGCTCACACAGGCCAGTATAGTGTTTGGGTGTGTGCCGGGCTGCCACTGCCTCTGCTTACAGTCACACTGGCTGCTGTGTTTGGTGGGTGGGGTTTCTTCATGGGTCCAAGTCACAGCCACTTGTTGGGGCCTTGGCAGCACTGTTGGTGCTACAGCAGGCTGGGATAGCATTCCCACAGGTGTGTAGGGGTACCCCCACCTCCTTTTACAGTCACACTGGGGTGCATTCTCTCTGGCCGGACTGTGGCAACACGGTGGGGGTTCCTGGAATCCAGGATAGAGTTCATGTGCATGTGCAGGTCTACTGATGCCTCCTTCTACAGTTGTGTATGGGTGCGTTCCCACTGATGTGGCCACTGCAGCAAGGTGGGTGCTCCCACAGGCTTGGATAGCACTCATGTGCATACACAGGGCTGCCACCTCCTCTTACAATCATGCTGGGATGTGTTCCCTCTGGTGGGGCTACTGCAGCACAGTATGCATTCCTGTAGGCTGAGATAGCATTCACACACAGTCTGGGCTGTTCTAGACTCCTCTTAGAGTAGTGTCAGATGCTGCATGAGGACCCACAACCTGACTTGCTACCTCTGAGGAGGGGTAGGGGAGTGCTTACCTGTCTCCACTGCTTCCTGGGGATCCAGTCCATCCACCTTCAGATGTATAGCTGTGTGGGTCTCTCAGGCATCCTGTTGTGCTGTGTGGGTATCCTCCATTGGTCAGTGAACATCTGTTTAGCTGTAATTCAGAGGGAGAGAGACAAAGGGAACAGCTAACTCTACCATGTTGTGATGTCACTCTGTATTGTATATTTGAAAGTTGTTAAGAGAATAGATCATAATACTTCATATAACAAGAAAAAATGTGTAACTTTGTGAGCCAATGGATATTAACTAAACTCATCATGGTAATCATTTCACAATATATACATATATCAAAGCATTGTACTGTACACCTTGGACTAATACAATGTTATAAGTCAATTATATCTTAATAAAACAGGAAAGAAAACTCACCCTTTAATAGAAATAGAAAAACAAATAGCACAATGAGACACCACTTCATATCCATTAAGATAGCTATTTTTAAACAAACAGGAAATAAGTGTAGCAAAGATGTGGTGAAATTGGAACCCCTGTGCACTGTTGGTGGGAATGTAAAATGGTACAGCCATTACAGGAAACTTTTGGAAGTTCCTCAAAAAATTAAAAATAGAATTACCATCGTTTCTTATGGCTGAGTAGTATTCCATTGTGTATATATACCACATCTTCTTTATCCATTTGTCCCTTGATGGGCACTTAGGTTGCTTCCAAGTCTTGGCTATTGTGAATAACGCTGCAATGAACACAGGGGTGCATGTACCTTTGCAAATTGGTGTTTTCAAGTTCTTTGGATAAATACCCAACAGTGGAATAGCTGGATCATATGGTAGTTCTATCCTTGATTTTTTGAGAAATCTCCATACGGTACATGTGTGTGGTGATGGGTTGTAATTAGTATTTTGGTGGTGAACATGATGTAATCTATGCAGAAATAGAAGTACAATGATGTACACCTGAAATTTTTACAATGTTATAAACCAATGTTACTGCAATAAACAAAAAATTAAAAAAAAAAAAAGAATTACCATATGATCCAGCAATTCCATTTCTGGATATGTACCCAAAAGAACTGAAAGCAGGATCTCAAAGAGATATATGTGCAGGTATAATCATAGCAGCATTATTTACAATAGCCAAAAGGTAGAAGCAACCCAAGTGTCCACTGAGGAACAAATGACTAAACAAAATGTGGTATATACATACAATGGAATATTATTCAGCCTTGAAAAGGAAGGAAATTCTGACGTGCTACAACACAGATGAACCTTGAGAACAATATGCTAAGTGAAATAAGCCATTTATGAAAAGACACTTACCATATGATTCCACTTATATGAGATACCAAGAGTAGTCAAATTCATAGAGACAGAAAGTAGAATGGTGATTGCCAGGGGTTGGAAGGAGGGTTTGGGGAATTGTTTAGTGGGTACAGAGTTTCAGTTTGGGAAGATGAAAAGAGTTCTGGAGACTGATTGCACACAATGTGACGGTACTTAACAGTACTGAACTGTACACTTAAAATGGTTAAGATGGCCAATTTTATGTTATGTATATTTTATCACATTTTAAAAAATTTATGTAGGAGAGGCAGAGTCAAGATGGTGGCGTAGGCAGACTCTGAACTCACTTCCTCCAGTGGACACAGCCAATTTACAACTACTCGTGGAAAAATTACCCCTGAGACAGAACTGAAAACTGGATAAGAGGAACTCCTGCAACAACGGACAATCCTAACTGGGGTAGAAGAGGCAGAGACTCCCTTCCGGAGAGGAAAAACGCCGCCTTCACAAGCCACCAGCTTCACGGCCAACGGGAGCAGCTCACAGGTATGCACCCTCCCTGGAGGCGCGGGGTCCTGAGCCGGGGAGCGCCCCTGCTGTGGGCATTTTGTGGACCCAGCACAATCGACACCAGCGGCATAATATCTGACTTTGCCTGCTACTAAAGCATTGGGGAGCACCCCCAGAAAACCCGGTTCACAAAGAAACTAAAACTGGCTCTTAAAGGGCCCATGCACAAACTCACCCGTTCCAGAAAGCATCCTAAAATCACCAGAAAGAAAGGTGCACAGTGCTGGGGTGAAAAGAGACTCACCTAATAGGCCCTGAGTGCATCTCGGTGAGGGGTGAGACATCTCCAGGGACTGGGACATTGGTGGCGGCCATTGTTGTGGCCTGGTGTGAGCATGCTGACACAGACGCCATTGGAGTTCTCCCTGAGGCGTGCTAGCCCAGGGTCTGCTCCACCCGCTAGAGCACCGATTTAATCCAGCTCAGCCAGGGCAGGCAGCCCACCCTAGAGACTGGCCCCACCCAACAACAAGCCCTCAGGCAACGTGTGGGCCTGCATAGATTGGTGACAGGATTCTCTGCAGCCTGGCAACTGAGCCGACTTGAGCGGGGCAGGGTGTGCACAAGGAGCGGGTGGAGAGTGTGGGGTGGTGGCGGAGTGTGTGGGGCTCCCGCCGTGGAGAGACTGGGTCCGCTTGGGGGTTGGGGCGCTCACACGGGGCAGGACTGTGTTGACTGTGTGTGTGGACCTGTGGGCAACAGGGCTTGTCAGCTGCAGAAGACTTGTGCTTCTCAAAGACCCACATAGGAGGTGTGCCCCACCTTCCAAAGCCTGAAACAATTGGGTGCTCCTGTGCCTGAGGTCAGCCCCACCCAGCTGCAATCCTCAGAGAGCTGACAAGAGACCTAATAGGCTAGAGGCTTGCAGCAATTGTAAGGCCCTGAGCCTAACAACCTGCCACGCTGGGGGCCTACTCACTTAAAAGAAATACTGCAACACAAATGTGGTATTAGAACTTACAGCCAAATGTGCTGGGGCTCCCCACACCTGATAAAGAGACTGAAGGGCCCACAACAACTACAAACAGCTGAGCATTACAACACCTGGCCAGGAGCATAACTCAGCCTCCCTGGGCGCCTATAGGGAGAGCTAACAGGCCACAATAGAAGGACACACGTAGCCCACATAGGGGTCACCCCTGGAACATTGAGAACTGAGGGAAGCACACTGGAAACCTCCTAAGGCATCACTTACATAAGGTCACCTATCCAAGAGCAGGAGACGTAGCTGACCTACCTAATACATAGACACAAGCACAGGGAAAGAGGCAAAATGAGGAGGCAAAAGAATACATTCCAATAAGGGAACAGGACAAAAACCCAGAAAAGGAACTAAGTGAAACAGAAATGAGCAACCTACCCAACAGAGAGTTCAAACTAAGAGTGTTAAGGATGCTCACAGATCTGGGGAGAAGAATAGATGAACTCAGTGAGAATGTCAACAAAGAAATGGAAGATATAAAAAAGAACCAATCAGAAATGAAGAATACAATACTGGAAATGAGAAATTCATTAGAGGGACTCAAAAGCAGAGTAGAGGATACAGAAGAACGGATCTGTGAGCTGGAAGAAAGACTGGAAGAAATTACCCAAGCTGAACAGGTAAAAGAGAAAAGAATTCAAAAGAGTGAGGACAGTCTAAGGGACCTCTGGGACAACATCAAGCGCACTAACATCCGTGTTATAGGTGTCCCAGAAGGAGAAGAGCGAGACAAGGGGGCAGAGAATCTATTTCAAGAAATAATGGATGAAAACTTCCCTAACCTAAGGAAGGAAACAGACATCCAGGTACAGGAAGCACAGAGAGCCCCAAACAAGATAAACCCAAAGAGGCCCACACCAAGACACATCATAATCAAAATGTCCAGAATTAAAGATAAAGAGAGAATCCTAAAAGCCACAAGAGAATGTCAAGTTACATACAAAGGAAACCCCATAAGGCTATCAGCTGACTTCTCAGCAGAAACCTTACAGGCCAGAAGAGAATGGCATGATATATTTAAAGTGCTAAAAGAAAAAAACTTACAGCCAAGAATACTCTACCCAGCAGGGTTATCATTCAAAATGGAAGGAGAGATCAAAATTTTCCCAGATAAGCAAAAATTAAAGGAGTTTGTCACCAAGAAACCAGTGCTACAAGAAATGTTAAAGGGACTGATTTAAGGGGAAAAGAGAAGACTACAAATAGGAAAAATTATCTATTTCCGTGATTAGATCGTAATGGATACAAATGCACAAAAAAGAGGTTAGATATGATATCAAAAACATAAAAGGAGGGAGGAGGGGAGTTAAAGAGTAGAGCTTTCAGACAGAGGTCAAACTAAAGTGACCATCAATTCTGTATAGAAGAAGTAAGGAACAGAGAAGGACTACTACAACACTGAGGAAAAAAAAAAAAGTTAAAAAATGGCAGTAAGTACATACCTATCAATAGCTACTTTAAACGTCAATGGACTAAATGCTCCAATTAAAAGGCATAGGGTGGCTGACTGGATAAAAAAACAAGACCCATATATATGCTGCATACAAGAGACACACTTCAGACCTAAAGACACTCACAAACTGAAAGTGAAGGGATGGAAAAAGATACTCCACGCAAATGGCAATGAAAAGAAAGCTGGAGTAGCAGTAGTCATATCAGACAAAATAGACTTTAAAACAAAAACTGTAAAAAGAGACAAAGAAGGGCATTACATAATGATCAAGGGAACAATCCAACAAGAGGATATAACACTTGTAAATATCTACGCACCCAATGTAGGTGAACCTAAATATACAAAGCAATTATTAACAGACATAAAAACAGAAATAGACAGTAACACAATAATAGTAGGGGACTTCAACACTCCACTTACACCAACGGATAGATCGTCCAAACAGAAGATCAATAAAGAAACATTGGCCTTAAACGACACACTAGAACAGATGGACCTAGTAGATATATACAGAGCATTCCATCCAAAAACCGAAGAATACACGTTCTTTTCAAATGCACATGGAACATTCTCCAGGATTGATCACATATTAGGCCACAAAACAAGTCTCCATAAATTTAAGAAGATTGAAATAATACCAAGCATCTTTTCTGACCACAACGGTATGAAACTAGAAATCAACTATAGGAAGAAAATCAGAAAAGCCACAAATACATGGAGATTAAACAAAATGCTACTGAACCACCACTGGGTTAATGAAGAAATCGAAGAAGAAATCAAAAAATACCTGGAGACAAACGAAAATGAAAATACGACATGCCAGAATTTATGGGATACAGCAAAAGCGGTTCTAAGAGGGAAGTTTATAGCGATACAGGCCTATCTCAACAAAAAAGAAAAATCTCAAATAAACAATCTAACAATGCACCTAAAGGAACTGGAAAAAGAAGAACTAACAAAGCCCAAAATCAGCAGAAGAAGGGAAATAATAAAAATCAGAGCAGAAATAAATGAAATAGAGACCAAAAACAATAGAAAAAATTAATAAAACCAAGAGCTGGTTCTTTGAAAAGATAAACAAAATTGACAAACCTGTAGCTAGACTCACCAAGAAAAAAAGAGAGAAGGCACAAATAAGTAAAATCAGAAATGAAAGAGGAGAGGTTACAACAGACATCTCAGAAATAAAAAAGATTATAAGAGAATACTATGAAAAGCTATATGCCAACCAATTCGACAATCTGGAAGAAATGGATAAATTCTTAGAATCATACAACCTTCCAAAACTGGATCAAGAAGAAGTAGAGAATTTGAATAGACCAATCACCAGTAAGGAGATCGAAACAGTAATCAAAAACCTCCCCAAAAATAAAAGTCCAGGACCAGACGGCTTCCCTGCTGAATTCTACCAAACATTCAAAGAAGACTTAATACCTATCCTTCTCAAACTCTTCCAAAAAATTGAGGAGGGGGGGAAGCTCCCTAACTCATTCTACGAAGCTGACATTACCCTGATACCAAAACCAGACAAGGACAACACAAAAAAAGAAAATTACAGGCCAATATCACTGATGAACATCGATGTGAAAATCCTCAACAAAATACTAGCAAATCGCATACAACAATACGTTAAAAAGATTATACACCATGATCAAGTGGGATTTATTCCAGGTATGCAGGGATGGTTTAACATTCGCAAATCAATCAACGTAATAGACCACATTAATAAAATGAAGAACAAAAATCACATGATCATCTCAATAGATGCAGAGAAAGCATTTGACAAGACACAGCATCCATTTATGATAAAAACTCTGAATAAAATGGGTATAGAAGGAAAGTACCTCAACATAATAAAGACCATATATGAGAAACCCACAGCTAATATCATCCTCAATGGTGAAAAACTGAAAGCTATCTCTCTAAGAACAGGAACCAGACAAGGATGCCCACTGTCACCACTCCTATTTAACATAGTATTGGAAGTCCTAGCCAGAGCAATCAGGCAAGAGAAAGAAATAAAAGGGATCCAAATTGGAAAGGAAGAAGTGAAACTGTCACTATTTGCAGGTGACATGATTTTATATATAGAAAACCCCAAAGAATCCACCAGAAAACTTTTAGAAGTAATAAACGAATATGGTAAAGTTGCAGGATACAAAATCAACATACAAAAATCAGTTGCATTTCTGTACACTAACAACGAAGTAGCAGAAAGAGAAATTAAGAATACCATCCCATTTACAATGGCAACAAAAAGAATAAAATACCTAGGAATAAACTTAACTAAAGAGGTGAAAGATCTGTACACCGAAAACTATAAAACATTTCTGAAAGAAATTGAAGAAGACACAAAGAAATGGAAAGATATTCCATGCTCTTGGATTGGAATAATTAACATAGTTAAGATGTCCATAATTCCTAAAGCCATCTATAGATTCAATGCAATCCCTATCAAAGTTCCAACAACATTTTTCACAGATATAGAACAAAGAATCCTAAAATTTATATGGAACAACAAAAGACCCCGAATAGCTAAAGGAATCCTGAGAAAAAAGAACAAAGCTGGAGGTATCACACTCCCTGATTTCAAAATATACTACAAAGCTATAGTAACCAAAACAGCCTGTACTGGCACAAAAACAGACACACAGATCAATGGAATAGAATCGAAAGCCCAGAAATAAACCCACACATCTATGGACAGCTAATCTTTGACAAAAGAGCCAAGAACATACAATGGGGAAAAGAAAGTCTCTTCAACAAATGGTGTTGGGAAAACTGGATAGCCACATGCAAAAAAATGAAAGTAGACCCTTACCTTACACCATACACAAAAATTAACTCCAAATGGATTAAAAACTTGAATGTAAGACCTGAAACTATGAAACTTCTAGAAGAAAACATAGGCAGTACGCTCTTCGACATCGGTCTTAGCAACATCTTTTCAAACACCACATCTGACCGGGCAAGAGAAACAATAGAAAAAATAAACAAATGGGACTACATCAAACTAAAAAGCTTCTGCACAGCAAAGGAAACCATCAACAAAACGAAAAGACAACCTAACAATTGGGAGAAGATATTTGCAAACCATACATCTGATAAGGGCTTAATCTCCAAAATATATAAAGAACTCATGCATCTCAACAACAACAAAACTAACAACCCAATTAAAAAATGGGCAAAAGACCTGAACAGACATTTCTCTAAAGAAGAGATACAGATGGCCAACAGACACATGAAAAGATGTTCAAAATCACTAACTATCAGGGAAATGCAAATCAAAACTACAATGAGATATCACCTCACGCCCGTCAGAATGGCTATAATTAACAAGACAGGAAACAACATATGTTGGAGAGGATGTGGAGAGAAGGGAACTCTCATACACTGCTGGTGGGAGTGCAAACTGGTGCAGCCACTATGGAAAACAATATGGAGATTCCTCAAAAAAGCAAGGATAGAACTACCATATGATCCAGCTATTCCACTGTTGGGTATTTATCCAAAGAACTTGAAAACACCAATTTGCAAAGGTACATGCACCCCTGTGTTCATTGCAGCGTTATTCACAATGGCCAAGACTTGGAAGCAACCTAAGTGCCCATCAAGGGATGAATGGATAAAGAAGATGTGGTATATATACACAATGGAATACTACTCAGCCATAAGAAACGATGAAATCCAGCCATTTGTGACAACATGGACGGACATTGTGGGTATAATGCAAAGTGAAATAAGTCAGAGGGAGAAGGTCAAATACCGTATGATTTCCTTCATTAAGTAGTAGATAATAACAACAATAAACAAACACATAGAGACAGAGATTGGATTGGTGGTTACCAGAGGGGAAGGGGGGCGAGAGGAGGGTGAAAGGGATAATTCGGTACATGTGTGTGGTGATGGGTTGTAATTAGTATTTTGGTGGTGAACATGATGTAATCTATGCAGAGATAGAAGTACAATGATGTACACCTGAAATTTTTACAATGTTATAAACCAATGTTACTGCAATAAACAAAAAATTAAAAAAAAATAAAAAAATAAAAAAATAACAAATAAAAAATTTATGTAAAAAACATAGCTTGGGGTGAATATAGGGCACTCTCATCATTAATGAGATATTCATTCAAATGGCAAGTTCAATTTTGTGGTGAACATAAGGTACTCTATATAGAAGTTGAAATTTAATGATGTACACCTGAAATTTACATAATGTTATAAATAATTGTTACCTCAATAATACATTAAATAAAATTCATAAGAATGTATAAAAGTGTATGATCAAAAACTTACCTCAAACATAAATTTTAATGGAAAAACACCATTAGGAACATTCTTACTAAAGGCAAGAAGAATATAAGATCACAATTATGACTACTATTAGGCATCATATCAGAGAAACTTACCAACTATAAGAAAGAAATAATGATAAAGTTTGAGCAGAAAGAAACATTTTATGATATTATTTTTCATACCTTAGAATTCCAAAAGGATCAACTTATAAATAATTGGAACCAACAAGTAATCTCAAGAAACATACAAGAAACAGTACATTACTTAACAACCCAAATAATAAGTCAGAAAATATAATAAAACATTGATAAATAAAATGAAAATGCTGAGATCAATGGAGATAAAGCACATTCCTGAGTGGAAACCATTGTTTTGTTTTGTTTTTGCTGAGGAAGATTTGCCCTGAGCTAATGGCCATTGCCAATCTTCCTCTTTTTGATATGTGAGCTGCCACCACAGCATGGCCACTGACAGATGAGTGGTGTAGGTCTACACCTGGGAGCTGAACTCAAGCTGCTGAAGCAGAGCTTGCTGAACTTGACCACTAGGCCACCGGGGTTGGCCCTGAATGGGGAACATTTTATTGCAAAGAAGTTAGTTGTTCCTCAAATTTGTCTTTACATTCAACACAATTTTGATTCAAATTTATTAATATGTATTACAGAATTTTCCAAGATAATTCAAAAAGTCAAATCAAAGAGAAAATCTATAAGAATAAATGCAAGATAACTGAAAAAAATCAACAATGAAGAACAGATACTATCAGCTGTCAGAACATGCTCTGAAATCCAGGAAATTAAAACAGTGTGGCATTCATTCAGGGAAAGAATCAATGAAAGAATAACGAGTCTGGAACACAGATTTATATATATCAGAATTTAATATATAATAACCATGACATTTCAAAGAAGGGAAAAATGATGTTAGAACATTTAGGTATCCATGGCAGGATGTGAGGCGAGAACTCTTTAAGGTATCACTTAATTTTCAAGCTTTCTAAATGTTTTATCAAATCTATGGTGTAAAGCCTTAGAATATTTATTATCCCTCAAAGATTGTTTTACCCTTTAATCCTGCCAGGGTGTTCCTATCTGGCTTTAGTGGAATATTATAGCACTTGGGGGCAAACATCCATCCAAGTAGGCCAGCACTGGAAGCCAAGATAGAAAAGATTTCCACAGCCACCATGACTTCCCCTTGGTGCTGTTATACAGAGGGAGGAAGGTGATCCAGACACGACAGAACACCAACATGCTGAATGTCAGGCTCTTGGCTTCACTGAAAGTGTCAGGCAGGCTCCTGGCCCAGAAAGCCAAAGTGAAGCTCACGAGGGCCAAGGAGCCCAAGTATCTTAAGAAAAGGTAGAACATATTGGCAGAGCCCTTATTGTGCACAATGACAGGAGGGTCGGCTTAGAATGTGCATCTGTGTCAAGAAAAGGGGGAGAAGTTCCAAAGTAGACTGCACAGAAAGTCACTTGAATCAATGAGCAGATGGGAATGATGGAATTAGGTGTCCTTGATAGCAACTACTGCACCATGTTTCTCCCTGGTGTTGTGACCTTGAAAGCCAGAACTACAGTGATGGTTTTAGCTAAAATGGTAGACACAGCCACAGTAAACATGACTCCAAATGTCATTTTTTGGAAGATGGAGGTGGCAGTGTTTGGACGTCCAATGAAGAGTAAGGAGGAGAGGGAGCAGAGGATGAGCGAGGCAAGTAGGATGTAGCTGAGAGCCTGGTGATTAGCTTTGACTATGGGAGTGTCCCTATACTTCACAAAAATGCCAAGAACCACAGCTGTGAGGACAGATAGACAAAGGGCTGCACAAGCTAGTACCATCCCCACAGGATTTTCATAGGCCACAAAGGTCACCACCTTTGAGAGGTAATGATCTTGATCACTATGTGGGTATTGATTGCCTGGACACTTTGCACATTGCTTCATATCTGGCAAGAAAAGCAAGGTGCCTTTAACTTGGGTTCAATGATTCTCATGAGCCCTCAAAATACTCACATTTGGCCAAATTGTTATTATTAGACAGCATATAACGGAATGGTACAGGGAGAAAAATTCCAAATTAGTGCTGTCTATTTTTTTCTTGTCTTATCAAAGGTCAAGGAACTCTAGCATCACCTCTTTGTTTACCTTCTATATGCAAGGGAACAAGTTTTTTCTTATAAACAAAATTTACTTCAACTGTGTCAATTAAATATAGGTAGGGGAAGACATATCCTGGATTCGCTCACTAAAAGCAAGCATTTATTGATAACCTTCAGTGACTTAGAGAGTTTCCCAAGTTGTGCACATATAGAGATGGTCAAGAAGTAACTGTCACTTGAGCTCAAAATTACATTTCTGCTATCCAAAGAATTGCACACCTATCTCCTATTCATTACCACTTCTACTATTTTTGTTTATATTTGAATAACTTCTATTTTTAAAAAATAACTCTCTAATGAGTCTCCGTCTTCTGTCTTGAATCTCTCTCATCTCTCATCCATTCAATCACACCTATCAATGTTTCCATTATTAAAGTCCATTCACGTAACTTCTTTGCTTAAAATCCCACAATTATTTTCATGTCCTTCTAGAGCAGACATTCTCAAACATTAGAGCACATTAGAATCACCTGGAGGGCTTAAAGCAGTTTTCTGGACCCCACTATCAGAGTTTCTGATTCAGAAATTCAGAATTTACAATTCTAGTAAGTTCACAAGATATGCTAATGCTGTTGGTATAGGTACTACACTTTGAGAACCACCATTCTAGATGGAGTGCAATAGTTCTGACATCTCTGTGATCTCAGTGTTACTATGTATTGGTTTTCTTTTTTCATTCAATTTGAGATCTTTCTGGTTCTTGTTATGATGAGTGAGTTTTGGTGGAAACCAGAACATGTTGGGTAGTATGATATGATGCTCTCAATTTTATTTAAATGTTCTGTTTTTTCTGGCTTCCTCTGCCACGACTCTGGCTGGGAAAGGGTGGGTGACAGTGTCTTGTTACTGCAGGGGATGGAGAAGTCCAAGTTTTCCACTCAATTTCTGTTGACATATGGTGAGGAGAGACCTCCTCATTTCTTCTGGATTGTATATGAGTTCTGACTCCCCACTAGGCCTCCATGACACCTCCCTGGTTGGGAGTGCCCCCTCTCTGCTTCCTATGTGGCTCCTTCTACAATTTGGGAGAAGGAGTGACCCTGTAACTACTGGGCCATGGTGAAAGCCTTGACTCTCCACTTAGCCTCCTCTAAGACCACACCAGTAGGGAGAGGGAGGGGCACCTCATTGTTGCCCAGTGGGGGTGAAAGTCTAGGCAGCCCATGTGGCAGGAGAGGGCCTGTTAACTGACCAGTGATGAGGAATACCCCGCCTGCCCCCTTGACCTTCTCTGATACCACCATAACAGGTTGCCCTGTTGCAACCTGGAGAGGGTGGAAGTCCATGCTCCCCACTTGTCTTTCCTGGTGGGAGTGGACCACAGTTTTTTCTTTGATGTTTGCCTGAACTAGAGCAGTTATTGTCTATAAGTTTTCTGGCTTGCTAGGCTGTCCCTTTCCTGATCCCTTGGCTAGAGAGAGCAAACTTCTGTCGGGGCTTTTTAAAGTTGAAAATGCCTGTTGGCCTTTCCAGGTTATTGTCTTCTTCAGATCAAAGTCTGGGACATATGAAGCAGAAAGAAAACCTAGTAAACTCGCCACTATGTCATTCCTTGTTTCCCAAGGTCCCTACAAGTGTGCTTTCTTCTCTCCACATTTCAGAGTCATCTTAGATTTGTTTTATATATATGCCCAGCATTTTAGTTGTACTTAGAGGGAGGAATGGAGAAAAGTACATTTAGTCCATCTTTCCAGAAGTGGAAGTCCTCTGAGCACTCAGGTTTATGTTCATTCTGAGGAAGAGAAATTTAAGGAAAATCTATTGTCTTTTATTTTTTGTTTCTACTAACTCCTTAAGTACTCCTGTTCCTTAAGACGTTTGGATATTTGATCAATATTGATCTTGATTTTCTTCTGTGTATTTTTAATGCCTAGAAAAAATTAAAATTGAGCTATGGAAGGGAAAATAGAAAAAAGTGGTTGATCTTGTTAAAATTTGGTCTCAGGAGATAGAAACATTTAATTTAATTTGTCAAGGAGGCACCACACTCTATTGGCTAAATGCATGGAGGGGAGCCAGATTATCAGGTTCAAATTTCATTCTACAGTTACTAGCAGTGACTTTGGGTAAGTTTCTGTGCCACCATTTCTTCATCTTTAAGTGGTGATGTTATTCGTATCTGCTTTATAGGATTGTTGTTAAATGATTTAATATATGAAAAGCATTTAGAACTGTGCCTAGCATCTAATAAATACTATCCAAATGTTTGATATTACTAAAACTTTGCCATTGATTTATTAGACATAATTCTCAGCTGTATGTTCTGTTCTGTATTTAAATGTGTATTTTTGTGTAGTATCCCATTTCTTTATTGTTAGAGTTTAAAAATACAATTTAATATCTGCCAATATAAGGCTCCCATCTATCAAAATTCTCTTCTGATATTTTCTCCAAATTATTCTCTATATCAACACTATAATACATGAAGGTCCACATTTTCAATGAAATTTCAATATGAAATACATTCAATTTACAAAAAAATTTAGTGAGTTTTGATATCTTTCCAATTCTCAGGTTTCCTATCAATAAATAATGTGAACCCTTAGGTTATCCAAAAATTGTTTTACAGTCATAATTAAATTTTAAAAGTTTTCTTTATATCAGATTTGCACACTTATTACAGTTTATTACTAAACACTTTAAATGTGTTGCTTCATTATTGGAATATTTTTCCAATATTTATTTAATGTGGTTAATACTTGTACATAGAAAAGCTACTGCTTTTTGTGTACTTATTTGGAGCCTGGACTTCTTACTAAATGTGGCAAAAATGGTCATTTGTGTCTTGTTCTCATTTTTAAATGAGTGCTAGAACCACATTGAAGAAAGTTTAGCTTTTTGATAACCTTTAATATCTTAAATGGGATTTTTTCCCCCTAATTACTCTCCTATATAATTATTTTCTTTGAATGATTTTTCTTACAAATGAAATTTAGAATAATTTTTTTTGTTCAGAAATGAGGGTTCTGCTCTGGTTATTTATAACTTCTTTATGTCTACTAATTATTTCTCAGTAGATTAAGATATTTACAATATTTCAAATTCCTATTCTGTAAAATAATTATATGTTATATGGACAGTAGGGGGAATCTATTATATAGGAACAAGGAAGGTCATCGAGCATAGCAGACAGAAATAAGAGGAGTTAATTAGTGAATTCAGGAGAAATCGTACTTTAGAGTCAGACTTGTAGATACAGAGAGAGAAAACTGGCAGAACTTTGTAGTGGTCTTTGCACTTTTGATACCAAATGTGTGAGAAGCCAAGAACATAGGAAAAATCTGATCAAGCAAAGTAAAAGTCTCTTTTATAGGGTAAGTGATCTACTACAAGCTGCTCTGTCAATGAGACTCCAACTTATGACAATAGCATTCTAATGAGAAAAAACATGCTAATAAAGACAACACTAATTCAAAGTGAGCTATTCAGCAGCCAAGTTTGCAAAGGGTTTCTGCTGAAAGGATAAGAGACGAAAGAATTTGAGTTTACCTAAAAAATAGTCTGAGCCTTGTGTGCTCCTGAGAGCTCTTGGGTACAGATCTGACCTAACAGTCAATTACCCCAGTAATAAATCCTGTCCATGGGTGTACTCTATTTTACACTGTCATCACTGTCCATAAGCAAACTCTAATATGCATGGAATAGGCAAATGAAGAAGTCTTCCCTTGAGATATTCCGTGTAAATTTGACAGAACTGAACAAGGGAGGCTACCTACGGCTTTTATTACTCTCCGTGTTTTCACCATTGCCCCAAGCGTGAGCCCACTGAGAGAGTGTGAAGAAATCAAGGTATGTTCTTTCATTTCACCAAGAGATATATACTATATCTATACATAAGTTTGTATTTTGACTATGTAATCACTATTTATTTCTCCTTAAATTTACCCAGGATTATATTAGACAATATTTGAATGGAATATTTCATCATTTTATCTATTTGATTATTATTGAGAAAAGAAAAATCATATATTTTTATATAAAAATCTCATGTCTAGGAGATTTTACTTTCAAATTTCAGGAATTATACAGTTTCAGTTGATTTTTTGGAGTATTTTTGGTTGAAAATGATATATTTTAATCTCTTATATTTCCCTTTTCCATAAATATTACCCTTTTTGTTTCATGAATTTTTGTATTGCTCAGAATTCTGGAGCAATGTTAAAGAACAGGAATGAAAGTGAACATTTTATGTTGTCAACAAATTTAATTATTAGAGGATGTTTTCAGTTTCTCATCATTTAATACAATGTCTGTTGGCAATTACAAAATGTTAGCTATGGTGTGAAAACTTCAGTACCAGCCTCTTGTCACTTTTCATCATGGGGTCCCATCAATCCACCCTAGACATGCTGTTTTCCAGACAACTTAGACTTTTTTTTGAGGTCTCTGAAGAGTGGAAGAAAAGTGCCATTTAAATTTTTTCTGACAAGGAATTCTTCCTCCTTTTATTCAGCTGATATAATTCTATTCATCTTTCAAAAGTTAAAATAAAAAACTTTTTCTTTTGTGGGGAATTTTCTGACACCCCAGAGTGATGTTAGATGCTACTCCAAGTCTTTACACTTAGTGCATTTGTATGGTGACTCTTATGTTACTGCACAAAATTGGAGTTCTCTGCCCGATGCACATAAAAAGCCAATTAATTATGGCACCAGCCTTTGAGGGGAGAAATCAGCTTTATTCTGCAAGATCGATCTCCAGGGAGACAGGGGCCATGTGCCCTCAGATCTGTCCCCCCAATTCAGGATTTGGGACAAAATTTAAGAGATTAGGGAGAACAGGTTGGCACGCAGAAATTCTGGTGGAACAGGTTTTGATTGGTGGGCTTCGGGTATTTACAGTAAGGTTTTAAACATTTATGATGAGGTTCTAAACATTTATGATGAGTTTCTAAACATTTATGATGAAGTTGGGGAGCAATTTTAACACCGGATCTTCCTGAATGAGGGACCCCTCTCTTCTGATAAGAGTCCGGCTGTCAAGTTCCAGTTGCGTCCTGGTCCTTGGGTTCCATAGAAGGAGAATCTTTGGTTCCGAGGTCATTTAAGGTCATGATTTCTTCTTTTGTCCATGCCCTGGCTACATGACTTTGCAGTTTTTCTGAAAGACAATCCTTAATCACTTTGTTGATAAGAGATAGGGTCTGTTTGAACTAGCTCTAAATGGGCCGGTGGTTACACTTATACTGTTCTTGTGATCTCTCATCATGTTCATCTCCTCACTCCTTGCCTCTAAGCTAGCAGAGCACAGGAATTACAGAACAACTAGAACAACTAAAATGTACTCTCAGCACATTGCACAGTGCCTGTCTGATAGCAGAAATACAGGATATTTTCTTGTTTGTTAAATGACACTAATTATTTCTGAACATTTGCTTTGTGTCGGGAATGGTGCTAAGCACTTGAGAAATGAAACTGAATAGAATATAACCTTCAATATGATCAGAGTTTGGTTGAAAGAAACACATACAATGCAACCAAGATACGCATAATTCCATATATTAAGTTCCATGGTAGAAACAAATATAGGTCACTCTGGGGTGGTCCTTAAAAATATTTTATTGAGGGGCTGGCCCAGTGGCATAGTGGTTAAGTTCACATGCTCTTCTTCAACTGCCTGGGGTTCACAGGTTCGGATCCTGGGTGCAGACCTACACACCACTCATCAAGCCATGCTGTGGCAGCATCTCACATATAAAATAGAGGAAGATTGGCAGAAATGTTAGCTCAGGGCCAATCTTCCTCACCAAAATATATATATATTTTCTTGAGAATATAGTGCTAAGGGTCAAAAAGATGAGGAGGGATGAACCAGGTCAACAAGAAGAGTATCCTTTCATAGGGAGGATTATTAACTTTAATAATGAAGTCATTCAATAAATGAAAGAACAACTTTGAGATTTCAGTCCTATTTCAGATCCTTCCCATTTTGGGGGACAAATAAAGGTATAATTAAAATAGTGATGAGGAAAATTCCTCCAGATCTGTACTTTTGTCATTGGAAACCTCCTTCTCTGGGCAGAGTGCACAGTCACAACATCAGGCAGCCTTTCCCCACTAGGTAGTTTGCCTGGATCCAGGGCCACAGCTCCTGCTCCACACACAGAGAGGAGTCTAAAGAAATCAGAGGAGGGGCCAGACCTGTGGTGTAGTGATTAACTTCCACATGCTCCGCTTTGCAGCCTGGGTCAGCGGGTTCGGATCATAGGCGCAGACCTATGCCACTCATCAGACATGCTGTGGCAGCGACCCACATACAAAATAGAGGAAGACTGGCACAGATGTTAGCTCAGGGCAAATCCTCCCCAACAACAACAAAAAATCAGAGGAAAATCTTGTTCTGCAAATATGCAAATATGCATATCTGCAAATATGACCTAGTTCTGTGTAACCAGTGTGTTTCAGGGAGAATCAATAAGTTCCATTTAAAAGAAGCAGGCCATTCATTCACTGGACTGGATGCTCTTAACTACTGTAAGATGTTAACTATACCAAATTTTTGAAGCATATACTTGACTAGATTTTTTTTTATATACCTGTTAGGCATTAAGAAAGAAAAGTTACTTACATTGGAAGGAAGGTTAGACAATTACTCAAGTTGGAAAGGGGGACTGTGCTTCTCCTGTTGAGCTGAAGGGGGTCATGAATATTCCCATGGCTGGGCTCTGTTCTAAATATATGTGACTCATAAATATCCAGCAATGAATCTATGTCCAATTAACCTCTTTAAACCCAGTGGCTCAAGCTATCAACTCTTCATGTATGGAAAAATCTTGACCATTTGGAGCCTGTGGGACAAATTGTTCTACTTTCACCTGAAACTCAAGTTCATCAGGGAACTTCCAAAAAGTTGAGAATATCATACTCTCACAGAGATTCTTTGTCGATTCAAATATACCTAGTCCCCAGCACTGTTGTTATACTGGACGCTCTTCAGAAAAGAGTGGAACTGGAAGAGATGTTTTTGGGTTAGAAAGAATTCTGGATTTTGACACAAGAGATCTTTTAGCTGTATGAGTTTGGAAAAGTTCCCTAACTTTTTTAACTTCAAATGTAAAGTACTCACTTGTATTATAAGAATCAAATGAAGTCATACGTATGAAAGCGACTTTATAAACTTTAAGCTAAAATTTAAAATGATATTTAAATATAATATGTGTATGATTTATATATTATATATATTTATTTTTTATGAAATAAATTTTGTAGATTATCCACTATATTTTCAGATCCAACATAGGGTCTTCCTTATCAGTCACTTCCTTGTGGAGATGCTTGAGAACAAGAGAAACCAAAATATATCTATGCATGAAATTCAGAAAATGTTGACCACAGAGTCAAATTCAGCCTCTCTCACTTGTCATGAGTAGTCCCTCAAAACTTCACTTTAGTCCTCTGCAAAATGTGGATAGAAATATTTCCTAAAGTAATTATTATCTAAGATAAATCATACACATATACATATATATGACTTATATATCATGCATATATATGCATAAGATAAAAAATTTAAGTTAGCTACTACTGACCTGACATAAGCAAGTTAAGAGCTAGTGTTCTCTCTACTATCATTTAAGGCTATCATGGAAGAAATCCAGACCTATGATAAAAAAAAAAAAAAAAAAAGACGAGGTTGGCAAGACTCTGAGGCTCTTTGTGACTCCAAGAGTTCACGTTGGCACATAACTTCCACAATTCCATGCCTACTACTGGTACATTTTTCTTTTCTTTCTTTCTTTTTTTTGGTGAGCAATTTTGGCCCTGAGTTAACATCTGTTGCCAATCTTCTTCTTTTTGCCTGAGGACAATGGTCCCTGAGCTAATATCTGTGCCAAGCTCCCTCTAATTTGTATGTGGGACTCTCCCACAGCATGGCATGTTGTGTGGTGCATAGGTCCACGGTCAGGATCTGAACCCGTGAACCTGGGCCGTCAAAGTGGAGTGCATGAACTTAACCACTACACCATTAGGCTGGCCCTTGCATCTTTTACTTTGTGATCATTTCTATATAAACAAGTTGAAATTGAAAGCATTTAAGACTAGATCTTCTTAGGCACTGAAGCTAGTAAAGAAACTACTATAACTCTGAAGAAAGTACCCACACCCCAATTTCCTATTGAAGTTCTGAAAAAGTTACATTTGACTACGTATTTGGACTGTGTCTAAAATTTATAGATCGTCAGAGGAGGAACATCTTGGTTTGGAACATTACCTGCCAAGGGTAAACCACCAACCTCTCATCATTTCCCATAGATTGCTTTTCTGAATACTGAAGAAGTTTATGAAGGGTTTGGGCCACAGCATACACAGCGTTGTGTACATACTAACTCCCACCTGCCATGGTCATATCAAACTTGTGCAATGGGAGAGACTCCAAAGAGGCATTTTGTGGACAGTCAGTTTCAGAAATCAAGCAGTCAAAATGGAGGTACCATAATTTAGTGAGGGAAAAGTCTTCTGGGTATTTAGAAGTGGTAACTGTCTGGAGAAACTATTTGAAACCAGGGATCTCACTATGTGGTTGTGAAAAAGTGAGAGTCACATGGAACATGTCAAGCATGGAATAACTCGCTGAAGATAAAATCCCATTGTGATGTAGTGATCCAGACTTTCCCTGTCACCAAAAGGTTCCACTTTGAAAAGCTCAGTCCTAGGAGTGAGTCAGAGTCACCACAAATGACAACCACATTTGCTGATGAATGTCTAATCCTGAGGTGGTATTGCCAGGCCAATGAGAAATACATCCTCTCAGTGACAGGAGTAATTTCCACAAAGGCCACACAGATGTCATTCCTGTCCGTCTCTCCTCTGAAGTCCCAGAGAAACTGAACACTTTTCATGTCTTCTGAAACAAGAAGCCCAACTCAATATTCGATCAAAATGCAGCATCAACAGGACCATACCAAGGGCCAGTGCTGTGTTTCTGGGGCCATCTGATAGAGAGATGGAAACTGGCCTTTGTCACTCAGGATGAGATCAAAAGAGCCATAGGTGAGCTAAATGGGAAAAGAAAAACATGATTCCATTTGAGATCAGATGAAGCAACATTAGGAATAAATGAAGCACAATTATCAACCAATCTAACTTCAATTAACTGTTAATGGGCATCAAGCCAGATTGGTTGCTGTTCAAAAAGTGTTACCTGTAGAAAGCAATCATAGAGAAGCTTTGTTTATTCCTTATTTATGCATTCTCCCTCTGAAAGTTCTCTGCAAAATAATAGTCTGATCTCAGAAAGCCACAAAAATTTAGCCAGTTATGGCCTCCCGCATTTGTTCCTTGTCTCTCACCCTCTGACAGAGTTAGAATTGTTGACCCAAATTTTTCACCCCTCACTGTACTGTTGGTCTTTGCTATGAAACTTTGCAGTTACTCTTGATAGAAGGGGAGTGTACTTCCCTATCCCTTGGCCTTGTTTCTACTCAGCATGTGACTCGATTACACCAATGGTATGTTAGTGGACACGACATAAGCAAAGACTTGAAATGTGCTTACTCAGTTGGGATTGACTGTACTTCTTCCATTACCATGAGAAATTTTTTTGCCCAGGCATTTACTGCCCCTTCAGCCTGGGCTTCAAAAGGTATACCTGTACAGCAGGCCTGAGAAAAACCACCAGCAAGGAACAAAAATCCATTTGTACCTGCACCCAGCTGAACCCTTCCTAGATTAGCTGACCAGCCAGCCAACCTACAGATACACAAATGAGAATCAACTATTATTGTTTTAAGTTACAGTATTTTATATAGGTTTTTTTGATGTAGCATTATTATGCTAACCACTAACGCATATAGAAATTGGTATCTAGAAGTGGGCTGCTGTTGTAACAAAAAGATAACATATGGTAGTGGTTTGGGAACATGGTCATGGGTGGTGAGTAAACTGTTAGAGGGGTTTGGAAAAATGGTCATAAAACTATGAAAGGGGATTGAAAATAGTGCCCCATGTTATGGAGAGGGAAAAATGTGATAAAACTGTCATTAGTGATAATTAGGAAGATAGGAAATATACCTAATGTATGCGTAGACTTGGTAGAAATAGTTTTCCAGGCAGAATTTGATCTCAAAAGCATATGATAAGAAAGAGATGAGCTCAGAAAAGAACTGGCTCATTTGCAAAAGTAGAGTTTACAAGGAATAAATGGAGTCTAGAAAGTGCACTGTTGGAAAATTAAACAAGTTCCCACAGTATCAAAAATGTAGCTATTATCATATAGCCTTGTAAAGAAGACCAAATTCGGGTCAACTCTAGTAAAACATAGCCTCAGAGTAAAGAACAAATAAATGGTTTGTTTGGCTTTGCATTCTTTTAGGACCACTAAAGAAATAAAGTGGCTAGGATATCCTTTCAATTGGACAAATTGTCTAGAAAGTTTAAGGAAAGATCCCCAAACAATCTGAAGTACCTAAAGTACCCATGGTTAAGTGTAGAAACTGTGGTGCATCTTAAAAAGAACTGCGAGTGTGGCTTTTGACACATGGAGTTGATTAGAATGGAATCCAAAGAAAACTCACCAACTTTTTGAGAGAACTGTATTGGCAAAAGCACTGCCAGCCTGTAATAAAAGACACCGAGACTGTTTGGGATGTAAAAAGACCTCTAGATCACCAATTTTCTACGGTCAAGAACTACTGAAAAACCTAATGATATCCTTTGGAATGCCCTCTTCACAAGTGGCAAGGAAAAGAATTGTGTGGTATAGTGGACAAAGAAATAAAGAACTACTTCTAAGGATCCAAACTGGGGCCTAATCTAGAAACATTCTCTATTTCTAAGACCTGGCAACATTTTCTCAATGAGATTTCAGAATTGCATAATTCAGTGACTGCTATGTGTTTCCCAGTCTTTCTCTTTATGAATGGAAGTGTTATTGTTGTTATCTTGTTCCTGCCCCAACTTTGTATGATGGGTTGGTGGGAGACAAATAACTTGTTTTGTTAATTCATAGGTCTTCATATCAGGAGAAAGTGCATGCAGAACTGATGTGAATGCTGAGATGTTTGACTTTGAGCCTGTTGCTGTTATTCCATGAGACTTCTGGGGAAGTTAGGGGTGGAGTAGGCATACTTTGCATGTAGAGGATCATGAATAATTGTGGTCCAAAAGGACAGACTATGGTAGATTGAATTACCAGCCTTAATTATTATCTCCTTCTATACATGCCCTTTGCCATGAAACTTTTCAACTCCTCATATTAGAGGTGGAAAGTACTGCTCTACCCCTTTATGTTAGGTTTCATAATATGACTTGCTTTTGCCAGCAGGATATTAGTGGAAATCATCAAGCAAGTGTTTGAAACATGTTTGCCCATTTGGACTTGCCCTGTTAAGCTTCCGCCATTGACATGAGAAGACTTTCTTTTGGGTAGATGCTTCCCCTCCAGTCTAGGCCTCAGAATCCATACAGCTGGAGAAAACTTGAGCTCAAGACACAGCATGGAGCTAAGCTCAGTCAAACCCACAGCCTGAAGCAGAGCAAGCAAGCTGACCCCCAGCTCACATGTGCATGAATGAGAACAAATAATTATTTTAAGCCATTGATGTCTAGGATGATTTGTAGCCGATACACACATGCCTACCTCAAATAAATTACATACACATACATGTACACAAACACACATTCTGTATACTCTTTGTCTTTCTGTGAGATGCAACCCAGTTATCTCTTTTCCCTTTTTTTAGGCACCTGAGAGTGGCACCCAATGAGACAAGATTGCATTCTTTGATACCCCATCACACCTCACCTGTGGTTATTTCTAGAGTTCCAGAAGTGTCACCATCTGAGCTGAAATTGCCCATGTGGTTCCTGCTATAACTGCTATAGACTTGCTCTCTCTCTCACACAGGTGTAGTTAGGGATCTCCTTGCCTACTCCAGACAACCACATCAGGCAACTCTCCAAAGTCCTTTGCTCACTGTGCAATGCATTCTAGAGATCAGATCCTAGGGATATGTTGGGTAAAAGATGAGGGTTCCTGTGTATCTCCTCAGTAGCAAGAAGAAAGGCTAGAACATACTGGTAGTGTGATTAAAGAAACCTGTATGGAGGATATAATGAGCCTTACGAAGAGGGTCATACTATGTCATTTAGGATTATTTCATAATCCAAGAAAAAGCACACAATATGGAAAGTGAAAGCCCAATAAACTCATTCAATGAGAAGAAATAGCTGTCTTTATTTAGACTTAGAATTTGGACTTAATGAGTTATTTAACTGGAGGCCTTGAAGACTGTAACTTAGTGCCAAGTATTCTGAGAGGAGGTGTCAATATGGAAAGAATAGTGGGATTGATGAAGACTGAGATCATGTTCAGGGGGGATCAATCAGTTTTCTTTTTGTAGGACACTAAGTGTATGATGTTCTAGTTGATGATAATTAAATACTGCACTTTGGTGATGTGTTAGCATGAATTTGGGGGTGGGCATGGGAAGGAGAGTGTTTTCAAGCTACTGTGTGTGGAGCTACGTGAATTCAGTGCCAGTAACCCAGGTAGAATGAGAAAGGAAATAAAACAGGCAGATAGGGAAAGCAAAGGTGAGGTGAAAGAGGGCCAAGTAGAAGGTAATAATCTTGCTGCCTAAGTCTTTGCCTTACTCAGAGACTCATTGATCTGCAATGTACAAAAGTTGAGAAACTATGGCAGCATTTCAGAGTCCTTGGGAAAGGAGTCAGGAAAGGCAGAGACTTTGGGGGAAGGGTGAAGAGGAACTGACAGATTGTGACTTTTGCCAAAACCTAAAAGAACTAGGAAGATTTAGGTGTTTAAGAGGCAACACATTGTAAACTTTTGTTGTCTATTATTAAATTCGTGTATAATAATTTAAATATATTTCATTTTTATATAATAATGTAATTAAATAAATATCACCTGCAGTAACTGTTTGTTTGTTTTCTACAAGTTACATCTATTTTCTTATTTCTCCTTCCTACAGACTTAAGGACAATCTAATTGTATCTCCCAAAGAATCATGCTGGTCACAGAAAATACTCTGTTTTACTATTACCTGGTATTGGCAATTTCAGCAGGTGTTACATAGAAGAGATCCTTTTGGTTACTTTAAATTCTATCTCATTTGCACTGGCTTTTATAATACCAACAGATTATAATCAGTTGAAATTTCTTTATTGTATAATACATGTTCAATTTTTGTGACTGTGTTTCATATGTTTTTGAAAATAATGTGTATCTTCTTACTGTTAAGGCAGGGGTCTATATGTGTGCAATAAAGAAAATTTGTTAATTTTATTCTTCAAATATTCTATATTTTAAATTTTTTTGTTGCTTTGATCTGTTGATAATTGAGAAAGGTATTTTGAAATCTCCTACTATGATGATAGAATTTTTTTACTGTTTTTCCATGTTTATCAAGTTTTACTTTATACGTTTTAGGGCTATATCATTAAGTACACACAAGATTAGAATTGTTATATATTCATAGTGAACTTAACCTTTTATCTTTATGTAGTGACGCTTTCAATCCCAGTGAATGCTTTTTGTTAAAGTCTATTTTGTCTGATATTAACCTAGCTAACTTAGCTTTCCACTGGGTGAGATTTGCCTAGTATATCATCTTTCATCCCTATATTTTCATGTTTTCTGTTTTACAGAAACATATGTAAAACTTATGTTTTACATGTGTTTTTTTTAACAGCGTATGATATTTTACTTTAACCATAGAATTTACTATGGAACAGTCACCAAAATTGACAATATTCTGAACTTTAAAACAAATCTCAACAAATTAAAAAGCATATATAAATGCTTAAAATTTAAAGAATATACATACTTAAATTTTAAAGAATATATGTATTAAATTTTAAAGAATATAGATATTCTCTGATCAAAATGGAATTAAACAAGAAACCACAAAGATACTGGCAAATCCCCAAATATGTGGAAAATAAACAATACTCTTCTAAATAACCCACAAGTCACAGAAGAAATCACAACAAAAATTAGAAACTATTTTGTATTGAATAAGGGAATATACAACACACAAAAACTTATGAGACACAACTTAAAGTGAGAGAAATTTTCAGCATTAAGTGCTTATATTAAAAATGAAGAAAGTTCTTTGTTGTGGGCAGATGGAATTAAGGTTGCTATTCAGGTGAGTTTAAGATGGGAAAACTAGCTAGGACTATCCAGGTGGGCCCAATCTAATCATATGAGTTAAAAGAATGGTAGAAAAAGGCAGAAAAGTAGATTAGAGAGAGACAAATGAGACAGAAGGAGGTACAGGAGGAGAAAGAGAAGAAGAAGGGGAAAGGGAGGGGAGATTCAAAGTGTGAGAGGGACTTGAGCTGGCATTACTGGCAAGACAGAGAAAAAGGGCCATGAGCCAAGGAATGCTGTGGCCTCTAGAAGCTGGGATGGCCCTTAGCTGACAGGAAGCAAGGAAACTGGAACCTCAGTTGAACAACTACATTAAAGTGAATTCCACCAAAAATCCAAAGGAGCAAGGCAGTGGAACCTCCCCTAGGGCATCCAAAAGGGAGCACAGACCTGCAGACACCCTGATGTTAACCCGGTGAGACCCAAGGTGGACTTTTTACCTACGGAACTAGCAGATAATACATTTGTGCTGTTTGAGCTGGCAAGTTTGTGGTAATTTGTTAGAGCAGCAATAGAAAACGAACACAGTCTCAAATCAATGATTTATGTTTCTACTCTAAGAAACTAGAAAAGAAAGAGCAGCTTAAACCCAAAGCAAGGAACAGGAAGAAAGTAAGGAAGAAAAAGCAGAAACTGATTAAATAGAAAACAGAAAAACAATAGGAAAAAAAGAAAAGAAAAAAAGTGGTTTCATGAAAAGGTAAATAAAAATTTCAAACTTTTAGGTAGACTGATTGAGAAAATATAAGTAGACCAAAATTTCCAATATTAGGAATGAAAGAGGAACATCACTACAGATCTTTTTTGAATTAATTAATTAATTTTTTAAATTGTGGTAAAATATACATAATACAAAATTTACTATCTTAACCATTTTTAAGTGTGCAGTCCCTTGGCATTAAGTACACTGCCATTGTTGAACATCCATCACAACCACCCACCTTCAGAACTTTTTCATCCTCAACTGAAGCTCTGGACCCATTAAACACTAACTCCCCATCTCCCCTACCTCCAGCCCCTGGCCACCACCAAGATACTTTCTGTCTCTATGAGTTTGACTACTCTAGGTAGCTCCTATAAGTGCGGTCATGCAATATTTGTCCTTTAGTGACTGGCTTATTTCCCTTAGCATAAAGTCTTCAACGTTTATCCATGTTGTAGCATCTGTGAGAATTTCCTTCCTCTGTAAGGCAGAATAATATTCAGCTGCCTGCCTTTTCCTCAAGCAGGGTTACGTGGTCCTGTCCATGATCCTAAACCACATGGAAGGTTAGGGGCCCTTTGGAGGCCTTATAGGGCACAGTCCTGATTGCTGTGGGCCCTGAATATGTGAGGGCGGCACAGCCCCAGAGGGATCCTTCTACCTTGGCTTTTGGGGAACATGATGTTGGGATTATCTTAGATTATCCCCAAGACTGAAATCAAAGCTCTGATGACCATTGTGTGGACTTGGCATGCTGACACAGTGGAAAGGATCCCTTGCTTCAGAAGGGGATGCTCCTTGGAGATGCTCTCCAGAAGCTCTGATAAAATCTTAGGGCCTGGTGCTGGAGTGGGTGACATGCAAACATATTTTTTCTGGTGTTTTTCACCTGAGCACGGGGCCTCAGATGTGCAACCTCAGGATAAAGATGGTCCCCAAGTCCTAAATGGCTGAGAGGAGGATATGATCCCTCTCTAATTCACAGCAAGGACACTGAAAGTGTCCCCTAAGACCTCTAAATGTCTGTATATACTTTGTGCACTCACGTTTCCCTGGCCTTGGATATGGGCACAAGACACCCATTGCATTGTGTTTCCTTGGAGGAGGGAAAGTCAGGCATTGGCTTTAACTTCCCAGCAGAGGGCCAGCTGCTGACTTCCTCTGACCTCTGCCTGTTCCCTCACCACAGACTTAGGGTTTGGGCTATAACTTGTGAAGATGTTTCTGTGACTCTCTCTCTGATTTTTCTCTCTCTGGTGCTGCACTTTCTTTTCTCAGTGTGCAGTTTAGACAATCCCACCTGCTCTTCAAACATGAATCCCAGTCTGTACGGGGATGGAGACATGACTACTGGTGGCTCTTTCTCACATTATTCATTTCAACTGGATATAGAATTTATTTGGAAAGAGTTTGAATACTGTCCTAGCAAAGATATGCGGTTTTTTGCGGTACCTTTTTTCCTTTTCTTCATCCTCTTTTATGCCTATTTATTTTTACTTTCAATGATTATGATGAAAGATGTCTATTTAAGCTTCAGGTGGTTAAACCAATGCACTCCAAATTAATTTTCTCCTATTTTACCTGTGTCCACCATTCCTTCATCCCCTCTAATGTACTATCTCTTTCTATTGGCCTATTTCCCTTTAAAGTTGGAGAGAGAAATCCAGTTTTCTTCCTTCAGTCCTATTTCCCTTCTCCTTTCTTACACACCTCCCATCAGAACCTCACATTAGAACCCTCCCTACACCTCTTCTCTTCCAGCATGGCCAAGGCATAAATAAGTTGGAGTGATCTCAATCTACCTCTTGTGTCCTGGATCTAACCCTTCCTGCCATGGCTGTTACTAGCCAAGTGGGACAAGTGTTGTTCCACAGAGATGTGGTCCTTTGCCAAGAGGGCAGTGCTAGGAGGCTACACAAAAACTTTCTCCTACAGAGTCAGACATCTGCTAATGTGTTCAAGTTGAGGATGATCATTGCTAATATCCCTAAAGAGAAGCTCTAAATGTCTGTCCTACCTGCAGAAACAGAATTTTTATATAAATATCAGTTTAGTTTGTGAAATACCTAGACTTTCTCTATATTGTACTAGGAATGGCCCAAGCTTCCTCTGTCTGGATGCCAGGAAAGCGGTCTGGAGTGAAAAGCCTGTGAGGTCTTTTCTGTCCATTGGGTTCTGTTTCACTAGTGGTTTCAGGGATAATACAGACTTAAGCTTTCCTTTTTTCCCTACATTTAATCAAATTGCACTGTTCATATGTCTGATGGACTGTTAATATCATCATGGTGCAACATTTTGTTTTACTCATGAGAAAGATGGGGATACAGTTAAGAGTGACAGAACCTCTTCACATTTTTAACATTTATATCAGTTGCCATATGAGTTAAAGTCACAATTTTTGCAGGTGGCTATGCATCTGAGGAGGGATGATACAGATGAGGTCCTTGTAGGTAGGAAATAGGACCCCTTTTTGCTCTTTGATGTCTTCTGCTCCTGTCTTTCTATTCTTGTCTAGGTATTGGTCTAATATCTCTCTCATTCTTTGACCCTCTCTTAGGTTTCCTGTTTTTCTCTCCATATATTTTCAAAATGTAGTTCAGAAACATTTTTATCATTGTATTTGGTTTATGTCTATTCAATTTCCTAGGATTGGCAGAAGCTGCTGACTGTTGACATTCTACCAGGGTGAGTGAAGGCTAGGAAAATATCAGGCTCACTCAATCTACTCACTTACCCACCTAGCCTTTCCATCTCTCTTCTCACTTCTTTGCTACTATTTTCCAATTCTTGTCTTTGTTTCCTCTCTGACAAGAGTTCTTTGTGAAAGTGATCATTACTTTATGAATAATTCAATTTGTTCCCTACTTTGTAGTATTAAATGAAATGGTCTTTGTGGCCTAATACATTAGATCCCGAATCTGACTGCTTCCCTGGTGGGCTACTGCGTTAGATTCTCCAGGTTAGAAAGTGTGATCTATTTAACATTCATTTTGTCAAAGACAGAGGAAGTGTGCTATATTTTTACTTATTTCATCTGACTCATCTGCTCAATTCTAATACTTATTTTTAAAACCTTAAGTATAACATACATTCCTAAAAGTGAACAAATCATGACACAACATGATGAATTTTCACAAAGTAAACCCGTCAGGAGCCAACACACAGATCAAGAAACAGAACATCACTTGTCCCCCCAGAGGTTCTTCCTATGCCACTTTCAGTCACTGTCCACAGGGACAACTACTATTTTGACTTCAAATACAAGAGATAAGTTTAGCCTTATCTCAAAATAAGGCTAAACTTGTTTTGAACTTGGTAAATTTAAAATCATACAGGACATACTCTTTTGTGTCTAACTTCTTTTGCTCAATATTTTGTTTTGTGAGATTCATTCCAGTTGTGTTTAGACATTTGTTCTCATTGCTAGATAGATTTCCATTTTGTGCATATACCACAATTGGTTTATCCACTCTAATATTGATGGGTATTTGGGTAGTTTCCAGTTTGATCTGTTATGAAGAGTACTAATATGAAAATACTTGTACATGGATATTGGTGGCCATATGTTAGCATTCCACTTGACTATATTCCCGAGACCTCATGCTCAGTTTTAGCAGATACTGATGAAGAGTTTTCCAAAGGGGTGCTGGTACTAATTTACTCTGCAACCTGCAGAGTATGAGAAATCCAGTTGCTCTAGTTGTTCTATATCTTCACCAGCATTTTGCGTGTCTGTATTTTTCATTTTAGCCATCATAGGAGGTGTAGGTTTAATTTACATTTCCTTGGTGACTAATCAAGTTAAGAACCTTTTGATATGTTGATCATCATTTGGGTGTTCTTTGTTGTGATTGCCTGTTCAAATGCTTTGCCTATTTTCTATTGAATTGTCTGCTTTTTTTCTTAGTGAGATTATAGGGTTCTTTACGTATTCTGATTATGAGTTCTTTGTTCAAAGTAGGTACTGATATCTTTTCTCTACTCTGTGACTTGCCTTTTTATTCTTTTGATGGTGACTTTTGATAACTGGAAGTTCTTAATCTTAAGATAGTGCAATTTTTCTATTTGAATCCCGTGTAGTGTTTTTGTGTCCTGTTTAAGAAATCTGTCTTACCTCAAGCTCATAAATATTTTTCTATTTTTTCTTCTAGAAGATTCTTTACTGTTTTACCTTTCACATTTGGGTTTTAAATCCACCTGGAATTGATGTTTGTATGTGGTGTGAGGTTGGGATCAAAAGGTATTCTTTCTCAAATTGATTTCCGATTTACCCAGTGTTGTTTGTTAAAAAGACCATTCTTTCTCCACTGCAAATTGTAATGTCATCTTTGTCAAATGTGTAGGTATGCTTCTGGACTATTATATTCCATTGGTCTCCTTATATAACCTTGTGCCAATAGCACAGTGTTTCTATTATTATGGCTTAAGTCTTGATATCTAGCAGTGTAAGTCCATCAGTTTTATTTTTCTTCCTCAAGATTATCTTGACTATTCTTGGCTCATTACATAGGTTCCCCCAAACACCCACCTGAAACTGCTTTTATTTTGATTGGCATTACATTGACTCTATGGAAAAATTTGGAGAACATTGACATCTTCAAATACATAGTCTCCCAATCTGTGAACATGGTCTAGCCCTCATTTTATTTAGGTCTTTTAATTTTTCTTAAAAAATATTTTGTTTTTTGTAATCTGGAGGTCTTGCACATATTTCATTAAATTTAATCTTTGGCATTTGAAGCTTTTGGTGTTATAGTTAATGGTACGAGTCATAAAGTTTAATTTTTTATTTGTTTGTTATTTCCTTTTTTGTAATGTACTTGTGAGGTTTTGGTATCAAGATTTTGCAATCCTCATAAAACAAGTTGGAAAGTTTTCTCTCTTATTTAGTTTTCTGGATAACTTTATTTAAGATTAGTTTTAAATATGGAAATTTGATCTTGATTATAGTTCTAAATTTTTATGTGTTACTTAAAGAAAATAACTTGGCATTTCTATTTTTTCCTAAACATGTCAAACCAAATTATTTCAACATTAAGTCTAAGATTTACTCCTTTCATTGTGAAAAATTATTTCTTTGATGTTGTGACTTCCTCATATGTGTTCTTCATTTAGACTTAGGCAAGAGTCCTTTTTTGTATATATATATATATTTTTTTTTTTGTGAGGAAGATCAGCCCTGAGCTAACATCTATGCCAATCCTCCTCTTTTTGCTGAGGAAGACCGGCCCTGAGATAACATCCATTGCCAATCCTCCTCCTATTTTTTTTTCCCTTTTTCTCCCCAAAGCCCCAGTAGATAGATGTATATCATAGTTGCACATCCTTCTAGTTGCTGTATGTGGGATGCTGCCTCAGCACGGCCTGACAAACGGTGTGTTGGTGCGCGCCTGGGATCCAAACCCGGGCCGCCAGTAGCAGAGTGTGTGCACTTAACCACTAAGCCATGGGGCCGGCCCCTGCAAGAGTACTTTTTTCAGTGATTGTTTTTAGGAAGGGTATAGTATTTGCAAAAAATGCGTATTACCTGTGTATGTTTTTTCATTTTTATATTCTTTTGACTTGTTTTCACAACTCTTACCTACCAGTTTTCCCTTTTGTCCCCAGCATTTGCTGTTATGACATAGGTAAATTTATGGGACTTCTGCTAGAGGAATCTTTCTATCTACTAATCAATGTTATTTGCCCTTGAGTAGCAGACGCTGGTGGACACACCAACATCAGTTATACTTCAGCTAATTAGTCTAACCAATTGTCAAGAAATCAATGGGTGCTTTCATCTATAAATGTGTGTCACAAGTTGATTTTCAAGATAAGCAGATTCTGAGATGGAGTTTAGCATTAGAGTATTTATTGAGAGGGAGGGAAGAATAGGAAGCATGAGTGGGAAGAGGGAAAAGTCAAACTGCAATGCAGACACACAGACAATCTCATCTGACCCCATTGGTGTGATGAAGTTAGAATACCCTTCAGCATCACACTGAGTTGTGCCAAAATGGCTAGACCTTTATACTCCTTCATCAATCAGTCATTGCGTTGAGCTACGCTGGTAAAAGGTGTGATCTTGAGCAAGGTGGCTACAGAGCACCCTCGTACTCTAGGCCTCCTTCAAAAATTATAACAGGCATTCATGTGACCTGGTATATATGGGTTGAAACAGAATCTCAAATGTGAAATATGCTGCTGATAAACCCCAAAGAGCCTTACCTGGCATTGTACTTTCTTATTCATTGTGGGAGATGTAAGATGCAATCATTTGCCTTTTACTTTGGATGCAATGTCCCAGCGTGCTCCTAACTGGTGGATGCCAAAAACTTTACTGAAAATCAAGCAGGCTCTTGAAATTTAGTGGGGCTTATCTACCATCTTCTGGAATGCATGTGTGTGCGAAGGCCTCCTAGGTGCTATTGTTCTGTGTTCTTTCATGTGATAGTCAGTCAGATGCAGCCACAAGTGGAGACATGGGAAAGGCTTGGGAAAACAAAGTTTATTTTACTTACAGGTCCTAGAAACAGGAGGGACAGCATGCCATGCAGAGCCTATGGCAAAGCACCAGCAATGGTCAGGAAGCAGAAGGGTCAAGAGCTAGGGGAGAGATTAGGCCATGGCCTTTACTGGAGTTTCCAAAGGAAAGGCAAGGCAAGGAAGGGTAAACAATTTAGGATTGGCTAGTTTGAATAATTTTAGTGGACTCTCAGCTATAAGGATGACCCCTAGCTGCCTCGTACCTAACCCTGGGGTGATTAAAGCAGAGGAATATTGCCTTCTGGAGTTTATGGGCCAGAGAGGAGGAATGGCTCAGGTTTGGTTAGTTTGCACATCAAAAGCATGCTCCTGGCAGAGCTCTTTGCTATCTCCTGGTTGTCTGCTTTCTCTGCCTTCCCACTGCAGGAGATTAGAGTATCATTGTATGCTACCTAGGAGGCTTTTTAACTTGCACACTTAGCTCACGATTGGCAACTACTTGCTCTCACCTTTTCATTATCTTTTTCCATATGATCAATCTAGTTTATCAATAACCACCCAGTTCCATTGTCCTTATAGTTACTATTTCCTACATGTTTCTCAAATGCCTAATATATCATTCAAACAAATGCATCCATTTCCACAATTTTACCATCACAATTTATCACCAATGAAAGGTTTAACAATTGGATTCTTCGTTTTATGCCAGAGATTATCTTTGCTTCCTACACCACTGATGGTAGGGCCTTCTTTGCCTACTGTCTACTGAGAAGAGAGTATGATCTAGTTCCAAAACCCCATATTAATAGCTGTTTTTGTTGTCATTGTTGTTCACACCCGATACCAACTGTTACATATTGGGTTTCATGGGGAGCAAACTCCAAGACAGAGTTTACATTGCAGGATGTTTATTAAGGAGTACCCTTGCAATCAGCCCATGTGGAAGGGAAGAAGAAAAAGCAAGAGTGCACAGAGGAATAAGTCAAGCTGTGATTCAGGACTAATGACAGTTTGGACCAATACCACAGGGAGCTCTGGAGCTAGAATGGCCCTTCAGAGTTGTTCTGATTTGGGCTGATATGTTCACACCTTTGTGTTCTTACTTCAATATTTCATTGGATATGGGCCACCCCAGAAAGGCTTTCTGCAGCTGAGGCAATCCCTAAAGGGACTAACAGCACTCCTAGCAGATGAGGCAACAAATCCTTCACTAAGGGGGACCTGGGCAGCACATCCAGTATCCACCACTTGTGTATACTCTCTTACCTAATACTAGGATATCCAAATGCTGTCTAATCTTGGATCGTCTAGGATTTTCCTTATCAAGGAATGTCACTAAACTGGCAGGTACATATCCTTAGAATTCTAATTTGCTTCAGATTAGGCACTGCATTTTTCTACAACTATTGAGGTAATTATATGACTTTTCTCCTTTGTTTTGTTATTATACAGAATTACACTAGTTGATTTTTTAATGTTGAGCCAACGTTGCTGGATTCAATTTGCTAGTCTTTTGTCAATGATTTTGCGTCTATGTTCAGGAAAGATCTCAGCCTGTAGATTTCTTTTCTTGTATGTCTTTTCCTGATTTTAGGATTAGACACGTTGGCCTCACAAAATCAGTTGGAAAGTGTTCTCAATTTTCTGCATAAGTTTGAGCGTAATTGGCAATGTTTATTCCTTAAGTGTTTAGTAGAATTCACCAATGAAACCATCTGAGCCTGGATCTTTATGTGTGGGAATGTTTTTAATATGAATATGAATTCAAATTCTTTAATAGATGCAGGACTACTCAGGTTGCCATTTGCTTCTTGAGTGAATTTCATAAGTTTGAGACAGGCAGGAAGCTGGATATGAGCTAGGGTCAAGGACGCTCCACCAGGTGCAGCGTCCTAATCGCCAGGCAGCAGCACTTCGGACATGCAACACTCCCCCTGACTGACAGCAAGGTCCCTCCGTCAGGTGCAGCGGCCTAATTACCGGGCAGCAGCTCTTCAGACGTACAGTGCTCCCCCCAACCCTGACTGAGAGTAGCCCAAAGCCTCATTATACCCTTATTTGCATTGCGTTTTTTTTTTTAAATTTTTTGTTTATTGCAGTAACATTGGTTTATAACATTGTATAAATTTCAGGTGTACATCATTATACTTCTATTTCTGCATAGATTACTCATGTTCATCACTCAAATACTAATTACAACCCACCACCACACACATGTGCTGAATTATCCCTTTCGCTCTCCTCCCTCCCCCCTTCCCCTCTGGTAACCACCAATCCAATCTCTGTCTCTATGTGTTTGTTTGGTGTTATTATCTACTACTTAATGAAGGAAATCATATGGTATTTGACCTTCTCCCTCTGACTTATTTCACTTTGCATAATACCCTCAATGTCCATCCATGTTGTCACAAATGGCTGGATTTCATTGTTTCTTATGGCTGAGTAGTATTCCATTGTGTATATATACCACATCTTCTTTATCCATTCGTCCCTTGATGGGCACTTAGGTTGCTTCCAAGTCTTGGCTATTGTGAATAACGCTGCAATGAACATAGGGGTGCATGTATCTTTACGCATTGGTGTTTTCAAGGTCTTTGGATAAATACCCAGCAGTGGAATAGCTGGATCATTGTGGTTTTGACCCCTCCTGCAGGGGATCACTGCCATGACAGTTCCAGAGATGCCTATGTAAGGAAAAAATCTCCCCCTCCCAACATGAAGGTGGAGACAATGCCCTGATTGGCACACGTTCCAAGACCCTCACCGGCCCCGGACCTGACATTCCAAAACCACGGACCACCACAACTTTGGTGCAGTTGCTCCCTCAAGCCTGCCCGCCCCTCCCCTTGGGGGTGTACTTTCGCTTTGCTAATAAATCTTCCTCTGTTAAAACTTCTGCTATGTGTCCGCTCTCAAATTCTTTTGTGTCTGTGGACTGAGAACCTGGGATCCCACCGCACAGATCTGACTGGTGCCAGTAACGAGTCTTCAAGCAATTTGTCTGTTCCACTTATGTTAACAAATAGATTGCCATAAAATAGTCCATAATATTCTCTTATGTTCATTTTAATGACTGTAGGATCTGTAGTAATGTTCTCTCTTTGACTAGTGGTATCGAAAATTTTGGTCTACTTTTATATTCTCAATCAGGCTATCTAGAAGTTTGAAAATTTTATTTACCTGTTCACAAAACCACCTTTTTTCTTTTCTTTTTTCTCTATTGTTTTTATGTTTTCTACTTAATTAATTTCTGTGTTCTTCCTCATTTGCTTCCTTCCTCTTGCTTTGGGTTTAAGCTGCTCTTTTTTTTTCTAGTTTCTTAGGGTAGAAACATAAATGATTGATTTGAGACTGTATTAGTTTTCTATTGCTGCTCTAACAAATTACCACAAACTTAGCAGGTCAAACAGCACAAATGTTATATCTTATAGTTCTGTGGCAAAAAGTCCAACATGGGTCTCTCTGGGTTAACATCATGATTTCAGCAGGTCTGTGTCCCTGTCTGGATGCTCTAGGGGAGGATCCATTTCCTTGCTCATTTGGCGTTTTGGGCAGGATTCAGTTTTACGTAGTTGTAGAACTGAGGTCCCAGTCTCCTTCCGTGTTGTCGCCTAAGGGCCATTCCCTGCTTCTAGAGGCCACTGCATTCCTTGGCTCATGGCCCCCTTTCTCCATATTGTGACTAATGGCAGCTCAAGTCTCTCTCACACTTTGAATCTCCCCCCCTCCACTCTCTAATATACTTTTCTGCTTTTCTCTACCATTTTTTTTAAGAACTTATATGATTAAATTGGGCCCACCTGGATAGTCTAAGATAATTTTCCCATCTTAAGATCAGCTGATTAACAGTTTTAATTCCATCTGCCATGTAAGGTAACATATTCAAAAGTTCTGGAGATTAGGCTGTGGACATCTTCAGGGGACATTATTCAGCCCACCACAAAGACGTTTCTTCTTTTTTAATATAAGCACTTAATGCTGAAAATTCCCCTCAGTTTAAGTTGTGTTTCATAAGGTTTTGTGTGTTATATGTTCCCTTAATCAAAACAAAATATTTCCTAATTTTTCTTGTGATTTATTCTGTAACCTATTGGTTATTTAGAAGAGTGTTGCTTGATTTCCAAATATCTGGAGATTTTCCATACATTTTTGTGGTTTCTAGTTTAATTCTATATTGATCAGAAAATGTATATATTCTTTTAAATGCATGTATATATATATATACATGCTTTTTAATTCATTGAGTTTTTTTTAAGGCTCAGAATATGGTCAATCTTGGTGACTGCTCCATAGTAACTTCTCCATTTAAAGTAAAAATGTCATGTTCCATTTACAAGATAAACGTGTAAAACATAAGTACACAGAAAACCTGAAAGTATAGGGATGAAAGAAGATATACTAGGCAAATCCCACCCAACAGAAAGCTAAGTCAGCTATGTTAATATCAGACAAAATAGACTTTGACAAAAAGCATTCATTGGGATTGAAAGTGTCACTACATAATGATAAAAGGTTAAAATTACTATGAATCTATAACAATTCTAATCTTGTATCTACTTAATAATATATCTATAGTAAAGTAAAAATTGCTAAACATAGAAAAATGGGGAAAAAATTCTATCATTATAGTAAGAGATTTCAATGTACCTCTCTCAATTATCAATAGATCAAACCAACAAATACAATAAAAATACAGAATATTTGAAGAATAAAATTAACATTTTCTTTATTGAACATATATAGATCCCCTGCCCTCAATAATGAGGAAATACACATTACTTTAAAAAACACATGGAACACTGTCAAAAAATTGAACATGTATTATACAATAAAGAAACTTCAGCTAATTGAAATCTATTGGTAGTATAAAGACCAGTGCAAATGAGATAAAATTTAAAGTAAACAAAAGGATGCCTTCTATTTAACAACTGTTGAAATTGCCAATACTAGGTAATAGTAAATCAGGGAATTTTCTGTGACCATCATGATTCTTTTGGAGATAAAATTAGGTTTTCCTTCCGTCCACGGGAAGAAGTAAGAAAATAGATGTAACTTGTAGAAAACAAACAGAAACAAACAGATACTGCAGATGATATTTATTTAATTATATTATTATATAAAAATGTCATATATTAAAATTACTATATATGAAATTAATAAATGCGCAATGAAAGTTTTGGCTACCTATTGTCACAACAATACTAATGCTATGGAGCAAACCATCCTAAAGATCAATGGCTTAAAACAGTTACTTGTTCTTATTCATGAACATGTGAGCTGGGGGTCAGCTTGCTTGCTCTGCTTCAAGCTGTGGGTTTCACTGAGCTTAGCTCCATGCTATATCTTGAGCTCAGGTTTTCTACAACTATACATATATATGTATTTTTTTTTAAGTTTTATTTATTTATTTATTTAAAAAATTTTTTGTTTATTGTAGTAACATTGGTTTATAATATTGTATAAATTTCAGGTGTACCTCATTATACTTCTATTTCTGCATGGATTACATCATGTTCTCATGTTCACCACCCAAATACTAATTACAATCCATCTCTACACACATGTGCCTAATTATCCCTTTCACCCTCCCCACTCCCACTTTCCCCTCTGGCAACCGCCAATCCAATCTCTGTCTCTGTGTGTTTGTTTGTTGTTGTTATTATCTACTACATAATGAGTGAGGTCATATGGTATTTGACCTTCTCCCTCTGACTTATTTCACTTTGCATAATATCCTCGATGTCCATCCATGTTGTCACAAATGGCTGGATTTCATCGTTTCTTAGCCCAAAATCAGTAGAAGAAGGGAAATAATAAAAATCATAGCAGAAGTAAATGAAATATAGACTGAAAAAAACGATAGAAAAAATTAATAAAAATTAATAAAACCAAGAGCTGGTTCTTTGAAAAGATCAACAAAATTGACAAACCTTTAGCTAGACTCACCAAGAAAAAAAGAAAGAAGGCACAAATAAGTGAAATCAGAAATGAAAGAGGAGAAAGTACAACAGACACCTCAGAAATACAAAAGATTATAAGAGAATACTATGAAAAGCTATATGACAACCAATTCGACAATCTGGAAGAAATGGATAAATTCTTAGAATCATACAACCTTCCAAAACTGGATCAAGAATAAGTAGAGAATTTGAATAGACCAATCACCAGTAAGGAGATCAAAACAGTAATCAAAAACCTCCCCAAAAATAAAAGTCCAGGACCAGACTGCTTCCCTGGTGAATTCTACCAAACATTCAAAGAAGACTTAATACCTATCCTTCTCAAACTCTTCCATAAAATTGAGGAGGGGTGGAAGCTCCCTGACTCATTGTATGAAGCTGACATTACCCTGATACCAAAACCAGACAAGGACAACACAAAAAAAGAAAATTACAGGCCAATATCACTGATGAACATCGATGCAAAAATCCTCAACAAAATACTAGCAAATCGCATACAACAATACGTTAAAAAGATAATGCACCATGATCAAGTGGGATTTATTCCAGGTATGGAGGGATGGTTTAACATTCGCAAATCAATCAACGTGATACACCACATTAATAAAATGAAGAATAAAAATCATATGATCATCTCAATAGATGCAGAGAAAACATTTGACAAGATACAGCATCCATTTATGATAAAAACTCTGAATAAAATGGGTATAGAAGGAAAGCACCTCAACATAAAAAAGACCATATATGAGAAACCCACAGCTAATATCATCCTCAATGGTGAAAAACTGAAAGCTATCCTTCTAAGAACAGGAACCAGACAAGGATGCCCACTGTCACCACTCCTATTTAACATAGTATTGGAAGTCCTAGCCAGAGCAATCAGGCAAGAGAAAGAAATAAAAGGGATCCAAATTGGAAAGGAAGAAGTGAAACTGTCACTATTTGCAGATGACATGATTTTATATATAGAAAACCCTAAAGAATCCACCAGAAAACTTTTAGAAATAATAAATGAATATGGTAAAGTTGCAGGATACAAAATCAACATACAAAAATCAGTTGCATTTCTATACACTAACAACAAAGTAGCAGAAAGAGAAATTAAGAATACAAGCCCATTTACAATTGCAACAAAAAGAATAAAATACCTAGGAATAAACTTAACCAAAGAGGTGAAAGAGCTGTACACGGAAAACTATAAAACATTGCTGAAAGAAATTGAAGAAGACACAAAGAAATGGAAAGATATTCCGTGCACTTCGATTGGAAGAATTAACATAGTTAAGATGGCCATACTTCCTAAAGCCATCCATAGATTCAATGCAATCCCTATCAAAGTTCCAACAACATTTTTCACAGAAATAGAACAAAAAATCCTAAAATTTATTTGGAACAACAAAAGACCCCGAATAAGTAAAGGAATCCTGAGAAAAAAGAACAAAGTTGGAGGTATCACACTCCCCGATTTCAAAATATACTACAAAGCTATAGTAACCAAAACAGCATGTACTGGCACAAAAACAGACACACAGATCAATGGAATAGAATCGAAAGCCCAGAAATAAACTCATACATCTATGGACAGCTAATCTTTGACAAAGGAGCCAAGAACATACAATGGAGAAAAGAAAGTCTCTTCAACAAATGATGTTGGGAAAACTGGACAGCCACATGCAAAAAAATGAAAGTAGACCCTTACCTTACACCATACACAAAAATTAACTCCAAATGGATTAAAGACTTGAATGTAAGACCTGAAACTATGAAACTTCTAGAAGAAAACATAGGCAGTATGCTCTTTGACATCGGTCTTAGCAACATGTTTTCAAGCACCATGTCTGACCGGGCAAGAGAAACAATAGACAAAATGAACAAATGGGATTACATCAAACTAAAAAGCTTCTGCACAGCAAAGGAAACCATCAACAAAACGAAAAGACAATCTAACAATTGGGAGAAGATATTTGCAAACCATACATCTGATATGGGCTTAATCTCCAAAATATACAAAGAACTGATGCATCTCAACAGCAAAAAAACTAACAACCCAATTAAAAAATGGGCAGAAGACCTGAACAGACATTTCTCCAAAGAAGATATACAGATGGCCAAAAGGCACATGAAAAGATGTTCAAAATCATTAACTATCAGGGAAATGCAAATCAAAACTACAATGAGATATCACCTTACGCCCATCAGAATGGCTATAATTAACAAGACAGGAAACAACAAGTGTTGGAGAGGATGTGGAGAGAAGGGAACACTCATACACTGCTGGTGGGAGTGCAAACTGGTGCAGCCACTATGGAAAACAGTATGGAGATTCCTCAAAAAATCAAGGATAGAACTACCATATGATCCAGCTATTCCACTGCTGGGTATTTATCCAAAGAACTTGAAAACACCAATGCATAAAGATACATGCATCCCTTTGTTCATTGCAGCGTTATTCACAATAGCCAAGACTTGGAAGCAACCTAAGTGCCCATCAAGGGACGAATGGATAAAGAAGCTGTGGTATATATACACAATGGAATACTACTCAGTCATAAGAAACAATGAAATCCAGCCATTTGTGACAACATGGATGGACATTGAGGGTATTATGCAAAGTGAAATAAGTCAGAGGGAGAAGGTCAAATACCATATGATTTCCTTCATTAAGTAGTAGATAATAACAAAAATAAACACACACATAGAGACAGAGATTGGATTGGTGGTTACCAGAGGGGAAGGGGGGAAGGAGGAGGGCCAAAGGGATAATTCAGCACATGTGTGTGGTGATGGGTTGTAATTAGTATTTGGGTGGCGAACATGATGTAATCTATGCAGAAATAGAAGTATAATGATGTACACCTGAAATTTATACAATGTTATAAAGCAATGTTACTGCAATAAACAAAAAATTAAAAAAAATAAAATAAAGGACACTAAACTACATAAAAAAAATAAGGAAGGTCCACTCAGTCATGAAAAATTACAATTTTGAAGATATATCAACACATAACAAATGCATATGACATAATATTAGACAGAAATTGTAGACATATTCATAAAAAATATGTAAAAATGTGTCTAGAAATGGAAAAACATTTAGAATGCTCTAAAAGTGATAGTAGGATTATGAATGATTTAATTCCTTTATTTCTAAAATTTCTAAAAGAGGATCTGGACTGAGATTGACTTACATATGAGGGCATCATCATAACAACAAGTCTATCCAAAGAAAGTTTTCAGAATATTCACCCCCACATTTTTTCTTACTTTTTAAGACATTTTGTGTCAAAATTCCAAACACTCTTCAAGGAGAAACAAAATTAGATTATTAATCTAAATGTATTGAATCAAACATATAACTGGCACAAAAATTACTCAAAATCCCATGAAAGCAGTCTCACTATCTTTCACCAGCAGTGACAGGGAGCTCTTATTCAGAGATGTTGTAGGGAAAAGAAGAGAAAATAGAGGAGATATCTGAAATGGAGAATTTAATTTTGAATATTCTCCAGGTATCGTAGATACTAGATGTCTTTCCCATGTCTGTAGACATTAAGTCACTACTTCTCATTCTGAAGCATTTTCCCTTGTGCATGTGTTGTCTCTGAAATCAAATAACCCTCTGAATTATGACTTCCACGGACATGAGAGAAAACTTAAGGTGAGGGAAAGTGACAGTGCCCTGCACACTCTTTCATCTCCTTGTTAAGCACCCATTTCATTTATCTCATGAGCCCTCTCTAGAATTCTAGCAGAATTAAGAAGTTTAAGACACCAGTGACCTCTTTTAGTCCAGCAGATTTAAATAAGTCTAAGGCATGTTTGCTGAGTGAGAAAGTGAGTGAGTGAATGAATGAATGAAAATGTGGACTAGTCTTCCAGTTTTCCAGGTTAACATGGAAAAGTTGGGAGATGTCACCACTCCACATAAGAGTGGTGATGTAGTAACTATGTGAATGTATTAACTATGTGAATGTATTAACTAGGTGAAGAAGTTTCCAAAAATGTGGATCTTGTGGTGCATCTACTAAGGAGATGCAGGTGGATAGTATTTTATTGCTTTTTCAGAGGGAAAAAAGTATGAAAGTTCTTAGGCAGTAATTAGGCACTGAAGGCCTCAATAGGGAGAAATGGGATCTGAGAAACAATCCTCAGGACTATGGGAAAGGAAATCTAGGCAGAGACCAGCCTACGTGCAAGGCTCTGCCTGCTTGCAGTCTGAGTATGAACTTGAAACCTTCTACCCAGAGGCCAGGCCCTGGGAGAGGCATCAGAGCTGGATTAACCACAAAGATTCCACCAAAACTCACAGTACATGTGTCACATGGTAGAGTCCATTCAGTTAAATTAAATTTTTCATGACGTTGTCAAACCATCTCGTTTTTAGTGGTTTTGTGTAAGTGGCCTTTGTTTAAAAAAAAAAAACTCAATTAGTGGATAAATATCTGAAGTCGATAGACAACCACTATCTTTTCTCAGTTATACCCACTCTCTGATCAGACTCACCCAGAAGGTGCCTCCTCTGAACACAGAGAAGTAAAGCAGAAACCTCTTGTTGCATCTCTCAAATCCCAAAAGATCTCATGGGTAGCAAAGTATGAGTTACATCCATGGGTATACCTGCCAGGGTTTAGCAGTTCTTGAGAGAATTTCAGTATATACAAATTACCCAATGGTGAATACTGGGTCTGCCTAATAAACTGAAGTTTCAAAGTTATCAAGAAGGAGGGAAAAAAAAAGCCACACAGAGCTTATGCTACAAAGAGGAAAGTCTGACTCTGGCATACACAGCTTAATGAGCCACTACCAGGCACTCCCTTCATTCTCTTCTCCCAATACTAGTACCATTGTGCCACCCTGGGAACCTGCACCTGGTAGAAAGATAATCTTCTTCACAATGCTCACAAGTTGGAACATCAAGTCCTGTGCTGAACTGGCTGGAAAGCTGGGCTGTCCAACTGAGGCAAAAGCTGAGGCTCATAACAGCAGAAAATAGATATCTTGAGTAAACCTGGTCATGTGCTGGGTGGGGCATATGACATCATTTCTGGAATGTGTGAAGCCTCAGAACTTTCTCCATAGTAGGAGCATTTTTACTATAGAACTAAGCTGGGATTTGCAAATATAAGCAACAAGAGAGGGAGCTCAAAAAATACCTTATGGAAGGCCAGAATAGTTCCAAAAAAAAAAAGGCAGAAGTATTGGCCCAGGAATTCTCAGCTTCTTAAAAAGTCCATGTGTATAGGTCTCATGTCTATAAAGTGAAAGAGAGAGCCAGGTTACAGCGGAATAGGTGCTGGGGCTGGCCAGTCCCTGACTCAGATCTGGAACAGTCAAGAGAGGGAGGTAACATGTAGGAGAAAAATAATAACATCAACTCCAATAACAATAATTATATTCACTCATCCTCTCCTTTCCCACCTCCACTGTGAGACCCACAAACAGTAATGACGAGTAGCTAAAAGCAGCTGAAATCTTCATGGTCCCAATCCTAGAGTGAATACTTGATAAATGTTTCCAAACTTGAGCGCCCCTGAGAGGTTCAGGCTGGAATTCTTCCAGGGAATTCCCTTACATCTATTTAGTAACTTGACTCTCTCATGATTTAGAGATTCTCATTCTAGGTAGAAAGGGAAAAATTTAATTTTTTCTTCTCTGATGAGTTTTTACCTAACTGCTTCCACTCAATAAAAGAGAGTTACTGGGAGCCTACCATGATGTTGTTCTTAGAGCTTACTCAGAAAATTTTATGCTTTTCCTTCCCCTATGCCCTGTCTCCATTTTAGGATCTGGTTCTTCTTAAATATATCTTCATACAGGCCTTGGAGCAGCCAGTTTTCTCTTTGTATTGAATGAAAACCATGTTGAAGCTGCCATTGTCCTCTTAAAATGTGAGTGTCTTTCAGGTACATTCAAGTCTCTGTTGTCAGGCAATTTGGTTGACTTGAGCTAAAGAGAAGGGAGATTGACTTATATGCTTCCTGAATGATACTATATAAAGGAACCAATGACTAAAGAATCCATTTGCAGATCATTCTTCCCCTCATGGCATCTGGACGTCTAACCTGTTATACTCACCTGCTAAGCACAATGCCAGGAACACTCATTTTTATCAAGATGGTCACTCACATAGCAGTTAGCTTACTGCCTCTGTGCGTCAAGTATCTTAGAAACCCATTAAGCCTGGTGCTCCCTATGGCAGGCCTGCCTGCAACTCATCTTTTGTGTGTCACTTGTGGAATCCCACAACTGGAGTTTCCGGACGTTGCAAGTCTTCACACTCCAGTGTTACTGAGAGGTGTAAGAGTGGAGGAAGAAGAGACACTGAGGGAAGAACTGCCAAGAACCATTTTAACCATGAAGCTGCTGGGCCTACAAGGCTAACTCCTTAGAGGAGAATTCAGAATGTGTGACTGAAAAGTATGCTGTGTATAAATGGTTCGATATGCCCTACAAAAGCTTTCTGCTGAAAGGCAGGGTGCCGTCCAAATTTCAGGGATCTTCCAGTTGATAGCAAAAGATGCATAATGCAACATAAAATGAGTAACCATAAGATATTCCTGAGAGTTGAATTAGGACGTTTTCTCCACTTCTTTGGAGGTTAGCCTTTAAGGCAGTAGAGGTTCCAGATATTTAGTATAAATCCAACAAATCTTTTAATATGTAATAAAAGAAACCTGAAAAGTTGCAGGAAATGATGTGTGTTTGATGGACCCTGCAGAGGCACCTCAGACAGACCCAGCTGGGCCTGTGGATCATTCCTCCAGAACAGTTTGTGGAAGTGTGTGAATTGACTGCCAGAAATGTGTGACTCAGTTTGTCCCACCCCACTTCCTTTCTTTGCCCTCACAACCATGGAAAATCAATTAAACCAATTTCTGCTTCTGAACTATCAATGTCTTACATGAATTCTCAAGTGAGGCCAAGCAATTGAGTGAATGTGTAAGCAACATTGATCCCCCAGGAAAGATCTGGTCTAGTACCTAAATTAACATGATTCCATATCAAGGCAGAGTGAATTCTTCAATTCCTTTCCAGCTTCCCTCTTTTAAAGGTAGAGTAATGTGGCCTTTGGTACAAATGAAGGGGCTAACAATAAAGCCAATCATGTTTATATGTTTATATTGTATTGGCATAAGGAGGGCATTGTCTATTCTACAGCACCGACTTTTGGCTGCATCAGTGTCTCCAAGGCTACAGTGTTGTTGGTCTGGTGGTGACAGTATCTAGTGATATTCCTACTGCCAGAAAGACCACACACAGAGTGACTTAGACGGCATTCCTGTCTCCAGGCTTCAAGCAGATGAGATGCTAACCCTGCTGCCCTGTGAGGGACCTCCTGCCAGACGAGGACTGAGGAGTATCTCTGCTCTGAGGGATGAGGAACCTTCTTCCACTTCATCCTGACTCCTACCTGGAGGCATCTCATATCATAACTGGCTCACAGTCTCGCTTACTCACCTACACTGAGAGATTAATGTACCTGCTGGACAGGTCCATTTTAAAACATATATACAATCTATATCATAGAAGTAAATATTTGAACCCTAGATTCATATTCTTGACTTTATTCCAGAAGGATGAGGTTATTTATGCACTTTTCTAGCCACAAATCCTGAACCAACAGCCTTCTTTTATCCTTCAGAAAGTACATGCTGGAAGTAGTCTCATCTCAGTAAAAAATCTACTATTAAATAAAATGAAATTAAACCAGATAAATTAATTTTAAAATGTCATCAGTCAGAAAATATGTTGACATAATATCTGGAATTCTTAACATTTCTTTCAAAGAATTAAAACCAGATTTATGTTTTCTCAGAAAGTGAGATTGAGACAGAGGTCAGATGTGACATGGAGGGGGCTTCCCTACCTTCATGTCAAAAATAAACCCTCTGCCAACCTGCTCCATGATTCAAGGATCCCACTAGAATGGAATTCCTCTGCTGGATGGTTTTGATTCATCCTCCTGTACTGTAACTTAAAGGGAAAAAATATTTGAAATCAAAATTGGGTTTTGGGGCTTGTGCCTTTGCACGTTGCTAGCAGATTTCATATCAGGGGAAAAAGAAATCTCTATATTGATGCTAGCCCACCCAGAGACTAGAAGGAAAAGTTGAAAGAAAAGAATACAATTTCAAAATTTCTTCCAGGTCCCCTCTCCTCTAAAGATTCCTCATTTAGGGCTAAATAGTTCTGCATATTACAGGGTGGGGGAATTGAGGGGAGGGGAGGAGCAAAGAAGGATGAGCTGAGTCTGAAGAGAAAGGAAGAGCAATCTCCAGCCTCAGGAAAGTCTGGGTGCACCCGGTGCCTTGTGTAAATGATGCTGCGCGGTGGGAGGGAGGAGAGCCAGAGCCACCCGAGTGACACTGTGGCTAGTCCTTCTACATGTCTCTTTCAGCAGATGCATAACATGGAAGGTGAAGATAATGAGACAAAAACCCAAGCCACTCCATCCTGCCTCCAGGATCCCTAGACCTGGGGAAGAGATAAGACCCCACTGCACAGGGGCCAGTTGTTTGTAAACTGCCTCTGCTGAATTCTGGTTGATTAGTCTGGGGCCAAACTTGTAGTCAATCAGAAGATGATTCCCAGAAGCAAATAATGTCACTAAAACATGCTAACTACAGAAAGTGTGTGTGGGGGTGTTACTTCTTCAACAGATCTGAGTCAGATCAATAATACCCCCCATGTGTTTGTAGCACATAGCAATTAAGCAAGTCCTCCTCCTCATTAACTCCTTTCATCTTCAAAACATATAAGAGAAAGGAGGCCTGATTAGCTTACCAAGTTCAAGTTTACAGAGGACATGAGCATGGACAATTACTCACAGATAGAGAAGCACTAGGCTGGTAGCCAGGAGAACCCAGGTTTCTGTGGAAAAGCTTGGGATCAGGTCCATGGCCACTTTCCTTCAGAGATTCTCTCCTCTGAGTTTTCCTTTCAGCAGTGGGTGATACCGTTTGCAGACCTGTGGGTACAGAGCTTCCCTTCTAGCCCAGTGGAGATTCAGTGATGCTCCAAGATTTACGTCCTGGGGAAGGGGGCAAAGCTGGAGCTGCATCCACTAGAAGGGCCCCTGTGCTCCAACTGCAGGTGCCCTCTCTGGCTTTATACTTGACACAGCATCGTCGACACTCCCCGTTTTACCTCCTTTGTGTTTGTATTCAATGAGAAATCAATAAACAACTCTATCAGTGTTATCAGTAAGCCCAAATATTAAAAGTAAAACCACTGGCCTTCAATCTCTAACCTACCCTTGACTCTATGGGTGCATTCACTGCAAAATACTTGAAATCCTTCAAACAAACTGGGTCTACAAGATTTTTACCCGTGTAGTTTCCTCTGCCTAGAAATTCCCATGTGCCCCCTAGAAGGCTCCTACTCATCCTTCAAAACCCAACTCAGAAAGAACCCCCTCTGTTAGAGTCTTTCCTCACCAAGCTCCTTCAACAGATATAAACACTTCCTCCTCTGGGCAACTTCTATCTCCCCCCAAGTCTGTTATTGTCCTCTCCACCCTCTAGCACATTGTGGGTTTCAACACCTAGTTTCCTTATCAGATTGAGAGCTTCTCAAGGGCAGTGTCTGGGTATTATTCATCGTTATGTTCCTAGTCCCTAGCGGAGTGCTTTATGCAGTGTGGACATCCATAAAGGTGGGTGGATTTGAGTTGGTAGATGTGAGATTGCTGGGCCCCCTGAGTGTCCTCTCCTCGTGGCTCACTGGTGACCACACCATCATCTTGGATTGTTAATGCAGTATGAGGGTCTGGCTGTACGTTGAACACTATTGCTGCATGTTTAGGCTTTTCGAACAGGATTCAGTTGACAAGAGGGCCCCTGAAGGAGAGGCAAGACATGGACGAGGTGGTGACAGTTCCACCAAGTGATATCAATTCATGCTGCTTCCTGTCCCACTCCTCAGAGGGTCCTACACTAGACAGCCAGTTAGGCAGATTCTGGACCAAAGAAGGGCCCCCATCTCCCTGGAAGATCAGTGTCCAAGAACAATGAGTGTGATGGGAGCAAAGAGGAGAACAGCATGGATGGTCAAGTGGATCCCAACCACTTAGGCCACAAAGATGTCACCAAGGGCAGCAGACACAGCACCCAGAACCCCAAAAAGATGACATAAGCCTTTTCTATGGGGCAAAGAGATCGTAGCTGGTGGCTTCCTGCTATACGATGAGCGTGGGATTTTCTAATGGGTCATGAGGAACTGTTAAGAAGAAGGTCTGTAATAGCAGTCATTGTCACCTGTGAGCCCCCTGCCACATAGTGTTGGGAGAGATCCAAAGGCTGAGCATCTGGAAATTATACCAGCTCATTATCATCACTCTCACCCATGTTCTGTTTCTGCCTGACCTGAGAAACTGTGGATTATGTGAAAAATAAAACCTGCTAAAACTCAACAGAAACAGAAGACATTTAAGCTGTGTTTGTGCACTTCTTTCTCTCTTTATCCTTTCTCAATTTCAGCCCTTCTGCAGAAAGTGGTACTCACCCTTGGTCAATTCTTTCCACCCCTCTAGCCTCAAAGTGCCCAGGGCTGCCCAACACTGGCCTTAGTGGGTGAATCTCTCAGTGGTAAAATGCAGTAAGCCCTAACTATCTCGCTCACTTCCCTTTATTTACATGGGATCTTGTCATGCAGCCTGAAATTTATACCACCACAGTTTGTCATCTTTCAGTTAAAGTTTTCTCCAGGAGACACCCGTTAAAATCCATACCTCCCTCTGGAAAGTATAACGCATGAATACATCTATTCATCTGTGTGTGGATTCAAGGCCAAGTGGGTGAATATCAGGTATGCTGCAGGCTGTGGGCTAGAAGCCATACAATCCCCTTCTTCAGGAGCAGTCTCCCCATGGAGTGAAAGAGACACATAACTGTGCTGAGAATTTGGCATACCTCCTGAATCTCTAGGATAATGGAGCCCTACAGAGAGGTAATTAAGGAGAGAAGTGTCTGCAAGCTTGAATACCGACAGAGAACAGACATGGGAAGCTGGAAGATGATCCCCAGGAAAAATAAGAAAGTCCTAGGAATTCAAATATGTTTCTGCCCCCTTTTGGTGTCTTCCCTGGGTAGTATTAAACAGGGTCATGCTACCATCCCAAGTTTACAGTAGCTCCCCCATGGGTCTTCCAGAACAAAGGAGTACACCTCATCTCAGCAAGAACAAAGACAGATGGCAAGTCAGGAAGATACAAATGGCATTGTTGGGTAGGATCTCACCTCTGTGCTCCCAACCAGAGAGGTACTCAAAATATATTCAAACAAGGAAAGACTAGAGTGTCATCTGATAACTACTGAAAACTTAATTCTCTCACCTAAACACAAAGCCTTTCTTATTCTTCTTGGAAACAAAACCCCAGTGGAAACTAATGTGATTTCATCTTCCTCCAAAACTCACATTCGGCTATGATAATTTAGTAACTAATCCTCATATGACTATCTGCCTGCCCTACTCACCTCAGGGCTTGGTCCAGCTGCTTGGGATCAATCCCAAGGGTAATAGGCTAATCAAAGCTTGGGACTAAAATGTAGCCAGTATCATGTTATAACCAATGCAAATGACATTTTTCTGCAAGGAGAAATAATAGAATGCATGAACTTTGTGCCCTTCATTCCACAGAAGGGAACACCTAACGTGAAGAGACTTCCATGTTAACAGCTGTACTGCATGTGTGTGTGAAGGAAGACATCGTGTGACAGAGGAACACCCTGCACACGCTGTCTCTCATCTACTCATTTGTGTACTAACTGACTCATCATGTACTTTCAAAGCTGTGCTCTAAATGCTTATGTTACAAATGCAACTGACACAGACATTATTCAGGTTGAAGAAAGAGAAAAATTAATGGATAATTATAGTACATCCAAGTAAAGGTTATTATACACATGAGAAACACAGTGTCCTTGTCTACAGAGAGTTGCTTATCTGCTTTCTCAGTCTCCTAAGCAATCGTCAAATTTGAATCTCAAATAACATTCAGGGAAGAATTAGGCTCAGAAATTAGTATAGGTGGCCGAGCTTCCAGAGACCTAGTGATGCAAGGACAACCATCAGTCTGACATTCACATCTTTTTGTATTGCTAGCCAAAGTGTCCTCTTCAGGGAGCTTGTCCTGACTTCCACTGGCCAAGAGAATTGCTCCTGGTGTGGGGAGACAGTGTTGCTCTGGAAGGATTTATGCATTAGATTCAAATCTCACAGGTTATAATCTGGAGTGTGCAAAAAATGAAGGAAAGATTATGTGTCTGTAACTCAGCTCCCAAGCCCCCATTCTCCTCAGTAGGGCAAAGCATAAACCTGCCAATTTTGGTGAACCAGGTGGTATCTAAGTTTTGGTGGCTGGGCCTCATGATGGGTGGAGGAGTGGAGAGGAAAGTCGCAGGTCCGTGGACATTTTATCTTGGCATTGGAGCAGGGGGCACCTCTCTGCAGTGCCATTGTATGCTGGTTGGGTTCTACGGCTGCTGTGTTCAGGCCATGGATCAAGCCTGAATGTAAAAGAATCAGGATCCTTGACCTCATGAAGACACAAGGGAGAGAGATACTAAACAAATAATCTCACAAATAAATATTGAGTTATAAATCGAGACATGAGCTATGAAGTAGCAGTATTGGACACAGGCGACCCTTCTTTACTTAAAATCTCTCCTTTGAAAGATATGAAGACAACGGAGTCAACAGGACTTGCTGCATTGGAAGTGTGTGACCTTGGGCATGCCTGAGCTTGTGTTCTTATCTGTCTGTGAAGGAATTGACCAGAATCAACCTAAGAGCACCTTATTCCAACCAAAAGACCCCTTCAGTGCCTAGCTCTCTCAGCCTCCATGTCCCTGCAGGATTTTCTAAGCTCTCATTCCTCCTCCTTTATTCTCCTTCCCCTATATGTCATTTAGGGTCCCCAAGTTCCCTCAGCCCTGTCAGGAACCAAATGTCTTGAGGGCAAGATGGAGAGCAAAGATGAAATAGAACAGACCTGGGAGAAGACAACCACTGATTTAGGCCCGGAGCTCTAAATTCTAGAGTGGTTTCTCAACTGGGACTGCAGAGAGGCACAGCGCACCACACACACACACACACACACACATACACACACACACACACACACACAGAGCAAGACTTAACCTCCGGCAATGAGAGGTGATATTTATGGTTCTGAGTACTTGGCCTACATTAACTGATTTAATCTACACAATAATCCTATGAGACAGGTATTGTTATGACCTCTACTTTACAGATGTGCAAACTGGGACAGAGAAAAGTTAACTGACCGCTCAAGGTCTCATCACTAATTCCTAGCAGAGCTGGAATTCAAATTTAGATCTTTAGCTTCAGAGCCCAAGGTTTTAACTTTAACCAGGCTCAGCCTTACCCAAGGCCACACAGAATTAGTGGGGCGACTAGCACTAGAGCCCAGGTGTTCTGAGAGTGTAGTGACCAGTGCTCTGCCCCAACACAGACAAGGTAAGGTCCTTTAGCAAGCCCCTCCGTGAGGGCTGGAGTGAGGTGGGGGCGTGTCTTTTCTGACCCACACACATTGCACCAGGCGGAAAGTCCTCTTGCCCTGAAGCGGAAGCACTTCCATAGAGTTCACAGCAAAAGGAAGAGGAGGAGGACTTCCTCATGGCAGTTCACTTTCTACTCCATCTCAGAGTGTCTCCTTCCCAATAAACTAACCACTAATATCTCTACAGTAACGTATAATTTATAAAGGATTTTCATGTCTCTCTTTATTGATCCTCACAACAACTCTGTGAGATAAGTAGTTTTGGCATTATTTTAATTCCCGCTTTACAGATGTGGAAACAGAAGCTCAGGGTGTGGAAGAGTCTTGTCCAAACAATCAAATCATGAATCCAGGGCATGCAGCAAATTTGTGATTCCAAATTGTGCCAGTGGCATGCTTGCTTGGATTCCAAAGGGCCTTCCGAAATAACCTCTCAGGTTGTGTCAGCTTCACATAGGGTAAATATTTACTTCCATACCTCCCAGCATACTTCCACAGTAATTACAAAAATTCTACAGAGCTGATTCTGACCACAAAAGTGACATGCACACCCTTCTGCCTATTACTACATTGTGTATTCGCTAAACTTGTGGTGACAGCAGAGAGGGAATGTTGCAAATAGTTCTGACATATTTCGATCAGAATCACTTGTGACTCCAGGAAGCAGAGAGTAAAAGCTGATGAACTAGGTGATGAGTGAAAGGGGAATCAGAGAATGGAAGGCAAATTTCAGAAAACCACATGCAAAGGAATTAATGAAACAAAAAGTATAAGATGAAGGAAAAGATGAATGTAGCCGGGTATTTGGCAAAAGGGGGCAAAGCCTTGGCGGTTGCTCCTAATTATTGCAGTAACCTCCTAAGGTGTTTGGCCTGTGCCTCTCCTGGCCTTATCCAGGGAATCCTCTACTTGGTCACTAGACAGAGCCTGGTAAACACAGATCTTGTAACATTTCTCCATTGCTCAAATACCTCGAACAACTCCCATAATTCCAGGATAAAATCTAAACTCCTCAGGGTAGCAATGCAGGACTCTTGTTTATCTTTCCATGCTGGCTTCTTCAGTCCAGTTCCCCATGTGTACACCACGTTTTGAGCAAATGGTATGATTTGCCACTCTCCAAAATCCCCAAATGAGACATGTACGAGTCTCCTTGTGTCTGCACAGGCTGTTCTTGTACCTGAAGTGGACTCAACCCATTTTCCATCTGGTGAATTCCTAGCCATCCTCCAGGAGTCAGCCAGAGCATCATCTCCTCCAACAAGCCTCGTCCACTGACTCAGCGGGTTGGTGGTAGGGAGTATCCCACTTCTGCATGTTCATAGGTCATAGAAGAACACACAGTGACACTCAGCCCAGGATGCTAACTACAATCCATGTGCATGCGGAGCTTTAAAAAATGCAACTGCCTTGGTCGACCAGAAAATCTGACAGTAGAAGGAAAGAATCACCATTACAAAACAAAATAACAGCAAGAAAATTAAAAACTTTCTCCTCCAAGCCACACTAACATGCAGATGACAATCGCTGATGGAGATGTGGTACACATCATGTAGATTTTCTCCTTGATAGCAGGAAGTTTGTCTTATTGATTCCAAATCTCTGGCCCAGCATGCTGTCTGGATTATCATAGGCATTCAAAAATTTTTGTTAAATAAATGAAAGACTGAGTGAATGAGTAAGATATATGAAGGTTAATGAGAGTCAAGAAGATAACAAGGAATAGCCTGGAAATTCCAAATAAGAAACACTAGCAAGCCAGAGAGTGAGCATCTCCTAAGCTGGTAACTAGCAAGTAAGTTACTAATGAGGGAGATAAATTTGCAAAACAGTCAAGTAATGAGAGCAGTGACAGAGAAGGATCTGACTGATCACATGAAGCAGCCAACCCAGTCATGGTAAAATAAATGCAAACACCATTTAGGGGAGCCTGTTTATTTAAGGGGGTTATTTGTTCCAGAGGCAAGAATAATAAAATAGTTTCCCATATAAAATAAACATATCATCGTTGAGATTTGAGAGTCTGTGGAAATGTCTGTTGTCACTGCTCCCCAGCAGACCAGACTCAAAGCAGGGACTTGTAGAGAAGGTAAGGGCATGGCTCTTTCTAATCCTGGCCACACATCAGAGAGAAGGCAACTGTTTCTAGAATCCATGAGTCTATTTTCATGAAATATAGATATTTTAATTCTGTCTTATCAACTATGAGATATACTACTAAACAAAATATATCAAAAAATAGAAGACATATGACTTGGAATATAAAGTTACATCTATAAGTACACATGTCTATGAGGAAAAATGCATAATCAGCCATTTCTCAGTTCAATTAATATTCACTTGCTGCTTGTACATTCACTTTGTCAAATGCAAGCACTTACTAGCAGTTAACTAGTAACAAGTACTGGTAATCTTTATTTAATTTGTGGGATCAAGACCTAAACTGAAGAAAATCATACCTATTAATTCAGCTGTTGCTAAGAATTGCGAAAAACATTAGTTGAAATATTAGATCAATAGGCTAGTTCCCAAGAAAACTTAATTGACCAAAACCAACTCAAGAAGAAATAGAAAGAGAAATAGTCCAAAAACTCCTAAAAAAATTAAGAAATCAAAATCTTCACACAAGGAAAACATCATGTTTAGAGAGTTTTATAGTAAACTTCAAGGAGCAAATAGGTCTTAGCTTGCTTTCCCAAGAAAGGTGAGCCTGAGATAGGCTTTTCTGCCACTGTTTTATTAGGCAATATGATCCCAGGTGAACAAGAGTGAAGGAAAATGGGAAGGAAGCAGGGAAGCAAGGAGAACCTATACAAAAGGTCCTTACCAACCTGGCCAACATTTGTTAGCAAAAGCAATCAATTCTTTGATCAATAGAGAACATCCTGTAAGAAGCCATATGACCACTACCTCTAAGACAGCCCATCGAAGGGAAGGAAGGGTGAAGAAGGTATCCACTAGTTCCCTTCTCCCATTGATCAAATATTTTTCCCATGGAATATTATATTTCCAAAACTTTTATATTACAGATGATTTGATAAGTTAGGAAAACCCACAAGTCTACACCAATGCAAATTAATTTGAAATCCATCCATGCAGGTTGTCCCTGCAGTGGTATCTAGAACCAAACAAGTGGCCAAAGATCATGATAGGTAAATAGTTATTAATGCTTTATAATAAATTACCCCAAAATGTAACTGCTTAAAACAACAAACATTAACCTATCTGACAGAGAGTTCAAACAGAGAGTGTTAAGGATGCTCACTGATCTAGGGATAAGAATAGATGAACTCAGTGAGAATGTCAACAAAGAAATGGAAGATATAAAAAAGAACCAATCGAAAATGAATAATACAATATTGGAAATGAAAAATTTACTAGAGGGACTCAAAAGCAGAGTAGAGGATACAGAAGAACGGATCTGTGAACTGGACAAAAGACTAGAAGAAATTACTCAAGCTGAACAGGTAAAAGAAAAAAGAACTAAAAGAGTGAGGACAGTCTAAGGGACCTCTGGGACGACATCAAGCACACTAACATCCCTGTTATAGGTGTCCCAGAAAGAGAAGAGTGAGACAAAGGGACAGAGAATCTATTTGATGAAATAATAGATGAAAACTTCCCTAACCTAAAGAAGGAAACAGATAGCCAGGTACAGGAAGCACAGAGAGCACCAAACAAGATAAACCCAAAGAGGCTCACACCAAGACACATCATAATCAAAATGTCCAGAATTAAAGATAAAGAGAGAATCCTAAAAGCCGCAAGAGAAAGACAAGTTACATACAAAGGAAACCCCATAAGGCTATCAGCTGACTTCTCTGCAGAAACCTTACAGGCTAGAAGAGAGTGGCACAATATATTTAAAGTGCTAAAAGGAAAAAACTTACAGCCAAGAATACTCTACCAGGCAAGGTTATCATTCAAAATGGAAGGAGAGATCAAAAGTTTCCCAGAGAAGCAAAAATTAAAGGAGTTTGTCACCAAGAAACCAGTTCTACAAGAAATGTTAAAGGGACTGATTAGGGGAAAAGAAAAGACCACAAATAGGAAAAATTATCTATTTCCATGATAAGAGGGTAATGGATACAAATGTACAAAAAAGAGGTTAGATATGATATCAAAAACATAAAATGAGAAAGGAAGGGAGTTAAAGAGTAGAGCATTCAGATAGAGGTCAAACTAAAGAGACCATCAATTTTGTATAGAGGACTACTAAAACACTGAGAAAAAAAAGTTAAAAAATGGCAGTAAGTACATACTTATCAATAGCTACTTTAAACATCAACGGACTAAATGTTCCAATTAAAAGGCATAGGGTGGCTGATTGGATAAAAAACAAGACCCATATATATGCTGCATGCAAGAGACACACTTCAGACCTAAAGACACTCACAAACTGAAAGTGAAGGGATGGCAAGAGATACTCCATGCAAATGGCAATGAAAAGAAAGCTGGAGTAGCAGTGCTCATATCAGACAAAATAGACTTTAAAACAAAAACTGTAAAAAGAGACAAAAAAGGGCATTACATAATGATCAAGGGAACAATCCAACAAGAGATGTAACACTTGTAAATATCTACGCACCCAACGTAGGAGCACCTAAATATATAAAGCAATTGTTAACAGACATAAAAACAGAAATAGACAGTAACACAATAATAGTAGGGGACTTTAACACTCCACTTACATCAACAGATGGATCATCCAAACAGAAGATCAATAAGGAAACATTGGCCTTAAATGACACACTTGAACAGATGGACCTAGTAGATATATACAGGGCATTCCAGCCAAAAACCGAAGAATACACATTCTTTTCAAATACACATGGACCATTCTCCAGGATTGATCACATATTAGGCCACAAAACAAGTCTACATAAATTTAAGAAGACTGAAATAATACCAAGCATCTTTTCTGACCACAATGGTATGAAACTAGAAATCAACTATAGGAATAAAATCAGAAAAGCCACAAATACGTGGAGATTAAACAAAATGCTACTGAACAGCGATTGGGTCGACGAGGAAATCAAAGGAGAAATAAAAAAATACCTGGAGACAAATGAAAATGAAAATACGACATGCCAGAATTTATGGGATACAGCAAAAGTGGTTCTAAGAGGGAAGTTTATAGCAATACAGGCCTATCTCAACAAAAAAGAAAAATCTCAAATAAACAATCTAACAATGCACCTAAAGGAACTGGAAAAAGAAGAACAAACCAAGCCCAAAATCAGTAGAAGAAGGGAAATAATAAAAATCAGAGCAGAAATAAATGAAATAGACTAATAAAAAATAGAAAAAATTAACAAAACCAAGAGCTGGTTCTTTGAAAAGATAAACAAAATTGACAAACATTTAGCTAGACTCACCAAGGAAAAAAGAGAGAAGGCTCAAATGAGTAAAATCAGAAATGAAAGAGGAGAAATTACAACAGACATCTCAGAAATACAAAAGATTATAAGAGAATACTATGAAAAGCTATATGACAACCAATTCGACAATCTGGAAGAAATGAATAAATTCTTAGAATCATACAACCTTCTAAAACTGGATCAAGAAGAAATAGAGAATTTGAATAGACCAATCACCAGTAAGGAGATCAAAACAGTAATCAAAAACCTCCCCAAAAATAAAAGTCCCGGACCAGACGGCTTCCCTGGTGAATTCTACCAAACGTTCAAAGAAGACTTAATACCTACCCTTCTCAAACTCTTCCAAAATATTGAGGAGGGGGCGAAGCTCCCTAACTCATTCTATGAAGCCAACATTACCCTGATACCAAAACAAGACAAGGACAACACAAAAAAAGAAAATTACAGGCCAGTATCACTGATGAACATTCAATGTAATCCCTATCAATGCAATCCCTATCAAAGTTCCAACAACATTTTTCATAGAAATAATCTCATAGCAAAAATCCTCAACAAAATACTAGCAAATCGCATACAACAATATGTTAAAAAGATTATGCACCATGATCAAGTGGGATTTATTCCAGGTATGGAGGGATGGTTTAACATTCGCAAATCAATCAACGTGATACACCACATTAATAAAATGAAGAATAAAAATCATATGATCATCTCAATAGACGCAGAGAAAGCATTTGACAAGATACAGCATCCATTTATGATAAAAACTCTGAATAAAATGGGTATAGAAGGAAAGCACCTCAACATAATAAAGGCCATATATGAGAAACCCACAGCTAATATCATCCTCAATGGTGAAAAACTGAAAGCTATCCCTCTAAGAACAGGAACCAGACAAGGATGTCCACTCTCACCACTCCTATTTAACATAGTACTGGAAGTCCTAGCCAGAGCAATCAGGCCAGAGAAAGAAATAAAAGGGATCCAAATTGGAAAGGAAGAAGTGAAACTGTCACTATTTGCAGATGACATGATTTTATATATAGAAAACCCTAAAGAATCCACCAGAAAACTTTTAGAAATAATAAATGAATATGGTAAAGTTGCAGGATACAAAATCAACATACAAAAATCAGTTGCATTTCTATACACTAACAACAAAGTAGCAGAAAGAGAAATTAAGAATACAAGCCCATTTACAATTGCAACAAAAAGAATAAAATACCTAGGAATAATCTTAACCAAAGAGGTGAAAGAGCTGTACACGGAAAACAATAAAACATTGCTGAAAGAAATTGAAGAAGACACAAAGAAATGGAAAGATATTCCGTGCTCTTCGATTGGAAGAATTAACATAGTTAAGATGGCCATACTTCCTAAAGCCATCCATAGATTCAATGCAATCCCTATCAAAGTTCCAACAACAATTTTCACAGAAATAGAACAAAAAATCCTAAAATTTATTTGGAACAACAAAAGACCCCGAATAAGTAAAGGAATCCTGAGAAAAAAGAACAAAGCTGGAGGTATCACACTCCCCGATTTCAAAATATACTACAAAGCTATAGTAACCAAAACAGCATGTACTGGCACAAAAACAGACACACAGATCAATGGAATAGAATCGAAAGCCCAGAAATAAACTCATACATCTATGGACAGCTAATCTTTGACAAAGGAGCCAAGAACATACAATGGAGAAAAGAAAGTCTCTTCAACAAATGATGTTGGGAAAACTGGACAGCCACATGCAAAAAAATGAAAGTAGACCCTTACCTTACACCATACACAAAAATTAACTCCAAATGGATTAAAGACTTGAATGTAAGACCTGAAACTATGAAACTTCTAGAAGAAAACATAGGCAGTATGCTCTTTGACATCGGTCTTAACAACATGTTTTCAAGCACCATGTCTGACCGGGCAAGAGAAACAATAGACAAAATGAACAAATGGGATTACATCAAACTAAAAAGCTTCTGCACAGCAAAGGAAACCATCAACAAAACGAAAAGACAATCTAACAATTGGGAGAAGATATTTGCAAACCATACATCTGATATGGGCTTAATCTCCAAAATATACAAAGAACTGATGCATCTCAACAGCAAAAAAACTAACAACCCAATTAAAAAATGGGCAGAAGACCTGAACAGACATTTCTCCAAAGAAGATATACAGATGGCCAAAAGGCACATGAAAAGATGTTCAAAATCATTAACTATCAGGGAAATGCAAATCAAAACTACAATGAGATATCACCTTACGCCCATCAGAATGGCTATAATTAACAAGACAGGAAACAACAAGTGTTGGAGAGGATGTGGAGAGAAGGGAACACTCATACACTGCTGGTGGGAGTGCAAACTGGTGCAGCCACTATGGAAAACAGTATGGAGATTCCTCAAAAAATCAAGGATAGAACTACCATATGATCCAGCTATTCCACTGCTGGGTATTTATCCAAAGAACCTGACAACTCCAATGCATAAAGATACATGCACCCCTTTGTTCATTGCAGTGTTATTCACAATAGCCAAGACTTGGAAGCAACCTTAGTGCCCATCAAGGGACGAATGGATAAAGAAGATGTGGTGTATATACACAATGGAATACTACTCAGCCATAAGAAATGATGAAATCCAGCCATTTGTGACAACATGGATGGACATTGAGGGTATTATGCAAAGTGAAATAAGTCAGAGTAAGAAGGTCAAATACCGTATGATTTCCTTCATTAAGTAGTAGATAATAACAACAACAAACAAACACATAGGGACAGAGATTGGATTGGTGGTTACCAGAGGGGAAGGGGGGAGGGAGGAGGACCAAAGGGATAATTCGGCATATGTGTGTGGTGATTGGTTGCAATTAGTATTTGGGTGGTGAACGTTATGTAATCTATGCAGAAATAGAAGTATAATGATGTACACCTGAAATTTATACAATGTTATAAACCAATGTTACTGCAATAAGCAAAAAATTAAGAAAAAAAAACAAGAAAAGACAACCTAACAATTGAGAGAAGATATTTGCAAACTATACATCTGATAAGGGGTTAATCTCGAAAATATATAAATTACTCATGCATCTCAAAAACAAAAAAACTAACAACCCAATTAAAAAATGGGCAAAAGACCTGAGCAGACATTTCTCCAAAGAAGGTATACGGATGGCCAACAGGTACATGAAAAGATGTTCAAAATCATTAACTATCAGGGAAATGCAAACAAAACTAAAATGAGATATCACCTCACACCCATCAGAATGGCTATAATTAACAAGACAGGAAACAACAAGTTTTGGAGAGGATGTGGAGGGAAGGGAACTCTCATACACTGCTGATGAGAGTGCAAACTGGTGCAGCCACTATGGAAGGCGGTATGGAGATTCCTCAAAAAATTAAACATAGAACTACCATATGATCCAGCTATTCCATTGCTGGGTATTTATCCAAAGAACTTGAAAACACCAATGCGTAAAGATACATGCACGCCTGTGTTCATTGCAGCGTTATTCACAATAGCCAAGACTTGGAAGCAACCTAAGAGCCCATCAAGGGATGAATGGATAAAGAAGATGTGGTATATACACAATGGAATACTACTCAGCCATAAGAAACAATGAAATCCAGCCATTCGTGACAGCATGGATGGACAGTGAGGGTATTATGCAAAGTGAAATAAGTCAGAGGGAGAAGGTCAAATACTGTATGATCTCAATCATTAAGTAGTAGATAATAACAACAACAAACAAACTCATAGAGACAGAGACTGGATTAGTGGTTACCAGAGGGGAAGGGGGGAAGGAGGAGGGTGAAAGGGATAATTTGGCACATGTGTGTGGTGATGGGTTGTAATTAGTATTTGGGTGGTGAACATGATGTAATCTATGCAGAAATAGAAGTATAACGATGTACACCTGAAATTTATACAATGTTATAAACCAATGTTACTGCAATAAACAAAAAATTAAAAAAACAAACAAACAATAAACAAACATTTATTACGTCACAGTATCTTGGAGTAGAAATCCAGGTGCAGCTTGGCTGAGTACCTCTGGCTCAAGCTCTCTCGTGAGATTACAGCCCTGCTGTCAGACTGGGCTTCAGTCTCATCCAAAGTCTTGATTGGTGGAGCATCCACCTTCAAGCCCACATAGGTGGTCTTTAGCAGGATTCAGTTCCTCACATGCTCACGGACTCAGTTCCATGTTGGCTGCTGTCCAGAGGCCTCCCTCAGTTCTCCCTCCATCTGGGCCTCTCCATAGGGCAGCTCACAATATGGCAGCTGGCTTCCCTCAGAGTGAGTGAAAGAGGACACCCAGGATGGAAACCACAGTCTTTTTATAACCCAATCTCAGACATGGTGTCCCACATTTTCTGCCATATTCTATACATTCAAAGCACCTGATCCAGCCCCATGCCATGAGAGAGGGTTACACAGGGGCATAACTACTAGGAGGCAGGGATCACTAATGGCTCTCTTAGAGCCTGTGACAGCAGAGAGGAAGACAAGGGGATTTGAAGTGTCACATAAAATCAATCTAGAAAATTAAAAAGAACACATTTTGCCCAGTTCATTCCATGAGGGCATATCAAATTGACTCAATACACATAGAAACAGGACAAGAAAAGGAAGATTGCATGCATGTCTTATTCATGAGCTTCAGTGCAAAAAACCTGAACAAAGTAGCACAAACCAAATGCAGCAGTGATGACACACCATGGTCAAGGTGGATTTGACCTTGGAACTCAAGAGTGGTTAACATAGAAAAAATATAAACATCAGATATCAAGTTAACCAATTAGAAGAAAAAAGTCATATTATCTAAATAGTTTCAGAAAAAGTATTTCATAATATTCAACTTCCGATTACAATATAAAAAAATCTTAAAATTCTGTTAGCAGGGAATTTCCTTAATCTGATCAATCTATCAAAAAACCTAAGAAAACACCAATCTCTATAGTATAAAAGCATTATCCTCTTATACCTCCACGTTAATGGTTTGCTATGTTCACATATAGCTGTTTCAAAAATAGTAACATTTTTTTAAATAAAGAAAATCCCATCAGTTAACTTTTGCTTTTGCTATAAATGGGAAGAATGTCATTACTTGTTTTTGTCAGGAATCCAGCTTGTGGATTCCAGGGTGAACAGTTCAAAAATCACTGAAAAAATTAAATATTTTTCTCCTTGGTGAGGCAGCTTGAACTGACCAGCAACAGGCAGGGGGGAAAGTAGAGGGTCAGTGGTTCATTCAGTTGAGATCACCTAGGTTCACAAGCTGGAGCTCTTGACGACTAGCTAGAACACCAGCTCCTGTGACAATCAGATGGAAATAATGAACCATTTTGAAAAAAATACACTCACCATTTTTGCCTGCAGATGAAAGGGGTTACCAAAGAGACATGTCATCATTGTGTCCAACAAGCCCAGTGACTTTTCCAGGGGCCCTGCCCAGCCAAGTTCAGCCCACTCTGAACTCCAGCACAAGATGCCCTGTTCTGATCCATCACATGGTGATCCCCAGGGCCATGGGGCCCTCTCTATCCGTGTGAATTTGGTCTTCACCATGCCCAGAGCTATGATGCACCATGGGGGCAAAGTGTGAACGAGATCATCACAAACGGTGCTTACACAGAGGACTCAGGTGGGGTGCTCCACTGTGAGCAGATATCTCCTAAGGCATCAGGAGCTCAGGGAAGGCAGAGGTGAGTGGGATCTGGAGCCACCTGGAGGGTGAGCTTCCCAGAAAGGTGCCACTCTGCTTGCAGACCATGGACAGAGGAGTGTTCTGCCAGAAGAAGACAAGGAGAAAGGGCATGTCAGGCTGTAAGGGTGGCCCAGCTTGTCATCGTTATCATTGTTGAGTATGTTTGTCATTTCTTGGTTGCAAAGCACAGTGTCTAAATAGAGTCAATTTTTATTCCTGCTAATAGGAATTCATCAGATCACAGGCCAAGCTAGGGATTCTCTGCTTCTAGGGCCAAGTCTCAAGCCCTTGACTGGTCAGAAGGAAGCTGGAAGCTGTGTAGGGCCTCTGGAAAAAGCCACTGGGCTTGGCAGGCACCAGAGTGACCTGTCTTGTATTTGTTAGGGTACATTTCTGGGATTTTAAACAATTTATTGATGTCAAATTACATAACACAAAATTAACCATTTTAAAGTGAACAATTCAGTGTCATTTAGTGCACAATGGGGTGCAACCACCACCTCTATCTAGTTCCAAAGCATTTCCATTCCACCAAGTAAAATCTCATGACCCTTAAGTAGTTTCTCTTCTCTCTCTCCTCTCTCCAGCCCCTGAAAACCACCAATCTACATTCTATCTTCTTGGATTTACCCATTCTATATGTTTTATATAAATGGAACCATGTAATATGTGGCGTCTGTGTCTGGATTCTTTCATTTTGGATAATGTTTTCCAGGTTCATCCTTGTTGGAGCACGTGTCAGTACTTCATTCTTTTCATGGATGAATAATATTCTACTTTCTGTATATACCACAATTTCTTTATCCATTCATCCACTGATTTGTGTTGTTCCACCTTTTGTCTATTGCAATTAGTATGCTGTGAACATGAAGATATATGTGTTTGTTTGAGAAAATGTTTTCTGTTCTCTTAGGCGTATACTCAGGAATGGAATTTCTGGGGCATATGGTAATTCGACGTTTAACTTTTTGAGGCCTTGCCAAATTATTTTCCACAGTGGCTGCACCATTTTATATTCTCATCAGCAATGTCTGAGGGTTTCAATTTCTTCACATTGTCTCCAAAACTTATTATATTCCTTTTTTAAAAATAGCTATCGTATGGGCCGGCCTTGTGGCTTAGTGGTCAGGTGTGCACGCTCCGCTACTGGCGGCCCGGGTTAGGATCCTGGGCGCGCACCGATGCACTGCTTCTTTGGCCATGCTGAGGCCTCGACCCACATCCAGCAACTAGAAGGATGTGCAAATATGACATACAACTATCTACTGGGGCTTTGGGGGGAAAAAAAAGGAGGAGGATTGGCAATAGATGTTAGCTCAGAGCCGGTCTTCCTCAGCAGAAAGAGGAGGATTAGCACGGATGTTAGCTCAGAGCTGATCTTCTTCACACACACACACACAAAATAGCTATCGTAGTGCTTGTGAAGTAGTAAAACTTTCCAGGATTTTGACTTTGTGCCACTATATGGTTAAGAATCTGTGAGAACATGCCAGAGCTAGATGGAGACAAGGAGAGAGTGTGGCTGAGAATCTGGCCCAGCTGTCCTCTGAGCTCTCTATGGACTCCAGGGACATCTGTGCTGTCTGTTGTATAGACAGAAGACAGGTAGGGATCCACAGAACGTGACTGATATATAGGAATTGTGTGAGGTATATAAACTCTCTCAGCCTCAGTTGCCCTAATCTATAAAGTGAGCATTAACAATTATGTTTTTCCTTCCCAAAGAGCCCAGAGCAGACCAGCCGTAACCCATGACCTGTAGGTGCTTGGGGCCTAGATTTGCAAGTCTGGCTCATGGTGGCTTTGACTGAAGAGAACATGTGATATTGCCCAGCCAGGCTCTTGATCTTTGGAAGGCTCTCCATAAATGTTCACCCAATATGAACACATCAACGGTTCAACTAGTGGCTGAGAGAGGAGAAAAATTATAATTTAACCACAGATTGCGTAATGTATTTTCTTTTAGCAAGAGGAGGAGATGTGAGTTCAAGTTTTAGTTGAAAAAATAATTAAAAGATTGGGAGTATAATGAGTGTGGACAGTTTACCTTTTTCCTTCTTACTGATAGTGTTTAAATGACTCTTTTTACCACCTGCTGTGTAGGAGCCACTGAGGTCACAAATGTTCAGAGACTTAATTTCCTGTATTCTAATTGGGCTGGTGGTGCCTGTCCAGCTGTGTGAGCACAGGGCCCTGAGCAGGACAATGAAATCCCACCTTTCCTCGCCCTTGTGGGATCTCAAAGACCCTCTTGGTTGAAATCCCTTCCACTATCCTCCTCCTAGCCAGGGGCTGAATCTGTTTCTAAACAGTCCACAAGTTGCTCACTTTGTAGGCAGAGAAAAGGCAAATCTCAAAGGAACCAAAAACAAGAGTATAGAGAACTAATTCCCTCTTCACTGATAGGGTGTGTTTATAAAATTCAGTCAGGATTCCCAGACAGGGCCAAGACTAGGGCAAGGAGAGTGAGGCATTCCACTAGAGCACAAAACTGGCAAAAATCTTAGTAATCATGATAAACGATACACTAATCAATATTTTTAAAACTCAATATTAATGCAAAAAATCTATGAGGGACAAAATATCAAAATTTTCAATAAAGATGTGATTAGTAGGTTATTTTTACTTATATACTAGATTTCATCTAGTTAATGACACATGTGCTGCAGTGTTTAGAGTCAAAGTGTTCTAACTCTGCAAGTTACATCGAAATGAGTAAAAATAAAATGGGTTGATGAATGGATAGAGGGGTGGATAGATAGGTGATAAAGCAAATGAAGCAAAATGCTAATTGTTCAATCTAGATGGTAGGTAAATAGGCGTTACTTAATTTCTTCCATCTTTTTCTTCACAGTTTCTGTATTTAAGAATGGTCATTAAAAATTTTGGGAAGCAATAACTAATAACATTTTTTAAGAACTTAAACATCTTTCAAACTTTCCCCTCTCCTCACTCCCCTTCATCCTGCCCTAGTCAGACCCTCATCATCTCCGACCTCGACAATAACCACAGCCTCCTGGCTGATCTCCTTACAGAGGGCCACCTTTGCACATCTGATCAGGGCGCTCTGGAATTTGATCCCTCCCTCAGTCCCTTACTGCCTATGCCTCCCACAGGTGGCAGGTGACCATGCCCAGCTCTGTTCCCAGTGTCCCTCCTCAGAACCCATGCTGTGTCAGACTTTGCAGGTCCCTGCACGCCCCATGCTCCCCACTTTTGCTCAGGCTGCTGTGCCTGCCTTTTTCTCTCCCGAAAGCCTCCTCAACTTTAAGATTCCTTGAGAAACTTAAACACGGTGGAGTGAACAAATGCATTTACTTCTGAAGCCACCAGTAAAATACACTAAGGGACTTCCTTAAGAGGCGTAAATCCACAGGGACAAAGACAACCAAAGGGGAGATAAGAGCCACCAAATGTTTGAACCCAGCAACTAGAGGTATCCAGGAGTCATCGCAAGCTCTTCATGTCATACACCTTTCTAAGTACTCTCCTTAGTTCTCAGAATAACTGTATGTGGTCAGTACTCTTATTATCACCCCCTTTTTAAAGGCACAGAGAGGTTAAGTCAGTTGGGCAATGTCCTACATCCACAGAGCCAGGATGTTAACTTTGGTGGTCTGGCCTCAAAGTCTATGCCCTTGAGATGAAGACATGGCAGAGCAAAGAAAGCTGAAGCTGAAGACCACAGCACTTGTGAGACCAGAAGCAAGCAGAACCATGCTGTGGGAGCCCAATAAGACTCAGGAACTGTATGCACTAGGGACCTCTGAAATTGAAAGTTGTAAGTGAGGCTGAAAATGGAACACTCTTTAATGTCTGTATAATAAAGAGTTAGACTTCCAGATTCTCTCCTGTACTGAGTTGAACAGTATTCTCCAAAAATTCGTGTCCATCAGTAACCTCAGAACATAGTCTGATTTGGAAATAGGCTCTTTACAGATTAATTGCTTAAGATGTAGTCATACTGGAGTATGTGGGCTCCAATTCAATGGCTGGTGTGCTTATAAGAAGAGACACAGTGACACACACAAGGAGACAGCTGTGTGAAGATGGAGGAAGAGATTGGAGTGATTCTGCCACAACCCAAAGAACACCAAGGATTGCTGTTAACCACCAGAAGTTTTGAAGAGGCATGGAGCAAATTCTCTCTCAGAGCCTCCAATAGGAAGTAACTCTGCCAACACCTTGGTCTTGGACTTTTGGCCTCCAGAACAGTGAGGCAGTAAATTTCTGTTGTTTTAAGCCACCCAGTTTGTGGTACTTTGTTATGGTCACTTCTGCTACCCTACAGAAGACTGAGGGACTATTCTCTGTACTGTTGAACTGGACAGATGCTGGGTAGGGGAGTCCTGGAAGAGAGGAGGATGAGGATGGTGGAGTGAATGTGGGAGGAGCCGTGACATTTCCTTCACTCTCTGCCTCCAGGACAGAAGACCAGACGATTCCTCCATGGGAAGTTGCACAGCCCAAAGGATTTACAGATCTTGATATTCTGGGTGTCTCTAGCCAGATGGCTGTAGACAAAAGCCCACCATGGATAATTCCCACACCCTCTCACATACAAGCAGACCAGCAAGGACCAGCCTGCATTCAAGAGAATGAGCAAAACAAACAGAGACAGAAACTCAAAGGAACAGAAGGAATGCAGGAGGAGGAAGAGAGCTGCAGAACACCCATAGTGGCCTGAGAGCTGTCCTCATGCGAAATTAGAACAGAGAGAAAAAAGGAATTCTTAGAAATAAAATAATGTAACAGAAGATGTAACATTCTGTAGAAAGGTAGGAAGGTAAAGGTAAGTAGGTCACTCTAAAACAAAATAAAGAGATAGAAATGCGAGAGAAAAAATAAGAAAATTAGACTATCATTCCAAGAGTTCCATCATTTGACCAATAGGGGTTTCAGAACAGAGGACAGAAAAAATGAAAGAAATAATTCAAGAAAATTTCCCAAAACCAAAGGCCAATACACTGATTCATCCAATATGGTAGGATCCTGCCTACATGTGACTAGTTAAATTTAAATATAAATTAATTAAAATTAGATAAAATCAGAAATGCAGTTCTCTGGTCACATTAGACATGTTTTTTGCTTGTTTGTTTGTTTCTTTTTTGCTGAGGAAGATTAGCCCTAAGCTAACAACTTTTGCCAATCTTCCTCTTTTTGCTTGAGGAAGATTCACACTGAGATAACATCTGTGCCAATCTTCTTCTGTTTTGTATGTGGGTTACCTCCACAGCATGGCCGCAGACAGGTGGTATAGGTCTGTGCCCAGAAACTGAACCCAGGCCGCCAAAGCGGAGCACCAAACTTAACCACTAGGCCATGGGTCTGTCCCCTAGGCATGTTTCTGAAAGCTACAGAAGATGCCCTCTACCAAAACCAGGGAGAAAACCAAGAAAATAAACCCACTGAATCCAGAAACGGGTAATTCAGAGAGGTGAGTAGAATGCCAGGGATGATGGCTCTGCAGATGCCACCACAGCAAGCAGCCTGGACTAAGGCAAGGAGAGATCCCTGGAGGGCTTGAACTTAGAGAGAATGGAGTTACACTTCCGGTGAAAAATGGATGATAGGGACAGAGAAAACTCATCGAATTACAAAAAGGAATTCTTGATTCCAAGGAACATGAAAATTCGTCAAGAACGAAATGGAAGCATAGAACTGTATATGACTCAACTGTGAATAATAAGTACTTAAGTCATACAGATGCAGACACTGCATAGAAATTCAATTCTTGTCCCTGTTTTGGGAAGGCAGGAAGAGAGTGTGAGGCAAAGTGGATATCAGAAACCTAAAATCTCATCTTCCAGAGCAATCAAGAAACAGTAATATAAGCATGTCTTTTAACGACACAGCAACAAACACCAGAAGAAACTACTAAACATGTTGAAAGTGGATTCTGGAGGGAAAAATCAGAGTAGGGATCAAGCAGGACAAGGCACCCTCAGTTTTGTTATAAACCTTCTAGGACTGTTTGATGTTGTGAAGCATGTACATCTATAAATTTTATTTTTTTAATAAAGTTTTTAAAGCCTCAGATTAGGTGTCAGCTTTTCCCAACCCCTTTGGAGACAAGGACTCTTTCTCTGAACTCCCAAAGCACTGGGGCTGACCTCCCGCCATATTGAATTGGTCTGTTTATGGGTCTGAATTTTTCCCACTAAACTGAGCACAGAGTGGTGCTCAGGAAATGCCTGTGGATCTAAACAGAAGCCTGACAAGAACCCTGACCTCCCAGGAGTGTTTAAGGTTCAGATGAACCTCCTGATAGCAGGTGTTGCGAAATCCCCAAGTGCCACAAGGGTGAATGGTGCCAGTGGGAGTCCACTGGTGTTTCCAATATATGTTTCACATATAGCCATGAGATGTTTTTACTGAAGGCCTATTATATGCTTATCAGCATCCCTAAGGTGACATCAGTGGGGCAAACACTAGCCTTAAAGGCCACCCCTGTCCTTTGTGGGCCTCCTGGGCTCCATCCCAGCTGGGGGACTAATGAGGGTGTTTGGAAACAGCACAGCATAATGGTTAAGCCACAGGTCTGGAGGGGTCCGGCTTACCCAGCTTCCTCACCTTGGGCAAGTCATTAACCTCTCTGTGCCTCAGTTCTCTCAGAGGGCTGTTAGAAGTATTAAATGAGATATTATAAAATTAAAGCTTTGTACTCACACACTGAGACTTCTTCCAACTCTCTGCTTCTTTCATTTCATCTTTGTCCATCAGTCAACTGTTTTATGGTACCAACTGCAGAAATGAGACATATAGCACTTGTTAAAATGTACACAGATACTCAAAGAAAATGTATCTTTTTAACTTTTCGTAATTGAGATCATCATCCGCATGAGACTCTAACCAGGATGGGATTGAGGAGGGAGAGTTTCTTGCTGTCAGAAAACAACTTCTGGGTCTCATTTGGGTAATGGGCTTTTTTGAGTTTGGTCTTTCTGATACACCCCCTTCTTCCTCTGGTCCTCTTAGGATGTGGTAGGGATGTCTGGGGGAATAACTTATGTGAATGAGAAAGTGGGCTCAGACCCTACCCCTGCCCTGGGCCCTACAGGTGACACCTGCCCCCTGCCTCTCGTTCTGCAGAGGGTCCTCGAGTATTCATTGCTGCAGTGCTGATTCTATCAGGCCTGAGAGTCACCTCTGCTGACCTGGCCCTTCTCACTGGCACCCAGGTCCCAGCCCCACCCTCCACCTGCCTTGATGAGAGTGCATACTCACTGCTGTGGATCCCCTTAGCCCTCCTGTGACAGCCACCAGCAGGCCAACAGGCTCTCTCCTCAGATCCTATTATAGGCTGAATTGTGTCCCGTCCAAATTTATACACTGAGGTCCTAACCTTCAGCACCTCAGAATGTGACTGTAGTTGGAGACAGGGCCTTTAAAAAGGTAATTAAGGTTAAATGAGGTCATATGGGCGAGTGCTACTCCAATTTGACTGGTGTTCTCACAAAAAGAAGAGATTAGAACACAGACACACCTGTAGGGAAGACAGTGTGAAGACCAGGGAGAACACAGCCATATGCAAGCCAATCAGAGAGGCCTCAGAAGGAATCATCCTTGCTGACACCTAGATCTTGGAATTCCAGCCTCCAGAAAAGTGAGAGAATAAATTTCTGTAGTTTAAGCCACCCAGTCTGTCATACTTTGTTTTGGCAACCCTAGAAAACTAATACAGATCCCTTCTCTTTCCCACATAAGGGGACTTCTGGGCCCCTGTCACCACAGTGGGAACAGAAGGTGCCTGTAGGCAAGTACTGGAGGTCACCTCGGCTTTCTGCAAACCTTGCCCTGTTTGCACAGCTCCACCTCAGACATCCCTGTGCAGACCTGGGCTCACTCTACTCAGCAACCTCCCCTCACACTGAGATGTCTGAATGAGGGACCTCAACACCCCACCTTCCCTTCAGCCTGTATGACCTTCCCTCCAGGGTGGAAGCTGCAGGGCAGATCCCAGGTTAACCTCACTCCTACCACGGAGGCCTGCAAGGCCCCGAGCAAGGCACGAGTCTGAGGCCCACTTTCCTATTCCCATTAGTCCTACCCCCTCCCCATATACCTTGACATCATCTTAGAAGATCAGGGAAAGCAAGAGGAATCACCAAGAGCTCAGGTTACCCAAATGAGACTGAGAAGCTGCTGAATAAGCACATTAAGGTGTGAAGTGGACAATCCAGTTCCCATGTCTGGCCTGTAGTTCCACTTTTCTGTGCTTTCACCTTTCATAATAAGCCCTGGGAACACCCAAAGAGGTCAGACCTGCATGCCCAAAAGCATGGCAGTTATGTATGGAGCAGGCCAGAAGGGAAGTCATTGTGAGTGGGGACAAAGTGCTCTAGCCAGAACTCCCTGATTCCTCTCTCTCGCTCACTGCCAACTTCAGTCTGTCATTAAGGCCTGTCCATTTCTCCCACTGAATGCATCCCTGGCTGTCTGCCTCCCAACACCTCCATGGGCATTACCCTGTCTCCCACTGCCATCATGTTTCACTTGAATTCCTGGAGTGGCTCCCAACTAGCCCCCCACTTCCACTCTGCCCCCTGTCAGCCAATCTCCACACTGCCACTGCAGAGAAAGTGCATTGCCTCCCTCTCCTGCTAAAGACACTCCAGTGGGTTCCTGATGCACTTAGTAAAAGTCAGACTCCTGCCATTGGCCCCCAGGTACCTGCCCACCACTCCAGTCTCACCTCCTTTACCACCTGCATCACCCATCACCCTCCAGCCACATGGGCCTTCTGTCCTTGTCTACAAAGCTAAGACCTTCCCTGCCTCAGGGCCTTTGCACTTGCTGTTTCCACCACCTGGAATGCTCCTTCCCTCACTGGTCATGAGATAGGCACCTAATTCTTCATGTCACAGCTTAAAATACCTCCTCCTCAGAGATGCCTTCCCTGACCCTCCAAGCTAATTGGATCCCCTGTTACTTGTGATCTCAGCACTTCCTTCATTTCTTTCTTGGTGCTTAAGTAATATATAACTACTGTGTTTGCCTTCTTGTTGGCTGTCTCTCTCCCCACTAGGATGTGATCCTCCCGAGGGCAGGAACCCCATCTGTCTAGTTTTCTCTCTTATCCTCAACACTGAAATAGTGCCTGGAACACAGTAGGAGTTCAACAAATATTGGTTGAATAAATAAAAATTCTGGAATGCTATGGACCATAGGCAAGATACTCCAGATGGCTCCAGGCTGCTTTCACAGAACCTAATACCTCTTAGAGTGACTGATGCCCGGCACAGCCAGTTCTCCTGGGAGGGCATTTCCTTTCTTCACTCTGAATGAGTGGGCTCCTCAGCTGACCCCAAGGTTTCACATCTCTGCAAGAAATGGAAACTTTTTCTGTTGATTCAGCACCCATCACTCCCTTTGGAGGGCAACTTAATAGGAGGTGAAAAGTTTGAAGCGTTCCCAAACAGAATCATCATGCCTGAACCTGATGTGACCTCCCCTGTGGAAAGTCACAAAGATGCCTGTGCTCCAGTAACCCTTACTGGGAGTGCGGCCTCAGGCATGGTTCTGCAGGAGCAAAGTGCTCCTTGGCTGATATGTACTACACAGCAGGAACTATTCAAAGTGCCTTATGTGTCTAACTCATTGAATCCCTAAATAACTCTATAAGGTGGATATTATTAGTATCCTTATTTTACAGATGAGGAAGCTAAAGCATATAGAGCGGTGAAGGAACTGCCCCACATCACACAGCTGGTCTATGTGGAGTGTGACTCAAACCCAGGCCACTGGACTCCAGAGCAAGAGCTCAGGACCAAACTACCATCTGCATAAAAGTGATCCTTGTGGCAGTATTTACAGCAGTGAAAATATGGACACAAGTCTCTTTACTCCACTCGCTTTCACCTATTGCCAAAAAAACCCCTTGAAATGAAGTCCAGGGTCTTTTGACTCCCTGACCACTACTTTTCCTTTCTCAGATTCTTGACTCTCTTTAGGGCTTCTTTTCCTTCCCCAGGTAAATCTAGCCCTGTGTTGTCCAGTACAGCAGCCACTGGTTATAGAGCACTTGAAATCTGGCTGCTCGGGATTGAGATTTACTATAAAGTATTATATGATTTTACCGGATTTTGAAGATTTAGTATTAAAAAATGTAACATTTCATTATTAATTTTTATATTGATCATGTTGAAAATGATAGTCTTTTGGATATATTGTGTTAAATAATATATGAGAATAAATTATATTTCTTCCTTTCTATGTTTTAATATGTCTACTAGAAAATTTAAAATATGTTTGTGGTCCAAATTGGGCATATGCTCACCCCTAACCTGGTCATTTTGATGCTGATGGCAAGGCCTGGCATATCTGCCCAATCCTGGAGCAGGAGAATGGGGTCCATCTCTTGATAATACATGGACTGGGAGTAGGAGAGGAGTGGTTCCCAGAAGAAGGGAGAATGAAAGCTAACAGGGAAAATCAACAGATGTGGCCAAACACAGTCTCTCCCTTTCTTTTACTTCAATCCTCTGAGCTAGCTTGAATAGACTATATGCATGCCGCCTACCACACACACACAGAGAAAGATACGTGGTAGTCTCTTTCAAGTTGCAAAATATGGAGATATGCTTAGGTGACCTTAGGTGATGGAAGTTTATTTCAAGGATACATGGAAATGTGAAGAGACACAAAATATCAATTATATTGGAAAAGATGCCTCTGGCTTCAAATAATAGACAAACAATAGTGATATAAGCAGCAGCAAGTACGTTGAAGTATCTCCCAAAATAAAGAGTCTGGAGGTAGATAGTGCCAAGATTGGTGCAATGATGTCATCAAAGACAAAATTCCTTTAATCTTTCAACTCTGTCATCCTCAGAGTATCTCCCATCATGGCTATAACATGTCTGCCGCTGCTCTGAGCATCACATCTTCACATGAAAATGGGAAAAGATAGGAAGAGAAGGAAGGAGTAGAAGGAGTTCTCTCCTCATACACTTTTCTCTTATCATGGAGGAAAATATTTCCCAGAAGGCCTGAGATTTCCTTTTTGTGTCTCATTGGCTAGAACTGGCTCACATGTTCACTCCTAGACTAATCACTGGCAAAGAGGATGATGGCAATGTTTGGCTTTGAACAGTGATGACCCTTCCCCTATTGATTTTGCCACTCAAACGAAATTTCTGTTTAAGTCATCCAGCTTATGGTAATTTGCTATGGCAGCCCTAGGGCACTAATACAAGTGTCATCCAAACCTGCTGTGGCAAAAAGGGCCTCAAATAAGATTCACTTCCAGTGAGCACAGGTTCACCTCTGAACTTCTTGGTAGAGTTAATTCATTAGAGAGCCGCAGCTCTCAAGGGAGAGAAAATATTGTCATCTCAGGAAGTGCCAGCTTAGTACCAAAGAGCTCCAAATAATAGGAGCAACCACAGGTGAGGTAAGCTTATGATTCTCAAGTCATATTAGCAAAACATGGGAAAAGAAAGTCCCAGGAGAGTAGGAGGGGAGTGGGGTATTCGAGGAAGGAAGAAGTCATGCACTCAACAACCCATTCCTCTTGCTTAACACAGCCTTGAGAACTTTTGGGTAGAATAATCATAGGAAAAATAGTCTCTCCTTATAAGAACTCACAATCTAGTTAGAAAAATGAGAATCAATTAACTTGATTAACAGTAGTTTAAAGCTAGAAAAGATATTAGAAATCAGTCCACTGTTGTCCAGATTCCTTCGTTCAGCCAACTGTATGTGTTAAGTGCCTGTTCTTTGCCTCCTCTGTTCTTGGAATTTGAGAACAACATGATCAAAAAAGTCTAGGCCCTCCAAGGGTTTGCATTAAAGAAACAAGAGGTAGATGGTAAACAAACAAAATAGATTGTGCTCCGAAGAGCAATGATGAAAATAAACCAGGGCAAAATGATGGGAAGTGATGGAGGGTAGCTCAGGATAGTTAGTCATCAGAAACCTCTCTGAGGATATCATGTTTGTGCTGAGTCTTGAATGACAAGAAAGAACAATGAGAGTGTGCAGTAAAGGGGTAACTCAGTAGGCCGGAGTTGTCCAAACCCTGCACATTCCAAAGAAAGGACTGACTCTGACCAATTCCAGAGAGATAACCTCTAAGCTCTTGGAATATGCTGTTGTCTTTGTATATCCAGGGCCATGGGCCATACCACATAGTTTATGCCAACAATGTGAATTATGGTGGGGGTCTTGGGCCATGCTGCATCAGTTTGATCATTGGATGTGCCGAAGACTGAATAACTAAGGTCAGCCACGTGGGTGCTCTATGCTTATATGACCAACCCTCAATAAAATCCCTGGACTGCAAGGCTTGAGTAAGCTTTCCTTGTTGGCAAAACATCACATGTGTTCTCACACATCATTGCTTGGGATAATTAAGGGCTGTCTCTACAACTCCATGGGGAGAGGAAACTGGAAGTTTGGATCCTATGTGCCTTTTACCTTTGCTGATTTTAATCTGTATCCTTTTGCTGTAATAAACCATAACCATGAGCATAAAAGCTTTACTGAGTTTGGTGAGGTCTTAAGCAAATCATTGAAGCTGAGGGTGATCTTCCAAACCCTGAAGAGAGAGAAACTGGATAAAAAACATCCCATGCAAAAAGGATAGCTTGTGCAGAAACTCTGAGATGAGAATGCAAATGGGATATAGACCAAGAAAACCAAGGGATCTGCCCAAGGTCACACATTGATGTGCAGGATGAACTGAACCTGGTGCTTAGGTCTGCTGACCCCCACTCAGTGTTTTTCCTCTGAAGCCACATGGAAGGGTAGAAATGGGACAGGCTTAGGAGTCACACAGACATAGTTTCAAATCCTGGTTCTACCCTTATTAGCTATGTCACCTAAGGAATCTGTCTAACCTCTCTGAACCTCAGCATCCTTAGCTCTAAAAAAGCTTTGATGCATATTTCATGGCTTGTGTGAAAACTAAATGAGATAATGCATGTAAAAATCCTGGTACATAATAGGGCTCTTTGCATATATGCACCCCAAAAGGAGACCCTGAAACAAATGTTTGCATGTAAATAATTAATTAAGGAGGTAATCCCAAAAAGCATTTTGAAAGGATGGAGAAGTAACTCAAGGAAGGTAGGAACACAAATACAGTGTATGTTCATGAGCAGGTCACTGTTGTGGGAAAGTAGAGCACCATCCCACAGGGAATCTTCAGATCAACTATGAAGAATGTGCCTCAGAATTGTGTCGAGGTAAAAGGAGGCTGGGATGTTTTCCTATCTCTTAATTGTGCAGGATATCTCCTTTGGGCATTAACAACATAGTACTTCTTGCCTATCTCTGAGGGAGCCAAGCACATGCCAGTGGACACAGAGCATCCCCTGTCTCTGAAGCACAGGAACCTATCAGCATGGAAATTGTCTGCAGGGATATGTGAGGGCACCAAAGCATCCAATACAGGCACATCTGAATATTAGTTTTCCTCCCCTTTTCTCCTTTTTGCCTGGAACATATAACCACAAAGTTCTCAGAATAATGAAATTAATAGATAATGAGTTGAAAATCTTGATAGAAATAAAATTGTTTTCACTTCCCCATCATCAAGCACCATACCTGGCAAGAGAGCTTAGAAAGACTTACTTATCCAACTGCATGACAGCGAGGGTCTTTCTATGTTTAGCCTTCCATCTTGGCCTGCTAACTGCTGATGCCACCCCATCTCTTGTTTCAGAGACTTCTACAAGCCACTCTCGAGGGCTTGCAGCTCTCTCCATGGAGTCTGGCAGAGTCCTGGGTTGGAACAGAGGACATGTATAGAGGGAAGAAAGATAGAACAGGAAGGAACAGGGCAGAGCTTGAGTGAGCACTCCAAGATCAGCCAGAGGTTGAGTCTGACATTCTGGATCAGCTCTTTTCAAGCAGGAGCCACCACTACAGGTGGAAAACAGATGTCAGAAGATGACGATACCAAGTGGACAAGGCCAGGCCTCCCATTGGCTTCACTCAGAGAATCTCTGTAAATTAAGGCTAAGCATTACTGTTAAGAATATGGTCAAGGGCCACAGAGGATCACTGAGTCACAGAGTGACCTATAGAAGGGGGCATTAGAGAAAGCAGAGAGTGGAAAGCAGGAAACAGCCAGATCAGACCAGACGTGAGATTATGGAGGAAAGGATGGGACAATTGGAATAACTTTGTTGGGAGGAAGTCATCGCAGGAGTCTGGACCACAGGGTCCCACTACAATCTGTCATTCAGTCACTTGACCATGAGCAAGATCCTTCCACTCTCAACTCCCTATCTGTCACATAAGGAGGCTGGACTCCATGTTGTCCATGCCCAGGTACTAGGAGTCCATGAGCTAAATTCAAAACTTCCAAAGTTGCAGAAATAGAGAGAGGAGGAGACAGGGGTGTTGGCAGAGATCAGTGTCCAGATGGAATATGTTGCAACTCAAATCAAGTCACCAATGATGACACACATCTCGTGTTTTCCTTCAGCACTGCCTCACTTGCAAAATCCTTGTTGAATATTAAACAATAGCCTCGACTCGCCACATGAACTTCAGGAAGTTCAGTTATAATCAGACTGGTTAAGGTAGGTTGAGAATATCAATTCAGCTCACTCTCAGGAACACACTATTGTGGGGCAACTCTACTCCCTTCCACTAAAACACAAGATTTCTTTGGCTGCTTAAATTCTCCCAGAATATGGACTTTGAAGCAGAACCTAAAAGGTGGTAAATTGTATGTCCAGACAACATAGTGGGGATCAGGTAGTACAAGGCGGCACTAGTTTTGTTGTAAACATTGTAGGAGTATTTGATGTTTTAAAGCATATACCTCTATAAATTAGATTTTTTGTTCTTGGTAAAGAAGATCGGCCCTGAGCTAACATCTTTTGCCAATCTTCCTCTTTTTGCTGAGGAAGATTGACCCTGAGCTACCATCTGTGTCCATCTCCCTCTATTTTGTATGTGGGATGCCACCACAGCATGGCCTGATGAGCGGTGCATAGGTTCATGCCCAGGACCCAAACTGGTGAACCCCGGCCACTGAAGTGGAGCACACAAACTTAGCCACTATGCTGCTGGGCCTGTCCCTAAATTTGATTTTTAAAAGTAAATTTTCCAAGTTTCAGCTCAGAGGTGACATCAGCATCATGGCTGAATGATTTATTTCCTTTGTCTCTCCCCTTTAAGTTACAATCAATCAGAAATCTATTGACCAACAAAGGACTCTCTACACAGCACAACAGAACACCTAAGAGATTCCTGCATCTGTATATCTGAAGGCAGGTGGACTGGAACTCTGGGAGGCAGTGAAACTAGGGGAACAGTGCCCACGCTTTCCACCAGCAGTGGTGATCCATAATGTGGCACTAGCATGAGCACCTGTGAACAGAAACTACAGAAGCAGACACAGCACTCATGGCTTAGCCCCTGCACCCCCAGCAGTGGTAGGTGGTGCACATGTGGATTCAGGACACAGAGCAGAGCCAGTTACCCAGCCTCTTCCCCTCCCCCAGCAGTGGCCTGGTCTCTCCGACAGTGGGGACTGTATACAAAACACGAGTTTTACTGTCTGGAGTGGGGCGCCCTGACCAGAGTTTTCAAAACAAATTGGGCGACCCCAGGGACCAGAGGCTGCATGAGTGAACAGCAATGGTGATCACTCCATGCTTAGCTGTTACCCCACTTCTAGCAGTTGCAGGTGGAACCAGTGACCTGAGACTTCAGGAACCACATGAGAACCGGAGGCCATGCCCCTAGTGGCAGTACCCCCAATACCGGCTCTACAATCAGCATGTGCTGTATACAAGGCCCCAGATCCCCAGGTCTCCAGGCCCCCAGCAGTGATGATGATAGCAGTAAACCTAGCATCCCTAGAGTGGTGCAGCCAAGATCCCCAGACCACACAGGAACAGAAGCAGATGTTGCATGGGGCAGCAGCATCTGATCCTGTGGAGAGCACACAGAGAGCCAGTGGGGGAACACAAGAGTCAGGCAACCCTGGAAGTAGCTGAAGTGCTTTCAGCCTGGTGATCCTGGTGCTGACATCTGAGACTGCAGTGACGTTGTAAGCAGCAAGGCACCAGCAACATCAGAGGCACAAGCAGTACAAAGAGGGCATTGATGTTGCCTCTAGCAGAGGCAGTGAAGGGGGAAAGTGAAGGCTCTCAAATACAAGCAGAAGCAGATCAGAACCAAAGTAACCTAAGCTATATTCAAACAACAAAGGTGGTTACTACAACAAATGTGCTGGCAGAGGATCAACTTATCAAGTACCATGAAGAACTACAGTAACATATCCCAACAGAAAGAGAATGACAGCTCTACAGAAACCAAACTTGAAGTTGCAGAAGATTACAATCTAACTGGCAGAGAATTGAAAATAGCTGTCATAAAGTAACTCAACGAGTTACAAGAAAACTCAGAAAGATAGTTCAATGAGCTCAGGAATAGAATTAATAAACAGGAGTACATCACCAAAGAGATTGAAACTCTAAAAAAAAAAACCAAAAAACCAAAAAACAACCCCCCTCACATACAGACATTCTGTAGATGAGGAAAACAATTAGTGAAATGAAAACTAAAGTATAAAGCATTAAAAATAGAGCAGACCATATGGAAGAGAGAATTATTTAGCTCAAAGATAGAAATAGAGAAATGATTCAGGCAGAAGAAGAGAGAGAACTAAGATTTTTAAAAAATGAAGAAATTTTATGAGAAATATCTAGCTCAATTAGGAAAAGTAGCATAAGCATAACAGGTATCCCAGGAGAAGAGACAGAGAAAGGAGCAGAGAGCTTATTCAAAGAAATAGTACCAGAAAAACTTCCCAAACCTGTGGAACAAACTTGACATATAAGTACATGAAGCTAATAGAACTCCTAATTATCTCAAAGCAAAAAGACCTTCTCTAAGGTGTATAATATTAAAACTGTCAAAAGTCAATGAAAAAGAAAGAATATTAAGGGCAGCCAGAGAGAAGAAAATAACCCACAAAGGAACCCCCATCAGACTATCAGCAGATTTTTCAGTAGAAATTCTACAGGCTAGGAGAGAGTAGAACAATGTATTCAAAATATTGAAAGATAAAAGCTATCAGCCAAGAATACTCTATCCAGCAAAGTTATCCTCCAGATTGAAAGCAGAAATAAAAGCTTTCCCAGACAAACAAAAGCTGAGGGAGTTTATCATGACTACACCAGCCTTACAAGAAATGTTGAAAGGAACCCTCCTACCTGAAACAAAAAGGCAAAGGTTTGCAAAATTTTGAGCAAGGTGATAAATAGACAAAATCAGAAAATTGCAACTCTATATAAGAATAGGTTAGTAATACTTTAAACCATAAAGGCTAAATTATAACATAAAGGATACAGGGAAAGGAAGCATCAAAAAGAACTATAATCACTTCAATTTGCTCACAGACTTACGACACAAAAAAAGAATAACTTATGACACAAAAACAGAGAAGTGAAAGAAGGAAAGAATGGAACGTGCAAAAGATAATGGAGATAAAATGTTATCAACAGAAAAAGGAATATCTTATCTATGAGATCTTTTATGCAAACATCACAGTATCTAAAAAACAAAAAATCAGAGCAGAGTCACAAATCGTAAATGAAGAGAAAACTGAGAAAACCATCATATAAAAGTACCAAACTGAAATGGCAGACAGAAATACAAGATAAGAGAAACAATGGAAACATCGGACAACTGGAAAACAAAAGATAAAATGTCAGTATTTAGCCCTCATATATCAATAATCACTCTAAATGTAAGTGGATTGAATTCACAAATCAAAAGACACAGAGTGGCTGGATGGATTAAAACCAAGACCCAAAAATATGCTGCCTCCAGGAAACACATCTCAGCTCAAAAGGCAAACATCTGCTGAGTGAAGGGATGGAAGTTGATATTCCAATCAAATGGCAACCAAAAGGAAGTGGGTATAATAATACTTATACCAGACAAAATAAACTTCAAGCCAAAAAAGATAACAAGAGATAAATATTGTACATTACATAATGATAAAAGGGACATTCCACCAAGAAGACATAACACTTAATAATATATATGCACCTAACATAGGAGCACCAAAGTATATAAAGCAACTATTAACAGACCTAAAGGGAGAAATTGACAGCAACACAATAATATTAGGGGACCTTAACACCCCACTTACATCAATGGATAGATCATCCAGACAGAAAGTCAAGAAGGAAACAGTGGCATTAAATGATACACTAGATCAGATGGACTTAATAGATATATATAGAACATTCCAGCCAAAAACAGCAGAATACACATTCTTCTCAAGTGCACGTGTAATATTCTCAAAGATAGACCATATGTTGCCGTAAGTTGGCAAGCCTCAATAAATTGAAGAAGATTGAAATCATATCAGGCATCTTTTCTGACCATAATGCTGTGAAACTAGAAATCAACTATAAGAAAAAAGCTGGGAAAGTCAGAAATATGTGGAGACTAAACAACTAATGAAGAAGTATTGGATCAATGAGGAAATCAAAGAAAAAATAAAAAAATAACTAGAGACAAAGGAAAATGAAAACACAACATACCAAAACCTATGGGATAAAGCAAAAGTGGTACTAAGAGGGAAGGTTATAGCAACACAGGCCTACCTAAAAAAACAAGAAAAATCTCAAATAAACAACATTACACTACAGCTAAAAGAACTAGAGAAAGAACAAGCAAAGCCCAAAGTGTAGAAGGAAGGAATAATAAAAATCAGAGCAGACATAAAGGAAATAGACACTAAAAATAACAACAATAGAAAGAACCAAGGAAATATAGACTAAAAAGAAAACAATAGAAAGAATCAACGATACTAAGAGCTGGTTCTTTGAGAAGATAAACAAAATTTACCAACTTTTAGCCAGCCTCGCTAACAAAAAAAGAAAGAATATGCAGAAATGAAAGAGGAGAAATTAAAATGGACACTAAAGAAATACAAAGGATTAGAAGAGAATACTATGAAAAGGTATACATCAACAAATTGGATAACCTAGAGGAAATGGACAAATCCTTGGAATCATACAACCTCCCAAAACTGAATCAAAAAGAAATACAGAATCTGAATAGATCGATCACAAGTAAAGAGATTGAAACAGTAATCAAAAACCTCTGAAAAAAACAAAAGTCCTGGATGAGATAGCTTCACTGTTAAACTCTACCAAACATTCAAAGAAGATTTAATATCTATCCCTCTCAAATTATTAAACATTGAAGAGGACAGGATGCTTCCTAACTCATTTTGTGAAGCCAACATGGTCCTGATACAAAAACCAGACAAGGACAACACAAAAAAGGAAAACTACTGGCCAATCCCACTGATGAACATAGATGCAAAAATCCTCAACATAAGATTAGCAAATCAAATACAACGATACATCAAAAGGATCATACACCACAATCAAGTAGGACTTATTCCAGGGATCCAGAGATGGTTCAACATCCACAAATAAATCAATATGATACACCACATTAATAAATGAAGACTAAAAATCACATGATCATCTCAATAGATGCAGAGAAAGCATTTGACAAGATCCAACATCTGTTTACAATAAAAACTCGCAATAAAATGGGTATAGAAGGAAAGTACATCAACATAATAAAGGCCATATATGACAAATCCACAGCCATCATACTTAACAGTGAAAAAGTGAAGGCCATTCCTCTGAGAACAGGAACAAGACAAGAATGACCACTCTTACCATTCTTATTCAACATAATATAGAAAGTTTTAGCCAGAGTAATTAGGCAAGAAAAAGAAATAAAGAACATCCAAATTAGAAAAGAAAAAGTAAAACCGTCACTATTTGCAGATGACACGATTCTATATACAAAGAACACTAAAGAATCCACAGAATGATTATTGGAAATAATAAACAAACACAGTAATGTTGCAGGGTACAATATCAACATACAAAAATCAGTTTCATTTCTATACACAAAAAATGAACTAGCAGAAAGAGAAATCAAGAATACAATAACATTTATAATTGCAACAAAAAATTAAAATGCCAAGGAGTAAATATAACCAAGGAAGTGAAAGACCCATACACTGAAAATTTTAAGGTATTATTGAAAAAAAATGAAGAAGACATAAAGACATAGAAGGATATTCCATGCTCATTAATTGGAAGAATAAACATAGTTAAATGACCATATAAACTAAAGCAATCTACAGATTCAATGCAATCCCAATCAGAATCCCAATAACATTATACATGGAAAAAGAACAAAGAATCCTAAAATTTATATGGAACAAAAAAAGACACCAAATAGCCAAAGCAATCCTGAGAAAAAAGGACAAAGCTAGAAGTATCACACTCCCTGATTTCAAAATATACTACAAACCTATAGTAATCAAAACAACATGGTACTGGCACAAAAACAGGCATATAGATGAATGGAACAGGATTGAGAGCCCAGAAATAAAACCACATGTCTATGGATAGCTAATTTTTGACATGAGAGCCAAGAACACACAATGGAGAAAGGAAGGTCTCTTCAATAAATGGTCTTGGGAAAACTGGACAGCCACATGCAAAAGAATGAAAGTAGACTATTACACAATACACAAAAATGAACTCAAAATGGATTAAAGACTTCAATGTAAGAACTGAAACCATAAAACTCCTAGAAGAAAATATAGGCAGTACACTCTTCAATATTGGTCTTAGTATCTTTTTGAATTCAATGTCTCCTCAGGCAAGAAAAACAAAAGAAACTATAAACAAATGGGACACTCTCAGACTAAAAGCTTCTGTCCATCAAAGAAACCATCAATGAAATGAAAGACAATCCACCAACTTGGAGAATATATTTGCAAATATTATATCCAACAAGAGGTTAACTTCCAAAATGTGTAAAGAATACTTACAACTCAACAACAAAAGAATGAACAACCCAATTAAAAAATGGACAGAAGATATGAACAGATATTTTTCAAAAGAAGATATACATATGGCCAACAAACACATAAAAAGATGTTCAACATCACTAATTATTAGGGAAATGCAAATGAAAACTACAGTGAGATATCACCTTACACCCATCAGAATGACGATTATTAAAAAGACAAGAAATAACCAGTGTTGGAGGTGATGTGGGAAAAAGGGAACACTCATAACCTGCTGGTAGGAATGAAAGCTAGTCCAGCCACTGTGGAAAACAGTACGGAGATTTCTCAAAAAATTAAAAATAGAAATACCATTTGCTCCAGCTATTCTTCCTCTGAGTATTTATCCAAAGAACATGAAAACACTAATTCAAAAAGATATATGCACCCCTATGTTCATCACAGTATTATTCACAATAGCCAAGACTTGGAAGCAACCCAAGTGCGCATCAATGGATGAATGGATAAGAAGATCTCTATCTATCTATCTATCTATCTATCTATCTATCTATCTATCTATCTATCTATCTATCTATCTGTCTATCTATCTATCTATCTATCTATCTACACACACATATATATACAATATAATACTACTCAGCTATAAAAAAATAAAACCCAAAATCATGCCATTTGTGACAACGTGGATGGACCTTGTGGGTATTAGTCTAAGCGAAATAAATCAAACAGAGAATGACAAATATTATACGATTTCACTCGTATTTGGAAGATAAACAAACAAACAAACACATAGATAAAGAAAACAGATTGGTGGTTACCAGAGGGCAAGGACATTGAGGGAGGGTGAAAGGGGTAAAGGGGCATGTATGTATGGTGATGGATGGAATCTAGACTTTTGGTGATGAACATGATGCAGTCTGTGCACAAGCTGAAATATAATAACATACACTTGAAAGAAACACGCGTTATAAACCAATGTGTTAGCAATAAAATAATATTTTTTTAAAGGCCTCAGATCAGGTGTCAGCTTCTCCCAACCCAATTTGGGGACAAGTGCTTCCTCTCTGTGCTCCCAACACGGTGGTGCTGACCTCCTACCATATTGAATTGGTCTGTTCATGGATCTGATGTTTCCCCACCAAACTGGGAGCGTCTCATGCCTGACACAAACTGGTGCTCTGGAAGCTTTTGTGGGTCTAAACAGAACGCTGGACAAGAACCTTCCTGCTGTCCTCTCGGGTGGGTTTGAGTTTCAAATGAATCTCCAGACAGCAGGTGTTGGGAAATCTCCAAATAATACAAAGATCAGTGGTGCCAGTGGGAGTCCACGTGGTGTTTCAAATGTGTTTCACAAACAGCCATGAGATGTTTTTACTGAAGACCTACTATGTGCTCAGCAGTATGCTTCTTTGGGCATTAACCACCTAGTACTTCCTGTGTGTCTCTCAGGGAGCCAAGCACATACAAGTGGGCACAGAGCATCCCCAATCCCTGAAGCACAGGAAGCCCTCAACATGGAAAATGTCTGCAGGCATATGTGAGGGCACCAAAGCATCTGCTCTAATACATGCATAACTGAGTGTTAGTTTTCCTTCCCCTTTACCCTTTTTGACTGAAGCGTATATCCCCAAAGCTCTCAGGAGAATGAAATTAATAAATCACAGTTTAGAAATCTTGAGAGAAGTGAAATTGGTTTTATTTCTCCACCAGCAACCTCCATGCATGACAAGAGAGCTCAGGAAGACTTTCTTATCCAACTGGATGACAGTGAGGGTATTTTTATGCTCAGCGTTTTCTCCTGGCCTACTAACTGCTGATGCTGCTCTCACCTCCTGTTCCAGATCCTTCTACAAGCCACTCCTGAGGGCCTGCAGCTCTCTCCATGGAGACCAGCATGGTCCTGGAAGGCAAAGTCCATGCAGACAACACACGGAATAGCCAGGTTGAAACAGAGGACATGTCTAGAGGAATAAAAGAAGGAGCAGGAAGGAAAAGGGCAGCAGCTTGAGTGAACACTCCGAGATCAGCCAGAGGGTCAAATCTGACCTTCTGGATCAGCTTTTTTCAAGCAACAGCCACCTCCACAGGTGGAAAACCTGTCAGAAGCCAACAATGCCAAGCCCAGGCCTCCCATTGACTTCACTCAGAACAGCTTTGTGCATTAAGGCTAAGCATCGCTTCTAAGAATATGATCAAGGGCCACAGAGGGTCTCTGAGTCAGTGACCTACAGAATGGGACATTGGAGAAGGCAGGGAGTAGAAAGCAGGAGACAGCCAGATCACACCAGACCTGAGATTAGGAGGAAAAGAAAGGACAACTCGAACAGTATTATTGGGAGGAAGTCATCCCGGGAGTCCAGACCCCGAAGTCCCATTCAAATCTGTCATTCACCTGCTTGACCATGGACAAGACCCTTCCATTCTCAACTCCCTTTCTGTCATATCGAGAGATTGGACTTCATGCTCCATGTTCCGCATGCCCAGGTACTAGGATTCCATGAGATAAGTTAAAAACTTCCAAGGCAGCAGACCTATAAGACAAAGATAAAAGGGAAGCATAGTGGCTGAGATTAGTAGCCAAGATGGAACATGTTGCAACTCAAATCAACAATGATGATACTTATCTCACGCTTTCCTACAGCGCTGCCTCACTGGCATAATCCTTGTTGAATATTAAACAATGGCCTCAACTTGGCACATGAACCTTAGGAAGTTTAGATCACAAACACAATAGGTCAGACAGGTTGAGAATATGAATTAAGCTCACCTCAGGAACACATTATTATGGGACAGCTCTGTGCCTGCCACTAAAAGTCAAGATTTCTTTGACAGTTTCAATTCTCCTAGTATATAGCCATGGAAGTAGAACCTAAAATGTAGTGACTTGCATGCCCAGACACTATAATCACCAAAGAAAAGGCCCTATGGAAGTTGACTGAAATATAATAGGTTCATATCCATTAAATTATCTGGAGGACTTTCATCAATAAAACCCAGTGCTGAGAAAGTCATGTTAGCAATGACAGAAGCCAGAATTTTTCAAATACCTCTCAGAAAGAAGACAGGGACTGTGTACCATTCTCTTAGGATTCTGGTAGGCTGATAGAGGTGGGTTGTCTTTTTCTTTTTTTTGGTATGCAGTCACTCAAAGACATACAAAAATATATAGTTCTCCAGTAAAGGTAAATATATGGACAAATATAGAAATCTGTATCATTATAACTTTGGTTTGTAACTGCACTTTTTATTCTATTATAGGATTTAAAAGACAAAAGCATAAAAATAACTATAAATCTATGTTAATGGGTAGACACTATATAGAGATGTAATTTATGAAATCAATAATATGGGGGGTATGGAGATGTAAAGGAGTAGAGTTTTCTATGCAAGTGAAGTTAAAGTACATTGTTATAACTCTAGGAGGTTCGATGCAATCCCCATGGTAACCACAAAGAGAATCTATAGAATATGCACAATATGAAATGAGAAAGGAATCAAAACACGTCACAACAAAACACCCACCAAACTCAAAGGAATGCAGTAAGGGAAGAACTACAGTGCAAACAACTGTAAGATAGAGAAGACATCAAAATAGTAATAGCAAGCCTTTCCCTATAAGTAATTACTGTAAATATAAATATAAATATAAATGGATTAACCAACCCAATCTAAAGATGTAGATTGTGAGATTGCATAAACCAAATAGAATACAACTATATTGTGTCTACAGGAGATTCATTTTAACTCTAATGACATGCATTGGCTGAGGGTGAAAGGATGGAAAAAGATATCCATGCAAAAGAAAAGCAATAGGGAGCAAGGGTGGCTACGCTAATATCAGACAAAATAGACTTTAGTTCACTCCCCACTCCTCTGCCCTAGTCAGATCCTCATCATCTCTGACCTAGACCATAACCACAGCCACCTGGCTGATCTCCTACCAGAGGGCCACCTTTTCACATCTAATCAGGGAGTTCCCAGGTTAAACCCCTCTCATGGTGAGGCACTGCCTGCGTTTTATCCAATGAGAGATAACCACCCCAGCTGAGTTCCCAGTCCCACCCCTCAACCTCATGCTGCATCAGACTGGAGTTTTTACAGGTCCCTGCATACACCTCCATGCCTTTGCTCATGATCATCTGCCTGCCTTATTCTCTCCCGAAGGCCTCCTCAATGAGAAGTTTCCTTCAGAAACTTAGACATGTGGGAAGAATACATGCATTTCATTGTGAAGCCACCTGAAGCCCCAGTAAAATGCACTAAAGGGCTTTCTTAAAAAGGCATAAATTCGGGGCCAGCCCAGTGGCGCAGGCGGTTAAGCGCACGTGCTCAGCTGCGGCGGCCCGGGGTTCGCCGGTTCGGATCCCGGGCGCACACCAATGCATTGCTTGGCAAGCCATGCTGTGGCGGCGTCCCATATAAAGTGGAGGAAGATGGGCACAGATGTTAGCCCAGGGCCAGTCTTCCTCCGCAAAAAAAGAGGAGGATTGGCAGATGTTAGCACAGGGCTGATCTCCTCACACACACACACACACACACACACAAGGCATAAATCCAAAGAGACAAAGACAAATAGATAGGAGTCAAGAGCCACCAAATGTTTGAACCTACCATGTAGATGTAGCCAAGACCCATAACAAGCTCTTCATGCCAGACACCTTTCTAAGGACTCTCCTTAGTGCTCATAATAACCATATGCATTAGGTACTCTTGTTATCACCCCCTTTTTAAAGGCACAGAGAGGTTAAGTCACTTGGGCAAGGTCACACAGCTACAGAGCCAGGGCATAGACCCAAGTGTTCTGTCCCCAGAGTCCATCTCTGTGACCACTGTATTTCTGCTATGAAAAGCCACTCACTTGGCAGAGCAGAGAAAGCTGAAGCTGAAGCCTGCAGCACTGTGCCGAGTAGAAGCAAACAGAAACAGGTTGATGGAGCCCAGAAAGACTCAGAAACTGAATGCACAAGGGACCCCTGAAATCAGAAATTGTAAGTGAGGCTGAAAAAAGAATATGGTTTAAAGTCTGTATCATAAAGAATTAGACTTCCAGGTTCCCTCCTGTACTGGGTTGAATAGTGCCCCCACAAAACTCATGCCCACTAGCAACCTCTGAATGTGGCCCTATTTGGAAATAGGGTCTTTACAGATGTAATTAGTTAAGAGGAAGTCATACTGGAGTAAAGAGGGCTCTAATTCAATGGCTGGCGTCCTTATAAGAAGAGACACAAAGACACACACAGAGGGAAGGCAGCTGTGTGAAGATAGAGGCACAGACTGGACTGATGCTTCAGCAAGCCAAAGAACACCAAGGACTGCTGGCAACCATGTGAAGCTCGGAAGAGGCATGGAGCACAATCTCCCTCACAACCTCAGTTGGAACCCACAATGCTGACACTTTAACCTTGGACTTCTGGCCTCCAGAAGAGTGAGAGAATAAATTTCTGTTGTTTTAAGCCACCCAGTGTGTGGTACCTTGTTATAGAGGTTACTCCTAAACTTCAGAAGACTGGGGGACTATTATGCACATGTTGAGCTGGACAGACTTGGACTGGAGGACCTCTGGCAGAGAGGAGGAAGAGATGCTGGACTCAAAGTGGGAGGAACCATGAGATTTCCATCACCCTCTGCCACCGGGCCAGGAGGCCAGATTTCTTCCTCCTGTGCAGAAGACCAGAGAATTACCCCTTGTGAAGCTACACAGCCCAAAGGATCTGCAGATCCAGATATTTAGGGGGTCTTCAGGCAGACAGCTCTACACTGATGCCCACGATTGACAAATCCCACACACTCTCAAATACAAGCAGACAGGCAAGCACTAGCCTGCATTCAATGGAAAGACCAAAACCAAACCAAAGCAAACAAACAAAAAAACACAAAAAAACAAAAAACAGAGACAAGAGCTCAAAAGAACAGAAGGAATGCAGGAGGATGAGGGGAGCTTTGAAAACAGTCAAAGCAACCTGAAAGCTGTCCTCATGCGAAATCAGAGCAGAGAGCCAAAAGGGACTCAGAAAAAAAAATGTAACAAATGATGTAAATTTCTCTAAAAAGGTGAAAAAATTACATTAAGTAATTCACTCCAAAAGAAAAATAAAGAGATGAAAATGGGAGAGAAAACAAGAAAATTAGAGAATCATTCCTGCAGTTCCATTATCTGACCAATAGGGGTTTCAGAACAGAGAACAGAAAAACATGAAAGAAATAATACAAGACAATTTCCCAGAACCCAAGGCCAACACTGCATTTTCCAATGTGGTAGCCCCTAGACATATGTGGCTAGTTAAATTTAAGCACAAACTTATTAAAATAAGATAAAATAGGAAATACAATTTCTCCATCGCACCAGCCACGACTCAAGTACTCAGTAGCCTCATGTGGTGGTGTCCACCATACTGGACAACGCAGACATAGAGCATTTGCATTGTCAAAGAAAGGTTGATTGGACAGCTCTGACCTAGAATAATGGATGAAAGCAGATCCACCAAGGCACATGGTCATGAAGTTTTAGAACACAAGGGACAAAAAGAAGATCCCAAAATCTTCCAAAAAGAATGTGAGGAGAAAGAAACAGGTCACGTACAAAGGATCGGAACTCAGAAGGGCATTAAACTTCTCAACAACAATATAAAAAACAAAACTCTATGTCTCAAAATTCAGAGAGAAAATTCTATACCAGCTAGAATTTCATGCCTAAACTATCAATCGAGTATGAGGGTAGAACAGATAATTATTCAGATAGTCAAGGTTTTTTAAAAATTACTCCTATAATCTTTCCTCAGAAAGCTACAAGAAGATGCCCTCTACCAACATGATTGAGAAAATCAAGCAAGAGACAGCCACAGGATTGGGGAACAGGACAATTCAGTGCAGCAGAGAGGTGAGGGGAATGCCTGAAACTATGGCTCTGCAGAAGCCGCAGGAGCAAGCAGCCTGGACTGAAGCAAGGAGACAGCCTTGCAAGGGCTTAAACTTGCTGAGCAGAGTTATGCTTCTTGCAGGAAAAGCATGATAGGGACAGAGAAAACATTAAAATTACAAAAAGGAACTATTGATTAAAAGGAAAATGAAAAATTGTCAATAATAGAAATGGAAACAAAGAGGTATGCTTGTCTCAATTGTGAATAATAAGTACTTCAGTCATATTGATGCAGACACCAAATAGGAATCCAATTCCTATTCCTGTTTGGGAAGGAGAGAAGTGAGTGTGAGGCAAGGAAGATATCAGAAAACTAAACTCTCCTCTTCCAGAGCAATGAAGAAACTGTAGTATAAGCATGTCATTTACCGGCATGGCAATAAACACCAGAAGAAACTGCTAAACAGGTTGAAAGTAGATTCTGGAGGGAAAAATCAGAGTGAACGTCAGGTAGGGCAAGGTACCCCTAGTTACAGTGTAAACCTTGCAAGACTGTGTGATATTATAAAACATGTCCATCTATAAATTTGACTTTTTGAAATAAGTATATAAAAGCCCCATATCAGCTGTCAACTCCTCCCAACCCTCTCTGCGGCCAAGTGCTCCTTCTCCGTGCTTCCAAAGCCCTGGTGCTGACCTCTGGCCGTATTAAATCGGTCTGTTTATGGGTCTGATGTTTCTCCACCAAACCGGGAACATCTCGTACTGGACCCAGAATGGTGCTCAGGAAATGTCTGTGGATCTGAACAAAAGACATGAAAAGGACCTTCCTGCTGCCCTTCCTGGGGTGTTTGAGGTTCAGATGAACCTGCTGATAACAGGTGTTGGGAAATCCTCAAGTGCAATAAGGATGGATGGTGGCAGTGGGAGTCAAGTGGTGTTTCCAAAACACATTTCATAAACAGCCATGTAGATGTTTTTACCGAAGGCCTACAATGTGCTCACTAGGGTTCTAGGCCCTGAGAGGACAGTAGTATGGCATAGATGCTCAAAGAAAATGTAGCTTTTTAACTTTTCATAATTGAGATCATCGTCCCTGTGAGACCCTACCTGGGGGGGATTGGGGAGGGAGAATTTCTTGTTACCAGACAACAACTTCTCAGTCTCATTTGAGTTTGGTCTCTCTGATGCTGCCCCCTCTTCTCCTGCTCCTGCCAGGATGAAGTTGGGATGTTTGGGGGAATAACTTATGGGAATGGGAAAGTGGGCTCATACCCTACCCCTGCCCTGGACCCTACAGGTGACACCTGCCCCCTGCCCTGGTTCTGCAGAGGGTTTTCGAGAATTCACTGCTGCATTCCTGATTCTATCAGGCCTGAGAGTCACCTGAGCTGACCTGGGCCCTTCTCACTGGCACCCAGGTCCCAGCCCCACCCTCCACCAGCCTTGATGAGAGTGCACATTCACTGCTGCAGGTCCCCTGACCCTTCCTATGACAGCCACCTGCAGGCCCATGGGCTCTCTCCTCAGATCCTGTTATAGGCTGAATTGTGTCCCCTCCAAGTTTATAAGTTGAGGTCCTAACCCCCAGCACCTCAGAATGTGACTGTAGTTGGAAATAGGATCTTTAAAGAGGTAATTGATATTAAATGAGGTCTTTTTGGTAGGCCCTAATCCCATTTGACTAACATTCTTATAAGAAGAGGAGACTAGGACACAGACATGCACAGAGGGAAGACCATGTGAAGACCAGGGAAAAGACAGCCATACGCAAGCCAATCAGAGAGGTCTCAGAAGGAATCAACGCTGCTGACACCTAGATCTTGGAATTGTAGCCTCCAGAACAGTGAGAGAATAAATTTCTGTTTAAGCCATTCAATCTGTCATACCTTGCTATGGTAGCCATAGCAAATTAATACAGATCACTTCTCCTTCCCTTATGGGCCAGAGCACAGGGCTTGTGGGGGCACACTGATTGTGCAATAATTATGTGTCTGTCTCTCTAATTAAATTATGAGATCCTCCTGGGTAGGAACCTCAATTTATTCATTTCTCTATTCCTGGGTCCTAATAGTGCCATAGCTGGATGTTGATTTTGAATGAATATATGAATGAAGGAATTATCTCCATTTTGCACAACTACCTTCAAATTTTAGTAGTATGGAGAATGCAGAGGTCACATTGTTCTGTAAATAGACCAATTAACTAATTATTAGTACCAGTTCTTATGGCACAATGTAAGGGTCATGGACACAATGATATAAGCCTCTTGCAAGTCACTGGTATAGGGAGGGTCAAGCTTTGGGCAAAGGTGGCTAGGGCCATGGGACCATTGACATCTAGAGAAGCTGGCTTTAAGACCAGTGCCTGATTCTGGCATGTCACCTAAAGTCAATTCAAGATAAGTCTATTCACCAAAACCACAAGACTTTAAGACTTAGGATGTTCTGTCACTGCCATTTCTCTGCCAAAGATGGAGACTTAAGTCCATAAAAATATAGAACATATTAAAGTGGGTTAAAGGTAAATAAAACCAATGCACCAATGTGCCCATAGAATATGCGCAGTGGGGCGGGTCAAAGAAAGGGACACTGCAGGGGATGGAGCATATGTCGGGTCAGGACATAAGTCCAGAATAAAAATAGTAATGTGTGTTTACAGGAAAACTCACTTCTTTACTTCACAGTGCAACATCACAAAGGTCGTGGGTGGAGGAAGTATTGAAACCTCAGAAAGTATCCTCAGGAATCCAGTGACTGAGTAATTCAGCAAATTGACTCTCTAGCAAATTGATCTGTGGCACATTGAGCTGCTTCCATCACTTCTGAGCTCAGAAATATGAATCTTAATAACAATGTCCAGCATTGCTGGGTGTTCTCCACATGCATGGGATCATTCCCAGAGACTCACAAGTATACATTTTCTTAATCCTCGCAATCACACAATGAGATAGATGCTATTGTTATTGTTCCCTCTTCAAGGAAGAGGAAACTGAGGCTCATCAAGTTTAAATAAATAGATCCCTAAGCTTGTAAGTGGCAGAGCTGATTAATGAATCCAGTGAGAGCCTGACTTCTCAACCACTACACAGTATTGGCTGCAGTAATGTTTACCCTTCCATCAGGACAATTGCTGAAATCCTACCCCTTCACAGGTGTGTACACACCCCTATAAAGACACACAGACCCCTGTACACACACACACATACACACAGCACCACGACCACCACTAACACCAACTCACTCCCTTGTCCACAAGTCCAGTGGACAGTCATGCCCCTGGACAGTCTTCAGAGCTCTCTGCTACAGCCATCAAAGATGATGTCTCAGTGCCTCTGTCTCCGTATTGGTTATAGTTTGCTCTGTAACAAATTACCCTAAAACTTAGTGGTTTAAACAATAATTTTGTTATCTCATATTCTACGGCTGAGGAACTCAGACACGGCTTAGTTGAGTGGTTCCAGCGCAGAGTCTCTCGTGAGGCTGCAGCCTAGCTGTTTGCTAAGTCTGTCATCACTTGAGTCATTTGAAAGCTACACTGGGCTAAATAATCTATTTTAAATGTAGCTCACTCATGGGCCTGGAACCTCAGGACTGACTATGGCAGGAGGTCTCTGTTCCTTGTCATGTGGCTACATGAGTGTCCTCACAAATTGGCAGCTGGTTTCCCCGAGAGAGAGTGATCCAAGAGGGAACAAGGTGGAAGCCTCCATGTCTCCTGTGACTCAGTCACAGAAGACACACAGCATCATGTCCACAATATCCTAGTGGCTTCAGAGGTCAACTATATTCATGTGGGAGGAGCGCACCGAAGGTAGTGAATGACCCAGGAGGATAGAATCATTGAGGATGCCATCAAAAGATGACTATCACATTCTACAACCACAGTGTGCCCTACTGAGAGGTGTATCATGGGAACACAAAGGCTTGGTGTCAAGAAGACCCAGCATATGATAGGTGGTCAATAAATTCAGTACTCTTTTTTTTTTTCTTTTTCCCATGAACCATGTGACTGTCAACCAAATGATCAGCTTTATGAGGCAAAGATGAAGTTTTAAAGAAAAGAGAGGCTTCATTAAAAAGGTTTACAACAGGGGAAGTACCAAGAACTCTCAAGTTGATAGGCGAATCCCCCTTGGTCTACAGTGGCTGAGATTCTAAAGGCAAAAAATACAAGGTATGCAAGGCTAAGTCTGATTCCGGTTCTGATTGGTTGCCATTTCCAATTACAGTTTATCTTGTGTGCAGGGCTTTCCAAGTGTTCCAACCTCAGAGAAAAACTACTGCACTGTTTTCTGGCCATCTGGAGACAGTCAAGGCTAAAACGTAATTTGCTGTTTCTGCCCATAGCTCAGCCTTGAGGACTCTGGCTTTAACATATCTCTTTCTTTTATCATTTCCCCCTTTTGATCATAGGTTTGCCAGGGTGACATCATTGATCAATTCAGGGAGTATTCAGTCCCCTCAATGACCATGTGCCCCCCTCGGCTATTTGGATGCCATCTAGTCCCATATTGGTGGCATCAGAGGGCAGCATGGACTGAATGTGGGTGGTGCCTGGAGCTAGTAGCATGTGTATTGCCAGTGGCAGGTTGGCATCCACACACGGCTGTGTGATGTTCACTCAGGTGACAGAGTGGCTGTCAGCAAGCTGCTCTCTTATCAGCACTCTTTCTGTCGTTCTGCAAGACAAGTTCTGAAACTTGAGTTACCTTGTTTCCCACTTCAACCTTGTGGGTAAGAGGCACACTTTCACTCTAACTCAAGGAAAATTTTAATTCCTTTGTTCTCGGTCTCATCCCCACTGTCTTATGATCATTCCTCAATCTTGCAGAATGGGGGTGAAGACCACTCTATCTACTTTGTGCTGTGAAAGGGCAAAGATTAAGGTCAATGAAACTGTTCTACGTTTATTTAAAATATTTTGGCTTACCAGGTGGGGACATCCAGGAATAATTGCATAACTAATATTTTAGTACTCTAGTCAATGTCTTTGGAGCAACACTTAAGTCCACATTTTATAATTACATAGATGAACATATATATTAGCAAAATATATAGCCTAAATTTTAGGATCCCCTCCATAATGGACCTCAATCCTTGGGAAATCTGAGGGAATAGGCCTATATACCAAGATTAGGGCCTGGAAACTCAAGTGAGATCTGACGTAGATAAATAGTCTGCTGTCTAATAGTCCAACAAGTAAGCTAAGAACCTGGCAGTCATTTATTACATATTTCTACTAGATAGTCTTCTGAACAGTAACTTGCTGTTGGTCAGTGTTTAGAGTATGAAGCCAGCCAAGGTTTGGGTGATCCTTGTTGTGATGTTATTATACAGCATGGTTCTCATTCATGTGGCATTTCTCAAATGGTCCCACTCAGAGGTGATGAAACTGATCTTCTGGGTGCTTGTACCTCCAGGATTTAAAGGGGACCCAGTCTTCATGAAAAAGATGGTACACAGGAACATCTGATAGTGTCTGGTTACTTATTTGGAGCTCCCACTGGATTTTTTGGATCATCTCTAGAACATAGGAAGTGTCTCCTAAGGTTAGGCCTATATTGTGTATGCAAGTAACCAGGTATTTAATAAGGAGCATTTCTAGATAAACAAAAAGAAAAACAAGGTTGATGGTCGGAGCAAAATATAAACCAATTTCTGAGCCCAGAGGATGGCTGGTTAAGATGATTTCTAGATATCAGGATTGACGTATCTTTTGCAGTTTGAAATGTCTCTGATGATGTCATCAGCTGTTCAGGTAAACTTTTTGAGTGGCTTATACAGCAACAGGCATGAAGATTTTCTAAACATGGGCTTTTGTGGGGATCTCTCTTAAGTTTATATCAAGTTGTCCAGTTTCAGTTTGCAGGGCTTCAGGAAAAAAGGTTTCCATTCTCAATGATTCCAAATGAGAAGGATGGGAAAAATTAAAAACATTAGTTTGTAGACCTTTACCAGATATTTGAGGAAACTAGAAGAATTCAGGAGTCAGCCCAGTTTACAGGTAGAAAACTAAAACCTCAAAGACAATTAACAGAACTAGAATTTATTATCCACAAATATGTATTATGCTTTCTAATGAAACATAATTTTTCTCCCTAAAATCGCCCTCATTTCTACCAATGATGGGCACATTAAGTCTCATTGGTTTGCAAAATAAGTCTAGTTTTAATAAACTTGGCTTAATTATTCACTTAAGTACGGCAAGAATAACAATTGATCGTATGGGCTCTTATAAATTTACTTTGCCATAACATTTTATAAGGAATCTCAGATTGAAGTTTAAAACCTTCTTGAGGCCAGGAAAGGCAGGAAAAGGGCTTATAATTAGACTCCATCTGCAATATCTACAAATTTGGGAGAATTCCTCTTTTCCATGTCCCCAAAATATCCTGAGGTTCTTGCATCTGCCAAGGAAGTGAACTTCTTTACTCACCTGTAAGTTTGTTGGGAACCCTGTAAGAAAGATATCAGGCCAATATTTCCAAGTGGCTTTATTTGTTCCATAAAGTCAATCCTTGTTCCTTAAAACTGTTTGGTCATGTCTGAGTCTATATATGTTTATTCAAATATGGCATTGCCATCAAAGCCTTGGTAATATAGCCAATGTTTCCAATTCTGTGCTGCTATAAGGAGAACAGATTCTTACTGAACCCATGCAGACAACTATGTTGCCGTGAAAATCAGAATACTTGCTTATGAAGAGTTTCCAGATTCTGGAGGGGTCAGGTAGGGAGAAAAAGTTCAATGCTTCAATTCTGCTTACAATTTCTATAAGTCATAGTTAGCTTAAGAGAAAAGATTTCTTTAAATCTGGAAAAGCAAAACATTGCAGCATCTCCCTCAGTTCATGTAGTCCCATATCATTTAATATTTCTTCCACTAGAATCCTGTTTTTCCATTAGTAACGGGAGTGTCTGATGACTGAGGTTTATAGGAACCAGGAAGTTTAAAAGTTTAAAAGTCCAAGAAGTTTAAAAGGTTTTTGTTAAGGTTTGTATGATTTGCCCAGTAGTGTGGGTTCCTCAATCACTGGAGACTGTGGAAGGTATACCTCAAATAGGAAATACATTTTGTAACAATTTCTTTGCCATTGAGAGGTTATCAGCTTTGTGGCAGGGGAGGGCTTTAACCCATCCAGAAAATATATATACAATAACAGGAACATAATGATAACCCATACTAATGAACATTTGAATGAAATCCAGCTGCAGGCGCTCAAAGGGCCCAGAGGAGGGAGTTCTGCAGCCTCTGGGGATAGAAATGGTTTTTCTTAATGCACTATGGTAGGTGAAAGAATGTTAAAAAAAAAAAAAATAGGGTTTGCCAGGGAGCTGGGAAAACCCAAGCAGCTGTCATGTTTCCCATATCCTTGACTGTTTGTTTAATTTCCTATAGCTGCAACTGTTTGTTTAATTTACAGCCATTGTTCACCCATCTTAATTTCTCTAATTCAGGAGCCAACTATTGCTGAGTAACAAGGACATCGAGATGGCAAAATTCTGCAATGAAGGGTCAATTTGTTTTTTTGTAAGAGAAACAAAATGGTCTTTATCCACTCGTGTCATAAACTATAAATTCTGTTGTTGCTACATTTGCATGAAAATCAGCTAACAGTGCTTTCCTGTTGTTTAGTGTGAGCCTCAGTTTTGATGACAGAGAACATTTTATGCCAGGACATATTTGATTTTCACCTAATTTCTGGAACTCTTATAACCTATACTTACAAAGACATAACCAAGAAGGCTTAACATTATTTCTTATTTGATAATGCTTTCTAGGTAATTTAATATACCAAATAAGTCTAATTAGTTTGATATCTCCCTCTTTATAGAAAGAGAGAACAAATTCTTCGAGAAACCCCAGAGCCCATGGAAATTCCCAAAGTTCCTTTTTAAGTCAAAAGAAAGACTTTACTCAGGATACAAACCCTGGGAGAAGTTTGTCAAAAATATCAAAAGATTTTAAAACATTTGGCCAAATAGAAAACGATGCTTAGTTATCCATTCAATCAAGGTGACAACAGAAGATGTCAAAGGCAAACAGAGAGAGTTAAACAGTTAAAAAAACACTGCATAGAGATACCTCAGTCTTTTTAAATATAGGACATTATTTTAACAATATATAGATTTTTTTCTCTTTTAGGTAGACTTACTCAAAGATAACGAAAAACTTTTTATAATCTTTTAACTCAAGCAAAATAAAAGTTCAAGAAAATTATCCTTTTGAGAGAGATAAAGCCAAATTCTAATTTTGCACCAGTATACTTTTGATATTAAAACTTATATACTTAATTGAATTCATGTTAATCTTAGCCAATTTGATCATACAGAAAACTCTTTCCTCAGGGTTTTACTTCCACAAACCTTCTGTCACTTGCTTTTTACATTCAGAATTTGTCCCATGACTTCTTTCCTTTTTTCTTTCCTAGTGCTTAAGGACAAATTTATCTTTCTTAACAAAACTATTTCTATTTTTCATACCTTCTTACTGAAAACATATATCCTATCATCTACTTTTTATAGAATATCACTTTCTCAATTTCAAAACTTACAAATTTTATCTAGAAAAGAAATGATGCAAGGCAGCTGTTAAAGAATATTTACAGATTTTACTCAGAGAGGATAGCATAATTGCCTGTGCATTCCATTAAATGAATATAAACTCCTGCTACACAATATAGTTAAAATAAGTCATACACTTTTTTGGAAATTACAGTGAGATTCACTTGTGTCTGTAGGTTCATCCTGATATTGTTATACTAAACTGGGAATGATAGAACAGGCAGAGGCAAGACGATCCTCACATTATTGCTGAAGAGTGTTACTCTAAGTGGAGTAGGCAAAATAAAGATTTGAAAGATGAAACAACTTCTAAACTGATGGCAGAGCTATAAATATCTGGGAAGCCACCACTTAGAATTGTCAGCCTTGCAAGTAGTTATATGTAATGTGGGAAGTTCTTTTAAGTAAAGATTATTTCTTGGCTGTAAATTTGAAAAGACAAGGCAACAAAGTGTGAGAGTGATTACAGCCTGATCCTGAGAAGTTATCATTATGTATGTATAGGGTAGAGAGGGTGGTTGTCCTTGTATTGGCTTCTCCAACTGCCCACATAGACCCTTCTGCTGCTCAGTTTACTGTGGTATAAGAGCAGTAGCTTTGGATTTTTCCATAGCAATAAATATAGTGTATATTATGACCCACCATATACTACATATATAAAACCATACATGTAACTGAAGTAAAAAAATTAATAAACTGACATCTATTTCCTATTTTCAGTATGTGCCATACATGCATTCTATTTTGCATTTGATGAAATTATTTTGTGTGATTTATATATACTAAAGTTATCTATACCTTATAGATAAAATAGAAGATATATTTTATCCATTTATCTATTTTGATAAATGTAGATACCATGTATGTTCTATTCAAATAAATTTTATGCATAATATATCTATGGTCTGTGGCCTCAGTTTGAAAATTAAAATGTTATAGTAAATCCTTCCATAGTAGCAGAAAGCTTCATGAGACTTCCATTGCTTCTTTTCTTTCAAAAGGGCTCCTACTACTTTGCTTACATTCTCTCAGCATCAATGCACCCAGTTTGTATAGTGTTAATTTACATGTATTACTCTAAGTGTTCTGACATTTTTTCTTTAATTCATTTTGTATTCTTAGCTCTTCTTCCAACTTTTTAACTATTTGTACTCTTTGCTTTCCAGTGAAAACTAGGAAGCAGACAATTGTGAACTGTCTATCATATAGTAGCATCCTCTAGTAGATTAGCAAACCCGTAAACCTATTTCAGAATTTCTAGACGCATATTTCTCTTTACAGAAAACTTCTCAGTGTGGCACAAAACATGTCTATTGATAGACCCAAATATTGTTTGTCTTTGTAAAAAAAATTAGAAAGAAAAACTAGACAAACATGTTTAGTGATCAGAGTCTCAGTATTCTATCTTATCCAGAAATGATTTAGATATTCAATGAATATCCATTACTTAGTTTAACTTGGTATAAGCTTTTATCTTATTTACATCTATTTAAACACTTGTGTTTAATAATTATATTTGAATTAGACGTTATTTAGTTAATCATCATCCCAAGTCCTTCCCCCTGCAGACAAATTCTGCAACAGAAACTGCAGGAGCCCATTCAAACTGAGGGCATGCTTATTTTAATTAACCAACAAACTTAGGCAAGTTTTTATTTACCAAAGATTACTTTACATCACATTAACTTGAAAAACATTTGGGTTGTTTTTTATTATATTTAGAAATAATTTACATAAGTCCTTACTTTAAGCCAATTAAATAGAGCTCTTTTAATTTTTTTTATTGTGGTAACATTGGTTTATGACAATATCTAAATTTCAGGTGTATGTAATTATATTTTGATTTCTGTGTAGATTACATCATGTTCACAACCCAAAGACTAATTACCATCCATCACCATACACATGTGCCCAGTCACCCCTTTCACTCTCTTACCTCTCCCCTTCCCCTCTGGTAACAACCAATCTAATCTGTGTATATATGTGTTTGTTTGTTGTTATTTTTATCTTCTAATGAGAAATGAGCTCATATAGTATTTGACTTTCTCCATCTGACTTATTTCACTTAGCATAATACCCTCAAGGTCCATCCATGTTGTCACAAATGGCAAGATTTCATCTTTTTTATAGATGAGTGGTATTCCATTGTGTATGTATACCACATTGTCTTTATCCATTATTCCCTTATGGGCACTTAGGTTGTTAACAGGTCTTGGCTATTGTGAATAATGTTGTAATGAACATAGGGGTGCACATATCTTTATTTATTTATTTTAATTTTTTGTTTATTGCAGTAACATTGGTTTATAACATTGTATAAATTTCAGGTGTACATCATTATACTTCTATTTCTGCATAGATTACATCATGTTCACCACCCAAATACTAATTACAACCCATCACCACACACATGTGCCGAATTATCCCTTTCACCCTCCTCCCTCCCCCCTTCCCCTCTGGTAACCACCAATCCAATCTCTGTCTCTATGTGTTTGTTTATTGTTGTTATTATCTACTACTTAATGAAGGAAATCATACGGTATTTGACCTTCTCCCTCTGACTTATTTCACTTTGCATTATACCCTCAATGTCCATCCATGTTGTCATAAATGGCTGGATTTCATCGTTTCTTGTGGCTGAGTAGTATTCCATTGTGTATATATACCACATCTTCTTTATCTATTCGTCCCTTGATGGGCACTTAGCTTGCTTCCAAGTCTTGGCTATTGTGAATAACGCTGCAATGAACACAGGGGTGCATGTATCTTTATGCATTGGTGCACATATCTTTACTCATTCATGTTTTCATGTTCTTTGGATAAATCCTCAGCAGTGGAGTAGCTGGATCATATGGTAGTTCTCTTCTTAATTTTTTGAAGAATCTCCCTATTGCTTTCCATAGTAGCTGCAACACTTTACATTCCCACCAGCATTGTATGAGAGTTCCCTTTTCTCCACAACCTTTCCAACATTTGTTATTTCTTGTGGTGTTAATTATAGACATTTTGATGAGTGTGAGGTGATATCTCATTTAGTTTTGATTTACATTTCCCTAATAGTTAGTGATGTTGAACATCTTTTCATGTGCCTGTTGGCCATCTGTGTGTCTTCTTTGGGAAAATGCCTGTTCAGATCTTTTGCCCATTTTTTAATCTAGTTGTTTGGGTTTTTTTGTTGTTGTTGAGATACATGAATTCATTATATATTTTGGATATTAACCCCTTATCAGATATATGGTTTGCAAATATCTTCTCCCATTTGTTAGGTTGTCTTTTCATTCTCTTGATGATTTCCTTGCTGTACAGAACCTTTTTAGTTTGATGTAGTCCCATTTGCTTATTTTTTCTTTTGTTTCTCTCACCCGGTCAAATATCATATTTGAAAGTAGGCTGCAAAGGCTGATGTCAAAGAGTGTACTGCCTCTGTTTTCTTCTAGAAATTTTATGGTATCTGGTCTTACATTCAAGTCTTTAATCTATTTTGAGTTAATTTTTGTGTATTGCATAAGATAATGGCCTACTTTCATTCTTTTAACATGTGGCTAACCAGTTTCCCCAACACAATGTATTGAACAGACTTTCCTTTCTCCATCATATACTCTTGGCTTGCTTGTAGAAAAATTAGCTGTCCATAGATGTGTGGGTTTATTTCTGGGCTCTTGATTCTGTTACATTGACCTGTGTGTCTATTTTTGTGCTGGTACCATGTTGTTTGCATTACCATAGCTTTGTAGTATATTTTTAAATCAGGGAGTGTGATACCTCCATCTTTTTCTTTTTTCTCAGGATTCCTTTAGCTATTCGAGTTCTTTTGTTGTTCCTTATAAATTTTAGGATTCTTTGTTATTTCTGTGAAAAATTTCATTGGAATTTTGATAGCAATTGAGTTGAATGCGTAGATTGCTTTAGGAAGTATGAACATTTTAACTATGTTAATTCTTTCAATCCAAGAGCATGCAATATTCTTCCATTTGTTTATGTCTTCAATTTCTTTCAACAATGTTTTATAGTTTTCAGTGTACAGCTCTTTCATCTCATTGGTTAAATTTATTCCTAGGTATTTTATTCTTCTTGTTGCAGTTGTAAATGGGATTTTATTCTTAATTTCTTTTTCTGCTGCTTCATTTTTCGTTTACAGAAATGCAACTGATTTTTGTATGTTTATTTTGTATTCTGCAACTTTACTGTATTCGTTTATTATTTTTAACAGTTTTTGGGTGGAGTCTTTAGAGTTTTCTGTATATAAAACTATATCATCTGCAAATAACAATGGTTTTACTTTTTCCTTTTTAATTTGGATCTCCTTTATTTCTTTTTCTTGCCTGATTGCTCTGGATAGAACTTCTAATACTATGTTAAATAAGAGTGGTGAAAGTGGACATCCTTATCTGCTTCCTGCTCTTAAAGGGATAGCTTTCAGTTTTTCTCCACTGAGAGTGGTATTAGCTGTGGGTTTGTCATATATGGCCTTTATTATGTTGAGGTTCTTTCCTTCCATACCCATTTTTTTCAGAGTTTTTGTCATAAATGGATGTTATATCTTGTCAAATGCTTTCTCTGCATCTATTGAGACTATCATGGATTTTTATTCTTCATTTTATTAACATAGTGTATCACATTGATTGATTTGCAGATATTGAAACATCCCTGCATCCCTGGCTGAAATCCCACTTAATCATTAAAACCCACATGATCCCTTTAATGTATTGTTTTATACAGTTTGCTAGTATTTTGTTGAGGATATTTGCATCAATGTTCGTCAGCGATATTGGCCTGTAATTTTCTCTTTTGTGTTGTCCTTGTCTGGTTTTGGTATCAGGGTAATTTTGGTATCATAGAATGAATTAGGAAACTTCCTGTCCTATTCAATATTTTGGAAAAGTTTGAGAAGGATAGGTATTTAAGTCTTCTTTGAATGTTTTGTAGAATTCACTAGGGAAGCCAAATGGTCCTGGGCTTTTATTTTTTGGCAGGGTTTTGGTTACAGTTTTGATCTCCTTACTGGAGATTGGTCTGTTCGAAGTCTTTATTTCTTCTTGATTCAGTTTTGGAAGGTTGTATGATTCTAAGAATTTATCCATTTCTTCTAGATTATGCTATTTGTTGGCATTTAGCTTTTTAGAGTATTCTCTTATAAGCCTTTGTATTTCTGAGGTGTCAGTTGTAATTTCTCCTCTTTAGTTTCTGGTTTTATTTATTTGAGCCTTCTCTTTGTTTTTATTTGTGAGTCTTGCTAAAGATTTGTCAATTTTATTTATCTTTTCAAAGAATTAGCTCTTAGTTTCATTGATTTTTTCTATTGTTTTTTGTCTCTATTTAATTTATTCCTGCTCAGATTTTTATTATTTCCTTCATTCTATTGGTTTTAGGCTTTGTTTGTTCTCCTTTTTCTAGTTCCATTAGATGTACTGTTAGATTGTTTATTTAATATTTTCTTGTTTGTTGAGGTAGGCCTGTATTGCTGTAAACTTCCCTCTTAGTTCCGCTTTTTGTGTGTGCCATAAGTTTTGGCATGCCTTATTCCCATTTCATTTCTCTCCATGTGTTTTTTGATTTTTTCATTTCCTAGTAGTAGTTCAGTAGCAGTTTGTTTAATCTCCACACATTTGCTGCATTTTCAGTTTGATTCCTGTGGTTGATCTCTAGTTTCATACCATTGTGTCAGAAAGGATGCTTTGTATTATTTCAGTCTTCTTAAACTTATTGAGACTTATTTTGTGGTCTAATATGTGATCTATCCTAGAGAATGTTCTATGAGCATTCAAAATGAATGTGTACTCTGTGGATTTTGGATAGAGTGTTCTGTATACATCTAGTAAGTCCTTCTGGTCTACTGTGTCATTTAAGGTCAATGTTTCCTTGTTGATCTTTTGTTTGGATGATCTATCCATTGATGTAAGTGGAGTGTTAAAGTCCCCTACTATTATTGCATTACTGTCTATTTCTCCTTTTATGTCTGTTAATAATTGCTTTATATATTTAAGTGCTCCTTTGTTGGGTGCATAGATATTTAGAGGTATTATATCCTCTTATTGTATTCTTGTCTTTATCATTATGTAGTGCCCTTCTTTTTCTTTTGTTACACTTTTACTTTAAAGTCTATTTTGTCTGATATAAGTATTGTTACCCTAGCTCTTTTTTCATTGCCATTTGCATGGAATATCTATTTTCTGTCCCTTCACTATCAGTTTGTGTGTGTCTTTATGTCTGAAGTGTGTCTCTTGTATGCAGCATATATATGAGTCTTGTTTTTTTATCCAATCAGCCATCTTGTGTCTTTTCATTGGAGCATGTAGTCCATTGATATTTTAGTAGCTATTGATAAGAATGTACTTATTGCCATTTTGTTACTTTTTTATGAGTGTTTTAATAGTTCTTCTTTGTTTCTTTCTTCTTCTCTTTCTTCCCGTGTGGTTTGATGACTTTCTTTAGTATTATGTTTGGGTCCTTTCTCTTAATTTTTTGTATATTTATTATAAGTTTCTGGTTTATGATTACCATGAGGGTCACACATAATAACTTGTGTAAATAGCAATCTATGTTAAGCTGGTGGTCTCTTAAGTTTGACCTCTAGCTAAAAGCCCTACATTTTTACTCCCATCTCACCACATTTTATGTTTTTGATATGATATTTAACCTCTTTGTGGTGTGTGTGTGTTTATGTGTATCCTTTAACTTCTTCTCATGGAAATAGGTAATTTTAGTACTTTTGTCTTTTGACCTTCATATTAGCTTCATAGGTGGATGATTTGTTACCTTTACTGTATATGTGCCTTTACCAGTGATTTAATTTATTGATTGATAATTTTATTAATCCTATTTGTGGTCTTTTTTTTTCCAACTTAAATAAGTCCCTTTAATATTTCTTGTAAGGTCAGTTTGTTGGTGATAAACTCCTTTAATTTTTGCTTATCTGGAAAACTCTTTATCTCTCCTACCATTCTGAATGATAACCTTGCTGGGTAGAGTATTCTTAGCTGAACGTTTTTTACTTTCATCACTTTAAATATGTCATGCCACTACTTTATATCCTCAAAGGTTTCAGCTGTCAGAAGTCAGCTGATAGTCTTATGGAGTTTCCTTTGTATGTAACTTGTCGTCTTCCTCTTGCAGCTTTTAGGATTCTCTCTTTGTCTTTAATTCTTGACATTTTAATTATAATGTGTCTTGGTGTGGGCCCCTTTGGGTTCATCTTCTTTGGTGCTCTCTGTGTTTCCTGTACCTGCATGTCTGTTTCCTTCCTTAGGTTGGAAATGTTTTTAGCGATTACTTCTTCAAATAAGTCCTCTGCCCCTTTGTCTCTCTCTTCTCCTTCTGGGACACCTATAATACACACGTTACTATGCTTGATGTTGTCCCAGAGGCCCTTTAGGCTGTCCTCATTCTCTCCAACTCTTTTTTCTGATCAGCTTTGCTGATTTCCTCTAGTCTTTCATCCTGCTCACTGATCTGTTATTCTGTATCATCCACTCTGCTATTGATTCCCTCTAGTGAATTTTTCATTTCCAGTATTGTATTCTTCACTTCCGATTTGTTCTTTTTTATATCTTCCAATTCTTTGTGGAAGTTCTCACCATGTCCATCTATTCTTCTCCCAAGATCAGTGAGCATCCTTATGACTATTAGTTTGTACTCTTTACCTGGTAGATTGTTTATCTCTGTTTTGTTCAGTTCTTTTTCTGAGGATTTGTGCTATTCCCTATTTGGAACATATTCCTTTGTCTCCTCTTTTTGCCTATCTCTCTGTGCTTATATCTATGTACCATGTAGATCAGCTACCTCTCCTGATATTGGAGAAGTGGCCTTATCTAAGAGATGTCTTATGAGGTCCAGCAATGTGTTTCCTTCTCATCATCCGTTTCAAATTTTCCAGGAGTGTCCTCAGTCTGGGCTATATGTGTACTTCTGTTATGGCAGGTTGCTCTTACTGCAGGTGCATGGAAGGCTAGGCTATCCCCCTGGATGACTGATCATATGGCTTATCCATGTGCAGCTACTATGGTCCCTTAGTCACTGTATTGGGTAGGGGGGATTCACAGCACAGTTGGCTACAAGGTCTAATAGCACACACCTGCTACTGTTTTGCTGTTAAGTGATGAGGCCCCCAGCATGGCTGGTTGCCAGGATCAGGGGCTCGCAATTGTTGTAGGCCTCCAGCCTGCTTGAGTCTATTGTCAGCTCATTCAGGAGTGCTGCTGGGTGGGGCCGGCCTCAGGCATGACACTGCACAATTGGTTCAGGCATTGGAAGGTGGGAGCAGACCCTCTATGTGGCTGTTTGAAAAGCACAAGTCTGCTGCAGCTGACAAGACCCACCACCTGCTGGCCTACACATCCCATCAATGCAGTCCTGCCTTGTGAACACACCTTCTCCCACTGAAGCTGACCAACTTGCCCTACTGCAAAGGCCCCTCACACTCTGCCAACCAAAGCCTGTCCCTTACACATGCCATACCCTGCAGAGGCTGACCCACATGTCCAGTGCAGAGATCCCACACACCCCACCTATATGGGCCTATAAATTGCCCAAGGGCATGCTGGTAGATAGGGCCAGTCCCTAGGGTGGGCTGCCTGCCCTGGCTAAGGCGAATTAAATCCTTGCTCCACTGGGCGGGGCAAAACCTTGCACTAACAGACCATGGGAAGAACTCCAATGGAATAAGCCGGCATCTGTGTCAGCACACCTGTATAGGGTCAGGATAATGGCTGCTGCCAATGTCTCAGTCCCTGGGCAGGTGGTCCCAGCTGTCTCCTGTCTCTGTGAGATGCACCCAGAGCCTATCAGATGAGTCTCTTTCATCAAAGAACTGTGCAACTTTCTTTCTGGGGATTTTGTGTTGCTTTCTAGAATGAACCCTTTAAGAGCTTTTCTTTCAATATGTTCAATAGGTTTTCTGGGGGGATTCCGCATTGTTCTTAATGGCAATAAAGCCATATATTATGACCCTTGTCTTAATTGTGCTGAGTTCAAAAGATGCTTACTGTGGCAAAACTATCACACTCAGATTCCCCCACTCCTCCAGGAAAAGCTTCTTACCTTAAGATTGATCCTATCCATGAAGTGCAATGTCTAGAATGTGGCTTTTTCCTCTCCAGAAATGTGTTTCTGCCTCTTCCCCCTTAGTTAGCGCTGTCCATTGTTGTGGGGGTCCTTTTAATCCAGATTCCAGTTCTTTCTCAGTGGTAATTGTTCCAAGGGTAGTTGTAAAGTTGTTGCATCCATGGGAGAAGTTGAGTTCAGAGGCCTCCTACACTGCAATCTTCCCAGCAATCCCAATAGAGCTCTTTTAGAAATTATACTATCCAAAGGCAGACAAATACATATAAAGGGAGACACATACACAGACATACATAGACATAAATAAATATCTTTAAAAAATTTAGCCATGTCTCAAGCAAAAAACTCAAAAGAATAGTTGTATCTGAATTGCTCCCTGGCAGATAGGCCTGCTCAGATGGTTAAGATTTTTACTCAAGACTCTTTTCTTACTGCTGTAAGGATCCTTTTTAGAGCTGTTTTTGAAGTAATTTAGTCTTTTAGAAGTTTCTGCATATTAATAAAAGAATGCATTCCATTGTGTCTGAGCAGTTTTGAATCCTTTCTTTTAAGGGTGATTCTTAAGGTGGAATTATCTGAAACAAAGTTTCCCCAGAATGGCCATTATAATTTCAAATTATCTCAAAGTTTACCCATTTTCACTTGCATAGATTTAGATGAGGAATTTCAGGGGAGTTGAAGTAGGGGAGCTCAGTGAGAGAGGAGAGGAGCATCAGAATTGGTTTCTTTTCACTAGTGTGGTCACTGGTGAAGACGATACCCTCCAATCTGGCATGTTTCTTATTTAATTATTTTGGGTTCTTTTTGGTTTGTTGAGGAAGACTCACCCTGAGCTAACATCCACTGTCAATATTCCTCTTTTTTTTGTATGTGAGATGCCACCACTGTGTGGCCACTGACAGAAGAGTGGTGTAGGTCTTCACCCGGGCACCGAACTCAGTCCACTGAAGTGGAGCGTGCCAAACTTAACCACTGTGTCAGTGGTACTGGTCTGTAATTATTTTCTTTTAAAGATAAAAAAAGAGATTCCTGATTTTGTTTAGAGGCCTCAAAAAAAAAAATAGGCTTCCCATAGTCTTTGAGAGGTGTGAAATCCTCTCTTTTCCAATTGTGTGCACAAACAAACCAATCTGGGAATATCAAAGGAGCCCCTTTGTGGCCAATGTAATTTTAGATCATCTCTAGTAATTTGGACCCAGGTGACAAGGAACTTGCAAGTATTTGGTCCATCATTTTTGTACATAAATGTGACGGAAGTGGTGGGAGTGGTCTGACCATTTGTTGACTCTTTAGAACAAGCTTTAGAACAAAAGGTGCCCATCTTTGAATGGAGAAATGTCCCTGAATGGATAAACATCCTTTATGCTAGCTGAACCTTAAAGAAACCCGAATTTGAGGGATTTCCACCCTTAAAGAAACCTGAGGTTGAGGGATTCCCCTCCCGAGGGATTCCCCTCCTTAAAGAAACCTCTAGACCACTACCAAAGCATGGGAGGTTGAGGATGTGAGAGGGCCTTACATTGATCATTCCCCTGAGGCTATCAGAGATGCAGAGGAGCAGACAAGGGGCTCCATATATGCTGGCATGCTAGCCGTCCCCAGGAAACAATCAGGTGGCAGCATCACATCCCATCCTTGTCGCTAGAAATGTCAACCAAAATCAACAGTTTTATGAGGGAAAGATAAAGTTTTTTTAAAAAAGAGATACTTTATTTAAAAGGTTTGAAAATCAGGGATGTACACCTCAAACCACGAGTTGATATGTGACCCCCCCCCCCAGACTAAGGTGGTTGGAATTTTAAAGGCAAAAAAAAAAAAAAAAATGCAGCGTATGCAAAGCTAAGTCAGAGTCCAGTTCTGATTGGTCACCCTTTCCAGTTACAGTTTGTCTTGTGCCCATGGCTTCCCAAATGTTCTAATTTCAGGGAAAAACTACTGCATTGTTCTCTGCCATGTGGACACAGTGAAGGTTAAAATGCAATTTTCTATTTCTACCCATAGTTCCTCCTTGAGGTGGTCATGGTAAACATTACATTGACTCTGGATTTGTTCCTATCTCTTTCTTTTGTCATGACTCCAAGGGTCACTCCTGCCTAGAACTCAGCACTCCTCCCTCTGAGCTGACCCACTACCCAACTGCTGCTTCCAGTGATTCACGGTACCTTAACGTTTGATTCCTTTCTACAGTTTCCTTCAGTTCTCATCTCTTTTCTGGGTCCTATACATTTATTCTACCTGAAATGAAGGAAAGATGCTCCATTTATCTATTGTGGCATAGCAGACCACCACAAAAGAGTAAACAGGAATGAACTTTCATTTTGCTTATGAATCTGGGGTTGACTAGGCTCAGCTGGGAAGTTCTGCCTTGGGGTCTCTCATGTGATCATAGACAGGCTGGAGCTGGGGTCATCCTGAAGGCTCTCTACATATGTCTGGGTTGGAAAGACTCAAACAACTAAGGGCTGGAATACCTGGTTCTATTCAGATTTTTCTGTCTTTCAAGATAGATACACAGATGATAGATACATAGATAGAAACATATATAAATAGATATAAATGATAGATAAATGGGTAAATATAGATAGATGATTGAGTGATATAGAAATATATATATATATGGATAAATGATATATAGAATGCTATATACATTCATAGAGATGTACACTGTTAGACTTACAGGGACTTTTGTCATCCTCAAATACGATAACATGGCGAGGACAATTGTTGGCCTAAAGAAGTGAATATGGAAGTTCAGATAACCAAATTATGGTCTTCCAACCCCATGGATAATCAAGTGCTCTGCAGAAGTTCTTAGTCAGCCAGTCAAGGAGAGATAGTGAATCCCTGAATTAACCAATGTTGACTTGTCAATTCCCTAGTGGTGCCCATTTTTGACCCCTGAAGAGATAAACCTGTTTCATCCTACCTTTGCATGTATCCTAAACAGTACACAACCTGGACACAACCAGAGAGACTTGTTAGAGCTCTGGGACCAGAAAAGCAGTTCTAAGAGAGTGCAGGAAAAAGACCACATGAACACAACGGGAGAATTTTCCTTGAGTTTCTGCAGTGCATGCTCCTCAATGTTGCCCATGCTTCATTGTGATGACAAAACACACTCCTACAATGGGGATTTTCATATTGTTCTTAGGGAAATTATTGAATAGCATCATCTGTGACACCAAAGATTTCACACTTAAACCTCCATGAGAGATGTATGCAATTATTTTCTAAAATGGTAGATGAAGCTGCAGTTGATAATGCTGGACCCCAAATTTCAAAACCAATATTGGACTTCTGAAGACTGAGGATAATATGTTGATGAAAATAATAGCTGACATTTATTAAGTGCTCAGTGCGTGCTTGGTAGTCTGTGTCCTAAAGAATTCACACACATCATGTGATTCCATTGTAACTTGAGATAGTTGCTGTCATTATACCCCATTTTGCAGATGGGGACTATGACGCACTAAGTACTAAGTTATGAAGGTATTAGATAACTTGCTCAAGGTTGTACTTGTAAGTGTATGGAGTGTAGGAAGGTACCAGATACCTTTCATTGGGCTCATCCACAATTGGTGGGAGTATTGGCTGTTACTAGCTCACAGCTGCCCCTTTCTCTGGGGAATCATCCTTTCTCTGGCCAAACTAAAGCCACTTCACCTGGGAGTTTAAGCATTTTCCCAAAGCCACTGATTTGTCCAGACTCAGCCCTGGACTGAGCTGGGATTCAACCCAAGAGCTCCAGCTTCAGAGCCCCCCATCTCTCAATCACTGTGTGGTGATACTTCCTTATGTTAAAACAATACATGTAAAATTAAGGTGAGAGAGGAGGATAGCTGTATAAGCCAAAAGTTGCTTTTGTGGTTCTTGCTCCCGCAAAGAATCACAAACTTACTAACATCTGTTCAAAAAACTGTTGTCCCAAATCGCCTCAGTGTAAATTACAGACCTGGTATTTTATAAACCCTTGTATTTCCTACAAACAAGCATGTTCTCCAACAGTACCACAACGCGACCACCAAAGTCAGGAAGTTAACGTTGCTACATTACTGCCATCTAACCCTCTGAACCCATTGAAACCCTACAGTTGTCCTAACAATACCCTTTATAGTTGAAGAACCCTGCCAATGTGCTGTGTTTAGATGCCACCTCTCTTTAGTCTCTTCAGGTCTGGAACACTTACTCAGTCTTTGGCTTTCATGACCTTGACTCCTGGAAGATTACACCCCAATTATGGACCAGGAGTAGAATATTCCTCAGTTTGGGTTTGGCTGACTTCTTTCAGGATTTCCTTCAGGTTTCCTTCTTTGGCAGGACTATCATGGAGGTGACGCTGAGTTCTTCTCACTGAGTCTCATCAGGTGACACTGGATCAATTCATCTTGTTTCTGGTGATGCTATCTCTGACCACTTGATTGAGGGGGTCCTGCCAGGTTTTTCCACTGTGAAGTTACCCTTTCTCCTTGTAATTAATGAGTATTTTGAGCAGCAGTACTTTGAAGCAGTGTAAATACCCTCATTAAATTGCAATTTATCCATTTATCTATCTATCTATCTATCTATCTATCTATCTATCTATCTATCTATCTATCATCTATCTCTGTATATGTATGTACACATGTTTTCCTATTTTATTCAATGGGTCATAATCTCCTACTATCTATCTTTATTATGATCATCAAATTGTCCCTGATTTGGTCAGTGGAAGCCCCTCAGGCTAGGCCCCATGTCCTGTTGACATCTCCCCATCACTGTTTGGCATTTTCTTGCTTTCTAGCAAAACAGGATGTTCCAGATTCATCTTATACTTTCCTCATCCCAGCCCTGGAATAAGCCAGTTCTCTAAGGAATCCAGGTTCCTTTTAGTGGAAAATGGTATTTATACCAAATGGTATTTTTACCTAGACGTGGGCACACAGTGTGCTCATCGCTGTTAGGGAGTCACTTTTTCTAAGCCCCAACAGTGGAGATAAGTAGGGGAGATACGTTTTTATTTCCACACACACACACACACATAGACACACACACACACACACAAACATCTATCTACCTATTGTGTATCTATCATTCATCTATCCAGAAAAGCATGAATTTACACTGATACATTCAGTTCCAATCTCTGACACTACAGGGTTCATTCTGATTTTCTCTGTTTCAGAATCAGAGACTCCCTTCTCCAACTGTGAGAAACGTGACTCCTGTCATCCTTAATATACTTACTTATTTGATCAATCCCCTTTATATGGCCAATCCCCACTCTATCACTTTCCACTCATGCATGCTCTCCTCACCCTACTTTGCGTCTCCACACCCTATTGAGGCTCTGGCTTCTCTCATCAGGACACCCTTCTCCATATACCCCCGTCTCACTTGCTTGGGCTCCCACACTCAAGCCAGACTACCCTTCTATGTGAACACCCTCTCCACACTATTTGGTCTCTGTCTTGGAGCCACTGTAACTCCCTTCTCTGCTCCATCTCCCGTTGTGTGGCTGCCCACCTTGCTGTGCCACACTAACTGGCTTTAGAACTAAATTATCCATGAAGGGAAAAGGTGAGAAGGGGAGGGGTGGAGAAGGAAGGAGAAGGAAGAGGCAGAAAGGGAAAAGGAAGAACCTTTGCACCTGTAGCCTTTCTGCCCGGTAAAAAGACCTATAACTGTTTCTTATTTAATCTCCATTGTGTCAAGACAGTTGGGAGCTGAGGATGGAGTACAAAGAGGTATGAGAAAACATGTTTCCTGCCATCAGAAAAGTCAAGGGAGGTAAGATAAAAACATTAAATCAAAACCAATAATATAATAATAAGTGCCTCAGTTGAGTGTTATAGAAAATATGTGCTCCAAAAATGGGAGAATTAAACTGTGAATATACTTTCTAAGCACCACGCAAAGTCACAATGAATTAACTCTCACGTATCTTAGATATCAAATGGGAGTTCTGAAAAAGGCCCCACCCAACCAGTGATTGTGATGGTCAAAAATATTTAGTCACTGGCTCACTGATTCAGTTCTATAGATTCTCCCTAATGAGCACAAAGCCATCAGATAATACTTTTCTAAAGATATGTTTATTGACTTGCTCAATATAATACTTTATAGAATATTCAAAATGAAAATGTGATATAAATGTCTCTACTACACTCACTACAATAATTCTTGTTTTCATTAAAGTTTGTTGATAAAATTGTTGAGAAATTTTTATTCTTGATCAGAGCTCAGGAAGAGTAGATGGTAATAACTGGGGGTGGATGGAGATTGTTCTGTGAGAACCAGATAAGCTGAGTCCACACATCTGGCACGTACTAGGCCCCTCCTTTATATCATGCAATATGTAATACTCTACATAGACACAGAAAACTCAAGGAATGTAAGACTCCGTAGGCATCCATCAAGGGCAGTAGGTTAAGATAATCTTTACTCTGGATTTCATTCACAAAGTAAATTTAGGTATCTCGTGTTCTGGGATACAGCTTCCTTGAAGAACAAAGCAGAAGACCTTAGGGAAAGTCAGGCTCCATTCACAGTCCCAGCTCTCGACTCAACTTTTAGAACAATTGGTTTTTCCGGTTGAATGAGTCCTTGAGTGCCTAATTTCAGGGGAATCTGCAACAGTTAAACAGCATATGAGAGCTGACTAATGAAGCTCTGTCAAGAACAGAAGCAAAGTAGACAAGAGACATTAAGGACAATACCGCTTTTCAAACATATAAAAAGGTTTAGCGTCATATATCTTTGATTCTTTACATTTATTCTATAAGCTGAGTCATATTGGATAATGAAAGTTTTAGCCATCCATTCATTCAACAAAATATATATTGAACGCGTATTCTGCACCAGGCTGGATACAAAATTATGCTGGCTTTTTGTCCTTTTTGATTTAAATCTTAACTAAAAGGGATAAACTATAAAAACTTAAACCAAAATCTTAAGCATTATAGCAAACTATTTTGAAATGCCATACAGAATTAATTTTGCATGTGTTAAAACTTGCAAGGTAATCCTGAGTGGGTCTTACACATTTTTATTGTATAAACCATCCTTGACTTCTAAAGAGTCCAGTCACTTCTCCCAGTGGAACTCATCCAGTTTCATCATGGGAAGATGTCTCTCTGAAGGATTATGCCTGTTTTCTAACATCTCTTGGCTCCCATATGCAGTGTGGATGGTCAACTTCTGAAGATCTACAGTGTTTTGCTGATAGTTTTAGCTCCATTATCACTCAGTCACTCCTTCAGTGTTGTGGGAGCTAGCAGCAGAGCCACCTTCTGACATCAGTTGATCAAAGACAAGTAAATTGTCATGGAAGGTGAGAAGCACCAGCCTGTAAATGACTGAGAGCTTACAGGGAGTGTCTGCCCCATCCCAGGTGTAAGAGACACCTGCTCTCTCTCAAGGCTGAGTCCCCTGTTTGCACACTTACTCTTGGACTTCCACACAGCTGCCCTAAAGTCACAAATAAGTTGGAAAGAATCGCTATCCTCTTCTACCCACAGAAAGCATACTTAAGGGGAGGAGCTGCATAGTAAATGCACGAGTCTCAGAAATAAGCTTTATTATAGGGCCTTGCTTGATATGAATCAATGGCTACTGGTCTTTATGTTCTTCAGAGGACAGATTCCACATCTTTCTATAAATGTAAAACCTTGTTATTTTATAATTTCTAACGGCATATATGTCCGCGGCAGACAGACATACACAATTTGCACATATACAAATGTCAGTTGTTAAATTTTCAAATTAACATTGTTTAAAATTTGTATCCAAGAGCTCTAAATCAACTTCAAATCACTCCTTAAGCATTCACTGGATGACTGCAAGGCACCACTGGGAGTTTATGAAAGCAATGAAATGAGGTGCTAGAGTTAAAGACAAAGGTACATTCATAGGTACAAAGAAAACATAGAGAACCAAGTTGGATGGTTTAATGACAAAGTATTAAATTAGGTGGTCTGAGAAATTATACCAGCTTGTAGTAACTGATAACAGAGCAGAGGAGAGAATGGGTTCTGGACTAGATGGGGAAGGCTCCGTGGAGGGGATTGGGGGTTGAATGAGGACTTCAAAGGTGAGAACACAATGGGGAGGAGAACGGGAAGAACATTCATTGAGTCATTACTAGGATGTAAAAACTTGACTGGAGCAGGGCTCCTGGAAGGTGAGATCAAAGAGGCAGGATGGCCCTGGACTATGGGAGTCCCTCAAATCTGGTATAAATGTTTTCAATCTAATCCATGATTGTAAACCTAGGCTGCACATGAGATACACTGGGGGTGCTTTCAAGCCATGCTCTGGGAGAATTATTTTACAATTTCTGAGATGACCTAGGCATGAGGATTTTTTAAAGATCCCTGGTTATTTTGTTATAAAGATAGTAGTTGAAAACCACTGTCATGAAGCTTCAGTAAGTTCTGGTGGACAAGAGCATCGTTCACAAGTCATGACGTGGTGTCCACTGCACTTCCTGGCTGTGCACACCTCCCCTTCCTTCCAGTGGACTTGAAACCAAATTCAAAACTTTGCTCAACTTCAAAGGACTGGGCATAATCACATATGCTAACCGCATTGACTCTAGAGGACCTTTATAGGTGGGTCTTTGTAAAGCCACATTCTTAGAACTCCAGAGCAAGGGACCCTTAAAGGTCACAGATGGCTCCAAATAGATTCTCTGGCCAATAGAATAAATTATTCTTTGAATAGAATACATATTTTTATATACATATGTAGAGAGAGACAGCCTCAGTTAAAAATGATCCCTCCCAATAAAACATTATTTATGTAGAAGGTTAACTGTCTGACCTGAGTTTCTTTGCAAGGTTTGAAGGAGAAGTTCTGCAGCAGTCTGACAACAGCAAGTTTCATGTTCACGACAGCAAATCTCATGCCAATGCAGTTTCGGGGTCCACTTCCAAACGGCATGTATATATAAGGATTTATACTGTCCTTGTTGTCCTTACTGAACCTAGATCCATGATAGTAGATGAAAACAAGTTAATGAAATATGAAAACCACAAGAGCTATAGGTTTGTTGTTCTCACTTAGAGTCCTCAACCAGTAGTACACAGGATACTTTTGTGGGCTAGCTCTTGACATGCTGCTATGGGTATTTGCTCTGAGAATTGTAAGCTACAGATCCTTTCTCTTCCCATGACCCTATAGGAGCTTTCAGTCTTGTTGAGGAGATGAGAGAAATGCTGTTTAAAATAAAATTTATCTTTAAACATGAAAACTACATTCGGGGTGGTGACGTGTTCACAAAAAGAAATGAGAGTGATTGAAGGAAAAGTAGGTCTCTGCCTGGACTCTCTTATGTTGGTCATGTGCACATGAAGGGAGGAAGCAAGAGAAATGCCTCCCGTTATTTTAATTGTTATTTTCCCTTTCCTTTCTTTCCATCCCCTTTTCTCTCCTCTTCCCTTCCTCTCTCTCTCTCTCTTTCCCATAGAATAGCTTATATCAGATGATTTTCATAGGAATAAGATGCTACTCTATTATAATATAATCAACAATCTCCTTGTCTGTCTGTTCCACTAAGTTATAAATTCCTTGAGGGTTAGACCTGTGTTTTATCCAAATTTCATTCTTCAATGTTTGATCATATTAGGAAAAAAGTGTGGATTTGGCGAAAGTGATAGTAACATTGTGGTTATGTACTTTTTAAAGTGTGTTCATATTTTGGAGAACATTCTGGAATATTTCAGATGATGTGCCTTAAAATAACATTGCAGTCATGAGAAAGGTGACAGTGGTGTGTGGATGGGGCAGCTGACATGGGTTGATCGTTGTTAGGCAAGTGTTGTTGGGCACATATAGATGCATGAAAGCAATTCCATAGACTTGTGTGTAGAGAATACGATGTGTATATGTCAAATACACATACACTTGTGTATGTCGAAAATTCTCCATAAAAAATTCCACGGAAGAAATGGTAACAATGTTTAGAAAAAATAGAATGTAGGAACACTGGTGGTAAAATCAGAGAGCTGAAGAGAGCAGCACCGAAAAACATAAAGGAAACAAAAGTCCATATTCCTAAAGTCAGATAATGGTTCAGTAAATAATAGTATATGCATGCAATCACATACAAAAATATATACAGTCTAACATAGGGTGTATAGGGTGTTGTTTATAGTTTACTGTTACACAAAGTAAGCACTTCAAAATAAAATAAAACATAATATGACTATAATTTTTAAAAATCTATATATGCATATAACCATGTCCATAAAGACACACATCACATTATTAATGAGGCCTATCTTAAAGTACTGGGACTGTGGGTGGCTATAATTTTCTTTTTTCCAGTCTACAGTTTGTAAAATTTTGACAACAAATACAACCACTCTTGCAATAGGAAAAAAAAAACCTTCAAAAACAAAAAGATGTACAAGTAAATGATTGTATAAGCACATGATTGTCATCTATATTAAGAGACATCAGAATAGCATTGAAAAGGCCTGGATCAAGGTGGGTTCTCTTTCCCAAGGGCTCTGTACCTTTCAGGATGGAACTCCTCAGGCTCAGGCCAGAACTCTGGTTCTCGGTGAAGAGAAAAGGTTGGCACCATCACTACTGTCCCTTTGGGAATGAACACCCCACCGAGTTCCAAATCTTTCTTACAGACCCTCTCAAGTCTACCAGCAATTGGGAATAATCTGAGAGATTCATTCAACACCATGTCAAGATACTCCATCTGTATCAGGGCATCATAAGTGACAGGTGCCTGGAAAGAAAGAAACAGATTTTGATAAACCGAGACTTTGGATCAAATTTCCACTCAGCCTATGCAGAACTACTGAAATGTTACGAGTACAAAAAAAAATTTATCTTGGTAAAGGGCCTTAGCAGTTACAGACATTTTAATATCTGTCATGTCCTTTGACCTGCTCAGTGGCTCACTGGGATGTGTAGAGTAGCTATGATTACGGGAGCCTTTTGCGACAATCCCTGAAACAGGGCCTGAAATCCCTCACATCACCATGTAGTGGTTTTTCTTTCTCACGTGAACAAATGTGACTAACAGACTATGACCCTTACTTTCAAGGGAAATATGACAAAGTCACTGATTCCTTTCAAAGGAGAGGCTGCATATCTGTACCAAGGAAAGAGAACGTGTAAGAGCAAATCCCCTATTTGGCATAAAGTTTTTTAGTTGAAAAACCCTGCTTGCTAACTCTTTAGTTTATATATATAAAATTTGGAGAGACACACTGTATTATAAAAAAAATTCTATAAATAACTTTGGGAGAAACTAATACCTTTCTAAACCAAACGTGACAAAAGAAGAATAAGAAGGGATGCTACCAAGACACACAATTTCACTTCTCCTGAACATTTTAAGAGGATCGGATCCTCACTCTCAGCACAACCCTCTGTTGCTGGAACAGTCTTCTATTTGTCACTTCAGGATTTGACTGTGAGCTCTGAAGATCTAATCAAGCCACTCCAGCCCCAGAGGCCAGGTCTGTTCATAACACAAAGAATTCCAGTTTTGGCAGAGATCTGAAAACTGTATGGACAACATGTGGCTAGAATCTGGTGTTATATTGAAGAGACAATATTGTAGAGGTTAAGAGTTTGGCTCAGGAGCCAGATATGCTGGGTCATAACTTGGCTCCTTCACCACTAGTTGTATGACTACTGTACGAAAGTTATTTCATCTCGCTGTAGCTCAGTTTTAAGATATGTTACATGGAGATAATTAGAGTTTACATATCTTAGAGTTGTGTGGCAGAGACGTCACTGCTCTCCCAAAATCCATGTAGTCCCCACATTTCTCAGCCTACTTGAACTTAAAAGAAACCAGTTTTGCCAGCGGGCTGTGAACTGATGTGATGTATTTCAGTTCAGGGACAAAACATTTGAAAAGCCACGTGCAACACTCTATTCTTTATTCTCCAGCCAACATAAAGGCCTTATATCCCAGATAATCATCTACAAGAAGGTGGAGCCTCATAGCTTGTATCCCTAAGTAACTACGTGGAACAGAGACGCCCACTCCCATCTTCTACTAACATTTTTTGCACATGTAAATATGAATTATGAATCTTTGCTATGTAAAGCCCCTGAGATTGATAGCTAATATGTTACTGAGGCATAACCCAGCCTATCCCGACTAATACAGAATTTTATGAAGATTAAATTTTTTGATGAATAAAAAGCATTTAGAATAGACATATATAGTAAGATGCAAACGTTAGCTATTAGTATTGTTGATGCCTTGTAATCAGTGTTATAAAAAAGGGAAAACACAATGCTTAGCTAGTCTCAATCTCTAAGTGAATTTTCTACAATATTGCAATCAAAAGAATCACAATATGGGCTTTACCAGAGAAGAAAGATAATCTCTAATTTAAGTAGGCCCTAAAATGTCTCCTTACCTTATATGTGAAGGACCTATGACTCAGAAAGCTCATAAGGCTTGTCCAAAACTATAGTCAGGACTCAAAGTCATGTCTTGCATTTCCTACCCTATGCTCTTTCCTCTATACCAGGCTTCTCCTGTCTGCAAAGTTTACTTAGAGTGATAGATTACACTAATGGTCCCTACTTTCCACCCCTTCCTATGTTGGCCATGTGGTTTGCTTTGAGTCAATGGAATTTTGGCTAATTGTGATGCAAGTACCATTTTGAAAGGCACCCATAGGGCTGGGCTTCATGCTCTGCCCTCTAACATTTCCCTGAGAAGAGCACATCCTGGCTAGTTTTCTGGAGTAATAGAGATGTGTGGCTCAGGGGTGGAGTTGAGTCAGCCCAGCCAGCTTAGCCAAGGCCAGACCAAAGCAAGTCCAGCCAATATCAACAGAGATAAGTTATTGTTAGATGCCACTGAGGCTTTGTGATTTTTACTTAGCATTATTGTGAGAACAGATAACTGATACACAAGGACCAGCCCTTTTTTCAAAGATCTTATATTTATGTGAGTAGCATACATTAGCTAGATTCTCCCTTTGTTTTTGTCTCTTTAGATCCTTCCGAAATAGCACAGGTGAAATAAATGATATTTATGCTTTTTGAAAACTTCTCTTACGAAGTGGTAAGGAGACATTCTTGCTAATGTTTCACCTTCTCCCTCTCACTCCAGGTATCATCCACTCACCTTATCGGGGAAAGTTGCATCAATCTCCTCCTGCAGCTTCTGCTGGACATCAGGGTGAGTGGCCAAAAAATATATAAGGAAGGAAAGAGAAGTGCTAATGGGCTCATAGCCAGCAAAAATAAAGATAATAGATTGGGCTATGAGCTCCAGATCAGACAGAGCTAAAAGGAGAGGAAAGACATTTTAGGTAAAGCAGGTCAATGTAAAACACCACAGTTTAGACGATGAGAAATCCAAATGAAACTCCAAAACCTCTAGAGAAAAAAATAGAAAAGTGGTTCAGAGTCAAACTGGGAGTGTTTTGATCTCTGATGTCTATTTGACAGAGCCAGGAAAAGGCGAAAATGATCTTAATCCATTTTTCCCCAAGGTTTACACTACTCTTGGCCATCTGCTCCTGGTTATGCCACCCTCCCACCAACACAGCTGTGTAATCTAAGAAATAGCATTTCTGTCTAACATACACAGTGTTATTAGCACGTCCCTTGGGGAATCCTAAAAGTACTTTATCTACAAGTATACAAGTAATATGGGGAGCATCCTCCCCCAGGAAAAATTTAAATTATTCTAGCAAAAATATAGCTTGAAAAATTTAAAGAAAGTTTGCAATATTAAGGCTTAATTGTAGAGAAAATTACAAGATTTTTCATCTAATCCTGTTTGAGGGAACTTAAGAGACTAACATTGCACTGAAGATAAACTCTTGCTACTCCAAGCGTGGTCCATGGACCAGTAGCATCAGCAGTATCTTGGAGCTTATTAGAAACACAGAATCTCAACTACTGCCCTAGAACTATCTAATCAAAATCTGAACTTTCACAAGATAGAGTGGTTTGTGTGCACAACCTAGCCTGAGAAGTATGGATTGTACTTGAGAGGCATCAAGTAGTGGAAGACCTGCAGCACAAGTCTTCACATGGAAGATCGCAGATATGTACAGAAACTCCAGAGACACGCAAAATGCTAGAAGAGTGGTGATTGACCCTAGTCTAGTCAATAGCATTAAAATAGGAGAAGAAAGAATCTGTCATTAGAGGGCACTGACCAGCATGAAATGTATAAAAATAGGGTCTAGTGGGAGTAACAGCAATGTATATTCTATCATGGCCTGAATGTCATCTTCGTCAGCACATGCTGCCCCTCTTTGTCTACTTTGTGCTCAGCAAACAGCCCTTGTCTTTGTAAGTTGGCCTCCCTTTTGATTTTCTCCTGAAAGACACTAAGCATGGTCAGGCTCTAATCTATTTGACTGAGACTAGATTAGGAAATTTACATTCTTAGAGCACTGAAATAAACATGATACCCACCACAATCATGTAATTCACAACTAAAAACAATGCAAAATGAGTGTATGAAAGGACTACAAAGTGTTGATTTCCCAATGATGATTTCTCTGATGCTGTTGTGGGTAAATTCAATGATCAAATTCTTTCCTCCAGTTAGCATGAACCTCATGATACTCAAAGTTTAGAGCTGCACTGTCCAATATGGTAGCCACATGTGGCAATTTAAATTTTAACTAATTAAATTTTAATACAATTTAAGTAGTCAGTTCTTCAGTGGCACTGGCCACATGTCAGGTGTTCAATAGCCACGTGTACCTAGCGGTTACTGTATTGAACAGTACGGATACAGAGTATTTCTTTCACCACAGAAAGCTGTATTGGACTAGATAGACAGAGAGAGAGGCAGAGAGATAGACATACAGATAGATAGATAAAATAGATATAAGCATAGATATAGATATATTTATAGTGTTGTTTTGTAGTCAGATCATCCCTGCAGTCCAGGATGAATTGTTAAATATTCAAGAATTCTGTGAGATGGTTGTCAAACCATTGGTAGCTCGAAATTAACCATATGAGAGTATTCATGTCATGGAAATAAACTATAAATCAGAGACTTGTTTAGAGAGAGAGAGACAGATCATGTTTACATTGTTTGTTATGGATAGATATAGAAATATTTATGTTTGTCATTTCTGTATAAAAATATTTGATGTCTTCTTTGCTATCTCCACTGAGAGGATATAGAAGCAAAGACACCCTTGGTAACAATGAGCTCCTACAAATGATTAGCAATGAGAAAAAAGATTTTGGTTTCTAAATACTGTTTCTCACTAAAAGGAAACAGAGCTCCTTGGAGAAATAGTTGATTCCAGCTCTGGTCAGGGGAAATAGAAGAGAAACTTGGAATGTCTTGCATCAGAAAGCAAGGAAGTGTTCAGAAAATGATAGCTGAAAAGGATATGGGATACTTGGTAGACTATAATGATGGATATATGTCATACGTTTGTCAAAGCACATAGAATGTATAACACCAACAGTGAACACTAATGTAGACTATTGACTTTGGGTGATAATAATGTTTCAATGTAGGTTCATTGATTGTGACAAATGTACCACTCTAGTCAGGGATTTTGAGAGTAGCAGAGCTGTGTGGGGCTGGGGCAAGATGTACATGGGAAATCTCTGTACCTTCTGCTCAATTTTGGCTGTGAATCTAAAGTTGCACTAAAAAATAAAGTCTACTGAAAACATAAATTTTAAAAAAGGAAGAAGAAAAAAAAGGACTCAGGATCCCACTTGAAAGAACTTCCAGTGAACAAACCTGAGAGAATTTGAGCATCAAAATAAAGAGTGATGAAAGTAAGAGATTAAGTTAGTAATAAATGAGATCATAATGATATAAATAAATGAATAAATAAATTGAGGAGAATGGAGAGTTCTCCCTTACAAGAGAACATCAACTCATAAATGTAGAAGAAATGATGGAATTATAAAATCATCATTTTGCAACCATCATGGTAATTAATCATGGTTTCAGTCAAAAACATCTACATTGATAAAACTGGTAGGTGAAATTTGAAGATTAACAGAATGTTTACACAATCTCAAAAGCTTCCCCCACTAGTTACTTATTAATTACACAGAGTAAAATAAAAGTTTACTGTAAATTAAGCTAGTGAATACAACTTTAATCAAGTGTCAAAGCGAAGGTCACCAACACTGGGGCTTTGTGCCTCCTGATGTGATGAAGCATCGATGCAAATTTCCAGGCAGAGGTTCTGATTCACTGGGCCTGGATGAGGTCTAAAAATTGTCATGGAAACAAGCCTCCCAGAGGTTCTGATATAGGTGATCCACAGACTGCTAACTGACTTCTGGGTATGAAATACTTGCTCATGGTTGCCCTTCAAGCTTTGAAGGAAGTTGTGCATGCATGCTTCTCGAAAGTGCCTCTGGCTACCATTTATATCTGAACATGTGTCTTTCTTCAATTTGGCAGAAATTCTCATCTGTATGGAAAATCTTTCCACAGGTTTTCAGAAGCATCCTCTCCCTCTGAGCCTCCCTCCCCACAGTGGCCCTCTGAAGCACTCCTTGGTTACCTTTGTGGGTGTCCAGTTCTTTGGAATTCTGGGAGTTAATCATCAGCTGAAGAAAATCAACTCGCTGGAAGCAGAAGACAAATTTCAATGATAGACAGTCACTTGTGAGTCAGAAATAAATCAGGAGTGCAGGACTAAGCCTTTTCCTGAGACTATAGCCCCTATAAGACCAGAAATGTGACCATTGTTGTCTGAACAAATCATCCAGCTACAAATCTTGGAGAGCAGGATGTTTCCCTGAGAGAAACCTAGCCATCATGTCCAACTGCTTCTAGGTCCTTGCTCTCCTTGAACCCTGGTTTCTCTGGCTTCTGAACACTGCTACCTAACCTGGCCAAAGAGTTGTCTGCACCCTCTCCTGGCATGCCTGCTTGCTCAGGAGGAAGTCCCTGATTTCAATCATTTTTATTTCCTGCTTGTGTTCTTAATGAATGGCCACATAGATCAATCCTCTGACCTTTGCAGAGACCATCACCAGATTTTCTATAAACATCTTCAAATGCCCCACCCTCCTTGAACTCTATACAATCTTCAGTGTCATGCTGCGGACTCATCCCTATCTACCTGACCTGTAGACATCCTTGTGCTGGTCTCCAGGCCTCATGAAGACAAACAGGGTTAGTCAGCTTGCAGCCTTAATGCCCAGAGAAGACTCTGGCCCACTCCAGAATATGAGAGGGCTCCAATTTAACATAGATATACTCCACAAGGTAGCCTGATGGGGTCTTCCACTGAGCAATGTGTAGAAGGAAAGACTTCATAGAAGTGATTTTTGGCAGTATAAGATCCGGGGAAATTATAATACCAGTAAAACAATTTTCAAACAGTAATTTTTATCCTTTCACAATTTATTGAAGGGAAGGGGTAAAATTTTTATCTCAACAATATTCACGTGGTGACATATTAATTTTCTTGTCTATTATTAAATTTTAAACATTGCTCTCTGACTCTTTTTCTTATCTCCTTCACCAACCTCCACCTTCTTCATCCCCCCCAAAATGTTAGAACTCTCTTGTTCTAAACCCTCAATCTACCTTTAAAAATTGATGGACAAATACACAAATCATATGCATAGAACTCAATAAACTATCAAATAGTGAACACTCTCATGTCACCACCACCAGATTTTACCTTTTCTTTATCTTTGAGGCGACTTTCTTTTATCCTTTGTACAGATTTTGCAAAAAAATCAGTAACACTTTTTGGAAACAGAAAGATATTTAATGCTTCAAAAACTGGATTAAGAAATGGAAAAAGCACTGTAGGGGCAAAAAAAGCACAATGAAAATGTGAAATTTACCTGGAGCAATTATAATTTCCTCTGCTAATTAGAAGAGTAAAAGATGCTAGGGTTGTCAACCAGGAGACAATCCCTCTATGACATTTGCTTGGGTTTCTAGGCCAGTGGCTGAGCAATGATGAATCCACATATAGGGGCCATCACTGTAGCAGTGAGGTCCGTGACCCCTTCTGCAGCTTTGGGGTGACCAAAGAACAGGATTGCATTTCTTGACCTCTTAGTCTTTTATCCAGTGGACTGAAGACTCTTTGGATAAAGCAGACCATATTCTGCTACTTTAATTAATCATGCAGTTCAAGAAATTTGAGTCAGGATAGAAATAATACATGATGCCTTTCAACCACAATGAAATGAAATTAGAAATCAATAACAGAAAGAAAATCGGGAAACTCAGAAATACGTGAAAATTAAAGAATACACTCCTAAATAACCAAGGGGTCAAAGAAGAAATCAAAAGGGCAATTAGAGGGCCGGCCCTGTGGCTTAGCGGTTAAGTGCGTCCACTCCGCTACTGGCGACCCGGGTTCGGATCCCAGGCGTGCACCGATGCACTGCTTCTCCAGCCATGCTGAGGCCGCATCCCACATATAGCAACTATAAAGATGTGCAACTGTGACATACAACTATCTACTGGGGCTTTGGGGGGGAAAAAAAAAAGGAGGAGGATTGGCATGGATGTTAGCTCAGGGTTGATCTTCCTCACACACACACAAAAAATAAATAAATAAATAAAAGGGCAATTAGAAATTACTTTGAGATAAATAAAAATGAAATCACGATATACAAAAACTAATGGGATGTAGCAAAAGCAGTGTTCAGAGATAAATTTATGGTTATGAATTTCCACACTGGAAAAGAACAAAGGTCTCAAATCAATAATCTAACTTTCTAGGTTAACACACTGAAAAAAGAAGAGCAAATGAAATCTGAAGGAAGCAGAAGAAAGAAAATAATAAAAGTAAGAACAGAAACTACTGAAATAGAGAATAAAAAATAATACAGAAAATCAATGAAACCAAAAGCTTGTTTTTTGAAAAGAACTTCAGCTAGATAGACCAAGAAAAAAGGAGAGAACATTCAAATTACTAGCATCAGAAACAAAAGAGGGGACATTACTACTGATGTTAAAAAAGTACAAAGATGTACATCTGAAATTTGTACAACGTTATAAACCAATGTTACTGCAATAACAAAAATTAAAAAAAATTAAAAACAGCAAAAAAAGTACAAAGAATCATAAAGGAATATTATGAACAATTGTATGCAAATAAATAACTTAGATGAAATGGACAATTTCCTAGAAAGACACAAACTAGAGGAACTGACTCAAAAAGAAATAGACGGGGGCCAGCCCAGTGGCATAATGGTTAAGTCTGCATGCTCTGCTTTGGCAGCCCAGGGTTCGCAGGTTCAGATCCTGGGTGTGGACCTAGGCACCGTTCCTCAAGCCATGCTGTGGTGGTGTCCCACATACAAAAATAGAATAAGATGGGCACAGATATTAGCTCAGGGCCAATCTTCCTCAGGAAAAAGAGGAGGATTGGCAATGCATGTTAGCTCAGGGCTAATCTTCCTCACCAAAAAAAAAAAAAAAAGAAATAGACAATCTATGGTGGTTATCAGAGAGGAATGTGGTGGGGGAGGATGATAAGGGTAAGGGGTTTATAAGTATGGTGACAGATGGCAACTAGACTTTTGTGGTGAACATGATGCAGTCTATACAGAAGTCGAAATATAACGATGTACATTTGAAATTTATATGATGTTATAAACCAATGTAACCTCATTGACAAAAAAGGAAATAGACAATCTGAATAGACCTATAACAAGCAAAAAGATTGAGTGAGTAATAAAGAACCTACCCACAAAGAAAAGCTGAAATCCAGATGGTTTCAATGGGGAATTCTATCAATTATTTTAAAAAGAATTAACATCAATTTTTCATAAACTCTTCCAAAAAATAGAAGAGCAGGGAATACTTTCAAAGTCATTCTACAAGGCTGGTCTTACCCTAATACTAAAACCAGACAAAGACATCATAAGAAAAGAAAACTACAGACCAACATATCTTATGAACAGCATATCTTATGCACAAATCCTCAACAAAACATTAGCAAACCGAATCCAGCAAAATATAAAAAGAAGGATATACCATAAGCAAGTGGGGCTTATCTCAGGAATGCAAGGTTGTGTAATATACCATATCAACAGCATAAAAAACAAAAGCACATGATCATCTCAACAGATCCAGAAAAGCATTTCACAAAATCCCAAATCCCCAAGCCTCAACTTGGGGCCAGCTCAGGGGCATAGTGGTTGAGTTTGCACGATCCTCTTTGGCAGCCCAGGGCTCGTGGGTTTGGATCCTGGGTGCTGACCTCCACACCAGCATCAAACCATGCTGTGGTGGCGTCCCACATACAAAATAGAGGAATATTGGCATAGATGTTAGCTTAGGGACAACCTTCCTCAAGGAAGAAGAGGAAGATTGGCAACAGATGTCAGCTCAAAGCCAATCTTCCTCACCAAAAAACAAACAAACAAACAAAAAAGCTAAACCATCTAGGAATAGAAGAGAATTTCCTCAACTTGATACGGATATCCATATAGGAAATGAAGAAGTAAAACTATCTCTATTATCAGATCACGTGATTTTGTATATAGAAAATCCTGAAGAATCCACTAAAAACCTCCTAGATATAATAAACTAGTTCAGCAGCATTTCAGGAAACAATATCAATATACAAATCAATTGTATTTCTATACAATGCAACAAACAATTCAAAAGGGAAATTAAGAAAAGAAATCCATTTACATTAACATCAAAAAGAACAGAGTGCCTGGCCCAGTGGTGTAGTGGTTAAGTTCGTGCACTCAGCTTCTGTGGCTCGGGGTTTGCAGGTTCAGATCCCAGGTGTGGACCTACATACCACTCATAGAACCATGCTGTGGTGGCATCCCACATACAAAAAATAGAGGGATACTGGCACAGATGTTAGTTCAGTGACAATCTTCCTTGAGCAACAGATGTTAGCTCAGGACCAATCTTCCTCACTAATAAATAAATAAATGAATGAATGAATGAATGAATGAATAAATAAATAAGTGAATAAGAACAGAATACTTAATATTGTCAAGAAGGCAATACTCCCCAAATCGATCTAAATATTTAACCCATTTCCTAGGAAATCCTAGCTAGGTTCTTTGTAGAAACTGACAAGCTGAATTTAAAATTCATTTGGATTTGTGAGGGACCCAGAATAGCCAAAACAATCTTGAAAAAAAGAAAAAAGAATAAAGTTGTAGGACTCACACTTCCGATTTAAAAACTTACCACACGGCTACAACAATCAAGGCAATGCGGTACTGGCAAATGTGGTCCTGGCATAAGGATAGACATATACATCAATGGAATAGAATTTAGAGTCCAGAAATAAACTGACCTGTCTACAGGCAACTCAATTGTGAGAAGGTTTCCAAGACTATTCAGTGGGGAAAAATAGTCTTTTCAATAAATGGTGCTGTGACAACTCAATACCCACATGCAAAAGAATGAAGTTGGTCTCTTACCTCACTCCATATACAAAAAAACCTTCAAAATGAAGTAAAGACCTAACATAAGAGGTAAAACTATATAAATTTTAGAAGAAAACCAGGGGGTAAATCTTCATGACCTCAGATTTGGCAATATGTATGACACCTAAAGTACTTGCAATAAAAAAAAATACATCAATTGCACATCATCAAAATTGAAAATTTTATGCTTCAAAGAACACTACCAAAGTGAAAGATACCTGCAAAATGGGAAAAAATTTTTCCAAATCATATATCTGATAAGGGACTTTTATCTAGAATATATAGAGAACTCTTACAATTCAAGAACAAAAAGATAAACAACCCAACTATAAATGGGCAAACTCTTTGAATAGGTATGTATCTAAAGAACATATAAACATGGCCAACAAACATGTAAAAGGTTGCCCAACATCACTAGCCATTAGGGAAATGCAAATCAAAACCACAATGAGATACCACTTCACAGCCACTAGGATGACCATAACCAAAAGACAGTAAAGTATTGACCAAGTGTTGGTGAGGATGTGGAGAAAATGGAACCTTCCTATGTTCTGGTGGGAATGTAAAGTGGTGTAGCTATTGCAGAAAACAGTTTGGCAGTTCCTCAATAGGTTAAACATAGAATAAGTATATAACTCAGCCATTCCACCAATGAGTACATTCCCCAAAGAATCAAAAACAGCTATTAAGATTCAAAAGAAAAAAACTTGTACATGAATGTCCATAGCAGCACTGTTTACAATAGGCAATATTTGGAAACAACCCAAATGTCCATCAACTGATGAATGGATAAACAAAAGGTGGTATGCCCATACGATGGAATATTATTCGACCATAAAAATAAATGAAGTAATGATACATGCTACAACATGGATGAACCTTGAAATCATTAAGAAATGATTTTCTTCATTACTAAATGAAGAAAGCCAGCCACAGAAGACCACACATTGTATGATTCCATCTATACTCCATCCAAGCTAGGTTAATCTACAGAGACAGAGTAAATTAGTGGTTGCTTAGCACTATGGGAGTGGGAGATTGTAGTTAAAATGCACAGGGTATCTGTGTTGACAAAAATGTTCTAACAATTGACTATAGTGGTGGTTGCACATATCTTTGAATGGAATAAAAATCATTATTTTCAATTTTATTGAATAATAATTGAGATACAGTACTGTGCAATTTTAAGGTGTATAGCAGAATGACTTGACATATTTCACTATATCTCTCTATATATAATGAAAAGATTACCAGAATAAGTTTAGTTCACATCCATCACCTCACATAGTTACAAATAAAATATTTTCCCTTGTGATGAGAACTTTTAGGATTGACTCTCTTAGCAAGTTGCAAATATACCATACAACAGCATCAGCTATAGTCATTATGTTGTACATTACTTCTCCAGGACTTATAACAGAAAATTTATACCTTTTGATCACCTTCCCCCAATCCCCTTACCCCCTACCCCTACCTTTGGTATCCACAAATCTGATCTATTTTCTCTATCAGTTTGGTGTTTTCGGGTTTTTTCAGGTTCCACGTATAAGTGAGATCATACAGTATATGTCTATCTCTGTTGGACATTTCTCTTAACATAATGCCCTCAAGGTGCATTCATATGGTTACAAATGGCAGGATTTCCTTCCCTTTTATGGCTGAATAGTATTCCAATTTATAGAAAAACCACATTTTCTTTATCCATGCATCTGTGGATGGATACTTAAAATGTGAAAAAATTCAATTGTACATTTTAAATGGTTGAATTATATCATATGTGAATTATATTTTAACAAAGCTCTTTTAAAAAGGAAGGAAAGAAGAAAGGAAAGAAGGACGAAAGGAAGGAAAAGAAAAATAGTAGTCCACATACTTATTGAGAGAATGAATGGATCAAGGAAATCAAATCTTAAGAGCTTCTTGCAGTTTTCCACAAAGGGATCTTGTGGGTTGTTGAGGGAATCGATGTTCACTCCAAATGATGTGCTAGTAATCACATCCATGCTGTAGGCCCCCAAGATGCTGAGGAGAGAAAGAAAGACATGGAAAATGAAACTCAGCACCTCTTTACTATCCTTATACAACATGTGCAGCAAGGAGTGCATGTAAATTCATATTCCCAGGCAAGACAGGTAAAGAGATATACACCTTCAGAACCTTCTGCTGGATCATCTGAAGAGTCTATGCTACCATCACACTCACTTACAAAGTGTTTATCACGTGCCAATGATGCAGTTGGCTGTGTGTTAGGGGAGATGGTGCACTTAGAACCTCATCTGAGTGGAAGGAGCTGAGTCATAGATGGATAGAGAACTATAGTCAGACAAACTACAGTACTACGTGTGGAGTATGAGCAATAGTAGGTGTATAAGCACTGTGTTTGAGAAGGACAAACGGTGGAATAATTAACTCTTCCTAGGGGAATCAAGAAAGGTGACATTGATCTGGGTCTTGACTCACCACACTATCTATGCTGAGAGCTGATTCCTCTTTAGCACATTACAAAATAGTTACACCTGTTCTGAGCTGCCAGGAAAGTCAGCCCTCCTTCTCTACACCCCTGCTAAGGCTCCTGAAAGAACCATTCTTCCTCAATGCCAGTAATCTCAGTTTCGCTGAGGACGGGCTCATTTCTGTAAATGCAAAAATTAAGAATGTTCTTAGTTAAAAAATAATAGTAATAAATCACTCCAAAATTTATTGGGGGAGCCCACAGCTAAGCGATCATATGCCCCCAGTTTTCCTCAGGACAGTCCCAGTTTACAATTGTTGTTCCTGCATAATTAAATATATCAGTTTATGCAATAAATGATATAGTCACCCTACCCATAGCCTGTACAGGGCCTTCTCTCTTTGAGACTGAAGGAAGGAGAAGTGGTGGTAAGATTTAATAATTTGTATTTGCTGTTACCCTCTGTGAAATTATGATGGGGTTTAAGTTGTTCCAAGTTCCACTATGTAACTTTCCTACTTCACCCACTGCCAATCAATAGGTACCAAGCAACTTTGTCTCTCATCATTCCATATCCACCACACTCAAAACTTTGGTATATCATGTTTATTCTTTCTAAACTATGTATTTTTGTCTTCTAGAATATCCAAGGTGATAAATAAGCAGATAAATTAATACTAGCTCAGGTGCAGAGGAGAAGACCCTTTCTCACCTGGCTGTCCTGTACTTCTTGGGTGGCCTATTGGAGTTGTAGCACCACACACCTACATCTGTTTGGTTTCTAGAGTAGCTCAACAGTGGGAATTTTGGCTCCATGTCAGGCAGCTGGAGGGTCTCATGACAGAGCTCAGAACCTCAGCAGGTGCACTCTTACTTACTCTTTCAAGGTAACGGGCTTGCCTTTCTCTGCTTCCTTCCTCAGGTTCTTCACCAACATATTTCCATACTGGCCAATGATGGGGAACATCTAGACACAAAATGCACCACCACCCAAAGTTAAATGTGGAGACTCAAGTCCTTGAAGGACCTGGATTTCACAAACATGAAGCAGTAAGTGACACTGTATAATGAATGTTATAATGTCTCTCCTAGGAAACAAAAATAGAACAACATTCTTAGGAATCTCAAAGTCAGCAAAATACCACTTCGAAAAACACTACAATCTTATTTTCTACCTGACCCTGGATGTATTCTTTAAGTTTCTAATTAAAAGTTTCTACACTCTTACCTCCTTGAGCTTTCCACTGGTGAAGGTTGGAGACAGCAAATTTCGTATTCTCTTCCATTGTTCATCCTCAGACAGAGAGATGGCTTTTTTCATAAATCCCATTGGACCAAAAGACTAGACTCAAAAGCAAAAGACATTTTACCCTACATAAGTTTTAGAGGTCAACAATAGTGAAAAATTTGTTAAATGGGCATCAATTATTCAACAAATATTAAATGACTATCTACTTAGTAGCAGATCATGTGATAGATACTCAATACATATTTATCCCATAATACAGGTTCCTGTGAAGGTAAAGGAGACATCCAGCCACCTGATTTGGTTTCTAGCCTTCATATTCCAATCTCCTTTTAAGTGCAAATGACTCATGTGGTAGGGAAACTGTTCTTCCATGAGAATAGATGGGAATAAGACTAGATTCATCCTCCAGGGCAGCATATAGTAGAAAGGGATTCATAACATATAGCCAGATAGCCTTGTGAAACTGTATGTTGCCTCAGACCAGTTCTGTCTGTACTTATATCTACAGCAAAAGCAACTCAAAAAAGAAATTTCTTGATATGGTGATTTTTTAAAAACAAATAGATGGTAATACTTGAAAGATTAGTAATCTATTTGTGTTACTGAAGAAATGATACAATCACATGGAAATCCTTTTCCATTACATTTTTTCTCCAGGGATAGAAAGGAAAAGAAAGAGATAATTCTATTTCTCAGCTTGGGACTGGCCTACCAAGCCAACCTGCTTGAGACCGTATTTCAACTTCCCAGATTATATTTGGTTTTAAAATGGATGCCTCCAACACCCACTCATGATAAAAACAAGGAAGAGAGTGAAACTTCCTCAACTTCATGAAGAACATGTATAGGATTTCTACAGGTAACATCACATTTCTGATGAAAGACTAGAGTGACGTCATCACGATGGTGGAGTAGGAGAATCAAGCATCTATAATCCCACAAAGAACAATAATTAAACAGCTATTGATAAATGAAAATAGGTCCAGGAGAGCTCAGGAGTTCATTTAAGATGCTTCAGCAACACGGTGGAGCAAAAAAAAAAAAAAAAAAGGAGAATACTGCACAAAATAGGTAGGGAGGATTGTTTCTCTTTGCTTGCATCATTTCATCCCACAGGTCAGCATGGCTCAGCACCAAGAAGGAACACCCCAGCCTGAGAGAGCTCCCCTTGCTGGCATTAGCACAGCAAGGCAAGTGGCCAGTTTCCCCAGCCTTTCAGGGCACTGAACAAATAACCTGCTTTGGTTTTACCCCACCCAGAAACTGGCAAAGCTGACACGTCTTAAGACAGCTAGGAACAAAGAAAAAGGGCAGGGACTGCCAGTATCAGCCATGCTATGTGAGTGAACATGGTTCTCTGTGGCCTGCTCTGCAGAAGACCCCAGAGCCTTTGTTGCTGAGGTCTGAACCAACAGCCAGCATAGACGCTGTGGAAGCCCTGCAAAGCACACCACTATAGAAAAGCATCAAATCACAAAGGAAGACCAGAAGAAGAAAGAAAGAAGGAACAAAGGATCTACTAAACACCTGCATATATAAAATGGTATTAATAAGTTGTTTCTATCAGTGACTACTTTCAATGTAATTGGACAGATGAATGAATAAAGAAAATGTTGTGTGCATATATATATATATATAATATTATTCAGCCTTAAAAAAGAAAGAAATCATGCCATTTGTGACAATATGGATGAACCTGGAGGACAACATGCTAAGTCAATTAAGCCAGACACAGAAAGACAAATATCATTTGATCTCACTCATATGTGGAATATTTTTTTAAAAAGTCAAATTGATAGTAACAGAGAATAGAACGGCGGTTATCAGAGGCCAGGGAGAAGGGGAGGGAATGATATTGATCAAAGGGTAGAAACTTTCACTTGTAAGATGAATAAGCTCTGGAGACTGAATGTACAGCATGGTGACCATAGTGAATAATACTATATCGTATACTTGAAAATTTATTATTTTTTTTGTGAGGAAGATCAGCTCTGAGCTAACATCCATGCTAATCCTCCTCTTTTTGCTGAGGAAGACCGGCTCTGAGCTAACATCTATTGCTAATCTTCCTCCTTTTTTTTTTTTCTTTTTCCCTTTTTCTCCCCAAAGCCCCAGTAGATAGTTGTATGTCATAGTTGCACATCCTTCTAGTTGCTGTATGTGGGATGCCGCCTCAGTATGGCTGGACAAGCAGTGCATTGGTGCGCACCCGGGATCTGAACCCGGGCTGCCAGTAGCAGAGTGTGCGCACTTAACCTCTAAGCCACGGGGCCGGCCCCTGTATACTTGAAATTTGCTAAGAGAAGATCTTAAGTGTTCTTGCTACACACACAATAAAATGTAACTATGGGAGGTAATGAATATGTTAATTCATTTGTGGTAATCATTTCACAATGTATACGTATATCACAACATCATGTTGTACACCTTAGAAATACATAGTTTTTATTTGTCCAAAATAAATTAATAAAAAATTTAAAATGGCAAAAAACTGAATGCTTTCCCCTAAGTTCAGGATCGAGGCAAAAATGTCCCTTCTCACCACTCTTCTTCATCATCATACTGGAAGTCCTACCTAGTGCAGTAAGACAAGAAAAAGAAATGAAAGCCATAGAGACTGAAATGAAAAAATAGAAGTGTCCCTAGTTTCAGGTGACATAATTGTCAATATAGAAAATTTCAAGGAATCTAAAAAGAAAAGCTCTAGACTAATAAATGAGCTCATCAAGGTTGTAGGATACAAAATAAACACACAAAAATCAACCATATCTCTATATAATAACAATGAATATGTGAAAACATTTTAAAAACACAATACCATATACAATCACTCCAATGAAAATGAAATACTCCAGGTGTAAATTTAACAAAATATGTACAGGATATCTTTGCTGAAAAGTACAAAATGTTGGCAAAAGGAATCAAAGAAATGTAAATCAAAAGAGAGACATACTGTGTTCATGGATTGAAAAATTTGACTAAGTAAATATATAGATTTTCCCCAAATTGATCAATAGATATTATCAAAATCTCAGTAACATTTTCATAAACATAGATAAGCTTATTCTAAATTTGTATGAAAAGACAAAGGACCTTGAATAGCTGAAACAATTCTGGAAGAAAATAATTCTGGGAGGAATCACTCTACACAATGTTAAGACTTACTCTATAGCTACAGTAATCAAGACTGTGTGGTACTGGTGGAGGGATAGACCCACAGATCAATGAACAGAATAGAGAATGAGAATTAGACCCACACAAATAGGTCCAATTCATTTTTGACAATGGTGCAAAATCTATTCAGTGGAGGAAAGGGAGCCTTTCCACAAATGGTGCTGGAGCAATTAGACATCCATAGGCAAAAACACAAAAATGAACCTTGACCTAAACTTCACACCTGATATAAAATTTAACCCAAAATGGATCATGGACTTAGATGTAAAACTTAAAAATATATAATATTTAGAAATAATAGTAGGAGAAAATCTTCAGGCCCTAGTGCTAGGTGAAGAGTTTTCAGACTTGACCTCAAAGGCACAACCCATAAAAGAAAAAATTTATAAATCGACCTCAGCAAAATAAAAAAAGTGTTTTCTCTGCATTTTATCCTCCTTGATAAGAGGAAAAGAGAAGCTACACATCATGAGTATAAAAGAATAGTAAGAGGGAGATTTATGGTGATGGAACAGTTGAGTATCTTGAGTGTGGTGGTTGTTACTCAAATCTACATACATGATAAATATTCATAGAGCACAAGCACACACACAAGAGTGCACATAAAACTGATGAAATCTGAATAAGCTCTGTGGATAGTACCAACGTCAATTTCCTGCTTTAATACTGTACTATAATTATTCAGGTTATTACCACTGGGGAAAACAGGATGAAAGGTGCATGATCCAGAATCTCCCTGTCCTTTTTTTTTCTTTTTTTGTCAAGATCTTGTGAATCTATGATTATTTGTAAATAAAAATTTAATAAATCAATAAATTTTTAAATTAAAAAAATGGATGCCTACCCGCCGGTTTGTGAAGGCATTATAGCATTCTTTCACTAGTACTGTTTTGATCATGTCTGGGTCTGTGATAGCCAACACAGGCTGTTTACCATCATAAAACCTGTTGGGAAAACAGAGCTGATTAAATTTAACAAACGAGATTCTACAGCTGGAGCCACACCTGAAAGTCCAGACTTTCATCCTGACGTTACAGAATCCATACTCCTAGAGATGATGGTTGGAAAGAACAATAGAACATTGATTAAGTCTAGATAGTGTATCCATGGGTATTTCCTGTACCATTCTCCATAATTTTTTGTACATTTAAAACAGTTTGTTATAAAAAGGAAGTAAGGTTAGTAAATAAAGGAAGGCAAGTAAATTATCAAAGAACAAAAAAATTAATTAAGGAGACTCCACCCACTCTCATGAAAAATTATAATTTTGAAGATACATCAAAAATATGATAAATGCATATGACATAATATTAGATGAAAATTGTAGACAAACTGATCACAAACATGGAAAAATTTGTCTACAAATGGAAAAAGATTTAGAATGTTCAAAAATGATAGTAGGATTATGAATGATTCTGTTCTCTTATTTCTAAAGTCTCTAAAAAAGTCTCTGGACTGAGATGGCCTTCCACCCCAGGGAGCCTCATCATAACAACAAGCCTATCCAATAGAAGTTTCCAGAATACTCACCCCCACATTTTTCCATACTTTTTCAGACATTTCTTATCAAACTCCCAAATGCCCTGCAAGGAGAAATCAAGTTAGATTATTAATCTAAATGTGTTGAACCCTATCTCTAATTGGGACATGAAATCAGGCTTACTATCTTTCACTGGCTGTGAGAGGGAAGCTCTTATTCAGAGATGTCTTATGGGAAAGGAGAGAAAATAGAGGAGTTCTTTGAAATGCAGCATTTAAAGTAACTCTAGAATTTTCTCTGATTATTGTACATACTAAATGACTTACCCATGCCTATGAATATTACGTAACTCCTTGTCTTTCCGAAGTGTTTTCTTTTGTGCATGTGTTGCCTCTGAAATCAAATGGCCCTCCGAATTATGACCTCCATGGACACGTGAGAAAACTGAAACTGAGGGAAAGTAAGAGTGGCCTGCAAACTCTTTGATCTCCTCGTTAAGCATCCTTGTCATTTATCTCATGAACTCTCTCTAGAATTCTAGCGGAATTAGGAAGTTTAAGACACCGGTGACCACATTTAGTCTAGCAGATTTAATAAGTCTAAAGCATGTTTGTCGAATGAGAAAGTGAGTGAGTGAATGAATGAAGGACAAGGTGGACTCACCTTCCAGTTTTCAGGTCAACATGGAAAAGATGGGAGATGGTCATGACTCCACATAGGACAGAGCAAATTAAAACACTGACTCTGAGTTTTCACATATAAATTTAAAAACTCTTTCTGTCACTTTTGGTTGTGATGTTTTAACTATGCGAGGAAAGTTCCAGAAATGTGGATCTTGAGGGGCATCTACTAAGGAGCTGATCTGGGAAAGGTGGAAATGAAATTATTTCTTTTTCAGAGGGAAAAACGTACAAAAGTTCTTAGGTGGTAATGAGGCACTGATGACCTCAGCTGGGAGAATTGGTGTCTGAGAATCAAGCTTCATGTCTGCAAGAAAGGAAATCTGAGGCAGAGAGGAGACTGCACACAAGGCCCTGTCTCCTTGCACTATGGGTATAAACGGGTAACCTTCCGTCCAGTAACCAGGCCCTGGGTGAGGCATCAGAGCTGGATTAACCACAAAGTCTCTGCCAAAACTCACAGTCCATGTCAACCAGTACATTCCGCTCAGTTACATTAAAATTTTAATAAATTTTTCTAATTGTCTCCTTTTCAGTTTTTCTGTATAAGTGAGTCTGTCTATGTTAAAAAAAAAAAAAAATAGGGGCCAGCCCAGTGGCACAATCAGTTAAGTGTGTGTGCTCCGCTGCGGTGGCCCGGGATTCGCTGGTTCGGATCCCAGGCGCCCACTGACGCACCGCTTGTTAACCCATGCTGTGGCAGCGTCCCATATAAAGTAGAGAAAGATGGGTACAGATGTCAGCCCAGGGCTGGTCTTCCTCACAAAAAAATAAATAAAATAAAATAAAATAAAATACAACTCGATTAATGGTTAAATATCTGACGTCAGTAGACAACCACCACCTTGTCTCAGTGTACGCACTCCGTGGTAAGACTCACCCATGGGGCGCCTCCTTTGAAGGAAGAGAAGTAAAACAGAAAGCTCTTATTCCATCTCTCAAATCCCAAAAGATATCATGGGTAGCAGAGGATCAGTTAGAGCCATGGATATAACTGCAGGGGTTTAGCAGTTCTTGAGAGAATTCAAGTATATGCAAATTACCTGATGGTGAATACTGGGGCTGCCTAATTAAATGAATTTTAATAGCTACCCAAGAGGAGGAAGAAAAGCAAAGGCTACTCAGGGCTTATGCTATGAACAGGAACATCTGACTCTAGTGTACATAGCTTAATGAGCTACTATTGGGCACACTGTTCATTCTTTACTCCTGATACTCAGTATGATTTTGCCTTCCTGGGAACTTGCACCTGGAAGAAAGAAAATCCTCTTCATAATGCTCACAAGTTGGAACATCAGGTCCTGTGCTGAATCAGCCAGAGAGCTGGGCTGTCCAACTGAGGCAAAATCTGAGGTTCGTAGCAGCTGAAAATAGTGCCCTGGGTTAAAAATAGCCATGTGCTGGGTGAGGCTTATGATGCCATTTCTGGAAAGTGTGAAACCTCAGAACTTCCTCCAGAGCAGGGGCATTTGTGTCATGGAACTAAGCTGGAATCCACAATCATAAGAAGCAAAGAGGGACTTCAAACAAAACTCACCTTACGGTAGCCCAGAACAGTTCCAAAAAAAGGCAGAGGTGTGGGCCCAGGAATTCCTAGTTTCTTAAAAAGTCCATGAGTATAGGTCCCATATCTGTAAAGTGAGAGAAAGACCAGGTCACAGGGATTGTGGAACAGGTGCTGGGGCTGGCCAGTCCCTGACTCAGAACTGGATCAGTCGAGAGAGTGGTAACACGTAAACAGCAAACAAAAACAGCAATTCCAACAGAAATAATTACATTCATTCATCCTCTCCTTTCCCACCTCCACTGTGAGACCCATGAAGACTAATTGTGAGTAGCTAAAAGCAGCTGAAGTCTTCATGTTCCAATCCTAAAGTGAATACTTGATAAATGTTTCCAACTTGAGGGCTCCTAAGAGGTTGAGGCTGGAATTCTACCAAGGAAATCACTTATATCTATTTAGTAGGTTGACTCTCCCATGATTTGGAGATTCTCATTCTTGGTAGAAAGTGGCAAAATATTTTTCTGCTCTGATGATGAGATTTTGCATAACTGGGTCCACTCAATAAAAAAGAGTTATGAGGGCATACCATGATGTATTTCTTACAGTTTTCTCAAAGACCTCTATGCTTTTCCTTCCCTCTGTGCCCTGACCCTGATTTAGAATCTGTTTCTCATTAAGTCTATCTTCACAGAGAGGTCTTGAAGAAACCACAGTGTTCTTATTTCTACAGAATGAAAACTATGTTCAAGGCTTCCATTGGCCCAGTAGAAATGGAAGAGTCTTTTGGCTACACCCAAGTCTCTGTTGTCAGGAAATTTGGTTGACTTGAGCTAAGGAGAAGCGTGATTGACCTATATGTTCCATGAATGATACAGCAGAAAGGAACCAGTGACTACGGAATCCATTTCCAGTCAATACTTCCCTTTGTTGCATCTGGTCCTCCAGCCTGTGATACTTCCCTGCTAAGTACAATGCCAGGCACACTCATGGTCACTCACAAAGCAGTTAATTTACTACCTCTGTGTGTGAACTATCTCAAAAACACATTAAGGCTGGTTCTTCCCATGGCAGGGCTGCCTGCAACTCATCTTTTATGTGTCATGTGTGTAATCCCACAACTGGGGATTCTGAATCCTTGCAAGTCTTCCCACTCCAGTGTTACTGAGAGGTGGCAGAGTGTAGTAAGAAGAGATGCTGAGGGAAGAGGCTGCCAACAACCATTTTAACAATGATATTGCTAGGCTTATAGGATAACTCCATGGAAGCAAATTAGGAAAGTGTGGCTGAAAACTATGCTTTGTGTATTTGTGTATATGGTTCAACATGCCCTACAAAAGCTTTCTGCTAAAAGACAGGGGGCCCTACAAACTTCAAGTACCTTCCTGTTGATAGCACAAGATGCATTATCTAACATAAAATGAATAACCATAAAATGTTACAGAGAGATGAATTAAGACCTTGTCTCTTCTTCTTAGGAGGTTAGCCTTTAAAATAGTACAGCATAAAAATATTTAGTTCAAATCCAGCAAATCTCATAATACATGATGATATAAATCCCAAAAATGGCATGAAAGGCTATGTGTTTGAAGGACCCAGCAGACACACCTTGGCCAGGCCCAGCTGGGCATTTGGATCCTTCCTCCAGAACAGTTGATGAAGCATGAGCACTGACTGCCAGAAACAGGGAAAGCCTCAGTTACTCCCACCCAGTTCCTTCCTTTGCCATCACAACCATGACAAATCAATTAAACCAATTTCTGCTTCTGAACTTTCGATGTGTTACAAGAACTCTCAGGTGAGGCCAAGCAAATGAGTGACTGTGTTAGCAACACTGGTCCCCAAGGAAAGATCTGGTCTAGTGTCTAAACTCACATGGTTCCTTATCAACACAGAGGGTGGGTTAGGTGAATTCTTTGCTTTCCCTCCAGCTTCCTTCTTTTTGGTAGAGTAATGCTGCTTTGGTACAAATGAAGAGGCTAACAATAAAGCCAATAATTTTTATTATGTTTACATTGTATTGACATAAAGAGGACATTTTCTACTCTAATGCAACTGACACTTTGCTGCATCAGTGCCTCTAAGGTTACAGTGTTTTTGCTCAGCAGTGACAGAATCTAATAGCAGTCCCACTTCCAGACATACAACACACAGAGTGACTTAGATGGCATTCCTGTCTCTAGGCTTCAAGCAGATGAGATGCTAACCCTGCTGCCCTGTGGGGGACCTCCTGCTGGATCAGGACAGAGGGGTATCTCTGCTCTGAGAGATGAAGAATATTCTTTCACTTCATCCTGACTCTTCCCTGTATGCCTCTCATATCATCACCGGTTTACAGTCTCCTGTACTCATCTGCACTAAGAGATTAAAAGGACCTGCTGGGAGGGGATATTTACAAATATATAAACGATCTATATCATAGAAGTATAGTTTTGTACTCTAGATTCATATTCCTGACATTACAAGGGTAAGGTTATTTCTGCATGTTTGTAGTCACAAATCGTGAACTAACAACCTTCTTTTATCCTTTAGAAAGTACATGCTGGAAATAGTTTTATCACAGTAAAAAGTCTAGTATTACATAAAATGAAATTAAATCAGATCAGTTAATTTTAAAATGACATCAGTCAGAAAATATGTTGCCAAAGTAACCTGGAATTCCTAACATTTCTTTCAAGGAATTAAAACTGGATTTATATTTCCTATGTTCACATCTGTGTTCATGATTTCCTACTCTCAGGAAGTGAAATTGAGACAGAGGTCAAATGTGCCGTGGAAGGACCTTCCCTACTCACACATCAAAAATATCTTCTCTCCCAATCTGCTCCATGATGCCAGGAATCCCCCCATTGAAAGGAATTCCTCTGCTGGATGGTTTTGATTCATCCTCCTGTACTGTAACTTAAAGGGAAAAAATATTTGAAATCCAAATTGGCTTTTGGGGTTCATGTCATTACAGGTTGCTAGCAGATCTCATATCGGGGGAAAAGAAATCTCTATACTGATGCTAACCCTCCCGAGACTTGAAGGAAAAAGTGAAAGAAAAGAATAAAATTCAAGATTTCTTCCAGATATCCTCTGTTCTAAAGACTTCTCATTTAGGGGTAAATATTTCTGTATATTACAGGATGGGGGAAATGAGTCTTATAAGAGGATTCCTAGAGGAGTGTCACAGAAAATAGGGAAGAGCCAAGTCTGAGGACAGGGGCGGAGCAATCTTTTGCCCACCTGCAGAGTCTGGGTGCAGCAGGTGCCTCATGTAACTGATTCCAGTTGTTGAGAAGGAGGGTGTGAAGAGCCACCTGAGTAACACAGAGGCCAGTCCTTCTACAAGTCTCTTGCAGCAGACATAGACATCGGAAGGTGAAGATAACGAGACAAAAACCCAAGCCACTTCCTCCTTCCTCCAGGATCCCCAGACCTTGGGAAGGGGATCAGGACCCCACTGCAAAGGGGCCAGTTGTTTTTAATCTGCCTCTGCTGAATTGTAGTTGATTAGTCTAAGTCCCAACTGCTAGTCAATCAGAAGATTGTCCTCAGGAGCGAACAATATCACTCAGCCCTCATGGCCACAGAAATTGAGAGTTGGAAGGGAAGTTTACTATGTCAAGGGACCTACATAAGATCAATAATAACCCCTCATGTGTTTGTAGCATCAAACGCCTAAGGAACTTCTCCTTTGTTAACTCTTTTAGTCTTCAACATCAATAAGGGAGAGGGGAGCCTGCTTAGCCCCCCAAGTCCAAGCTTAAGAGGACATGAGCATGGACAGTTACTCACAGATAGAGGAGCACCAGGCTGGTAGCCAGGAGAACCCATGTTTCCACGGAAAAGTTTGGGATCAGGTCCATGGCCACTTTCGTTCCAAGATTCTCTCCTCTGAGTTTTCCTTTCAGCAGTCTGTGCTACTGTTTGCAGACTTGTGGGTCCAGATCTTCCATTCCATCCCAGTGGAGATTCAGTGAGCCTGGAAGATTTATGTGCTGGAAAAGGGGGTGGGGCATCTGCTGCATCCAGTAGAAGGGCCACCTGTTCTCCAACTGCAGGTGCCATCTCTGCCTTGATAGTTGACAAAGCATCATGGACACTCCAAGTATGACCTCCCTTGAGTTCATTTTCTGTGGCAAATCAATAAACAAGTCAATCAGTGTTATCAGTAAGCCCAAAGGTTACAGAAACTCAAGTAAACCCACCGGCCTTTAGTCTAACCTGCCCTTGACTCCATGGCTGCATGCACTCCAAAATACTTGAAATCCTTCTAAAAAGCCGTGTCTACAGATCTTTGCCCATGCTGTTTTTCTGCCTGGAAATGCCACTGTGCCCCTAGAAGTCTCCTTCTCATCCTTCAAAACCCAGGACAAGACCCCATCTGTTGAAGCCTTTCCTCACCAACCCGCTTGAACAGATTTAACGACTTCCTCCTCTGGGCAACTTCTATCCTCCATAAAAAGTTGTATTATTTTCTTCTCTACCCTCTAGCACCGTTGTTGGTTTCTATAATCAGTTTTCTTATCAGATTGAGAGCTTCTCATGGCCTAGACTGGCTATTAGTCACCATCATGTCCCTAGTCTCTAGCAGAGTGCTTTATGCAGAGGGGGCATCCAGAAAGGTTGGTGGAGTTGAGTTGGTATAGGTGGACATGTTGAGCCACCTGTGTGCCCTTTTCCTGTGGCTCATTGGTGACCACCATCTTCTTCAATTACTAATACAACAAGAGGGCCTGGTTGCACCTCAGCTGCCATTGCTGCACATTCAGTCTGAATGATCAGGATTCTGTTGACAAGAGGACCCCTGAACGAGAGGCAAGTCATGAGATGAGGATGGCTGCACCTAGTGGTATCAATTCATGCTGCTTCCTGTCCAGCCCCTCAGAGTTTCCTGTGATAGACAGCAAGTTAGATAGACTCTTGACCAAATAATATCCCCCTCTCTCTGGATAGATCAACATCCAAGAACAATGGGTGCAAAGAGAGCAAAGAGGAGAACAGCAGCTTGGATGACCAAGTGGACTCTCATCACTTTAACCACCAATAGTATGGGAGGCATCACTCTGGGCAGCACACATAGCACCCAGGACTACAATAGATGACATGAGCTTTTTCTCTGGAGTAAAGGAGTCAGAGTTGATGGCTTCCTGCTGTTTGATGAGTGGAGGGTTTTCTAATGGGTGGTGAGAAGCTGGTAGAAGGAGACCTCTAATAGCAGTCAGTGTCACCTGTGAGCACCCCACCACAATTATCATGGGAGAGATCCAAGTGATTATCATCTGGAAATTCTACCAGCCCACTATCATCACTCTGATCCGTGTTTTGTATCTCCTTGGCCTGAGAAACCATGGATTATTTCAAAAAAAAAAAAAAACCCTCAAATTTCCTTAAAACTCAACAGAAACAGAAGACATTTAATGTGTTTGTGTACTTGCTTCTCTCTTTATTGTTTCTCATTTTCAGCCCTTCTGCAGAAAGTGATACTCACTCTTCACCAACTCTTTCAAGGCCTCTGATCTGAAAGTCCCCAGAGCTGCCCAACACTGGCCTGAGTAGGTAAATGTCTCATTGGCAAAATGCTGTAAGTCTCAACAGTCTCACCCACCTTCTTTTACTTACTTAGGAGCTTGTCATGCAGCCTAAATTTATACCATCACAGTTTGTCATCTTTGGGCTAAGGTTTTCTCCAGGAGGCACCTGTTAAATTCCACAGCTGCCACTGGAAGGTGTAATGCATGAATACATCTATTCATCCACGTATTTATTCACAGCCAAGTGGGTGAACGTTTTGTGTAGGTGTCATGAAGGCTGTGGGCTAGAAGCCAATAAGTCCACTTCCACAAGAGCGTCCTCCAAGTGGAGGGAGAGAGACATATAACTGCGCTCAGAATGTGGCATACCTCTGGAATCACTGGAATAATGGAGTCCTTCAGAAAGGTAACTTAATAGAGGTAACTTAGGCTACAATCTGGAATACAAAGGACAGACATGGGAAGCTGGAAGATGATCCCCGAGAAAACTAAGATAGATAGTCCTAGGAATATCGATATGTTTCTGCCCTCATTTGGTGCCTTCTCTGGGAACTGGTAAATAGGGTCATGCTGCCATCCCTAGTTTACAGATGTAGAAACTGAGGTTCAGTGACAGCAAATGGCTTCCCAACAGCTAATGATCAGAACAACATATTATAAATAGGCTAATAGGAGGGGAGACTGAAAAGTTTGCTGCTGCTCTGAAATGCCTTATTCAACATTTGCCATTTCCTCAAAGTGGCTACTATAGGAACTAGGGATACCCAAAGATCAAACAGCAAACTGGGAAAAATTATGGTTCCCGTATCCATGGCTACCCCTACAGCAACTCCCATATGGGTCTTCCAGAACAAGGATTCCACCTCATCTCAGCAAGAACAAACAGATGCAAGTCATAGTGATACTAAACGTGTTGTTGGGTAGGGTCTCCCCTCTGTGCTCCCAACCAGAGAGGGACACAGAACACATCCAAACAAGGAAAGATTAGAGTGTCATCTGATAACTATTGACAACTTCATTCTCTCACCTAAAGACAAAGCCTTTTTCATTCCTCTTGGAAACAAAACCCCAGTGGAAATTAATGTGTTTTCATCTTCCTCCAAAACACAAAATTGGCTATGATGATTTTGTTACAAGGCCTAATAATACCAACTTGCTGACCTCGTCACCTCAAGCCCTGTTCAGCTGGTTGGGATCTATCCCAAGGGTGATAGGCTAGTCATTGCTTGGAACTAACATGTAACCAGCACCATGTCCTAACTGATGCAAATAACCTTGCTCTGCAGAAGGAGATAACAGAAGCTATGATCTTTCTTCCTTTTCATTCCACTGAAGAGAACACCTAACATGAAGAAACTCCCATACTAACAGTTGTGCTGAATGTGTGAAGGAAAAGACACCATATTCCCTGTGTCTCTCATCTGCTCATTTGTAAACTAATTGGCTCATCATGAACTCTCAAAGCTCTGTTCTAAATGCTTAGGGTAAAATTATAACCGAGACCCAGACATTATTCAGGTTGAAGATAGAGACAAATAAACAGAAACTTTAAGTACAACCAAGTTAAATTATACAGTTATGAGAAACACAATGTCCTTATCAACAGCGAATGGCTTATTTATCCTCTTGGTCTTCTTAGCAGTCGGTCAAAGGTGAATCTCAAATAATTTCCAGGGGCACCTCAGGCTCAGATGTCACTACATGTGGACAGTTTGTCAGCACTCAGTGATATAAAGAGCATGTCAGTCTGATATACTCATCCTGTTGTATTGTTAGCCCAGTTGGCTCCTCTTCTGTGAAGCCTGTCCTGACTTCCACTGGCCAGAAGAATTGCTCATGGCATGGGGATGCAGTGTTGCTCTACCACAGTTTGCACATTCAAATCAAATTTCACAGGTCACAATCTGGAGTGTGCAAAAAGTGAAATCAAGTTCATGTGTCTGTAACTCAGCTCTCAATGCCCCATTCTTCGAATTAAGGTAGAAATTGATCTTGCCAATTCAGGGTACCCAGTTGGTATCTAAGTTTTGGTGACTGAGCCTTGTGGTTGGTGGGGGAGTGGTGAGGAAAGTGGCAGGTACGTGGACATTCCTTTTGGCATTGGAGGAGGTGACACCTCTCCCCAGTGTCATTGTATGTTGGTGGGGTTCTGTTCCTGCTGTGTTCAGGCCATAGACCAAGCCTGAATATAAAAGAGTCAGGATCCTTGACATCATGAAGGCATAAGAGAGAGAGATACTAAACAAATAACCACATAAATAAATATTGAGTTATAAATTGAGATGTGCGCTATGATTTAACAATATTGGGCACAGTTGACACTTCTTCTTTCTTAAACTTTCTCCTCTTTTGAAAGACATGAAGATAACAGAATCAACAGGACTTGATGCATTGGAAGTATGTGACCAAGGGCATGCCGAGGCTGTTTCTTCATCTGTCCCTGAGAAAAATTGACAGAATGGACAAAAGAGGACATTATAACAACCACAAGACCCATTCACTGCCTAACTATCTCAGCCTCTGTGTCCCTCAAGGATTTTCTAAACCCTCCTTTCTCCTTCTCTATTTTCCTTCCTGTCATTAAGGGTCCCCTAGGTCCCCCAGTCCATTCAGGAACCAAGTGTAGTGAGGGGAAGATGGAGAGCAAAGACGAAATAAGATGGACCTGGGAGAAGACAACCACTCATTTAGGCCCTGAGCTCTAAATTCTAGAGTAGTCCCTCAACTGGGAATGCAGAGAAAGGGGCACACCACACACACACACAAAGAGCAAGCCTTAACCTCAGGGAATGGGACTGATATTTATTACTCTGAGTACTTGGCCTGCATGAACTGATTAAGTCGACATAACAATCCTATGAGATGGGTATTGCTATGATCTCTAGTTTACAGATGAGCAAACTGAGGCACAGAAAGGTTAAGTGAACATCCAATGTCTCATCACTAACTCCTAGCAGAGCTGAGATTCAAATTTAGATCTTCTAGCTTCAGAGCCCAAGGTCTTAACTTTAACCAGGTTCAGCCCTGCCCAAGGCCACACAGAATTAGTGGGGGGACTAGCACTAGAGCCCAGGCTTTCTGAGAGGGTAGTGGCCAGCACCCAACCCCAACACAGAGACAAGGTGAGGCCCCCTAGCAAGCCCATTGATGGAGGCTAGGGTGACACAAGGGGTTGTCCTTTCTGACCCACACAAACCGCACCATGCAGAAAGCCCCTTGCCCTAAAGTAGAAGCACTTCCGTGGACTTTATAGCAAAGGTAACAGGAGGAGGACTTCCTCAGTGCTGTTCACTTGCTACTGCATCCAGAGTGTCTCCTTTCCAATAAACCAGCCACTAACATCTCTACCACACTATGCAGTTTATAAAGTTCTTTCACATCTCTTTTAATTGATCAAAAGGACAAATCTGTGAGATAAGCCGTGTTAGCACTATTTAAATTCCCACTTTACAGATGTGGAACATAAGGTCAGGGTATGGAAGAGTCTTGCCCAAGCAAGTAAACCATGAATCTAAGGCATGGTGCAGATCTTACGATTCTAAATTGTACCAGTGGCATGCTTACTTGGATTCCAAGGGTCCTCCTGAAATAACTTGGCAGGTTGCATCAGCCTCACATGGGATAAACGTTTCCTTTCACACCTCCCAGAATACTTCCACTGTAGTTGCAAAAATGCTCCAGAGCTAATTGTGACCACAAAATGACATACACATCCTTCTACCCATTACCAAATTATGTATTCTCTGATCGCATGGTGACAGCAGATAGGGGATGTTGCAATAGTTCTGACATATCGCAATCAGAAGCATTTGGGTTTCCAGGAAAGCAGATGATAAAGGTGATGAAACAGGTGATGAGCGAAAGAGGAGTCAGAGAACAGAAAGCAATTTCAGAAGACCACATGGGAGGGAATAAATGAAACAAAAAATATAGGAGATGGAAAATAAGAGTGTCATAGGGTATATGGCAAAAGGGAGCAGAGCTTTGATGGTCTCTCCTAATTGTTGCAGTAACCTCCTAACATGTTTGGTCTGACCCTCGGCTGGACTCATCCAGAGAATCCTCTATTTGGGCACAAGGCAGAGCCTGGTAAACATGGACCTTGTAACATTCCTCATTGCTCAAATACCTCTTACCACTTCCATCATCTCCAGGATAAAATCAAACACCTCAGGGTAGGAATTCAGGACCCTTGTTCATCTGGCCATGGCTGGCTTCTTCAGTCTTGTCTGGTTCACTTCCTTGTGTGTATAGGATGTCCTAAGCAAATAGTGTGATTTGCCACTCCCCAGGATCCCAAAATGAGACTTGTCTGTGTCTTCTTGGGTCTGCAGAGGATGTTCTTCTGCCTGGAAAGGGCCCAACACATTTTCCATCTGGTGAATTCCCAGGCATCCTCCAAGAGTCAGCCAGGGCATCATCTCCACTGCCTCAGCAGGTAGGTGGCGGGAAACTCCGACTTCTGAGGTTCACAGTTCCTGTGGAGGAACACGTAGTGCTCTCAGCCCCAGACATTCATTACGATCCATGTCCATGGGGAGCTTTAAAAAATACAGATGCCTGGGCCACCAGAATATCTGAAAGTAGGAGGAGAGTGTCATCATTAAAAAACAAAACAACAAAAAAATTAAAAACTTTCTCCTTCAAGCCATGGTAACATGAAGGTGATTATCACTGATGCAGATGTGATACACATCGTGTGGGTTTTCTCCTTGAGAGCAGGAACTTTGTCTTATTGATTCTGAATCCCTGGCCCACAACACTGCCTAGTATATCAGAGACACTCAGTAAATGTTTGTTAAAAAAAGGAAAGACTGATTGAGTTAACAAAATACATGAAGTTTAATGAGAGACAAGAAGATAGCAAGGAATAACTTGGAAATTCCAAATAAGAAACGGTTGCAAGCCATACAGTGAACATCTCCTAAGCTGGTAACTAATTAGTAAGATACTAACCCAGGAGACAAATCTGAGAAACGGTCAAATAATGAGAACAATGACCAAGAAAGATCTGACTGATCACATGAAGCAGCCAACCAAGTCATGCCAAAATAAATGTAAACACCATTTAGGGAAGCCAGTTTATTTAGTGGGGTTGTTTGCTCCAAAGATGGGAAAAATAAAACAGCTTCCAACATAAAACAAATGTATCATCACTGTGATTTGAGAGTCTCTGGAGACATCTGTTGTCACTGCTCCCCAGTGGACCATTCTCAAAACAAGGACTTATAGAGAAGGTGGGGGGTATGGCTGGTTCCAATCCTGGCCACACACCAGAGAGAAGCCAGCAGTGCACAAGCCTCATTAAGAGGCAACTGCTTCTAGAAGCCATGAGACTATTTTCATGAAACATTGATAATTTTAATTCCATCATAACAAATATGAGACACTCTACCAACAAAATATATCATTATGACATTAGGCTTGGAATATAAAGTTACATCCACAATACACATGTCTGTGAAAGAAAGGCATAGTCCACTATTTCTCACTTGTTCATTTAATATTCACTTGCTGCTTACGCATTCACTTTGTCAAATGCAAGCACTTACTAGAGATTACCTAATAGCACATACTGGTAATTTTTTTGAACTTCTGGGATGAAGACCTAAACTCAAGAATATCAGACCTATTAATTTAATTGTTGCTAAAATTGTGAAAAACATTAGCTGAAATATTAGAAGCAATAGGCTAGTTCCTAGGTAAACATAAATGACCAAAATGAACCCCTCCAAAATAGAAAGCAAAAGAGTCCAAAAACTCCTAAAAAAATTCAGCAGATTTCAAAAATCTTCACACAAGAAAAACATCACATTCAAAGAGTTTTACAGTAAAGGTCAAGGAACAACTAGAACTTACCTTGGTTTCCCAAGAAAGGAGAGCCTGAGACACGGGCTTTTGTGCCTTTATTTTATTAGGGAATATGATCCCATGTGAGCAAGTGTGAAGAAAAATGGGAATGAAGCATGGAAGGATGAAGAACTTATACGAGGGGTCCTTACTAAACTGGCCAACATTTGATATCAAAAGTAATCAATTCTTTGATCAACAGAGACACTCTTCTGAGAGGCCAAATGGCCACTACATCGGGGTCTATCCCTCCAAGGGAAGGAAGGGGGAAGAAGGTATCCACTGGTTTCCTTCTCTCATTGGTCAAATATTCTTCCCATGTGGCATTAACTTTCCAAAACTGTTGTATTACAGATGGTTTGGTAGGTTGGGAGGCATTGGCAGGTTAAACCTACACAAATTCAGTTGAAATCCATGCAAAGGTGGTCCCTGCAGTGGTGGCTGAAACCAAGCAAGTGGCCAAGGCCAGGATAGATAAATTAGGTATTAATGGTATATTACAAATTATCCAAAAATGTAACCTCTTAAAACAACCAACATTTATTATGTCACAGTTCTTGGGCTAGGAATCCAGATGTGGCTTAGATGGGTACCTCTGGTTCAAGCTTTCTCATGAGGATTCAGTCCCGCTGTCCAGCTGGCCTGCAGTCCCATCCAAAGTTGTGATTGGGGGAGGATTCAAGCCACTTACATGGTTATTGACAGGATTCAATTCCTCACATGCTCATGAACTCAGCTCCTTGCTGGTTGTTGGCCAGGGCCTACCTCAGTTCTTCCTCCACCTGGGCCTCTCCATAGGGCAGCTGACAACATGGCAGCTGGATTCCCTCAGTGAATGAGTGAACGAGGATGCCCAAGATGGAAGCCACAGTCTTTTAATAAACTAATTTCAGACATGGCATCCCATTTCTTCTGCCAAGTTCTAGTCATTCGAAGCACCTGATCTAGCACACACCAAGGAGAGGGCATTACAGAATGTCATAACACTAGGAAGCAGGGACCATTAAGGGCCATCTTAGAGGCTGTGATCACAGAGGGAAAGTCAAGAGACACTGAAGTATCATATAAAGTTAATCCAGAGAATTGAAAAAGACTGCATCACGCCCAGGTCATTTTATGAGGGTGTATCAGCTTGAACAGAATTAGATAAAAACAGGACAGAAAGGAAGATTGCATGCCTGTCTCACTCAAGAACTTCAATGCAAAAAAATCAATACAAAATAGTAGCAAACAAAATACACCAGGACCATGCTAGATTTGGTCCTGAAACTTAATGGTGGTTAACAGAGAAAAAATATAAACATCAGTTATCACGTTAACTTATTTTTTTAACCAAAAAATGTCATAATATCTCAATAATTTCAGATATAGAATTTGATAATATTTAACTCTCAATTATGATATAAAAAAACTTAAACTTCTAATAGCAGGGAATTTCCTTAATCTGATCAAAGTATCTACCAAAAGCCTAAGGCAATATCAATCTTCAGAGTATAAAAGCATTATCCTCTGTACCTCCATTTGAATGTACCATGTGGACATACCCTTTTCAAAAACAGTAACATTTTTTTAAATAAATAAAATCCCATCAGTTAACTTCACTTTTGCTATAAATGTGAAGAATGTAATTCTTTGTTTTTTTGTTTTGACAGGAATTCAGCTTGTGGATCCCAGGGTGAACAGTTCAAAAATCAATGAAAAGTTAAATATTTTTATCCTTTTTTGAGGTTGCTTGAACTGACCAGCAAGAGGCAGGGGGGAAAGGAGAGGGCCAGTGGTTCATTCCGCCAAGATCACCTAGGTTCACAGGCTGGAGTTCTTGACCACTAGTTAGAATACCAGCTCCTGTGATAATCAGATTGTAGTAATGAAACATCTCCCCAGAAAATAAACAAACCCTCGTCATTTTTGCACACAGTTCCAAGGAGTTCCCGAGGAGATATACCACCATGGTGCACACCAAGCGAAGTGACTTTTCCAGGTGTTCTGCCCAGTCAAGTTCAGCCCACTCTTGATATCCAAAACAAGATGCTCTGTTCCACAACAGGTCACACAGAGACCCCAGGGCCATGAGCCCTTCTCTGTTAGTCTGACTTGGGTCTTCACTGTGCCCAGTGCTATGACGCACCATGAGGCAAAGTGTGAACAAGATCATCACAAATTGTGCTTATGCAGAGGACCCAGGTGGGGTGCTCCACTGTGGGCAGACACCTCCAACGGCATCAGGAGCTTGGGGAAGGCAGAGATGAGTGGGATCTGAAGCCAGCTGGGGGGGGTGAGCTTCCCAGAGAAGGAGACACTCTGCTTGCACACCATGGACACAGGAGTGTTCTACCAGAAGAAGCCAAAGAGAGATGGCATTTGAGGCTGTGAGAGTGGCCCAGCTTACCGTCATTATCACTGTTGAGTATGTTTTTCATTTCCTGGTTATAAAGCACAGTGTCTAAATCAAGCCAACTTTTATTACTGCTAAGAGGAAGTAATCAGATCACAGGACAAGCTAGGGATCCTCTGCTTCTAGGGACAAGGCTCAGCCCTGGCCTGTCAGCAGGAGGCTGGAAACTGGGCAAAGCCTCTGGAACAAGTCACTGGGCTTGGCAGGCACCAATGTGACCTGTCTTATACTTGTTAGGATACATTTCTGGGATTTAAAAAAATTTATTGAGGTAAAATTCACAGAACATACAATTAACCATTTTATAGTGAACAATTCCGTGCCATTTAGTACATTCACAATGTTGTGCAACCACCACCTCTATCTAGTTCCAAAACATTTCCATTGCACCAAAGAAAATCCCATGCCCTTTAAGCAGTTTCATCCCTTCCTCTCCTCTCCCCAGCCCCTGGCAACTACCAATCTACAGTCTATCTTCTTAGATTTACCCATTCTAGATGTTTCATATAAATGGAACCATGTAATATGTGGTCTTTGTGTCTGGATTCTTTCATTTAGGATAATGTTTTCCAGGTTTTTCCCAGTTGGAGCATGTGTGAGTACTTCATTCCTTTCATGGCAGAATAATATCCTACTGTATGGATGCACCACAATTTCTGTATCCATTCATTCACTGATTTGCCTTGTTTCCACCTTGTGACACTCGTGATTAGTGCTGCTATGAAAATGAAACACATATATTTGTTTGTGAAACTGTTTTCTTTTTTTAAAAATTTTTTGTTTATTGCAGTAACATTGGTTTATAACATTGTATAAATTTCAAGTGTACATCATTATACTTCTATTTCTGCATAGATTACATCATGTTCACCACCCAAATACTAATTACAACCCATCACCACACACATATGCCGAATTATCCCTTTGGTCCTCCTCCCTCCCCCCTTCCCCTCTGGTAACCACCAATCCAATCTCTGTCTCTATGTGTTTGTTTGTTGTTGTTATTATCTACTACTTAATGAAGGAAATCATACAGTATTTGACCTTCTCCCTCTGACTTATTTCACTTTGCATAATACCCTCAATGTCCATCCATGTTGTCACATGGCTGGATTTCATCGTTTCTTATGGCTGAGTAGTATTCCATTGTGTATATATACCACATCTTCTTTATCCATTCGTCCCTTGATGGGCACTTAGGTTGCTTCCAAGTCTTGGCTATTGTGAATAACGCTGCAATTAACACAAGGGTGCATGCATCTTTACGCATTGGTGTTTCAAGTTCTTTGGATAAATACCCAACAGTGGAATAGCTGGATCATATGGTAGTTCTATCCTTGATTTTTTGAGGAATCTCCATACAGCCTTCCATAGTGGCTGCACCAGTTTACACTCCCACCAGCAGTGTATGAGAGTTCCCTTCTCTCCACATCCTCTCCAACATATGTTGTTTCCTGTCTTGTTAATTATAGCCATTCTGACGGGCGTGAGGTGATATCTCATTGTAGTTTTGATTTGCATTTCCCTGATAGTTAATGATTTTGAACATCTTTTCATGTGTCTGTTGGCCATCTGTATATCTTCTTTGGAGAAATGTCTGTTCAGGTCTTTTGCCCATTTTTTAATTGGGTTGTTAGTTTTTTTGTTGTTGAGATGCATGAGTTCTTTATATATTTTGGAGATTAACCCCTTATTAGATGTATGGTTTGCAAATATCTTCTCCCAATAGTTAGGTTGTCTTTTCGTTTTGTTGATGGTTTCCTTTGCTGTGCAGAAGCTTTTTAGTTTGATGTAGTCCCATTTGTTCATTTTTTTCTATTGTTTCTCTTGCCCCGTCAGACACGGTGCTTGAAAAGATGTTGCTAAGACCGATGTCGAAGAGCGTACTGCCTATGTTTTCTTCTAGAAGTTTCATAGTTTCAGGTCTTACATTCAAGTCTTTAATCCATTTGGAGTTAATTTTTGTGTATGGTGTAAGGTAAGGGTCTACTTTCATTCTTTTGCATGTGGCTGTCCAGTTTTCCCAACACCATTTGTTGAAGAGACTTTCTTTTCTGCATCGTATGTTCTTGGCTCCTTTGTCAAAGATTAGCTGTCCATAGATGTGTGGGTTTATTTCTGGGCTTTCGATTCTATTCCATTGATCTGTGTGTCTGTTTTTGTGCCAGTACCATGATGTTTTGGTTACTATAGCTTTGTAATATATTTTAAAATCAGGGAGTGTGATACCTCCAGCTTTGTTCTTTTTTCTCAGGATTCCTTTAGCTATTCAGGGTCTTTTCTTGTTCCATATAAATTTTAGGATTCTTTGTTCTATTTCTGTGAAAAATGTTGTTGGAATTTTGATAGGGATTGCACTGAATCTGTAGATTGCTTTAGGAAGTATGGACATCTTAACAATGTTAATTTTTCCAATCTGAGAGCATGGAATATCTTTCCATTTCTTTGTGTCTTCTTCAATTTCTTTCAGAAATGTTTTATAGTTTTCAGTGTACAGCTCTTTCACCTCTTTGGTTAAGTTTATTCCTAGGTATTTTATTCTTTTTGTTGCAATTGTAAATGGGATGGTATTCTTAATTTCTCTTTCTGCTACTTTGTTGTTAGTGTATAGAAATGCAACTGATTTTTGTATGTTGATTTTGTATCCTGCAACTTTACCGTATTCATTTATTACTTTTAAAAGTTTTCTGGTGGATTCTTTAGGGTTTTCTATATATAAAATCATGTCATCTGCAAATAGTGACAGTTTCACTTCTTCCTTTCCAATTTGGATCCCTTTTATTTCCTTTTTTTGCCTGATTGCTCTGGCTAGGACTTCCAGTACTATGTTAAATAGGAGTGGTGACAGTGGGCATCCTTGTCTGGTTCCTGTTCTTAGAGGGATAGCTTTCAGTTTTTCACCATTGAGGATGATATTAGCTGTGGGTTTGTGAAACTGTTTTCAATTCTCTTACATATATACCTTGGAGTGGCATTGCTAGGCCATATAGTAATTCTATGCTTAACTTTTTGAGGAACTGCCAAACTGTTTACCACATTGGCTATGCCATTTTATGTTCCCACAAGCAATATCCAAGGGTTCCAATTTCTCCACATCCTCACCAACACTTGTGATTTTCATTTTTTTGTTGTTGTTAATAGCTATCCTAGTGGTTATGAAGTAGTAAAATTTTTAGGATTTTGACTGTACAACCATGAAGAGTAAGAATCTGTGAGAACATGTCAGAGCTAGAAGGGGATACGGAAAGGGTATGGTTTGGAACCTGGCCCAGGTGTCCCCTGAGCTCTCTATGGACTCCAGGGACATCCTTGCTCTCTGTTGTGTAGACAGCAGGCAGGTAGGGATCCACAGAATGTGACTGATATGCAGGCCTTGTGTGAGTTCTACAAACACTCTCAGCCTTGGTTGCCTAATGTATAAAGTGAACATTAATAATTACGTCTTTTCTTCCCCAAAAGGGCTAGACCAGACCAGAACAGACCCATGACCTGCAGAGGCTTGGGGACTGGATCTGCAAGTCTGGCTCCTGGAGGCTTGGACTAAAGAGAACATGTGATGTTGCCCAGCCAGATACCTGACCCTCAGCAGGTCCTGTAGAAATGTTCACCCAATATGAACTCATAAGCAGTTCAACTAGCGGCTGAGAGAGGACAATGGTTATAGATTAACCACAAATTGTGTAATGTATTTTCTTTTAGTAGGAAGAGAAGATGTAAGTTCAAGTTTTAGTTGAAAAAATAATTAAAAGATTGGGATTTGCTGAGTGTGGACTGTTTACCTTTTTCCTTCTTATTGATGGTGTTTACATGGCTCTTTTTACCACCTTATATATGAAGAGCAACTGAGGTATAAATGCTCAGATACTTAATTTCCTTGATTCTAATCGGGGCTGGTGATGCCAATCCAGCTTTGTGAGGAAAAGGCCCTGAGCGAACCACCACACCTCCCTTTACCCACCCCTGTAGGACCTCAAAAACCCCCTTGGTTGAAATCCCTCCCACTCTCCTCCTCCTAACCTGGGGCAGAATCTATTTCTAAACAGTTCCCAAGTTGAGTACTTCATAGGCAGAGAAAAGGCAAGTCTCAAAGGAACCAAAAACAAAATTAGGGAGAACTCATTCTTTCCTTACAGAGATGGTGTTGTTACAAAATTCAGTCAGGACTTCCAGTCAGGGCCAATACTAGGACAAGGAGAGTGATGCATTCCACTTTTTTTTTTTATTTTTTGTTTATTGCAGTAACATTGGTTTATAACATTGTATAAATTTCAGGTGTACATCATTATACTTCTATTTCTGCATAGATTCCATCATGTTTACCACCCAAATACTAATTACAACCCATCAGCGCACACATGTGCCGAATTATCCCATTCGCCCTCCTCCCTCCACCCTTCCCCTCTGGTAACCACCAATCCAATCTCTGTCTCTGTGTGTTTGTTTATTGTTGTTATTATCTACTACTTAATGAAGGAAATCATACGGTATTTGGCCTTCTTCCTCTGACTTATTTCACTTTGCATAATACCCTCAATGTCCATCTATGTTGTCACAAATGGCTGGATTTCATCGTTTCTTATGGCTGCCAAAAATCTCAGTAATCATGACAAACCATACTCTAAGCAATATTTTTAAGAATCAATATTAATGCAAAAAAATTATGAAATAAAATATCAAAATTTTAGATAAAAGACGGGATCAGTAGGTTAACTTTACTTATACACTAGGGTTCATCTTGGTGATGACACCCATGCTGCAGTGTTTAGGGACAAAGTGTTCTCCTTCTGAAACTTAACACTGAAATGAGTCAAAAAGTAAAACAGCTCGATGGATGGATAGAAGCATGGGTACATAGTTTTAAAGCAAATAAAGCAAAATGTTAATTGTTCAATCTAGATGGTGAGTACATGGGGCTTTAAACAATTTTCCCCATTTTTTGTTCAAATTTTCTGTATTTAAGAATTGTCATTATAAAATTTTGTGAAGGGATAACTAGCAAAATTGTTTAAGAGCACCAATATCTTTCAAACTTATACTGTCTCTTCACTTGCCACTCACCTAGTCCTAGTCAGACCCTCATCATCTCTGACCTAGACAATAACCACAGCCTTCTGGCTGATCTCTTTACAGAGGGCCACCTTTGCACATCTAACAGGGCGCTCCAGAATTTGACACCCTTGCACTCAGGTGTTGACTTTGCCTCCTACAGATGTCAGGTGACCACACCCAGCTGATTACAAGCCCCCCTCCTCAGACCATGTGCTCTCTCAGACTGGAGTCTTTGCAGGTCCCTGCATGCCCCATGCTCCACAGCTTTCCTCAGCCTGCTCCACCTGCCTTATTCCCTCCTGAACAGCTCCTCATCTTTAAAATTCTTTCAGAAACTTAAACTTGGTGCATTGAACACAGGTTTTAACCTCTGAAGCCAACTGAAGCCCCGGTAAAATACACTAAAGGGCTATCTTAAAAGGCAGAAATCCACTGGGACAAAGACAACCAGCAAGGAGATAAGAGTCACCAAACATTTGAACCTAGCAAGTAGATGCAATCAAGAGTCACCAGCAGCTCTTCATGCCAGATAGCTTTCTAAGCAGTCTCCTTAGTCTTCAGGATAACTGTATGCAGTAGGTACTCTTATTATCACCCCCTTTTTACAGGCACAGAGAGGTTAAGTTGGTGGGCAAGATCGCACAACTATGGAGCCAGAATATAAGTCCAGGTGCTCTGGCCACAGAATCTATGCTTTTGACCACAGTGTGACTGCCATGAAGACAAGGCAGAGCAGAGAAAGCTGAAGCTGAAGGCTACAGCACTGGGGAGACCAAAAGCATGCAGAACCAGGTGGCTAATGCCGGAAAGTCTCAGCAACTGAGTTAACAAGATACCTCTGAAATCAGAAGGTGTAGGGAGGCTGAAAGCTGAGGACTGTTTAAGGTCTGTATAAAAAAAGTTACACTTCCAGATTCCCTCCTGTACTAGGTTGAATAGTCTTCCCGCAAAAATTCACGTCCTTAGCAACCACAGAACGTGACCCTATATCAGGTCTTTGCAGATGTAATTAGTTAACATGAGGACATACTGGAGTGTGTGAGCCTTAATTCAATGAGTGGTGTCATTATCAGAGACACAGAGAACACAGAGAGAAGGCAGCTCTATGAAGACAGAGGCAGATAATGGACTGACGCTGACACAAGCCAAGAACACCAAGGATTGCTGTTAACCATTAGAACCTAGGGAGAGGCATGGATCATATTCTCACCAGACACTCCATAGGAACAAAATCTGCAAAATAGTGATCTAGGATTATTGGCCTCCAGAACAGCAAGGCAATAAATATCTGTTGTTTTAAGCCACCAAGTTTGTGGTGCTTTATTATATTATGGGAACATCATCTACCCTGCAGAAGACTGAGGCACAATTATTAGCACATATTGAACTGGGCAGACTCTTGACTTGGGAACCCCTGGCAGAGAGGAGGACAGGATGCTGGACTGAAAGCAAGAGAAATGATGAGATTTCCACCACCCCCTGCCACCTGGCCAGCAGGCCAGATTTCCACCTCCTGGGGTGAAGACCAGCGAATTCCTCCTTGGGAAGGTGCACAGCCCACAGGGTCGACATGTCTTGATACTTAGGAGCATTCCAGCTACATGCCATCACACCAAAATACACCATTGACAAATTCTACACACTCTCAGATAGAAGCAGATTGGCAAGGACCAGCCAACATTTAAGGGAAAGATGAAAACAAACAGAGAAAGGAGCTCAAAGGAACTGAAGGAATGTTGGAGGAGGAAAGGAACTTCGAAAACAGTCACAGAAGCCTGAGAGTTGTGCTCAATTGAAATAAGAGAGAAAGCAAAAAGGAACTCTTGGGGAAAAAATTGTAGAATATGTAATATTCTGTAGAAAACTAAAAAAGGAAAAATAGGGAATTCAATGGAAAGAAAAAATAAGACAAAGAGATGGAAGATGGAACAGAAAGGTAAGTGAACTACAGAATCATTCAAGGAGTTCCATTATCTGACCAATACGGGTTCAGAATGGAGAACGGAAAGCACAAGAGAGATAGTTCGAGAAAATTTCCCAGAATTGAAGGCCAATGCACTGCACTATTCAATGTGGTAACCCCAAGGTACATGTGGCTAGGTAAATTTAAGTATAAATTATTTAAAATTAGATAAAATCAGAAATACACTTCCCCTATCACACCAACCATAATTCAAGTGCTCAATATTCTCATGCCACTGGAGACCATCATACTGGACAATGCAGACAAGAACATTTGCATCATCACAGGAAGGTCGATTGGACAGCTCTGGCCTAGAGTAATGGATGAAAGCAGATCCACCAAGGCACATCATCATGGAATTTCAGAACACCAGGGACAAAGAAGAAACCAAAGACTTCCACAAAGGGGGGGAGGGGTGGCGGAGAGAAATCAGAAGGGAATTAAACTTCTCAACAGCAATACTAGAAGCAAGACTCTGCGTCTTCAAATTCAGAGGGAAAATTTGAACCTGCCTATAATCTTGTGCCCAAACCATCAAGTATGAGGGTACAAGACAGAATTCTTCAGACATGCAAGTTCTTACAAAAATGAAAATTACTCCTTTGCACCATTCCTCTGAAAGCTACCAAAAGATATACTCTGACAAAATGAGGGAGAAAACCAATGAAAAAATGTCATGGGGTCTGGCAACAGGCAATTCAGCACAACAGAAAGGTGAAGGGACTGTCCAGCACAAACACCCTGCATGAGCCACCAGAGCAAGCAGCCTGGACAAAAGAAAGCAGAGATCCTCAGGATGGGTTGAACTTGCAGAGAGCAGAGTTATGCTTCTGGTGAAAAATGGATGATGGGGCATAGAAAACTCATCAAATTACAGGAAGGTATTCTTGATTCTAAGGAAAGTGGAAAGTTGTCATGAATAAAAATGGAAGAAAAGATCTGTGTGTGGCTCAACTGTGAATAATAAGTATTTAAATATATTGACGCAGATGCCAAATAGGAATCACCTTCCTATCCCTGTTTTGAGAAGGTGGGAAATGGGTATGAGGCAGAGAGGATATCAGAAACCTAAACCGTCCTCTTCCACTGTAATCAAGCAACAATAATATGAACTTATAATTTAATGACACAACAATAATCACCAGAAGAAACTACTAAACAGGTTTAAAGCGGATTCTGGTGGGAAAAATCAGAGTGGGGATCAGGTAGGGCAAGGTTCTGTTAGTTTGCTATACCCCTGTAGGATTGTGTGATGCTATAAAGCATGTATCTATAGTATCTATAAATACAATTTCTTTAATTATATTTTTTAACACCTCAAGCAGGTATCACCTCCTCCCAATGCCCTTTGGGGACCAGTGCTCCTTCCCTGTACTCCCAAAGGACCTGGGCTGACCTCCTGCCATCTTGAATTGGTCTGTTCATGGGTCTGATGTTTCCCCACCAAACTGAGGTGTCTTGTGCCTGACCCAGAGTGGTGCTCAGGAAATGTCTGTGGATCTAAAAGAAGCCCAGACAAGAACTCTCCTGCTGATGTCCACAGGTGATGAAGGTTCAGATGAATTTCCTCATAGTAGGTGCTGGGGAATCCTCAAAAGACATAAAGATGAGTGATGTTGGTGTTAGTCCACCAGTGTTTCCAACACATGTTTCACAAGCACCCATTAGATGTTTTTACTGAAATCCTACTACGTTCTCAGCAGCATGCTCCTTTGGGTCTTAACAACCTGACATTTCCTCCTTGTCCCTCAGAGAGACAAGCACATGTCAGTGGGAGTAAAGCATCCCTAGTCCCTGAAGCACAGGAAGCCCTTGACATAGAAAATGTCTGCAGGGATATGTGAGAGCACCAAAGCTTCTACTCCAATACATGCATAAATGAATGTTACTTTTCATTTCTCTTCCTCCTTTTGGCCTGGAGCAGATACCTAAAAGTTCTCAGCAGAATGAAATTCATAGATAATTGGTTGAAACTCTTTAGAGAAGTAAAATTGCTATTTCTCCACCACCAAGCACCATGCCTGCCAAGAGAGCTTAGGAAGACTTGCTTATCCAACTGGATGACAGTGAGGTCCTTTTTATGCTCAGCCTTCCCTCCTGGCCTGTCAACTGCTGATGCTTCCCTGACTTGCTATTCCAGACCCTCCTTCAAGACAATCCCAAGGCCCAAAGCTCTCACTATGGAGTCCAGTACAGTCCTGGAAGGCAAAGTAAATGCAGGGAGACAACACACAGAATCACTGGCTTGGAACAAAGGACATGACTAAAGTGATGAAAGATGGAGCAATATGGAACAGGGCAGCAGCTCTAGTAAGCATTCTAAGATCATCAACGAAAGGGTCGAGATTGACCTTCTGAATCAGCTTGTTTTAAACAAGAGCCACCAATGGAGGTGGGAAACAGATGTCAGAAGATGACGACGCCAAGCGGACAAGCCCAGGCCTCACATCAGCCCCACTCAGAACAGCTTTGTAAATTGAGGCTAAGCATTTCTTCTATGAATGTGGTTAAGGGCCACAGAGAGTCTCTGAGTCACAGAGTGACCTGTGGAAGGGGGCATTGGAGAAGGCAGGGAGTGGAAAGCAGGAAACAGCCAGATAACACCAGACATGAGATTATGGAGGAAATGAAGGGATGATTGGAAAAGTTTTACTGGGAATTAATCATCAAGGGAGTCCCAATCCCAGGGTACTGTCATTCACTCATTTGACCATAGACAACACCCTTCCACCTTCAACTCCCCTTCTGTCACATAAGGAGGTTGTACTCCATGTTCTCCACACCCTAGTACTAGGATTCTATGAATTCAGTTCAAACTGTCAAGGTTGCAGATCTGGAAGACAGAGACAGAAGGCAGGGGTGGTGGCTGAGATCAGTAGACAGATGGAATATGTTGCAACACAAATCATTCACCAATGATGACACACGTCTCATGTTTTCCTATGGCACCGCCACGCTGGCATAATCCTCGTTGAATATTAAACAATGCCCTCAACTTGGCATGTGACCCTTACAAAGTTTACTTATAACCAGAATAGTTCAGACAGGTTCAGAATATGAATTCAGCTCACCTCAGGAACATACTATTTCAGGACAACTATACTGCCTGCCACTAAAATGCAAGATTTCTTTGACAGTTTCAGCTCTGGAAGAATATAGCTATTGAAGTAGAACCTAAAAGGCAGTTATTAGCATGCCCAGAAATTATAATCACCAAAGAAAAGGCCCTATTGAAGTTGACTGAGCATAATAGGTTCATACCCATTAAATTATCTGGGGGACTTTCACAAATAAAACCTAATGAAGGGGAAGTTAATTTAGCAATGACAGAAGCCAGAATTTTTCAAACATCTCTCAGAAAGGAGGCGAGGACTATGTACAACCTGCATAGGACTCTGGTAGACTGGGAGAAATGAATTCTTTTTTTTTTTTTTAATTTTTTTGCTACACATTAACTCAGAAACATAAAAATATGCAGTTTTCCAGTAAAGATAAATATATCGACAAATATAAAAATCTGTATTACAGTAATTTCGGTTTGTAACTCCGTTTTTTATTTTGTTATAGCATTTAAAAGACAAAAGCATAAAAAATAACTATAAATCTATATTAATAGGTACATACTACATCAAGATGTAATTTATGAAATCAATAACATAATGTGAGGTGCAGATCTATAAAAGAGGACTTTTTATGGGATTGAAGTTGATTTAAAGTAGATTGTTATATATTTGGGATGTCTTATATAATCCTCATGTAACCACAAAGAGAATTTATAAATATACACAATAGGAAATGAGAAGGGAATCAAAATATGTCACAGCAAAACATCCACCAAACTCAAAGGAAGGCAGTAAGGGAGGAACTAAGGGGGAAACAGCTGTAAACATACAAAAGACTCAAAATGATAAAAGCAAGTCCTTCCCTATCAGTAATTACTTTAAATATAAATACAAATGGATTAAATTATGCTTTCAAAACACATAGATTGTGAGATCTGATAAAACAAATAGAATCCAATTATGTTGTGTCTGCAAGAGATTCGCTTTATGTTTAAGGACATGCATAGATTGAAAGTGAATGGATGGAAAAATATACTCTACATAAATGGAAACCAAAAGGGAGCAAGGTGGCTACACTAATATCAGACAAAATAGACTTTAGGTCACTCCCCACTCTCCCTGTCCTAGTCAGACCCCCGTCATCTCTGACCTAGGTAGTAACGATAGCATCCTGGCTGATCTATCATAAGGCCACCTTTGCACATCTAATCAGAGGGATCCCAGGTTAGGGAGCAGTCAGGCACTTCCTGTGCCTTTTCCAGTGAAAGACGACCACCCCAGCTGATTATTAAGCCCCTCCTAAACCTGCTGCATCAGACAGGACTCTTTGCAGATCCGTGCATACCCCGTGATCCACACTTTGCTCAGGCTGCTCTGCCTGTCTTATTCTCTCCCAAATGCCTCCTCAACTTTAAGTTTCCTCTCAGAAACTTAAACATAGTTGGTTGAACACATCCGTTTACTTCTTTTTTTTAATATTTTAATTTTTAATTTTTTTAAATTTTTTGTTTATTGCAGTAACATTGGTTTATAACATTGTAAAAGTTTCAGGTGTACATCATTGTACTTCTATTTCTGCATAGATTACATCATGTTCACCACCAAAATACTAATTACAACCCATCACCACACACATGCACCGAATTATCCCTTTCACCCTCCTCCCTCCCCCCTTCCCCTCTGGTAACCACCAATCCAATCTCTGTCCCTATGTGTTTGTTTATTGTTGTTATTATCTACTACTTAATGAAGGAAATCATACGGTATTTGACCTTCTTCCTCTGACTTATTTCACTTTGCATAATACCCTCAATGTCCATCCATGTTGTCACAAATGGCTGGATTTCATCGTTTCTTATGGCTGAGTAGTATTCCGTTGTATATATATACCACATCTTCTTTATCCATTCGTCCCTTGATGGGCACTTAGGTTGCTTCCAAGTCTTGGCTATTGTGAATAACGCTGCAATGAACACAGGGGTGCATGTACCTTTGCAAATTGGTGTTTTCAAGTTCTTTGGATAAATACCCAACAGTGGAATAGCTGGATCATATGGTAGTTCTATCCTTGATTTTTTGAGGAATCTCCATACTGTTTTCCATAGTGGCTGCACCAGTTTGCACTCCCACCAGCAGTGTATGAGAGTTCCCTTCTCTCCACATCCTCTCCAACACATGTTGTTTCCTGTCTTGTTAATTATAGCCATTCTGACGGGCGTGAGGTGATATCTCATTGTAGTTTTGATTTGCATTTCCCTGATAGTGATTTTGAACATCTTTTCATGTGTCTGTTGGCCATCTGTATATCTTCTTTGGAGAAATGTCTGTTCAGGTCTTTTGCCCATTTTTTAATTGGGTTGTTAGTTTTGTTGTTGTTGAGATGCATGAGTTCTTTATATATTTTGGAGATTAACCCCTTATCAGATGTATGGTTGGCAAATGTCTTCTCCCAATTGTTAGGTTGTCTTTTCGTTTTGTTGATGGTTTCCTTTGCTGTGCAGAAGCTTTTTAGTTTGATGTAGTCCCATTTGTTTATTTTTTCTATTGTTTCTCTTGCCCTGTCAGATGTGGTGTTTGAAAAGATGTTGCTAAGACCGATGTCGAGGAGCGTACTGCCTATGTTTTCTTCTAGAAGTTTCATAGTTTCAGGTCTTACATTCAAGTCTTTAATCCATTTGGAGTTAATTTTTGTGTATGGTGTAAGGTAAGGGTCTACTTTCATTCTTTTGCATGTGGCTGTCCAGTTTTCCCAACACCATTTGTTGAAGAGACTTTCTTTTCCCCATTGTATGTTCTTGGCTTTTTTGTCAAAGATTAGCTGTCCAAAGACTTGTGGGTTTATTTCTGGGCTTTCGATTCTATTCCATTGATCTGTGTGTCTGTTTTTGTGCCAGTACCATGCTGTTTTGGTTACTATAGCTTTGTAGTATATTTTGAAATCAGGGAGTGTGATACCTCCAGCTTTGTTCTTTTTTCTCAGGATTCCTTTAGCTATTCGGGGTCTTTTGTTGTTCCATATAAATTTTAGGATTCTTTCTTCTATTTCTGTGAAAAATGTTGTTGGAACTTTGATAGGGATTGCATTGAATCTATAGATGGCTTTAGGAATATGGACATCTTAACTATGTTAATTCTTCCAATCCAAGAGCACGGAATGTCGTTCCATTTCTTTGTGTCTTCTTCAATTTCTTTCAGAAATGTTTTATAGTTTTCGGTGTACAGATCTTTCACCTCTTTGGTTAAGTTTATTCCTAGGTATTTTATTCTTTTTGTTGCAATTGTAAATGGGATGGTATTCTGAATTTCTCTTTCTGCTACTTCGTTGTTAGTGTACAGAAATGCAACTGATTTTTGTATGTTGATTTTGTATCCTGCAACTTTACCATATTCGTTTATTACTTCTAAAAGTTTTCTGGTGGATTCTTTAGGGTTTTCTATATATAAAATCATGTCATCTGCAAATAGTGACAGTTTTACTTCTTCCTTTCCAATTTGGATCTCTTTTATTTCTTTCTCTTGCCTGATTGCTCTGGCTAGGACTTCCAATACTATGTTAAATAGGAGTGGTGACAGTGGGCATCCTTGTCTGGTTCCTCTTCTTAGAGGGATACTGTTCAGTTTTTCACCATTGAGGATGATATTAGCTGTGGGTTTCTCATATATGGTCTTTATTATGTTGAGGTACTTTCCTTCTATACCCATTTTATTCAGAGTTTTTATCATAAATGGATGCTGTATCTTGTCAAATGCTTTCTCTGCATCTATTGAGATGATCATGTGATTTTTGTTCTTCATTTTATTAATGTGGTCTATTACGTTGATTGATTTGCGAATGTTAAACCATCCCTGCATACCTGGAATAAATCCCACTTGATCATGGTGTATAATCTTGTTAACATATTGTTGTATGCGATTTGCTAGTATTTTGTTGAGGATTTTTGCATTGATGTTCATCAGTGATATTGGCCTGTAATTTTCTTTTTTTGTGTTGTCCTTGTCTGGTTTTGGTATCAGGGTAATGTCAGCTTCGTAGAATGAGTTAGGGAGCTTCCCCTCCTCCTCAATTTTTTGGAAGAGTTTGAGAAGGATAGGTGCTAAGTCTTCTTTGAATGTTTGGTAGAATTCACCAGGGAAGCCATCTGGTCCTGGACTTTTATTTTTGGGGAGGTTTTTGATTACTGTTTCGATCTCCTTACTGGTGATTGGTCTATTCAAATTCTCTACTTCTTCTTGATCCAGTTTTGGAAGGTTGTATGATTCTAAGAGTTTATCCATTTCTTCCAGATTGTCGAATTGGTTGGCATATAGCTTTTCATAGTATTCTCTTATAATCTTTTGTATTTCTGAGGTGTCTGTTGTAACCTCTCCTCTTTCATTTCTGATTTTACTTATTTGTGCCTTCTCTCTTTTTTTCTTGGTGAGTCTAGCTAAAGGTTTGTCAATTTTGTTTATCTTTTCAAAGAACCAGCTCTTGGTTTTATTAATTTTTCTATTGTTTTTTTGGTCTCTATTTCATTTATTTCTGCTCTGATTTTTATTATTTCTCTTCTTCTACTGATTTTGGGCTTTGTTAGTTCTTTTTTTCCAGTTCCTTTAGGTGCATTGTTAGATTGTTTATTTGAGATTTTTCTTTTTCGTTGAGATAGGCCTGTATCGCTATAAACTTCCCTCTTAGAACCGCTTTTGCTGTATCCCATAAATTCTGGCATGTCGTATTTTCATTTTCGTTTGTCTCCAGGTATTTTTTGATTTCTTCTTTGTTTTCTTCATTAACCCAGTCGTTGTTCAGTAGCATTTTGTTTAATCTCCATGTATTTGTGGCTTTTCTGATTTTCTTCCTATAGTTGATTTCTAGTTTCATACCGTTGTGGTCAGAAAAGATGCTTGGTATTATTTCAATCTTCTTAAATTTATGGAGACTTGTTTTGTGGCCTAATATGTGATCAATCCTGGAGAATGTTCCATGTGCATTTGAAAAGAACGTGTATTCTTCGGTTTTTGGATGGAATGCTCTGTATATATCTACTAGGTCCATCTGTTCTAGTGTGTCGTTTAAGGCCAATGTTTCCTTATTGATCTTCTGTTTGGATGATCTATCCGTTGGTGTAAGTGGAGTGTTAAAGTCCCCTACTATTATTGTTACTGTCTATTTCTGTTTTTATGTCTGTTAATAATTGCTTTATATATTTGGGTGCACCTACATTGGGTGTGTAGATATTTACAAGTGTTACATCGTCTTGTTGGATTGTTCCCTTGATCATTATGTAATGCCCTTCTTTGTCTCTTTTTACAGTTTTTGTTTTAAAGTCTATTTTGTCTGATATGAGTACTGCTACCCCAGCTTTCTTTTCATTGCCATTTGCGTGGAGTATCTTTTTCCATCCCTTCACTTTCAGTTTGTGAGTGTCTTTAGGTCTGAAGTGTGTCTCTTGTATGCAGCATATATATGGGTCTTGTTGTTTTATCCAATCAGCCACCCTATGCCTTTTAATTGGAGCATTTAGTCCAGTGACGTTTAAAGTAGCTATTGATAAGTATGTACTTACTGCCATTTTTTAACTTTTTTTTTCTCAGTGTTTTAGTAGTCCTTCTCTGTTCCTTACTTCTTCTATACAGAATTGATGGTCACTTTAGTTTGACCTCTGTCTGAAAGCTCTACTCTTTAACTCCCCTCCTCCCTCCTTTTATGTTTTTAATATCATATCTAACCTCTTTTTTGTGCATTTGTATCCATTACGTTCTAATCATGGAAATAGATAATTTTTCCTATTTGTGGTCTTCTCTTTTCCCCTTAAATCAGTCCCTTTAACATTTCTTGTAGCACTGGTTTCTTGGTGACAAACTCCTTTAATATTTGCTTATCTGGGAAAATTTTGATCTCTCCTTCCATTTTGAATGATAACCTTGCTGGGTAGATTATTCTTGGCTGTAAGTTTTTTCCTTTTAGCACTTTAAATATATTGTGCCATTCTCTTCTAGCCTGTAAGGTTTCTGCTGAGAAGTCAGCTGATAGCCTTATGGGGTTTCCTTTGTATGTAACTTGACATTCTCTTGCGGCTTTTAGGATTCTCTCTTTATCTTTAATTGTGGACATTTTGATTATGATGTGTCTTGGTGTGGGCCTCTTTGGGTTTATCTTGTTTGGGGCTCTCTGTGCCTCCTGTACCTGGATGTCTGTTTCCTTCCTTAGGTTAGGGAAGTTTTCATCCATTATTTCTTGAAATAGATTCTCTGCTCCCTTGTCTCACTCTTCTCCTTCCGGGACACCTATAACACGGATGTTAGTGCACTTGATGTTGTCCCAGAGGTCCCTTAGACTGTCCTCACTCTTTTGAATTCTTTCCTCTTTTACCTGTTCACCTTGGGTAATTTCTTCTAGTCTTTCTTCCAGCTCACAGATCCGTTCTTCTGTATCCTCTACTCTGCTTTTGAGTCCCTCTAATGAATTTTTCATTTCCAGTATTGTATTCTTCATTTCTGATTGGTTCTTTTTTATATCTTCCATTTCTTTGTTGACATTCTCACTGAGTTCATCTATTCTTCTCCCCAGATCAGTGAGCATCCTTAACACTCTTATTTTGAACTCTCTGTCAGGTAGGTTGCTCATTTCTGTTTCACTAAGTTCCTTTTCTGGGTTTTTGTCCTGTTCCCTTACTTGGAATGTATTCTTTTGCCTCCTCATTTTGCCTCTTTCCCTGTGCTTTTGTCTATGTATTAGGTAGGTCAGCTATGTCTCCTGCTCTTGGATAGGTGACCTTATGTAAGTGATGCCTTAGGAGGTTTCCAGTGTGCTTCCCTCAGTTCTCAATGTTCCAGGGGTGGCCCCTATGTGGGCTACGTGTGTCCTTCTATTGTGGTCTGTTAGCTCTCCCTATAGGCGCCCAGGGAGGCTGAGTTATGCTCCTGGCCAGCTGTTGTAATGCTCAGCTGCTTGTAGTTGTTGTGGGCCCTTCAGTCTCTTTATCAGGTGTGGGGCACCCCAGCACAGTTGGCTGTAAGTTCTAATACCACATTTGTGTTGCAGCATTTCTTTTAAGTGAGTAGGCCCCCAGCATGGCAGGTTGTTAGGCTCAGGGCCTTACAATTGCTGCAAGCCTCTAGCCTATTATGTCTCTTGTCAGCTTTCTGAGGATTGCAGCTGGGTGGGGCTGGCCTCAGGCACAGGAACACCCAATTTTTTCAGGCTTTGGAAGGTGGGGCAAACCTCCTATGTGGGTCTTTGAGAAGCACAAGTCTTCTGCAGCTGACAAGTCCTGTTGCCCACAGGTCCACACACACAGTCAACACAGTTCTGCCCTGTGTGAGCACCCCGACCTCCCCAAGCAGACCCAGTCTCTCCACAGCGGGAGCCCCACACACTCCGCCACCGCCCACACTCTCCACTGGCTCCTTGTGCACACCCTGCCCCGCTCAAGTCGGCTCAGTTGCCAGGCTGCAGAGAATCCAGTCACCAATCTATGCAGGCCCACACGTTGCCTGAGGGCTTGTTGTTGGGTGGGGCCAGTCTCTAGGGTGGGCTGCCTGCCCTGGCTGAGCTGGATTAAATCGGTGCTCTAGCGGGTGGAGCAGACCCTGGGCTAGCTGGCCTCAGGGAGAACTCCAATGGCGTCTGTGTCAGCACGCTCACACCAGGCCACCACAATGGCTGCCGCCAATGTCCCAGTCCCTGGAGAGGTCTCACCCCTCACTGAGATGCACTCAGGGCCTATTAGGTGAGTCTCTTGTCACCAAAGCACTGTGCACCTTTCTTTCTGGTGATTTTAGGATGCTTTCTGGAACGGGTGAGTTTGTGCGCAGGCCCTTTAAGAGCCAGTTTTAGTTTCTTTGTGAACCGGGTTTTCTGGGGGTGCTCCCCAATGCTTTAGTAGCAGGCAAAGTCAGATATTATGCCGCCGGTGTCGATTGTGCTGGGTCAACAAAATGCCCACAGTGGGTGCTCTCCCCAGCTCAGGGCCCCGCCCCTCCAGGGAGGGCTGCGTACCTGTGAGCTGCTCCCAGCGGCCATGAAGCTGGCGGCTTGTGAAGGCAGCATTTTTCCTCTCCGGAAGGGAGTCTCTGCCTCTTCTACCCCAGTTAGGATTGTCCGTTTTTGTAGGAGATCCTCTTATCCAGTTTTCAGTTCGGTCTCAGGGGTAATTTTTCCACGAATAGTTGTAAATTGGCTGTGTCCATGGGAGGAGGTGAGTTCAGAGTCTGCCTACGTCGCCATCTTGACTCCGCTACCCCACATCCGTTTACTTCTAAAGCCTCCTGAAGCCCCAGTAAAATGCACTAAAGTGCTTTCTTAAAAGGCGTAATTCCACAGGGATAAAGATAATCAGAGAGGAGACAAGAGCCACCAAACTTTAAAATCAGCAAGTAGATGGAGTCAAGAGTCACCATGAGCTCTTCATGCCAGACAGCTTTCTAAACATGCTTCTTAGTCCTCAAAATAGCTTTATGTATTAGGTACACTTATTATGACCCTCTTTTCACAGGCACAGAGGGGTTAAGTAATTGGGCAAGGTCACACAGCCACAGAGCCAGGATATAAACTCAAGTGGTCTGTCCCTAGCATACACGGCTGTGACCACTGTATGTCTTCCATGAAAGAGCACTCACTTGGGAAAGCATAGAAAGCTGACACTGAAGCCTGCAACACTGAGGAAACCAGAAGCAAGGAGAACAATGCTGCTGGAGCCCAGAAAGAATCAGGAAATGAATGCACCAGGTATCCATAAAATCGGAAGTTGTAAATGATGAAGAAAACAGAACTTAGTTTAAAGTCTGTATAATGAAGACAGACTTCCAAATTCCCTCCTGTACTGAGTTGAATAGTGTCTCCCCCCAAAAATTCACGTTCACTAGAACATCAGAATGAGACACCATTTGGAAGCAGGGTCTTTGCAGGTGTAATTTGTTAAGAAGTGGTCATATTGGAGTTTTGGGGTCCTAATTCAATGACTGCTGTTCTCAGAAGAAGAGACACTGGGACGCACACAGAGGGAAGGCAGCTGTGTGAAAATGGAGGCAGAGATTGGAGTGACACTCTCACAAGTCAAGGAACACCAAGGATTGCTGGCAACCACCAGAAGCTTCGAAGAGGCCCGGGGCAGATTTTGAGTCACAGCCTAAAGCAGGAACCCATCCTGCTGACATCTTCATCTCGGACTTGTGACCAGTGAGAGAATAAAGTTCTGTTATTTTAAGCAACCCAATTTGCGGTAGTTGTTATGGACACTTCTCTAACCAGGCAGAATGCTGGGGGATTATTCTATGCACATGTTGAACTAGACAAATTTGGCCTTGGGGACTCCTGGCAGAGAAGGGGGCAAGATGGTATACTGAAAGCAGGAGGAACCATGAGATTTCCACGACCTTCTCCTACCTGGCTATCTTGGGCAGAAAACCAGAGAATTCCTCCTTGCAAAGCTGGGCAGCCAAAGGATCTATGACCCTGATATTTAGGGGGTCTCCAGCCAGATGGCTCTATGCCAAAGCCCACCATTGACAAATCTCACACACTCTCAAATATAAGCAGACAGGTAAGGGTCAGCTGCCACTCAAAGGAAAGAACAAAACAAACAGAGAAAGGAGCTCAAAGGAACTGAAGAAATGTGGAAGGAGAACTCTTGGAAATAAAAAATACAACAGAAGATGTAACATTCCTCAGAAAGGTAGGAAGTTGAAGAGTAATTCACCCCAAAAGAAAATTAAAGAGATGGAAATGGGAGAGAAAAAATAAGAAAATTGGAGAGTCATTCCAGGAGTTCCTTCATCTGACCAACAGGGCTTTCAGATTAGAGAACAGAAAAACTGAGAGAACTAATTCAAGAAAATGTCCCCAAACTAAAGGCCAATACACTGCACTGTCCAATACCATAGTACCTAGGCACATGTGGCTAGTTAAATTTAAGTGCAATTTATTAAAATCAGATAAAATAAAAAATTCAATTTCCTGGTCACACTAGCCCTGTTTCAAGTACTCAATAGCCTCATGTGGTGGAGGCCACCATACTGGACAAGAAAGACTAAGAGCATTTGCATGATCAAAGAAAGGTTGATTGTACAACTTTGGCCTGGAATAATGGAGGAAAACAGATCCACCAAGGCACATGGTGACGAAATTTCAGAACACCAGGAACAAAAAGAAGATTGAAAAATCTTCCTAAATGGGTGGGGCAGCAAGAAACATGTCACACACAAAGGATCAGAAATCAGAAGGGCATTAGACTTCTCAACAACAATACTAATAGCAAGACTCTATGTCTTCAAATTCAGAGACATAATTCTATCCCAACTAGAATTCTATGCCCAAACTATCAATTGAGCATGAGGGTAGATCAGAGAATTATTCAGACATGCAACTTCTTAAAAGAAAAACAATTTACTTCTGCACATCACTCCTTAGAAAGCTAAAAGAAGATGTCCTCTACCAAAACAAGAGAGAAAACCAAGAAAGAGACAGCCACCAGATCTGGGAATAGGCAATTCAGTGCAGCAGGGAGGCAAGGAGAAAGCCCGAAACTATGGCTCTGCAGAAGCTGCAGGAGCAATCAGCCTGGACTGAAGCAAGGAGAGACCCTCGCAAGGATTTAAACTTGTTGAGCAGAGCTACAGTTCTTGCAGAAAATGCATGATAGGGACAGATAAAACTCACAAATCGCAAAAAGGAACTATAGATTCCAAGGAAAATGAAAAGTTGTCAAGAACAGATATGGAAACATAGAAGTGCACATGGCTCAACTGTGAACTATAAGTACTTAAGTCATTGATTCAAACACTGAATGGGAATCCAATTCCTATCCCTGTTTGGGAAGGAAGGAAGTGAGTGTGAGGCAAGGAGGATATCAGAAAAATAACTCTCCTCTTCCATAGCAATCAAGAAACAGTAGTATAAGCTTGTCATCTACTGGCAGGCAGTAAACACCAGAAGAAACTACTAAACAGGTTGAAAGTAGATTCTGGAGGGATAAATCAGAGTGGAGATCAGGTAGAGCAAGGTACCCCTAGTTTCACTATAAATCTTGTAGGATTTATCTTGCCATCCAGACACTGCTGTGTGATGTTCACTCAGGTGACAGAGTGGCTGTCAGCAAGTTGCTATCTTATCAGCAGTCTTTCTGTTGTTCTGCAAGACAAGTTCTGAAACTTTGGTTACATGACAACCTTGTGGGTAAAAGACATGGTTTCACAATAATCCAGGGAAAATTTTAACTCCTTTGTTCTCAGTTTGAAACCCCACTGTCTTATGATCATTCCTCTATCTTGGGGTATGGGGGAAAAGACTGCTCTAGCTACTTTGTGCTGTGAAAAGGTAAAGATCAGGATCAATGAAATTGTTCTACCTTTATTTAAAAATATTTTGCCTCACCAGGTGTGGGGAGTGAGAAATAATTCGCAGGACTAATATTTTAGTACTCTGATCAATGGCTTTGGAGCAGCACTTAAGTCCACATTTTATAATTACATAGATGACCATACATATTAGCAAAATACACAGACCAAATTCTAGAATTTCCTCCATAATCGACCTCAATCCTTGGAGAATCTGGGAGAATAGGCCTATATACCAATGAAGACTAGGGCCTGGAAATTTAAATGAGATCTGATGTAGCTAAACAGCCTGTTATGTAATAGTCCAACAAGTGAGGTAAGAACCTGGCCAGCATTTATTACATATTTGTAGAAGATTGCCTTTGAAACAGTAACTCGCAGTCTGTCAGGGGTTCATTTGTCCATTTGGAGAAGTCAGTGTATAGAATATGAAGCCAGCCAAGGTTTGGGTGACCCTGGTTGTGATGTTCTTCTACAGCATGGTTCTTATTCCTGTGGCATTTCTCAAATGGTCTCGTCCAGCAGGGATAAAGTTGATCTTCTGGGGGCTTGTACCTCCAGTATTTAAAGGGGACCCATTCTTCATGACAAACATGGTGCAGAGGAACATCCAATAGTGTCTAGTTACTTAATTAGAGCTCCCACTGGATCTTTTGGATCATCTCTAGAACGCAGAAGGTGTCCCCTAAGGTTAGGCCTATAGTGTGTAAGCAAGTAACCAGGTGTTTAATAAGAAGTATTTCTAGGTAAACAGAAAGAAAAACAAGGTTAATGGTTGGAGCAAAATATAAAGCAATTTCTGAGCCAAGAGGATGGCCAGTTAAGAAGATTTATAGATGTCAGGATCGACGTAGCTTTTGCAGTTTGAAATGTCTCTGATGATGTCATCGGCTGTTCAGGTGAACTTTTTGAGTAGTTTATAGGGCAACAGGCTTGATGATTGTCTAAACATGGGCTATTATGGTGATCTCTCTTAAGTTTATATCAAATTGTCCAGTTTCAGTTTGCAGGACTTCAGGAAAAAAGGGTAGTTTCCATTCTCAATGATTCCAAATGAGAAGGATGGGAAAAATTAAAAACATTAGTTTGTAGATCTTTATCAGATATTTAAGGAAACTATAAGAATTCAGGAACCAATACTGTTTACAGCTACAAAACAAAAGCCTCAAAGTCAATTAATAGAACTATAGAACTAGAATCTATTATCCACAAATGTGTATTATACTTTCTACTGAAACATAATTTTTCTCCCTAAAATCACCCTCATTTCTACCAATGATGGACACAATAAGTCTCATTGGTTTGTAAAATATGTCTAGTTTTACTAATCTTGGCCTAATTATTTTTAGGCAAGAATATCTATTGATCATATGGGCTCTTTTAAATCTTCTTTGCTGGAATTTTTATAAGGAAACTCAGATTTATGTTTAAAACCTTCTTGAAGCCAGGAAAGCCAGGCAAAGGATTTATCACCAGACTCTATCTGCAATACCTACAGATTTGGATGAATTCCTCTATTGGAGGTCCCCAAAATATCCTGAGCTTCTTGCATCTGCCAGGGAAGAGACCTTCTTTAATCACCTGTAAGGTTCTGGGAAACCTGTGAACAAGGTACCAGGCCAATGTTTCCAAGTGGCTTTATTTGTTCCATAAAGTCAATCCTTGTTCCTTAAAATGGTTTGATCATATCTGGGTCTACTCATGTTTTTAAAAATATGGTATTGCAGTCAAAGCCTTGGTAATATAACCAGTGTTTCCAATTACGTCCTGCTATAAGGAGAACAGATTCTTACTGAACCTCTGCAAACAACTATAATGCCATGAAAATAAGAATACTTACTTATCAGGAGTTTCCAAACTCTGGAGGGTTAGGTAGGGAGAAAAAGGTCAATGCTTTAACTCTGCTTACAAATTGCTATAAGTCAATGTTAGCTTAAGAGAAATGATTTCTTTAAATATGGAAAAGCAAAACATTATAGGATCTTCCTCATTTCATGTAGTCTCATATAATTTAATATTTCTTCTGTTGGAATCCTTTTTTTTACATTAGTTTTCTCATATTTGCCTGATGACTGAGGATCATAGGAGCCAAGAAGTTTAAAAGGCATTTCTTAAGGTTTGTACAATTTGCCTAGTGATGTGGGTGTCCCAATTACTGGAGACTGTGGAAGGTATACTCCAATTAGGAAATACATTTTCTAACAATTTTTTTGCCATTGTGAGGTCTTCAGCTTTGTGGCAATGGAGGGCTTTAACCCATCCCGAAACTGTACATACAATAACAGGAACTTAATGGTAACACATACTAACAAGCATTTGAATGACATCCATCTGCAGGCGCTCAAAGGACACAGAGGAAGGAGTTATGAGGCCTCTGGGGACAGAAATGGTTTTCCTTAATGTGTGATGTTGGGTGAAAAAATGTAAAAACCAAAAAAAAAAAAAAATGGGGTTTGCCAGAGAGCTGGGAAAAACTAAGCAGCCGTGTTGGGTTTCCCATAGCCCTGACAGTTTGTTTAATTTACCATAGTCACAACTGTTTGTTTAATTTATAGCCGCTGTTCACCCATCTTAATTTCTTTGACTCAGGAGCAGACTGTTGCTGTGTTACAAGGACGTCAGGATGACTAAAGTCTGGCAATGGGGGGTCAATTTTTTTTTTGTAAGATAAGCAAAATACACTTTATTCACATGTATCAGAACCGTTATAGATTCTGTTGTTGCTGTCTTTGAATGAAAGTCAGCTAAGAGTGCTTTCCTGATCTTTAGTGTGAGCCTCAATTTTGATGACAGACAACATCTTATGCCAGGACATATTAGATTTCTATGAATTTCATGTAATTTCTGGAACTCTTATAACATATACTTACAAAGATATAACGTAAAGAAGTCTTAATGTTATTTCTTATTTGATATTGCTTTCCATGTAATTTAACAAACCAAATAAGTCTAACTAGTTTAATATCTCCCTCTTTATAGAAAGAGAGAACAAATTCTTTGAGAAGTCCCAGGGCCCACTGGAAATTCCCAAAGTTCCTTTTTAAGTCAAAAGAAAGACTTTACTCAGGCTTCAAACCCTGTGACAAATTTGTCAAAAATATCAAAAAGTTTTAAAACACTTGGTAAAATAGAAAACAATGTATAGTTATCCATTCAATCAAGGTGGCAGCAGAAGATGTCAAAGGCAAACAGAGAGATTTAAACAGTTAAAAAAGAAAACACTGAATAGAGAGACCTTAGTCTTTTTGAATATAGGAAATGTTTTTAACAAAATACAGATTTTCTATCTTTTTGGTAGACTTACTCAAAAATAAAGAAAAATCTTTTATAATCTCTTTATCAAGGTAAGACTAATAGTTCAAGGAATTATCCTTTCAAGAGAGATAAAGCCACATTCTAATTTTGCACCAGTATACTTTTGATATTCAAACATATTTACTTAATTGTATTCATGTTAATCGTAGCCAACTTGACCATGCACAAAACTCTTTCCTCAGAGTTTTATGTCCACAAACATTTTGTCACTTGCTTTTTACAATCAGAATTTGTCTCATGCCTTTTTTCCTTTTTTCTTTCCTAGTGCTTAAGGACAAATTTATCTTTCTTAACAAAACAAACAAAAATATTTTCATTCTTTATACCATCTTACTCAAAACATATATCCTATTGTCTACTTATCATATACTATCGTTTTCTCAATTTCAAAACTTACAAAATTTTTATAGAAAAGCAATGATGCAAGTCAGTTGTTACAGAATATTTACAGATTTTACTCATAGAGGATAGCAAAATTGCCTGTGCTTCACATTAAATGAATATAAACTCCTGCTACATAATATAGTTAAAATAAATCATATGCTTTTTGGAAATTACAGTATGAGATTCACTTGTGTCTATAGGTTCATCCTGACATTGCTCTGTTAATCTGGGAATGATAGAACAGGCAGAGGCAAGACGATCCTCATATTATTGCTGGAAAGTGTTGCTCTAAGTGGAGTAGGCAGAATAAAGATTTGAAAGATGGAATAACAACTTCTAAACTGATGGCAGAGCTAGAAATATCTGGGAAGCCACCACTCAGAATTCTGAGACTTGTGAGTAGTTGTAAGTAATGGGGAAAGTTCTTTTAAATAAAAATTGTTACTTGGCTATAAATTTGAAAAGACAAAGTAATGAAGTGTGAGAGTGATTACAGCCTGACCTTGAGGAGTGATCATTGTGCATGTATAGGACAGAGAGGGTGGTTGTCCTTGTATTGGCCTATCCATCTGGCCACATAGACCCTTCTGTTGCTTAATTTACTGTGTTATAAGAGCAGTCACTTTTGGATTATTCCATAGCAATAAATACAGTGTATATTATGATCCAGCATATACCTACATATATAAAACCGTATATGTAACTGAAATAAAAATTTAATAAACTCCATGTATTTCCTATTTTCACTGTATGCCATATATGCATTCTATTTTGCATTTTATGAAATTATTTTCTTTTATTTATATATAATAAATTTATCTATATATTATAAATAAAATTGAAGCTATATATTATCCATTTATCTTTTTTGATAAATGTAAATACCCTGTATATTTTCTACTTAAATAAATGTTACTCATAGTTTATCAATGGTCTGTGGCATTAGTTTGAAAAATAAATTACAGTAAATCCTTCCATAGCAGGAGAAAGCTTCATGAGAGTTCCATTGCTTCTTTGCTTTTGAAGGGGCTCCCACTGCTTTGCGTGCACTCTTTCACCATCAATGGACCCTGTTTGTATAGAGTTAATCTACATTTTTTACTTGAAGTGTTCTGATATTTTTTCTTTGATTCATTTTGGATTCTCAGCTCTTCTTCCCACTTTTTAAACTATTTGAAATCTTTGCTTTCCAATGAAAAATAGGAAGCAAGCAATTGTGAACTGTCTATCGTATATTAGTATCCTACAGGAGATTAGCAAACCTATCAACACACTTCATAATCTCTAGAAGTATAATTCTCCTTACATCAAACTTTTCAATGTGGCACAAAACATTGGGTCTATCAATGTTGGGTAGACCCAAATATGATTTGTCTCTGCTAAAAAAAAAAAACAAAAAAGGAATGCCAAAACTAGACAAACATATTTAGGAATCAATGTCTTCTATACCATCCCATCCAAAGATGATTTAGATATTCAATTAATATCCATTATTTAGTTTAACTTAGTATAAGCTTTTATCTTATTTACATCTATTTAAACACTTGTTTTTAATAATTATATTTGAATTAGACATTAAGTAGTTAACCGTCATCCCAAACCATTCCCCATGCAGACAAATTCTGCAAAAGAAACAGCGAGAGACCATTTAACCTGAAGGAATGCTTGTGTTAAACCAACAAACTTAAGCAAGCTTTTATTTACCAAAGATTACTTTATATCACCTTAACTTGAAAAACATTTGTGTTAGTTGTATTACATTTAGAAACAAATTAAATAAATGCTTACTTTAAGCCAATTAAATAGAGCTCTTTTTAAATTTTTTATTGAGGTAACATTGGTTTATAACATTATATAAATTTCAGATGTACATCATTATATTTTGATTTCTGTGTAGACTACATTATTTTCACCACCCACATAATAATTAATATCCATCATCATACACATATGCCCACTTACCCCTTTTGCCTTTCTCCCTCCTTGCTTCCCCTCTAGTAACCACCAATCTATTCTCTGTGTCTATTTGTTTGTTGTTGTTGTTTTCATCTTCTATTTATGAGTGAGATCATATGATATATGACTTTATCCATCTGACTTACTTCACTTAGCATAATAACCTCAAAGTCCATCCATGTTGTCACAAATGGCAAGAATTCATCTCTTTTTTGTAGCTGTGTAGCATTCCATTGCGTATATATACCACATCTTTTGTTTTTTTTTTTTTTTACAGTTTTTCTTTCTTTTTTTTTCTGTGAGGAAGATCAGCCCTGAGCTAACATCTGCCAATCCTTGTCTTTTTGCTGAGGAAGACTGGCCCTGGGCTAACATCCATGCCAATCTTCCTCTACTTTATATGGGATGCCACCACAGCATGGCTTGACAAGCGGTGCATCGGTGCATGCCTGGGATCCAAACTGGCGAACCCTGGGCTGCTGCAGTGGAGCACGCGCACTTAATCACTTGTGCCACTGGGCCGGCCCCTATACCACATCTTCTTTATGCATGCATTTCTTGATGGGCACTTGCGTTGTTTCCAAGTCTTGGCTATTGTGAATAATGCTGTGATGAACATAGGGGTGCATATATCTTTATGCATTTGTGTTTTCATGCTCTTTGGATAAATACCCAGAAGTGGAATAGCTGGATTAATTGGTAGTTCTTTCTTAATTTTTTGAGGAATCTCCATACTGTTTTCCATAGTGGCTGCACCAGTTTATGTTCCAACCACCAGTGTATGAGAATTCTCTTTTCTCCACATCTTCTCCAACAGTTGTTATTTCTTGTCTTGTTAATTATAGCCATTCTGATGGGTGTGAGATGATATCACATTGTAGTTTTAATTTGCATATCCCTAATAATTAGTGATGTTGAACACTTTTTTCATGTGCCTGTTGGCCATCTGTATATCTTCTTTGGAAAAACGACTGTCCAGGTCTTTTGCCGGTTTTTTAATTGTGTTTTTTTTGTTGTTGTTGAGATGTATAAGCTCTTTATATATTTTGGATATTAACCCCTTATCAGATATATGGTTTGCAAATATCTTCTCCCAATTGTTAGGTTGTCTTCTCATTTTGTTGATGAAAAAATGCTGTGCAGAAGCTTTTCAGTTTGATTTAGTCCCATTTGTTTATTCTTTTGTTTCCCTTGCCTAGTCAGGCATGGTATTTGAAAATATTCTGCTAAGACTGATGTCTAAGAGCGTCCTGCCTATGTTTTCTTCTAGAAGTTTTATGGTTTCAGGTCTTACATTCAAATCGTTAATCCATTTTGAGTTAATTTCTGTGTGTTGCGTATGATAATGGTCTACTTTTATTCTTTGGCATGTGGCTGTCCGGTTTTCCCAACACCGTTTATCGAAGAGATTTTCTTTTCTCCATTGTATGTTCTTGGCTCCCTTGTTGAAAATTAGCTGTCCATAGATGTGTGGATTTAGTTCTGGGCTCTCAATTCTTTTCCATTGATCTATGTGTCTATTTTTTGTGCCAGTATCATGCTGTTTTGATTACTATAGATATGAAATATATGTTGAAATCAGGGAGTGTGATATCTCCAGCTTTGTTCTTTTTTCTCAGGATTCCTTTGGCTATTTGGGGTCTTTGTTGTTCCATATAAATTTCAAGATTGTTTGTTCTACTTCTGTGAAAAATGTCATTGGAAATGTGAAAAGGATTGCATTGAATCTGTAGACTGCTTCAGGAAGTATAGGCATTTTAAGTCCAATCCAAGAGCAAGGAATATATTTCCATTTCTTTGTGTCTTCTTCAATTTCTTTCAACAATGATTACTAGTTTTTAGTGTATAGGTCTTTCACCTCCTTGTTTAAATTTATTCTGAGGTATTTTATTCTTTTTGCTGCAATTGTAAATGGTATTGTGTTTCTCTTTCTGTTGCTTCGTTGTCAGTGTATAGATATGGAACTGATTTTTGTATGTTGGTTTTGTACCCTACAATTTTACTGTATTCACTTATTATTTCTAATATTTGTTGGATGGATTCTTTAGGGTTTTCTATATATAAAATCATGTCGCCTGCGAATACTGATATTTTCACTTTTTCCTTTCCAGTTTGGATCCCTTTTATTTCTTTTTCTTGACTGATTGCTCTGGCTAGGACTTCCAATACTTTTCATCACTTAAATAAGAGAGGTTAAAGTGAGCAACCTCATCTGGTTCTTGTTCTTAAAGGGATAGCTTTCAGTTTTTCTCAGTTGAGTATGATATTAGCTGTGGGTTTGTCATGTATGGCCTTTACTACGTTGAGGTACTTTCCTTCTATATCCATTTTATTCAGAGTTTCTATCATAAATTGATGCTGTATCTTGTCAAATGCTTCCTCTGCATCTATTGAGATAATCATTTGATTTTTATTCTCCAATTTTTAAATGTAGTATATCACTTTGATTGCTTTGTGGCTGTTGAACCATCACTGCATCCCTGGAACAAATCCAAGTTAATCATGGTGTATGATCTTTTTAATGTATTGTTGTATTCGATTTGCTAGTGTTTTGTTCAGGATTTTTGCAGCAATATTTCATCAATGATATTGGCCTATAATTGTCTTTTTTTTTTTTCTCATCTGGTTTTGGTATCAGGGTAATGTTGGCTTCATAGAACAAGTTAGGAACCTTCTCATTCTCTTCAATTTTTGGAAGAGTTTGAGAAGAATAGGTATTAAGTTTTCTTTGAATGTTTGGTAAAATTCTTTAGGGAACCCATCTAGTCATGGACTTTTAGTTTTTTGGGGGGAGTTGATTACTGTTTTGATCTCCTTACTGGTGATTGGTCTATGCAAATTCTCTATTTATTCTTGATTCAGTTTGGGAAGGTTGTGTGATTCTAAGAATTTATCCGTTTATACTAGATTACACAATTTGTTTGCATATATCTTTTTGTAGTATTCTCTTACAATCTTTTGTACTTCTGAGGTATCCATTGTAATTTCTCCTCTTTCATTTCTAATTCTATTTATTTGAGCATTGTCCCTTTTTTTCTTGTTGAGTCTAGCTAAAGGTTTGTCAATTTTGTTTATCTTTTCAAAGAACCAGCTCTTAGTATCATTGATTTTTTTCTATTTTCTTTTAGTCTCCATTTCATTTATTTATGCTCTGATTTTTATCATTGCTTTAATTCTACTGATCTTGTGCCTGTTTGTTCTTCTTTTTATAATTCCTTTAGGTGCACTGTTATATTGTTTATTTGAGACATTTCTTGTTTGTTGAGGTAAGCCTGTATTGCTATAAACTTCCCTCTTAGAACTGCTTTTGCTGTATCACATAAATTTTGGCATGTTGAATTTTCATTTTCATTTGTCTTCAAGTATTTTTAATTGTTCCTTTGACTTCTTCATTGAACCAATCGTTGTTCAGTAGCATTTTGTTTAATCACCAGATATTTGTGGCTTTTATGATTTTCTTCCTGTAGTTGACTTCTAGTTTCAAACTGTTGTGGTCAGAAAAGATGCTTGGTATTATTTCAGTCTTCTTAAATTTATTAAGGCTTGTTTTGTGGCCTAATATGTGATCAATCCTGGAGAATTTTCCATGTGTATTTGAATAGAATGTTTTCTCTGTGGTGCTAAGTCCATCTGGTCTAATGTATCATTTAAGGCCAATGTTTCCCAATGGTTTTTTGTCTGGATAGTCTATCCATTGGTGTAAGTAGAGTGTTAAAGTCCCCTACTATAATTGTGTTGCTGTCTGTTGCTCCTTTTCTGTCTGTTAATAATTGCTTTATATATATATTCCTATGTTGGGTGCATAGATATTTACAAGTGTTATATCCTCTTGTTGGATTGATCCTTTTATCATTATGAGGTGCCATTCTTTGTCTCTTGTTACAGTTTCTGTTTTAGTGTCTATGTTGTTTGATTTCCATTTGCATGGAATATCTTTTTCCATCCCTTCACTTTCAGTTTGTGAGTGACTTTAGGTCTGAAGTGTGTCTCTTGTATGTAGCATATATGTGGGTCTTTTTAAAATCCAATCAGCCACCCAATGTCTTGTGATTGGTGCATTTAGTTGATTGACATTTAAAGTAGCTATTGATAAGTACGTACTTATTGCCATTTTGTTATCTTTTTTCTGGATGTTTTAGTAGTTCTTCTCTGCTCCTTTCTACTTCTCTTGCTCTCTTCCCCTGTCATTTGATCTCTTTCTTTAGTATTATGTTTCAGTTCCCTTCTCTTAATTTTGTGTATAATCATTATAAGTTTCTGATTTGTGATTACCATGAGATTCATATATAATAACCTATTAAATAGCAATCTATTAAGTTGATAATCTCTTAAGTTTGACCTCTTGCTAAAAGCCCAACTAATTTACTCTCTTCCCCCCATATTTCATGTTTTTGATATCATATTTAATCTCTTTTTCCTGTGTTTGTATCCATTACCCTTTATAATGGAAATAGGTACTTTTAGTACTTTTTGTCTTTTGACCTTCTTATTAGCTTCATAGGAGGTTGACCTGATACCTTTACTGTATATTTGCCTTTACTAGTGATTTTCTTTATTTTTTGATAATTTTTTCATTTCTTATTTATTCTTATAAATAAGAAATTTATTTATTTATAATATATTTATTTATAATTTTTAAATATATTATTTATAATTTACTTATAAATTATAATTTATCTTATTTATTCTTATACATTTATCTTATAAATTCTTATAAATTTCTTATTTCTTTGATAATTTCCTATTTGTGGCCTTTTCTTTTCCACTTAAATAAGTCCCTTCAACATTTTTCGTAAGACCGGTTTATTGGTGACAAACTCCTTTAGTTTTTGCTTGTCTGGAAAACCTTTTATCTCTCCTTCCATTCTGAATGATAACCTTGCCATGTAGAGTATTCTTGACTGTAGATTTTATCCTTTCAGCACTTTAAATATATCATGCCACACCCTTCTAGCATGGAAGGTTTCTGCTGAGAAGTCAGCTGATAGTCAGTCAGCTGAAACCCCCTTATGTGGTTTCCTTTGTATGTAACTTGTTGCCTTTCTCTTGCAGCTTTTAGCTTTTTCTCTTTAATTCTTGACATTTTAATTATAATGTGTCTTGGTGTGGGCAACTTTGGGTTGATCTTCTTTGGTGCTCTCTGTGCTACCTATACCTGCATGTCTGTTTCCGTCCTTAGGTTATGAAAATTTTCAGCTATTATTTCTTCAAATAGGTTCCTGTCCCTTTGTCTCTCCCTTCTTCTTCTGGGACACCTATAATATGGACATTAGTATGCTTGATGTTGTCCCAGAGGCCCCTTAGATTGTCCAAGTTATTTTTAATACATTTTAATTTTGTCTGTTCAGCTTTGGTGATTTTGTCTAGTCTTTCATCCAGCTCGCTGATCTGTTCTTCTGTATCATCTACTCTGTTATTGATTCCCTCTAGTGAATTTCCCATTCCATTACCATATTCTTCAGTTCTGATGGGTTCTTTTTTTATATCTTCCAATTCTTTGTTGAAGTTCTCATTGTGTTCATCTATGCTTCTCCCAAGATCAGTGAGCACTCTTATGAGTATTAGTTTGTGCTCTTTACCTGGTAGATTGTTTATCTCAGTTTCATTCAGTTCTTTTTCTGAGGCTTTGTCCTGTTCCCTTATTTGGAACATATTCCTTTGTCTCCTCATTTTGCCTATGTCTCTGCTTATATCTATGTATTAGGTAGATCAGTGACATCTCCTAATCTTGGAGAAGTGGCCTTATCTAAGAGATGCCTTATGAGACCCAGCAATGTGATTCCCTTTCATCACCAGTTTCATATCTTCCAAGAATGTCCCCTGAGTGGGCTATGTGTATTCTTCTATTGCGTCAGGGTTGCTCTTACTGCAGGTGCATGGGAAGGCTAAGCTATCCCCTTGGCTTGCTGGTTATAAGGCTCAGCTGTGTATTGCTACTACAGTCCCTTTAGTCACTTTATTTGGTGGGGGGAGTCCCAGCACAGTTGGCTGCAAGGTCTATACCACATACTTGCTGCTGTTTTTCTGTTAAGTGAGTAGGCTCCTAGGGCAGCTAGTTGCTAGGCTCAGGGCTTTGCAATTACTGTAGGACTACTGCCTGTGAGTCTGTTGTCAGCTCTTTCAGGAGTGCCGCCGAGTGTGGCTGGCTCCAGGTGTGGCAGCACACAATCGTTTCAAGCTTTGGAAGGTGGGGCAGATTCCTTATGTGGCTGCTTGAGAAGCACAAGTCTGCTGCAGCTGACAAGTCCCACTGTGCACAGGGCCACAGACTCCATCAACACAGTCCTGCCCTGTGCACATGCCCTGACCTGCTCCAGTGGACCCACTCACCCTGCTGCTGAGGTTCCACATACCCCACATATGTGGGCCCACAAATTGCCTGAGGGCTTGCTGATGGGTGGGGCCAGTCCAACGTGGGCTGCCTGCGCTGGATAAACTGGATTAAATCCCTGCTCTAGTGGGTGGGGCAAACTCCTGTGCTAACAGGCCAGGGGAAGAACTTTAATGGCATCTGCCAGCGTCTGTCAGCATGCCTGTACTAGGTCACAATAATGGCTGCTGCCAATGTCTCAGTCCCTGGGAAGGTGGTCACAGCCACCTCCTGCCTCTCTGAGATGCACCAAGAGCTTATGAGGTGAGTCTCTTTCACCAAAGGACTGTGTACCTCTCTTTCTGGTGATCTTGTTTTTCTTTCTGGAATGGGTGAATTTGTGTGTAGATCCTTTAACAGCAGGCTTTTCTTTATCTTTTGTTCAATAGCTTTTCTGAGGGTATCCCTCACTGTTGTTAATAGCCAGCAAAGCCATATATTATGACACTCATCTTGGTTGGGTTGAGTTCAAAAGCTGCTTATTGCAGCAAAGCTCTCCTGCTCAGATCACCTGCTCCTCCAGGAAAAGCTTTGTACCTTAAGATTGCTCCCAGTCGTGGCTGGAATGTGGATTTTCCCTCTCCAGAAAGATATTTCTGCCTCTTCCACCTCAGTCAGAGCTCTTCCTTGTTGTGGGGGTTCTTTTAATCCAGTTTCCAGTACTCTTTCAGGGGCAATGTTCCAAGGGTAATGTTACTGTACAAAGGGCACAATCCGCTGGCCATGAGAGAAAAGCCAATCGGCAAAAGGCAAGATGGTGGAAAAGAAAGGGCAATTCATTAAAGCTTGCTAGCGAGAGGGAAGATGGCCAATTAATGTTTCAAGGAACCATCCTACAGAACAAAGACTACAGTCTAGTTATATAGAGGGTTGGTCTCCGAGTGGGGGAGGCATCTGATCTCAGGGTGAGGCATCCATCTGATTACTGGGTGGAGGCATCTGGTCTTAGGGTGGGAGTATCCATCTGGTCTTATTTCCTGGCAGTCTTTTGTTTTACTTAATATGCATCAGATATTGGAGCAATGCCCTATACCTTGATCTTTCAGTTGTCATTGATGATGGCTATCAGCATAGACTCTCTGCCCGGGGGGTCATCACATTCATGAGGAACTCAAAAGAACAAAGGTATCAACTTATAGCAGCTGGGAGGGACCATAAAATCCAGAGTTAGCTGGAGGTCATTCTACGTTACAATATGGTTTCTTTTCTACAATATGGTTTCCCTTATGTCAATCTTGTATTGAGCTGGTATTAGTAGTTGTAAATTTGTTGTGTCCACGGGAGGAGATGAGTTCAGAGTCCTCCTATACTGCTATCTTCCCAGAAATCCAAGTAGAGCTCTTTTAGAAATTATACCATTTGGAGGCATAAAGGGAAATTTACATACATAGACACAGAGATCTTTAAAAAATTTAGCCATGTCTCAGACACAAAACTCAAAAGAATAGTTGGATCTAAACTGCTCCCTGGCAGATGGACCTGGCCAGATGGCTAAAGATTTTTACTAAATATTCTTTTCTTTTTGCTGTAAGGATCTTTTTTAGAGCCATTTTTAAGTCATTTTGTCTTTTAGAAGCTTGTACATGTTAACCAAAGAATGCTTTCCATTGTCTCAGAGAGGTTTAGAATCTTCTCTTTTTTTTTTAATTGATGTTTTAATGGTTTCTAACATTGTGAAATTTTGGGTTGTACATTTATGTTTGTCCATCATCATATATATAACTCCCTTCACCCCTTGTGCCCACCCCCCACCCCCACTGCCCCTGGTAACCACAGTCCAGTTTTCTCTGTCCATGTGTTGGTTTATATTCCACATATGAGTGAGATCATACAGTGTTTGTCTTTCTCTTTCTGGCTTATTTCACATAACATAATACGCTCCAGGCCCATCCATGTTGTTGCAAATGGGACGATTTTGTCTTTTTTTATGGCTGAGTAGTATTCCATTGTATATATATACCACATTTTCTTAATCCAATCGTCAGTCGAGGGACACTTAGGTTGCTTCCACTTCTTGGCTATGGTGAATAATGCTGCAATGAACATAGGGGTGCATAAGCCTCTTTGGATTGTTGATTTCAGGTGCGTTGGATAGATTCCCAGTAGTGGGATGGCTGGATCATAGGGCATCTCTATTTTTAATTCTTTGAGGAATCTCCATACCATTTTCCATAGAGGCTGCACCAATTTGCATTCCCACCAGCTGTGTATGAGGGTTCCTGTTTCTCCACATCCTCTCCAACATTTGTTGTTTTTTGTCTTGGTGATTATAGCCATTCTAACTGGTGTGAAGTGGTATCTTAGTGTTGTTTTGATTGCATTTCCCTGATGATTAGTGATGTTGAGCATCTTTTCATGTGCCTATTGGCCATCTGTATATCTTCCTTGGAGAAGTGTCTGTTCATTTCCTCTGCCCATTTTTGATCACGTTGTTTGTTTTTTTGTTGTTCAGTTGTGTGAGTTCTTTATATATTATGGAGATCAACCCCTTGTCAGGTGTATGTTTTGCAAATATTCTCTCCCAGCTGGTGGGTTGTCTGTTCATCTTGATTCTGGTTTCATTTGTCTTATAACAGCTCTTTAATCTGATAAAGTCCGACTTGTTTATTTTTTCTTTAGTTTCCCTAGTCTGGGTAGGCATGTCATCTGAAAAGATTCCTTTAAAACTAATGTCAAATAGTGTGTTGCCTATATTTTCTTCTATGAGTTTTATAGTTTCAGGTCTCAGCTTCAGGTCTTTGATCCATTTTGAGTTAATTTTTGTGAATGGCGATAGCACATGGTCCACTTTCATTCTTTTGCATGTGGCTGTCCAGTTTTCCCAACACCATATATTGAAGAGACTTTCCTTTCTCCATTGCATGTTCTTAGCACCTTTGTCGAAAATTAGCTGTCCGTATATGTGTGGTTTTATTTCTGGGCTTTCATTTCCGTTCCATTGATCTGTGTGTCTGTTTTTGTACCAGTACCATGCTGTTTTGATTACTATTGCTTTGTAGTATGTTTTGAAGTCAAGGATTGTGATGCCTCCTGCTTTGTTCTTTTTTCTTAGGATTTCTTTAGCTATTCGGGGTCTTTTGTTGCCCCATATAAATTTTAGTATTCTTTTTTCTATTTCTGTGAAGAATGTCATTGGGATTCTGATTGGGATTGCATTGAATCTGTAGATTGCTTTAGGTAATATAGACATTTTAACTATGTTTATTCTTCCAATCCACATGCATGGGATATCTTTCCATTTCTTTATGTCATCATGGATTTCTTTCAATAATGTCTTGTAGTTCTCATTGTATAGGTCCTTCACTTCCTTGGTAAGATTTATTCCTAGGTATATTATTCTTTTTGATGCAATTGTAAATGATATTATCTTTTTGAGCTCTCTTTCTGTTAGTTCATTATTAGCATACAGAAATGCAACTGATTTTTGTAGATTGATTTTGTACCCTGCAACTTTGTTGTAGTTGTTGATTGTTTCTAATAGTTTTCCAACAGATTCTTTAGGGTTTTCTATATATACAGTCATGTCATCTGCAAATAGTGAGAGTTTCACTTCTTCGTTACCTATTTGGATTCCTTTTATTCCTTTTTCTTGCCTAATTGCTCTGGCCAAAACCTCCAGTACTATGTTGAACAGGAGTGGTGAGAGTGGGCAGCCCTGCATCGTTCCTGTTCTCAGAGGAATGGCTTTCAGTCTTTCCCCGTTGAGTATGATGTTGGCTGTGGGTTTGTCATATATGGCCTTTATTATGTTGAGGTACTTTCCTTCTATTCCCATTTTATTGAGAGTTTTTGTCATAAATGGATGTTGTATCTTGTCAAATGCCTTCTCTGCATCTATTGAGATGATGATGTGGTTTTTATTCTTTGTTTTGTTGATGTGATGTATCATGTTGATTGATTTGCGGATGTTGAACCATCCCTGCATCCCTGGTATAAATCCCACTTGATCATGGTGTATGATCTTTTTAATGTATTGTTGTATTCGGTTTGCCAATATTTTGTTGAGGATTTTTGCATCAATGTTCATCAGCGATATTGGCCTGTAATTTTCTTTCTTTGTATTGTCTTTGTCTGGTTTTGGTATCAGGGTGATGTTGGCCTCGTAGAATGATTTAGGAAGTGTTCCATCTTCCTCTATTTTTTGGAATAGTTTGAGAAGGATGGGTATTAAATCTTCTTTGAATGTTTGGTAAAATTCACTGGAGAAGCCATCTGGTCCTGGACTTTTATTTTTTGGGAGGTTTTTGATTGCTATTACAATCTCTTTACTTGTTATTGGTCTATTCAGATTCTCCGTTTCTTCTTGGTTCAATTTTGGGAGGTTGTATAAGTCTAAGAATTTATCCATTTCTTCTAGATTGTCCAATTTGTTGGCATATAATTTCTCACAGTATTCTCTTATCATCCTCTGTATTTCCATGGTATCCGTTGTAATTTCTCCTCTTTCATTTCTAATTTTATTTACTTGAGCCTTTTCTCTTTTTTTCTTAGTAAGCCTGGCTAAGGGTTTGTCAATTTTGTTTATCTTCTCGAAGAACCAACTCTTTGTTTCATTAATCCTTTCTACTGTTTTTTTGGTCTCAATTTCATTTATTTCTGCTCTGATTTTTATTATTTCTCTCTTCTGCTGACTTTGGGCTTTGTTTGTTCTTCTTTTTCTAGTTCTGTTAGGTGTAATTTAAGGTTGCCTATTAGGGCTTTTTCTTGTTTGTTAAGGTGGGCTTGTATCGCTATGAGTTTCCCTCTCAGGACCGCTTTTGCTGCATCCCATATGGTTTGATATGGCATATTATCATTTTTGTTTGTTTCCAGATAGTTTTTGATTTCTCCTTTAATTTCATCAATGATCCATTGGTTGTTCAGTAGCATGTTGTTTAATCTCCACATTTTCGTCACTTTCCCAGTTTTTTTTTCATGGTTCATTTCCAGTTTCATAGCCTTATGGTCTGAAAAGATGCTTGTTATGATTTCAATCTTCTTACATTTATTGAGGCTTGCTTTGTTTCCCAACATATGGTCTATCCTTGAGAATGTTCCATGCGCGCTTGAGAAGAATGTGTAGTCAGATGTTTTTGGATGGAGTGCTCTGTATATGTCTACTAGGTCCATCTTGTCCAGTTTTTTATTTAAGTCCACTATTTCTTTATTGATTTTTTTTCTGGATGATCTATCCATTGCTGTAAGTGGGGTGTTAAGATCCCCTACTATTATTGTGTTGTTGTTGATTTCTCCTTTTAGGTTTGTTAATAGTTGCTTTATGTACATTGGTGTTCCTATGTTGGGTGCATATATATTTATAAGTGATATGTCTTCTTGATGGAGTGTCCCTTTTATCATTATATATTTCCCTTCTTTGTCTTTCTTAACCTGTTTTACCTTGAAGTCTACTTTGTCTGATATGAGTATGGCAACACCTGCTTTCTTTTGTTTGCCATTAGCTTGGAGTATTGTCTTCCATCCTTTCACTCTGAGCTTGTGCTTGTCTTTAGTGCTAAGATGTGTTTCCCGAAGGCAGCATATTGTTGGGTCTTGCTTTTTAATCCATCCTGCCACTCTGTATCTTTTGATTGGAGAGTTCAATCCGTTTACATTTAGGGTAATTATTGATATATGAGGGCTTAACGTTGCTGTTTTGTCACTTATTTTCTGGTTCTTTTGCATTTCCTTTGTTTCTTGTCCCATTTGTTTTGGACTGCCAATTCAGTTTGGTTGTTCTGTCTTATGACTCTTCTAGTTTTCTCTTTGTTTATCATATGTGGTTTTGTTTTGATTATTTGTTTAGTGGTTACCTTGAGGTTTGGGCAAAAAATCTTGTGTATGAGATAGTCCATTATTTGATGGCCTCCTATTTCCTTATACTAAGTCAATTCAGTCACTTTCCTCTTCCCCTTCTAAGTTGTTCTTGTTATACCTTATTCTATCTTGTGTTGTGGCTGTGTGTTTACAGTGATGAGATTAAATTTATTTTTGGTGAATTTCTTCCTTTGATCTTTGAATTTAGTATTTAAGTGGTTGCTAACCTATTCCGGTAAAGATCTACTATTTTTTCTGAGTTTGTCTACCTACTTTTCTCCTTGCTCCAAGCTTTGTGTTCCCTTTCTCTTCTTTTTTTCAGGCCTGAGGGCCTTCTTGAGTATTTCTTGTAGTGGGGGGTCTCGTGGCCATGAACTCCCTTAACTTTTGTTTATCTGGGAGAGTTACTATTTCTCCATCATATTTGAAGGATATTTTTGCTGGATAGAGTATTCTTGGCTGAAAGTTTTTGTCTTTCAGTATTTCGAATATATCATTCCAGTCTCTTCTAGCCTGTAAAGTTTCTGTTGAGAAATCCGCTGAGACCCTGATGGGAGTTCCTTTGTACGTTATTTTTTGTTTTTGTCTAGCTGCCCTTAATATTGCTTCTTTGTCATTGACCCTGGCTAGCCTTACCACTAGGTGTCGTGGTGAAGGCCTTTGTCTGTTAATATATATAGGTGTCCTGTTGGCTTTGCTTACTGTTATTTCCTGCTCCTTCCCCAGATTTGGGAAATTCTCAGCTATTATTTCCTTGAATAGGCTCTCTGTTCCTCTTTCCCTCTCCTCTCCCTCAGGAATACCTATAATTCTTATGTTACATTTTCTAATAGAGTCATATATTTCTCGGAGTCTTTCTTCATTTCTTTTTAGTCTTAGTTTTCTCTCCTCTTCCATCTGGAGTATATCTGTATTCCTATCCTCTAAAGTACTAATTCTTTCCTCCATATTGTCAGCTCTGTTCTTTAAAGAGTCCAGATTCTCCTTTATCTCCTCCATTGTGTTCTTCATCTCCATCAGCACTGAATGGTTTTTCTTTATGATTTCAATCTCTTTTGTGAAGAAACTCCTAATCTCATTGAATTGTTTGTCTGTGTTGTCTCGTATTTCATTGAGCATTTTTATGATAGCTATTTTGAAATCTCTGTCATTTAGTTTATGGATTTCTGTGTCTTTGGGGTTGATTTCTGGGTGCGTGTCATTTTGTTTCTGGGCTGGTGATTTCATATATTTTTGCATTGTGGTTCCTGTTTTGGTTTTGTTTTTCCTCATCTTGGAAATCGCTGGTTGCAATTTCCACCTGCTGCCACTGTCTGGTGGTAAAGGGCTGTGTAGTCTAAGCCCCCTGCACTCTGCCTCGGTTTTTCTGCTGCGATCCACAGTTTTGTTTTTTTTGTTTTTTTTTCCCACTGCGATCCACGGGTCCAGTCGTTTGATCAGGTCTGCTGCGGATCGCTTGGTCTGGTCTGTCGCGGATCACTTGGTCTGGTCTGCCGCAGATCGCTAGGTCTGGTCTGATCAGTTGAGCTGCAGAGTCCGGTTTGTGGGGAGGGGGGAGCTCTCTCTTTTGCCCTCTGGATCCCTGACGTGGGAGGCTTCTCATTTGCCCCTCTTTATCCGCTCTCTGGGGTGTTCAGATGTTGATGGTAGCCCTGTGGCTCCTCTGAGTCCTCTGTGCTGGAGTTTCCCACTGGCTGAGAGAGTCCGAAGAGCCACGGTTCCCCGCCGAGGGCCGCCCCTCCCCCCTCTCTGGGAGCCGCGTGGACCGCGATCGCTGATCTGATGGGGAGGGAGAGGAGTTCTCCTTACCTCTCCCCACTTCCTCCGGGTGCCCAGCACATTCCGCTCTCAGATGTGCGACAGTGTGGATCCCTCCGCTCTAGCTTTTCACTGTCTGGGATTCCGTTGTTGGTCTGTGACTGTTCCTTTTGTTGTATCTTGTCGGGGGAAGAGTTCACGGGAAAGCTCACTCCGCCATGATGCTGACGTCACTCCTAGAATCTTCTCTTTTAAGGGTGACCCTTAAGGTAGAATTATCTTAAACAAAATTTCCTCTGGATAGCTATTATAATTTCAAATTATCTCAAACATATACCCATTTTCACTTGCTTCATTTTAGGTCAGGAATTTCAGGGGACTTGAAATAGAGGAGCTCAGCAAGAGAGGAGAGAGGAGCAGCAGATTTGGTTCTGTTTCACTAGCACGGTCACTGGTGCAGCTGATACCCTCCAATCTGGCATATTTCTTATTTAGTTATTTTCTTTTAAAGAGGCAATGAGGGTTTCCTTATTATGTTTAGAAGCTCAAAAAAATTAAAATAAGCTTCCCACTGTCTTTGAAACTTGCAATATCCTCTCTTTTCCAATTGAGTGCACAAATAAACCAATTTGGAAATATCAAGGGAGCCCCGCTGTGGCCAAAGTAATTTTAGATAATCTCTAGTAATCTAGACCCATATGACAAGGAACTTACAAGTGTTCAGTCCATAATTTTTGTACATTAAAACCACAGCAGTGGTGGCAGGCAGTGACCACCTGCTGCCTCTTTAGAACAAAAGGCACCCTCCCTGAATGGAGAAACCTCCCTAAATGGAGATACCTCCCTTTAAGCCAGCTGAACCTTAAAGAAACCTGAAACTGAGGGATTCTCCTCCTTAAAGAAACCTGAAATTGAGGAATTCCCCTCGTTAAACAAACCAGAAATTGAGGGATTCCCCTCCTGAGGGATTCCTCTCCCTATAGAAACCTGTAGAGCTCTACCAAACCATAGGAAGTCAAGGATCTGAGAGGGCTTTACCTTGATCATCCCCCTGATGACATCAGAGATGCAGAGGAGCAGACAAGGGGCTCCAAATATGTGGACATGCAGTGTCTAGCCGTCCCTAGATAACAATCAGGTGGCAGCTGCACATCCTATCCTCATCACAAGAAATGTCAACTGAAACGAACAGCTTTACAAGGCAAAGATAAAGTTTTAAAGAAAAGAGAGGCTTTAAGTAAAAGCTTTGCAAACCAGGGACATACACCTCAATGAGAAAGTTGATAGGTGAGCCCCCCTCAGTCTAGGGTGGCTGGGTTTTGAAAGGCAAAAAAATTGAAGCATATGTAAGGCTAAGTCTGAGTCCAGTTCTGATTGGTCACTCTGTCCGGTAGAGATTTTCTTGTGCCCAAGGCTTTCCAAATATTCTAACTGCAGGGAAAAACTACTGCTTTGTTCTCTGGCCATCTGGAGACAGTCAAGGTTAAAATGTAATTTTCTATTTCTCCTCATAGTTCATCCTTGAGGTGGTCATGGTAACCGTCGTGTTGAGTCTGGCTTCATACATATCTATTTCTTTAATCATGACTCCACCAGTCACTCCTGCTTAGACCTCAGCACTCCTCCCTCTGAGCTGACCCACTACTCCACTGCTGCTTCTAGTGATTCCAATAAAACTTAAAGGTTTATTGCTTTCTCAAGTTTCCCTCAGTTCTCATCTCTCTTCTGGGCCCTATACATCTTGCTTTACCTTAAGTGAGGGAGAGGTGTTCTATTTAACTATCATGGCATAACAGACCACCCTAAAAGAGTAAATAGGAATGATCTTTCATTTTTATTATTAGTCTGGGGTTGACTAGGCTCAGCTGGGCTGTTCTTCCTTGGGGTTTCCCATGTGATCATAGACAGGCTGCAGCTGGGGTCATCCTGAAGGCTCTCTTCACTGGTCTGGGTTGGAAAGACTCAAACAGCTGAGGGCTGGAACACTTGGGTCTCTTTAGACGTTTCTCTCTTTCTCAACAGATACACAGATGATAATACATAGATAATAGATATCGATAGATAGATACATAAATGTAGATAGATAGATAGATAGATAAATACATCTACATGCATATAGATGTAGATAAATGGATGATAGAGACAGACAAATACATAGATAGATATAATTTATAGATAGATAAATGGGAGACTATAGATAGATGATTGAGCAATACAGACAGATATACAGATAGATAGATGATATATAGAATGATATATACATTCATACAGACTTACACTGTTACACTTACAAGGACTTTGGCATCCTCAAACTAGATTCCATGGCAAGGACAATTCTTGGCCTAAAGAAGTGAATATGGATGTTCAGATAACCAAATGAAGGCCTTCCAGCTTCATGGATAATCATGCACTCTGCAGAAGTTCTCAGCCAGTCTGTCCAGGAGAGGAAGTGAATCCCTAAATTAACCAATGTTGACTTGACAATTCTCTGGTCCTTCCTATCTTTGACCCCTGAAGGGATAAACATGCTTTATCCTAGCTTTTCATGTATCCTGGACATTGTACAACCTGGACAAGACCAGAGAAACTTGTCAGAACTCTGGGACCAGAAAAGCAATTCTAAGGGAGGGCAGGAGAGAGATCACAAGAACACAGTGGGAGTATTTCCCTAGAGTCACTGCAGCACAAACAACTCGATGTTGCCCACACTTAGCTGTGATAACAAAGGCCCTCTTAGATTGGGGATGTTCATATGGTTCTTTGGAAAATTATTGAACAGCATAGTTTGTGACACCAAAGATTTCATACTTAAACCTCCATGAGAGGTGTACGCAAATATTTTCTAAAATGGCAGATGAAGCTGGAGTCCAAACCTACTGAGGATAATATGCTGATGAATATAATAGCTGACATTTATTAAGTGCTCACTGTGAGCTCAGTGGCCTGTGTCCTAAATACCTCATACACATCATCTGATTCCAATATAACTTGAGATAGGTGCTGCCATTATTCCCCTATTTTGCAGATGGGGACTCTAAGTCACTAAGCACTAAGGTATGAATGTATTAAGCAACTTGCTTAAAGTTGCACTTATAAGTGTCTATAGTGGAAGAAGGTACCAGATCCCTTTCACTGGGCTGCACACCCATCCCCAGTTGCTGTGGGTATTGGCTATTTCTAGCTCACAGCTGCCCCATTCTCTGGAGAATCACCCGTGGTCAAACTAAAGCCAATTCACCTGGGAGTTTAAGCATTTCCCCAAAGCCACTAATTTGTCCAGACTCATCCATGGACTGAGCTGGGATTCAACCCAGGAGCTCCAGCATCAGAGGCCCCCATGTCTCAGGCACTGTGTGGTGCTGCCTCCTGATATTAAAATAATGCAAGTAAAATTAAGGTGAGAGAAGAGGAGAGCTATATAAACCAAAAAGTGCTTTTATGGCTCTTGCCCCCACAAACAATCACAAACTTACTAATGTCTGTTCAAAGAACTATTTTCATGAATCGCCTCAGTGTACATTGCAGACCTGGTATTTCATAACCCCCTGTATTTCCTACAAACAAGGATGTTGTCCTACATTACCACAACATAACCACCAAAGTCTGGAAGTTAAAGCAGCCACATTACTGCCATCTAACCCTCAGACCCCATTGAAACCCCACAGTTGAACCAACAGTGTCCTTTATAGAGGGAGGACCCTGCCCATGTCTTCTGTTTATATGTCACCTCTCTTTAGTCTCCTCAGGTTTGGAACATTCCTCAGTCTTTGGCTTTCATGAGCACGAATTTTTTGAAGATTACAATCCAGTTACAGTCCATGAATAGAATATTCCTCAGTTTGGGTTTGCCTGACATCTTTCAGGATTTCTTTCAGGTTTGTCTCCTTGGCAGGACAATCACAGAGGTGATGCTGAGTTATTCCCACTGTGTCCCATCAGGTGACACTTGATGAATTCATCCTGTTCCTGGTGATGCTCTCTCTAGTCATTTGATTAAGGGAGTGTCTGCCAGGTTTCTCTGCTGTGAAGCTACAATTTCTCCTTGTAATTAATGGGCATTTTCAGCAGCAGCAGTTTGAAACTGTAAATATCCCATGACATTGAAATTTATACATTTATTTATATATATATCTGTATGTACTTATGTCTTCCTATTTTATTCAATGGGTCATAATCTCTTACCATCCTTCTGTATTATGGTGGTCAGATTGTCCCTGATTTGGTCTGTAGAAGCTCCTCAGGCTGGCTTTCATGTCCTGTTTACATGTCCCCATCACTGCTTAGAGTTATCTTGCATTCTAGGACAAAAAGATGTTCTGGGCTCATTTTTTAGTTTCCCCAGTCCCAGCTCTGGAATAAGCAAATTCTCTAGGGATCCTTGGTTCCTTTTAATGGAAAATGGTATTTATAAGCCAAGATATGGGCACCTGGTGTGCTCCTTTCTATCAGGGTGTCACTGTTTCTAAGCCCCAACAGTGGAGAGAAGTAGGGAAGGTATGTTTTTATATCTACACGCACATGCACGCACACACTAAGCTCATCTATCTATCATGTATCTATCATCTATCTATACAGAAAAGCATGAATTTACACTGATACATTCAGTTCCAATCTCTGACACCACAGGGTTCATTCTGATTTTTTCCCTTTCAGAATCAGAGACTCCCTTCTCCAACTGTGAGAAACTTGGATCCCATTATCCTTGATATAACTTCTTATTTGATCAATCCCCCTTTATGTGATGAATCCCCACTCTTTCACTTTCCACTCATGCATGCCCTCCTCACTCTACTTGCGTTCTCCACACCATATTGAGGCCCTGGCTCCACTCATCAGGACACCCTCTGTGTGGACTCCCTTCTCACTTTGCTTGGGCTCCCACACACATACCAGATTACCCCTCCATGTGGGCACTCTCCCCGTCTAACTCTATCTCTGAGTTAGTTGGAGCCATTGTGACTCCCCTCTGTGCTCCCACCACCCATTGCGTGGCTGCCCACCTTGCTGTGCCCCACTTACTGGCTTTAGGACTGAATTATCCAGGCAAGTAAAAGGAGGGAAAGGGAGGGGAGGAGAAGAAAGGAAAAGGAAAGGGCAGAAAAGGAAAAGAAAAAAGCTTTGCACCTGATGATACCAACTGAAACTGATGAATATTTGTAAGCTTTCTGCCCAATCAATGGACCTATCAACAATTTCTTATTTGATATCCATTGTGTTAAGGCAGTTGGGAGCTGAGGATGGAGTACAAAGAGGTATGAGCAAACATGTTTCCTGCCATCAGAGAAGTCAGGGGAGGTAAGATAAAAACATTAAATCAAAACTAATAATATAATAACAAGTGCCTCAGTTGAGTATTACAAAAAAATATGTGCTCCAAAAATGGGAGAATTAAACTATGAATATACTTTCTAAGCAACAGGCAAAATCACAGTGGATTAACTCTCACATATCTTAAATGTCAAATAGGATTTCTGAAAAAGGCCTCACCCAACCATTGATTGTGATGGTCAAAAAACATTTAGTCACTGGTTCTCACTGATTCAGTTCTGTAGATTCCCTTAATGTGCACGAAGGCATCAGATAATCCTTTTGTAGAGAGATGTTTATCAACTTTCTTAATATAACACTTTATAGAATATTCAAAATGAAAATGTGATATAAATATCTCTACACAATCACTACCATAATTCTGGTTTTCATTAAAGTTTGCTGCCAAAATTGTTGAGAAACTTTTGTTCTTGATCAGCGCTCAGGAAAAGTAGATGGTACTAACTGGGGATGGATGGAGTTTGTCTTGTGAGAACGTGATAAGCTGAGTCCTCATATCTGGCACTTACTTAGTCCCCTCCTTTATATCACACAACTTATAATACTCTAAACAGACATTGAGAAATAATGAATGTAAGAATCCCTGGGCATCTATCAAGTGCAGCAGATTAAGCCCATCTTTATTCTGGATTTCGTTCACAGGGTAAACTGAAGTCTCTGGTGTTCTGGGATACAGCTTCCTGAAGAACAAAGTGGAAGTCATTAGGGAAAATCAGGCTCCACTCATGGTCCCACCTCTTGACTCAACTTTTAGAACAATGGGTTTTTCCAGTCTAGTAAGTCCTTGACTGACTAATTTCAGGGGGGTCTGCAACAGTCAAACAGGCAAAGAGAACTGACTAATGAAGCTCCACCAACAACAGAAGCAAAGTAGACAAGATACATTAAGGATGACAATGCTTTATAAACATATCAAAACTACTTTTAGCATCATGTATCTTTGATTCTTTATATTTATTCTATAAGCTGTGTCTGATTGGATAGTGAAAGTTTTAGCCATCCATTCATTCAACAAAATATCTATTGAACATATATTCTGCACCAAGCTGAACATGAAATCACGCTGGCTTCGGTTGATTTAAATTTTAAACTAGAACGGATGAATGTAGGCATTATGGAAAATTATTTTGTAAAGCTAAGAGAACTAATTTCGTGTATGTTCAAACATGCTAGGTTATCCTGAGTGCATATTGCACTTCTTATTGTATGAATCATCCTCAGCTTCTAAAAATTTCCACCTCTCCCAGTGGAACCCATCCAGTTTCATGATGGGAAGAGGTCATTATGAAGCATTAACATCTCTTGGTTCCCATGTATAGTGCTGATGGTAAACTTCTGAAAATCTACAGTATTTTGACTGATGCTTTTATCCCCATTCTCACCCAGTCACTCCATCATGGTTGGGGGACCAGCAACGGAGTAACCTTCTGAACTCAGTTAATCAAGGGCACGAAAATTGTCATGGAGGGTGAGAAGCATCACCCAATGGCTGACTGGGAGCTCGCAGGAAGTGTCTGCCCCATCTCAACTGTATCTGAGGCCTGCTTTCTCTCAGTGATGAGTCCCCTGTTTACACACTTAAGGGACTACCACACAGCCAGCCTAAAGCAACAAACAAGATGGAAACCATCTCTATCCTCCCTTACTTTCATGGAGCCTACTTAATGAGAGGAGCTGCATATTAAATGCATGAGTCATAGAAATAAACCTTATTATAGGGCCTTGCTTGATAAAAATCAGTGTCTATTGTTCTTTATATTCTTCAGAAGACAGATTCCACATCTTTCTATAAATGTAAAACCTTGTTATTTTATAATTTCAAATGGCATATATATCCCCTGCAGACAGACACACACAATATGCACATACACAAATGTCAGTTGTTAAATTTTTCAAATTGAAATTGTTCAAAATTTGTATCCAAGAGCTCTAAATCAACTTCAAATCACTCCATTTGCATTCACTGGATGACTGCAAGGCACCATCTGGAATTTATGAAAGCAATAAAATGAAGTGCTAGAGTTAAAGACGTTCTTAGGTATAAAGAAAACACAGAGAACCAATTGGATGGTTTAATGACAAAGTATTAAGTTAGGTGGTCTGACCAATGATACTAGCCTGCATAAACCAATAACAGAACAGAGGAGAGAATAGACTCTGGACTGATGTGTAAGGTTCCATGGAGGGGATTGGGGATTAAACGAGGACTTGAAGGATGAGAACAGAATGGAGAGGAGAACGGGAAGAACATTCATTGAGTCATTATGAAGGTGTAAAAGCTTGACTGCAGCAGGGCTCCTGGAAGGTGAGATCAAAGAGGCAGGATGGTCCTGGACTGTGGGAGTCCCTCACATCTGATATAAATGCTTTCATTCCAACCTGTGATTCTCAATCTAGGCTGCACATGAGATACATTGGGGGTGGTTTTAAGCCACACTCTGGGTGAATTATTTTACAATTCCTGAGATGAACTAGGCATCAGAATTTTTTACAGCTCCCTGGTTATGTGATTATAAAGACAGTGGTTAAAAACTACTGTCATGAAGCTTCAGTAAGTTCTGGTGGAGAACAGCATCCTTCAGAAGTCATGACATGGTGATCACTGCACTTCCTGGCTATACGCACTTTGCCTTCCTTCCAGTGGACTTGAAACCAAATTCAAAACTTTGCTCAACTTCAAAGTAATCACACACGCTAACTGCATTGACTCTAGAGGACATTTATAGGTGGGTCATTATAAAGCCACAGTCTTAGCACTCCAGAGCAAAGGACCCTTAAAGGCCACAGATGGCTTCAAACAGATTCTCTGGGCAATAGAATAAATTATTCTTTGAATAGAACACATTGTTTTATTTACATATATGTATGAATAGACCCCCTCAGTAAAAAGAAAAAAAAAAGCCTCCAATAAATCATTATTTATGCTGCAAGTTAACTATCTGAACTGTGTTTCTTTATAAGGTTTGAAGGGGAAGTTCTGCAGCATTCTGACAACAGCAAGTTTCATGTTTGTGATAGTGAACCTCATGCCAATGCAGTTTCAGAGTCTAGTTACAAAGGGCAGGTATATATAACGATTTATGTTGTCCTTGTTCTTCTTACTGAACCTGGATCCACAATAGTAGATGAAAACAAGTTAATGAAACATAAAATCCACATGAGCTACAGATTTGGGGTTCTCACTTAGAATCCTCAATCAGAAGTACACTGGATACTTTTGTGGGCTATTCATTGACATCTGGCTATTGGTATTTTGCTGTGAGAATTGTAAGCTCCAGATCCATTCCATTCCTATTACCCCAGAGGAGGTTTCAGTCTTGTTGAGGAGATGAGACAAATGCTGTTTAAAAGAAAATTTATCTTTAAACACGAAAACTACACTCAGGGTGCTAAGATGTTCACACTCTGATAGACAAGTAAGAAACGAGAATGATTGAAGGAAAAGTAGGTTTCTGCCTCTACTCATGCTTATGTTGGTCATGTGCGCATGGAGAAAGAAAGCAGGAGAAAAGTCTCCTATTATTTAAATTGTTATTTTCCCTTCCCTCCGCTTCCTTTCCCTCCCTGCTCCTCTCCTCCTCCCTTTCTCTCTTTCTCTCTCCCGCACAGAATACCTTATATCAGATGATTTACATGGGCAAATGATGCTACTCTACTATAGTATAATCACTGACTTCCTCGTCTACCTGTTTCACTAGGCTATAAGTTCCTTGAAGGTTAGACCTGTATTTTATCCAAATTTAATTCCTTAATATGTGATTATATTAAGGAAAAAATGTGGATTTGGTGAAAGTGATAAGGACATTGTGGTCATGTACTTTTTAAAGGGTCTTCATATTTTGGAGAACATTCTTGAATATTTCAGACGATGCACCTTAAAATAATATTGGAATCAAGAGAAAGGTAGCAGTGGTATGTGGATGGGGCAGCTGACATGGGTTGATAGTTGTTGGGCAAGTGTTGTTGGGTACAAATGGGTGCATGAAAACTATTCCATAGACATGCGTCTAGGGAATATGCTTGTGTATATGTTGAATACATATACTTATGTACGTCTAAAATTCCCCATAAAAATTCCATAGAGAAATGACACTAATGTTTAAAAAAATGAAATTGGAAACATTGGTGGTAAAAGCAGAGAGCTGAAGAGAGCAGCACAGAAAAACATAAGGGAAACAAAAGTCCATATTCCTAAAATCAGATAATGATTCAGTAAATAATGGTATATGTATACAATCACACACACAAATACATATAGTGTAACAGAGGGTGTTGTTTCTAGTTGAGTATTACACAAAGTAAGCAGTTCAAAATCAAATAAAACATAATATGACTATAATTTTTATAAATCTATATATGCATAGAACCATGTAGATAAAGACATATATCACATTACTAATGAGGACTATCTTGAAGTATTGGGACTGTGGACAGCTATAATTTCTTTTTTCTAGTCTACAGTTTGTAAAATTTTGACAACAATGATCACTCTTGTAATAAGAAAAAAACTTCCAAAAATAAAAAGATGTATAAATAAATTATTGCACAACCACACATTTGTCATCTATACTAGAGAGATCATTGTATGTTTGAATCTGCCTGAATATCAAGGTGGGTCCTCTTTCCCAAGGGCTCTGTGCCTTTCAGGACAGCACTCCTCAGGCTCTGGCCAGAACTCTGGGTCTTGGTGAAGAGCAAAGGTTGGCACCATCACCACTGTCCCTTTGGGAATGAACACCCCATTGATTTCCACATCTTTCTTACAGACCTTCCCAAGTCTACCAGCAACTGGGAATAATCTGAGAGATTCATTCAACAACATGTCAAGCTACTCCATCAGTACCAGGTCATCATAAGTGGCAGGTGCCTGGGAAGAAAGAAACATATTTTGATAAACTGAGACTTGGGATCAACTTTCCACTCAGCCTATGCAGGACAATTGAAATGTTAGGCGTACAAAGAAAAATTTATCTTGGTAAAGGGACTTAACAGTTATACACATTTTAATATCTGTCATGTCCTTTGACGTGCTCAGTAGCTCACTAGGATGAGGAGAGTAGCTATGACTATGGGAGCCTGTTGAGACAATCCTCTAAACAGGGCCTGAAATCCCTCACATCACCATGTAGTGGTTTTTCTTTCTCACGTGAACATGTGACTAATAGACTATGACACTTACTCTTAAGGGAAATATGACAAAGTCACTGTTTCTTTTCAAAGGAGAGGCCACATTTCTGTACCAACAATAGAGAATGTGTAAAATAGCAAATCCCCTATTCAACATAAAGTTTTTAGTTGAAAAATCCTACTTGCTAATTCTCTAGTTTATATATATAAATAACTTGGAAAGAAACATTATATTATATAAAAACTCTATAAATAACTTTGGGAGAAACTAGTACCTTTCTAAACCAAATATGACCAAAGACGAATAAGAAGGGATGCTACCAGGACACACAATTTCATTTCTCCTGAAAGTTTTAAGAGGATCGGATCCTCACCCTCAGCACTAGCCTCTGTTGCTGGAACAGTCTCTTATTTGTCACTTCAGGATTTGACTGTGAGCTCTGAAGATCTAATCAAGCCACTCCAGCCCCAGAGGCCAGGTCTGTTCATACCACAAAGAATTCCAGTTTTGGCAGAGATCTGAAAACTGTGTGGACAATATGTGGCTAGGATCTATGTTATATTGAAGAGGCAATATTGTAGAGGTTAAGAGTTTGGCTCAGGAGCCAGATATGTTGGGTCATAGCTTGGCTTCTTCACCACTCGTTGTATGACTACTGTACGAAAGTTATTTCATCTTGCTGTAGCTCAGTTTTATGATATATTACATGGAGATAATTAGGCTTTACATTTCTTAGGGTTGTGTGGCAGAGACATCACTACTCTCCCAAAATCCATGTAGTCCACACATTTCCCAGCCCACTCGAACTTAGGAGAAACTAGTTTTGCCAATGGCCTGTGAGCTGAGGTGATGTATTTCAGTTCAGGGACAAAACATTTGAAAAGCCATGTGCAATACTCTATTCTTTATCCTCCAGCCAATATAAAGGCCTTATGTTCCAGATAATGCAACTTCAAGAAAGTGGAGTCTCATAGCCTGTATCCCTGGTAACTATGTGAAGCAGAACTCCCACTCCCATCCTCCACTAACATCCTTTTCACATGTAAATATGAATTATTAATTATGAATCTTTGCTATGTAAAACGACTGAGATTGATAACTAATTTGTTACCGAGTTATAACCTAGCCTATCCTGACTAATACAGAATTTTATGAAGATTAAACTCATTGATATATAGAAATAGTTTAGAAGAGACGTATAGTAATAAGCAAATGTTAGCTATTAGTAATGTCAATGCCTTATAATTATTATTACAAAAAAGGAAGAACAGGTCCAAGGCATCATCCTTGGATAACAGGACATCAGTAACATGGTGGAGTGAGCTGTTCCCTGTGTCTCTCCCCCTTCGAACTACAACTAAAAGGGCATTCATTGATCCATGGAGGATATCCACACAGCACACCAGGGCACCTGAGAGACCCGAGCAGCTGTATATATAAAGGTGGATGGACTAGCCACCCCCTGCTGTGAGGTGGTGGAGATAGGTGAGAACCCTCTGGACCCCAGGCAGCCCAGCACACATGTGCAACTACTTTCCTGGCTGGAGTGATCATAGCATCACTGTGGCCTGAGGGGGGGAGCATACCTCAGCGAGACTGTGGAAAAAGTGACACTAGCTCTGACCACCCCGTGAGATCACTTCCCCATCTAGTGGGGGACCCCTCAAGGCCATGCAGCCCACAGAGAGCAGCACAGGCGTGGACCCAGTGGGGAAGCCCCACCCATCAAGCACAAATGCTGGTGCTACTAGGAGCAAAGGGCGGCTGAACTGCAGCTCAGGTGAACAAGCTCCTGTCTGTTGTGAACACCCATAGTACCACTGTGACACCAAAGGGGGGAAGCATGTCTCAGTGGGACTATGAGAGCAGGTAGCAGTAGCCCTGAACCCCCATGTGACCACACTCTCGTCTTGTGGGAGAATTCACAATCCCACCCAGTACCAGGGAGTGGCTTTGGCTCAGTCCTGGAGGGGAAATCACTACCAACAAGCACAACACCTAGTGCGACCTAGGAGCAGTGGGTGGCAGAGATCCCAGTCCGGGAAAACAACCTCCCAGCTGCCATGAACACTAATAGTACCACTGTGGCCCCAAACCAGGGAGCACAGCTCTGTGGGTCTGTGGGTGAAGGTGGCAGTATCCCTGAGCCCACAGATGACTACTTCCCCATTTGGTTCAATGAAATGAAATCAGGAACCAAATTACTGAACAGAGGGAATTCTTCACAAGAATTCAAAACTATAAAGAAAAACCAAACAGAATTGTTAGACATGAAAAACACAATGGATGAGATAAAAAAAAATCTGGAGTCTTTAAACAACAGGGCTGATAATGCGGAGGATAGAATTAGCAATCTGGAGGATAGGAACACAGAAATGCTTCAGATGGAGGAGGAGAGAGAACTTAGTCTAAAAAGAAATAAAGAAATTCTCTGAGAAATATCTGACTCAATGAGGAAATGCAACATAAGGATTATAGGTATTCCAGAGGGAGAAGAGAGGGAAAAAGGAGCAGAGAGCTTGTTCAAAGAAATAATAACTGACAATTTCCCAAATCTGGAGAAGGAGTTGGAATTACATGTACAAGAAGCCAACAGGACTCCTAATTACATCAATGTAAAAAGACCTTTTCCAAGGCACATATTAGTAAAGCTGGCAAAAGTCCGCGATAAAAGAAAAAATATTAAGGACACCAAGGCAGAAGAGGATAACCTGTAAAGGAAGCCCTATCAGGCTTTCAGCGGATTTTTCAGCAGAAACCTTACAGGCTAGGAGAGGTGGAAGACAATATGCCAAGCTAATGGCAAACAAAAGAAAGGAGGTGCTGCCATACTTATATCAGACAAAGTAGACTTCAAGATAAAAAAGGTAATGAGAGACAAAGAGGGGCAATATATAATGATAAAAGGGACACTCCACCAAGAAGACATTAACACTTATAAATATATATGCACCCAACATAGGAGCACCAAAGTATATAAAGCAGCTATTGACAAACCTAAACGAAGATATCAACAACAACACAATAATAGTAGGGGACCATAACACCCCATTTACATCATTGGATAGATCATCCAGACAGAAAGTCAATAAGGAAATAGTAGACTTAAACGAAAAACTAAAGCAGATGGACTTAATAGAAATATAGAGAGCACTCCATCCAAAAAGAACGAATTACACATTCTCCTCAAGTGCGCACAGAACATTCTCAAGGATAGACCATACGTTGGGAAACAAGGCAAATCTCTATAAATTTAAGAACATTGAAATCATAACAAGCATCTTTTCCAAGTATAATGCTATGAAACTTGAAATCAGCTACAAGAAAAAAGCTGGGAAATTGACAAAGATGTGGAGACTAAACAACATGCTACTGAACAACCAATGGATCATTGAAGAAAGTAAAGGAGAAATCAAAGAATATCTGGTGACAAATGAAAATGAAAATACACCATATCAACTCATATGGGATGCAGCTAAAGTGGTCCTGAGAGGGAAATTCATAGCAACACAGGCCCACCTTAACAAAAAATAAAAATGCCAAAGAAGCAATCTTAAACTAAACCTAATAGAATTAGAAAAAGAAGAGCGAACAAAGCCCAAAGTCAGCAGAAGGAGGGAAATAATAAAAATTAGAGCAAAAATAAATGAAATTGAAACCAAAAAATAGTAAAAAAGGATCAATGAAACAAAAAGCTGGATCTTTGAGAAGATAAAAAAAAATCGACAAACTCTTAGCCAGATTCACCAAGAAAGGAAGAAAGAAGGCTCAAATAAATAAAATTAGAAATGAAAGAGGAGAAATCACAACAGACACCACAGACATACAAAGGATTATAAGAGAATACCAGGAAAAACTATATTCCAACAAATTGGACAATCTAGAAGAAATGGATAAATTCCTAGACTCATACAACCTCCAAAAAATGAATAAAGAAGAAATAGAAAACCTGAATAGACCAATCACAAGTAAAGAGATTGAAACAGTAATCAAAAACCTCCCAAAAAAATAAAAGTTCTGGACCAGATGGCTTCTCTGGAGAATTATGCCAAACATTTAAAGATTTAATACCTATCCGTCTCAAACTGTTCCAAAAAATAGAGGAAGATGGAACACTTCCTAACATATTCTACAAGGTCAACGTCACCCTGATACCAAAGCCGGACAAGGACAACACAAAGAAGGAAAATTACAGGCCAATATCGTTGATGAACATAGATGCAAAAATCCTCAATAAAATATTGGCAAAGCAAATACAGTAACACATTGGAAAGATCATACAACACGATCAAGTGGGAGTTATACCAGGGACACAGGGACGGCTCAACACCTGCAAATCAATCAACGTGATACACCACGTTAACAAAGTGAGGAATAAAAACCACATGATCATCTCAATAGATGCAGAGAAAGCATTTGACAATATCCAACATCCATTTATGATAAACACTCTCAATAAAATGGGTATAGAAGGAAAGAACCTCAACATGATAAAGGCCACATATGACTAACCCACAGCGAACATCATACTCAACAGGGCAAAACTGAAAGCCATTCCTCAAAACAGGATCAAGACAAGGGTGCCCACTCTCACCACTGTTATTCAACATAATGCTGGAAGGTTTGGCCAGAGCAATTAGGCAAGAAAAAGGAATAAAAGGAATCCAAATAGGCAAGGAAGAAGTGAAACTCTTGCTGTTTGCAGACGACATGATTTTATGTATATAAAACCCTAAAGAATCCATCAAAAAACTATTAGAAATAATCAACAACTATAGCAAAGTTGCAGGGTACAAAATCAACTTACAAAAATTAGTTGCATTTCTATACTCTAACAACGAACTAACAGAAAGAGAACTCAAGAATATAATCCCATTTACATTCACAACAAAAAGAATAAAATATCTAGGAATAAATTTAACCAAGGAGGTGAACAACCTGTAATGAAAACTATAAACATTATTGAAAGACATTGATGATGACATAAAGAAATGGAAAGATATCCCATGCACATGGATTGGAAGAACAAACATAGTTAAAATGTCCATACTACCTAAAGCAATCTACAGATTCACTGCAATCCCAATGAGAATCCCAATGACATTCTTCATGGAAATAGAACAAATAATCCTAAAATTCATATGGGGCAACAAAAGACCCGGAATACCTAAAGCAATCCTGAGCAAAAAGAAGGAAGCTGGAGGCATCACAGTCCCTGACTTCAAAATATACTACCAGGAGACAATAATAAACACAGCATGGTACTAGTACAAAAACAGCCACAGAAATCAATGGAACAGAGTTGAAAGCCCAGAAATAAAACCTCACATCTACGGGCAACTAATCTTCGACAAAGGAGCAAAGAAGATACAATGCAGAAAGGAAAGTATCTTCAATAAATGGTGCTGGGAAAACTGGACAGCCACTTGCCAAAGAATGAAAGTAGACCATCTTCTTTCACCATACACAAAAATTGACTCAAAATGGGTCAAAGACCTGAAGGTGAGACCTGAAACTATGAAACTCCTGGAAGAAAATATAGGCAGTACACTATTCGTCATTGGTCATAAAGGGATCTTCTCAAATTCCATGTCTGCTTGGATAAGGGAAACAAAAGAAAAAATAAACAAGCGGGACTTCATCAGACTAAAGAGCTTCTGCAAGGCAAATGAAACCAGGATCAAAATGAAAAGACAACCCCCCAGTTGGGAGAAAATATTTGCAAACCATATATCCGACAAGGGGTTAATCTCCATAATATATAAAGGACTCACATATCTGAACAACAAAAAAAACCAAATAACCCAATCAAAAAATGGGCAGAGGATATGAACAGACATTTTTCCAAGGAAGATGTACAGATGGCCAATAATCATATGAAAAGAGGTTCAATATCACTAATTATCAGGGAAATGCACATCAAAACTACAATGAGATATCAACTTACACCCGTGAGAATGGCTACAATCACCAAGACAAAAAATAACAACTGTTGGAGAAGATGTGGAGAAAAGGGAACCCTCATTCACTGCTGGTGGGAATGCAAACTGGTGTAGTCTCTATGGAAAACGGTATGAAGATTCCTCAAAAGTTAAACATAGAAATACCTTATGATCCAGCTATCCCACTTCTGGGTATTTACCCAAAGAACTGGAAATCAACAATCCAAAGAGGCTCATGCATCCCTGTGTTCATTGCAGCACGATTCATTATAGCCAAGAAGTGGAAGCAACCCTGGTGTCCATCAACAGATGACTGGATAAAGAAGATGTGGTATATATATACAATGGAATACTACTCAGCCATAAAAAAGACAAAATCGTCCCATTTGCAACAACATGGATGGACCTGGAGGGTATTATGTTAAGGGAAATAAGCCAGGCAGAGAAAGACAAACACCATATGACCTCTGTCATATGTGGAATATAAACTAACACATGGACAGAGAGAACAGTTTGGTGGTTACCAGGGGGAAGGGAGTTGGGGATGTGGGCACAAGGGGTGAAGGGATGCATCTGTACATTGACTGACAAATAATAATGTACAACTGGAATCTCACAATGTTATAAACTATTGTGACATCAATAAAAGATTTTTTAAAAAAGGAAGAACACAATGCTTAACTAGTCTCTGTCTCTAAGTGAACCTTCTATCATATTGCAATCAAAAGACTCACAATATGGGCTTTACCAGAGAAGAAAGATGATCTCTAATTGAGGTAGACCCTAAAATGTCCCCTTACCTTATTTGTGAAGCACCTAAGACTCAGAAAGTTCATAAGAATTGTCCAAAACCACAGTCAGGACTCAGTCATGTGTTCCATTTCCTAGCCTATGCTCTTTCATCTACACCAGGCTTCTCCTGTCTTCAAATTTTACCCAGGGTAGTAGATTACACTAACGGTCCCTACTCTCCATCCTTTCCTGTGTTCATGCCTCTTGCCATCCATCTTTGTGGTGCCCTCACATTCTGACTCTGGGGTTGGCCATGTGTTTTGCTTTGAACCAATGGAATGTTGGCTAATGTGATGCAAACACTGTTTAGAAAGGCACCCATAGGCCAGGGCTTCATGCTCTTGCCCTCTACCACTGCCCTGAGAAGAACACACAAAGGCTAGTTTTCTGAACTATGAGAGATGTGTGGATCACATGTGGAGCAGAGTCAGCCTAGCGAGTTTAGCCAAGGCCAGCCTAGATCAGCTAACAGCCAGAGCAAAGCAAGTCCAGCCAGTATAAAAAGGGATAACATTGTTAGATGTCACTGAGGTTTTGTGATTTTTAGCTGGCTTTACTGTGGGAACAGATAACTGATACACTAGGGTCAGCACTTTTTCAAAGACCTTATCTTATATGAGTAGCATAAATTGTTTTGGTTTCTCTCTTTGTTTTTGTCCCTTTATATCCATCTTATATTAGAAGACAGAATTAAGGCTTATGTGCTTTTCCCACAAATTCCCCTAGGCAGTGGTGAGGAGACATTCTTGCTAAGGTTTCACCTTCTCCCTCCCTTTGCAGGTATCATCCACTCCCCTTATTGGGGAAAGTCACATCAATCTCTTCCTGAAGCTTCTGCCAGACATCATGATGAGTAGCCAAAAAATGCATAAAGAATGAAAGAGATGTGCTAACAGGCTCATAGCCAGCAAAAATAAACATAATAGATTGGGCCACGCATTCCAGATCAGACAGAGGTAAAAGGAGAGGAAATACATTTTAGGTAATAGCAGGTCAATGTAAAACATCACAGTTTAGATGATGAGAAATTCAAATGAAACTCCAAAACCCCTAGGGAAAAAATAGAAAAGCAGTTCAGAGTCAAACTGGAAGTGGTTTGCTCTCTGATGTCTATCTGACAGAGCCAGGAAAAGCCAAAAATGATCTTAATCCAGTTTTTCCCAAGGTCTATACAATTCTTGGCCATCTGCACCTGGTTATGCCACCCTCCCACCAACACAGCTGGGTAATTTAAGAAATAGCATTTCTATCTAACGCACACTATTAATAGCACTGTCCTTTGGAGAATCTTAAAAAAGTACATTACCTACAAGTATCCAAGTAATGTGGGTCAGCATTCTCCCAAAGGAAAACTTTAAATTATTCTAGGTAACATGTAGCTTGAAACTTTTTAAGAGAAATTGCAATATTAAGGCTTAATTGTAGAGGAAATTAAAGGATTTTTCATCTAATTATATTTGAAGGAACTTAAGAGAATAATATTACACTACAGATAAACTCTTGCTACTCAAAGTGTGGTCTATGGACCAACAGTATCATCAGTATCTAGAAGATTTTTGGAAATGCAGAATCTTAACCCCCACCCTAGAATTAGCTAATCAAATCTGAAATTTCATGAGATGTAGTGGTCTCTGTGCACAACATGGTTTGAGTGGCATGAATTGTACCTTGAAAAGAATCAGGTAATGGAAGACCTGGGGCACAAGTCTTCAAAGGGGAGATTTCAGATATATACAGAAGCTACAGAGACAGACAAAATGCTGGAAGTGTGGTGATTGACCCTTGTCTGATCAATGGCATTAAAATATCAGAAGAAAGAATGTGCAATGAAGGGCATTGGGCAGCATGAAATTAAAAAAAAAAATTAGGGTCCATTGAGAGTAACAACAATGCTTAATCAATAATGATCTGAACGTTATCTTCCTCACCACATGCTGCCCCTCTGCTCTACTATGCTCTGGAAACTACCCTTGTGATTATAAGTTGGTCTCCCTTTTGATTTTCTCCTGAAAAACACTAAGAAATCTCAGGCTCTAATCTGTTTAACAGACATTGGATTAGGATATTTAGATATTCTGAGCACTGAAATAAACATGGTACCCACCCAAATCATGTAATTGGCAGCTACAAACAATACAAAACGAGAGTAAGAAAGGTCTACAAAGTTCTGATTTCCCAATGATGATTTCTGTGATGCTGTTGTGGGTAAATTCAACTATCAAATTCTTTCCTCCAGTTAGCATGAATCTCATGATACTCAAAGTTTAGAGCTGTGATATACAATATGGTAACCACATGTAGCTATTTGAATTTTAATTAATTAAATTTAAATACAATTTAAGTTTCGGTTCTTCAGTCACACTGGCCACGTGTCAAGTGTTCAACAGCCACATGTCTCTAGTGGTTACTATATTGAACAGTCCAGATATAGAGTATTTCTTTCATCACAGACAGTGGTATTAGACTAGATAGATAGATAGATAGATAGATAGATAGATAGATAGATAGATAGACAGATAAATAGATGTAAATGTAGGTATAGATATAGATATATTTATAACGGTTTGCTATACTCAGATCATCCGTGCTGTCTAGAATGAATTGTTAAATATTCAGGAATTATGTGAGATGGTTGTCAAATTTTGGTAGTTTGAAATTAAACATATAGGAAAATTTATGTCATAGAAATTAACTATAAATCAGAATTTTAGTGTTTTGAGAAAGAGAGATCATGTTTACATCACTGGTAATGGGAAGATGTAGAAATATTTATGTTTGTCAGTTCTGTGTAACTGTATTTGATGTTCTTAACTTTGTCCACCGAGAGGTTCTAGAGGCAAAGACACCCTTAGTAACAATGAGCTACTACAAATGATTAGTAGTGAGAAAACAGATTTTGGTTTCTAAATATCATTTCTTACTAAAAGGAATCAGAACTCCTTGGAGAAATGGTTGATTCCAGTGCTGGTCAGTGGAAGTAGAAGAGAAACTTGGAATGTCTTTCAACAGAAAGCAAGGAAGTGTTTAGAAAATGATACATGAGGAGGATACAGAATACTTGGTAGACTATAATGGTGGATATATGTCATCATTCATTTGTCAAAACCCATAGAATGTATAACACCAAGAGTGAACCCTAATGTAGATTATGGACTTTGGGTGATAATAATGTGTCAATGTAGGTTCATTGGTTGTGACAAATGTACCACTCTAGTGAGGGACTTTGAGAGTGGAAGAAGCTGTGTGTGTCTGGGGCAGGAGGGAAATGGGAAATCTCTGTACCCTCTGCTCAATTTTGCTATGAATCTAAAGTTGCACTAAAATATAAACTCTATTGAAAAAGTAAAATTTAAAAAAGAAAGATGCAACTATGACATACAACTATCTACTGGGGTGTTGGGGAAAAAAAAGGAGGAGGATTGGCAATAGATGTTAGCTCAGAGCCGGTCTTCCTCAGCAAAAAGAGGAGGATTAGCACGGATGCTAGCTCAGGGTTGATCTTCCTCACAAAAAAAAAAAAAAAGAAGAAAAGAAAGAAAGAAGAAAAAGAAGGATGCAAGAGCCCACTTTAAGTGGGTTCCAGTAGACAAACCTGAGAGAATTTGAGCATCAAAATAAAGAATGATGTAAGAAAGAGATTAAATTAGTTACATATGAGATCATAATGATATAAATAAATAAATAAATAAATAAATAAATAAATAAATAAAAATGGAAAGTTCTCCCTTACAAGAGAACAATTACTCATAAATGTAGAAGAAATGATGGAATTAGAAAGTCATCATTTTGCAACTATCAATGTAACGATGATCTCAGTCAAAAACCATCCACATTGATAAAACTAGTAAGTGAAATTTGAACATGAACAAAATGTTTACACAAGCTCAAAGGCTTCCCCTGCAAGTTACTTAATAACTACATGGAGAAAAATAAAACTTTACAGTAGATTAAGCTAGTAAACACAACTTTAAACCAATCTCCAAGTTAAGATCACCAACAACGGGGCAATGTGCCTTCTGTGATGAAGCCGTGATGCAAATTTCCAGGCAGAGTTTCTGATTCAGTGGGTCTGGATGAGGGCTGTAAATTTACATGGAATCAAGCTCTCCAGAGGTTCTGATGTAGGTGATCCATAGACACTGACTAACTTCTGGGCATGAAATACTTGTTTATGGTTGCTCTTCAAGCTTTGAAGAAAGTTATGCATGTAGGTTTCTAGAAAGTGCCTCTGGCTACCATTTATATTTGAACATGTGTCTTTCTTCAATTTGGCAGAAATTTTCATCTGTCTGGAAAACTTCCTGGATATTTTTGGAGCCACACCCACCCTCTGAGCCTCCCCACAGTAGCCCTCTGTAGCACTCCTTGGTTACCTTTAAGGGTGTCCATTTCTTTGGAATTCTGAATGTTAATCATCAGCTGAAGAAAATCCACCCATTGCTGGAAGAAGAAAGAGAATTTCAATGATGGACGGTCACTTGTGCAGTCAGAGATAAATCAGGAGTGCAGCCTCTTTCCTGAGACTAAGTCCAGAAATGTGACTAGTGCTGTCTGAAAAAAATCATCCACTTACAAATCTTGGAGAGCAGTATGTTTCCCTGAGAGAAATCTAGCCATCATGTTCAACTGCTTCTAGATCCATTCTCTCTCTGATCTTTGGCTTCTCTGGCTTCTGAACACAGCTACTTACCCTGACCAAAGAATTGCCTGCATCCTCACCTGTCAAGCCTGCTTGCTCAGGAGGAAGTCCCTGACTTCAATAACTTTTCTTTTCTACCTTTATTATTAACGAATGGCCACAGAGATTAATCCTCTGACATTTGCAGAGATCATCAGCAGCTTTTGTGTAAACATCTTCAAGTGCCCCACCCTCCCAGAATTCTACACAATCTTCAGCAACATCCAGTGGTACTCAGCTCTGTCTACCTCACCTGCAGACTTCCTTGTGCTGCTCTCCAGGCCTCAAGAAGACAAAGCAGGGTTAGGCAGCTTGCAGCCTCAATGCCCAGAGAAGACTCCTGCTAACTCCAGACTATGAGAAGGCTCCAATTTAACATAGACTATACTCCACAAGGTAACCTGATTGGGTCTTCCACTGAGCAATGTGTAAAATGAAAGGCTTGTTGGAAGTGAGTTTTTGCCAATATATGATCTGGGGAAATTATAATATCAGCAATGTAATTTTTAAACAGTAATTTTTAGTATTTCACAATTTATTGAAGGGAAGTGGTAAAGTTTTTATCTCAACAACATTCATGTAGTAACATACTAATTTTCATGCCTATTATTAAATTTTAAACATTGCTCTCTGATTTATTTTCTTATCTCCTTCCCCAAAATCCACCTTCTTCATTTTCCCCAAAATGTTAGAACTCTCCTGTTCTACACCCTATAGTTCTCTACCTACCTTAAAAAATTTACAGAGAAGTGTGCAAATCATATGTTTACAGCTTAATAAACTATCAAATAGTGAACACTGGACTCTGCCTCAAGTAAACTCACTTTACTTTTCTTATCTATAGAATGGTCATTGGTTATTTTGCATTGACATTTCTTGGCATAGTCATGGCAGGATTTCAGAGAAACCCACCAGAGAACGCCTGGAATCTACAATGAACTGGCCTTTGGGCTCATTGAGACCCCCGTGGATCACTGCATTCTTCAGGTGACCCAGGACAATCATTGATGAGCACATGATAACCACACAGAACATCAGGATTCCTGAGAGACCTGAGCAGCTATATATCTTAAGGTGGATGGACCACCTCCCTGAGGAGGTGGTGGAGATAGATGAGCACACTTTGGACCCCGGGCAGCCCAGTGCATGCATGCAACCACTTTCCCAGCTGGAGGGATCATAGCATCACTGTGGCCCCAAGGGTGGGAGCTTGCCTCAGCATGACTGTGGAAACATGTGACGGTAGCCCTGAGCACCCCGAGTGATCTTTTCCCCATCTAGTGGGAGAGCCCTCAGGGCCAAGCAGTCCACAGAGATTGGTGCAGGTTTGGACTCCGTGGGAAAGCCCTGCCCACCAAGCACAAAGGCTAGTGCAACCTAGGAGCAGAGGGTGGCTGAGTTGCCGTTCAGGCAAACAAGCTCCTGGCTGCTTGTTCACACATAGTACTGCTGCAACCATGAAGAGGGCAAGCATGTCTCTGTGGGACTGTGGGAGCAGGCAGCAGTAGCCCTGAGCCCCCATGTTATCACTCTCTCATCTGGTGGGAGAATCTACTATCCCACCTGGTCCCAGGGAGTGGCTTCGGCTCAGTACCAGAGAGGAAGTCCTGTCCACAAACACAATGGCTGGTGCGACTTAGGCACAGAGAGCAGCTGAGTTCTGAGTCCAGGTCAACAAGCTCCTGGCTACCATGAATGTACCTAGTACCCCTGCAGCCCCGAAGGGGGAAGCACAACTCCGTGGGTCTGGGGGAGCAGGCAGCAGTAGCCCTGAGGGCCCCATATGACTACTTTCCCATTCGGTGGGAGAGCCCATAGGGCTGCTGTGATCCCAGGGAGTGACCCAGGCTCGGACAGCCACACCTGACAGGGATTGCAGCAGCAGGCTTAGATTACACAGCTCCTGCCCTGCCAAGCAGTGGCAGGTGGAACCTGCATCCAGAAAATATCACTATCCGCCAGTAGAAATCAATTCTATCAAATGGTATAAAGAAATATATTAATATTACTGACCAGAAGGAAAAAGACAAACACCCAGAAAGCAATCCTGAAGACACAGAAATCTATGATCTAAATGACAAAGAATTCAAGACAACGACCATAAGAAAACTCAATGAACTACAAGAGAATTCTGAAAAACAGTTCAATGATATCAGGAACCAAATTACTGAACAGAGGGAATTCTTCACAAAAGAGAAACTATAAAGAAAAACCAATCAAAATTGTTAGAGATGAAAAACACAATGGATGAGATAAAGAAAAATCTGGAGTCCTTAAAGAACTGAGCTGACAATATGGAGGATAGAATTAGCAATCTGGAGGATAGGAACACAGAAATGCTTCAGATGGAGGAGGAGAGAGAATTTAGACTAAAAAGAAATGAAATTCTCTGAGAAATATCTGACTTACTTAGGAAATGCAACGTAAGGATTATAGGTATTCCAGAGGGAGAAGAGAGGGAAAAAGGAGCAGAGAGCTTGCTCAAAGAAATAATAACTGATAACTTCCCAAACCTGGAGAAGGAGCTGGAATTACATGTACAAGAAGCCAACAGGACTCCTAATTTCATCAATGTAAAAAGACCTTCTCCAAGGCACATATTAGTAAAGCTGGCAAAAGTCAATGATAAAGAAAAAATATTAAGGGCAACAAGGCAGAAGAGAATAACCTACAAAGGAAGCCCTATCAGGTTTTCAGTGGATTTTTCAGCCAAAACCTTACAGTTAGAAGAGAGTGGAATGATATATTCAAAATTGTGAAAGACAAAAACTTTCAGGAAAGAATACTATATCCAGTGAAAATATCCTTCAGATATGATGGAGAAATAAAAACTTTCCCAGATAAAGAAAAGCTGATGGAGTTCATTGCCACAAGCCCCCCCCCCACAAGATCTGATGAATAAAGCCCTCATACCTGAAAAAAAGGGAAAGAAAGGGTTTACAAAGCCTTGAGCAAGCAGATAAATAAGCAGACAAAATCAGAAAATTGCAACTCTCTATCAGAATAGATTAGCAAATACTTAATTATAACTCTAAAGATAAAGGGAAAGAAAACATCAAAATTAATATCGTCACTTCATTTTAACCACAAATTCACAACACATAATGGAATAAGTTGTTTAACAACAACTGAGAAGGGGAAGAGGAAAAGGATGAAAACTGCTTAGACTAAGGGAACAAGAGGCTATCAGGGAATGAACTATCTCATCTATGAGATCTTTTATACAAACCATATGGTAACCACTAAACAAAAAATCAGAACAAGGACACAGATGATAAATAAAGAGAAAACTGAGAAAACCATCATAGAGAGCCACCAAACTGAATTAGCAGTCCAAAATACACAGGCCGAGAAACAAGAGAAATACATAACAACTGAAAAACAAGAGATAAAATGGCAGCATTAAGCCTTCATATATCAATAATCACTCTAAATGTAAATGGATTGAGTTCCCCAATCAAAAGACACAGAGTGACTGGATGGATTGAAAAACAAGACCCAACAATATGCTGCCTCCAGGAAACACATCTTAGCTCTAAAGACAAACACAGGCTCAGAGTGAAAGGATGGAAGACAATACTCCAAGCTAACGGCAAACAAAAGAAAGCAGGGATTGTCATACTTATATCAGATAAAGTAGACTTCAAGATGAAAAAGGTAATGAGAGACAAAGAGAGGCAATATGTAATGATAAAAGGGACACTCCTCCAAGAAGACATAACACTTATAAACATATATGCACTCAACACAGGAGCACCAAAAGTATATAAAGCAACTATTAACAAACTTAAAAGGAGATATCAACAACAACACTGTAATAGTAGGGGACCTAAAACCCCACTTACATCAATGGATAGATCATCCAGACAGAAAGTCAATAAGGAAATAGTGGACTTAAATGAAAAACTAGACCAGATGGACTTAGACATATAGAGAGCACTCTATCCAAAAAGTGTAGATTACACATTCTTCTCAAGTGCACATGGAACATTCTCAATGATAGACAATATGTTGGGAAAAAAGGCAAACCTCTATAAACTTAAGAAGATTGAAATCATAACAAGCATCTTTTCTGACCATAATGCTATGAAAGTAGAAATCAACTACAAGAAAAAAGCTGGTAAAGTGACAAAGATGTGGAGACTAGACAACATGCTACTGAACAACCAATGGATCATTGAAGAAATTAAAGCAGAAATCAAAGAATATCTGGCTACAAATGAAAATGAAAATACACCATACCAACTCTTATGGGATGCAGAAAAACCGGTCCTGAGAGGGAAATTCATAGCAATACAGGCTCACCTTAATAAAAAATAAAAATGCCAAAGAAGCAATCTTAAACTACACCTAACAGGATTAGAAAAAGAAGAGCGAACAAAGCCCAAAGTCAGCAGAAGGAGGGAAATAATAAAAATTAGAGCAGAAATAAGTGATTTTGAATCAAAAATACAGTAGAAAGGATCAATAAAACAAGAAGCTGATTCTTTGAGATGTTAAAGAAAATTGACAAACCCTTAGCCAGACTCACCAACAAAAAAGAGAGAAGGGTCAAATAAATAAAATTAGAAACAAAAGAGGAGAAATCACAATGGTACAACAGAAATACAAGAGATTATAGGAGAATACTATGAAAAACTATATTCCAACAAATCAGACAATCTAGAAGAAATGGATAAATTCCTAGACTCATACAACCTCCCAAAACTGAATCAAGAAGAAATAGAAAATCTGAAAAGACCATTCACAAGTGAAGAGATCGAAATAGTAATCTAAAACCTCCCAAAAAATAAAAGTCCATGTCCAGATGGCTTCTCTGGAGAATTTTACCAAACATTCAAAGAAGATTTAGCACCTATCCCTCTCAAACTATTCCAAAAAATAGAAGAAGATGGAATACTTCCTAACACATTCTATGAGACCAACATCATCCTGACACCTAAGCCAGACAAGGACAATACAAAGAAGGAAAATTACAGGCCAATATCACTGATGAACATAGATGCAAAAATCCTCAACAAAATATTGGCAAACTGAATACAGAAATACATTAGAAAGATCATACAACATGATCAAGTGGGATTTATACCAGGGACACAGGGATGGTTCAACATCCACAAGTGAATCAACGTGATACACCACATTAACAAAGTCAGGAATAAAAACCACATGATCATCTCAATAGATGCAGAGGAATCATTTGACAAGGTCCAACATCCATTTATGATAAAAACTCTCAATAAAATGGGTATAGAAGGAAAGCACGTTAACATGATAAAGGCCATATATTACAAACCCACAGCCAACATCAAACTCAAGAGGGCAAAACTGAAAGCCATTCCTCTGAGAACAGGAATAAGACAAGGTGCCCACTCTTGCCACTGTTATTCAACATAGTGCTAGAAGTTCTGGCCGGAGCAATTAGGCAAGAAAAAGGAATAAAAGGAATCCAAATAGGCAGGGAAGAAGTGAAACTCTCACTGTTTGAAGACGACATGATTTTATGTTATAAAACCCTAAAGAATCCATCAGAAAACTATTAGAAATAATCAACAACTATAACAAAGTTGCAGGGTACAAAATCAACTTACAAAAATCAGTTGCATTTCTATACTCTAACAACGAACTAACAGAAAGAGAACTCAACAATACAATCCCATTTACATTCGCAACAAAAAGAATAAAATATCTAGGAATAAATTTAACCAAGGAGGTGAACGACCTGTACAATGAAAACTATAAACATTATTGAAAGACATCGATGATGACATAAGGAAATGGAAAGATATCCCATGCACATGGATTGGAAGAATAAACATAGTTAAAAATGTCCATACTACCTACCTAAAGCAATCTACAAATTCAGTGCAATCCCAATCAGAACCCAAATGGCATTCTTCATGGAAATAGAACAAAGAATCCTAAAATTCATATGGGGCAGCAAAACATCCCAAATAGCTAAAGCAATCCTGAGCAAAAAGAAGGAAGCTCGAGGCATCACAATCCCTGACTTCAAAATATATTACAAAGCTATAATAATGAAAACAGCATGATACTGATACAAAAACAGACAAACAGATCAATGGAACAGAATTGAAAGTACATAAATAAAACCACACATATATGGACAGCTAATCTTCCACAAAGGAGCTAAGAACATAGAATGCAGAAAGGAAAGTATCTTCAATAAATTGTGCTGGGAAAACTGGGACAGCCACATGCAAAAGAATGAAAGTAGACCATTATCTTTCACCACACACAAAAATTAACTCAAAATGGATCAACGACTTGAAGGTAAGACTGGAAACTATAAAACTCCTAGAAGAAAATATGGGCAGAACACTCTTTGACATTGGTCTTACAGGGATCTACTCGAATTCCATGTCTACTCAGTTAAGGGAAACAAAATAAAAAGTAAACAAGTGGGACTTCATCAGACTAAAGAGCTTCTCCAAGGCAAACAAAACCAGGATCAAAATGAAAAGACAACCCCCCAGTTGGGAGAAAATATTTGCAAACCATATATCTGACAAGGGGTTAATCTCCATAATATATGAAGAACTCACACAACTGAACAACAAAAAACCAAATAACCTGATCAAACAACGGGCAGAGGATATGAACAGACATTTTTCCAAGGAAGATATACAGATGCCCAATAGGCATACGAAAAGATGTTCAACATCACTAATCATCAGGGAAATGCAAATCAAAACTAAACTAAGATATCACCTTACACCTATGAGAATGGGTATAAACACCAAGAAAAAAATTAACAACTGTTGGAGAGGATGTGGAGAAAAGGGAACCCACATTCACTGCTGGTGGGAATGCAAACTGGTGCAGCCTCTATGGAAAACAGTATGGATATTCCTCAAAAAATTAAAAATAGAAATACCTTATGATCCAGCTATCCCACTTCTGGGTATTTATCCAAAGAACTTGAAATCAACAATCCAAAGAGGCTTATTCACCCCTATGTTCATCACAGCACTATTCACTATAGCCAAGAAGTGGAAGCAACCCAAGTGTCCATTGACAGATGATTGGATAAAGAAGATGTGGTATATATGTATACAATGGAATACTACTCAGCCATAAAAAAGACAAAACAGTCCCATTTGCAACAACATGCATGGACCTGGAGGGTATTACGTTAAGAGAAATAAGCCAGGCAGAGAAAGATAAACACCATATGCCTTCACTCATATGTGGAATATAAACTAACACATGGACAGAGAGAACAGCTTGGTGGTTACCAAGGGGAAGGGAGTTGGGGGGTGGGCACAAGGGGTGAAGGGGTGCATTTATACATTGACTGACAAATAATAATGTACCACTGGAATCTCACAATGTTCCCACAATGTCAAACTATTATGACATCAATAAAAATAGAAAAATTTAATCTGCAAAAAAAAAAAAAAAAGTGAACACCGTCATGTAACCACCACCATATTTCACCTTTTCTTTATCTTTAAGGTGACTGTCTTTTATCCTTTTTATAGATTTTGTGAAAAAATCAGTAACACTTTTTGGAAACAGAAAGATATCTAATACTTCAAAAACTGGGATAAGAAATGGAAAGAGTGCTGGAGGGAAAAGAAAAAAAAATCACAATGAAAATGCAAAAGTTTCCTGGAGCAATTATAATTTCCTCTACTAATCAGAACAGTAAAGACACCAGGCTTCTCAACCAAGAGTCATTCCCTCTCGGAACTTCCAAGCCAATGGCAGAGCTGGGCAAGTCCACACATAGGCTTATCGTTAAAGGAGTGAGTTCAGTGACACCTTCTGCATCTTTGGAGTGACCAAAGGAACAAGATTGCATTCCTTGATCTTTTAGCCTCTTATCTATTGGATTAGAATCTCTTTGGATAAATCAGACCATAGTCTGCTACTTTAATTAATCATGCAGTTCCAGAAATTGGAGTCAGGATAGAAATAATACGTGATGTCTTTCAATCACAATGAAATTAAATTAGAAATCAATAACAGAAAGAAAATTGGAGAACTCACAAATAAGTAGAAATTAAATTATATACTCTTAAATAACCAATGGGGCAAAGAAGAAATCAAAAGGGCAATTAGAAATTACTTTGAGATAAATAAAAATGAAGATACAGTGTACCAAAACTTACAGGATGTACCAAAACTTACAGTGTTCAGAGAGAAATTTATGGTTATAAATATATGTTTTATAAATTGTACACATACATAAAAATGTATATATTTATAAACAGTTACAGATATATGATTATAAACTTATACATTTAAAAATAACAAAAGTCTCAAATTAATAACTGAACTTTTCACTTAACACACTGAAAAAAGAAGAGCAAATGAAACCTAAAGCAAGCAGAAGAAAGGCAATAATAAAGGTAAGAGCAGAAACTAACAAAATAGAGAATAAAGAATAACAGAGAAAGTCAATGAAACCAAAAGCTGATTCTTTGAAAAGAATTTTATCTAGATTGACCAAGAAAAAAGGGGAAAAAATTCAAATTACTAGCATCAGAAATGAAAGAGGGGCATTACTACTGACATTAAAAAAAATACAAAGAACTCTAAAGGAATACTATGAACAATTGTACACCAATAAATTAGGTAACTTAGAAGAAATAGACACTTGCCTAGAAAGAAACAAAATATAGGAACTTACTCAAAAAGAAGTAGACAATCTGCGATGGTTAATAGAGGGGAAACGGGCTGCGGGAGGGCAAAAGGGGTAAAGAGTCATATGTGTATGGTGACAGATGGCAACAAGATTTTTGTGGTGAACACAATGCAGTCTATACAGAGTTCAAAATATAACAATGTACACTTGAAATTTATATAATGTTATAAACCAATGTGACCTCAATAAATAAAAAGAAATAGATAATCTGAATAGATCTATAACAAGTGAAAAGATTGAGTTAGTAATCAAGAACCTATCCACAAAGAAAAGCTCAGGTCCAGATGGGGAGTGGGGAATTCTACCAATTATTTAAAAAAGAATTAACACCAATTTTCCACAAATTCTTCCAAAAAATAGAAGAGGAGGAAATACTTCCAAACTCATTCTACAAGGCTGGTATTACCCTAATACTACAACCAGAAAAAGACATCATAAGAAAAGAAAACTACACACCAATATGTCTTATGAACACCATTTCATAAGCACAAATCCTCAACGAAATACTAGCAAACTGAATCCAGCAATATATAAAAAGAGGTACACACCAAAACCAAGTGGAGTTTATCCCAGGAATGCCACGTTGTGTAATACATCATATCAATAGAATAAAAAACAAAAACCACATGATCATCACAATAGATTCATAAAAAGCGTTTCACAAAATCCAAAATCCTTTTGTATTAAAAATGTTGAACCATCTAGGGATAGAAGGGAATTTCCTCAACCTAATAAAGGACATCCATATAGGAAACGAAGAAGTAAAACTATCTCTATTATCAGATAACACGACCTTGTATATAGAAAATCCTCAAGAATCCACTAAAAACCTCTTAGATATAATAAGCCAGGTCAGCAGCATTTCAGGAAACAAAATCAACATACAGCTCAATTGTATTTCTATACATTGCAATAAAAATTCAAAAGTGAAATTAAGAAAAGAACTCCATTTGCATTAACATCAAAAGGAACAATATACTTAGTAATAAATTTAACAAAAGAAGTGCAAAATTTATACTCTGCAAATTAGAAAATATTGTTGAAATAAATTAAAGAAGGTCTGAATCAATGGAAAAACATGCCACATTCATGGAGAGAAAACTTCATGTTGTCAAGGTGGCAAAACTCTCCAAATCTAAACATTAAATCCATACCTAAGATTTAACACATTTCCTATCAGAGTCCTAGCTACTTTCTTTGTAGAAATTGACAAGCTGAATTTAAAATTCATATGGAAGAATTGGACCCAGAATAGCCAAAACAATCTTGAAAAAAAAAGAATAGAATTGTAGGACTCAAACTTCTGATTTCAAAACTTTCCACAAAGCTGTTATAATCAAGACAATGTGGTACTGACATAAGGATAGACATATAGATCAATAAAATAGAATTTAGACTCCAGAAATAAACCAAAGTATCTATAGTCAATTCAATTTTGAGAAGTGTTCCAAAACCTTTCAATGAGGAAATATAGTCTTTTCAATAAATGGTGCTGGGACAACTGGATAGCCACATGCAAAAAAAATGAAGTTGGTATCTTACCTCACTCTGTATACCAAAAAAACCCAAAACTCAAAATGGAGCAAAGACCTAAACATAAGAGCTAAAACTATATAACTTTTGGAAGAAAACCAAGGAGGAAATCTTCATGACCTCAGATATGGCAATGGATTCTTAGATATGACACCAAAAGCACTGGCAATGAAAAAAAATATATATAAATTGTACATCATCAAAATTGAAAATTTTGTGCTTCAAAGAACACTAGCAAGAAAGTTAGATACCTACAAAATGGTAGAAAAAATTTTCAAATCATACATCTGATAAGGGACTTTATCTAGAACATATACAGAAATCTTACAACTCAAGAACAAAAAGACAAACAACCCAGCTATAAATGGGTAAAGGCTTTGAGTAGACATTTATCTAAAGAAGATTAAAAAAATGGCCAACAAACTTATAAAACATTACTTACCATCACTAGCCATTAGGGAAATGCAAAATCAAAACCACAATGAGATACCACTTCACACTGACTAGGATGGCCATAATCAAAAGACAGAAACGTATTGACCAAGTGTTGGTGACAATGTAGAGAAAACAGAACCTTCATACATTACTGGTGGGAAGGTAAAATGGTATAGCCATTGTGGAAAACAGTTTGGCAGTTACAACTATATAACTCAGCAAATCTGCCCCTGAGTACACACTAAAAAGAATCAAAAACAGGTATTCAGTTAAAAAAAAAAAACTTGTACATGAATATTCATTGTAGCACTATTCATAATAGCCAACAGGTAGAAACAACCCAAATGTCCATCAATTGATGAATGGATAAACAAAAGGTGTTATGTCCATACAATGGAATATTATTCAACCATAACAAGAAATGAAGTACTGATACATGCTACAACACGGATGGACCTTGAAAACATTATGCTAAATGAAGAAAGCCAGCAACAAGAGACTACATTTTGTATGATTCCATCTATATGAATGCTAGGTAATCCACGCTAGGTAAATCTATAGAGACAGAGTGAATTAGTGGTTGCTTAGGACTAAGGGAGTGGGAGGTAGTAGTAAGAACGTGCAGGGTATCTGTGTTGATAAAAATGTTCTAACAATTGACTATAGTGATGGTTGCACATAACTTTGTTTTTTTTTTTTTTTATTGCAGTAACATTGGTTTATAACATTGCAAAAATTTCAGGTGTACATCATTGTACTTCTATTTCTGCATGGACTACATCATGTTCACCACCAAAATACTAATTACAACCCATCACCACACACATGTACCGAATTATCCCTTTCACCCTCCACCCTCCCCCCTTCCCCTCTGGTAACCACCAATCCAATCTCTGTCCCTATGTGTTTGTTTATTGTTGTTATTATCTACTACTTAATGAAGGAAATCATACGGTATTTGACCTTCTCCCTCTGACTTATTTCACTTTGCATTATACCCTCAATGTCCATCCATGTTGTCACAAATGGCTGCATTTCGTCGTTTCTTATGGCTGAGTAGTATTCCATTGTGTATATATACCACAGCTTCTTTATCCATTCGTCCCTTGATGGGCACTTAGGTTGCTTCCAAGTCTTGGCACATAACTTTGAATGAAATAAAAATCATTTTTTCACTTTTATTGTATTATAATTGACATTCAGTACTTTATAAGGTTAAGATGTATGGCATAATGACTTGACATATACGTTGTGAAAAGTTAACCATCACATCATATAGTTGCAAAAAATAATTTCCCTTGTAATGAGAACTTTTAGGATCTACTCTCTTAGCAACTTAAAAATATACCATATAGCAGTGTTAGCTGTAGACAATATGCTGTACATTACACACCCAAGACTTATTTATATTATAACTGAAAGTTTGTACCTTTTGACTGTCTTCTCCAAATACCCCCATGCCCAACCCCTACCTTGGGTATCCACAAGTCTTATCTCTTTTCTCTATGAGTTTGATGTTTTCAGGTTTTTTTTAGGTTCCACAGATAAGTGACATCACACAGTATCTTTATCTGTCTGACTTATTTCACTTATCATAACACCCTCAAAGTCCATCCATATTGTCACACATGGCAGGATTTCCTTTCCTTTTATGGCTGAATAGTATTTCAATTTTTATATAAACACTTTCTTTCTTCATTCATCTATGGATGGATACTTTGTGAAAATATTGAATTGCACATTTTAAATGGTTGAATTATGTGATATGTGAATTATATCTTAATAAAGCTCTTATGGAAAGGAAGGGAGGAATGAACAAAGGAAGGAATGAAGGAAGGAAGGAAAAGAAAAACAGTCCACATACTTAGTGAGAGAAGGAATGGATCGAGGAAATCAAATCATAAGAGCCTCTTGCAATTTTCCACAAAGGGGTTTTGTGGGTTGTTGAGGGAATCGATGTTCACTCCAAATGATGTGCTAGTAATCACATCCATGCTGTAGGCCCCAAAGATGCTGAGGAGAGAAAGAAAGACATGGAAAATTAAAATCAGCAACTCTTACTATCCTTATCCAGTACACGCAGCAAGAAGTGCATGTAAAGTCATATGCCCAGGCAAGACAGGTAAAGAGCCATACATCATCAGAATCTTCTGCTGGATCATCTGAAGAGTCTATGCTACCATCACATTCTCATGAGGTGTTTATAAGGTTCCAGTGAGGCACTTGGCCCTGTATTAGGGGAGATGGGGACACTAAGGTATGTTAAATCCTCCTCTGAGCTGAAGGAGCTGGGTCATAGAGGAATAGAGACTCATAATCAGAAAAATTGTGATATTATGTTTTGAGTATGAGCAATAGTAAGGAATATAAGCATTGTGTCTGAGCAGAGCAGAGGGTGGAAAAATTAACTCTTCTTAGGGGAGTCAAGAAAGGTGATATTGATCTGGGTCTTGCCTCGCCACAGTATATATGCTGAGAGCTTATTCCTCTTTAGCACATTACAGAACAGTTATACCTGTTTTGAGTTGCCAGGAATGTCATCCCTCTTTCTCTACACCCCTCCTAAGGCTTTTGACAGAACCGTTCTTCATCAACTCCAGTGATCTCAGGTTGCCCTGAGGATAAACTCATTTCTGTAAATGTAAAAACTAAGAAAGTTCTTAGTGGAAAAATAATGAAAATAAATCACTCCAAAATGGATTTGAGGGCTCTCATAGCTAATTGATTATATGTCCTCAGTTTTTCCCAGAACAGTCTCAGTTTACACTTGTTGTCCCTGCATCACTTAAATATATCCCAGTTTAGGAAATAAATGATATGATCACCCTATCCATAGCCTGTACAGGGCCTTCTCTTTTTGAGACTGGATGAAGGAGAAGTGGTGGTAAGATTTAGTATTTAGTATTTTGCTGGTATCCCCAGTAAAATCTTGAAGGAGTTTAAGTTGTTCCAAATTCCACAGTGTAACTTTCCCACTCTACCCCCTGCCCACCAATATGTACCAAGTGCCTTCTTCTCTCACCATTCCATACCCCTTACACTCAAAACTTTGGTATGATCATGTTTCTTCTTTCTAAACTATGTATATTTGTCTTCCAGAATATCCATGGTAACAATTAAGCTGATAAATTAATCCTGGCTCATGTACACAGGAGAAGACCCATTCTCTCATTATTGGGCAAGTGACTCCTTGGGTCCTGCGCTGGAGTTGTAACACCACACACCTACATCTGTTTGGTCACTAGAATAATTCAACAGTAGGGGTCTCAGCTCCGTGGCAGGCAGCTGGAGGGTCCCATGATAGAGCTCAGAATCCCAGCAGGTGCATTCCTACTTACTCTATCAAGGTGATAGGCTTGTCTTTCTCTGCTTCCTTCCTCAGGTTCCTCACCAACACATCTCCAAACTGGCCAATGACGGGGACTATCTAGGCACAAAATACAATACCGTCCGAACTTAAATGTGGAGACTCAAGTCCTTGAAGGACCTGGCTTTCACAAACATGGAGCAGTAAGTAACACTGTATAATGAATGTTATAATGTCTCTTCTAGGAAATAAAATTAAAATATTGTCTTTAGGAAGCTCAAATTCAGCAAAATACCCCTTTGGAAAATGACTACAATCTTATTACCTACCTGACTCCAGATGAATTTTTTAAGTTTCTAATTAAAAGTTCTACTTTCTTACCTCTTTCAACTTTCCACTGGTGAAAGTTGGAGACAGCAATGTTCGTATTCTCTTCTATTGTTCATTCGTGGTTATAGAGATGACATTTTTCATAAGTCCCATTGGACCAAAAGACTAGACTCAAAAGCAAAAGACGTTTTGCCCTACATAAGTTTTGGAGGTTTCAACAATTGTGAAAAATTTGTCAAATGGGCATCAACTATTCAACAAATATTTAGTGATGATCTACTTAGTAGCAGACTGTATAATTGATGCTCAATAAATATTTATCCCAAAAGCCTGTGAAGGTGAAGGAGACATCCAGCATCCCTATGTGGTTTCCAGCCTCTGTATTCCAATCTCCTTTTAAATGTGTATGACTCATGTGGTAGGGAAACTGTTCTTCCAGGGGAATAGAGAGGAATAGGACATAGTACATCCTTCTTGGCTGCAAAGAGTCAAAAGTGATTGGTGACATGTAGCCAGAGAGCCTTGGCAAACTGTATGATGCCTCAGACCGTTCTGTCTCACATATATCTACAGCAAAAGCAATTCAAACAAAGGGATTTCTTGAAATGGTGATTTAAAAAGAAATAATAGGTAATACTTAAAACATTAGTAATCTATCTGGCATTCTGAAGAAATGATGCAATCACATGGAAATCCCTTTCCATGACATTTTTTCCTCTAGCAATAGAAAGGGAAAGAAACATATTCTATTTCTCAGCTTGAGGCTGGCCTACGAAGCCAACCTGCTTGAGACTTACTTTCATCTTCCAAAATTATATTTTCTTTTAGGATGGATACTTCCAACACCTGTTCATGATAAAACTGGGAAGAGAGGGAAATTTCCTCAACTTCATAAAGAACATCTACAAAAATCACAGCTAACGTCACACTCGTGTTGAAAGACTAGAGTGACATCACCAAGATGGCAGAGTAGGAGACTCAAGTGTCTATCGCCCCACAAAGAGCAGCAATTAGACAGCTATCCATAAATGAAAATAGGTCCAGGAGAACTCAGGAGTCTACTTAAGAAGCTTCAGCAACACAGTGGAGCAAAAAAAAAAAAAAAAAAAAAGAAAGAGAATACCTGCACAAAATAGGTAGGGAGAATTGTTTCTCTTTGCCTACATCATTTCATCCCACAGGCCAGCACTGCTCAGTGCCAAGAAGGAACTCTCCAATCTGAGAGAGGTCCCCTTGGTGGGAATAGCACAGCAAGGCAAGTGACCAGTTTCCCTAGCCTTTCAGGGCACTGAACAAATGACCTGCTTTGGTTTCAATCCACCCAGAGACTGGCATAGCTGAGACATCTTGAGACAGCTAGGAACAAAGAAGAATGGCAGGATTTGACAGTATCAGCCATATGGTGGGAATGACCATGACTCTCTGTGGCCTGCTCTGCAGAAGACTCGGGAGCCTTAGCTGCTGAGGAAACCAAAAGCCAGCATAGACGTTGCAGACACCCTGCAAACACACCACTATAGAAAAGCATCAAATCACAAAGGAAGACAGGAAGAAGAGACGAAGAAGGAACAAAGGATCTATGAAACACCTGCATATACAAAATGGCATTAATAAGTTATTTCTTTCAGTAATTAGTTTCAATGTAAATGGATAGAGGAATGAAAAAAGGAAATGTGGTGTATATGTATAAAATAGAACATTATTTAGCCTTAAAAAAGAAGGACATCCTGCCATTTGTGACAACATGGATGAACCTGGAGGACAACATGCTAAGTGAATTAAGCCAGACCCAGAAGGATAAATATCATATCATCTCATTCATATGTGGAATTAAAAAAAAATTAAAATGACAGTAATGGAGAGTAGAATTGTGGTTATCAGAGGCTAAGGAGAAGGGAATGGATGATATTGATCACAGTGTACAAACTTTCACTTAGATGAAAAAGCTCTGAGGTCCTAATGTACAGCATGGTGACTGAAGTTAACAATACTGTACTGCATATTTGAAATTTACTAAGAGTAGGTCTTTTTTGCTAAGAGTAGATCTTAAGTGTTCTCACTACGCACACAAGAAAAGGTAACTATGGGAGGTAATGAATATGTTAATTCATTTGTGGTAAGCATTTCACAATGTATATACATATCAAAACACCATGTTGTATTATACCTTAAATATATATATTTTTTATTTGTCCAAGATAAATTAATAAAAATTTTAAGATGGTGAAAAAAATGAATGCTTCCTTCTAAGATCAGGAACAAGGCAAAAATGTCCCCTCTCACCACTCTTCTTCATCATCATACTGGAAGTCATAGCTAGTTCAGTAAGATAAGAAAAAGAAATAAAAGGCATACAGATTGGAAAGAAAAAATACAAGTGTCCCTACTTGTAGGTGACATAATTATCATTGTAGAAAATCTCAAGGAATATACAAAGAAAACTTCTAGAAGTAAAAATAAGCTCAGCAAGGCTGTAGGATGGAAAATCAACACAGAAAAATCAACGACATCTCTATATAATAACAATGAATATGTGAAAATATTTTAAAAACACAATACCATTTACAGTAACTCCAAAGAATATGTAATACTTCAGGTGTAAATTTAACAAAACATTGTACGGGATCCTCTATGTTGAGAACTAGAGAATGTTGGTGAAAGGAATCAAAGAAACATAAATAAATGAAGAGACATACTGTGTTCATGGATTGAAAGGTTTAACCTAGTAAAGATATAGATTTTCCCCAAATTGATAGATAGATCTTATCAAAATCTTGGCGTTTTTTTTTTTTTTTATAAACATAGATAAGCTTATTTTAAATTTGTATGGAAAGGCAAAACACCTAGTATAGCTAAAACAATTCTGAAAAAATAAAGTGGGTAAAATCACTCTACATGATGTTAAGACTCACTCTACAGCTACAGTAATCAAGATTGTGTGGTACTGGTGGAGGGATAGATCCATAGCTCAATGAATAGAATAGAGAATGCGAAATAGACCCACACAAGTAGGCCCAACTAACTTTTGACAATGGTGCCAAAGCTACTCAGTGGAAGAAAGACAGCCTTCCCACAAACGGTGCTGGAGCAATTAAATAACTATAGGCCAAAAAAAAGAACCTTGACCTAAATTTCACACCAGATATAAAAATTAACACAAAGTGGATTATAGACTTAAATGTAAAACATAAAACTATATGGTGTTTAGAAAAATAATAGAAGAAAATCTTCGGGAACTAGTGCTAGGTGAAGTTTTCTTCTTGAAATCAAAGGCACAATGCATAAAAGAAAAAATTGATAAATTGACCTCACAAAAGAAAAAAACGTATAGTCTCTGCTTTTTGTCCTCCTTGATAAGAGGAAAAGACAAGCTACACATCATGACTATAAAAGAATAGAAGAGGGAGCTTTAGGGTGATGGAACAGTTGTATATCTTGAGTGTGGTGGACGTTACACAGATCCACATACATGATAAATATTCATAGAGCAACACACACACACAAAAATGAGTGCACATAAAACTGATGAAATTTGAATAAGTTCTGTGGATAGAACAATGTCAATTTCAGTCTTTAATATTGTATTGTAATTATGCAAGGTACTACCAGTGGGCAAAACAGAATGGAGGGTGCATGACATGGCATCTACGTGTACTTTTTATTTTGCAACATCCTGTGACTCTATAATTATTTCTAAATACAAATTTAATAAATAAATAGATTTTTAAATGAAAAAAAAATGGACTCCTACCCACTGGTTTGTGAAGACAGAATAACATCCTTTTGCTAGCACTGTTTTGATCATGTCTGGATCTGTGATAGCCAACATAGGCTGCTTACCATCATAAAGTCTTTTGGGAAAACAGAGCTGATTAAACATAAGAAGGTGGATTCTATAGCCGGAGCCACACCTGGAAGTCCAGACTTTCATCCTGATGTTACATAATCCATACTACTGCAGATTATAGTTGGAAATAACATTAGAACATTTGTTAAGTCTAGATAGTGTATCCATGGATATTTCCTATACCATTCTCCATAATTTTATGTGTTTTTAAGATGTTTCATTATAAAAAGGAAGTAAGGTTAGTAAATAAAGGAAGGCAAGTAAATTATCTAAGAACAACAACAAAAAATTTAATTCAGGAGATTCCACCCACTCAGTCATGAAAAATTATAATTTTGAAGATCTATAAAAAATGTGATAAATGTATATGATATAATATTAGATGAAAATTGTAGACATGCTAGTCACAAATATGGAAAAATATGTCTACCAATGGAAAAAGATTTGGAATGCTCAAAAAGTGATAGTAGCATTATGAATGATTTCATTACCCTATTTGTAAAATTTCTAAAAGATGCTCTGGACTGAGATTGCCTTCCACTCCAAGAAGCCTCATCATAACAACAAATCTATCCAATGGAAGTTTCCAGAATACTCATCCCCACATTTTTTGATATTTTTAAAAACATTGCTTGTCAAAATCCAAAACGCCCTGCAAAGAGTAACAAAATGAGATTATCAATCTAAATGTACTAAACCCTACTTATAACTGGGACAAAAATGACTCGAATTCCATGAAATCAGACTTAACTATCTTTCAGTGAGAGTTAGGGGGAGGTTTTATTCCGAGATGTCTTAGGAAAAAGAAGAGAAAATAAAGGAGATATTTGAAATGGAGAATTTAAAGTCATTCTAGAATTTTCTCAGAGTATTGTAGATACTAAATGACTTACTCACACCTATGAATACTACGTAACTCCTTGTCTTTCTGAAATATTTTCATTTGTGCATGTGTTGTCTCTGAAATCAAATAACCCTCTGAATTTTGACCTCTAAAAATGTGTGAGAAAACTGAAGCTGAGGGAAAGTGAGAGCGGCCTGCACACTCTTTGATCTCCTCGTTAAGTTTCCTTTTCATTGATCTTATGAGCTGTCTCTAGAATTCTAGCAGAATTAAGAAGTTTAAGACACGGGTGACCTCTTTTAGTCCAGCAGGTTTAATACATCTAAGGCATGTTTGTTGAGTGAGAAAGTGAGTGAGTGGATGAATGAAGGACAAAGTGGACTCACCTTCTGGTTTTCAGGTCAACATGGAAAAGGTGGGAGATGTCATGACTCCACATAGGACAGAGCAAATTAAAACACTGACTCTGCATTTCACATATAACTTAAAAAAATCTTTCTGTCACTTTTGGTTGTGATGTTTTAACGACGTGAAGGAGGTTCCAGAAATGTGGATCTTGGGGGGCATCTACTAAGGAGCTGATCTGGGAAAGGTGAAAAGGAAATTATTGTTTTTTCAGAAGGAAAAATGTACAAAAGTTTTTAGATGGTAATGAAGCACTAAAGACCTCAGTTGGGAGAATTGGGATCTGAGAAACGAGCTTCTTGTCTGCAAGAAAGGAAATCTGAGGCAGAGAAGAGCTGCACACAAGGCTCTGTCTTCTTATATCTGGACAAAAACACATAACCTTCCATCCAGTGGATAGGCCCTGGGCGAGGCATCAGATCTGGATTAACCACAAAGGCTCCACCAAAACTCACAGTCCATTTGTCATCTAGTACATTCTGCTCAGTTATATTAAATTTTTAAAAAATTTGTCAAATCATTGCCTTTCCAGTGATTTTGTATAAGTAAGACCATCTTTGCTAAAAAGAAAATAAATACAACCCAATTAATGGTTAAATATCTGAAGTCAATAGACAACCACCATCTTGTCTCAGTGTACGCACTCCATGCTTAGACTCTTCCATAGGGTGCCTTCTTTGGAGGAAGAGAAGTAAAATAGAAAGCTCTTATTCCATCTTTCAAATCTCAAAGGATATCATGGGTAGCAGAGGATCAGTTAGAGCCATGGATATAACTGCAGGGGTTTAGCAGTTCCTGAGAGAATTCAAGTATATGCAAATTACCTGATGGTGAATAGTGGGGCTGCCTAATTAACTGAAGTTCAATAGCTACCCAAGAGGAGGAAGAAAAGAAAAGGCTATCCAGAGCTTGTGCTATGAACAAGAAAATATGACTTTAGTGTACCCAGATTAATGAGCTACTACTGGGCACACCCTTCATTCTTTACTCCTAATACTCGGTACAATTATGCCTTCTTGGGAATCTGCACCTGGCAGAAAGAAAATCCTCTTCATAATGCACAAAATTTGGAACACCAAGTCATGTGCTGAATCAGCCAGAGAGCTGGGCTGTCCAACTGAGGCAAATCCTGAGGTTCATAACAGCTGAGAATAGAGCCTTGGGGTAAGCCTGGCCATGTGCTGGGTGAGGCCTATGAGAGCATTCCTGGAAAATGTGAAACCTCAGAAATCACCCCAGAGCATGGGCATTTGTATTATGGAACTAAGCTGGAGTCTGCAATCATAAGAAGCAAAGAACTTCAAACAACACTCACTTTACAGTGGCCCAGATCAGTTCCAAAAAAAAGCAAAGGTGTCAGCCCAGGAATTCCCAGCTTCTTAAAAAGTCCATGTGAATAGGTCCCATATATGTAAAGTTAAAGAGAAAGCCAGGTCACAGGGATTGTGGAATAGATGCTGGGCATGGCCAGTCCCTGACACAGAACTGGAACAGTCAAGAGAGGGAGGTAACATGTAGGCAATAAACAATAACAGCAACTCCAACAGTAATAATTATATTCACTCATCATCTCCTTTCCCACTTCCACTGTGAGACCCACAAAAAGTAATGATGAGTAGCTAAAAGCAGCTGAAGTCCCCATGGTCCCAATCCTAGATTGAATGCTTGATAAATGTTTCCAAACTTGAGGGCTTCTGAGAGGTTCAGGCTGGAATTCTTCCAGGGAATTCACTCAGGTGCATTTAGTAAGTTGACTCTTCCATCATTTGGAGATTCTCATTCTAGTTAGAAAGTGGAAAAGATGTTTTTCTGCTCTGATGATTAGATTTTGCATAACTGGGTCCGTTCAATAAAAGAGAGTTACTGAGACCCTACTGTGACATTGTTCTAACACTTTGCTTGATGACTTTTATGCTTTTCCTTCCCTTTATGCCTTGACCTTGATTTAGAATCTGGTTCTTCTTAAGTTTATCTTCATAGGAAGGCCTTGAAGCAACCACAGTGTTTCGATTTTATAGAATTAAAACTATGTTCAAGGATTCCATTGGTCCAGTAGAAATGTGAGCATCTTTCAGCAACACCCAAGTCTCTTTTGTCAGGCAATTTTGTTCATTTGAGCTATAGAAGAAGGTGATTGACTCATGTGTTTCCTGAAGACACTGCATAAAGGAATCAATGACTAAAGAAGCCATTCCCAGACCATTCTTCCCTTCATAGCATCTGGACCTCCAACCTGCAATACTCACCTGCTGAGCAAATTGCCAGGCACACTCATTTTTTTCGAGATGGTCAGTCACAAAGTAGTTAGTTTATTGCCTCTGTGCATCAAATATCCCCCAAATCCATTAAGGCTGGCATTCCCTATGGCAGCCCTGCCTGCAATTCTTCTTTCATGTGACATGACCCATCCTGCAGCTTGGGCTTCCACATGCTTGTAAGTCTTCCCACTCCAGTGTTTCTGAGAGTGGCACAGTGGAGGAAGAAGAGAGGCTAAGGGAAGAGGTTGCTAGCAACCATTTTTCCCATCATGTTGCTGGGCCTGCAAGGCTAAGTCCACAGAGGCAAATTAGGAAGTATGACTGAAAAGTATGCTATGTGTAAATGGTTAAACATGCCCTACAAGTGCTTTTAGCTTAAAGATAGGGGGTCTTCCATACTTCAGGTACCTTCCTGCTGATAGCAGAAAATGCATTAAGCAACATAAAATGAATAACCATAAAATGTTCCAGAGAGTTGAATTAAGACCTTGTCTCTTCTTCTTTGGACATTAGTCTTTAAAATAGTACAGGATACATATATTTAGTTCAAATCCAGTAAATTTTGTAATATGTGATATTATAAACCACCAAAATTGCATGAAAGGATGTATTTTTGAAGGACCCAGCAGAGGCACCTCGGCCAGGCCCAGCTGGGCATTTGGATCCTTCCTCCAGAACAGTTGGTGGAAGTGTGTGCACTCACTGCCAGAAACAGGATTGGCCTCGGTTAGTCCCACCCAGTTCCTTCCTTTGCCATCACAACCATGGCAAATCAATTAAACCAATTTCTCCTTCTGAACTTGCAATGTGTGACATGAACTCTCAAGGGAGGCCAAGCGATTGAGTGAAGGTGAAGCAACACTGGTCCCCAAGAAAGATCTGGTCTAGTGTCTAAACTCACATAGTTCCATATCAAGGCAGAGGGTGGGCTGGGTGAATTCTTTGCTTTCCCTCCAGCTTCCCTCTTTTTGGTAGAGTAATGCTGTTTTGGGTACAAATGAAGAGACTAACAATAACACCAATCATTTTTATTACACTTACATTGTATTGACATAAGGAGGGCATTTTCTACTGTACAGAAACTGACTCTAGCCTGCGTCAGTGTCTCTAAGTCTACAATGTTGTTTGTCCAGCAGTGACAGTATCTAGTGACAGTCCTACTGCCAGACACACCACTCACAGAGTGACTTAGACGGCATTCCTGTCTCCAGGCTTCAAACAGATGAGATGCTAACCCTACTGCCCTGTGAGGGACCTCCTGTGGGACTGGGACCAAGGAGTATCTCTGCTCTGAAGGGTGAGGAATATTCTTCTGCTTCATCCTGACTCCTACCTGGATGCCTCTTATATCATCACTGGCTCACAGTTTCACTTGCTCACCTGCACTAAGAAATTAAATGAACCTGCTGGGAAGGGATATTTAAAATATGTATACAATCTTGGGCCAACCCCAGTGGCCTGGAGGGTAAGTTCAGCACACTCCGCTTCAGCAGTCTGGGTTCGGTTCCCAGGCGAGGACCTACACCACTCTCTTAGCAGCTGTGTGTCTGGCCCACATACTAAAAACTAGAGGAAGACTGGCACAGATGTTAGCTCAGGGCGAATCTTCCTCAGGGGGGAAAATATATATATATATATATTTATAATCTATATCACATAAGTATATTTTTGTACCCTAGATTCAAATTCCTGATATTATTCTACAAAGATGAGCTTATTTATGCATGTTTTTAGTCACAAATCATGAATCAACAGTTTCTTTAGAAGGTACGTGGTAGAACTAGTTTTATCATAGTAAAAAATCTACTATTATGCAGAAAGAAATTAAACTGCATCAAAGAATTTAAAAATGTTATCAGTCAAAAAATATGTTGCCAAAGTATCCAGAATTCCTAACATTTCTTTCAAAGAATTAAAACCAGATTTATATTTCCTATGTTCACATCTGTGTTCATTATTTCCTACTCTCAAAAAGTGAAATTGAGATAGAGATCAAACATGACATAGAGGGGCCTTCTCTACACACACGTCAAAAATAACTCTTCTCCCAATCTGCTCCATGATGCAGAAATCCCACCATTGAAAGGAATTCCTCTGCTGGATGGTTTTGATTCATTCTCCTGTACTGTAACTTAAAGGGAAAAAATATTTAAAATCCAACTGGCTTTGGGGTCTCGTGCCTTTAGAGGTTGCTAGCAGATCTCATATTAGGGGGAAAAGAAATCGCTACACTGATGCTAACCCTCCAGGAACTTGAAGGAAAAGGGGAAAGAAAAGAATACAATTCAAGATTTCTTCCAGGTCTCCTCTGCTCTAAAGATTCCTCATTTAGGGGTAAATACTTCTGTATATTATAAGATGGTGGAATTGAGTCTTAGGAGAGGATTCCTAGATAAGAGTCACAGAAAATAGGGAAGAGTCCAGTCTGAGGATGGGGCGGAGCAATTGCCAGCCCACCTGCAAATTCTGGGTGCACCAGATGCCTTGCGTAAATGATTCTAGTTGCTAGGACAGAGATATGAGGAGCCACCTGAGTAACACAAGGGCCAGTCTTTCTACAGGTCTCTTGCAGCAGACACATACATCAGAAGGTGAAGATAATGAGACAACAACCCAACCCACTTCCTCCTGCCTCCAGGATCCCTAGACCTTGGGAAAGGGATCAGGACCCCACTGCAAAGGGGCCAGTTGTTTTTAATCTGCCTCTGCTGAATTATGGTTGATTAGTCTAACTCCCAACTGCTAGTCAATCAGAAGATCATCCCCAGGAGCAAATAACATAACCAAGCTCTCACGGCAAAGAAACTGAGAGTTGGAAGGGAGGTTTACTATGTCAGGGGATCTACATAAGATCAATAATAACCCCTCATGTGTTTGTAGCATCAAACATCTAAGGAACTTCCCCTCTGTTAACTCTTTTAGGCTTCAGCACAGATAAGAGAAAGGGGGGCCGGCTTAGCCCCCAAGTCCAAGGCTAAGAGGACATGAGCCTGGACAGTTACTCACAGATAGAGGAGCACCAGGCTGGTAGCCAGGAGAACCCACATTTCCATGGAAAAGCTTGGGATCAGATCCATGGCCACTTTCCTTCCAAAATTCTCTCCTCTGAGTTTTCCTTTCAGCAGTCTATGCTACTTTTTGCAGACTTTAGGGTCCAGATCTTCCATTCCAGCCCAGTGGAGATTCAGTGAGGCTGGAAGATTTATCTGCTGGAAAAGGGGGTGGGGCAGGAGCTACATCCAGTAGAAGGGCCACTTGTTCTCCACATGCAGATGTCCTTTCTGCCTTGATAGTTGACAAAGCATCATGGACACTCCCAGTATGCCCTCCGTTGAGTTCATATTCTGTGGGAAATCAATAAACATCTCAATCAGTTTTATCAATAAGCCCACAGGTTACAGAAACTCAAGTAAAAACACTGGCCTTCAATTTCTAACCTGCCCTTGATTCCATGGCTGCATGCACTCCAAAATATTCGAAATCCTTCAAAAAAGCTAGGTCTACAGAATATTTACCAATGCAGTTTCTTCTGCCTAGAACTTCCCCTGTGCCCCTAGAAAGCTCCTTCTGATCTTTCCAAACCCAGCTGAAACAGAACCGCTTCTGTTAGAGCCTTACCTCACCAACAAGCCTGAACAGATTTAAACATTTCCTCCTCTGTGCAACTTCTGTCCTCCATACAAAATTCTATTATTGTCTTCTCTACCCTTGAGCACGATTGTTTGTTTCCATACCTAGTTCACCTATCAGACTGAGAGCTTTTCAAAGTCACAGTCTGGGTATTAGTCGCCATTATATCCCTAGTCCCTAGCACAGTGCTTTATGCAGAGGAAGCATCCAGAAAGGTTGGTGAAGTTGAGTTGGTAGACGTGGGAATGGTGAGCCACCTGTATGCCCTTTTCCTGTGGCTCATTGGGAACCACACCATCTTCTTCGAATGTTAATACAACAAGAGAGCCTGACTGTACCTTGGCCACCATTGCTGCACATTCAGTCTGACCCATTAGGATTCTGTTGACAAGAGGGCCCCTGAAGGAGAGGCAGGACATGGAATGATGATGGCCACACTAACTGGTATCAATTCATGCTGCTGCTTGTCCAGCACCTCAGAGTGTCCTGCAGTAGACAGCCAGTTATAGAATCTTGACCAAATAATAGCCCACTCTCTCTGGAAAGATCAATGTGCAAGAACAATGGGTGCAAAGGGAACAAAGAAGAGAGCGTCTGTTTGGATGGCCAAGTGGACCCCAACCACTTTAACCACCAATAACATGGCAGGTGTCACTACAAGCAGCACACATAGCACCTAGGACTACAGTAGATGACATGAGCTTTTTCTCTGGGGTAAAGGAGTCAGAGAAGATGGCCTCCTGATTTTTGACCAGCGGAGGATTTTCTAATGAGTGGTGAGGAGCTGGTAGGTGGAGGTCTATAATAGCACCATTGTCACCTGTAAGCCCCCTACTAAACATACCTGATGGGAGATATGCAAGGGCTGAGCAACTGGAAATTATGCCAGCCCATTATCATCACTCTGACCCATGTTCTGTGTCTATTTGGCCTGAGAAACCATGGATTATGTAAAAAAAAAAAAACCTCAAAGTTTCTTAAATCTCATCAGAAACAGAAGACATTAAATCTGTTTGTGCACTTCCTGCTTTCTTTATCCTCTCTCACTTTCAGCCCTTCTGCAGAAAGTGATACTCACCCTTCACCAACTCCTTCCAGCCCTCTGACCTGAAAGTCCCCAGAGCTGCCCAACACTGGCCTGAGTAGATGGATGTTTCACTGGTAAAATGCTATAAGTCCCAACTATCTCAGTCACCTCCTTTCATTTACTTAGGAGATTTTCAAGCAGCCTTAAATTTATACCATCACACTTTGTGATCTTCGGGTAAGGTTTTCACCAGGAGGCACCTGATAAAATCCACAGCTGCCACTGGAAAGTGTAATGCATGAATACTTCTATTCATCTGTGCATTTATTGAAGGCCAAATGGATGAATGTTATGTGTAGGTATCATGCAGGCTGTGGGCTAGAAGCCAATAACTCCCCTTCCACAAGAGTGGCCTCCAAGTGGAGGGAGAGAGACACATAAATGCGCTCAGATCTTGGCATACCTCTGGAATCACTGGGATAATGGAGCCCTACAGAGAGGTCATTTAGGAGAGAATTGGCTGCAAGCTGGAATAGCAACAAAAGACAGACATAGGAAGCTGGAAGATGATCCCGAGGAAAACTAAGACAGAAAGTACCAGGAATTCCAATATGTTTCTGCCCTCTTTTGCTGCCTTCTCTGGGAACTGGTAAATTGGGTAGTGTTACCATACCTAGTTTATAGATGTAGAAACTGAGGTTCAGTGACAGCAAGTGGCTTCCCAACAGCTAATGACCACAACAACTGATTATAAATAAGCTAATAGGAAGGAAGACTGAAAAGTTTGCTGCTACTCTGAAATCCCTTATTCAACATTTCCCATTTCCTCATAAGGGCTAATATGGGAACTAGTAAGACCCAAAGTTCAAAGAGCAAACTGGGAAAACTTCTCCTTACTGTCCTCATGGCTACCCCCACAGCAACTCTCCTATGGGTCTTCCAGAAAAAAAGACTGCACCTAACCTCAGCAAAAACAAAGACAGATGCAATTCATGGTGATACTAACGGTGATGTTGGGTGGGATCTCCCCTCTATGCTCCCAACACAGAACACATCCAGAGAAGAAAAGATTAGAGTGTCACCTGATAACTATTGACAACGTAATTCTCTCACCTAAACACAAAGCCTTTTTTATTCTTCTTGGAAACACAACCCCAGTGGAAACTAATGTGCTTTCATCGTCCTCCAAAATGCATACTTGGCTATGATGATTTTGTTACTCATCCTAATATGACCATCCACCTGCCCTAGTCACCTCAAGCCCTGTCCAGCTGGTTGGAACCTATCCCAAGCATGATAGGCTAGTCATTGCTTGGGACTAAAATGTATCCAGCATTGTGTCCTAACCAATGTAAATGACCTTGCTTTGCAAGGGGAAATAATAGAAGGCATGCTCTTTCTGCCCCTTGATTCCATTGAAGGAAATACCTAACATGAAGAGACTCCCATACAAACAGTTGTGCTGAATGTGTGAAGGAAGATACTGTATGTTGGAAGTACACCCGACACACCCTGTCTCTTACCTACTCATCTTATACTTTTGAAGCTCTGTTCTAAATGCTTAGGGTAAAAATATAACTAAGACCCAGACATTATTCAGGCTGAAGATAGAGACAGATAAATAGATACTTCAAGTACAGCCAAGTTAAAGTAAATGGTTAGGGGGCCGGCCCCGTGGCGTAGTGGTTAAGTGCGTGTGCTCCACTGCTGGTGGCCTGGGTTCGGATCCTGGGTGCGCACCGTGGCACCGCTTCTCAGGCCATGCTGTGGCGGCGTCCCATATAAAGTGGAGGAAGATAGGCACAGATGTTAGCCAAGGGCCATTCTTCCTCAGCAAAAAGAGGAGGATTGGCATGCATGTTAACTCAGGGCTGATCTTCCTCATACACAAAAAAATAAAAAATAAAAAATAAAGAAGATTAAAAATAAAAACGGTTTTTTCATCAGCAATGAATGGCTTATTTGCTCTCTTGGTCTTCATAGCAATCGGTCAAAGTTGAATCTCAAAAAAACCTTCAGGGACACATTAAGCTGAGATATCACTACAGGTGGACAGGTTGTCACCGCTCCATGATATAAGGAGCACCATCAGTCTGATATACTCATCCTGTTATATAGTTAACCCAGTTGGCTCCTCTTCTGGGAAGCCTATCCTGATTTCCACTCACCAGGAGCATTGCTCGTGGTATGAAGAGGCAAGGTTACTCTGGAAATACTTGTGCATTAGATTCAAATTTCATAGGTCACAATCTAGAGTGTACAAGAAATGAAAGAAAGATTATGTGTCTGTTACTTAGCTCTCAAGCCCCCATTCTTCTCAATAGGGTAGACCTTGATCTTGCCAATTCAAGGAAGTCAGGTAGAATCTAAGTTTTGGTGGCTGGGCCTTGTGGTTGTTGGGGAGTGGTAAGGAAAGCTGCAGGTCCATGGACATTCTCTCTTGGCACTGGAGGAGGGGACACCTCTCCCCAGTGTCATTGTATGTTGGTTGGGTCCTATGCCCACTGTGTTCAGGCCATAGACCAAGCCTGAATATAAAAGAGTCAGGAGCCTTGACCTCATGAAGACACAAGGGAGAGAGATACTACACAAAATGCCACACAAATAAGTATTGAGTTATAAATCAGGATACACACTATGAATTAACATAGTGTGGGCATTGTTGACCCTTATTCTTCCTTAAACCCTCTCCTCTTTTGAAAGATATGAAGACAACAGAGTCAACAGGACGTGATGTATTGGAAGTATGTGACCAAGGGCATGCCAGGGTTTGTTTCCTCACCTGTTCCTGAGGAAAATTGACTAGAATAGACTGAAGAGGACCTTATAACAACCACAAGACCCTTTCACTGCCTGACTAACTCAGCCTCTGTGTCCCTCAATGGTTTTCTAAACCCTCCCTCCTCCTCCTTTATTTTCCTTCTAGTCCTCTAGGTTCCCCCAGGACCCCTAGCCCAGTCAGAAACCAAGTGTCCTGTGGGCAAGATGGAGAGCAATGATGAAATAGGATAGACCTGAGAGAAGACAAGCACTCATTTAGGCCCATAGCTCTAAATTCTAAATTTGTTTCTCAACTGGGAATGCATAGAAAGGGGCACTCCACACACACACAAACACTCAGACACAGGCACACAGAGAGGAAGTTCTAACCTCAGGCAATGAGAGCTAATATTTATTGTTCTGAGTACTTGGCCTGCATGAACTGATTCAATCCACCCAACAATCCTATGAGACAGGTATTATTATGATCCCTACTTTACAGATGAGCAAACTGAGGCACATAAGTGTTAAGTGACAATCCAAGCTCTCATCACTAATTCCTAGCAGAGCTGGGATTAAAAGTTAGATCCTCTAGCTTCAGATCCCAAGGTCTTAACTTTAACCAGGCTCAACCTTGCCCAAGGCCACACAGAATTAGTCAGGGAACTAGCACTAGATCCCTGTCTTTCTCAAAGGGTAGTGACCAGTGCTCTGCCCCAACACAGAAGAGATGAGGCCCCCTAGCAAGCCCAGTGATGAGGGCTGGGTTGACACAAGTGGATGTCCTTTCTGACCCACACAAATCGCACCATGCAGAAAGCCCCTTGTCTTGAAGTAGAAGCACTTCCATAGACTTTACAGGAAAGGTAACAGGAGAAGGACTTCCTGGTGGCTGTTCACTTTCCACTCCATCTCAGAGTGTCTCCTTCCTAATAAACCAACCACTAACATCTCTACCACACTATGAAGTTTATAAAGTTCTGTCACATCTCTTTTAATTGATCCTCAGGACAACCCAATGAGATAAGCAGTGTTGGGATTGTTTTAATTCCCACTTTACAGATGTGGAACGGAAGGGCAGGGTGGGGAAGAGTCTTGCCCAAGCAATTAAACCTTGAATCCAAGGTATGGAGCAGATCTTATGATTCTAAATTGTGCTAGTGGCATGCTTGTTTGAATTCCAAGGGTCCTTCTGAAATAACTTGGCAGGTTGCATCAGCCTCACATGGAATAAATGTTTCCTTCCACACCTCCCAGAACACTTCCATTGTAGTTGCAAAAATGCTACAGAGCTAGTTGTGACCAGAAAAATGACATACACATCCTTCGACCCGTTACTAAATCATGTATTTGCTGATCTCATGGTGAGAGCAGAGAAAAGATGTTGTAATAGTTCCTACATATCGCAATCAGAATCATGTGGGTTTCCGGGAAAGCAGATAATAAAGGTGAGGAACCAGGTGATGAGTGAAAATGGAATCAGAGAATGGAAGGGAAATTTCAAAAGGCCTCGTGGGAGGGAATTAATGAAACAAAAAGTATAAGAGATGGAAACTATGAGTGTCACAGGGTATGTTGTAAAAGGGGGCAAAGCTTTGGTGGTCTCTCCTAATTGTTGCAGTAACCTCCTAACATTTTTGGCCTGAACCTTGGCTGGCCTCATCCAGTGAATCTTCTATTCAACCACCAGGCAGAGCCTGGTAAACAGGGATCTTGTAACAGTCCTCCATTGCTCAAATCCCTCCAACCGCTCCCATCATCCCCAGGATAAAATCCAAACACCTCAGGGTAGGAATGCAGGAGTCTTGTTCATCTGGCTGTGGCTGGCTTTTTCAGTCTTGTCTGGTTCACTTCCCCATGTGGACAGGATGTTCTAAGCAAATGGTATGATTTGCAACTACACAGGATCCCCTAATGTGACATACCTGTGCCTCTCTGTGTCTGCAGGGGCTGTTCTTCTGCCTGAAAAGGGCCCAACACATTTTCCACTTGGTAAATTCCCAGGCAACCTCCAAGAGTCAACCCGGGCATCATGTCCTCCAACAACACTTGTCCACCGCCTCAAGAGGTAGCTGGTGGGAAATATCCCACTTCTTCACATTCACAGTTCCTATGGAGAAACACACAGTGGCTCTCAGCCCTGGATGCTTGTTACGAGCCGTGTGCATGGGGACCTTTTAAAACTACAGATGCCTGGGCCACCAGAACATCTGAAGGTAGAAGGAATGTATCAGCATTAAAAAAACAAAACAACATCAAAATTATAAACATTCTCTTCCAAGCCGTGGTAAAATGCAGATGATAATCGCTGATGCAGATGTGATACACATTGTGTGGATTTTCTCCTTGAGAACAGGAAGTTTGTCTTATTGATTCTGAGCCCTTGGTCCAGCACACTGGTATATCAGAGACTCTATGTAAATGTTTGTTAAATAAATGAAAGACTGATTGAATTAATAAAATAAACGAAGTTTAATGAGAGACAAGAAGATAGCAAGGAATAACCTGGAAATCCCAAATATGAAACAGTACAAGCCAGACAGTGAACATCTAAGCTGGTAACTAATTAGTAAGCTACTAACCAAGGAGATAAATTTGGGAAATGGTCAAATCATGAGAACAATGACCAAGAATGATCTGACTGATCACGTGAAGCAGCCGACCAAGTCATGCCCAAATAAATGCAAACACCACTTAGGGAAGCTGGTTTATTTAACGGGGTTGTTTGCTCCAGAGATGGGAAAAACAAAGCAGTTTCCAACATAAAACAAATGTATCATCACTGTGATTTGAGAGTCTCTGGAGACATCTGTTGTCACTGTTCCTCACTGGACCATTCTCAAAGCAGAGACTTGTAGAGAAGGTGGGGGACATGGTTGGTTCCAATCCTGACCACACATCAAAGAGAAGCCAGCAGTGCACAAGCCTCATTAGGAGGCAACTGATTCTACAGGCCACGCATCTGTTTTCATGAAATATTGATAATTTTAATTCCATCATACCAAATATGAGATACTCTACCAACAAAATATATCATTATGACATTAGGCTTAGGAGTATAAAGTTATATCCACAATACACATCTGTGAGGAAAAAGGCATAGTCAGCCACTTCTCAGTTGTTCAATTAATATTCACTTGCTGCTTGTGCATTCACTTTGTCAAATGCAAGCACTTACTAGAAGTTACCTAGTAGCACATACCGGTAATTATTTTTTAACTTGTGGGATGAAGACCTAAACTCAAAGTTATCAGACCTATTAACTTAATTGTTGCTAAGAATTGTGAAAAACATTAGTTGAAATATTAGAAACAATAGGCTAGTTACTAGGAAAACATAATTGACCAAAACCACCCCAAAAGAAATAGAAAGCTAAGTAGTCCAAAAACTCCTAAAAATATTAAGCAGAAGTCAAAAATATTCCCACAAGGAAAACATCATGTCCAATGAGTTTTACAGTAAACATCAAGGAACAGATAGATCTTAGCTTGGTTTCCCAAGAAAGAAAAGCCTGAGACCCAGGCTTTATGGCACTATTTTATTAGGGAATATGATCCTGGGCGAGCAAGAGTGAAGGAAAATGGGAACGAAACATGGAAGGAATGATAACCTACACGAGGGGGCTTTACCAAACTGGCCAACATTTGATATCAAAAGCAATTAATTCTTCGATCAACAGAGACCATCTGGGGCCGGGCCCACGGCATAGGGGTTTGGTTCGGCATGTTCTGCTTCAGCAGCCCAGGTTTGCTGGTTTGGATCCCAGGCGTGGACCTGTACCACTTGTCAGCCATGCTGAGGCAGTGACTCATACATAAAGTGGAGGAAGATTGGCATAGATGTTAGCTCAGGGCTAATCTTCCTCAGAAAAGAAAGAGAGACCATCTTCTGAGATGCCAAATGGCCACTACATCTCAGTCTATCCATCCAATAGAAGGAAGGGGGAAGAACATACCCACTGTCTCATTGGTCAATATTCTTCCCGTGGAGCATTAACTTTCCAAAACTTTTGTGTTAAGATGGTTTGGTAGGTTAGGAGGCACTGTCAGATTAGACCTACACAAATTCAGTTGAAATCCACAGAAAGGTGGTCCCTGCAGTGGTGGCTGAAACTGAACAAAGGGTCAAGACTAGGATAGATAAATTAGTTATTAATGGTATCATATTACAAATTATCCACAAACGTAACCACTTAAGACAACAAGCACTTATTATGTCACAGTTTCTTGCTTTAGGAATCCAGGTGTGGCTTAGCTGGGTACCTCTGGCTCAAGCTCTCTCATGAGGTGGCAGTCCTACTGTCCAGCTGGGATACAGTTTCATCCAAAGTTGTGACTGGGGTAGGATCCACCTTCAAGCCCACTTGCGTGGTTATTGGCAGGATTCAGTTCCTCATATGCCTGTAGACTCAGTTCCTCACTGGCTGTTAGCCAGGGCCTACCTCAGTTCTCCTTCCACCTGGGCCTCTCCATAGGGCAGCTCACAACATGGCAGCTGGCTTCCCTCCAAGGGAGTGAGTGAAAGAGGGTGCCCAAGATGGAAACCACAGTCTTTTTATAGCCTAATATCAGACATGGCATCCCATCTCTTCTGCCATATTCTATTCATTCGAAGCACCTGATCCAACCCACACCTAGGAGAGGGCATTACAGAAGTCATAACACTAGGAAGCAGGGACCATTGATGGCCATCTTAGAGGCTGTGACCACAGAGAGTAAGTCAAGAGACACTGAAGTGTCACATAAAATCAATCCAGAGAATTGAAAAAGAACGCATAACGCCAAGCTCAATCTATGAGGGCGTATCAGCTTGATCCAAATCAGACAAAAATATGACAAGAAAGGAAAATTGCATGCCTGCTCACTCAAGAGCTTCAACACAAAAAATCTATACAAAATAGTAGAAAACCAAATGCACCAGTGATGATACACCATGGCCAAGTTGCATTTGATCCTGGAACTTAAGGATTGTTAAGAAAGAAAAAGTATAAATATCAGTTATTACATTAACTGATTTTTTTCAACCAAAAAAGTCATATCATCTCAATAGTTTCATAAAAAACATTTGATAATATTTAACTCCCAATTAGGATATTAAAAATTTAAAATTCTAATTGTAGGGAATTTCTTTAATTTGACTGAAGTATCAAACAAAAAAACATAAGAAAACATCAATCTTCATAGTATACAGGCATTATCCTCTTATACTTTCATTTTAATGTTTTACCATGTGCACATACAGTCTTTTTAAAATAGTAACATTGTTAAATAAAGAAAATCCCATCAGTTAACTTAACTTTTGCTATAAATGGGAACACTGTCATTACTTGTTTTTGACAGGTATCCATCTTGTGGGTCCCAAGGTGAATGGTTCAAAAATCACTGAAAAAATTAAATATTTTTTCTCCTTTGTGAGGCTGCTTGAACTGATCCAGCAAGAAGCGGGGAGGAAAGAAGAGGGCCAGTGGTTCATTCAGCCGAGATCACCTAGTTTCTCAAAGTGGCATCCTTTTTTTTTTTTTTTTCCAGTCCATAAATATTATTTATTATTTTTTTTTAATTTTTTGTTTATTGCAGTAACATTGGTTTATAACATTGTAAAAATTTCAGGTGTACATCATTGTACTTCTATTTCTGCATGGACTACTCAAAGTGGCATTCTTGACCACTACTTAGAACATCACTCCTGTGATAATCAGATGGATGTAATGAACTATCTCCCCAGAAAATAAATAAATACTCGTCATTTTTCTGTGCAGTTCCAAGGAGTTTACAAGGAGACATGTCATCATGGAGCATCCCAAGCCCAGTGACTTTTCCAGGGGCTCAGCTCAGTAGAGTTCATCCCACTCTTGAACTTCAGCACAAGATGCACTATTCCACAACAAGTCACACGGAGATCCCCAGGGCCATGGGACCCTCTCTATCAGTCTGAATTTGGCCTTCACTGTCCCAGTGAACCATGGGGGCAAAGTGTGAATGAGACTGTCACAGAAGGCACTCACGCAGGGGACCCAGGTACAGTGTTGTACTGTGAGCAGACACCTTCAAAGGCATTAGGAGCCTGGGGAAGGCAGAGATAAGTGGGATCTGCAGCCACATGGGGATGGTGAGAGAGCTTCCCAGAGACAGTGACACTAGCTTGCACACCATGGACAGAGGAGTGTTTGGCCAGAAGACAAGGAGAGATGGTGTTTCCGGCTGTTATTGTAGCCCAGCTTACAGTCATTATCACTGTTGAGTATGTTTGTCATCTCCTGGTTGCAAAGCACGGTGTCTGTCAATAAAAGTTGAGCCAACTTTTATTACTGCTAATAGGAAGCAATCAGATCACAGGCCAAGTTAGGGATCCTCTGCTTCTAAGGCCAAGGCTTGGCCACGGACCGGTCAGCAGGAGGCTGGAGACTGTGCAGGGCCACTGGAACAAGTCACTGGGATTGGAAGGCACCAGAGTGGCCTGTCTTGTAATTGTTATGGTACATTTATGGGATTTAAAAAAATTTACTGATGTAAAATTCACAGAACATACAATTAACCCTTTTATAGTAAACATTGCAGTGTCATTTGGTACATTCACAATGTTGTGGAACCACCACCTCTATCTAGTTCCAAAGAATTTCCATCCCACCAAATAAGACCTCATGCCCATTAAGTAGTTTCTCCCTTCCCTCTCCCTTCCTTCTAAGAAGATAGAAGACATTCTATCTTCTTGGATTTACCCATTCTAGATGTTTCGTATAAATGGAACCATGTAATATGTGGCCTATGTGTCTGGATTCTTTCATTTAGGATAATGTTTTCCAGGTTCATCCCTGTTGGAGCACGTGTCAGTACTTCATTCCTCTCATGGCTGAATAATATTCTATTGTATGGATGTACCACAATTTCTTTATCCATTCATCTGCTGATTTGCATGATTTCCACTTTTTGACTACTATGATTGGTGCTGTTATGAACGTGCTGTACATGTATTTGTTTTTTGAAACTGTTTTCACTTCTCTTAGGTATATACCTGGCAGTGGAATTGCTGGGTGATATGGTAATTCCATGCTTAACTTTTTGAGGAAATGCCAAGCTGTTTACCACAGTGGCTACACCATTTTACATTCCCACCAGCAATATCCAAGGGTTCCAATTTCTCCACATATTCACCAACACATATGATTTTCCTTTTGTTGTTGTTGTTACTAGCCATCATAGTGGTTGAAAGGTAGTAAAACTTCTGGGATTTTGACTTTGTGCAACCACAATGAGTAAGAGTTTGAGAGAACATGTCAGAGCTAGAGGGGTACAAGGAGAAGGTACGGTTAGGAACCTGGCCCAGGTGGTCCCTGTGCTCTCCATAGTCTCCAAGTACATCTGTGTTTGTTATGTAAACAGAAGGCAGGTAGGCATCCACAGAGTGTGACTGATATGCAGGCCCTGTGTGTGTTCTATAAACACTCTCAGCCTCCGCTGCCTAATCTATAAAACGAGAGTTAATAATTATGTCTTTCCTTCCAAAAGAGGCCCAGACCAGACCCTGGACCAGGACCCGCAGGGGCTTGGGGCTCATATCTGCAAGTCTGGCACCTGGTGGCTCTGACTGAAGAGAACATGTGATATTGCCCAGCCAGATACCTGACCCTCGGCAGGCCGTCTGGAAATATTCACCCAATATGAACACATGAACTGTTCAACTAGTGGCTGAGGGAGGACAAAAGTTATAAAGTAACCACAAATTGTGTAATGTATTCTTTTATAGCGAGAATGGGAGATGTGAGGTCAAGTTTTAGTTGAAAAAGTGATTAAAATCTTGGGATTTGCTGAGTGTGGACTGTTTACCTTTTTTCTTCTTACTGATTGTGTTTACAGGGCTCTCTTTACCACTTGATATATGAAGAGCCACTGAGCTCACAAATGTTCAGAGACTTAATTTCCTGGATTCTAATTGTACTGGTGGTGCATGTCCAGCTGTGTGAGCACAGGGCCCTGAGCAGGGCCACCCCACCCTCGGCCACCTTTCCCAACCCCTGTAGGATCTTAAAGACCAGCTTGGTTGAAATCCCTCCCACTCTCCTCATCCTCACCTGGGGCATAATCTGTTTCTAAACAGTTCCCAAGTTGAGTACTTGATAGGCAAGGAAAAGGCTAATCTCAAAGGAACTATAAAAAGGAATAGGGAGAACTCATTCCCACCTGACAGAGGCAGTGTGTTTATAAAATTCAGTCAGAACCTCCAGGCAGAGCCAGGACTAGAGCAAGAAGAGTGAGGCATTCCACTTGAGCATAAAATTATCAAAAATATCAGTAATCATGACAAATTACACTCCAGCCAATATTTTTAAGAATCAACATCAATGCAAAAAAAAAAATTATGAAGGACAAAATATCAAAATTTTAGATAAAGACAGGATCAGTAGGTTAATTTTACTATACACTAGGATTTTATCTAGTTAATAACATGCATGCTGCAGTGTTTAGGGATGAAGGGTTCTCATTCTGAAACTTACCTCATAATCAGCCAAAAAGTAAAATGGGTGATGGGTGAATAGAGATGTGGATAGATACGTTTAAAGCAAATAAAGCAAAGTGTTAATTCTTCAGTCTAGGAGGTGGGTACAGGGGTGTTACTAAACAACTTTCACCATCTTTTTGTTCAAATTATCTGTATTTAAAAATTGTCATTACAAAATTTTGGGAAGTGTTAACTAGCAATATATATTTTTTTTTAATTTTTTGTTTATTGCAGTAACATTGGTTTATAACAATGTAAAAATTTCAGGTGTACATCATTATATTTCTATTTCTGCATAGATTACATCATGTTCACCACCAAAATACTAATTACAACCCATCACCACACACATACCGAATTATCCCTTTCACCCTCCTCCCTCCCCGCTTCCCCTCTGGTAACCACCAATCCAATCTCAGAACACAAATATCTTTCAAACTTACACCATCTCTTCACTCCCCACTCCCCCTGCCATAGTCAGACACTCATCATCTCTGACCTAGACAATAACCACAGCCTCCTGGCTGACCTCCTTTCACAGCGTCACCTTTGCACATCTAATCAAGGCACTCCAAAATTTGATACCACCTACACTCCAGTGCTGCCTTTGCTTTCTACAGGTGGCAGGTGACCACGCCCAGCTGTGTTCCCAGTGCACCTCCTCAGACCACGTGCTGCATCAGACTGGAGTCTTTGCAGGTCCCTGCACACCCCGTGCTCCACACCTTTGCCCAAGTTGCTCCGCCTGCCTTATTCTCTCCCGAATGGCTCCTCATCTATAAGATTCCTTCAGAAACTTAAACCTGGTGGATCGAACACAGGCCTTTACTTCTGAAGCTGCCTGTAGCCCCAGTAAAATGCACTAAAGGGCTTTCTTAAAAGGCTCAAATTGGGCCAACCTCATGGCATCGTGGTTAGGTTTTCACACTCTGCTCCAGCGGCCCTGGGTTCACATGTTTGGATCCAGGGCACGGACCTATGCATGGCTTATCAAGCCATGCTATGGCAGGCATCCCACGTATAAAGTAAAGGAAGATGGGCACAGATGTTAGACCGGGGCCAATCTTCCTCAGCAAAAAGAGGAAGATTGGCCACAGATGTCAGCTCATGGCCAAGTTCCCTCACCAGAAAAAAAGAAAAAAAAAGGCACAAATCAACAGAGACAATGACAACCAGCAAGAAGACAAGAGTCACCAAACATTTGAACCTAGCAAGCAGATGAAGCCAAAAGTCATCATAAGCTCTTCATGCCAGACACCGTTCTAAGCTCTCTCCTTAGTCCTCAGAATAACCTTGTGCAGTAGGTACCTGTATTATCACCCTCCTTTTACAGGCACAAAGAGGTTAAGTTACTTCGGCAAGATCATACAGCCACAGAGCCAGGATGTAAGGCCAGATGGCTTGGCCACAGAGTCTATTCTTTTGACCACTGTGTGACTGCCATGAAGACATAGCAGAGCACAGAAAGCTGAAGCTAAGGCTACAGCACTGGGGAGACCAGAAGCAAGAAGAACCAGGTGGCTAACACCCAGAAGGTCTCAGAAACTGAATTAACAAGTTACATCTGAAATCAGAAGGTGTAGTGACACTGAAAGCAGAGGATTGTATAAGGTCTGTATTAAAAAAGTTACACTTCCAGATTCCCCCCTTTGCTGGGTTGAATAGTCTTCCCCCCAAAATTCATGTCCATCAGCAACCTCAGAATGTGGCCCTATTTGGAAATAGAGTCTTTGCAGATGAAATTAGTTAAGTTAAAATGAGGTCATACTGGAGTGTGTGGACCTTAATTCAATGAGTGGTGTCATTATAAGAGACACACAGAGAGAAGGTAGCTGTGTGAAGATGGAGGCAGAGATTGGAGTGATGCTGACACAAGCCAAGGAACACCAAGGATTGTTGTTAACCACCAGAAGCTAGGGAGAGGCATGGAGCATATTCTCCCCAGAAACTCAATAGGAACCAATCTGCAAAATCTTGATCTAGGACATTTGGCCTCCAGACCAGTGAGGTAATAAATTTATGTTGTTTTAAGCCACCATGCTTGTGGTGTTTTATTATATTACTGCCACATTGTCTACTCTGAAGAAGACTGAGGGACACTTATTTGAACATGTTGAACTGGAGAGACTTAACTTGTGCACCCCTGGTAGAGAGGAGGACAGGATGCTGGATTGAACGCAGGAGAAATGATGAGATTTCTACCACCCTCTGCCACCTGGCCAGCAGGCCAGTCTTCCACCTCCTTGGGAGAAGACCAGTGAATTCCTCCTTGGGAAGGTGCACAACCCAAAATATCAACAGATCCTGATATTTAGGAGAGTTCCAGCTATATGCCATCACAAAAATTCTCCGCTGACAATACCACACACTCTCAAATACAAGCAGGCAGGCAAGGACGGGCCAGCATTCAAGGGAAAGACCAAAACAAGCAGAGAAAGGAACTCAAAGGAACTGAAGCAATGTGTGAGGAGAAAGGGAGCTTTGAAAACAGTGATAGCACCCTGAGAGTTGTGTTCACTTGCAATAAGAGCAGAAAGCAAAAAGGAATTCTTGGGAAAAAATATAGATAGGTAACATTCTGTATAAAAGTGAAAAGGTGAAAATAGGGAATTCGACGGAAAGAAAAAATTAAAAAGAGATGGAAAACGTAACAGAAAAGATTAGTGAACTAGAGAATCATTCCAGGAGTTCCATCATCTGACCGATAGTGGTTTCAGAATGGAGAACAGGAAGAACAAGAGAAATAGTTCAAGAAAATTTCCCAGAATTGAAGGCCAATGCACTGCACTATCCATTATGGTAGCCCCTAGCTATATGTGGTTAGGTAAATTTAAGTATAAATTAATTAAAATTAGATAAAATCAGAAATACACTTCCTCTATCACACCAACTGTAATTCAAGTGCTCAATAGTCTTGTGCCACTGGAAACCATCATACTAGACAAGGCAAACATAGAGCATTTGCCTCATCACGGGAAAGTCAATTGGACAGCTCTGGCCTAGAGTAATGGATGAAAGCAGATCCACCAAAGAACATAATCATAGAATTTCAGAACACCAGGGACAAAGAAGAAACCAAATACTTCCACAAAAGTGGAGGGGTAAGAAATCAGAAGGGAATTAAACTTCTCAACAACAATACTAGAAGCAAGACTCTGTGTCTTCAAATTCAGAGGGAAAATTAGAACCTGCCTAGAATCCTGTGCCCAAACCATCAAAGTATGAAGGGAGAACACAAAATTATTCAGACATGCAAGTTGTTAGGAAAAAAATTATTCCTTTGCACCATTCCTCTGAAAGCTACAAGAAGATATTCTCTAACAAAACAAGGGAGAAAACCAACAAAAAAATGTTGTGGGATCCAGCAACAGGCAATTCAGCACAACAGAAAGCCAAGGGGAATGCTCAGCCCAAACACCCTGCAGAGGCCACCAGAACAAGCATCCTGGACCAAAGGAAGGAGAAAGCTTCAGGATGGCTTGGACTTGCAGAGAGCAGAGTTATACTTCTGGTGAAAAACGGATGATGGGGTGTAGAAAACTCATCAAATTACACGAAGGAATTCTTGATTCCAAGGATAATGAAAAATTGTCATGAATAAAAACAGAAGCAAAGAACTGTGCGTGGCTCAAAATGAGTAATTAATACTTAAGTCATACTCATGAGGACACCAAATGGGAATCAAATTCCTATCCCTGTTTTGAGAAGGTGGGAAGTGGGTAAGAGGCAAGGAGGATATCAGGAACCCAAACTCTCATCATCTAGAGTAATAAAGAAACAGTAGCATAAGCTTGTAATTTAATGACACAGCAATAATCATCAGAAGAAACTACTAAACAGTTTGAAAATGGGTTCTGGAGGGAAAAATCAGAGTGGGGATCAGATAGGGCAAGGTGCTGCTAGTTTGCTATACCCCTGTAAGCTTGTCTCTCATGATAAAGTACATCCATAAATACAATTTATTTAAATATTTTTTTAAAGGCTCAAGCAGCTATCACCTCCTTCCAACCCCCTTTGTGGACATGTCCTCCTTCTCTGTGCTCTCAAAGGACCTGGGCTGACCTCCTGCCATCTTGCATTGGTCTGTTCATGGGTCTGATGTTTCCCCACTAAAGTGAGGTGTCTCATGCTTGACCCAGAGTGGGGCTCAGGAAATGTCTGTGGATCTAAAAGAAGTCCAGACAAGAACCCTCTTGCTGACCTCCCAAGGGTGATTGAGGTTCAGATGCACCTCCTGATAGCAGGTGCTGGGAAATCCTCAAATGACATAAAGATGACTAGCACCACTGTGAGTTCACCGGTGTTTCCAGCACAAGCTTCACAAACAGCTATTAGATGCTTTTACTGAGGGCCTATTACGTGCTCAGCAGCATGCTCCTTTGGGCATTAACTACTTGGTGTTTCTCCCCTGTTCCTCAGTGAGACAAGCACATATCAGTGGGCATAGAGCATCCCCAGTCCCTGAAGCACAGAGCCCTCTGCATGGAAACTGTCTGCAGGGTTATGTGAGGGCACCAAAGTATCTACTCCAGTATGTGCATAAATGAATATTACTTTTCCTTTCCTTTCCTCCTTTTGGCCTGGAGCAGACACCCCAACAGTTCTCAGGAGAATGAAATTCATAGATAATGGATTGAAACTCTTGAGAGAAGTAAAATTGTTTTTATTTCACCACCACGGAGCACCATGCATGACAAGGGAGCTTAAGAAGACTTGCTTATCCAACTGGATGACAGTAAGGGTCTTTCTATACTCAGCCTTACCTCCCTGCCTGCCAACTGTTGATGCTTCCCTCACCTCCTATTCCAGAGCCTTCTTCAAGCCAAACCCAGGGCCTGCAGTTCTCACTTTAGAGCCCAGCACAGTCCTGGAAGGCAAAGTCAATACAGAGAGACAACACACAGAATTACTGGGTTGGAACAGAGGATATGAATAGAGCAATGAAAGATGGAGCAGAAAGAAACAGGGCAGCAGCTTGAGGAGCACTCCAAGATCAGCCAAAGTGTCGAGGCTGACATTCTGAATCAGCTCTTTTCAAATAACAGCCACCAGTGGAGGTGGAAAACCGATGTGAGAAGAGGATAATGCTAAGTGGACAAGGGCAGGCCTCCCTTCAAACTCACCCAGAACATCTTTTTAAGCATTCCTTCTAAGACTGTGATCAAGGGCCACAGAGGGTCTCTGAGTCACAGAGTGACCTGTGGACAAGGGCATTGGAGAAGGAAGGGATTGGAAAGCAGGAAACAGCCAGATCACAACAGACATGAGATTATGGAGGAAATGAAAGGACAATTGGACCAATCTTGTTGGGAGGAAATCATCGAGGGAGTCCCAACCCCAGGGTAGCACTCCAATCTGTCATTCACTCACTTGACCATAGGCAAGACCCCTCTACTCTCAATTGCCAATCTGTCACATAAGGAGGTTGTACTCCCTGTTCTCCACACGCAGGTACTAGGATTCCATGAGTTAAGTTCAAACTTCCAAGATTCCAGTTCTGGAAGACAGAGACAGAAGGCAGGGGTGGTGGCTGAGGTCAATAGGCAGATGGAATGTGTTGCAACACAAATCATTCACCAGTGATGACACATATCTGATGTTTTCCTATGGGAGTGCCATGCTGGCATAATCCTCGTTGAATATTAAACAAGGGCCTCAACTAGGCACATGAACCTTAGGAAGTTCAGTTATAGTCGGAATAGTTCAGACAGGTTCAGAATATGAATTTGCTCACCTCAGGAACACGCTAGTATGGGACAACTCTAGTACTTGCCACTAAAAGGCCAGATTTCTTTGACAGTTTCAGCTCTGGAAGAATATAACCATTGAAGTAGAACCTAAAAGGCAGTGACTTGCGTGCCCAGAATTTATAATCACCAAAAAAGGCCCTTTGAATGTTTAATGAAACATAATAGGTTCATACCCATTAAATTATCTGAGAGATTTTCATCAATAAAACCCAATGAAGGGGAAGTTACTTTAGCAATGACAGAAGCCAGAATTTTTCAAATGTCTCTCAGAAAGCAGGCAGGGACTCTGTACTATCCCCATAGGACTCTGGTAGGCTGGGAGAAATGGATTCTCCTTTATTTTTCCTGCCCAGTAAGTCAAAAACATATAAAAATATACAGTTCACCAGTAAAGGTAAATATATGGACATACAAAGTAAAAATCTGTATGATAGTAACTTCAGTTTGTATATCCATCTTTTTGGTTATAGGATTTAAAAGAAAAAAGCATAAAAATAACTACAAATCTCTATTAATAGGTACATGCTATATCAGTATATAATTTCTGACATGAATAACATAAAGGGATGTGCAGAGTGTAAAAGATTAGACTTTTTGTGGGATTGAAATTGTTGTAAAGAAGATTGTTATAAATTTAGGATGTCATATACAATCCCCATGTAACCACAAAGAGACTCTGTACAATATACAAAATAGGAAATGAGAAGGGAATCAAAACATGTCACAACAAAACATCCACCAAACTCAAAGGAAGGCAGCAAGGGAGGAACTGAGGGGAAAACAGCTATGACATACAGAAGACATTAAAATGGTAATAGCAAGCCTTTCCTTATCAGTAATTGCTTTAAATATACACATAAATACAAATGGATTAAATTACCCCATCAATGTCACAGATTGTAACATAAGGTAAAACAAAGAGAATCCAACTGTAAAAATTGGATTTACAATAAATTGGATTTATTGGAGCCAAACTGAGTATTGGCTCTATAAAGATTCACTTTAGATCTAACACAACCAATAGGTTAAAAGTGAAAGGATGGAAAAAAATATTCTGTGCAAACGAAATCCAAAAGGGAACAGGGTTGGCTGTACTAATATCAGACAAAATAGACTTTAGTTCACTCCTCATTCCCCCTGCCCTAGTCAGACCCTCATCGTCTCTGACGTAGACAATAACCACAGCTTCCTGGCTGATCTCCTGTCCGAGGGCAACCTTTGCACATCTGATCAGGGTGCTCCCAGGTTAGACTCACCCCATGGTCAGGTGCTGCCTGTGCCTTGTCTGGTGAGAGGTGACCACTCCAGCTGAGTTCCCAGTCCCCATCCTCAACCTCATGCTGCCTCAGCCTGGAGTCTTTGCAGGTCCCTGCACATTTCATGCTACCTCACATGTCAGCACCTTTGCTCAGGATGCTCTGCCTGCCTTATTCGCTCCTGAATGCCCCCTCAACTTTACAGTTCCTCTCAGAAAGTTAAACATGTTTTGTCAAACACACCCATTTAGTTCTAAAGCCTCCTGAAGCCCTAGTACAATGTACTAAAGGGCTTTCTTAAAAGGTATAAATCCAGAGGGTCAAAGACAACAATAGAGGAGACAAACGCCACCATAACTTTAAACCCAGTGAGTAGATACAGCCATAATTCATCACAAGCTCTTCATGCCAGACACCTTTCAAAGCACTCTCCTTAGTCCTCACAAAACCGTATGTAGTAGGTACTCTTATTATCACCCCCTTTTCACAGGCATAGGGAGGTTAAGTCAGTAGAGCAAGATCACGCAAACACAGAGCCAGGATATAAATCCAAGAGTTCTGGCCCCAAGATGTATGCCTGTGACCACTGTTAGTCTGCCATGAAAGCTCACTCAATTGGCAGAGCAGAGAAAGCTGAAGCTGAAGCCTGCAGCACTGCAGAGACCAGAAGCAAGAAGAACCAGGCTGCTGAAGCCCAGAAAGACTCAGAAACTGAGTGCACCATGGACCTGTAAAATAAGAAAGTGTAAGTCAGGCTGAAAACAGAACTTTGTTGAAATTCTGTACAGTAAGTAAACTTCCAGATTCCCTCCTGTACTGGGATGAATAGAGTCCCCCCAAAATTCACATCCACTAACAACCTCAGAATGAAGCCCTATTTGGAAAGAGGGTCTTTGCAGATGTAATTTGTTAAGATGTGGTCATATTGGAGTAATTGGGTCCTAATTCAATGACTGGTGTTCTCAGAAGAAGAAACACAGAGACACACACAGATGGAAGGCAGCTGTGTGAAGATAGAGGCAGAGATTGCAGTGACGCTGCCACAAGCCAAGGAACACCAAGGGTTGCTGCTAACCACCAGAAGCTTGGAACAGGCACAGAGCAGATTCTCCCTCACAGCCTAAAATAAGAACCCACTCCACTCACATCTTCATCTCAAACTTCTGGCCAGTGAGAGGACAAATTTTTCTTGTTTTAAGCCACCCAGTTTGTGGTACTTTGTTATGCTCATCTCATCTACCCTGCTGAGGACTGAGGGACTCTTCTCTGTACATGGTGAACTGGACAGATTCTGGACTTGAGGTCCTCTGGCACAGAGCAGGACAGGATTTTGGACTGAAGATGGAGAAAATGTAAGATTTCCATCACCCTCTGCCACCTGGCTGACAGGCCAGACTTCCACCTCCTGGGCAGAAGACTAGTGAATTCCTCTTTGGGAAGTTGCACAGCCCAAAAGATCTACAGATCCTGATATTTAAGGGGTCTCCAGCGACATGGTTCTACAATGAAGCCCACCAATTACAAACCCCACACAGCGTCAAATACAGGCAGACAGGCAACGACCAGTGGATCTTCAGAGGAAAGACAAAAAAAGGCAGAGAAAGAGCTCAAATGAATACAAGCAACCTGGGAGGAGGAGGAGAGCTTCAAAAACAGTCACTGCAGCCTGAGAGCTGTGCTCATGTGAATTCAGAGCACAAAGCAAAAAGGAACTCTTGGAAATAAAATATAGAATAAGTAACATTCTGTAGAAAATTGAAAATAGAAAATTCACTTGGAAAGTAAAACTAAGGGTATGAGATGGGAAAGGGAAGAGAATAGATAAGAGAATTAAGTGCCATTGCAAGAATTCCATCACCCGACTAACAGGGGTTTCCAAATAGAGAACAGAAAACATGAGAGAAATAGTTCAAGAAAATTTCCCAGAACTGAATGCCAATGCACCACACTGTCCAGTACGGTAGCCTTTAGCTAGATGTGGTTAGGTAAATTTAAGTATAAATTAATCAAAATTAGATAAAATCATAAGTGCAGTTCCTCTATCACACCAGCCATGTTTCAAGTGCTCAATAGTCTTATGTGGCTGGAGACCACCATTCTGGCCAACACAGACATAGAGCTTTGGCACCATCACAGGAAGGTCGATTGGACAGCTCTGGCCTAGAGTGATGGATGAAAGCAAATCCACCAAGGGTCATCATCATGGAATTTCATCACACCAGGGACAAAGAAGATCCCAAAACCTTTCAGAAAGGGGGTAGGGGGAGATGGGCAAGAAAGGGGAAGGGTGTTAAACTTCTCAACAGTAATACTTGAAGAAAGACTCTGTTTCTTCAATTTCAGAGAGACAATTTAAAGCCCGCCTAGAACTCTGTGCCCAAACTATCAATCAAGTATGAGGGCATAATAGAGAATTATTCAGACATGCAATTTCTTAAAAAATATATATATTACTTCTATACACCATTCCCCAGAAGTCTACAAGAGTTTGTTCTGCATCAAAACCAGGGAGAAAACCAAAAAAATAAGATGGTCACAGGATCCAGGAACAGGCAATTCTGTGCAGCAGAGAGGCGAGGAGAATGTCCAGGACAAGGCCCAGCAGAAGCCACCAGAGCAAGCAGCCTGGAGTAGAGCAAGAAGACAGCACTGGGAGGGCTTGAACTTGCAGAGAGCAGTTATGATTCTGCTGAAAACCGGATGAAGGAGCCTAGAAAATTCAACAAATTACAAGAAGGATTTCTTGATTCCAAGGAAAATGAAAAGTTGTCATGAGTAAAAATGTAAGCATAGAGCTGTGTGTGGCTCAACTGCAAATAATAAGTACTTAAATGATATTGATGCAGAGACCAAATAGGAATCCAATTCCCATCCCTGTTTTGGGAAGACAGGAAGTGGCTTTCAGGCAAGGAGAATATCAGAAAACTTCCAGAGTAATCAAGAAACAGTAGTGTTAGCATATCATTTAAAGACATGATCGTAAACACCAGAAGAAACTAGTAAACAGGTTGAAAGTAGATTCTGGAGGGAAAAATCAGAGTGGAGGTTGGGTAGGGCAAGGTGTCCCAGGTTTGCTATAAACTTTCTAGGACTGTTCAATGTTATAAAGCATGTATATCTATAAATTTGATTTTTTAAATAAATTTTAAAGACCTCAGATCAGATGTAACCTCCCTATCAGGTGTCCCAAACCCCTTTAGGGATAAGTGCTCCTTCTATGTGCTCCCAAAGCACCGGGGCTGACCTTCTACCATCTTGAATTGGTCTGTTCATGGGTCTGACTTTCCCCACCAAACTGAGGTGTCTCATGCCTGACCCAGAGTGGTGCTCAAAAAATGTCTGTGGATCTTAACAGAAGACTGGAAAAGAATCTCCCTGCTGACCATCCAAGGGTGATTGAGGTTCAGATGAACCTCGTGATAGCAGGTGTTGGGAAATCCCCAATTACATAAAGGGGAATGGTGCCAGTGTGATTCCAACGGTATTTCCAAAACATATTTCACAAGCAGCCATTAAATGTTTTGACTGAAGGCCTACTATGTGCTCGGCAGCAGCTCCTTTGGGTATTGAACACCTAGCTCTTCTGGCCTGTCTCTCAGTGAGCAAAGCACATGCCAGGGGGCACAGAGCATCCCCAGTCCCTGAAGCACAGCAAACCCTCCACATGGAAACTCTCTGCAGGGATTTGTGAGGGCACCAAACATCTACTCCGGTGCATGCAAAATTGAATGCTAGTTTTCCTTCCCCTTTCTCCTTTTTGGCTGAAGCAGATAACCTGAAAAGTTCTCAGGAGAATGAAGTTCATAGATAATGGATTGAAACTCTTGAGAGAAGTAAAGTTGTTTTTATTTCTCCACCTGCAACCTCCATGCCTGGCAAGAGAGGTTAGGAAGACTTGCTTATCCAACTGGATGACAACCAGGGTCTTTCTATGCTCAGCTTTCCCTCCTGGCCTGGCACCTGATGATGCTGACCTCATCTCCTGTTCCAGACCCTTCTTCAAGCCACTCTCAAGGCCTGCATCTCCCTCCATGGAGTCCAGCATAGTACTGGAAAACAAAGTTGATGCAGGGAGACAACACACAGAATTGCTGGGTTGGAACGGAGGACATGACTAGAGTGGAGAAAGATGGAATAGGAAGGAACAGGGCAGCAGCTTGAGTGAGAACTGCAAGATCAGCCAAAGGGGCAAGTCTGACCTTCTGAATCAGTTCTTTTCAAGCAGGGGCCATCTCCAGAGGGTGGAAAACAGATGACAGAAGACAAGGATGCCAGGTAAACAAAGCCCAGGCCTCCCTTCAGCTTCACACAGAACAGCTTTCTAAATTGAGGCTAAGAATTTCCTCTAAGACTCTGGACAAGGGCCACAGAGGGTGTCTGAGTCACAGAGTGACCTACTGAAGGGATCATTGGAGAAGGCGGAGAGTGGAAAGCAGGAAACAGCCAGATCAGACCAGACATGAGATTATGAGGAAATGAAAGGACATTTGGAACAGTCTTGGTGGGAGGAAGTCATCCCAGGATGCTTGACCCCAGGTCAAGACTCCAACATATCATTCACTCACTTGACTATGGGCAAGACCCTTCCACTCTCAAATCTCTGTCTTTCACATAAGGAGGTTTTACTCCATGTTCTCAGTGCCCAAGTACTAGGATTCCATGAGCTAAGTTCAAAACTTCCAAAGTTACAGACCTAGAAGACAAAGATAGAAGGGAAGGCTGGTGGCTTAGATCAGTAGCCAGATAGAATATGTTGCAACTCAAATCAAGTCATCAACCATGACACATATCTCATGTTTTCCTACAACACTGCCTCACTGGCATAATCCTTGTTGAATATTAAACGAGCTCAACTTGGCACATGAACCTTAGAAAGTTCAGGTCACAATCACAATAGTTCACACAAGTTGTGAATATGATCTCTGCTCATCCCAGAAACACACTATTATGAGGCACTATTTAGTGCCTGCCACTAAAAGTCAAGACATCTTTAACGCTTTCAATTCTCCCAGAATGTAGCCATTAAAGTAGAACCTAAAGGCACTTACTTGCATGTCCAGATATTATAATTACCAAAGAAAAGGCCCTATGGAAGCTGACTGAAACATAATAGTTCATACCCATTAAATTATCTGGGGGACTTTCATCAATAAAACCCAATGCTGGGGAAGTTACTTTAACAATGACAGAAGTCAGAAATACCTCTCAGAAAGGAGGCAGGGTTGTGAACTGTAGGGGATGAAGACAATTCTTCTACCCTCTAGGCCCTTCTAGCTGGTCTAAGAATTAAATTGAGGGCCAGCCCTGGTGTCCTTGTGGTTAAGTTTGGCATGCTCTGCTTTGGCGGTCCCAGTTCGGTTCCCAGGCACAGACCTATACCACTTGTCTCTCAGTAGCCATGCTGTGGTGGCAGCTCACATACAAAGTAGAGGAAGATTGGCAACAGATGTTAGCTCAGGGAAAATCTCTCTCAGCAAAAGTAAATAAATAAATAAATAATAAGAATTAACTTGACAGGAGATGGAATTACAGGAGTAAATCAAACAAAGTTTAATAACGTATATGAGGGAAAAACCCAGAAAAACTGACTAACTCACCAGAATTGTCATAGCCTCCACCTTCAATACCATTTTCAGCTAAAGACAAAGGAGAATATTGGAGGTAGTGGTTTGGGACTTCAAAGGGGAGGAAGGTAATTCACATGAAGACGGAAATGCAAATGTTTGTTAAACAGTGTTTACTGGGCATTCTATAGACAATGTGACCAGAAAGACAAAACTCTGATAAAAATGGGCTTAGCAAGGACCCTCCCAGTTTACCAATACTCAGAATTATCTATGGTAATGTCCTGTCCTGGGATAGACCTTCAATCTTAAACTCTTTTAGGCAGTTGGAGGGGGTGGTGTCAAAGATTCAGTCAAAGTCTTTTGATCTTAAAATTGATCAAGCCAAAGAGACACATTTTGGGGTGGCCAATTCCAATCCCCCACACTACTACTCCCTTAGGACTTTGGTGTGCTGTTAGAAATGGATTCTCTTTTCTTTATTATTTTTTTGTGTGTGTTCCACAGTAACTCAACAGCACACAAAAATATACAGTTTCCAATAAAGGCAAATGTATGGACAAATAAAAACCTGTATTATCATAATTTTGTTTTTTGTTGTTGTTGTTTTTGTATTTTTTGTTTATTGTGGTAACATCGGTTTATAACATTGTATAAATTTCAGGTGTACATCACTATACTTCTATTTCTGCATAGATTACATCACGTTCTCATGTTCACCACACAAATACTAATTAAAATCCATCAACATTCACATGTGCCTAATTATTGCCTTTGCCCTCTTCCCTCCCCCCGTCCCCTATGGTAACCATCAACCCAATCTCTGTCAGTATGTGTTTGTTTGTTGTTATTTTCTACTACTTAATGAGTAAGATCATACGGTATTTGACCTTCTTCCTCTGACTTATTTCACTTTGCATAAAACCCTTAATGTCCATCCATGCTGTCACAAATGGCTGGATTTCATCATTTCTTATGGCTGAGTAGTATTCCATTGTGTATATATACCACATCTTCTTTATCCATTCATCCCTTGACGGGCACTTATGTTGCTTCCAAGTCTTGGCTATTGTGAATAATGCTGCAGTGAACACAGGTGTCCATGTGTCTTTACGCATTGGTGTTTTCATGTTCTTTGGATAGATGTCCAGCAGTGGAATAGCTGGATCGTATGGTAGTTCTATCCTTAATTTTTTGAGGAATCTCCATACTGTTTTCCACAGTGGCTGCACCAGTTTGCACTCCCACCAGCAGTGTATGAGAGATCCCTTCTCTCCACATCCTCTCCAACACTTGTTGTTTCCTGTCTTATTAATTGTAGCCGTTCTGACCGGCGTGAGGTAATATCTCATTGTAGTTTTGATTTGCATTTCCCTGATAGTTAATGATGTTGAACATCTTTTCATGTGCCTGTTGGCCATCTGTATATCTTCTTTGGAGAAATGTCTGATCAGGTCTTTATCCCATTTTTTAACTGGGCTATTAGGTTTTTGGAGTTGGGATACATGAGTTCTTTATATATTTTGGAGATTAACCCCTTATCAGTTGATGGTTTGCAAATATCTTCTCCCAATTGTTAGGTTGTCTTTTCGTTTTGTTGATGGTTTCCTTTGCTGTGCAGAAGCTTTTTAGTTTGACGTAATCCCATTTATTTATTTTTTCTACTGTTTCTCTTGCCCGGTCAGACATGGTGCTTGAAAATACATTGCTAAGACCGGTGTCGAAGTGTGTACTGCCTACATTTTCTCCTAGAATTTTCATAGTTTCAGGTCTTACATTCAAGTCTTTAATCCATTTTGAGTTAATTTTTGTGTATGGTATAAGGTAATGGTCTACTTTCATTTTTTTGCATGTGGCGGTCCAGTTTTCCCAACACCATTTGTTGAAGAGACTTTCCTTTCTCCATTGTATGTTCTTGGCTCCTTTGTCGAAGGTTAGCTGTCCTTAGATGTGTGGGTTTATTTCTGGGCTTTTGATTCTATCTATTGATCTGTGTGTCTGTTTTTGTGACAGTACCATGCTGTTTTGATTACTATAGCTTTGTAGTATATTTTGAAATCAGGGCGTGTGATACCTCCAGCTTTGTTCTTTTTTCTCAGGATTCCTTTACCTATTCAGGGTCTTTTGTTGTTCCATATAAATTTTAGGATTCTTTGTACTATTTCTATGAAAAATATGTTGGAACTTTGATAGGGATTGCATTGAATCTATAGATTGCTTTAGGAGGTATGGACATCTTAACTATGTTAATTCTTCCAATCCAAGAGCACAGAATATCTTTCCATTTCTTTGTATCTTCTTCAATTTCTTTCAGCAATGTTTTATACGTTTCAGTGTACAGATCATTCACCTCTTTGGTTACATTTATTCCTAGGTATTTTATTCTTTTCGTTGCAATTGTAAATGGGATTGTATTCTTAATTTCTCTTTCTGCTACTTCGATGTTAATGTATAGAAATGCAACGGATTTTTGTATGTTGATTTTGTATCCTGCAACTTTAGAACTTTACTGCAAATTTAAGTAATTCGTTTATTACTTCTAAAAGTTTTTTGGTGGATTCTTTAGGGTTTTCTAGATATAGAATCATGTCATCCACAAATAGTGACAGTTTCACTTCTTCCTTTCCAATTAGGATCCCTTTTATTTCTTTCTCTTGCCTGATTGCTCTGGCTAGGACTTTCAGTTCTATGTTAAATAGGAGTGGTGAGAGTGGGAATCCTTGTCTAGTGCCTGTTCTTAGAAGGAGAGATTTCAGTTTTTCACCATTGAGGATGATATTAGCTGTGGGTTTGTCATATATGGCCTTTATTATGTTGAGGTACTTTCTTTCTATACACATTTTGTTCAGAGTTTTTATCATAAATGGATGCTATATCTTGTCAAATGCTTTCTCTGCATCTATTGAGATGATCAAGTGATTTTTATTCTTCATTTTATTAATATGGTGTATCATGTTGATTGATTTGCGAATGTTAAACCATCCCTGCATACCTGGAATAAATCCCACCTTATCATAATGTATAATCTTTTTAATGTATTGTTGTATGCAATTTGTTAGTATTTTGTTGAGGATTTTTGCATTGATGTTCATCAGTGATATTGGCCTGTAATTTTCTTTTTTTGTGTTGTCCTTGTCTGGTTTTTGTATCAGGGTAATGTTACCTTTGTAGAATGAGTTAGGGAGCTTACCCCCCTCCTCAATCTTTTGGAAGAGTTAGAGAAGGATAGGTGCTAAGTCTTCTTTGAATGTTTGGTAGAATTCACCAGGGAAGCAGTCTGGTCCTGGACTTTTATTTTTGAGGAGGTTTTTGATTATTCTTTTGATCTCCTTACTGGTGATTGGTCTATTCAAATTCTCTATTTCTTCTTGATCCATCTTTGGAAGGTTGTATGATTCTAAGAATTTATCCATTTCCTCCAGATTGTCAAACAGGTTGGCATATATCTTTTCATAGTATTCTCTTATAATCTTTTGTATTTCTGAGGTGTCTGTTGTAACCTCTCCTCTTTCATTTCTGATTTTACTTATTTGAGCCTTCTCTCTTTTTTTCTTGGCGAGTCTAGCTAAAGGTTTGTCAATTTTGTTTATCTTTTCAAAGAACCAGCTCTTGGTTTTATTAATTTTTTCTATTGTGTTTTTTTTAGTCTCTATTTCATTTATTTATGCTCTGATTTTTATTTCCCTTCTTGTACTGATTTTGCGCTTTGTTTGTTCTTCTTTTTCCAATTCCTTTAGGTGCAGTGTCAGATTGTTTATTTGAGATTTTTCTTGCTTGTTGAGATAGGCCTGTATTGCTATAAACTTCCCTCTCAGAACGGCTTTTTCTGTATCCCATAAATTCTGGCATGTAATATTTTCTTTTTCATTTGTCTTCAGGTATTTTTTGATTTCTCCTTTGATTTCTTCGTTGACCCAATCGTTCTTCAGTAGCGTTTTGTTTACTCTCCACATATTTGTGGCTTTTCTGATTTTCTTCCTATAGTTGATTTCTAGTTTCATACCGTTGTGGTCAGAAAAGATGCTTGGTATTATTTCAATCTTCTTAAATTTATGGAGACTTGTTTTGTGGCCTAATATGTGATCAGTCCTGCAGTATGTTCTGCATTTGAAAAGAATGTGTATTCTTTGGTTTTTGGATGGAATGTTCTGTATATATCTACTAGGTCCTTCTGTTCTAGGGTGTCATTTAAGGCCAATGTTTCCTTGTTGATCTTCTGTTTGGATGATCTACCCATTGGTGTTAGTGGAGTGTTAAACTCCTCTACTATTATTGTGTTACTGTCTATTTCCCTTTTTATGTCTGTTAATAATTGCCTTATATATTTAGGTGCCCCTGCATTGGGTGCATAGATATTTAAAAGTGTTATATCCTCTTGTTGGATTGTTCCCTTGATCATTATGTAATGCCCTTGTGTCTTTTTACAGTTTTTGTTTTAAAGTCTATTTTGTCTGATATGAGTACTGCTACCCCAGCTTTCTTTTCATTGCCATTTGTGTGGAGTGTCTTTTTCCATCCCTTCACTTTCAGTTTGTGAGTGTCTTTAGGTCTGAAGTGTGTCTCTTGTATGCAGCATATATATGGGTCTTGTTTTTCTATCCAATCAGCTACCTTATGCCTTTTAATTGGAGCATTTAGTCCATTGACGTTTAAAGTAGCTATTGATACTTACTGCCATTTTTCAACTTTTTTTTTTTTGGTGTTTTAGTAGTCCTTTTCTGTTCCTTTCTTCTTCTCTTGCTCTCTTCCCTTGTGGTTTGATGGCTTTCTTTAGTATTATGTTTGGGTTCCTTCCTGTGCCTAGATGTCTGTTTTCTTCCTTAGGTTAGGGAAGTTTTCATCTATTATTTCTTCAAATAGATTCTCTGCCCCTTTGTCTCGCTCTTCTCCTTCTGGGACACCTATAACACGGATGTTAGTGCACTTGATGTTGTCCCAGAGGTCCCTTAGACTGTCCTCACTCTTTTTAATTCTTTTCTCTTTTACTTGTTCAGCTTGGGTTATTTCTTCTAGTCTTTTGTCCAGCTCGCAGATCCGTTCTTCTGTATCCTCAACTCTGCTTTTGAGTCCCTCTAGCGAATTTTTCATTTCCAGTATTGTATTCTTCATTTTTGATTGGTTCTTTTTTATATTTTCCATTTCTTTGTTGACATTCTCACTGAGGTCATCCATTCTCCTCCCCAGATCAGTGAGCATCCTTAATACTCTTTGTTTGAACTTTCTGTCTGGTAGGTTGCTCATTTCTGTTTCAGTTAGTTCCTTTTCTGGGGTGCTGTCATGTTCTCTTACTTGGAATGTATTCCTTTGCCTCCCCATTTTGCCTCTTTCCCTGTGCTTGTGTTATTAGGTAGGTCAGCTACATCTCCTGCTCTTGAGGAGGTGACCTTATATAAGTGATCCATTATGAGGCCCAGCAATGTGCTTCCTTCAGTTCTGAATGTTCCAGGAGTGTCCCCTATGTGGGCTACATCTGTCCTTCTGTTGTGGCGTGGTTGCTCTCCCTGTGGGTTCACAGGGATGCTGAGCTATGCCCCTGCCAGCTGTTGTAATGCTCAGATGCTTGTAGCTGCTGTGGGCCCTTCAGATTCTTTATCAGGTTTGGGGAGCCCCAGCAGGTTGGCTGAAAGATCTAATAGCACATTCGTATTGCAGTATTTCTTTTAAGTAAGTAGGCCCCAGCACGGCAGGTTGTTAGGCTCAGGAGCTTACAATTGCTATAAGACTCCAGCCTTTAGGTCTCTTGTCAGCTCTCAGAGGATTGCAGCTGGGTGGGGCTGGCCTCAGGCACAGGAGCACCCAATTGTTTCAGGCTTTGGAAGGTGGGGCAAACCCCCTATGTGGGTCTTTGAGAAGCACTAGTCTTCTGCAGCTGACAAGCCCCACGGCCCACAGGTCCACACACACAGTCAACACAGTCCTGCCCTGTGTTCATGCCTCAACCTCCTGAAGTGAATCCAGTCTCTCCAAGCAGGGAACCCCACACACTCTACCACTGCCCCACACTCTCTACCCGCTCCTTGGACCTACTCACCAATATGCGGAGAATCCAAGCAGCTCACTTAGCAGACCCACAAGTTGCCTGAGGGCTTGTTGTTGGGTGGGGTCAGACCCTAGGGTGGGCTGCCTGCCCTGCCTGAGCTGGATTAAATTGGTCCTCTAGTGGGTGGGGAAGACCCTGGGCTAGCAGGCCCCAGGGAGAACTCCAATGGCGTCTGCCAGTGTCTGTGTCAGCACACGCACACCAGGCCACAACAATGGCTGCCACCAATGTCCCAGTCCCTGGAGACGTCTCACCTCTCACCAAGATGCACTCAGAGCCTATCAGGTGAGTCTCTTTTCACCAAAGCACTGCACACCTTTCTTTCTGGTGATTTTAGGTTGCTTTCTGAAATGGGTGAATTTGTGCATGGGCCCTTTAAAAGCTGGTTTTAATTTCTTTGTGAACCAGCTTTTCTGGGGGTACTCCCCAATGTTTTAGTAGCAAGAAAAGTCAGGTATTATGCCACTCATCTCAATTGCGCTGGGTCCAAAAGATGCCTACAGTGGGGGCACTCCCTGGCTCAGGGCCCCGCTCCTCCAGGAAGGGCTGCGTACATTTGGGCTGCTTCCCAGCGGCTGTGAAGCACTGTGGCTGGTGAAGGCAGCATTTTTTCTCTCCAGAAGGGAGTTTCTGCCTCTTCCACCTCAATTAGGATTGTCGTTTGTTGCAGGAGTTCCTCTTATCCAGTTTTCAGTTCTCGCTCAGGGGTAATTTTTCCACGAGTACTTGTAAATTGGCTGTGTCCATGGGAGGAGATGAGTTCGGAATCTGCCTATGCCACCATCTTGACTTCTCTAATTTTGGTTTGTAACTCCACTTTTTATTCTATTATAGGATTTAAAAGACAAAAGCATAAAAAATAACTATAAATATATATTAATGTGTACACACTGTATAAAGATGTAATTTATGACATGAATAACATAAAGCAGGCTGCAGAGTGGTAAAAGAGTACTGGTTTTTTTCGTGATTGAAGTTAGTTTAAAGTAGATTGTTATAACTTTAGGATGCTTGATGCAATCCCCATGGTAATTACAAAGAGAATTTCTATAGAATATGCGCAATAGGAAAATGAGAAGGGAATCAAAACATGTCAGTATAAAATGTCCATCAAACTCAAAGGAAAACAATAATGGAGGAAATGAGGAGCAAACAGCTGTAAGACACACAGAAGACATCAAAATGATAAGAGGAAGTTCTTCCGTATCAGTAATTACTTTAAATATAAGTATAAATGGATTAAACTACACATTCAAAACACATAGATTGTGAGATACAATAAAACAAATTGAATCCAACTATGTTGTAACTGCAAGAGATTTGCCTTAGATCTAACAACAAGCATAGGTCGAAATTGAAAGGATGGAAAAATATACTCCATGTAAATGAAAACCAAAAGGGAACAGGGGTAGTTATAATAATATCAGACAAAATAGCCATTACTTCACTCCTCACATCCCTTGCCCTAGTCAGACGCTCATCATCTCTGACCTAGATAATAACCACAGCCTCCCAGGTGATCTCCTATCAGATGGCCACCTTTGCACATCTAATCAGGGTGCTCCCAGGTTACACACCTCCCATGGAGGAGTGCTGCCTGTGTCTTATCCAGTGAGAGGTGACCACTCCAGCTGAGTTCCCAGACCATTTCTCAACCTCATTCTGTGACAGACTGTACTCTTTATAAGTCCTAGCACACCCCATTCTAGTTCACATGTCCACACGTTTGCTCAGGGTGCTCTGCCTGCCTTACTATCTCCTGAATACCTCCTCAATTTTAAGATTCCTTCAGAAACTCAAATGTGATTGCTCGCACACATGCATTTACTTCTAAAGCCTATTGAAGCCCCAGAAAAATTCACTAAAGTGCTTTCTTAGAAGGCATAAATCCACAAGGACAAAGACAACCAGAGAGGAGGCAAGTGCTGTCAAACTTTAAACTGAGAATGTAGATAGAGCCAAGAATCATCACGAGCTCTTCATGCCAAACAACTTTCTAAGCACTGTCCTTAGTCCTCATAATAACCATATGTAGTGGGTACTCTTATTATCACCCCCTTTTCACAGGCACAGGGAACAACGACAGACAGTCACAGAGCCAGGATATAAACTCAGGAGGTCTGGCCCCAGGATATATGCCTGTGACCACAGTATTTCTGCCATGAAAGGGAACTCACTTGGCAGAGCAGAGAAAGATGAAGCCTGCAACACTGCAAAGACTAGACACAAGCAGAACCAGGCTGCTGAAGCCCAGAAAGACTCAGAAACTGAATGCACCATGGACCTGTAAAATAAGAAGGTGTAAGTGAGGCTGAAAACAGAAATTCTTTGAAAGACTGTACAAAAAAGAGCTAGACTTCCAGTTCCCTCCTGTAATGGATTGAATAGTGCCCCCCACAAAAATTCACATCCACCAACTACCTCAGAATGAAGCCCTATTTGGAAAGAGGGTCTTTGCAGATGTAATTTCTTAAGATGTGGTCATATTTGAGTGTGTGGGTCTAATTCATTGACTGGTGTTCTCAGAAGAAGAGACACAGAGACACACACAGATGGAAGGCAGCTGTGTGAAGATGGAGGCAGTGATTGTAGTGACGCTGCCACAAGCCAAGGAACACCAAGGATTGCTAGCAACCACCAGAAGCTTGGAAAAGGCCCAGAGCAGATTCTCCATCACAGCCTAATGTAGGAACCCACCTTGCCGACATCTACATCTCAGACTTCTGACCAGTGAGAGAATAAATTTATGCTGTTTTAAGCCACCCAGTTTGTGGTACTTTGTTATGGCCATCTCATCTACCCTGAAGAAGACTGAGGAACTCTTCTCTGTACATATTGAACTGTACAGGCTCTCGACATGGGGATCCCTGGTACAGAGGAGGATGAGATGCTGGAGTGGAAGTGGGAGAAACCATGAGATTTCCATCACCCTCTTCCACCTGGCTGATAGGCCAGACTTCCCCTCCTGGGCAGAAAACCAGATTATTCGTCTTTGGGAAGCTTCTCAGCATAAAGGATCTACGGATCCTGATTTTAGGGGTCTCCATGCAGATGGCTCTACACCAAAGCCCAGCAATGACAAATCCCTCACATTCTCAAATACAAGAAGACAGGAAAAACCAGTGGACATTCAAGGGAAAGATCAAAAAAACAAACAGAGACAGGGGTTCAAAGGAACAGAAGAAATATGGGAGGAGGAAAAGAGCTTCAAAAACAGTCACAGCAGCCTGAGAGCTGTGCTCACAGGAATTCAGAGCAGAGAGCAAAAAGGAACTCTTGGAAATAAAAAAAATTTAACAGAAGATGTAACATTCTGTAGAAAGGTAGGGAGGTGAAGTTAAGTATTTGACTCCAAAAGAATAGTAAACAGATGGAAATGGGAGAGAAAAAATAAGAAAATTAGAGAATTATTCCAGGAGTTCCCTCATCTGACCAATAGGGATTTCAGAAGAGAGAACAGAAAAAAAATGAAAGAAATAATTCAAGAAAATTTCCAGAACTGAAGGCCAGTACACTGCATTGTCCAATATGGTAGCTCCACGATACATGTAGCTAGTTAAAATCAAGTACAAATTTTTTTTAATTAGATAAAATAAGTAATGCAATTTCTTGGTCACACTAGCCACGATTCCTGCGCTTAATAGCCTCATGGGGTAGAGGCACCATATCAGAAAACACAGACATTGGACATTTGCATCCTCAAAGAAAGCTTGATTGGACAGCTCCAGCCTAGAATAATGGATGAAAGAAGATCCACCAAGACACATGGTCACGAAATTTCAGGACATAAGGAACAAAAAGAATATCCCAAAGACTTCCAGAAAGGGTAGAGGAAGCAAGAAACAGGTCACACAAAAAGGATCAGAAATCAGGTTGGTGTCAAGATGACGGCGTAGGCAAACTCTGAAGTCACTTCCTCCCACAAACACAACAAATTTACAACTACACTTGGAACAATTATGCCTGAGAGACAACTGAAAAATGGATAAAAAGAACTCCCACCACAAGGGACAGTCTTGAATGAGGTGGAAGAGGCAGAAATTCCCTTCTGGAGAGAAAAAAACAACCTTTGCAAGTCACAGTGCTTCAAGGCCAGCTGGGAGCAATCCTCAGGTACACAGCCTTCTCTGGAGGAGTGGGGGACCTGAGAGGGGGAATGTTACTGCTATAAACATACTTCCTAAAACAATCTATAGATTCAATGCAGTCCCTATCAAAGTTCCAACAACATTTTTCACACAAATAGAACAAAGAATCCTAAAATTTATATGGAACAACAAAAGACCCCAAATAACCAAAGCAATCCTGAGAAAAAAGAACAAAGCTGGAGGTATCACACTCCCTGATTTCAAAATATACTACAAAGCTATAGTAACCAAAACAGCATGGTACTGGCACAAAAACAGACACAGAGATCAATGGAACAGAATTGAGAGACCAGAAATAAACCCACACATCAATGGACAGCTAATTTTCGACAACGGAGTCAAGAAGCTATAATGGAGAAAGGAAAGTCTCTTCAAGAAATGGTGTTGGGGGTCCAGCCTGGTGGCTGAGCGGTTAAGTGCGCGCACTCTGCTTTGGCGGCTCGAGGTTCACAGGTTTGGATCCCGGGCTCGCACAGAGGCACCACTTGTCAAGCCATGCTGTGGTGGCATCCCATATAAAGTAGAAGAAGATGGGCACAGATGTTAGCTCAGGGCTGATCTTCCTCAGCAAAAAGAGGAGGAGTGGCATCGGATGTTAGCTCAAGGCTAAACTTCCTCATAAAAAAATAAAGAAAGAAATGCATTGGGAAAACTGGACAGCCACATGCAAAAGAATGAAAGTAGACCATCATCTCACACCATACACAAAAGTTAACTCAGAATGGATTAAAAACTTGAATGTAAGCCCTGAAACCAGGAAACTTCTGGAAGAATACATAGGCTGTGCTCTCTTTGACATCAGTCTTAGCAGCACATTTTCAAGTACCATGTCTAACTGGGCAAGGGAAACAATAGAAAAAATAAACAAATGGGACTAAATCAAACTAAAAACTTCTGCACAGTAAAGAAAACAAAAAGGCAACCTAAAAACTGGGAGAAGATATTTGCAAACCTTATATCTGATAAGCGGTTAATATCCAAAATATATAAAGAACTCATACATCTCAACAACAACAAAAAAAATCTAACAACCCAATTAAAGAATGGGCAAAAGATCTGAACAGACATTTCTCCAAGGAAGATATACAGATGGCCAACATGCACATGACAAGATGTTCAACATCATTAACTATCAGGGAAATGCAAACCAAAACTACAATGAGATATCACCTTACAGCCATCAGAATGGCTCAGAGTCCCTCATGAGGTTTCAGCCAAGCTGTCGGCTGGAGCTTCCATCATCTAAAAGCTGAATTGTACTGGACAATCTGTTTCAAAGGTAGCTCACACATAAGCCAGGACTTATTGTGGCAAGAGGTCTGAGTTCCCTGCCATGTGCCTAGTTGAGTGTCCTCACAAGATGGCAAATGGCTTCCCCTAGAGTGAGTGATCAAAGAGGGAACAAGGTAGAAGCATCTATGTCTCTTAAGACTCATCCATGGAAGTCATGCACTATCACGTCCACAATATCCTAGTGGTTTCACAGGTCAGCCCAATTCCCTTTGAAGGATATTACACAGGGTACAAGTGCCAGGAGGAGAGAAACATTGAGGGTGCGTTTGATATCTGCCTACCACAGTCTACAGCTGCAACGTTGCCCTACTGATAGGTATTATGGGAACACAAAGGCTTGGTATCAAGGAGAACCAGCACATGACAGGTACTCAGTAAAGTCAGTACACACCCATTCCCTTTGGTCCTCAACCATGTGATTCCAATGGTTGCCCTTTGCTTAGACCTTAGCCCTCCTTCCTCTGACCTGACCCACTACCCCACTGCTGCTTCCAATGATTCACAGTAACTTAAAGGTTTATTGCTTTCTCCAGTTTCCCTCAGTTCTCATCTCTCGTCTGGGTCCTATACGTCTTACTCTACCTGAAATGAAGGAGGGATGTTCCAATTATCTATTGCTACGTAACAAACCCCCCGAAAGAGTGGACAATAATGATCTTTTACTTTGCTTATGAGTCTGGAGTTGACTGGGCTCAGCTGGGCTGCTCCTACTTGGTGTCTCTCTTGTGGCTGCAGACAGGCTAGAGATGGGGTCACGCCAGAGGCTGTCTTCACTTGTCTGGGTTAGAAGACTCAAACAGCTGGGGGCTGTAATTCCTGGGTCTCCTTAGACATTTCTATATTGCTAGATAGTTACACAGATTATTAGATAGATAGATAGACAGATGATAGAAAGATATAGATAGATATAGATAGATAGATAGATAGATAGATAGATAGATAGATAGATAATAGTTATAGATAGATGATAAATAGGTAGCTAGATACAGATGTAGATAGATGAATGATAGATAGATATAGATGATGGTAGATATAGATAAATGATACGTAAATAGGTAAATATAGATAGATTGAGAGATTTGGACAGACATGTATAGATAGATGATAGATAAATGTAGAATCATATATACATATGTACAGACGTACAGTACTACACTTACAAGGACTTTTTGCATCTTCAAACAAGATTCCAAGTAGAGGAGCATTCTTGTCCTAAAAAATCAAATATAGAAGTTCAGACACCCAACTGAGGGCCTTCCAGTCCCTTGGTTCATCACCCACTCAGCTGAAGTTCTCAGCCAGTCTGTCATAGGAGAGGAAGTGAATCCCTGAATAAACCAACATTGACTCAACAATTTCCTGGTCCTGCCTATCTTTGAGACCTGAAGGGATAAACCTGTCTCATCCTAGCTTTTCATGTATCCTGGACACTGCACAGCCCAGACATGACCAGAGAGACTTGTCAGAACTCTGGGACCAGAAAAGCAATTCTAAGGGAGGGCAGGAGAGGGCCCACATGGATGCAGTAGGAGCGTTTCCCTCAAGCCACTGCAGTGCATCCCCCACAAGGTTACCCATGCTTAGTTGTGATGACAAAGGCACTCCTAGACTGGAGATGTTTATATTGTAGTTAGAGAAATTATTGAACAGCATCAGCTGTGACACCAATGATTTCATAGTTCAACTTCTGTGAGAGATGTATGCAATTATTTTCTAAATTGGTAGATGAAGCTAGAGATGATAATGCTGGAGGGCAAACTTCAAAACTAATATTGGCTTTCTGAGGACTTAGAATAGCAGGTCTATGAAAATAATAGCTGACATTTGTTAAATGCTCACTGTGTGCTCAGTGGTCCGTGTCCTAAATACTTCACACACATCATCTGATTCCATTGTAACTTGAGATAGGTGCTGGCATTATCCTCCTATTTTGTAGAGGGGGATTCTCAAGCACTAAGTACTAAAGTACAAAGGTGTTAAGTAACTTGTTCAAGGTCTCATTTGTGTCTGTAGTGAAGGAAGGTACCAGACCCCTTTCACTAGGCTGTGCACCCACCCCAGTTGCTGGGTGTATTGGCTGTTACTAGCTGACAGCTGCCCCATTCTCTGGGGAATCACCCTTGGCCAAACTAAAGCCACTTTTCCTGAGAGTTTAAGCATTTGCCCAAAGAACTGATTGGTCCAGACTCAGCTCTAGACTGAGCTGGGATTCAAAACTCAGGAGCTCAAGTTCCGAGCCCCCCATCTCTCAATCACTGTGTGCTGCTGCCTCCTAATATTAAAATAATACAAGTAAGACTAAGGTGATGAAGAGGGAGAGGTGGATAAGCTAAAACGTGCCTTTGTGGCTCTTCTCCTGCAAGCAATCACAAACTTACAGAAGAGTCTTAAAAGAACTCTTTTCCTGAACCACCTCAGAGTAAATTGCTGACCCAATACTTCATATGGCCCTGTATTTCCTACAAATGAGGATATCCTCCTACGTACCTCAATATGACCTTCAAAGTCAGGAAGTTAACACTGCTACGTTACTGCCATCTAACCTCACACCCCATTGAATCACCCCAGTTGTCTCAACAATGTCCTTTATAGCAGAAGGACCCACCCCAAGTGTTGTGTTTAGATGTCACCTCTCTTTAGTCTTTGGTCTGGAACACTTCCTCAGTCTTTGGCTTTCACGACTTTGACTATTTTGAAGATTACACACCAATTACAGACCAGGAGTAGAATATTCCTTAGTTTGGGTTTGTCTGACTGTTTCAGGATTTCTTTCAGGTTTGCTTCCTGGGCAGGACAATCACAGTGGTGATGCTGAGTTCTCACTGCATCCCATCAGGTGACACTCAGTCAATTCATCCTGTTCCTGGTGATGTTTTCCCTGATCACTTGATTAAGGGGGTGTCTTCCAGGTTTCCCACTGTGAAGCTACCATTTCCTCTTGTAATTAATGGGAATTTTGAGCAGCAGCACTTTGAAACTGTGTAAATATCTTCATCAAATTGCAATTTATCCATTTATTGGTATATACCTATATGTACATGTTTCCCTGTTTTATATAGTGGGTCATAATCTCTTGTTATCATTCTTTATTTTGATGCTCAAATTGTCTCTGATTTGGTCAGTGGAAGCCCCTCAGGCTGGCTTCTGTGTCCTGTTGACATGTCACCATCACTTTTTAGCATTCTCTTCCTTTTTAGCATAACAAGATGTTTCAGGCTCATCTTGTACTTTCCCAGTCCCAGCCCAGGAATCAGCCATTTCTCTAAGGAGCCTTGGTTCCTTTGAGCAGAAAATAGTATTTATAAGCCAAGATCTGGTCACAGGTGTGCTCATTGTTGTTAGGATGTCATTGTTTCTGAGCTGTAACCGTGGAGAGAAGTAAAGAAGGTGTGTTTTTATATTTACACACACACACACCCCTCTATCTATCTGTTATCTATCAACCATCTCTTACATAGAAAGCATGAATTTACATTGATACTCAGTTCCAATCCCTGACTCCACAGGGTTCATTCTGGTTTTCTCCCTTTCTGAATTGGTAACTACCTTCTCTAACAGTGAGAAACCTGTCTCCTGTCGTCTTTGATATATTTACTTATTTGATCACTCCCCCTTTATGTGGCCAATCCACACTCCATCTCTTTCCACACACAGATGCCCTCCTCACACTACTTGGGTTCTCCACACTCCATTTAGGCTGTGGCTTCTCTCACCAGGCCACCCCTCTGTGTGGACCTACTTCTCACCTTGCTTGGGCTCCCACACTCATGCCAGGCTGCCCCTCCATGTGCACACCTTCCCCACCCTACTTTATCTCTGACTTGGAGCCACTATGACTCCCTTCTCTGCCTCCACCCTCCAACATGTGGCTGCCCACCTTGCTGTGCCCCACCTACTGATTTTAGGACTGAATTTTCCTAGAAGGGAAGGGAGTGAGGAGAAGGAAGGGGAGGGAGGCATCAGAAAAAGAAAAGGAAGAACATGTACAGCTGCTGATACCAACTGAAAGTGATGAAAACTTGTAGCCTTTCTACCTATCAATTGACATATCAGCCATTGTTTATTTGATCTCCATTGTGATAAGATAGTTGGGAGTTGAGGATGGAGTAGAAAGAGGTATAAGAAAACATGTTTCCCGCCTTCAGAAAAGTCAGGGGAGATAGGATAAAATCCATAAATCAAAATTAATATAATAATAAGTATCTCAGTTGAGAGTTATAAAAAATATGTGCTCCAAAAAAGGGAGTATTAAACTATGAATATACTTTCTAAGCAACAGGCAACGTCACAGTAGATTTCTCTCACTTATCTTAAATAACAAATGGGAGTTCTGCAAAAGGTCCCAGTCAACCAGTGACTGTGATGGTCAAAAACATTTAGTCACTGGGTCTCACTGATTCAGCTCTGTAGATTCCCCCTAATGTGCAGAAAGCATAAGATAATGCTTTTGTAAACAGATGTTCATTGACTTGCTCAACATAATACTTTATGGAATATTCTAAATGAACATGTGATATAAATGCCTCTACTACAGTCAGCACAATAATTCTTTTTTTCATTAAAGTTTGTTGATAAAATTGTTGAGAAATTTTATTCTTGATCAGAGCTCAGGGAGAGTAGATGGTACTAACTGGGGGTGGATGGAGATCATTCTGTGAGAACAAGATAAGGTAAGTCCACATATCTGGCACTTACAAGGCCCCTCCTTTATATCACACAACACGTAATACTCTACACAGACACTGAGAAAGTGCAATGAATGTAAGACTGCATAGGCATCCATCAAGGGCAGTAGGTTAAGAAAATCTTTATTCTGGATTTTATTCACCAAGTAAACTGAGGTCCTCGGTGTTCTGGGATACAGCTTCCTTGAACAACAAAATGGAAGTCCTTAGGGAGAGTCAGGCTCCACTCACGGTCCCATCTCTGGACTCAACCTTTAGAACAATGGGTTTCTGTGGTTGAATAAGTCCTTGAGTGCCTAATTTCAGGGGGATCTGCAACAGTTAAGCAAGCATATGAGAACCAACTAATGAAGCTCTGCCAACAACAGAAGCAAAGTAGACAAGATACATTAAGGACAATAATGCTTTACAAACATATAAACTACTTTCAGCATCATATAACTTTTATTTATATTTTGTAAGCTATGTCAGACTGGATGGTGAAAACTTTCATTCATCCATCCATTCAACAAATTATCTATGGAACACCTATTCTGGATGAGGCCAGACACAAAGTGATGTTGGCTTATATTACTTTTTGATTTAAATTTTAAGTAAAAAAGATGAATTTTTAAAATTTAAACCAAATTCTTAGGGATCATGGCAAACTATTTTGAAAAGCCATATAGAGTTAATTTTGGATATGTTGAAACTTGCAAGGTAACCCGGAGTGTGTATTATACATTTTATTTATTTATTTTTTCCAGGACATTAAGCTTTTATTGACTTTTAGGTGTGAATTAGTAAGTTATGACAGCTTTAAACCATTATCTTTCTTCTGGGCTCATCCTCATTGTTGATCTGCTTTTGGTTTTCCTTTTTCTTTTTCTTTTTCTTTTTTTTTAATTTTTTGTTTATTGCAGTAACGTAGGTTTATAACATTGTATAAATTTCAGTTGTACATCATTATACTTCTATTTCTGCATAGATTACATCACGTTCACCACCCAAATACTAATTACAACCCATCACCACACACATGTGCCGAATTATCCCTTTCTCCCTCCTCCCTCCCCCCTTCCCCTCTGGTAACCACCAATCCAATCTCTGTCCTTATGTGTTTGTTTATTGTTGTTATTATTTACTACTTAATGAAGGAAATCATATGGTATTTGACCTTCTCCCTCTGACTTATTTCACTTTGCATAATACCCTCAATGTCCATCCATGTTGTCACAAATGGCTGGATTTCATCGTTTCTTATGGCTGAGTAGTATTCCAATATACATTTTAATTTTGTGAGACATCTTCAACTTCTAAAGAGTCTAGTCACATCTTCCAGTGGAACACATCCAGTTTCATGACGGGGAGAGGTCTTTGTGAAGCATTACGCCTCTTTTCTAACATCTTTTGGCTCCCACATGTAGTGCAAATGGTGAAATTCTGGAGTTCTATGGTGTTTCGACTGATAGTTTTAGCTCCATTCTCATATAGTCACTCCTTAGTGTTAGGGGATCCAGTAGCAGAGTAATCTTGTGACCTCAGTTGACTGAAGGGCAAGAAAATTGTCACAGAGGGTGAGAAGTGCCAGTCTGTGGATGACTTGGGGCTCGCAGGGAGGGTCTGCCCATTCCAGGTGTACCAGAGGCCATTTTCTCTCAGGGCTGAGTCCTCTGTTTGTACACCTACAGGACTGCCACACAGATTCCCTAAAGCCAAAAATAAGATGGAAATCATCTCCATCCCCCTTTCTCCTGCAGAAAGCCTACTTAAGGAGAGGAGTTGCATATTAAATGTACAAGTCCCAGAAATAAGTCTTATTATAGGACCTTGCTTGATATGAATCAATGGCTACTGTTCTTTGCATATTCAGAGGAGAGATTCCAGACCTTACTATAAAGATAAAAACCTTGTTATTTTCTAATTTCAAATGGTATACATATACTCCCCCTGCAGACAGACACACACACACAACATGCACATACACAAATCTCATTTGTTAAATTTTAACCATTAAAATTGTTCAAAATTTGTATCCAAGAGCTCTAAATAAACTGCAAATCACTCTTTAAGCATTTCCTGGATGACTACAAGGCATCATTGGGAGTTTATGAAAGGAATAAATGAGGTGCTAGAGTTAAAGACATTCTTAGGCACAAAGAAAACATAGAGAACTAAACTGGATGGTTTAATGACAAAATATTAAGATACATGGTCTGATCAATGATACCAGCCTGCAGTGACTGATAGAGCAGAGGAGAGAATGGTCTCTGGACTAGATGTGCGCCAAGGAGGGGCTTGGGGATTGAATGAAGACTTGAAGGATGAGAAGAGACATGGAGGATAGTGAGAAAAACATCCATAGAGTTATTATGAGGACGTACAAAGAGCCCAGCTTGACTGGAGCTGGGATCCTAGAAGGTGAGGTCAAATAGCCAGAATGGCCCTGGACTGTGGGAGACCTTCACATCTGGCAGAAATGCTTTCAGTCTGTGATTCTCAACCTTGGCTGCACATGAAAATCAATGGGGTGCTTTGAAAACCATATCTGGGGAAATTATTTTAGAATTTCTGAGAGGACTTAGACATGAAGATTTTTTAAAGTTCCCCATTGATTTCATTATACAGACAGTGGATGAGAACCACTATCATAAATCTTCAATAAGTTTTGGTAAAGAAGAGCATCCTTCAAAAGTTACAATGTGTTGTCACAAATGGCTGGATTTCATCGTTTCTTATGGCTGAGTAGTATTCCATTGTGTACATATACCACAGCTTCTTTATCCATTCATCCCTTGATGGGCACTTAGGTTGCTTCCAAGTCTTGGCTATTGTGAATAACGCTGCAATGAACACAGGGGTGCATGTACCTTTACAAATTGGTATTTTTAAGTTCTTTGGATAAATACCCAACAGTGGAATAGCTGGATCATATGGTAGTTCTAACCTTGATTTTTTGAGGAATCTACAATGTTGTAAACCAATGTTACTGCAATAAACAAAAAATTTTAAAAAAAGTTACAATGTGGTAATTATTACATTTCATGGCTGTTAGAACACTGTCCCTTCCTTCCAGTGGAGTGGAATTTAAAACTTTGTTCAAGTTCAAAGGACTGCACATAATCATGTCACACAAACTGAATTGACTCTAAATGACCTTTATAGTTGAGTCTTTATAAAGCCACAGACTTAGCAGTCCAGAGCTGAAAGGCCCTAAATGCCGCAGATGGCTTCAGATAGATTCTCTGGCCAATAGAACAATTATTATTGGAATAGAACACATTTTTATAAATATATAAACCCTTCAATTACATAAAACTACAAATAAAATATTATTTATGCAGAAAATTCACTGACTGACCTGTGTTTCTTTACAAGGTCTGAAGGAGAAGTTCTGCAGCATTTTGACGACAGCAAGTTTCATGTTCATGATAGCGAACCTCAAGCCAATGCAGTTTCGGGGTCCAGTTCCAAAGGGCAGGTATATATAAGGATTTATATTGTCCTTATTCTTCTTACTGAACCTGGATCCACAATAGCAGATGAGAACAAGTTAATGAAACATAAAAACCATAAGAGTTACAAGTTTTGGGTTCTCACTTAGACTCCTCAACCAGTAGTACACAGGATACTTTTGTGGGCTAGTCATTGACATCCTGCTATGAGTATTTTGCTGTGAGAATGGTAAGCGACTGATCCTTTCCATTCCCCTTACCCTCTAGGAGATTTCAATCTTGTTGTGTTGAGGAGATAAGATGAATGCTGTTTAAAACAAAATTTATCTTTAAACATGAAAACTACATTCAGGGTGATGAGGTGTTCACAAAAAGAAATGAGAGTGATTGAAGGAAAAGTAGATCCCTGCCTCCACTCTCTTATGTTGGTCATGTGCTCATGGAGGAAGGAAGCACGAGAAATGCCTCCCATTATTTAAATTGTTATTTTCCCTTCTCTTCCCTTCTTCTCCCAGCCTTCTGTCTCTCGCCCATAGAATAGCTTACATCAGATGATTTACTTGGGCATATAATGCTACTCCACTATAGTATAATCACTGACTTTCTTCTCTATCTGTCCCACCAGCTATAAATTCCTTGAATGTTAGACCTATGTTTTATACAATTTGATTCCTCAATACATAATTACATTAAGAAAAATTATGGATTTCAGGAAAGTGATAATGGCATTGTGGCATGTACTTTCCAAATAGTCCTTATAGTTTAGAGAACATTCTGAAATAGTTATACATGATGCGATATAATAACACAGGATTCAGGAGAAGGGTAGCAGTGGTGTGTGCTTGGGGCAGCTGACATGGGCTGATGGTTGTTGGGCAGGTGATGGACACATATAGAGGTAGGAAAACTTATATGCTGTGTGTATGTCAAATACACATATAGTAGTATACATGTCAAAAATTCTTCTTAATAGCATTTTTTTTAACATTTGGATTTCTAACTGCATGGTCCAGTCCCTGACACACCTTAAGCACTAACTCTCTGTTTGATGACCAAATTAATCAAAAAAATGTAGAGTGACTGGTCTCTAATTTTATGTTCATGAAGTTACAGGAGGGGATACTGGGGAGTTGGGAGGAACAACAGAATTCCTCTGGTCCAGAAACAAAGGACTTGGTCAACTCTAATCTCTTTTTTCAACAAGCACTATGTGTAGATGCTATGCCAGCACTAGGGACACCATGGCCAAAAAGACAAGGTCCCTGCCATCAGGGAGCTTATACTCAAGGGCTAATAAAAGTCTAGATCTCAGCTAGTGCCCTAAAAAGTTCATTCCAAATTTTGCTCACCAATATAATAAATGTGAAAGCATCAACTCTTTCCAGAGTTCAAGCTGTGCCCAAAGTCAGACCTCAGCTCAGTTCCCAGAAGAATATGCTGAAGACCCCTCCAAGGAGGATGTCTCAGAGTCTAGACAGCAGAGGAATTCCCTTTGGAAGGGTTGCCCAATACTGAGAGTGGAAGGGAGCTGGCATGGGGCTGCAGCCACAGACAGCACGGGGGACCTGTGCCCAAGCTTGTCCTCAATGAGGCTGCTTAAACCATCAGGATGACGACCTCTCAGAGTAACGCTAGATGGCACAGCAGCAATGTTTGAAAAAACGGAATGTGGGAATGTTGGTGATAATTTAAAGATCTGAAGAGAACAGCAGAGAAAAACGTGAAGGAAAAAATAAGCCTATATTCCTAACATAAAACAGTGGTTTCATAAATGTATGGCAAAATACAATTACACAGACAAACACACACAAAATATATACACATATATACACACACACATATATGGTAACATTAGATATTGTTTATATTTTCCTGTTAAAGTAAGTAGTTCAAAACCAAATAAAATATAATACCCTTCTAATTTTTAAAAATTTATATATGCATAGAAAAATGTCCATAAGGACATACATCACATTATTAATGAGGCCTATCTTAAGGTATTGGCAATATGGAGAGCTATAATTTTCTTTTTCCTAGTCTACAGTTAGTAAAATTTTGACAACAAACATTGATCACTCTTATAATAAGAAACACAAGCTTCTAAAAATAAAACGATGTACAAATAAATGATTATACAATCACACATTTGTCATCTATACTAAAAGATGTCAGAATATGCTCAAAGCTGCCATGATCAGGGTGGGTCCCCTTTCCCAGCGGCCCTGTACCTTTCAGGATGGAACTCCTCAGGATCTGGCCAGAACTCTGAGGCTCGGTGAAGAATAAATGTTGGCACCATCACTACTGTGCCTTTAGGAATGAACACTCCATTGATTTCCACATCGTTCTTACAAACCCTCTCAAGTCTACCAGCAATTGGGAATAATCTGAGAGATTCATTCAACAGCATGTCAAGATACTCCATCTGTAACAGGGTATCATATGTGGGTGGGGCCTGGGAACAAAGAAACAGATTTTGATAAATTGAGATTTGGGATCAATTTTCTATCCAGTCTCTGCAGGACTATTGAAATGTTAGGAGTACAACAGAATAATTCATATTGATAAAGCATTTATACAGATTAATATTTATAGAGATTTTAATACATATCATGCCCTTTGACCTGCTCAGTCATCCATTGAAATATGTGGAGTAGCTATGACTACGGGATTTAGTTGGGACAATCCCCTAAACAGGGCCTGAAATCGCTCACGTTACCATGTAGTGGTTTTTCTTTCACATGTGAACAAATGTGACTAACAGACTGTGACCTTACTCTTAAGTGAAATATGCCCAAGTCATTGCTTCATTTCCAAGAAGAGGCCACATATCTGTACCAAGGAAAGAGAACGTGTAAAAGAGCAAACCCCCTATTCGACATAGAATATTTTAGTTGAAAAATCCTTCTTGCTAACTCTTATTTGGAAAGTTGATTAGTAGAGTCTCTCAAATTTTGTATTATATAAAATCTCTATAAATAATTTGGGCAGAAACTAATTCTTTTCTAAATCTAATATGACAAAAGAAGGGTAAGATTGGATGCTACCAAAGCACCAAATTTTGGTTCTAGGGAAAGTTATAAAAATGATCAGAACCCCACTCTCAGCCCCATCCTCTGTTGCTGGAAGTCTCCTAGTGGCTGCTTCAGGATTGGACTGTAATCTCTGAAGATCTAAACAAGCCACTTGAGCCACAGAGGCTGGGTCTCTTCTCATCACAAAGAAATCCAGTTTGGGGAGAGATCTGAAAACTGTGTTGACAATATGTGGCTATGACCTGGTGTAATATTGAAGAGGCAGTATTGCAGAGGTTAAGAGTTTGGCTCAGGAGCCAAACACCCTAGATCATAGCTTGGCTTCTTCACCACTACTTATATGACTAAGGTATGAAAGTTATTTCATCTCACTGTAGCTCTGTTTTCTTATATGTTCCATGGAGATAATTAGAGTTGACGCTTCATAAGGTTGGGTGGCAGAGACATTCACTGATCACTCAACATGCATGTAGTCTCACACATTTCCCAGCCCATTGAACTTAGGGGAAATCGGCTTTGGCGATGGTCTGTGAGCTGAAGTGATGCATGTCAGTTCAGGGACAAATCATTTGAAAACCCAGTGAACAACACTCTAGTTCTTTTTTCCCCAGCCCACAGAAAGGCCTCATGTTCCAGACAATCAGCTACAGGAAGATGGAGCCTCATAGCCTGTATCCCTAGTAACTATGTAGAGCAGAGACTCCTACTCCCATCCTCCACTAACATCCATGTTGGACATGAAAATGTCAGTTAGAAGTAATCTTTTGCTTTGTAATGCCACTGATATTGAGGGCTACTCTGTTACTGAGGCATAACCTAGCCTATCCTGACCAATACATAATTTTATGAGGATTACATTCACTTATAAATAGAAAGCATTTAGGATAGACATATGTAGTAAGAAGCAAATGTAAGCTATTTATGTTGTTATCGACCTTGGGATTATTATTATTAAAAAAGAGAGAACAAAATTCTTTCACCAATCTCTGTCTCTAAGTGACTTTTTCATCATATTTCAAACAAAAGAATCCCGATATGGGCTTTACCAGAGAAAAGAGATAATCTCTAATAGAGGTGGGCCCTAAAATGTCTCCTTACTCTATGTCTGAAGGACCTATGATACAGAAAGGTCATAAGATTTGTCCAAAACGACAGTCAGCACTCAAAGTCTTGTCTTCCATTTCCAACCCTAAGCTCTTTCCTGTACATCAGGCTTCTCCTGTCTACAAAGTTACCCAGGTTAGTAGATTGCACTAATGGCCCCATTTCTCCACTCCTTCCTGTGTCCATGCCCTTTGCCATCTAACTTTGTGGTGCTCTCCCATTCTGTCACTGGGGTTGGTCATGTGGCTTGCTTTGAACCAATGGAATGTTGGCCAACTGTGATGTAAGCACAGTTTTGAAAGGCACCCATGTGATTGGGCTTCTTGTTCTTGTCCTCTGCCATAGCCTTACAAAGAGGACAACCAGGCTAGTTTTCTGGACTATGAGAGACATGTGGATCATGTGCGGAGTTGAGTCAGCCCAGTCAGCTTAGCCAAGGCCAGCCTAGGTCATCCTACAGCCAGACCAAAGCGAGTCCAGCCAATATCAACAGAGATAACTACCCATACACTTGAGAAGTAAATGCTTATTGCTAGATCCCACTGAGGTTTTGTGATTTTTACTTGGCATGATTGTGGTTACAGAAAACTGATATGCCAGGACCAGAACTTTTTTCACAGATATTTTATTTATGTGAGTTGCAAGAATTCTCCTAGAAAGTCATGAGGAGACATTCTTGCTAAGCCTTCACCTTCTCCCTCTCTCTCCAGTTATTATCCACTCACCTTATTGGGGAAAGTAGCATCAATCTCCTCCTGCAACTTCTGTTGGACATCAGGGTGAGTAGCCAAGAGATACATAAGGAAGGAAAGAGAAGTGCTTGTGGTCTCGTAGCCAGCAAAAATAAAGATAATAGATTGGGCCACCAGCTCCAGATCAGACAGAGCTAAAAGGAGAGGGAAGACATTTTAGGTAAAGCAGGTCAATGTAACACAATACAGTTTAGAGGATTAAAATCGAAATGAGTCTCAACACCCTAGGGAAAAAGAATAGAAAATCATTTCAGAGTCAAACAGAGAGTGGTTTCACTCTGATGCCTATCTGACAGAGTCAGAAAAAGGCAAAAATTGTCTTGATTCAGTTTTTCCCAAGGTCTGTACTATTCTTGAAATCTACTCCTGGTTATGCCACCATCCTCACCAACACAACTGGGTTATTTAAGAGATAGCATTTCTGTCTAACATAGACAGTGTTATCAGTATGTCCTTTGGAGAATCCTAAAAATACTTAGCTACAGGTATTATGGGGTATCATTCTCCCTCAGGAAAAAATAAAATTATTCTAGCTAAAACACAGCTTGAATTTTTTTAGGAAAGTGTGCAATATTAATTCTTAAAGGTGGAGAAAATTAAAGGATCTTTCCTCTAAACATGTTTGAGAAACCTAAGAGAATAATATTCCACTGCAGATAAACTCTTCCCACTCAAAATGTAGTCCAGGGACTAGCGGCATCGGCAGCATTTTAGAGCTTATTAGAAATGCAGAACTATTGAATCAAAATCTGAACTCTCATGAGATCTGGTGGGGTTTGCGTACACAAGCTAGCATGAGAAGCATGGATAGTACCTTGAGAGGCATCAGATAATGGAAGACCTGGGGCACAAGTCTTCAAATGGAAGATCTCAGATATGTACAGAAACTACAGAGACACACAAAATGCTAGAAGAGTGGTGATTGACCCTAGTCTAATCAATGGCATTAAAATAGCAGAAGACAGAATGTGTCAATAGAGCTCATTGAAAAAAAAAAAAAAATATATATATATATATGGTGCAGTGAGAGTAACAGCAACGCTCATTCAATCATGGCCTTAATGTCTTCTTCCTCAGCACATACCATTTCTCTCTGCTCTACTTTATGCTCAGCAAACTGCCATTGGGATTATAAGTTGGCATCCTTTTTGATTTTCTCCTGAAAGATGCTAAGCACAATCAGGCTCTAATTTGACTGGGACTAGATTAGGACCTTTAGATACTTAGGGGAGTAAAATAAACATACCTGCCCCAATCATGCAATTCACAACTAAAAACAATAAAAAAATGATTGTAAGAAAAGTCTATAGAGTTCTGATTTCCCAATGATGACTTCTGTGATTCTGTTGTGGGTAAAGTCAACTACCAAATTCTTTCCCCCCATTAGCATGAACCTCATGATACTCAAAGTTTAGAGCTGTGCTGTCCAATATGGTAGCTACATGTGGTTATTTAAATTTTAACTAATTAAATTTTAATACAATTTAAGTTTCAGTTCTTCAGTGGCAGTGTCCACATGTCAAGTGTTCAATAGCCACATGTGCCTAGTGGTTACTATATTGAACAGTGCAGATATAGGGTATTTACTTCATCACCGAAAGTTGCATTGGACTAGATAGATAGATAGATAGATAGATAGATAGATAGATAGATAGATAGATAGTAGATGTAGACATAGATATAGATATATTTATACTAGTGTGCTGGACTCAGATCATCCCTGCTGTCTAAGACCAATTGTTGAATATTCAGGAATTCTGTGAGATGGTTGTCAAACCATTGGTAGCTTGAAATTAAACATACGGGAGCATTCATTACATGGAAATAAACTATAAATCAGAGACTTTTTTGAGAAATAGAGATACAGAGCATGTTTACATCACTGGTTATGGGTAGATATAGAAATATTTATGTTTGTCAGTTCTGTGTAAATATATTTGATGTTCTTAGCTTTGTCCACTAAGAAGTTCTAGAAGCAAAGACACCCTTAGTAACAATGAGCTGCTACAAGTGATTAGCAATGACAAAACAGATTTTGGTTTCTCAGTACCATTTCTCACCAAAAGGAACCAGAATTCCTTGTAGAAATGGTTGATTCCAGGGCTGGACAGGGGAAATAGAAGGGAAACCTGGAATGTCTTGCATCAGAAAGCAAGGAAGTGCTCAGAAAATGATAGCTTAAAAGGATACGGGATACTCGGTAGACTATAACGGTGGATATATGTCATTACACATTTGTCAAAACGCATCGAATGTATGCCACCAGTGGAATCCTAATGTAGACTATGGACTTTGAGTGTCATTGAGGGTTCATTGATTCTTACAAATATATCAGTCTGGTGAGGGATTTTGAGAGTCGCAGAAGCTGTGTGTACTGGGCCAGGAGGTATATGGGATATCTCTGTACCTTCAGCTCAATTTTGTCCGTGAATCTAAAGTTGCACTAAAAAACAAAGTCTGCTAAAACGATAAAATTTAAAAAATGAAGAAGAAAAAATAGGACACTGGAGTCCACTTTAAAGAGCTTCCAGTGGACAAATCTAAGAGAATTTGAGCATCAAAATAAAGAATTATGCAAGCAAGTGAATTAGTTATATATAAGATCATATTGATACAAATATATAAACAAATAAATAAATTGGTGAGAATGGAAAGTTCTCCCTTACGAAGGAACATCAACTTATAAACGAAGAAGACGATGGAATCAGAAAGCCATCCTTTTGCAATCATCATAGTAATAATGATTTCAGTCAAATCTATCCGTGGATGATACAACTTGCAGGTGAACTCTTAAAAGGAACAGAATGTTTACACAGTCTCAAAGGCTTCCCCCACTAGTTACTTACTATTTACACAGGGGGAAATAAAACTTCACAGTAGATTAACCTAGTGAACACAACATTACCAAGTGTTCAAGGTAAGGTCACCAACACTGGGGCAATGTGCCTGCTGATGTGGTGAAGGCTTGATGCAAATTTTCAGGCAGAGGTTCTGATTCAGTGGGTCTGGATGAGGTCTAAAAATTGACATGGAAAGAAGCTCCCCAGAGGTTCTGATGTAGGCGATCCACAGACCACTGACTGACTTCTAGGCACTCTCAAATAACTTGTCTATGGTTGCCCTTCAAGCTTTGAAGAAAGTTGTGTCTGCATGCTTCTAGAAAGTTCCTCTGGCTACCATTTATATCTGAGCATGTGTCTTTCTTCAACTTGGCAGAAATTCTCTTCTGTCTGTAAAAGTTCCTTCATGTTTTAGAACCCCTCCCTCCCCCTGAGCCTCCCCACTGTGGCTTTCTGACACAGTCCTTGGTTACCTTTATGGGTGTCCATTTCTTTGGAATTCTGGGAGTTAATCATCAGCTGAAGAAAATCCACTCGGTTCTGGAAGCAGAAAGACAAATTTCAACGACAGACAGTCATTTGTGAAGTCAGAAATAAGTCAGCAGTGCAGTGCTTAGCCTCTTTCCTGAGAATATGGCCCCTTTAAGTCCAGAAGTCTGACTAATGTTTCCTGAGTCATCAGTGAACAAAATCATCCAGCTACAAATCTTGGAGAGCAGGATGTTCCCCTGAAAGAAATCCAGCCATCGTGTCCAGCTGCTTTTTGGCATTCATTATCTCTGATCTTTGCCTTCTCTGGCTTTTGAATACAGCTTCCAGGCCAAAGAGTTGACTGTTCCATTTCCTGTCATGTCTGCTTGCTCAAGAGGAAGTCTCTGGAGTTCAATCATTTTTCTCCCCAGCCTTAATTCTTAATGAATGGCCACATAGATCAATTCCCTGACTTTTACAGAGATCATCAACAGCTTTTCTAAGAGTATCTTCAAGTGCCCCACACTCCCAGAACTCTACACATCCTGGGGAACTCAGCCCTGCCTCCTTGACCTGTAGACGTCCTTGTGCTATTCTCCAGGCCTCATGCAAGGCAAAGCTGACTAAGCTTTAAAAACTGACACAGAAGTGCACAAATCATATGTATACAGTTCACTAAATTATCACGAAGTGAACACCCTCATGCAACCACAACCAGATTTTACCTTTTGTTTATCTTTGAGGCGACTTTCTTTCATCCTTTTTACAGATTTTGTGAAAAAATCAGTAACACTTTTTGGAAAGAGAAAGATATTTAATACTTCAAAAACTGGGCTAAGAAATGGAAAGAGTGCTGTGGGGCAAAAAAAAGAAAGCACAATGAAAATGCAAAGTTTACCTGGAGAAATTATAATTTCCTTTACCAATCAGAAGAGTAAAAGACACCAGGGTTCTCAACCAGGAGCCATTCCCTCTATCACCTTTGCTTGGACATAGAAGCCACTGGATGAGCAAGGGTAAGTCTGCACATAGAAACCATCACTATAGCAGTGACATCAGTGGCCCCATCCACATCTTTGGAGTGACCAAAGGAACAGGATTGCATTCCTTCGCCTCTCAGCCTTTTATCTATTGGACTAGAGTTTCTTTGGATAAACCAAACCATAGCTGGCTACTTTAAGTAATCATGCAGTTCAAGAAAACGGACTCAAGAGACAAATAATACATGATGTCTTTCAACTGCAATGAAATGAAGTTAGACATCAATAACAGAAAGAAAATTGGGAAACTCACAAATATGTGAAAATTAAACAATACACTACTAAGTAACAAATGGGTCAAAGAAGAAATCAAAAAGGCAATTAGAAATTACTTTGAGATAAATAAAAATGAAGACACTATATACCAAAACTTATGTGATGTAACAAATGCAATGCTCAGAGAGATCTTTATGGCTATATGGCTATGGCTATTTATGGCTATAAATTTCTACATTTAAAAAAAACAAGGGTCTCAAATCAATAATCTAACTTTCCACTTTAACACACTGAAAAAAGAAGAGCATATGAAACCTAAAGCAAGCAGAAGAAAGGAAATAGTAAAGATAAGAGCAGAAACTAATGAAACAGAGAATATGATTTCACTCATATGTGGAAGATAAACTAACACAAGGACAGAGAGAATAGTTTAGTGGTTATCAGGACGAAGGGGGTTGAGGGGTGGACACAAGTGGTGAAGGGGCACATCTATATGGTGACTGACAAATAATAATGTACAACTGAAATTTCACAATGTTATAAATTATTTTTTTTATTTTTTGTTTATTGAAGTAACATTGGTTTATAACATTGTAAAAATTTCAGGTGTACATCATTATACTTCTATTTCTGCATAGATTACATCATGTTCACCACCACAATACTAATTACAACCCATCACCACACACATGTACCGAATTATCCCTTTCACCCTCCTCCCTCCCCCCTTCCCCTCTGTTATGACCTCAATAAAAAAATAATTTTTTTTCCAAAAAAATAGCAAAAGTCAGTCAAACCCAAAGCTGATTCTATGAAAAAACTTTTAACTAGATTGACCAAGCAAAAAGAAAAGAAGATTCAACTCACCAGCATCAGAAATGAACTACAGGATATTACTACTGACATTAAAAAAACAAAAAGAACTATAAAGGAATACTATGAACAATTGTACATGAACAAATTAGATAACTTAAATGAAATGGACAATGTCCTAGAAAGACACAAACCATAGGAACCGATTAAAAAATCTGTGGTGGTTACCAGAGGGGAATAGGGCAGGGGGAGGGTGAAAAGGGTAATGGGGCACATGTTTATGGTGACGGACGGCAACTAAACTTTTGGTGGTGAACACAATGCAGTCTATACAGAAGTCAAAGTATAAGAATGTACACCTGAGGGCCAGCCTGGTGGTGCAGTGGTTAAGTGCGCGCGCTCTGCTGTGGCGGCCCAGGGTTCGCAGGTTCTGATCCCTGGCGTTCAGTGACACACCGTTTGTCAAGCTGTGCTGTGGCAGTGTCCCATATAAAGTAGAGGAAGATGGGCACAGATGTTAGCCCAAGACCAATCTTCCTCAGCAAAAAAGAGGAAGATTAGCATCAGATGTTAGCTCAGGGCTGATCTTCCTCACACACACACACAAAATATACACCTGAAATTTATATAATATAATTTATAGAATGTGACCTCAGTTTAAAGAAAAAGAAATAGACAATCTAAATAGACCTATAATAAGTAAAAAGTTTGATTTATTAATAGAGAACCTACCCACAAAGAAAACCTCAGGTCTAGAAGGTTTCAATGGCAAATTCTACCAATTATTTAAAAAATAATTAACATCAATTTTTCACAAACTCTTCTAAAAAATAGAAGAGGAGGGAATATTTCCAAATTCATTCTACAAGGCCAGTATTACCCTGATAGTAAAACCAGACAAAGACATCACAGGAAAAGAAAACTAAGATCAACATATCTTATGAACACGGATGCACAAATCCTCAACAAAATACTGGCAAACTGAATCAGTAACATATGAAAAGAAGCATATTCCATAGCCAAGTGGGGTTTATCCCAGGAATGCAAGGTTGTGTAATACACAATATAAATAGAATAAAATCCAAAAACCACATGATCATCTCATTAGATGCAGAAAAAGCATTTCACAAAATCCAACACCCTTTGGTGTTAAAAACACTTAACCAACTAGGAACAGAAGAGAATTTCCTCAATCTGATAAAGGGCATATATGAAAAAAACATAGTTAACACCATACTTAATAGTGAAAGACTGGATGTTCTCCTCTAAGATTAAGAGCAGGAGAAGGATGCCTGTCTCACTACTTCTACTCAGCATTGTACTATGTGTCTAGCCAGGGGAAGTAGGCAAGAAAAAGAAATTAAAGGGATCCTTATAGGAAACAAAGAAGAACATGCTGCAGTCCACACAAAACTGAAATATAATAATGTACACCTGAAAATTACACAATGTTATAAGCCAATATGACCTCAATAAAATAATTTGAAAAAAAGTAAACCTATCTTTATTATCAGATAACATGATCTTGTATGTAGAAAATCATAGGGAATCTACCAAAAACCTATTAGAACTAATAAACTAGTTCAGCAGCATCAGGATATGATTTCAATATACAAAATCAATTTTATTTCTATACACTGCAAAAAAGCATCCAAAAGGGAAATTAAAACAATAACTCCATTTACATTAACATCAAAAAGAACAGAATACTTAGAAATAAATTTAACAAATAAGTGCAAAATTTTTACTCTGAATGTATCCAGCTGGTGGCATAGCAGTTAAGTTCATGTGCTCTGTTTGGCAGCCCGGGGTTCATGGGTTCAGATTCTGGGAGCAGACCGACATATTGTTTGTCAAACCATGCTGCGGCAGCATCCCATATAAAGTAAAGGAAGATGGGCACAGATGTTAGCCCAGGGCCAATCTTCCTCAGCAAAAAAGAGGAGGATTGGCATCGGATGTTAGCTCAGGGCTGATCTTCCTCACACACACACACAAAAATTATACTCTGAAAATTACAAAATATTGTTGAGATAAATTAAAGAAGACCTAAATATATGGAAGAACAGCCCATGTTCATGGAGAGAAAACTTAATATTGTCAAGATGGTAATACTCCCCAAATCAATCTATAGATTTAAGGCATTGCCTATTAGAATCCTTGCTGCTTTCTAGAAATTGAAAGCTGAATTTAAAATTCATATGGAAGCAGGGGACACAGACTAGCCAAAACAATATTGAAAACAAAAAAAAAGAATAAAGTTGTAGGACTCACACTTCCCAATTGCAAAACTTACCACAAAGCTATAATAATCAAAGCAATGTGGTAGCGGCATAAGGATAGACATATAGATCAATGGAATAGAATTTATAGTCCAGAATAACCCTCATCTTTATGGTCAACTAATTTTGAGAAAGGTTCCAAGACCATTCGATGGAGAAAAATAGTCTTTTTAATAAATGGTGCTGGGACAACTGGATAGCCACATGCAAAAGAATGAAGTTGGACTCTTATCTAACACAATATACAAAAATAAACTTAAAATAGATCAAAGACCTAAACATAAGAGCTAAAACTATGTAACTCTTAGACAAAAACCAAGGGGTAAATCTTCCTGGCCTCAGATTTTGCAATGGATTCTTAGATGTGACACCAAAAGCACAGGCAATAAAAGACAAACACATAAATTGTACATCATCAAAATGTGAAATTTTGTGCTTCAAAGGATACTATCAAGGAAGGGAAAAGATAACCTCAAAATGGGAGAAACATTTTTCAAATCATATATCTGATAGGGACTTTCATCTAGAGTATGTACAGCACTCTTACAACTCAACAAAAAGAAAAACAACCCAGATACAAATGGACAAAGGCTTTAAGTAGACATCTATCTAAAGAAGTTGATAGAAGTATCATAAAAATGGCCGACAAACATATAGAAAGTTGTTCAACATCACTACCCATTAGGGAAATGCAAATCAAAACCACAATGAGATATCACTTCACACCCACTAGGATGGCCATAATCAAGATAGAAAAGTATTGACTAAGTGTTGGTGAGGATGTGGAGAAATTAGAACCGTCATACGTTACTGGTGGGAATGTAAAATGGTGTACCTATTGTGGAAAACAGTTTGGCAGTTTCTTAAGAGGTTCAACACAGAGTAACTATATAACCAGCAATTTCACCCCCCAAGTAGACACCCAAAAGAATAAAAAACGGGTATTCAAACAAAAACTTGCACATGAATGTTCATAGCAACAGTATTCACAATAGGCAAGAGGTGGAAACAACTTAAATCGCCATCAACTGATGAATGGATGAACAAAAGATGGTATGTCCATACAATGGAATATTAATCTACCATAAAAATGAATGAACTACTGATACATGCTACAACGTGGATGAAACTGGAAAACATTATGCTGGAGAAAGCCAGCCACAAGAGACCACAAATTGTACGATCCCATCTATATAAAGTGTCCAAGCTAGGTAAATCTACATTGACAGAAAGTAAATTAGCGATTGCCTAGCACTAAGGGGAGTGGGCGGTGGTAGTTAAAATGTACAGGGTTGCTGAGATGACAAAAATGTTCTAACAGTTGACTACAGTGATGGTTACACATATCTTTGAATGTAATAAAAATCTTTTTTTTCAGCCTAATTGAATTATAATTAACACACAGTACTATATGTCTAAGGTGTGCAGTATAATGACTTGACATATATAAATTGTGAAAACATTACCACAATAAGTTTCATTAACATCCATTACCTCATATAGTTACAAAAAAAAAAATTACCTTGTGGTGAGAACTTTTAGGATCAACTCTCTTAGCAAGTTACAATTGTACCATACAGCAGAGACAGCTATAGTCAACATGTCGTAAATTACATCCCCAGTCATTATTTATCTTATAACTGAAAGTTTGTACCTTTTGATCACCTTCCTCCAAATCCCCCATCTGCAGGGTCTGATGGGGACACTAATGCACCTCTACCCTCCAACCACAAATATGATCTACTGTCTCTATGTGTTTGCTGTTGTTTTTAGATTCCACATATAAGTGAGATCATACAGTATTTGTCTTTCTCTGTCTGACTTATTTCACTTAGCATAATGCCCTCAAGGTCCATCCATGTTGTCACAAGGGCAGAATTTCCTTCCTTTTTATGGCTGAACAATATTCTAGTGTGTGTGTGTATATATATATATCACATTTCTTTATCGATTCATCTGTGGATGGATACTTAGGTTGTAAAAACAATTGAATTGTACATTATAAATGGGTGAAATATATAGCATGTGAATTATATCTCAATAAAGCTGTTACAGATAGACAGAAAGGAGAGAGGGAAGGAAAGATGAAAGAGAGAGAGAAAGAGAGAGAGAGAAGAAGAAGGAAGGAAGGAAGGAAAAGAAAAACAGTAGTCCACATACTTATTGAGAGAAAGAATGGATCGAGGAAATCAAATTTTAAGAGCTTCTTGGTATTTTCCACAAAGGGATCTTGTGGGTTGTTGAGGGAATCGACGTTCACTCCAAATGATGTGCTAGTAATCACATCCATGCTATAGGCCCCAAAGATGCTGAGTAGAGAAAAGAAGACATGGAAAATTAAAATTGGCACCTCTTTACTATTCTTATACAACACATGCAGCAAGAAGTGCATGTAAATTCATATGCCCAGGCAAGACAGATAAAGAGCCATACACCATCAAAATCTTCTGCTGGATCATCTAAAGAGTCAATACAACCATTACACTCACTGATGAGCTGTTTATCAGGTAACAATGACTAAGCTGTCCCTGTGCTACAGGTGATGGGGACACTAATGAAAGATAGGCCCACTTCTGAGCAGAAGGAGTACAGTCACAGATTGAAAGAGACTGATAATCAGGCAAATTATGGTACTATGTCTTGAGTATGGGCAATAGTAGATATATAACCACAGTGTTTGAGCAGGATGGAGGGTAGAATAATGAACTCTTCCTAAAGGAGTCAAGAAAGGTGACACTGACCTGGGTTTTGCCTCATCATAGTATCTATGCTGAGAGCTGATTCCTCTTTGGAATATTACAGAACAGCAGCACCCTGTTCTGAGTTGCCAGGAATGTCTTCTCTCCTTCTCTGCACCCCTGCTGGGGCTCCTGAAAGACCCACTCCTCCTCAATTCCAGTGAACTGAGGTTTCCCTGAGGGTAGACTCATTTCTACAAATGTAAGAACTAAGGGTGTTCCTAGTTAAAAAAAGAATGATAATATATCACACCAAAGTCAATTTAGGGTATGTCATAGCTAAGTGATCATGCATTCTCAGTTTTCCCAGGACAATGCTAGTTTACACCTGTTGTTCTTGCATAATTAAAAAATATCTCAGTTTAGACAATAGGTGATATGATCACCCTACCCACAGTCTGTACGGGGCCTTCTCTCTTTGAGACTGAAGGAAGGAGAAGTGGTGGTAAGATTTAACATTTAGTATTTTGCTGATATCTTCAGCTAAATCAGGAAGGGGTTTAAGTCGTTCTAAGTTCCACAGTGTAATTTTCCTGCCCCACCCACTGCCCACCAATATGTACCAAATGCCTTCCCCTCTCACCATTCCATACCCTCTATGAGTACCATCACTATACAATACACTCTTATTTTTGTCTTCCATAGTATCCAAGGTGACAATTAAGCACATAAATTAATTCTGGTTCATGTACACAGGAGAAGACCTGTTCTCCCCTGGCCGCCCTGCACTCCTTGGGTGGTCCAATGGAGTTGTACCACAAAACATCTACATCTGTTTGGTCACTAGAATAACTCAACAGCAGGAATTTTGGCTCTGTGGCAGGCAGCCGGAGGGTTTTGTGACAGAGCTCAGAAACCCAGCAGTGCACTCCTACTTACTCTTTCAAAGTGACAGGCCTGCCTTTCTCTGCTTCCTTTCTCAGGTTCCTCACCAACACATCTCCATATCGGCCAATGATGGGGAACATCTAGACACAAAATACACCACCACCCAAAGTTAAATGCAGAGACTTGAGGCCTACAAGCACCTGGCTTGTACAAGCATGGAGCAGTGAGCGACATTTTATAATGAATCTTATAATGTCTTTTCTAGGATATAAAGATAAAACACCACTTTGAGGAAGCTCAATTTCAGAAAAATACCACTTGGAAAAGGACTATGATGTTATCTTCTACCTGATCCCAGATGCATTCTTAAGTTTCTAATTAAAACTCTTCTTAATTTCTTACCTCCTTTAGCTTTCCACTGGTAAAGGTTGGAGACAGCAACATTCGTATTCTCTTCCATTGTTCATCCTCAGACATAGAGATGGCATTCTTCATAAATCCCATTGGACCAAGAGGCTAGACTCAAAAGCAAAAGACGTTTTGCCCTACATAAGTTTCAGAGCTCTCAACACTTGTGGAAAATTTATTAAATGGGCATCAATTCTTCAAAAATTATTTAGTGACTTTCCACTAAGTAGCCGACCCCATGCTAGATGCTCAATATTCACCCCCAATGTCTAGGTTTCTGTGAAGGTTTAGGAGACATCCAGATATCAGATGTAATTTCCAGCCTTTATATTCCAATCTCCTTTTTTTTTTTTTATTTTGTGAGGAAGATCAGCCCTGAGCTAACATCTGCCAATCCTCCTCTTTTTTTGCTGAGGAAGACTGGCCCTGGGCTAACATCCATGCCCATCTTCCTCCTCCAATCTCCTTTTAAGTGCAAATGATCCACATGGTGGGAAAACTGTTCTTCCAGGGAAATAGACAGGAATAAGACCTAGTACACCCTGCAAGGCTGCACAAGGTAGAAAGGGATTGGTGACAGATAGCCAGATAGCCTTGGAAAACTGTATTTGGCCTCAGAATAGTTCTGTCTTTAGATATATCTACAGCATGAGCAACTCAAAAGAAAAGGATGTCTTGAAACGGTGATTTTCGAAAAAAAGTAGTTAATATTTCAAGATTAGTAACTTATTTGCTATTCTGAAGAAATAGTACCATCACATGGAAATCCTTTCCGGTTACATTTTTTCTAAAAGGATAGAAAGGAAAAGAAAGAGATAATTCTATTTCTCAGCTTGGGACAGACCTACCATGCCAACATAATTGTGACTTTTTTTCATCTTCCAAAACTATATTTTGTCATAAAATGGATATCTCCAACACCCACTCATGATAAAAACTCAAAAGCTAGGAAGAGGGAGAAACTTCCTCAACTTCATAAACAGCATCTACAAAAAAACCTACAACTAACATTAAAGTTATGATGATAGCTGAATAGAAGACTCTAGTCTCTGTTGCCCCACAAAGAATAACAATTAAACAGCTATTGATGCATGAAAACAGGTAACAAGCTTCACCAACACAGAAGAGCAGAAAAATGAGAATAAGTACACTAAATGGGTAGGGAGCATAGTTTTATGATCTCTGCATCATCCCATCCCCCAGGCCAGCACTGCTCAGCACCAAGAGGGAACTCCCAGCCTGAGAGACTTCTACCTGCTGGGAATAGCACAGCAGGGCAAGTGACCAGTTTCCCTAGCATTTCAGGGCCCTGCACAAATGACCCACTTTGGTTTCACCCTAACCAGAGACTGGCATAGCTGACTTTACTTGAGACAGCTAGGAAGAAAGGAGAAGGGCAAGGACTAATAGTATCAGCCATGGGTGGGAGTGACCGTGGTTCTTTGTGGCCTGATCTGCAGAAGACCCCAGAAGCCTTTGCTACTGAGGAACCAACAGCCAGCGTGGACTCTGATGATGCCCTACAGATTTTCCTGCTGATAGCCTCACAGGTTTTACATTCATAGACTCCAGCTATCTGAGTCCTACTCTGCCCCACTCTACCCCAGACAGACTCTCTGATCCCCAGGACCCAAACCAGCAGTCAGAGCTAGACTCTATGCCTGGGCATGTTCATACCAACAGCTCAAGTCCCTGCAGCTGCTCAGGTGCCTGGAGCCAGCCCTAACTCCTGTCAGTGGACTGCACTGCTGCATGTGCCCACAGATAAATCTTGCAGCTGCACACCTGCACACTGCCAGCCTCAACTCCAGTCACCAGCCCCCACTGCAGTGCATGTGCTTGCACTCAGCCCCCAAAGCTGAGCGTGTGCATACTAACCACTCTGGCCACCACTTATACCTGCCTTGGTCCCTTGCCACTTGACCTGGAGGTGCTGCTAAAACCTCAACAGCCCTTGCAGCCACTGTGGACCATCCACAGCTCTTGCTGCCAAGGATCGTGCAGTTGGTGATGTTGTGAACCCCATCTGCCTGAGCCAAGCATGCCCCCCTGCATATAGAGCCACCACACACCCCCACACTTGGTACCCAGCACCGCTAGACTGAGGGCCACAGCACACTACAGTGTGCCCCAACCCACAAGCAAAGGTCTTTCCTTACTGAAGTTAGTTCATAAAGTCTCATAGAGGTGAATGCTTCTTCAAATGCACAGACACCACTGCAAGACTACAAGGATCACCAAGAATCAGGGAAACATGACAACACCAAAGAAAACAATAAACTTCCAGTAATAGACTTCAAAGAAATGGAGATCCACGAATTGCCCGACAAAGAATTTGAAACAAATCTTCTAAAGAAGCACAGAGAGCTACATCAGAACACACATAAACAATTTAACAAAGTCAGAAAAAAGTTACAAAAAGAAAAGAGAAATTCAACAAAGAGATATAAAACATAAAAAAGAACCAAAAAGAAATTTTAAAGCTGAAGAATACAAAGAATGATCTAAAGAATGCAATGAGAGCTACAAGAGAACCCTCATGAAGCTATTAGTGGATTTCTCAGGGGAAACCTTGAAGCCCAGGAAGGTTGAAATTATCTATTCAGAGTGCTGAAAGAAAAAACTACCAACCGAGAATACTTTACCTGAAAGGTGATCCTTCAGAAATAAGGCAGACATAAAGACATTTCCAGACAAACAAAAGCAGAAAAAGTTCATCACCACTAGACCTTCCTTACAAGAAATGCTAAAAGCAGTTCTTCAAGCTGAAAAGAAAGGACACTAACTAATAACATGAAATCTTATGAAAGTATAAAACTCACTCATAAATATGACTATATAGTCAAATTCAGAATACAGTAATATTGTAATGATGGTGTGCAAATCACTTACAATTCTAGTTTAAAGGTTAAAAGACAAAAGAATTGAAGATAACTATAGCTAAAGTAATTTGTAACTAGATACATGATATAAAAAGATGTAATTGTGACATCAAAAGCATAAAATGGCAGGGGAGTAAAAGCATTCAGTTTTTGAGTGAAAACAAAGTTAAATTGTTGTCAGCTTAAAATAGACTGTCATATCTACAAGGTTTTTTATTGGAGCCTCATGGTAACCACAAAGCCAAAACCTATAGTAGATACAGGAAAGACACAGAGAAAGGAATCACAGCACACTGCTATAGAAATGCATCAAATCACAAAGGAAGACAGGAAGAAGAGAGAAAGAAGGAGCAAAGGATCTATGAAACAACCAGAATAACAAAATGGTAATAGTAAGTCCTTTCTATCAATAATTACTTTCAATGTAATGGACAGATGAATGGATAAAGAAAATATGGTGTATATATACAAAATTGAATATTATTCAGCCTGCAAAAAGAAAGAAACTCTTCCATTTGTGACAAAATGGAGTCACTTGGAGGACAATATGCTAAGAAAATTAAGTCAGAGAAGGAGAACTGTCACATGATGTCACTCATATGTGGAGTCTAAAAAAGAAAAGTCAAACTGATAGCCACAGAGAGTAGAACAGTGGTTATCAGAATCTAGAGAGAGGGGAAAGGGAGATATTGATTAAGGGTACAAACTTCAAGTTTTAAGATGAACAAGCTCTGGAGACCTAATCTACCGCACAGTGACTACAGTGAATAATACTGTATTGTATATTTGAAATTGCTAAGAGATTAGATCTTCAATGTTCTTACCACACACACAAGAAAAGGTAAGTATAGGAGGTGATGAATATGTTAATTCATTTGTGATAATCATTTCACAAAATGTATTCATATATCAAAACATCACATCATACACCTTAAATATATACATTTTTATTTGTCCAAAATAAATAAATAAAAATTTAAAGATGGTGAAATACTAAATGCTTCCCCCTAAGATCAAAAACAAGGCAAAAATGTTACTCTTATCATTCTTATTCAGCATCATACTGGAAGTCCTAGCTAGTGCTGTATGACAAGAAAAATAAGTAAAAGGCATACAAACTGAAAAGGAAAAAAACAGAAGTGTTCCAATTTTCAAGTGATGTACTTGCCAATGTAGAAAATCTCAGGGAACATAAAAAGTAAAAACCTCTAGAACTAATAAATGAGCTCAGCAATGTTGTAGGATACAAGATCAACACACAAAAATCAACCACATTTCTATATAATAACGATGAACAAGTGAAAACACATTAAAGACACAATACCATTTACAATCACTTCGAAGGAAATGAAATACTTTAGGGTAAATTTAACAAAACATATATAGGATCTCTATGCTGAGAACTACAAAATGTTGGTGAAAGGAATCAAAGAAAACCTAAATAAATGGATAGACATACTGTTTGTGTCTTGACCTAGTAAAGATATAGATTTTTCCCAAATTGATTTACAGATATTATGAAAATAGCAATTTTTATTCTAAATTTGTATGTAAAGACAGAAGACCTAAATAGCTAAAACAATCCAAAAAAGAAAGTGGGAGGGATCACTCTACGAGATGGTAAGACTTACTCTATAGACACAATAATCAAGATTGAGTGGTGCTGGTGGAGGGATAGATACATAGCTCTATGAAAAGAATAGAGAATGAGAATTAGACCTACACAAATAGACCCAACTGATTTCTTCTTCTTTTTTTTAATGCAGAAGATTGGCCCTGAGCTAACACCCATTGCCAACGTTCCTCTTTTTCGCTTGAGGTAGATTCTCCCTAAGATAACATCTGTGCCAATCTTCCTCTATTTTGTATGTGGGATGCCTCCACAGCATGGCTTGATGAGCATTGTATATGTCTACACTGGGGATGCAAATCCACAAACCCCAAGCCACTGAAGTAGAGTGTGTGAACCCAACCACTCTGCCACTAGCCAGCCCTAGGCAAAACTGATTTTTGACAATGATGCAAAAGCTATTCAGCTGAGGAAAGATTGCTTTTCCACAAATGGTACTGGAGCAATTAGACATCCAAAGGCCAAAAAAAAAAAAAAAACCTTGACCTAAACCTCACACCTCAGACAAAACCTTATACAAAAATTAACACAAAATGGATCATGGACTTAAATGTAAAACCTAAAACTATATATTGTTTAGAAAAAAATAGGAGAAACCTTTGGGGACCTAATGCTAGGTGAAGAATTTTAAAACGACACCAAAGCACAACTCATAAAAGGAAAAATTGATAAATTGACCTCATTCAAATAAAAAAAAATATTTCCTCTGCTGAAGAACCTGATAAGAGGAAAAGACAAGCTATAGACCATGATGATAAAAGAATAGTAAGAGGGACACTTGTGGTGATGGAAGAGTTCTGAATCCTGATTCTGGTGGTAGTTACACAAATCTACATATATGATAAATTTCCAGACAGACACACACACACATGTAAATGAGTGCACACAAAACAGATGAAATCTGAAACAGCTATATGGGTAGTACCAATGTCAATTTCCTGCATTGATACTGTACTATAGTTATGCAAGATATTACCACTGGGGGAAACAGGATGAAGGGCACATGACATGGCACCTCCTTGTAATTTTTTTGTGGCAACTTCCTGTGAATCTATAATTATTTAAATAAAAATTTAATAAATAAATAAAATTTAAAATTTAAAAATAATGGATGGCCAAGTGCTATCACCATCATGGCAGAATGAGTTTTCCCCTTTGTCTCTCCCCTGTAAGTTAAACAGAAATCAATTGACCAAAACGGTATTCCCTACAGGGCACAACAGGTCACCTAAGTTATCCATGCAGCTATACATCTGAAAGTGGGTGGACTGTAACCCCAGGAAGCAGTGAAACTAGGGGAGCAGCCCTTTCCCCCTCCTCTGGTAGAAGTGATTCAGGGCACAGATCCTTACACGGTGGCCTGCGTGACAGTGAGTGGAGGTGAGGAGGCCCAGACCATGCACGACTGCCTGCAGAGCAGGGGTGGCAGTCTATGTGACCACCCATGGAGTGGCAGCAGAGGCAGCGGCCCAGCCCACACAACAGCCAGTGGACAGCAACAGCAGCCCAATCTGGACAACTTGGAGCAGATGGGGCAGGAGCAGAAAAAATAGTCCCTGACTCTCCCCAGTGGTGGCAGGTGGAAACTGTGACCAAAAGCATCAGGAAACACAGGAGAACTGGTGAAATAGCTCCCACTGGTGGCTCGCCCAATACCAGCTCCACAAGCAGTGGGGGCTGCATACAAGTCTCTGGGTCCCCAAGCCCCTACCAGATGCAGTGATGCCTGAAAACCCAGCACTCCTGGCATGATGCAAGCAGTACCACCAGAAACCTGGGAATAGCAGTGAAGCTGGTGAACAGGACAGCAGCACCTAAGCCCGCAGACAGCCAGTAGAGGAACATGAGATCCAGGCAACCCCAGAAGCAGCGTAAGTGCTCACAGCCTGGTGACCCCAGTGGCATCACCTGAGACTGCAGTAACATCATAAGCAGCAAGGCACCAGCAACCCCAGAGGCACAAGCAGTACTAGGAGGGCACTGACGATGCCTCTAGCAGAGGCAGTGGGGGGAGGAAAGTGCAGGTTCTCAAATACAATCAGAAGCAGCTCAGAACCAAAGTCACCAAAGCCAAGTAAGAAAAGGTGATTAGACTACAAATATGCTGGCAGAGAATCAATTCATCAAACAACATGAAGAACTACATTAACATGGCAGAACAGAAGGAAAATGACAACTCTCAGAAACCAAACTTGAAGTCACAGAAAATTACAATCTAACTGACAGAATTCAAAATAGCTGTCATAAAGAAACTCAACAAGTTACAAGAAAACTCAGAAATACAGTTCAATAAGCTCAGGAATAAAATTAATCAATAGAAGGAATACTTCAAAAAAGAAATTGAAGCTCGAAAACAGAAATTCTGGATATGAAGAAGACAATTAATGAGATAAAAAATAATGTAGAAAGCATTAATACTAGAGAAGCTCTTGTGGAGGAGAGAATTAGTGAGCTTGAAGATAGAAACCCAGAATTGACTCAAGTGGAGGAGGAGAGAGAAATAAGATCTTTTAAAAATGAAGAAATTCTTTGATAAATATCCAGCTCAATTAGGAAAAGTAACAAAAAGATTATAGATATTCCAGACAGAGAAGAGAAGCAGAAAGGAGCAGAGAGCTTACTCAAAGAAATAATAGCTGACAACTTTCCAAACCTAGGGAGGGAACTAGACAAGCAAGTACATGAAGCCAATAGAACTCCTGATTACATCAAGGCAAAATGATTCATTCCAAGGCATACAATATTAAAATTGTCAAAAATCAATGACAAAGAAAGAGAGAAGAAAATAACCTTCAAAGGAACCCCCAATAGGCATTCAGCAGATTTATCAGCAGAAATCCTACAGGCTAGGAGTAGAATGATATATTCAAAATACTGAAAGACAAAAACTATCAGCCAAGAATACTCTATCTAGCAAAATGATTCTTCAGATATGACAGATAAATAAAGGCTTTCCCAGAAAAACAAAAGCTGAAGGAGTTCATCACCCTTATACCTGCCTTACAAGAAATGTTGAAAGGTGCCTTCCTACGTGAAACAAAAAGGCAAAGGTTTACAAAGCTTTGAGCAAGGACAGAAAAAATCAGAAAAGTGCAGCTCTATATCAGAATAGGTTAGTTATAACTTAATTATAACATAAAGGCTAAAGGGAAAGAAATCATCAAAGTTAACTACAAACACGTCAATTTGGTCACAAACTCACAATACAAAAAGAATAATTTGTGACAACAAAAACATAGAAGGGGTGGAAAGGAAATGGGTGGAACGTGCATAGGCTAATGGAGATAATAGGCTATGAGAAAAAGGACTAGGTAATCCATAAGATCTTTTATACAAACCTCATTGTAACCACAAAACAAAAAATCAGAGGAGAGTACAAAATCATAAATAAGTGGTAAACTGAGAAAACAATCACAGAACACCACCAAAATGATATGGTAGACAGAAATACAAGGAAAAAGAAACTGGAAAATTAGAATGACCAGAAAACAAAAGATAAACTAGCACTCTTAAGCCCCCTTTTATATCAATATTCTAAATGTAAATGGATTTAATTCACCAATCAAAAGACACTGACTGGCTGGATGGATTAACAAACAAGACCCCAAAATATGCTGCCTCCAGGAAATATGTCTCAGCTCTAAAGACAAACATAAGCTCAGAGTAACAGAAGGAAAGATGATACTTCCAGCAAATGGCAACCAACAGAAAGCACATGTAGCCATACTTATATCAGACAAAGCAGACTTCAAGATATAAAAGATAATAAGAGATAAAGATAGCCATTATATAATGATAAAAGGGACATTCCACCAAGATAACATAATACTTACTAATATATTTACACCTAACACAGGAGCATCAAAGTATATAAAGCAACTATCAAAAGACCTAAAGGGAGAAATTGACAACAACAAAATAACAGTAGGGGAACTTACCACCCTATTTACATGAATGGATAGATCATCAAGACAGAAAGTTAACAAGGAAACAGTGTCCTTAAATGAAATACTAGACAAGACGGACTTCATATATATAGAAGATTCCATCCAAAAATAGCAGAATACACATTCTTCCCAAGTGCACATGGAAAATTCTCAAAGACAGACTATATGTTGGGAAACAAAGCAAACCTCAATAAATTGAGAAAATTTGAAATTATATCAAGCGTCTTTTCTGACAACAATGTTATGAAACTAGAAATCAACTACAAGAAAAAGCCGGAAAAGTCACTAATATGTGGAGACTAAACAACACGCTACTATTCGATCAATGAAGAAATCAGAGGAGAAATCAAAAGATACCTGGAGATAAATGAAAATGAACACAAAACATACCAAAACTTATGAGATACAGCAAAAGCCATACTAAGAGGGAGGTTTATAGCAATACAGGCTACCTCAAGCAACAAGGAAAATCTCAAATAAGCAAGCTAACACTGTATCTAAAAGAACTAGAAAAAGACTAACAAATAAAGCTCAAAGCCAATGGAAAGAAAGACATGATAAAAATCAGGCAGAAATAAAAGAAATCGAGATAAAAAAGCAATAGAAAGGATCAATGAAATTAAGAGCTGGTTCTTTGAGGGATAAACAAAATTGACAAACCCTTAGCTAGACTCAGTAAGAATAAAATAGAGAAGATGCAAATAAATAAAAACAGAAATGAAAGAGGAGAAATTACAACAGATACCACAGAAATGCAAAGGATCATAAGAGAATTCTATGAAAAGCTAATTGCCAAAAAAGTGGATAACCTAGAAGAAATGGATAAACTCTTAGAATCATACAACCTCCCCAGACTGAATCCAGACAAAATAAAGAAGTGAATAGGCCAATCACAAGTAAAAAGATTGAAACAGTAATCAAAAACCTCCTGAAAAATAAAAGTCCAGGACCAGACGGCTTCTCTGGTGAATTCTACAAAAAATTGAAAGAAAATTTAATTCCTATCCTTCTCAAATTATTCTGAAAAATTGAAGAGGATGAGACACTTCCTAATTCAATTTATGAGGCCAACATTATCCTAATATGAAAACCAGACAAGGACAACACAAATAAGGAAAATTACAGGACAATATCACTGATGAACATAGATGCAAAAATCATCAACAGAATATTAGCAAATCAAGTACAACAATACATTAAAAGGATCATACACCACAATCAAGTGGGATTTATTCCAGGGATGCAGGGATGATTCAACATCTGCAAATCAATCCATATGATACATCACATTAACAATTGGAGAATAAAAATCACATGTTCATCTCAATAGATGCAGAGAAAGCATTTGACAAGACCCAACATCCATTTATGACAAAAACTCTCAGTAAAATAGTTATAGAAAGAAAGTACCTCAACATAATAAAGGCCATATATTACAAACCCACAGCCAATGTCATACTCGATGGTGAAAGACTGAAAGCCATTCCTCTGAGAACAGGAACAAGACAAGGATGCTCATTCACACCACTGTTATTCAATATAGTACTGGAAGTTTTAGCCAGAGCAATTAGGCAAGAATAAGAAATAAAAGTGATCAAAATTGGAAAGGAAGAAGTAAAATTCCTACTATTTGAGGATGACAAGATTTTAAATATAGGAAACCCTAAAGAATCTACCAAAAAACTGTTAGAAATACTCAACAAATACACTAAAGTTGCAGGGTACAAAATCAACGTACAAAAATCAGTTCTGTTTCTATACACTAATAACGAATTAGCAGAAAGAGAAGTCAAGAATTCAATACTATTTACAATCACAACAAAAAGAATAAAATACCTAGGAATAAATTTAACCAAGGAGCTGAAAGACCTATACACTGAAAACTATAAGATATTATTGAAAGAAATCGAAGATGACATAAAGAAATGGAAAGGTATTTCATGTTCATGGATAGGAAGAATAAACATGGTTAAAATGTCCATACTACCTAGAGCAATCTACAAATTCAATGCAATCCCTATCAAGGTCTCAATGACATTTTTCACAGAAATAGAACAAAGAGTCCTAAAATTTATATGGAACAACAAAAGACCCTGAATAGCCAAAGGAATCCTGAGAAAAAGAAAAAAACCTGGAGGTATCACACTCTCTGAATTCAAATTATACCACGAAGCTATAGTAATCAAAACAGCATGGTACTGGCACAAAAACAGACACACAGATCAATGGAACAGAATTGAGAGACCAGAAATAAACCCACACATCTATGTATGGCTAGTCTTTGACAAAGGAGCCAAGAATCTACAATGGAGAAGGAAAGTCTCTTCAATAAATGGTGTTGGGCAAACTGGACAACCACATGCAAAAGAATGAAAGTAGACCATTATCTTACACCATACATAAAATTAACTCAAAGTGGATTAAAGACTTCAAGGTAAGACCTGAAACCATAAAACTCTTAAAAGAAAATATAGGCAGTACACTCTTTGACATAGGTCTTAGCAGTATCTTTTTGAATACCATGTCTACTCAGGCGAGGGAAACAAAAGGAAAAGTTAACAAATGGGACTAAATCAGATTAAAATTCTTCTACACAGCAAAGTGAACAATCAATAAATGAAAAGACAATCTATCAACCAGGATAAAATATTTGCAAAACATATATCCAACAAGGGGTTAATTTCCAATATATGGAAAGAACTCCTACAACTCAACACCAAGAAAACAAAAAACTCGATCCAAAATGGACAGATGATATGGACATTTTCCCAAAGAAAATATACAGATGGCCAACAGGCACATGAAAAGATGTTCAGCATCACTAATTATTAGGAAAATGCAGTTCAAAACTACAATGAGATATCACCTCACACCATCAGAATCGCTATAATTAACAAGACAAGAAATAACACGTGCTGGAGAGGATGTGGAGAAAAGGGAACCCTCATACACTGCTGGTTGGAATGCAAAGTGGTGCAGCCACTATGGAAAACATTACAGAGATATCTCAAAAAATTAAAAATAGAAATACCATATGATCCTTCTCTCATCCTACTAGGTATTTATTCGAAGAACATGAAATCAACAATTCAAAGAAATTTATGCACCTCTATGTTCATTGCAGCACTATTCACTATAGCGAAGAAGTGGAAGCAATCCAAGTGCCCATCAATGGATGAATGGATAAAGAAGATGTGTATATATACACACAGTAGAATACTACTCAGCCATATAGAAGACAAAATCATCTCATTTACAACAACATGGATGGACCTTGAGGATATTATGCTTACTGAAAGAAGTCACGCAGAAAAAGACGAATACTGTATGATTTCATTCATATGTGGAAGATAAACACATAGATGGAGAACAGATTAGTGACTACCAGAGGAGAAGGAGGTGGAGAGATGGTGAAAGAGATAAAGGGACACATTTGTATGGTGATGGATAGAAACTAGACTAGTGGTGGTGAACGTGATGCAGTCTATACAGAAACTGAAATATAATAACATACACCTGAAATTTATACAATGTTATAATTATGATCTCAATAAAATAATTTTAAAAAATGGATGCCTACCCGCCGGTTTGTGAAGACAGAGTAACATTCTTTCACTAGTACTGTTTTGATCATGTCTGGATCTGTGATAGCCAATACAGGCTGTGGGCCATCATAAAACCTGTTAGGGAAACAGAATTGATTAAATTTAACAAGCCAGATTCTACAGCTGGAGCCATGCTTGGAAGTCCAGACTTTCATCCCGACGTTACATAATCCATACTCCTAGAGATCATGGTTGGAAATAACATTAGAACATTTGTTAAGTCTAGGTGGTTTGTACATGGGTATTTCCTATATCATTCTCCATAATTGTTTCTATGTTTAAAATATTTCATTATAAAAAGAAAGTTGGGTTAGTAAATAATTTAAGATAAGTAAATTATCTAAGAGAAAAACAATAATTAATTAAGGAAAGTCCACCCACTCAGTCATGAAAAATTATAGTTTTGGTGATCTATCAAAATATGACATAATATGAGATGAAAACTGTAGACATACTGATCACAAATATATAAAAGTGTGTCTACAAATGGAGACAGATTTGGAATGCTCAAAAAGTGATAGTAGGATCTGAATAATTTCATTCCCTGTTTCCAAAATTTCTAAAAGAGGCTCTGGACTGAGATTGTCTTCCATGCAATGAGGACATCATCATAACAACAAGTCTATCCAATGAAAGTTTCTAGAATACTCACCCCCACATATTTCCATATTTTTTAAAACATTTCTTGTCAAAATCCCAAAAACCCTGCAAGGAGAAACAAATTCAATTATTAATCTAAATGTATTGAAATCTACCTCTAATTGGGACAGAAATGACTCAAATCCCATGAAATTGGGCTTACTATCTTTGACCGGCAGTTAGAGGGAAGCTGTTATTCAGAGACATGTTAAGGGTTAAGGAAAGAAAATAGAGGAGATATTTGAAATGGAGCATTTAAAATCACTCTAGAATTTTCTCCGGGTATTGTAGATACTAAATGACTTACGCATGTCATGAATACTCAGTAACTCCCTCTCTTTCTAAAGTGTTTTCACGAGAAAACTGAAGTTGAGGGAAAGCAAGAGCGGCCTGCACAATCTTTGATCTCCTAGTTAAGCATCCTTTTCATTTATCTCATGAGTTCTCTCTAGAATTCCAGGAGAATTAGGAAGTTTAAGACACCAGTGACCTTTTTGATCTAGCAGATTTAAATAAGTCTAAGACATGTTTCTTGAGCGAAAAAGTGAGTGAGTGAATGAATGAATGAATGACAAAGTAGACTTGCCTTCCAGTTTTCCAGCTCAACATGGAAAGGATGGGGAGAAGCCACTAGTCCACATAGGACAAAGCAAATTAAAACACTTGCTCTGAGTTTTCGCTTCCGTAACTTAAAAACAATCTTCCCATCACTAAGTTTCAGTTGTGATGTTTTGACAATATAAAAGAAGTTCCCAGGAATATAGATCTTGGGGGGAATCTACTAAGGAGCTGATCTGGGAAAGGTGGAAAGGAAATTATTGCTTTTTCAGAGGACAAAAAAGACCAAAATTTCTTAGGCAGTATTTAGGCCCTGAAGGCCTTAGTTGGAAGAACTGGGACCTGAGAAATAAGCCTCAGATCTGTGGAAAATGAAATCTGAGGCAAAGAGCAGCCTGCACACAAGGTTCTCCCTACTGGCCTTCTGGACCTGAGGTTGTAACCTTCTATCCAGTGGCCAGGCCCTGGGAGAGGGATCGGAGCTGGATTAACCACAAAGGCTCTGCCAAAACCTACAGTCCTTGTGTGACCTACCACATTCTGTTCAGTTACATTAAGTTTTTAATAATTTTGTCAAATCATCTCCCTTCTAGGGATTTTTTATAAGCGATTCTGCCTTAAAAAAAAAAAAAACACAAAAACTCGAAGTCTATCTGAAGTCCATAGACAACTATTATCTTTTCTCAGTATACCCACTCTCTGCTCAGATGCACCCATAGGGAGCCTCCTGAGAAGGCAGTGAAGTAAAGAAGAAAGCTCTTATTCCATTTGTCAAATCTCAAAAGACGTCACTGGTAACAAAAGGTGAGTTACAGCCATCAATACAACTGCAGGAGTTTAACAGTTCTTGAGAGAATTCAAGTATGAGCAAATTACCCAACAGTGTATACTGGCGCTGCCTAATAGCCTGAAATTTCAAAGCTACACAGGAGAAAGAAGAAGAAGAAGAAAATAATGATATGCAGAGCTTATGCTATGAACAGTAAAGTCTGACTCTAGTATACATAGCTTAATGAGCTAATCCTGGAAATTCTCTTTATTCTTTTCTCCTAATATTCAGCACAATTGTGCCTTCCTGGGAATCTGCACCTGGAAGAAAGAAAATCCTCTTCAAAATGCTCACAAGTTGGAACACCAAGTCCTGGGCTGAATCAGCCAGAGAGCTGGGCTGTCCAACTGAGGCAAAACCTGAGTTTCATAACAGCTGAAAACAGATCCCTGGAGTAAACCTAGCCATGTGCTGGGTGGGGCCTATGACACCATTTCTTGAAGTGTGAAACCTCAGAACTTCCTCCTGAGAAGGGATATTTTTACTATAAAACTAATCTGGGATTTGCAACCATAAGAAGCAAAAGAGGGAGCTTATAAAATACTCAACTTAAGGTAGCCCAGAACTGTTCCAAAAAATGGCAGAGGTGTCGGCCCAGGAATTCCCAGCTTCTTAAAAAGTCCATGTGAATAGGTCCCATATCTATAAAGTGAAAGAGAAAGCCAGGTTGCAGGGATTGTGGAGTAGGTGCTGGGGTTGGCCAGTCCCTGTTTCAGAACTGGAACAGTCAAGTGAGGGAGGTAACATGTAGATGATAAATAATAACAGCAACTCCAACAGCAATAATTACATTCACTCATCATCTCCTTTCCCACCTCCACTGCGAGACCACACAAAGTAAAGATGAGTAGATAAAAGCAGCTGAAGTCTCTGTGGTCCCAATCCTAGAGTGAAGACTTGATAAATGTTTCCAAACTTAAGTGCTCGTGAGAGGTTCAGGCTGGAATTCTTCCAGGGAATTCACTAGTGTATATTTAGTAAGTCGACTCTCCCATGATCTTGAGATTTTCATTCTAGGTAGAAAGGGGAAAAATTTCTTTTTCTCCTCCAATGAGATTTGGCATAACTGTGTCCACTCAATGAAAGAGAGTTACTGAAAGCCTACCATGACTTTGTTCTTACAGTTTTCTCAGAGGCTTTTATGCTTTTCCTTCCCTCTATGCCTTGACTCCATTTTAGGATCTGGTCCTTCTTAAATCTATCTTCATAGAGAGGCCTTGGGGCAGCCAGTTTTTTTATCTCTATAGAATGACAACCATGTTCAAGCTTCCATTGGCCTCAGAGAAATGTAAGTGTCTTTAAGCTACACCCAAGTCTCTGTCGTTAGGCAATTTGCTTGACTCGAGCTAAAGAGTAGGGTGATTGGCCCATATGCTCCCTGAATGATACTGTATAAAGGAACCAATGACTAAAGAATCCACTTGCAGATAATTCTTCCCCTCATGGGCTCTGGTCCTCCAACCTTGACACTCACCTGCTAAGCACAATGCCAGGAATGCTCTTCTTTTTCAAGATGGTCCCTCACAAAGCAGTTACTTCACTGCCTCGGTGCATCAACTGTCTCAAGAACCCATTAAGGCTGGTGCGCCCTATGGGAGGTCTGCCAGTAACTCATCTTTCATGTGTCATGTGTGGAATCCCACAACTGGGGATTCTGGATCCTTGCAAGCCTTCTCACTCACTCTTTTTACTGAGAGGTGGCAGAATGGAGGGAGAAGAGAGGCTTAGGGAAGAGGCTGCCAGCAACAATTTTAACCATGAAGTTGCTAGGCTTACAAGGCTAACTCTGTGGAGGCAAATTAGGAAAGTATGGCTGAAAAGTACGTTATGTATAAATAGTTCAACATGCCTTACAAGTGCTTTCAGCTAAAATATAGGCAGCCTTCTAAAGTTCAGATACTTTCCTGTTGATAGCAAAAGATGTGTTATGAAACGTAATGAGTAACCATAAAATGTTCTAGAGAGTTCAATTAAGACCTTGTCTCTTCTTCTTTGGAAGTTAGACTTTAAGGCAGTACAGGTTCCAAATACTCTGTATAAATCCAGAAAATCTTATAATATGTGATAAAATAAATCCAAAAAAATTTACATGAAAGGATGTATGTTTGAAGTACCCAGCAGAGGCACCTTGGCCAGGCCCAGCTGGGCATTTGGATCCTTCCTCCAGTGCAGTTGATGGAAGCATGAGCACTGGCTGCCAGAACCAGGGGTGGCCTAGTTCCTTCCTTTGCCATCACAACCATGCAATTCACTTAAACCAATTTCTGCTTCTGAACTTTCGATGTGCTACATGAACTCTCAAGTGAGGCCAAGCAATTGAGTGAATGTCAGCAACAGTGATCCCCAAGGAAAATATGGTCTAGTGTCTAAACACGCATGCTTCCAAACCAAGGCAGAGGGTGGGCGGGGTGAGTTCCTCAGTTTATTTCCAGCTTCCCTGTTTTTGGTAGAGTAATGCTGCTTTTGGTACAAATGAAGGGGCTAAGAATAAGGCCAACCATTTTTATTATGTTTACATTGTATTGACATAAGGAGGGTATTGTCTACTCTACAGCAACAGACTCTTGGCTGCATCAGCGTCTCTAAGGCTACAGTGTTGTTTGTCCAGTGGCGGCAGTATCTAGTTACAGTCCTACTGCCAGACAGACCACACACAGAGTGACTTAGATGGTGTCCCTGTCCAGGTTTCAAGCAGATGAGATGCTAACCCTACTGCCCTGTGAGGGACCTCCTGTGGGACCAGGACAGAGGAGTATCTCTGCTCTGAAGGATAAGAAATATTTTTCCACTCCATCCTAACTCCTACCTGGATGCCTCTCATACCATCACTGGCTCACAGTCTCAGTTACTCACCTGCGCTGAGAGATTAGAAGAACCTGCTGGACAGGTATATTTTAAAATATATATGCAATTATATCATAGAAGTATATATTTGCACCCTAGATTCATATTCTTGACTTTTTTCCAGAAGGGTGAGGTTATTTATGCACTTTTGTAGTCACAAATCCTGAACCAACAGCCTTCTTTTATCCTTCAGAAAGTACATGCTGGAAACAGTCTTATCTCAGCAAATAATCTAGTATTAAATAGAGTGGAATTAAACCACATCAATTAATTTTAAAATGTCATCAGTCAGAAAATATGTTGCTACTATACCTAGAATTCCTAACATTACTTTCAATGAATTAAAACCAGATTTATATTTCCTATGTTCACATCTGTGTTCATGATTTCCTACTCTCAGAATGTGAAATTGAGACTGAGGTCAAATATGACATGGAGGCCCTTCCCTACCCACGTGTCAAAAACATCTCTTCTGTCAACCTACTCCATACCAGGATCCCACCACTGAGAGGAATTCCTCTTCTGGATGGTTTTGATTTATCCTCCTGCACTGTAACTTAAAGGGAAAAAAATATTTAAAATCCAAATTGGCTTATGGGGCTCGTGCCTTTGCAGGCTGCTAGCAGATTTCATATTGAGGGAAAAGAAATCTCTATACTGATGCTAACCCTCCCAGAGACTGGAAGTAAAAGGTGAAAGAAAATACTACAATTTCAAGATTTCTACTGGGTCTCCTCTGCTCTAAAGACTTGTCATTAAGAGGTAAATAGTTCTGCATATTACAGGATGTGGGAATAAGTCTTAGAAGGGGATTCCCGGGAGAGGGGCACAGAAAATAGAAGAGCTGAGTCTGAGGAGAGAGGAGGAGCAATCTCCAGCCCACCTGCAAGTCTGGGTACACCAGGTGCCTTGTATAAATGACGCCAGTAGGTGGGAGGGAGAGAAGCAGGAAATACTCAAGTGACACGGGATCCAGTCCTTCTATGCCTCTCTTGCAGCAGATACAGGACCCAGAAGGCAAAGATAATGAAACAAAATCCAAAGCCACTTCCTCCTGCCTCCAGGATCCCTAGACCTTGGGAAGAGATGAGGATACCACTGCCCAGAGGCCATTTGTTTTTAACCTGTCGCTGCTGAATTCTGCTTCATTAGTCAAGGTCCAAAGTGGTAGTCAACCAGAAGATTATTCCCAGGGGCAAATAATGTCTCTAAACTCTACTAGCTACAGAAATTGTGAGTGGGGGGGGGGTTACTCCTTCAACAGATCTGGGTCAGATCAATAATAACTCCCCAAGTGACTGTAGCACCCAACAATTAAACAACTTCTCCTTCATTAACTAGCTTAATCTTCAAAACAGGTAAGGGAAAGGGGACCCTGAGTACCTCCCCAAGTGTATGGTTACAGAGGACACGAGCCTGGACAGTTACTCACAGATAGAGGAGCACCAGGCTGATAGCCAGGAGAACCCAGGTTTCTGTGGAAAAGCTTGGGATCAGGTCCATGGCCACTTTTCTTCCGAGATTGTCTCCTCCGAGTTTTCTTTTCAGCAGTCTGTGCTACTGTTTGCAGGCCTGTGGGTACAGAGATTCCCTTCTAGCCCAGTGGAGATTCAGTGAGGCTGGAAGGTTTATGTGCTGGGAAAGGGGGCGGTGCTGCAGCTGCAGCCAGTAGAAGGGCCACCTGTGCTACACCTGCAGGTGCCATCCCTGCCTGATACTTGGCAAATCATCATGGGTACTCCCAGTTTGATGTCCTTTGAGTTCATATTCTGTGGAAAATCAATAAACAGCTCAATCAGTGTTATCAGTAATTCCAAATATTACAGAAATTCAAGTAAAGCCACCGGCCTTCAATTTCTAACCTGCCCTTGACTCCATGGCTTGCTGCATTCCAAAATACTTGAAATCCTTCAAACAAACTAGGTCTACTGATCTTTACCCATGCAATTTCCCATACCAAGAAATTCCTGTGTGCCGCTTAGAAGGCTCCTACTCATCCTTCAAAACTCTGCTCAGACAGAAACCCCTCCCTTAGTGTCCTTCCGCACCAACCTCCTTGAACAGATACAACCACTTCCTCCTCTAGGAAACATCCCTGCCCCACCACAAGCACAATTCTATTATTGCCCTCTCCACACTCCAGCACCATTGTTGGTTTCCACACCTAGTTTTCTTACCAGATTGAGAGCTTCTCGGGGGCATAGTCAGGGAATTAGTCATTGTTATGTCCCTAGTCCCAAGCTGAGGACATCCCTAAAGGTTGTTGGAGTTAAGTTGGTTGATATGAGATTGCTGGGCCCCCTGCATGTCCTTTCGCTGTGGCTTATTGATGACCCCACAATCTTCTTGGATTACCAATACAAGAGGGCCTAGATGCACCTCGGCCACCGTTGCTGCATGTTCAGGCTGATACATTACGGTTCTGTTGACAAGAGGGCCCCTGAAGGAGAGGCCAGACATGAATGGTATGGTGATGGCTGCACCAAGTGGTATCAATTCAGGCTGCTTCCTTTCCAGCCAATCCAAGGGTCCTGCAGTAGACAGCCAGTTAGACAGATCCTTGACCAACGAGTGGCTCCATCTCTCTAGAAAGATCAATGTCCAACGACAATAGGTGTGAAGGGAGCAAAGAAGAGAATAGCAGCCTGGATGCCCAAGTAGACCCCAACTAGCTTAGCCACCAACAATATGGCTGATGTCTCTGTGGGCAGCACACATAGCACCCAGACTCCAAAAATATGACATGATCTTTTTCTCTGGTGCAAAGGGGTCAGAGCAGATGGCTTCCTGCTTTTTGATGAGTAGGGGATTTTATACTGGGTGGTGTGGAGCTGGTAAAAAGGAGGCTTGTAATAGCAGCCATTGTCACCTGTGAGCCCCCTGCCACATTCTTAATGGGAGAGATCTGAGCACTGGCCATCTGGAAGCTATACCAGCTCGTTGTCATCACTCTGACCCATGTTCTGTGTCTACTTGGCCTGAAACCACGGATTATGTGAAAAGCAAAACCTCAAAGGTTGTTTAAACTCAATACAAACAGAAGACTTTTAAGCTGTTTGTGCACTTCCTTCTTTCTTTATCCTTTCTCACTTTCAGCCCTTCTGAGGGCTGAGTAGAAAGTGATACTCACCTCCCGATAACTCTTTCCAACCCTCTGACCTGAAAGTCCCCAGGGCTGCCCAAAAGTGGCCTGAGTAGGTGCAAGTCTCATTAGTAAAGTGCAGTAAGTCCCAACTATCTCATCCACCTCCTTTAATTTACTTGGGAGCTTGTCAAGCACCCTGAAATTTCTACCAACACAGTTTGTCATCTTTGGATAGGCACCTGTTAAAATCCACAGCTGCCACTGGAAAGTGTAATGCATGAATACATCTATTCATCCGTGCAATGATTCAAGGCCAAATGGGTGAATGTTATGTGTAGGTATCTTGCAGGCTGTGGGCTAGAAGCCATACAATCCCCTTCCTTAGGAGCAGCCTCCCAGTGGAGGGATAGAGACACATAACTGTGCTCAGAACGTGGATTACCTCTGGAATCCCCGGGATAATGGAGCCCTACAGAGAGGGAATTAAGCAGGGAAGTGGCTGCAAGCCGGCATTCCAACAAAGGACGGTCCTGGGAAGCTGGAAGATGATCCCCAGGAAAGGTAAGATAGAAAATCCCAGGAATTCCAATATGTTTCTGTCCCCTTTTGGTGCCTTCCCTGGGCACTGGTAAACAGGGTCATACTTCCATCCACAGTTTACAGATGTAGAAACTGAGGATCAGTGACAGCAAGTGGCTTCCCAACTGGAAGTGATCACAGCAATATATTATAAATCAGCTAATAGGAAGGGAGACTGAAAAGTCTGATGCTGCTCTGAAACACCAATATCCAGTGTTTACCATATCCTGGTAAGGGCCACTATGGAAACTAGTGAAGCTCAAAGCTGCAAGAGCACACTGGTTAAAATTCTGGTTCCTATCTCAATGGCCACCCCCACAGTATTTCCCATATGGGTCTTCCGGAACAAAGGACTTCACTTCATCTCAGCAAGAACAAACACAGATGCAAGTCAGGAAGATACTAAGGGTATGGTTGGGTAGGATCTTCCCTCTATGGTCTCAACCAGAGAGGTACACAGAACACATCCAAACAAGGAAAGATTAGAGCGTCATCTGGTGACTATTAACAACTTAATTCTCTCATCTAGACAACAGACTTGCTTCTTCTTGGAAACAAAACCTCGGTGGAAACTAATGTCCGTTCATCTTCCTCCAAAGTGCATGCTCAGATATGACGACTTTTTAACCAAGCCTAATATGACCATCCACCTGCCCTAATCACTTCAGGGCCTGGTCCAGCTTATTGGGATCTATCCCATGGGTGATAGGACAGTCATTGCTTGGGGCTAAAATGTAGCCAGAACTGTGTCCTATCCAATGCAAATGACCTTACTCTGTAAGGGGAAAGAATAGCCATGATCTTTGTGCTCCTTTGTTCCACAGAAGGGAACACCTAACATGGAGAAACTCGCATACTAACAGCTGTGCTACATGTGTGAAGGAAGACACTGTATATTGGAAGAACACGCCACACACCCTGTCTCACATCTACTTGTTTGTGTACTAATGGGTTCCTCCTGTACTTTCAAAACTCTGTTCTAAATGCTTAGGGCAAAAATATGACAAAGACCCAGAAATTATTCACATTGAAGATAGAGATAAATTAATAGATAATTATAGTACAACCAAATTAAAGTAATTACATAGCTATGAAAAAAGATAGCGTCCTCTTTAACAAAGAATGGCTTATCTGCTTTCTCGGTCTCCTTAGCAACTGGTAAAAATTGAATCTCAAATTACATTCAGGGAAGCATTAGGATCAGATATCAGTACAGGTGGACAGGTTGGCAGGGACTCAGTGACACAAGAAGGCCCATGAGTCTGACATTCCCATCCTGTTATACTGTTAGCCCATGTGGCTCCTTTTCTGGGAAGCCTGCCCTGACTTCCACTGGCTGAGAGAATTGCTCACAGTATGAGGAGAGAATGTTGCTCTGGAATGATTTGTGCACTAGATTCAAACTTCACAGGTCACGATCTGGATTGTGCAAAACGTGAAAGCAAGATTATATGTCTGTAACTCAGCTCTCGAGCCCCCACTCTTTTCAGTAGGATAAACTTTGATCTTTCATACTCGAGCTAACCAGGTGGTATCTAACTTTTGCTGCCTGGGCCTCATTGTTGTTGGGAGAGTGGTGAGGAAAGTGGCAGGTCCGTGGACATTCTGTCTTGGCATCGGAGGAGGGGACACCTCTCTGCAGTCTCATTGTATGTTGGTTGGGCTCTATGCCTGCTGTGTTCAGACCATGGGCTAAGACTGAATATAAAAGAGTCCAGACCCTTGCCCTCATGAAGGCACAAGGGAGAGCGATACTAAACAAATAACCACACAAATAAATATTGAGTTATAAATCGGGACACGTGCTATGAAGTAGCAGTATTGGACACAGTGGACCCTTCTTCTTCCCTTAAACCCTCTCCTCCTTTGAAATATTTGAAGAAAACAGAATCAATAGGACTTGATGTATTGGAAGTGTGTGACCTTGGGCATGCCTAGGCTTGTGTGCCCCTCTGTCTGTGAAGGAAATTGACCAGAATCAACCTAAGAGGACCTTATCTCAACCACAGGACCCCTTCACTGCCTGACTCTCTCAACCTCTGTGCCTCTTGAGGATTTTCTAAACCCTCCTTCCTCCTCCTTTAGTCTCTTTCCTGTCATTTACAGTTCCCCAAGTGCCCCAGCCCAGTCAGGAACCAAGTGCCCTGAGGGCAAAATGGAGAGCAAAGATGAAATAGAATACATCTGGGAGAAGACAACCACACATTTAGGCCCTGAGTTATAAATTCTAAAGTGGTTTCTCAACAGAGACTACAGAGAAAGAAGCACAGCACACCACACACACATACACACACACACACACACACAGAAAGACCTAACATCAGGCAGTGAAAGCTAATAGATATTGCTCTGAGTACTTGACCTGCATGAAATGATTCAATCCACCCAACAATCCTATGAGACAGATATTGTTATGATCCCTATTTTACAGATGAGCAAACTGAGGCACAGGAAGGTAAAGTGACCATTTAAGGTCTCATCACTAATTCCTGGCAGAGCTGGGACTCAAATTTAGATTGTCTAGCTTTAAAGCCCAAGGTCTTAACTTTATCCAGGCTCAGCATTGCCAAAGCCTACACAGAATTAGTGGGGGGACTAGCACTAGAACCCAGGCCTTCTGAGAGGATAGTGACCAGCGCTCTGCCACAAAACAGACAAGGTGAGGCCCCCTAGCAAGCCTATCAATGAGGGCTTGGGTGACACAGGGGATGTCCTTTCACACCCACATACATTGCACCATGCAGAAAGCCCCCTTGCCCTGAAGTAGAAGCACTTCCATAGACTTTACAGCAAAAAGAAGAGGAAGAGGAGGACTTCTTCATGGCTGCTCACTTTCTACTCCATCTCAGAGTGTCTCCTTCCCAATAAACTAACCACTAACATCTCTACAATAATGCAGAATTTATAAAATTCTTTCATGTCTCTCTCCATTGATCCTCATGACAACTCTGTGAGGTGAATAGTGTTGGCATAATTTTAATTTCCACTTTACATATGTGGAAACAGAAGCTCATAGTGGGGAAGAATCTTGCTCACGCAATTAAATCATGAATCCAGGGCATGGAGCCGATCTTGTGATTCCAAATTGTGCTGGTGGCAGGCTTGCTTGGATTCCAAGGGGCCTCCTGAAATAACCTGGCAGGTTGTTATAGCCTCACATGGGATACATATTTCCTCCCACATCTCCCAGAACACTTCCACTGTAGTTGCAAAAATGCTACAGAGCTGGTTGTAACCACAAAAATGACATGCACATCCTTCTACCCATTACTAAATTGTGTATTCACTGAACTTGTGGTGTCAGGAAATAGGGGATGCTGCAAATACTTCTGACACATCACAATCAGAATCATTTGTGTTTTCAGGAAAGCAGCCAGTAAAAGGTGATGAAACCAATGACTGAAAGAGGAATCAGAGGATGGAAGGCAAATTCAGAAGAACACATGGAAGGGAATTAATGAAACAAAAAGTGTAAGGTAAAGGAAAAGAAGAGTGTCATGGGGTATGTTCAAAAGAGAGACAAAGCCTTAGAAGTCCATCCTAATTCTTGCAGTAAACTCCTAAATTGTTTGATCTTACCCTCAGCTGGGCTTATCCAGGGAATGTCCTACTCAGTCACAAAACAGAGCCTGGTAAACATGGATCTTGTAACTTTCCTCTATTGCTCAAATCCCTCTAACTACTCCCGTCATCCCCAGGATAAAATCCAAACACCTCAGGGTAGGAATGCAGGACCTTGTTCATCTGGCTATGGCTGGAGTCTTCAGTTTTGTCTCAGTTCACTTCCCCATGTGCACACAATGTTTTAAGTAAATAGTATGATTGCCACTCTCCAAGCTCTCCAAATGAGACATGTATGTATCTCCTTGTGTCTGCACAGGCTGTTTTTTTGCCTGGAATGGACCTAACCCATTTTCCATCTAGTGAATTCCTACGCATCCTCCAGGAGTCAGCCAGGACATCATCTCCACGGCCTCAACAGGTAGGTGATGGAAAACATCCCACTTCTGCATGTTCCACAGTTCCTGTGGAGGAACAGGTAGTGACTCTCAGCCCAGGATGCTCATTACAATCCATGTGCATGGGGAGCTTTAAAAAATACAGATTCTGGGCCATTAGAATATCTGAAAGTAGGAGAAAAGGATCAGCAATAAAAAACAAACCAAAACAAGAAAATTAAAAAATTTCTCCTGGAAGCCATGCTAACATGCAGATGATAATTTCTGATGGAGATGAGGTACACATCATTTTCTCCTTGAGTGCAGGAAGTTTGTCTTATTGATTCTTAATCACTGGCCCAGCACACTTCCCAGAATATCACAGACATTTAGTAAAACTTGTTGAATCAGAGAAAGACTAAGTGAGTTAATAAAATACAGGAAGTTTAATGAGGGACAAGAGGTTGGCAAGGAATAGCCTGGAAACCCCAAAGAAGAAACAGTAGCAAGCCAGACAGTGAGCATCTCCAAAGCAGGTAACTATCTAGTTTTCCTTTAGCTCACGGGTAGAACATTTGACTACAGAGCATTTTACATTAACCTTCAAGGAATAGATATGCCTTAGCCTGATTTCCCAAGAAAGGAGAAGGGATTACACAGGGACGTAGCTACCAGGAGGCAGGGGCCATTGACAGCAGTCTTAGAGGCTGTGACCACAAAGGGGTAGTCAAGAGAATCCGAAGTGTCACATAAAATCAATCCAGAGAATTACAAAAGAACACATCATGCCCAGCTCATTCTATGAGGGTACATCAACGTGATCCAAATCAGATGAAAACAGGACAAGACAGGACAATTGCATGCATGTCTCACTCATGAGCTTCCACACAAAAACCTAAACAAAATAGTAGCAAACTAAATGCAGCAGTGATGATACACCACGGCCAAGGTGTATTTGATCCTGGAACTCAAGGATGGTTAATAGAGAAAAAATAAAAATAGAGAAAAATAGAGAAAAAATATAAATATCTGTTATCATGTTAACTGAATAATTTCAGAAAACGAATTTGATGATATTCAACTCCCAATAATGATATAAAAAGTTCTTAAACTTCGAGTAGCTGGGAATTTACTTAATTGATCAAAGTATCTACCAAACAACCTAAGAAAACATCAGTCTCCATAGTATAAAAGTATTATCCTCTTATACCTCCATTTTAATGTTTTACCATGTGCACATACAGCCTTTTCAAAATTACTAACATTTTAAAAAACAAAGAATATCCCATCAATTAACTAAACTCTTTGCTATAAATGAGAAGAACTACATTGCTTGTTTTTGTCAGGAATCCAGCTTGTGCATCCCAGGGTAAACAATTTGAAAATCACTGAAAAAATTAAGTATCTTTCCCCCTTGTGAGGCTGCTTGAACTGACCAGCAAGAGGCAGGGGAGAAAGGAGAGGACAGCCGTTCATTCAGCCGAGATCACCTAAGTTCACAGGCCCAAGTACTTGACCACTAGTTAGAATACCAGCTTCTGTGATAATCAGATGGAAGTATTGAACCATCTCCCCAGAAAATAAACATTCATCATTTTTGCATGCAGTTCCAAGCGGTACCCACGGACACATGTCACCATGGTGCTGGCGCACCCGGTGACTTTTCAAGGGTCCCTACTCAGCAAAGTTCAGCTCACTCGGAAATCCAGCACAAGATGCCCTGTTGTGACGCATCACATGGTGATCCCCAGGGCCGTGGGGCCCTCTCCATCAGTATGAATTGGGTCTTCACTGTTCCAGTGGTATGATGCACCATGGGGGCAAAGTGTGAACAAGACTGTCGCAGAGGGCACTTAAGCAGAGGGCGCAGGTGGGCTGCTCCACTAGGAGCAGACACCTCCAAAGGCATTAGGAGTTTCAGGAAGGCAGAGATGAGTGGGATCTGGAGCTACCTGGGGAAGGGTGAGCTTCCCAGGGAAGGAGACATTCTGTTTGCACACCATTGACACATGAGTGTTCTGCCGGAAGAAGACAAGGAGAGAGGGCATTTCAGGCTGTGAGAGTGGCCCAGCTTACCGTCATTATCACTGTTGAGTATTTTTGTCATTTTCTGGTTGCAAACACATGTCTAAATTGAGCCAACTTTTTTTTTTTTTTTGTGAGGTTGATTAGCTCTGAGCTAATATCTGTTGCCAATCCTCCTCTTTTTGCTGAGGAAGATTGGTCCTCGGCTAACATCTGTGCCCATCTTCCTCTATTTTATATGTGGGATGCCTGCCACAGCATGGCTTGATAAGTGGTGCGTAGGTCTGTGCCCGGGATCCGAACCTGTGAACCCCAGGCCACCGAAGCAGAGCACACGAACTTAACCACTATGCCACCGGGCCAGCCCCATGAGCCAACTTGTATTACTGCTAATACAAAGTAATCAGATCACAGGCCATGCTAGGGATTTTCTTCTTCTAGGGCCAAGGCTCAGCCCTGGACCAGTCAGCAGGATTCTGGGCAGTGCCTCTGGAAAAGTCCACTGGGCTTGGCAGGCACCAGAGTGGCCTGTCTTCTACTTGTTAGGGTACATTTCTGGGATTTTAAACAATTTATTGAGGTAAAATTCACATACCTGAAAATTAACCATTTTAAAGTGAACAACTCATTGTCATTTAGTACATTCACAATATTGTACAACCTCCACCTCTATTTAGTTTCAAAGCATTTCCATTCCACCAAATAAAATCCTGTGCCCACTAAGTAGTTTCTCCTCTCTCTCCTCTCCCCAGCCCCTGGTAACCACCAATCTACATTCTATCTTCTCGGATTTACCCATTTTAGATGTTTCATGTAAATGGAACCATGTAATATGTGGCCCTGTTTCTGGATTCTTTCATTTATGATAATGTTTTCCAGGTTCATCCCTGTTGGAACATGTGTCAATACTTCATTTCTTTCATGGCGAACAACACTCTACTGTATGGATGCACCACAATTTCTGTATCCATTCATCCACTGATTTGCATTGTTTCCACCTTTTGGCTATTGTGATTAGTGCTGCTATGAAAGTGAAGATAAATGTATTTAAGAAACTGTTTTCAATTCTCTTAGGTATATACCCAGGAGTGGAATTGCTGGGTCATATGGTACTTCTATTCTTAACATTTTGAGGACTGCCAAACTGTTTTCCACGTGGCTGCACTATTTTAGATTCCAACCAGCAATGTCCGAGGGTTCGAATTTCTCCATATCCTCACCAACACTTGCTATTTCCTGTTTTTTTTTTTTTTTTAATAGCCATCCTAGTCATTGTACAGTAGTAAAATTTATGGGATTTTGACTTTGTGCAACCACAATGGGTAAGAATCTGTGAGAACATGCCAGAGATAGAGAGGGACAAGGAAAGGGTGTGGCTGGGAACGTGCCCAGGTGGCCCCTGAGCTGTCTATGGACTCCAAGGACATCCTTACTCTCTGTTGTGTAGACAGCAGGCAGGTAGGGATCCACAGAATGTGACTGATATGCAGGCCCTGTGTGAGTTCTGTAAACATTCTCAGCCTCAGTTGCCTAATCTATAAAGTGAGCATTAATAATTATGCATTTTCTTCCCAAAGGAACCCACACTAGACTATCCCTGGCCCATGACCTGCAGGGGCTTGGAGCCTAGATCTGCAACTCTGGTTCATTGCGGCTTTGACTAAAAAGAACATGTAATGTTGCCCAGCCAGATACCTGATCCTCAGCATGTCCTCTAGAAACTTTCACTCATTATGAACTCATGGACAGTTCAACCAGTGGCTGAGAGAGGACAAGACTTATAGAGTAACTGCAAATTGTGTAACGTATTTTGTTTTAGCAAGAAAAGATGTGAGTTCAAGTTTTAGTTGAAAAAATAAAAGATTGGGAGTTTTCTGAGTTTGGATTGTTTAAAATCCCCGTCTTCTTGATTATGTTTAAAGGAGTGTTTTTACCCCCTGCTGTGAAGGAGCTACTGAGGTCACGAATGTTCAGAGACTTAATTTCCTGGATTCTAATTGGGGCTAGCAGCGCCTGTCCAGCTGTGTGAGCACAGGGCCTGGTGCAGAACCACAAAGTCCCACTTTTCCCCACCCACATAGGATCTTAAAGCCCCCCTTGGTTGAAGTTCCTCCCACTCTCCTCCCCCTTGACTGGACCAAATCTGTTTCTAAACAGTTCCCAAACTTGAGTGTATTGTAGGCAGAGAAAAAGCTAATCTCAAAGGGAAAATAAAAAGATGTAGGGAAAACTCATTCCCTCCTTATTGCACAGTATGTTTACAAAATTCTTTCATAAACTGCAGGCAGGGCCAGGACTAGGACAAAGAGAGTGATGCATTCTGCTTGAGAGCAAAATTGCCAAAAATTATAGTAATTGAGATAAATTATACCCTAACCAATATTTTTAAAAATCAACATTAATGGAAAAAAATCTATGAGGAACGAAATGCCAAAATTTAAATAAAGACGGGATCAGTAGGTTAATATTACTTATACACTAGGATTCATCTAGTTAATGACAGTGTGTGCTGCAGTGTATAGAGGAGAAGTGTTCTCATTCTGCAACTTACACCAAAATGAGTCAAAAATTAAAACAGATGGATGGATGGATAGAGGAGTAAAGAAGGGTGATAAAGCAAATGATGCAAAATGCTAATTGTTCAGTGTAGGTGGTGGGTGCCTGGTTGTTACTAAACAATTTTTTTCAATGTATTTTCAAATTTTCTGTATTCAAAAATTGTCATTATAAAATTTGGGGAAGCGATAACTACCAATATTTTTTGAGAGCTTAAATATCTTGCAAACATTCCCCTCTCCTCACTCCCCCTTCACCCTACCATAGTCAGACCCTCATCATCTCTGACCTAGACAATAACCACAGCCTCCTGGCTGATCTCCTTTCAGAGGACCACCTTTGCACTTTTAATCAGGGCACTTCCCATTTGGCTCCTCCTTCAGTCCAGTACTCTCTGTGCTTTCTACAGGGGAGAATTGGCCATGCCCAGCTGGGTTCACAGAGCTCCTCCTCAGACCCCATGCTGTGTCAGACTGCAGGTCCCTGCACACACTATGCTCTGCATCTTTAATCAGGCTGCTCTGCCTGCCTTATTCTCTCCCGAATGCCTCCTCATCTATAAGATTCCTTTAGAAATTGAAACATGGTGGATTGACATTTGCGTTTACCTCTGAAGCTGCCTAAAGCCCCAGTGAAGTACACTAAAGGGCTTTTTTAAAAGGCATAAATCCACAGAGACAAAGACAACCAGAGAAGAGACAAGAGCCACCAAATGTTTGAACCCAGCAAGTAGATGTAGCCAAGAGTCATCCCAAGCTCTTCATGCCAGATACCTTTCTAAGCACTGTCCTTAGTCCTCAGAATAACTGTATGCAGTAAGTTCTCTTATCATCATCCCCTTTTTACAGTACAGGGAGGTTAAGTCACTTGGGCGAGGTCACACAGCCACAGAGCCAGGATATAAACCCTGGTGGTCTGGCCAAGGAGTCTATGCCTATGACCATTGTATGTGAGCCATGAAACATCACTCATTAGGAGGAGCAGAGAAAGCTGAAGCTGAAGGCTGCAGCACTGGGGAGACCAGCAGCAAGCAGAACCGGGCTGCTGGAGCCCAGGAAGTCTCAGGAACTGAATGCACCAGGGGCCTCTGTAATCAGGAGGTGTAAATGAGGCTGAAAACAGAACATTATTTAAAGTGTGTACAAGAAAGTGATAGACTTCCAGATTCCTTCCTGTACTGGGTGGAATAGCGTCCCCCACAAAGTTCACATCCATCAACAACCTCAGAATGTGACCCTATTTGGAAACAGGGTCTTTGCAGATGCAATTACTTAAGATGTGGTCATATTGGACTGTGTGGGTCCTAATTCAATGACTGGTATTCTTATAAGAAGAGATACAGAGACACACAGAGGGAAGGCGGCTGTGTGAAGATAGAGGAAGAGATTAGAGCGATGCTGCCACAAGCCAAGGAACACCTAGGATTGCTGGTAACCAGAACCTAGGAAGAGGCATGAAGCAGACTCTCCCTCAGAGCTCCCAGTAGGAACCCACCCTGCTGACACTTTGTACTTGGAATTCTGGCCTCCAAACAGTGAGAGAAAAAATTTCTGTTGTTTTAAGCCACCCAATTTGTCGTACTTTGTTACAGCTACCTCATCTACCCTGCAGAAGACCGGCGTACTCTTCTCTGAACATGTTGAACTGGACAGACACTGGACTTGGGAAGCCCTGGCAGAGAGGAGGACAAGATGCTGGACTGAAAGCAGGAAAAATGATGAGATTTCCACCACCCTCTGTCACCTGGCTAGCCGGCCAGATTTCCACCTCTTGGGGTGAAGATCACCGAATTCCTCTTTGAGAATCTGCACAGCTCAAGGGATCTACAGATCCTGATATTGAGGGAGTCTCTAGCAAGATGGCTCTATAATGAAGCTCCTCATTGACAAATTCTATAGACTCTCAAATAAAAGTGAAGAGGCAAGGACCAGCCAACATTCAAGGAAATGACAAAAAAAAACAAAACAAAACAAAAAAAAAAACAGAAAAAGGAGCTCAAAGGGACTGAAGCAACGCGGGAGGAGGAAGAGAGCTTTGGAAAACAGTTACAACTACCTTAGAGCTGTGCTTACAGGAAACGAGAATAGGGGGTAAAAAGAAACACTTGGAAATAAAAAACATAACAGAAAATGTATCATTCTGTAGAGGTAGGAAGATAAAGTTAAGTAATTCACCCAAAAAAATAATAAAAAGATGGAAAATGAGAGAGAAAAAATAAGAGAACTAGAAAATCACTCGAGTTCCATCCTATGACCAACAGAAATTTTGGAAAACAGAATAGAAAACGTAAATGAAATAATTCAAGACAATTTCCCAGAAATGAAAGTCAATACACTGTATTGTACAAAAGAGTAGACCCTAGACACAGGTGGTTAATGAAATTTAAACACAAATTTGTTAAAATTAGATAATGCAATTCATTGGTCACACCAGCCATGATTCAAGTGTTCAATAGCCTCATGTGGTGGAGGCCATCATACCAGACAACATGGATACAGAGATTTGCATCATCAAAGAAAGGTTGATTGGACAGCTCTGGCCTAGAGTAATGGATGAAAACAGATCTATAAAGACACAAGGTCATGAAATTTCAGAGCGCCAGGGACAAAAAGAAGAACCCAAAAGCTTCCAAAAAGGATGAGGGAAGCAAGAAACAGGTCACATACAAAGGCTCAGAAATCAGAAGGGCATTAAAGTTCTCTACAACAATACTAAAGGCAAGACTCTATGTCTTCACATTCAGGGAGAAAATTCTATGCCCAAACTATTAATCAAGTCTGAGGGTAGAACACAGAATTATTCAAACTTGCACATTCTTAAAAAAAAAAAAAAAACTTACTCCTGCACATCCTTCCTCAGAAAGCTACAAGAAGATGCCCTCTTCTTGCAGGGAGGGAGAAAACAAGGGAGAAAACCAATAAAGAGACAGCCACATGATCCTGCAACAGGCAATTCAGTGCAGCAGAGAGGCAAGTGGAATGCCTGAAACTATGATTCTGCAGAAGTCACCAGGAGCAAGCAGCCTGGACTGAAGCAAGCAGAGAGCCTCTCAAAGGCTTAAACTTGGAGAGCAAAGTCACATTTCTTGCAGAAAATGCATGATAGGGACCAAGAAAACTCATCAAATTAGGAAAATGAACTATTGATTCCAAGGAAAATGAAAAGTTCTTGAGAACAGAAATGGAAACATAGAAGTGTGTGTGGCTCAACTGTGAATAATAAGTACTTAAGTCATATTGATGCAGACACCAAATAGGAACCCATTTCCTATGCCTGATTGGGAAGGAAGGAAGTGAGTGTGAGGCAAGGAGGATATCAGGAACCTAAACTCTCCTATTCTAGAGCAATGAATAAATAGCAATATAAGCATGTCGTTTAGTGACATGGCAATAAACACCAGAAGAAACTGCTAAACAGGTTGAAAGTAGGTTCTGGAGGGAAAAATCAGAGTGGACATCAAGTAGGGCAAGGCACCTCTAGTTTTATTATAAACCTTGTAAGATTGTACCATGTTATACAACATATACATCTATAAATTTGATCTTTTAAAATAAATTTTTAAATGCCCCAGATCAGGTGTCAGCTCCTCCCAACCCCTTCTGGGGACAAGAACTTCTTCTCTGTGCTCCCACAGCCCAGGGGCTGACCTCCTACCATACTGAATCAGTATGTTCATGAGTCTGATGTTTCCCCCGCAAACTGAGTGCATTTCATACTGACCCAGAGTGGTGCTCAGGAAATGTCTGTGGGTATAAACAGAAGACAGGAAAAGGACTTTCATGCTGACCTCCCAGGAGTGTCTTATGTACAGATAAACATCCTGATAGCAAGTGTTGGGAAATCTGCAAGTGCCATAAGAATGAGTGGTTCCAGTGTGAGCCCACCTGGTGTTTCCAATACATGTTTCACAAACAGCCATGAGATACTTTTACTGAAGGCCTCCTATGTGTTGAGCAGTATTCTAGGCCCTGAGAACATTAGCCTCAATGCCACTCCTGCCTTTTGGGTTCCTCCTGGGCTCCATCCCAGCAGGGGGACTAATAATGTTTGGAAACAGCATAGCATAATGGTTAAGGCCACAGGTCTGGAGGGCTCCACCTTTCCCAGCTCCCTCACCTTGGGCAAGTCATTAACCTCTCTGTGCCTCGGTTCTCTCAAGGGCTGTTAGGAGGATTAAATGAGAAACTGTGAAATTAAAGCCTTGTACTCGAACACTGAGACTCCTTCCAACTCTCTGATTCATTCCTCTTTGTTCATCAATTAACTAGGTTATGTACCAACTGCAGAAATGAGAGATGGGGCACTTTTGAATCTGCACACAGACGCTCAAAGGATATGTTGCATTTTAACTTTTCATAATTGAGATCATCATCCCCATGAGAGCTGGGGCAGGATTTGGTAGGGAGAATTTCTTGTTACCAAAAAACAACGTCTTGCTCTCACTTGGGTAACGGGCTTTTCTGAGTTTGGTCTCTCTGATCCTCCCTCCTCTTCTCCTCTCAGGATGAGGTCGGGATGTTTGCAGGTATAACTTATGAGAATGAGAAACTGGTCTCAGACCCTAGCCTTGCCCTGGGTCTTGCAGGTGACACCTGCTCCCTGTCCAGGTTCTGCAGAGGGTCCTCAAGTTCACTGCTGCATTCCTGATTCTATCAGGCCTGAGAGTCACCTCTGCTGACCTGGGCCATTCTCACTGGCACCCAGGTCCCAGCCCCACCCTCCACCAGCCTTGATGAGAGTGCACATTCACTGCTGCGGGTCCCCTTAGCCCTCCTGTGACAGCCACCTGTAGGCCCATGGGCTCTCTCCTCAGATCCTATTACAGGCCGATTATCTCCTCCAAATTTATATGTTGAAGTCCTAATCCCCAGCACCTCAGAATGGGACTGTAGTTGGAAATAGGATCTTTAAAGAGGTAATTATGATTAAATGAATTCATATGGGTAGGTCCAAATCCAATTTGACTGGAGTTCTTCTAAGAAGAGGAGATTAGGACACAGACGTGCACAGAGGGAAGACCATGTGAAGACCAGGGAGAAGACAGCCATATACAAGCCAATCAGAGAGGCCTCAGAGGGAATTAACCCTGCTGACACCTTGATCTTGGAATTCTAGCCTCCAGAACTGTGAGAGAATAAATTGCCATTGTTTAATAGACCCAGTCTGTCACACATTGCTATGGCAGCCCTAGAAAATTAACAGAGACCTCTTCTCCTTCCCTCATGCATGAGAGCAAAGGGTGTCTGGGGGCACACTGATTGTATAATAATTATGTTTCTGTCTCGCCAGTTAAATTATGAGATTCTCCTGGGCAGGAACTTCAATTTATCTGTTTCTAATTTCCTGGGGCCTAAGAGTGCTATAGCTGGTTGGGGATTTTGAATGAATACGTGAATGAAGGAATCATCTCTATTTTGCACAACTACCTTCAAATTTTAGCAAAATGGAGAGTGCAGAGTTCACATCATTCTGTAAATAGACCAATTAATTAATCATTAGTACCCGTTCTCGCCGCATAACATGAGAATCATGGTGTGCAATGATGTAAGCCAGTTGCAAGTTGCTTGTAGGGGCAGGGTCAAGCTTTGGGCAAATACAGCTAGGACCATGGGACCATTGACACCTAGAGCAGCTGGTTTTAAGGCCAATGCCTGCTTCTGGCACTTCACCTGAAGTCATTTCAAGTAAGTCAATTCACCATATCTGTAAGACTTTAAGACCCAGGATATTCCATCACCGCCATTTCTCTGCCAGAGACAGAAACATAAGTCCACAAAAATATAGACTATAGTAAAGTGGGTTAAAGGGAAACTCCAACAAGGCACCAATGTGCCCATAGAATTGGAGCAGCATGGTGGACTAAAGAAAGGGACAATGCAGGGGATGCAATAGATGTCAGCACAGGACATAAGACCAGAATAAAAACAGTAAGGTGCGTTTACAGGAAAACTTACTCCTTCACCTCACAGTGCAGCATCACAGGTTAGGGGTAGGGGAAGAACTCAAACTTCAGAAAAGTATCCTCGGAAATCTAGTGACTGATTCATTCAGCAAGTTGACTCTCCAGCAAATTGATCTGTGACAAATTGAGCTGCTGCCACCACTCCTGGGGCTCAGGAGTATGATTCTTAATAAAAATGGCCAGCACTGTTGGGGGTTCACCACATGCCTGGAATCATGCTCAGAGTCTCAATTGTATTAACTTCCTTAATTCTTCCAATATTTCCATGAAATATGTTCTCTTATCATTGCTGTTTCACAGAAGAGGAAACTGAGGCTCACCAAGGTTAAATACCGAGATCCCTGAGCTTGTAAGTAGCAGAGCTGGTTAATGAATCCAGGGAAAACCTGCCCTCTCAACCACTACACTCTATTGGCAGCAGTGGTCTTTGCCCTCCCATCAGGACAACTGCTGGGACATTACCCCTTCACATGTGTGTACATACACCCCTATCCACACACACACACACACACACACACACACATCTGTACACACACACACCACCACCACCACCACCACCACCACTAACAGTCTCACTTTCCCTGTGAGTCCAGCTGATAGTCATGCACCTGGAAATTCTTCAGAGTTCTCTGCTGCAGCCACCCAAGATGATGTCTCAGCTCCTCTGTCTCTGTATTAGTTACTGTTTGCTCTGTAACAAATTACCCTAAAACTTAGTGACTTAAAACAATAATTTTATCATCTCAGATTCTGTGGGTGAGGAATTCAGAAGTGGCTTAGTTGAGTGGTTCCAGCTCAGAGTCTCTCATGAGGTTGCAGCCAAGCTATTGGCTGGGACTGCCATCATCTGAAAGCTACACTGGGCTAAATAATCTATTGAAAATGTAACTCACTCATAGTCCTGGAAAGTCAGTGCTAATTGTGCCAGAAGGTCTCAGTTCCTTGACATGTGGCTACTTGAGTATCCTAACAATGTGGCAGCTGGCTTCCCCCAGAGCCAGTGATCCAAGAGGAAACAAGGTGGAAGCATCTATATCTCTTATGACTCAGCCTCAGAAGTCACGCACAATTATGTCCACAATATCCTAGTGGCTTCACAGGTCAACTTTATTCATGTAAGTGTAGACTACACAAGGGTATGAACGCCAGGAGGAGAGAGCCATTGGAGGTGCTCTTGAAAGCTGGTTACCACAGCCTATACACACAGCCACAATGTTGCCCTACTTAAACGTACACTGGGAACACAAAGGCTTGGTGTCAAGGAGACCCAGAATGATAGGTATGCAATAAAGTCAGTACCATCTGTTTCCCTTTTGTCATGTGACTCCAAGGGTCACTCCTTGCTTAGACTTTGGCACTCCTTCCTCTGAGCTGACCCACTACCTCACTGCTGTTTCCAGTGATTCATCATAACTTAAAGGTTCATGGTTTCCTCCAATCTCCCTCAGTTCTCACCTCTCTTCTGGGTCCTATACATCTTGCTCTACCTGAAGTGAAGGAGGGATGTTCCAATTATCTATTGTGGCATAAGACACCACCCCAAAAGAGTGGACAAAAATGGTCTTTTATTTTGCTCATGAATCTGGTGTTGACTGGCATCCTCAGACATTTATGTTTTTCTAGATAGATACACAGATAGATAGATAAATGATAGACAGAAGATAGATTATAAAAAGATGGATAAATAGACAGATGATAATAGATGTGTGGTAGATAGATATAGATAGATAAATGTAGATAGATGATAGATAAATAGGTAGATAGATATAGATGCATATAGATGTAAATGGATGGATGATTGATTGATTTAGATAAATGATAGGTAAATAGGTAAAAATAGATACATGTTTGAGAGATATAGATAGATAGATAGATAGATAGATAGATAGATAGATAGATAGATAGAAGCTAGAATGATAGATATATATGTAAAGACTTACACTATGACACACACAGGGAGTTTTTGCACCTTCAAACAAGAGAGGATAACTCTTGGCCTAAAGAAGTGAATATGAAAGACATCCAACTGAGAGCTTTACAGCCCCATGGATAATCACCCACTCTGCACAAGTTCTCAGCTAGTCTGTCAGAGAAGAGAAAGGGAATCCTGAATAAATGTTGACTCAACAATTTTCTGGTCCTGCCTATCTTTGAGACCTAAAGGGATAAACCTGTCTCATCCTAGCTTTTCATGTATCCTGGAAACCACACAGCCTAGACATAACCAGAGAAACTTGTCAGAACTCTGGGACCAGAAAAGCAATTCTAAGAGAGGGCAGGAGAGAGCCCACATGAACACAGTGGGAACATTTCTCTTCAATCACTGCAGTGCATCCCCCCAAGGTTGCCCATGCCTTGTTGTGATGACAAAGGCACTCCTAGAATGGAGTGTTCTTAGGGAAATTATTGAACAGCATCAGCTGTGACACTAATTATTTCTTACTTTAACCTCCATGAAATATACATGCAATTATTTTCTAAATAGTAGACAAAGCTAGAGCTGATAATGTTGGAGCCCAAGCTTCAAAACCAATATTGGCCTCTTGAGGACTGAGGATAATATGTCTATGAAAATAATAGCTGACATTTATTAAGCATTCACTGCCTGCTCCGTGGTCTATGTGCCACATACTTCACATACATCGTCTGATTTCATCATCACTTAAGATAGGTATTGGCATTATCCCCTTATTTCACAGATGGGGACTCTGAGGCACTAAGTACTAAGGTGCTAAGATATTAAGTAATTTGTTCAAGGTCACACTTGTAAGTGTATGTAGTATAGGAGGGTACCAGATCCCTTTCACTGGGCTGCAGTCCCATCCCTGGTTGCTTGGAGTGTTGGCTGTTACTAGCTGACAGCTGCCCCATTCTCTGGAGAGTCACCCTTGGCCAAACTAAAGCCACTTCACCTGGGAGTTTCAGCATTTTCCCAAAGCCACTGATTGGTCCAGACTACCCTAGACTGAGCTGGGATTCAAAGCCAAGGAGCTCCAGGTTCAGAAACCCCCATCTCTCAATCACTGTGTGGTGCTGCCTCCTTACATTAAAATAATACAAGTAAGACTAAGGTGAGAGAGTGAGAAAGCTGGACAAGCCAAAAGGTGACTTTGTGGCTCTTCCCTGCAAAGAATCACAAAATTACAGAAAAGTCTGTTCAAAGAACTATTTTCCTGAACCATCTCAGAGGAAAATGCCGACCTGATAATTCATAATCCTCTGTATTTCTCATGAAAAGGATGTTCTCCTACATTACTTCAATACAACTATCAAAGTCAGGAAGTTAACATTGCTGCATTATATCTATCTAACCCTCAGACTACATTGTACCCCCTAGTTGTCCCAACAATGTCCTTTATATCAGAAGAACCCAGCCCACGTGTTGTGTTTAGATGTCACCTCTCTTTAGTCTCCTTTGGTCTGGAACACGTCCTCAGTCTTCGGCTTTCATGACCTTGACTCTTTTGAAGATTACACACCAGTCACAGATGAGGAGGAGTAGAATATTCCTCAGTTTGGGTTTCTCTAACTGTTTCAAGATTTCTTTCTGATTTGCTTCCTCGACAGGGCTTTCATGGAGGTAACAGTTCTTCTCACTGTACCCCATCAGATGACGCTCAATCAATTCATCCTGTTGTTGGTGATTGTCTCTCTGATCACTTGATTAAGGGAGTGTCCACCAGGGTTCTCCACTACGAAGCTTCCCTTTCCCATTGTGGTAAATGTGTATGTTGAGCAGCAACACTTTGTGTAAATATCCTCATCAAATTGCAATTTATCCATTTATTTATATATATATATATCTGTATGTACTCATGCTTTCCTATTTTACTCACTGGGTTAAAATCTCTTAGCATCATTCTTTATTATGATGCTCAAATTGTCCCTGATTTGGCCAGTGGAAGCCCCTCTGGTTGGCTTCTGCTCCTGTTGACATGTCTCCACCACTTTTTAGCATTCTTTTGCTTTCTAGCACAACAAGATGTTCTAGGCTCAGCTTGTACTCTCCCAGTCCCAGTCCTGGAATGAGCCATTTCTCTAAGGAGCCCTGGTTCCTTTTAGTGGAAAATGACATTTGTAAGCCAAGATATGGGCACCAGGTGTGCTCATTGATGTTAGGGTGTCACTGTTTCTAATCCCTATCAGAGAAGAGAAGTAGGGAAGAAATGTTTTTATATCTACACACACACACACACACACACACACACACACACACTCTCAGCTATCTATCTATAACCATCTACTATATAGAAGCATGAATTTACACTGATACATTAAGCTCCAATCTCTGACTCCACAGGGTTCATTCCCGTCTTCTCCCTTTCTGAATCAGTGACTCCTTTCTCCAACAATGGGAAGCCTGGTTCCCATCATCTTTAATATATCACTTATTTCATCAATCTCCCTTTATGTGGCCAATTCCCACTCCATTCTTTTCCACTCATGGATTCCCTCCTCACCCTACTTTGGTTCTCCACACCCTATTTAGGCTCTGGCTGCTCTCACCAGGCCACCCCTCTGCGTGAACCACTTTCTCACCTTGCTTGTCAGCCACATCCATGACAGACAGCCCCTCCCTGTACACACCCTCCCCGTCCTACTCTGCTCTGACTTGCAGCCACTGTGACTCCATTCTCAGCTCCTGCCCCACAATGTGTGGCTTTCCACCTTGCTGTGCCCTACGTACTGGCTTTAGGACTAAGTTATCCAGGAAGGGAAAAGGAGGGAAAGAGAGGGGAGGGGCAGAAAATGAAAAGGAAGAACCCATGCAGCTTCTGATACCAACTGAAACTGATGACAGCTAGTAGCCTTTCTGACCAATCAATTGACCAACCAATCATTTTTTATTTGATCTCCATTTTGTTAAGACAGTTGGGAGTTGAGGATGGAGTACAAAGAGGTATAAGAAAATGTGTTTCCTGCCTTTCAGAAACGTCGGATGAGATGAGATGAAAACATTAGATCAAAATTAATAACGTAATAACATATGCCTCAGTTAAGTGTTAAAAATTATATGCTCCAAAAAAAGGGAGAATTAAACCATGAATACACTATCTAAGCAACAGGCAAAGTCACACTGGGTTAACTCTTATCTATCTCAATATATCAAATGGGAGTTCTGAAAAAGGCCCACCCAACCAGTGATTGTGATTGTCAAAAGCATTCAGTCACTGACTCTCACTGATTCAATTCTATAGATTCCCGCTAATGTGCATGAAGGCATCAGATAATATTCCTGTAAGAGAGGTTTATTGACTTGCTCAGTATAATACTTCATAGAAGATTCAAAATGTGATATAAATGTCACTACTACAATTAGGACAATAATTCTTGTTATCATTAAAGTTTCTTGACAAAATCATTGAGAAAGTTTTATTCTTGATCAGAGATCAGGAAGAGTAGATGGTACTTACTAGGGGTGGGTGGAGATCATCCTGTGAGAACCAGAAAAGCTGAGTCCACATATCAGGCACTTACAAGGCGCCTCCTTTGTATTGAACAACATATAATACTCAACACAGACACTGAGAAGGTGCAATGAATGTAAGAATCCTCAGGCATCCATCAAGGGAAGCAGGTTAAGCCCATTTTCATTCTGGGTTTTATTCACAAAGTAAACTGAGGTCTCTGGTGTTCTGGGATACAGCTTCCTTGAACAACAAAACGGAAGTCCTTAGGGAGAGTCGGGCTCCACTCACGGTCCCATCTCTGGACTCAACCTTTAGAACAATGGGTTTGTGTGGTTGAAGAAGTCCTTGAGTATTTAATTTCAGGGAGATCTGCAACAGTTAAACAAGCATATGAGAACTGACTGATAAGCTCCCCGACAACAGAAGCAAAGTGGACAAGACACATTAAGGGCAATAATGCTTTACAAACATATAAACTACTTTTAATATCATATATCTTTGATTGTTTACACTTAATCTGTAAACTCTGTCAAAACGGATAGTGAAAGCTTTCATCCATCCATTCATTCAACAACATATCTATGCAGCACCATTTTGGACCAGGCCAGAGACAAAATCGTCTTGGTTTGTGTTCCCTTTTGATTTCAATTTTAAGTAAAAAGAATGAACTATTAAAATTTAAACCACATTCTTAGGCATTATAGCAAACTATTTTGAAAAGCCATATAGAATTAATTTTGTGTATGTTGGAACCTGCAAGGTAATCCTGAGTGGGTATTACACATTTTAATTGCATGAACCATCCTCAACTTCTCGAGAGTCCAGTCACCTCTCCTGGTGGAACTCATCTAGTTTCATGATGGGGAAATGTCTTTGTGAAGCATTATGCCTGTTTTCTAACACCTCTTGGATCCCATGTGTAGTGCAAATGGAGAACTTCTGACCTACAGTGTTTAGACTGATAGTTTTAGCTCCATTCTCACCCAGTCACTCCTTCAGTGTAGGGAGACCACCAGCAGGTTCATCTTTGGGATTCAGTTGACTGAAAGGCAAGTAAATTGTCATGGAGGGTGAGAAGTGCTACCCTGTGAATGACTGGGAGCTTCCATGGAGTATCTGCCCATCCCAGGTGTAGGAGAGACCTGCTGTCTCTCAGAGCTGAGGCCCCTGTTTGTACACACATACACGACTGCCACACAATTGCCCTAAAGTGAAAAATATGACAGAAACCATCTCTATCCTCCTCTCCCCTGAAGAGAGCCTATGTAAAGGGAGGAGCTGCATATTAAATGCATGTGTCCTAGAAATAAGCCTTATTATAGAGCCTTGTTTGATATGAATCAATGGCAACCGTTCTTTGTGTTCATCAGAGGAGAGATTCCAGATCTTTCTATAACTGTAAAACCTTGTTATTTTATAATTTCAAATGGCATACATATGTTTCCTGTGCAGACACACACACGCACAACATGCATATACACAAATATCATTAAATTTTTAAAGTTAAAATTATTCAAACTTTGATCCAAGAGCTCTAAATCAACTTTGAATCACTCCTTAAGCATTTACTGGATGATTGCAAGGCACCAGCTGGATTTAAAGACATTCTTAGGTACAAAGAAAACATAGAGTGTGAAACTGGATGGTTTAATGACAAAGTATTAACTTAGGTGGTACAATCAATGATCCCAGCCTGCAGAAACCAATAACAGAGCACAGGAGAGAATGGGTTCTGGATTGCATGGGGAAGGCTCCATTGAGTGGCTTGGGGATTGAAGGAGGACATGAAGGATGAGAACAAAATGTGGAGCAGAGCAGGAACAACATTCATAAAGTTATTACTAGGCTGTACAAGGAGCCCAGCTTGACTGGAGCAGGGCTCCTGGAAGGTGAGGTCAAACAGTCAGGATGGCTGTGGAGTGTGGGAGTCCTTCACATCTGGCAGAAATGCTTAAATCAGTGATTCTCAACCTGAGCTACACATGAGATACAACATGGGTGCTTTTAAGTCCCAGTCTTGTGAATTATTTTAGAATTTCTGAGATGACCTGGTTATCAGGATTTTTTAAAGCTCCCTGTTGATTTCATTATATAGACAGTGGTTGAGAACTGCTGTCACAAAGCTTCTGTAAGTTCTGGTGGAGAAGAGTATCATTCAAAAGTCATTTCCTGGTGTTCGTTACATTTCATGGCTGTGAACAACACTTCCTCCCTCTTCCGGGGGACTTGAAACCAAATTTAAAACTTTGCTCAAGTACAAAGGACTGCTCATATTCATGCCATGCTAATTGAATTTACTCTAGACCACCTTTATAATGCCACAGACTTATCCATCAAGAGCTGTAGGGACCTAAGGTCATAGATGGCTCCAAATAGATTCTCTGGCCTACAGAATAAATTATTCTTTGAATAGAACACATTCTTTTATATATATAGAGAGACCCACTAGTTCAAAAAAACTCCTATTAAAGCATTATTTGTGCAGAACGTTAACTGTCTGACCTCTGTTTATTTACAAGGTTTGAAGGAGAAGTTCTGCAGTATTCTGATGACAGCAAGTTTCATGTTCATGATAGCAAACCTCATGCCAATGCAGTTGCGAGGTTCAGTTCCTAAGGGTGGGTATAGATAAGGTTTTATGCTGCCCTTGTTCTTCTTACTGAACCTGGTTCCACAATAGTAGATGAAAACAAGTTGATGAAACATAAAGAAGACAAGAGCTAGGAGGGTGATGTCAGCCTTATGGTGGAGTGAGTTGTTCCCTTTGTCTCTCTCCATGAGTTTACAACCAATCAGACACACATCAAACAACAGAGCCTCCCTACACAGCACAACAGAACACATAAGAAATCCATACATCTGTAAGTCTGAAGATGGGTGGAATGAAACCCCCGGAGGCAGTGTAATGAGGGAAGCAACCCCCTCCACCTCCCCCGGCAGCAGCAAACCAGGTTTTGGATCCTCATGCTGGTGCACATGCATGCAGAGAGTCACTGAAAGCAGAGTAGAAACAGCAGGCACCATGATTCACATGACTATGAACAGAGCAGAAACAGAGGGCACAGTGGGAGCAGAGGGAGGGGACACCACAGCTCATACTACTGCAAGCAGACAAGGCAGGAGCAAAAACAATAAGCATCCCGTCCTGTCTCCCAGCAGACCCAGTTCGTGTGGCCCCCTCCCTCTCTCCCATCAGTGGCCAGGTCTTTCCAATAGTGAGGATAGTATAAAAACTCGGATTTTCCCATCTGCAGTGGGTACCTTGTCCTGAGTTTTCAAAACACAATAGCTACCACCAAAGACCAGAGGCTGCATGAACAAGCAGCAACAACAACCACTCCCAGCTTAACCCCTGCTCCCTCACAGTGATGACAGCTGGAACATGTGAACAGAGGCTTCAGGACCCATAGCAGAACCAGTGACCAGCCCCCAGTAGCAGCAAGCCCAACACCAGCTCCACCAGCAGCAGGGACTACATACAAGTCCCCAGATCCCCGGTCCCCCAGCAGTGACAGTGACCCCTGTGAACCCACCAACCCTTACACTGATGCAACCAGAAATGTCAGACAACCCAGGAGTAGTAGTGCAGGTGGCACACAGGGCAGTGGCATCTGAGCCCGTGGTGAGCCAGTGGAGGAACATGAGACTCAGGCAACCCTGGAAGCAACAGAAGTTCTTGCAGCCCGGTGGCCTGGGTGGTGACACCTGAGATGGCAGTGACATCATAAGCAGAAAGGCACCAGCAACCTCAGTGTCAGAAACGACACAAGGAGGGCACTGACAATGCCTCTAGCAGAGGCAGTGGATGGAGGAAAGTGCAGGTTCCCAAACACAACCAGAATCAGCTTGGAACCATAGTAACCAAAGCCTTACCCAAATAAGAAATGATGTTACTACCACAAATGCACTGGCAGAGGATCAATTCATCAAACACCATGAAGAACTACAGTAACATGGCACAACAGAAAGAATGACAACTCTCCAGAAAACAATCTTAAAGTCACAGAAGATTACCATATAACTGACAGAGAATTCAAAGGGCTGTCATAAAGAAACTATGAGTTACAAGAAAACTCAGAAAGACACTTCAATAAGCTCAGGAATAAAATTAGTGAACAGAAGGAGTACTTCACCACAAAGATGGAAACTCAAAAAACATAAAACAAAGCAGAAATTCTGGAGATGTGGAACACAGTTAAAGAACTGAAAAAAAATAATGTAGAAAACATTAAAAATAGAGCAGACCATATGGAGGAGAGAATTAGTGAGCTTGAAGATAGATATCAAGAAATGATTCAGGTAGAGGAGGAGAGAGAACTAACAATTTTTTTAATGAAAAATTCATTGAGAAATATCTGACTCAATTAGGAAAATTAACATAAGGATAATAGGTACCCCAGAGCAATAAGAGTGGGAGAAAAGTGCAGAGAGCTTATTCAAAGAAATAACAGCTGAGAACTTCCCAAACCTGGGGAATGAACTGGACATGCAAGTACATGAACTTAATAGAACTCTTAATTCCATCAATCCAAAGAGACCTTCTCCAAGGCAAATAATATTGAAACTGTTAAAAGCCAATGACAAAGAAAAAAACATTAAAGGCAGCAAGAGAGAAAAAAATAACTTACACAGGAACCCCCATTAAGTTTTCAGCACATTTCTCAGTGGAAACCCTACAGGCTAGGAGAGAATGGAATAATATATTCAAAATACTGAAAGACAAAAACTATCCGCCAAGAATACTATATCCAGCAAAATTATCCTTCAGATATGATGAAGAATAAAAGCTTTCCAAGACATACAAAAGCTGAGGGAGTTCATTGCCACTAGATCTGCCTCACAAGAAATGTTGAGAGGAGCTCTCCAACCTGAAACACAAAGGCAAAAGTTTACAAGGCTCTGAGCAATGTGATAAATACAAGAATCAGAAAATTGCAACTCTATATCAGAATAGGTTAGTAAACGCTTAATTATAACTTAAAGCCTAAAGGGAAAGAAAGCATCAAAAATAACAATAACCACTTCAATTTGATCACAAACTGACAAAGCAAAAAAGAATAATTTGTGACAATAATAACACAGAAGAGGAAGAGGAAAAGAACAACACCTACATAGGCTAATGGAGATAAGAGGCTATCAGAAAAAGGACGACCTAATCTAGGAGATGTTTCACACAAAACTCATGATAACCACAAAAGAAAAAATCAGAGCAGAGTCACAAATCATAAATGAAGAAAAAACTGAGAAAAACATCACAGAAAACCACCAAACTGAAATGGCAGACAGAAATACAAGGGAAAAGAAACAATGAAAATATAGAACAAGCAGAAAACAAAAGATAAAATGGCAGTATTAAGCGCTCATATATCAATAATCACTCTAAGTATAAATGGATTGAATTCACCAATCAAAAGTTACAGAGTGGCTGGATGGGTTAAAAACCAAGACCCAACAATATGCTTCCTCCAGGAAACACATCTCAGCTCTAAAGACAAACATAGGCTCACAGTGAAGGGATGGAAGATAATACTCCAAGCAAATGACGACCAAAAAAAATCAGGTGTAGCTATACTTATATCAGATAACATGCACTTCAAGGGAAACAAGATAATAAGAGACAAAGATTGATATTATATAATGATAAATGGGACAAATCATCAAAAAGACATACTATTTATTAATACATATGCACCTAAGATAGGAGCACCAAAGTATATAAAGCAATTATTAACAGACCTAAAGGGAGAAGTTAACAGCAACACAATATTAGTGGGGACTTTAATACCCCACTTACTTCAATGGGTAGATCATCCAAGGACAACATGGACCAGTGGACTTAACTGAAAATTCAACCAGATGGACTTAATAGACATACATAGAATATTCCATCCAAAAACAGCAGAATACACATTCTTCTCATAGAAGAGTGCACATTGAACATTCTCAAAGATAAACCATATCTTGGGAAAAAATGCAAGCCTCAATGAATTCAAGAAGATTGAAATCATATCAAGCATCTTTTCCAACCACAATACTATGAAACTGGAAATCAACTACAAGAAAAAACCTGGGAAAGTCACAAATATGTGGAGACTAAACAACATACTACTGAACAACTATTTGATCAATGAAGAAATCAAAGGAGAAATCAAAAATTACCTGAAGACAAATGAAAACGAAAAAACAACATACGAAAAATTATGAGATGCAGCAAAGGTGGTACTAAGAGAGAAGTTTTAGTAATACATGCTTACCTGAAGAAACAAGAAAAATCTCAAATAAACCATCTTATACTATACCTAAAAGAACTAAAACAAGAACAAACAAAGCCCAAAGTCAGTAGAAGGAAGGAAATAATAAAAATCAGAACAGAAATAAATGAAGTAGAGATTAATAAAATAGAAAGCATCAATAAACAAAGAGCTGGTTCTTTGAGAAGATAAACAAAATGACAAATCCTTAGCCAAAGTCACTAAAAAAAAGAGAGAAGATGCAAATAAATAAAATTAGAAATGAAGGAAGAAAAATTGCAATGGACACCACAGAAATACAAAGGATTGTAAGACAATACTATGAAAATCTATACACCTATAAATTGGATAACCTACAAGAAATGAATAAATTCTTAGAATCATACAACCTCCCAAAACTGAATCAAGATGAAATAGAGAATCTGAATAGATCAGTTAAAAGTAAAGAGATTGAAACAGAAATCAAAAACCTCCTGAAAAACAAAAGTCCTGGACCAGATGGCTTCTCTGGAGAATTCTACCCAACATTCAAATAATGTTTAATTTAATACTTGTCCTCTCAATCTGTTTCAAAAATTGAGGAGTATGGGACTCATCCTAACTAATTTTATGAGGCCAACATTACCCTGATACCAACACCAGACAAGGAAAACACAAAAAAAGGAAAATTACAGGCCAGTATTGCTGATGAACATAGATGCAAAAACCCTTAAAAAATACTAGCAAATTGAATATCACAATACATTAAAAAAAATTATACACCATAATCAACGGGGATTTATTCCAGGGATGCAGGGATGGTTCAACATCCACAAATCAATCAATGTGATACACCACATTAACAAAATGAAGAATAAAAACCATATGATCTTCTGAATAGATGCAGAGAAAGCATTTGACAAAATCCAACATCAATTTATGATAAAAACTCTCAATAAAATAGGTATAGAAGGAGAGTACCTCAACATAATAAAGGCTATATATGACAAACCCACAGCCAACATCATAGTTAATGTTAAAAAATTGAAAGCTCTTCCTCTGAGAACAGGAACAAGACAAGGATGCTCACTCGCAACACTCTTATTCAACATAGTACTGGTAGTTTTAGCCAGATCAATGAGGCAAAATAATAGAAATAAAAGGGATCCAAATTATAAAGGAAGAAGTAAACCTGTCACTATTTGAAGATCACAAGATTCTATATATAGAAAACCTTAAAGAATCCACCCAAAAACTGTGAGGAATAATCAGCAAATACAGCAAAGTTGAAAAGAACAAAATCAACATACAAAAATCAGTTACATTTCTATACACTAATAACAAACTAGCAGAAAGAGAAATCAAGAATGCAATCCCTTCTACAATCACAACAAAAAGAATAAAACACCTAGTAATAAATTTGACCAACGAAAGGAAATATCTATACACTGAAAACTATAAGACACTATCGAAAAAAGTAGGAGAAATGCCTCCTCATTACTTAAATTGTTATTTTCCCTTATTTTCCCCCAACCTTTCTCTCTCTCCCTTTCCCTCTTTCTCTCCCCCATAGAATAGCTTACATCAGATGATTTACGTGGGCGTATGATGCTACTCTACTATAGTATAATCACTGATTTCCTTGTCTGTCTCTTCCACTAGGCTATAAATTTCTTGAGATTATACCTATGTTTATTCAATTTGATTCCTCAATATGTGCTTACACGAAGAAAAATTGTGGATTTGGGGAAAGTAATAATGGCATTGTGGTTATGTACTTTTTAAGGAGTCCTTCTATTTTGGAGAACATTCTGGAATAGTTACACATGATGTGCCTTAAAATAACATGTGAATCAGGACAAGAGTAGCAGTGTGTGAGGATGATGCAGCTGACACACACTGATGGTTGTTGAGCTGGTGGTGGATCCATATAGATAAATTAAAAGTATTACATAGACTTGTTTCTATAGAATATGCTTGTGTGTGTCAAAATATACTTGTCAAAATATTTGATACATAGTTGTGTGTATATCAAAAATTCTCCATAATAAACATTTTTTAACATTTGGAATTCTCACCGTCTGGCCCAGTCCCTGAAACACTTTAAACACTTACTGTCTCTTTGATGACTAAAAGCAGTACATTGAGTGTTCCCTTTTATGTTCGTGAAGCTACAGGAAGAGAACCTGATGAGCTTGGAGGAACCACAGAGGTCATCTGGTCCAGAAAACAGAGCACTTGGTCAACCTCAACTTCTTCTTCAGCAAGTGCTATGTGTAGACGCTATGCCAGCATTAATGACACTATGCCAACAAGACAAGGTCCTTGCCATCAGGGAGCTTATAGTCAGGAGCTAATAAAAGTCTAGATCCCAGCTAGTGCCCTAAAAAGTTCATTCCAAATTGTGCTCACCGATGCAATAAATGCAAAAGCATCAACTCTTTCCAGAGTTAAAGGTGTGCCCAAAGTCACACCTTGGCTCTGAGTTCCAAAAAGGTCATGCTCAAGACCCCTCCCAGGAGGATGTCTGAGAGTCTAGACAGCAGAGGAATTCCCTTTGGAAGGGTCACCCAATACTGAGAAGGGAAGGGAGCTGGCACGAGACTGAAGCCACAGACATCACGGGGGACCTGTGCTCACGTTCGTCCTCAATGAGGCTGCTTAAACCATCAGGATGAGGACCTCTCAGGTCATCACCTCACTCGCACAGTAATGCTGGAGGAAACAGCAGCAATGTTTGAAAAAAAGGGATGTGGGAATGTGGGTGGTAAATTAGGAGAGCTGAAGAGAAAAGCATAGAAAAATATAAAGGAAAAATGAGCCTATATTCCCCAAATCAGATAATGGTTTAGTAAATTATAGCAAATGCATGCAATCAAGCACAAATATTTGTACTGTATATCTAGTAAAATAGGATGTTGTTTATAGTTTACTGGTAAATAAAGTAAGCAGTTCAAAATCAAATAAAATATAATACCATTCTAATTTTTTAAAATCTCTATATGCATAGAAAAATGTTCATAAGGATATATATCTCTTAAGAAATTGGAAATGTGGGCAGCTATAATTTTTTTTCCTAGTCTACAGTTTGTAAAATTTTGACAACAATGATCACTTTTGTAATAAAAAAATCTACTGAAAATGAAAAGAGGTACAAATAAAGGATCGTACAACCACACATCTGTCATCTAAACTAAGAGATATCAGAATGATTGAACCTCCATGGTCAGTGTGGATCCCCGTTCCCAGGGGGCCCTGTACCATTCAGGATGGAACTCCTCAGGCTCTGGCCAGAACTCTGAGGCTCAGTGAAGAGAACGTTTGGGCATCATCACCACTGTCCCTTTGGGAATGACCACCCCATTGATTGCCACATCTTTTTGCAGACCCTGTGTGCTCTGCCAGCAACTAGGAATAATCTGAGAGATTCGTTCAACACCATGTCAAGACATTCCATTTGTACCAGAGCATAGTATGTGGGAGGTGCCTGGGAAGAAAGAAACAGATATTGATAAATTGAGATTTGCCATCAACTTTCCACTCAGCCTACACAGTACTATTGAAATGGAGTACTATTCTTTAGGAGCTCAAAAGAATAGTTTATTTTAATAAAGGACCTTAGCATTAAAGACATTTTAATATCTACCATGTCCTTTGACCTGCTCAATGGCCCATTGAGATGCATGGAGGAGCATGGACTCCCAGGACTATAGGAGACTGCCTGGACAACCCCCAATAAAGTCTGAAATCCCTCACATTACCAGGTAGAGATTTTTCTTTCTCATGTGAATAAATGTGGCTAATAGGCTATGACCCTTACTCTTAAGTGAAATACACTCAAGTCACTGTTTCCTTTCAAAAGAGAGGCCATACATCTGCACCAAGGAAAGAAAATGTGTAAAAAAGCAAATCTCCTATTTAACATAAAGTTTGCTAGCTGAAAAATCCTACTTGCTAATTCTTTAGTTTATATATATATAATTTGGAAAGAAACACTGTATTATATAAAAACTCTACAGGGCCAGCCTGGGGGTGCAGCGGTTAAGGGCTTGTGCTCCACTTCTGTGGCCTAGGGTTTGCCAGTTTGGATCCTGGGCGCACACCGATGCACTGCTTGTTAAGCCATGCTGTGGCGGAGTCCCATATAAAGTAGTGGAAGATGGGCATGCATGTTAGCCCAGGGCCAGTCTTCCTCAGCAAAAAAGAGGAGGATTGGCATCGGATGTTAGCTCAGGGCTGATCTTCCTCACAAACAAACAAACAAAAAACTCTATAAATTATTAGAGGAGAAACAAGTTCCTTTCTAAACCAAATATGACAAAAGAAGGGTAAGATTGGATGCTACCAGGGCACGCAATTTCATTTCTAGGGAAAAGTATAAAAAAGATTGGAACTCCACTGTCAGCCCCAGCCTCTGTTGATGGAAGAGTCTCTTAATTGTCGCTTCAGTATGGACTGTAAGCTCTGAAGATCTAAGCAAGCCACTTCAGCCACAGAGGCCAGGTCTCTAAACAACACAAAGAAATCCAGTTTTGATTGAGATCAGAAAAAAGTGTGGACAACGTGTGGCTATCACCAGGTGTTATATCGAAGAGGCAATATTATAGCGGTAACGGTTTGGCTCAGGGGCCAGATAACCTGAATCACAGCTTGGTTTCTTCACCACTAGTTATATGACTAGTGTATAAAGTATTTCATCTCTCTGTAGCTCAATTTTCTGATATGTTACATGGAGATAAATAGATTTGACACTTCACAGGGTTGTGCAGCAGAGACATTTACTGCTCTCCCAACAACCATGTAGTTCCCCACATTTGCCAGCCCATGTGAACTTAGGAGAAATCAGCTTTGCAAATGGGCTGTGAGCTGAAGCGACGCATGTCAGTTTGAGGATAAAACATTTGAAAAGCCAGTGAGCAACACTCTAGTTCTTTCTTCCGCAACCAACAGGAAGGCCTCATGTTCCAGACAATCAGCTACAGAAAGATGGAGCCTCATAGCCTGTATCCCTAGTAACTACGTAGAGCAGAGACTCCCACTCCCATCCTCCACTAACATCCAGTTCAACTCATAAATGTCAGTTAGAAGTAAACCTTTGCTATATAAAGCCACTGAGATTTGAGGGATAATCTGTTACTGAGGCTAAACCTAGCCTATCCTGGGTAATACAGAATTTTATGAAGATTAATTCATTTATAAAAAGAAAGCAATTAGAAGAGACACGTTTTAGTAATAAGCAAATGTTAGCTACTCATGTTGTTATTTTCCTTATAATTATTATTATAAAAAAGGGAGAACACAATGTTTAGCTAGTCTCTGTCTCTAAGCAAACTTTTCATCATATTGCAAACAAAAGAATTCCAATATGGGTTTTATCAGAAAAAAAAAAAAGATAATCTCTAATTTGGGTAGGGCCTAAAATGTTTTTTTACCTTATATCTGAAGGACCTAAGACTCAGAAAGGTCATAAGGCTTGTACAAAACCACAGTCAGGACTCAAAGTCACGTCTTCCATTTCCTACCCTATGCTCCTTCCTGTACACCAGGATTTTCCTAGGCTGCAAAGTTTACCCAGGGTAGTAGACTACACTAATCATCCCAATTCTTCAGCCCTTCCTGTGTCTATGACCTCTGCCATCTAACTTTGTCATGCCCTCCCATTCTGACACTGGGGTTGGCCATGTGGCTTGCTTTGAACCAATGGAATGATGGCTAAGTGTGATGCAAGCAGAGTTTTGAAATGGACCCACAGGACTGGGCTTCTTGCTCTGCCCTCTACCATTCCCCTGTGAAGAGTACATACAGACTAGTTTTCTGGAGTATGAGAGATGTGTGGAGCAAATGTGGAGCTGTGTCAGCCAAAGCCAGCCTAGACCAGCCAACAGCCAGACCAAATCAAGTCCAGCTAATACCTATACCCTTGAGCAAGAAATGCATATTGTTAGATGCTACTGAGGTTTTCGGATTTTTACTTGGTATTATTGTGGGAACAGATAGTAACACACCAAGACCAGCACCTTTTTCAAAGATCTTATATTTCTGTGACTAGCATACATTACCTACCTTTTTCCCTTTGTTTTTGTCTTTTTATATTTTTCCTAAATAGTGAGGGAAAGAATTGATGCTTATGATTTTTGCAAGAATTCCCCTAGGAAGTCATGAGGATACGTTCTTTCTAAGGCCTCATCTTCTCCCTCCCTCTCCAGGCATCATCCACTCACCTTATTGGGGAAAATTGCATCAATTTTCTCCTGCAACTTCTGCTGGACATTAGGGCGAGTGGCCAAAAAATACATAAGGAATGAAAGAGAACTGCTAGTGGTCTCATATCCAGCCAAAACAAATGTAATAGATTGGGCTACAAGCTCCAGATCAGACAGAGCTAAAAGGAGAGGAAAGACATTTTAGGTAAAGCAGGTCAATGTAACACATCACAGTTTAGATGAATAAAATAGAAATGAAACTCTCAACACAATAGGGAAAAAGAATAGAAAAGCAGTTCAGAGTCAAACAGTGAGTGGTTTGCACTCTGATGTCTATCTGACAGAGCCAGAAAAAGGCAATAATTGTCTTAATTCAGTTTTTCCCAAGGTCTATACTATTCTTGAAATCTACTCCTGATTATGCCACTGCCCCCACCAAATCAGATGGGTAATTTAAGAGATAACATTTCTGTATAAAATATACAGTGTTATTAGTATGTCCCTTGGAGAACTCTAAAGTACTTTAGCTACAAGTGATATGGAATAGCTTTTACCCCCAGGAAAAACTTAAATTACTCTAGCTAAAATATAGCTTAAACTTTTTTAAGAGAGTGTGCAAAACTAAGGACTAATAGTAGAGAAGATTAAAAGATCATTCCTCTAAACACATTTCAGCAAATTTAAGAGAATAATATTGGAATACAGATAAACTCCTGCTACTCAAAGTGTGGTCCATGGAGCAGCAGCATCTGGGAGTTCATTAGAAATGCAGAATTTCAACTCCTACTCTAAAACTACGAAATCAAAATCTGAACTTTCACGTGGTGTGGTAGTTTGTGTGCACAACCTAGCTTGAGAAGCACGGATGGTACTCTGAGAGGCATCAGGTAACGGAAGACCTGGGGCACAAGTCTTCAAATGGAAGATCTCAGATACGTACAGAAAATACAGAGACAGACAAAATGCTAGAAGAGTGGTGATTGACCCTAATCTGATTGGTGGCATTAAAATAGCAGAAGAAAGAATGTGTCCATATAGGGCACTGGGCAGCATGAGATGTAGAAAAATAGGATCCAGCGAGTGGAGGAGCAATGCTTATTCAATCACAGCCTGAATGTCAGCTTCTTCAGCACAAGCAGGCTTTCTTTGTCCTGCTTTATGCTCAGCAAAGAGTCCTTGTGTTTATAAGTTGTCCTCCCTTTTGATTCTATCCTGGAAGAAACTAAGCATGATCACACTCTTATCTATTTGCTTGGGACTAGATTAGGAACTTCAGATACTTAGAGCACTGAAATTAACATGGTTGGTATCTGATCCAACCGTGTAATTTACAAATAAGACACTACAAAACGAGTGCAAGAAAGGTCTACAAAGTTTTGATTTCCCAATGATGACTTCTGTGATGATGTTGTAAGTAAATTCAACTATCAAATTCTTTCCCCTGGTTAGCATGTACCTCATGATACTCAAAGTTACAGCGGTGCTGTCCAATATAGTAGCCACATGTGGCTATTTAAATTTAAATTTTAATTACTTAAATTTAGAAACAATTTCAGGTCTAGTTATTCAGTGGCTCTGGCCACATGTCAAGAGTTCAATAGCCGCATATGTCTAGTGGTTACTGTATTGAACAGGGCAGATATCGAATATTACATTCATTTCACAAAGTTGTATTGGACTATATAGTTAGGTGATAGATGATAGATAGATTGATTGATAGATAGATAGATAGATAGATAGATAGATAGATAGATAGATAGAAGTAGACATAGATGCATTTATAGTGGTGTGCTACACTCAGATCCTCCCTGCTCTCTAGAATTGTTAATTATTCGGGAATTCTGTGAGATGGTTGCCAAATCACTGGTAGCTTGAAATTAACCATATGGAAGTATTCATGTCATGGACATAAACTATAAATCAAGGCCTTTTTTAGAGAGAGACAGAGCCTGTTTAAATCACTGATTATGGGTAGATATAGAAATATTTGTTTATCAGTTCTGTGTAAATATATTTAATGTTCTTAGCTTTGTCCACTGAGCGGATCTAGAAGCAAAGAAAACCTAGAAGCAATGAACACTCCTAGATCCCAGATTTTTTTTCTAAATACCATGTCTCACTAAAAGGAAGCAGAGTTCCTTCAAGAAATGGTGGATTCCAGGGCTCATCAAGGGAAATAGAAGAGAAACCTGGAATGTCTTCCCTCAGAAAGCAAGGAAATGCTCACAAAATAACATGTGAAAAGATACAGGATAATCTACATACTACAATGGTGGATATACATCATTACACATTTGTCAAAACCCATAGAAAGTACAACACCAGGAGCGAACCCTAAAATAAACAATTGACTTTGGGTGATAACGTGTCAATGTAGGTTCATTGATTGTGACAAATGTACCACTCTGGTAGAGATTTCTATAGTGGGGGTGACTTTGTGTAGTTGGGGGAAATGGGTATATGGGAAATCTCTGTGCCTTCCACTCAATATTGCTGTGAACCTAAAGCTGGTCTTAGAAAGTCTATTGAAAAAATAAAATTTTAGAAAAGAAGAAGAAAAAAGGATACAGGAGTCCACTTGAAAGGGCTTCCAGTGGAAAACCTGAGAGAATTTGAGCATCAAAAAAACAATGATATAAGAGAGTAGAATAGTAATATATCATCATATTGATATCAATATATAAACAAATAAATAAATGAGGGAGAATGGAAACCTCTCCTTACAATGGAACATCAACTCAAATGTAGAATAAATGATGCAATTAGAAAGTCATCACTTTGCAACCATAATAGTAATAACGGTTTCGATCTAAAAAGGATGATAAAACTAGCAGGTGAAATTTGAAGAGGAACAGAATATTTACAAAGTCTCAAAGGCTTCCTCCATAGGTTACTTATTAACACAAATGGAAAAATAAAAGTTTACAGTACATTAAGCTAGTGAACACAACTTTAACCAGACGTCCAAGTTAAGGTCACCAACACTGGGGCAATGGGCCTCTTGATGTGATGAAGACTTGATGCAGATTTCCAGGTGGAGTTTCTGATTCAGTGGGTCTGGAAGAGGCCTGAGAACTGACATTGGAAACAAGCTCCCCAGGGGTTCTGATGTAGGTGATCCACAGACCACTGACTGACTTTGGGGCACGAAATAGTTGTTTATGGTTGCTCTTTAAGATTTGAAGGAAATTGTGCCTGCATGTTTCTGGAAAATGCTTCTGGCTACCACTTATATCTGAAAACATCTTTCTTCAGTTTGCCCTAAATTCTCATCCGTCTAGAAAATTCCTGCATGTTTTCAGAAGTATCCTCTCCCTCTGAGCTTCCCCACAGTGGCCCTCTGACACCCTCCTTGGTTACCTTTGTGGGTTACCAGTTCTTTGGAATTCTGGGAGTTAATCATCAGCTGAAGAAAATCCATATGGTACTAGAAGGAGATAGAGACATTTCAATGACATACACTTACTTGTGAAGTCAGAAATAAATCAGGAGTGTAGTACTTAACCTCTTTTCTGAGAATATGGCCCAGCCCCTTTAAGTCCAGAAGTCTAACTCTTGCCTGAGTCATCAGTGAACAGAAACATCCAGCTACAAATCTTGGAGAGTAGGATGTTCCCCTGAGATAAATCCAGCCATCATGTCCAACTGTTCTTTGATTCTCACTCTGTCTGATCTTGGATTCTCTGGCTTTTGAACACAGCTCCTTGGCCAAAGAGTTGTCTGCCACCTTTCCTGTCATGCCTGCTGGCTCAGGAGGAAGTCTCTGACTTCAATCTTTTTTCTCTTCAGTGTTAATTTTTAATGAATGGCCATATAGATCAATACTCTGAGATTTTCATAGTTCATTAGAAGCTTTTCTCTGAACATCTTCAAATGCCCCACACTCCCAGAACTCTACACAATCTTCAGTAACTTTCTGGGGGTACCCAGGCCTGTCTCCCTGACCTGCAGACACCCCTGTGCTGGTCTCCAGACTTCATGAAGGCAAATCTGTGTTAGAGAGCTTGAAACTCAACACCCAAAGAAGATTCCAGCCCACTCCAGACTATGAGAGAGCTCTACTTAAACTATACTCCACAGGTAGCCTGATGGGGGTTTCCATTGGGGAATGTGTAACATAAGAGGCTTGGAATTGAAATGATTCTTTGCCAATGTAAGATCTGGGGAAATTATAATACCAGTAATTAATTTTCAAATAGAAATTTTTATCCTTTGACAATGTATTGCAGAGAAGTGGTAAAGTTTTTACCTCAATAATATTCATGCAGTGACATAGTAATTGTCATGCCTATCATTAAATTTTAAACATGGCCCTCTGACTCATTTTCCTCTCTCCCTCCCCAACTTCTGCCTTCTTCATTTTTGCCAAAACGTTAGAAGTCTCCTGCTCTAAACCAAAAGATCTCTACCACCTGAAAAAATCTAGAATGAAGTGCACAAATCATATGTGTACAGCTCAATAAATTATGAAAGGTGAACACCTTTATGTAACCACCACGAGAGTTTACTTTTTCTTTATCTTTGAAGCGACTTTCTTTCATCTTTTTAAACAGATTTTATGAAAAAATCTGTAATGCTTTTTAGAAACACACAGATATTTTTTTTATTGATGTTTTAATGGTTTCTAACATTGTGAAATTTTGGGTTGTACATTTTTGTTTGTCCATCACCACATATATGACTCCCTTCACCCCTTGTGCCCACCCCCCACCCCCCACCCCCACTGCCCTGGTAACCACAGTCTAGTTTTCTCTGTCCATGGGAAACACACAGATATTTAATACTCCAAAAACTGAGGTAAGAAATGGAAAGAGCACGATAGAGGGAAAAAAAGAAAGCACAATGAAAATGTAAATTTTATCTGGAGCAATTATAATTTCCTCTACCAATCAGAAGAGTAAAAGACAACAGGCTTCTGAACCAGGAGCCATTCCCTCTATCAACTTTGCTCAGATTTCCAAGCCAGTAGCTGAGCAAGGGTAAGTCCACACATAGGGGCTATCACTACAGCAGTGAGATCAGTGGCCCTCTGCATCTTTGGAGTAACCAAAAGAACAGGATTACGTTTCCTGACCTCTTAGCCTTTTATCCATTGGACTAGCGTCTCTTTGGATAAAGCAGACCACAGTCTGATACTTTAATTAATTGTGCAGTTCAAGAAATATGACTCCAGGTAGAAATAATACATGATGTCTTTTAACCTCAATGAAATGAAATCAGAAGTCAATAACAGAAACAAAATTGGGAAATGAAACAATACACTCCTAAATAACCAATGAGTCAAGGGAGAAATCATAAGGCAATTAGAAAATACTTTGAGATAAATAAAAATGAAGACAGCATACCAAAAATTATGGGATATAGCAAAGCAGTTCTCAGAGAGAAATTCATGGCTATAAATTTCCACATTTAAAAACAATAAAGATCTCAAATCAATAACTTAACTTTCCACCCTAACAAGCTGAAAACAGAGGAGCAAACGAAAGCAAGCAGAAGAATGTAAATAATAAAGATGAGAGTGAAACTTATAGAGAATAAAAAAAAATACAGAAAATCAATGAAACCAAAAGCTGATTCTTTGGAAAGAACTTTAACTAGATTGACCAAGGAAAAAGGAGAGAAGATTCAAATTACTGGCATCAGAAATGAAAGAGGAGACATTACTAATGACACCAAAACACTTTAAAAAAAAAACTATAAAGGAATACTGTGAACAACTATAATTAGATAACTTAGATGAAATGGACAATTTCCTAGAAAGACACAAACTACAGGAACTGACACAAAAAGTAATAGACAATCTGTGGTGGTTACCAGAGGCAAATGTGGTGAGGGGAGGTTGAAAGGAGTAAAGGGGCACATGTATAGGGTAACTGATGGCAACTGAACTTTTGGTGGTGAACACAATGCAGTCTACACAAAAGTCAAAATATAAGGATGTACCCCTGAAATTTATATAATGTTATAAACCAATGTAGCCTCCATAAAAAAGACAATCTGAATAGACCTACAACAAGTAAAAAGATTGAGTTAGTAATTGAGAACCTGCCCACAAAGAAAAGCTCCGGCCCAGATTTCAATGGGGAATTCTACGAAATATTTAAAAAACAATTAACATTAATTTTTCACAAACTCTTCCAAGAGATAAAAGAGGAGGGAACACTTCTAAACTCATTCTACAAGGACAGTGTCACCCTGATACTAAGACCAGACAAAGACATCAGAGGAAAAGGAAACCATAGACCAACATATCCTATGATCATAGATGCACAAATTCTCAACAAAATACCAGAAAGCTGAATCCAGCAACATATAAAAAGAAGTATACACCATAACCAGTTGGGTTTATTCCAGGAATGTGAGATTGTGTAATACACCAAATCAATAGAATAAAAAACAATAACCACATGATCATCTCATTAGATGCAGAAAAAGCATTTCACAAAATCCAACACCCCTTCATGTCATAAACACTTAACCAACTAGGAGTAGAAAGATTTTCCTTAACACAATAAAGGGCATCTACTAAAACAAAACAAAACATACAGTTAGCATCATACTTAACAGTGAAAGATTGGATGCTCTCCCCTAAGGTTAAGAGCAAGACAAGGATGCCTCTCTCATCATTTCTATTCAGCATTGTACTAGAGGTTCTAGCCAGAGTAACTAGGCAAGAAAAAGAAATAAAAAGGAGAATGAAGTAAAACTATCTCTATTATCAGATGACATGATCTTGTATATAGAAAATCCTAAAGAACTATTCAAACAAAAAAAGAAACGAAGTACTGATACATGCTACAACATGCATGAACCTTGAAAACGTTATGTGAAATAAAGAAAGCCCGCCACAAAAGACCACATATTGTATGATTCTGTCTATATGAAGTGTCCAAGCTAGATAAATCTATAGAGGCAGAAAGTGAATTAGTGACTGCTTAGGACTAAGGAGAGTGAGAGGTAGTAGTTAAAATATACAGGGTGTCTATGTTGATACAAATGTTCTAATGATTGACTGTCGTTGGTTGAACATATCTTTTAAAGTAGCACATTATTTTTTTCAGTTTTATTGAATTATAATTGATACAGTACTGTGTAAGTTTAAGAAGTACAGCAGAATGACTTGCCATACACATATTGTGGAAAGATTAGCACAGTAAGGTTTGTTAACATCCATCACCTCTTATCATCACAAAAGAAAATATTTTCCCTTGTGACGAGATCTATTAGGATCTACTCTCTAGCAACTTACAAATATATCATACAGCAGTGTTAGCTATAAACATTATGTTGGACAATACATGCCCAGTGTTTATTTATCTTATAAGCGAAAGTTTGTACTTTTTGACGACCTTCCTCAAATTCCCCCACCCTAAACCCTGCCTCTAGTAACCACAAATCTGACCACTTTTCCCTATGAGTTTTTTTTTTTTTTAGATTCCACGTATAAGTGAGATAATACAGTATTTTTCTTTCTCTGTCTGACTTGTTTCACTTATCATAATATCCTCAAGGTCCATTCATATTGTTGCAATGGCAGGATTTCCATCCTTTTTATACCTGAATTGTATACCATTGTATATTTATAAGGCATTTTCTTTATCAATTCATCTGAGGATGGATACTTAGGTAGTAAAAACAATTCAATTGTACATTTTAATTGGGTGAAATATATGTTATGTGAATTTTATCTCAATAAAGCTGTTGCAGAAAGAAAGCAAGGAGGGAAGGAAGGAAAGAATGGAAGGAGGGAGGGAGGCAGGGGAGAAAGAATGAAGGAAGGAAGGAAGGAAGGAAGGAAGGAAGGAAGGAAGGAAGGAAGGAAGGAAAAGTAAAATAGTAGTCCACATACTTATTGAGAGAATGAATGGGTCAAGGAAATCAAATCTTAAGAGCTTCTTGCAAATTTCCACAAAGGGATCTTGAAGGTTGTCGAGGGAATAGACATTCAGAAAATCAGAATGATCAGAAAATCAGAAAAATTACAATAGTGTGTTTTGAGTATGGGCAATAGTATGTATATAGGCGCTGTGTTTCAGCAGGACAAAGGGTAGAATAATTAACTCTTCCTACAGAAGTCAAGAAAGGTGACATTGATCTGGGTCTTGCCTCACCACCATATCTATGCTCAGAGCTGATTCCCATTTAGCACATTACAGAACAGCAGCACCCTGTTCTGAGTTGCCAGGAACATCATCTCTCCTTCTCTACACCCCTGCTAAGGCTCCTGAAAGAGCCACTCCTCCTCAACTCCAGTGACCTCAGGTTGCCCTGAGAGAAGACTCATTTCTGAAAATGTAAAAACTAAGAATTTTTCTAGTTAAAAAATAATAATAATAAAGCACTCCAACATTGATTTAAGCGATCCCATATCCAAGTGATCATATGTCCCTAGTTTCCTCATGAAAATCCAAGTTCACACCTGTTGTTCCTGCATAATTAAAAATATCCCACTTTAGACAATAGGTGATATGGTCACCCTACCCATAGCCTGTACAGGGCCTTCTCTCTTTTGAGAACGAAGGAAGGAGAAGAGGTGGTAAGATTTAATATTTTGTATTTTTATGGTATCCTCAGCAAAATCATGAAGGGGTTTAAGTTGTTCCAAGTTCCACATTCCAACTTTCCTGCTCTACCCACTGCATACCAATATGTACCAAGTGCCTTTCCTTCTCACTATTCCATAGCCTCTACACTCAAAACTTTGGTACAATCATGTTTCTTCTTTCAAAACGATCTATTTTTGTCTTCAAGTATATCCAAGGTGACAACAAAGCCCATAAATCAATCTTGGCTCATGTACACAGGTAAGAAGACCTTTTCTCTTCTGACTGCCATGCCTTATTGAGTGAGCCACCTCTTCTTGGTTGGCCCATTGGAGTTATAACACCACACACCTACTTCTGTTTGGTCACTAGAGAAACTCAACAGTGGGAATGTTGGCTCCACATCAGGCAGCTGGAGGGTCTCGTGCCAGAGCTCAGAATCCCAGCAGGTGCACTCCTGCTTAGTCTTCCAAAGTGGTGGGCTTGTCTTTATCTGCTTCCTTCTTCAGGTTCCTCACCAACACATCTCCATATTGGCCAATGATGGGGAACATCTAGATAATATACACCACCTCTCAAAGTTAAACTCAGAGACTCAAGTCCTGGAAGCACCTGGCTTTAAGAAACATGGAGCAGTAAGTGAAATTTTATAATTAATCTGATGATGCCTCTTTTAGGACATTAAGATAAAAGACCATTTTTAGGAAGCTATAACTCAGCAAAATACTCCCCGGAAAGGGACTATGGTCTTGAATTTTCTACCTGATCCCAGATGTGTTCCTTAAGTTTCTAATTAAAATTCCTCTTAATTACTTACATCCTTGAGCTTTCCACTAGTGAAGGTTGGAGTCAGAATGTTCGTGTTTTCTTCCATTGTTCATCTGCAAACACTGAGACAGCATTTTTCATAAATCCCACTGGACCAAAAGGCTAGACTCAAAAGCAAAAGTCATGTTCCCTTACGTGAGTTTTGAAGGTATCAACAATTGTGGAAAATTTGTTAATTGGGCATCAATTATTCAACAAATATTTAGGGACTGTCTACTTAGCAGAAGGCCCTATGATAGATACTCAATAAATATTTATCCCACATGTCTAGGTTCCTGTGAGGTTGGAGGAACATGCAGACACCTAATGTGGTTTCCAGCTTTCATATTCCAATCTCCTTTTAAGTGCAAATGACCCATATGGTAGGGAAACTGTTCTTCCAGGGGAAATAGACAGGAATAAGACTTAGTACATCCTCCAGGGCTGCTCAGAGTAGAAAGGGATTGGTGACAGACAGCCAGCTAGCCTTGGAAAACTGTTTGTTGCCTCAGACCAGTCTGTCTTTAGATACATAAATAACAAGAGCAATGCAAAAAAAGGGATGTCTTGATATGGTGATTTTTAAAATAAAACAGTAGTTAATACTTAAAAGATTATAATCTATTTGCTATTCTGAAGAAATGGTACAATCACATGGAAATCCCTTGGAATTACATTTTTCCTCGAGAGATAGAAAGGAAAAGAAAGAGATCATTCTATTTGTCAGCCTGAGACTGGCCTACCAAGCCAATCTCCTTGAGACGTTCTTCCATGTTCCAAAATTATATTTTGTTTTAAAATGGTTATCTCCAACACCCATTCACGATAAAAATTCAAAAACTACAAAGAGAGGGAAACTTCCTCAACTTAATAAAGAGCTTCTACAAAAAAACTACAGCTAATATCACAGTTATGATGAAAGACTTGAGTGATGTCACCAAGATGGCTGAGTAGAAGACTCCTGCTTCCATGACGCCACAAAGAACAACAATTAGACAGCTACTCACAAATAAAAATAGGTCTAGGAGAGCTCAGGTGTCTACTTAAGATGCTTCAGCAACACAGTGGAGGAAAAATCCTGAGAATAACTTTGCAAAATATGTAGGTAGAATAGTTTCATTTGCCTGCATCATCCCATCCTCCAGGCCAGCACTGCTCAGCACCAAGAGGGAACTCTCAGCCTGAAAGACTTCTACTTGCTGGGAAAAGACAGCAAGGCAAGTGACCAGTTTCCCCAGCCTTTCATGGCACTGCACAAATGACCTGCCTTGGTTTCGCCCCATCCAGAGACTGGCATAGCTGACACGTCTTAAGACAGCTAGGAACAAAGAAGGGCAGGGACTGCCAGTAACAGCCATGTGGCGGGAGTGACCATGGTTTTCTGTGGCCTGCTCTGCAGAAGACTCCAGAAATCTTGCTGCTGAGGAAACCAACAGCCAGCATAGATGCTGCAGACTCTCTGCAGATTTTGCAGCTGATAGCCCCACAGATTTTCACATTCATAGACTCCAGCTGCCTGAGTCCTGCCCTGTCCCATTGCTCCCCTGTCAGAGCTGCCCTAGCCAGTGCCATCAATAACTCAAGGAGTCTTTGGATCCACGCCAACAGCAGCTCCAGCCTCTATGTCTGAGCATGTGCATAACAACAGCCTAGGGTCCTGCAGCTGCTCAGGTGCCTGGAGCCATCCCTGACCCCTGTCAGTGGACTTCACTGCATGTGCCCACAGCTAACCCCTGCAGCCGCCCACCTGCACACTGCCAGCCTCAACTCCAGTCACCAGCCCCCACTGCACTGCATATGCTTGCACTAAGCCCCCACAGATGAGCATGTGCATAGCACCCACTCTGGCCACCACTGCCTCCTGCCTCAGTCCCTTGTTACTATACTTGGAGGTGCTGCTGAAGACCTCAACAGCCATTGCAGCCACTGTGGACCCTCCACAGCTCTTGCTGCCAAGGATCATGCAGTTGGTGATATTTTGAACCCCAGCTGCCTAAGCCAAACATGCCACCATGAGCTGGAGCTGCCCACACTTAGCACCCAGGACCACGAGACTGAGGGCCACAGCACACTACAGTGTGCCCCAACCCACAATCAAGGGTCTTTCTTTACTGAAATTAGTTCATAACGTCTAGAAAAGGTGACTGCTCCTCAAATGCACAGACACCACTGCAAGACTACAGGGATCACAAAGAATCAGGGAAACATCACAACAACAAAGGACTATAGTCAACTTCCGCTAACTAACCCCAAAGAAATGGAGATCCACAAATAGCCTGACAAATAACATGAAATAAATGTTCTAAAGAAGCTGAGAGAGCTACAAGAAAACACTGATAAACAATTCAACAAAATCAGAAAAAAATTACAAAAAGAAAATATATATTCAACAAAGAGACATAAAACATAAAAAAGAACCGAAAAGAAATTTTAAAGCTGAGGAATACAAAAACTGAACCAAAAAGTGCAACGAGAGCTACAAGGCTGTCAGTGGATTTCTCAGCAGAAACCTTGAAGCCCAGGAGAGGCTGACATGGTAGAAAACTACCAACCAAGAATACTGTACCTAGAAAATTGATCCTTCAGAAATAAGGGAGAGATAAAGACATTTCCAGACAAACAAAAGCAGAAGGAGTCATCATCACTAGACCTGCCTCACAAGAAAGGCTAAAAGGAGTTCTTCAAGCTGAAAAGAAAGGACACTAACTAGTAACATGAAATCATATGAAAGTATAAAACTCACTGGGAAATGTAAACATATAGTCAAATTCAGAGTACAGTACTATTGTAATGATGGTGTGCAAATCACTTACAACTCTAGTTTAAAGGTTAAAAGACAGAAGAATTAAAGCTAACTATAGCTAAAATAATTTGTAAATGGATACACAATATAAAAAGATGCACATTGTGACATCAAAAACATAAAATGGCGGTGGGGGTAACAGAATTGAGTTGTTGAGTGAGAGCAAAGTTATACTGTTATCAGATTGAAACAGACTGTTATACCTAAAAGGTGTTTTATGGAAGCCTCATGGTAACAACAAAGCAAAAACCTATACAGAAAATATATGGAAAAGATAAAGAGAAAAGAATCAAAGCACACCACTATAGAAAAGAATCAAATCGCAAAGCAAACTAGAATAAGACATGAAGAAGGAACAAAAGATCTATGAAACACCTGGATTTAAAAAATAGTAATAATAAGTCCTTTCAATCAATAATTACTTTAAATGGAAATGGACAGAAGAATAGATAAAGAAAATGTATTTTTGAAAATTTTTCAGCCTTAAAAAAGACAGAAATCCTTCTCCTCATTACAACACAGATGAACCGGGAGGACAGCATGCTAAGAAAATTAAATCAGACATAGAAGGGCAAATATCACATGATCTCACTTGTATGTGAAATCTAAAAAAGAAAAGTCAAAGGTGATAGTAGCAGAGAGTAAAAGGGTGGTTATCAGAGGTTAGAGATGGGGGTAGGGTAGGTATTTTTCAAAGAGTACAAACTTTCAGTTATAAGATAAATAAGTTCTGGAGACCTAATGTATAGCATGGTGACTATAGTTAATAATACTGTATTGTATGCTTTAAATTTGATAAGAGAGTAGATCTTAAGAGTGTGTTAACACACACAAGAAATGGTACATATGGGGTGACGGATATGTTAATTCATTTGTAGTAATCATTTCACAATGTATACATGTATCAAAACATCATGTTGTATACCTTACATGTGTACAACTTTTATTTAAAAAAAAATAAATAAAAATTTTAAAATGCTGAAAGACTAAATGCTTCCCTCGAAGATCAAGAGTAAGAGAAAAATATCCACTCATACCATTCTTCATTCTTATTCAACATCATACTGGAAGTCCTAGATAGTGTAGTAAGACAAGAAAAAGAAATAAAGGCATACAGATTGAAAAGGAAAATATAAGTGTCTCAATTTTCAGGGGACATAATTGTCAATGTAGCAAATCTCAAGTAATATAAAAAGAAAAACATCTAGAACTAATGAATGAGCTCAGCAAGGTTGTAGGATACAAAATCAACACACAAAAACCAACTACATTTCTATATAATGGCAATAAATATTTGAAAACATGTTAAAAACACAATACCATTTATAATCACTCCAAAGAAAATGGAATACTTTAGGTGTAAATTTAACAAAATATATACAGGATCTCTATGCTGAGAACTAGAAAATGTTGGTGAAAGGAATCAAAGAAAACCTAAATAAATAGAGACACTCTGTGCTCAGGGATTGAAAATCTTGACCTAGTAAAGACACAGATTTTCCCCAAATTGAACTGTAGATGTTATGAAAATCTCCGCAATTTTTGTAAATGTGGATAAGCTTATTCTAAATTTGTATGGAAAGGCAAAGGACCTAGAATAGCTAAAGCAATTCTGAAAAAAAAAAAAATAAAGCAGGAGGAATCCCTCCACATGATGTTAAGATTTACTCTATAGCTACAGTAATTAAGATTGTGTGGTGCTGGTGGAGAGATAGACCCACAGATCAATGAACAGAAAATGAGAAATAGACACACACAAGTAGGTCCAACAGATTTTTGACAATGGTGCAAAAGCTATTCAACGGAGGAAAGAGAGCCTTTCCACAAACGGTGCTGGAGCCATTAGACTGCCATACGCAAAAAAAAAAAAATGAACCTTGACCTAGACTTCACACTTTATACAAATATTAACACAAAATGGATCATGGACTTATATGTAAAACATAAAACTGTATATCGTTTGGAAAAAAATAGGAGAAAATCTTCAGAATCTAAGGCTAGGTGAAGAGTTTCCAGACTTGACACCAAAGATACAACCCATAAAAGCAAAATCTATAAATTGGCCTCATCAGAATAAAAAAAGTTTCCTCTGCTAAAGACCCTGATAAGAGGAAAAGACAAGCTACATCTCATGATGATAAAAGAAGAGTAAGAGTGAGCCTTGTGGTGATGGAACAGTTCTGTATCCTGATTGTGGTGGTCATTACACAAATCTACATACATGATAAATTTTCACAGAGCACAAGCATAATTGAGTGCACATAAAACTGACAAAATCTGAATAAGCTCTGTGAATAGTACCAATGTCAATGTCCTGCTTTGATACTGTACTATGGTTATGCAAGTTATCACCACTGGGGGAAATAAGATGAAGGCCATATGACATGGTACCACCCTGTAGTTTTGCTTTTTGGTAACTTCCTGTGAATCTACAATTGTTTGTAAATAGAAATTAAATAAATAAATGAAATTTTAAATTAAAAAAATGGATACCTACCTGCCAGTTTGTGAAGACAGAATAACATTCTTTCACTAGTACTGTTTTGTTCATATCTGGATCTGTGATAGCCAACACAGGCCGTCTACCCTCATAAACCCTGTTGGGAAAACAGAGCTGATTACATTGAACAAGCTGGATTCCACAGCTGGAGCCACACCTAAAAGTCCAGACTTTCATCCTGATGTTACAGAATCCATACTCCTAGAGCTGATGGTGGAAATAACATTAGAATATTTGTTAAGTCTAGGTGACGTCATGGGTATTTCCTGTGCCCTTCTCCATAATCTCTTCTGTGTTTAAAATATTTCATTATAAAAAGAAAGTTATGTTAGTAAATAGTGGAAGGCAAGTAAGTTATCTAGGAACAAAACAATAATTAATTAAGGAGAGTCCATCCACTCAGTCATGAAAAATTGTAATTTTGAAGATCTATCAAAAACATGAGAAATGCATATGACATAATATTAGATGAAAACTGTAGAAATATCGATCACAATATGTAAAAATGTGTCTACAAATAGAAAAAGATTTGGAATGTTCAAAAAGTAATAGTAGGATTATGAATTATTTCATTCCCCTATTTCTAAAATGTCTAAGAGGCTCTGGACTGAGATTGCCTTCCACCCTGGAAAGCATCATCATAACAACACGCCTATCCAATGGAGTTTCCAGATACTCCTCCACAATTTCCCATACTCTTTAAAACATTTCTCATCAAAATCTCCAATACCCTGCAAGGAGAAACAAAATTAGATTACTAATATAAATGTATTGAACCCTATCTATAATTGGCATAAAAATTACTAGAATCCCAAGAAATCAGCCTTACTATCCTTCACTGGCAGTGAGAGGGAGCACTTATTCAGAGATGTCTTAGGGGAAAGAAGAGAAAATAGAGGAGATATCTGAAATGGAAAACTTCATTTTGAATATTCTCCAAGTATCATAGATACTAAATGACTTACCCATTTCATGAATACTAAGTAACTCCTTCTCCATCTAAAGTGTTTTCTCTTGTGCATGCTTGTCTCTGAAATCAAATAACTCTCTGAATTATTACCTCCATGGACACAGGAGAAAACTGAAGCTGAGGAAAAGTGAGCATGCCCTGCACACTCTTTCATCTCCTTGTTAAGCATCCTTTTCATTTATCTTGTGAGCCCTCTCTAGAATTCAGCAGAATTAGGAGGTTTAAGCCAGCAGTGAACTTTTCTAATTTACCAGATTTAAATAAGTCTAAGGCACGTTTGTTGAGTGAGAAAGTGAGTGAATGAATGAATGGCAATATGGACTTGCCTTCCAGTTTTCCAGCTCAATGTGGAAAAGGAGGGGAAAAGCCACCAGTCCACATAGGAGAGAGCAAATTAAAACACTTATTCTGAGTTTTCATTTTGTAACTTAAAAAAAAATCTTCCAATCACTAAGTTTCAGTTATGATGCTTTGACTATGCAAAAGAAGGTCCAAGAAATATGGATCTTGGGGTGCATCTACTAAAGAGCTGATGGGAAAGGCTGGGAAAGGTGGAAAGGAAATTATTGCTTTTCAGAGGGAAAAATGTATGAAAGTTCTTAGGCAGTAATTTGGCACTGAAGGCCTCAGTTAGGAGAATTGGGATCCGAAACAAGCCTCAGGTCTGTTGGGAAAGGAAATTTAGTCAGAGAACAGGCTGCATGGAATGCTCTGCCTGCCAGACTTCTGGACATGAACTTGAAAACTTCCACCCAGGGGATAGGAACTGGGAGAGGGATCAGCACTGAATTAACCACACAGGCTCCACCAAAATTCACAGTCCATCTGTCACCTAGTATATTCCATTCAGTTATGCCAGATTTTTAATAATGTTGTCAAATCATCTCCCTTCTAGTTGTTTTGAATAAGTGAGTCTGCCTTTGCTTAAAGAAAAAACACAACTCAATGAGTGGTTAAATATTTGAGATCGATAGATCACCAGCACCTTGTCTTGATTATATGCACTCCTTGCTCAGAGTCACGCATAGGGCGCCTCCTTTGTAGGAAGAGAAGTAAAGCAGAAAGCTCTTGCTCTGTCTCTCAAATCTCAAAAGACATCAACAGCAGAATGGAGCAATGGATATAACCACAGGGGTTTAGCAGTTCTTGAGAGGATTCAAGTATATGCAAAATAGCTAATGGTGAATACTTGGGCTGCCTAATAAACTGAAGTTTAAAAACTACCCAGGAGGAAGGAGAAAAAAAAAAAAAAGCCTGCCCAAAGATTCTGATATGAACAGGAAAGTCTGACTCTAGTGTATGCAGCTTAATGAGCTACTACTGGGCATTCCCTACATTCTTTTCTCCTAATACTCAGTACGATTGAGTCTTCCTGGCAATATGCACCTGGTAGAAAGAAAATCCTCTTCACAATGCTCACAAGTTGGAACATTAAGTCCTGTGCTAATTCAGCCAGAGAGCTGGGCTGTCCAACAGAGGCAAAACCTGCGACTCCTAACAGCTGACAAGAGAGCCCTGGGGTAAACCTGGCCATGTGCTGGGTGAGGCCAATGGTGCCATTTCTGGAAAGTGTGAAACCTTAGAACTTCCTCCAGAGCAGGGGCATTTCTATCATGGAACTAAGCTGGAATTTGCAATCATAACAAGCAAAGAGGGATTTCAAACAATACTCACCTTATGATAGCCCAGAACAGTTCCAAAAAAAGGCAAAGGTGTCGGCCCAGGAATTCCCAGCTTCTTAAAAAGTCCATGAGTATAGGTCCCATATCTACAAAATGAAAGAGATCCAGGTCACAGGGATTGTGGAATAGGTGCTGGGGCTGGCCAGTCCCTGACTCAGAACTGGGACAGTCAATACGGGGAGGTAACATGTAGATGATAAATAATAACAGCAACTCCAACAGCAATAATTACATTCACTCATCCTTTCCTTTCCTGCCTCCACTGCAAGACCCACAAAAAGTAATGATGAGTAGCTAAAAGCAGCTGAAGTCCCCATGGTCCCAATCCTAGAGTGAATACATGACAAATGTTTCCAAACTAGAAGGCTCCTGAGAGGTTCAGGCTGGAATTCTTCCAGGGAATTCACTCATGTCCATTTAGTAAGTTGACTCTCCCATGATTTCAAGATTCTCATTCCAGGTAGAAAGGGGAAAAATTATTTCTCTTCCAATGAGATTTTGCATAACTGCATCCACTCAATAACAGAGAGTTACTGAGAGCCTACCATGATGTTATTCTTACAGTTTTCTCCAAGGCTGTTATGCTTTGCTTTCCCCTTATGTCTTGACCCCATTTTAGGATCTGGGTCTTCTTAAATCTATGCTTCAATAAGAGCATGGGTGGCCTTGGAGCCACCCATGCTCTTATTTCTATAGAATGAAAACCAGGTACAAGACTTCCATTGGTCTCATAGAAATGTAGGCATCTTTCTGCTGCACCCAAGTCTCTATTGTCAGGCAATTTGGTATACTTGAGCTAAAGAGAAGGGTGATTGGCCCATATGTTCCCTGAGTGATACTATATAAAGGAACCAATGACTAAAGAATCCATTTCCAGTCCATTCCAGGCACATGCTACACACAGTGCCAGGAATCTTCTTTTTTTTTTTTCAAGAAGGTCAGTCACAAAGCAGTTAGTTTACTGCCTCTGTGTATTAACTATCACAAAACCCATTAAGGCTGGTGTTCCCTATGGCAGGCCTGCCTGCAACTTTCATATGTCATGTGTGGAATCCCACAACTGGGGGTTCTGGATCCTTGAAAGACTTCCCACTCCAGTGTTACTGCGAGATGGCAGAATGGAGGAAGAAGAGAGGCTGAGGCTGCTGGCAATCATTTTAACCATGAAGTTGCCAGGCAAATTAGGAAATTATGGCTGAAGAATATGCTATGAATAAATGGTTCAATATTCCCTACAAGGTATGTCAGCTAAAATATAGGGGGCTACCCAAGTTCAGATACCTTCCTGTTGATAGCAAAAGATGGATAATGCAACATAAAATGAGTAACCAGAACATGTTCCTGAAATTTGAATTAAGACCTTGTCTTTTCTTCTTTGGAGGTTAGCCTTTAAGTCAGTAAGGGTTCAAAATATTCTGTATGAATCCAGCAAATCTTATAATATGTGATAAAATAAACTCCCCAAAATTGCGTGAAAGGACCTGTGTTTGAAGGACCCAGCAGAGGCACCTCAACCAAGCTCAGCTGGGCATTTGGATCCTTCCTCCAGAACAGGTGATGGAAGCATGTGCACCACCTGCCAAAAATAGGGATGACCTCAGTTAGTCCCACCTGAGTTCCTTTCCTTGCCATCACAACCATGGCAAATCAATTAAACAAATTTCTGCTTCTGAACTTTCAATGTGCTACATAAACTCTCAAGTGAGGGCAAGCAATTGAGTGAATGTGTCAGCAACACTGGTCCACAAGGAAAGATCTTGTCTAGTGTCTAAACTCACATGGCTCCATATCAAGGCAGAGAGTGGGCTGCGTGAATTCTTCAGTTTCCCTCCAGCTTTTCTCTTTTTGGTAGAGTAGCACTGCTTTTGGTACAGTGGAGGTGCTCATAAAAAAGCCAATCATTTTAATTGTGTTTACATTGTGTTGGTATAAGGAGGGCATTGTCTACTCTACAGCTACTGACTCTTGGCTGCACCAGTGTCTCTAAGGCTACAGTGTTCTTTGTCCAGTGGTGACAGTATCTAGTGACAGTCCTACTGCCAGACAGACTACACACAGAGAGACTTAGTTGGCATCCCTGTCTCCAGGCTTCAAGCAGATGAGATGCTAATCTTGCTGCCCTATGAGGGACCTTGCTGCCCTATGAGGGACTTCATCCTGACTCCTACCTGGATGTCTCTTGTATCATCACTGGCTCACAGTCCCACTTACTCACTTGCACTGAGAGATGAAAAGAGCCTACCAGGCAGGTATATTTAAGAGCATACGTACACTCTATATCATAGAAGCATATATTTGTACACTGTATTCACATTCCTGATATTATTCTACAAAGGTGAGGTGATTTATGCACCTTTGTAGTCACAAATCCTGAACCAACAGCCCTCTTCTATCCTTCAGAAAGTGCATGCTGGAAATAATCCTATCTCAGTAAAAAACCTAGTAATAAATAGAATGAAATTAAACCACATCAATTAATTTTAAAATTCTATCAGTCAGAAAATATGTTGCCAATATACCCAGAATTCCTAACATTTCTTTCAAAGAATTAAAGCCAGATTTATATTTTCTATTTTCACATTTGGTTCATTATTTCCTACTCTCAGAAAGTGAGATTGAGAGAAATGTGACATGGAGTGCCCTTCTCCACCTACACATCAAAAATTACTCCTTTCCCAACCTGCTCCATGATACCAGGATCCCACCATTGAAAGGAATTCCTCTGCTGTATGGTTTTGATTCATCCTCCTGTACTGTAACTTAAAGGAAAAAAAATATTTAAAATCTAAATTATCTTTGAGGGCTCGTGCCTTTGCAGGTTGCTAGCAGATTTCATATCTGGGAAAAGAAATTACTATACCGATGCTAACCCTCCCAGAGTCTGAAAGGAAAAGAAAACAATTCAAGATTTCTGCCAGGTCTGCTCTGCTCTAAAATTTTCTCATTTAGGGATAAATATTCTATGTATTACAGGATGATGGAATTGATTCTTAGGAGGGGATTCGAGGGGAGGGGCACAGCAAAGTAGGATAAGCTGAGTCTGAAGAGAAGGGCAGAGCAGTCTCCAGCCTTAACAAAGTCTAGGTGCACCAGGTGCCTGGTGTAAATGACGTGATGCTGGGCAGTGGGAGGGAGGGGGGCAGGGACAACTCGAGTGAGGCAAGGGCTGGTCTTTCTACATGTCTCTTGCAGCAGACACTGAACCCAGAAGGCAAAGATAATGAGAAAAAAACACAAGCCACTTCCTCTTGCCTCCAGGATCCCCAGAACTTGGGAGGGGGATGAGGACCCCAATACCCAGGGGCCAGTTGTGTTTAATCTGCCCCTGCTGAATTCTGCTTGATTAGTCTAGTCCACACTGGTAGTCAATCAGAATATAATCCCCAGAACAAATAATGTCACTAAATAATCCTAGCTACAGAAATTGGGAGTGGGGGGATGGAGGGAGTTGCTCCTTCAACATATCTGGTTCAGATCAATAATAACCCCTCATGTGTTTGTAGCACCCAACGATTAAGCAACTTCTCCTTCGTTAACTCTTTTCATCTTCAAAACAGATAAGGGAAATGGGGGCTGACTAGCACTTGAAGTCCACGGTTACAGAGGACATGAGCCTGGACTGTTATTCACAGATAGAGAAGCACCAGGCTGGTAGCCAGGAGAACCCACGTTTCCATGGAAAAGCTTGGGATCAGGTCCATGGCCACTTTCCTTCTGAGATTCTCTGAGTTTTCCTTTCAGCAGTCAGTGCTACTGTGTGCAGACCTGTGGGTACAGAGCTTCCCTTCCAGCCCAGTGGAGATTCAGTGAGGCTAGAAGGTTTATGTGTTGGGAAAGGGGGCAGTGCTGCAGTTGCAGCCAGTAGAAGGGCCATCTGTGCTCCATTTGCAGGAGCCATCTCTGCCCTAACACTTGGCACAGTGTCATGGACACTCCAGTTTGACTTCCTTTGAGTTCCTATTCTGTGGGAAATCAATAAACAACTCAATCAATGTTATCAGTAAGCCAAAAGTTACAGACACTCAAGTAAAGCTACTGGCCTTCAATCTCTAACTTGCCCTTGACTCCATGGCTGCATGCACTCCGAAATACTTGAAATCCTTCAAACTGGCTAGGACTACAGATCTTTACCCATTCAGTTTCCTCTGCCTAGAAATGCACCTGTGCCTCCTAGAAGGCCCCTACTCATTCTTCTAAACCCAGCTCAGACAGAACCCCCTCTGTTAGGGCATTTCCTCACCAATCTCCTTAACAGATATAACCACTTCCTCCTCTGGGAAATTTCTATCTCCCCCCCAATCCTATTGTTGTCCTCTCCACCTTCCAGCACTATTGTTGGTTTCCACACCTAGTTCTCTTACCCGATTGAGAGCTTCTCAAGTGCACAGTCTGGGTATTAGTCACCATATATCCCTAGTCCCTAGTAGAGTGCTTTATGCAAAGGCTGCATCCAGAATGGTTACTGGAGTCGAGTTGATGGAAGTAGAAATGCTGGGCCCCCTGCGTGTCCTTTCCCTGTGGCTCATTGCTGACCACACCATATTCTTGGACTGTTACTACAACAAGAGGGCCTGGCTGTGCCTTGACCACTATCACTGTAAACCTAGGCTGATCCATCACATTCTGCTGACAAGAGAGCACCTGAGGGAGAGGCAGGACATTGACAAGGTGGTGATGGCTGCACCAAGCGGTATCAATTCATCCTGCTTCCTGTCCCACCCTTCTGATGGTCCTGTAAGTATAAAGCAAGCCAGACATGATTCTTGACCAAAGAATAGACCCTCTTTCTGTAAGATCAATGTCCAAGAATAATGGGCATGAAGGGAGTGATGAGGAGAACAGCAGCTTGGATGGCCAAGTGGACCCAAAGCACTTGGTCCACCAAATATGTCACCACAGGCAGCACACATAGCACCCAGGACTCCAAAAATTGACATGAGCTTTTTCTTCAGGGATCAGAGCAGATGGCTTCCTGCTTTTTGATGAGTGGAAAAATTTCTAATGGGTGGTGAGGAGATGGTAAGGAGGAGGTCTGTAAAAGCAGTTAGTGTCACCTGTGAGACACCCACCACATAGCTGATGGGAAAGATCCAAGGGCTGAGCATCTTAAAATTATACCAACTCATTATCATCACTCTGACCCATGTTCTGTGCCTGCTTGGCCTGAGAAACTGTAGATTATGTGAAAAACAAAACTTCAAATGTTTTTTAAACTCGACAAGAACAGAAGACATTTAAGCTGTATTTGTGCACTTCCTTCTCTCTTTATCCTTTCTTACCTTCAGCCCCTCTGAAGAAAGTGATACTCATCCCTCGTCAACTCATTCCATCTCTCTAACCTGAAAGTCCCCCGGGCAGCCCAAAACTGGTCTGAGTAGGTGGACATCTCATTTGTAAAATGCAATAGGTCCAAACTATCTCAACCATCTCCTTTTATTTACTTGGGGGCACATCATGGAGCCTGAAATTTACACCATCACAGTTTGTCATCTTTGTCTTATGGTTCTCTTCAGGAGGCACCTGTTAAAACCCATATCTCACTGGAAAGTGTAGTGCACAAATTCATTTATTCATTCATGCATTCACCCCAGGAAAAATGGGTGAATGTTAAGTGTAGGTATCATGCAGGCTATGGGCTAGCAGCCATACAGTCCCCTTTAGAGGGACAGAGACATAATATGCTCAGAACATGGGTTTTAGAGACTCTGGGATAATGGAGCCCTACAGAGAGGGAATTAAGGATAGAAGTGGCTGCAAACTGGAATACCAACAAAGGACAGACATGGGAAGCTAGAATATGATCCCCAGAAAAATTAAGATAGAAAGTTCCAGGAATTCAAACATGTATCTGACACCTTTTTGTACCTTCCCTGGGCACTGGTAAATAGGGTCATGCTACCATCCCCAGTTTATGGATGTAGAAACTGAGACTCAGTGACAGCAAGTGGCTTTCCAACAGCAACTGATCACAACATAGTATAAATAAGCTAATAGGAATGGAGACTGAAAAGTCTGCTACTCTGAAATGCCAATATTCAACATTTGCCATTTCCTGGTAAGGGCCACTATCAGAACTAGAGAGACCCATGGCTGCAACAACAAACTTGTTAAAATTCTGGTTCTTATATCCATGGCCAACCCCACAGCAGCTCCACCATGGGTCTTCCGGAGCAAAGGTCTCCATCTCATCTCAGCAAGAACAAAGACAGATGCAAGTCAGGAAAATACTAAGGGTATTGTTGGGTAGGATCTCCCCTCTATGCTCCCAACCAGAGAAGTACCAGAATACATCCAAATTAGGAAAGACTAGAGTGTCATCTGATAACTATTGACAACTTAATTCTCTCACCAAAGTACAAAGACTTTCTTATTCTTCTTGGAAACAAAACCTCATCAAAACTAATATGCATTCATCTTCCTCCAAAATGCATACTCAGCTACAATGATTTTGTAACTAAGCTGAGTATGACCATCCACCTGCCCCAGTCACCCCAGTGCCTGATCCAGCTGGGATCTATCCCAATGGTGATAGGCTAGTCATTGCTTAGAACTAAAATGTAGCCAGCACCATGTCCTAACCAATGCAAGTGGCCTTGCTCTGTAAGGAGAAATAATAGTTGCCATGATCTTTGTGCCCCTTCTTTCCTCAGAAGGTAACACATAACGTGAAGAGACTCCCATCCTAACAGTTGTGCTGAATATGTGAAGGAAGACATTGTGTGTTGGAAGAAAACCCCACACACCCCATGTCTGTCTCTCATCTATTTGTTTCTGTGCTAATGGGTTCCTCATATACTTTCAAAACTCTGTGCTAAATGCTTAGGGTACAAATATAACTAAGACCCAGAAGTTATTCAGGTTGAAGATAGAGACAATAGATAATTATAGTACACACAAATAAAAGTAATTATATAGTTATGAGAAACAGTGTCCTCATCAACAGAAAGTGGCTTATCTGCTTTCTCAGTCTCCTTAGCAATCGGTCCAAGTTGAATCTCAAATAGCATTCAGGTAAGCATTAGGCTCAGATATCAGTACAGGTGGACAGATTGTCAGGGACTCAGTGATACAAGAAGGCCCATCAGTCTGACAGTCCCATCCTTTTATACTGTTAGCCCAAGTGGCTCCTCTTCTGGGGAGCCTGTCCTGACTTCCACTGGCCAAAAGAATTGCTCCTGGTATGGGGAGGCACCATTGATCTGGAATAATTTGTGCATTAGATTCAAATTTCTTAGGTCAAGACCTAGAATGTGCAAAAAATGAAAGCAAGATTATGTATCTGTAACTCAGCTCTCAAGCCCCTATTCTTCTCATTAGGGCAAACATTGGTCTTGCCAATTTGGGGTAACCAGGTGGTATCTATGTTTTTGTGGCTGGGCCTTGTAGTTGGTGGGGGAGTGGTGATGAAAGCGGCGGGTCCATGTACATTCTCTCTCGGCATTGGAGGAGGTTGGAGGCAACTCTTCTCAGTGCCATTGTATGTTGGTTGGGTTCTATGCTTGCTGTGCTCAGCTATGGGCCAAGACTGAATACAAAAGAGTCAGGATCCTTGCCCTCATGAAGCCATGGGGGAAAGATACTAAACAAATGAACATGCAAATAAGTATTGAGTTATAAATCGGGACACGTGCTATGAATTAGCAGTATTGGACACAGTTGACCCTTCTTCTTTCCTTAAATTCTCTCCTCCTTTGAAAGATATAAAGATAATAGAATCAACAGGACTTGGTGGATTGGAAGTATGTGACCTTGGGCATGCTTGTGCTTGTGTCCTCATCTGTCTGTGAAGGAAATTAACCAGAATCAACCCAAGAGAACCTTATCCCGACCACAAGGCCCCTTCCCTGCCTGAGTCTCTCAGCCTCTGTGTCTCTTGAGGATTTTCTCAACCCTCCTTCCTCCCCATTTATTCTCCTTCCTGCTGTTTAGGGTCCCCCAGTTCCCCCAGCCCAGTCAGGAACCAAGTTTCCTGAATGCAAGATGGAGAGCAAAGATGAAATAGGTGGACCTATGAGAAGACAATCACCCATTTAGGCCCTGAGCTCTAAATTCTATAGTGGTTTCTCAACTGGGATTGCAGAGAAAGGGGCATACAACATACCACACATGGCTGGCTTCTTCAGTCTTGTCTTCCTCCACTTCCCTGTGTGTACACGATATTTTAAGCAAACAATAAGTTTAGCAATCTCCAAGCTCCCACATGAGACATATCTGTGTCTCCTTGTGTCCGCACATGCTGTTCTTGTGCCTGGAATGGGTCCACCCCATTTTCCATGTGGTGAATTCCTAGGCATCCTCCAGGAGTCATCCATGGCATCATCTCCACTGCCTCTGTAAGAACATGCCAGAGATAGAGAAGGACAAGGAAAGTATGTGGCTTGGAACCTGGCCCAGGTGGCCCCTGAGCTCTCTATGTACTCGAGGGACATCTGTGCTCTCTGTTGTGTAGACAGCAGGCAGGTAGGGATCCACAGAATGTGACTGATATTCAGGCCCTGTGTGAGTTATATAAACCCTCTCAACCTCAGTTGCCTGATCTATAACACGAGCATCAATAATTATGTCTTTCCTTCTCAAAGGAGCCTAGGTCAGACCAGACCCTGGACCACAATCTGCAGGGGCTTGGGACCTTGATCTGCAAGTCTGGTGCCTGGTGGTTTTAACTGAAGAGAAGGTGTGATGTTGCCCAGCCAGATACCTGACCCTCGGCAGGCCGTCCAGAAATGTTCACCAAATATGAACACATGAACAGTTCAACTACTGGCTGAGAAAGGACAAAGTGTTATACGGTAACCCCAAACTGTGTAATGTTTTTTAGGAAGAAGAAGAAATATGAGTTTAAGTTTTAGTTGAATAAATAACTAAAAGATTGGGAGTTTGCTGCGTGGACTGTTTACCTTTTTCCTTCCTACTGAGAGTGTTTACATAGCTCTTTTTACCACCTGCTGTGTTGGAGCCACTGAGGTCACAAATATTCAGAGACTTAATTTCCTGGATTCTAATTGAGGCTGGTGGTGCATGTCCAGCTGTATGAGCACAGGGCCCAGAGCAAGATCACCATGCCCCTCTTTCCCCACTCATGTAGGATCTCAAAGACCCCCTTTCTTGGATGAAATCCCTTTTACTCTCCTCTTCACAGACTAGGGCAGAATCTGCTTCTACACAGTTCCTAAAATTGAGTGCACTGTACGCAGAGAAAAGGCAACTTCAAAGGAACTATAAAAAGGAGTAAAGAGGGCCGGCCCCATGGCTTAGCGGTTAAGTGCGTGCGCTCTGCTGCTGGCGGCCCGGGTTCGGTCCCGGGCACGCACCGACACACCCCTTCTCTGGCCATGCTGAGGCCGCGTCCCACATACAGCAACTAGAAGAATGTGCAGCTATGACATACAACTATCTACTGGGGCTTTGGGGGAAAAAAATAAATAAATAAAATCTTTAAAAAAAATAAATAAAAATAAAAAGGAGTAAAGAGAACTCATTCCCACCTTACAGACACAGTGTGTTTATAAAATTCAGTCAGAACCTCCAGAGCTGGGACTAGAGCAGTGAGAGTGAGGCATTCCACTTGAGCACCCAATGGCCAAAAATCTCAGTAATCATGATAAATTATACTCTAACCAATATTTTTAAAAATCAACATTAATGTAAAAAAATCTATGAGGGACAAAATATCAAAATTTACAATAAAGATGCGGTCAGTAGGTTAATTTTACTTACACACCGGGGTTCATCCAGTTAATGACACACATGCTTCAATGTTTAGGGGTGAAGTGTTCTCATTCTGAAACTTACACTGAAATGAGTTAAAAGTAAAATGGGTTGATGGATGGATAGAGGGGTAGACATAGGTGATAAAGCAAATTAAGCAAAATGCTCATTGTTCAATCTAGGTGGTGGGTATACAGGTTTTACTAAACATTTTTTTCCCACCATTTTGTTCAATTTTTCCGTATTCAAAAAGTTGTCATTATAAAATTTGGGGAAGCAATAACTAGCAATATCTTTTAAGAACTTAAACATCTTTCAAACATTCCCTTCTCCTCACTCCCCCTTCACCCTGCCCCAGTCAGACCCTCATCATCTCTGACCTCAACAATAACCACAGCCTCCTGGCTGATCTCCTTTCCAAGGGCCACCTTTGCACGTCTGATCAGGGTGCTCCCGAATTTGACCCCTCCCTCAGTCCCTTACTGCCAGTGCCTCCTATAGGTGAGAGGTGACCACACCCAGCTGGGTTCTCAGTCCCCTCCTCAGACCATGTGCTGCATCAGACTGGAGTCTTTGCAGGTCCCTGCACACTCCGTGCTCCACACCTTTGCTCAGGCTGCTCTGCCTGCCCTATTCTCTCCTGAATGCCTCCTTGTCTTTAAGATTCCTTCAGAAACTTAAACATGGTGGACTGAACACATGAATTTACCTCTGAAGCTGCCTGAAGCCCCAGTAAAATGAACTAAAGGGCTTTCTTAAAAGGCATAAATCCACAGGGACAAAGACAACCAGAGAGGAGACAAGAGCCACTGTTTGGCTGCATGCCCAGCTGGGTGAGTAGTGCGGGATAGGTTGCAGAGAGACCAAAGAAAGGACCCAGAGACAGCGAATGAGACATACAGGTTTATTGGGAGTTACTTACAGGAAAATCCAGTGGCAGCTGGCTGGAGGGAAATGTGCACCTGTAGTTACAAGTAGGGAATGTGTTGCTTATGTAGGCAGGGGAGACAAAGGTATATGCTTGCCAAGAAGGGCTGTCCCTGGTATGACCAGTGGTCCCAGGAACAGTAGCTCACATGGATGGGCTCCGTGTCCCTTTAAGACATAATGTTCTTTAAGTGAGATAAGGTAGGATAAGGGTTGACCAGGCCCTGGATTGTTCCAAATCCCAGCAGCTGGGCGTCCTGCCCAGAAGGGAGCCAGAAGGACACATGGTTGCAATGGGCTTGTGGGCGCTGGATTAGTAAGTTTGGAGGTTTTGGGTGGCCTCCCCACAATGAAGGGTGTTACTTTGATATCCTGTTCTAAGTTTGTTCCCCAAGGGGCTAAGAGACCACACCAGCAGGGCCCCACCAGCCAGTCTCAGGGCCAAGTGACCACGTGGGTACCAGTAGGGAGTCCCTGTGGCAGAGGCAAAAGCAAGTTGTTCTGAGTGCCCATCTGTGGGTGTAGCGTCTCTCCTTGATTAGCTCTTGTCTGTAGACATACTGTCGTATCAGGTCCTTGTGTCAACATCTGATATGCGCTGGGTCAGGTGCGCCTCTCGTGTTCATTCAGTTGACCTATTGCAGTTGTTAGGCATCACGTCCGGTGGGCTACGGTCCTGACTTCTGTCCTCAGTTGTTGTTTCAGCAAGCTATTCATTTGTTCCATCAGCCCTGCAGCCATGGGGTTGTGTGGCAGGTGAAAATGCCAATGTATGTCCATTTGATCAGCCCACTTCTGTACCTGGTGGCCAGGAAAATGTGTACTTTGGTCACTGTTGATGTTCATGGGAACACCATACGCAGTGCAGAGGTGTCCTAGGCCTCTTATGATGGTCTTTTGTGTGGTCCTCTTGCTGGGGTATGCCTGTAGCAGTCCTGTATATGTGTCCACACAGGTAAGGGCATACCGACAGCCATCAGAAAGAGGCAAGGGCCCAATGTAGTGCACCTGCCAGCGTTGAGCAGTCTGGTTGTCTCTAGCATTTGGCCTGTGTCCCAGGGAAAGGCCCAGGGTCTTTGCAAGGAACAAGAAGGGCACACCTGGCAGACCTGCACCACGCCAGCATAGCGTAGGGGGAGGCCCTAGACCTTGGCAATAGCCCATAGGGTCCTTTGTCCTTTGTGTCCAGTCTTGTGTAGCCATTCTGCCACTCTTTCAGCTGGTACTTCTTCCAGGAGATAGATCCGAGTTAACTCATGTTTGTTGGTTTTCTGGCAGTGTTGTCACCTGATGCACAGACACATTGTATACTGCAATCTTCATTCCACAGACCTACTGCCGGGTGTCATCTCAGAGTTCTGCTCCCCACAACGGGCAACCATTAATAGTTCACTTTTGTCGTGCCCATTGTGCCATCCACAGGGTGAGCCATTTATAGACTGCCCAACTGTCCATGCACAGACATATTAGATTGAGCTCATGAGTCAACACCATCCAGGCAGCCTGCAATTCTCCCTATTGACTACTGTTCCCAGAGCCGGAGACCAACCACATGCTGTCAGTTAAAGGCTTGATGGCCACTGCCGTCTACTGGGGGGTTACCCCTTGCGGAACCATCCATGTACCAGACCTCCTCCAGGATTGGTCCTTCTCCTTCTTGACAGGGTTTAAGGCATGGGTACCTCATCTAACAGAGTTGTTTCTTCTGTGGTGTATGTTACTGATTTCAGGATGGCATGCAATTCTGCGCTGATGGGACTACTGGTGAGGGTCCCTTGTTGTACTATGCACGCCAACTTGCTAATGTCTGTGTTGGGGCTGTTCCCAAGTGGGCCTTCTGGAAAGTGTCTCACAGCCACTCCACAATAGGCAGATGAGTACGGACTGTGACCAGCTGGGAATGGGTTATGGGCTCCACCTGCTGGAGGACCAAGTAAGCAGCACACAATTGTTGTTCCAGGGTGCTGAACCATATTTTAGCCCCTTTCCACAATTGAGACTAAAAGCCAAGGGGCACTCATTTATTGCCTTGCCTCTTCCAGATACTCTCACCTGAACCCCTCTGGATAACTGGAAATGTCCAATTCGCATGGTTGTCCTTGTGTGAAAACACCCAAGAAGTGGATCTGTTTCAGTGCTACTTTGGCTTGGGTGAAGGTCTCTTGCTCGGCCATCCCCCAGTCCTGTATAACGCTCTTTTGCACCAACTTATAAAGAGGACAGACAGCCTGTATCGTATCTACAACAGCATCAGGAACTACTTTTGTTTTACCCGACCAGACAACACCCAAGCATTCGACAGACAACCCAGACCTTTGCACTTTGTTGTCGTTCACTGTGACAAGGGAGCAGGAGTATTCCTGGAGGTCTGGAAGAGATTCAGAGGTTAACACGACATCATCAGTATAACGGAACAATGCAACACCAAGGGATCATGTTTACTATGCGGTGCCATAAAGGCGTTGCCACAGGGTGGGAGAAGTGATGGAAGCCATGTTGCTCATTTCTACCCCTGACAGCAAAATGCCTTCCACTTCAGTAGCCCAGAGACGCAAAAGCCACCCAGGGATGCTTTCCCTCCCCTTCTGCCGGAATTTATTTCCCAGTTCCACCAGTCATCACTTAATCTTAGCAAAACAAGAGGCTAGGATGTCTATTTTCTTATCAGACTCCATAGGCATGTCGACAGTGCCTCAGCTGTCCTGGCTTGAACCTGTTGAGCTCTCTTTCTAATTTCAGTTCCTCTTGTAGCTGCCTCACCTTGGATCTTGCTTCCATCTCAGCTTGTGTTGTGAGCCTTACAGCAGCAAGGAGGGGCCACCCCACAGCACAGCGACTGCCCAGGCTTCTGACTTCTTTTCTTCATCATTTATCATGCCCAGGACGTCCCCTGCTTTCACTGCAAGCCATCCCACAGTGAGGAAGGGCCACCCCACGGCTGTAGAAACAGCCTGGGTCCCTGAATTTTTCTTTTCTACATTTCTCATGCCCAGGACTTCCCCTAAGCCCTTTGGCATTTTCAGGGTGTCCTTGTACTCATGCAGTGGGCCCCATCCATCAAGAAGGATGGTGACTGGCTGCCACAGGGAAGACATCGGCCAATCCAGGACTTACCCTGCAGATTTCCTCTTCCCGTCCCCCCCGTAGTCTCAGCACTCCCAGCGGTGTCCTTGGTCTCATGGCTGGCTCGCCAATTACCCGGCCATACTCCCAGTTGGGTGAGCAGTGCCGCATAGGATGCAGAGAGATCGAAGAAAAGACTCAGAGACAGCGAATGAAACATATAGGTTTATTGGGAGTTACTTACAGAAAATGTCCAGTGGCAGGTGGCTGGATGGAAATGTGCACCCACAACCATGAGTGGGGAGGGGACACAAAGGCTACATGCTTGCCAAGAAGGGCTGTCCCTAGTACAACCAGCATTCCCAGGAACAGTAGCTCACATGGAGGGGCTCTGTGTCCCTTTAAGACACGATGTTCTTTAAGTGAGATAAGGTAGGATCCAGGCTGGCCAGGCCCTGGATTGTTACAAACCCCAGGAGTTGGGTGTCCTTCCCATAAGGGAACCACAAGGACACAAGATTGCAATGGGCTTGTGAGTTCTTGCTGAAAAAGCAAGGCCCAGGCCCTACAACCACCAAACATTTGAACTCAGCAATTAGATGTAGTCAAGAGTCACCACAAGCTCTTCATGCCAGACACCTTTCTAAGCACTGTCCTTAGTCCTCAGAATAACCTCATGCAGTAAGTTCTCTTATCATCACCCCCTTTTTACAGGCACAGGGAGGTTAAGTCACTTGGACAAGGTCACACGGCCACAGAGCTGGGATGTAAACCCAGACTCTGGCCCCCCAGAGTCCATCTCTGTGACCATTGTATTTCTGCTGTGAAAAGTCACTCACTTGGCAGAGCAGAGAAAGCTGAAGCTGAGGCCTGCAGCACTGCAGAGACCAGAAGCCAGCAGAACCAGGCTGTTGGAGCCCAACAAGACTCAGGAGCTGAACTAACCAGGAACGTCGGAAATCAGAAGTAGTAAGTGAGGCTGAAAACAGAATATTGTTTAAATTCTGTATAAGAAAGAGTTAGACTTCCAGATTCCCTCCTATACTGGGTTTAATAGTGTTTCCCCCAAAATTCATGTCCACCAGCAACTCTATTTGGAAATAGAGTTATGTAGATGTAATTTGTTAAGATGAAGTCATACTGGAGTAGAGTGGGCCCTAATTCAATGACTAGTGTCTTTGTAAGAAGTTACAGACACACACAGAGGGAAGGCAGCTGTGTGAAGATGGAGGCAGAGATTGAAGTGACACTGCCATAAGCCAAGGGACACCAAGGATTGCTGGTAACCACCAGAAGCTAGGAAGAGGCCCAGAGCAGATTATCCCTCAGAACCTCCAGTAGGAACCCACCCTGCTGACACTTTCATCTTGGACTTCTGGCCTCCAGAACAGTGAGAGAATAATTGTTTTAAGCTGCCCAGTTCATGGTACTTTGTTATGGACACATCTCTGACCCTGCAAAACACTGGGAGACTATCTTATGCACATTTTGAACTGGAAAGAAATGGACTCAGGGGTCCCTAGCAGAGAAGAGGATGAGATGCTGGACTGAAAGTGGGAAGATCCATGAGATTTCCATCATATTCGGCCTTCTGGCCAGCAGTCCAGGTTTCTACCTCCTGGGCAAAAAACCAGAGAATTCCTCCTTGGGAAGCTGCCCAACCCAAAGGCTCTACAGATCCTGATATTTAGAGGGTCTCCAGCCAGATGTATCTACCCCAAAACACACCCTTGACAAATCCCACACACTCTCAAATACAAGCAGACAGCCAAGGACCAGCTGGCACTCAAAGGAAAGACCAAAACAGAGAGCAGAGCTTGAACAAACAGAAGGAATGTGGGAGGAGAAAAGGAGCTTCAAAAACAGTCACAGCACCCTGAGAGCTGTGCTCATCTGAAATCATAGCGAAAGCAAAAGGAACTCTTAAATATAAAAAATATAACAGAAGAAGTAACATTCTGAAGACAGGTAGGAAGGTGAAGTTAAATAATTCACTCCAAAAGAAAAATAAGGATGGAAAATGGGAGAGAAATAATAAAAGAATTAAAGAATCATTCCAGGAGTTCCATCATCTGACCAATAGGGGTTTCAGAACAGAGGACAGAAAAAATGAGAGAAATAATTAAAGAAAATTTCCCAGGACCGAAGGCGAATACACTGCATTGTCCAATATGGTAGTCCCTAGACAAAAGTGGCTAGTTAAATTTGAGTACAAATTTATTAAAATCAGATAAAATAAGAAATTCAATTTCTCAGTCACATCAGCCATGATTCAAGTGTTCAATAGCCTCATGTGGTGGTGGCCACTGTGCTGGACAACACAGACACAGAGCATCTGCATCTTCGAAGAAAGGTTGATTGGACAGCTCTGGCCTAGAATAATGGATGAAAGTAGATCCACCAAGGCACATGGTCATGAAATTTCAGAACATGTGGGACAAAAAGAAGATCCCAAAGCTTCTAGAAAGGTTGACAGGAGAAAGAAACAGGTCACATTCAAACGATCAGAAATCAGAAGGGCATTAAACTTCTCAAGAACAATACTAAAAGCAAAACTCTATGTCTTCTCTTTCAAAAGCAGAGAGAAAATTCTATCCCACCTAGAATTCTATGCCCAAACTATCAATTGAGTATGAGGGTAGAACAGAGAATTATTCAGACATGCAAATTCCTAGAAAAAAATTTACTCCTGCGCATCACGCCTCAGAAAGTTACAAGAAGATGCCCTCTACCAAAACGAGGGAGAAAATGAAGAAAGGGACACCACAGGACCCAGGAACAGGCAATTCAGTGCAGCAGAGGGGCAAGTGGAATCACTAAAACTATGGCTCTGCAGAAGCCACGTGAGCAAGCAACCTGGACTGAAACAAGGAGAGTCTCGCAAGGGTTTAAACTTGCACAACAGAGTTACACTTCTTGCAGAAAATGCATGATAGGCACAGAGAAAACACATCAAGTCATAAAAAGGAACTATTGATTCCAAGAAAAATGAAAGTTGTTGAGAACAGAACTGAAAACATAAAAGTGGGTGTGGCTCACCTGTGAATAATAGGTACTTAAGTCATATTGATACAGACACCGAATAGGATTCCGATTCTCATCCCTGTTTTGGGAAGGCAGGAAGTGGCTGTGAGCCAAGAGGGATATCAGGAACCTAAACTGTCATCTTCCAGAACAATCAAGAAGCAGTAGTATAAGCATGTCATTTAGTGACACAGCAATAATCACCAGAAGAAATTACTAAACAGGTTGAAAATAGACTCTGGAGGAAAAGATGAGAGTGCAGATCAAGTAGGGCAAGGTGTCCCTAGTTTTCTTATGAAGTTTGTAGAACTGTTTGACTTTTTAAATCATGTACATCTATAAATTTGATTTTTTTAAATAAATTTTTAAAAGCCCCAGATCAGGTGTCACCTCCTCCCAAGCTCCTCCGGGGACAAGTACTTCTTCACTGTGTCCCAAAGCACCAGGGCTGACCTCCGGCCATATCGAATCAGTCTGTTCATGGGTCTGATGTTTTCCCACCAAACTGTGTGCATCTTGTACACACCCAGAGTGGTGCACAGGAAATGTCTGTGGGTATAAAGCAAAGACTGGACAAGGACCTCCCTGCTGACCTCCCCGGGGTGTTTGAGGCTCAGATGAACCTCGTGACATCAGGTATTGGGAAATCCCCAAGTGCCGTAGGACAAGTGGCACCAGTGGAGTCCAATGGTGTTTCCAATATGTGTTTAAAAACAGACATGAGATAATTTACTGAAGGCCTACTAAGTGCTTGGCAGTGTTCAAGGTCCTGAGAGGACACCATTGGGGCCAACGTTAGCCTCAAGGACATCCTGCACTTTGGGAGCCTCCTAGGCTCCATCCCAGCAGTGGGACTAATGAGGTTATTTGGAAACAGCACAGCATAATGGTTAAGGCCACGTGTCTGGAGGGCTCCAGCTTATCCACCTCCCTCACCTTGGGCAAGTCACTAACCTCTCTGTGCCTCAGTTCCCTCAAAAGGCTATTAGGAGGATTATATGAGAAATCTGTAAAATTAAAGCCTTGTACTCGAACACTGAGACTCCTTCTAACTCTCTGCTTCTCTCATTTCATCTTTGTTCATCAATCAACTGTTACGATACCAAATGCAGAAATGAGAGATATAGTGTTTTTGAAACTGCACACAGATGCTCAAAGGAAACGTAGATTTTTACCTTTTCATAATTGAGATCATCATCCCCATGAGATCTGGGGTGGGATTGGGGAGGGAGAATTTCTTGTTACCAGAAGACAACTTCTTGGTCTCACTTGGGTAATGAGCTTTTTTGAGTTTGGTCTCTCTGATCCACCCCATTCTTCCCCTGCTCTTCTTAGGATGAGATCAGGATGATCCGGGATATAACTTACAGGAATGGGAAAGTGGGCTCAGACCCTCTCCCTGCCCTGAACTTTGCAGTTGACACCTGCTCCCTACCCTAGTTCTGCAGAGGGTCCTCAAGTATTTACTGCTGCATTCCTGATTCTATCAGGCCTGAGAGTCACCCCTGCTGACCTGGGCCCTTCTCACTGGCACTCAGGTCCCAGTCCCACCCTCCACCAGCCTTGATGAGAGTGCACATGCACTGCTGTGTGTCCCCCTAGCCCTCCTGTGACAGCCACCTGCAGGCCCCTGGGATCTCTTCTCAGATCCTATTATAAGCTGAATTGTGTCCCCTTCAAATTTATACGTGGACTTCCTAACCCCTAGCCTCTGAGAATGTGACTGCAGTTGGAAATAGGATACTTAAAGAGATAATTAAAATTAAATGAGACCATATGAGTGGTCCTAATCCAATTTGAGTGGAGTTCTTATAAGAAGAGGAGATTAGAACACAGACATGCACAGAGGGAAGACCATGTGAGGACCAGGGAGAAGATGGCCATGTGCAAGCAAATCAGAGAGGCCTCAGAAGAAATCAGCCATGCTGACATCTTGATCTTGGATCCAACCTCTGGAATTGTGAGAGAATAAATTTCTGTTCTTTAAACCTCCCAGTATACCGTACTTTGATATAGCTGCCCTAGCAAATTAATATATATCCCTTCTCCTGCCCTCATGGGCCAGAGCAGAGGGTGTCTAGGGGCACACTGATTGTGCAATAATTATGTGTCTGTCTCTCCAATTAAATTATGATATCCTCCTGGGTAGGAACTTCAATTTATTCATTTCTATATTCCTAGGGCCTTAGAGTGCTATAGCTAGATGGTGATTTTGAATGAATACATGAGTAAAGGAATTGTCTCCACTTTACACAAGTATTTTCATATTTTAGTAAGATGGGGAGTGCAGAATTCACCTCACTCTGTAAATAGACCAATTAATTATCATTAGTACCAGTTCTCGTGGCATAACACAAAGGTCATGGATGCAATGATGTAAGCTGCTTGTAAGTCACTGGGATAGGAAGGGTCAAGCATTGGGTGAGTGTGGCTAGGGCTGTGGAACCCTTGACACCTGCAGTGGCTGGCTGTAAGCCCAGTGTCTGCTTCTGGCACTTCACCTGAATTCAATTCAAGATAAGTCAATTCACCTACACAGTAAGACACTAAGATCTAGATATTCAATCACTGCCATTTCTCTGACAAAACAGAGACATAAGCCCACAAAAATAGAGAATACAGTAAAGAGGGTTTGAGGGAAAGCCCACCCATGCACCACTGTGCCCATAGAATGGGGGCAGCAGGGTAGGCCCAAGGAAGGGACAATGCAGTGGGGGGGAGGCACAGATGTCAGGGCAGGACACAAGTCCTGAATAAAAATAGTAAAGCATGTTTACAGGAAAACCCACTCCTTCACCTCAGAGTGCAGCATCACAGGTTGGGGGGGGGGAGAAGTGAAACCTCACAAAGTGTCCTCAGGAATCCAGTGACTGAGTCATTCAGCCAAATGACTCTCCAGCAAATTGATCTGTGACAAATAGAGCTACCTCCATCACTTCTGCAGCTCAGGGTATGAATCTTAATAACAATGGCCAGCACTCTTTCTGGTTCACCACACGCCTGGAATCATTCTCAGAGTCTCAATTGTATTAACTTTGTTAATCCTCCCAATCACTCCAGGAACTAGGTTCTGTTATCAACACTGCTTCAAAGAAGAGGAAACTGAGGCTCACCAAGGTTAAATAACGAGGTCCCCCAGCTTGTAAGTGGAAGAGCTGGTTAACGAATCCAGGGAGAGACTGCCTTCTCAACCACTACACTTTATTTGCAGCAGTAATCTTTACCCTTTCATCAGGACGACTGCTGGGCTCCTACCTCTTCACATGTGTGTGAACACCCCTGTAAACACACACACACACACACACACACACAGAACCACTAACACTAACTCATTCCCTGGCCCAGCAAGTTCAGCTGACAGTCCCACCCCTGGACAGTCTTCAGAGTTCTCTGTTGCAGCCACCCAAGGTGATGTCTCAGCTCCTCTGTCTCTGTATTAGTTATCATTTGCACTGTAACAAATTACCCTAAAACTTACTGACTTAGAACAATAATTTTATTATCTCAGAACCTGTGGGTAAGGAATTCAGAAGTGACTTCACCGAGTGGTTCCAGCTCAGAGTCTCTCATGAGATTGCAGACATGCTGTTGGCAGGGACTGCCGTCATTTGAAAGCTGGACTGGGATAAATAATCTATTTCAAACGTAGCTCAGTCATGGGCCTGAAACATCAGGACTAATTATGGTAGGAGGTCTCAGTTCCTTGCCACATGGCTACTTGAGTGTCCTCACAACATGGCAGCTGGCTTCCCCCAGAGTGAGTGATCCAAGAAGAAACATGGTGGAAGCATCTATGTCTCTTATGACTCAGCATCTGAAGTCACACTTCATCACATCCGCCATATCCTAGTGCATCACAGGTCAGCCCAATGCATGTGGGAAGAGAGCACACAAGGGTGTGAATGCCAGGAGGAGACAATCAGTGGGGGTGCTTTGGACAGCCTACTGCCACAATGTCCCACTTACTGAAAGGTATGGTGGGAACACAAAGGCTTGGTGTCAAGCAGACTCAACACATGATAAGTATTCAATAAAGTTAGTACCCTCCCTTTCCCTTTGGTCCATGTGACTCCTGGTGTCACCTGCTTAGACCTTGGCACTCCTTCCTCTGAGGTGACACCCTACACCACTGCTGCTTCCAGTGATTCACAGTAACTTAAAGGTTCATTGCTACCTAAAATTTCCCTCAGTTCTCATCTGTCTTCTGGGTCTTATACATCTTACTGTACCTGAAGTGAAGGAAGGATGTTCAAATTATCTATTGTGGCATAACAGACCACTCAAAAAGAGTGGACAATAATGATCCTTTATTTTGCATATGAATCTTGCGTTGACTGGACTCAATTGGGCAGCTCTTGCTTGGGGTCTCTCATGTGGTTACAGGCAGGCTGGATCTGGGTCATCACAAAGGCTCTCCTCACACGTCTGGGTTGGAAAGACTCAAACAGCTGGGGGCTGGAAGGGCTGGGTCTCCTCAGTCATTTCTGTCTTTCTATATAGAAACAAAGATGATGATGATGATAGACAGATAATAGATAGGTAGATAGATAATGGATATATAGATAGATAGATAATAGATAGAAGATAATAGATATGTGATAGGTATAGACAAACAAATATAGATAGATGATAGATAAGTAGGTATATTGATATAGATGCATATAAATGTAGATAGATGAGTTATAGAAAGATAGATCAATATAGATAAATGATAGGTAAATAGGAAAATATATATACATGATTGAGAGTTATAGACAGATATATAGATAGATAGATGATAGAATGATATATACAGACTTACACACTGACACTTATAAGGACATTTTGCATCTTCAAACCGTATTCCATGAAGAGGATAATTCTTGGCCTAAAGAGGTGAAGATACAAGTTCAGACACCCAAATAAGGGCCTACCAGATCCACTTACTCTGTAGAAGGTCTCAGTTAGTCTGTCAGAGGAGAGGAAGTGAATCCCTGAATAAACCAACTTTGACTCAACAATTCCACGGCCCTGCCTATCTTTGAGCCCTGAAGGGATAAACCTGTCTCATCCTATCTTTACATGTATCCTGGACACTGCACAGCCTGGACATGAACAGAGATACTTGTCAGATTTCTGGGACCAGAAAAGAAAAGTAGGGGAGGGCAGAAGAGGGCCCACAGGAATGCAGTGGGAACGTTTCCCTTGAGTCAATTCAATGCATGCCCCACGCAAAGTTGCCTACACATAGTTGTTATGACAAAGACATACCTGAAATGGGGATGTTTATATTGTTTTTAGGGAAGTTATTGAACAACATCAGCTGTGACACCAATGATTTCATACTTAAACTTCCGTGAAAGATGGATGCAGTTATTTTCAAAACTGTTAGGTGAAGTTGGAGTTGATACTGCTGGACCCCAAACTTCAAAATCAATATGGGCTCCCTGAGGATTGAGCATAATATGTCTACGAAAATAATAGCTGACATTTATTAAGTGCTCACTTCCTGCCCCGTGATCTGTGTCCTAAATACTTCACACACCGCATCTGACTCCACCATCACTTGAGTTAGGTGCTATGTTATTTCTCTACTTTGCAGATGGGGACTCTGAGACACTAAGTACTAAGGTATGAAGGTAGTAAGTAATTTGTTCAAGGTCGCACTTGTAAGTGTATGTAGTGTAGGAGGGTACCAGATCCCTTTCACTGGGCTGCACACCCCTCCCAAGTTGCTGGGAATATTGCCTGTTACTAGCTCACAGCTGCCCCATTCTCTAGAGAATCACCCTTGGCCAAACTAAAGCCACTTCACCTGGGAGTTTAAGCATTTGCCCAAAGCCACTGATTGGTCCAGACTGGGCCCTGGACTGAGCTGGGATTCAAAACCCAGGAGATCCAGCTTCAGAGCCCCCCATCTCTCAATCACTGTGTGGTGCTGCCTCCTGATACTAAAATAATACAAGTAAGACTAAGATGAGAGAGTGGCAGAGCTGTGTGAGGCAAAAGGTGCCTTTATGGCTCTTTGCCCACCAACAATCAAAAACTTACAGAAGAGACAGTTCAAAGAGCTGTTTTCCTGAATCACCTCAGAATAAATGCAGAGCTGATCTTTCATAACCCGTGTATTTCCTATGAAAGGGATGTTGTCCTACATTTCCTCAACACAACCATCAAAGTCAGGAAGTTAACACTGCTACATGGCACATCTAACTCTCACACCCCATTGAATCCCCCCAGTTGTCCCAACAATGTCCTTTATAGCAGAAGAACCCAGCCCACATGTCATATTTAGATGTCACCTCTCTTTAGTCTCCTTCAGTCTGGAACACTTCCTCAGTGTTTGACTTTCATGACCTTGACACTTGAAGATTACAAACCAGTCATAGATGAGGTGTAGAGTATTCCTCAGTTTGAGTTTGTCTGACTATTGCAGGATTTCTTTCAGGTTTCCTTCCTTGGCAGAACTATCTCAGAGGTCACACTGAGTTCTTCTCACTGCATCCCATCAGGTGACACCCAATCAGTTCACCCTGTTCCTGGTGATGCTCTCTCTCATCATTTGATTAAGGGAGTGTCTGCCAGGTTTCTCCACTGTGAAGCTACTCTTTGCCAATACACTTAATGGGTATTTTGAGCATCAGCACTTTGAAACTGTGTAAACATCTTCATCAAATTGCTATTTAGCCATTTATATATATTTATATGTACTCGTGTTTTCCCTTTATACAGTAGCTCATAATCTCTTACCATCCTTCTTTATTATGATGCTCAAATTGTCTCTGCTTTGGTCAGTGGAAGCCCCTCAGGATGGCTTCTGGGTCCTGTTGACAGGTAACCATCACTTTCATTCTCTTCCATTATAGCACAACAAGACATTTCAGGCTCATCTTGTACTTTCCCGGTCCCAGCTCTGAAATCAGAGTTCTCTAAGGACCCCTGGTTCCTCTAGCAAAAAATATTATCTATAAGGCAAGATCTGGGCACGAGGTGTGTCATTGCTATTAGGGTGTCACTATTTCCAAGCATTATCAGTGGAGAGAAGTAAGGACAATATGTTTTTATATCTACGCAAACACACACACACACACACACACACACACACACACATACCTACAGCTATCTATCTATAAACCATCTACTATATAGAAAGCATGAATTTACTCTAATACATTATGATCTGATCTCTGACTCTGCAGGGTTCATTCCAGGCTTCTCCCTTTCTGAATCAGTGACTCCTTTATCCAACAATGGGAAACCTGGCTGCCATCATCCGTAATATATTAACTTATTTGATCAATCCCCCTTTATGCGGCCAATCCCCACTCCATCACTTTGCACTCACAGATGCACTCCATACCCTGCATGGTTTCTCCACATCCTATTTAGGCTCTGGCTGTTTTCACCAGGTCACCCCTCTGCGTGGACCCCCTTCTCACCCTGCTTATCTCCCACACCCATGCCATGCTGCTCCTCCCTGTACATACCCTCCCCACCCTACTCTGCTCTGACTTGGAGCCACTGCGACTCCCATCTCTGCCCTTGACCCACAATGTGTGGCTGGTCACATTGCTGTGCCCTGCCTACTGGCTTTAGGACTAAATTATCCAGGAAGAGAAAAGGAGGGAAGGGGAGGAAAGGGCCAGAACGGAAAAGGAAGAACATGTGCGGCTTCTGATACCAACTGAAACTGATGAAAGACAGCATCCTTTCTGCCCAATCAATTGACCAACCAATCACTTTTTATTTGATCTTCATTGTGTTAAGACAGTTGGGAGTTGAGGATGGAGTACAAAGACATATAAGAAAACATGTTTCCTGCCTTTCAGAAACGTCAGGGGAGAGGAGAAGAAAAGATTAAATCAAAACTAATAACGTAATAATAAGCGCCTCAGTTGAGTGTTACAAAAAATATGTGCTCCAGGGGCCAGCCCAGTGATGTAGCAGTTAAGTTCACACACTCCACTTCAGCGGCCTGGGATTCACAGGTTCAGATCCCAGGTGCCAACTTACATACTGCTTCTCAAGCCTTGCTGTGGTGGTGTCCCATATAAAGTAGAGGAAGATGGACAGGGATGTTAGCCCAGGGCCCATCCTGCTCAGCAAAAAGAGGAGGATTGGCAATGGAAGTTAGCTCAGGGCTAATCTTCCTCACAAAATAAATAAATAAACGTGCTCCAAAAAAGAGGGCATTAAACTATGAATATATTTTCTAAGCAACAGGCAAAGTCACAGTGGGTTGACTCTCTATGTTAATGTATCAAATGAGTGTTCTCAAAAAGGCCCAGCCAACCAGTGATTGTGATGGCCAAAAACATTTACTCACTGGCTCTCACTGATTGAGGTCTTTAGATTCCCCCTAATGTGCACAAAGACATCAGATAATACTTTTGTAAAGAGACGTATATTGACTTGCTCAGCATAATAATTCATAGAAGATTCAAAATGAACGTGTGATATAAATGTCACTACTACAATCAGCACAATAATTCTTATTTTCATTAAAGTGTGTTGATACAATTGTTGAGAAACTTTTACTCTTGACCAGTGCTCAGGAAGAGTAGATGGTACTAAATGGGTGTGGATGGAGATTGTCCTGTGAGAACCAGATAAGCTGAGTCTGCATATCTGGCACTTACTAGGCCTTTATATTGAACAACATATAATACTCTACACAGACACTGAGAAAGTCCTTAGGGAGAGTCAGGCTCCACTCACAGTCCCATCTCTGGACTCAACCTTTAGAACAATGGGGTTTTTTGGTTGAAGAAGTCCTTGCCTGCTTAGTTTCAGGGGGATCTGCAACAGTAAAACATGCATATGAGAACTGACTGATAAGCTCTGCCAACAACAGAAGCAAAGTAGATGAGATATGTTAAGGGCAATAATACTTGAAAAACATATAAACTACTTTTAACATCATATATCCTTGATTCTTTATACTTAGTCTATACATTGTGTCAGACTGGACAGTAAAGGTTTCATCCACCCGTTCATTCAACAAAATATCTATGCAGCACCATTTTTGACCAAACCAGGGACAAAATCAGGTTGGTTTGTGCTCCCTTTTGATTTAAATTTTAAGTAAAAAGAATGAACTATTAAAATTTTAAAAAAATTCTTAAGGATTATGGCAAAATATTTTGAAAAGCCATATAGACTTAATTTTGTATATGTTGGAACTTGCAAGGTAATCCTGAGTGGGTATTACACATTTTAATTGTATGAGCCATCCTTGACTTCTAAAGAGCCCTATCACCTCTCCCGATGGAAGCAATCCAGTTTCATGATGGTAAAAGGTCTTTATGAAGCCTTATGCCTGTTTTCTAACATCTCTTAGATCACAGGCATAGTGTAAATGGTGACCTTCTGACATACAGTGTTTTGACTGATAGTTTTAGCTCCATTCTCACCCAGTCACTCCTTCAGTGTAGGGAGACTAGCAGCGGATTCACTTTTGGGACTCAGTTGAATGAATGGCAAGCAAATTGTCATGGAAGGTGAGAAGTGTCAGTCTGTGCATGACTGGGAGCTTGCAGGGAATGTCTGCCCATTCCGAGTGTGCCAGAGACCTGCTTTCTCTCAGGACTGAGTGCCCTGTTTGTACACACTTACAGACTGCCACACAATTGCCCTAAAGCAAAAAATAAGATGAAAACCATCTCTATTCTCCTCTCCCCTGAAGAAAGCCTACTTAAGGGGAGGAGCTGCATATTAAATGCAAGAATCCTAGAAATAATCCTTCTTATGAGGCCTTGTTTGATAAGAATAAATGGCAACCATTCCTGATGTTCATCAGAGGAGAGATTCCAGATCTTTCTATAAATATGAAACCTTGTTATTTTATAATTCAATATAGCATATGTGTATTTTCCCTGAAGAAAGACACACACACACATAACATGCACATACACAAATGTCATTTAAGTTTTTATAGTTAAAATTGTTCAAAATTTGTATCTAAGATCTCTAAATCAACTCAAATCACTCTATAAGCATTCACTGGATGGCTGCAAGACACCAGCTAGAGTTAAAGACATTCTTAGGTACAAAGAAAACATAGAACATGAAACTGGATGGTTTAATGATAAAGTGTTAACTTAGGTGGCCCAACCAATGATACCAGCCAGCAGAAACTGATAACAGAGCAGAGGAGAGAACGGGCTCTGGACTAGATGGAGAAGGCTCCATGGAGGGGCTTGGGTATTGAACTTGGACTTGAAGAATGAGAACAGAATGTGGAGGACACTAATAAGAACATTCATAAAGTTATAACTAGGATGTAAATGGAGCCCAGCTTTACTGGAGCAGGGCTCCTGGAAGGCGAGGTCAAATAGCCCAGATGGCCCTAGACTGTGGGAGTCCTTCACATCTGGCACTAAAGCTTTAAATCAGTGATTCTCAACTTTGGCCACACATGAGATAACACAATGGTGCTTTTAAGCCCCACTCCCACGAATTATTATAGAATTTCTGAGGCGACCTATTCATCAAGATTTTTGAGCTCCCCATTGATTTCTTTATATAGACAGTGGTTAAGAACTGCTCTCACAAAGCTTCTGTAAGTTCTGGTGGAAATGAGCATCCTTCAAAAGTCATGACATGGTAATCACTGTATTTCATGGTTGTGCACAACACTCTTCCTTACTTCCAGTGGACTTCAAATCAAATTTAAAACTTGTCTCAAGTTCAAAGGACTGCTCATATTCATGCCATGCTAATTGAGTTGACTCTAGATCACCTTTATAGTTGGATCTTTGTAACACCACAGACTTAGCAGTCCAGAGCCAAAGGGCCCTAAGGTCACTGGCCAATATTAAATGATTCTTTGAAGAGAACACATTCTTTCAAATACTGAGAGATAGACACCCCCAGTTAAAAAAAAAACTCCAAATAAGACATTATTTATGTAGAACATTAACTGTCTGACCTGTGTTTCTTTACAAGGTTGGAAGGAGAAGTTCTGCAGTATTCTGACGACAGCAAGTTTCATGTTTAGGATAGCAAACCTCATGCCAATGCAGTTGCGAGGTCCAGTTCCAAAAGGCAGGTATAAATAAGGATTTATGTTGTCCTTGTTCTTCTTACTGAACCTGGTTCCACAATAGTAGATGAAAACAAGTTAGTGAAACAAAAACCACAAGAGCTAGGAGGGTGACGCCAGCATCATAGTGGAGTGAGTTGTTCCCTTTGTCTCTCCCTTCAAAGTTACAACCAATCAGACATCCATTGATGAACAGAGGATTGTCAACACAGCACAAAAGGGTGCATAAGAGATCCATACACCTATACATCGGAAGGAGGGGGAATGGAACACCTGGAGGCAGTGGAACTAGCGTAGCAGCCACCTGGCCCTCCCTCAGTAACAGCAATCCAGGGTGTGGAGACTCACGCCAGTGCAAGTGCCTGCAAATAGTCACTGTGAGTGGAGAAGAAACAGCAGTTGCCATGGCTCACATGACCGCAAACAGTGCAGAAACAGCAGGCACCACAGCTCATGCAACTGCATGCAGAGCAGAAACAGGAGGCACAGTGGGAGCAGACGAAGTGCACATTGCACCTTGCACAACTGTAAGCAGACATGGCAGGAGCAAAACTAATAAGCATCACTTCGAGTCTCACAGGGGATTCAGCATGCATGCCCCCCCCCACCATGGCAGTGGCCATGTCTTTCCAACAGTAGGGATAGTATACAAAACACTGATTGACCTGGCTGGAGTGGGATACCTTGACCTGAGTTTTCAAAACACACCAGCCAGTGCCTGAGACCTGAGGCTGCGTGAACTAGCAGCAAAAACAACATCTCCTAGCTGAGCCTCTGCTCTCCCCCTGTGGTGTCAGGGTGGACCTGTGACCAGAAGCATCAGGAACCACAGCAGAACCAGTGAAACATCCCCCACTGGTGGCAACCCCAACACCAGCTCCACCAGCTGCAGTAGTGCATACAAGTCCCCTGGACCCCGGACCCCTGGCAACAACAGCAACACCTGTGAACGCAGCACTGGTGGCACTGATGCAACCAGCACCAGCAGGCAGCCCAGGAGCAGCAGTGCAGGTGGTGCACAGGTCAGCAGCATCTGGACATACAGAGAACTCATGGAGAGCCAGTGAAGGAACACAAGACCCAGGTGTGCCTGGAAGAAACAGATGTTCCTGCAGCCTGGAGACCTCGGTGGTGACAGCTGAGGTGGCAGTGACATCACAAGCAGCAAGGCACCAACAACCTCAGAGGCAGAAACTACACAACGAGCGCACTGACAATGCCTCTAGTAGAGGCAGTGGAGGGAGGAAAGTGCAGGCTCTCAAATACAAGCAGAAGCAGCTCAGAACCCTAGTAACCAAAGTCTTACCCGAATAAGAAATGATGTTACCACCACAAATGCTCTGGCAGATGATCAGTTCATCAAACACCATGAAGAACTACAGTAACATGGCACAACAGAAAGAGAATGACAACTCTCCAGAAACCAATCTTGAAGTCACAGAAGACTACCATCTAAGTGACAGAAATTCAAAACAGCTGTCATAACGAAACTAAATGACTTACAAGAAAACTCAGAAAGACAGCTCAATAAGCTCAGGAATAAAATTAATGAACAGAAGGAGTACTTCTCTAAAGAGACAGAAACTAAAACAAAACAAACAAACAGAACTTCTGGAGTTAAAAAACACAATTAATGAAAAGAAAAATAAAGTAGAAATCATTAAAAATAGAGCAGACCATATGGAGGAGTGAATTAGTGAGTTCAAAGATAGAAACCGAGAAATGATTCAGGTGGAGGAGGAGAAAGAACAAAGATTTTTTTAAACAATGAAGAAATTCTTCAAGAAATAGCGGACTCATTTAGGAACAATAACATAAGGATAATCGGTATTCCAGAAGGAAAGGTGGAAAGGAACAGAGATCTTATTCAAAGAAATAATAGCTGAGAACTTCTCAAACCTTGGAAAGGAACTGGACATGCAACTCATGAAGCTAATAGAACTCTTAATTGCATCAATCCAAAAAGACCTTCTCTGAAGCAAATAATATTGAAACTGTTAAAAGTCAATGATGAGGAATAAAAGCATTAAGGCAACAAGAGAGAAGAAAATAAAATACAAAGGAACGCCCACTAGGTTTTCAGCACCTTTCTCAGCAGAAACCCTACAGGCTAGGAGAGAGTGGAATAATATATTCAAAATACTGAAAGACAAAAACTATCAGCCAAGAATACTATATACAGCAAAATTATACTTCAGATATGGTGAAGAATAAAAGTTTTCCCAGACAAACAAAAGCTTAGAGAGTTCATTGCACTAGACCGGCCTTATAAGAAATGTTGAAAGGAGCCCTCCTACCTGAGAGACAAAGACAAAGGTTTACATAGCTTTGAGCACAGAGTTAAATAGAATCAGAAAATTAAACCTCTGTATCTGAATAGGTTGGCAAACACTTATTTATAACATAAAGGCTAAAGGGAAAGAAAGCATCAAAAATAATTGTAACCATTTCAATTTGGTCACAAACTCACAACACAAAAAAGAATAATTAATCACAACAATAACCTAGAAGGGAAAGAGGAAAAGGACGGAACCTGCATGGGCTAATGGAGATAAGAGGCTATCAGAAAAAGGACTGCCTAATCTGTTAGATCTTTTATGCAAACCTCATGACAACCACAAAAGAAAAAATCAGAGCAGGGTCAAAAATCATAAATGAAGAGAAAACTGAGAAAAACATCACAGAAAGCCACCAAAGTGAAATGGCAAACAGAAACACAAGGAAAAAGAAACAAAGGATACATAGAACAAGCAGAAAAGAAAAGATAAAAGGTCAGTATGAAGCCCTCATATATCAATAATCACTCTAAATGTAAATGGATTGAATTCACCAATCGAAAGACACAGAGTGGCTGGATGGATTAAAAACCAAGACCCAGGAGGTTTCCGTGGAGACAGCAGAGCCTGCGGAAGGTGGCGGCCGTGGTGGCACCTGCCAGCCGAGGCCGAGGCAGGGCATGGCGGCACCGACAGCCCTGTGAGAGCGAAGCGGCCGCGGGGCCCACCATGCGCCAGCGGCCCTGACATGGGTGCCAGTGGCTCCAAAGCTCGGGGCCTGTGGCCCTTCGCCTCGGTGGCGGTGGGCGGTGGTCCGGAGGCTGCGGTCGCTGAGCAAGCTTTGATGCGGCCGCGAGGCCGAGTCGTGCCCCCCTTCATATTCACGCACCGCGGCTCCATGTTCTATGATGAGGTTGGGGATCTGGCTCACGAGTTCTATGAGGAGACAATCGTCACCAAGAACGGGCAGAAGCGGGCCAAGCTGAGGCGGGTGCATAAGAACTTGATTCCTCAGGGCATCGTGAAGCTGGATCCCCCCGCATCCACATGGATTTCCCTGTGATCCTCTACGAGGTGTGAGCCTGGAGGGTGGCAGGCATAAGCATCTCCTGCCCCAGCAAGAAACCTCCAGGCTCAAGGTTTGGCTTCCAGTGAGGAACCTAGGCTGGGGCCACAACCCTGAATAAACTCCATTGGCCTGGAATCTTCAGCTGTGAGCAGGGCAGTCCTGCAATGTTAATTGGGTGTTGGTTTGTATGTGGACAAGAGGTGGCTGGTGGTGGGCAGGGGATAATGGTGAAGTTACCAGCCCACCTTCCCCAGCAGTCTCTACAAGGAGCATGGCAGGGCATATACTGGTCAGGAATGCCTGGTTCCTGTGCCCTTGCCTGGCCTGCTTTCTTCCAAGCTTGCCTAGGGCCCAGCCCTGGTAGGAGCTATAGCACTTTACAAGCAAGGTCTGCCTTCTTCCAGCCCTTGGGCTGTGGGAGCTGTACAGAAGTGGGAACTTCCTTTCCCTCACTTCCCTTACCCCTTCATTGGAGCATTTCAGCAGTTTGCTATCTCGATTCCTCCTGTGTCGGACAGAGGCTGGGGGCAGCACAAGCCTGATTCTTCCTGCCCATCTGTTCCCACCCCCAGAGAGATGGACAGTTTGCTGGCTGTTAATAAGAGTAGGACTGGTGTGGAAGGCTTTTCCCTTCACCCAGGGCTGGGCTGATACCTTCCCACTGCAACTAGTTGTTGCCCTCCACCCCCACTGCCGGTTGAGAGGGCATAAGATGGGAATCAGGAAGGACTATGGATGCCTATGCCTAGGGGGAGTTGCCTCAACCCACCTACTCTGTCTAACCCCCTTTGCCTTTGCACCAGCCCCACCCCACACACACACCCCATTGGGAGGAGACCATCCACTACCCTATGGTGAGGAAGAGCACCCTAGGGCTGGTGCCAGTAGCTCTGTGGAGCCCACCATCCCTTCCCCTACAGTATACCCATCCCTTCAGGATCAGTCAAGGGAAAGTACTGGCGACCCTGGGTAGGGACAGAAAGGAGAATAACCATCAAAGGAATACTTAAAATGTGAAAGTTTGTAAATAGTCTAGTTTATGATGTTGTTGGTGCAGAGTCTGATTTCTACATAGAAATGACTATGACTTTTTTTTTAATTCCTTACTGTGCAAGCTCTGTGCTTCAAGAGTGTGGGAAATGGCTTGGGGAGGGTGGCCCCCAATCTAGGAAGGCTGTTGTTGTGTTTTTTGTTGTTTCAATAAAATTATTTGTAGACCCTAAAAAAAAAAAAAAAAAACCAAGACCCAACAATATGCTTTCTCCAGGAAACACATCTCAGATGTAAAGATAAACATCAGCTCAGAATGAAGAGATGGAAGATGATACACCAAGCAAATCACAACCAAAAAAAGTGGGTATAGTCATACTTATATCAGACAAATAGACTCAAGGCCAAAAAAGATAACAAGAGACTAAGATGGGCATTATATAATGATAAATGGAACAAACCATTACAGGGATATAACATTGATTAATATACATATGCCTAAGATAGGAACACCAAATTATATAAAGCAAGTTTTGACAGACCTAAAGAGAGATATTGACAGCAACACAATATTAGTAGGGGATTTTAATACCCCACTTACCTCAACAGATAGTTCATCCAAAGTCAAGAAGGAAACAGTGGTGTTAAATGAAACAGAAGACCAGATGGTCTTCACAGATATATAAAGAACATTCCATCCCAAAACAGTGGATGGAATTTTCTTCTGAAGTGCACGGGGAACACTCTCAAAGATAGACCATACGTTGGGAAACAAATCAAGCCTCAGTAAATTTAAGAAGGTTGAAATCATAGCCAGCATCTTTATCAACCACACTGCTATGAACTGGAAATCAACTATAATAAAATAGATGGGAAAGCCACAAACATATGGAGACTAAACAACATGATACTGAACAACTATTGGATCAATGAAGAAATCAATAAATCCCTGGAGACAAATGAAAATAAAAACACAACATACCAAAAATTATGGGATGCAGTAAAAGCAGTATGAAGAGGGAAGTTTATAGCAACAGGCCTACTTGAAGAAACAAGAAAAATCTCAAATAAATAATCTTACGTTGTACCTAAAAGGACTGGAAAAAGAACAAATAATGCCCACAGTCAGCAAAAGGAAGGAAATAAAACAAATCAGACCATAAATAAGTGAAATAGAGAACAAAAACAATAGAAATGTTCAATGACACTAAGAGCTGGTTCTTTGGAAAGATAAACAAAATTGACAAAGCCTTACACAGACACACTAAGAAGAAAGAAAGAGGATGCAAATAAATAAAATCAGAAATGAAAGAGGAGAAATTACAACAGACACCACAGAAATACAAAGGATTATAGAGGACACTATTAAAAGCTATACGCCTGTAATCAGATAACCTAGAAGAAATGGATAAATTCTTAGCATCACACAACCTTCCAAAATTGAATCAAGAAGAAATAGAGAATCTGAATAGACCAATCACAAGTAAAGAGATTGAAACAGTAATCAAACCCTCCCAAAAAACAAAAGTTTGGGACCAGATGGCTTCTCTGGTGAATTCTACCAACATTCAAAGTACATTTACTACCTATCCTCTCAAACTCTCCCAAAAAAAAATTGAAGAGGAAAGGATGCTTCCTAACACATTTTACAAGGCCAACATTACCCTGATACCAAAACCAGACAAGGACAACACAAAAAACAAAAATTACAAGCCAATATCACTGATGAACATAGATGCAAGGATCCTCAACAAAATATTAGCAAATTGAATACAACAATACATTAAAAGGATCATACACCATGATCAAGTGGGATTTATTCCAGGGATGCAGGGATGATTCAATATCCACAAATCAATCAATGTGATAAACCACACTAACCAAATGAAGAATAAAAGTCACATGATCATCTCAATATATGCAGAGAAAGCATATGACAAGGTCCAACATCCATTTATGATTTTAAAAAACCTCGGTAAAACGGATATAGAAGGAAATACCTCAGCATAATAAAGGTCATACATGACAAACCCACTTCATACTCAATGGTGAAAACCTGAAAGCTACTCCTCAGAGAACAGGAACAAGACAAGGAAACCCGCTCTCACTACACTTCTTCAACATAGTACTGGAAGTTGTAGCCAGAGCAAGTAGGCAAGAAAAAGAAATAACAGGGATCCAAATTGTAAAGCAGGAAGTAAAACTCTCACTATTTGCAGATCACTTGATTCTATATTTAGAAAACCCTGAAGAATCCACCCAAAAACTATTAGGAATAATCAATGAATACAGCAAAGTCACAGAGTACAAAAGCAACATACAGAAATCAGTTGTGTTTCTATACACTAATAAGGAACTAGCAGAAAAACAAATCAAGAGTACATCCCCATGTATAATTGCACAAAAAGAATAAAATACCTAGGAATAAATTTAACCAAGGAGATGAAATACCTATACACTGAAAACTATAAGACATTATTGAAAAAAGCAAGTAAAATGCCTCCCATTATTTAAATCGTTATTTTCCCTTCTCTTTTCGTCCTCTCCCCACCCTTCTCTCACCCTCTCTGCCTCCTTCCCTCTCTCCCTCTCCCAAACCTTCTCCTTATCCCTCTCCCTCTCCTTCTCTCTCTCTCTCTCTCTCTCTCACTCTCTCTCTCTCTCTCTCCCCGCCATGTAGAACAGCTTACATCAGATGATTTACATGGGCATATAATGCTACTCTACTATAGTATAATCACTGATTTCCTTCTCTGTCTGTTCCACCAGCTATAAATTCCTTGCAGGTTACACTTATGCTTTATTCAATTTGATTCCTAAATATGTGATTACATGAAGAAAAATTGTGGATTTGGGGAAAGTGATAATGGCATTGTGGCTATGTACTTTTAAAGAGTCCTCATATTTTGGAGAACATTCTGGAATAGTTATACATGATATGCCTTAAAAAATATGGGAATCAGGAGAAGGGTAGCAGAGGTGTGAAGACGATACAGCTGACATGGGCTGATGGTTATTGGACAGGTGGTGGACCCATATAGATACATTAAAACTATTCCATAGATTTGTGTCTATAGGATATGCTTGTATATATGTCAAAACACATATACTTGTGTATATATCAAAAATTCTTCATAATAGGCATTTTTTAACATTTGGATTTCTCACTGCCTGGCCCAGTCCCTGAGACACAGTAAGCACTTCCTCTCTGTTTGACGACTGAATGAACAAGAGAAGTATGGTGAGCACTCTCTGGTTTTATGCGTGTGAAACTACAGAGGGGAACTGCTGAGCTTGGAGGAACCACAGAGGTCCTCTGGTCCAGAAAACAGAGCACTTGGTCAACTCTATCTTCTTCTTTCAACAAGTACTATGTGTAGATGCTATACCAGATTTAATGACTCTATGCCAACAAGACAAGGTCCCTGCCATCAGGGAGTTTACAGTCAGGAGTTAATAAAAGTCTAGATCTCAGCTGGTGCCCTAAAAATTTCGTTCCAAATTGTGCTCACCAATACAATAAATGCGAAAGCGTCAGCTCCTTCCAGAGTTCAAGCTGTGCCCAAAGTCAGACCTTGGCTCTGAGTTCCCAGAAGAGCATGCTCAAGACCCCTCCCGGGAGAATGTCTCAGAGTCTAGACAGCAGAGGAATTCCCTTTGGAAGGGTCACCCAATACTGAGAGTGGAAGGGAGCTGGCACAGGACTGCAGCCACAGACAGCACGGGGGACCTGTGCTCATGTTTGTCCTCAATGAGGCTGCTTAAAACACCAGGATGAGGACCTCTCAGGTCGTCACCTCACTCTCACAGTAACACTACAGGAAACAGCAGCAATGTTTAAAAAAAACAGAATATGGGAATCTGGGTGGTAAATTAGGAGAGCTGGAGGGAACAGCATAGAAAACATAAAGGAAAAATGAGCCTATATTCCCAAAATCATGTATCAGTTCAGTAAATTATGGCAAATGCAGGCAATCACACAAAAATATATATACTATGCATATAAGTATACAGTAACATAGGATGTTGTTTATACTTTACTTATGAGTAAGCAGCTCAAAACCAAATAAAATATAATATCATTCTGATATTTTTTCTTTTTTTGCGGAGGAAGATTAGCACTGAGCTATCATCTGTGCCAATCTTCCTCCATTGTACATGTGGGTGGCCACCACAGCATGGCTGGTGAGTAGTGTAGGTTTGTGTCCAGGATGCAAACCCACGAACCCGGGCCACCAAAACAGAGCATGCCAAACTTAACCACTACGTCATGAGACTGGCCCCCATTCTAATTTTTTAAAAGCAAAGTATGCATAGAAAAACATGCATAAGTATATATATCACATTGTTAATGAGGCCTATCTTAAGTTATTCGGAATGTGGAAAGCTATAATTTTCCTTTTTCTAGTCTACAGTTTGTAAAATTTTGACAACAACAATGACCACTCTTGTAATAAGAAAAAAAAACTGTCAAAAATAAAGAGATGTACAAATAAATGATTGTATAATCAAACATTTGTCATCTATGCTAAGAGATGTCAAAATATGCTCTAATCTGCCAATATCAGGGTGGGTTTCCTTTCCCAGGGGCCCTGCACCTTTCAGGACGGAACTCCTCAGGCTCTGGCCAGAACTCCGAGGCTCGGTGAAGAGCAAATGTGGGCACCATCACCACTGTCCCTTTGGGAATGAACACCCCATGGATTTCCACATCTTTCTTACAGACCCTCTGTAGTCTGACAGCAATTAGGAATAATCTGAGACTTTCATTCAACACCATGTCAAGATACTCCATCTGTACCAGAGCATCATAGGTGGGAGGTTCCTGGGAAGAAAGAAACAGGTTTTGATAAATTGATATTTGGGATCAACTTTTCACTCAGTCTCTGCAGTACTATTGAAATGTTAGGAGTATGAAAGAATAATTCATATTGATAAAGGACCTTAGCATTTATAGACATTTTAATATCTATCATGTCCTTTGACCTGCTCAGTGACCCATTGAGATGCATGGAGTAGCATGGACTCCCAGGACTATAGGAGACTGTTGGGAGAATCCTCTAAACAGGGTCTGAAATCCCTCACACCACCACGTAGTGGATTTTCTTTCTCACGTGAACAAATGTGACTAATAGACTATGACTCTTACTCTTAAGTGAAATATGCCCAAGTCACTGCTTCCTCTCAAAACAGAGGCCACACATCAGTAACAAGGAAAGAGAATGCATAAAAGAGCAAATGCCCTATTCACACAAAGTTTTTTAATGGAAAAATCCTTCTTGATAACTCTTTAGTTTATATATATGTAATTTGGAGAGAAAAACTGTTTTAAAAAAATTAAAAATAACTTGGGGAGAAACTAGTTCCTTTCTAAACAAAATATGAAAAAACAAAAGGTAAGATAGGATGCTACCTTGGCACTTTCAATTTCATTTCTCAAGAAAGTTATAAAAAGGATCGGAACCCCACTCTCAGCCCCACCCTCGGTTGCTGGAAGTCTCCTAGTGGCTGCTTCAGAATTGGACTGTAAGCTCTGAAGATCTAAACAAGCCACTCTAGCCACAGAGACCAGGTCTCTTCTCATTACAAAGAAATCCTGTTTTGGAAGAGATCTGAAAACTGTGTGGTCAATATGTGGCTATCACCTGGTATTACATTAAAGAGACAATATTGTAGAGGGTAAGAGTTTGGCTCTGGGGCCAGATACCCTGGTTCATAGCTGGGCTTCTTCATCACTAGTTATAACTAGTGTATGAAAGTATTTTATCTCTCTGTAGCTCAGTTTTCTGATATGTTCCATGGAGATGATTTGAGTTGACACTTCATAGGGCTGTTGGACAGAGACATTCACTACTTACCCAACATCCATGTCCTCTCACACATTTTACAACCCAATGAACTTAGGGGAAATCAGCTTTGGCGATGGGCTGTGAGCTGAGGTGATATATGTCGGTTCGGGGACAAAACATTTGAAAAGCCAGTGAGAAACACTGGCTCTTTCTTCTGTAGCCAACAGGAAGGGCTCCTGTTCCAGACAATCAGCTAGAAGAAGATGGAGCCTCATAGGCTGTATCCCTAGCAAATATGTGGAGCAGAGACTCCCACTCTCATCCTCCACTACATCCACTTGGACATCTAAATGACAGTTAGAAGTGAACATTTGCTGTGTAAAGCCTCTGAAATTTGAGGGATAATCTGTTACTGAGGGTAAACCTAGCCTATCCTGACCTATACAGAATTTTATGAAGATTAATTCATTTATAAATAGAAAGCATTTAGAAGAGACACATTTAGTAATAAGCAACTATTAGCTACTCATGTTGTTATTGTCCTTGTAAATATTATTATAAAAAAGGGAGAACACAATGTTTAGCTAGTCTCTGCCTCAAACTGACCTTTTCATCATATTGCAAACAAAAGAATCCCAATACAGGTTTTACCAGGGAAAAGAGATAATCTCTAATTTGGGTACGCCCTAAAATGGATTCTTGCCTTATATCTGAAAGACCTAATGCTCAGAAAGGTCATAAGACTTGTCCAAAACCGCAGTCAAGACTCAGAGTCATGTCTTCCATTTCCTGTCCTATTTCCTGCTCTTCCCTGTACACCAAACTCTCCTAATCTGTAAAGTTTACCATGAGTAGTAGACTGCACTAATGGTCCCAATACTTCACCCTTTCCAGTGTCCATGCCCTTTGCCATCTAAACTTGTGTTGTCCTTCCATTCTGACTCTGGGCTTGGCCAGGTGCCTTGCCTTGGACTAGTGGAATGTTGGGTAAGTGAGATTCAAGCACAGTTCTGAAAGACACCCATATGATTGGGCTTCTTGCTCTTGCCCTCTGCCATTGCCCTAAGAAGGGCATACCCAGGCTGGTTTTCTGGAGCAAGAGAGACACGTGGAGCTGAGTAGCCTAGTCAGCTTAGCCAAGGCCAGCCTACATCAGCCAATAGCCAGACCAAGCAAATCCAGCCAATATCAACAGAGATAACTACCCAGACACTTGAGCAATAAATGCTTATTGTTAGGTGCCATTGAGGTTCTGGGGTTTTCACCTGGCAATACTGTGGTAAAGGATAATAGGTACGTCAGGGCCAGCACTTTTTTCCGAGATCTCATATTTATGTGAGTAGCATACATTGCCTAGGTTTCTCCCTTTGTTTTTGTCTCTTTACATCCATCTTAAATAGAGTAGGTGAAAGAATTGATGTTTTTGCTTTTTGAAAAATTCTCATAGGTAGTATTAAGGAGACATTCTTGCTAATAATTCACCTTCTCCCTCTCACTCCAGGTATCAGCCACTCACCGTATTGGGAAAGTCACATCAATCTCCTCCTGCAGCTTCTGCTGGACATCAGGGTGAGTGGCCAAAAGATACATAAGGAAGGAAAGAGAAGTGCTAGTGGTCTCATATCCAGCAACAATAAAGATAATAGATTGGGCCACAAGCTCCAGATCAGACAGAGCTAAAAGGAGAGGAAAGACATTTTAGGTGAAGCAGGTCAATGTAAAACATCACAATTTAGATGAAGAGAAATCCAAATGAAGCTCCCAAAACCCGAGGGGAAAAAAATAGAATAGCAGTTCAAACTGAGAGTGGTTCGCACTCTGATGTGTATCTGAGAGAACAGAAAAAGCAAAAATTGTCTTAATTCAGTTTTTCCCGATGTGTATACTATTCTTGGACATCTCCTCCTGGTTATGCCACCGTCCCCACGAACATAGCTAGGTAGTTTAAGAGACAGAATTTCTGTCTAACATATACAGTGTTCAGCATGTCCCATGGAGAATCCTAAAAGTACTTTAGCTACAAGTAAAGTGGAATAGCATATCCCCAGGAATAACTTAAATTACTCTAGCTAAAATATAGCTTAAATTTTTTTAAGAGAGTTGCAATAGTAAGGCTTAATTGTAGAGAAAATTAAAAGATATTTCCCCTGATATGTTTGAGGGAATTAAAGAGAATAATATTGGCCTACAGATAAAACCTTGCTACTCAAATTGTGGTCCATGGACCAGTAGCATCTGGGACCTCATTTGAAATGCAAATCTCAACCCCTACTCTAGAACTATCGAATCAGAACCTGAACTATCAAAAGATGTGGTGTATTGTGTGCACAACCTAGCTTGATAAGCATGGATTGTGCCTTCAGAGGCATTAAGTAATGGAAGATCTGAGGCGCAAGACATCAAATGGAAGACCCCAGATATGTATGGAAACTACAGAGACAGACAAAAATGCTAGAAGAGTGGTGATTGACCCTAGTCTAATCAGTGGCATTAAAATAGTAGAAGAAAGAATAGCATTGACCAGCACGAAATGTAGAAAAATAAGATCCAGTGAGAATAACAGCAATGCTTATTCAATCATGGCCTGAATGTCATCTTCCTCAGCATATGTGTCCTTTCTTTGCCCTGCTTTACAGTCAGCAAATAGCCATTGTGTTTATAAGTTGGCCTCCATTTTGAATTTCTCCTGGAAGAAACTAAGCATAGTCCCACTCTAATCGATTTGCTTGGGACTAGATTAGGAGTTTTAGAGTCCTTAATTAGAGCACTGAAATAAACATGGTTGGTATCTGCTCCAACCACATAATTCACAACTAAAACACTACAAAATGAGTGTAAGAAAGGTCTATAGAGTTCTTACATCCCAATGATGACTTCTGCTATGCTGTTGTGGGTAAATTAATATATCAAATGCTCCCCCAGGTCAGCATGAATCTCTTGATACTGAAAGTTTAGAGCTGTGATGTACAATATGGTAGCCACATGTGGATGCTTAAATTTAAATTTAAGTTACTTAAATTTAAATACATTATAAGACTCAGGTTTTCAGTGGCACTGGCCACATATCAAGTGTTCAATAGCCACATGTGTCTAGTGCTTACTGTATTGAACAGGGCAGATACAGAAAACTTCATCACAGAAAGTTGTACCGGACCATACAGTTGTAGATAGATAGATAGATAGATAGATAGATAGACAGATAGATAGATAGTTAGATAGAAGTAGATATAGATAAAATTATAGTGGTGTGATACATTCATATCATCTGTGCTCTCGAGGACCAACTGCTAAATATTTGGGAATTCTCTGAGATGGTGTCAAACCATTGGTAGCTTGAAATTAACCATATGGGAGTACTCATATCATGGAAATAAACTCTAAATCAGAGCCGTTTTTAGAGAGAGTGAAACAGAGCACGTTTACATCACTGGTTATGCGTAGATACAGAAATATTTACATATATCACTTCTGTGTAAGTATATTTGATGTTCTTAGCTTTGTCCTCTGAGATGATCTAGAAGCAAAGAAACCCTACTAGCAATGAGCACTCCTACATCCCAGATTTTGTTTTCTAAATACTATTTCTCAATAAAAGGAACCAGAGCTCCTTGGAGAAATGGTGGATTCCAGGGTTCGTCAAGGGAAATAGAAGAGAAATCTAGAAAGTCTTCCATCAGAAAGCAAGGAAGTGCTCAGAAAATAGTATGTGAAAAGATACAGGATAATCTGCATACTACAATGGTGGATATATATCATTATACATTTGTCAAAACCCGTAGAAAGTACACCAGGACTAAAGTAAACTATGGACATGGGGTGATAATGTGCCAAGGGAGGCTCATTGATTGTGACAAATGTACCCCTCTGGTAGGGATTTCTATAGTGGACGAGACTGTGTATAGTTAGGGAAAGGGGTATATGGAAAATCTCTGTATCTTACACTCAATATTCCTGTGAATCTAAAGCTGCTCTAAATAAGTCTACTGAAAAAATAAAATTAAAAAAGAAAGAAGAAAAATCAAAGGACACAGGAGCTCCCTTGAAAGGGTTTCCAGTGGCCAAATCTGAGAGAATTTGAGCATCAAAATAAAAAATGATATGAGAGGAAATTAGTAATATATGAGATCATACTAATATAAGTATGTAAACAAATATATTAATGAGATAATGGAGTGCTCTCCTTACAATGGAACATCAACTCATAAATGTCGAAGAAATGATGGAACTGGAAAGCCATCATTTTGCAACCATCATAGGAATAGTGGTTTCGATCTAAAACCATCAATGGATGACAAAACTAGTAGGTGAAATTTGAACAGGTATAGAATGTTTACCCAATATCAAAGGCTTCCCTCAGAGGTTACATATTAATACAAAGGAAAAAATAAAACTTTACAGTAGATTAAGCTAGTGGACACAACTGTAAACAATTCTCCACATTAAGGTCACTAACAATGGGGCAATGTGCCCCCGTGATGAAGCCTTGATGCAAGTTACCAGGTTGAGGCTCTGATTCAGTGGGTCTGGATGAGGTCTGAACACTGACATGAAAACAAGCTCCCCAGAGGTTCTGATGTAGGTGATCCACAGACCACTGACCGACTTTGGGGCATGAAACACTTGTTCATGGTTGCTCTTCAAGATTTGAAAAAAATTATGCCTGTAGCTTTCCAGAAAGTGCCTCTGGCTACCACTTATTTAGGAACATGTGTCTTTCTTCCATTTGTCTTAAATTCTCATCTGTCTGGAAAAACTTTTTGCAGGTTTTCAGAAGCTTTCTCTCCCTCTGAGCTTTCCCTTAGTGGCCTTCTGACACACTCCTTGGTTACCTTTATGTGTGTCCAGTTCTTTGGAATTCTGGGAGTTAATCATCAGCTGAAGAAAATCCACTCGCTGCTGGAAGGAGAGAGACACATTTCAATGATAGACACTTACTTGTGAAGTCAGAAATAAACGAGGAGTGCGGTACTTAACCTCTTTCTTGAGATTATGGCCCCTTTAAGTCCAGAAGTCTGACTAGTGTTGCCTGCATCATCAGTGAACAGAAACATCCAGCTACAAATCTTGATGTTTCCCTAAGAGAAATCCAGCCATCGTGTCCAACTGTTTTTCTGTTCTCACTCTGTCTGATCTTGGGCTTCTCTGGCTTTTGAACACAGCTTCTTGGCCAAAGAGTTGTCTGCCTCCTCTCCTGTCATGAGGAAGTTCCTGACTTCAATCTCTTTTTTCTTCATCCTTAATTTTTAATGAATGGCCACATAAATTAATCCCCTGACATTTGCAGAGTTCATCAGCAGCTTTTCTCTGAACATCTTCAAATGCCCCACACTCCCAGAACTATACACAATCTTCAAGAACTTACTGGGAGCACTCAGCCCTGTCCCCCTGACTACAGACATCCTTGTGCGGGTCTCCAGACTTCATGAAGGCAATGCTGTGTTAGCCAGCTTGCAGCCTCAATGCCAAAGAAGACTCTTGCCCACTCCACACTATGAGATGGCACCGATTTAACACAGACTATACTCTACAGGAAGCCTAATGGGGGCTTCCATTGGGGCTCATGTAAAATAAGAGGCTTGGAATTGAAATGATTCTTTGCCACTCTAAGATCTGGGGAAATTAAAATACCAGTAAAATAATTTTTAAATAGAAATGTTTATCCTTTGACAATTGATTGAAGGGAAGTGGTCAAGTTTTACCTCAATGATATGCATGCAGTGACATAGTAATTGTCATGCCTATTATTAATTTTAAACATGGCCCTCTGACTCATTTTCTTATTTCCCTCCCCCAATTCAACCTTCTTCATTTTCCCCAAAATGTTAGAAGTCTCCTGCTCTAAACCCTGGAGATCTCAACCACCTGAAAAAAACTACAGTTAAGTGCACAAACCATATGTATACAGCTCAATAAATTATGAAAGGTGAACACCCACATGTAATCACCACCAGATTTTACCTTTTCTTTATCTTTGAGGCGACTTTCTTTCATCTTTTTTACAGATTTTACAAAAAAATCCATACGACTTTTTGGAAACATAGAGATATTTAATACTTCAAAAACTGGGTGAAGAAATGGAAAGAGTACTGTAGGGAAAAAGAAAAAAGAAAGCATAATGAAAATGCAAAATTTACCTGGAGCAACTATAATTTCCTCTACCAGTCAGAAGAGTAAATGATAACAAGCTTCTCAACCAGGAGACATTCCCTCTATTACCTTTTCTCAGACTTCCAAGCCAATGGCTGAGCAATTGTAAGTCCACACATAGGGGCCATCACTACAGCAATGAGGTCAGTGGCCCTCTGCATCTTTGGAGTGACCAAAAGAAAGGATTGTATTCCTTGACCTCTTAGTCTTTTATCCATTGGACTAGAGTCTCTTTGGATAAACCAGACCATAGTCTGCTACTTTAATTAATTGTGCAGTTCGAGAAATACAACTCCAGATAGAAATAATACACGTCTTTTAACCGCAATGAAATGAAATCAGAAATCAGTAACAGAAAGAAAATTGGGAAACTCACAAATATGTGGCGATGAAACAATACACTCCTAAATAACCAATGGGTCAAAGAAGAAATTAAAACAGTGATAAAAATTACTTCGAAATAAGTAAAAACGAAGGCACTATGTACCAAGACTTATCTGATGTAGCAAAAGCAGTGCTGAGAGAAATTTATGGCTACAAATTTCTACGTTTAAAAAGAACAAAGATCTCAAACCAATAACCTAACTTTCCAGCTTAATGTACTGAAAAATTAAGAGCAAACAAAACCTAAAGCAAGTATAAGGAAATAATAAAGACAAGAGCAGAAACTAATGAAATACAGAATTAGAAAAAATAGAGAAAATCACTGAAACCAAAAGCTGATTCTTTGCAAAGACCTTTAGCCAGATTGACCATGAAAAAAAGGAGAGACTCAAGTTACAAGCGTCAGAAATGAAAGAGGGGACACTATTACTGACATTAAAAGAATAAAAAGAGGGGTGCCAGCCTCGTGGGATGGTGGTTAAGTTCAGTGCACTCCACTTCAGCAGCCTGGGTTCGTGGCTTCAGACCCTGGGCATGGACCTATACCACTCGTCAGCCATGCTGTGGCTGTGAACCACATATAAAATGGAGGAAGAATAGGACAGATGTTAGCTCAGGACTAATCTTTCTCAAGCAAAAAATAAAAGAGGAAGATTGTCGACAGATGTTAGCTGAGGTCTAATCTTACTCAGCAAAAAAATAAAAAATAAAAAGAACTATAAAGGAATACTATGAACAATTATACGCCAAAAATTTCACTAACTTAGATGAACTAAGCAATTTCCTAGAAAGACACAAACTACAGGAACTGACTCAAAAAGAAATACAATCCCTGGTGGTCGCCACATGGGAATGGGGCAGAGGGAAGGCAAAAGGGGTAACGGGGCACATGTGCATGCTGATGGATGGCAACTAGACTTTTCGTGGTGAGAACAATGCAGTCTATACAGAAGTCAAAATATAAGGATGTACACTTGAAAGTTATATAATATTATAAACCAGTGTGACCTCAATTAAAGAAAAGACAATCTTAATAAACCTATAACAAGTAAAAAGATTGAGTTAGCAATTAAGATCCTACCCACAAAGGAAAGTTCTGATCCAAATGGTTTAATGGGGAATTCTACCAAATATTTAAAAAAGAATTAACACCAATTTTTCACAAGCTCTTCCATAAAATAGAAGAGGAGGGAACATTTCCAAACTCATTCTACAAGGACAGTATCACCCTGATACTAAAACCAGACAAAGAAATCACAGGAAAAAAACAAAAAACAAAAAACTAGAGACCAACATATCTTATCAACATGGCTGCACAAATCCTCAACAAAATAATAGCAAATTTAATCCAGCAACATATAAAAACAAGTATACACTATAACCAATGGAGTTTATTCCAGGAATGCAAGGTTGTGTAATACACTGTATCAATAGAATAAAAAACAAAAACCACGTGATCATCACAACAGATGCAGAAAAAGCATTTCACAAAATCTGACACCCTTTAATGTTAAAAACACTCAACCAACTAGGAGTAGAAGGGAATTTCCTTAACGTGATAAAGGACAGCTACAAAAAAGCATAGCTTACACCATACTTAATAGCAAAAGACTGGATGCTCTCCCTTAAGGTTAAGAGGAAGTCAAGGATGCCTCTCTCACCACTTCTATTCAGCATTGTAGTAGAGGTTCTACCCAGAGGAATTAGGCAAGAAAAAGAAATAAATGGTATCCACATAGGAAATGAAGAAGTAAAACTATCTCTATTACCACATAACATGATCTTGTATATAAAAAATCCTAAAGAACTATTTGACTGTAAAAAGAAATGAAGTACTGATAAATGCTACAACATGGATGAATGTTGAAAACATTATGACAAATAAAGAAAGCCAGCTGCAAAAGACCACGTATTGTATGATTCCATCTCTATGAAGTGACCCAGCTAGGTAAATCTACAGAGAGAGAAAGTAAATTGGTGGTTCCTTAGGACTCAGGGGAGAGGAGGGGTTGGTTAAAATGTACAGGGTATCTGTGTTGACAAAAATGTTCTAACGATTCACTGTAGTGATAGTTGAACATATATTTGAATGTAATAAAAATCTTTATTTCCCATTTAATTGAATTATGATTGACACACAGTACTGTATAAGATTAAGAAGTATAGGATAAAGACGACATACATATATTGTGAAAAGATTAGCACAATAAGTTTCATTACATCCATCACCTCTTATAGTCACAGAAAAATAATTTCCCTTGCAATGAGAACTATTAGGAGCTACACTCTGGTAACTTACAAATATACCATACAGCACTGTTAGCTACAGACATTATGCTGTACATTACATTCCCAGTACTGATTTATCTTATAATCAAAAGTTTGTACCTTATGACCACATTCCTCCAATTAACCCACTCCAAACCATGCCTCTGGTAACCACAAATCTGAGTTTTTTTTCCTGTATGAGTTTGGTTGGGTTTTTTTTAGAGTCCACATATAAGTGAGATCATACAGTATTTGTCTTTCTCTGTATTACTTATTTCACTTAGCATAATGCCCTCAAGGCCCATTCATATTGATGCAATGGCAGGATTTCCATCCTTTTTATGGCTGAATAGTATTCCACTGTATATTTATAAGGTATTTGCTTTACCCATTCATCTGTAGATAGATACTTAGGATGAAAAAACAATTGAATTGTACATTTTCAATGGGTGGAATATATGGTATGTGAATTATAAATCAATAAAGCTGTTACAGAAAGAAAGAAGGAAAGAAGGAAAAAAGGAGAGAGGGAGAGTGGAAGAAAGAAGGAAGGAAAGAAAGAAGGAAGGAAGGAAGGAAAGGTGGGAGGGAAGAAGTAAGGAAAAGAAAAATAGTAGTCCACATACTTGTTGAGAGAATGAGTGGATCCAGGAAATCAAGTCTTATGAGCTTCCTGCTGTTTTGCACAAAGGGATCTTGTGGGTTGTTGAGGGAATCGATGTTCACTCCAAATGATGTGCTAGTAATCACATCCATGCCGTAGGCCCCAAAGATGCTGGGTAGAAAAAGAAAGACACAGAAAATTAAAATCAGCACCTCTTTACTTTCCTTATCCAAAACATGCAGCAAGAGGTGTATGCAAATTCGTATGCTCAGTCAAGACAGGTAAAGAGCCATACATCATCAAACCTTCTACTGGATCATCTGAAGAGTCTATGCTACTGTCACTCTCACTCATGAGGTGTTTATCAGGTTTCAGTGATGAACTTGGCCCTGTCTTAGGGGTTATGGGGACACTAAGGAATGTTAGACCCTCCTCTGACCTGAAAGAGCTGAGCCATAGAGGAAGAGACCCATAATCAGAAAAATTTCAACAGTGTGTTTTGAATATGGGCAATAGTACTTGTATGAGCACTGTGTTTCAGCAGGACAAAGGGTGAAATAACTAACTCATTCTAGGGGATTCAAGAAAGGTGACATTGATCTCGTCTTGCCTCACCACAGTATCTATGCTCAGAGCTGATTCCTCTTTAGCACATTACAGAACAACAGGACCCTGTTCTGAGTTGCCAGGAATGTCATCACTCCTTCTCTATACCCCTGCTAAGGCTCCTGAAAGACCCACTCCTCCTCAACTCCAGTGATCTCAGGTTGCCCTGAGGGCAGACTCATTTCTGTAAATGTAAAAACTAAGAATGTTCCCTAGTTAGAAAATAATAATAGAGCACTCCAACGTTGATTTAGGTGATCCCATAGCTAAGTGATCATGTGTCTCCAGTTTTCCCAGGACAATCCCAGTTTACATCTGTTGTTCCTGCATAATTAAAAATATCCCACTTTAGCCAACAGATGAAATGGGCACCCTACCCATAGCCTGTACAGGGCCTTCTCTCTTTGAGACTGAAGGAAGGAGAAGTGGTGGAAAGATTTAATATTTAGCATTTTGCTGATATCCTCAGCAAAATCATGAAGGGGTTTAAATTAAACCAAGTTCTACAGCGTAACTTTCCTGCCCCTCCTACTGCCCACCAATATGTAACAAATGCCTTACCCTCCCACCACTCCATACCCTCTAAACAGAAAGCTTTAGTATGATCATGCTTCTTCTTTCTAAACTACGTATTTTTGTCTTCCAGAATATCCAAGGTGAAAATTAAGCAGACAAATCAATCCTTGCTCATGTACACAGGTGAGAAGATCCTTTCTCTCCTGGCTGCCCTGCCTTCTAGGGTGAGTCACCTCTTCTTGTGTGACTCATTGGAGCTGTAATACCATAGGCTTACTTCTGTTTGGTCACTAGAGTAACTCAACAGTGGGATTTGCAGCTCCATGTCAGGCTGCTGGAGGGTCTTGTGACAGAGCTCAGACTACCAGCAGGTACAGTCCTACTTACTCTTTCAAGGTGATGAGCTTGCCTTTCTCCGCTGCCTTCTTCAGGTTTCTCACCAACACATCTCCACACTGGCCAATGATGGGGAACATCTAGACACAAAATACAACACAACCCAAGTGAAATGCTGAGACTCGACTCCTAGAAGGACTTGGCTTTAGCAAGCATGGAACAGTAAGTGACATTTTATAATGAATCTTATAATGTCTCTTTAGGATGTAAAGATAAAACACTATTTCTAGGAAGCTCAAATTGAGCAAAGTACCCCTTGGAGAGGGGCTATGATCTTATTTTCTATCTGATGCCAGGTGCTTTCCTTAAGTTTCTATTTAAAAGTCCTGTCAATTTCTTACCTCCTTGAGCTTTCCACTGGTGAAGGTTGGAGACAGCAATGTTCGTATTCTCTTCCATTGTTCATCTGTAGACAGAGCGATGGCATTTTTCATAAATCCCACTGGACCAAAAGGCTGGCCTCAAAAGCCAAAGACATGTTGCCCTACATGAGTTTTGGAGGTCTCAACAATTGTGGAAAATTTGGTAAACTGGTATCAATTATTTAAGAAATATTTAGTGATTGTGTACCTAGTAGCAGACCCTATGATAGATGCTCAATAAATATTTATTTCCAATGTCTAGGTTCCTTTGAGGGTGAAGGAGACATGTAGCCACCTGATGTAGATTCCAGCCTTTATATTCCAATCTCCTTTTAAATGCAAATGACCCATGTGGTAGGGAATCTGTTCTTCCAGGGGAATAGACAGGCATAAGACTTAGTACATCCTAGAGGGATGATCAGAGGAGAAAGGGATTGGTGACAGATAGCCAGATAGCCTTGGAGAACTGTATGTTGCCTCAGACCAGTTCTGGTTTTACATATATATCTATATATATCTATATCTATATATATCTATATATATACAAAAACAACTTGAAAAAGGGATGTCCTGATATGGAAATTTAAAAAAAAGTAGTTAATAATTAAAAGACTAGTAATCTATTTGCTATTCTGCAGAAATTGTACAATCACATGGAAATCCCTTGGTATTACATTTTTCCTCCAGGGTTAGAAAGGAAAAGAGATAATTCTATTTCTTAGCTTGAGATTAGCTTCCCAAGCCAACCTCCCTGAGAATTTCTTTCAACTTCTAAAACTATGTTTTGTTTTAAAATGGATATCTCCAACACCATTCATGATAAAAACTCAAAAACTAGGAAGAGAGGGAAACCCTCAACTTCGTAGGGAGCATCTATAAAAACCCACAACTAACATCACACTTGATGAAAGACTGGAGTGACCTCACTAAGCTGGCTGAGTAGGACTCCAGCCTCCATCACCCCTCAAAGAATAATTAGACAGCTATTCACAGTTGAAAATAGATCTAGAAGAGCTCAGGAGTCTACTTAAGATTCTTCAGCAACACAGTGGAGGAAAAAAAAACTGAGAATAACTGAAAAAATGGGTAAGGACAATAGTTTAACTTGCCTATATCACCTCATCGCCCAGGCCAGCACTCCTCAGCTCAAGGAGGGAACTCCCAGCTTGAGAGACTTCTACTTGCTGGGAATAAGACAGCAGGGCAAGTGACCAGTTTCCCCAGCCTTTCAGGGCACTGCAGAAATGACCCACTTTGGTTTCAAGCCTCTCTGAGACTGGCATAGCTGACACATCTTAAGACAGCTAGTAAGGGCAGGGACTGCCACTGATCACAATGTGGTCAGAGTGACCATGGTTCTCTGTGGCCTGCTCTGCAGAAGATTCCAGAAATCTTTGCTGCTGAGGAAACCAACAGCTAACACAGAGGCTGCAGACACTCTGCAGATTTTGCAGCTGATAACCCCACAGGTTTTTTATAGTCACAGACTCCAGCTGCATGAGTCCTGCCCTGCGCCACTGCTCCCCTGCCAGAGCTGCCCTAGCCAGTGCCACCAATGACTCCCTGAGCCCTGGGATCCACATCAGCAGCAGCCCCGGCCTCTGTGCTTGGGCTTGTGCATGACAACAGCCCAGGGCCCTGCAGCTGCTCAGGTGCCTAAAGCCAGCCCTGAGCCTTGTCAGTGGAATTCACTGCATGTGCCCACAGCTAACCCCTGCAGCCGCCAACCTGCACATTGCAAGCTTCAACTCCAGTCGCCAGCTCCCCTGCAGTGCATGTGCCTGGACTCAGCTCCCACAGATGAGCGTGTGCATACACCCACTCTCTCCACCACTGCTTCTTGTCTAGGTCCATTGCTAATAGAACTGGAGGCATTGCTGAAGACCTCAACAGCCGTTGCAGCCACTGTGGACCCTCCACAGATCTTGCTGCCAAGGATCAAGCAGTTGGTGGTGTTGTGAACCCCAGCTGCCTGAGCCAACCATGCCCCCCTGCATATAGAGCCACCACACATCCCCACATTTGGCACCCAGCACCACTTGACTGAGGGCCGCAGCACACTACATTGTGCCCTAACCCACAAGCAAAGGTCATTCCTTACTGAAGGTAGTTCATAAAGTCTGGAAGAGGTGACTGCTCCCCAAATTCACAGACACCATTGCAAGACTACAGGGATCACAAAGAATTAGGAAAACATGACAACAACAAAGGCACATAGCAAACTTCCAGTAACTGACCTGAAAGAAATGGAGATCTACAAATTGTCTGAGACAGAATTTGAAATAATTGTTCTAAAGAAGCACAGAGAGCTACAAGAGAACACAGATAAACGATTTAACAAAATCAGAAAAAAATTACAAGAACAAAATAACAAGTTCAACAAAGAGATATTAAAAAAGAACCAAAAAGAAATTTTAAAGCTGAAGTTGACAAAGAATGAACTAAAAAATGCGAGAGCTACAAGGGAACCTCCATAAGGCTGTCAGTGGATTTCTCAGCAGAAACCAAGAAGCCCAGGAGAGGCTGAAATGATATATTCAGGTGCTAAAAGAAAAAAATCTACCCACAAAGAATACTTTACCTGGAAAAATGATCCTGCAGAAATGAGGGAGAGATAAAGACATTTCCAGACAAACAAAAGCAGAAAGAGTCATCACCACTAGACCTGCCTCACAAGAAAGGCTGAAGGGAGTTCTTCAAGCTGAAAAGAAAGGACACTAACTAGTAACAAGAAATCATATGAAAGTATAAAACTCACTGGGAAATGTAAATATATATTCAAATTCAGAGTACAGTAATATTGTAATGGTGGTGTGCAAATCACAACTCTAGTGTAAAGGTTAAAAGAGAAAAAGAGTTAAAGATAACTATAACTAAAATAATTTGTTAATGGATACACAATATAAAAAGATGGAAATTGTGACATCAAAAACATAAAATGCCAGTGGGGAGTAAAAGCATTGAGTTTTTCAGTGAGAACAAAGTTAAATTGCTATCAGTTTAAAATAGACTGTGATATCTACTAGGTGTTTTATAGAAGCCTCATGGTAACCACAAAACCAAAACCTATAGTAAATACAAAAAAGATACAGAGACGGGAATCACAGCACACCACCACAGAAAAGTATCATATTACAAAGAAAAACAGAAATAAGAGGTGAAGAAGGAACAAACGATCTATGAAACACCCAGATTAACAAAATGGCAATAATAAGTCCTTTCAATTAATAATTACTTTAAATGTAAGTGGATAGATGAATGGATAAAGAAAATGTGTGTACATACATATGTATAGATATGTATATCTATATATGTGTATATATATACACATGTGCGTATGTATATAGATATATGTATGTACACACACAAACATACACTGGAATATTATTCAGCTTTTAAAAAGAAAGAAATCCTTCCATTTTTGACAACATGGATGAACCTGGAGGACAACATGCTAAGAAAATTAAGTCAGACACAGAAGGACAAATACCACATGATCTCACTTATATGTGGAATCTAAAAGATAAAAGTCAAACTGATAGCAGCAGAGAGTAGAAGGGTGGTTATCAGAGGCTAGGGAAGGGGGAATGGGAGATATTGTTCAAAGGGTACAAACTTTCAGTTATAAAATAAATAAGTTCTGGAGACCTAATGTACAGCATGGTGACTATCGTAAATAATACTGTATTGTATACTTGAAATTTGAGAAGAGTAGATCTTAAGTGTTCTTACCACACACACAAGAAAAGGTAACTATGGGAGGTGATGGATATGTCAATTCATTTGTGGTAATCATTTCACAATGTATTCATACATCAAAATATCACATTGTACACCATAAATATATGTATTTATTTGTCTAAAATAAATTTTTAAAAATTTTTAATGGTGAAAGAATAAATGCTTCCTCCCAGATAAGGAGCAAGGGAAAAATATCCACTCTCACCATTCTTATTCAACATCATACTGGAAGTCCTAGCTATTGCAGTAAGACAAGAAAAAGAAATAAAAGGCATACAGATTGAAAATGAAAACAGAAGTGTCCCAATTTTCAAGTGACATAATTGTCAATGTAGAAAATCTCAAGAAACATAAAAAGAAATATAAACATGATGTAATCCATGCAGAAATAGAAGTATAATGATGTACACCTGACATTTATACAATGTTATAAACCAATATTACTGCAATAAACAAAAAATTTAAACAAAAAGAAAAACCTCTAGAACTAATAAATGAGCTCAGCAAGGTTGTAGGATACAAGATCAACACACAAAAATCAACCACATTTCTGTATAATAACAATGGATATGTGAAAACACATTAAAAACACAATAACATTTACAATCACTCCAAAAAAAATGAAACACTGTACGAGTAAATCTGACAAAACATGTATAGAATCTCTATGCTGAGAACTACAAAATGTTGATGAAAGGAATCAAAGAAAACCTAAATAAACAGACATTCTGTGTTCATAGATTGAAAGTCTTGACCTAGTAATGATATAGATCTTCCTCAAATTGATCTGTAGATATTATGAGAATCTCAGCGATTTTCTTGTAAACGTGGATAATCTTATTCTAAATTTGTATGCAAAGGCAAAGGACGTAGAATAGCTAAAACCAATCTGAAAAACAAAATAAAGTGAGAGGAATCATTCTACATGATGTTAAGATTTACTCTGTAGCTATAGAAATCAAGATTGTGTGGTACTAGTGGAGGGAAAGACCCACACATCAATCAATAAAGAATGAGAAATAGACCCACAAGAATAGGTCCAACTGTTTTTTGACAATAGGGAAAAACCTATTCAACTGAGGAAACACAGCCTTTCCACAAATGGTGCTAGAGCAATTAGACATTCATAGGCAAAAAAAAAAAAAATGAACCTTGATCTAAACTTCACACCTTATACAAAAATCAACACAAAATGTATCACGGATTTAACATAACACATAAAATTATGTAATGTTTGGGAAAAAAATAGGAGAAAATTTTTGAGACCTAGGGCTTGATGAAGAGTTTTCAGACTTGACACCAAAGGCACAACCCATAAAAGGAAAAATGGATCAATTGGCCTTATCAGAATAAAAAATGTTTGCTCTGCTAAAGACCCTGATGAGAGGAAAAGACAAGCTACAGCCCATGACAATAAAAGAATAGTAAGAGAGAGCTTTGTGGTGATGGAACAGTTTTGTATCTTGATTATGGTGGTCGTTATACAAATCTACTTATGTGACAAATTTTCATGGAGCAACATACACACACACACGCGCACACAAATGAGTGCACATAAAACTAATGAAATCTGAATCAGTTCACTGGACAGTACCAATGAAATGTCCTGCTTTGATACTGTACTATAGTTATGCAAGTTATTACCACTGGGGGAAACAAGGTAAAGGGCACCTGATGTGGCACCTACCCGTACTTTTTTTTTTTTTTTGGAAACTCCCTGTGAATCTATAATTATTTCTAAATAAAAATTTAATAAATAAATAAAATTTTACATTAAAAAAATGGATGCCTACCTGCTGGTTTGTGAAAACAAAATAACATTCTTTCACTAGTACTGTTTTGATCATGTCTGGATCTGTGATAAAAAACACAGGCCATCCACCATCATAAAACCTGTTGGGAAAACAGAGCTGATTACATTGAATAAGCTGGATTCTACAGCTGGAGCCAAACCTGAAAGTCCAGACTTTCATCCTGACGTTACAGAATCCATACTCCTAGATATGATGGTGGAAATAACAATAGAACATTGGCGAAGTCTAGGTGGTATGTACATGAGTATTTCCTGTACCATTCTCTATAATTTTTTCTATGTTTCAAGTATTTCATTATAAAAAGAAAGTTAGGTTAGTAAATAACCGAAGGTAAGTAAATTGTCTAAGAACCAAAACAATAATTAATTAGGAAAGCCCACCCACTCAGTCATGAAAAATTATATCAAAAACATGACAAATGCATATGACACAATATTAGATGAAAACTGTAGAAATACTGATCACAAATATGTATAAATGTATCTACAGATGGAGAAAGATTTGGAATTCTCAAAAAGTGATAGTAGGATTATGAATGATTTCACTGCCCTATTTCTAAAATTTCTAAAAGAGGCTCTGGACTGAAATTACCTTCCATACGGTGAGGGCACCATCATAACAACAAGTCTATTTGATGATAGTTTCCAGAATACTCACCCTCACATTTTTCTATACTTTTTAAAACATTTCTCGTCAAAATCCCAAACTCCCTGTAAGGAAAAACAAAATTATATTAGTAATCTAAATGTATTGAACCCTACCTATAATTGGCACAAAAATTACTCGAATCTCATAAATCAGTCTTACTATCTTTCACTGGTAATGAGAGGGAGCTCTTGTTCAGAGACATCTTAAAGAAAAGAAGAGAAAATAGAGGAGATATCTGAAATGGAGAATTAAAGTTTGAATGTTCTCCAAGTATCGTAGAAGCTAAATGACTTACCCATGTCATGAAAACTAAGTAACTCCTTCTCTTTCTAAAGTGTTTTCCCTTGTACATGCTTGTCTCTGAAATTAAATAATTCTCTAAATTATGACCTCCAAAAACACATGATAAAACTGAAGCTGAAGGAAAGTGAGAGTGCCCTGGACAGTCTTACATCTACTTGTTAAGCATGTTTTTCATTTATCTCATGAGCCCTCTCTAGAATTCTAGCAGAATTAGGAAGTTAAGACACCAGGGGCCTCTTTTAGTCCAGCAGATTTAAATAAGTCTAAGCCATGTTTGTTGAGTGATAAAGTGAGTGAGTGAATGATTGAATAACAAAGTGGACCTGCCTTCCAATTTTCCAGCTCAACCTGGAAAAGAAGGGGAGAAGCTACCACTCAACACAGGACAGAGCAATTTAAAACACTTGCTCTGAGTTTTCATTTCTATAACTTAAAAAGAAATCTCCCCATCACTAAGAGTTGTGATGATTTGACTATGAAAAAAAGGTCCCAAAAGGAGGATCTTGTGGTGTATCCACTAATACGCTGATCTGAGAAAGTTAGAAAGGAAATTATTGCTTTTTCAGAGGGAAAGATGTACAAAAGTTCTAAGGCAGTAGTTAGGCACTGAAGGCCTCAGTTGGGAGAATTGGGTTCTAAGAAACAAGCCTCAGGTCTGTGGGAGAGGAAATCTAGACAGAGACCAGCTTGCATGCAAGGTGCTGCCTGTTAAGAGTCTGGACATGAACTTGAAACCTTCCACTCAGGGACCAGGTGCTGAGAGACATCAGAGCTGAGTTAACCACAATGTCTCCACTGAAACTCACAGTCCATGTGTCACCTAGTATATTCCGCTCAGTTATATTTAATTTTTAATAATGTTGTCCAATCACCTCCCTTCTAGTGATGTTGTATAAGTGAGTCTGCATTTATTTAAAAAAACACACACAATTCAATTAGTGGTTAAATATCTGAAGTCCATTGACAACCACCATCTTGTCTCAGTATACGCACTCCTTGCTCAGACTCACCCATAGGGCGCCTCCTCTGAAGGAAGAGAAGTAAAGCAGAAAGCTCTTGTTCCATCTCTCAAATCCCAAAAGATGTCACTGGTAGCAATAGGGGGAATAAAGCAATGGATACAACTGCAGGGGTTTAGCAGTTCCTGAGAGAATTCAAGATTTTGTGAAATACCTGACAGTGAATACTTGGGCTACCTTTGAACTGAAGTTTAAAAACTACCCAGCAGGGAGTCCCGGTGGCCTAGTGGTTAAATTCAGTCCACTCCACTTCAGTGGCCCGGCGTCAGTTCCCAGGAGCGGACCTACACCCCTCGTCTGTCAGTGGCCATGCTGTGGTGGTGACTCACATACAAAAAGAGGAAGATTGGTAATAGATGTTAGCTCAGGGAGAATACTCCTCAGAAAAAAAATAAATAAATAACCAGGAGGAAGGAGAAAAAAAAGCTACCTTATGTTACAAACAGAGAAGTCTGACTCTAGTGTATGCACTTAATGAGCTACTACTGAGAACTCCATTCATTATTTTCTCCTAATACTAAGTTCGATTGTGCCTTCCTGGGAGTCTGCACCTGGCAGAAAGAAAACCCTCTTCACAAGGCTCACAAGTTGGACCATCAAGTCCTGTGCTTAATCAGCCAGAGAGCTGGGCTGTCCAACTGAGGCAAAACCTGAGACTCCTAACAGCTGACAATAGAGCCCTGTGATAAATCTGGCCGTGTGCTGGGTGGGGTCTATGACACCATTTCTGGAAAGAGGGAAAGCTCAAAAATTCTTCCTGAGCAGTGGCATTGTTACTGTGGAAATAAGCTGGGATTTGAAACCATAAGAAACAAAAGAGGGGGCTGACCAGTGTTATAGTAGTAAAGTTCGCACACCCTGCTTCGGCAGCCCTAGGGTTCACGTGTTCAGATCCCGGGCATGGACCTACTCACTGCTCATCAAGCCATGCTGTGGCAGTGTCCCACATACAAAATTGAGGAGGATTGCCACAGATGTTAACTCAGTGACAATCTGCCTCAAGCAAAAAGAGGATTGGAAACAGATGTTAGCTCAGGACCAGTCTTCTTCACCAAAAATAAAAAAAAGAAGAAGATGAAAAAGAAGAAGCACAAATGACACTCACCTTATGGTAGCTCAAAACATTTCCAAAAAAATGCAGAGGTGTCGGCCCTGGAATTCCCAGCTTCTTAAAAAGTCCTTGAGTGTAGCTCCCATATCTATAAAGTGAAAGAGAGATCAGGTCACAGGGATTGTGGAGTAGGTGCTGGGGCTGGCCAGTCCCTGACTCAGAACTGGAACACTGAAGAGAAGGAGGTAACGTGGAGGCGATAAATAACAGCAACTCCAACAGCAATAATTACATTCACTCATCACCTCCTTTCCCAGCTCCTCTGTAAGACCCACAAACAGTAATGATGAGTAGTTAAAAGCAGCTGAAGTCCCCATGGTCCCAATCCTAGAGTGCATACTTGACAACTGATGCATAATGCAAAATAAAATGAGTAACCATTAAATGTTCCAGAGAGTGGAATTAAGACCTTGTCTCTTCTTCTTTGGAGGTTACCATTTAAGGCAGTACTAGTTAAAAACATTCTGTATAAATCCAGCAAATGTATGTGATAAAATAAAACCAAAAAATTGCATGAAAGGACCTGTGTTTGAAGGACCCAGCAGAGGACCCTTGACCAGGCCCAGCTGGGCATTTGGATCCTTCCTCCAGAACAGTTGATGGAAGCACGAGCACTGACTGCCAGAAACAGAGTTGGCCTCAGTTAATCCCACCCAGTTCCTTCCTTTGCCACCACAACCACAGAAAATCAATTAAACCAATTTCTGCTTCTGAATTTTCAATGTGCTACATGAACTCTCAAGTGAGGCCAAGCAATTGAGTAAATGTGTCAGCAACACTGGTCCGCAAGGAAAAATCTGGTCTAATATCTAAAGTTACATGGTTCCATATTAAGGCAGACGGTGGGCTGCGTGAATTCCTCAGTTTCTTTCCAGCTTCCCTCTTTTGGGTAGAGTAATGAGGCTTTAGGTACAAGTGAGGGTGCTAACAATAAAGCCAATCTTTTTTATTATGTTTGCATCGTTTTGGCATAAGGAGGACATTTTCTACTCTACAGCTACTGACTCTTGGCTCCAAGAGTGTCTGTAAGGCTACAGTTTGCTTGCCCAGTGGTGACACTATCTAGTGACAATCCTCCTACCAGACAGACCACACACAGAATGACTTAGATAGTGTCCTGATCTACAGGCTTCAAGCAGATGAGATGCTAACCCTGCTTCCCTAGTCCTGGGACCAGGACTGAGGATGATCTCTGCTCCGAGGGATGAGGAATATTCTTCCTCTTCATCCTGACTCCTACCTGGATGCCTTTCATATCATCACTGGCTCACAGTCTCACTTACTCACCTGCACTGAGAGATTAAAAGAACCTGCTGGGCAGGGATATTTAAAAACAATTATACAATCTACATCATATATGTGTAGCCTAGATTCATATTCCTCACTTTATTCTACAAAGGTGAGGTTATTTATGCACTTTTCTAACCACAAATACTGAAATGACAGCCCTCTTATCCTTCAGAAAGTACACGCTGAAAAGAGTCTTATCTCAGTAAAAAATGTAGTATTAAATACAATGAAATTAAACCACATAATTAACTTTAACATGTCATCAGTCAGGAAATATGTTGCCAAAATACCCGGATATCCTAACATGTCTTCCAGTGAATTAAAACCAGATTTCTATTTCCTGTGTTTGTAGCTGTGTTCATGATTTCCTACTCTCAGAAAAGTGAGATGGAAGCAGAGGTCAAATGTGACATGGAGGGGCCTTCACTACCCACATGTCAAAGTCACTCCTCTTGCAACCTGCACTATGACACCAGGATCCCACCATTGAAGAATTCCTCTGCTGGATGGTTTTGATTCATATTCCCATACTCCAACTTAAAGGGAAAACATATTCAAAATCCAAATTCACTTTTTGGGCTCGTGTCTTTGCAAGCTGTTAGCAGATTTCATCGGGGGAAAAAGAAATCTCTATAGTGATGCTAACCCTCCCAGAGACATGAAGGAAAAGATGAAAGAAAATAATACATTTTCAAGATTTCTGCCAGGTCTCCTCTGCTCTAAAGATTTCTCATTTAAGGATAAGTAGTTCTGCATGTTACATGATGGGGGAATTGATTCTTAGGAGGGGATACACAGAGGAGGGGAATAGCAAAGAAGATGAGTTGAGTCTGAGGAGAAGGGTACAGCAGTCTCTAGCCTTAGCAAATTCTAAGCGCACAAGGGGAATTGTGTAAATGATGCCTGGTGGTAGGAGGGAGGGAAGCAGGAGCCACCTGAGTGACACAGGGGCCAGTCCTTCCACATGTCTCTTCTAGTAAACACAGAGCCTGGAAGGTGAAGATAATGAGACAAAAAACCAAGCCACTTTGTCCTGCCTCCAGGATCCCCAAAGTTTGGGAAGGGGGTGAGAACCCCACTGCCAAGGGTCCTGTCAGTTATAAAGAGCCTCTGATGAATTCTGGTTGGTTAGTCTAGGTCCACACTGGTAGTCAATCAGAAGATCAACCCCAGGAGCAAATAAATTCACTAAACTCTCCCAGTTATAGAAATTTTTGGAGGAGGGAGGTGCTCCTTCAACACATCTGGGTCAGATCAATAATAACCTCTCACATGTTTCTACTACCCAACAATTAAGCAACTTCCCCTTTGTTAATTCTTGTAATCTCAAGACAGATAAGGGAAATGGGGGCTGATTAGCACCCCAAGTCCAGGGTTACAGAGGACATAAGCCTGAACTGTTACTCACAGATAGAGGAGCACCAGGCTGGCAGCCAGGAGAACCCAGGTTTCTGTGGAAAAGCTTGGGATCAGGTCCATGGCCACTTTCCTTATGAGACCCTCTACTCTGAGTTTTCCTTTCAGCAATCAGTGCTACTGTTTGCAGACCTGTGGATACAGAGTGACTCTTCCAGCCAGGAGAGATTCAGTGATGCTGGATGGTTTATGTGCTGGGAAAGGGGGTGGTGCAGCAGCTGCAGCCAGTAGAAGGGACACCTGTGCTCCACCTGCGGGTGCCCTCTCCCCTCTGACAGTTGGCACAGCATCATGGACACTCCAGTTTGACCTCCTTTGAGTTCATATTCTGTGGTAAATCAATAAACAACTCAATCAGTGTTACAAGTAAGCCTAAAGCTAACTGAAACTCAAACAAATCTACTGGCCTTCAATCTCTAACCTGCTCTTGACTCCATGACTGCATGCACTCCAAAATACTTGAGATCCTTCAAACTGGCTAGGTCTACAGATCTTTACCCATGCACTTTCCTCTGCCCAGAAATATACCTGTGCCCCCTAGAAATCTCGTACTCATCCTTCAAAACCAAACTCAGACAGAACTCCCTCTGTTAGAGTCTTTCCTCACCAACGTCCTGAACAGATATAAGCACTTCTTCCTCTGGGCATCTTCTATCACCCCCCAATTTTATTATTGTCCTCTCTGCCCTCCAGAACCATTGTTGGTTTCCACACCTAGTTCCATTATCAGAATGAGACCTTCTCAAAGGCAGTCTGGGTATTAGTCACTGTTATGTCTCTAGTTCCTAGCAGAGCGCCTTATGCAGTGGGGACATCCAGAAAGGTTACTGGAATTAAGTTGGTAGAGGTGAGAATTTCTGGGCCCCCTGCACGTCCTTTCCCTCTGGCTCATGGGTGACCACACCATCTTCCTGGATAGTTAATACAATAGGAGGGCCTAGCTGTGCCTGGACCACCATCACTACACATTCAGGCTGATCCATCACATTCTGTCTTCAAGAGGGCACCTGAAGGAGAATCAGGATAGGGACAAGATGGTTATGGCTGCACCAAGTGGTATCAATTCATGCTGCCTCCAGTCTAGCCCCTCAAAGGGTCCTGCAGTAGACAGCCAGTTAGACAGATCTTTGACCAAAGAATGGCCCCCTATGTCTGCCAAGATCAATGTCCAAGAATGATGGGTGTGACAGGAATGAAGAGGAGAAAGCAGCTTGGGTGGCCAAGTGGACTCCAACAACTTTAGGCACCAAAGATGACACCAGGGGCACCACACATAGCAACCAGGACTCCAAAAAGATGACACGAGTTTTTCTCCAGGGCAAAGGAGTCAGAGCAGATGGCTTCCTGCTTTTTGATCAGTGGGGGAATTTCTAATTGGTGGTGAGGAACTGGTAAGGAGAAAGCCTGTAGTAGCAGTCATTGTCACCTGTGAGCCCCCCACCACAAACCTGATGGGAACGATCCAAGGGCTGAGTATCTGGAAGTTACATGAGCTCATTATCATCACTCTGACCCATGTTCTGTGTCTAATTGGCCTAAAAAACTGTGGGTTGTGTGGAAAACAAAATTCTAAACTTGACAGAAACAGACACATTTAACCTGTGTGTGTGTACTTCCTTCTCTCTTTATTCTTTCTCACCTTCAGCCCTTCTGCAGAAAGTGACACTCTCCCCTCACCAACTCTTTCCAACTCTCTGACCTGAAAGTCCCCAGGGCTGCCTGTCACTGGCATGAGTAGGTGGACATCTCATTGTTAAACTAGCTCATGGCCTCCTTTTATTTACTTGGTACCTTGTCATGCAACCTTAAATTTATACCATCACACTTTGTCACCTTTGGCTTAAGGCTTTCTCACGGAGGCACCTGGTAAGATCCATAGCTGCCACTGGAAAGTGTAGTGCATGAATGCATCTACTCATTCACGCATTGATCCCAGGGCAAGTGGGTTAATATTATGTGTAGGTATCCTGCAGGCTGTGGGCTAGATGACATACAGTCCACTTCTTCATGAGCAGCATCCCACTGGAGGGAGAGAGACACATGACGGTGCTCAGACTATGGATTACCTCTGGATTCTGTGGGATAATGGAGCTCTACAGAGAGGTAATTAAGGAAAGAAATGGCTGCAAGCTGGAATACTAACACAGGACAGACATGGGAAGCTGGAAGATGATCCCCAGGAAAAGTAATGTAGAAAGTTCCAGGAACTGTGGCAGGAGGTGACAGCAGCCTTAAACCCCCAGTGTGACTACTTTCTTATTCTGTGGGAGACCCCACAGGATTGCTGCGATGCCAAGGAGTGACCCTGGCTTGGACAGGCACAGCTGACAGAGATCATGGCTGCAGACTCAGATTACACAGCCCCTGACCACACCCCCCAAGTGGTGGCAGGTTGAACCTGCATCTGGGAACTATCACAACACACCAGTACAAATCCACTCTGTCAAATAGTATAAAGAAATATATTAATACTCCAGAGAAGAAGGAAAAAGACAAACACCCATAAATCAATCCTGAAGGCACAGTAATCTACAATCTTAATGACAAAGAATTCAAGAAAGCCATCATAAGAAAACTCAATGAGCTACAAGAGCATTCTGAAAGACAGTTCAACGAAATCAGGAATCAAATTACTGAACAGAGGGAATTCTTCACAAAAGAGATCAAAACTATAAAGAAAGACCAAACAGAATTGTTGAGATGAAAACCACAATGGATGAGATGAAGAAAAATCTGGAGTCCTTAAACAACAGAGCTGACGATATGGAGGATAGTATTAGCAATCTAGAGGATAGAAACACAGAAATGCTTCACATCGATGAGGAGAGAGAACTTAGGCTAAAAAGAAATGAAGAAATTCTCCAAGAAATATCCAATTCAATTAGGAAATACAACATAAGGATTATAGAGGGAGAAGAGAGGGGAAAAGAATCAGAGAGCTTGTTGAAAGAAACGATAACCGAGAACTTCCCAAACCTGGAGAAGGATCTAGAATTACATGTAAAAGAAGCCAACAGAAATCCTAATTAAATCAATGTAAAAATACTTTCTCCAGGACATATAGTAATAAAGCTGGCAAAAGTCAATGACAAAGAAAAAATATTAAGAGCAGCAGGACAAAAGAAAATAAGCTACAAAGGAAGCCCTATCCAGCCTTCAGCGGATTTTTTAACAGAAGCCTTACAGGCTAGGAGAGAATGGAATGATATATTCAAAATTTTGAAAGAAAAAACTTTCAGCCAAGAATACTATATCCAGCAAAAATATCCTTCAGATATGATGGAGAAATAAAAACATTCCCAGATAAACAAAAGCTGAGGGAGTTCATTGGCACAAGACCCTCCTACAAGATTTCATCAAGAAGGACCTCATACCTGGAAAAAAAAAAAAAAGAAAGAAAGGGTTTACAAAGCACAGGGATAAATAGGCAGAGAAAATCAGAAAATTACAACTCTCTATCAGAACAGATTAGCAAACACTCAATTATAACTCTAAACATAAAAGGAAGGAAAACATCAAAAATAAATATCATCACTTCATTTTCACAACAAATTCACAACACATAATGGAGTAAGTTGTGATAACAACAACTTAGAAAGGGAAGGGGAAAGGGATGAAACATACTTAGACTCAGAGAACAAGAGGCTATCAGGGAGTGAACTATCTCATCTACAAGATCTTTTATACAAACCATACAGTAACCAGTAGAAAAAAAAATCAAAAGAAAGACACAAATGATAAAAAAATAGAAAACTGAGAAAACCATCATAGAGAGCCACCAAACTGAATTAAAAGACAAAAATACACAAGACAAGAAACAAGGCAAATACATTACAACTGAAAAACAAGCTATAAAATGGCAGCATTGAGCCCTTATATATGAATAAACACTCTAAATGTAAATGGATTGAATTCCCCAATCAAAAGACACAGAGTAGCTGTATGGATTAAAAAGCAAGACCCAACAATTTACTGCCTCCAGGAAACACATCTCAGATATAAACACAAACACAGGCTTAGAGTGAAGGGATGGAAGATGATACTGCAAGCTAATGGCAAACAAAATAAAGCAGGTGTTGCCATACTTATGTCAGACAAAGTAGACTTCAAATAAAAATGGTAATGAGAGACAAAGAGGGGCAGTATATAATGATGAAAGGGACACTCCACCAAAAGTCACATCATCTATAAATATATATGCACCCGACACAGGAACACCAAAGTACATATAGCAACTATTAACAAACCTAAGAGGAGATATCAACAACAACACAAAAATAGTAGGAGACCTTAACACTCCACTTACATCAATAGATAGATCATCCAGAGAGAAAGTCAATAAGGAAATAGTGGACTTAAATGAAAAAGTAGACCAGATGGACTTAATAGATATATATAGAGCACTCCATCCAAACACAGCAGATTACACATTCTTCTCAAGCATGCAAGGAACATTCTCAAGGATAGACCATATTCTGGGAAACAAGGGAAACCTTTATAAACTTAAGAAGATTGAAATCATAACAAGCAACTTTTCTGACCATAATGCCATAAAACTAGAAATCAACTAAAAGAAAAAAGCTGGGAAAGTGAGAAAGATGTGGAGATTAAACAACATGCTACAGAACAACCAATAGATCGTTGAAGAAATTAAAGAAGAAATCAAAGAATATCTGGTGACAAATGAAAATGCACCATACCAAATCATATGGGATGCAGCAAAAGTGGTCCTGAGAGATAAATTCATAGCAACTCAGGCCTACCTTAACAAACAAGAAAAATCGCAAATAAGTCATCATACTACTCCTAACAGAATTAGAAAAAGAAGAAAAAACAAAACCCAAAGTCAGCAGAAGGAGGGAAATAATAAAAATTGGAGCAGAAATAAACAAAATTGAAACTATAAAAACAGTAGAAAGGATCAATGAAACAAAAAGCTGGTTCTTCAAGAAGATAAACAAAATTGACAAACACTTAGCCAGACTCACCAAGAAAAAAAGAGAAGGCTCAAACAAATAATAAGACATGAAAGAGGAGAAATCACAACAGATACCACAGAAATACAAAGGATTATAAGAGAATACTATGAAACACTATATGCCAACAAATTGGACAATCTAAAATAAATGGATATGTTCTTAGACTCATACAACCTCACAAAACTGAATGAAGAAGAAATAGAGAGGGGCTGGCCCTGTGGCTTAGCGGTTAAGTGCGTGCACTCCACTACTGGCAGCCTGGGTTCAGATCCTGGGTGCACACCGACACACTGCTGCTCCGGCCACACTGAAGCCGTGTCCCACATACAGCAACTAGAAGGATGTGCAACTATGACATACAACTATCTACTGGGGCTTTGGGGAAAAAAAGGAGGATGATTGGCAATAGATGTTAGCTTAGAGCCGGTCTTCCTCAGCAAAAAGAGGAGGATTAGCACAGATGTTAGCTCAGGGCTGATCTTCTGCACCAAAAAAGAAAAAAAAAAGACAAAATAAAGAATCTGAACAGACCAATCACAAGTAAAGAGACTGAAACAGTAATCAAAAGCCTCCCAAAAAATAAAAGCCCAGGACCAGATGGCTTTTCTGGAGAATTTTATTAAACATTCAAAGAAGATTTAATACCTATCCTTCTTAAACTATTCCAAAAAATAGAGGAAGATGTAACTCTTCCTAACACATTCTACGAGGCCAACATCACTCTGATACCAAAACAAGACAAGGACGATACAAGGAATGAATATTACAGGACAATATCGCTGATGAACATAGATGCAAAAATCCTCAGCAAAATATAGGCAAACTGAATACAGCAATACATTAAAAAGATCATACACCATGATCAAGTAGGATTTATACCAGGGACACAGGAATGGTTCAACATCCACAAATCAATCAATGCGATACACCACATTAACCAAATGAGGAATAAAAACCACATGATCATCTCAATAGATGCAGAGAAAGCATTTGACAAGATCCAACATCCATTTATGATAAAAACTCTCAACAAAATAGATATAGAAGGAAAGTACCTCAACATAATAAAGGCCATATATGACAAACCCATAGCCAACATCATACTCAACAAGGCAAAACTGAAAACCATCCCTCTGAGAACAGGAACAAGACAAGGGTGCCCACCCTCGCTACTCTCATTCATCATATTACTGGAGGTTCTGGCCAGAGAAATTAGGCAAGAAAAAGGAATAAAAGTAATTCAAATAGGCAATCAAGTGAAACTCTTGCTGTTTGCAAGTGACGTGAATTTATATATAGAAAACCCTAAAGAAGTCGTTGGAAAATAGTTAGAAATAATCAACAACTACAGCAAAGTTGCAGGGTACAAAAGCAACTTACAAAAATCAGTTGCATGTCTATACTCTAACAATGAACTAACAGAAAGAGAACTCAACAATACAATCCCATTTACAATTGAACCAAAAAGAATAAAATATCTAGCAATAAATTTAACCAAGGAGTGTAAGACCTATACAATGAAAACTGTAGGACATTATTGAAAGAAATCAATGATGACATAGAGAAATGGAAAGATATCCCATGCACATGGATTGGAAGAAACAAACATAGTTAAAATGTCCATACTACCTAATGCAATCTACAGATTCAATGCAATCCCAATCAGAATCCCAATGACATTCTTCACAGAAATAGAACAAAGAATACTAAAATTCATATGGGGCAACAAAAGACCCCAAATAGGTAAAGCAATCCTGAAACAAAAGAACAAAGCTAGAGGCATCACAATCCCTGACTTCAAAATATACTACAAAGCTGTAATAATCAAAACAGCATGGTACTGGTACAAAAAAAGACATACAGATCAATGGAACAGAACTGAAAGTCCAGGAATAAAACCACGCATATCTGGACAGCCTAATCTTCAACAAAAGAGCTAATAACATACAATGGAGAAAGAAAAGTCTCTTCAATAAATGGTGCTGGAGAAACTGGACAGCCACATGCAAAAAATGGAAGTAGACCATTATCTTTTGCCATACACAAAACTTAAAATAGATCAAAGACTTGAAGGTAAGACCTGAAACTATAAAACTCCTAAAAGAAAATATAGGCAGAATGCTCTTTGACATCGGCCTTAGAGGGATCTTTTCGAATTCCACGTCTACCTGGATAAGGTAAACAAAAGAAAAAATAAACAAGTGGGACCTCATCAAACTAAAGAGCTTCTGCAAAGCAAAGGAAACCAAGATCAAACTGAAAATACAACCCACCAGTTGGGAGAAAATATTTGCTAATCATATATCCGACAAGGGGTTAATCTCCTTAATATATAAATAATTCACACAACTGAACAACAAAAAAACAATCAACCCGATCAAAAAATGGGCAGAGGATTTAAACAGACATTGCTCCAAGGAAGATATACAGATGGCCAAAAGGGATATGAAAAGATGTTCATCACTAACCATCAGGGAAATGCAAATCAAAACAACACTAAGATGTCAACTTACAACAGTGAGAATGGCTATAATCAACAAGACAAAAAATAACAGATGTTGGAGATGTTGTGGAGAAAAGGGAACCCTCATTCTCTGCTGGTTGGAACGCAAACTGGTGTAGCCTCTATGGAAAACAGTATGGAGATTCCACAAAAAGTTAAAAATAGAAATACCTTATGATCAGCTAACCCACTTCTGGGTATTTATTCAAGGAATTTGAAATCAACAAGCCAAAGAGGCTTATGCACCCCTATGTTTATTGCAGCATTATTCACTATAGCCAAGAAGAGGAGCAACCCAAATGTCCATCGACAGATGATTGGATAAAGAAGATGTGGTATATATGTACAATGGAATACTACTCAGCCGTAAAAAAAAAAAAAAGACAAAATCGTCCCATTTGCAACAACATGGATGGACCAGGAGGGTATTACGTTAAGTGAAATGAGCAAGACAGAGAAAGACAAACACTGTATGACTTCACTCTTATGTGGAATATACACTAACACACAGACAGAGATAATAATTTGGTGGTTACCAGGGACAAGGGAGATGGAGGGTGGGCATGAGGGGTGAAGGGATGTGTTTATATGGGGACTGACAATTAATAATGTACAACTGGAATCTCACAATGTTATAAACTATTATTACATTAATTTAAAAAAATTAAAAAGAAAGAAAGAAAGTCTCAGGAATTCCAATATGCTTCTGCCCTCTTTTTGTGCCTTCTCTGGGCACAGGTAAATAGGGTCATGCTACCATCCCCAGTTTACAGATGTAGAAACTGAGGCTCAGTGACAGCAAGTGGCTTCCCAACAGCAATTGATCACAACATAGAATAAATAAGCTAAAAGGAAGGGAGACTGAAAAGGCTGCTGCTGCCCTGAAACACCAATATCCGGTGTTTGCCATTTCCTGGTAAGGGCCACTTCGGGAACTAGTCAGACCCAAGGCTTAAAGAGCAAACTGCTTAAAATTCCAGTTCCTATCTCCATGGAGACCCTCACAATAGCTATCCCATGGATCTTCCAGAACAGAGATTCCACCTCATCTCAGCAGGAACAAACACAGATGCAAGTCAGGAAGATACTAAGGGCATTGTTGGGTAGGATCTCCCCTCTATGCTTGCAACCAGAGAGGGACACAGAATACATCCAAACAAGGAAAGACTAGAGTGTCATCTGATAACTATTGACAACTTAATTCTCTCACCTAAACGCAAAGTCTGTCTTATCCTTCTTGGAAACAAAACCTCGTGGAAACTAATATGGGTTCATCTTCCTCCAAAATGCATACTCAGAGACAGTGATTTAGTAACTAAGAATAATATGACCATCTACCTGCCCTAGTCACCTCAGGGCCTGGTCCAGCTGGTTAGGATCTATCCCAAGGGTGATAAGTTAGTCATTGCTTGGGACTAAAATGTAGCCAGCACCATGTTCTAACTCATGCAAATGACCTTGCTCTGCAAGGGGTAATAATAGGCATGATCTTTGTGCCACTTTATTCAACAGAAGGGAACACGTAACATGAAGAGGCTCAGATAACAGTTGTGCTTCATGTGTGAAGGAAGACACTGTGTGGTGGAAGAACACCCCACACACCCTGTCTCACATCGACTTGTTTGTGTACTAATGGGCTCATCATATACTTTCAAAACTCGGTTCTAAATGCTTAGGGTACAAATATAAATAAGACCCAGACATTATTCAGGTTGAAGATAGGGAAAAATTAATAGATAAGTATAGAAGAGTCAAGTTAAAGTAATCATACAGGTATGAGAAATACAGTGTTCTCATCAACAGAGAGTGGCTTTTCTGCTTTCCTGTTCTCCTTGGCAATCAGTCAATGGTGAATCTCAAATAACATTCAGGCAAGCATTAGGCTCAGATATCAAGACAGCTGGAGGTTGTCAGGGACTCAGTGATACAAGGAGAACCATCAGTCTGATATTCCTCATCTTTTATATTCTTAGCCCAAGTGGCTCCTCTTCTGGGAAGCCTGTCCTGACTTCCACTGGCCAAGAGAATTGCTCCTGGCATGGGGAGGCAGTGTTGCTCTGGGAGTATTTGTGCATTAGATTCCAATTTCTCAGGTCACAATCTAGAGTGTGCAAAACATGAAAGCTGTAACTCAGCTCTCAAGCCCCGACACTTCACAGTTAGGACAAACATTGACCTTGCCAACTTGAGGTAAGCAGGTGGAATCCTTGTATTGATAGGTGGGCCTCGTTCTTGTTGGAGGAGTGGTGAGCAAAGTGGCAGGTCCATGGACATTGCCTCTTGGCGTTGGAGGAGGGGGCACCTATCCCAAGTGTCATTGTATGTTGGTTGGGTTCTATGCCTGCTGTTCTCAGCTATGGGTCAAACCTGTATATGAAAGAGTCAGGATCTTTGCCTTCATGAAGGCACAATGGAGAGACATACTACACAAATAACCACACAAATAAATATTGAGTTATAAATCTGGACACGTGCTATGAAGTAGCAGTATTGGACACAGTGGACCCTTCTTCTTCCCTTAAACCCTCTCCTCCTTTGAAAGATATGAAGAAAACGGAATCAACAGGACTTGAGGCATTGTACATATGGGAACTTGGACATTCCTGGGCTTGTTTCCTCCTCTGTCTGTGAAGGAAATTGACCAGAATCAACCTAAGAGGACCTTAACCCAACCACAGGATCCCTTCACTGCTTGACTCTCTCAACATCTCTGTCTCTTGAGCATTTTCTAAAGCCTCCTTCTTCCTTCTTTATTCTCCTTATTGTCATTTAAGGTCCCCCAGATCCCCCAGCCCAGTCCAGAACCAAGTGCCCTGAGGGCAAGATGAAGAGCAAAGATGAAATAGGATAGACCTGGGAGAAGACAACCACACATTTAAGCTCTGAGCTCTAAATTCTAGAGTGACTTCTCAACTGAGACTGCAGAGAAAGAGGCACAGCACATCACACACACACACACACACACACACGCATACACACACACAGAGCAAGACATAAACTAAGGCAGTGAGAGCTAATATTTACTGTTCTGAGTACTTGACTTGCATGCGCTGATTCAATCCACCCAACAACCCCATGAGATAGGTATTGTTATGATCCCTACTTTATTGACAATCAAACGGAGGCACAGAAAGGTGAAGTGAGAATCCAAGTTCTCACCATTAATTTGTAGCAGAGCTTGGATTCAAATTTAGAATGTCTAGATTTAGAGCCCAAGGTCTTAACTTTAACCAGGTTCAGCCTTGCCCAAGACCACACAGAATTAGTGGGACGACTAGCACTAGAGCCCAGGCCTTCAGAGAGGGTAGTGACCAGTGCTCTGCCCGAACACAGAGACAGGGTGAGACACCCTAGCAAGCCTATCGATGAGGCATGGGGTGACACAAGGGGATGTCCTTTCTTATCCACACACATTGCACCAGGCAGAAAGCCCCCCTGCTCTGAAGTAGAGGCACTTCTGTAGACTTTACATCAAAGGGAAGAGGAGGAGGAGGACTTCCTCACGGGTGCTCAAATTCTACTCCACCCAGAGTGTCTCAATCCTGATAAACTAACCACTAACATATCTACTGCACTACGCAGTTTACGAAGATCTTTCATGTCTCACTTAATTGATCCTCAAGACAACTGTGTGAGATAAGCAGTGCTGGGATTACCTTAATTCCTACTTTACAAATGTGGAACAGAAATTCAGGGTGGGGAAGAGTCTTGCCCAAGCAATTAAATAAATCCAATGCATGGTTGTGCCAGTGGCATGTTTGCTTGGATTAAAGGGTCCTCCTGAAATAAATTGTCAGGTTGTGTCAGCCTCACACCACATAAACGTTTCCTTCCACACCTCCCAGCACACTTCCACTGTAGTTGCAAAAATGCTAGAGATGGACCTGACCACAAAAATGACTGCACACCCTTCTGCCCGTTACTGAATTACATATTCACTGAACTCGAGGTGACAGCAGATAGAGGATGTTGCAAACAGTTCTGATGTGTCACAATCAGAATCATTTGGGTTTCCAGGAAAGCAGAGAGTAAAAGATAATGAACCAAGTGATGAGCAGAAGGGGAATCAGAGAATGCAAGGCAAATTTCCAAAGACGATGTGGAAGGGAATTAATGAAACAGGAAACATAAGATGAAGGAAATATGAGTGTCACAGGGTATGTTGCAAAAGGGAGCAAAGCCGTGGCAGTCTCTCCTAATTGTTGCAGTAACCTCCTAACATGTTTGGCTTGACCCTCGGCTTGCCACATCCAGAGAATCCCCTACTCAGCCACCAGACAGAGTCTAGGAAACACAGATCTTGTAACACTCCTCCGTTGCTCAAATTCCTCCAACGACTCCCATCATCCCCGGGATAAAATCCAAACACCTCAGGGTAGGAATGCAGGAGTCTCGTTCATCTGGCCAAGGCTTGATCTTCAGTCTTGTCTGGATTCACTTCCCCATGTGTACAAGATATTTTAAGCAAATGGTATGAGTCACCACTTTCCAAGCTCTCCAAATCAGATATATCTCTATCTCCTCATGTCTGCACAGGCTGTTCTTGTGCCTGGAATGGGCCCAAATTATTTTCCAACTGGAAAATTCCTAGGCATCCTCCAAGAGGCAGCTAGAGCATCAATTACCTCCAACAAGCCTTGTCCACTCCCCAGCAGGTAGATGATGGGAAACAACCCACTTCTGCATGTTCACAATTCTTATGGAGGAACACATAGTGACTCTCAGCCCAGGATACTCCTTACAATCCATGTCCATGGGGAGCTTTAAAAAATGTGGACCCTGAGCCCACCCGAAAATTTGAAGTAGGAGGAAAGAATCGGCATTAAAAAACAAAACAACAACAAAATTACAGACATTCTCTCCCAAGCCATGCTAACATGCAGATGATATTCGCTGATGGAGATGAAGTGCACATCGTGTGGGTTTTCTTCTTAAGAGTTAAAAGTAGGAAGTTTGTCTTATTGATTCTGAATCTCCAGCCCAGCACACTGTCTGCATATCAGGGACACTTACCAAATGTTTGTTAAGTAAATGAATGACTTATTGAATGAATAAACATATGAAGTTAATAAGACACAAGGAGATAGCAAAGAACAGCCTGGAAATCCCAAACAAGAAACAGTAGCAAGCCTGACAGTGAACCTCTCCAAAGCTGAGAACTAGCTAGTAAGTTACTAACCAAGGGAGATAAATTTGAGAAACAGTCCAGTAATGAGAACAATGACCAAGAAGGATCTGACTGATCATATGTAGCAGCCAACTAAGTTACAGTAAAATAAATGCAAACACCACTTAGGGAAGCCGGTTTATTTAAGGGGATGTTTGCTTTAGAGGTGGGAAGAACCAAACAGTTTCCCATGTGAAATAAACTTATCATCCCTGTCATTTGAGAGTCTCTGGAGGTGTCTGTTTTCACTGCTCCCCAGTGTACCAGACTCAAAGCAGGGACTTGTAAAGAAGGTGGAAGACATGGCTAGTTCCAATCCTGGCCACTATCAGAGCAAAGGCAGTAGTGCTTGATCCTTCTTAGGAGGCAAAGGCTTCTAGAGGCCATGAGTCTATTTTCATGAAATATTGATATATATAGATACATATATAATTTTTTTTTCCTAAGATTCACCCTGAGCTAACAGCTATTGCAAATCTTCCTCTTTTCTGAGGAAGATTCGCCCTGAGCTAATACCTGTTGCCAATCTCCCTCTTTTTTGTATGTGAGCTGCCGTCACAGCATGGCCACTGACAGATGAGTGATGTAGGTCCGGGCTCAGGAACCGAACACAGGCTGCCAAAGTGGGGCATGCCGAACTTAATGACTAGACCAATGGGCTTGGCCCAAAATGTTGATATTTTTAATTTTATCTTACCGAATATGAGATATACTACTAAACAAATTATATCATTGTGACATATGACTTGGATTATAAAGTCACATTCACAAGTACACATGTCTGTGAGGAAATAGGCATAATCAGCCACTTCTCAGTTGTTCAGTTAATATTCATTTGCTGCTTGTACATTCACTTTCTCAAAGGCAAGAACTTACTAGCAGTTAACTAGTAGCACATATTGGTAATTTTTTTTAATTTGTGGGATGAAGACCTAAACTGAACAAAACTCGTATCTATTAATTTGATTGTTGCTAAGAATTGTGAAAAACATTAGTTGAATTATTAGATAAATAGGCTAGTTCCTAGGAAAACATAATTGGCCAAAACCAACCCAAGAAGAAATTGAAAGCTAAATAGTCCAAAAACTCCTTAAAAAATTAAGCAGAAGTCAAAATCTTCCCACAAAGAAAACATCATGTCCAGAGAGTATTACAGTAAATGTCAAGGACAAACATGTCTTAGCCCAGTTTCCAAAAACAGAGCCTAAGAGACAGGCATTAGTGCTACTAATTTATTTGCAAATATGATCCCAAGTGACCAGAGTGAAGGAAAATGGGGAGAAAGCATGGAAGGAAGGAGAACCTATATGAGCATTCGTTATCAACCCAGCCAATATTTGATATCCAAAGCAAGCATTCCTTTCCAGGACAGTCCATACAAGGAAAGGAAGGGGAAAGAAGGTTCCACTGGTTTCATTTTCCCTTTGGTCACATGTTCTTTCCCTGGAGCATTAATTTTCCTAAGCTTTTGTATTACAGATGATTTAGTAAGTTGCTGGGCACTGCCAGGCTACACCTACATACATTAAGTTGGATCCATGCAAAGGTAGTCTCTACTGTGGTGGCTGAAACCAAATAAGTGGCCAAAGAGCAGGATAGGTAAATTAGTTATTAACACTAGATACCAAATTATCTCAAAATGTAACAACTTAAAACAACAAACATTTATTATGTCACAGTTTCTTGGGTTAGGGAACCCAGGTATGGCTTAGCTGGGTACCTCTGGCTCAAGTGCTCTCATGAGGTTACAGTCCTGGTGTCCAGCTGGGCTGCAGTCCCATCCAAAGTCTTGACTGGGGAAGGATCTACTTTCAATTCCACTTAGGTGGTCATTGGCAGGACTCAATTCCTCAGTGGCTGTTGGCCAGGTGCCTCCCTCAGTTCTCCCTCTACCTGGGCCTCTCCATGGGGCAGCTCACAATATGGCAGCTGGCTTCCCTCAGAGTGAGTAAGGAGGGACGCCCAAGAAAGAAGCCACAGTGTTTTTTTGTGTATGTGTGAGGGAGATTGGTCCTGAGCTAACATCTGTTGCCAATCTTCCTCTTTTTGCTTGAGAAAGATTGTCCCCGAGCCAACATCAGTCCACTCATCCTCTGCTTTCCACATGGGATGCCACCACAGTGTGGCCAGATGAGCAGGGCGTAGGTCTGTGCCCAGAATCCAAACACGTGAATCCCGGGCCACCGAAGCAGAGTGCGTGCACTTAACCACTGTGCCACGGGACCAGCCCTGAAGCCATAGTATTTTTATAACCTAATCTCAGACATGGCATCCCATCTATTCTGCCATATTCTATTCACTCAAAGCACATGATCCAGCCCACACAAGGAGATGGGTTTACACAGGGACATAGCTACCAGGAAGTAGGGACCATTGAAAGCAGTCTTAGAGGCTGTGACCACAGAGGTGAAGCCAAGAGAATCTGAAGTGTCATGTAAAATCAATCCAGAAAGTTGCAAAAGAACACATCATGTACAGCTCATTCTATGAGGGCATAGCCACTTGCTCCAAATCAGATGAAAACAAGACAAGAGGAGACGATTGTGTGTGTGTCTCACTCATGAGCATCAACACAAAAAAACTAAACAAATGAGTAGTAAACCAAATGCAGTAGTGATGATACACCATGTCCAAGGTGGATTTGATCCTAGAACTCAAGTGTGGTTAACAGAGAAAAAATATAAATATCAGTTATCAGATTAACTGATTAAAATAATAAAAGTCACATCATCTCAATAGTTTCAGAGAAAGCATTTGATAATATTTAACTCCCAATTATGATACAAAAACATCTTAAACTACCAGTAGTGGGTAAGTTGCTTAATCTGGTCGAAGTATCTACCAGAAAACTTAAGAAAACATCAATCTCCAAGGTACAAAAGCATTATCCTCTTATACCTCCATTTTAATGTTTTACTATGTGCACATATACCCTTTTCAAAAATAATAACTTCTTTTAAATAAAGAAAATCCCATCAGTTAACTTAACATTTTTATTTTTTTTTTATTTTTTTAAATTTTTTGTTTATTGCAGTAACAAATGGAAAGAATGTTATTACTAGTTATTATCAAGAATCCATGTTGTGAATCTCAGGGTGAACAATTCACTGAAAACATTAAATATTTTCGTCCCTTGTGAGGCTGCTTGAACTGACCAGCAAGAGGCAGGGGGGAAAGGCGAGGACAGCCGTTCATTCAGCCAAGATCGCCTAGGTTCACAGGCTGGAGTTCTTGACCTTTAGTTAGAACACCAGCTCCTGTGATAGTCAGATGGAGGTAATGAACCATCTCCCCAGAAAATAAACCCTCATCATCTGCATGCAGACCCAAGCGGCTCCTAAGACAACATATCACATTGGTGACTGCCAAACCCAGTGACTTTTCCAGGGATCCAGTGCTGCCAAGTTCAGCCCACTCTGAATGCCAGCACAGGATGCCCTGTTCTGACCCATCACACGGTGATCCCCAGGGGCATGGTGCCCTCTCTATCAGTGTGAATTGGGTCTTCACTGTCCCCACTGCTATGATGCACCATGGGGGCAAAGTGTGACCAAGATCATCACAAACGGTGCTTATGCAGAGGACCCAGGTGGAGTGCTCCACTGTGAGAAGACACCTTCAAAGGCATCAGGAGCTTGGGGAAGGCAGAGATGAGTTGGATCTGGAGCCATGTGGGGAGTGAGTTTCTCAGAGGAAGAGACACTCTGCTTGCACACCATGGAAACAGGAGTGTTCTGCCAGAAGAAGACAAGGAGAGAGGGCATTTCAGGCTGTGAGAGTGGCCCAGCTTACCATCATTATCACTGCTGAGTAGGTTTGTCATTTTTTGGTTGCAAACACAATGTCTAAATCAAGCCAACTTTTAACTGCTAATAAAAAGTAACCAGATCACAGGCAAGGCTAGGGGTCCTCTGCTTCTAGAGCCAAGGCTCTGCCCTCAACCAGTCATAAGGGGGCTGGATGCTGTGCAGGGCCTCTAGAACAAGACACTGGGCTTAGCAAGCACCAGAGTGGCCTGTCTTGTACTTGTTAGGGTACATTTCTGGGATCTAAACTATTTATTGAGGTAAAATTCACATAACATAAAATTAACCATTTCAAATTGAACAATTCAGTGTCGTTTAGTACATTCACAATGCTGTGTGACCAACACCTCTGTCTAGTTCCAAAGCATTTCCATTCCACCAAATAAAATCCCGTCCGCATTAAGCAGTTTCTCCCCTCCCTTTCCTCGCCCCAGCCTCTGGGAATCCCCAATCTACATTCTATCTTCTTGGATTTACCCATTCTAGATGTTTCATATAAATGGAACCATGGAATAAGTGGCCTTTGTGTCTGGATTCTTTCATTTAGGCTAATGCTTTCTAGGTTTACCCTTGTTGGAGCACATGTCAGTTCTTCATTCCTTTTATGGCTGAATAAAATTCTACTTTATGTATTGATAAAAAGAAAGAGATAAGAATGAGGCCAGAGTCACCATGACAGCTACTCAAGGCCACATTATGGGCAGAAATAAAAAATTACATTTTAACCTCGACTGTCACCAGATGGCCTGAGAAAAATGCAATAGTCTTGCCCTGCAATTAGGACATTTAGAAAGCCCCGGACACAAGATACACTGTAGCTGGGAATGGCGATCAATCAGAACTGGACTCATCCTTAGCCTTGCAAACTCTGCACAAAAGCCAGCCACCCAAAGACCGAGAGGAGGCTCACCTATCAACTTGTGGGTTGAGGTGTACTTCCCTTGCTTGAAAACATTTTAATAAAGCCTCTCTTTTCTTTAAAACTTATCTTTGCTTAATAAAGCTGATAATTTCAGTTAACATTTCTGGTGATGAGGATGGAATGTGAAGCAGCTGCCTGATCTCTTCCTGGGGGTCGACTGGACACTGCATGCCAGCACAACCCGGAGCCCCTTGACTGCTCCTCCGCATCACCAATGGCCTCGGGAGGACGATCAAGGTAAGGCCCTTTCACATCCTTGACCTCCCATGCTTTGGTAGAGGGTCTAAAGGCTCTTTAAGGAGGAGAATCCCTTCATTTCTAAGGAGGGGAATCCTTCATAAGGTTCAGCTGCAGCTGGTCTACAGGGAGGTTTCTATGGGGAAGCTTCTCCAATCCAGGGAGGTTTCTCCATTCAGGATGAACACTTATTGTTCTAAAGATTGCTCTAGAGAAACAGCAAATGGCCAGCCACTTGCCACCACTTCTGCAGCTTTTATAGACAAAAATTATGAACCAAATACTTGCAAGTTCCTTATCACCTGTGTCCAAATTACTAGAGATGATCTAAAATTACATTGGCCACAATGGAGCTCCTGTGATATTCCCAAATTGGTTTATTTGCACACTCAATTGGAAAAGAGAGGATATCGCACCTCTCAAAGACAATGGGAAGCCTATTTTCATTTTTTTTGAGGCTTCTAAACAAAATCAGGAATCTCTCATTGCCTCTTTAACATAAAATAATTAGATAAGAAACCTGCCAGATTGGATGGTATCAACTGCACCAGTGACCACGCCTCCGAAACAAAACAAAATCTGCTGCTCCTCTCCTCTCTCACTGAGCTCCCCTACTTCAAGTCCCTCCAAATCTCTGATCTACAATTAAGCGAGTGAAGATGAGTAAACTTTTGAGATAATTTAAAATGCTAATGGCCATTCAAGGAAACCTCTGTTTCAGATAAGTCCACTTAAGGGTCACTCTTAAAAGAGAGGATTCAAAACCTATCACAAACAATGGAATGCATTCTTTGATTAATCTGCAGAAGCTTATAAAAGAGAAAATGACTTCAAAACAGCTCTAAAAAGGATCCTTACAGCACAAATAAAAGACATTTTAGTAGAAGTCTTTGGCTATCTGGCAGGTCCATGTGCCAGGGAACAATTTGGATCCAACTATTCTTTTGAGTTTTGTGCCTGAGACATGGCTAAAATTTTAAAGACCTCTGTATGTGTCTCTCTGTATGTGTATGTTTATGCACGTCTCTCTCCATATATATACCTATATTTCTCTGCCTACGGATGGTAAAATTTCTAAAGGAGCTCTATTCAATCGGCTCGAAGTAAGTGCTCATATAAATTATTTCTAAAAGTAATAGAAACTAGCCGAGATGTCTTTCAAATTCACATGATATAAAAATGATCTTTGGTAAATAAAAGCTTATTTAAGTTTGCTGGTTTAATAGAAACAGGCATGTCTTCAGAGTTATCAATATTGAATATAATGCAACATACAACTTTTTCTCCCTGGGTTTACTGGTCAGATGGGCTCCTGCTGTTTCTATTGTGGAATCTGTCAGCAGGGAAAATGACTTGGGATGATGGGTAACTATTTAACGTCTAATCCAAACATAATTGTTAGAAAACAAATGTTTAAATAAATATAAATAAGATAAAAGCTTATACTAAGTTGAACTGAATAATGGATATTCATTAAATATCTAAATCATTTCTGGATAGGATGGTACACTGAGACATTGATTGCTAAACATAATTTTGCCTAGTTTGGGTTTTCTAATATTTTTTTACAAACAATATTTCAGTCTATCAATAGACATGTTTTGTGCCACATTGAAAAGTTTTCTGTGAAGAGAAATATGCTTCTGGAAATTATGAAATGTGTTTATGGCTTTGCTAATCTACTATAGGATGCTAATATATGACAGACAGTTCACAATTGCCTGCGTCCTAGTTTTCACTGGAAAGCAAAGATTACAAATAATTTTTTTAAAAGTTGGAAAAGGAACTGAAAATACAAAAGGAATCAAAGAGAAAATGTCAGAACACTTAGAGTAATAAATGTAAATTAAATGTATGCAAATTGGATGTATTAATGCTGTGAGAGTGTAGACAAAGCAACATGAGAGCCGTTGAAAGTTAAGAAACAATGGAACCCTCATGGGAGCTTTCTCCTACTATGGAAGGATTTACTGTAACTTCTCCGTTTTTAAATTATGGTCACAGACCATTGATAAAGTATGAGTTACATTTATGTCAATAGAAAATGTACATGGCAGCTTCATTTATCAATATAGATAAATGAATAATATATATCTTCAATTTTATCTATAATACATAGATAAATTTATTATAAAATTTATATATATAAATAGAAGAAAATAATTTCATAAAATGCAAAATAAAACACATGTATGACATTGTCGGGAGAGGGGGAGAATCTCCCTCTGCCCTTTTCCTTAAGGTTCTTGTGGCTGGCCAAATAATTAACAAGACAGGTTAGCAGGAGAAAATAATACCAAGTTTAATAACATGTATACATGGGAGAAAGCAGGGACACTGAGTTTCTCAACACAATAGCAGAAATTCTCGTTTTAAATACCATGTTCAGCCAATGACAAAGGAGGATGTTGGGGGGTGAGGGAGTCAGTTATAGGAGATTACCACTAAAGCACAGTAAACAAGAGTAAGGTTATTATGCAGATTTAAGGCCTCACCTTCCACATTGATAAGTCTCTAGAAATGAGGCCACCCCCCCCTTTTCCCAAAACAGAGAGGGAGATACCTTTACAAATGGAGATTTCCCTTATAAATGTAAATGTCTGTCTGGCAACTCCTTGCAGGACCATCCAGAGAATGTGGCCAGAGAGACATAAGATGGGCTTGTTGATGCCTTTTCTATTGTAACATCTATTTTACACTATATTACAGCCATCAGATAGATGATCTGTTCCAGGAAGGAGTTACTATGTCAAATTCTTTAGGCAGGTAGTGGGGGAGGTCAAATGTCCCTCAGAGAAAACAATCAAGGTAAAGAGATATATTTCAGGGTTGCCAAACCTTGATCTCCCACAACATATACTGAAAATAGGAAATAAATGTCAGTTTATTAAATTTTTATTTCAATGACTTACATGATTTTACATAGATAGGTATATGCTGGACCATAATTTACACTATATTTCTTGCTATGGAGTAGTCCATCATGTTGGAAAGCCACTGCTCTGATACCACAGTAAACTGAACAACAGAAGGGTCTCTGTGGCCAGATGGAGAAACTAACAAAGGACGACCACCATTTCTGTCCTGCACACGCAATGACGGCTCGTCAAGGCCAGGCTGTAATCACTCTCTCACAGGCTCAAACTCTTTCGCCTTGTCTTTTCAGATTTACAGCCAAGAAACAATCTTTGTTTAAGAGAACTTCCCCAATTTCTTATATCTACTTGCAGAGCTAAACTCGCTGGTGGTGGCTTCCCAGATATTTATAGCTCTGCCGTCAGTTTAGAAGTTGTTGTTCCATCTTTCAAATCTTTATTCTGCTTACTCAACCTAGAGCAACCTTCTTCAACAATAATGTGGGGATGTATTTGCCTCTGCATGTTCTAGCATTCCTGGTTTCACAGAGCAATGTTAGGATGAACCTACAGACACAAGTGAATCTCATACTGTAATTTCCAAAAAGCATACAATTTATTTTAACTACGTCAGGTAGAAGGAGTTTATTTTCACTTAATGTAATGCATAGGCACTTATGCTATCCTCTAAGAGTAAAATCTGTAGTTATTCTGTAATAACTTCCTTACATCCTTTCTTTTCTAGACAAACTTTGTAAGTTTTAAAACTGAGAAAATGTCTGTATATGAAAAGTAGACAATAGGATATGTGTTGTCAGTAAGAAGTTATAAAGAATAAAAATATTTTGGGGGCTGGCCTGGTGGTGTAGTGGTTAGGTGCACGTCCTCCAATTTGGCTGCCCAGCATTCTCAGGTTCAGATTCCGGGTGTGCACTGGCACACTGCTTGTCAAGCCATGTTGTGGGGGCATCCCATATAAGGTGGTGGAAGATGGGCAAGGATGTTTGCCCAGACCCAATCTTCCTCAGCAAAAAGAGGAGGATTGGCATCAGACGTTAGCTCAGGGCCCATCTTCCTCACCAAAAAAAAAATGAATATTTTTTCTTTGTTTCATTAAAAAAGATAAATTTGTCATCAAGCAGTAGGAAAAAAAAGAAAAGAAAGCATGGGACAAATTCTGAATGTAAAAAACTAGTGAAAAAATGTTTGTGGAAATAAAACCGAGAGGAAAGAGTTTTGTGCCTGGTCAAGCTGGCTAAGATTAAAATGAATTTATTTAAAAATAAATTTTAATAGAAACAGTACACTGGTACAAAATTAAAATTTGGTTTTTCTCTCTATTACAGGACAAAGTCTTCTCAGATTGTTGGTCTGCTACCAACTTCGCCCAGGGTTCCAATCCTCGGTAAAATCTTTCTTTTGACTTAAAAACAAATGTTGAGAGTTTCTAATGGGCCCTAGGACTTCTCAAAGAATTTTTTCTCTCTATAAAGAGAGAGAGGTTAAACTAATTAGACTTATTTGGTATGTAAATTACATTACATTATGTCTTTATAAGTATATGTTATAAGGGTTCCAGAAATTATGTAAAATTCCTAAAAATCTAATATGTTCTGGTATAAAATGTGTCGGGAGAGAGGGAGAATCTCCCTCTGCCCTTTTCCTTAAGGTTCTTATGGCTGGCCAAATAATTAACAAGACAGGTTAGCAGGAGAAAATAATACCAAGTTTAATAACATGTATACATGGGAGAAAGCAGGGACACTGTGTTTCTCAACACAATAGCAGAAATTCTCATCTTAAATACCATGTTCAGCCAATGACAAAGGAGGATGCTGGGGGTGGGGGGAGTCAGTTACAGGAGATTACCACTAAAGCACAGTAAACAAGAGTAATGTTATTATGCAGATTTAAGGCCTCACCTTCCACATTGATAAGCCTCTAGAAATGAGGCCATCCCCCCTTTTCCCAAAACAGAGAGGGAGATACCTTTACAAATGGAGATTTCCCTTATAAATGTAAATGTCTGTCTGGCAACTCCTTGCAGGACCACCCAGAGAATGTGGCCAGAGAGACATAAGATGGGCTTGTTGATGCCTTTTCTATGGTAACATCTATTTTACACTATATTACAGCCATCAGATAGAAGATCTGTTCCAGGAAGGAGCCACCATGTCAAATTCTTTAGGCAGGTAGTGGGGGAGGTCAAATGTCCCTCAGAGAAAACAACCAAGGTAAAGAGATAGATTTCAGGGTTGCCAAATCTTGATCTCCCACAAATGTTATCTGTCATCAAAATTGAGGCTCACACTAAACATCAGGCAAGTGCCCATAGCTGCTCTCATGCAAAGGCAGCAACAAAAAAATCTATAAATGTTATGACACATGTGGATGAAGTCTATTGTGCTTTCCTTGCAAAAAAACAAAAAATAAATTCACCACTCATTGCCAGATTTTGCCATCCTGACGTCCTTGTAACACAGCAACAGTCTGCTCCTAAATCGGAGAAATTAAGATGGGTGAACAGTGGCTGTAAATTAAACAAACAATTGGGGCTATGGAACTTAATCAAACAGCTGTCTATGGAAAACCCAAGACAGCTGATTGGTTATTCCTGGCTCCCTGGTAAACCCCATTTTTTGTTTTTACATTGTTTCAGCCACCATGGTACTTAAAAAAAAAAAATTTCTGTTCCCAGAGGCCTCAGAACTCCTCCCTCTGGGTCCTTTGAACTCCTGAAGGTGGATGTCATTCAAATGCTACTTAGTATGGGTTGTCATTATGTTCCTGTTACTATCTTTTGTGTTTTCCAGATGGGTTAAAGCCCTCCCTTGTCACAAAGCTGATAATCTCATAATGGCAGAGAAATTATTAAAAAATGTATTTCCCACTTGGGGTATACCTTCCACAGTCTCCAGTGATCGAGGTACCCACATCACTGGGCAAATCATATGAACCTTAATGAACACCTCTTAAACTTCTTAGACTTTTAAACTTCTTGGTTCCTATCATCCACAATCATCAGGCAAAGTTAAGAAAACTAATGGAAAAACTGGATTCAAGCAAAAAAGTATTAAATTATATGGGACTCATGAACTGAGGAAGATGCTCTAATGTTTTGTCTTTCACGATTTAAAGAAATCTTTTCTCTTCAGCCAACTATGACTTATAGCAATTTGTAACCAAACTGGGGCATTTATCTTTTTCTCCCTACCTGATCCCTCCAAAATTTAGAAAGTCTTTATATATGAGTAGTCTAATTTTCATGACCATATAGATGTTTGCATAAGTTCAATAAAAATCTGTTCTCTTTTTAGCAGGACACAGTTGGAAACACTGGTTATGTTACCAAGGCTTTGAATGTCATATGTGAGGAATGTCATGTGTGAGAAAAACATACATACACTCAATATGACCAAACAGCTTTGAGGAACAAGGGTTGATTTTATGAAGCAAATAAAGCCATTTAAAAATATTGGCCTGGTACTTTTCTTACAGGGTTCCCCAGCAACCCTACTAGGTGAGTAAAGAAGATCACTTCCCTGGCAGGTGCAAGAACCTCAGGATAATTTGGGGACCTTGAAAAGAGAGGAATTCACCCAAATCTGTAGGTATTGCAGGCAGAGTCTGATGACAAGTCCTTGGCTTGGCTTTCCTGGCCTCAAGAGGCTTTTATAGTTCAATCTAAGATTCGTTATAAAAAGTTCCAGCAAGCAGATTTAAAATAGCCCATATAATCAATTCCTATTCTTGCTGTACTTATGTAAATAACTGGGCTGAGTTTATTAAAACTAGACATTTTACAAACCAAAGAGTCTTAATTTGGCTATCTTTGGTAAAAATGAGGATGATTTGGATGGTGAACATGAGAACATGATGTAATCCATGCAGAAATAGAAGTATAATGATGTACACTTGAAATTTATACAATGTTGTAAACCAATGTTACTGTAATAAACAAAAAATTTAAAAAAAAATAAAAATAAATAAAAATAAAAAAAAAAGCACGAGCTCAGTTAAATCTTAAAATAACCCTGTACAGTATAACTAAACAGCATAACCGGTTATCATTTCACTATTTTGCAGATGAGGAAACTGAGGCCTAAAAATTTGAGTCACTTGCCCAAGGTCAGAGGTCTAGTAAGAAGCACAACCAGTGTTGGTTCAAGAGAAGAGAATTTCACCCTGCCACGACACTCAGTGGGGATCAGTTTTTACTCTGCTATAATTAAAATCAGTTCAGTGAAGACTTTGTGTTTGATGGATTAATAGTGATAAGTTTTTAGTATCATACTAGCTGCTCAATTCCATAAGCATTAGTTGGTGTATTATCAGGAACTATATACTAACTTTAATCTTAATATGAAATATTCTGAAAATACCTAACAGATGTGTGATGAGACAAAATATTTGGGATTGAACTTGTAACTTCTCTCAGTTACTTAATATTTAAATTTTAAATCAGTTGTAGATAGAGGTGCGTTTTGGACTGAACAGTAAAAAAACTCTTTCTTTCTTAGATTTCATTAATTTGGGTATATTTTCTTCATTATTGAATTTAATACATGTGACCAAAATTGCACAAGTACAGAATAATAAATGGAATACCTGGAGGAATATTTGTTGATAAATAAAGGTTACTAAGTGATCCATTTTACTATAAAAATTACTATATTCCAAGAAGACAACTGAAATAAATGAATTAGATATATCGCTGTCCATCTTGGCAGTCACATACAAAAATTTATCATGGCACTTCCACTTTTCTACCAGTTCTGGTTCTGTGTTGTTTTTGCCTTTAATAACTGACTTCTTGGTAACAAAATGTTATAGATTAAATTTTAAATTAAATGTTAGATTAAATGTTCTCATTAAATTTCTAGACAAACTTTCCAGAAATAAATAAATCTATGCAACTTCACTGAGATCTCAGAAAACAGGTTCCTCCACAGTTCTAGGCTGTTCAACTCTGTACTAAATTTGAGAATTTGGAACAGCTATCAGAACAGATTTTCTGTAGGTACAATGCCTGTGGAGTCTGAGGAGACAGCTGCAGGGTCACCCTGCCTTTTCTCTCAATGGATCAGCGTCTGTCTAGAAAGATGGGACATGATCACAGGTAACGCAGGAGAGTTCCACAAAAGGAGTACTCACGAACTAGGGAGACCCAGAAAACAAGAAGCGGGCATCTGCCACCAGGAAAAGTCCTGACAGTAATGGAGGGAGCCCTCATGTTCCTTGTCATAAGGAAAACACTCATATGAAATGAACTTGTTTATCACTTTGTGATCAGTCCATATAATCTTAATTAGAAGCTCTTTTGAAGGAAAATGAATATAATTGGTATTTTGTAGTACTTTTGATGGAAGCATCATTGTGGAAACTTCTTTCTTCTCCAACCTATGAGGACGGTCACCTATTGAAATTCCGGGACATACATGTCATTTGCCTGGGGATTACACGTGTTAAATATCTTGTTGGTCATTACTCAATCTTAAATTGTGGTTTGATTCTATTAAGTCTTACTATAGTCATGAAGGAGCAACATAGATACCCAATTCTTATTAAGCAGCAGACATATATTAAAATACTAAGTATATCACTGGACCCCTGAAAGAGAGCTGTGGCCAGGGGCCCAGGTGCTTGTCCTCCTGTTCCTGGCATAAAAGAATCCTCTGACCTCACTCTCCTGCTCCCAACTCTACCAACACCTCCCATTGGCCGAGCCCAATCAGAAGCCAGAGGGCAACAGCATCCCTCAATGCAGCCAATGAAGGTTAGACTGTGATGGGACAGTGCAGGGTGGAGAAGGGTGAAGACTGAAAAGATTTAGAAGGGGCAACTGAAAAATATCCAGGATAACCCCCAGCAAGAGCACATGACAGTCAGAGACTTCCCTCAAACAGGTTTGAGGAAAGTGTGAGGAGAAGAACAAAAATACTGCCAAGAATGACAACCACATGAACATAGGAATGAGACCAGCTTACACTTTACCTAACTTTACATTAACATCATGCTTTATGGTCTGCATAGACATTATTATCCCAATTTACAGATGAGAAAACTGAGGTGCAGAAAAGTTAAATGAATTTCCAAAATTCACACAACTGGCAAGTGGCAGAATTGGGACTTGAAATAAGATTTTCTGATGTCAAATCATATGCTTTTCCAGTAGGGAACCCACACCCCAGCAATAGGTATGAAGCTGTTTGATTTCCCACAGGCCTGAAATATCGCCCTGGTAAGGAAGATCGGATTTTAATCAACTGCATTTGCATCTAGATTAGAAACAGCTGAGGGTCTTTAGACTTGGGTATCCAAGAAATCCACTAAATAACATGAAGAACAGGACTATCATTGAGAGTTTGTTTTTCCTTCACCTTTTAATCTGTTGAAGACACACACTGGAAGAAAATGTGCCACCCAAGCAATTTTTTCTCTTTGCCAGAGACATTTATACCACTTGAGCGAAGAGACTGTCATTTATATAATACTGGAATGGTTAATATTTATGCCCAATTGTCTGCCACTATCTGCCCCAGGACAACTTGAGCTAATTTTTAGGATAGCGTATAACTAGCAATATGCTTTGTAAAAATAATATTAAAAATACATGTCACAAAAAAAAAAGGATGATTTTAGACAAAAAAAATTGTTTCAGTAAAAAGGAAAATATACATTTGTTGATATAAAATTTGAGTTCTGTTAATTGTCTTTGAGGTTTTATTTCTCATCTGTAAACTAGACTGGATCCTGAATTCTTCTGGTTTCATCAAATATCTGGTACAGATCTCTAAACTAACGTTTTCAATATTTTCCATCCTTTTCATTTGGAATCATTGAGAACTGAGGCCACCCTTTGTTCCTGAGGCCCTGCAAACTGAAACTGGATAGCTTGGTGTAAACTTAAGAGAGATCACCATGATGGCTCATGTTTAGACACTCTTCATGCCTGTTGCTGTATAAGCCATTTGAAAATTTACCTGAACACCCTACGACATCATCATAAGACATTTTGAACTGCAAAGGATGCTTCAATCCTAACATCTAGAAATCTTCCTGATTGGCCATTACCTGGGCTTAAAAATTATTTTATAATTTGCTCCAACCATTAACCTTGCTCTTCTTTTTGTTTCATCAGATTGCATTGAGTCTCTAGGCCCTAACATTGATTGTTTTACAGGTCTCTTCTGCTGGATTCCCCAAGGATGGAGGTCCATTATGGAGGGGATTCTAAAATTTGGGCTATTTTGCTAATATATGTGGTTGTCTATGTCATTATGAAATAGGGACTTAAGTGTTGTTCCAAAATCATTGATCACAGTACCAAAATATTAGTCATACAAAGCATTCCTCATTCTCCCCACCTGGTACCCAAAATATTTTAAAATAAAGGCAGAACAGTTTCATTCCTCTCACCCTGATCTTTGCCCTTTCACAGCAGGAAGTAGCTCGAACAGTCTTTGTCCCCATTCTCCAAGAACGAGGAATGATCATAACACAATGGGATTTAAACTGATAATGAAGCAATTAAAATTTTCCCTGGATTAGGGTAAAACTGTGCCTCATATTCAGAAGGTTGACATGGGAAACAAAGTAACCAAAGTTTCTGAACTTGTTTTGTAGAGCAACAGGAGGACCCTTGACAAGACAGCAACTTGCTGACAGCACCTGCCACCCTGAATAAACATTGCACAGTGTTGTCTGGACGCCACCCCACCACTGGCAACCCACATGACTCTGGGTCAAGCCTCCACCTATGTTCAGCCCAAGCTGTGCTCTGATGCCTCCTATGTGGGGCTGGACGGAAACCTAACAGCCGGGGAGGCACCTGGGCATTGAGGGACCTAAGTACTCCCCAAATTATCAAAGACGCCAACCTGCTGAACCTATGATCAAGAGGGGGAAACGATTAAAGAAAGAGATAAGAATGAGGCCAGAATTGACGTCATGGTTACTATGAACATCACAAATCGGAACTATGGGCAGAAATAGAAAATTACGTTTTAACCTTGAGTGTCACCCAACGGCCAGAGAGTCTGGCAGTAGTCTTTCCCTAGAGTTAGGACATTTAGAAAGCCCGGAGACAAGATATACCGTAGCCGAGAAGGGGAACCAATCAGAACTGGACTTACTCTTAGCCTTGCAAACCCTCCACTTTTTGCCGTTGAAAACTAGCCACCCAAACACTGAGGGGTGTTCACCTACTTACTTGTGCATTGAGGTGTACTGCCCCTGTTTGCAAACATTTTAATACGCCTCTCCTTTCTTTAAAACTTATCTTTGCCTTGTAAAGCCGCTGCTCTTGGTTAACAGTCCATACCACAATTTCTACAGCCATTCATCCAATGATTTGTGTTGTTTCCGCTTTTTGACTATTGTGATTAGTGTTGTCGTGAACATGAAGATAGATGTATTTTTTTGTGTGTGAAACTGTGTTCACTTCTCTTAGGCATATTCCCAGCAGTGGAACTGCTCAGTCATATGGTAATTCTATGATTAACTTTTTTTTTTTTTTTTTTGTGAGGAGATCAGCCCTGTGCTAACATCCGCCAATCCTCCTCTTTTTTTGCCGAGGAAGACGGCCCTGGGCTAACATCCGTGCCCATCCTCCTCCACTTTATATGGGACGCCGCCACAGCATGGCCTGCCAAAGCAGTGCGTCGGTGCGCGCCCGGGATCCGAACCAGCGAACCCCGGGCCGCCGCAGCGGAGCGCGCGCACCCAACCGCTTGCGCCACCGGGCCGGCCCCATGATTAACTTTTTGAGGAAGTGCCAAACGGTTTTCTACAGTGGGTGCACCATTTTGCATTCCCAGTAGCAATCTCTTGAGTATTCCAATTTCTCCACATTCTCACCAACACTTGCTATTTTCTTCTTCTGCTTCTTTTTAATAGCCATGTTAGTGGTTGCGAATTAGTAAAATGCCTGAGAATTTGACTTTGTGCAACCACAATGAGTAAGAATCTGTAAGAACATGCCAGAGATAGAGAAGGACAAGGAAAAGGTGTGGCTGAGAACCTGGCCCAGGTGTCCCCTGAGCTGTCTATGGACTCCAGGGACATCTGTGCTCTCTGTTGTATAGACAGCAGGCAGGTAGGGATCCACAGAATGTGACTGATATGTAGGCCTTGTGTGAGTTTTATAAACACTCTCAGCCTCAGTTGCCTAATCTATAAACTGAGTGTTACTAATTATGTCTTTCCTTCTCAAAGGAGCCTAGGTCAGACCAGAACCTGGAACATGATCTGCAGGAGCTTGAGGCCTAGATATCCAAGTATGGCACCTGGTGGCTTTGAAGAGAACATGTGATGTTGCTCAGCCAAATAACTGACCCTCAGTAGGCCCTCCAAAAATGTTCACCCAATATGAACTCATGAACTGTTCAACTAGTGGCTGAGAGAGGACAAGAGTCATAGAGTAACCACAAATTGTGTAACGATTTTTTAGCAAGAAGAGGAAATGTGAGTTTAAGTTTTAGTTGAATAACTAACTAAAAGGTTGGGAATTTGCTGTGTGGACCATTTACCTTTTTCTTTCTTACTGATTGTGTTTAAATGGCTCTTTTTACCCCTTGCTGTTTAGGAGCACTGAGGTCACAAATGTCCAGAAACTTAATTTCCTAGATTCTAGTCGGGGCTGGTGGTGCATGTCCAGCTGTGTGAGCACAAGGCTCAGAGTAAGAACACCTTTACTCACCCCTATAGGATCTCAAAGACTCCCTTGATTGAAATCCCTCCCACTCTCCTCCTCGTAGACTGGAGCAGAATCTCTTTCTACACAGTTCCCAAAGTTGAGTGAGTTGCAGGCAGAGAAAAGGCAAATTTCAAAGAAACCATAAAAAGGAATAGGGAGAACTCATTCCCACCTTACAGACACAGTGTGATTATAAAACTCAGTCAGAACCTGCAGACAGGGCCAGGACTAGAGCAAGAACAGTGAGGCATACCACTTGAGGGTGAAATTGACAAAAATCTCAGTAATCAGGATAAATTATACTCTAACCAATAGTTTTAAAAATCAATATTAAGGCAAAACAATGATGAGGAACTAAATATCAATTTTTTTTTTTTTTTTTTTTGGTGAGGAAGATCAGCCCTGAGCTAACATCCATGCTAATCCTTCTCTTTTTGCTGAGGAAGACTGGCTCTGAGCTAACATCTATTGCCAATCTTCCTCCTTTTTTTCCCTAAAGCCCCAGTAGATAGTTGTATGTCATAGTTGCACATCCTTCTAGTTGCTGTATGTGGGACGCGACCTGAATGTAGCCGGAAAAGCGGTGCATCAGTGCACGCCTGACATCAGAACCTGGGACGCCAGTAGCGGATCGTGCACACTTAACCGCTAAGCCACGGGGCGGGCCCTCAAAATTTTAAATAAATATGGGATCAGTAGGTTATTTTCACTTACACACTGGGATTCACTCAGTTAATGACACTCGAGCTGCAATGTTTAGGAGCAAAGTGTTATCATTCTGCAACGTACACCAAAATCAATCAAAAGTAAAATGGGTCAATGGATGGATAGAGGGGTGGATAGATAGGTGATAAAACATAAAGAAAAATAATAATGGTTCAATCTAGGTGGTGGGCACGTGGTTGTAACAAAACAATTATTTGCATCTTTTTGTTCAAATTTTGTGTATTCAAAGAATTGCCATTATAAAAATTTTTGGAAGCGATAACTAGCAGTATCTTTTAAGAGCTTAAACCTCTTTCAAACTTTCCCCTTCTCCTCACTACCCTTCACCCTGCCCTAGTCAGACCCTCATCATCTCTGACCTAGACAATAACCACAGCCTCCTGGCTGATCTCCTTTCCAAGGGCCACCTTTGCACATCTGATCGGGGTGCTCCAGAATTTGAACCCTCCCGCAGCCCCATACTGTCTGTGACTCCTACAGGAGAGAGGCGACCACACCCAGCAGGGTTCCCAGTGCCCCTCTTCAACCTCATACTGCATCAGACTGGAGTCCATGCAGGGCCCTGCACACCCTGTGCTCTGCACTTTTGCTCAGACTGCTCCGCTTGTCTTAATCTCCCCTGAACGCCTACTCAACTTTAAGATTCCTTCAGAAACTTAAACATGGTGGATTCAACACATGCTTTTACCTCTGAAGCGACCAGAAGTCACAGTAAAATGCACTAAAAGACTTTCTTTAAACTCATAAATCAACCGGGACAAAAGCAACCAGAGAGGAGACAAGAGCAACCAAAGGTTTAAACCTAGGAAGTAGATGGAGCCAAGAGTCATCACAAGCTCTTCATGACAGACATCTGTCTAGGCATGTTCCTTAGTCCTCAGAATAACTGTATGCAGTAGGTGCTCTTATTATCACCCCATTTTACAAATGAGCAAAATGAGGAAGAGAGAGGTTAAGTCACTTAGACAAGTCCACATGGTCACAGAGCCAGGATGTCAATGCAGACTTTGGCACAAAGTCTATGCCACCGCTAACTTCATCTCTGCCATGAAAGCTCACTCACTTGGCAGAGCAGAGAGAGCTGAAGCTGAGGCCTGCAGCACTGCAGAGACCAGAAGCAAGCAGAACCAGGTGGCAAAGGCCCAGAAAGACTCAGGAACTTAATCAACCACGTATGTCTGAAATCAGAAGGCGTAAGTGAGGCTGAAAACAGGGGACTCTTCTAAGTCTGTATAAGAAAGAGTTAGACTTCCAGATTCTCTCCTGCACTGCATTGAATAGTGTTCCCTCCAAAATTCAAGTCCACCAGCAATCTCAGAGTGTGGCCCTATTTGGAAATACGGTCTTTGCAGATCTAATTAGTTAAGTTGTCGTCACACTGTAGTAGTCAGCCCTAAATCAATGACTGGTGTCCTTATAAGAAGACACACAGAGACACACAGAAGGAAGGCAGCTGTGTAAAGATAGAGGCAGAGACTGGACTGATGCTGTCATAAGCCAAGGAACACCAACGATTGCTGGTAACCACTAGAAGCTTGGGAGAGGCATGGAACAGATTCTCCCCAGAAACTCCAATAGGAACCAACTCTGCCAATGCCTTCATCTGTCTTCTGTCCTCCAGAACAGCGAGGCAATAAATTTCTGTGGTTTTAAGCCACTCAGTCTGTGGTACACTATTATATTATGGCCACATCATGTACCTGGCAGAAGGCTGGGGGACAATTCTCTGCACTTGTTGAACTGGACAAACTCTGGACTTGGGGACTCCTGGCAGAGAGCAGGACTGGATGTTGGACTGAAAGCAGCAGGAACCATGAGATGTCCATCAACCTCTACCTTCTGGGCAGAAAACCAGAGAATTCCTCCTTGGGAAGCTGAGTAGTCCAAATGATTTGCAGATCATGATATTTAGGGGGACTCCAGCCAGGTGGCTCTACGCTGAAGCCCACCATTGACAAATCCAACACACTCTCAAATATAAGCAGAATGCAAGGACCAGCCTGCATTCAAGGGAAAGATCAAAACAAACAGAGAAAGGAGCTCAAAGGAACAGTAGCAATGTGGGAAAAGTAAGGAAGCTTTGAAAACAGTCACAGCAGCCTGAGAGCTGTACTCACATGAAAACAGAGCAGAGAGCAGAAAGGAACTCTTGGAAATAAAAAAATATATATCACAGAAGACATAACATTATTCTGTAGTAGGAAGGTGAAGTTAAGTAATTCAAGCCAAAAGAAAAATTAAGAAATGTAAAATTGGAAAGAAAAAATAAGAAAATTAGACAATCATCCCAGGAGTTCCATCATCTGACCAATAGGGTTTCAGAACAGAGAACAGAAAAAAATGAAAGATGTAATTCAAGAAAATTTCTGAGAACCAAAGGTCAATACACTGCATCGTCCAATATGGCAGTACCCTAGATACATGTGACTAGTTAAATTTAAATACAAATTAATTAAAATTAGATAAAATCAGAAATGCAGTTCTTCAGTCAAATCAGCCTCGTTTCTGAAAGCTACAAGAAGATGCCCTCTCCCAAAACCAGGAGAAAACCAAAAAGGAAAAACCCACAGGATTCAGAAAATGTAATTCAACAAAGCAGAGAAGCAAGAAGAATGCCAGGGAGGATGGCCCTGGAGATGCCACCAGAGCGAGCAGCCTGGACTGAAGCAAAGAGAGAGCCAGGGAGGGTTTGACCTTGCAGAGAGTAGAGTTACACTTCTGGTGGAAAATGGATGATGGCGAATAGAAAATTCATCAAATTACAAACTGGATTACAGACTCCAAAGGAAATGAGAAGTTGTCAACAACAAAAGCAGAAGCAGACAAGTGTGCCTGGCTCAACTGTAAATAACAAGTACTTCAGTCATATTGCTGTAGACATTGAATAGGAATCTAACTCCTATCCTGGTTTTGTGAAGGTGGGAAGCGGATACACGCAAGGAGGACAATCAGAAACCTAAACTGTCCTTTTCCAGAGCAATCAAGAAACAATAGCATAAGCATGTCATTTAAAGACACATCAATGAACACCAGAAGAAACTGCTAAGCAGGTTGAAAGTGGATTCCGGAGAAAAAAATCAGAGTGGGGATCAGGTCAGGCAAGGCACTCCTAGTTTTGTTATAAACCTTCTAGGACCATTCGATGTTATAAAGCATATCCATCAATAAATTTGATGTTTGTAAATAAGTTTTTAAAAGCCCCAGACAGGTGTCAGCTCCTCCCAATCCACTTTGGGGACAAGTGCTCCTTCTCCATGCTCCCACAGCACTGGGGCTGACCTCCTGCCATATTGAATAGGTCTGTTCATGGGTCTGACTTTTCCCCCAGCAAACTAGGATGTCTCTTTTCTGACCCAGACTGGGGCTCAGGAAATGTCAGTGGATCTAAACAGAAGACCAGACAAGAACCTTCCTGCTGACCTCCCAGGGGTACTTAAGGTTTGGAGGAACCTCGTGACAGCAGGTGCTGGGAAATCCCCACATGACAGGAAGATGAGTGGTGCCAGTGGGATTCCACATGATGTTTTTACTGAAGGCCATGAGATATTTTTACTGAAGGCCTACTGTGTGCTCAGCAGCATGCTCCTTTCAGCATTAACCACCTAGTACTTCCTGCATCTCCCTCAGTGAGCCAAGCACATGCCGGTGGGCACAGAGCATCCCCAGTCCCTGAAGCACAGGAAGCACTCAGCATGGAAACTCTGCAGGCATATGTGAGGGCACCAAAGTATCTACTCCAATACATGCAAAACTGAATGTTAGTTTTCCTTCCCCTCTCTCCTTTTTGCCTGAAGCATATATCCTCAAAGTTTTCAGGAGAATGAAATTCATAGATAACAGGTTGGAAAACTTGATACAAGTAAAGTTGTTTCCATTTCTCCACCAGCACCATGCCTGCCAAGAGAGCTTAGGAAGACTTGCTTGTCCAACTGCATGACAGTGTGGGTCTTCTTATGCTCAGCCTTCCCACTTGGCTTGCCAACTTCTGATGCTGTTCTCACCTCCTGTTCCAGAGCCTTCTACAAGCCACTGCCGAGGGCCTGCAGCTCTCTCCACTAAGCCCAGCACAGTCCTGTAAGGCAAAGTCCATGCAGGGAGACGACACACAGAATTGCTGGGTTGGAACAGAGGACATGTCTAGAGGGATGAAAGATGGAACAAGTAGGAACGGTGCAGCAGCTGGAGTGAGCAGTTCAAGGTCAGCCAGAAGGTCAAGTCAGACCTTCTGGATCAGCTCTTTTCAAGCAGGAACCACCTCTGGAGGTGGAAATAGATGTCAGAAGATGATGCTACCAAGTGGACGAGCCCAGGACTCCCACCAGCTTCACCCAGAACAGCTTTGTAAATTAAGGCTAAGCATTGCTTCTATGAATATGGTCAAGGGGCACAGAGGGTCTCTGAGTCACAGAGTGACCTATGGACGGGGGCATTGGAGAAGGCAGGGAGTGGAAAGCAGGAAACAGCCAGATCAGACCAGACACGCGATTATGGAGGAAACGAAGGGACAACTGGAACAGTCTTGTTGGGAAGAAGCCATCCCGGGAGTTTTGACCCCAGGGTCCCACTACAACGTGTCATTCAGTCACTTGACCATAGGTAAGATCCTTCCACGCTCAGCTCTCCGTCTGTCACATAGGAGGTTGTACTTTATGCTCTCGGTGCCCAGGTACTAGGATTCCATGAGCTAAGTTCAAAACGTCCAAGGTTGCAGAGGCAGACAGAGGAGGAGGCAGGGGTGGTGGCTGAGATCAGCAGCCAGATGGAATAGGTGCACTCAGATCAAGTCACCAGTGATGGCACACATCTCATGTTTTCCTGCAGCGCTGCCTCGCTGGCATAATCCTTGTTGAATACCGAACAATGGCCTCAACATGGCACAGAAACCTTAAGAAGTTCGCCTATAATCAGACTAGTTCAGGCAGGTTGAGAATATGAACTCAGCTCACCCCAGGAACACACTAGTATGGGACAACTCTAGTGCCTGCCACTAAAAGTCAAGATTTCGTTGACAGTTTCAGTTCTCACAGAATGTAGCCATTGATTTAGAACTGAAAAGGCAGTTACTTGCCTGCCCAGACATTATAATCACCAAAGAAAAGTCTGTACAGAAGCTGACTGAAACATAACAGGTTCATACCCATTCAATTATCTGTAGGATTTTCATCCACAAAACGCAAAGCTGGGGAAGTTACTTTAGCAATGACAGGAGCCAAAATATTTCAAATACCTCTCGGAAAGGAGGCAGGGACTGTGTACCATTCCCTTAAGGCTCTGACAGTCTCGTTGAAATGGATTATCCTTTTTTTCTTTTTTTGTTTACGCTACCAAATAACTCAAAACTGTATAAAAATACATAGATCTCCAGTAAAGGTAAATATATAGACAAATATAAAAACTTGTGTTATCTTAATTTTAGTTTGGAACTCCCCTTTTCATTCTGTTATAGGTTTTAAAAGACAAAAGTATTAAAGGTAACTAAATCTCTGTTAATGGGTACACACTATACAAAGATGTAATTTATGACATCAATAACTAAAAGTAGGGGCTTTAGAGCTGTAAAAGAGTAGAGATTTTTTTGCAACTAAAGTTAGCTTAAACTAGATTGTTAAAACTTTAGGATGTTTGATGCAATCCCCATGGTAACCAGAAAGAGAATCTCTATAGAATATGGACAATAGGAAATGAGAAAGGAATCAAAACATGTCACTACAAAATGTCCACTAAATTCTAAAGAATACTGTAAGGGAGGAACTGAGGGGCAAACAGCTGTAAGACACAGAGAAGACATCAAATGGTAACAGCAAGTCCTTCTCTATCTCTAACTACCTTAAATATAAATATAAATGGATTAAATGACCCAATCAAAAGACGTAGATTGTGAGATTGGGGAAAACAAACAGAATGCAACTATGTTGTGTCTACAGGAGATTTGCTTCAGATCTAAGGACATGACTTGGTTGAAAGTGAAAAGATGGAAAAAGTTATCCATGCAAATGAAAACCAACAGGGAGCAGGGGTGGCTACACTCATATAAGACAAAATAGACTTTACTTCACTCCACACTGCCACTTCCTTAGTCACGCACTTATGGTCTTTGACCTAGACAATACCCACAGCCTCCTGGCTGATCTCCTATCAGAGGACCACGTTTGCACATCTAATCAGGAACCTCCCAGGTGAGACCATCCCAAGGTCAGGCACTGCCTGTGCTTTATGCAGAAAGAGATGACCACCCCAGCTGAGTTCCCAGCCCCCATCCTCAACCTCATGCTGCCTCAGACTGGACTCTTTACAGGTTCCTGCACACCCCGTTCTAGCTCACGCCTCCACACCTTTGCCCAAGGTACTCTCCCTGCCTTATTCTATCCTGAATGCCTCCTCAATTTTAATATTCCTTCAGAAACTTAAACAAGGTGGGTTGAACACATGCATTTACTTTGAAATCCTCATGAACTCCCAGTAGAAATACATTAAAGGGCTTTCTTAAAAGGCATCAATCCACAAGGATGAAGACAACCAGAGAGGAGACAAGAGCCACCAAATGTTTGAACCCAGCAAGTAGATACAGCCAAGAGTCATCACACCTCTTCATGCCAGACACCATTCTAAGTATTGTCCTTAGTCCTCAGAAAAACTGTATCCAGGAATTCCTCTTCTCGTCACCCCCTTTCTACAGGTACATGGAGGTTAAGTCACTTGGAGAAGGTCACACAGCCACAGAGCCATGACGTAAACTCAGACTCCGGCCCCACAGTCTATATCTGTGACCACTGTATTTCTGCCATGAATGGGCACTGACTTGGCAGAGCAGAGAAAGATGCAGCTGGAGCCTGCAGCACTGAGGAAACCAGTGACAAGCAGAACAATGCTGTCAGAGCCCAACAAGACTCAGGAGCTGAATTAACCAGGGTAGTCTGAAATCGGAAGTTGTAAATGAGGCTGAAAACAGAATATTATTTAAAGTCTGTATAAGAAAGAGTTAGACTTCCAGATTCCCTCCTGTCCTAGGTTTAATAGTGTTCCTTCCAAAATTTATCTGCACCAGTAACCTCCAAACTCTATTTGGAAATATACTTTTTGAAGATGTAATTAGTGAAGATGAAGTCATGCTGGAGAAGAAGGCCCCTAAATCAGTGGCTGGTGTCCTTATAGGAAGAGACATAGACACACAGAGGGAAGGCAGCTGTGTGAAGATGGAGGCAGAGATTGAAGTGACACTGCCACAAGCCAAGGGACACAAGGATTGCTGGTAACCACCAGAAGCTTGGGAGAGGCATGGAGAACATTCTCCTCAGAAACCCTAGTAGGAACCCACCCTGCTGACAACATTCATCTTCGACTTCTGGCCTCCAGAACAGTGAGAGAATAAATTTCTGTTGTTTTAAACCACCCAGTTTGTGGTCCCGTGTTATAAATACTTCTCCAACCCTGCAGAAGACTGGAGGACTATTTTACACACGTGTTGAACTGGACAGACTTGCGCTTGGGGAGCCCTGGCAGAGAGGAGCCCAAGATGCTGGACTGAAAGAGGAAAGAATGATCAGACTTCCACGATCCTCTGCGACATTGTCAGCAGGCCAGACTTCCACTTCCTGGGCAGAAAACCAGTGAATTCCTCCTTGGGAAGCTGATCAGACCAAAGGATCTACAGATCATGATATTTAGGGGGTCTCTAGCCTAATGGCTCTGCACCGAAGAGACCATTGACAAATCCCCCACACTCTCAAATACAAGCAGACGGACAAGGACCAGCTGGCACTCAGAGGAAAGACCAAACAGACTAAGGAGCTCAGAGAAAGAGAAGGAATGTAGGAGGAGAAAGGGAGCTTTGAAAACATCACAACAGCCTGAGAGCTGCGCTCACATGAATTCAGAGCAGAAAGCAGAAGGAACTCTTGAGACGAAAATAATATAACAGAAGATGTAACATTCTGTAGAAAGGTAGGAAGGTGAAGTTAAGTAATTCACTCCAAAAGAAAAATAAGACATGGAAAATGGGAAAGAAATAATACCAGAATTAGAGAATCATTCCAGGAGTTCCATCATCTGACCAAGAGGGGTTTCAGAACAGAGAACAGAAAAATGACAGAAATAGTTCAGGATAATTTCCCAGAACTGAAGGCCAATACACTGCATTGTCCAGTACAGTAGTCCCTAGACACACGTGGCTAGTTACATTTGAGTACAAAATTTATTAAATCGCATAAAATAAGAACTTCAATGACACGGTCACACCAGCCATGATTCAAGTGCTCAACAGCCTCATGTGGTGGTGGCCACTATACTGGACAACGCAGACACAGAGTATCTGCATCCTTGAAGAAAGCTTGATTGGACAACTCTGACCTAGAATAATGGATGAATGCATATCCACCAAGACATATGGTCATGAAATTTCAGAACACAAGGGACAAACGAAGATTCCAAAAGCTTCCAGGAAGGTTGGGGGGAGCAAGAAACAGGTCTCATATAAAGGATCAGAAATCAGAAGGGCATTAAACTTCTGAAAAATACTAAAATCAAGAGTAGATGTCTTCAAATTCAGAGAAAAAATTCTATCCTACCTAAAATTCTATGCCCAAACTATCAATCAAGTCAAGGGTTGAACAGAGTATTATTCAGACATTTAATTTCTTTAAAAAAAAAAAAAAAAAAAATTTACTCCTGCACATGATTCCTCAGAAAGGTACAAGAAGATCTCCTCTACCAAAACGAGAGAGAAAACCAAGAAAGAGACAGCTACAGGATTGGGGAACAGGCAATTCAGTGCAGCAGAGAGGTGAAGGGAATGCCCAAATCTATGGCTCTGCAGAAGCCACAGGAGCAAGCAGCCTGGACTGAAGCAAGGAGAGAGCCTCACGAGGGCTTCAACTTGGAGAGTGGAGTTACCTTTCTTCCAGAAAATGGATGCTAGGAACAGAGAAAACTCATCAAATCATAAAAAGGAACTATCTATTCCAAGAAAGATGAAAGTTGTCAAGAAAAGAAATGAAAACATAAAAGTGGGTGTGGCTCACCTGTGAATAATAGGTACTTAAGTCATATTGATGCAGACACCCAATAGGAATCCAAATCCTATCCCTGTTTTGGGAAGGCAGGAAGTGGGTGTGAGCCAAGGGGGATATCAGAAACCTAAACTCTCAACTTCCAGAGCAATGAAGAAACAGTAGTATAAGCATGTCATTTACTGACAAAGTTGTAAACACCAGAAGATATTGCTAAATAGGTTGAAAGTAGATTCTGGAGGGAAAAATCAGAGGGGAGACCAGGTAGAGAAGGTGCCCCTAGTTTTCTTATAAACCTCATAGGACTCTTTGGCTTTTCCAATCATGTACATCTATAAATTTGATTTTTTTAAATAAATTTTTAAAGCCCCAGATCAGGTGTCACCTCCTCCCACCCCTTCTGGGGACAAGTACTTCTTCTCTGTGTCCCAAAGCACCAGGGCTGACCTCTGGCCATATCAAATCCATCTGTTCACAGGTCTGATGATTTCCCACCAAACTGTGTGCATCTCGTACCTGACCCAGAGTGGTGCTCAGGAAATGTCTGTGGGTATAAACAGAAGACTGGACAAGGATTCTCTGCTGACATCCCAGGGTGTTTGAGGTTCAGATCAACCTCCTGATAGCAGGTGTTGGGAAATCCCCAAGAGCCAGAGGACGAGTGGTGCCAGTGGGAATCCACAGGTGTTTCCAATACATGGTTCACAAACAGCCACGGGATAATTTACTGAAGGCCTATTACGTGATTGGCAGCATTCTAGGCCTTGAGAGGACACCAGTGGGGCCAACATTAGCCTCAAGGCCACCCCTGTCCTTTGTAGTCCTCCTGGGCTCCATCCCAGCAATGGCACTAATGAGGTTGTTTGGAAACAGCACAGCATAATGGTTAAGGCCACAGGTCTGGAGGGCTCCAGCTTATCCAGTTCCCTCACCTTAGGCAAGTCATTAACTTCTCTCTGCCTCAGTTCCCTCAGAGGGCTGTTAGGAGGATTAAATGAGAAATCTGTAAAATTAAAGCCTTGTGCTCAAACACTGAGACTCCTTCCAACTCTCTGCTTCTTTCATTTCATCTTTGTTCATCAGTCAACTCTGTTATGATACCAACTGCAGAAATGAGAGGTATAGTGCTTTTGAAACTGCACACATAAGCTCAAAGGAAATGTAGCTTTTTACCTTTTCATAATTGAGATCATCATCCCCATGAGCCCAGGGGTGGGACTGGGGAGGGAGAATTTCTTGTTACCAGAAAACAACTTCTTGGACTCACTTAGGTAACGAGATTTCTGAGTTTAGTCTCTCTGATCCACTTCCTTCTTCTTCTGCTCCTCTTAGGATGAGATCAACATGCTCCGGGGTATAACTTATGGGAATGGGAAAGCGGGCTCAGATCCTCCCCCTTGGCCTTGAAGGTCACACATGCTCCCTGTACTTGTTCTGCAGAGTGAATATTCTCCTCTAGTATTCACTGCTGCATTCCTGATTCTATCAGGCCTGAGAGTCACTCTTGCTGACCTGGGTCCTTCTCACTGACATCCAGGTCCCAGCCCCACTCTCCACCAGCCTTGATGAGAGTGCACATTCATGCTGTGGGTCCCCTGACCCTTCCTGTGACAGCCACCTGCAGGCCCACAGACTCTCCTCAGTTCCTACTATAGACTGAATTGTGTCCCCGTCACACTTATACATTGAAGTCCTAACCTCCAGCACCTCAGAATGTGACTGTAGTTGGAAATAGGATCTCTAAAGAGGTATAAAAGATTAAATGAGGTCATATGGGTGGGTCCTAATCCTATTTCACTGGATTCTTACAAGTAGAGAAGATTAGGACACAGACATGCACAGAGGGAAGACAATGTGAAGACCAGGGAGAAGATGGCCATGTGCAAGCCAATCAGAGAGGCCTCAGAAGGAATCAATCCTGCTGACACGTATATCTTGGAATAACAGCCTCTAGAATAAATTTATGTTCTTTAAGCCACCCAGTATGTCATACTTAGCTATGGCAGCCCTAGCAAATTAATACAGATCCCTTCTCCTTCCCTCATGGGCCAGAGAACAGGGTGTCTGGGGGCACACTGACTGTTCAATAATTATGTGTTTGTCTCTCTAATTAAATTGTGTGATCCTCCTGTGTACAAACTTCAATTTATTCATTTCTTTATTCCTGGGGCCTAAGAGTGCAATAGTTGGATGGCGATTTTGAATGAATACATGAATGAAGGAATCATCACCACTTTACACAAATACTTTAAATTTTAGTGACATGAGGAGTACAGAGGTCACATCCCTCTGTAAATAGACCAATTAATTAATCATTGGTACCAGTTCTCATGGCATAACACAAGAGTCATGGGTGCAATGATGCAAGCCACTTGTAAGTCACTGGGATAGGGAGGGTCAAGATTTGGGCAAATGTGGTCAGGACCATGGGACCAATGACACTTGCAGTAGCTGGTTGTAAGCCCAGTGCCTGCTTCTGACAGTTCACCTGAAGTCAATTCAAGATAAGTCAATTCACCTAAACCATAAGACACTAAGACCTAGATATTCTGTCACTGCCATATCTCTGTCAGAGACAGAGACGTAAGCCCACAAAAATAGAGAATACAGTAAAGTGGTTTTGACGGAAAGCCCACCAATGCACCAAGATGCCCATAGAATGGAGGTAGCAGGCTGGGCCCAAGAAAGGGACAATGCAGGAGGTGGGGCACATGTCAAGGCAGGACACAAGTCCAGAATAAAAATAGCAAAATGTGTTTACAGGAAAAACCGCTTCTTCACCTCACAGTGCAGTGTCACAGGTCGGGGGTGGGGGAAGAACTGAAACCTCACTCAGTATCCTCAGGAATCCAGTGACTGAGTCATTCAGCCAAATGACTCTCCAGCAAACTGATGTGTGACAAATAGAGCTGCTTCCATCACTTCTGCAGCTCAGGGTATGAATCTTAATAACAATGGCCAGCACTCTTTCTGGTTCACCACATGCCTGGAATCATTCTCAGAGTCTCAAATGTATTAACTTTCTTAACCCTCCCAATCACCCCAGGAACTAGGTGCTATCATCACTGCTCAAAGAAGAGGAAACTGAGGCTCACCAAGGTTAAATAACCAGGTCCCCCAGCTTATAAGTGGCAACGCTAGTTAATGAATCCAGGGAAAGCCTGCCTTCTCAACCACTACACTCTATTGGCAGCAGTAATCTTTATTCCTCCCTTCAGGACAACTGCTGGCACCCTACCCCATCACGTGTGTGTACATACCCCTGTAAACACATACACACGCACACACACACACACACCATCACTAACACTAACTCCCTCCCTGGCCCAGCAAGTTCAGCTGACAGTCACGTCCCTGGACAGTCTTCAGAGTTCTCTGCTGCAGCCACCCAAGATGATGTCTCAGCTCCTCTGTCTCTGTATTAGTTACTGTTTGTTCTGTAAGAAATTACCCTAAAACTTAGTGACTTAAAACAACAATTTTATTATCTCATATTCTGTGGGTAAGGAATTCAGAAGTGACTTTGCTGAGTGGTTCCAACTGTGGGAGATCAAGATTTGGCCATCCTAAAATATATCTCTTTACCTTGATTGTTTTCTCTGAGGGACATTTGACCTCCCCTACTAACTGCCTAAAGAATTTGACATGGTGGCTCCTTCCTGGAACAGATCTATCATGATGGCTGTAAAGATAATGTAGGATAGAGGTTACAATAGAAAAGGCACCAACAAGCCCATCTTATCGGAAGTTCTGTCTCTGTGGCCACATTCTTTGGATGGCCTGCGAGGAGTTGCCAGACAATCATTTACATTTATAAGGGAAGTCTCCAATTGTAAAGGTATCTCCCTCTCTGTTTTGGGAAGAGGGAGGATGGCCTCATTTCTAGAGACTTATCAGTGTGGAAGGTGAGGCCTTAAATCTGCATAATAACCTTACTCTTGTTTACTGTGCTTTAGTGGTAATCTCCTGTAACTGACTCCCCCCACCCCCAAAATCCTCCTTTGTCATTGGCTGAACATGGTATTTAAGATGAGAATTTCTGCTATTGTGTTGAGAAACGCAGTGTCCCTGCTTTCTCCCATGTATACATGTTATTAAACTTGGTATTATTTTCTCCTGCTAGCCTGTCTTGTTAATTATTTGGCCAGCCATAAGAACCTTAAGGAAAAGGGCAGAGGGAGATTCTCCCTCTTCCCCTGACAGTTTTGGTGTAGTCGCCGGGAGCCACACTGGCTGGCAAGTTGCCTTCTCAGGATTTGGCCAGCCATAAGAACCTTAAGGGAAAGGGCAGAAGGAGATTCTCTCTCTTCCCCCGACACAACTCAGAGTCTCTCACGAGATTGCAGCCACGCTGTTAGCAGGGACTCCCATCATTTGAAAGTTGGACTGGGCTAAGTAATCTATTTCAAATGTAGCTCAGTGATGGGCCTAGAACACCAGGACAAATTATGGTAGGAGGTCTCAGTTCTTTGCCATGTGGCTACTGTAGTGCCCTCATAACATGGCAGCTAGCTTCCCCCAGAGTGAGTGATCCAAGAGGAAACAGTGTGAAAGCATCTATGTCTCTTATGACTCAGCCCCAGAAGTCACACACCATCAAATCCACAATATCCTAGTGGCTTCACAGGTCAGCCCAATTCATGTGGGAGGAGAGCACACAAGTGTGTGAATGCCAGGAGGAGAGAATCATTGGGGGTGCTTTTGACAGCCTACAGCCACAACATTGCCTTACTGAAAGGTATTGTGGGAACACAAAGGCTTGGTTTCAAGGACACCCAGCACATGATAAGTACCCCATAAAGTCAGTACTCTCCCTTCAGTTTTGTTCATGTGACTCCTAGTGTCACCTGATTAGACCTTGGCATTCCTTCCTCTGAGCTGACACTCTACCCCACTGCTGCTTCTAGTGATTCACAGTAACTTAAAGGTTCATTTCTTCCTCCCATTTCCCTCAGTTCTCATCTCTCCTCTGGGTCCTATACACCTTACTCTACCTGAAGTGAAGGAAGGATGGTCAAATTACCTATTGTGGCCTAAGAGACCACCCAAAAAGAGGGGACAGTAATGATCCTTTATTTTGCACATGAATCTGGGTTGACTGGACTCAGTTGGGCAACTCTTGCTTGGGGTCTCTCAAGTGGTTGCAGACAGTCTGGATCTGGGTCATCACAAAGGTTATCCCCACATGTCTGGGTTGGAGGGACTCAGACAGCTGGGGGCTGGAAGGGCTGAGTCTCCTCAGTCATTTCTGTCCTTCTAGATAGATACAAAGATGATGATAGATAGATAGATAGATAGATAGATAGATAGATAGATAGATAGATAGATGATAGATGGATGGATGGATGGATGGATGGGTGGAATGATGGATGGATAGATAGATGGATAGATGAATAGATAGACAGAAGATAGATTGAACGATCAATATTGATAAATGATAGGTATATAGGAAAATATAGATACATGATTGAGAGTTATAGACCGATACATAGATACATCAACAATAGATACAAGGATATATACAGACTTACACTAGGACACTTATAAGGACGTTTGGCATCTTCAAGCCATATTCCATGAAGAGGACAATTCTTGGCCTAAAGAAGTGAAGATGGAAGAACAGACATCCAAATAAGGACCCATCAGTTCCACAGATCATCCCTCACTCTGCAGAAGTTCTCAGCCAGTCTGTCCGAGGAGAGGAAGTGAATCCCTGAATAAACCAACACTGACTCAATGATTCCCTGGTCATGCCTGTCTTTGAGCCAAGAAGGGATCAACCTGTGTCATCCTATCTTTACATGTATCCTGGACTCTGCACAGCCTGGACATGACCAGAGAGACTTGTCAGAACTCTGGGACCAGAAAAGCAATTTTAAGGGAGGGCAGGTGAGGGCCCACATGAAAGCAGTGGGAGTATTTCCCTTGAGTCACTTCAACGCATCCCCCCAAAGTTGCCTACACTTAGTTGTTATGGCAAAGGCAGTCCTAAAATGGGGATGTTTTTCTTGTTCTTAGGGAAGTTATTGAATATCATCAGCTGTGATGTCAATTATTTCACACTTAAACCTCCAAGAAAGATGGGTGTAATTATTTTCTAAAATAGTAGATGAAGCTGGAGGTGATGATGCTAGAGCCCAAACTTCAAAATCAATATTGGCTCCCTGAGAATTGAAGATAATGTATCCATGCAAATAATAGCTGACATTTATTAAGTGCTTACTGTGTGTTCAGTGGCCTATGTCGTAAATACTTCACACTCCTCATCTGATTCCATGGACACTTGAGTTAGGTGTTGTGTTCTTCCCCTATTTTGCAGATGGGGACACTGAGGCTCTAAGTACTAAGGTATAAAGGTATTAAGTAATTTGTTCAAGGTTGTGCTTGTAAGTGTCTGTAGTGTGTGAGGGTACCAGATCCCTTTCACTGGGCTGCACACCCATCCCCAGTTGCTGGGAGTATTGGCTGTTATTAACTGACAGCTGCCCCGATCTCTGGCCAAACTAAAGCCACTTCACCTGGGAGTTTAAGCATTTGCCCAAAGCCACTGACCGGTCCAGACTCAGCCCTGGACTGAGTTGGGATTCAAAACTCGGGAGCTCCAGATTCAGAGACCCCCATTTCTCAATCACTGTGTGGTGCTGCCTCCTGATATTAAAATAATACAGTAAGACTAAGTTGAGAGAGTGGGAGAGCTGGATAAGCCAAAAGGTGCCATTGTGGCTCGTCCCCCGCAAAAATCACAAACTTACAGAAGAGTCTGTTCAAACAACTGTTTTCCTGAACCACCTCAGAGTAAATTGTAGACCAGATACTTCATAACCCCTGTATTCCCTATGAAAAAGATGTTCTCCTACGTTACCTCAATACGACCATTAAAATTGGGAAGTTAACACTGCTATATTACTGCCATCTAACCCTCACACCCCACTGAATCCCCCGAGTTGTCCCAAAAATGTCCTTTATAGCAGAAGAACACAGCCCACGTGTTAACGTTTACTTTTTTTGTGTGTGTGTGAGGAAGATCAGCCCTATGCTAACATCTGCCAATCCTCCTCTTTTTTTGCCGAGGAAGACTGGCCCTGGGCTAACATCCGTGCCCATCGTCCTCCACTTTATATGGGATGCCGCCACAGCATGGCCACCAAGCGGTGCGTCGGTGCACACCCGGGATCCAAACCAGCAAACCCGGGCCCACCGCAGCGGAGCACACTCTCCTAACCGCTTGCGCCACCAGGCCGGCCCCCCACGTGTTATGTTTAGATGTCAAATCTCTTTAGTCTCCTAGTGTTCCAGACGGAACACTTCCACAATCTTTGACTTTCATAGCCTTAACTCTTTTGAAGACAAGAAACCAGTCACGGATGGAGAGGAGTAGACTATTCCTCAGTCTGGATTTGTCTGACTATTGCAGGATTTTTTTCAGGTTTCCCTCCTTGGCAGGACTATCTCAGAGGTCACACTGAGTTCTCACTGCCTTGCATCAGGTGACACTCAATCAATTCACCCTGTTGCTGGTGATGCTCTCACTCATCATTTGATTAAGGGGGTATCTGCCAGGTTTCTTCACTGTGAAGCTACCCTTTGCCATTAAAATTAAAGGGTATTTTGAGCAGTAGCACTTTGAAACTGTGCAAATATCTTCATCAAATTGCAATTTATCCATTTATTTATATATATATATACTTGTATGTGCTCATGTTTTCCCTTTATACAGTGGGTCATAATCTCTTACTATCCTTTATTATGTTGCTCAAATTGTCTCTGATTTTGTCAGTGGAAGCCACCCAGGCTGGCTTCGGATCCTGTTGACATGTCACCATCACTTTTTAGCATTCTCTTACATTCCAGCACAACAAGATGTTTCAGGCTCATCTTGTAGTTTCCATGTCCCAGCCTTGAAATCAGTGATTTCTCTAAGGATCCTTGGTTTCTTTTAGCAAAACATAGTATCTATAAGCCAAGATGTGGGCACGAGGTGTGTCATTGCTATTAGGGTGTCACTTTTTCTAGGCATTATCAGTGAAGAGAAGTAGGGGCATATGTTTTTATATCTACACAATCACACACACACACACATACACACACACACACACACACATCTATTGATCTATAAATCATCAACTACATAGACAGCATGAATTTACATTGATACATTAAGATTCAATCTCTGACTCACAGTGTTCATTCCATTCTCCTCTCTTTGTGGATCAGTGACTGCCTTCTCCAAAACTGGGAAATATGGCTTCCATAATCCTTAATATATGAACTTATTTGATCTCTCCCCCTTCACGTGGCCAACCCCAACTCCATCCCTTTGCATTCACAAATGCCCTCTTCACCCTACTTGGGTTCTCCACACACTATTTAGGCTCTGGCTGCTCTCCTCAGGCCGCCCATCTGCATGAACTCCTTCTCTCTCTGCTTGTCTCCCACACCCATTCCAGGCTGTGCCTCCCTATACATACCTTCCCCATAATACTCTGCTCTGACTTGGAGCCACTGTGACCCCCGTCTCTGCCCCTGATCCCCAATATGTGGCTGCCCACCTTGCTGTGCCCTATCTACTGGCTTTAGGACTAAATTATCCAGGAAGGGAAAAGGAGGGAAAGGGAGAAGAAGGGCAGAAAATGAAAAGGAAGAACCTGTGCAGCTTCTGATACCAGCTGACACTGATGAAACCTAGTAGCCCTTCTGCCCAATCAATAGACAAACCAATCATTTTTTATTTGATCTTCATTGTGTTAAGACAGTTGGGAGTTGAGGATGAGTACAAAGATGTGTAGGAAAACATGTTTCCTGCCTTTCAGAAATGTCAGGGGAGATGAGATGAAAAGATTAAATCAAAACTAATAATGTAATAATAAGTGCCTCAGTTGACTGTTACAAAAAATATGTGCTCCAAAACAGGGATAATTAAGCTATGAATATACTTTCTAAGCAACAGGCAAAGTCACAGTGGCTTGACTCTTATCTATCTTAAAGTATCAAATGAGAGTTCTTAAAATGACCACCCAACCAGAGATTGTGATGGTCAAAAATAGTTACCCACTGGCTCTCACTGATTCAGGTCTCTAGTTTCCCCCTAACGTGTGCAAAGGCAATAGATAATACTTTTGTAAAGAGATGTTTATTGACTTGCTCAGCATAATATTTCATAGAAGATTCAAAATGAACATGTGATTATAAATGTCACTACTACAATCAGCACAATAATTCTTGGTTTCATTAAAGTTTGTTGATACAGTTGCTAAGAAACTTTTATTCTTGATCAGTGTTTAGGAAGAGTAGATGGTACTCTCTGGAGGTGGATGGAGTTTGTCCTGTGAGACCCAGATAAGCTGAGTCCACATATCTGGCACTTCCTGGGCCCCTCCTTTATATTGAACAACATATAATACTCTACACAGACACTGAGAACATGCAATGAATGTAAGAATCTCTGGGCATCCATCCAGTGCAGCAGGTTAAGTCCATCTTCATTATGGGTTTTATTCACAAAGTAAATTGAGGTCTCTTGTGTTCTGGGATACCGCTTCCTTCAACAACAAAATGGAAGTTCTTAGGGAAAGTCAGGCTCCACTCACTGTCCCATTTCTGGACTCAACCTTCAGAACAATGGGTTTTTGTGGTTGAAGAATTTCTCGCCTGCCTAGTTTCAGGGGGATCTGCAACAGGTAAACATGCATATGAGAACTGACTGATAAGCTCCCCAATAACAGAAGCAAAGTAGACGTGACGTGTCAGGGCAATAATACTTTAAAAACATATCAACTACTTTTAACATCATATATCTTTGATTCTGTATACTTAATCTATAAGCTGTGTCATACTGGACAATAAAGCTTTCATCCATCCATTCATTCAACAAAATATCTATGCAGCACCATTTTGTACCAGGCCAGAGACAAAATCATGTTGGCTTGTGTTCCTTTTTGACTTCATTTTAAGTAAAAAGAATGAACTATTAAAATTTAAGCCAGATTCATAGGGATTATAGCAAACTATTTTTAAAATCCACATAGAATTAATTTCGCATATGTTGGAACTTGCAAGGTAATCCTGAGTGGGTATTACACATTTTAATTGTATAGACCATCCTCGACTTCTAAAGAGTCCAGTCACTTCTCCCAGTGGAACCCATCCAATTCAAGATGGGAAAAGGTCTTTGGGAAGCATTATGCCTGTTTTCTACTATCTCTTTGATCCCATGTGTACTGCAAATGGTGAACTTCTGACCTACAGTCTTTTGACTGATAATTTTAGCTTCATTCTCACCCAGTCACTCCTTTAGTGTAGGGAGACTAGCAGCAGATTCATCTTTGGGACTCAGTTGACTGAAAGGCAAGCAAATTGTCATGGAGGGTAAGAAGCGCCAGCCTATGGATGACTGGGAGCTAGAGGACGTGTCTGTCCACCCCAGGAGTGTGAGAGACATGCTTTCTCTCAGGACTGAGTCCCCTGTTTGTACACACTTACAGGACTGCCACACAATTGCCCCAAAGTGAAAAGTAAGACAGAAATGATCTCTATCCTCCTCTCCCGTGAAGAGAGCCTATTTAAGTGTAGGAGCTGCATATTAAATGTAATAGTCCTAGAAATAATCCTTATTATATAAGACCTTGCTTGATATGAATCAATGGCAACCGTTCTTTATGTTCATCAGAGGAGAGATTCTAGATTTTTCTATAAATATAAAACCTTGTTATTTTATAATTTAAAATAGTATACATATATTTTCACTACAGACAGACACACACATGTACAACATGCACATACACAAATGTCATTTAAGTTTTTATAGTTAAAATTGTTCAAAATTTGTATCCAAGAGCTCTAAATAAACTCAAGTCACTCCTTAAGAATTTACTGGATGACTGTAAGGCACCAGCTAGAGTTAAAGACATTCTTAGGCACCAAGAAAACACAGAGCATGAAACTGGATGGTTTAACGACAAACTATTAATTTAGGTGGTCCGACTGATGATACCAGCATGCAGAAACCAATAACTGAGCAGAGGAGAGCATGGGCTCTGGACTAGATGGGGAAGGTTCCATGGAAGTGCTTGGGGACTGAACTTAGACTTAAAGGATGAGAATAGGATATGGAGGAGAGCAGGAAGAACATTCATAAAGTTAATTCTAGGATGTAAAAAGAGCACACTTGACTGTAGGAGCACTCTTGGATTGTGAGGTCAAATAGCCAGGATGGCCCAAGTCTGCAAGAGCCCTGCACATCTGTCAGAAACCTTTTAAATCAGTGATTCTCAACTTTGGCTACACATGAGATACAATAGGTGTGCCTTTAAGCCCCACTCTTGTGAATTATTTTAGAATTTCTAGGATGACCTAGTCATCAGGATTTTTTAAACCTCTGCATTGCTTTCATTATATAGACAGTAGTTGAAAATTGCTCTCAGAAAACTTCTGTAAGTTCTGGTGGAGAAGAGGATCCTTCGCAAGTCATGACATGGTAATCGCTGCATTTCAAGTTTGTGAATAACATTTCCCATCCTTCCTGTGAAGTCGAATTTACAACTTTGCTCAAGTTCAAAGGACTGCTCATATTCATGCCATGCTCATTGAATTGATTCTAGATGACCTTCATAGTTGTGTCTTTACAACACCACAGACTTAGCAGTCCAGAGCTGAAGGGTCTAAGGTCACAGATGGTTCCAAATAGGTTCTCTGACCAATAGTAAATTATTCTTTCAATAGAATACATTCTTTCATTTATGTAGCGAGAGACTCCCCCCCCAGTTAAAAAAGCTCATAATAACACATTATTAATGCAGAGAGTTAACTGTCTGACCTGTGTTTCTTTACAAGGTTTAAAGGAGAAGTTCTGCAGCATTCTGACGACAGCAAGTTTCACATTCACAACAGCGAACCTCATGCCAATGCAGTTGCGAGGTCCAGTTCCAAAGGGCAGGTATAAGTAAGGATTTATGCTATCCTTGTTCTTCTTACTGAACCTGGATCCACATTAGTAGATGAAAACAAGTTAATGAAACATAAAGAACACAAGTGCTAGTAGAGTGTCATCAGCATCGCAGTGGAGTGAGTTGTTCCCTTTGTCTCTCCCCACAAAGTTACAACCAATCAGACATCCATTGAGCAACAGAGTATTCCCCCCACAGCACAACAGGGTGCATAAGAGATCCATACATTTGTACATCTGAAGGTGGGTGGACTGGAACCACTGGAGGCAGTGGAACTAGGGGAGAAGCCACCTGGCCCTTGCTGGCAGCAGCAATCCAGGGTGTGTATCCACATGCCGGTGCACACAGCTTCGAACAAGGACAGTGAGTGGAGAAGAAATAGCAGGTGCCACGGCTTGTGCAACTATGAGCAGAGCAGAAACAGCAGGCACAGGGGAGCAGAAGAAGTACACACTACACATCACACACCTGCAAGCAGATGTGTGGGAGCAAAACCAATGAGCAAAACCTTCCTGTCTCCCAGGGCGTCCGGGATGCATGCCCCTCCCATCTCCTGGTCATAGGCTGGTCTTTCCAACATTAGGGATAGTAACACAACTCGGATTTTCCTGTCTGGAGTGGGGTACGTTAATCTCAGTTTTAAAACACACCAGCTAGTGGGCGAGAACAGAGGCTGCATGAACGAGCATCAAAAACATCCTATCCTGGCTGAGCCCCTACACCTCACATATAGTGGCAGAGTGAATCTGTCACCAGAAGTATCAGGAACCACAGGCGAACCGGTGAAACAGCCCCCACTGGTGGCACCCCAAACAACAGCTCCACCAGTGGCAGGAGCTGCACACAAGTTCACTGGACCCCAGAACCCCAGCAGCAAAAGTAACACCTGTGAACATGATACTCTTGGCACCGATACAACCAGCACCAGCAGACAACCCAGGAGCAGCAGTGCAAGTGGTGCAAAGGGCAGCAGCCTCCGAGCCTGTGGATAACCCATGGAGATCCAGTGAAGGAATACAAGACCCAGGTGACCTTGGAAACAACACAAGTGCTAGCAGCCTGGTTACCTTGGTGGTGACATCTGAGATGGCAGTGACATTATAAGCAGCAAGGCACCAGCAACTTCAGAGGCAGAAGTGGCACAAGGAGGGCACTGACAATGCCTCTAGCAGAGGCAGTGGACGGAGGAAATTGCAGGCTCTCAAATACAACCACAAGAAGCTCAGAACCAAAGTAACCAAAGCATTACCCAAATAAGAAATGATGTTATTACCACAAATGCATTGACAGATGATCAATTCATCAAACACCATGAAGAACTACAGTAACATGGCACAACAGAAAGAGAATGACAACTCTCCAGAAACCAATTTTGAAGTCACAGAAGATTACCATCTAACTGACAGAGAATTCAAAAGAGCTGTCATAACGAAACTAAGAGACTTACAAGAAAATTCAGACAGACGGTTCAATAAGCTCAAGAATAAAATTAATGAACAGAAGGAGTACTTCACCAAAGAGATAGAAACTAAAAAAACAAACAGAACTTCTGGAGATTAAAAAACACAATTAATGGAGTGAAAAATAAGGTAGAAAACATTAAAAATAGAGCAGAGCACATGGAACAGTGAATTAGTGAGCTCGAAGACAGTAATTGAGAAATTATTTGGGTGGAGAAGGAGAGAGAACAAATATTTTTTTAAAAAATGAAGAAATTCTTCAAGAAATATCTGACTCATTTAGGAACAATAACATAAGGATAATCGGTATCCCAGAAGAGAAGGTGGAAAGGAGCAAAGAGCTTACTCAAAGAAATAATAGCTGAGAACTTCCCAAACCTGGGAAAGGAACTGGACATGCAAGTACATGAAGCTGATAGAACTCTTAATCACATCAATCCAAAAAGACCTTCTCCAAGGCGTATAATACTAAAACTGTGAAAATTCAATGACAAAGAAAAAATATTAAGGGCAGAAAGAGAGAAGAAAATAACTAACAAGGGAACTCCCATTAGATTTTCAATGCATTCCTCAGCAGAAAACCTACAGGCTAGGAGAGAGTGGAATTATAAATTCAACAAAATGAAAGACAAAAACTATCAGCCAAGGATACTATATCCAGTGAAATTATCCTTCAGATATGATGCAGAAATAAAAGTTTTCCCAGATAAAAGAAAAAAAAAAGCTGAGGGAGTACATTGCCACTAGACCTGCTGTACAAGAAATGTTGAAAGGAGCCCTCCTACCTGAAACAAAACAGTAGAGGTTTACAAAGCTTTGAGCAAGGAGATAAATAGACAGAATCATAAAATTGAATTCTATATCAGAATGGGTTAGTAAACACTTAATTATAACATAAGGCTAAAGGGAAAGAAAACATCAAAAGTAATTATAACAACTTCAATTTGGTCACAAACTCACAACACAAAAAAAAATAATTTGTGACAACACTAACCTAGTCAGGAAAAAGGAAAAGGACAGAGTTTCTGTAGGGAACCTGCATAGGCTAATGGAGATAACAGGCTATCAGAAAAAGGACAACCTAATCTATGGGATCTTTTATACAAATCTCATGATAACCACAAAACAAAAAATTAGAACAGAGTCACAAATCATAAACAAAGAGAAAACTGAGAAAAACATCACAGAAAACCACCAAACTGAAATGTAAGACAGAAATATAAGTTGAAAGAAACAATGGAAATGTAGAACAAGCAGAAAACAAAAGATAAAATGGCAGTATGAAGCCCTCATATATCAATAATCACTCTAAATGTAAATGGATTGAATTCACCAATTAAAAGTTGCAGAGTGGCTGGCTGGGTTAAAAACCAAGACCCAACAATATGCTTCCTCCAGGAAACACATCTCAGCTCTAAAGACAAACATAGGCTCAGAGTGAAGGGATGGAAGATGATAGTCCCAGCAAATGATAACGAGAAAACGTAGGTGTAGCCATACTAATATCAAACAAAATAGACTTCAAACCAAAAAGATAACAAGAGACAAGGATGGGCATTATATAATGATAAATGGAACAAACCACCAAAAAGAGCTAATATTTATTAGTATATATACACCTAATATAGGAACACCAAAGTACATAAAGTAATTTTTAAAGACCTAAAGTGAGAAATTGACAGCAACACAATATCAGTATGGGATTTTAATACCCCACTTACATCAATGGATAGATCATCCAAAGTCAAGAAGGAAACGGTGGCCTTAAATGAAACACTAGACAAGATGAACTTGATACATATATAAAGAACATTCCACCCAAAAACAGTGGAAGACATATTCTCAATTGCATGTGGAATAGTCGCAAAGATAGACCATATGTTGGGAAACAAAGCAAGACTCCATAAATTTGAGAAGATTGAAATCATATCAAGCATCTTTACCAACCACAATGCTATGAAACTGGAAATCAACTATAAGAAAAAAGCTGGGAAAGCCACAAACATATAGAGACTAAATAACATGCTGCTGAACAATTATTGGATCTATGAAGAAATCAAAGGAGAAATCAAGAAACCCATGGAGACAAATGAAAATGAAAATTCAACATACCAATTATTATAGGATGCAGTAAGAGAGGTACAAAGAGTGAAGTTTATAGCAATACAGGCCTACCTGAAGAAACGAGAAAAATCTCCAATAAATAAGCTTACACTATACCTAAAAGAAGTAGAAAAAGAAGAAACAAAGCCCCAAGTCAGTAGAATGAAGGAAATAATAAAAATCAGAGCAGAAGTAAATTAAATAAAGATTAAAAATAATAGAAAGGTGCAATGAACATAAGAGCTGGTTCATTGAAAAGATAAATAAAATTGACAAACCCTTACTCAGACTCATTAAGAAAAAAGAAAGAGGATGAAAATAAGTAAAATCAGAAATGAAAGAGGAGAAATTACAACAGACTTCACATAAATACAAAGGATTATAGGAGGACACTATGAAAAGTCATACACCTATAAATCAGATAAACAAGAAGAAATGGATGAATTCTGAGCATCATACAACCCTCCAAAATTGAAACAAGAATAAATAGAGAATCTGAATAGACCAATCACAAGTAAAGAGATTGAAACAGTAATGAAAGACCTCCCAAAAAACAAACCTCCAGGAGGAGATGGAGTCTCTAGTGAATTCTACCAACATTCCAAGAACATTTAATACCTATCCTCTCAAAAGCCCCAAAAAATGGAAGAGGTCAGGATGCTTCCCAACTCATTTTACAAGGCCAACATTACCCTGATACCAAAACCAGACAAAGACAACACAAAAAACAAAAATTACAGACCAATATCATTGATGAACATATATGCAAAAGTCCTCAACAAAATATTAGGAAATTGAATAGAACACTACATTAAAAGGATCATACACCATGATCAACTGGGATTTATTCCAGAGATGCAGAGATGGTTCAACATCCAAAATCAGTCGATGTGATACACCACATTAACAAAATGAAGAATAAGAGTCACATGATCATCTCAATAGATGCAGAAAAATCATTTCGCAAGGTCCAACATCCATTTACGATTAAAAATAATAATAATAAAATGGGTACAGAAGGAAATTATCTCAACATAATAAAAGTCATACATGACAAACCCACAGCCAACATCACACTCAATGGTGAAAACTCGAAATATATTTCTCAGAGAACAGGAAAAACACAAGGATACCCGCTCTTACCATACTCATTCAACATAGTACTGGAAGTTTAGCCAGAACAATTAGGCAAGAAAAAGAAATAACGGGGATCCAAATTGGAAAGGAAGAAGTAAAACTCTCACTATTTGCAGATCATGTGATTCTATATATAGAAAACCCTAAAGAATCCACCCGAAAACTATTAGGAATAATCAATGAATACAGCAAAGTTGCAGAGTACAAAATCAGCATACAAAAATCAGTTGTGTTTCTATACACTAATAACGAACTAGCAGAGAGAGAAATCAAGAATACAATCCCATTTATAATTGCAAGAAAAATAATAAAATACATAGGAATAAATTTAACCAAGGAGGTGAAACATCTATACATTGAAAACTATAAGCCATTATTGAAAAAATAAAAACACCTCCCATTATTTAAATTATGTTCCCTTCTCTTCCCTTCCTCTCCCTTCTTTCTCTCTGGTGTCTCTATCTCTCCCTCCCAAACCCAAAGAATAGCTTACATCAGATGATTTACATAAGCATATGATACTACTCTACTATAGTATAATCACTGATTTCCTTCTCTATCAGCTCCACCAGCTATAAATCCTGGAAGGTTAGACCTATGCTTTATTCAATTTGATTCTTCAATATGTGATTACATGAAGAAAAATTGTGGATTTAGGGAAAATGACAATGGCATTGTGGCTATGTACTTTTTAAAGCGTCCTTATATTTTGGAGAACATTCTGGAATAGTTATACATGATATGCCTTAAAATTATATGGGAATCAGGAAAAGGGTAGCAGTGTGTGAGGATGATGCAACTGACATGGGCTAATGGTTGTTGGGCAGCTGGTGGACGCATATAGATACATTAAAACTATTCCATAGACTTGTGTCTATAGGACATGCTTGTGTATACGTAAAACACATATACTTGTGTATATATCAAAACTCTTTTTTTTATGTAAACTTTACCTTTATTTTTTATTTTATTTTTTTATTTTTTACTTATTGCAGTAACATTGGTTTATAACATTGTATAAGTTTCAGGTGTACATCATTACACTTCTATTTCTGCACAGATTACATCATGTTCACCACCCAAATACTAATTACAACCCATCACCACACACATGTGCCGAATTATCCCTTTTGCCCTTCCCCCTCCCACCTTCCCCTCTGGTAACCACCAATCCAATCTCTGTCCCTATGTGTTTGTTTATTGTTGTTATTATCTACTACTTAATGAAGGAAATCATATGGTATTTGACCTTCTCCCTCTGACTTATTTCGCTTTGCATAATACCCTCAATGTCCATCCATGTTGTCACAAATGGCTGGATTTCATCGTTTCTTATGGCTGAGTAGTATTCCATTGTGTATATATACCACATCTTTTTTATCCATTCGTCCCTTGAGGGGCATTTAGGTTGCTTCCTTCATAATAGGCATTTTTTTAACATTTGGATTTCTCACTGCCTGTCCCAGTCCCTGACACACAGTAAGCACTTACTCTCTGTTTGATGACTGAATGAATAAAAGCGAAATACAGTGAGTGTTCTCTGGTTTTATGCTTGCGAAACTACAGGAGGGGAATTGCAGAGCTTGGAAGAACAACAGAGGTCCTCTGGTCCAGAAAACAGAGCACTTGGTCAACTGTAACTTATTCTTTCAACAAATACTATGTGTAGATGTTATGCCAGCATTAACAACACCAGCAAGACAAGGTCCCTGCCATCAGGGAGTTTATATTCAGGAGTTAATAAAAGTCTAGATCCCAGCTAGTGTCCTAAAAACTTCATTCCAAATTGTGCTCACCAATACAATAAATGCGAAAGTGTCAGCTCTTTCCAGAGTTCAAGCTGTGCCCAAAATCAGGCCTTGGCTCTGAGTTCCCAGAAAAGCATGCTCAAGATCCATCCCAGGAGGATGTCTCAGAGTCTAGACAGCAGAGGAATCCCATTGGAAGGGTCACCAAATACTGAGAGTGGAAGGTACCTGGCACAGGACTGCAGCCACAGACAGCACGGGGGACCTGTGCTCACGTTCGTCCTCAATGAGGTTGCTTAAACCATCAGGATGAGGACCTCTCAGGTCATTACCTCACCCTCACAGTAATGCTAGAGGAAACAGCAGCAATGTTGGAAAAAACAGAATGTGGGAATGTGGGTGGTAAATTAGGAGAGCTGAAGGGAACAGCATAGAAAAATGTAAAGGAAAAATGAGCCTATATTCCCAAAATCAGAGAGTGCTTCAGTAAATGATGACAAATGCATGCAATCACACACAAATATATATACTTTGTATATTTATACAGTAATATAAGATGTTTTCTATAGTTTATTGGTAAGTAAAGTAAGGAGTTCAAAGGCAAAAAAAATATATCAATGCAATTTTTTTTTTCTGAGGAAGATTAGCCCTGAGCTATCATTGGGGCAATCTTCCTCCACTTTATATGTGGGTCGCCACACAACATGGCTGGTGAGTGGTGTAGGTTCACGCCCAGGATGAGAACCTACGAACCCAGGCGGCCAAATCAGAGCATGCTGAACTTAACCACTACACTACGGGGCTGGTCTCCCATTTTAATTTCTTAACTTCCAATTATGAATAGAAAAAAGTGCATAAGGATATATCACATTGTTAATGAGACCTATCCTAATCTATTGACAAGGTGGATAGCTATAATTTTATATTTTCTAGTCTACAGTATGTAAAATTTTGACCACAATGACCACTCTTCTACTAAAAAAAAAAAATGCCAGAAATAAAAAGATGTACAAATAAATGATTGTATAATCACGCATTTGTCATCTATACTAAGAAATGTCAAAAGATGCTCTACCTTGCCCTTATCAGGGTGGGTTCTCTTTCCCAGGGGCCCTGTACCTTTCAGGACGGAACTCCTCAGGCTCTGGCCAGAACTCCGAGGCTCGGTGAAGAGCAAATGTGGGCACCATCGCCAGTGTCCCTTTGGGAATGAACACCCCATTGATTTCCACATCTTTCTTACAGACCCTCTGTAGTCTACCAACAATTGGGAATAATCTGAGAGATTCATTCAACACCATGTCAAGATACTCCATCTGTACCAGAGCATCGTATGTGGGAGGTGCCTGGGAAGAAAGAAACAGGTTTTGATAAATTGAGATTTGGGATCAACTTTTCCCTCAGTCTCTGCAGTACTATTGAAATGTTAGGAGTACAAAAGAATAAATCATATTAATAAAGGACCTTAGCATTTATAGACATTTTAATATCTATCATGTCCTATGACCTGCTCAATGGCCCATTGAGATACATGGAGTAGCATGGACTCCCAGGAATATAGGAGACCATTGGGACAATCCCCTAAACAGGGTCTGAAATCCCTCACATTACATGTAGTGGCTTCTCTTTCTCATGTGAACAAATGTGACTAATAGACTATGACTCTTAGTCTTAAGTTAAATATGCCAAAGTCACTTTTTTCTTTCAAAACAGAGGCCACACATCAGTAACAAGGAAAGAGAATGTACAGAAGAGCAAATCCCCTATTCAACAAAAAGTTTTTTAGTTGAAAAATCCTACTTGCTAACTCTTTACTTTGTATATATGTAATTTGGAGAGAAACACTGTATTATAAAAAAAAAAAAAGAACTCTGAATAACTTGGGGAGAAACTAGTTCCTTTCTAAACAAAATATGAAAAAAGAAAGGTAAGACTGGATGCTACCTCAGCACTTTCAATATAATTTCTAGGGAAAGTTATAAAGAGGATCAGAACCCCACTCTCAGCCCTACCCTCTGATGCTGGAAGTCTCCTAGTTGCTGCTTCAGGATCGGACTGTAAGCTCTGAGGATCGAAACAAGCCACTCCAGCCACAGAGCCCATGTCTCTTCACATTACAAAGAAATCCAGTTTGGGAAGAGATCTGAAAACTGTGTAGACAATATGTGGCTATCACCTGGTATTATATTAAAGAGGCAATATTGTAGAGGTTAAGAGTTTCACACTGGAGCCAGACACCCTGGATCATATCTTGGCTTCTTCACCACTAGTTATATGACTAGTGTGTGGATGTTATTTCGTCTCACTGTAGCTCAGTTTTCTGATATGTTCCACGGAGATAATTAGAGTAGACACTTCATAGGGCTGTTTGACAGAGACATTCACTGATTACCTAACATCCATGTCCTCTCACACATTTCCCAGCCCAATGAACCTAGGGGAAATCAGCTTTGGGAACGAGCTGTGAGCCGAGGTGATGTATGTCACCTCGGGGACCGAACTTTAAAAAGCCATGTACAACACTCTAGTACTTTATTCCCCAGCCAACAGGAAGTCCTCATGTTCCAGATAATCAGGTACAAGGAGGTGGAGCCTCATAGCCTGTATCCTTAGTAACTCTGTGGAGCAAAGAGTCCCACTCCCACCCTCCACTACATCCACTTGCACATGTAAATGTCAGTTAGAAGTAAAACTTCGCTATGCAAAGCTACTGAGATTTTAGGGATAATCTGTTACTGAGGCTAAACCTACCCTATCCTGACTAACATAGAATTTTATGAAGATTAATTCCTTTATAAATAGAAAGCATTTAGAAGAGACACATTTAGTAATAACCAAATGTTAGCTACTCATGTTGTTATTGTCCTTGTAATTCTTATTATTATTAAAAAGGGAGAACACAATGTTTAGCTAGTCTCTGTCTCTAAGTGACCTTTTCATCATATTGCAAACAAAAGAATCCCAATAGGGGCTTTACCAGAGAAAAAAGATAATATATAATTTGGGTAGGCCCTAAAATGTTTTCTTGCCTTACATCTGAAGGACCTAAGACTCAGAAGGGTCCTCAGACTTGTCGAAAACCACAGTCAAGACTCAGAGTCATGTCTTCCATTTCCTACCCCATGCACTTCCCTGTACACCAGTCTCTCCTAGTCTGCAAAGTTTTCCATGGGTAGCAGACTTCACTAATGGTCCAATTCTTCACCCTTTCCTGTGTCCATGCCCTTTGCCATCTAACTTTGTAGTGTCCTTCCATTCTGACTCTGGACTTGGCCAGGTGGCTTGCCTTGGACCAATGGAATGTTGGGTAAGTGTGATGCAAGCACAGTTTTGAAAGACACCCATATGACTGGGTTTCTTGCTCTTGCCCTCTGCTGTTGACCTGAGAAGGGCACACCCAGGCTGGTTTTCTGGAACATGAGAGACATGTGGATCTGAGTAAACCCAGCCAGCTTAGCCAAGGCCAGCCTGGACCAGACAATAGCCAGACCAAAGCAAGTCCAGCCAATATCAACAGAGATAACTACCTGGACACTTGAGCAATAAATGCTGATTGGTAGATGTCACTGAGATTTTGTGATTTTTACGTGGCAATGTCATGGTAAAAGATAACAGATATGTCAGGACCTGCAATATTTTCAAAGATCTCATTTATGTGAGTATCATGCATTGCCTAGGTTTCTCCCTTTGTTTTTGTCTCTTTACGTCCATGTTAAATAGAGTGGGCGAAAGAATTGATGTTTATGTTTTTTGAAAAATTCTCATAGGTAGTATTAAGGAGACATTCTTGCTAATAATTCACCTTCTCTTTCTCACTCCAGGTATCATCCACTCACCTTATTGGGAAAAGTCTCATCAATCTCCTCCTGCAGCTTCTGCTGGACATCAGGGTGAGTGGCCAAAAGATACATAAGGAAGGAAAGAGAACTGCTAGTGGTCTCATAGCCAGCAATAATAAAGATAATAGATTGGGCCACAAGCTCCAGATCAGACAGAGCTAAAAGGAGAGGAAAGACATTTTAGGTAAAGCAGGTCAATGTAAAACATCACAGTTTAGATGAAGATAAATCCAAATAAAACTCCCAAAACCCGAGGGAAAAAAATATAGAATAGCAGTTCAGAGTCAAACTGAGAGTGGTTTGCACTCTGATGTTTATCTGAGAGAACAGAAGAAGGCAAAAATTGTCTTAATTCCATTTTTCCCAAGGTTTGTACTATTCTTGGACATCTCCTCCTGGTTATGCCACCATCTCCATGAACACAGCTGTGTAATGTAAGAGACAGAATTTCTGTCTAACATATACAGTGTTCAGCATGTCCCATGGAGAATCCTAAAAGTACTTTAGCTACAAGTACTGTGGAATAACATTACCCCCAGGAACAACTTCAATTACTCTAGCTAAAATGTAGCTTGAAATATTTTAAGAGAGTGTGCAATACTAAGGCTTAATTGTAGAGAAAATTAAAGGAACTTTCCCTTAACATCTTTAAGGGAATTTAAGAGAATAATATTGGCCTATAGATAAACTTTTGCTACTCAAAGTGTGGTCCATGGACCAGCAGCATCAGCAGCATCTGGGAGCTCATTTGAAATGCAAATCTCAATGCCCACTCTAGAACTATCCAATCAAAATCTGTACTTTCACAAGATGTGGTGGTTGGTGTGCACAACGTATCTTGAGCAGCTTGGATTGTACCATGAGAGTCATCAGGTAATGGAGGACCTGAGGCACAAGTCTTCAAATGGAAGATCCCAGATATTTACAGAGACAGACAAATGCTAGAAGAGTGGTGATTGACCCTAGTCTGATCAGTAGCATTAAATAGCAGAATAAAGAATGGCATTGACCTGCATGAAATGTAAAAAATAGGGTCCAGTGAGAGCAACACCAATGCTTATTCCATCATGGCCTGAATCTTCCTCAACATATGCATCCTGACCTTGCCCAGCTTTATGGTCAGCAAATACCCTTGTGTTTATAAGTTGGCCTCCATTTTTAATTTCTCCTGGAAGAAACTAAGCATAGTCACACTCTAAACTATTTGCTTGGGACTAGATTAGGACCTTTAGATACTTAGAGCACTGAAATAAACATGGTTGGTACCTGCTCCAGCCACATAATTCACAACTAAAACACTAAAAAATGAGTGTAAGAAAGGTCTACAGAGTACTGATATCCCAATGATGACTTCTGTGATGCTACTGTGTGTAAATTCAAGTATCAAATGGTCCCCCCCAGTTAGCATGAGTCTCATGATACTCAACATTTTGAGTTGTGATGGTGTACAGAATGGTAGCCACATGTGTCTATTTACGTTTAAATTTTAATTACTTAAGTTTAAATATGATATAAGATTCAGGATTTTAGTGGCACTGTCCACATGTCAAGTGTTCAATAGCCACATGTGTCTAGTGCTTACTGTATTGAACAGGGCAGATACTTAACAGGGCAGAATATTAACTTCAACACAGAAAGTTGTATTGGACCATATAGTAAGATGGATAGATAGATAGATAGATAGATAGATAGATAGATAGATAGATAGACAGATAGATAGATAATTGATAGATAGATAATAGATAGATAGATAGATAGATAGATAGATAGATAGATAGATAGACAGATAGATAGTAGACATAGATATAGATATATTTATATCAGTGTGTTAGACTCAGATCATCCCTGCTTTCTAGGATGACTTGTTAAATATTCTGGAATTCGGTGAGATGGTTGTCAAACTCTTGATAGCTTTAAATTAACCATATGGAAGTATTCATCTCATGGAAATAAACTATAAATCAGAGCCTTTTTTACAGAGAGAGATACAGATCATGTTTACATCACTTGTTGTGGGTAGATATAGAATTATTTATGTTTATCACTTCTGTGTAAATATATTTGATGGTTTTAACTTTGTCCTCTGAGAGGATCTAGAAGCAAAGAAACCCTACTAGCAATGAGCACTCCTACATTCCAGAGTTGGGTTTCTGAATACCATTTCTCACTAAAAGCAACCAGAGCTCCTTGGAGAAATGGTGGATTCCAGGGCTCATCAAGAGAAATAGAAGAGAAACCAGGAATGTCTTCAATCAGAAAGCAAGCTAGTGGTCAGGAAAAATATGTGAAAAGATGCAGGATAATCTGCATACTGTAATGATGAATATATATCTTTATACATTTGTCACAACCCATAGAAAGTACAATACCAGGATTTTTTTTTTTTTTTTTTCATGATTGATTATAATACGTTTTATTGCAGTAACATTGGTTTATAACATTGCAAAAATTTCAGGTGTACATCATTGTACTTCTATTTCTGCATAGATTACATCATGTTCACCACCAAAATACTAATTATAACCCATCACCACACACATGTACCGAATTATCCCTTTCACCCTCCTCCCTCCCCCCTTCCCATCTGGTAACCACCAATCCAATCTCTGTCCCTATGTGTTTGTTTATTGTTGTTATTATCTACTACTTAATGAAGGAAATCATACGGTATTTGGCCTTCTCCCTCTGACTTATTTCACTTTGCATTATACCCTCAATGTCCATCCATGTTGTCACAAATGGCTGGATTTCGTCGTTTCTTATGGCTGAGTAGTATTCCATTGTGTATATATACCACAGCTTCTTTATCCATTCGTCCCTTGATGGGCACTTAGGTTGCTTCCAAGTCTTGGCTATTGTGAATAAGGCTGCAATGAACACAGGGGTGCATGTACCTTTGCAAATTGGTGTTTTCAAGTTCTTTGGATAAATACCCAACAGTGGAATAGCTGGATCATATGGTAGTTCTATCCTTGATTTTTTGAGGAATCTCCATACTGTTTTCCATAGTGGCTGCACCAGTTTGCACTCCCACCAGCAGTGTATGAGAGTTCCCTTCTCTCCACATCCTCTCCAACACATGTTGTTTCCTGTCTTGTTAATTATAGCCATTCTGACGGGCGTGAGGTGATATCTCATTGTAGTTTTGATTTGCATTTCCCTGATAGTTAGTGATTTTGAACATCTTTTCATGTGTCTGTTGGCCATCTGTATATCTTCTTTGGAGAAATGTCTGTTCAGCTCTTTTGCCCATTTTTTAATTGGGTTGGTAGTTTTTTTGTTGTTGAGATGCATGAGTTCTTTATATCTTTATATATATACAATACCAGGATTGAACCCTAAAGTAAACTATGGACTTTGGGTGATAATGTGTCAAGGTAGGTTCATTGATTGTGACAAATGTACCACTCTGGTAGGGATTTCTATAGTGGGGGAAACAGTGTATAATTGGGGGAAAGGAGTATAGGGTAAATATCTGTACCTTGCACTCAATATTGCTGTGAATCTAAAACTGTTCTAAATAAGTCTATTGAAAAACTAAAATTAAAAAAGGAAGAAGAAAAATAATAGGACACAGGAGCCCATTTGAAAGGGCTGCCAATGGACAAATCTGAGAGAATTTGAGCATCAAAATAAAGAATGATATAAAAGAGTAAATTAGAAATGTGTGAGATCATATTGATATAAATATGTAAACAAATAAATAAATGAGAGAGAATGGAAAGCTCTCCATACAATGGAACATCAACTCATAAATGTAGAAGAAATGATGAAATTGGAAAGTCATCATTTTGCAACCATCATAGGAATAATAGCTTCAATCTAAAACCATCAATGGATGACAAAACTAGTAGGTGAAATTTGAAGAGGTACAGAATATTTACACAGTCTCAAAGGCTTCCCTCAGAGATTACATATTAATAGAAAGGGAAAAATAAAACTTGACACTAGATTAAGCTAGTGAACACAACTTTAAACAATTCTCCAAGTTAAGGTCACCAACACTGGGGCAATGTGTCTTCTGTGACGATGCCTTGATGCAAATGTCCAGGTGGCGGTTCTAATCACCGGGTCTGGATGAGGCCTGCGAATTGACATGGAAACAAACTCCCCAGAGGTTCTGATGTAGGTGATCCACAGACCACTGACTGACTTTGGGGCATGAAATACCTGTTTATGGTTGCTCTTCAAGATTTGAAAAAAATTTTGCCTGTACCTTTCTAGAAAGTGTCTCTGGTTACCATTTATATAGGAACATGTGTCTTTCTTCAATTTGGCTTAAACTCTCATCCGTCTGAAAAAACTTTCTGCAAGTTTTCAGAAGCATCCTCTCCCTCTGAGCTTTCCCACAGTGGCCCTCTGACACACTGCTAGGTTACCTTTATGGGTGTCCAGTTCTTTGGAATTCTGGGAGTTAATCATCAGCTGAAGAAAATCCACTCGCTGTTGGAAGGAGACAGACACATTTCAATGATAGACACTTACTAGTGAAGTGATACATAAATCAGGAATGCAGTACTTAACCTCTTTCCTGAGAATATGGCCCATTTAAGTCCAGAAGTTTGACTATTGTTGCCTGAGTCATCAATGAACAGAAACCCCCAGCTATAAATCTTGAAGAGCAAGATGTTTCCCTAAGAAAAATCCAGCCACAAATTCCAACTGATTTTTGGTTCTCACTCTCTCTGACTTTCAGTTTCTCTGGATTTTGAACACAGCTTCTTGGCCAAAGAGTTGCCTGCCCACTCTCCTGTCATACCTTCTTGCTCAGAAAGAAGTCCCTAACTTCAATTCCTTTTTTTCTTCAGCATTAATTTTTAATTAATGGCCCCATATCAAATCCCTGACATTTGTAGAGTTCAGCAGCAGTATTTCTCCAAACGTCTTCAAATGCTCCACCTTCCCAGAACACTACACAGTCTTCACTCACATTCTGGGAGTACTCAGCCCTGTCCCCTTGATTGCAGACATTCTTGTGCTGGTCGCCAGACCTCATGAAGGCAAAGCTGGGTTAGCCAGCTTGCAGCCTCAATGCCAGATAAGACTCCTGCCCACTCCAGACTATGAGAGGTCACCAATTTAACACAGACTACACTCTACAGGTAGCCTAATGGGAGTTTCCACTGAGGAACATGTAAAATAAGAGGCTTGGAATTGAAATGATTCCTTCCACTCTAAGATCTGGGCAAATTATAATACCAGTAAAATAATTTTTAAATAGAAATGTTTATCCTTTGACAATTGATTGAAGGGAAGTAGTAAAGATTTTCCTCAACAATATTTATGCAGTGACATAGTAATTGTCATGCCTATTATTAAATTTTAAACATTGTCCTCTGACTCATTTTCTTATCTCCCTCCAAAACCTCCACCTTCTTCATTTCCCCATGATGTCAGAAGTCTCCTGCTCTAAATCCTAGAGATCTCTTCCACCTGAAAAAAATTAAAGTGAAGTGCACAAATCATATGTATACAGCTCAATAAATATGAAAGCTGAACACCCACGTGTAACAATCACCAGATTTTACCTTTTCCTTATCTTTGAGGCGACTTTCTTTCATCCTTTTTACAGATTTTATGAAAAAATCCATAACACTTCTTGGAAACATAGAGATATTTAATACTTCAAGAACTGGTGTAAGAAATGGAAAAAATACTGTAGGGAAAAAGACAAAAAGAAAGCACAATTAAAATGTAAATTTTACCTGGAGAAATTATAATTTCCTCTACCAATCAGAAGAGTAAAAGACAACAGGCTTCTCAACCAGGAGCCATTCGCTCTATCACCTTTGCTCTGAATTCCAAGCCAATGGTTGAGCAAGGGTAAGTCCACACTTAAAGGCCATCACTACAGCAGTGAGGTTGGTGGCCTTCAGCATCTTTGGGGTGACCAAAGGAACAGATTGCATTTCTTGACCTCTTAGACGTTTATACACTGGACTAGAGTTTCTTTGGATAAACCAGACCCTCGTCTGCTACTTTAATTAATTGTGCAGTTCAAGAAATACAACACCAGATAGAAATAATACATGATGTCTTTTAACTGCAATGAAATAAAATCAGAAATCAATAACAGAAAGAAAATTGGGAAACTCACAAATATGTGACAATGAAACAATATACTCCTAAATAACCAATGAATCAAAGAAGAAATTAAAACAGTAGTAGAAATTACTTGGAGATATATAAAAATGAAGACACGATATAGCAAAACTTACGGGATGTAGCAAAAGCAGTTCTCAGAGAGAAATTTATGGCTATAAATTTCCATATTTAAAAAGAACAAAGATCTCACACCAATAACCTAACTTTCCACGTTAACATAATGAAAAAGGAAGAGCAAATGAAAGTTAAAGCAGGCAGAAGTAAATAATAAAAACAAGAGCAGAAACTAATGAAACAGAAAATAAAAAACAATAGAGAAAGTCGTTGAAACTGAAAGCTGATTCTTTGAAAAGACCTTTAGCTAGACTGACAAAGAAAAAAGGAGAGATTCAACTTATAAGCATCAGAAATGAAAGAGGGGACATTAGTATTGACATTAAAAAACCAGAAAGAGGGGGGCCGGCCCCATGGTATGGTGGTTAATTTCAGCAACTCCGCTTCAGCAGCCCAGGTTCATGGGTTCGGATCCCATGCGTGGACCTGCACCACTCATCACCCACACTGTGGCAGTGAACCACATATAAAGTGGAGCAAGATTAGCACAGATGTTAGCTCAGGGCCAATCTTCCTCAAAAATGTAAAATAAAATAAAAGGAACAATAAAGGAATACTATAAACAATTGTACACCAAAAAATGCAATAATTTAGATGAAATAGACAGTTTCCATGAGAGACACAAACTACAGTAACTGACTCAAAAAGAAATACAATCTGTGATGGTCACCCGAGGGGAATGGGGCGGGGGGAAGGCAAAAGGTGTAAGGGGGCACATGTGTATGCTGACAGATGGCAACTAGACTTTTGGTGATGAGAGTGATGCAGTCTATACAGAAGTCAAAATATAAGGACGTACACCTGAAATTTATATAATGTTATAAAGCAATGTGACCTCACTTTAAAGAAGACAATCTAAATAAACCTATGGCAAGTAAAAAGGTTGAGTTAGTAATCAAGAACCTACCCACAAAGAAAAGCTCATATCCAAATGGTTTAATGGGGAATTCTACCAATTATTTAAAAAAGAATTAACACCAATTTTTCACAAACTCTTCCATAAAATAGGAGAGGAGAGAACATTTCCAAACTCATTCTACAGGGACAGTATCACCCTGATACTAAAATCAGAAACAGACATCACAGGAAAAAAAAAAAACTACAGACCAACATATTTTATGAACATGATTCCACAAATCCTCAACAAAATACTAGCAAACTGAATCCAGCAACAAATACAAAGAAGTATACACCTTAACCAATGGGGTTTATTTCAGGAATGCAAGGTTGTGTAATACACCATATAGATAGAATAAAAAACAACAACCACATGATCATCTCAATAGATGCAGAAAAAGCATTTCATAAAATGCTTTGGTGTTAAAAACACTCAACCAAATAGGAATAGAAGGAAATTTCCTTAACTTGATAAAGAGAATCTAAGAAAAAAAAACATAGCTAACACCACACTTAACAGTGAAAGACTGGATGCTTTCCCCTAAGCTTAAGAGCAAGACAAGGATGCCTCTCACCACTTCTATTCACCATTGTACTAGAGGTTCTAGCCAAAGGAATGGGGCGAGAAAAAGAAATAAAAGATATCTATATAGGAAATAAAGAAATAAAACCATGTCTATTACCAGATAACACGATCTTGTGTATAGAAAATCCTAAGTAATCATTAGAACATAAAAAGAAATGAAGCACTCATACATGCTACAACATGGATGAACCTTGAAAATATTACGCCAGATAAAGAAAGTCAGCCACAAAAGACCACATATTGTCTGATTCCATCTGTATGAAATATCCAAGCTAGGTAAATCTATAGAGACAGAAAGTAAATTGGTGGTTCCTTAGGACTAAGGGGAGAGAGGGGTTGGTTAAAATGTACAGGGTATCTTGTTGACAAAAATGTTCTAATGATTGACTGTAGTGATAGTTGAACACATATTTGAGTGTAATAAAAATCTTTTTTCTCAGTTTAATTGAACTATAATTGACATGCAGTACTGTATAAGTTTAAGAAGTACAAGATAATGACTTCATATACACATATTATGAAAAGATTAGCACAATAAGTGTCATTAACATCCATCACCTCTTATAGTCACACACAAAAAATCTTCCCTTGTGATGAGAACTTTAGGATCTACTCTCTAGCAACTTACAAATATACCATACAGCAGTGTTAGCTACAGACATTTTGTTGTACATTACATTCCCAGTACTTATTTATCTTATAACCAAAAGATTCTACCATTTGACTACCTTCTTCCAATTCGTCCACTCCAACACATGCCTCTGGTAATCACAAATCTGATTTCTTTTCTCTATGAGTTTGGTTCCTTGTTTTTTTTGTTTTTGTTTTTGTTTTTGTTTTTGTTTTACAGTCAACACATAAGTGAGATCATCCAGTATTTGTCTTTCTCTGTATAACTTATTTCACTTAGCATAATGCCCTCAAGGTCCATCCATGTTGTTGCAATGGCAGTATTTCTATCATTTTTATGGCTGAAAAGCATTCCATTGTACGTTTATAACGCATTTTCTTTACCCATTCATCTGTGGGTGGATACGTAGGTTGTAAAAACAATTGAATTGTACATTTTAAATTGGTGAAATGTACGTGAATTATATATCAATGTGAATTATAAATCAGGAATGCAGTTACAGAAAGAAAGAAGGAAGGAAGAAAAAAAGAGAGAAGGAGGGTGGGAGAAGGAAAGAGGAAGGAAGGAAGGAGGGAACAAAGGAAGGAAGGAACGAAGGAATGAAGGAAAAGAAAAATGGTAGTCCACATACTTATTAAGAGAAAGAATGGATTGAAGAAATCAGATCTTAAGAGCGTCTTGGCATTTTCCACAAAGGGATCTTGTGGGTTGTTGAGGGAATCGATGTTCACTCCAAATGATGTGCTAGTAATCACATCCATGCTGTAGGCCCCAAAGATGCTGAGTAGAAAAAGAAAGACATGGAAAATTAATGTCAGCACCTCTTTACTCTCCTTATCCAACACATGCAGCAAGAAGTGCACGTAAAGTCATATGCCCAGGCAAGACAAGTAAAGAGCCACACACCATCAGAACCTTCTACTGCATCATCTGAAGAGTCTATGCTACAGTCACACTCACACTTGAGGTATTTATCAGGTTCCATTGATGCAGTGGCCCTGTATTATTGGTGATGGGGACACTAAGTCATGTTACACCCTCCTCTGAGCTGAAGGAGCTGAGTCATAGAGGGAGAGAGACCCATAATCAGAAAAATTAAAATAGTGTGTTTTGAGTATGGGCAATAGTACCTATATGAGCACTGTGTTTCAGCAGGACAGAGGGTGGAATAGCTAGCTCATTCTAGGGGAGTCAAGAAAGGTGACATTGATCTGGGTTTTGCCTCACCACAGTATCTATGCTGAGAGCAGATTCCTCTTTAGCACATTACAGAACAGCAGCACCCTGTTCTGAGTTGCCAGGAATGTCAGCCCTCCTTCTCTACACCCCTGCTAAGGCTCCTGAAAGACCCACTCCTCCTCAACTCCAGTGATCTCAGGTTGCCCTGAGGGCTGACTTATTTCTGTAAATATAAAAACTAAGAATGTTCCTAGTTAGAAAATAATAATAGAGCACTCCAACATTGATTTAGGTGATCCCATAGCTAAGTGAACATATGTCCCCTGTTTTCCCAGGACAATCCCAGTTTACACCTGTTGTTCCTGCATAATTAAAAATATCCCACTTTAGACAACAGATGATATGGTCACTCTACCAGTAGCCTGTACAGGGCCTTCTCTCTTAGAGACAGAAGGAATGAGAAGTGGTGGTAAGATTTAATGTTAATATTTTGCTGATATCCTTAGCAAAATCATGAAGGGGATTAAGTTGTTCCAAGTTCCACACTGTGACTTTCCTGCCCCTCCTACTTCCCGCCAGTATGTACCAAATGCCTTCCCCTCCCACCATTACATACCCTCTACATGGAAAACTTTAGTACGGTTATGTTTCTTCTTTCTAAACTATGTATTTTTGTCTTCCAAAATATCCAAGGGGAAAATTAAGCAGATAAATTAATCCCGGCTCATGTACACAGGTACATGTGTTGCCTGGTTGCCCTGCCTTCTTGGGTGAGCCATCTCTTCTTGGGTGGTCCACTGAAGTTGTAACACCACACGCCTACTTCTGTTTGGTCACTAGAGTAACTCAACAGTGGGAGTTTCAGCTCCATGTCAGGCAGCTGGAGGATCTCGTGACCGAGCTCAGAATCCCAGTAGGTGCACTCCTACTTACTCATTCAAGGTGATGAGCTTGCCTTTCTCTGCTGCCTTCCTCAGGTTACTCACTAACACGTCTGCATACCGGCCAATGATGGGGAACATCTAGACACAATACATAACACCACCCACAGTGAAATGCAGAGACCCGAGTCCTAGAAGGACCTGGCTTTAGCAAGCATGGAACAGTACGTGACATTTTATAATGCATCTTATAATGTCTCTTCTAGGACATAAAGATAAAACACCATTTCCAGGAAGCTCAAATTCGGCAAAATACTCCTTGAGAAGAGACTACGATCTTATTTTCTACCTGGCCCCAGGCGCTTTCCTTAAGTTTCTAATTAAAAGTCCTGTTAATTTCTTTACCTCCTTGAGCTTTCCACTGGTGAAAGTTGGAGACAGCAACATACGTATTCTCTTCCATTGTTCATCCATAGCCAGAGCGATGGCATTTTTCATAAATCCCACTGGACCAAAAGGCTGGACTCAAAAGCAAAAGACATGTTGCCCTACTTGAGTTTTGGAGGTCTCAACAATTGTGGAAAATTTGATAAATTGGCATCAATTATTTAACAAATATTTAGTGACTGTCTACTTAGTAGGAGACCCTATGATGGATGCTCAATAAATATTTATTCCAAATGCCTAGGTTCCATTGAGGGTGGAGGAGACATCCAGCCAACTGATGTTGTTTCCAGCCTTTATATTCCAATCTCCTTTTAAATTCAAATAACCCCTGTGGTAGGGAAACTGTTCTTCCAGGGGAATAGACAGGAATAAGACCTAGTACATCCTCCAGGGCTGCTCAGAGTAGAAAGGGATTGATGACAGATAGCCAGATAGCCTTGGAAAACTGTATGTTGCTCAGGCCGGTTCTGTCTTTATATATATCTATGGCAAAAGCAACTTGAAAAAAGGATGTCCTGAATGGCAACTTTTAAAAAATAGTAGTTTGGGCCGGCCCCATGGCTTAGCGGTTAAGTGCATGCTCTCCGCTGCTGGCAGCCTGGGTTCGGATCCCGGGCGCACACCGACGCACCACTTCTCCGGCCATGCTGAGGCCGTGTCCCACGTACAGCAACTAGAAGGACGTGCATCTATGACATACGACTATCTACTGGGGCTTTGGGGGAAAAAATAAATAAATAAAATTTTAAAAATAGTAGTTAATACTTAAAAGACTAGTAATCTATTTGCTATTCTGCAGAAATTGTACGATCATGTGCAACTCCCTTGGTATTATATTTTTCCTCCAGGGTAGAAAGGAAAAGAGATAATCCTATTTCTCAGCTTAAGACTGGCCTACCAAGCCAACATCCTTGAGACTTCTTTCATCTTCCAAAACTATATTTGTTTTAAAACGGATATCTCCACACCTATTCACGATAAAAGTTCAGAAACTAGGAAGAGAGGGAAACATCCCCAACTTCTTAGGGACCATCTAAAAAAACTACAGCTAACATCTCACTTAGTGATGAAAGACTGGAGTGACTTCACTAAGTTGGCTGAGTAGGACTCCAGCCTGCATCACTTCTCAAAGAACATCAATTAGACAGCCATCCACAAGTGAAAATAGGTCTAGGAGAGCTCAAGAGTCTACTTAAGATGCTTCAGCAACACAGTGGAGCAAAGAACCTGAGAATAACTGCAAAATGTGTAGGGAAAATAGTTTCATTTTGCCTGCATCATCCCATGCCCCTGGCCAGCACTGCTCAGCACCAAGAGGGAACTCTCAGCCTGAGAGACTTCTTCTTGCTGGGAATAGGACAGCAGTGCAAGTGACCAGTTTCCCCAGCATTACAGGACACTGTACTAATGACCTGCTTTGGTTTCGCCCCACCCAGAGACTGGCATAGCTGACACGTCTTAAGACAGCTAGGAGCAAAGAAGGGCAGGAACTGCCAGTAGCAGCCATGCAGTGGGAGTAATCATGGTTCTCTGTGGTCTGCTCTGAAGACGATTCCAGAAAACTCTGCTGCTGAGGAAACCAACAGCCAGCAAAGAGGCTACAGACTCCCTGCAGATTTGCTGCCGATAGCCCCACAGGTTTTCATATTCACAGACTCCAGCTGTATGACTCCTGCCCTGCCCTACTTCTCCCCTGCCAGAGCTGCCCTAGCCAGAGCCATCAATGACTCCCTGAGCCCTGGGATCCACGCCAGCAGCCAGCCCAGCTTCTGTGTCTGGGCGTGTGAATAACAACAGCCCAGGGCCCTGCAGCTGCTCACGTGCCTGGAGCCAGTCCTGACTCCTGTCAGTGGACTTCAATGCACATGGCCACAGCTCACCCCAGCAGCCACCCACCTGCACACTGCCAGCCTCAACTCCAGTCACCAGCCCCCTCCAGTACATGTGCCTGCACTCAGCCCCCACAGATGAGTGTGTGGCCACCACTGCCACCTGCCTCAGTCCCTTACTTCTAGACCTGGAGGTGCAGCTGAAGACCTCAACAGCCGTTGCAGCCACTGTGGACCCTCCACACTGCTTGCTGCCAAGGATCATGCAGTTGGTGATGTCTTGAACCCAAGCTGCCTAAGCCAACGATTCCCCCTGCATATAGAGCCACCACACAGCCCCACACTTGGCACCCAGCACCACTAGACTGAGGGCCACAGCACACTGCAGTGTGCCCCAACATACAAAGTTGTTTCCTTACTGAAGGTAGTTCATAAAGTCTGGAAGAGATGACTGCTTCTTTAAACGTATAGACACCACTGCAAGACTACAGGGATCACAAAGAATCAGAGACACATAACAACACCAAAGGAACACAGCAAACCTCCAGTAACTGATCCCAAAGAGATGGAGATCCACAAATTTTCTGAGAAAAAAATTTGAAATAACTATTCTAAAGGAGCACAGAGAGCTGTAAGAAAATACAGATAAACAATTTAATAAAATCAGAAAAATATTACAAAAGCAAAGTAAGTTCAACAAAGAGATATAAAACAAAACAAAACAAAAAGATCCAAAAAGAAATTTTAAAGGTGAAGAATACAAACACTGAACTAAAATGTGACCAAGAGTGAGAGCTACAAAGGAACCCACATAAGGCTATCAGTGGATTTCTCAGCAGAAACCTTGAAGCCCAGGAGAAGCTGAAAGAATATATTCAGGTGCTGGAAGAAAAAAACTACCAAACAAGAATACTTTACCTGGAAAAGTGATCCTTCAGAAATGAGAGAGAGATAAAGACATTTCCAGACAAATAAAAGCAGAAAGAGTTCATCACCACTAGACCTGCGTTACAAGAAAGGCTAAAGGGAGTTCTTCAAGCTGAAAAGAAAGCATGCTAACTAGTAACATGAAATCATGTGAAAGTATAAAACTCGCTGGTAAATGTAAGTATATAGTCATATTCAGAATACAGTACAGAATATAATACAGTGTGTATATATATATAGATAGACACACACACACACATACAGTGGAATATTATTCAGCCTCAAAAAAGAAAGAAATCCTTCCATTTGTGAAAACATGAATGAAGCTGGAGGACAACATGGTAAAAAAAATTGTCAGACCCAGAAGGATAAATACCACATGATCTCACTCGTGTGTGAAATCTAAAAGAGAAAAGTTAAACTGATAGTAGCAGAAAGTAGAAGGGTGGTTATGGGAGCCAGGGAAGGGGGGATGGGAGGTGTTGCTCAAAAGGTACAAACTTTCAGTTATAAGATAAATAAGTTCTGGAGACCTAATGTACACCATGGTGACCATAGTTTATAATACTGTGTTGTATACTTGACATTTGAGAATAGATCTTAAGTGTTAATAGACACACAAGAAAAGGTAACTATGGGAGGTGATGGTCATGTTAATTCATTTGTGGTAATCATTTCACAATGTATTCCTATATCAAAACAGCACATTGTACACCTTAAAGATATGCATTTTTATTTGTCCAAAATAAATATAAAATTTTAAATTGTGAAAGAATAAATGCTTCCTCCTAAAAAAGGGAGAAAGGGAAAAATATCCACTCTCACCATTCTTATTCAACATCACACTGGAAGTCCTAGCTAGTGCAGTAAGACAAGAAAAGGAAATAAAAGGCATACAGATTGAAGATGAAAACAGAAGTGTCTCTATTTTCAGGTGACATCCCTGTCAATGTAGAAAATCTCAAGGAATATAAAAAGAAAAATCTCTAGAACTAATAAATGAGCTCAGCAAGGTTGTTGATACAAGATCAACACACAAAAATCAGCCACACTTCTACATAATAACAATGAAAATGTGAAAACCCATTAAAAACACAATACCATTTAAAATCACTCCAAAGAAAATGAAACACTTTACGTGCAAATCTAACAAAACATGTATGGAATCTCTATGCTGAGAACTGCAAAATGTTGATGAAAGGAATCAAAGAAAACCTAAATAAATAGAGACATTCTGTGTTCATGGATTGAAAGTCTTGACCTAGTAAAGATATAGATTTTCCCAAAACTGATCTGTAGATGTTATGAAAATCTCAGCAATTTTTTTGTAAACGTGGATAAGCTTATTCTAAATTTGTATGGAAAGGCAAAGACCTAGAATAGCTAAAACAATTCTGGGAAAAAAATAAAATGGAAGGAATCATTCTACATGAAGTTAAGATTTCCTCTGTAGCTACAGTAATCAAAATTGTGTGGTATTGATGGAGGGATAGACCCACAGATCAATGAACAGTGAGAAATAGACTCACATGAATAAGTCCAACTGATTTTTGACAATAGTCCAAAAGCTATTCAACGGGGGAAAGATAGTCTTTCCACAAACAGTGCTGGAGCAATTAGACATCCATAGGCCAAAAAAAAAAAAAAAGAACCTTGACCTAACTTCACACCTTATAGAAAAATTAAAACAAAATGGATCATTGACTTAAATGCAAAACATAAAACTATATAATATTTAGAAAATAAGTAGAATTCTTTGAGACTTCGTGCTAGATGAAGAGTTTTCAGACTTGACACCAAAGGCATAACCCAAATAAGGAAAAATGGATAAATTGGCCTCATCAGAATAAAAAATGTTTGCTCTGCTGAAGACCCTGATAAGAAGAAAAGACAAGCTACAGCCCATAACAATAAAAGAATAGTAAGAGAGAGCCTTGTGGTGATGGAACACTTCTGTATCTTGATTGTGGTGGTCATTACACAAATCTACGTATGTGATAAATTTTCATAGAGCAACATACACATACACACGCACAGACACACAAATGAGTGCACATAAAACTGATGAAATCTGAATAAGCTCAGTGGATGTTATCAATGTCAAAGTCCTCCTTTGATACTGTACTATAGTTATGCAAGTTATTACCACTGGCAGAAGAAGGACGAAGGGCACATGACATGGCACCTCCCTATATTTTATTGTTGGCAACTTCCTGCGAATCTATAATTATTTCTAAATACAAACTTAATAAGTAAATTAAATTTTAAATTAAAAGAAATAGATGCCTACCTGCCGGTTTGTGAAGACAGAATAACATTCTTTCACTAGTACTGTTTTGATCATGTCTGGATCTGCGATAGCCAACACAGGCTGTCTACCATCGTAAAACCTGTTAGGAAAGCAGAGCTGATTGCATTGAACAAGCTGGATTTTACAGCTGGAGCCACACCTAAAAGTCCAGACTTTCATTCTGATGTTACAGAATCTATACTCCTAGGGATGATGGTGGGTAATAATATTAGAACATTTGCTAAGTCTAGGTGGTGTGTACATGGGTATTTCCTGTACCATTCTCAGTCATTTTTTCTATGTCTAAAATGTTTCATTATAAAAGAAAGTTAGGTTAGTAAATAATTGAAGGTAAGTAAATTTTCTAGGAACAAAATAATAAATAATTAAGGAAAGTCCACCCACTCAGTCATGAAAGATTATAATTTTGAAGATCTATCAAAAACATGACAAACGCATATGACATAATATTAGATGAAAACTGTAGACATACTGATCACAAATACGTAAAAATGTGTCTACAGATGGAAAGAGATTTGAATGTTCAAAAAGTGTTAGTAGGATTCTGAATAATTTCACTGCCCTATTTCTAAAATTTCTAAAAGAGGCTCTGGACTGAGATTGCCTTCCATACAGTGAGGGCATCATCATAACAACGTCTATCCGGTGAAAGTTTCCAGAATACTCACCCAAACATTTTTCCATACTTTTGAAAACATTTCCTGTCAAAATTCCAAGAACCCTGCAAGGAGAAACAAAATTAGATTACTAATCGAAATATATTGAAGCCTACCTATAATTGGCACAGAAATTACCGGAATCCCATGAAATCAGTCTAACTGTCTTTCACTGGCAGTGAGTGGTAGCTCTTATTCAGAGATGTCTTAGGGAAAAGAAGAGAAAATAGAGGAGATATCTGAAATGGAGAACTTAATTTTGAATATTCTCCACGTATTGTACATACTGAATGACTTTCCCATGTCTATGGATACTAAGTCACTCCTTCTCTTTCTAAAGTGTTTTCCCTTGTGCATGTGTTGTCTCTGAAATCAAATAACCCTCTGAACTGTGACCTCCATGGACACGTGAGAAAACTGAAGCTGAGGGAAAGTGACAGGGGCCTGCATACTCTTTGATCTCCTAGTTAACCATCCTTGTCATTTATCTCATGAGCCCTCTCTAGAATTCTGGCAGACTTAGGAAGTTTAACACACCAGTGACCTCTTTTAGGATAGCAGATTTAAATAAGTCTAAGGCACATCTGTTGAGTGAGAGAGTTAGTGAGTGAATGAATGAATAACAAAGTGGACCTGTCTTCCAGTTTTCCTGCTCAACATGGAAAAGACGGGGAGAAGCCACCACTCCACACAGGACAGAGCAAATTAAAACACTTGCTCTGAGATTTCACTTCTATAACTTGAAAAAAACTCCCCGTCACTAAGTTTGAGTTGTGATACTTTGACTATACAAAAAAAGGTCCTAGAAATGTGGATCTTGGGGTGCATCCACTAAGGACCTGATCTGAGAAAGGTAGAATAGAAATAATTGCTTTTTCAGAGGGAAAAATATACAAAAGTTCTTAGGCAGTAGCTAGGCACTGAAGGCCTCAGTTGGGGAACTGGAATTTAAGAAACAAGCCTCCGGTCTGTGGGAAAGGAAATCTAGGCAAAGACCAGCCTACATGCAAGGTGCTGCCTGTTTGCAGTCTGGACGTGAACTTGAAACCTTCCACCCAGGGGCCAGGCCCTGGGAGAGGGATGAGAGGTGGGTTAACCACAATGGCGCCACCAAAACTCACAGCCCGTGTGTCACATAATATATAGCATTCAGTTATATTAAATTTTTTAAATGTTGCCCAATCACCTCCCTTCTAGTGATGTTGTATAAGTGAGTCTGCATTTGTTTTATAAAAAACACACAACTCAACTAGTGGTTAAATATCTGAAGTCCATTGACAACCACCATCTGGTCTCAGTATATGCACTCCCTGTTCAAATTCACCCATAGGGCGCCTCCTCTGAAGGAAGAGAAGTAAAGCAGAAAGCTCTTGTTCCATCTCTCAAATCCCAAAAGATGTCACGGGTAGCAAAAGGGGGAATAAAGCAATGGAACTGCAAGGGTTTAGCAGTTCTTGAGAGAATTCAAGTATGTGCAAAATTCCCGACGGTGAATACCGGGGCTACCTTTAAACTGAAGTTAAAAACTACCCAGAAGGGAGCCAGTCCCACTGTCCTAGTGGTTAAGTTTGGCGTGCTCCACTTCGGTGGCCTGAGACGTTTCCAGGTGAGGACCTACACCACTCATCTGTCAGTCACCATGCTGTGGTGGTGACTCACATACAAAAGAGGAAGACTGGTAATAGATTTTAGCTCAGGGAGAATATTCCTCAGCAAAAAGAGGAAGATTAGCAATATATGTTAGGTCATGGAGAATATTCCTTATCAAAAAACAAACAAACAAAATACTACCCAGGAGGAAGGAGAGAAAAAACAGCTACCCAGAACTTATGCTATAACCAGGAAAATATGACTCTAGTGTACCCAGAACTTATGCTATAACCAGGAAAATCTGACTCTAGTGTACACACTTAATGAGCGACTATTGGGAACCCCTTTCATTATTTTCTCCAAATACTGAGTGTGATTGTGCCTTCCTGGGAATCTGCATCTGGCAGAAAGGAAATCCTCTTCACAATGCTCACAAGTTGAATCATCAAGTCCCACGCTGAATGAGCCAGAGAGCTGGGCTGTCCAACTGAAGCAAAACCTGAGACTTCTAACAGTTGACAACAGAGCCCTGGGGTAAACTTAGCCATGTGTTGGGTGGGGACTATGACAACATTTCTGGAAAGAGGGAAAGCTCAGAAATTCCTCCTGAGCTGGGGCATTGTTACTATGGAACTAAGCTGGGATTTTCAACCATAAAAAGCAAAAGAGGCAGCTGGCCTGGTGGTGTAGTGGATAAGATTATACACTCTGCTTTGGCAGCCCTGGGGTTCATGGGTTGGGATCCCAGGTGGAGACCTACACGCTGCTCATCAAGCCATGCTATGGTAGCGTCCCACATACAAAATGGAGAAGGATTGCCACAGATGTTGGCTCAGCGACAATCTATTCAAGCAAAAAGAGGAAGAGCGGAAACAGATGCTAGCTCATGGCCAGTCTTCCTCACCAAAAAAAAAATAAAAAAGCAAAACTCGAAGCTCCAACAACACTTACTTTATGGTAGCTTAGAATATTTCCCAAAAAAGGCAGAGGTGTCGGCCCAGGAATTCCCAGCTTCTTAAAAAGTCCATGAGTATAGGTCCCATACCTATAAAGTGAAAGAGAGATCAGGTCACTGGGATTGTGGAACAGGTGCTGGGGCTGGCCAGTCCCTGACTCAGAACTGGGACAGTCAAGAGAAGGAGGTAACGTGGAGGCGATAAATAACAGCAACTCCAACAGCAATAATTACATTCACTCATCATCTCCTTTCCCACCTCCACTGTGAGACCCACAAAAAGTAACAATGAGTAGCTAAAAGCAGCTGAAATCCCCATGGTCCCAATCCTAGAGTGAATACTTGACAACTGTTTCCAAACTTGAGGGCTCCTGAGAGGTTCAGGCTGGAATTCTTACAGGGAATTTATTCATCTCCATGTAGTAATTTGACTCTCCCATGATTTAGAGATTCTCAGAAGAGGAATAACTTTTTTCTGCTCCCATGAGATTTTGCATAACTACATCCACTCAATAACACAGACTGAGGAGTCAAGATGGCGGCATAGGCAGACTCGGAACTCACCTCCTCCCGTGGACACAGCCAATTTACAACTACTCGTGGAAAAATTACCCCTGAGACAGAACTGAAAACTGGATGAGAGGAACTCCTGCAACAATGGACAATCCTAATTGAGGTGGAAGAGCCAGAGACTCCCTTCTGGAGAGGAAAAATGCCACCTTCACAAGCCACAAGCTTCACGGCTGCCGGGAGCAGCTCACAGGTACGCAGCCTCCCTGGAGGCGCGGGGCCCTGAGCCGGGGAGCGCCCCCGCTGTGGGCATTTTGTGGACCCAGCACAATCGACACCAGTGGCATAATATCTGACTTTGCCTGCTACTAAAGCATTGGGTAGCACCCCCAGAAAACCCGGTTCACAAAGAAACTAAAACTGGCTCTTAAAGGGCCCACGCACAAACTCACCCGTTCCAGAAAGCATCCTAAAATCACCAGAAACAAAGGTGCACAGTGCTTCGGTGACAAGAGACTCACCTAATAGGACCTGAGTGCATCTTGGTGAGGGGTGAGACCTCTCCAGGGACTGGGACATTGGCGGCGGCCATTGTTGTGGCCTGGTGTGAGCGTGCTGACACACACGCCATTGGAGTTTTCCCTGAGACCTGCTAGCCCAGGGTCTGCTCCACCCGCTAGAGCACCGATTTAATCCAGCTCAGCCAGGGCAGGCAGCCCACCCTAGAGACTGGCCCCACCCAACAACAAGCCCTCAGGCAACGTGTGGGCCTGCATAGATTGGTGACTGGATTCTCTGCAGCCTGGCAACTGAGCTGACTTGAGCGGGGCAGGGTGTGCACAAGGAGCGGGTGGAGAGTGTGGGGTGGTGGTGGAGTGTGTGGGGCTCCCGCCGTGGAGAGACTGGGTCCATTTGGGGAGGTCAGGGTGCTCACACGGGGCAGGACTGTGTTGACTGTGTGTGTGGACCTGTGGGCAACAGGGCATGTCAGCTGCAGAAGACTTGTGCTTCTCAAAGACCCACATAGGAGGTTTGCCCCACCTTCCAAAGCCTGAAACAATTGGGTGCTCCTGTGCCTGAGGGCAGCCCCACCCAGCTGCAATCCTCAGAGAGCTGACAAGAGACCTAATAGGCTAGAGGTTTACAGCAATTCTAAGGCCCTGAGCCTAACAACCTGCCACGGTGGGGACCTACTCACTTAAAAGAAATACTGCAACACAAATGTGGTATTAGAACTTACAGCCAACTGTGCTGGGGCTCCCCACACCTGATAAAGAGACTGAAGGGCCCACAACAACTACAAGCAGCTGAGCATTACAACAGCTGGCCAGGAGCATAACTCAGCCTCCCTGGGTGCCTATAGGGAGAGCTAACAGGCCACAATAGAAGGACACACATAGCCCACATAGGGGCCACCCCTGGAACATTGAGAACTGAGGGAAGCACACTGGAAGCCTCCTAAGGCATCACTTACCTAAGGTCACCTATCCAAGAGCAGGAGAGGTAGCTGACCTACCTAATATGTAGACACAAGCACAAGGAAAGAGGCAAAATGAGGAGGCAAAAGAATACATTCCAAGTAAGGGAACAGGACAAAACCCCAGAAAAGGAACTAAGTGAAACAGAAATGAGCAACCTACCTGACAGAGAGTTCAAACTAAGAGTGTTAAGGATGCTCACTGATCTGGGGAGAAGAATAGATGAACTCAGTGAGAATGTCAACAAAGAAATGGAAGATATAAAAAAGAACCAATCAGAAATGAAGAATACAATACTGGAAATGAAAAACTCATTAGAGGGACTCAAAAGCAGAGTAGAGGACACAGAAGAATGGATCAGTGAGCTGGAAGAAAGACTAGAAGAAATTACCCAAGGTGAACAGGTAAAAGAGAAAAGAATTCAAAAGAGTGAGGACAGTCTAAGGGACCTCTGGGACAACATCAAGCGCACAAACATCCGTGTTATAGGTGTCCCGGAAGGAGAAGAGCGAGACAAGGGGGCAGAGAATCTATTTCAAGAAATAATAGATGAAAACTTCCCTAACCTAAGGAAGGAAACAGACATCCAGGTACAGGAGGCACAGAGAGCCCCAAACAAGATAAACCCAAAGAGGCCCACACCAAGACACATCATAATCAAAATGTCCAGAATTAAAGATAAAGAGAGAATCCTAAAAGCCGCAAGAGAATGTCAAGTTACATACAAAGGAAACCCCATAAGGCTATCAGCTGACTTCTCAGCAGAAACCTTACAGGCTAGAAGAGAATGGCACGATATATTTAAAGTGCTAAAAGGAAAAAACTTACAGCCAAGAATACTCTACCCAGCAAGGTTATCGTTCAAAATGGAAGGAGAGATCAAAATTTTCCCAGATAAGCAAAAATTAAAGGAGTTTGTCACCAAGAAACCAGTGTTACAAGAAATGTTAAAGGGACTGATTTAAGGGGAAAAGAGAAGACCACAAATAGGAAAAATTATCTATTTCCACGATTAGAACGTAATGGATACAAATGCACAAAAAAGAGGTTAGATATGATATCAAAAACATAAAAGGAGGGAGGAGGGGAGTTAAAGAGTACAGCTTTCAGACAGAGGTCAAACTAAAGAGACCATCAATTCTGTATAGAAGGAGAAAGGAACAGAGAAGGACTACTAAAACACTGAGAAAAAAAAAGTTAAAAATGGCAGTAAGTACATACTTATCAATAGCTACTTTAAACGTCAATGGACTAAATGCTCCAATTAAAAGGCATAGGGTGGCTGACTGGATAAAAACAAGACCCATATATATGCTGCATACAAGAGACACACTTCAGACCTAAAGACACTCACAAACTGAAAGTGAAGGGATGGAAAAAGATACTCCACGCAAATGGCAATGAAAAGAAAGCTGGGGTAGCAGTACTCATATCAGACAAAATAGACTTTAAAACAAAAACTGTAAAACGAGACAAAGAAGGGCATTACATAATGATCAAGGGAACAATCCAACAAGAGGATATAACACTTGTAAATATCTACGCACCCAATGTAGGTGCACCTAAATATATAAAGCAATTATTAACAGACATAAAAACAGAAATAGACAGTAACACAATAATAGTAGGGGACTTTAACACTCCACTTACACCAACGGATAGATCATCCAAACAGAAGATCAATAAGGAAACATTGGCCTTAAACGACACACTAGAACAGATGGACCTAGTAGATATATACAGAGCATTCCATCCAAAAACCGAAGAATACACGTTCTTTTCAAATGCACATGGAACATTCTCCAGGATTGATCACATATTAGGCCACAAAACAAGTCTCCATAAATTTAAGAAGATTGAAATAATACCAAGGATCTTTTCTGACCACAATGGTATGAAACTAGAAATCAACTATAGGAAGAAAATCAGAAAAGCCACAAATACATGGAGATTAAACAAAATGCTACTGAACAACGACTGGGTTGACGAAGAAATCAAAGAAGAAATCAAAAAATACCTGGAGACAAATGAAAATGAAAATACGACATGCCAGAATTTATGGGATACAGCAAAAGCGGTTCTAAGAGGGAAGTTTATAGCGATACAGGCCTATCTCAACAAACAAGAAAAATCTCAAATAAACAATCTAAAAATGCACCTAAAGGAACTGGAAAAAGAGGAACAAACAAAGCCCAAAATCAGTAGAAGAAGGGAAATAATAAAAATTAGAGCAGAAATAAATGAAATAGAGACCAAAAACAATAGAAAAATTAATAAAACCAAGAGCTGGTTCTTTGAAAAGATCAACAAAATAGACAAACCTTTAGCTAGACTCACCAAGAAAAAAAGAGAGAAGGCACAAATAAGTAAAATCAGAAATGAAAGAGGAGAGGTTACAACAGACACCTCAGAAATACAAAAGATTATAAGAGAATACTATGAAAAACTATATGCCAACCAATTCGACAATCTGGAAGAAATGGATAAATTCCTAGAATCATACAACCTTCCAAAACTGGATCAAGAAGAAGTAGAGAATTTGAATAGACCAATCACCAGTAAGGAGATCGAAACAGTAATCACAAACCTCCCAAAAAATCAAAGTCCAGGACCAGACGGCTTCCCTGGTGAATTCTACCAAACATTCAAAGAAGACTTAATACCTATCCTTCTCAAACTCTTCCAAAAAATTGAGGAGAGCGGGAAGCTCCCTAACTCATTCTACGAAGCTGACATTACCCTGATACCAAAACCAGACAAGGACAACACAAAAAAAGAAAATTACAGGCCAATATCACTGATGAACATGGATGCGAAAATCCTCAACAAAATACTAGCAAATTGCATACAACAATACGTTAAAAAGATTATACACCATGATCAAGTGGGATTTATTCCAGGTATGCAGGGATGGTTTAACATTCGCAAATCAATCAACGTAATACACCACATTAATAAAATGAAGAACAAAAATCACATGATCATCTCAATAGATGCAGAGAAAGCATTTGACAAGATCCAGCAACCATTTATGATAAAAACTCTGAATAAAATAGGTATAGAAGGAAAGTACCTCAACATAATAAAGACCATATATGAGAAACCCACAGCTAATATCATCCTCAATGGTGAAAAACTGAAAGCTATCCCTCTAAGAACAGGAACCAGACAAGGATGCCCACTGTCACCACTCCTATTTAACATAGTATTGGAAGTCCTAGCCAGAGCAATCAGGCAAGAGAAAGAAATAAAAGGGATCCAAATTGGAAAGGAAGAAGTGAAACTGTCACTATTTGCAGATGACATGATTTTATATATAGAAAACCCTAAAGAATCCACCAGAAAACTTTTAGAAGTAATAAACGAGTATGGTAAAGTTGCAGCATACAAAATCAACATACAAAAATCAGTTGCATTTCTGTACACTAACAACGAAGTAGCAGAAAGAGAAATTAAGAATACCATCCCATTTACAATTGTAACAAAAAGAATAAAATACCTAGGAATAAACTTAACCAAAGAGGTGAAAGATCTGTACACCGAAAACTATAAAACATTTCTGAAAGAAATTGAAGAAGACACAAAGAAATGGAAAGATATTCCGTGCTCTTGGATTGGAAAAATTAACATAGTTAAGATGTCCATACTTCCTAAAGCCATCTATAGATTCAATGCAATCCCTATCAAAGTTCCAACAACATTTTTCACATAAATAGAACAAAGAATCCTAAAATTCATATGGAACAACAAAAGACCCCGAATAGCTAAAGGAATGCTGAGAAAAAAGAACAAAGCTGGAGGTATCACACTCCCTGATTTTAAAATATACTACAAAGCTATAGTAACCAAAACAGCATGGTACTGGCACAAAAACAGACACACAGATCAATGGAATAGAATCGAAAGCCCAGAAATAAACCCACACATCTATGGACAGCTAATCTTTGACAAAGGAGCCAAGAACATACAATGGGGAAAAGAAAGTCTCTTCAACAAATGGTGTTGGGAAAACTGGATAGCCATATGCAAAAGAATGAAAGTAGATCCTTACCTTACACCATGCACAAAAATTAACTCCAAATGGATTAAAGACTTGAATGTAAGACCTGAAACTATGAAACTTCTAGAAGAAAACATAGGCAGTAGGCTCTTCCACATTGGTCTTAGCAACATCTTTTCAAACACCACATCTGACCGGGCAAGAGAAACAATAGAAAAAATAAACAAATGGGACTACATCAAACTAAAAAGCTTCTGCACAGCAAAGGAAACCATCAACAAAACGAAAAGACAACCTAACAATTGGGAGAAGATATTTGCAAACCATACATCTGATAAGGGCTTAATCTCCAAAATATATAAAGAACTCATGCATCTCAACAACAAAAAAACTAACAACCCAATTAAAAAATGGGCAAAAGACCTGAACAGACATTTCTCCAAAGAAGATATACAGATGGCCAACAGACACATGAAAAGATGTTCAAATCACTAACTATCAGGGAAATGCAAATCAAAACTACAATGAGATATCACCTCATGCCCGTCAGAATGGCTATAATTAACAAGACAGGAAACAACATGTGTTGGAGAGGATGTGGAGAGAAGGGAACTCTCATACACTGCTGGTGGGAGTGCAAACTGGTGCAGCCACTATGGAAAACAGTATGGAGATTCCTCAAAAAATCAACGATAGAACTACCATATGATCCAGCTATTCCACTGTTGGGTATTTATCCAAAGAACTTGAAAACACCAATTTGCAAAGGTACATGCACCCCTGTGTTCATTGCAGCCTTATTCACGATAGCCAAGACTTGGAAGCAACCTAAGTGCCCATCAAGGGACGAATGGATAAAGAAGCTGTGGTATATATACACAATGGAATACTACTCAGCCATAAGAAACGACGAAATCCAGCCATTTGTGACAACATGGATGGACATTGAGGGTATAATGCAAAGTGAAATAAGTCAGAGGGAGAAGGCCAATGGATTGGTGGTTACCAGAGGGGAAGGGGGGAGGGAGGAGGGTGAAAGGGATAATTCGGTACATGTGTGTGGTGATGGGTTGTAATTAGTATTTTGGTGGTGAACATGATGTAGTCCATGTAGAAATGGAAGTACAATGATGTACACCTGAAATTTTTGCAATGTTATAAACCAATGTTACTGCAATAAATAAAAAATTTAAAAAAAAAAAAAACAGACTGACTGAGAGTAAACTGTGGCATTGTTCTTACACTTGGCTCAAAGACTTTTATGCTTTTCCTTCCCCTATGCCCTGGCTCCATTTTAGGATTTGGTCCTTCTTCAATCTGTCTTCATACAGGCCTTGGAGCAGCCAGGGTTCTTATTTCAATAGAGTGAAGACTGTGTTCAAGGCTTCCACTGGCCTTGTAGAATTGTGAGCATCTTTCAGTCTCACCCAAGTCTCTGTTGTCAGGCAGTTTGGTTGACTTGAGCTAAAGACAAGGGTGATTGACCCATATGTTCTCTGAATGATACTATATAAAGGAACTAATGACTAAAGAATCCATTTCCAGACCGTTCTACCTCTCGTGGCATCTGGTTCTCCAACCTGCAATACTCACCTGATAAGCACGGTGCCAGGGACACTCATTGTTCAAGATAGTCAGTCACAAAGCAGGTAGTTTATTGTTTCCATGCATTAACTGTCTCAGAAACCCACTAAGGTTGGTGTTCCCTATTTCAGGCCTGCCTGCAACTCATCTTTCATGTGTCATGTGTAGAATCCCATAACTGAGGGTTCTGGGTCCTTGCAAGCCTTCCAACTCTAGTGTTACTGAGAGATGGCAGAATGGAAGAAGAAGTGGGGGTGAGGGAAGAAGCTGCTGGCGCCATTTTAACCATGAATTTGCTAGCCTTACAAGACTTACTCTGTAGAGGCAAATTAGGAAAGTATGGCTGAAAAGTATGCAATGTTTTATGGTTCAACATGCCCTACAAGTGCTTTCAGCAAAACAGTAGGGGGCCTTCCAAAGTTCAGGTATCCTCCTGTTGATAGCAAAAGATGCATAATGCAACATAAAATGAGTAACCATAAAATGTTCCAGAGAGTGGAATTAAGACCTTGTCTCTTCTTCTTTGGAGATTAGCCTTTAAGGCAGTATAGGTTCCAAATATTCTGTATAAATCCATCAAATCTTATAATATGTAATAAAATAAAATCAAAAAATGGCATGAAAGGACCTGTGTTTGAAGGACCCATCAGAGGCACCTCACCCAGGCCCAGCTGGGCGTTTGCATCCTTCCTCCAGAACAGTTGATGGAAACGTGAGCACTGACTGTGAGAAACAGGGGAGGTCTCACTTAGTCCCAACCAGATCCTTCCTTTGCCATCACAACCATGGCAAATCAATCAAACCAATTTCTGCTTCTGAACTTTCAATGTGTGACATGAACTCTCAGGTGAGGCCAAGCAATTGAGTGAATGTGTCAGCAACACTGGTCCCCAAGGAAAGATCTAGTCTAGTGTCTAAACTCATATGGTTCCAGGTCAAGGCAGACGGTGGGCTGGGTGAATTACTCAGTTTCTTTCCAGCTTCCCTCTTTTTGGTAGAGTAATGAGGCTTTTGGTACAAATGAAGGGGCTATCAATAAAGCCAGTCTCTTTTCTTATGTTTACATTGTGTTGGCATAAGGAGGGCATTGTCTACTCTACAGCTACTGACTCGTGGTTGCGCCAGTGTCTCTAAGGCTACAGTGGTCTTTGTCCAGTTGTGACTGTACCTAGTGACAGTCCTATGGCCAGGCACACCACACACAGAGTTACTTAGATGGTATCCTTATCTCCATGCTTCAAGCAGACGAGATACTAACCCTGCTGCCCATGTGGGACCAGGACTGAGGAAAATCGCTGCTCCAAGGGATGAGGAATATACTTCCTCTTCATCCTGACTCATACCTGGATGCCTCTCATATCATCACCGGCTCACAGTCTCGCTTACTCACCTACACTGAGAGATTAAAAGAACCTATTGGGCAGGGCTATTTAATAACATGTATACAATCTACATTATAGAAGTATATATTTGTACCCTAGATTCATATTCCTCACTTTATTCTACAAACGCATAGTTATTTATGCACTTTTCTAGCCACAAATACTGAACCAAAAGCCCTCTTTTATCCTTCAGAAAGTACATGCTGGAAATAGTCTTATCTCAATAAAAAACCTAGTATTAAATAGAATGAAATTAATCCACATTAATTAACTCTAAAATGTCATCAGTCAGAAAATATGTTGCCAAAATACCCAGATATCCTAACATTTCTTCCAATAAGTTAAAACTAGATTTATATTTCCTATGTTTGTACCTGTGTTCATGATTTCCTACTCTCAGAAAGTGATAAGGAAGCAGAGGTCAAATGTGACATGGAGGGGCCTTCCCTACCCACATGTCAAAATAACTCCTCTCCCAACCTGCTCCATGATACCAGGATCCCACCTTTGAAAGGAGTCCTCTGCTGGATGGTTTTGATTCATATTCCTGTACTGTAACTTAAAGGGAAAACATATTTAAAATCCAAATTGTCTTTTGGGGCTCGTGTCTTTGCAGGCTGCTAGCAGATTACATATCAGGGGGGAAAGAAATCTCTATACTGATGCTAGCCCTCCCAGCCACTGGAAGGAAAAGGTGAAAGAAAAGAATACAATTTCAAGATTTCTGCCAGGTCTCCTCTGCTCTAAAGATTTTTCATTTAAGGATACGTAGTTCTGCATATTACAGGGTGGGGGAATTGATTCTTGGGAGGGAATAACCAAGGGAGGGGAACAGCAAGGAAGGATGAATTGAGTCTGGGGAGACGGGGAGAGCAGTCTCCAGCCTTAGGAAATTCTAGGTGCACCAAGTGAAATGTGTGCCCAGTGGTAGGAGGGAGGGGAGTAGGAGCCACCTGAGAGACACAGGGGCCAGTCCTCCTACATGTCTCTTGTAGTAAACACAGAGCCTGGAAGGTGAAGATAATGAGAAAAAAACTGAAGACACTTCCTCCTGCCTCCAGGATCTCCAGACCTTGGGAAATGGTTCAGGACCCCACTGCCCAGGGACCTGTTGGTTATAAATAGTCTCTGCCGAATTCTGGTTGATCAGTCTAGGTCCATATTGGTAGTCAATCAGAAGATCAGCCCCAGGAAAAAATAAGGAGTCAATAAACCCTCCGAGCTACAGAAATTGGAGGCAGGTGCTCCGTCAACAGATCTGGGTCAGATCAATAATAACCCCTCATGTGTTTGTAGCACCCAACGATTAAGCAACTTCCCCTTCGTTAACTCTTTTCATCTTCAAAACAGATAAGGGAAATGGGGGCTGATCAGCCACCCAAGTCCAAGGTTACAGAGGACATGAGCCTGGACAGTTACTCACAGATAGAGGAGCACCAGGCTGGTAGCCAGGAGAACCCAGGTTTCTGTGGAAAACCTTGGGATCAGGTCCATGGCCAATTTTCTTCCGAGATTCTCTCTTTGAGTTTTCCTTTCAGCAGTTGTTGCTACTGTTTGCAGACCTGTGGATATAGAGCTTCCCTTCCGGCCTAGTGTTGATTCAGTGAGGCTGGAAGGTTTATGTGCTGGGAAAGGGGGTGGTGCTGCAGCTGCAGCCAGTAGAAGGGCCACCTGTGCTCCACCTGCAGGCACCCTCTCCACCCTGAGAGTTGGCACAGCATCACGGACACTCCCAGTTTGACCTCCTTTGAGTTCATATTCGGTGGTAAATCAATAAAGAACTCAATCAGTCTTACCAGTAAGCCCAAAGGTTACAGAAACTCAGGTAAAGCTACTGGCCTTCAATCTCTAACCTGCCCTTGACTACATGGCTGCATGCACTCCAAAACACTCGAAATCCTTCGAACTGGCTAGGTCTACAGATCTTTCCTCATGCACTTTCCTCTGCTCAGAAATACACCTGTGCCCCCTAGAAGGCTCCTACTCATCCTTCACAACACAGCTCAGACGGAAGCCCCTCTGTTACAGTCTTTCCTCATCAACCTCCTCGAACAGATATAACCACTTCCTCCTCTGGACATCTTCTATCTCCTCCCAAGTCTATTATCTTCCTCTCTGCCCTCCAGCACCATTGTTGGTTTCCACACCTACTTCCCTTATCAGATTGAGACCTTCTCAATGGCATAGTCAGAGTATTAGTCACCATTATGTCCCAAGTCCCTAGCTGAGTGCCTTATGCAGAGGGGGCATCCAGAAAGGTTATTGGAGTTGAGGTGGTAGAGGTGAGATTGCTGGGCCTCCTGCATGTCCTTTCCCTGTGGCTCATTGGTGACCACACCATCTTCCTGGATAGTTAATAAAATAGGAGGGCCCGGCTGTGCCTCGACCACCACTGCTGCACATTCAGGCTAATACTTCTATACAAATTCTATACAAGAGGGCACCTGAAGGAGAGGCAAGACATGGACAAGGTGGTGATGGCTGCACCAAGTGGTATCAATTCATGCTGCCTCCAGTCCAGCCCCTCAGAAGGTCCTCCAGTAGACAGCCAGTAAGACAGATCCTTGACCAAAGAACGGTGCCCTCTCTCTGGAAAGATCGATGTCCAAAAACAATGGGAGTGAAAGGACCAAAGATGAGAAAGCAGCCCGGATGGCCAGGTGGACCCCAACCACTTTAGCCACCAAAGATGTCACCACAGGCAGCACACCTAGCACCCAGGACTCCAAAGAGATGACATCTGCTTTTTCTCCAGAGCAAAGAGGTCAGAGCAGATGGCTTCCTGCTTTTTGACCAGTCGGGGAATTTCTGATTGGTGGTGAGGAGATGGTAAGCAGAAAGCCTATAGTAGCAGTCATTGTCACCTGTGACCCCCCCACCACATACCTGGGATAGATAAAAGGGCTGAGCATCTGGAAATACACCAGTTCATTATCATCACTCTGACCCGTGTGCTTTGTCAGCTCGGCCTGAGAAACTGTGTGGAAAATAAAATTCTGAACACAACAGAAACAGAGATATTTAACCTGTGTTTGTGCACTTCCTTCTCTCTTTATACTTTCTCACCTTCTGCAGAAACTGACACTCTCTCCTCACCAACTCTTTCCAACTCTCCGACCCGAAAATCCCCAGTGCTGCCCAACACTGGCCTGAGTAGGTGGATGTCTCATAGGTAAACTAGTTCACTGCCTGTTTTTATTTATTTGGTGCCTTGTCATGCAACCTTAAATTTATACCATCACACTTTGTCACCTTTGGGTTAAGGTTTTCTCAAGGAGGCACCTGGTAATATCCAGAGCTGCCACTGGAAAGTGTACTGTGCGAATGCATCTACTCATTCATGCATGGATCCCAGGAGAAGTAGGTGAATGTTATGTGTAGGTATCCTGCAGGCTGTGGGCTAGAAGACATACAGTCCCCTTCTACAGGAGCAGCATCCCACCAGAGGGAGAGAGACACATAACTGTGCTCACAATATGGATTACCACTGGAATCTCTGGCATAATGGAGCCCTACAGAGACATAATTAAGGAAAGACGTGGCTGCCAGCTGCAGTACTAACAAAGGACAGACATGGGAAGCTGGAAGATGATCCCCAGGAAAAGTAAGGTATAAAGTCCCAGGAATTCCAATATGTTTCTGTCTCCTTTCTGTGCCTTCCCTGGGCACTGGTAAATATGGTCATACTACTATCCCCCATTTACAGATGTAGAAACTGAGGCTCAGTGACAGCAAGTGGCTTCCCAACAGCAATTGATCACAACATAGAATAAATAAGCTAATAGGAAGAGACACTGAAAAGGCTTCTGCTGCCCTGAAACACCAATATCCAGTGTTTGCGATTTCCTGGTAAGGGCCAATAGGGGAGCTAGTCAGACCCAAGGCTGAAAGAGCAAACTTGTTAAAATTCTGGTTCCTATATCCGTGGAGACCCTCACAACAGCTATCCCGTGGGTCTTCCAGAACAGGGATTCCACCTGACTTCAGCAGGAACAAAGACAGATGCAAGTCAGGAAGATACTAAAGGCATTGTTGGGTAGGTTCTCCCTTCAGTACTCCCAACCAGAGAGGTCCGCAGAATACATCCAAATAAGGAACGATTATAGTGTTATCTGGTAACTATTGACAACTTAATTCTCTCACTTAAACACAAAGCCTTTCTTATTCTTCTTGGGGAAAAAACCTAGATGGAAACTAATATGTATTCATCTTCCTCCAAAATGCATACTCAGCTACAGCGATTTTGTAACTAAGCCTAATATGACCATCTACCTGCCCTAGTCACCCCATGGCCTGGTCCAGCTGGTTGAGATATATCCCAAGGGTGATAGGCTAGTCATTGCTTAGGACTAAAATGTAGCCAGCGGGCCGGCCCCATGGCTTAGCGGTTAAGTGCACGCTCTCTGCTGCTGGCGGCCCGGGTTTGGATCCCGGGCGCGGACCGACGCACCGCTTCTTCGGCCATGCTGAGGCCGTGTCTCACATACAGCAACTGGAAGGATGTGCAACTACGACATACAACTATCTACTGGTGCTTTGGGGAAAAAACGAGGAGGATTGGCAATGGATGTTAGCTCAGAGCCGGTCTTCCTCAGCAAAAAGAGGAGGAATAGCATGGATGTTAGCTCAGGGTTGATCTTCCTCACAAAAAACAAAAAATAAAATAAAATAAAATGTAGCCAGCACCGTGTGCTACCCAATACAAATGGCCTTCTCTGCAAGGGGAAATAATAGAAGGCATGATCTCTGTGCCCCTTCATTGCTCATCATGTACTTTCAAAACTCTGTTCTAAATGCTTAGGGTACAAACATAAATAAGACCTAGACATTATTCAGGTTGAAGATACAGACACATTAATAGATAATTACAGTAGAGTCAAGTTAAAGTAATCATACAAGTATGAGAAATACAGTGTCCTCATCAACAGAGAGTGGCTTATCTGCATTCTCGGTCTCCTCAGCAATTGGTCAACTTTGAATCTCAAATAACATTCAGGGAAGAATTAGGCTCAGACATCAAGACAATTGGACGTTGTCATGGACTCAGTGATACAAGGAGCACCATCAGTTTGATATTCCTGATTTTTTATATTCTTAGCCCAAGTGGTTCCTCTTCTGGGAAGCCTGTCCTGACTTCCACTGGCCGAGAGAATTGCTCCTGGCCTGGGGAGGCAGTGTTGCTCTGGAATGATTTGTGCATTAGATTCCACTTTCTCGTGTCACAATCCAGAGTGTGCAAAATATGAAAGCAAGATTGAGTGTCTGTAACTCAGCTCTCATGCCCCCATTCTTCTCAGCAGGACACACCTTGATCTTGCCAACTCGGCGTAAGCAGGTGGAATCTTCGTATTGATGGCTGGGCCTTGTTCTTGTTGGGGGAGTGGTGAGGAAAGTGGCAGGTCCATGGACATTCTCTCTCCGCATTGGAGGATGGGACACCTCTCTGCAGTGTCATTGTACGTCGGTTGGGCTCTATGCCTGCTGTGCTCAGGCTATGGGTCTAACCTGACTGTAAAACAGTCAGGATCCTTGCCCTCATGAAGGCACAAGGGAGAGCAACACTAAACAAATAACCACACAAATAAATATTGAGTTATAAATCTGGACACGTGCTATGAAGTAGCAGTATTGGACACAGTGGACCCTTCTTTTTACCTTCAAGTCTCTCCTCTTTTGAAAGATGTGAAGATAACAGAATCAACAGGACATGATGCATTGGAAGTACATGACCCTGTGCATGCCTGGGCTTGTGTCCTCCTCTGTCAGTGAAGGAAATTCACCAGAATCAACCCAAGAGGACCTTATCCCAACCACTGGACCCCTTCACTGCCTGACCCTCTCAAACTCTGTGTCTCTTGAGGATTTTCTAAAGCCGCCTTCCTCTTTCTTTATTCTCCTTATTGTCATATACTGTCTCCCAGGTCCACCAGCCCAGTCCAGAACCAAGTTTCCTGAGGGCAAGATGGAGAGCAAAGATGAAACAGGATAGGCCAGGGAGAAGACAACCACCCATTTACACCCTGAGCTCTAAATTTTAGAGTGGCTTCTCAACTGCCACTGCAGAGAAAGAGGCACAGCACACCACACACACACACACACATATACACACATACGCAAACACACAACCTCGGGCAATGAGAGCCAATATTTATTGTTCTGAGTACTTGGCCTACATGAGCTTATTCATTCCACCCAACAATCCTACGTGATGTGTATTGCTTTGATTTCTACTTTACAGATGAGCAAACTGAGACACAGAAAGGTGAAGTGACCATCCAAGGTCTCATCACTAATTCCTAGCAGAGCTGGATTCAATCTCAGACTGCCTAGCTTTAGAGCCCAAGGTCTTAACTTTAATCAGGCTCAGTCTTGCCAAGGCCACACAGAATTAGTATGGGGACTAGCACTAGAGCCCAGGCCTTCTGAAGGGTAGTGACCAGCGCTCTGCCCTAACAGAGACAAGGTGAGTCTCCCTAGTAAGCCAATCAATGTGGGCTGCGGTGAAACAAGTGGATGTCTTTTCTTATCCACACACATTGTACCAGGCAGAAAGCCCCCTTGCCCTGAAGTAGAAGCACTTCCAGAGACTTACAGCAAAGAAAAGAGGAGGAAGAGGACTTCCTCATGGGTGCTCACTTTCTACTCCATCCAGAGTATCTCAATCCTGATAAACTAAGCACTAACATATCTACTGCACTATGCAGTTTACAAAGTTCTTTCACATCTCTCTTAACTGATCCTCAAGATAACTCTGTGAGGTAAGCAGTGTTGGGATTATCTTAATTCCCACTTTACAAATGCAGAAACAGAAATTCCAAATGGGGAAGAGTCTTGCTGAAGCAATTAGTTAAACCAAGGCATGGAGCAGATCTTGTGATTCTCAGGTGTGCCAGTGACATGCTACCTTGGATACCAAGGGTCCTCCTCAAATAACTAAGCAGGTTGTGTAAGCCTCACACCACATAAATCTTTCCTTCCACACCTCCCAGCACACTTCCACTGTAGTTGCAAAAATGCTAGAGATGGTTACCACTATAAAAATGACAGGCACATCCTTCTACCCATTACTGAATTACATATTCACTGAACTCGAGGTGACAGCAGATAGGGGATGTTGCAAACAGTTCTGACATGCTGCAGTCAGAATCATTTGGGTTTCCAGGAAAGCAGAGAGTAAAAGATAATGAATCAAGTGATGAGTAGAAGGGGAATCAGATAATGGAAGGCAAATTTCAGAAGACCATGTGGAAAGGAGTTAATGAAACAGGAAACGTAAGATGAAGGAAAAGGTGAGTGTCACGGGGTATGTTGCAAAAGAGGGCAAAGCCTTGGCAGTCTCTCCTAACTGTTGCAGTAACCTCCTAACATGTTTGGCCTGACCATGGCTGGCCTCATCCAGGGAATCCCCTACTCAGCCACCAGACAGAGCCTGGTAAACTTGGATCTTGTAACATTCCTCCATTGCTCAAACCCCTCCAACCACTCCCATCAGTCCCACGATAAAATCCAAACACCTCAGGGTAGAAATGCAGGAGCCTTGTTCATCTGGCCACGGCTGGATCTTCAGTCTTGTCTGGGTTCGCTTCCCCCTGTGTACATGATGTTTTGAGCAAATGGTGTGAGTCACCACTTTCTAAGCTCTCCAAATGAGACATGTATGTATCTCCTTGTGTCTGCACAGGCTGTTCTTGTTCCTGGAATGGGCCCAACCTCTTTCCAACTGGAGAATCCCTAGGCATCCTCCACGAGTCAGCCAGAGCATCAATCGTCTCCAAAAAGCCTTGTCCACTGTCTCAGCAGGTAGGTGATGGGAAACATCCCACTTCCGCAGGTTCACAGTTCTTATGGAAGAACACACAGTGACTCTCAGCCCAGGATACTTCATACGATCCATGTCCGTGGGGAGCTTTAGATCCTGGGCCCACCACAAAATTTGAAGTAGGAGAAAGGAATCAGCATTAAAACACAAAACAATAACAAAATTAAAAACTTTCTCCTCCAAGCCGTGCTAACATCCAGATCATAATTACTGATGGAGATGAGGTACACATTGTGAGGATTTTCTCCTTAAGAGTTAAGAGTAGGGAGTTTCTCTTGTTGATTCTGCATCCCCAGCCCAGCACACTGCCTGGCATATCATGGACACTTACTAATGTTTGTAAAATAAATGAAAGATCTCCTGAATGAATAAATATATGAAGTTTTAGAGACAAGAATATAGGAAGGAACAGCCTGGAAACCCCAAATAAGAAACAGTAGCAAGCCAGACGTTGAACACCTCCAAAGTTGGTAACTAGCTAGTAAGCTACTAACCAAGGAAGATAAATCTGAGAAACAGTCTAGTAGTGAGAACAATGACCAAGAAGGATCTAACTAATCATATGTAGCAGAACCCTCATAACTACACCACGGTAAAATAAATGCAAACACCACCTAGGGAAGCCGGTTTATTTACAGGGTTGTTTGCTCTAGAGGTGGGAAGAACAAAACAGGTTCCATGTAAAATAAACTTATCATCTGGGTGATTTGAGGGTCTGTGGAGATGTCTGTTGTCACTGCTCCCCAGTGGGCCAGACTCAAAGGAGGGGCTTGCAGAGAAGGTGGAGGGCATGGCTGGTTCCCATCCTGGCCACACATCAGAGTCGTGCTCAATGCTTCTTAGGAGGCAAAGCCTTCTAGAGGCCATGAGTCTATTTTAATGAAATATTGATATATATACATTATTTTTTATTTTGCTGAGGAAGATTCACCCTGATCTAACAGCTATTGCCAATCTTCCTCTTTTGCTGAGGAAGATTCGTCCTGAGCTAACATCTGCTGCTGATCCTCCTCTTTTTTGTATGTGAGCTGCCGTCACAGAATGACCACTGACAGACAAGTGGTGTAGGTCCAAGCCCTGGAACCAAACCCAGGCCACCAAAGCAGAGAGTACTAAAATCAACGACTAGGCTAACGGGGCTAGCCCAAAATATTGATAATTTTAATTCTCTTACCAAATATGAGATATACTACTAAACAAAATATATCACTATGACATATGACTTGGATTATAAAGTCACATCCACAAGTGCACATGTCTGTGAGGAAAAAGGCATAATCAGTCACTTCTCAGTTGTTCAGTTAATATTCACTTGCTGCTTGTACATTCACTTTATCAAATGCAAGCACTTACTAGCAGTTAACGAGTAGCACATATTGGTAATTTTTTTAAATTTGTGGGATGAAGACCTAAACTCAACAAAAATCCTATCTACTAATATGATTGTTGCTAAGAATTGTGAAAAACTTTAGTTGAAATATTAGATCATTAGGTTAGCTCCCAGGAAAACATAATCCAAAAAGGAAAAACTGATCCAAAAAGAAATTGAAAGGTAAATAGTCCTAAAACTCCTTTAAAAAGTTAAGCGGAAGTCACAATCTTCCCACAAAGAAAATATCACGTACAGAGAGTATTACAGTAAATGTCAAGGACAAACATATCTTAGCCCAGTTTCCAAAAACAAAGCCTAAGAGACAGGCATTAGTGCTACTAATTTATTTGCAAATATGATCCCAAGTGAGCAACAGTGAAGGAAAATGAGAAGCGTGGAAGGAAAGAGAACCTATACGAGGGTTCATTATCAACCCGGTCAATATATGATATCAAAAGCAAGCAATCCTTTCCAGGACAGTCCATACGAGGAAAGGAAGGGGAAAGAAGGTGTCTGATAGCTTCCTTTTCCAATTGGTCAGATGTTCTTTCCCTGGAGCATTAACTTTCCAAAACTTTTGTATTACAAATCATTTAGTAAGTTGGGAGGCACTGTCAGGCTACACATACAAGAATTAAAGTGGAATCCATGCAAAGTTTGTCCCTGCTGTGGTGGCTGAAACCGAACAAGTGGCAAAAGAGCAGGACAGGTAAATTAGTTATTAATGCTAGATAGCAAATTATCCCAAAATGTAGCAACTTAGAACAACAAACATTTATTATGTCACAGTTTCTTGGGTTAAGAACCCAAGTATGGCTTAGCTGGGTACCTCTGGCTCAAGTGCTCTCATGAGGTTACAGTCCTGCTGTCCAGCTGGGCTGCAGTCTCATCCAGTCTTGACTGGGGAAGGATCCACTTTCAATTCCACTTAGGTGGTCATTGGCAGGACTCAATTCCTCACCAGCCGTTGGCCAGATGCCTCCCTCAGTTATCCCTCCACCTGGGCCTCTCCATGGGGCAGCTCACAACATGGCAGCTGGCTTCCCTCAGAATGAGTGAGAGAGGATGCCGAAGAAAGAAGCCACAATCTTTTGTGTGTGTGTGTGGAGAGAAATTGGCCCTGAGCTAACATCTGTTGTCAGTCTTCCTCTTTTTGCTTGAGGAAGACTGTCCCCGAGCCAACATCTGTGCCAATCCTCCTCCGCTTTCTGTGTGGGATGCCACCAAAGCAAGGCCTGATGAGTGGTGTTTAGGTCTGCGCCCACAACCATAAACCCCAGGCCAATGAAGCAGAGTGGGCAACTTAACCATTATGCCACTGGGCTGGCCTGAAAGCCACGGTCTTTCAATAATCTAATCTCAGACATGGCATCCCATCTCTTCTGCCGTATTCTATTCATTCAAAGCACATTATCCAGCCCATACCAGGGAGAGGGGATTACACAGGGACATAGCTACCAGGAGGCAGGGACTATTGACAGCAGTCTTAGAGGCTGTGACCACAGGGGTGAAGCCAAGAGAATCTGAAGTGTCACATAAAATCAATCCAGAGAATTGCAAAAGAACACATCATGCCTGGCTCATTCTATGAGGGCATAGCCACTTGATCCAAATCAGATGAAAACAGGACAAGAAAGGTTGATTGCATGTGTGTCTTGCTCATGAGCTTCAACATAAAAAACCTGAACAAATTAGTAGCAAACCAAATGCAGCAGTGATGATACACTACAGCCAAGGTGGATTTGAGCCTGGAACTCAAGGGTGGTTAACAGAGAAAATATATAAATATCAGTTATCAGATTAACTGATAAAAAGAAAAAAGTCATATCATCTCAATAGTTTCACAAAAAGCACTTGATAATATCTAACTCCCAATTATGAAATAAAAAAATCTTAAACTACTAGTTGTGGGTAATTTCCTTAATATGATAAAAGTATCTACCAGAAAACCTAAGCAAAGATCAATCTCTGTAGTATAAAAGCGTTATCCTCTTATACCTCCATTTTAATGTTTTACTACGTGCACATATAGCCTTTTCAAAAATAATAATTTATTGCAAATAAAGAAAATCCCATGAGTTAACTTAACTTTTGTATAAATGGAGAGAATGTTATTACTAGTTTTTATGAAGAATCCAGCTTGTGGATCTCAGGCTGAACAGTTTGAAAATCACTGAAAACATTAAATATTTTCCTCCCTTGGGAGGCTGCTTGAACTGACCAGAAAGAGGCAGGGAGGAAAGGAGAGGACAACCATTCATTCAGCCGAGATCACCTAGGTTCACAGGCTGGAGTTCTTGACCTTTAGTTAGAACACCAGCTCCTGTGATAGTCAGATGGGAGTAATGAACCATCTCCCCAGAAAATAAAACCTCATCATTTCTGCACGCAGACCCAAGGGATTCCCAAAGACACATGTCACCATGGTGCTTGCTAAGCCCAGTGACCTTTCCAGGGATCCAGGGCAGCCAAGTTCAGCCCACTGTGACCTCCAGTACAAGATGCCCTGTTCTGACCCATCACACGGTCATCCTCAGTGCCATGGGGCCCTCTCTATCAGTGTGAATTGGGTCTTCACTGTGCCCAGTGTTATGATACACCATGGGGCCAAAGTGTGAACAAGACAGTCACAAAGGGCGCTTATGCAGAGGACCCAGGTGGGGTGCTCCACTGTGAGCAGATGTCTCCAAAGGCATCAGGAATTTGGGGAAGGCAGAGATGAGTGGGATCTGGAGCTTCCTGGGCTGGTTGAGCTTCCCAGAGAAGGAGACGCTCTGCTTGCACACCATGGACACAGGAGTGCTTGGCCAGAAGGAAACAAGGAGAGAGGGCATTTCAGGCTGTGAGAGTGGCCCAGCTAACTGCCATTACCACTGGTGAGTATGTTTGTCATTTCTTGGTTGCAAACACAATGTCTAAATCAAGCCAACTTTTATTCCTGCTAATAGAAAGTAATCAGATCACAGGCCAGGCTGGGAATCCTTTGCTTCTAGGGCCAAGGCTCTGCCCTCAACCAGTCATCAGGGGGCTGGACGCTGTGCAGCGCCTCTAGAACAAACCACTCAGCTTGGCAAGCACCAGAGTGGCCTAACTTGTATTTGTTAGGGTATATTTCTGGGATCTAAACCATTTATTGAGGTAAAATTCACATAACATAAAATTAGCCATTTCAAAGTGAACAGTTCAGTGTCATTTAATACATTCACAATGTTGTGTGACCAACGCATCTGTCTAGTTCCAAAACATTTCCATTCCACCAAATAAAATCCCATGCCCATTAAGCAGTTTCTCCCCTCCCTTGTCTCTTCCCAGCCCCTGGGAACCCACAATCTACATTCTATCTTCTTGGATTTACCCATTCTAGATGTTCCATATAAACGGAACCACGTAATAAGTGACCTTTGTGTCTGGATTCTCTCATTTAGGATAACGTTTTCCAGGTTCATCCCTGTTGGAGCACATGTCAGTTCTTCATTCTTTTTATGGCCGAATAATATTCTACTTTATGTGTTGATAAAAGAAAGGGACTAGAATGAGACCAGACTCAGTGTGATGGTTACCTTGACCACCCCAAGGCTGCACTATGGGCAGAAATAAAATATTACATTTTAACCTTGACTGTCTCCAGATGGCCTGAGAACAATGCAGTAGTCTTTCCCTGCAGTTAGGACATTTAGAAAGCCCCGGTACATGTGTGTGGTGATGGGTTGTAATTAGTATTTTGGTGGTGAACATGATGTAGTCCATGCAGAAATAGAAGTACAATGATGTACACCTGAAATTTTTGCAATGTTATAAACCAATGTTACTGCAATAAACAAAAAATTAAAAAATAAATAAATAAAGAAAGAAAGAAAGCCCCGGACACGAGATACACTGTAGCGGCAAATGGCGACCATTCAGAACCAGACTCAGCCTTAGCCTTGCACACTCTGCATCTTTTTGCCTTTAAAAGGCAGCAACCCAAAGACCGAGGGGGAACTCACCTATCAACTTGTGGGTTGAGGTGTACTTCCCCAAGTTTGCAAACATTTTAATAAAGCCTCTCTTTTCTTTAAAACTTGTCTTTGCCTTATAAAGCTGCTCATTTTGGTTAACAGTCCATACCACAATTTCTATACCCTTTCATCCACTGATTTGTGTTGTTTCCACCTTTTGACTATTGTGATTAGTGTTGTCACGAACATGAAGATACATGTATTTATTTGTGAAGCTGTTTTCAATTATCTTAGGTACATCCCCAGGAGTGGAACTGCTGGATCATATGGTAATTCTATGAGTAATTTTTCAGAGAACTGCCAAACAGTTTTCCACAGTGGCTGCACCATTTTATAGCCCCACCAGCAATCTCTGAGCATTCCAATTTCTCCACATTCTCACCAACACTTGCTATTTTCTTCTTCCTCTTCTTTTTAATAGCCATCTTAGTGGTTGTGAAGTAGTAAAATGTCTTGGATTTTGACTTTAAGCAACCACAATGGGTAAGAATATGTGAGAACATGCCAGAGATAGAGAGGGACAAGGAAAGGGTGTGGCTCTGAACCTGGACCAGGTCGCCCCTGAGCTCTCTATGGACTCCAGGGACATCTGTGCTCTCTGTTGTGTAGACAGCAGGCAGGTAGGGATCCACAGAATGTGATTGATATGCAGGCCCTGTGTGAGTTGTATAAACACTCTCAGCCTCAGTTGCCTAATCTATAACATGAGCATCAATAATTATGTCTTTCCTTCTCAAAGGATCCTAGGTCAGACCAGACCCTGGACCACAATCTGCAGGGGCTTGGGGCCTTGATCTGCAAGTCTGGAGCCTGGTGGCTCTGACTGAAAAGAACATGTGATGTTGCCCAGCCAGATACCTGACCCTCGGCAGGCCCTCGAGAATGGTTCACCCCATATGAACACATGAAGAGTTCAACTAGTGGCTGGGAGAAGACAAGGGTTATACAGTAACCCCAAACTATGTAAAATTTGTTAGCAAAAGAGGAGATGTGAGTTTAAGTTTTAGTTGAATAACTAACTAAAACGTTGGCAGTTTGCTGTGTGGATCATTTACCTTTTTCTTTCTTACTGATTATGCTTAAATGGCTCTTTTTACCCCCTGCTTTGTAGGAGCCACTGAGGTCACAAATGTTCAGATATTTAATTTCCTGAATTCTAATTGGGGCTGGTGGTGCATGTCAAGCTGTGTGAGCACAAACCCCAATAAGACCACCATGCCCCCCTTTCCTGACCCCTGTGGGATCTCAAAGACCCCTTTGATTGAAATCCCTCCCACTCTCCTCCTCATAGAATGGAGCAGAATCTGTTTCTACACAGTTCGCATAGTTGAGTGAGTGCAGGCAGAGAAAAGGTGAATGTCAAAGAAACCATGAAAAGGAGGATGGAGAGTTCATTCCTTCCTTACAGACACAGTGTGTTTACAAAGTTCAGTCAGAACCTCCAGACAGGGCCAGGACTAGAGCAATGAGAGTGAGGCATTCTCATTGAGCAAAAAATTATCAAAAATCTCAGTAATCATGAAAAATTCTACACTAACCAATATTTTTCAACATTAATATTAATGCAAAAAAATCTAGGAGGAACAAAATATTAAATAAAAACGGGATCAGTGGGTTATTTTCACTTACACACTGGGATTCCTCTAGTTAATGACACAGGTACTGCAATTTTTAGGAGTAAAGTATTGTCATTCAGCAATGTACACCAAAATTAGTCAAAAGTAAAATGGGTCAATGGATAGATAGAGGAGTGGATAGATAGGTGATAAAGCATAAAGAAAAATGATAGTTGTTCAATTTAGGTGGTGGATACATAGTTGTAACTAAACAATTTTTCCACCTTTTTGTTCAAATTTTCTGTATTCAAAAAATTGTCATTATAAAATTTTTTGGAAGCAATAACTAGCAACATCTTTTAAGAGCTTAAATATCTTTCAAACTTTCCCCTTCTCCTCACTCCCCCTTAACCCTGCCCTAGTCAGACTCTCATCATCTCTGATCTAGACAATAACCACAGCCTCCTGGCTGATCTCCTTTCTGAGGGCCACCTTTGCACATCTAATTGGGGCGCTCCCAAATTTGACCCCTCCCTCAGTCCAGTACTACCTGTGCCTCCTACAAGTGAGAGGTGACCAGACCTAGCTAGCTTCCCTGCATCCCTCCTCAACCTCATACAGCATCAGACTGGAGTGCTTGCAGGTCCCTGCACACCCCATGATCTGCACATTTGCTCAGGCTGCTCTGCCTGCTCTATTCTCCCCTGAACCTGTACCCAACTGTAAAATTCCTTCAGACTTAAACATGTCGGATTCAACACATGATATTATCTCTGAAGCCACAGTAAGAACAGGGCAAGAGCTTGAGTGAACACCCCAAGATCAGACAGAGGATCAAGTCAGACCTTCTGGATCAGCTCTTTTCAGACAAGAACCACCTCCAGAAGTGGAAAACAGATGTCAGAAGATGATGGTACCAAGTGGACAAGGCCAGGCCTCCCAGAACAGCTTTATAAATTAAGTCTAAGCATTGCTTCTACGAATATGGTCAAGGGCCACGGAGGATCTCTGAGTCACAGAGTGACCTATGGACGGGGGCATTAGAGAAGGCAGAGAGTGGAAAGCAGGAAACAGCCAGATCAGACCAGACATGAGATCACAGAGGAAATGAAGGAACAGTCTTGTTGGGAAGAAGTCATCATGGGAGTCCAGACGCCAGGGTCCCACTACAATATGTCATTCACTCACTTGACCATGGGCAAGACCCTTCCACTCTCAACTCTCCGTCTGTCACTTGGGAGGTTGTACTCTATGCTCTCAGTGCCCAGGTACTAGGATTCCATGAGCTAAGTTCAAAACATACAAGGTTGCAGAGATAGACAGAGGAAGAGGCAGGGGTGATGGCTGAGATCAGTAGCCAGATGGAATATGTTGCAACTCAAATCAAGTCACCAGTGATGACACATATCTCATATTTCCCTATAGCGCTGGCTTGCTGGCATAATCCTAGTTCAATATTAAACAATGGCCTCAACTTGGCACATGAAACTTAGGGAGTTCACCTATAATCAGACTAGTTCAGGCAGGTTGAGAATATGAACTCAGCTTACCCCAGGAACACACTAGTATGGAACAACTCTAGTGCCTGCCACTAAAAGTCAAGATTTCGTTGACAGTTTCAATTCTCACTGAATGTAGCCATTGAAGCAGAACTGAAAAGGCAGTTACTTGCCTGCCCAGACATTATAATCACCAACGAAAAGGCTGTACGGAAGCTGACTGAAACATAACGGGTTCATACCCATTAAATTATCTGTAGGATTTTCATCCACAAAACCCAAAGCTGGAGAAGTTACTTTAGCAATGACGGAAGCCAGAATATTTCAGATACCTCTCAGAAAGGAGGCAGGGACTGTGTACCATTCCCTTAGGGCTCTGGTAAGCTGGTTGAAATGGATTACCCTTTTTTTCTTTTTTTGTTTATGTTACTGAATAACTCAAAACCATACCAAAATACATAGTTCTCTGGTAAAGGTTAATATATAGACAAAAATAAAAACCTACATTATCGTAATTTTAGTTTGTAACTCTACTTTTCATTCTATTATATATTTTAAAAGACAAAAGCATTAAAAATAACTATAAATATCTGTTAATTGGTACACACTATATAAAGATGTAATTTATGACATCAATAACTAAAAGTAGGGGCTCTGGAGCTGTAAAAAAGTAGAGTTTTATTGCAACTAAAATTAAATTAAACTAGATTGTTATAACTTTAGGATGTTTGATGCAATCCCCACGGTAACCAGAAAGAGAATCTCTATAGAATATGGACAGTAGTAAGTTGGAAGGGAATCAAAACATGTCACTACAAAACGTCAACTAAGCTCAAAGGAAGACAGTAAGGGAGGAACTGAGGGTCACACTGCTAGAGACACACAGAAGACATCGAATGGCAATAGCAAGTCCTTCTCTATCTCTAACTACTTTAAATATAAATGTAAGTGGATTAAATGACCCAATCAAAAGACACAGATTGTGAGATTGGGTAAAACAAATAGAATGCAACTATGTTGTGTCTACAGGAGATTTGCTTCAGATCTAAGGACATGCGTTGGTTGAAAGTGAAAGGATGGATGAAGCGATCCATGCAAATGAAAACTGAACAGGGAGCAGGGGTAGCTACACTAATATCAGGCAAAATAGACTTTAGTTCACTCTCCACTTGCACTGCCCTGGTCAGACCCTCATCATCTCTGACCTAGACAATAACTACACCCTCTTGGCAGATCTCCTATCAGAGGGCCACGTTTGCACATCTAATCAGGAGCCTCCCAGGTGAGACCCTTCCCACAGTAAGGGGCTGCCCGTGCTTTGTTCAGGGAGAAGTGACCGCCCCAACTGAGTTCCCAGCCACAATCCTCAACCTCATAGTGCCTCAGACTGGACTCTTTACAGGTCCCTGCATACCCCATTCTAGCTCACACCTCCACACCTTTGCCCAGGGTACTCTGCCTGCCTTATTCTATCCTGAATGCCTCCTCAATTTTAACATTCCTTCAGAAACTTAAAGAAGGTGGGTTGAACACATGCGTTTACTACAAAATCCTCCTGAACTCCCAGCAGAAATACATTAAAGAACTTTCTTAAAAGGCATAAATCCACAAGGACAAAGACAACCAGAGAGGAGACAAGAGCCACCAAATGTTTGAAACCAGCAAGTAGATGTAGCCAAGAGTCATCACAAGCTCTTCCTGCCAGACACCTTTCTAAGCACTGTCCTTAGTCCTCAGAATAACGGTATGCAGTAAGTTCTCTTATCATCACCCCCTTTTTATAGGAACAGGGAAGTTAATTCACTTGGACAAGGTCACATAGTCACAGAGCCAGGATGTAAACCCAGACTCTGGCCCCAGAGTCTACACCTATGACCACTGTATTTCTGCCATGAAAGGGCACTGACTTGGCAGAGCAGAGAAAGCTTGAAGCTGAAGCCTGCAGCACTGCAGAGACCAGAAGCAAGCAGAACCAGGCCGCTGAAGCCCAGAAAGACTCAGAAACCGAATTAACCAGGTCCGTCTGAAATTGGAAGCTGTAAGTGATGCTGAAAACAAAATATTGTTTAAAGTCTGTATAAGAGTTAGACTTCCAGATTCCCTCTTCACTGGCTTTAATAGTGTTCCCTCAAAAATTTATCTGCACTAGCATCCTCAGAATGTGGCCCTATTTGGAAACAGAGTTTTTGCAGATGTAATTAGTTAAGAGGAAGTCATACTGGAGTAGAGGACCCCTAAATCAATGACTGGTGTCCTTATAAGAAGAGACACAGGGACATACACAGAGGGAAGGCAACTGTGTGAAGATGGAGGCAGAGATTGAAGTGATGCTGCCACTAGCCAAGGAACACCAAGGATTGCTGGTAACCACCAGAAGCTTGGGAGAGGCATGGAGAACATTCTCCCTCAGAACCTCCAGTAGGAACCCACCCTGCTGACAGCAGTCATCTTTGACTTCTGGCCTCCAGAAGAGTGATAGAATAAATTTCTATTGTTTTAAGCCACCCAGTTCATGGTACTTTGTTATAGACACTTCTCAAACCCTGCAGAAGACTGGAGGACTATTTTATGCACGTGTTGAACTGGACAGACTTGCGCTTGGGGAGCCCTGGCAGAGAGGAGAACAAGATGCTGGACTGAAACCAGGAAAAATGATAAGATATCCACCACCCTCTGCCACCTGGTCAACAGGCCAGACTTCCACTTCCTGGGCAGAAAACCAGAGAATTCCTCCTTGGGAAAGTGCTCAGCCCAAAGGATCTAAAGATCCTGATATTTAGGGGGTCTCCAGCCAGATGGCTCTACACCAAAGAGATCATTGACAAATCCCCCACACTCTCAAATACAAGCAGACGGGCAAGGACCAGCTGGCACTCAGAGGAAAGACCACACAGAGAAAGAAGCTCAGAGAAACAGAAGGAATATGGGAGGAGAAAGGGAGCTTTGAAAACATCACAACAGCCTGAGAGCTATGCTCACGTGAATTCAGAGCAGAGAGCAGAAAGATCTCTTGAAACTAAAATAATATAACAGAGGGTGTAACATTCTGTGGAAAGGTAGAAAGGTGAAGTTAATTAATTCACTCCAAAAGAAAAATAAGAGATGGAAAATAGGAAAGAAATAATAACAGAATTAGAGAATCATTCCAGGAGTTCCATCATCTGACCAAGAGGGGTTTCAGAACAGAGAACAGAAAAATGACAGAAATAATTCAGGATAATTTCCCAGAAATGAAGGCCAATACACTGCATTGTCCAGTACAGTAGCCCCTAGACACACGTGGCTAGTTACATTTGAGTACAAATTTATTAAATCATATAAAATAAGAACTGCGATGTCCCGGTCACACCAGCCATGATTCAAGTGCTCAACAGCCTCATGTGGTGGTGGCCACCATACTGGACAACGCAGACATAGAGCATCTGCATCCTTGAAGAAAGGTTGATTGGACAACTCTGACCTAGAATAATGGATGAATGCAGATCCACCAAGACACAGGGTCATGAAACTTCAGAACACAAGGGACAAAAAGAAGATCGCAAAAGCTTTCAGAAAATTTGGGGGGAGCAAGAAACAGGTCACAATACAAAGGATTAAAATCAGAAGGGCATTAAACTTCCGGAGAGTACTAAAATCAAGAGTCTATTCTTCAAATCAGAGAAAAAATTCTATCCCACCTAGAATTCTATGCCCAAACTATCAATCAAGTCTAGGGTAGAAAAGAGAATTATTCAGACGTGTAAGTTCGCAAAAAAAAGAAAAAATTTACTCCTGAACATCATTCTTCAGAGAGATACAACAAGATGCCCTCTAGCAAAATTAGGGAGAAAACCAAGAAAGAGACAGCCACAAGATCAGGGAACAAGCAATTCAGTGCAGCAGAGAGAGGAGGTGAATGCCTCAAACTTCGTGCAGAAGCCGCAGGAGCAAGAGCCTGGACTGAAGCAAGGAGAGAGCCTCACAAGGGCTTAAATTTGCTGAGCAGAGTTACACTTGTTGCAGAAAACGGATGATAAGGACAGAGAAACTCATCAAATCATAAAAAGGAACTATTGATTGCAAGAAAAATGAAAGTTGTCAAGAACAGAAATGAAAACATAAAAGTGGGCATGGCTCAACTGTGAATAATAAGTACTTAAGTCATGTTGATGCAAACACAAAATAGGAGTCTACTTCCTATCCCTGTTTTGGGAAGACAGGAAGTGGGTATGACCCAAGGGGGATATCAGGAACCTAAATTCTCATCTTGCAGAGCAATCAAGAAACAGTAGTGTAAGCATGTCATTTACTGGCAAAGTAATCAGCACCAGAAGAAACTACTGAACAGGTTGAAAGTAGATTCTGGAGGGAAAAACCAGAGTGGAGATCCGGTAGAGGAAGGTGCCCCTAGTTTTCTTATAAACATCATAGGACTGTTCAACTTTTTTTAATCATGTACATCGGTAAATTTGATTTTTTAAAATAAATTTTTAAAAGCCCCGATCAGGTGTCACCTCCTCCCAACCCCCTCTGGGGACAAGTACTTCTTCTCTGTGTCCCAAAGCACCAGGGCTGACCTCCAGCCATATCAAATCGGTCTGTTTATGGGTGTGATGTTTTCCCACCAAACTGTGTGCATCTCGTACCTGACCCAGAGTGGCACTCAGGAAATGTCTGTGGGTATAAACAAAAGAGTGGACAAGGCCCTTCCCGCTGACCTCCCCACGGTGTTTGAGGTTCAGATTAACCTCCTGATAGTAGGTGTCAGGAAATACCCGAGTGCCAGAGGATGAGTGGTGCCAGTGGGAATCCACAGGAGTTTCCAATACATGGTTCACAAACAGCCATGAGTTTACTGAAGGCCTATTATGTGCTCAGCAGCATTCTAGGCCCTGAGAGGACACAATTGGGGCCAACATTAGCCTCAAGGCCACCCCTGTCCTTTGCAGGCCTCCTGTCCTTTGCAGGCCTCCTGGGCTCCATCACAGCAGTGGGACTGATGAGCTTGTTTGGAAACAGCACAGCATAATGGTTAAGGCCACAGGTCTGGAGGGCTCCAGCTTATCCAGCTCCCTCACCTTGGGCAAGTCATTAACCTCTCTCTGCCTCAGCTCCCTCAGACAGCAGTTAGGAGGATTAAATGAGAAATCTGTAAAATTAAAGCCTTGTGCTCAAACACTGAGACTCCTTCCAACTCTCTGCTTCTTTCATTTCATCTCTGCTCATCAATCAACTATGTTATGATACCGACTGCAGAAATGGGAGTTATAGCGCTTTTGAAACTGCACACAGATGCTCAAAGGAAATGTAGCTTTTTACCTTTTTGTAATTGAGATCATCATCCCCATGAGACCTGGGGTGGGATTGGGGAGTGATAATTTCTTGTTACCAAAACAACTGCTTGGTCTCACTTGGGTAATGAGCTTTTCTGAGTTTGGTCTCTCAGATGCACCCCATTCTTCCCCTGCTCCTCTTAGGATGAAAATGGGATGTTTGGGGGAATACTTTATGGGAATGGGAAAGTGGGCTCAGACCCTCCCCTGCCCTAGGCCTGCAGGGGACACCTACTTCCTGCTGTGGTTCTGCAGAGAATTGTCAACGGTTCGCTGCTTCATTCTTGGAGCTACCAGGCCTGATAGTCACTCCTGCTGACCTGGGCTGTTCTGACTGGCACCTGGGCCCTGGCCCCACCCTCAACCAGCCTTGATGAGAGTGCACATTCACTGCTGTTAGTCCCCTGACTCCCCCAGTGACAGACACACGCAGGCCCACGGGCTCTCTCCTCAGATCCTATGATAGGCTGAATTGTGTCCCCTCCAAATTTATACATTGAAATCCTAACCCTCAGCACGTTATAATATGGCTATAGTTGGAAATAGGATCTTTGAAGGGGAATTAAGTAAATGGGGTCATATTGGGTGGGTCCTAATCCTATTTGGCTGGAATTCGTATAAGAAGAGGAGACTAGGACACAGACATGCACAGAGGGAAGACCCTGTGAAGACCAGGGAGAAGATGGCCATATGCAAGCCAATCAGAGAGGCCTCAGAAGGAATCAACCCTGCTGACACCTAGATCTTGGAATTCCAGCCTCTGGAATTATGAGAATAAATTTATGTTCTTTAAGTCACTCAATCTGTCATACTTAGCTATGGTAGCCCTAGCAAATTAATACAGATCCCTTCTGCTTCCCTCATGGGCCAGAGCACAAGGTGTCTGGGGGCACACTGATTGTGCAATAATTATGTGTCTGTCTCTCTAATTAAATTATGAGATCCTCCCGGGTAGTAACTTCGATTTATTCATTTCTATATTCCTGGGGCCTAAGAGTTCTATAGTTGGATGCTGATTTTGAATGAATACACAAATGAAGGAATCATCTCCACTTTACACAAGTACTTTCAAATTTTGCTAAGATGGGAAGTGCAGAAGTCACATCACTCTGTAAATAGACCAATTAATTAATAGTTAGTACCAGTTCTCATGGCATAACACAGGGGTGTGGGTGCAACGAAGGTAGCCACTTGTAAGTCACTGGGATAGGGAGGGTCAAGCATTTGGTGAATTCGGCTAGGCCCATGGGACCATTGACACCTGCAGTGGCTGGCTGTAAGCCCAGTGTCTGCTTCTGGCACTTCACCTGAAGTCAATTCAAGATAAGTCAATTCACCTAAAACCGTAAGACACTAAGACCTAGATATTCTGTCACTGCCATTTCTCTGCCAGAGATGGAGATATAAGCCCACAAAAATAGAGAATACAGTAAAGTGGTTTTGAGGGAAAGCCCACCAATGCACCAATGTGCCCATAGAAGGGGGGCAGCAGGGTGAGCCCAAGAAAGGGACAATGCAGGGGGTGGGGCAGATGTCAGGGCAGGACACAAGTCCAGAGTAAAAATAGCAAAGTGAGTTTACAGGAAAAACCACTTCTTCACTTCACAGTGCAGCATCACAGGTCGGGGGTGGGGGAAGAACTGAAACCACACAAAATATCCTCAGGAGTCCAGTGACTGAGTCGTTCAGGAAATTGATCTGTGACAAATAGAGCTGCTTCCATCACTTCTGCAGCTCCAGAGTATGAATCTTAATAACAATGGCCAGCACTCTTTCTGATTCACCACATGCCTGGAATCATTCTCAGAGTCTCAATTGTATTAACTTTCTTAATCCTCCCAATCACCCTATCAACTAGGTGCCGTTATCATCACTGCTTCAAAGAAGGGGAAACTGAGGCTCACCAAGGTTAACTAACTAGGTCTCCCAGCTTGTAAGTGGAAGAGCTGGTTAATGAATCCAGGGAGAGGCTGTCTTCTCAACCACGACACTCTATTGGCAGCAGTAATCTTTATCCTTCCATCAGGACAACTGCTGGAACACTACTCCTTCACATGTGTGTACATACCCCTGTAAACATGCACACACACACACACACACACATACACAGTACCACTAACACTAACTCCTTCCCTTGCCCAGAAAGTTCAGCTGACAGTAACATCCCTGGACAGTCTTCAGAGTTCTCTGCCGCAGCCACCCAAGATGACGTCTCAGCTCCTCTGTCTCTGCCTTAGTTACTGTTTGCTCTGTAACAAATTACGCTAAAACTTAGTCACTTAAAACAACAATTTTATTAGCTCAGATTCTGTGGGTGAGGAATTCAGAAGTGACTTCGCTGAGTGGTTCCTGCTCAGAGTCTCTCATGAGGTTGCAGACATGCTGTTGGCAGGGACTGCCATAATCTGAAAGCTGGACTGTACTAAATAATCTATTTCAAATGTAGCTCAGTCATGGGCCTGAAACATCAGGACCAATTATGATAGGTCTCAGTTCCTATCATGTGGCTACTTGAGTGTCCTCACAACATGGCAGTTGGCTCCCCCCAGAGTGAGTGATCCAAGAGGAAACAAGGTGGAAGCATCTACGTCTCTTATGACTCAGCCTCAGAAATCACACTCCATCACAATATCCTAGTGGATCACAGGTCAGCTCAAACATGTGGGAGGAGAGCACACAAGGTTATGAATGCCAGGAGGAGAGAATCATTGGGGGTGCTTTTGACAGCCTACAGCCACAATATTGCCCTACTGAAAGGTATTGTGGGAACACAAAGGCTTGGTGTTAAGGACACCCAGCACATGATAAGTACTCGATAAAATCAGTACTCCCCCTTTCCCTTTTGTCCATGTGACTCCTAATGTAACCTGCCTAGACCTTAGCCCTCCTTCTTCTGAGCTGACACCCTACCCCACTGCTGCTTCCAGTGATTCACAGTAACTTAAATGTTTATTGCTTCCTCCAATTTCCCTCAGTTCTCATCTTTCTTCTGGGTCCTACACATCTTACTCTACCTGAATTGAAGGAAAGATGTTCAAATTATCTGTTGTGGCATAACAGACCACCCAAAAAGAGTGGACAATAATGATCCTTTATTTTGTGCATGAATCTGGGGTTGACTGGACTCAGCTGGGCAGCTCTTGCTTGGGGTCTCTCATGTGGTTGCAGACAGGCTGGATCTGGGTCATCACAAATGCTCTCCTCACATGTCTGGGTTGGAAAGACTCACATAGCTGGGGCTGGAAGGGCTGGGTCTCCTCAGTCATTTCTGTCTCTCTATATAGAAAAAAAGATGATGATCGTGGTGATAGGTAGATTGGTAAGTAGGTGGGTAGACAGACAGATTGATACACAGATATATACATAGATATAAATATACATAGATACATAGACAAATACATAGATATGTGATAGATAGGTATAGATAAATAAATGTAGGTAGGTGATAGATACGTAAACAGAGATGCATATAGATTTAGATAGATGGGTGATAGATAGACAGATAGAAAGATCAATATAGACAAATGATAGGTAAATAGGAAAATATAGATACGTTATTGAGAGTGATAGACAGATATACAGAGAGATGATGGATAGAATGATATATACAGACTTACACTATGAAAATTATGAGGATGTTTTGCATCTTCCAACCATATTCCATGAAGAAGACAATTCTTGCCCTAAAGAAGTGAAGATGGAATTTCAGACAACCAAATAAGAACCTACCAGATCCAGAGATATCACTCGCTCTGCAGAATTCTCAGCCAGTCTGTCAGAGGAGAGGAAGTGAATCCCTGAATAAACCAACATTGACTCAACAATTCCCTGGTATTGCCTATCTTTGAGCCCTGAAGGGATAAACCTGTCTCATCGTATCTTTTCATGTATCCTGGACACTGCACACCCTGGAAATGACCAGAGAGACTTGTCAGAACTCTGGGACCAGAAAAGCAATTCTAAGTGATGGCAGGAGAGGGCCCACATGAATACAGTGGGAGCGTTTCCTTTGAGTCACTTCAATGCATTGCCTCCAAAGTTGCCTACACTTAGTTGTTATGATAAAGGTACTCCTGAAATGGGGGTGTTTATATTGTTCCTAGGGAAATTATTGAATCAGCTGTGGCACCAATGGTTTCATACTTAAACCTCCGTGAAAGGTGTATGCAATTATTTTCTAAACTGGTAGATGAAGCTGGAGTTGATAATACTGGAGCCCAACCTTCAAAACCAATATTGGCCTCATGAGGACTGAGGATAATATATCTATGAAAATAATAGCTGACATTTATTAAGTGTTCACTTCCTTCCCCGTGGCCTGTGTCCTAAATACTTCACACACATCATCTGATTCCATCATCACTTGATTTAAGTTCTGCGTTATTCCCCTATTTTGCAGATGGGGACTCTAAAGCACTAAGTCTAGGGTACCAAGGTATTAAGTAATTTGTTCAAGGTCGCACTTGTAAGTGTATGTAGTGTAGGAGGGTACCTGATCCCTTTCACTGGGCCGCACACCCATCCCAGGCTGCTGGGAGTATTGGCTGTTACTAGCTCATGGCTGCCCCATTCTCTGAAGAATCACCCTTGGCCAAACTAAAGCCACTTCACCTGGGAGTTTAAGCATTTGTCCAAAGCACTTACTGGTCCAGACTCAGCCCTGGACTGAGCTGGGATTCCAAACTCAGGAGCTCCAGCTTCAGAGACACCCATCTCTCAATTACTGTGTGGTGCTGCCTTCTGATATTAAAATAATACAAGTAAGACTAAGGTGAGAGAGTGGGAGAGCTGGATAAGCCAAAAGGTGCCTTTGTGGCTCATCCCCAGCAAACAATCACAAACTTACAGAAGAGTCTGTTCAAACAACTGTTTGCCCGAACTCTCGCAGACTAAATTGCGGACCAGATACTTCATAACCCCTGGATTTCCTATGAAAAGGATGTTCTCCTACATTACCTCAATACGACCATCAAAGTCAGGAAATTAATACCGCTACATTACTGTGATCTAGCCCTCTGACCCCATTGAATCCCCCCACTTGTCCCAACAATATTCTTTATAGCAGAAGAACCCAGCCCACATGTTATGTTTAGATGACATGTCTCTTTAGTCTCTTTTGGTCTGGAACACTTCCTCAGTGTTGGACTTTCATGACCTTGACTCTTTTGAAGGTTACAAATCAGTCACAGATGAGGAGGAGTAGAGTATTCCTCAGATTGGTTGTGTCTGACTATCGCAGGATTTCTTTCAGGTTTCCCTCCTTGGCAGGACTATCTCAGAGGTCACACTGAGTTCTTCTCACTGCATCCCATCAGGTGATGCTTGATCAATTCACCCTGTTCCTGGTGATGCTCTCTCTCATCATTTGATTAAGGGAGTATCTGCCAGGTTTATCCACTGTGAAGCTACCCTTTGCCATTATAATTAATGTGGGTTTTGAGCAGCAACACTTTGAAACTGTGTAAATATCTTCATCAAATTGCAATTTATCTGTTTACATATATATATATTTGTAAGTACTCATGTTTTCCCTTTATACAGTGGGTCATAATATCTTACCATCCTTCTTTATTATGATGCTTAAATCTTCTCTGATTTGGTCAGTGGAAGCCCCTCAGGCTGGCTTCTGTGTCCTGTTGACACGTAACCATCACTTTCATTCTCTTCCATTATAGCACAAGATGTTTCAGGCTCATCTTGTACTTTCCCAATCCCAGCCCTGAAATCAGCCATTTATCTAAGGAGTCCTGACCCCTTTTAGCAAAAAATAGTATGTATAAGCCAAGATCTGGGCACGAGGTGTGTCATTGCTATTAGGGTGTCACTGTTTCTAAGCATTATCAGTGGAGAGAAGTAGGAGTGATATATTTTTACATCTACACAAACACACACACACACATATAACTATCTATAAATCATCGACTATATGGAAAGCATCAATTTACACTGATACATTAAGTTCCAAGCTCTGACTCCGCAGGGTTCATTCCAGTCCTATCCCTTTCTGAATCAGTGACTCCTTTCTCCAAAAATGAGAAACCTGGCTTCCATCATCCTTAATACATTAACTTATCAAATCTCTCCTCCTTTATGTGGCCAATCCCCACACCATCCCTTTCCACTCACGGATGCCCTCCTCACCCTGCTTGCATTCTCAACACTCAATTTACCCTCTGGCTGCTCTCACGAGGCTGCCCCTCTGTGGAGACCCCCTTCTCACCCTGCTCGTCTCCCACACCCATGCCAGGCTGCCCCTCCTTGTACACACCCTCCCCATCCTACTCTGCTCTGACTTGGAGCCAGTGTGACTCCCATCTCTGCCCCTGACCCCCAATGCGTGGCTGCCCACCTTGCTGTGCCCTACCTACTGGCTTTAGGACTAAATTATCCAGGAAGGGAAAAGGAAGGAAAGGGGAGGGCCGAAAAGGAAAGAGAAGAATGTGTGCAGCTTCTGATACCAGCTGAAACTGATGAAACTAGTAGCCTTTCTGCCCAATCAATTGACCAACGAATCATTTTTCATTTGATCTTCATTGTGTTAAGACAGTTGGGAGTTGAGGATGGAGTACAAAAAGGTATAAGAAAATGTTTTTCCTACCTTTCAGAAATGTCAGGGGAAATGGATGGAAAGATTAAATCAATACTAATAATGTAATAATAATCGAATGTAATAATAAGCGCCTCAGTTGAGTGTTACAAAAAATATGTGCTCCAAAAAAGGGAAAATTAAATTCTGAATATACTTTCTAAACAATGGGCAAAGTCACAGTTGGTTGACTCACATCTATCTTAATGTATCAAATGAGAGTTCTCAAAAAGGCCTACCAACCACTGATTGTGATGGTCAAAAACATTTACTCACTGGTTCTCACTGATTCAGGTCCCTAGAGTCCCCCTAATGTGCACAAAGACAGCAGATAATACTTTTCTAAAGAGGTGTCTATTGACTTTCTCAATTTTTACTTCATAGAAGATTCCAAATGAACATGTGATATAAATGTCACTACTACAATCAGCACAATAATTCTTATTTTCATTGAAGTTTGTTGATACAATTATTGAGAAACTTTTATTCTCGATCAGTGCTCAGGACAAGTAGATGGTACTAACGGAGGTGGATGGAGATCGTCCTGTGAGAACCAAATAAGTTGAGTCCACATATCTGGTACTTACTAGGCCCCTCCTTTATATTGAACAACACATAATACTCTACACAGACACTGAGAAAGTGCAATGAATGTAATAATCCCTAGGCATCCATGCAGTGCAGCAGGTTAAGTCCATCTTCATTTGTTTTATTCACAAGTAAATTGAGGTCTTCGGTGTTCTGGGACACAGCTAATTTGAACAACAAAACAGAAGTCCTTAGGGAGAGTCAGGCTCCACTCACGGTCCCATCTCTGGACTCAACTGTTAGAACAATGGGTTTTTGTGGTTGAAGAACTCCTCGCCTGCCTAGTTTCAGGGGGATCTGCAACAGTTAAACATGCATATGAGAACTGACTGATAAGCCCCCCCAACAACAGAAGCAAAGTAGACGAGATACATTAAGGGCAATAATACTTTAAAAACATATAAACTACTTTTAACATCATATATCTTTGATTCTGTATACTTAGTCTATAAGCTGTGTCAGACTGGACAATAAAGCTTTCATCCATCCACCCATTCAACAAAATATCTATGCAGCACACTTTTGGACCAGGCCAGAGACAAAATCATGTTGGCTTGTGTTCCTTTTTGACTTCAATTTTAAGTAAAAAGAATGACCCATTTACATTTAAACCAGATTCTTAGGGTTTGTGGCAAACTCTTTTGAAAAGCAACATAGAATTAATTTCACATATGTTGGAACTTGCAAGGTAATCCTGAGTGGGTACACATTTTCATTGCATGAATCATCCTCAACTTCTAAAGAGTGCAGTCACCTCCCCCGGTGGAACCCATCCAGATTCAAGATGGGATAAGGGCTTTTTGAAGCATTATGCCCATTTTCTACCATCTCTTGGATCCCATGTGTACTGCAAATGGTCAACTTCTGACCTACAGTGTTTTGACGGATAGTTTTAGCTCCATTCTCACCCAGTCACTCCTTCAGCATAGGGAGACCACCAGCAGATTCATCTTTGGGACTCAGTTGACTGAAGCACAAGCAAATTGTCATGGAGGGTGAGAAGCACCAGCCTGTGAATGACTGGGAGTTTGCAGGGAGTGTCTGCCCATCCCAAGTGTGCCAGAGACCTGCTTTCTCTCAGGACTGAGTCCCCTGTTTGTACATACTTACAGGACTGCCATACAATTGCCCTAAAGTGAAAAATAAGATGGAAACCCTCTCTATCCTCCTCTCCCCTGAAGAGACCCAATTTAAGGGGAGGAGTTACATATTAAATGCAAGAGTCCTAGAAATAATTCTTATTATAGGACCTTATTTGACAAGAATCAATGGCAACCATTCTTGATGTTCATCAGAGGAGAGATTCCAGGTATTTCTATAAATATAAAACCTTGTTATTTTATAATTTAAAATAGCATAATATATTTCCCCTGCATACAGACACACACACACACAACATGCACATATACAAATGTCATTTAAGTTTTTATAGCTAAAATTGTTCAAAATTTTTATCCAAGAGCTCCAAATCAACTCAAATCACTCCTTAAGCATTTACTGTATGACTTGCAAGGCACCAGCTAGAGTTAAAGATAGTCTTAGGTAAAAATAAAACATAGAGCATGAAACTGGATGGTTTAATGACAAAGTACTAATTAAGGTGGTCGAACCCATGATACCAGCCTGCAGTAACTGATAACAGAGCAGAGGAGAGAATGGGCTCTGGACTACATGAGGAAGGTTCCATGGAGGGGCTTAGAGATTGAACTTGAACTTGAAGGATAAGAACAGAACATGGAGGAGAGCAGGAAGAACATTGATAAAGTTATTACTAGGATGGAAAAGGAGTCCAGATTAACTGGAGTATGGCTCTCAAAATGTGAGATCAAATAGCCAGATGGCCCTAGGCTGTGGGAGTCCTTCACATCTGGCATAAAACCTTTAAATCAGTGATTCTCAACTTTGGCTACACATGAGATACAACAGGGGTGCATTTAAGCCCCACTCTCGTGAGTTATTTTAGAATTTCTGAGATGACCTGGTCATCAGGATTTTTTAAAGCTCCTCGTTGATTTCATTACATAGACAGTGGTTGAGAACTGCTGTCACAAATCTTCTGTAAGTTCTGGTGGAGAAGAGCATCCTTCAAAAGTCATGACATGGTAATTGCTGCATTTCAAGCCTGTGCGTAACACTTCCCCTTCCTTCCTATGAACTTGAAATTGAATTTACATCTTTGCTCAAGTTCAAAGCACTGCTCATATTCATGCCATGCTCATTGAATTGACTCTAGATGACCTTCATAGTTGTGTCTTTACAACACCACAGACTTAGCAGTCCAGAGCTGAAGGACCCTAGGGTCACAGATGGCTCCAAATAGGTTCTCTGGCCAATAGTAAATTATTCTTTGAATAGAATACATTCTTTCATATATAGAGAGAGAGAACCACCGGTTAAAAAAAAAATTCCCAATAAGACATTATTTATGCGGAACATTAACCATCTGACCTGTGTTTCTTTACAAGGTTTGAAGGAGAAGTTCTGCAGTATTCTGACAACAGCAAGTTTCATGTTCACGGTAGCGAACCTCATGCCAATGCAGTTGCGAGGTCCAGTTCCAAAGGGCAGGTATAGATAAGGATTTATGCTGTCCTTGTTCTTCTTACTGAACCTGGTTCCACAATAGTAGATGAAAACAAGTTAATGAAACATAAAGAACATATGAGCTAAGAGAGTGACGTCAGCATCATGGTGGAGTGAGTTGTTCCCTTTGTCTCTCCTCTCAAAGTTACAACCAATCAGACATCCACTGAGCAACAGATGGTTCTCTACACAGCACAACAGGGTGCATAGGAGATCCATGCATCTGTACATCTGAAGGTGGCAGGACTGGAACCCCTGGAGGCAGTGGGATTACGGAAGCAGCCACTTGCCCCTCCCCCGGCAGCATGAATCCAGGGTGTGGATGCAGATCCTGGCACGTGCGCCTGCAAAATGTCACTGTGAATGGAGAAGAAATAGGAAGTGCCATGGCTTACACGACTGCAAGTAGAGCAGAAACAGCAGGCACCACTGCTCATGCAACTGTGAGCAGAGCAAAACGGCAGGCACAGTGGAAGCAGAAGAAGTCCGCACAAAGCCTCACATGACTGGAAGCAGATGTGGTGGCAGCAAAATCAATAAACATCACTTGCTATCTCCCAGGGGATCCAGCATGTGTGTCCTTTCCCCATTTCCCAGCAGTGGCCAGGTCTTTCCAACAGTACAGATAGCATACAAAACTCGGATTATCCTAGCTGGAGTGGGGTACCTTGAGCTGAGTTTTGAAAACACACCAGCTAGCACCAGAGAACAGAGGCTGCAGGAATGAGCAGCAAAACCAAACTCTCCTGGCTTAGCCCCTGCTCCCCAACCCTGGTGGCAGGGTGGATCTGAAACAAGAAGCATCAGGAACCACAGCAGAACCAGTGAAACTGCTGCCTCTGGTGGACCCCCAACACCAGCTCCACCAGCTGCAGGAGTGCATACAAGTTCCCTGGACCCCAGACCTCCAGTGGCAACAGCAACACCTGTGAACCTGGAACCCTTGGTACTGATGCAACCAACACCGCCAGACAACACAGGAGCAGCAGTGCAAGTGGTGCACAGGACAGCAGCATCCGAGCATATAGAGAACCTATGGAGAGCCACTGAAGGAACACAAGACCCAGGTGACCCTGGAAGCAACAGAAGTTCTTGCAGCCTGGGCACATGGGTGGTGACAACTGAGATGGCAGTTACATCATAAGCAGCAAGGCACCAGCACCTCAGAGGCAGAAGTGGCACAAGGAGGGCACTGACAACGCCTCTGGCAGAGGCAATGGAGAGAGGAAAGGGCAGGCTCTCAAATACAACCAGTAGCAACTTGGAACCATAGTATCAAAGCCTTACTCAAATAAGAAATGATGTTACTACCAGAAATACACTGGCAGATTATTAATTCATCAAAAACCATGAAGAACTACAGTAACACAGCACAACAGAAAGAGAATGATAACTCTTCAGAAACCAATCTGGAAATAGAAGATTACCATCTAACTGGCAGAGAATTCAAAAGAGCTGTCATAAAGAAACTAAATGAGTTACAAGAAACTCAGAAAGACAGCTCAATAAGCTCAAGAATAAAATTAATGAACAGAATGAGTACTTCACCAAAGAGATGGAATCTAAAAGAACAAACAAACAGAACTTCTGGGGATAAAAAACACAATTAATGAAATAAAAAATAAAGTAGAAAGCATTAAAAATAGAGTAGAACATATGGAGAAGTGAATCAGTGAGCTTGAAGATTGAAATTGAGAAATGATTTGGTTGGAGGAGGAGAGAGAACAAAGACTTTTAAAAAATGAAGAAATTCTTCAAGAAATTTCTGACTCATTTAGGAAAAATAACATAAGGATAATAGGTATCGCAGAAGGAGAGGGAGAAAGGAGCAGAGAGCTTATTCAAAGAAATAATAGCTGAGAGCATCCCAAACCTGGGATAGGAACTGGACATGCAAGTATATGAAGCTAATAGAACTCTTAATTACATCAATCCAAAAAGACCTTCTTCAAGGCATATAATATTAAAACTATCAAAAGTCAATGACAACAAAAAATATTAAGGGCAGCAAGAGAGAAGAAAATATCCCACAAAGGAACTCTCATTAGATTTTCAGCGCATTTTTCAGCAGAATCCATACAAGCCAGGAGAGAATGGAATGATATATTCAACATACTGAAAGACAAAAACTATCAGCCAAGAATACTATATCCAGTGAAATTATCCTTCAGATACGATGAAGAAACAAAAGTTTTCCCAGACAAACAGAAGCTGAGGGAGTATATCTCCACTAGACCTGCCTTACAAGAAATGTTGAAAGGAGCCCTCCTACCTGAAACAAAAAAGCAAAGGGTTACGAGGCTTTGAGGAAGGTGATAAATAGACAGAATCAGAAAATTGCAACTCTATATCAGAATAGGTTAGATAAACACTTAATTATAACATAAGGCTAAAGGGAAAGAAAGCATCAAAAATAATTATAACTACTTCAGTTTGGTCACAAACTAACAGCACAAAAAGAATGATTTGTAACAACAATAACCTAGACGGGAAAGAGGAAAATGACAGATCTGCATAGGCTAATGGAGATAAGAGGCTATCAGAAAAAGGACTACCTAATCTATGGGATCTTTTATACAAACCTCATGATAACCACAAAACAAAAAATCAGAACAGAGTCACAAATCATAAACAAAGAGAAAACTGAGAATAACAGCAAAGAAAACCACCAAACTGAAATGGCAGACAGAAATACAAGGAAAAAGAAACAATGGAAATATAAAACAAGCAGAAAACAAAAGATAAAATGGCAGTATGAAGTCCTCATATATCAATAATCACTCTAAATATAAATGGATTGAATTCACCAATCAAAAGACACAGAGTGGCTGGATAGATTTACAACCAAGATCCAACAATGTGCTTCCTCCAGGAAAGATATCTCAGCTCTAAAGACAAACATAGGCTCAGAGTGAAGAGACAGAAGATGATAGTCCAAGCAATTGACAACCAAAAATGGTGGGTGTAGCCATACTAATATCAGACAAAATAGACTTCAGGCCAAAAAAGATAACAAGAGACAAGGATGGATATTATATAAGGATAAATGGCACAAACCATCAAAAAGATATAACATTTATTAATATAGATATTCCTAAGATAGGAACACCAAATTACATAAAGCAATTTTTAAGAGACCTAAAGAGAGGACTTGACAACAACACAATATTAGTAGGGGACTTAATATCTCACTTGCATCAATGCATAGTTCATCCAAAGTCAAGAAGGAAACAGTGGCCTTAAATGAAACACTAGATGAGATGGACTTAACAGATATATAAAGAACATTCCATCCAAAAACAGTGGAAGACATATTCTTCTCAAATGCACGTGGAACATTCTCAAAAATAGACCATATGTTGGGAAACAAAGGAAGCCTCCATAAATTTAAGAAGATTGAAATCATAACAAGCGTCTTTACCAACCACACTGATATGAAACTGGAAATCAACTACAAGAAAAAAGCTGGGAAAGCCACAAACATATGGAGACTAAACAACCTGCTACAGAAGAACTGTTGGATCAATGAAAAAATCAAAGGAAAAATCAAGAAATCCCTGGTGGCAAATGAAAATGAAAACACAACATTCCAAAAATTATGGGATGCAGTAAGAGTGGTACGAACAGGCAAGTTTATGGCAATACAGGCCTACCTGAAGAAACAAGAAAAATCTCAAATAAGCAAGTTTACACTATACCTTAAAGAACTATAAAAGGAACAACAAAGCCCAAAGTCAGTAGAAGGAAGAAAATAATAAAAATCAGAGCAGAAATAAATGAAACAGAGATTAAAAACAATAGAAAGGTGCAATGAACACAAGAGCTGGTTCTATGAAAAATAAACAAAATTGACAAATCTTACCCAGACTCACTAAGAAAAAAAAAGAGAAGCTGCAAATAAATAAAATCAGAAATGAAAGAGGAGAAATTACAACAGATGTCACATAAATACAAAGGATTATAGAGGACACTATGAAAAGCTATACACCTGTAAATTGGATAACCTAAAAGAAATGGATAAATTCTTACCATCACACAACCTTCCAAAATGAATTAAGAAGAAATAGAAAATCTGAATAGACTAATCACAAGTAAAGAGCTTGACACAGTAATCAAAAACGTCCAAAAAACAAAACTCCAGGACCAGGCGGTTTCTCTGGAGAATTCTACCAACACTCAAAGAATATTTAATACCTATCCTCTCAAATTCTTCCAAAAAATTGAAGAGGACAGAATGCTTCCTAACTCATTTTACAAGGCCAACATTACCCTGATACCAAAACCAGATAAGGACAACACAAAAAACAAAAATTACAGGCCAATATCACTGATGAACATAGATGCAAGGATCCTCAACAAAATATTAGCAAATTGAATACGACAATACATTAAAAGGATTATGCACCGTTATCAAGTGGGATTTATTCAAGGGATGCAGGGATGGTTCAACATCCACAAATCTATCGATGTGATACACCACATTAACAAAATAGAGACTAAAAGTCACATGATCATCTCAATAGATGCAGAGAAAGCATTTGACAAGGTCCAACATCCATTTATGATTTTAAAAACTCTCAATAAAATGGGTATAGAAGGAAACTACCTCAACATAATAAAGGCCATACATGACACACCCACAGCCAACATTATACTCAACAGTGAAAACCTGAAAGATATTCCTCAGAGAACAGGAATAAGGCAAGGATACCCGCTCTCACCTCTCTTATTCAACATAGTACTAGATGTTTTAGCCAGAGCTATTAGGCAAGAAAAAGAAATAACAGGGATCCAAATTGGAAAGGAAGAAGTAAAACTCTCACTATTTGCATATCACATGATTCTGCATATAGAAAACCCTATAGAATCCACCCAACAACTATTAGGTAGAATCAATGAATACAGCAAAGTTGCAGAGTACAAAATCAACGTACAAAAATCAGTTGCGTTACTATATACTAATAATGAACAAGCAGAAAGAAAAATCAAGAATACAATCCCATTCATAATCACAACAACAAGAATAAAACATCTAGGAATAAATTTAACCAAGGAGGTGAAATACCTATACACCGAAAACTATAAGCCATTGCTGAAGAAAGAGAAATGCTTCCCATTATTTAAATTGTTATTTTCCCTTCTCTTCCCTTCCTCTCCCGGCTCTCTCTCTCTTTCTTCCTCCTCCCCCATAGAATAGCTTACATCAGAGGATTTACATGGGCATATAATGCTACTCTACTATTTTATAATCACTGACTTCCTTCTCTTTCTGTTCCATCAGCTATAAGTTCCTTGAAGGTTAGACCTATGCTTTATTTCATTTGATTTCTCAATACGTGATTACATGAAGAAAAATTGTGGTTTGGGGAAAGCGATAATGGCAATGTGGCTATGTAATTTTAAAGAGTCCTTATATTTTGGAGAACATTCTGGAATAGTTATACATGATATGCCTTAAAATAATATGGGAATCAGAAGAAGGGTAGCAGCGTGTCAGGATGACGCTTCTGACATGGGCTGATGGTTGTTGGGCAGCTGGTGGACCCACATAGATACGTTAAAACTATTCCATAGACTTGTGTCTATAGAATGTGCTTTTACATATGTGAAAACACATATACATGTGTATATATCAAAAATTCTTCATATTAGACATTTTTTAACATTTGGATTTCTCACTGCCTGTCCCAGTCCCTGACACACAGTAAGCACTTACTCTCTATTTGATAAATGAATTAATCAAAGAGAAGTACAGTGAGCGCTCTCTGGTTTTATGCTTGTGAAACTACAGGAGGGGAATAGCAGAGCTTGCAGGAACCTTAGAGGTCCTCTGGTCCAGAAAACAGAGCACTCGGTCCACTCTAACTTATTCTTTCAACAAGTACTATGTGTAGACGCTATGCCAGCATTAACGATGCCATGCCAACAAGACAAGGACCCTGCCATCAGGGAGCTTATAGTCAGGAGTTAATGAAAGTCTAGATCTCAGCTAGTGCCCTAAAAAGTTCATTCCAAATTGTGCTCACCAATATAATAAATGCAAAAGCGTCAGCTCCTTCCAGAGTTCAAGCTGTGCCCAAAGTCAGACCTTGGCTCTGAGTTCCCAGAAGAGCATGCTCAAGGCCCCTCCCAGGAGGATGTCTCGGAGTCTAGACAACAGAGTAATTCCCTTTGGAAGGGTCACCCAATACTGAGAGTGGAAGGGAGCTGGCACACGACTGCAGCCACAGACAGCACGGGGGACCTATGCTCACGTTCGTCCTCAATGAGGCTGCTTAAACCATCAGGATGAGGACCTCTCAGGTTGTCACCTCACTCTTACAGTAACGCTAGAGGAAACAGCAGCAATGTTTGAAAAAATGGAATGTGGGAATGTGGGTGGTAAATGAGGAGAGCTGGAGGGAACTGCATAGAAAAATGTAAAGGAAAAATAGCCTGTATTCACAAAATCAGATAGTGGTTCAGTAAATTATGGCAAATGCATGCAATCATACACAAATATATATACTATCTTTATACATATACATATATATGTGTATATATGTATATATATATAGTAACATATGATGTTGTCCATAGTTTATTGGTAAATAAAGTAAGAGGTTCAAAACCAAAGAAAATAGAATACCATTCTAATTTTTTTGTTGTTTTATTGCTGAGGAAGATTAGGCCTGAGCTAACATCAGTGCCAATCTTCCTCCACTGTATACGTGGGTCGCCACCACAGCATGGCTGGTGAGTGGTGTAGGTTCACGCCTGGGATGTGAACCCACGAACCAGACCATCAAAGCAGAGCACACAGAACTTAACCACTACAGCATGGGGCCGGACCCCCATTCTAATTTTTTGAAATCTAAGTATGCATAGAAAAATCTGCATAAAGATATGTATCACATTGTTAGTGAGACCTATCTTAAGGTATTAGCAATGTGGACAGCTATAATTTTCTTTTCTCTAGCCTACAGTTGGTAAAATTTTGACAACAACAGTGACCACTCTTGCAATAAGGAAAAAAACTGCCGAAAATAAAAAGATGTACAAATAAATGACTGTATAATCACACATTTGTCATTTATACTAAGAGACATCAGAATATGCTCTAATCTGCCAATATCAGGGTGGGTTCTCTTTCCCAGGGGCCCTGTACCTTTCAGGATGGAACTCCTCAGGCTCTGGCCAGAACTCCGAGGCTCGGTGAAGAGTAAAGGTGGGCACCGTCACCAGAGTCCCTTTGGGAATGAACACCTCGTTGATTTCCACATCTTTGTTACAGACCCTCTGAAGTCTACTAACAACTGGGAATAATCTGAGAGATTCATTCAACACCATGTCAAGGTACTCCATCTGTACCAGAGCATCATATGTGGGAGGTGCCTGGGAAGAAAGAAACAGATTTTGATAAACTGCGATTTGGAATCAACTTTTCCCTCAGTCTCTGCAGTACTATTGAAATGTTAGGAGTATGAAAGAATAATTCATATTGATAAAGGACCTTAGCATTTATAGACATTTTAATATCTACCATGTCCTTTGACCTGCTCAATGGCCCATTGAGACGCACGGAGTAGCATGGACTCCCAGGACTATAGGAGACCGTTGGGACAATCCCCTAAACAGGGTCTGAAATCCCTCACACTACCACGTAGTGGATTTTCTTTCTTATGTGAACAAATGTGACTAATAGACTATGATTCTTACTCTTAAGTGAAATATGCCAAAGTCACTGCTTCCTCTCAAAACAGAGGCCACACATCAGTAACAAGGAAAGAGAATGTATAAAAGAGCAAATGCCCTATTCAACATAACATTTTTTAGTTGGAAAATCCTACTTGCTACCTCTTTAGTTTATATATATACATATATGTAATTTGAGGAGAAACACTGTATTACAAAAAAAAAACTCTATAAATAATTTGGGGAGAAACTAGTTCCTTTCTAAAACAAATATGACAAAAGAAAGGTAAGATTGGATGCTACCACAGCACTGTCAATTTCATTTCTAGCGAAAGTTATAAAGAGGATCAGAACCCCACTCTCAGCCACAATCTCTGTTGCTGGAAGTCCCCTAGTTTTAGCTTCAGGATTTGACCATAAGCTATGAAGATCTAAACAAGCCACTCCAGCCACAGAGGCCAGATTTCTTCTTATCACAAAGAAATCCAGTTTGGGGAGAGATCTGAAAACTGTCTAGACAATACGTGGCTATCACCTGGTATTATTTTGAAGAGGCCATATTCTGGAGGTTAAGAGTTTGGCTCTGGAGCCAGACACCTTGGAGTATAGTTTGGCTTCCTCACCGTTAGTTATAACTAGTGTATGAAAGTATTTTCTCTCTCTGTAACTCAGATTTCTGATATGTTCCACAGAGATAATTAGAGTAGACACTTCATAGGGCTGTTGTACAGAGACATTCACTGCTTACCCAACATCCATGTAGTCTCACACATTTCCTAGGCCCATGAACTTATGGGAAATCAGCTTTGGCGATGGGCTGTGAGCTGAGGTGATGTATGTCACCTTGGGGACCAAACATTTGAAAGCTAGTGAACAACACTCTAGTTCTTTACTTCCCAGCCCACAAGAAGGCCTCCTGTTCCTGTTAATCAGCTGCAAGAATGTGGAGCATCCTAGCCTGTATCCCTAGTAACTATGTGGAGCAGAGACTCCGACTCTCATCTTCCACTACATCCACATAGACATGTAAATGTCAGTTTGAAGTAAACCTTTGCTATGTAAAGCCACTGAAATTTGGGGGATAATCTGTTACTGAGGCTAAACCTACCCTATCCTGACTAATATGGAATTTTACGATGATTAATTCATTTAAAAATAGAAAGCATTTGGAAGAGACACACTTAGTAATAAGCAAATGTTAGCTATTCATGTTGTTATTGTCCTTGTAATTATTATTATAAAAAAGAGAGAACACAATGTTTAGCTAGTGTCTGTCTCTAAGTGACCTTTTCATCATATTACAAACAAAAGAATCCCAATAGAGGCTTTACAAGAGAAAAAGATAATCTCTAATTTGTGGAGACCCTGAAATGTTTTCTTGCCTTATATCTGAAAGACCTAAGACTCAGAAAGGTCATAAGACTTGTCCAAAACCAAGTTAAGACTCAGAGTCATGTCTTCTGTTTCCTACCATATGCTCTACCCTGTACACCAGCCTCTCCTAGTCTGCAAAGTTTTCCATGGGTAGCAGACTGAACTAATGGTCCAATTCTTCACCCTTTCCTGTGTCCATGCCCTTTGCCATCTAACTTTGTAGTGTCCTTCCATCCTTACTCTGGGCTTGGCCATGTGGCTTGCTTTGGGCCAAAGGAATGTTGGTTAAGTGTGATGTAAGCACAGTTTTGAAAGGCACCCATATGACTGGGCTTCTTGCCCTTGCCCTCTGCTGTTGACCTGAGAAGGGCACACCCAGACAGGTTTTTTGGAGCATGAGAGATGTGTGGAGCTGAGTCAGCTCAGCCAGCTTAGCCAAGCCCAGCTAGGTCAGCGAATAGCCAGACCAAAGCAAGTCCAGGCAATATCAACAGAGATAATTACCCAGACACTTGAGCAATAAAGGCTTATTGCTAGATGCCACCGAGATTTTGTGATTTTTACCCGGCAATATTGTGGTAAAGGATAACAGATACATCAGGACCAGCCCTTTTTTCAAAGATCTCAGATTTACGGGAGTAGCATACATTGCCTAAGTTTCTCCCTTTGTTTTTGTCTCTTTACATCCATCTTAAATAGAGTAGGTGAAAGAATTGATGTTTATGCATTTTGAAAAATTATTCTAGAAGTGGTGAGGAGACATTCTTGCTAAGACTTCACCTTCACCCTCTCACTCCAGGTATCATTCACTCACCTTATTGGAGAAAGTCCCATCAATCTCCTCCTGCAGCTTCTGCTGCACATCAGGGTGAGTGGCCAAAAGATACATAAGGAAGGAAAGAGAAGTGCTCGTGGTCTCATAGCCAGCAAAAATAAAGATAGTAGATTGGGCCACGAGCTCCAAATCAGACAGAGCTAAGAGAAAAGGAAAGACATTTTAGGGGTAAGCACCTCAATATAAAACATCAGAGATTAGATGATGAGAAATCCAAATGAAACTCCCAAAACTCACAGGGAAAAAATAGAATAGCAGTTCAGAGTCAAACTGAGAGTGGTTTGCACCCTGATGTCAATCTGAGAGAAAAGAAAAAGGCAAAAATTGTCTTAATTCAGTTTTTCCTGAGGTCTATACTATTCTTGGACATCTCCTGGTTATGCCACTGTCCCCACCAACAGAGGTGGGTAACTTAAGAGACAGAATTTCTGTCTAACATGTACAGTGTTCAGTATGTCCCATGGAGAATCCCAAAAGTACTTTAGCTACAAGTAATGTGGAATAGCATACCCCCAGGAAAAACTTCAATACTCTAGCTAAAATATAGCTTGAAATTTTTTAAGAAAATGTGTAATACTAAGGCTCAAATGTAGAGAAAATTAAAGTATCTGTCCACTAACATCTTTAGGAGAATTAAAGAGAATAATATTGGGCTACTGATAAACTTTTGCTACTCAAAGTGTGGTCCATGTACCAGCAGCATCAGCAGCATCTGGGACCTCATTTGAAATGCAAATCTCAACCCCCACCATAGAACTATCAAATCAGAATATGAACTTTCACAAGATGTAGTGGTTGGTGTGCTTGACTTAGCTTGAGAAGCATGGATTGTACCTTAAGTGTTGTCAGGTAATGGAAGACCTGAGGCAAAAGTCTTCAAATGGAAGATCCCAGATATGTACAGAAACTACAGAGACAGACAAAATGCTAAAAGAGTGGTGATTGACCCTAGTCTAATCAGTGGCATTAAATAGCAGAAGAAAGAATGGCATTGGCCAGCATGAAATGAGGAAAAATAGGGTCCAGTGAGAGTAACAGCAATGCTTATTCAATCATGGCCTGAATGCCATCTTCCTCAGCATATGCGACCTTTCTTTGCCCTGCTTTATGGTCAGCAAATAGCCCTTGTGTATATATAAGTTGGCCTCCATTTTTAATTTCTCCTGGAAGAAACTAAGAATAGTCACACTCTAATCTATTTGCTTGGGACTAGATTAGGACCTTTAGATACTTAGAGCACTGAAATAAACATGGTTGGTACCTGTTCCAACCACATAGTTCACAACTAAAACACTACAAAACAAGTGTAAGAAAGGTCAACAGAGTTTCCACTTCCCAATGATGACTTCTGCGATGCTGTTGTGGGTAAATTCAACTATCAAATGCTCCCCCCTTGTTAGTATGAATCGCATGATACTCAAAGTTTAGAGCTGTGATGTACAATATGGTAGTCACATGTGGCTATTTAAATTTATATTACTTAAATTTAAATCCAATATAAGATTCAGGTTTTCAGTGGCACTGCGCACATGTCAAATGTTCAATAGCCACATGTGTCCAGTGCTTACTGTATTGAACAGGGCAGATACAGACTATTACATTCATCACAGAAAGTTGTACTAGACCATACAGTTGATAGATAGATAGATACATAGATACATAGATGATAGTTAGTTAGATAGATAGGTAGAAGTATGTATAGCTATAGATATAGTTATAGTTGTGTGCTACATTCAGATCATCTCTACTCTCTAGGACCAATTGGTAAATATTTGAGAATTCTGTGAGATGGGTGTCAAACCATCAGTAGCTTGAAATTAACCATATGGGAGTATACATGTTATGGAAATAAACTATAAATCAGAGCCTCTTTTAGAATGAGGGATACAGAGCATGTTTACATCATTGGTTATGAGCGTATATAGAAATATTTATATTTATCAGTTCTGTGTAAATATATTTGACATTCTTAGCTTTGTCCACTGATAGGATCTAGAAGCAAAGAAATGCTACTAGCAATGAGCACTCCTACATCCCAGATTTGGGTTTCTAAATACCATTTCTCACTAAAAGAAACCAGAGGTCCTTGGAGAAATGGTGGATTCCAGGGCTCATCAAGTGAAATAGAAGAGAAACCTGGAATGTCTTCCATCAGAAAGCAAGGAAATGCTCACAAAACAACATGTGAAAAGATACAGGATAATCTGCATACTACAAGGGTGGATATATATCATTATACATTTGTCAAAACCCATAGGATGTACAACACCAGGAGTGAACTCTAAAGTAAACTATGGACATTGGTGATACTGTGTCAACACACATTCATTGATTGTGACAAATATACCACTCTGGTAGGGATTTCTATAGTGGGGGAAACAGTGTATAATTGGGGGAAAGGGGTATAGGGTAAATCTCTGTACCTTGTACTCAATATTGCTGTGAATCTAAAAGTGCTCTAAATAAATCTATTGAAAAAATAAAAAGAGAAAGAAGAAAAATAAAAGGACAAAGGAGCCCACTTGAAAGGGCTTCCCATGGACAAACCTGAGAGAATTTGAGCATCAAAATAGAGAATGATATAAAAGAGGAAATTAGTAATATATGAGATCATATTGATATAAATATGTAAACAAATATATAAGTGAGAGAATGGAGAGTTCTCCTTACAATGGAACATCAACTCATAAATGTAGAAGAAATGATGGAATTGGAAAGTCATCATTTTGCAACCATCATAGGAATAATGGTTTCAATCTAAAACCATCAATAGATGACAAATTTGTAGATGAAATTTGAAGAGGTATAGAATGTTTACCCAGTCTGACAGGCTTCCCTCAGAGGTTACATGTTAATACATAGGAAAAAATAAAACTTGACTCTAGATTAAGCTAGTGAACACAACTTCAAACAATTCTCCAAGTTAAGGTCACCAACACCGGGGCAATGTGCCTTCTGTGATGAAGCCTTGATGCAAATTTCCAGGCGGAGGTTCTAATTCACGGGGTCTGGACAAGGCCTGAGAATTGACATAGAAACAAGTTCCCCAGAGGTTCTGATGTAGGTGATCCACAGACCACTGACTGACTTTGGGGCATGAAATACTTGTTTATAGTTGATCTTCAAGATTTGAAAAAATATTTTGCCTGTACCTTTCTAGAAAGTGCCTCCGGGTACCATTTATATAGGAACATGTGTCTCCCTTCAATTTGGCTTAAACTCTCATCTGTCTGGAAAAACTTTTTGCAGGTTTTCAGAAGCATCCTCTCCCTCCGAGCTTCCCCACACTGGCCTTCTGACACACTCCTTGGTTACCTTTATGGGTGTCCAGTTCTTTGGAATTCTGGGAGTTAATCATCAGCTGAAGAAAATCCACTCGGTGCTGGAAGGAGATACATTTCAGTGATAAACACTTACTTGTGAAGCCAGAAATAAATGAGGAGTGCAGTACCTAACCTCTTTCCTAAGAATATGGCCCCTTTAAGTCCAGAGGTCTGACTAGTGTTTCCCGAGTCATTAGTGAACAAAATCATCCAGCTACAAATGTTGAAGAGCAAGATGTTTCCCCAAGAGAAATCCAGCCATCGTGTCCAACTGTTTTTTTGGTCCACACTCTCTCTGATTTTCAGCATCTCTGGCTGTTGAACACAGCTTCTTGGCCAAAGAGTTTCCTCTTCCTTCTCCTGTCATGCTTGCTTGCTCAGGAAGAAGTCCCTGACTTCAATCACTTTTTTTCTTCAGCATTCATTTTTAATGAATGGCCACATAAATTAATCCCCTAATGTTTGCAGAGTTCATCAGCAGCTTTTCTCTGAACTTCTTCAAAGGCCCCACACTCCCAGAACTCTACAGAATCTTCAGTAACTTTCTGGGAATACTCAGCCCTGTCCCCCTGACTGCAGACATCCTTGTGATGGTCTCCAGACCTAATGAAGGCAAAGCTGGGTTAGCCAGCTTGCAGCCTTAATGCCAGAGAAGACTCATGTCCACTTCAGACTATGAGAGGGCACCAATTTAACACAGACTGTACTCTACAGGTAGCCTAATGGGGGATTCCATTGGGGAACATGTAAAATAAGAGGCTTGGAATTGAAATGATTCCTTGCCACTCTAAGATCTGATGAAATTATAATACCAGTAAAATAATTTTTAAATAGAAATGTTTATCCTTTGACAATTGATTGAAGAGAAGTAGTAAAGTTTTGGCTCAACAATATTCATGCAGTGGCATAGTAAATGTCATGCCTACTATTAAATTTTAAACATGGCCCTCTGACTCATTTTCTTATCTCCCTCCCCAACTTCCACCTTCTTCATTTCCCCAAAATGATAGAAGTCTCATGCTCTAAACCCTAGAGATCTCTTCCACCTGAAAAACATCACAGTGAAGTACACACAGTGAAGTACACAGCTCAATAAATTACGAAAGGTGAACACCCACATGTAACCACCACCAGATTTTACCTTTTCCTTATCTTTGAGGCGGCTTTCTTTCATCCTTTTTACAGATTTTGTGAAAAAATCAGTAACACTTTTTGGAAATAGAGAGATATTTAATAATTCAAAAACTGGATTAACAATTGGAAAGAGAGCTGTAGGGAAAAAGAAAAAAGAAAGCACAATGAAAAAGTAAATTTTACCTGTAGGAATTACAATTGCCTCTACCAATCAGAAGAGTAAAAGATAACACAAGTTTCTCAACCAGGAACCATTCTCTCTATCACCTTTCTTCAGACTTCCAAGCCAATGGTTGAGCAACAGTAAGTCCACACTTAAAGGCCATAACTACAGCAGTGAGGTCAATGGCCCTCTGCATCTTTGGAGTGACCAAAGGAACAGGATTGCATTTCTTGACCTCTTAGCCGTTTATCCATTAGATTAGAGTCTCTTTGGATAAACTGTACCATAGTGCGCTACTTTAATTAATTGTGCAGTTCAAGAAATACAACTCCAGATAGAAATAATACATGATGTCTTTAATCCCAAGGAAAATGAAATCAGAAATCAAGAACCGAAAGAAAATTGGGAAACTCACAAATATGTGGCAATGAAACAATACACTCCTAAATAACCCACAGATCAAAGAACAAATTAAAAGGGCAATAGAAATTACTTGTAGGTAAGTAAAAATGAAGACATGATAATCCAAAACTTATGGGATGTAGCAAAAGAAGTGCTCAAAGAGAAAATTATGGCTACAAATTTGCACATTTATGAAGAACAAAGATCTCAAACCAATAACCTAACTTTCCACCTTAACATATTGAAAAAAGAAGGGCAAACAAACCTAAAGCAAGCAGAAGGAAATAATAAAGACAAGAGCAGAAACTAATGAAATAGAGAATAAAAAACAATAGAGAAAATCGATGAAACCAAAAGCTGATTCTTTGAAAATACCCTTAGCTAGATTGACCAACAAAAAAGGAGAGAAGATTCAACTTACTAGCTTCAGAAAGGAAATAGGGGACATTACTACTGACACTAAAAAAATTAAAAGAGGTCACTGGCCCTGTGGGATAGTGGTTAAGTTCAGCACACTCTGCTTCAGTGGCCTGAGTTCACGCATTCAGATCCCAGACACAGACCTACACCACTTATCAGCCATCCTGTGGTGGTGAACCACATATAAAGTGGAGGAAGATTAGCACAGATGTTACCTCAGGGCTAATCTTCCTCAACCATAAAAAAAAAGAGGAAGATTGTTAACTCAGGGCTAATCTTCCTCAGGAAAAAATAAATAAATAAAATAAAGTAAAAAGAACTATAATGGAATACCAAGAACAATTGTACACCTAGAATTTCGATAACTTAGCTGAAATAGACAATTTCCTAGAAAGACACAAACTACAGGAACTGACTCAAAAAGAAGTACAATCTGTGGTTGTTTCCAGATGGGAATGGAGCGGCGGGGAGGCAAAAGGGGTAAAGGGGGCACGTGTGCATGCTGACGGATGGCAACTAGACTTTTGGTGGTGAGAACAATGCAGTCTACACAGAAGTCAAAATATGAGGATGTACACCTGAAATTTATAAAATGTTATAAACAAATGTGACCTCAATTAAAGAGAGGACTATCTGTATAAACCTATACCAAGTAAAAGATTGATTTAGTAATCAAGACCATACCCACAAAGGAAAGCTCAGATCCAAATGGTTTAATGGGAAATTCTACCAAATATTCAAAAAAGAATTAAAGAATTAAAAAAGAATTCACAAACTCTTCCATAAAATAGAAGAGGAGGGAACACTTCCAAACTCATTCTACAAGGACAGTATCACCCTGACACTAAAACCAGACTCAAACATCACAGAAAAAAAAAAAGTACAGATCAACAAATTTTATGACCATGATTGCACAAATCCTCAAAAAGTACTAGCAAACTGAATCCAGCAACATATGAAAAGAAGTATACACCATAAACAATGGAATTTATTCCAGGAATGCAAGGTTGTGTAATACACCATATCAATAGAATATAAAACAAAAACCACATGATCATCTCAGTAGATGCAGAAAAACCATTTCACAAAATCCGGCACCCCTTTGTGTTAAAAACCTTCAGCCAACTAAGACTAGAAGGGAATTTCCTCAACCTGATATAGGGCATCTAAAAAAAAATAGCTAACACCATACTTAATAGTGAAAGACTGGTTGCTCTCCTCTACTATTAAGAGCAAGACAAGGATGCCTCTCTCACCACTTCTATTCAGCATTGTACTAGAGGTTCTAGCCAGGGGAATCAGGCAAGAAAAAGAAATAAAAGGTATGCATATAGGAAATGAAGAAGTAAAACTATCTCTATTACCAGATAACATGATCTTATATATAGAAAATCCTGAAGAATGATTCGACCATACAGAGAAATGAAGCACTGATACACGCTACAACATGGATGAACCTTGAAAATATTACACCAAATAAAGAAAGCCAGCCACAAAAGACCACATATTGTGTGATTCCATGTCTATGATGTGTCCAAGTTAGGTAAATCCAAGGAGACAAAAAGTAAATTGGTGGTTCCTTATGAGTAAGGGGAGTGGTGGGGTTGGTTAAAATGTACAGGGTATCTGTGTTGACAAAAATGTTCTAATGATTGACTGTAATGATAGTCGAACATATATTTGAATGTGACAAAAATCTTTCTTTCAGTTTAATTGAATTATAATTGACATACAGTACTGTATAAGTTTAAGAACTTAAGAACAGGATAATGACTTGACATACATATATCATGAAAAGATTAGCACAATAAGTTTCATTAACATCCCTCAACTCTTATAGTCACAAAAAAAAATTTCCCCTGTGACAGAAGTATTAAGATCTACTCTCTAGCAACTTACAAATATACCATACGGCAATGTTAGCTAGACATTATGTTGTACATTATATTCCCAGTACTTATTTATCTTATAATCAAAAATTTTTACCTTTTAACCACCTTCCTCCAATTCCCCTACTCCAACCCATGCCTCTGGTAACCAGAAGTCTGATTTCTTTTCTCTATGAGTTTGGTTCTTTTATTTTTTTTTAAGTCCACATATAAGCGAGATCATCCAGTATTTGTCTTTCTCTAACTTATTTCACTTAGCATAACACCCTCAAGGTCCACCCATATTGTTGCAATGGCAGGATTTCCATCCATTTTATGGCTGAATAGTATTCCACTGTACATATATAACACATTTTCTTTATCCATTCATCTGTAGATGGATACTTAGGATATAAAAACCATTGAATTATACATTATAAATGGGTGAAATATATGGTATGGGAATTATAAATCAATAAAGCTGTTACAGAAAGAAAGAAGGAAGGAAAGAAGGAAGGAAAGGTGGAAGGAAGAACAAAAAGGAGGGAAGGACGGTGTGAGAAGGAAAGACAGTAGGAAGGAAGGAAAGGAAAAATAGTAGTCCACATACTTATTAAGAGAAAGAATGGCTTGAAGAGATCAAATCCAAAGAGCTTCTTGGCATTTTCCACAAAGGGATCTTGTGGGTTGTTGAGGGAATCAATGTTCACTCCAAATGATGTGCTAGTAATCACATCCATGCTGTAGGCCCCAAAGATGCTAAGTTGAAAAAGAAAGACATGGAAAATTAAAATCAGCACCTCTTTGCTATCCTTATCCAACACATGCAGCAAGAAGTGCACGTAAAGTCATATGCCCAGGCAAGACAAGTAAAGAGCCACACACCATCAGAACCCTCTGCTGCATCATCTGAAGAGTCTATGCTACCATCACACTCACTCATGAGGTGTTCATCAGGTTCCAATGATGCACTTGGCCTTGTGTTAGGGGTGATGGGGACACTAAGGCATGTTACACCCTCCTCTGAGCTGAAGGAGCTGAGTCATAGAGGAAGAGAGACCCATAATCAGAAAAATGACAATAGTGTGTTTTGAGTATGGGCAATAGTACCTATATGAGCACTGTGTTTCAGCAGGACAAAGGGTGGAATAGCTAACTCATTCTAGGGGAGTCAAGAAAGACGACATTGATCTGGTCTTGCCTCGCCAAAATATCTATACTCTGAGCTGATTCCTCTTTAGCACATTACAGAACAGCAGCACCCTGTTCTGAGTTGCCGGGAATGTCATCCCTCCTTATCTACACCCCTGCTAAGGCTCCTGAAAGACCCAGTACTCCTCAACTCCAGTGATCTCAGGTTGCCCTGAGGGATGAATCATTTTTGTAAATGTAAAAACTATTATTTTCTAGTTAGAAAATAATAGTAGAGCACTCCAACATTGATTTAGGTGATCCCATAGCTAAGTGATCATATGTCCCCAGTGTTCCCAGGACAATCCAAGTTCACACCTATTGTTCCTGCATAATTAAAAATATCCCACTTTAGACAACAGATGATATTGTCATCCTACCCATAGCCTGTACAGGGTCTTCTCTCTTTGAGACTGAAGGAAGGAGATGTGGTGGTAAGATTTAATATTTAGTATTTTTTGGATATCCTCAGCAAAATCATGAAGGGGTTTAAGTTGTTCCACAATGAAACTTTCCTGCCCCACCTGCTGCCCACCAATATGTACCAAATGCCTTCCTCTCTGACCATTCCATAACCTCTACACAGAAGACTTTAGTACAATCATGTTTCTTCTTTCTAAACTATGCGTTTTTGCCCTCCAGAATATCCAAAGTGACAATTAAGCAGATGAATCAATCCTGGCTAATGTACACAGGTGAGAAGACCCTTTCTCTCCTGGCTTCCCTGCCTTCGTGTGTGAGCCAACTCTTCTTGGGTTACTCATTGGAGTTGTAACACCACACGCCTACTTCTGTTTGGTCACTAGAGTAACTCAACAGTGGGAATTTCGGCTCCACGTCAGGCAGCTGGAGGGTCTCGAGACAGAGCTCAGACAACCAGCGGATGCAGTCCAACTTACTCTTTCAAGTTGATATGGTTGCCTTTCTCTGCTGCCTTCCTCAGATTCCTCACCAACATGTCTCCATACTGGCCAATGATGGGGAACATCTAGACACAAAACGCAACACCACCCATAGTGAAATGCAGAGACTCAAGTCCTAGAAAGACTTGGCTTTAGCAAGCATGGAGCAGTAAGTGACATTGTATAAGGAATCTTACAATGTCTCTTTTAGGACATAAAGATAAAACACCATTTCCAGGAAGCTCAAATTCGGCAAAATACTCCTTGAGAAGAGACTACTATCTTATTTTCTACCTGGCCCCAGGTGCTTTCCTTAAGTTTCTAATTAAAAGTCCTATTAATTTCTTTACCTCCTTGATCTTTCCGCTTGTGAAGGTTGGAGACAGCAACGTTCGTATTCTCTTCCATTGTTCATCCTGAGACAATGGGAGGGCAGTTTTCATAAATCCCAGTAGACCAACACGCTACATTCAAAAGAAAAAGACATTTTACCCTACATGAGTTTTGGAGGTCTCAACAATTGCGGAAAATTTGTTAAATTGGCATCAATTATTCAACAAATATTTAGTGACTGTCTACTTAGTAGCAGACCTTATGATAGATGCTCAATAAATATTTGTTCCAAATGCCTGGGTTCCTTTGAGGGTGGAGGAGACATCCAGACAACTGATGTGATTTCCAGCCTTTATATTACAATCACCATTTAAATACAAATGACCCCTGTGGTAGGGAACCTGTTCTTCCAGGGTAATAGACAGGAATAAGACCTAATACATCCTTCAGGGCTGTGCAGAGTAGAAAGGGATTGGTGACAGACAGCCAGATAGCCTTGGAAAACTGTATGTTGCCTCAGGCCAATTCTGTCTACATGTATCTACGGCAAAAGCAACTTGAAAAAGTGATGTCCTGATATGGTGACTTTTAAAAAAATAGTAGTTAATACTTAAAAGACTAGTAATCTATTTCCTATTCTGAAGAAATTGTAAATCACATGGAAATCCCTTTACATTACATTTTCCTCCAGGGATAGAAAGGAAAAGAAAGAGATAATTCTATTTCTCAGCTTCAGGCTGGCCTACCAAGCCAACCTCCTCGAGATTTTCTTTCTCTTTCAAAATTATATTTGGTTTTAAAATGGATATCTCCAACACCATTTCATGATAAAAACTCAAAAACTGGGAAGAGAGGGAAACTTCCTCAACTTCGTAGGGAGCATCTACAAGAAAACCTACAGCCAACATCCCACTAATAATGAAAGACGGGAGTGACTTCACTAAGCTGGCTGAGTAGGACTCCAGCCTCCATCACCCCTCAAAGAACAACAATTAGATAGCTATCCACAAAGGAAAATAGGTCTAGGAGAGCTCAGGAGTCTACTTAAGATACTTCAGTAACACAGTGGAGCAAAGAACCTGAGAATAACTGCAAAATGAGTGGGGAGAATAGTTTCATTTTGCCTGCATCATCCCATCCTCCAGGCCAGCACTGCTCAGCACGAAGAGGGAACTCCCAGCCAGAAAGACTTTTACTTGCTGGGAATAGGACAGCAGGGCAAGTGACCAGTTTCCCCAGCATTTCAGGGCACTGTGCTAATGAACTGCTTTGGTTTCACCCCACCCAGAGACTGGCATAGCTGACACATCTTAAGACAGCTAGGAGCAAAGAAGGGCAGGGACTGCCAGTAACAGCCATGTGGCGGAGTGGCCATGGTTCTCTGTGGCCTGCTCTGCAGAAGACTCCTAAACCTCTGCTGTTGAGGAAACCAACAGCCAGCATAGATGCTACAGACACTCTGCAGATTTTGCTGCTGATAGCCCCACGTGTTTTCATATTCAGACTCCAGCTGCCTGAGTCCTACCCTGCCCTACTCCTCCCCTGCCAGAACTGCCCTAGCCAGTGCCACCAACAATTGCCTGAGCCCTGGGATCCATGCCAGCAGCAGCCCCAGCCTCTGTGTCTGGGCATGTGCATAACAACAGCCCAGGACCCTGCAGCTGCTCAGGTGCCTGGAGCCAGCCCTGACTGCTGTCAGTGGACTTCACTGCATGTGCCCACAGCTAACCCCTGCAGTTGCCCACCTGCACGCTGCCAGTCTCAACTCCAGTCACCAGCCCCCCTGCAGTGTATGTGCCTGCACTCAGCCCCCACAGATGAGCATGTGCATACCACCAACTCTGGCCACCACTGCCGCCTGCCTAGGTCCATTGCTACTACACCTGGAGGTGCTGCTGAAGACCTCTACAGCCACTGCGGCCACTGCGGACCCTCCACAGCTCTTGCTGCCAAGGATCATGCAGTTGGTGATGTTGTGAACCCAAGCTGCCTGAGCCAACCATGCCCCTCTGAATCCAGAGCTACCAAAAACCCCACACTTGGCCCACAGAACCACTAGACTGAGGGCCACAACACAGTACAGTGTGCGCCAACACACAAGCAAAGGTCTTTCCTTATTGAAGTTAGTTCGTAAGTCTGGAAGAGGTGACTGCTTCTTCAAATGCACGGACACCATTGCAAGACTACAAGGATCACAAAGAATCAGGGAAACATGAGAATAACAAGGGAACACAGCAAACTTCCAGTAACTGACCCCGAAGAGATGTAAATCCACAAATTGCCTGACAAAGATTTTGAAATAATTGTTCTAAAGGAGCACAGAGAGCTACAAGAGAACACAGGTAAGTAATTTAACAAAATCAGAAAAAAATTATAAAAACAAAATAACAAGTTCAACAAAGAGATATAAAACAAAAAAGAGAACCAAAAAGAAATTCTAAAGGTGAGGAATACAAACACTGAACTAAAATGCAACAGAGAGCTAGAAGGGAACCCTAATAAGGCTATCAGTGGATATCACAGCAGAAACCTTGAAGCCCAGGAAGGTTGAAATGATATATTCAGAGTGCTGAAAGAAAAAACTACCAAACAAGAATACTTTACCTGGAAAAGTGATCCTTCAGAAATGAAGGAGAGATAAAGACATTTCCAGACAAACAAAAGCAGAAAGAGTTCATCACCACTAGACCTGCCTCACAAGAAAGGCTAAAGGGAGTTCTTCAAGCTGAAACAAAAGGACACTAACTAGTAACATGAAATCATATGAAAGTATAAAACTCACTGGGAAATGTAAATATATATTAAAATTCAGACTACAGTAATATTGTAATGGTGGTGTGCAAATCACTCACAACTCTAGTGTAAAGGTTAAAAGACAAAAGAATTAAAGATAACTATAGCTAAAATAATTTGTTAATTGATACACAATATTAAAAGATGTAAACTGTGATGTCAAAAACTAAAAATGCCAGCGGGGAGTAAAAGCATTGAGTTTTTGAGTGAGAACAAAGTACAATTGTTGTCAGTTTGAAATAGACTATCACATCTACAAGTTGTTTTATAGAAGCCTCACAGTAAGCACAAAGTAAAAACCTATAGTTGATACAGAAAAGAGAAGAGAAGAGAATCAAAGCACATCACTATAGAAAATCATCAAATCACAAAGAAAAAAGGAAGAAGAGAGGAAGGAGGAACAAACGATCTATGAAACACCCAGAACAACAAAATGGCAATAATAAGTCCTTTCAATCAATAATTACTTTAAATGTAAATAGATAGATGAATGGATAAAGAAAATGTGTGCACATACATATGTAAATATACATATATATATGATGTACACATATATATAATATACAAACATACAATGGACTATTATGCAGCCTTAAAAAAAAGAAGGAAATCCTTCCATTTGTGACAACATAGATGAACCTGGAGGACAACACACTAAGAAAATTATCAGACACAGAAGGACAAATACCACATGATCTCACTCGTATGTGGAATCTACAAGAGAAAAGTCAAGCTGATAGTAGCAGAGAGTAGAAGGGTGGTTATCAGAGGCTAGGGAATGGGGAATGGGAGGTGTTGTTCAAAGGGTACAAACTTTCAGTTATAAGATAAATAAGTTCTGGAGACCTAATGTACAGCATGGTGACTATAGTAAATAATACTGTACTGTATACTCAAAATGTGAGAATAGTAAATCTTAAGTGTTACCACACACACAAGAAAATGTAACGATGGGAAGTGATGGATATGTTAATTCATTGGTAGTAATCATTTCACAATGTATTCATATATCAAAATATCACATTGTACACCTTAACATATACATTTTTTATTTGTCCAAAATAAATTTTAAAAATTTTAAAATGGTGAACGAATAAATGCGTCCTCCTAAGATAAGGAAGAAGGGGAAAATATCCACTCTCACCTTTCTTATTCAACATCATACTAGAAGTCCTAACTAGTGCAGTAAGACAAGAAAAAAAATAAAAGGCATACAGATTGAAAATGAAAACATAGAAGTGTCCCAATTTTCAGGTGACATCATTGTCAATGTAGAAAATCTCAAGGAATATAAGAAAAACCTCTAGAACTATTAAATGAGCTCAGCAAGGTTGTAGGATACAAGATCAACATACAAAAATCAACCACATTTCTATATAATAGCTATGGATATGTGAAAACACATTAAAAACACAATACCATTTACAATCACTCCAAAGAAAGTGAAACACTTTATGTGTAAATCTAACAAATCATGTATGGAATCTCTATGCTAAGAACTACAAAATGTTGATGAAAGGAATCAAAGAAAACCTGAATAAATAGAGACATTCTGTGTTCATGGGATTGAAAGTCTTGACCTACTAAAGATATAGTTTTTCCCCAAATTGATGTGTAGATATTATGAAAATCTGAGCACTTTCTTTGTAAATGTGGATAAGCTTATTCTAAATTTGTATGGAAAGGCAAAGGACCCAAAATAGCTAAAACACTTCTGGAAAAAAAAATAAAGTGGGAGGAATCACTCTACATGGTGTTAAGATTTACTCTGTCGCTATAGTAATCAAGATGTGTGATCCTGGTGGAGGGATAGACCCACAGATCAATGAACAGAGAATAAGAAATACACCCACATGCATAGGTCCAACAGTTTTTTGACAATAGTGCAAAAACTATTAAATGGAGGAAAGACAGCCTTTCCACAAATGGCGTTGGAGCTGTTAGACATTCATATGCAAAAAAAAAAGAAACGAACCTTGATCTAAACTTCACACCTTATACAAAAATTAACACCAACTGGAACACGGATTTAATGTAAAACATAAAACTATATAATGCTTAGGAAAAAAATAGGAGAAAATCTTTGAGACCTGGGCTTGATGAAAACTTTTCAGACTTGACACCAAAGGCACAATCCATAAAAGGAAAAATGGCTCCTTTGTCGAAGATTAGTTCTCCATAGATGTGTGGGTTTATTTCTGGGCTTTCGATTCTACTCCATTGATCTGTGTGTCTGTTTTTGCACCAGTACCATGTTGTTTTGGTTACTATAACTTTGTAGCATATTTTGAAATCAGAGAGTGTGATATCTCCAGCTTTGTTCTTCTTTCTCAGGGTTCCTTTAGCAATTCTGGGTCTTTTGTTGTTCCATATAAATTTTAGGATTCTTTCTTCTATTTCTATGAAAAATGTTGTTGGAACCAGCCATAAGAAACGATAAAATCCAGCCATTTGTGACAACATGGATGGACATTGAGGGTATTATGCAAAGTGAAATAAGTCAGAGGGAGAAGGTCAAATACCGTATGATCTCACTCATTAAGTAGTAGATAATAACAACAACAAAAAAACACATAGACAGAGATTGGATTGGTGGTTACCAGAGGGGAAGGGGGGAGGGAGGAGGGTGAAAGGGATAATTAGGCATATGTGTGTGGTGATGGATTGTAATTAGTATTTCAGTGGTAAACATGACAACATGATGTAATCCATGCAGAAATAGAAGTATAATGATGTACACCTGAAATTTATACAATGTGATAAACCAATGTTACCACAATAAACAAAAAATTAAAAATAAATAAATAAATGGAAAAATGGATAAATTGGCCCCATCAGAATAAAAAATGTTTGCTCTGCTAAAGACCCTGATAAGAGGAAAAGAAAAGCTATGCCCCGTGATGATAAAAGAATAGTAAGAGACAACCTTGTGGTGATGGAATAGTTCTCTATCTTGATTGTGGTGGTCGTTACACAAATCTACATACATGATAAATTTTCACAGAGCAACACACACACACGCTCACACACATACAAATGTGTGCACATAAAACTGATGCAATCTGAATCAGCTCACTGGACAGTATGTCCTGCTTTGATACTGTACTATAGTTACGCAAGGTATTACCACTGGGGGAAGCTGGCTGAGGGGCAATGACATGGCACCTCCCTGCACATTTTTTTTTAGGCAACTTCCTGTGAACCTATAATTATTTATAAATACAAGCTTAATAAATAAAATTTTACATTAAAAGAAATGGATGCCTACCGGCCGGTTTGTGAAGACAGAATAACATTCTTTCACTAGTACTGTTTTGATCATGTCTGGATCTGTGATAGCCAACACAGGCCGTCTACCATCATAAACCCTGTTGGGAAAACAGAGCTGATTACATTGAACAAGCTGGATTCTACAGCTGGAGCCAAACCTGAAAGTCCAGACTTTCATCCTGACGTTACAGAATCCATACTCCTAGAGATGATGGTGGAAATAACATTAGAATATTTGCTAAGTCTGGTGGTGTGTACATGGGTATTTCCTGTACCATTCTCCATCATTTTTTGTTTAAAATATTTCATTATAAAAAGAAAGTTATGTTAGTAAATAATTGAATGTTAAGTAAATTGTCTAAGAACAAAACAACAATTAATTAGGAAAATCTACCACCTGGGTAATGAAAAATTACATGACAAATGCGTGTGACATAATATTATATGAAAACTGTAGACATACTGATCACAAATATGTAAAAATGTGTCTACAGATGGACAAAGATTTGGAATGCTCAAAAGTGACAGTTAGTTTATGAATGATTTCATTGCCATATTTCTAAAATTTCTAAAAGAGGCTGAGATTGCCTTCCATATGGTGAGGGCATCATCATAACAACAAATCTATCCAGTGAAAGTTTCCAGAATACTCACCCCCACATTTTTCCATACTTTTTAAAACATTTCTTGTCAAAATCCCAAACACCCTGCAAGGAGAAATAAAATTAGATTACTAATTGAAATATATTGAACCCTACCTACAAATGGCACAAAAAGTACTCAAATCTCATGAAATCAGTCTTACTATCTTTCACTAGCAATGAGAGGGAGCTCTTATTCAGAGATGTCTTAGAGGAAAGAAGAGAAAATAGAGGAGATATCTGAAATGGAGCATTTAATTTTGAACATTTTACAAGTATGGTAGATACTAAATCACTTACCCACGTCTATGGATACTAAGTAACTCCTTCTCTTCCTAAAGTATTTTCACTTGTGCCCGGGTTGTCTCTGAAGTTAAATAACTCTCTGAATTATTAGCTCCAGGGACACGATAAAACTGAAGCCGAGGGAAAGTGAGCGTGCCCTGCACACTCTTTCATCTCCTTGTTAAGCATCCTTTTCATTTATCTCATGAGCCCTCTCTAGAATTCTAGCAGAGTTAGGAAGTTTAAGGCACTGGTGACCTCTTTTAGTCTAGCAGATTTAAATAAGTCTAAGGCATATTTGTTTAGTGAGAAAGTGAGTGAGTGAATGATTGAATGACAAAGTGGACCTGCCTTCTAGTTTTCCAGCTCAACCGAGAAAAGATGGGGAGAAGCCACCACTCCACACGGGACAGAGCAAATTAAAACACTTGCTCTGAGTTTTCATTTCTATAACTTAAAAATAATCTCCCCATCACTAAGTTTCAGTTGTGATGTTTTGACCATGCAAAAAAAGGTCTCAGAGATGGGGATCTTGGGGTGCATCTACTAAGGAGAAGATCTGAGAAAGTTAGAAAAGAAATAATTGCTTTTTCAGAGGGAAAAACATATGAAAGTTCTTAGGCAACAGTTAGCACTGAAGGCTTCAGTTGGGAGAATTGGGATCTGAGAAACAAGCCTCAGATCTGTGGGAAAGGCAATCTAGGCAGAGACCAATCTACATGCAAGGCTCTGCCTGCTTGCCGTCTGGACATGAACTTGAAACCTTCCACCGAGGGGCCAGGCCCTGAGAGAGGCATCAGAGCTGAGTTAACCACAATGGCTCCACCAAAACTCACAGTCCATTTGTCACCTAGTATATTCCATTCAGTTACATTAAATTTTACCAACGTTGTCCAATCCCCTCCATTCTAGTGATGTTGTATAAGTGAGTCTGCATTTGTTTGAAAAAAGAAAAAACAACACAGGGCCAGATGGTGGCATAGCAGTTAAGTGCGCGCACTCTGCTTTAGCGGCCCAGGGTTCACAGGTTCAGATCCCAGGCGCACAGTGACAGACCACTTGCCAAGCCATGCTGTGGTGGCATCTCATATAAAGTAGAAGAAGATGGGCACAGATGTTAGCACAGGGCCAATCTTCCTCAGCAGAAAGAGGAGGATTAGCTCAGGGCCAGTCTTCATCACCAACAACAAAAAAAAAGAAGCAAAACTCAAAGCTCCAACAACACTTACTTTATGGTAGCTTAGAATATTTCCCAAAAAAGGCAGAGGTGTCGGCCCAGGAATTCCCAGCTTCTTAAAAAGACCATGAGTATAGGTCCCATACCTATAAAGTGAAAGAGAGATCCAGGTCACAGGGATTGTGGAATAGGTGCTGGGGCTGGCCAGTCCCTGACTCAGAACTGGAACACTGAAGAGAAGGAGGTAACGTGGAGGCGATAAATAACAGCAACTCCAACAGCAATAATTACATTCGCTCATGATCTCCTTTCGCACCTCCACTGTGAGACTCACAAAAAGTAACCATGAGTGGCTAAAAGCAGCTGAAGTCTCCATGGTCCCAATCCTAGAGTGAATACTTGACAACTGTTTCCAAACTTGAGGGCCCCTGAGATGTTCACGCTGGAATTCTCCCAGGGAATTCATTCATGTCCATTTAGTAGCTTGACTCTTCCATGATTTAGAGATTCTCATTCTAGGTAGAAAGGGGAAAAATTTTTTTCTGCTCTAATGAGATTTTCCATAACTACATCCACTCAACAACATAGAGTTACTGAGAGCCTACTGTGACATTGTTCTTACACTGTGCTCGAAGACTTTTGTGATTTTCCTTCCCCTACGCCCTGGCCCGATTTTAGGATTTGGTCCTTCTTAAATCTGTCTTCATACAGGCCTTGGAGCAGCCAGGGTTCTTATTTCAATAGAGTGAAGACTGTGTTCAAGCTTCCATTGGCTTCGTAGAATTGTGAGCATCTTTCAGTCTCACTCAAGACTCTGTTGTCAGGCAGTTTGGTTGACTTGAGCTAAAGACAAGGGTGATTGATCCATATGTTCCCTGAATGATACTATATAAAGGATCCAATTACTAAAGAATCCATGTCCAGACCTTTCTTCCTCTCGTGGCATCTGGTTCTCCAACCTACGATACTCATCTGCTAAGCACGGTGTGAGGAACACTCATTGTTCAAGATAGTCAGTCACAAAGCAGTTAGTTTACTGCTTCTGTGCATTAGCTGTCTCAGAAATCCATTAAGGTTGGTGCTTCCTATGGCAGGCCTGCCTGCAACTCATCTTTCATGTATCATGTGTAGAAATCCACAACTGGAGGTTCTGGATCCTTCCATTTCTCCCCATTCTGGTGTTACTGAGAGATGAAAGCATGGAGGAAAATGAGTGGCTGAGGGGAGAGGCTGCCAGCAACTGTTTTAACCATGAAGTTGCCAGGCTTACAAGACTTACTCTGTAGAGGAAAATTAGGAAAGTATGGCTGCAAAGTATTCAATGTGTAAATGGTACAGCATGTTCTACAAGGGCTTTCAGCCAAATATAGAGGGCCTTCCAAACTTCAGGTATCCTCCTGTTGATAACAAAAGATGCATAATACAACATTAAATGCATAACCATTGAATGTTCCAGCGAGTAGAATTAAGACCTTGTCTCTTTGTCTTTGGAGGTTAGCCTTTTAGGCTGTATAGGTTCCAAATATTCTGTATTAATACAGCAAATCTTATAATATGTAATAAATAAAACCAAAAAATTGCATGAAAGGATCTGTGTTTGAAGGACCCAGCAGATGCACCTTGAGCAGGCCCAGCTGGGCATTGGGATCCTTTCTCCAGAACAGTTGATGGAAGGATGGGCACTGACTGCCAGAAACAGTGGTAGCCTCGGTTACTCCCACACAGTTCCTTCCTTTGCCATCACAACCATGGCAAATCAATTAAACCAATTTCTGCTTCTGAACTTTCAATGTGCTACATGAACTCTCAGGTGAGGCCAAGCAATTGAGTGAATGTGTCAGCAACCCTGGTCCCCAAGGAAAGATCTAGTCTAGTGTCTAAACTCACATGGTTCCATGTCAAGGCAGACGGTGGGCTGGGTGAATTCCTCAGTTTCTTTTCAGCTTCTCTCTTTTGGGTAGAGTAATGAGGCTTTTGGTACAAGTGAAGGTGAAAGTAATAAAGCCAACCTTTTTTATTATGTTTACATTGTATTGGCATAAGGAGGCCATTGTCTACTGTACAGCTACCGACTCCTGGCTACACGAGTGTCTCTAAGGCTGGTGTTCTTTGTCCAGTGGTGACGCTATCTAATGACAGTCTTACTGCCAGACAAACTACAGACAGAGTGACTTATATGGTGTCCTTGTCTCCAGGCTTCAAGCAGATGAGATGCTAAGCCTGCTGCCCATGTGAGACCAAGACTGAGGATGATCTCTGCTCCAAGGGATGAGAAATATTCTTCCTCTTCATCCTAATTCCTACCTGGATGCCTCTCATATCATCACTGGCTCACAGTCTCGCTTACTCACCTACACTGAGAGATTAAAAGAACGTGCTGGGCAGCGATATTTAAAAACACGTATACAATCTACATCATAGAAGTATATATTTGTACCCTAGATTCATATTCCTCACTTTATTCTACAAAGGTGTAGTTATTTACGCACTTTTCTAGCCGCAAATACTAAACCAATAGCCCTCTTTTATCCTTCAGAAAGTACATTCTGGAAATAGTCTTATCTCAGTAAAAAATCTAGTATTAAATAGAATGAAATTAAACCACAACGATTAACTCTAAAATGTCATCAGTCAGAAAATATGTTGCCAAAATACTCGGATATCCTAACATTTCGTCCAATGAATTACAACCAGATTTCTATTTCCTGTGTTTGTACCTGTGTTCATGATTTCCTACTCTCAGAAAGTTGGAGGGAAGCAGAGGTCAAATGTGACAGAGAGGCCTTCCCTACCCACACGTCAAAATAAATCCTCTCCCAACCTGCACTATGATACCAGGATCCCACCATTGAAAGGAATTCCTCTGCTGGATGGTTTTCATTCATCTTCCTGTACTGTAACTAAAAGGGAAAAATATTTAAAATCTAAATTGGCTTTTGCAGTCATGCCTTTGAAGGCTGTTAGCAGATTTCATACCAGGGGGAAAAGAAATCTCTATAGTGATGCTGACCCTCCCAGAGACTGGAAGGAAAAGGTGAAAGGAAAGAATACAATTTCAAAGTTTCTGCCAGGTCTCCTCTGCTCTAAAGATTTCTCATTTAGGAATAAGTAGTTCTGCATATTACAGGGTCGGGGAATTGAGTCTTAGAAGGGGATACACAAGGGAGAGGAACAGCAAATAAGGATTAGCTGAGTCTGAGGAGAGAGGCAGAGCAGTCTCCAGCCTTAGCAAAGTCTAGGTGCACCAGGAGAATTGTGTAGATGATGCCTGGTGGTAGGAGGGAGGGAAGCAGGAGCCACCTGAGTGACACAGGAGCCAGTCCTTCTACTTGTCTCTTGTAGTAAACACAGAGCCTGGAAGGTGAAGATAATGAGACAAAAACCCAAGCCACTTCCTCCTGCCTCCAGGATCCCCAGAGCTTGGGAAGCGGGTGAGGACTCCACTGCCCGGGGGCCTGTTGGTTTCAAACAGCCTCTGCTGAATTCTGGTTGAAGAGTCTAGGTCCACATGGGTAGTCAATCAGAAGATCAGCCCCAGGAGCAAATAATGTCAATAAACTCTCCCAGCTACACAAATTTTGGCGGTGGTGGGGAGGTGCTCCTTCAATGGATTTGGGTCAGATCAATAATAACCTCTCACATGTTTCTACTACCCAACGATTAAGCAACTTCCACTTTGTTAACTCTTTAAATCTTCAAAACAGATAAGGGAAAGGGGACCCTGAGTACCTCCCCAAGTCCAAGGTTACAGAGGACACGAGCCTGGACAGTTACTCACAGATAGAGGAGCACCAGGCTGGTAGCCAGGAGAACCCAGGTTTCTGTGGAAAAGCTTGGGATCAGGTCCATGGCCACTTTCCTTCTGATATTCTGTCGTCTGAGTTTTCCTTTCAGAAGTCAGTGCTATTGTGTCTATGCCATGGATACAGAGCTTCCCTTCCAGCCCAGTGGAGATTCAGTGAGGCTGGAAGGTTTATGTGCTGGGAAAGGGGGTGGTGCTGCAGCTGCAGCCAGTAGAGGAGCCACCTGTGCTCCACCTCCAAGTGCCCTCTCCCCCCTGATACTTGGAACAGCATCATGGACACTCCAGTTTGACCTCCTTTGAGTTCATATTGTGTGGGAAATCAATAAACAACTCGATCAGTGTTATCAGTAAGCCCAAAGGTTACAGAAACTCAAATATAGCTACTGGCCTTCAATCTCTAACCTGTCCTTGACTCCATGGCTGCATGCACTCCAAAATATTTGAAATCCTTCAAACTGGCTAGGCCTACAGATCTTTACACATGCACTTTCCTCTGCACAGAAATATACCTGTGCCCCCTTGAAGGCTCCTACTCATCCTTCAAAACCCAGCTCAGACTGAAACCCCTCTGTTAGAGTCTTTCCTCACAAACCTCCTGAACAGATATAAAACACTGCCTCCTCTGGGCATCTTCTATCTCCTCCTAAGTCTGCTATTGTCCTCTCTGACCTCCACCACCACTGTTGGTTTCCACGACAAGTTCCCTTATCAGATTGAGACCTTCTCACGGGCAGCTGGGTGTTAGTCACCATTATGTCCCTAGTCCTTAGCAGAGTGCCTTAGGCAGAGGGGGCATCCATAAAGGTTATTGGAATTGAGTTGGTAGAGGTGAGATTGCTGGGCCCCCTGTACGTCCTTTCCCTGTGGCTCATGGGTGACCACACCATCTTCCTGGATAGTTAATACAATAGGAGGGCCTAGCTGTGCCTGGACCACCATCACTACACATTCAGGCTGATCCATCACATTCTGTCTTCAAGAGGGCACCTGAAGGAGAATCAGGACATGGACAAAGTGGTTATGGCTGCACCAAGTGGTATCAATTCATGCTGCCTCCAGTCCAGCACCTCAGAGGATCCTGCAGTAGACAGCCAGTTAGACAGATCCTTGACCAAAGAAAGGCCTCCTATCTCTGGAAAGATCAATGTGCGAGAACAATGGGTGTGAAGGGAGTGAAGAGGAGAAAGCAGTTTGGATGGCCGAGTGGACTCCAGCCGCTTTAGCCACAAAAGATGTCACCACAGGCAGCACACAAGCAACCAGGACTCCAAAAAGATGACACGAGCCTTTTCTCCAGGGCAAAGAGGTCAGAGCAGATGGCTTCCTGTTTTTTGACTAATGGGGGTATTTCTAATCGGTGGTGAGGAACTAGTAAAGAGAAAGCCTGTAGTAGCATTGTCACCTGTGAGCCCCCCACCAAACACCCAATGGGAAAGATCCAAGGGCTGAGCATCTGGAAATTACACCAGCTCATTATTGTCACTCTGACCCATGCTCTGTGTCTGCTTGGCCTGAGAAACTGTGGGTTGTGTGGAAAACAAAATTCTGAACTCGACAGAAACAGACATTTAAGCAGTTTTTGTGCACTTCCTTCTCTATACTTTCTCAACTTCAGCCCGCCTGCAGAAAGTAATACTCTCCCCCCACCAATTCTTTCCAACCCTCTGACCCGAAAGTCCCGAAGGCTGCCTGTCACTGGCCTGAGAAGGTAGACGTCTCATTGGTAAACTAGCTCACGGCCTCCTTTTATTTTCTTGGTACATTGTCGTGCAACCTTAAATTTACACCATCAGGGTTTGTCATCTATGGGTTAAGGTTTTCTCAAGGAGGCACCTGGTAAAATCCATAGCTGCCACTGGAAAGTGTACTGCACGAATGCATCTACTCATTCATGCATTGATCCCAGGGCAACTGGGTGAACGTTATGTGTAGGTATCCTGAAGGCTGTGGGCTAGAAGCCATACAGTCCCCTTCTTTGTGAGCAGTATCACACCGGAGGGAGAGAGACACACAACTGTGCACACAACATGGATTACCTCTGGATTCTGTGAGATAATGGAGCCCTAAAGAAAGGTAATGAAGGAAAGAAGTGGCTTCAAGCTGGAACACTAACAAAGGACAGACATGGGAAGCTGGAAAATGATCCCCAGGAAAAGTAAGGTAGAAAATCCCAGGAATTCCAATATGTTTCTGTCTCCTTTTTGTGCCTTCCCTGGGCACTGGTAAATATGGTCATAATACTACCCCCAGTTTACAGATGTAGACACTGAGACTCAGTGACAGCAAGTGCCTTCCCAACAGCAATTGATCACAACATAGTATAGATAAGATAATAGGAAGGGAGACTGAAAAAGGCTGCTGCTGCACTGAAATACCAATATCCAATGTTTGCCATTTCCTGGTAAGGGCCACTATGGGAACTACTGAGACCCAAGTCTGAAAGTGCAAACTGGTTAAAATTCTGGTTCCTGTTTCCACGGAGACCCTCACAACAGCTATACCATGGATCTTCCAGAACAGGGATTCCAGCTTGTCTCAGCAGGAACAAAGACAGATGCAAATCAGGAAGATACTAAGGGCATTGTTGGGTAGGATCTCCCCTCTATGCTCCCAACAAGAGAGGTACATAGAATACATCCAAACAAGAAAAGATTAGAGTGTCATCTGATAACTATTGACAACTTAATTCTCTCACCTAAACACAAAGGTTTTCTTCTTCTTCTAGGAAACAAAACCTTGATGGAAACTAATATACATTCATATTCCTCCAAAATGCATACTCAGTGACAGTGATTTAGTAACTAAGCTGAGTATGACCATCTAATTTCCCTACTCACCTCAGGGCCTGGTCCAGCTGGTTGGGAACTATTCCAAGGGTGATAGGCTAGTCATTGCTTAGGACTAAAGTGTAGCCAGCACCATGTGATACCCAATACAAATGGCCTTGCTCTGCAAGTGGAAATAATAGAAGGCATTACCTCTGTGACCCTTCATTCCACAGAAGGGAACATCTAACATGAAGAGACTCACATACTACCAGTTGTGCTGCATGTGTGAAGGAAGACACTGTGTGGTGGAAGAACACCCAACACGCCCTGTCTCACATCTACTTGTTTACATACTAATGGGCTCATCATGTACTTTCAAAACTCTGTTCTAAATGCTTAGGGTACAAATATAAATAAGACCCAGACATTATTCAGGTTGAAGATAGAGACAAATTAACAGATAATTATAGTAGCATCAAGTTAAAATACTCACACATGTATAAGAAACACAATGTCCTCATCAACAGAGAATGGCTTATCTGCTTTCTCACTCTCCTTAGTAATCGGTCAACATTGAATCTCAAATAACATTCAGGGAAGCATTAGGCTCGGATATCAAGACAGTTGGAGGTTGTCAGGGACTCAGTGATACAAGGAGAACCATCAGTCTGATATTCTTGATCTTTTATATTCTTAGCCCAAGTGGCTCCTCTTCTGGGAAGCCTGTCCTGACTTCCACGAACCAACAGAATTGCTCCTAGAATGGGGAGGCAGTGTTGCTCTGGAAGTATTTGTGCATTAGATTCAAATTTCATAGGTCACAATCTAGAGTGTGCAAAACAAGAAAGCAAGATTGAGTGTCCATAACTCAGCTCTCAAGCCCCCATTCTTCTCAGTGCGACAAACCTTGCCAACTCGGGGTAACCTGGTGGAATCTTCGTATTGATGGCTGGACCTCATTCTTCTTGAGGGAGTGGTGAGGAAAGGGACAGGTCCATCTACATTCTCTCTTGGCATTGGAGGAGGGGGCACCTCTCCCCAGTGCCATTGTATGTTGGTTGGGCTCTACGCCTGCTGTGCTCAGCTATGGGCCAAGCCTGAATATAAATGAGTCAGGATCCTTGCTCTCATGAAGGCACAAGGGAGAGCAATACTAAACAAATAACCACAGAAATAAATATTGAGTTATAAATCTGGACACGTGCTATGAAGTAGCAGTATTGGACACAGTGGACCCTTCTTCTTTCCTTAAACTCTCTCCTCTTTGGAAAGACATGAAGATAACAGAATCAACAGGACTCGATGCATCGGAAGTACATGATGTTGGGCATGCCTGGGCTGTTTCCTCCTCTGTCTGTGAAGGAAATTGACCAGAATCAACCCAAGAGGACATTATCCCAACCACAGGACTCCTTCACTGCCTGACTCTCTCAACCTCTGTGTCTCTTGAGGATTTTCTAAACCCTCCTTCCTCCTTCTTTATTCTTCTTTTGTCATATACCATCCTCCAGGTCCCCTAGCACAGTCTGGAACCAAGTGCCCTGATGGCAAGATGGAGAGCAAAGATGAAATAGGATAGACCTGGGACAAGATAACCACCCATTTAGGCTCTGAGCTCTAAATTCTAGAGTGGCTTCTCAACTGGGACTGCAGAGAAAGAGGCACAGCACACCACACACACACACATGAACACACACACATGCGCACACACACACACAGAGTAAGACATACCTCAGGCCATGAGAGCTAATATTTTCTGTGCTGAGTACTTGGCCTACAAGAGCTGATTCAATCCTCCCAACAATCCTATGTGATATGTATTATTATGATTCCTACATTAGAGACAAGCAAATGGAGGCACAAAAAGGTGAAGTGACCATCCAAGGTCTCATCACTAATTCCTAGCAGAGCTGGGATTCAAATTTAGACTGTCTAGCTTTAGAGCCCAAGGTCTTAACTTTAACCAGGTCAGCCTTGCCCAAGGCCACACAGAATTAATGGGGGAACTACAATAGAGCCAGGCCTTCTGAGAGGGTAATGAACAGTGCTCTGCCCTAACACAGAGACAAGGTGAGTCCCCAGAGCAAGCCTGTGAATGAGGGCTGGGGTGACACAAGGGGATGTCCTTTCTGACCCATACACGTTGCACCAGGCAGAAAATCTGCTTGCCCTGAAGTAGAAGCACTTCCGTAGACTTTACAGCAAAGGGAAGAGGAGGAGGAAGACTTCCTCATGGGTGCTCACATTCTACTCCATCCAGAGTGTCTCAATCCTGATAAACTAAGCACTAACAATTCTACCACACTATGCAGTTTACAAAGATCTTTCGTGTCTCTCTTAACTGATCCTCAAGACAACTCTGTGAGACAAGCAGTGTTGGGATTATCTTAATTCCCACTTTACAAATGTGGAACAGAAATTCAGAATGAGGAAGTGTCTTGCCCAAGCAATTAAATAAATCCAACACATGGAGCAGATCTTGTGATTCCCAATTGTGCCACTGGCATGCTTGCTTAGATTCTAAGGGTCCTCCTAAAATAACTAGGCAGGTTGTGTCAGTCTCACACCACATACATGTTTCCTTCCACACATCCCAGCACAATTCCACTGTAGTTGCAAAAATGCTAGAGATAGTTACCACCACAAAAACGACATGCACATCCTTCTGCCCACTACTGAACCATATATTGACTGAACTCGAGGTGACAGCAGATAGGGGATGTTGCAAACAGTTCTGATATGTCTCAATCAGAATCATTTGAGTTTCCAGGAAAGCATAGAGTAAAAGATGTTGAACCAAGTGATGAGTGGAAGAGGACTCAGAGACTGGAAGGTAAATTTCAGAAGACCACGTGGAAAGGAATTGATGAAACAGGAAATGTAAGACGAAGGAAAATATGAGTGTAATGGGGTATGTTGCAAAAGGGGGCAAAGCCTTGGCAATCTCTCCTAATTGTTGCAGTAACCTCCTAACATGTTTGGCCTGACCCTGGTCCAACCTCATCTAGAGAATCCCCTACTCAGCCACCAGACAGCATCCAGTAAATATGGATATTGTAACATTCCTCCATTGTTCAAATCCCTCTAGCCACTCCCGTCATCCCCAGAATAAAATCCAAACACCTCAGGGTAGGAATGCAAGAGCCTTGTTCATCTGGCCACGGCTGGCTCTTCAGTCTTACCTAGGTTCACTTCCCCATGTGTACATGATGTTTTGAGCAAATGGTATGAGTCATCACTTTCTAAGCTCTCCAAATGAGACATGTCTATATCTCCTTGTGTCTGCACAGGTTGTTCTTGTGCCTGGAATGGGCCCAACCCCTTTTCCAACTGGAGAATTGCTAGGCATCCTCCAGGAGTCAGCCAGTGTATCAATCATCTCCGAAAAGCCTTGTCCACTCTCCAGCAGGTAGTTGATGGGAAACGTCCCACTTCTGCACATTCACAGTTCTTATGGAGAAACACATAGTGACTCTCAGCCCAGGATACTCCTTACAATCCATGTCCACAGGGAGCTTTAAAAAATATGGACACTGGGCTCACCCGAAAATTTGAAGTAGGAGGAAAGAATTGGCATTAAAAAACAAAACAACAATAAAATTTAAAACTTTCTCCCCCAAGCCATGCTAACCTGTAGATGACAAGCACTGATGGAGATGAAGTACACATCGTGTGGATTTTCTCCTTAAGAGTTAAGAGTAGAAAGTTTCTCTTATTGATTCTGAATCCCCAGCCCAGCACACTGCCTGGCATATCAGGGACACCTACTAAACGTTTGTTAAATTCATGACAACTTACCGAATGAATAAACATATGAAGTTTAATAAGAGACAAGAAGATAGCAAAGAACAGCCTGGAAATCCCAAATAAGAAACAGTAGCAAGCCAGACAGTGAACTTCTCCAAAGCAAGTAACTAGCTAGTAAGCTACTAACCAAAGGAGATAAATTTGAGAAAGAGTCAAGGAATGAGAACAATGACCAGGAAGGTTCTGACTCATCATATGTAGCAGCCAATTAAGTTACAGTAAAATTAATGCAAAAGCCACCTTGGGAAACTGGTTTATTTACAGGATTTTTTGCTCTAGAGGTGGGAAGAACAAAGATTCTTACAAGGTTACAAGGTTTCCGTGTAAAATAAACTTATCATCCCTGTGATTTGAGGGTCTCTGGAGATGTCTGTTGTCACTGCTTCCCAGTGGACCAGACTCAAAGCAGGGACTTGTAGAGAAGATGGAGGGCATGGTTGGTTCCAATCCTGGCCACACTTCAGAGAGAAGGCAGTTGTGCTCAATCCTTCTTAGGAGGCAAAGGCTTCTAGAGGCCATGAGTCTATTTTCATGAAATATTGATATTTATACATATATATATATATATATTTTTTTTTTTTGCTGAGGAAGATTCACCCTGAGCTAACAGCTGTTACCAATCTTCCTCTTCTTTGTATGTGAGCTGCAATCACACCATGGCCACTAACAGACAAGTGATGTATGTCCGTGTCCAGGAACCGAACCCAGGCTGCTGAAATGGGGTGTGCTGAACTTAACAACTAGGCCAATAGGGTGGGTGAAAATATGGATATTTTTAGTTTTATCTTACCTAATATGAGATATACTACTAAACAAAATACATCACTGTGACATATGACTTGAAATATAAAGTCACATCCGAAGTACACAGGTCTGTGAGGAAATAGGCACAAGTAGGCATTTCTCAGTTGTTCAGTGAATATTTTCTTGCTGCTTGTACATTCACTTTGTCAAAGGCAAGCACTTACTAGCAGTTAACTAGTAGCACATATTGGTAATCTTTTTAAATTTGTGAGATGAAGGTCTAAACTCAACAAAACTCATATCTATTAATTGTTGCTAAGAATTGTGAAAAACATCAGTTGAAATATTAGATCACTAGGTTAGTTCCTAGGAACGCATAATTGACCAAAACCGACCCAAGAAGAAATTGAAAGCTAAATAGTCCAAAAACTCCTTTAAAAAGTTAAGCGGAAGTCAAAATCTTCCCACAAAGAACACATCATGTCCAGAGAGTTTTACAGTAAATGTCAAGGACAAATATGTCTTAGCCCGGTTTCCAAAAAGAGAGCCTAAGGGACAGGTGTTAGCGCCACTATTTTATTTGCAAATATGATCCCAAATGAGCAAGAGTGAAGGAAAATGGGAATGAAGTATGGAAGGAAGGAGAACCTATATGAGGTTCCTTATCAACCCGGCCAACATTTGATATCAAAAGCAAGGAATCCGGGCCGAACCTATGACATACAACTATCTACTGGGGCTTTGGGGGGAAAAAACTGAATAAATAAAATCTTTAAAAAAAAAAAAAAAAAAAAAAAAAAAGGCAAGGAATCCTTTCCAGGACAGTCCATACAAGGAAAGGAAAGGGAAAGAGGTGTCCGCTGGTTTCATTTTCCCATTGGTCAGATGTTCTTTCCCTGGAGCATTAACTTTCCAAAACTTCTGTATTACAGATGAGTTGGGAGGCACTGTCAGGCTACACCTACATAAATTAAGTAGGAATCCATGCAAAGGTGGTCCCTGCCATGGTGGGTAAAACCAAACAAGTGGCCAAAGAGCAGGACAGGTAAATTAGTTATTAATGCTAGATAGCAAATTATCCCAAAATGTAAGAACTTAAAACAACAAACATTTATTATGTCACAGTTTCTTGGGCTAGGAACCCAGGTACGGCTTAGCTGAATACCTCTGGCTCAAGCTATCTTATTAGGTTACAGTCCTATTGTTCCAGCTGGGCCGCAGTCCCCTCCAAAGTCTTGACTGGGGAAGGATCCACTTTCAATCCACTTAGGTGGTCATTGGCAGGCCTCAATTCCTCACTGGCTGTTGACCAGATCTCCCTTCACATGGGCCTCTCCACATCAGCTAACACATGGCAGCTGGCTTCCATCAGAGTGAGGGAGGGAGGAGGCCCAAGAAAGAAGCCACAGTGTGTGTGTGTGAGGGAGACTGACTCTGAGATAACATCTGTTGCCAATCTTCCTCTTTTTGCTTGAAGAAGATTGTCCCTGAGCCATCATCTGTGCCAATCCTCCTCCACCCTCTATGCATGATGCCACCACAGCGTGGCCAGATGAGCAGGGCATAGGTCTGTGTCCAGGATCCGAACCCATGAACCCCAAACCCATGAACTCCACTGAAGTGGAGTGTGTGACCTTAACCACTACACCACCAGGCCAGCCCCGAAACCACAGTCTTTTTATAACCTAATCTCAGACATGGCATCCCATCTTTTCTGCCATATTCTATTCATTCAAAGCACCTAATCCAGCCCACACCAAGGAGAGGGGATTACACAGGGACATAGCTACCAGGAGGCAGGGACCATTGACAGCAGTCTTAGAGGCTGTGACCACAGGGGTGAAGCCAAGAGAATCTGAAGTGTCACATAAAATAAATCCAGAGAATTGCAAAAGAATACATCATGCCCAGCTCATTCTATGAGGGCATAGCCACTTGATCCAGATCAGATGAAAACAGGACAAGAAAAGATGATTGCATGTGTGTCTCACTCATGAGCTTCAACTCAAAAAACTAAACAAATTAGTAGCAAACCAAATGCAACAGTGATGATACACCATGGCCAAAGTGGATTTGATCCTGGAACTCAAGTGTGGTTAACAGAGAAAAAATATAAATATCAGTTATCACATTAACTGATTAAAAGAAAAAGTCATAGTATCTCAATAGTTTCAGAGAAAGCATTTGATAATATTTAACTCCCAATTATGATACAAAAACATCTTAAACTACTAGTAGTGGGTAATTTGCTTAATCCGGTCGAAGTACCAGAACACTTAGGAAAACATCAATCTCCATAGTATAAAAACATTATCCCCTTGTACCTCCATTTTATTGTTTTACTATGTGCACATATACCTTTTTCAAAAATAATAACGTCTTTTAAATAAAGAAAATCCCATCAGTTAACTTCACTTTTATATAAATTGAAAGAATGTTATTACTAGTTTTTATGAAGAATCCAGCTTGTGGATCTCAGGCTGAACAGTTTGAAAATCACTGAAAACATTAAATATTTTCCTCCCTTGTGAGGCTGCTTGAACTGACCAGCAAGAGGCAGGGGGGAAAGGCGAGGACAGCCATTCATTCAGCCAAGATCACCTAGGTTCACAGGCTGGAGTTCTTGACCTTTAGTTAGAACACCGGCTCCTGTGATAATCAGATGGGAGTAATGAACCATCTCCCTAGAAAATAAACCCTCATCATTTCTTCATGCAGTTCCAAGGGGTTCCCAAGGACACATGTCACCATGGTGCTTGCTAAGCCCAGTGACCTTTCCAGGGATCCAGGGTAGCCAAGTTCAGCCCACTGTGAACTCCAGCACAAGATGCTCTGTTCTGACCCATCACACGGTGATCCTCAGTGCCATGGGGCCCTCTATCAGTGTGAATTGGGTCTTCACTGTGCCCAGTGTTATGATACACCATGGAGGCAAAGTGTGAACAAGATCATCACAAGTGGCGCTTATGCAGAGGACCCAGGTGGGGTGCTCCACTGTGAGCAGACACCTCCAAAGGCATCAGGAGCTTGGGGAAGGCAGAGATGAGTGGGATCTGGAGCCACCTGGGGGGTGGTGAGAAAGCTTCCCAGAGAAGGAGACACTCTGTTTGCACACCATGGACACAGGAGTGTTCTGCCAGAGGAAGACAAGGAAAGAGGGCATTTCAGGCTGTGAGTGGCCCAGCTTACCGTCATTATCACTGTTGAGTATGTTTGTAATTTCTTGGTTGCAAACAGTGTCTAAATCAAGCCAACTTTTATTACTGCTGATAGGAATTAATCAGATCACAGGCCAGGCTAGGGATCCTTGGCTTCTAGAGCCAAGGATCAGTCCTCAACCAGTCATCAGGGGGCTGGACGTTGTGCAGGGCCTCTAGAACAAGCCACTCGGCTTGGCAAGCGCCAGAGTGGCCTGTCTTCTACTTGTTAGGGTATATTTCTGGGATCTACACCATTCATTAAGTTAAAATTCACATAACAAAACTAACCATTTCAAAGTGAACAATTCAGTGTCATTTAGTACATTCACAATGTTGTGTGACCAACACCTCTGTCTAGTTCCAAAATATTTCCATTCCACCAAATAAAATCCCATGCCCATTAAGCAGTTTCTCCCCTCCATCTCCTCTCCCCAGCCCCTGGGAACCCCCAATCTACATTCTATCTTCTTGGATTTATACATTCTAGACTTTTCATATAAATGGAACCATGTAATAGGTGTCCTTTGTGTCTGGATTCTTTCATTTATAATAATGTTTTCTAGGTTCACTCCTGTTGGAGCACGTGTCAGTTCTTCATTCCTTTTACAGCTGAATAATATTCTACTTTATATATTGATAAAGAGATAAGAATGAGGCCAGAGTCACCATGACAGTTACGCAAGGCTGCATTATGGGCAGAAATAAAAAATTACATTTTAACCTTGACTGTCACCAGATGGCCAGAGATAACGCAGTAGTCTTTCCCTGCAGTTAGGACATTTAGAAAGCCCTGGACACAAGATACACTGTAGCTGGGAATTGCGATCAATCAGAACTGGACTCAGCCTTGCAAACTCTGCACTTTTTGCCTTTAAAAGCCAGCCACTCAAAGACCGAGGAGAGGCTCACCTATCAACTTATGGGTTGGGGTGTACTTCCCTTGTTTGAAAACTTTTTAATAAAGCCTCTCTTTTCTTTAAAACTTATCTTTGCTTCATAAAGCTGATCATTTCAGTTAACATTTCCAATGATGAGGATAGAATGTGAAACAGCTGCCTGATCTCTTCCTGGGGGTCGACTGGACACTGCATGCCAGCACAACCCGGAGCCCCTTGACTGCTCCTCCGCATCACCAATGGCCTCAGGAGGACGACCAAGGTAAGGCCCTCTCACATCCTTGACCTCCCATGCTTTGGTAGAGGTCTAGAGGCTCTTTAAAGAGGGGAATCCCTCCATTTCTAAGGAGGGGAATCCCTCATAAGGTTCAGCTGCAGCTGGTTTACAGGGAGGTTTCTCTGGGGAAGTGCCTCCAATCTGGGGAGGTTTCTCCATTCAGGATGAGCACCTATTGTTCTAAAGATTACTCTAGAGAAACAGCAAATGGCCAGCCACGTGCCACCACTTCTGCAGCCTTTACGGACAAAAATTGTGAACCAAATACTTGCAAGTTCCTTATCACCTGGATCCAAATTACTAGAGGTGATCTAAAATTACATTGGCCACAGTGGAGCTCCTGTGATATTCCCAAATTGGTTTATTTGCACACTCAATTGGAAAAGAATTTCACACCTCTCAAAGACAGTGAGAAGCCTATTATCATTTTTTTGAGGCTTCCAGACAAAATCAGGAATCTCTCATTGCCTCTTTAAAATAGAATAATTAGAGAGAGGGGAAGTCAAGATGGCGGCATAAGCAGACTCGGAACTCACCTCCTCCCGTGGACACAGCCAATTTATAACTACTCGTGGAAAAATTACCCCTGAGACAGAACTGAAAACTGGATAAGAGGAACTCCTGCAACAACGGACAACCCTAACTGAGGTACAAGAGGCAGAGACTCCATTCTGGAGAGGAAAAACGCCGCCTTCACAAGCCGCCAGCTTCACGGCCGCCAAGAGCAGCTCACAGGTATGCACCCTCCCTGGAGGCGCGGGGCCCTGAGCCAGGGAGCGCCCCCGCTGTGGGCTTTTTGTGGACCCAGCACAATTGAGGCGAGTGGCATAATATCTGACTTTGCCTGCTACCAAAACATTGGGGAGTACCCCCAGAAAACCTGGTTCACAAAGAAACTAAAACCGGCTCTTAAAGGGCCCGCGCGCAAACTCACCCATTTCAGAAAGCAACCTAAAATCACCAGAAAGAAAGGTGCACAGTGCTGTGGTGAAAAGAAACTCACCTAATAGGCCCTGAGTGCATCTCGGTGAGGGGTGAGAACCCCTCCAGGGACTGGGACATTGGCGGCGGCCATTGTTGTGGCCTGGTGTGAGCATGCTGACACAGACGCCATTGGAGTTCTCCCTGAGACCTGCTAGCCCAGGGTCTGCTCCACCCGCTAGAGCACTGATATAATCCAGCTCAGCCAGGGCAGGCAGCCCACCCTAGAGACTGGCCCCACCCAACAACAAGCCCTCAGGCAACTTGTGGGCCTGCATAGATTGGTGACTGGATTCTCTGCAGCCCGGCAAATGAGCTGACTTGAGCGGGGCAGGGTGTGCACAAGGAGCGGGTGGAGAGTGTGGGGTGGTGGTGGAGTGTGTGGGGCTCCCGCCGTGGAGAGTCTGGGTCCTCTTGGGGAGGTCGGGGCGCTCACACAGGACAGGACTGTGTTGAATGTGTGTATGGACCTGTGGGCAACAGGGCTTGTCAGCTGCAGAAGACTTGTGCTTCTCAAAGACCCACATAGGGGGTTTGCCCCACCTTCCAAAGCCTGAAACAATTGGGTGCTCCTGTGCCTGAGGCCAGCCCCACCCAGCTGCAATCCTCAGAGAGCTGACAAGAGACCTAATAGGCTAGAGGTTTACAGCAATTCTAAGGCCCTGAGCCTAACAACCTGCCACACTGGGGGCCTACTCACTTAAAAGAAATACTGCAACACAAGTGTGGTATTAGAACTTACAGCCAACTGTGCTGGGGCTCCCCAAACCTGATAAAGAGACTGAAGGGCCCACAACAACTACAAGCAGCTGAGCATTACAACAGCTGGCCAGGAGCATAACTCAGCCTCCCTGGGCGCCTATAGGGAGAGCTAACAGGCCACAACAGAAGGACACACGTAGCCCACATAGGGGCCACCCCTGGAACATTGAGAACTGAGGGAAGCACACTGGAAGCCTCCTAAGGCATCACTTACATAAGGTCACCTATCCAAGAGCAGGAGACGTAGCTGACCTACCTAATACATAGACACAGCACAGGGAAAGAGGCAAAATGAGGAGGCAAAAGAATACATTCCAAGTAAGGGAACAGGACAAAACCCCAGAAAAGGAACTAAGTGAAACAGAAATGAGCAACCTACCCGACAGAGAGTTCAAACTAAGAGTGTTAAGGATGCTCACTGATCTGGGGAGAAGAATAGATGAACTCAGTGAGAATGTCAACAAAGAAATGGAAGATATAAAAAAGAACCAATCAGAAATGAAGAATACAATACTGGAAATGAAAAATTCATTAGAGGGACTCAAAAGTGGAGTAGAGGATACAGAAGAACGGATCTGTGAGCTGGAAGAAAGACTAGAAGAAATTACCCAAGGTGAACAGGTAAAAGAGAAAAGAATTAAAAAGAGTGAGGACAGTCTAAGGGACCTCTGGGACAACATCAAGCGCACTAACATCCGTGTTATAGGTGTCCCGGAAGGAGAAGAGCGAGACAAGGGGGCAGAGAATCTATTTCAAGAAATAATAGATGAAAACTTCCCTAACCTAAGGAAGGAAACAGACATCCAGGTACAGGAGGCACAGAGAGCCCCAAACAAGATAAACCCAAAGAGGCCCACACCAAGACACATCATAATCAAAATGTCCAGAATTAAAGATAAAGAGAGAATCCTAAAAGCCGCAAGAGAATGTCAAGTTACATACAAAGGAAACCCCATAAGGTTATCAGCTGACTTCTCAGCAGAAACCTTACAGGCTAGAAGAGAATGGCACGATATATTTAAAGTGCTAAAAGGAAAAAACTTACAGCCAAGAATACTCTACCCAGCAAGGCTATCGTTCAAAATGGAAGGAGAGATCAAAATTTTCCCAGATAAGCAAAAATTAAAGGAGTTTGTCACCGAGAAACCAGTGTTACAAGAAATGTTAAAGGGACTGATTTAAGGGGAAAAGAGAAGACCACAAATAGGAAAAATTATCTATTTCCACGATTAGAACGTAATGGATACAAATGCACAAAAAAGAGGTTAGATATGATATCAAAAACATAAAAGGAGGGAGGAGGGGAGTTAAAGAGTACAGCTTTCAGACAGAGGTCAAACTAAAGAGACCATCAATTCTGTATAGAAGGAGAAAGGAACAGAGAAGGACTACTAAAACACTGAGAAAAAAAAAGTTAAAAATGGCAGTAAGTACATACTTATCAATAGCTACTTTAAACGTCAATGGACTAAATGCTCCAATTAAAAGGCATAGGGTGGCTGACTGGATAAAAAAACAAGACCCATATATATGCTGCATACAAGAGACACACTTCAGACCTAAAGACACTCACAAACTGAAAGTGAAGGGATGGAAAAAGATACTCCACGCAAATGGCAATGAAAAGAAAGCTGGGGTAGCAGTACTCATATCAGACAAAATAGACTTTAAAACAAAAACTGTAAAACGAGACAAAGAAGGGCATTACATAATGATCAAGGGAACAATCCAACAAGAGGATATAACACTTGTAAATATCTACGCACTCCAATGTAGGTGCACCTAAATATATAAAGCAATTATTAACAGACATAAAAACAGAAATAGACAGTAACACAATAATAGTAGGGGACTTTAACACTCCACTTACACCAACGGATAGATCATCCAAACAGAAGATCAATAAGGAAACATTGGCCTTAAACGACACACTAGAACAGATGGACCTAGTAGATATATACAGAGCATTCCATCCAAAAACCGAAGAATACACGTTCTTTTCAAATGCACATGGAACATTCTCCAGGATTGATCACATATTAGGCCACAAAACAAGTCTCCATAAATTTAAGAAGATTGAAATAATACCAAGCATCTTTTCTGACCACAATGGTATGAAACTAGAAATCAACTATAGGAAGAAAATCAGAAAAGCCACAAATACATGGAGATTAAACAAAATGCTACTGAACAACGACTGGGTTGACGAAGAAATCAAAGAAGAAATCAAAAAATACCTGGAGACAAATGAAAATGAAAATACGACATGCCAGAATTTATGGGATACAGCAAAAGCGGTTCTAAGAGGGAAGTTTATAGCAATACAGGCCTATCTCAACAAACAAGAAAAATCTCAAATAAACAATCTAACAATGCACCTAAAGGAACTGGAAAAAGGCGAACAAACAAAGCCCAAAATCAGTAGAAGAAGGGAAATAATAAAAATCAGAGCAGAAATTAATGAAATAGAGACCAAAAAAACAATAGAAAAAATTAATAAAACCAAGAGCTGGTTCTTTGAAAAGATCAACAAAATAGACAAACCTTTAGCTAGACTCACCAAGAAAAAAAGAGAGAAGGCACAAATAAGTAAAATCAGAAATGAAAGAGGAGAGGTTACAACAGACACCTCAGAAATACAAAAGATTATAAGAGAATACTATGAAAAGCTATATGCCAACCAATGCGACAATCTGGAAGAAAAGGATAAATTCTTAGAATCATACAACCTTCCAAAACTGGATCAAGAAGAAGTAGAGAATTTGAATAGACCAATCACCAGTAAGGAGATCGAAACAGTAATCAAAAACCTCCCCAAAAATAAAAGTCCAGGACCAGACGGCTTCCCTGGTGAATTCTACCAAACATTCAAAGAAGACTTAATACCTATCCTTCTCAAACTCTTCCAAAAAATTGAGGAGAGGGGGAAGCTCCCTAACTCATTCTACGAAGCTGACATTACCCTGATACCAAAACCAGAAAAGGACAACACAAAAAAAGAAAATTACAGGCCAATATCACTGATGAACATCGATGCGAAAATCCTCAACAAAATACTAGCAAATCACATACAACAATACGTTAAAAAGATTATACACCATGATCAAGTGGGATTTATTCCAGGTATGCAGGGATGGTTTAACATTTGCAAATCAATCAACGTAATACACCACATTAATAAAACGAAGAACAAAAATCACATGATCATCTCAATAGATGCAGAGAAAGCATTTGACAAGATACAGCATCCATTTATGATAAAAACTCTGAATAAAATGGGTATAGAAGGAAAGTACCTCAACATAATAAAGACCATATATGAGAAACCCACAGCTAATATCATCCTTAATGGTGAAAAACTGAAAGCTATCCCTCTAAGAACAGGAACCAGACAAGGATGACCACTGTCACCACTCCTATTTAACATAGTATTGGAAGTCCTAGCCAGAGCAATCAGGCAAGAGAAAGAAATAAAAGGGATCCAAATTGGAAAGGAAGAAGTGAAACTGTCACTATTTGCAGATGACATGATTTTATATATAGAAAACCCTAAAGAATCCACCAGAAAACTTTTAGAAGTAATAAATGAATATGGTAAAGTTGCGGGATACAAAATCAACATACAAAAATCAGTTGCATTTCTGTACACTAACAATGAAGTAGCAGAAAGAGAAATTAAGAATACCATCCCATTTACAATTGCAACAAAAAGAATAAAATACCTAGGAATAAACTTAACCAAAGAGGTGAAAGATCTGTACACTGAAAACTATAAAACATTTCTGAAAGAAATTGAAGAAGACACAAAGAAATGGAAAGATATTCCGTGCTCTTGGATTGGAAGAATTAACACAGTTAAGATGTCCATACTTCCTAAAGCCATCTATAGATTCAATGCAATCCCTATCAAAGTTCCAACAACACTTTTCACAGAAATAGAACAAAGAATCCTAAAATTCATATGGAACAACAAAAGACCCCAAATAGCTAAAGGAATCCTGAGAAGAAAGAACAAAGCTGGAGGTATCACACTCCCTGATTTCAAAATATACTACAAAGCTATAGTAACCAAAACAGCATGGTACTGGCACAAAAACAGACACACAGATCAATGGAATAGAATCAAAAGCCCAGAAATAAACCCACACATCTATGGACAGCTAATCTTTGACAAAGGAGCCAAGAACATACAATGGGGAAAAGAAAGTCTCTTCAACAAATGGTGTTGGGAAAACTGGATAGCCATATGCAAAAAAATGAAAGTAGATCCTTACCTTACACCATACACAAAAATTAACTCCAAATGGATTAAAGACTTGAATGTAAGACCTGAAACTATGAAACTTCTAGAAGAAAACATAGGCAGTACGCTCTTCGACATCGGTCTTAGCAACATCTTTTCAAACACCACATCTGACCAGGCAAGAGAAACAATAGAAAAAATAAACAAATGGGACTACATCAAACTAAAAAGCTTCTGCACAGCAAAGGAAACCATCAACAAAACGAAAAGACAACCTAACAATTGGGAGAAGATATTTGCAAACCATACATCTGATAAGGGCTTAATCTCCAAAATATATAAAGAACTCATGCATCTCAACAACAAAAAAACTAACAACCCAATTAAAAAATGGGCAAACGACCTGAACAGACATTTCTCCAAAGAAGATATACAGGTGGCCAACAGACACATGAAAAGATGTTCAAAATCACTAACTATCAGGGAAATGCAAATCAAAACTACAATGAGATATCACCTCACGCCCGTTAGAATGGCTGTAATTAACAAGACAGGAAACAACATGTGTTGGAGAGGATGTGGAGAGAAGGGAACTCTCATACACTGCTGGTGGGAGTGCAAACTGGTGCAGCCGCTATGGAAAACAGTATGGAGATTCCTCAAAAAATCAAGGATAGAACTACCATATGATCCAGCTATTCCACTGTTGGGTATTTATCCAAAGAACTTGAAAACACCAATTTGCAAAGGTACATGCACCCCTGTGTTCATTGCAGCGTTATTCACAATAGCCAAGACTTGGAAGCAACCTAAGTGCCCATCAAGGGACGAATGGATAAAGAAGCTGTGGTATATATACACAATGGAATACTACTCAGCCATAAGAAACAACGAAATCCAGCCATTTGTGACAACATGGATGGACATTGAGGGTATAATGCAAAGTGAAATAAGTCAGAGGGAGAAGGTCAAATACCGTATGATTTCCTTCATTAAGTAGTAGATAATAACAACAATAAACAAACACATAGGGACAGAGATTGGATTGGTGGTTACCAGAGGGGAAGGGGGGAGGGAGGAGGGTGAAAGGGATAATTCGGTACATGTGTGTGGTGATGGGTTGTAATTAGTATTTGGGTGGTGAACATGAGAACATGATGTAATCTATGCAGAAATAGAAGTACAATGATGTACACCTGAAATTTTTACAATGTTATAAACCAATGTTACTGCAATAAACAAAAAATTAAAAAAAAAATAACATAAAATAATTAGATAAGAAACCTGCCAGATTGGATGGTATCAGCTGCACCAGTGACCACGCCTCCAAAACAAAACAAAATCCGCTGCTCCTCTCCTCTCTCACTGAGCTCCCCTACTTCAAGTCCCTCCAAATTCCTGATCTAAAATTAAGCGAGTGAAGATGAGTAAACTTTTGAGATAATTTAAAATGCTAATGGCCATTCAAGGAAACCTCTGTTTCAGATAAGTCCACTTAAGGGTCACTCTTAAAAGAGAGGATTCAAAACCTATCACAAACAATGGAATGCATTCTTTGATTAATCTGCAGAAGTTTATAAAAGAGAAAATGACTTCAAAACAGCTCTAAAAAGGATCCTTACAGCACAAACAAAAGACATTTTAGTAGAAGTCTTTGGCTATCTGGCAGGTCCATGTGCCAGGGAAAAATTTGGATCCAACTATTCTTTTGAGTTTTGTGCCTGAGACATGGCTAAAATTTTAAATATCTCTATATGTGTCTATCTGTATGTATATGTTTATGTCAGCCTCTCTCTACATATATATACCTATATTTCTCTGCCTACGGATGGTAAAATTTCTAAAGGAGCTCTATTTAATTGGCTTGAAGTAAGTGCTTATATAAATTATTTCTAAATGTAATAGAAACTAGCCAAGATGTCTTTCAAATTCACGTGATATAAAAATGATCTTTGGTAAATAAAAGCTTATTTAAGTTTGCTGGTTTAATTTTAAAAAGCATGTCTTCAGAGTTATCAATATTGAATATAATGCAACATACAACTTCTTCTACCTGGGTTTATTGGTCAGATGGGCTCCTGCTGTTTCTATTGTGGAATCTGTCAGCAGGGAAAATAACTTGGGATGATGGTTAACTATTTAATGTCTAATCCAAACATAATTGTTAACAACAAGTGTTTAAATAGATCCAAATAAGATAAAAGCTTATACTAAGTTGAACTAAATAACGGATATTCATTAAATATCTAAATCATTTCTGGATAGGATGGTATACTGAGACATTGATTACTAAACATAATTTTGCCTAGTTTTGGCTTTCTAATATTGTTTTACAAACTGTATTTCAGTCTATCAATATACATGTTTTGTGCCACATTGAAAAGTTTTCTATGAAGAGAAATATGCTTCTGAAAATTATGAAATGTGTTTGTGGCTTTGCTAACCTACTACATGATGCTAATATATGATAGAGAGGTCATAATTGCCTGCTTCCTAGTTTTCACTGGAAAGCAAAGATTACACATAATTTTTTTAAAAGTTGGAACAAGAGCTGAAAATACAAAAGGGATCAAAGAGAAAATTTCAGAACACTTAGAGTAATAAATGTAAATTAACTCTATGCAAACTGGATGCATTGATGCTGAGAGAGTGTAGACAAAGAGGCACAAGCCCCTTTGAAAGATAAGAAACAGTGGAACTCTCATGGAAGCTTTCTCCTACTATGGAAGGATTTACTGTAACTTCTTAGTTTTGAAACTATGGTCACAGACCATTGATAAAGTATGAGTAACATATATTTCAATACAAAGTGTACATGGCAGCTACATTTATCAATATAGATAAATGGATAATATATATCTTCTATTTTATCTACAATGTATAGATAAATTTATTATAAAATTTATATATTTAAATAAAAGAAAATAATTTCATAAAATGCAAAATAGAACACACGTATGACATACACTGAAAATAGGAAACAAATGTCAGTTTATTAAATTTTTATTTCAATTACATGATTTTACATAGACAGCTATATGCTGGACGATAATATACACTATATTTCTTGCTATGGAGTAATCCATCATGTTGGAAAGCCACTGCTCTTATACTCCAGTAAACTGAACAACAGAAGGGTCTCTGTGGCCAGATGGGAAGACTAACAAAGGACGACCACCATTTCTGTCCTGCACACACAATGACGGCTCGTCAAGGCCAGGCTGTAATCACTCTCTCACAGGCTCAAACTCTTTCGCCTTGTCTTTTCAGATTTACAGCCAAGAAACAATCTTTGTTTAAGAGAACTTCCCCCATTTCTCATATCTACTTGCAGAGCTAAACTTGCTGGTGGTGGCTTCCCAGATATTTATAGCTCTGCCATCAGTTTAGAAGTTGTTGTTCCATCTTTCAAATCTTTATTCTGCTTACTCAACTCAGAGCAACCTTCTTTAACAATAACGTGGGGATATAGTTGCCTCTGCATGTTCTAGCATTCCTGGTTTCACAGAGCAATGTTAGGATGAACCTACAGACACAAGTGAATCTCACACTGTAATTTCCAAAAAGCATATAATTTATTTTAACTATGTCAGGTAGAAGGAGTTTATATTCATTTAATGTAATGCAAAGGCACTTATGCTATCCTCTAAGAGTAAAATCTGTAGTTATTCTCTAAAAACTGCATTACATCCTTTCTTTTCTAGACAAACCTTGTAAGTTTTAAAATTCAGAAAATGTCTGTATATGAAAAGTAGACAATAGTATATGTGTTTTCAGTAAGAAAGTATAAAGAATAAAAATATTTTTCTTGTTTCATTAAGAAAGATCAATTTGTCCTCAAGCACTAGAAAAAAAAAGAAAAGAAGGCATGGGACAAATTCTGAATGTAAGAAACAAGTGAAAAAAGATTTGTGGAAATGAAACCCTGAGGAAAGAGTTTTGTGCATGGTCAAGCTGGCTAAGATTAAAATGAATTTATTTAAAAATAAATTTTAATAGCAAAAGAACACGGGTACAAAATTAAAATTTGGTTTTTCTCTCCATTAAAGGACAAAGTCTTCTCAGATTATTGGTCTGCTCTTAGTAAGAAATTGTAAAGAAAGTTTCTTCACCTTTAATGTAATCTGCCTAGGAAACAAAGATTCTGTGTTTTGTCTTTATCAAGTCTTGGATGAATTAAAAAAGCTAACTTTTGCTCGGAACTATGTAACTTACTGTGTTTCCCTTTAAAATCTCCTTGTCACTTTGGTTAAGTGCATAATTAAGTATTGTTTCATAAAACCCTGTAATGCTTTTTGATCAAATGAATTAAAACCATTTTGATAATTTAACAAACTACTCCCCGTGTTTAAATCCTGGGTAAAATCTTTCTTTTGACTTAAAAACAAATTTTGAGAGTTTCTAATGGGCCCTGGGACTTCTCAAAGAATTTGTTCTCTCTATAAAGAGAGAGAGATTAAACTAATTAAACTTATTTGGTATGTTAAATTACGTTATGTTATGTCTTTATATGTTATAAAGGTTCTAGAAATTATGTAAAATTCCTAAAAATCTAATATGTTCCAGTATAAAATGTTGTCCGTCATCTAAATTGAGGCTCACACTGAATGTCAGGAAAGTGCCCTTAGCTGACTTTCATGCAAAGGCAACAACAAAAAAATCTATAAAGGAAATGACATATGTGGATGAAGTCCATTCTACTTCACTTGCAAAAAAAATAAATAAATAAATTGACCCCTCATTGCCAGATTTTGCCATCCTGTTGTCCTTGTAACACAGCAACAGTCTGCTCCTGAATCAGAGAAATTAATATGGGTGAACAGTGGCTGTAAATTAAACAAACAGTTGGGGCTGTGGGAACTTAATCAAACAGTCAGGGCTATGGAAAACCCAAGACAGCTGCTTGGTTATTCCTGGCTCCCTGGCAAACCCCATTTTTTGTTTTTACATTGTTTCAGCCACCATGGTACTTTAAGAAAAACTCTTTCTGTCCCCAGAGGCCTCAGAACTCCTCCCTCTGGGTCCTTTGAACACCTAAAGCTGGATGTCATGCAAATGCTACTTAGTATGGGTTTTCATTATGTTCCTGTAATTGTATGTATGTTTTCCAGATGGGTTAAAGCCCTCCCTTGTCACAAAGCCGATATAATCTCACAATGTCAAAGAAATTATTAGAAAACATATTTCCCACTTGAAGTATACCTTCCACAGTCTCCAGTGATTGAGGCACCCATACCACTGGGCAAATCATATGAACCTTAATGAAAATCTTTTAAACTTCTGCTACTTCTAAACTTCTTGGTTCCTATCATCCACAATCATCAGGCAAAGTTAAGAAAACTAATGGAAAAAATGGATTCAAGCAAAAAAATATTAAATTACATGGGATTACATGAACTGAGGAGGATGCTCTAATGTTTTGTTTTTCCAGATTTACAGAAATCTTTTCTCTTCAGCCAACTATGACTTATAGCAATTTGTAAGCAAAACTGTGGCATTTATCTTTTTCTCCCTACCTGATCTCTCCAAAATTTGGAAACTCTTGATAAGTGAGTAGTCTTATTTTCATGGCCATATAGGTATTTGCATAAGTTCAATAAAAATCTGTTCTCTTTTCAGCAGGACACAGTTGGAAACACTGATTACATTACCAAGGCTTTGACTAGAATGTCATATGTGAGAAAAACATACACAGACTCAGATACGACCAAACAGCTTTGAGGAACAAGTATTGACTTTATGAAGTAAATAAAACCATTTAAAAATATTGGCCTGGTATCTTTCTTACAGGGTTCCCCCAACAAGCCTACCAGATGAGTAAAGAAGATTACCTCCCCAGCGGTTGCAAGAACCTCAGGATATTGTTGGAACCTCGAAAAGAGAGGAATTCACCCAAATCTGTAGGTATTGCAGGCAGAGTCTGATGACAAGTCCTTGGCTTGGCTTTCCTGGCCTTGAGAGGCTCTTGAAGGCCAATCTAAGATTTCTTACAAAAAGTTCCAGCAAGCATATTTAAAAGAGCCCATATAATCAATTGCTATTCTTGTACAGCTATCAATTGCTGATAAGTACAGCTATCAATTGCTGTACTTATGTAAATAAGTGGACCAAGTTTATTAAAACTAGACTTATTTTACAAACCAATGAGTCTTAATTTGACTATCTTTGGTAAAAATGAGGGTGATTTCAGAGAAAAAAATTATGTTTCACTAAAAACTATAATATACATTTGTGGATATAAGATTCTAGTTCTGTTAATTGTCTTTGAGGTTTTATTTCCCATCTGTAAACTGGACTTGATCCTGAATTCTTCTAGTCTCCTCAAATATCTGGTACAGATATCTGATATCTGGTGTCTCTAAACTAATGTTTCCAATTTTTTCCAACCTTTTCATTTCCTTTCATTCATTCAGGCAATCTTCATGCCTGTTGCTGTATAAGCCATTCAAAAAGTTTACCTGAATACCCAATGACATTATCAAAGACATTTTGAACTACAAAAGATGCTTCAATCCTGACATCTAGAAATCTTCTTGATTGTCCATTACCTGGGCTCAAAAATTAATTTATAATTTGCTTCAAACCACTAACATTGCTTTTCTTTTTATTTCATCAGATTTCACTTGAGGCTCCTACCCCTAACACTGATTGTTTTACAGGTCTCTTCTCCTGGATTCCCCAGGGATAGAGGTCCATTATGGCAGGGATTCTAAAATTTGGGCTGTCTATTTTGCTAACATATGTGGTCATCTATGTAATTATGAAATATGGACTTAAGTGTTGTTCCAAAGTCACTGATCAGGGTACCAAAATATTAGTCATACAAAGCATTCCTCACTCTCCCCACCTGGTACCCAAAACATTTTAAAATAAAGGTAGAACAATTTCATTCCTCTCGCCCTGATCTTCACCCTTTCACAGCAGGAAGTAGCTAGAGCAGTCTTCGTCCCCATTTTCCAAGATTGAGAAATGATCATAAGACAACAGGATTTAAACCAATAATGAAGCAATTAAAATTTTCCCTGGATTAGGGTAAAACTGTGCCTCATACTCAGAAAGTTGACATAGGAAACAAAGTAACCAAAGTTTCTGAACTTGTTTTGCAAAACAATGAGAAGACCGCTGATAAGAGAGCAGCTTGCTGACAGTGCCTGCCGCCCTGACTAAACAGTGCGCAGCATTGTCTCAACGCCACCCCAACCCACGTGAAGCTGGGTCAAGCCTCCATGTATGTTCAGCCCAAGCTGTCCTCTGATGCCTCCTGTGTGGGGCTGGATGGAATCCCAACAGCCGAGGAGGCACTTGGGCATCGAGAGACCTAAATACTCCCCAAACTAATCAAAGGTTTCAACCTGCTGAACCTACAATCAAGAGGGGGAAACAATAAAAGAAAGAGATAAGAATGAGGCCAGAGTCAACGTCACGGTTACTATGACCACCTCAAGGGAGAACTATGGGCAGAAATAGAAAATTACATTTAACCTTGGCTATCACGCAATGGCCAGAGAACAATGCAGTAGTTTCTCCCTGCAGTTAGGACATTTAGAAAGCCCCAGAGACAAGATATAGTGTAGCTGAGAAGGGGAACCAATCAGAACTGGACTCAGCCTGATCCTTGCAAACCCTCCACTTTTTACCGTTGAAAACTAGCCACCCAAAGACTGAGGGGGGTTCACCTACCTAATTGTGGGTTGAGGTGTACTGCGCCTGCTTGCAAAAATTTTAATAAAGCTTCTCCTTTCTTTTAAATTTATCTTTGCCCTGTAAAGCTGCTCCTCTTAGTTAACAGGCCATATCACAATTTCTATACCCATTCGTCCAATGATTTGCGTTGTTTCCACCTTTTGACTATTGCAATCTGTGTTGCCATGAACATGAAGATACATGTATTTGTTTGTGAAACTGTTTTCACTTCTCTTAGGTATATTCCCAGGAGTGTAACTGCTGGGTCATATGGTAATTCTATGATTAACTTTTTGGGGAACTGTCAATGATTTTCCACAGTGGATGTCCCATTTTACATTCCTACAAGCAATCTCTAAGCATTCCAATTTCTCCACATTCTCACCAACACTTGCTATTTTCTTCTTCTTCTCCTTTTTAATAACCATCTTAGTGGTTGTGGATTAGTATAATGTCTGAGATTTTGACTTTGTGCAACCACAATGGGTAAGAATCTGTAAGAACATGCCAGAGATAGAGAGAGACAAGGAAAGGGTGTGGCTGGGAACCTGGCCCAGGGGACCCCTGAGCTCTCTATGGACTCCAGGGACATCTGTGCTCTCTGTTGTATAGACAGCAGGCAGGTACAGATCCATAGAATGTGACTAATATGCAGGCCCTGTGTGAGTTTTATAAACAGTCTCAGCCTCAGTTGCTTAATCCATAAAATGAACATTATAAATTACGTCTTTCCTTGTCAAAGGAGCCTAGGTCAGACCAGACCCTGGAACATGATCTTCAGAGGCTTGGGGCCTAGAGCTCCAAGTCTGGCTCCTGGTGGCTTTGACTGAAGAGAACATGTGATGTTGCGCAGCCAGATAACTGACCCTCAGTAGGCCCTCCAAAAATGTTCGCCCAATATGAACTCATGAACTGTTCAACTAGTGGCTGAGAGAGAACATGAGTTATAGAGTAACCACAAATTGTGTAATGTTTTTTTAGCAAGAAGAGGAGATGTGAGTTTAAGATTTAGTTGAATAAGTAACTAAAAGGCTGGAACTTTGCTGTGTGGACTGTTTACCTTTCTCTTTCTTACTGATTGTGTTTAAATGGCTCTTTTTACCACCTACTTTGTAGGAGCCACTGAGGTCACAAATATTTAGAGACTTAATTTCCTGGATTCTAATTGGGGCTGGTGGCACATGTTCACCTGTGTGAGCATGAGGCCCAGAGTAAGACCACCATGCCCTCCTTTACCCAACCCTGTAGGATCTCAAAGACCCCCTTGGTTGAAATCCCTCCTACTCTCCTCCTCATAGACTGGGGCAGAATCTGTTTCTACACAGTTCCCAAAGTTAAGTGAGTGCAGGCAGAGAAAAGGCAAATGTCAAAGAAACCATAAAAAGGAATAGAGAGAACTCATTCCCACCTTACACAACAGTGTGTTTATAAAATTTGGCCAGAACCTCCAGACAGGGCCAGGACTAGAGCAATCAGAGTGAGACTTTCCACTTGAGTGTGAAGTTGCCAAAAATCTCAGTAATCATGATAAATTATACTCTAACCAATAGTTTTAAAAATCAATATTAATGCAAAACAATCAGGAGGAACAACATATCAAAATTTTAAATAAATACAGGATCAGTAGGTTATTTTCACTTACACACTAGGATTCACCCAGCTAATGACACACATGCTGCAATGTTTAGGAGCAAAGTGTTATCATTCTGCAACATACACCAAAATCCGTCAAAAGTAAAATGGGTCAATGGATGGATAGATGGGTGCATAGATAGGTGATAAAGCATAAAGCAAAATACTAATTGTCCAATGTAGGTGGTGGGTACACGGTTGTAACTAAACAATTTCTTCCACCTTTTTGTTCAAATTTTCTGTATTCAAAAAATTGTCGTTATAAAAAATTTTGGAAGCAATAACTAGCAATATCTTTTAAGAGCTTAAACATCTTTCAAACTTTCCCCTTCTTTTCACTCCCCCTTCACCCTGCCCTAGTCAGACGCTCATCATCTCTGACCTCAACAATAACCACAGCCTCCTGGCTGATCTCCTTTCCGAGGGCCACCTTTGCACATCTGATCGGGGTGCTCCAGAATTTGAACCCTCCCTCAGTCCCATACTGTCTGTGACTCCTACAGGAGAGAGGCGACCACACCCAGCAGGGTTCCCAGCGCCCCTCTTCAACCTCATACTGCATCAGACTGGAGTCCATGCAGGGCCCTGCACACCCTGTGCTCTGCACCTTTGCTCAGACTGCTCTGCTTGTCTTAATCTCCCCTGAACCCCTACTCAACTTTAAGATTCCTTCAGAAACCTAAACATGGTGGATTCAACACATGCATTTACCTCTGAAGCCACCAGAAGACACAGTAAAATACACTAAAAGGCTTTCTTTAAACTCCTAAATCCACCGGGACAAAACCAACCAGAGAGGAGACAAGAGCAACCAAATGCTTAAACCTAGGAAGTAGATGGAGCCAAGAGTCATCACAAGGTCTTCATGACAGACTTCTGTCTAGACATTTTCCTTACTCCTCAGAATAACCGTATGCAGTAGGTGCTCTTATTATCACCCCATTTTGCAAATGAGCAAACTGAGGCAGAGAGAGGTTAAGTCACTTAGACAAGTCCACATGGTCACAGAGCCAGGATGTCAATGCAGACTTTGGCACAAAGTCTATGCCACCGATCACTTTATCTCTGCCATGAAAGCTCACTCACTTGGCAGAGCAGAGAGAGCTGAAGCTGAAGCCTGCAGCACTGCAGAGACCAGAAGCAAGAAGAAACAGGTGGCAAAGGCCCAGAAAGACTCAGGAACTTAATCAACCACGTATGTCTGAAATCAGAAGGCGTTAAGTGAGGCTGAAAAGAGAGGATTGTTCAAAGCCTGGATAAGAAAGAGTTAGACTTGCAGATTCTCTCCTGCGCTGCATTGAATAGTGTTCCCTCCAAAATTCAAGTCCACCAGCAATCTCAGAATGTGGTCCTACTTGGAAATAGGGACTTTGCAGATGTAATTTGTTAAGACGTGGTCACACTGGAGTGTGGGCCCTAATTCAATGACTGGTGTCCTTATAAGAAGAGACACAGAGACACACAGAGGGAAGGCAACTGTGTAAAGATAGAGGCAGAGACTGGACTGATGCTGCCATAAGCCAAGGAACACCAAGGACTGCTGGTAACCACCAGAAGCTTGGAAGAGGCATGGAGCAGATTCTCCCCAGAAACTCCAATAGGAACCAACTCTGCCAACACCTTCATCTCTATCTTCTGGCCTCCAGAACAGTGAGGCAATAAATTTCTGTGGTTTTAAGACACTCTGTCTGTGGTACTTTATTATGTTATGGCCACATCATCTACCCAGCAGAAGGCTGGGGGACAATTCTCTGCACTTGTGGAACTGGACATACTCTGGACTTGAGGACCCCTGGGAGAGAGGAGGACTGGATGTTGGACTGAAAGCAGAAGAAACCATGAGATGTCCATCAACCTCCACCTTCTGGGCAGAAAACCAGAGAATTCCTCCTTGGGAAGCTGAGTAGTCCAAATGATTTGCAGATCATGATATTTAGGGGGACTCCAGCCAGGTGGCTCTATGCTGAAGCCCACCATTGACAAATCCAACACACTCTCAAGTATAAGCAGAATGCAAGGACTAGCCTGCATTCAAGGGAAAGATCAAAACAAACAGAGATAGGAGGTCAAAGGAACAGTAGCAATGTGGGAGGAGGAAGGGAGCTTCAAAAACAGTCACAGCATCCTGAGAGCTGTGCTCACATGAAAACAGAGCAGAGAGCAGAAAGGAACTCTCAGAAATAAAATTATATATATATATACGTATATATATATATATATATATATACGTATATATATATATATCACAGAAGATGTAATATCCTATAAAAAGGTAGGAAGATGATGTTAAGTAATCCATGCCAAAAGAAAAATTAAGAAACCGAAAATGGGAAAGGAAAAATAAGAAAATTAGACAATCATTCCAGGAGTTCCATCATCTGACCAATAGGGATTTCAGAACAGAGAACAGAAGACAATGACAGAAGTAATTCAAGAAAATTTCCGACAACCAAACTTCAATACACTGCATCGTCCAATATGGCAGTACCCTAGCTACATGATACTAGTTAAATTTAAATATAAATTAATTAAAATTAGATAACATCAGAAATGCAATTCTTTAGCCAAATCAGCCACATTTCTGAAAGCTACAAGAAGATGCCTCTCCCAAAACCAGGAGAAAACCAAAAAGGAAAAACCCACAGGATTCGGAAAATGTAATTCAGTGATGCAGGGAAGCAAGAGGAATGCCAGGGAGGAAAGACCTGCAGATGCCACCAGAGCAAGCGGCCTGGACTGAAGCAAAGAACATGCCGGGGAGGGCTTGAACTTCCAGAGAGCAGAGTCACCCTTCTGGTGGAAAATGGATGATTGGGAATAGAAAACTCCTTAAATTACAAAGTGCATTACAGACTCCAAAAGAAATGAGAAGTTGTCAACAACAAAAGCACAAGTGTACAAGTGTGCATGGCTCAACTGTGAATAATAAGTACTTAAGTCATGTTGATGCAGATGTTGAATAGGAATCTAATTCCTATCCCTGTTTTGTGAAGGCGGGAAGTGGTTGTGAGGCAAGGAGGAGAATCAGAAACATAAACTGTCCTCTCCCAGAGCAATCAAGAAACAATAGTATAAGCATGTCATTAATGACACATCAATGAACACCAGAAGAAACTACTAAGCAGGTTGAAAGTGGATTCTGGAGGAAAAAATCAGAGTGGGAAACAGGTTAGGCAAGGCGCTCCTAATTTTGTTATTAACCTTCTAGGACTATTCGATGTTATAAAGCACATACATCTATAAATTTCATTTTTTTAAATAAGTTTTTTAAAACCCCAGACAGGTTCACCTCCTCCCAACCCACTTTGGGGACAAGTGCTCCGTCTCTGTGCTCCCACAGCACTGAGGCTGACCTCCTGCCATACTGAATCGGTCTATTCATGGGTCTGACTTTTCCCCAGAAAACTGGATGTCTCATGCCTGACCCAGACTGGGGTCCAGGAAATGTCTTTGGATTAAAATGGAATACCAGACAAGAACCTTCATGCTGACCTCCCAGGGGTACTTCGGGTTTGGAGGAACCTCGTGATAGCAGGTATAGGGAAATCCCCACATGACAGAAAGACGAGTGGTTCCAGTGGGAGTCCACATGGTGTTTCCAATACAGGTTTCACAAACCGCCATGAGATATTTGTACTGAAGGCCTACTATGTGCTCAGCAGCATGTCCCTTTGGGCCTTAACCACCTATCACTTCCTGTCTGTCCCTCAGTGAGCCAAGCACATGCCAGTGGGCACAGAGCATTCCCAGTCCCTGAAGCACAGGAAGCCTTCAGCATGGAAACTCTGCAGGCATATGTGAGGGCACCAAAGTATCTACTCCAATACATGCAAAACTGAATGTTAGTTTTCCTTCCCCTTTCTCCTTTTGGCCTGAAGCATATATCCCCAAAGCTCTCAGGAGAATGAAATTCATAGATAAGAGGTTGAAAAACTTGATACAAGTAAAATTGTTTTCATTTCTCCACCGGCACATGCCTGCCAAGAGAGCTTAGGAAGACTTGCTTGTCCAACTGGATGAGACTAAGGGTCTTTCTCTGCTCAGCCTTACCTCTTGACCTGCCGACTGCTGATATTGTGCTCACCTCCTGTTCCAGAGCCTTCTACAAGCCACTGCCGAGGGCCTGCAGCTCTCTCCACTAAGCCCAGCACAGTCCTGTAAGGCAAAGTCCATGCAGGGAGACGACACACAGAATTGCTGGGTTGGAACAGAGGACATGTCTAGAGGGATGAAAGATGGAACAAGTAGGAACGGTGCAGCAGCTGGAGTGAGCAGTTCAAGGTCAGCCAGAAGGTCAAGTCAGACCTTCTGGATCAGCTCTTTTCAAGCAGGAACCACCTCTGGAGGTGGAAATAGATGTCAGAAGATGATGCTACCAAGTGGACAAGCCCAGGACTCCCACCAGCTTCACCCAGAACAGCTTTGTAAATTAAGGCTAAGCATTGCTTCTATGAATATGGTCAAGGGGCACAGAGGGTCTCTGAGTCACAGAGTGACCTATGGACGGGGGTATTGGAGAAGGCAGGGAGTGGAAAGCAGGAAACAGCCAGATCAGACCAGACATGAGATTATGGAGGAAACGAAGGGACAACTGGAACAGTCTTGTTGGGAGGATGTCATCACGGGAGTTTTAACCCCAGTGTCCTGCTCCAATCTGTCATTCACTCACTTGACCATGGGCAAGACCCTTCCACTCTCAGCTCTCCGTCTGTCACAGGGGAGGTTGTACTCTAGTGCCCAGGTACTAGGATTCCATGAGCTAAGTTCAAAATGTCCAAAGTTGCAGAAATAGAGAGAGGAGAAGGCAGAGGTGGTGGCTGAGATCAGTAGCCAGATGGAATATGTTGCAACTCAAATCAAGTCACCAACAATGACACATATCTCATGTTTTCCTGCAGCGCTCCCTCGCTGGCATAATCCTTGTTGAATATTAAACAATGGCCTCAACTAGGCACATGAACTTTAGGAAGTTCACCTATAATCAGACTAGTTCAGGCAGGTTGAGAATATGAACTCAGCTCACCCCAGGAACACACTAGTATGGGACAACTCTAGTGCCTGCCTCTAAAAGTCAAGATTTCTTTGACAGTTTCAATACTCACAGAATGTAGCCATTGAAGCAGAACTGAAAAGGCAGTTACTTGCCTGCCCAGGCATTATGACCACCAAAGAAAAGGCTGTAGGTAAGCTGACTGAAACATAACAGGTTCATACCCATTAAATTATCTGAGGCAATTTGTCAATAAAATCCAATGCTGGGAAAATTACTTTAGCAATGACAGAAGCCAGAATATTTCAAATACCTCTCAGAAAGGAGGCAAGGACTGTGTACCATTCCCTTAGGGCTCTGATAGCCTCGTTGAAATGGATTATCCTTTTATTCTTTTTTTGTTTATGCTACTGAATAACTCAAAACCACATAAAAATATTTAGTTCTCTGGAAAGGTAAATATATAGACAAATACAAAAACCTGTATTATCGTAATTTTAGTTTGTAACTCCACTTTTTATTCTGTTATAGGTTTTAAAAGAGAAAAGCATAGGGGCCAGCCGGGTGGTGCAAGCGGTTAAGTGCGCATGCTCCTCCGCTGCGGCAGCCTGGAGTTCGCCGGTTCGAATCCCGGCGCGCACCAATGCACCACTTGTCAAGCCATGCTGTGGCGACGTCCCATATAAAGTGGGGGAAGATGGGCATGGATGTTAGCCCTGGGCCAGTCTTCCTCAGCAAAAAGAGGAGGATTGGCAGATGTTAGCTCAGGGCTGATCTTCCTCACCAAAAAAATAAAATAAAATAAAATACAAAATCATAAAAACAACTATAAATCTCTATTAGTGGGTACACACTATAGGAAGATGTTATTTATGACATCAATAACATAAAGTGGGGGGTGTGGAGCTGTAAAAAACTAGAGTTCTTTTATGCAACAAAAGTTAGCTTGAACTAGATTGTTATAACTTTAGGACGTTTGATGCAATTGCCATGGTAACCACAAAGAGAATCTCTATAGAATATGGACAATGGTAAGTGGGAAGGGAATCAAAACATGTCACTACAAAACACCCACAAAAGACAAAGGTAGGCAATAAGGGAGGAACTGAGGGGCAAACCACTGTAAGACATAGAGAAGACATAAAAATGGTAATAGCAAGTCCTTCTTTACCTCTAACTACTTTAAATATAAACATAAATGGATTAAATGACCCAATCAAAAGACATAGATTGTGAGATTGGGTAAAACAAATAGAATGCAACTATGTTGTGTCTACGGGAGATTTGCTTCAGATCTAATGACATGCTGGTTGAAAGTGAAAGGATGGAAAAAGTTACCCATGCAAATGAAAACCAATAGGGAGCAGGGGTAGCAAAACTAATATCAGACAAAATAGACTTTAGTTCACTCCCCACTGCCACTGCCCTAGTCAGACCCTCACCATCTCTGACCTCGGCAGTAACCACAGCCTTTTTGCTAATCACCTATCAGAAGGCCACCTTTGCACATCTAATCAGCGGCCTCCCAGGTGAGACCCCTCCCATGGTCAGGCTCTGCCTGTGCCTTATCCGGGGAGAGGTGACCACCCCAGCTGAGTTCCCAGCCTCCATCCTCAACCTCATGCTGCCTCAGACTGGACTCTTTACGGGTCCCTGCACACACTGTTCTAGCTCACACCTCCACACCTTTGCCCAGGGTGCTCTGCCTGCCTTATTCTCTCCTGGATGCCCCCTCCACTTTAACATTCCTTCAGAGACTTAAACAAGGTGAGTGAACATGCGCATTTGCTTCGAAAGCCTCCTGAACTCCCAGTAAGAATGCAGTAAAGGGCTTTCTTAAAAGGCCTTTTAAAAAATCCCCAAGGACAAAGACAACCAGAGAATGGACAAGAGCCACCAAACGTTTGAACCCAGCAAGTAGATGTAGCCAAGAGTCACCACAAGCTCTTCATGCCAGACACATTTCTAAGCACTGTCCTTAGTCTTCGGAATAACTGTATGCAGGAAGTTCTCTTATCATCACCCTCTTTTTACAGGAACAGGGAGGTTAAGTCACATGGACAAGGTCACAGGGCCACAGAGCCGGGAGGTAAACCCAGACTCTGGCCCCAGAGTCTATACCTGTGACCACTGCATTTCTGCCATGAAAGGGCACTCACCTGGAAAAGCAGAGCAAACTGAAGCTGAAGCTTGAGCACTGAGGAGACCAGAAACAACCAGAACCAGGCTGCTAAAAGCCAATGAGACTCAGGAACTGAACTGACCATGTTCATTTGAAATCGGAAGTTGTAAGTGAGGCTGAAAACAGAATATTGTTTAAAGTCTGTATAAGAAAGAGTTAGACTTCCAGATTCCCTCCTGTGCTGGGTTTAATAGTGTTCCTTCCAAAATTTATCTGCACCAGTGACCTCCAAACTCTATTTGGAAATAGAGTTTTTGAAGATGTAATTTGTTAAGATGAAGTCATACTGGAGTCGAGGACCCCTAAATCAATGGCTGGTGTCCTTATAGGAAGAGACACAGAGACACACAGAGGGAAGGCAGCTGGCTGAAGATGGAGGCAGAGATTGAAGTGACACTGCCACAAGCCAAGGGACACCAAGGATTGCTGGTAACCACCAGAAGCTTGGGAGAGGCATGGAGAACATTCTCCTCAGAAACCCTAGTAGGAGACCACCCTGCTGACAACAATCATCTTCGACTTCTGGCCTCCAGAAAAATGAGAGAATAAATTTCTGTTGTTTTAAGCCACCCAGTTTGTGGTACCGTGTTATAAATACTTCTCCAACCCTGCAGAAAACTGGGGGACTATTTTATGCACGTGTTAGACTGGACAGACTTGTGCTTGGGGAGCCCTGGCAGAGAGGAGAACAAGATGCTGGACTGAAAGCAGGAAAAAGGATGAGATTTCCACCACCCTCTGCTACCTGGTCAGCAGGCCAGACTTTCACTTCCTGGGCAGAAAACCAGAGAATTCCTCCTTGGGAAGCTGCTCAGTCCAAAGGATCTACAATCCTACTATTTAAGAGATCTCTGGCCTGAAGGTGGTTCTGCACTGAAGCCCACCATTGACAAATGCCACACACTCTCAGATACAAGCAGATGGGCAAGGACCAGCTGGCACTCAAAGGAAAGACCAAACAGACTAAGGAGCTCAGAGAAAGAGAAGGAATGTGGGAGGAGAAAGGGAGCTTTGAAAACATCACAACAGCCTGAGAGCTGTGCTCACGTGAATTCAGAGCAGAGAGCAACAACGAACTCTTGGGAGTAAAATAATATAACAGAAGGTATAACATTCTGTAGAAAGGTAGGAAGGTGATGTTAAGTAATTCACTCCAAAAGAAAAATAAGAGATGGAAAATGGGAGAGAACTAATAACAGAATTAGAGAATCATTCCAGGAGTTCCATCATCTGACCAAGAGGGGTTTCAGAACAGAGAACAGAAAAATGACAGAAATAATTCAGGATAATTTCCCAGAACCAAAGGCCAATGCACTGCATTGTCCAATATGGTAGCCCCTAGACAAAAGTGGCTAGTTAAATTTGTGTATAAATTTATTAAATCAGATAAAATAAGAACTGCAATGTCCCGGTCACACCAGCCATGATTCAAGTGCTCAACAGCCTCATGTGGTGGTGGCCACCATACTGGACAACGCAGACATAGAGCATTTGCATCCTCGAAGAAAGGTTGATTGGACAACTCTGACCTAGAATAATGGATGAACGCAGATCAACCAAGACACATGGTCATGAAATTTCAGAACACAAGGGACAAAAGACCCCAAAAGCTTCCAGAAAGGTTGGGGGGAGCAAGAAACAGATCACATACAAAGGATTAAAATCAGAAGGGCATTAAACTTCTGAAGAATACTAAAATCAAGAGTCTATGTCTTCAAATTCAGAAAAAAAACTCTATCCCGCCTAGAATTCTACGTCCAAACTATCAATCAAGTCTAGGATAGAACAGAGAATTATTCAGACATGTAAGTTGTTAAAAAAAAAAATTTACTCCTGCACATCAATCCTCAGAAAGGTACCACAAGATTCCCTCTACGAAAATGAGAGAGAAAACTAAGAGACAGCTACAGGATTGGGGAACAGGCAATTCAGTGCAGCAGAGATGCAAGGGGAATGCCAGAATCTATGGCTCTGCAGAAGCCACAGGAGCAAGCAGCTTGGCCTGAAGCAAGGAGAGAGCCTCACAAGGGCTTCAACTTGGAGAGCAGAGTTACCTTTCTTCCAGAAAATGGATGCTAGGGACAGAGAAAACTCATCAAATCATAAAAAGGAACTATTGATTCCAAGGAAAATGAAAACTGTCAAGAACAGAAATGAAAACATAAAAGTGGGTGTGGCTCACCTGTGAATAATAGGCACTTAAGTCATAATGAAGCAGACACCAAATAGGAGTCCCATTCTCATCCCTGTTTTGGTAAGGCAGGAAATGAGTGTAAGCCAAGGGGCATATCAGGAACCTAAACTCTCAACTTCCAGAGTAATCAAGAAACAGTAGTGAATAACGCTGCAATGAACACAGGCGTGCGTGTATCTTTACGCATTGGTGTTTTCAAGTTCTTTGGATAAATACCCAGCAGTGGAATAGCTGAATCATATGGTAGTTCTATCATTAATTTTTTTAAGAATGTCCATACTGTTTTCCATAGTGGCTGCACCAGTTTGCACTCCCCCCAGCAGTGTGTGAGAGTTCCCTTCTCTCCACATCCTCTCCAACACAATAGCCAAGACTTGGAAGCAACCTAAGTGCCCATCAAGGGACGAATTGATAAAGAAGATGTGGTATATATACACAATGGAATACTACTAAGCCATAAGAAACGATGAAATCCAGCCATTTGTGACAACATGGATGGACATTGAGGGTATCATGCAAAGTGAAATAAGTCAGAGGGAGAAGGTCAAATACCGTATGATTTCCCTCATTAAGTAGTAGATAATAACAACAACAAACAAACACATAGAGACAGAGATTGGATTGGTGGTTACCAGAGGGGAAGGGGGGAGGGAGGAGAGCGAAAGGGATAATTCGGCACAAGTGTGTGGTGATGGGTTGTAGTTAGTATTTGGGTGGTGAACATGATGTAATCTATGCAGAAATAGAAGTATAATGATGTACACCTGAAATTTTTACCATGTTATAAACTAATGTTACTGCAATAAACAAAAAATTTAAAAAATAAATAAATAAACAACAACAAAAAAAGAAACAGTAGTATAGAGGCCGGCCCAGTGGCACAAGTGGTTAAGTGCGCGCGCTCCGCTGCAGCGGCCCGGGGTTCGCAGGTTCGGATCCCAGGTGCGCACCGACACACCACTTGTCAAGCCATGCTGTGGCGGCGTCCCGTATAAAATAGAGGAAGATGGGCATGGATGTTAGCTCAGGGCCAGTGTTCCTCAGAAAAAATAAGAGGAGGATTGGCATCAGATGTTAGCTCAGGGCTGATCTTCCTCATAAAAAAAAAGAAAAAAGAAACAGTAGTATAAGCATGTCATTTACCGACAAAGCAATAAACACCAGAGGAAACTACTAAACAGGTGGAAAGTAGATTCTGGAGGGAAAAATCAGAGTGGAGACCAGGTAGAGGAAGGTGCCCCTAGTTTTCTTATAAACCTCATAGGACTGTTCAACTTAATAAAGCACGTACATCTATAAATTTGACTATTTAAAATAAATTTTTAAAGCCCCAGATCAGGTGTCACCTCCTCCCAACCCCTCTGGGGACAAGTACTTCTCTGTGTCCCAAAGCACCAGAGATGACCTCCAGCCACAGCGAATCGGTCTGTTCATGGGTCTGATGTTTTCCCACCAAACTGTGTGCATCTCGCGCCCACCCAGAGCGGTGCTCAGGAAATGTCTGTGGGTAGAACCAAGAGACTGGACAAGGACCTCCCTGCTGACCTCCCCGGGGTGTTTGAGGTTCAGATAAACCTCCTGATAGCAGGTGTTGGGAAATACCCAAGTGCCATAGGACGAGCGGTGCCAGTGGAGTCCAATGGTGTTTCCAATACATGTTTAACAAACAGCCATGAGATAATTTACTGAAGTCCTATTACATGCATGGTAGTGTTCTAGGCCCTGAGAGGACACCAGTGGGGCCAACATTAGCCTCAAGGCCACCCCTGCCCTTTGGGGGCCTCCTGGGCTCCATCCCAGCAGCGGGACTAAGGAGGTTGTTTGGAAATAGCACCACATAATGGTTAAGGCCACAGGTCTGGAGGCCTCCACCTTTTCCAGCTCCCCACCTTGGGCAAGACACTAACCGTAAGACACTAAGACCTAGATATTCCATCACTGCCATTTCTCTGCCAGAGACAGAGTCATAACCCCACAAAAATAGAGAATACAGTAAAGTGGGTTTGAGAGAAAGCCCACCAATGCACCAATGTGCCCATAGAATGGGAGCAGCAGGGTGAGCCCAAGAAAGGGACAATGCAGGGGGTGGGGCAGATGTCAGGGCAGGACACAAGTCCAGAATAAAAATAGCAAAGCGTGTTTACAGGAAAACCCATTCTTTCACTTCACAGTGCAGCATCACAAGTCGAGGGTGGGGGAAGAACTGAAACCTCACTCAGTATCCTCAGGAATCCAGTGACTGAGTCATTCAGCAAATTGACTCTCCAGCAAATTGATCTGTGACAAATAGAGCTGCTTCCATCACTTCTGCAGCTCAGGGTATGAATCTTAATAACAACAGCCAGCACTCTTTCTGGTTCACTATGTGCCTGGAATCATTCTCAGAGTCTCAACTGTATTAACTTTCTTAAGCCTCCCAGTCACCCCAGAACTAGGTGCTGTTATCATCACTGCTTCAAAGAAGAGGAAACTGAGGCTCACCAAAGTTAAATAAGTAGGTCCTCCTGCTTGTAAATGGCAGAGCTGGTTAATGAATCCAGGGAAAGACTGCCTTCTCAACCACAATGCTCTATTGGCAGCAGTAATCTTTACCCTTCCATCAGGACAATGGCTGGGACCCTACCCCTTCATGTGTGTGTACACACCCTTGTAAACAAACACACACACATTGCCACTAACTCCCTCCCTTGCCCAGAAAGTTCAGCTGACAGTAACGTCCCTGGACAGTCTTCAGAGTTCTCTGCTGCAGCCACCCAAGATGAGTCGCAGCTCCTCTGACTCTGTATTAGTTACTGTTTGCTCTGTAACGAATTACCCTAAATCTTAGCAACTTAAAACAACACTTTTATTAGCTCAGATTCTGTGGATGAGGAATTCAGAAGTGACTTCGCTGAGTGGTTCCAGCTCAAAGTCTCTCATGAGGTTGCAGCCATGCTGTTGGCAGGGACTGCCATCATTTGAAAGCTGGACTGGGCTAAGTAATCTATTTCAAATGTAGCTCAGTCATGGGCCTGGAACATCAGGACTATTTGTTGTAGGAGGTCTCAGTTCCCTGTCATGTGGCCACTTTACTGTCCTCACAACATGGCAGCTGGCTTCCCCAGAGTGAGGGATCCCAGAGGGAACAAGGTGGAAGCATTTATGTCTCTTATGACTCAGCCTCAGAAGTCACACTCCATCACGTCCACAATATCCTAGTGGATCACAGGTCAGCCAAATTCGTGTGGGAGGAGAGCACACAAGGTTGTGAATGCCAGGAGAAAAGAATCAATGGGGGTGCTTTTGACAGCCTACAGCCACAATGTTGCCCTGCTGAAAGGTATGGTGGGAACACAAAGGCTTGGTGTCAAGCAGACCCAGCACATGATAAGTGCTCCATAAAGTCAGTACCCTGCCTTTCCCTTTTGTCCATGTGACTCCTAATGTAACCTGCTTAGACCTTGGCACTCTTTCCTCTGAGCTGACCCACTAACCCACTGCTGCTTCCAGTGATTCACAGTAACTTAAAGGTTCATTGCTTCCTCCAATCCCTCCATTCTCGTCGCTCTTCTTGGTCCTATACATATTACTCTACCTGAAGTAAAGGAAGGACATTCGAATTATCTGTTGTGGTATAACAGACAACCCAAAAAGAGTGAACAATAATGATCCTTTATTTTGTGCATGAATCTGGGGTTGACTGGACTCAATTGGGCAGCTCTTGCTTGGGGTCTCTCATGTGGTTGCAGACAGCCTGGATCTGGGTCATTACACAAGTTATCCTCACATGTCTGGGTTGGAAAGACTCAAACAGCTGGGGGCTGGAAGGTCTGGGTCTCCCTCAGTGATTTCTGTCTTTCTGGATAGAAACAAAGATGATTATGATGATAGTAGATAGCTAGGTAGGTAGATAGAGAGAGAGAGAGCGATAATAGATCGATACATACATATATAGAGAGAGAGATCAATATAGATAAATGGTAGGTAAATAGGAAAATATAGATACACAATTGAGAGCTATAGACAGATATACAGATAGATGATAGACAGAATGATATATACAGACTTACACTATGACACTTATAAGGACGTTTTGCATTTTCAAACCATATTCCATGAAGAGGACAATTCTTGGCCTAAAGATTGAAGGTGGAATTTCAGACATGCAAATGAAGGCCTACTAGATCCACAGCTCATCACCCACTCGGCAGAAGTTCTCAGCCAGTCTGTCCGAGGGGAGGAAGTGAATCCCTGAATAAACCAACATTTACTCTACAGTTCCCTGGTCCTGCATATCTTTGAGCCCTGAAGGGATAAACCTTTCTCATTCTATCTTTCCACATATCCTGGACACTTCACAGCCTGAACATGACCAGAGAGACTTGTCAGAACTCTGGGACCAGAAAAGCAACTCTAAGGGAGGGCAAGAGAGGACCCACATGAATGCAGTGGGGTGTTTTCCTTGAGTCACTTCAACGCATCTTCCACAAAGTTGCCTACAGTTAGTTGTTATGACAGACACTCCTAAAATGGGGATGTTTATATTATTCTTAAGGAAGTTATTGAACAGCATCAGCTGCGACACCAATGATTTCATACTTAAACCTTCATGTAAGATGGATGCAATCATTTTCTAAAATGGTAGATGAAGCTGGAGTTGATAACACTGGAACCCAGCCTTCAAAATCAATATTGGTTCCCTGAGGATTGAGGATAATATATCTATGAAAATAATAGCTGAAATTTATTAAGTGCTCACTTCCTGCCCCGTGGTCTGTGCCCTAAATAATTCACATACATCATCTGATTCCATCATCACTTGAGATAGGTGCTGTGTTATTCCCCTATTTTGGAGATAGGGACTCTAAGGCACTAAGTATAAGGCATGAAGGTATTAAGTAATTTGTTCAAGGTCATACTTGTAAGTGTATGTAGTGTAGGAGGGTACCAGATCCCTTCACTGGGTTGCACACCCATCCCTGGTTGCTGGGAGTATTGGCTGTTACTAGCTCACAACTGCCACATTCTCTGGAGAATCATCCTTGGCCAAACTAAGGCCACTTCACCTGGGAGTTTAAGCCCAAAGCCACTGATTGGTCTAGATTCAGCCCTGGACTGAGCTGGGATTCAACCCGAGAGCTCCAGCTTCAGAGCCCTCCACCTCTCAATCACTGTGTGGTGCTGCCTCCTGATATTAAAATAATACAAGTAAGACTAAGGTGAGAGAGTGGGAGAGCTGGACAAGCCAAAAGGTGACTTTATGGCTCTTCCCGTGCAAACATTCACAAACATACAGAAGAGTCTATTCAAACAACTGTTTTCCTGAACCACCTCAGAGTAAATTGCCAACCTGATACTGCATAACCCCTGGATGTCCTATGAAAAAGATGTTCTCCTACATTACCTCAATACGACCAAGTCAGGAAGTTTACACTGCTACATTACTGCTATCTAACTCTCACACCCCATTGAATCTCCCCATTTGTCCCAACAATGTCCTTTATAGCAGAAGAACCTAGCCTACGTGTTATGTTTAGATGACACGTCTCTTTAGTCTCTTTCGGTCTGGAACACTTCCTCGGTCTTTGACTTTCATGACCTTGACTCTTGAAGATTACAAACCAGTCAAGATGATGAGGGATAGAGTAATCCTCAGTTTGGGTTTTTCTGACTGTTGCAGGATTTCTTTCAGGTTTCCCTCCTTGGCAGGACTATCTCAGAGGTCACACTGAGTTCTTCTCACTGCGTCCTATCAGGTGACGCCCAATAAATTCACCGTTCCTGGTGATGCTGTCTCTCATCATTTGATTAAGGGAGTATCTGCCAGGTTTATCCACTGTGAAGCTACCCTTTGCCATTATATTTAATGGGTATTTTGAGCAGCATCACTTTGAAACTGTGTAAATATCTTCATCAAATAGCAATTTATCCATTTATATATATATATTTGTATGTACTCAGGTTTTCCCTTTATACAGTGGGTCATAATCTCTTACCACCCGTCTTTAATATGATGCTCAAATTGTCTCCTATTTGGTCAGTGGAAGCCCCTCAGGCTGGCTTCTGTGTCCTGTTGACAGGTAACCATCACTTTTATTCTCTTCCGTTCTAGCACAACAAGATGTTTCAGGCTCATCTTGTACTTTCCCAGTCCCAGCCCTGAAATCAGCCATTTCTCTAAGGAGCCCTGGTCCCTTTTAGCAAAAGATAGTACCTATAAGCCAAGAGCTGGGCATAAGGTGTGTCATTGCTATTAGGGTGTCACTGTTTCTAAGCATTATCAGTGGAGAGAAGAAGGGGCGATATATTTTTACATCTACACAAACGCACACACACACATCTATCTATAAATCATCGGCTATATGGAAAGCATGAATTTACACTGATACATTAAGTTCGAATCTCTGACTCCGCAGGGTTCATTCCAGTCCTATCCCTTTCTGAATCAGTGACTCCTTTCTCCAACAATGGGAAACCTGGCTTCCATCATCCTTAATACATTAACTTATCAAATCTCTCCCCCTTTATGTGGCCAATCCCCACTCCATCCCTTTCCACTCACGGATGTCCTCACCTGCTTGTATTCTGAACACTCTATTTACCCTCTGGCTGCTTTCCCAGGCTGCCCCTCTGCGGAGACCCCCGTCTCACCCTGCTTGTCTCCCACACCAATTCCAGGCTGCCCCTCCCTGTACATACTGTCCCCATCCTACTCTGCTCTGACTTGGAGCCACAGTGACTCCCATCTCTGTCCTTGACCCCCAATGCATGGCTGCCCACCTTGCTGTGCCCTACCTACTGGCTTTAGGACTAAATTATCCAGGGAGAAAAAAGGAGAGAAAGGGAGAGGAGGGGCAGAAAAGGAAAAGGAAGAACGTGTGCAGTTTCTGATACCAGCTGACACTGATGAAAGATAGCAGCCTTTCTGCTCAATCAATAGATCAACCAATCATTTTTTATTTGATCTTCATTGTGTTAAGACAGTTGGGAGTTGAGGATGAGTACAAAGAGGTATAAGAAAACGTTTCCTGCCTTTCAGAAATGTCAGGGGAGATGAGATGAAAAGATTAAATCAAAACTAATAATGTAATAATAAGTGCCTCAGTTGAGTGTTACAAAAAATATGTGCTCCAAAACAGGGATAATTAAGCTACGAATATACTTTCTAAGCAATGGGCAAAGTCACAGTGTGTCGACTCTCATCTATATTAATGTATCAGATGAGAGTTCTCAAAAAGGCCCACCCAACCAGTGATTGTGATGGTCAAATACATTTACTCACTGGCTCTCACTGATTCAAGTCACTAGAGTCCCCCTAATGTGCATGAAGGCATCAGATAATACTTTTGTAAAGAGATGTTTATTGACTTGCTCAGTATAATACTTCATAGAAGATTCAAAAAGAACATGTGATAGAAATGTCACTACTACAATCAGCTTGATAATTCTTGTTTTCATTAAAGTTTGTTGATACAATTGTTGAGAAACTTTTATTCTTGATCAGTGCTCAGGAAGAGCAGATGGTACTATCCGGGGTGGATGGAGTTTGTCCTGTGAGACCCAGATAAGCTGAGTCCACATATCCAGCACTTACTAGGCCCTTCCTTTATATTGAACCACATATAATACTCTACACAGACACTGAGATAGTATAATGAATGTAAGAATCCCTGGGCATCCATCAAGCGCAGGAGGTTAAGCCCATATTCATTCTGGGTTTTATTCACAAAGTAAATTGAGGGCTCCGGTGTTCTGGGATACAGCTTCCTTGAACAACAAATCGGAAGTCCTTAGAGAGTCAGGATTGATTCACGGTGCCATCTCTGGACTCAACCTTTAGAACAATGGGTTTTTGTGGTTGAAGAACTCCTTGCTGGCCTAGTTTCAGGGGGATCTGCAACAGTTAAACAAGCAAATAAGAACTGACTGATAAGCTCCCCCAACAACAGAAGCAAAGTAGATGAGATACATTAAGAGCAATAATACTTTTAAAACATATAAACTACTTTTAACATCGTATATCTTTGATTCCATATACTTAGTCTATAAGCTGTGTCAGACTAGACAATAAAGCTTTCATCCATCCATTCATTCAAAAAAATATCTATGCAGCCTCATTTTGGACAAGGCCAGAGACAAAATCATGTTGGCTTGTGTTACTTTTTGACTTCAATTTTAGGTAAAAAGAATGAACTATTAAAATTTAAACCAAATTCTTAGGTATTAATTTTGTGACATGAGCGTGCAGAAACCAATAACAGAGAAGAAGAGAGAATGGGCTCTGGACTAGATGGGGAAGGTTCCATGGAGGGGCTTGGGGATAGAACCTGGACTTGAAGGATGAGAACAGAACACGGAGGAGAGCAGGAAGAATATTCATAAACTCATTACTAGGATGGAAAAGGAGCCCAGTTTGACTGGCGCATGGCTCTTGGAATGTGAGATCAAATAGCCAGGATGTCCCTAGACTGTGGGAGTTCTTCACATTGGGCTTAAATCAGTGATTCTTAACTTTGGCTACACATGAGATACAACAGTGGTGCTTTTAAGCTCAACTCCTGTGAATTACTTTAGAATTTCTGAGATGACCTAGTCATCAGGATTTTTAAAGCTCCCCATTGATTTCATTATACAGAGGGTGGTTGAGAACTGCTGTCACAAAGCTTCTGTAAGTTCTGGTGAAGAAGAGCATCCTTCAAAGGTCAGGATGTGGTAATCTCAGCGTTCAAGGCTGTGCGCAATACTTCCCCTTCCTTCCCATGGACTTGAAATCGAATTTACAACTTCGCTTAAGTTCAAAGGACTCTTTATATTCATGTCATCCTGATTCAGTTGACTCTAGATGATCTTTATAATTGGGTCTATATAAGGCCACAGACTTAACAGTACAGAGCTGAAGGGCCCTAAGGTCAACAGATGGCTCCAAATAGGTTCTTTATTTGTAAATTATTCTTTGAATAGAACACATTCTTTCATATATAGAGAGAGAGACCGCCCAGTTAAAAAAGCTCCCAATAAGACATTATTTATGCACAACATTAACTGTCTGACCTGTGTTTCCTTACAAGGTTTGAAGGAGAAGTTCTGCAGCATTCTGATGACAGCAAATTTCATGTTCACGATAGCGAACCTCATGCCAATGCAGTTGCGAGGTCCAGTTCCAAAGGGCAGGTATAGATAAGGATTTATGCTGTCCTTGTTCTTCTCACTGAACCGGGTTCCACAATAGTAAATGAAAATGAGTTAATGAAACATAAAAACCACAAGAGCTAGGAGAGTGACGTCAGCATCATGGTGGAGTGAGCTGTTCCCTTTATCTCTCCCCTCAAAGTTACAACCAATCAGACATCCATTGATGAACAGAGGACTCCCTCCAAAGCACAACAGGGTGCATAAGAGGTCCACACATTTGTACATCTGAAGGTGGCAGACTGGAACCCCCAGAGGCATTGGAACTAGGGGAGCAGCCCCCTGCACCTCCCCCAGCAGCAGCAATCCAGGATGTGGATTCGCACACAGGTGCACGCAAATGCAGTCACTGCGAGTGGAGAAGAAACAGCAAGTGTCGTGGCTTGCATGACTGCGAGCAGAGCAGAAACAGCAGGCACAGTGGGAGCAGAGGAAGTGAGCACCGTGCCTGACACCACTGCAAGCAGATGTGACAGGAGCAAAACTAATAAGCATCCCTTCCTCTCTCCCAGGGGATCCAGCGTGCATGTCCCCATAACTCTTCTGGCAGTGGCCAGGTCTTTCCAACATTAGGCATACTATACATAACTCGGATTTTCCTGGCTGGAGTGGGGTACCTTGACCTGAGTTTTCAAAACACACCAGCTAGCACCAGAGAACAGAGGCTGCCTGAGTGAACAGCCAAAACAACCTCTCCCGGCTTAGCCCCTGATCCCCACACATGGTGGCAGGGCGGATCTGTGACCAGAAGTATCAGGAACCACAGCAGAACCCATGAAACAGCCCCCACTGGTGGCACCCCCAACACCAGCTCCACCAGCTGCAGGAGCTGCATACAAGTCCTCTGGACACCAGACCCGCAGCAGCAACAGCAATATCTGTGAACCCGACACCCCTGGCACCGATGCCACCAGCACCACCAGACAACCCAGGAGCAGCAGTGCAAGTGGCACACAGGACAGCAGCATCCGAGCATATAGAGAACCCATGGAGAGCCAGTGAAGGAACATGGGATCCAGGTGACCCTGGAAGTAACAGAAGTGCTTGCAGCCTGGTGACATGGGTGGTGACACCTAAGACAGCAGTGACATCCAAAGCAGCAAGGCACCAGCAACCTCAGAGGCAGAAGCGGCACAAGCAGGGCACTGACAACACCTCTAGCAGAGGCAGTGGAAGGAGGAAAGTGCAGGTTTTCAAATACAACCAGAAGCAGCTCAGAACCATAGTAACGAAAGCTGTATCCAAATAAGAAATGATATTACTACCACAAATGCACTGGCAGATGATCAATTCATCAAACACCATGAAGAACTACAGTAATATGGCACATCAGAAAGAGAATGACAACTCTCCAGAAACCAATCTTGAAGTCACAGAAGATTACCATATAGCTGACAGAGAATTCAAAAGAGCTGTCCTAAAGAAACTGAGTTACAAGAAAACTCAGAAAAACAGGTCAACAAGTTCAGAAATAAAATTAACCAACAGAAGGAGTACTTCACCAAAGAGATGGAAACTAAAAAAACAAACAGAACTTCTGGAGATAAAACACACAACTAATGAAATGCAAAGTAAAGAGAAATCACTAAAAATAGAGAAGACGATATGGAGGAGTGAATTAGTGAGCTCTAACATAGAAATCAGGAAATGATTTGGGTGGAAAAGGAGAGAGAACAAAGATTAATTTTTGGTGAGGAAGATCAGCCCTGAGCTAACATTTGTCGCCAATCCTCTTTTTGCTGAGGAAGACTGGCCCTGGGCTAACATCTGTGCCCATCTTCCTCCACTTAAATGGGATGCCAGCACAGTGTGGCTTGACAAGCAGTGCATCAAAGTATGCTCGGGATCCAATCCCCGGGCCACCACAGCAGAGCGCACGCACTTAACTGCTATGCCACCAGGCCAGCACCGTGAAGATTTTTTTTAAAAATGAATAAATTCTTCAAGAAATATCTGACTCACTTAGGAACAGTAACGTAAAGATAATAGGCACCACAAAGGAGAGGGAGAAAGGAGAAGAGAGCTTATTCAAAGAAATAATAACAGAAATTCCCAAACCTGGGAAAGGAATTGGACATGCAAGTACATAAAGCTAATAGAATTCTTAATTACATCAATCCAAAAAGACCTTCTCCAAGGCATATAATACTAAAACTGTCAAAAGACAATGACAAAAAAAAAATATTAAGAGCAGCAAGAGAGAAGAAACTAACCCACAAAGGAACTCCCATTAGATTTTCAGTGCATTTCTCAGCAGAAACCCTACAAGCTAGGAGAGAGTGGAATGATATATTCAACATACTGACAGACAAAATCTATCATCCAAGAATACTATATGCAGTGAAATTATCCTTCAGATATGATGAAGAAATAAAAGTTTTCCCAGACAAACAAAAGCTGAGGGAGTATATCTCCACTAGACCTGCCTTACAAGAAATGTTGAAAAGAGCCCTCCTACCTGAAACAAAAAAGCAAAAGGTTACAAAGCTTTGAGCAAGGTGATAAATAGACAGAATCAGAAAATTGCAACTCTACATCAGAGTACATTAGATAAACACTTAATTATAACATAAGGATAAAGGGAAAGAAAGCATCAAAAATAATTATAATCACTTCAATTTGGTCACAAACTCACAACACAAAAGAGAATAATTTGTGACAACAATAACCTAGATGGGAAAGAGGAAAAGGACAGAACTGGCATGGGCTAATGGAGATAAGAGGCTATCAGAAAAAAGACTACCCGATCTATGAGATCTTTTATACAAACCTCATGATAAACACAAAACAAAAAATCAGAGCACAGTGACAAATCATATGAAGAAAAAACTGAGAAAAACATCACAGAAAAACACCAAACTGAAATGGCAGACAGAAATAAAAAGAAACAATGGAAATATAGAACAAGCAGAAAACAAAAGATAAAATGGCAATATGAAGCCCTCATACATCAATAATCACTCTAAATGTAAATGGATTGAATTCACCAATCAAAAGACACAGAGTGGCTGGATAGATTAACAACCAAGACCCAACAATATGCTTCTTCCAGGAAACACATCTCAGCTCTAAAGACAAACATAGGCTCAGAGTGAAGGGATGGAAGATGATACTCCAAGCAAATGACCATCAAAAAAAGTGGGTGTAGCCATACTTACATCAGACAAAATAGACTTTAAGCCAAAAAAGATAACAAGAGACAAAGATGGGCATTATATAATGATAAATGGAACAAACCATCAAAAAGATATAACATTTCTTAAAATATATACACTTAAGATAGGAACACCGAAGTATATAAAGCAATTTTTAACAGACCTAATGGGAGAAATTGACAGCAACACAATATTAGTAGGGAACTTTGATACCCCACTTACATCAATGGATAGTTCATCCAAAGTCAAGAAGCAAATAGTGGCCTAAAATGAAACAATAGACCAGATGGACTTAATAGATATATAAAGAACATTCCATCCAAAAACAGTGGAAGACATATTCTTCTCATGCACACATGGAACATTCTCAAATTTAGACCATATGTGGGAAACAAAGCAAGCCTTAATAATTTAAGAAGACTAAAATCATATCCTGCATCTTTACGAACCACACTGCTATGAAACTGGAAATCAACTGTAAGAAAAAAGCTGAGGGGCTGGCCTGGTTGCGTAGCAGTTAACTGCATGCGCTCCACTACAGCGGCCCAGGGTTCGGATCCCGAGCGCGCACCAACGCACCACTTGTCAAGCCATGCTGTGGTGGTATCCCATATAAAGTGCAGGAAGATGGGCATGGATGTTAGCCCAGGGCCAGTCTTCCTCAGTAAAAAGAGGAGGATTGGTGACAGATGTTAGCTCAGGGCTGATCTTCCTCACAAAAAAAGAAAAAGAAAACAGCTGGGAAAGCCACAAGCATATGGAGAATAAACAACATGCTACTGAACAACTATTGGATCTATGAAGAAATCAAAGGAGAAATCAAGAAATCCCTAGAGAAAAATGAAAATGAAAACACAACATACCAAAAATTATAGGATGCAGTAAAAACAGTACAAAGAGGGAAGTTCATAGCAATACAGTCCTACCGGAAGAAACAAGAAAATTCTCAAATAAACAAGATTACACTATACCTAAAAGAACTAGAAAAAGAACAAACAAAACCAAAAGTCAGTAGAAGGAAGGACATAATAAAAATCAGAGCAGAAATAAATTAAATAGAGATTAAAAGCAACAGGAAAGTTCAATGAAACTAAGAACTGGTTCTTTGAAAAGATAAACAAAATTGACAAAACCTTAGCCAGACTCACTAAGAAAAAAAGAGAGAAGAGGCAAATAAATAAAATCAGAAGTGAAAAAGAGGAAATTACAACAAGGTCGGCCCCTTGGCATAGCGGTTAAGTGCGCACACTCCACTGCTGGCGGCCCTGGTTCAGATCCTGGGCCCACACTGACATACCGCTTGTCAGGCCATGCTGTGGCAGCATCCCACATAAATTGGAGGAAGATAGGCACAGATGTTAGCTCAGGGCCAGTCTTCCTCAGCAAAAAGAGAAGGATTGGCATAGATGTTAGCTCAGGGCTGATCTTCTTCACAAAAAAAAAAAAATTCACCAAAAAAAAAAAGAAATTACAACGGACACCACAGAAATACAAAGGATTATAGAGGACACTATGAAAAGCTATACGCCTGTAAATCGGATAACCTAGAAGAAATGGATAAATTCTTAGCATCACACAACCTTCCAAAACTGAATCAAGAATAAATAGAGAATCTGAATAGACCAATCACAAGTAAAGAGCTTGACACAGTAATCAAAAACCTCCCAAAAAACAAAACTCCAGGACCAGACGGCTTCTCTGAAGAATTCTACCAACACTCAAGGAACATTTAATACCTATCCTCTCAAACTCTTCCAAAAAAATTGAAGAGGACAGGATGCTTCCTAACTCATTTCACAAGGCCCCTGATATCAAAACCAGACAAGGACAACACAAAAAACAAAAATTACAGGCCAATATCACTGATGAACATAGATGCAAGGATCCTCAACAAAATATTAGCAAATTGAATACAATACATTAAAAGGATCATGAACCATGATCAAGTGGGATTTGTCCAAGGATGCAGGGATAGTTCAACATCCACAAATCAATCGATGTGATACACCACATTAACAAAATGGAGAATAAAAGTCACATGATCATCTCAATAGATGCAGAGAAAGCATTTGACAAGGTCCAACATCCATTTATGGTTAAAAAAAAAACTCTCAATAAAATGGGTATAGAAGGAAAATACCTCAACATAATAAAGACCGTACATGACAAACCTACAGCCAACTTCGTACTCAATGGTGAAAACCTGAAGGCTATTCCTCAGAGAATAGGAAAAAGACAAGGATACCTGCTCTCATCACACTTATTCAACATAGTACTGGATGTTTCAGCCAGACCAATTAGGCAAGAAAAATAAATAAAAGGGATCCAAATAAGAAAGGAAGAAGTAAAACTCTCACTATTTGCAGATCACATGATTCTACATATAGAAAACCCTAAAGAATCCACCCAAAGCTAATAGGAATAATCAATGAATACAGAAAAGTTGCAGAGTACAAAATCAACATACAAAAATCAGTTGTGTTTCTACACATTAATAACAAACTAGCAGAAAGAGAAATCAAGAACACATTCCCATATATAATTGCACAAAAAGAATAAAATGTCTAGGAATAAATTTAACCAAGGAGGTGAAATACTTATACACCGAAAACTATAAGACATTATTGAGAAAGGCCTCCCATTATTTAAATTGTTATTTTCCCTTCTCTTCCCTTCCTCTCCCCACCCTTCTCTCTCCCTCTCTGCCTCCTTCCCTCTCTCCCTCTCCCAATCCTTCTCCCTCTCCCTCTCCCTCTCTTCCTACCCTCCCCGACACACATAAAATAGCTTACATTAGATGATTCACAAGAGCATATGATGCTACTCTACTATAGTATAATCACTGATTTCTTTCTCTTTATGTTCCATCAGCTATAAATCCTTGAAGGTTAGAGCTATGCTTTATTTCATTTTATTCCTCAATATGTGATTACATGAAGAAAAATTGTGGATTTGGGGAAAGCGATAATGGCATTGTGGCTATGTACTTTTAAAGAGTCCTTATATTTTGGAGAACATTCTGGAATAATTTATACATGATATGCCATAAAATAACATGGGAATCAGGAGAAGGGTAGCAGAGGTGTGAGGATGATGCAGCTGACATGGGCTGATGGTTATTGGACAGGTGGTGGACCCATATAGATACATTAAAACTATTCCATAGACTTGTGTCTACAGGATATGCTTGTATATATGTCAAAACACATATACTTGTGAATATATCAAAAATTCTTCATAAGAGGCATTTTTTTAACATTTGGATTTCTAATTGCCTGGCCCAGTCCCTGACACACAGTAGGCACTTACTCTCTGTTTGATGACTGAATAAATCAAAGAAAAGTACAGTGAGCGCTCTCTGGTTTTATGCTTATGAAACTACAGGAGGGGAACTGCTGAGCTTGGAGGAACCACAGAGGTCCTCTGGTCCAGAAAACAGAGCACTCGGTCCACTCTTACTTATTCTTTCAACAAGTACTATGTGTAGACACTATGCCAGCATTAATGATGCTATGCCAACAAGACAAGTTCCTTGCCATCAGGGAGCTTACAGTCAGGAGCTAATAAAAGTCTAGATCTCAGCTAGTACCCTAGAAAGATCATTCCAAATTGTGCTCACCAATACAATAAATGCAAAAGCATCAACTCTTTACAGAGTTCAAGCTGTGCCCAAAGTCAGACCTTGGCTCTGAGTTCCCAGAAGAGCATGCTCAAGATCCCTCCCAGGAGGATGTCTCAGAGTCTAGACAGCAGAGGAATTCCCTTTGGAAGGGTCACCCAATACTGAGAGTGGAAGGGAGTTGGCACAGGACTGCAGCCACAGACAGCACTGGGGACCTGTGCTCACGTCTGTCCTCAATGAGGCTGCTCAAACCATCAGGATGAGAACCTCTCAGGTCATCACCTCACTCTCACAGTAACGCTAGAGGAAACAGCAGAAATGTTTTAAAACATGGAATTTGGGAATGTTGGTGGTAATTTAAAGATCTGAAGAGAATAGCATAGAAAAACATAAAGGAAAAATGAGCCTATATTCCCAAAATCAGATAGTGGTTCAGTAAATTATGACAAATACATGCAATTACACGCAAATATATATATTATTTACATATACATATAACACACACACGTATATATATAACATACATATATACATAGTAACATAGGATGTTGTTTATAGTTTACTGGTGAGAAAAGTAAGCACTTCAAAACCAAAGAAAATATAATACCATTCTAATTATTTTTGTTGTTTGTTTGCTGAGGAAGATTAGCCCTGAGCTATCATCTGAGCCAGTCTTCCTCCACTGTATACGTGGGTCGCCACCACAGCATGGCTGGTGAGTGGTGTAGGTTCACACCCAGGATGTGAACCTGCGAATCCAGGCCACTGAAGCACAGCACACTGAATTTAACCACTACACCATGGGGCCGGCCCACCATTCTAACTTTTTAAAATCTAAATATGCATAGAAAAATCTGCATAAAGATATGTATCACATTGTTAATGAGGCCTATCTTAAGGTGTTGACAATGTGGACAGCTATAATTTTCTTTTTTCTAGTCTACAGTTTGTAAAATTTTGACAACAACAATGACCACTCCTGTAATAAGAAAAAAAACTGCTGAAAATCAAAAGATGTATAAATAAATGATTGTATAATCACACATTTGTCATCTATACTGAGACGTCAAAATCTGCTCTAACCTGCCTTTATCAGGTTGGGTTTCCTTTCCCAGGGGCCCTGTACCTTTCAGGATGGAACTCCTCAGGCTCTGGCCAGAACTCTGAGGCTCGGTGAAGAGTAAATGTTGGCACGATCACCGCTGTTCCTTTGGGAATAAACACCCCATTGATTTCCACATCTTCTTACAGACTCTCCAAAGTCTAGTAGCAATAGGGAATAATCTGAGAGATTCATTCAACACCATGTCAAGATACTCCATCTGTACCAGAGCGTCGTAGGTGGGAAGTGCCTGGGAAGAAAGAAACAGGTTTTGATAAACTACGATTTGGGATCAACTTTTCACTCAGTCTCTGCAGTACTATTGAAATGTTAGGAGTATGAAAGAATAATTCATATTGATAAAGGACCTTAGCATTTATAGACATTTTAATATCTACCATGTTCTTTGACCTGCTCAATGGCCCATTGAGATGCACGGAGTAGCATGGACTCCCAGGACTATAGGAGACTGTTCGGACAATCCCCTAAATAGGGTCTGAAATCCCTCACACTACCATGTAGTGGATTTTCTTTCTCATGTGAACAAATGTGACTAATTGACTATGACTCCTATTCTTAAGTGAAATATGCCAAAGTCACTGCTTCCTCTCAAAAGAGAGGCCACACACCAGTAAAAAGGAAAGAGAATATAGAAAAGAACAAATCCCCTACTCAAAATAAAGTTTTTTAGTTGAAAAATCCTACTTGATAACTCTTTAGTTTATATATGTGTAATCTGGAGGGTAACCAAGTATTATAAAAAAAATCTCTATAGATAACTTGGGGATAAACTGGATCTTTTCTAAACCAAATATGACAAAAGAAAGGTAAGATTAGATGCTACCTCAGCACTGTCAATTTCATTTCTAGGGAGAGTTATAAAGAGGATACAAACCCCACTCTCAGCCCCACTCTCTTTTGCTGGAGGTCTCCTAGTTGCTGCTGCAGCATTTGACTGTAAGCTCTAAAGATCTAAACAAGCCACTCCAGCCATAGAGGCCTGGTCACTTCTCATCACAAAGAAATCCTGTTTTGCGAGAGATCCGAAAACTGTGTGGACAATACGTGGCTATCACCTGGCATTATATTAAAGAGGCAATATTGTAGAGGTTAAGAGTTTGGCTCTGGAGCCAGACACCCTGGATCATAGCTTGGCTTCTTCACCACTAGTTACATGACTAGTGTATGAAAGTATTTTCTCTCTCTGCAGCTCAGTTTTCTGATATGTTCCATGGACATAATTAGAGTTGACACTTCGTAAGACTGTTTGACAGAGACAGTCACTGCTTACCCAACATCCGTGAAGTCTCACACATTTCCCAGCCCAATGAACTTAGGGGAAATCAGCTTTGGCAATGATCTGTGAGCTGAAGTGATGTATGTCACTTCAAGGACAAAACATTTGAAAAGCCAGTGAGCAACACTCTAGTTCTTTACTCCCCAGCCCACAGGAAGGCCCTTGTTCCAGATAATAAGCTACAAGAAGGTGGAGCCTCATAGCCTGTATCCCTAGTAACTATGTGGAGCAGAGACTCCCACTCTCATCCTCCACTACCTCTACTTGGACATGTAAATGTCAGTTAGAAGTAAACTTTTGCTATGGAAAGCCACTGAAATTTGAGGGATAATCTGTTACTGAAGGTAAACCTAGTCTATCCTGACTAATATACAATTTTATGAAGATTAATTCATTTATAAATAGAAAGCATTTAGAAGAGACACATTTAGTAATAAGCAAATGTTAGCTACTCATGTTGCTATTGTCCTTGTAATTATTATTATAAAAAAGGGAGAACACAATGTTTAGCTAGTCTCTGTCTCTAAGTGACCTTTTCATTATATTGCAAACAAAAGAATCCCAATAGGAGCTTTACCAGAGAAAAAAGATAATCTCTAATGTGTGTAGGCCTTAAAATGTTTTCTTGCCTTATATCTGAAGGACCTAAGACTCAGAAAGGTCATAAGACTTGCCCAAATCACAGTCAAGACTCAGAGTCATGTCTTCCATTTCCTGTCTTATGCTCTTCCCTGTACACCAGCCTCTCCCAGTCTGCCAAGTTTACCGTGGGTAGTAGACTGCACTAGTGGTCCCAATTCCTCACCCCTTCCAATGTCCTTGCCCTTTGCCATCTAACTTTGTAGGGTCCTTCCATTCTACTCTGGGTTTGGCCATGTGGCTTGCTTTGGCCCAATGGAATGTTGGGTAAGTGTGATGTAAGTACAGTTTTGAAAGGCACCAGTATAACCGGGCTTCTTGCTCTTGCCCTCTGCCGTTGCCCTGAGAAGGGCACACCTAGGATGGTTTTCTGGAGCATGAGAGACGTGTGGAGCTGAGTCAGAGCAGCCAGCTTAGCCAAGGCCAGCCTAGATCAGTGAATAGCCAGACCAAAGCAAGTCTAGGCAATATCAACAGGGATAACTACCCGGACACTTGAGCAATGAAGGCTTATTGCTAGATGCCACTGAGGTTTTGTGATTTTTACCAGGCAATACTTGATAAAAAATAACAGATACGTCAGGGCCAGCACTTTTTTCCAAGATCTCATATTTACGGGTATAGCATACATTGCCTAGGTTTCTCCCTTTGTTTTTGTCTCCTTCCATTCATCTTAAATACAGTAGGCAAAAGAATTGATGTTTATGCATTTTGAAAAATCCTCCTAGGAAGTGATTAGGAGACATTCTTGCTCAGACTTCACGTGCTCCCTCTCACTCCAGGTATCATCCACTCACCTTATTTGGGAAAGTCGCATCAATCTCCTCCTGCAGCTTCTGCTGGACATCAGGGTGAGTGGCCAAAAGATACATAAGGAAGGAAAGAGAAGTGCTTGTGGTCTCATAGCCAGCAAAAATAAAGATAGTAGATTGGGCCACAAGCTCCAGATCAGACAGAGCTAAGAGAAAAGGAAAGACATTTTAGGTAAAGCATGTCAATATAAAACATCACAGTTTAGATGATGAGAAACCTAAATGAAACTCCAAAATCCCTAGGGAAAAAATAGAGAAGCAGTTCACAGTCAAACTGAGAGTGGTTTGCCCTCTGATGTCTATTTGAGAGAAGAGAAAAAGGCAAAAATTGTCTTAATTCAGTTTTTCCCGAGGTCTATACTATTCTTGGACATCTCCTCCTGGTTATGCCACCGACCTCACCAAGAGAGCTGGGTAATTTAAGAGATAGAATTTCTGTCTAACATGTACAGTGTTCAATATGTCCCATGGAGAATCACAAAAGTACTTTAGCTACAAGTAATGTGGAATAGCATACCGCCAGGAAAATCTTAAATTACTCTAGCTAAAATATAGATTGAAAATTTTTGAAAGTGTACAATACTAAGGCTTAATTGTAGAAAAACTTAAAGGATCTTTCCCCTAATATATTTAAGAGAATAATATTCGGCTACAGATAAACTCTCGCTACTCAAAATGTGGTCCATGGACCAGCAGCATCAGCAGCATCTAGGACTTCATTTGAAACGCAAATCTCAACCCCCACCCTAGAACTATCAAATCAGAATATGAACTTGCACAAGATGTAGTGGTTGGTGTACATGACCAAGCTTCAGAAGCCTGGATTGTGCCTTGAGTGGCATTAGATAATGGAAGACCTGAGGCACAAGTCTTCAAATGGAAGATCCCAGATATGTAAGGAAACTACAGAGACAGACAAAATGCTACAAGAGTGGTGATTGACCCTAGTCTAATCAGTGGCATTAAATAGCAGAAGAAAGAAAGGCATTGGCCAGCATCAAATGTAGAAAAATAGGGTCCAGTGAGAGTAACAGCAATGCTTATTCAATCGTGGCCTGAATGTCATCTTCCTTAGCATATGTGACCTTTCTTTGTCCTGCTTTAAGGCCAGCAAATAGCCATTGTGTTTCTAAGTTGGCCTCCATTTTTAATTTCTCCTGGAAGAAACTAAGCATAGTCACACTCTAATCTATTTGCTTGGGACTAGATGGGGACCTTTAGATATTTACAGCACTGAAATAACCGTGGTTGGTACCTGCCCCAACCATGTAATTCACAACTAAAACACTACAAAACGAGTGTAAGAAAGGTCTACAGAGTTCCCACTTCCCAATGATGACATCTGTGATGCTGTCATGGGTGAATTCAACTATCAAATGCTCCCCCTCAGTTAGCATGAATCTCATGATACTCAAAGTTTAGAGCTGTGATGTACAATATGGTAGACACATGAGGCTATTTAAGTTTAAATTTATATTACTTAAATTTAAATCCAATATAAGATTCAGGTTTTCAGTGGCACTGCCGACATGTCAAGTATTCAATAGCCACATGTGTCTAGTGCTTACTGTATTGAACAGGGCAGATAGAGAATATTTCCTTCATCACAGAGAGTTGTACTGGACCATACAGTTAGATAGATTAGATAGATAGATAGATAGATAGATAGATAGATAGATAGATAGATAGATAGATAGACAGATAGACAGATAGATAGATACATAGATAGATAGATAGATAGATACATAGATAGATAGATAATAGATACATAGATGATAGTTGGATAGATAGAAGTAGCCATAGATATAGATATAATTACAGTGGTGTGCTACATTCAGATCATCTCTACTCTCTAGGACCAATTGTCAAATATTTGGGAATTCTGTGAGATGGTTGTCAAACTATTGGTAGCTTGAAATTAACCATATGGAAGTATTCATGTCATGGAATTAAACTATGTATCAGAGCCTTTTTTAGAGAGAGATACAGAGCATGTTTACAACACTGGCTATGGGTAGATATAGAAATATTTATGTTTATCAGTTCTGTGTAAATATGTTTGATGTTCTTAGCTTTGTCCTCTGAGAGGATCTAGAAGCAAAGAAACGCTACTAGAAATGAGCAATCCTACATCCCAGTGTTGGGTTTCTAAATACCATTTCTCACTAAAAGGAACCAGAGCTCCTTGGAGAAATGGTGGACTCCAGGGCTCGTGGAGGGAAATAGAATAGAAACCTGGAATGTCTTCCATCAGAAAGCAAGGAAGTGCTCAGAAAATAATATGTGAACAGATACAGTGTAATCTGCATACTACAATGGTGGATATATATCATTATACATTTGTCAAAACCCATGGAAAATAGAACAGCAGGATTGAACACTAAAGTAAACTATGGACTTTGGGTGATAATGTGTCAAGGTAGGCTCACTGTTTGTGACAAATGTACCACTCTGGTAGGGATTTCTATAGTGGGAGAGTCTGTGTATAGTTGGGGGAAATGAGTATAAAGGAAATCTCTGCACCTTGCACTCAATATTGCTGTGAATCTAAAACTGCTCTAAATAAGTTTCAGGACAAAATAAAATTTAAAAAGGAAGAAGAGGGCTGGCCCCGTGGCTTCTCGGTTAAGTGAGTGCGCTCCGCTACTGGCGGCCCTGGTTCGGATCCCGGGCACGCACCAACGCACCACTTCTCCGGCCATGCTGAGGCCACGTCCCACATACAGCAACTAGAAGGATGTGCAGCTATGACACACAACTATCTACTGGGGCTTTGGGGGAAAAAAATAAATAAATAAAGTTATTAAAAAAAAAAAAGGAAGAAGAAAAATCAAAGGAGACAGGAGTCCATTTGAAAGGGCTTCCAGTGGACAAGCCTGAGAGAATTTGAGCATCAAAATAAAGAATGATATAAGAGAGGAAATTAGTAATATATGAGATCATATTGATATAAATATGTAAACAAATAAATAAATGAAAGAGAATGGAAAGCTCTCCTTACAATGGAACATCAACTCATAAATGTAGAAGAAATGACAGAATTGGAAAGTCATCATTTTGCAACTATCATAGGAATAATGGCTTCAATCTAAAATCACCAACGGATGATAAAACTAGTAGATGAAATTTGAAGAGGTACAGAATGTTTACCCAGTCTCGAAGGCTTTCCTCAGAAGTTACATATTAACACAAATGGAAAAAGAAAACTTGACACTAGATTAAGCTAGTAAACACAACTTTAAACAATTCTACAAGTTAAGGTCACAACACTGGGGCAATGTGCCTTCTGTGATGAAGCCTTGATGCAAATATCCAGGTGAAGGTTCTAATTCACTGGGTCTGGATGAGGGCTGAGAATTGACATGGAAACAAGCTACCCAGAGGTTCTGATGTAGGTGATCCACAGACCACTGACTGACTTTGGGGCATGAAATATTCATTCGTGGTTGCTCTTCAAGATTTGGGGAAAAAAATAAAATGTGCCTGTACCTTTCTAGAAAGTGCCTCTGGCTACCATTTACATATGAACATGTATCTTTCTTCAATTTGGCTTCAATTCCCATCTATCTGGAAAAACTTTTTGCAGGTTTTCAGAAGCATCCTCTTCCTCTGAGCTTCCCCACACTGGCCCTCTGACACACTCTTGGGTTACCTTTATGGGTGTCCAGTTCTTTGGAATTCTGGGAGTTAATCATCAGCTGAAGAAAATCCACGCGGTGCTGGAAGGAGATAGACACATTTCAATTAGACACTTACTTGTGAAGTCAGAAATAAACCAGGAGCACAGTACTTAACCTCTTTCCTGAGAATATGGCCCCTTTAAGTCCAGAAGTCTGACTACTGTTGCCTGAGTCATCAGTGAACAGAAACATCCAGCTACAAATCTTGAAGAGCAAGCTATTTCTCTAAGAGAAATCTAGCCATCATGTCCAACTGTTTTTTGGTCCACATTCTCTCTGATCTTTGGCTTCTCTAGCTTTTGAACACAGTTTCTAGATCAAAGAGCTGCCTGTTCCCTCTCCTGTCATGCCTGCTTGCTCAGGAAGAAGTCCCTGACTTCAATCTCTTTTTTTCTTCAGCCTTAATTGTTAATGAATGGTCACATAAATTAATCCTCTGATGTTTGCAGAGTTCATCAGCAGCTTTTCTCTGAACATCTTCAAATGCCCCACACTCCCAGAACTCTACACAATCTTCAGTAACCTACTGGTAGTACCCAGGCCTGTCTCCCTGACTGCAGACATCCTTGTGCTGGTGTCCAGACCTCATGAAGGCAAATCTTGGTTAGCTAGCTGCAGCCTCAATGCCAGAGAGGACTCCTGTCAACTACAGACTATGAGAGGGCACCAATTTAACACAGACTATACTCTACAGGTAGCCTAATGGGGGCTTCCATTGGGGAATGTGTAAAATAAGAGGCTTGGAATTGAAATGTTTCTTTGCCAATCTAAGATCTGGGGAAATTATAATGCCAGTAAAATAATTTTTAAATAGAACTGTTTATCCTTTGACAATTGATTGAAAGGAAGTAGTAAAGTTTTGGCTCAAGAATATTCATGCAGTGACATAGTAATTGTCACCCCTATTATTAAAATTTAAATATGGCTCTCTGACTCATTCTTATCTCCCTCCCCAACTTCCACCTTCTTTATTTCCCCAAAATGATAGAAGTCTCCTGCTCTAAATCCTAGTGATCTCTGTCACCCGAAAAAAATTACAATGAAGTGCACATATCATATGTACACAGCTCCATAAATTATGAAAGGTGAACACCCACATGTAACCACCACCAGATTTTACCTTTTCCTTATCTTTGAGGTGATTTTCTTTCATCCTTTTTACAGATTTTGTAAAAAAATCAGTAACACTTTTTGGAAATAGAGAGATATTTAACAGTTCAAAAACTGGGTGAAGAAATGGAAAGAGTGCTGTAGGGGAAGAAAAAAAAAAGAAAGCACAACAAAAATGTATAATTTACCTGGAGCAATTATAATTTCCTTTACCAATCAGAAGAATAAAAGACAACAGCCTTCTCAGCCAGGAGCCATTCCCTCTATCACCTTTGCTCAGACTTCCAAGCCAATGGCTGAGCAACAGTAAGTCCCCACATAGGGGCCATCGCTACAGCCGTGAGGTCAATGGCCCTCTGCATCTTTGGAGTGACCAAAAGAAAGGATTGCATTTCTTGACCTCTTAGCCTTTTACCCATTGGACCTGAGTCTCTTTGGATAAACCAGACCATAGTCTGCTGCTTAAATTAATTGTGCAGTTCAAGAAATACAACTCCAGATAGAAATAATACATGATGTCTTTTAACCCCAAGGAAATGAAATCAGAAATCAATAACAGAGGTGCATGTACCTTTGCAAATTGGTGTTTTCAAGTTCTTTGGATAAATACCCATTGCAGCCTTATTCACGATAGCCAAGACTTGGAAGCAACCTAAGTGCCCATCAAGGGACGAATGGATAAAAAAGCTGTGGTATATATACACAATGGAATACTACTCAGCCATAAGAAACGATGAAATCCAGCCATTTGTGACAACATGGACGGACATTGAGGGCATGATGCAAAGTGAAATAAGTCAGAGGGAGAAGGTCAAATACCGTATGATTTCCTTCATTAAGTAGTAGATAATAACAACAATAAACAAACACATAGGGACAGAGATTGGATTGGTGGTTGCCGGGGGGGAAGGGGGGAGGGAGGAGGGTGAAAGGGATAATTCGGTACATGTGTGTGGTGATGGGTTGTAATTAGTATTTTGGTGGTGAACATGATGTAATCTATGCAGAAATAGAAGTACAATGATGTACACCTGAAATTTTTACAATGTTATAAACCAATGTTACTGCAATAAACAAAAAATTTATAAAAAAAAAAAAAAGAAATCAATAACAGAAAGAAAATTGGGAAATTCACAAATATGTGGCAATGAAACAATACACTCCTAAACAACCAATGGGTCAAAGAAGACATTAAAGGTGCAATAGATATTACTCGGACATAAATGAAAATGAAGACACGATATACCAAATCTTACAGGATGTAGCAAAAGCAGTGCTCAGAGAAATTTATGGCTACAAATTTCCACATTTAAAAAGAACAAAGATCTCAAACCAATAACCTAACTTTCCACCTTAACATACTGAAAAAAGAAGAGCAAATAAAACCTAGAGCAAGCAGAAGGAAATAATAAAGACAAGAGCAGAAACTAATGAAATAGAGAATAAAAAACAATAGAGAAAATCAATGAAACCAAAAGCTGATTCTTTGAAAAGACCTTTAGCTAAACTGACCAACAAAAAAAAGAGAGAAGATTCAACTTACGAGCATCAGAAATAAAATAGAGGACATAACTACTGACATTAAAAAAATAAAAAGAGGGGGCTCGCCCCATGGCATGGTGGTTAAGTCCAGCATGATCTGCTTCAGTGGCCTGGGTTCGTGGGTTCAGATCCCGGGTGCACACCTGCACCACTCATCAGCCACACTGTGTTGTCAAATAACATATAAAGTGGAGGAAGGTTAGCACAGATGTTAGCTCAGGACTAATCTTCCTCAGCAAAAAATGGACTTTTGGTGGTGAGAACAATGCAGTCTATACAGAAGTTGAAATATAAGGATTTACACCTGAAATTTAAATAATTTTATAAACCAATGTGACCTCAAGTAAAGAAAAGACAATCTGAATAAACCTATAACAAGTAAAAAGGTTGAGTTAGTAATCAAGATCCTATCCACAAAGAAAAGTTCAGATCCAAATGGTTAATGGGAAATTCTACCAAATATTTAAAAAAGAATTAACACCAATTTTTCACAAACTCGTCCATAAAATAGAAGAGGAGGGAACACTTCCAAACTCATTCTACAAGGACAGTATCTCCCTGATACTAAACCCAGACAAAGACATCACAGGAAAAAAAAAAATTACAGACCAACATGTTTTATGAACATGATTACATAAATGCTCAAAAAATACTAGCAAACTGAATCCAGCAACATATAAAAAGAAGTAGACACCATAAACAATGGAGTTTATTCCAGGAATGCAAGGTTACATAATACACCATATCAATAGAATAAACAACAAAAACCACATGATCATCTCAATAGAGGGAGAAAAAGCATTTCACAAAACCCAACATCCTTTTGTGTTAAAAACTTTCAGCCAACTAAGAGTAGAAGGGAATTTCCTCAACCTGATATAGGGCATCTAAAATAAACCATAGCTAACATCACACTTAATAGTGAAAGACTGGATGCTCTCCTCTACTATTAAGAGCGAGACAAGGATGCCTCTCTCACCACTTCTATTCAGTACTAGAAGTTCTAGCCAGGGGAATTAGGCAAGAAAAAGAAATAAAAGGCATCCATATAGGAGATGAAGAAGTAAAACTATCTCTATTACCAGATAACATGATCTTGTATATAGAAAATCCTGAAGAACTATTCAACCATAAAAAGAAATGAAGCACTGATACATGCTACAACATGGATGAACCTTGAAAATATTACACCAAATAAAGAAAGCCAGCCACAAAAGACCACATATTGTATGATTCCATCTCTATGAAGTGTCCAAGCTAGGTAAATCTATAGAGACAAAAAGTAAATTAGTGGTTCCTTAGGACTAAGGGGAGGGGCGGGGTTGGTTAAAAGGTACAGGGTATCTGTGTTGACAAAAATGTTCTAACAATTGACTGTAGTGATCATTGAACATATATTTGAATGTAATAAAAATCTTTTTTTTTCAGTTTAAGTGAATTATAATTGACATACAGTACTGTACAAGTTTAAGAAGTACAGGATAATGACTTGATGTGCAGCACAAGTTTCATTAACATCCATCACCTCTTATAGTCACAAAAAAAAAAAATTCCCTTGTGATGGAACTATTAGGATCCACTCTCTAGTGACTTACAAATATACCGTACAGCAGTGTTAGCTACAGACAATATGTTGTACATTACATTCTCAGTACTTATTTATCTTATAATCAAAAATTTCTACCTTTTAACCACCTTCCTCCAATTCCCCCACTTCAACCCATGCCTCTGGTAACTATAAATCTGATTTATTTTCTCTAAGAGTTTGGTTCTTTGAATTTTTTTTTTAGTCCACATATAAGTGAGATCATCCAGTATTTGTCTTTCTCCGTCTAACTTATTTCACTTAGCATAATGCCCTCAAGGTCCATGCATATTGAGGCAATGGCAGGATTTCCATCATTTTTATGGGTGAATAGTATTCCATTGTACACTTATAACACATTTTCTTTCTCCATTCATCTGTAGATGGATACTTAGGATGTAAAAACCATTGAATTGTACATTGTAAATAGGTTAAATGTATGGTATTGGAATTATAAATCAATAAAGATGTTACAGAAAGAAAGAAGGAAAGAAGAAAAAAAAGAGGAAAGGAGGGTGGGAGAAGGAAAGAAGGAAGGAAGGAAGGAAGGAAAAGAAAAACAGTAGTCCACGTACTTATTGAGAGAATGAATGGATTGAGGAAATCAAATCTAAAGAGCTTCTTGGCATTTTCCACAAAGGGATCTTGTGGGTTGTTGAGGAAATCGATGTTCACTCCAAATGATATGCTGGTAATCACATCCATGCTGTAGGCCCCAAAGATGCTGAGTAGGAAAAAAAAAAGACATAGAAAATTAAAATCAGCACCTCTTTACTCTCCTTATCCAACACATGCAACAAGAAATGCATGTAATTCATATGCCCAGGCAACACATGTAAAGAGCCAACACCATCAGAACCTTCTGCTGGATCATCTGAAGAGTCTATGCTACCATCACACTCACTCATGAGGTGTTCATCAGGTTCCAATGATGCACTTGGCCTTGCGTTAGAGGTGATGGGGACACTAAGGCATGTTAGACCCTCTTCTGACCTGAAGGAGCTGAGTCATAGAGGGATAGAGACCCATAATCAGAAAAATGACAATAGTGTGCTTTGAGTATGGGCAAAAGTACCTATACGAGCACTGTGTTTCAGCAGGACAGAGGGTGGAATAACTAAATCACTCTAGTGGAGTCAATAAAGGTGACATTGATCTGGGTCTTGCCTCACCGCAGTATCTATGCTCAGAGCTGATTCCTCTTTAGCACATTACAGAACAGCAGCACCCCGTTCTGAGTTGCCAGGAATGTCATCCCTCCTTCTCTACACCCCTGCTAAGGCTCCTGAAAGACCCACTCTTCCTCAACTCCAGTGATCTCAGGTTGCCCTGAGGGCTGACTCATTTCTGTAAATATAAAAACTAAGAATGTTCCTAGTTAGAAAATAATAATAGAGCACTCCAACACCGATTTAGGTGATCCCATAGCTAAGTGATCATATGTACCCAGCGTTCCCAGGACAATCCAAGTTTACACTTGTTGTTCCTGCATAATTAAAAATATCCCACTTTAGACAACAGATGATATAGTTACCCTACCCATAGCCTGTACAGGGCCTTCTCTCTTAGAGACTGAAAGGAGAAGTGGTGGTAAGATTTAATATTTAGCATTTTGTTGATATCCTCAGCAAAATCATGAAGGGGTTTAAGTTGTTCCAAGTTCCACAGTGTAACTTTCCTGCCCCACCCGCTGCCTACCAATACGTACCAATGCCTTCCCCTCTACACGGAAAACTTTAGTACGATCATGTTTCTTCTTTCTAAGCTACGTATTCTTGAGTTCCACAATATCCAAGGGTAAAATTACGCAGATAAATGAATCCTGGCTCATGTACACAGGTGAAAAGACCCTTTCTCTCCTGACTGCCCTGCCTTTTTGGGTAAGCCACCTCTTCTTGGGTGGGCCATTGGAGTTGTAACACCACACGCCTACTTCTGTTTGGTCACTGGAGTAACTCAATAGTGGAAATTTTGGCTCCATGTCAGGCAGCTGGTGGGTCTCGTGGCAGAGCTCAGAATCCCAGCAGGCGCAGCCCTACATACTCTTTCAAGGTGATGGGCTTGCCTTTCTCTGCTGCCTTCCTCAGGTTACTCACCAACATGTCTGCATACTGGCCAATGATGGGGAACATCTAGACCCAAAACACAACACCACCCACAGTGAAATGCAGAGACCCGAGTCTTAGAAGGACCTGGCTTTAGCAAGCACGGAACAGTACGTGACATTTTATAATGAATCTTATAATGTCTCTTCTAGGACATAAAGAGAAAACATCATTTTCAAGAAGCTCATATTCAGCAAACTACTCCTTGAAAAGAGACTAGGATCTTATTTTCTACCTGGCCCCAGGTGCTATCCTTACGTTTCTAATTAAAAGTCCTGTTAATATCCTACCTCCTTGAGCTTTCCACTCGTGAAGGTTGGAGACAGCAACATTCGTATTCTCTTCCATTTTTCATCCTCAGACAGAGAGACGGCAGTTTTCATAAATCCCAGTGGACCAAAAGGCTAGACCCAAAGAAAAAGACATTCTGCCCTACATGAATTTTGGGAGTTTCAACAATTGTGGAAAATTCGTTAAATTGGCATCAAATATTCAACAAATATTTAAGGACTGTCTACTTAGTAGCAGACCTTATGATAGATGCTCAATAAACATTTAATCCAAATGCCTGGGTTCCTTTGAGGGTGGAGGAGACATCCAGCCAACTGATGTGGTTTCCAGCCTTTATATTCCAATCACAGGTTAAATGCAAATGACCCATGTGGTAGAGAAACTGTTCTTCCAGGGGAATAGATAGGAATAAGACCTAGTACGTCCTCCAGGGCTGTGCAGAGTAGAAAGGGATTGGTGACAGACAGCCAGACAGCCTTGGAAAATTGTATGTTGCCTCAGGCCCACTCTGTCTACATGTATCTACGGCAAAAGCAACTTGAAAAAGGGATGTCCTGATATGGTGACTTTTAAATAAATAGTAGTTAATACTTAAAAGACTAGTAATCTATTTGTTATTCTGAAGAAATTATACAATCACATGGGAATCCTTTTGCATTACATTTTTCCTCCAGGGATAGAAAGGAAAGAAAGAGATAATTCTATTTCTCAGCTTGAGACTGGCCTACCAATCCAACCTCCTTGAGACTTTCTTTCATCTTTAAAAACTATATTTTGTTTTAAAATGGATATCTCCAACACCATTTCATGATAAAAACTCAAAAACTAGGAAGAGAGGGAAACTTCCTCAACTTTGTAGGGAGCATCTACAAGAAAACCTACAGTCAACATCCCAGTAATGATGAAAGACGGGAGTGACTTCACTAAGCTGGCTGAGTAGGACTCCAGCCTCCATCACTCCTCAAGGAACATCAATTAGACAGCTATCCACAAGTGAAAAGAGGTCTAGGAGAGCTCAGGAGTCTACTTAAGATGCTTCAGCAACACAGTGGAGGAAAAAATCTGAGAATAACTGCAAAATGGGTAGGGAGAATAGTTTCATTTTGCCTGCATCATCCCATCCTCCACGCCAGCACTGCTCAACAGCTAGAGGGAACTCTCAACCTGAGAGACTGGGCTGGGACTAGGACAGCAGGGCAAGTGACCGGTTTCCCCAGCCTTTCAGGGCACTGCACTAATGAACTGCTTTGGTTTCACCCCATCCAGAGACTGGCATAGGTGACATATCTTAAGACAACTAGGAACAAAGAAGGGCAGGGACTGCCAGTAACAGCTGTGTGGTGGGAGTGTCCATGGTTCTCTGTGGCCTGCTCTGCAGAAGATTCCAGAAACTTCCACTGCTGAGGAAACCAACAGCCAGCATAGATGTTGCAGACACTCTGCAGATTTTGCAGCTGATAGCCCCACAGGTTTTTATAATCACAGACCCAACTTCCTCAGTCCTGCCCTGTCCCACTCCTCCCCTGCCACAGCTGCCCTAGCCAGTGCCATCAACAACTCCAGGAGTCCGTGGATCCATGTCAGCAGCCAGCCCGGACTCTGTGCCTGGTTAGGTGCATAACAACAGCCCAGGGCCCTGCAGCTGCTCAGGTGCTTGGAGCCAGCCCTGATTCCTGTCACTGGACTTCATTGCATGTGCCCAGAGCTAACCCCTGCAGCCGCCCACCTGCACACTGCCAGCCTCAACTCCAGTCACCAGCCCCCACTGCAGTGCATGTGCCTGCACTCAGCCCCCAGGGATGAGCATGTGCAAACCACCAACTGTGGCCACCACTGACGCCTGCCTCAGCACCTTGCTATTAGACCTGGAGGTGGAGCTAAAGACCTGAACAGCCGTTGCAGCCAATGTGGACACTCCACAGCTCTTGTTGCCAAGGATCGTGCAGTTGGTGATGTCGTGAACCCCAGCTGCATGAGCCAACCATGCCCCCCCGAATATAGAGCCACCACACACCCCCACACTTGGCACTCAGCACCACTAGACTGAGGGCCACAGCACACTACAAAGTGACCCAGCACACAAGCAAAGGTCTTTCCTTACTGAAGTTAGTCATAAGTCTGGAGAGGTGACTGCTTCTTCAATTGCACAGACACCATTGCAAGACCACAGCGATCACGAATAATCAGGGAGACATGACAGCAACAAAAGAACACAGCAAACTTCCAGTAACTGACTCCAAAGAGATGGAGATCCACAAATTGCCTGACAAAACATTTGAAATAATTGTTCTAAAGGAGCACAGAGAACTACAAGAGAACACAGATAAACAATTTAACAAAATCAGAAAAAAATTATAAAAACAAAATGACAAGTTCAACAAAGAGATATAAAAAAAAAGAAAAAGAAATTTTAAAGCTGAGAAATGCAAAGACTGAACTAAAATGTGACTGAGAGCTACAAGGGAACCCCCATACAGCTATCAGTGGATTTCTCAGCAGAAACCTTGAAGCCCAGGAGAGGCTGATTCAATATATTCAGGTGCTGAAAGAAAAAAACTACCAAACAAAAATACTTTACCTGGAAAAGTGATCCTTCAGAAATGAGGGAAAGATAAAGACATTTACAGACAAACAAAAGCAGAAAGAGTTCATCACCACTAGACCTGCCTTACAAGAAAGGCTAAAGGGAGTTCTTCAAGCTGAAAAGAAAGGACACTAACTAGTAACAGGAAATGATATGAAAGTATAAAACTCACTGGTAAATGTAAATATATAGTCAAATTCAGAATACAGTAATATTGTAAAGGTGGTGTGCAAATCACTTACAACTATAGTGTAAAGGTTAAAAGACAAAAGAATTAAAGATAACTATACTAAAATAATTTGTTAATGGATACACAATATAAAAAGATGTAAATTGTGACATCAAAAACATAAAATGCCAGTGGGGAGTAAAAGCATTGAGTTTTTGAGTGAGAATAAAGTTAAATTGTTATCAGTTTAAAATAAACTGTGATATCTACAAGGTGTTTTATAGAAGCCTCAGGGTAACCACAAAACAAAAACCTATAGTAGATACAGAAAAGATAAAGAAAGAGAATCAAAGCACACCACTATAGAAAATCATCAAATCACAAAGAAAACAGGAAGAAGAGAGGAAGGAGGAACAAACGATCTATGAAACACCAGAATAACAAAATGGCAATAATAGGTCCTTTCAATCAATAATTACTTTAAATATAAATGGATAGATGAATGCATAAAGAAAATGTGTGTGTGCATACGTATTATACACACACACACACACACACACAAACATACGATGGAGTATTATTCAGTCTTGAAAAAAGAAAGAAATCCTTCCATTTGTGACAACGTAGATGAACCTGGAGGACAACATGCTAAGAAAATTAAGTCATATGCAGAAGGACAAATAGCACATGATCTCACTCGTATGTGGAATCTACAAGAGAAAAGTCAAACTGATAGTAGCAGAGAGTAGAATGTTGGTTATCAGATGATAGGGAAGGGGAAATGGGAGGTGTTGTTCAAAGGATACAAACTTTCAGTTATGAGATAAATAAGTTCTGGTGACCTAATGTACAGCTTGGTGATTATGGTTAATAATACTGTATTGTATACTTGAAATTTGAAAAGAGTAGATCTTAAGTGTTCTTACCACACACACAAGGAAAGGTAACTATGGGAGGTGATGGGTATGTTAATTCGTTTGTGGTAATCATTTAACAATGTATTCTTATATCAAAATATCACATTTTACAGCTTAAATATATACATGTTTTATTTTTCCAAAATCAATTTAAAAAATTTTTAAATGGTGAAAGAATAAATTCTTCTTCCAAAGATAAGAAGCAAGGGGAAAATATCTACTGTCACCATTTTATTCAACATCATACTGGAAGTCCTAGCTAGTGCAGTAAGACAAGTAAAATAAATAAAAGGCATACAGATTGAAAGTGAAAACATAGAAGTGTCCCAATTTTCAGGTGATATAATTGTCAATGTAGAAAATCTCAAGGAATATAAAAAGAAAAACCTCTAGAACTAATGAGCTGAGCAAGGTTGTAGGATACAAGATCAACATACAAAAATCAACTACATTTCTATATAATAACAATGGATATGTGAAAACACATTAAAAACACAAATGCGTTTACAATCACGCCAAAAAATATGAAACACTTTACGTGCAAATCTAACAAAACATGTACAGGATCTCTATGCTGAGAACTGCAAAATGTTGATGAAAGGAATCAAAGAAAACCTAAATAACTAGAGACATTCTGTGTTCATGGATTGGAAGTCTTGACCTAGTAAAGACATAGATTTTCCCCAAATTGATCTGTAGATTACGACAATCTCAGCAATTTCTTTGTAAACGTGGATAAGCTTATTCTAAATTTGTATGGAAATGCAAAGGACCTAGAATAGCTAAAACAATTCTGAAAAAAAAATAAAGTGGGAGAAATCATTCTACATAATATTAAGATTTACTCTGTAGCTATAGCCATGAAGATTGTGTGGTACTGGTGGAGGGATAGACCCACAGATCAATGAACAGAGAATGAGAAATAGATCCACGCGCATAGGTCCAACTGTTTTTTGACAATAGTGCAAAAGCTATTCAATAGAGGAAAGACAGCCTTTCCACAAACAGTGCCAGAGCAATTAGACATCCATAGGCAAAAAAAAAAAAATGAAACTTGATCTAAACTTCACACCTTATACAAAAATTAACACAGAATGGATCATGGACTTAAATGTAAAACATAAAACTATATAATGTTTACGAAAGAAATAGGAGAAAATCTTTGGGACCTAGGGCTAGATGAAGAGTTTTCAGACTTGACAGCAGAAGTACAACCCATAATAGGAAAAATGGATAAATGGGCCTCATTAGAAGAAAAAATATTTGCTCTGCTAAAGACCCTGATAAGAGGAAAAGAAAAGCTACACCCCGTGACGATAAAAGAATAGTAAGAGGGACCCTTGTGGTGATGTAACAGTTCTGTATCTTGATTGTGGTGGTCGTTACACAAATCTACATACATGACAAATTTTCATAGAGCAACCCACACACACACACATACATAAACACACAAATGAGTGCACATAAAACTGATGAAATCTGAATCAGCTCACTGGACAATACCAATGTCAAGGTCCTGCTTTGATACTGTACTATAGCTACGCAAGTTATTACCACTGGAGGAAGCAGGATGAAGGGCACCTGACATGGCACCTCCCTGTACTTTTTTTTTTTTTTGGCAACTTCCTGTGAACCTATAATTATTTATAAATACAAACTTAATAAATAAAATTTTACATTAAAAGAAATGGATGCCTACCTGCCGGTTTGTGAAAACAAAATAACATTCTTTCACTAGTACTGTTTTGATCATGTCTGGATCTGTGATAGCCAACACAGGCCGTCTACCATCATAAACCCTGTTGGGAAAACAGAGCTGATTACATTGAACAAGCTGGATTCTACAGCTGGAGCCACACCTGAAAGTCCAGACTTTCATCCTGACGTTACAGAATCCATACATCATTTTTTCTATGTTTAAAATATTTCATTATAAAAAGAAATTTAGGTTAGTAAATAATTGAAGATAAGTAAATTGTCTAAGAACAAAACAATAATTAATTAGGAAAGTCCACCCACTCGGTCATGAAAAATTATAATTTTGAAGATCTATCAAAAACATGACAGATGCATATGACCTAATATTAGATGAAAACTGTAGACATACTGATCACAAATATGGAAAAATATGTCTACAGGCATAAAAAGATTTGGAATGCTCAAAAAGTGATAGTAGGTTTATGAATGATTTCACTGTCCTATTTCTAAAATTTCTAAAAGAGGCTCTGGACTGAGATTACCTTGCATACGGCGAGGGCATCATCATAACAACAAGTCTATCCAATGAAAGTTTCCAGAATACTCACCCCCACATTTTTCCATACTTTTTAAAACATTTATTGTCAAAATCCCAAAAACCCTGCAAGGAGAAACAAAATTAGATTACTAATCGAAATGTATTGAAATCTACCTAAAATTGGCACAGAAATTACTGGAATCCCATGAAATCAGTCTTATTGTCTTTCACTGGCAATGAGAGGGAGCTCTTATTCAGAGATGTCTTAGGGAAAAGAAGAGAAAATAGAGGAGATATCTGAAATGGAGCATTTAATTTTTAACATTTTACAAGTATAGTAGATACTAAATGACTTACCCATGTCTATGGATAGTAAGTAACTCCTTCTCTTCCTAAAGTATTTTCACTTGTGCCCAGGTTGTCTCTGAAATTAAATAACTCTCTGAATTATTAGCTCCAGGGACACGACAAAACTGAAGCTGAGGGAAAGTGAGCATGCCCTGCACACTCTTTCATCTCCTTGTTAAGCATCCTTTTCATTTATCTCATGAGCCCTCTCTAGAATTCTAGCAGAGTTAGGAGGTTTAAGACACCAGTGACCTCTTTTAGTCTAGCAGATTTAAATAAGTCTAAGGCATGTTTGTTGAGTGAGAAAGTGAGTGAGTGTGTGAATGATTGAATGACAAAGTGGACCTGCCTTCCAGTTTTCCAGCTCAACATAGAAAAGGTGGGGAGAAGCCACCACTCCACACAGGACAGAAAAAATTAAAACACTTGTTCTGAGTTTTCATTTCTATAACTTAAAAAAAATCTCCCCATCACTAAGTTTCAGTTGTGATGATTTGACTATGCAAAACAAGGCCCCATAAACTTGGATCTTGGGGTGCATCTACTAAGGAGCTGATCTGAGAAAATTAGAAAGGAAATTATTGCTTTTTAGGATGGAAAAATATATGAAAGTTCTTAGGCAATAGTTAGGCACTGAAGGCCTCAGTTGGGAGAACTGGGATCTAAGAAACAATCCTCAGGTCTGTGGGAATCTAGGCAAAGACCAGACTACATACAAGCTTCTGCCTGCTTGCAGTCTGGACGTGAACTTGAAACCTTCCACCCAGGGACCAGACCCTGGGAGAGGCATCAGAGCTGAGTTAACCACAATGGCCCCACTGAAACGCACAGTCCATGTGTCACCTAGTACATTCCACTCAGTTATACTAATTTTTAGTAACATTATGCCATAACCTCCCTTCTAGTGTTGTTGTAGAAGTGAGTCTGCATTTGTTTATAAAAAGTAGACAACTCAATTAGTGTTTAAATATCTGAAGTCCATTGACAACCACCATCTTGTCTCAGTATATGCACTCACTGCTCAGACTCACCCATAGGGCGCCTCCTCTGAAGGAAGAGAAGTAAAGCAGAAAGCTCTTGTTCCATCTCTCAAATCCCAAAAGATGTCACGGGTAGCAAAAGGGGGAATAAAGCAATGGGTATAACTGCAGGGGTTTAGCAGTTCTTGAGAGAATTCAAGTTTGTGCAAAATACCCAACGGTGAATACTGGGGCTGCCTAATAAACTGAAGATTAAAAACTACCCAGAAGGGGGCCCCAGAGGCCTAGTGGTTGAATTCAGTATGCTCCACTTCAGCAGCCGGGAATCAGTGCCCAGGTGCGGACATACACCACTTGTCTGTCAGTGGCCATGCTGTGGTGGTGACTCACACACAAAAGGAGGAAGATTGGTAATAGATGTCAGCTCAGGGAGAATATTCCTCAGCAAAAAAAAACAAAAACTACCCAGGAGGAAGGAGGGGAAAAAAAGCTATCTTATGCTACAAACAGGAAAGTCTGCCTCTTGTGTACACACTTAATGAGCTACTACTGGGAACTCCCTTCTTTATTTTCTCCTAATACTAAATGCGATTGTGCTTTCCTGGGAATCTGCACCTGGCAGAAAGAAAATCCTCTTCTCAATGCTCACGAGTTGGAATATCAAGTCCTGTGCTGAATTGGCCAGAGAGCTGGGCTGTCCAATAGAGGCAAAACCTGAGACTCCTAACAGCTGACAATAGACCCCTGGGGTAAACCTGGCCATGTGCTGGGTGGGGCCTATAACACCATTTCTGGAAAGAGGAAAAGCTCAAAAATTCCTCCTGAGCATGGGCATTGTTACTATGGAAATAAGCTGGGGTTTGCATTCATAAGAAGCAAAATAGGGGGCCTTCCTGGTTGCCTAGTAGTTAAACTCATATGCTCCACTTTGGTGGCCTGGGCTACATGGTTTTGGATACCAGGTGTGGACCTACACATTGCTCATCAAGCCATGCTGTGGCAGCGTCCCATATACAAAATGGAGGAGGACTGCCACAGATGTTAGCACAGTCACTGTTCCTCAAGCAAAAAGAGGAAGATTGGCAACAGTTGTTAGCTCAGGGCCAGTCTTCATCACCAACAACAAAAAAAAAGAAGCAAACCGGGAAGCTCAAACAACACTTACCTTATGGTAGCTCAGAATATGTCCCAAAAAAGGCAGAGGTGTCGGCCCAGGAATTCCCAGCTTCTTAAAAAGGCCATGAGTATAGGTCCCATACCTATAAAGTGAAAGAGAGATCCAGGTCACAGGGATTGTGGAATAGGTGCTGGGGCTGGCCAGTCCCTGACTCAGAACTGGAACACTGAAGAGAAGGAGGTAACGTGGAGGCGATAAATAACAGCAACTCCAACAGCAATAATTACATTCGCTCATGATCTCCTTTCGCACCTCCACTGTGAGACTCACAAAAAGTAACCATGAGTGGCTAAAAGCAGCTGAAGTCTCCATGGTCCCAATCCTAGAGTGAATACTTGACAACTGTTTCCAAACTTGAGGGCCCCTGAGATGTTCACGCTGGACTTCTCCCAGGGAATTCATTCATGTCCATTTAGTAGCTTGACTCTTCCATGATTTAGAGATTCTCATTCTAGGTAGAAAGGGGAAAAATTTTTTTCTGCTCTAATGAGATTTTCCATAACTACATCCACTCAACAACATAGAGTTACTGAGAGCCTACTGTGACATTGTTCTTACACTGTGCTCGAAGACTTTTGTGATTTTCCTTCCCCTATGCCCTGACCCCATTTTAGGATTTGGTCCTTCTTCAATCTGTCTTCATACAGGCCTCGGAGCAGCCAGGGTTCTTATTTCAATAGAGTGAAGACTGTGTTCAAGGCTTCCATTGGCCTCGTAGAAATGTGAGCATCTTTCAGTCTCGCCCAAGTCCGTGTTGTCAGGCAGTTTGGTTGACTTGAGCTAAAGATAAGGGTGATTGACCCATATGTTCCCCAATGACTAAAGAATCCATTTCCAGACCGTTCTTCCTCTCATGGCATCTGGTTCTCCAACCTGCGATACTCATCTGCTAAGCACGGTGCCAGGGAACACTCATTGTTCAAGATGGTCAGTCACAAAGCAGTTAGTTTACTGTTTCTGTGCATTAACTATCTCAGAAACCCATTAAGCTGGTGTTCCCTATGGCAGGCCTGCCTGCAACTAATCTCTCACGTATCATGTGTGGAATCCCACAACTGGAGGTTCTGGATCCTTGCAAGTCTTCCAACTCTAGTGTTACTGAGAGATGGCAGAATGGAGGAAGAAGACGGGGTGAGGGAAGAAGCTGCTGGCAACTATTTTAACCATGAAGTTGCTAGGCTTACAAGACTTGCTCTGGAGAGGCAAATTAGGAAAGTATTGCTGAAAAGTATGCAATGTATAGATGGTACAACATGCTCTACACGGGCTTTCAGCAAAAGGGTAGGGGGCCTTCCAAAGTTCAGGTATCCTCCTGTTGATAGAAAAAGATGCATAATGCAACATAAAATGAGTAATCATAAAATGTTCCAGAGAGTGGAATTAAGACTTTGTCTCTTCTTCTTTGGAGATTAGCCTTTAAGGCTGTACAGGTTTCAAATATTCTGTATAAATCCAGCAAATCTTATAATATGTGATAAAATAAACCCCAAAACATGGCATGAGAGGACCTGTGTTTGAAGCATCCAACAGAGGCACCTTGAGCAGGCCCAGCTGGGCACTGGGATCCTTCCTCCAGAACAGCTGATGGAAGCACGAGCACTAACTGACAGAAACAGGGGTGGTCTCGGTTAGTCCCACCCAGTTCCTTCCTTTGCCATGACAACCACGGGAAATCAATTAAACCAATTTCTGCTTCTGAACTTTCAATGTGTGACATGAACTCGCAGGTGAGGCCAAGCAATTGAGTGAATGTGTCAGCAACCCTGGCCCCCAAGGAAAGATCTAGTCTAGTGTCTAAACTCACATGGTTCCAGGTCAAGGCAGACGGTGGGCTGGGTGAATTCCTCAGTTTCTTTTCAGCTTCCCTCTTTTGGGTAGAGTAATGAGGCTTTTGGTACAAGTGAAGGTGAAAACAATAAAGCCAATCTTTTTTATTATGTTTACATTGTATTGGCATAAGGAGGCCATTGTCTACTCTACAGCTACTGACTCCTGTCTGCACCAGTGTCTCCAAGGCTATAGTGTTGTTCGTTCAGTGCTGACGCTATCTAGCGACAGTCCTGCTGCCAGACAGACCACACAAAGAGTGACTTAGATGGATGGTGTCCTTGTCTCTAGGCTTCAAGCAGGTGAGATGCTAACCCTGCTGCCCATGTGGGACCAGGACTGAGGACTATCTCTGCTCTGAGGGAAAAGGAATATTCTTCCTCTTCATCCTGACTCCTACCTGGATGCCTCTCATATCATCACTGGCTCACAGTCTCGCTTACTCACCTGCACTGAGAGATTAAAAGAACCTGCTGGGCAGGGATATTTTTAAAAAATGTATACAATCTACATCATAGAAGTATATATTTGTGCCATAGATTCATATTCCTCACTTTATTCCACAACGATGAGGTTATTTATGCACTTTTCTAGCCACAAATACTGAACCTACATCCCTCTTTTATCCTTCAAAAAGTAAATGCTGGAAATACTCTTATCTCAGTAAAAAATCTAGTGAAATAGAATGAAATTAAACCACATCAAGTAACTTTAAAATGTTATCATTCAGAAAATATGTTGTCAAAATACTCGCAATTACTAACATTTCTTTCAAAGAATTAAAACCAGATTTATATTTTCTATGTTTGTATCTGTGTTCATGATTTCCTATTCTCAGAAAGTGAGATGGAGACAGAGGTCAAATGTGACATGGAGGGGCCTTCCCTACCCACAGGTTGAAAATAAATCCTCTCCGAACCTGCACTATGATACCAGGATCCCACCATTGAAAGGAATTCCTCTGCTGGATGGTTTGATTCACCGTCCTGCACTGTAACTTACAGGGAAAAATATTTAAAATCCAAATTGGTTTTTGGGGCTCATACCTTTGCAGTCTGCTAGCAGATTTCATATCAAGGGGAGAAGAAATCTCTGTACTGATGCTAACCCTCCCAGAGACTGGAAGGAAAAGGTGAAAGGAAAGAATACAATTTCAAGATTTCAGCCAGGTTTCCTCTGCTCTAAAGATTCCTCATTTAGGGGTAAGTATTTCTGCATATTACAGGGTGAGGGAATTGAGTCTTAGGAGGGGCTACAAAGGGTTGGGGAACAGCAAAGAAGGAGGAGCTGACTCTGAGAAGAGGGGCAGAGCAGTTTCCAGCCTTAGCAAATTCTAGGTGCTCCAAGAGAATTGTGTACATGGTGCCCGGTGGTAGGAGGGAGGGAAGCAGGAACCACCTGACTGACACAGGGGTCAGTCCTTTACATGTCCTTTGTAGTAAACACAGAGCCTGGAAGGTGAAGATAATGAGACAAAAACCCAAGCCACTTCCTTCTGCCTCCAGGATCCCCAGAGCTTGGGAAGCGGGTGAGGACTCCACTGCCCGGGGGCCTGTTGGTTTTAAACAGCCTCTGCTGAATTCTGGTTGAAGAGTCTAGGTCCACACTGGTAGTCAATCAGAAGATCAGCCCCAGGAGCAAATAATGTCAATAAACCCTCCCAACTACAGAAATTTTGGGGGAGGGGGAGGGATGCTCCTTCAACGGATCTGGGTCAGATCAACGATAACCTCTCACGTGTTGCTAGCACCCAACGATTAAGCAACTTCCCTTTTGTTAACTCTTTAAATCTTCAAAACAAATAAGGGAAAGGGGGGCTGATTAGCACCCCAAGTCCACGGTTACAGAGGACACAAACCTGGACAGTTACTCACAGATAGAGGAGCACCAGGCTGGTAGCCAGGAGAACCCAGGTTTCTGTGGAAAAGCTTGGGGTCAGGTCCATGGCCACTTTCCTTCTGAGATTCTCTCCTCTGAGTTTTCCTTTCAGAAGTCAGTGCTACTGTTTGCAGACCTGTGGATACAGAGCTTCCCTTCCAGCCCAGTGGAGATTGAGTGAGGCTGGAAGGTTTATGTGCTGGGAAAGGGGGTGGTGCTGCAGCTGCAGCCAGTAGAAGGGCCACCTGTGCTCCACCTCCAGGTGCCCTCTCCCCCCTGATACTTGGCACAGCATCATGGACACTCCAGTTTGACCTCCTTTGAGTTCATATTCTGTGGGAAATCAATAAACAACTCGATCAGTGTTATCAGTAAGCCCAAAGGTTACAAAAACTCAGTAAAGCTACTGGCCTTCAATCTCTAACCTGTCCTTGACTCCATGGCTGCATGCACTCCAAAATATTTGAAATCCTTCAAACTGGCTAGGCCTACAGATCTTTACCCATGCACTTTCCTCTGCCCATAAATACACCTGTGCCCTGTGGAAGGCTCCTACTCATCCTTCAAAACCGAGCTCAGACAGAACCCCATCTGTTAGAGTCTTTCCTCACCAACCTCCTTGAATAGATATAACCACTTCTTCCTCTGGACTTCTTCTATCTCCCCCCAATTCTATTATTGTCCTCTCTGACCTCTAGCACCATTGTTGGTTTCCACACTTAGTTCCCTTATCAGATTGAGACCTTCTCAAGGGCACAATCAGGGTATTAGTCACTATGATGTCCCCAGTCCCTAGCAGAGTGCCTTATGCAGAGGTGGCATCCAGAAAGGTTACTGGAGTTGAGTTGGTAGAGGTGGAAATGCTGGGCCCCATGCGTGTCGTTTCCCTATGTCTCATTGGTGACCACACCATCTTCCTGTATAGTTAATACAACAGGAGGGCCCGGGTGTGCCTGGACCACCATCGCTTCACATTCAAGCTGATCCATCATATTCTGTTGACAAGAGGGCACCTGAGAGAGAGGCAGGATATGGCCAAGGTGGTGATAGCTGAACCAAATGGTATCAATTCATGCTGCTTCCAGTCCAGCCCCCCAGAGGGTCCTGCAGTAGACAGTCAGTAAGACAGATCCTTGACCAAAGACTGGCCCCCAATCTCTGGAAAGATCAATGTGCAAGAACAATGGGTGTGAACGGAGTGAAGAGGAGAAAGCAGCCTGGATGGCCGAGTGGACTCCAGCCACTTTAGCCACCAAAGATGTCACCACAGGCAGCACACAAGCAACCAGGACTCCAAAAAGATGACACAAGCCTTTACTCCAGGGAAAGGGATCAGAGCAGATGGCTTCCTGCTTTTTGACCAGTGGGGGAATTTCTAACTGGTGGCTAGGAGATGGTAAGAAGAAAGCCTATAGTAGCAGTCATTGTCACCTGTGAGCTCCCCACCACATACCTGATAGGAAAGATCTGAGGGCTGAGCATCCGGAAATTACACCAGCTCATTATCATGATTCTGACCCATGCTCTGTGTTTGCAGGCCTGAGAAACTGTGGGTTGTGTGGAAATCAAAACTCTAAACTCGACAGAAACAGAGACATTTAAGCTGTGTTTGTGCATTTCCTTCTCTCTTTACCCTTTCTCACCTTCAGCCCTTCTGCAGAAAGTGATAGTCTCCCCTCACCAACTCTTTCCAACTCTCTGACCTGAAAGTCCCCAGCACTGTCTGTCACTGGCCTGAGTAGGTCTCATTGGTAAACTAGCTCATGGCCTCCTTTAATTTACTTTATACCTTGTCATGCAACCTTAAATTCATACCGTGAGGGTTTGTCATCTATGGGTTAAGATTTTCTCAAGGAGGCACCTGGTAAAATCCATAGCTGCCACTGGTAAGTGTAATGCATGAATGCGTCTACTCATTCGTGCATTGATCCCAGGACAAGTGGGTGAACGTTATGTGTTGGTATCCTGAAGGCTGTGGGCTAGAAGCCATACAGTTCCCTTCTTCAGGAGCAACATCCCACTAAAGGGAGAGAGACACATAACTGTGCTCAGAACACGGATTACCACTGGAATCTCTGGCATAATAGAGCCCTACAGATAGGTAATTAAGGAAAGCAGTGGCTGCAAGCTGCAATACTAACAAAGGACAGATATGGGAAGCTGAAAGATGATCCCCAGGAAAAGTAAGGTAGAAAGTCCCAGGAATTCCAATATGTTTCTGTCCCATTTTTGTGCCTTCCCTTGGCACTGATAAAAAGGGCCATGCTACCACCCCAGTTTACAGATGTAGAAACTGAGGCTCAGTGACAGCAAATGGCTTCCCAACAGCAATTGATCACAACATAGTATAAATAAGATAATAGGAAGGGACACTGAAAAGGCTGCTGCTGCCCTGAAACACCAATATCCAGAGTTTGCCATTTCCTGGTAAGGGCCACTATGGGAACTAGTCAGACCCAAGGCTGGAAGAGCAAACTGGTTAAAATTATGGTTCCTATATCCATGGAGACCCTCACAATAGCTATCCCATGGATCTTCCAGAACAGGGATTCCACCTCATCTCAACAGGAACAAAGACAGATGCAAGTCAGGAGGATACTAAGGGCATTGTTGGGTAGGATCTCCCCTCTATGCTCCGAACCAGAGAATTACACAGAGTACATCCAAATAAGGAAAGACTAGAGTGTCATCTGATAACTATTGACAACTTACCACTCTCACCTAAGCACAAAGCCTTTCTTATTCTTCTTGGAAACAAAACCTCAAAGGAAACTAATATGCGTTCATCTTCCTCCAAAATGCATACTCAGCTACAACGATTTTGTAACTCAGCCGAATATGACCATCTACCTGCCGTAGTCACCCCAGGGCCTGGTCCAGCTGGTTGAGATCTATCCCAAGGGCGATAGGCTAGTCATTGCTTAGCACTAAAATGTAGCCAGTACCACGTGCTACCCAAAACAAATGGCCTTGTTCTGCAAGGGGAAATAACAGAAGGCGTGATCTCTGTGCCCCTTCATTCCACAGAAGGGAACACCTAACATGAAGAGACTCCCATACTAACAGCTGTGCTGCATGTGTGAAGGAAGACACTGTACATTGGAAGAACACCCCACACACCCTGTCTCTCATCTACTTGTTTGTGTACTAATGGGCTCATAATGTACTTTCAAAACTCTGTTCTAAATGCTTAGGGTACAAATATAAATAAGACCCAGACATTATTCAGGTTGAAGATAGAGACAAATTAACAGATAATTATAGTAGCATCAAGTTAAAATACTCACACATGTATAAGAAACACAATGTCCTCATCAACAGAGAATGGCTTATCTGCTTTCTCACTCTCCTTAGTAATCGGTCAACATTGAATCTCAAATAACATTCAGGGAAGCATTAGGCTCAGATATCAAGACAGGTGAAGGTGGTCAGGGACTCAGTGATACAAGGAGAACCATCAGTCTGATATTCCTGATCTTTTATATTCTTAGCCTAAGTGACTCCTCTTCGGGGAAGCCTGTCTTGACTTCCACTGGCCAAGAGAATTGCTCCTGGCATGGGGAGGCAGTGTTGCTCTGGAAGTATTTGTGCATTAGATTCCAATTTCTCAGGTCACAATCTAGAGTGTGCAAAACATGAAAGCAAGATTGAGTGTCTATAACTCAGCTCTCAAGCCCCCATTCTTCTCAGTGGGACACACCTTGATCTTGCCAACTCGGAGTAACCAAGTGGAATCTATGTTTTGACGACTGGGCCTCGATCTTGTTGGGAGAGTGGTGAGGAAAGTGGCAGGTCCATGGACATTCTCTCTCGCCATTGGAGGAGGGGGCACCTCTCCCCAGTGTCATTGTATGTTGGTTGGGCTCTACTCCTGCTGTGCTCAGGCTATGAGCCAAGCCTGAATATAAAAGAGTCAGGATCCTTGCCCTCATGAAGGCACAAGGGAAAGAGATACTAAACAAATAACCACACAAATAAATATTGAGTTATAAACCTGGACACATGCTATGATGTAGCAGTACTGGACACAGTGGACCCTTATTCTTTCCTTAAACTCTCTCCTCCGTGGAAAGATATGAAGATAACAGAATCAACAGGACTTGATGCATTGGAAGTATGGGAACTTGGGCATGCCAGGGCTTGTTTCCTCCTCTGTCTGTGAAAGAAATGGACCAGAATCAACCCAAGAGGATCTTATCCCAACCACAGGACTCCTTCATTGCCTGACTCTCTCAACTTCTGTATCTCTTGAGCATTTTGTAAAGCCTCCTTCCTCCTTCTTTATTCTCCTTATTGTCATATACCGTCCCCCAGGTCCCCCAGCACAGTCTGGAACCAAGTGCCCTGAGGGCAAGATGAAGAGCAAAGATGAAATAGCACAGACCTGGGAGAAGACAACCACCCATTTAGGCTCTGAGCTCTAAATTCTAGACTGGCTTCTCAACTGGGACTCCAGAGAAAGAGGCACAGCACACCACACACACACACACACACACACACACACACACACAGAGTAAGACCTAACCTCAGGCAATGAGAGTTAATATTTACTGTTCTGAGTACTTGGCCTACATGAGCTGATTCAGTCTACCCAACAATCCTACGTGATATGTGTTGTTATGATCCCTACTTTACAGGTGACCAAATGGAGGCACAGAAAGGTGAAGTGACCATCCAAGATCTCATCGCTAATTCCTAGCCAAGCTGAATTCAAATTTAAATTGTCTAGCCTTAGAGCCCAAGGTCTTAACTTTAACCAGACTCAACCTTGCCCGAGACCACACAGAATCACTATGGGGACTAGCACTAGAGCCCAGGGTGTCTGAGAGGGTAATGACCAGTGTTCTGCCCTAACACAGAGACAAGCTGAGACCCCCTAGCAAGCCTATCGATGAGGGCTGGGGTGACACAAGGGGATGTCCTTTCTGAACCACACACATTGCACCAGGTAGAAAGCCCCATTGCCTTGAAGTAGAAGCACTTCCATAGACTTTACAGTAAAGAAAAGAGGATGAAGACTTCCTCATGGGTACTCACTTGCTACTCCATCTAAAGTGTCTCAATCCTGATAAACTAACCGCTAATATGTCTACCACACTATGCAGTTTACAAAGCTCTTTCGTGTCTCTCTTAGCTGATTCTCAAGACAATTCTGTGAGATGAGCAGGTTTGGGATTATCCTAATTCCCACTTTACAAATGTGGAACAGAAATTCAGGGTGAGGAAGAGTCTTACCCAAGCAATTAAATAAGTCCAAGGCATGAAGTAGATCTTGTGATTCGCAGTTGTGCCAGCGGCATGCTTGCTTCAAGCTTCCTTCTGAAATAACTAGGCAGGTTGTGTCAGCCTCAGACCACATAAATGTTTCCTTCCACACTTCCCAGCACACTTCCACTGTAGTTGTAAAAATTCTAGAGATGGTTACCACCACAAAAACGACATGCACATCCTTCCACCCGTTACTAAATTACGTATTCACTGAACTCGAGGTAATAGCAGATAGGGGATGTTGCAAACAGTTCTGACATGTCGCAGGCAGAATCACTTGGGTTTCCAGGAAAGCAGAGAGTAAAAGATAATGAACCAAGTGATGAGTAGAAGGGGAATCAGAGAATGGAAGGCAAATTTCAGAAGACCATGTGGAAAGGAATTAATGAAACAGGAAACGTAAGATGAAGGAAAATATGAGTGTCACAGGATATGTTGCAAAAGCCTTGGCAGTCTCTCCTAATTGTTGCAGTAACCTCCTAACATGTTTGGCCTGACCCTCCACTGGCCTCATCCAGGGAATCTCCTACTCAGCCACTAGACACAGTCTGGTAAATATGGATCTTGTAACTTTCCTCCATTGTTCAAATCCCTCTAGCTACTCCCATCATCCCCAGGATAAAATCCAAACACCTCAGGGTAGGAATGCATGATCATTGCTCATCTGGCCACAGCTGGCTCTTCAGTCTTATCTGGGTTCACTTCCCCATGTGTACATGAGGTTTTGAGCAAATGGTGTGAGTCACCACTTTCTAAGCTCTCCAAATGAGACATGTCTATATCTCCTTGTGTTTGCACAGGATGTTCTCGTGCCTGGAATGGGCCCAAACCATTTTCCAACTGGAGAATTCCTAGGCATCCTCCAGGAGTCAGCCAGAGCATCAATCGTCTCCAAAAAGCCTTGTCCACTCTCCAGCAGGTAGGTGATTGGAAACATGCCACTTCTGCACATTCACAGTTTTTATGGAGGAACACATAGTGACTCTCAGCCCAGGATACTCCTTACAATCCATGTCCATGGGGAGCTTTAAAAAATATTGACGCTGGGCTCACCCAAAAATTTGAAGTAGGAGGAAAGAATCAGCACTAAAAAACAAAACAACAACAAAATTACAGACTTTCTCCTCCAGGCCATGCTAACATGCAGATGATAATCGCTGATGGAGATGAGGTACACATTCTGTGGATTTTCTCCTTAAGAGCTGGAAGTAGGAAGTTTGTCTTATTGATTTTGAATCTCCAGCCCAACACACTGCCTGGCACATCAGGGATACTTACTAAACGTTTGTTAAATATATAAACGACTTATTGAATGAATATATATCGAAGGTTAATAAGAGACAAGAATATAGCAAGGAACAGCCTGGAAATCCCAAATAAGAAACAGTAGCAAGCCAGACAGCGAACATCTCCAAAGTTAGTAACTAGCTAGTAAGCTACTAACCAAGGGAGATAAATTTGAGAAACAGTCAAGGAACGAGAACGATGACCAAGAAGGTTCTGACTGATTGCATGTAGCAGAACCCTCATAACTAAGTCACAGTAAAATTAATGCAAACACCACCTAGGGAAGCCAGTTTATTTACGGGGTTGTGTGCTCTAGAGGTGGGAAGAACAAAACAGTTTCCATGTGAAATAAACTTATCATCCCTGTGACTTGAGGGTCTCTGGAGACATCTGTTGTCACTGCTCCCCAGTGGACCAGACTCAAAGCAGGGGCTTGCAGAGAAGGTGGAGGGCATGGCTGGTTCCAATCCTGGCCACACATCAGAGAGAAGCCAGCAGTGCTCAATCCTTCTTAGGAGGCAAAGGCTTCTAGAGGCCATGAGTCTATTTTCATGAAATATTGATATTTATACATGTACATATTTATATATATTATATATATATATATATTTTTTTTTTTTTTTGCTGAGGAAGATTCACCCTGAGGTAATGGCTATAGCCAATCTTCCTCTTTTGGGGAGGAAGATTCGCCCTGAGCTAACATCTGTTACCAATCTTCCTCTTTTTTCTACGTGAGCCGCTGTCACTGTATGGCTGCTGACAGACAAGTGGTGTAGGCCCAAGCCCTGGAACCAAACTCAGGCCACCAAAGTGGAGATTGCCAAACTGAATGACTAGGCCAATGCAGCTGGCCCAAAATATTGATATTTTTAAATTTATCTTACCAAATATGAGATATACTACTAAACAAAATATATCACTATGACATATGACTTGGAATACAAAGTCACATCCACGAGTACACACGTCTGTGAGGAAAAAGGCATAATCAGTCACTTCTCAGTTGTTCAGTTAATATTTACTTGCTGCTTGTACATTCACTTTGTCAAATGCAAGCACTTACTATCAGTTAACTAGTAGCACATATTGGTAATCTTTTTAAATTTGTGGGATGAAGACCTAAACACAACAAAACTCATATCTATTAATTTGATTGTTGCTAAGAATTGTGAAAAACATTAGTTGAAATATTAGATCAAGAGGCTAGTCCCTAGGAAAACATAATTGGCCAAAACTAACCCAAGAATAAATTGAAAGCTAAATAGTCCAAAAACTTCTTTAAAAAATTAAGCAGAAGTCAAAACCTTCCCACAAAGAAAAGATCATATCCAGAGAGTTTTACGGTAAATGTCAGGGACAAATATGTCTTAGCCCGGTTTCCAAAAAGAGAGCCTAAGAGACAGGCGTTAGTGCCACTAATTTATTTGTGAACATGATCCCAAGTGAGCAAGAGTGAAGGAAAATGGGAATGAAGCATGGAAGGAAGGAGAACCTATATGAGGGTTCCTTATCAACCTGGCCAACGTTTGATATCAAAAGCAAGCAATCCTTTCCAGGACAGCGCAACCAAGGAAAGGAAGGGGAAGAAAGTGTCCACTGGCTTCCTTTTCCCATTGGTCAGATGTTCTTTCCCTGGAGCATTAACTTTCCAAAACTTTTGTATTACAAATCATTTAGTAAGTTGGGAGGCACTGTCAGGCTACACATACAAGAATTAAAGTGGAATCCATGCAAAGTTGGTCCCTGCTGTGGTGGCTGAAACCGAACAAGTGGCCAAAGAGCAGGAGAAGTAAATTAGTTATTAATGCTAGATAGCAAATTATCCCAAAATGTAACAACTTAAAACAACAAACATTTATTATGTCACAGTTTCTTGGGATAGGAACACAGGTGTGGCTTAGCTGGTTACCTCTGGCTCAAGCGCTCTCATGAGGTTACAGTCCTGGTGTCCAGCTGGGCTGCAGTCCCATCCAAAGTCTTGACTGGGGAAGGATCTACTTTCAATTCCACTTAGGTGGTCACTGGCAGGACTAAATTCTTCACTGGCCGGCCATTGGCCAGGTGCCTCCCTCAATTCTCCCTCCACCTGGGCCTCTCCATGGGGCAGCTCACAACATCATGGGGCAGCTGGCTTCCATCAGAGTGAGTGAGAGAGGACGCCCAAGAAGAAGCCACAGTCTTTTGTCTATGTGTGTGAGGGAGATTGGCCCTGAGCTAACATCTGTTGCCAATCTTCCTCTTTTTGCCTGAGGAAGATTGTCCCCTAGCCAACATCTGTGCCAATCCTCCTCCACTTTCTACGTGGGATGCCACCACAGCAAGCCCTGATGAGTGGTATGTAGGTCTGTGACCAGGATCCACAACCATGAACCCCAGGCCGATGAAGTGGAGTGGGCAAACTTAACCACTATGCCACCAGCCGGGCCTCAAATCCATGGTCTTTTATAACCTAATCTCAGACATGGCATCCCATCTCTTCTGCCATATTCTATTCATTCAAAGCACGTGATCCAGCCTACACCAAGGAGAGGGGATTACACAGGGACACAGCTACCAGGAGGCAGGGACTATTGACAGCAGTCTTAGAGGCTGTGACCACAGAGGTGAAGGCAAGAGAACCTGAAGTGTCACATAAAATCAATCCAGAGAATTGCAAAAGAACACATCATGCCTGGCTCATTCTATGAGGGCATATCAACTTCATCCAAATCAGATGAAAACAGGACAACAAAGGACTCAGGAACTGCAGCACAAAAAGCCTGAACAAATTAGTAGCAAACCAAATGCAGCAGTGATGATGCGCCACAGCCAAGGTGGATTTGAGCCTGGAACTCAAGGGTTGTTAACAGAGAAAATATATAAATATCAGTTATCATTTTAACTGATAAAAAGAAAAAAAGTGATATCATCTCAACAGTTTCAGAAAAAGCATTTGATAATATTTAACTCCCAATTATGATATAAAAAAGTCTTAAACTACTAGTAGTGGGTAATTTCCTCAATCTGATCAAAGTATCTACCAGAAAACTTAAGAAAACATCAATCTCCATAGTATAAAAGCATTATCCTCTTATACCTCCATTTTAATGTTTTACTATGTGCACATATACCCTTTTCAAAAACAATAACTTATTGTAACTAACTTTATTGTAAATAAAGAAATCCCATCAGTTAACTTAACTTTTGTATAAATGGAAAGAATGTTATTACTAGTTTTTATCAAGAATCCAGCTTGTGGATCGCAGGGTGCACAGTTTGAAAATCACTGAAAACATTAAATATTTTTCTCCCTTGTGAGGCTGCTTGCACTGACCAGCAAGAGGCAGGGGTTAAAGGAGAGGACAGCCATTCATTCAGCCGAGATCACCTAGGTTCACAGGCTGGAGTTCTTGACCTTTAGTTAGAACACCAGCTCCTATGATAATCAGATGGAAGTAATGAACCATCTCCCCAGAAAATAAACCCTCATCATTTCTGCACGCAGACCCAAGGGGTTCCCAAAGACACATGTCACCATGGTGCTTGCTAAGCCCAGTGACCTTCCCAGGGATCCAGGGCAGCCAAGTTCAGCCCACTGTGAACTCCAGCACAAGAGGCCCTGTTCTGACTCATCACACGGTGATCCCCAGAGCCATGGGGGTCTCTCTATCAGTGTGAATTTGGTCTTCCCTGTGCCCAGTGCTATGATGCCCCAAGGGGTAAAGTGTGAACAAGACAGTCACAAAGGGCGCTTATGCAGAGGACCCAGGTGGGGTGCTCCACTGTGAACAGACACCTCCAACGGCATCAGGAGCTTGGGGAAGGCAAGATGGTAAAATGGTAAAATTTCTAATGGAGCTCTATTTAAGTGGCTTGAAGTAAGCACTTACATAAATTATTTCTAAATGTAATAGAAACTAGCCAAGATGTCTTTCAAATTCACGTGATATAAAAATGATATTTGGAAATAAAAGCTTATTTAAGTTTGCTGGTTTAATAGAAATAGGCATATCTTCAGAGTTATCAATATTGAATATAATGCAAACATATGAGTTTTTCTACCTGGGTTTACTGGTCAGATGGGCTCATGCTGTTTCTATTGTGGAATCTGTCAGCAGGGAAAATGACTTGGGATGATGGTTAGCTATTTAATGTCTAATCCAAACATAATTGTTTAAAACAAATGTTTAAATAAATCTAAATAAGATAAAAGTTTATACTAAGTTGAACAAAATCATGGATGTTCATTAAATATCTAAATCATTTCTGGGTAGCATGGTATACTGAGACATTGATTGCTAAACATAATTTTGCGTAGTTGGGCTTTCTAATTTTTTTTACAAACAATATTTCAGTCTATCAATAGACATGTTTTGTGCCACATTGAATAGTTTTCTGTAAAGAGCAATTGCTTCTAGAAATTATGAAATGTTTTTATGGGTTTGCTAATCTACTACAGGATGCTAATATATGATAGACAGTTCACAATTGCCTGCTTCCTAGTTTTCACTGGAAAGCAAAGATTACAAATAATTTTTTTAAAAGTTGGAAAAGGAGCTGAAAATGCAAAAGGAATCAAAGAGAAAATATCAGAACATTTAGAGTAATAAACGTAAATTAACTCTATGCAAACTAGATGCATTGATGCTGAGAATGCAGACAAAGCAGCATGAGCCCCTTTGACGGTTAAGAAACAGTGAAACTCTCATGAGAGCTTTCTCCTACTATGGAAGGATTTACTGTAACTTCTCAGTTTTTAAACTATGGTCACAGACCATTGATAAGGTATGAGTCACATTTATGTCAATAGAAAATGTACTTGGCAGCTACATTTATCAATATAGATAAATGGATAATATATATCTTCTATTTTATCTACAATACTTAGATAAATTTATTATAAAATTTATGTTTAAATAAAAGAAAATAATTTCATAAAATGCAAAATAAAACACATGTATGACATATACTGAAAATAGGAAATATATGTCAGTTTATTAAATTTTTATTTCAATTACTTACATGATTTTACATAGATAGGTATATGCTGGACCATAATTTACACTATATTTCTTGCTATGGAGTAGTCCATCATGTTGGAAAGCCACTGCTCTGATACCACAGTAAACTGAACAACAGAGGGGTCTCTGTGGCCAGATGGGAAGACTAACAAAGGACGACCACCATTTCTGTCCTGCACACGCAATGACGGCTCGTCAAGGCCAGGCTGTAATCACTCTCTCACAGGCTCAAACTCTTTCGCCTTGTCTTTTCAGATTTACAGCCAAGAAACAATCTTTGTTTAAGAGAACTTCCCCCATTTCTTATATCTACTTGCAGAGCTAAACTTGCTGGTGGTGGCTTCCCAGATATTTATAGCTCTGCCATCAGTTTAGAAGTTGTTGTTCCATCTTTCAAATCTTTATTCTGCTTACTCAACTCAGAGCAACCTTCTTTAACAATAACGTGGGGATGTAGTTGCCTCTGCATGTTCTAGCATTCCTGGTTTCACAGAGCAATGTTAGGATGAACCTACAGACACAAGTGAATCTCACACTGTAATTTCCAAAAAGCATATAATTTATTTTAACTATGTCAGGTAGAAGGAGTTTATATTCATTTAATGTAATGCAAAGGCACTTATGCTATCCTCTAAGAGTAAAATCTGTAGTTATTCTCTAAAAACTGCATTACATCCTTTCTTTTCTAGTAAGTTTTAAAATTCAGAAAATGTCTGTATATGAAAAGTAGACAATAGTATATGTGTTTTCAGTAAGAAAGTATAAAGAATAAAAATATTTTTCTTGTTTCATTAAGAAAGATCAATTTGTCCTCAAGCACTAGAAAAAAAAAGAAAAGAAGGCATGGGACAAATTCTGAATGTAAGAAACAAGTGAAAAAAGATTTGTGGAAATGAAACCCTGAGGAAAGAGTTTTGTGCATGGTCAAGCTGGCTAAGATTAAAATGAATTTATTTAAAAATAAATTTTAATAGCAAAAGTACATGGGTACAAAATTAAAATTCGTTTTTCTCTCTACTAAAGGACAAAGTTGTCTCAGATTATTGGTCTGCTCTTAGTAAGAAATTGTAAAGAAAGTTTCTTCACCTTTAATATAATCTGCCTAGGAAACAAAGATTCTGTGTTTTGATATTATCAAGTCTTGGATGACTTAGAAAGGCTAGGTTTTCCTCAGAACTACATAGCTTTCTGTGTTTCCCTTTAAAATCTCCTTGTCACTTTGGTTAAATGGATAATTAACTATTGTTTCATAAAAACCTGTGATCCTTTTTGATCAAATGATTTAAAACCTTTTTGATATTTTTGACCAACTTCCCCCAGGGTTCAAATCCTGGGTAAATCTTTCTTTTGACTTAAATTTTGAGAGTTTCTAATGGGCCCTGGGGCTTCTCAAAGAATTTGTTCTCTCTATAGAGACATATTAAACTAATTAGACTTATTTGGTATGTTAAATTATAGTATGTTATGTCTTCATAAGTATATGTTATTAAGGTTCCAGAAATTATGTAAAATTCCTAAAAATCTAATATGTTCCAGTATAAAATGTTGTCTGTCATCAAAATTGAGGCTTACACTAAATCTCAGGAGGTGCCCAGCTGACTTTCATGCAAAGGTAACAGCAAAAAAACCCGTAAAGGTCGTGACACATGTGGATGAAGTCCATTCTGCTTCTCTTGCAAAAAAATAAAAAATAAATTGACCCCTCATTGCCAGATTTTGCCACCCTGATGTGCTTGTAACACAGCAACAGTCTGCTCCTGAATAGGAGAAATTAATATGGGTGAACAGTGGCTGTAAATTATACAAACAGTTGGGGCTGTGGGAACTTAAACAGTCAGGGCTATGGAAAACCCAACATGGCTGCTTGGTTATTCCCGGCTCCCTGGCTAACCCCATTTTTTGTCTTTGCATTGTTTCAGCCACCATGGTACTTTAAGAAAAACTCTTTCTGTCCCCAGAGACCTCAGAACTCCTCCCTGTGGGTCCTTTGAACCCCTGAAGCTGGATGTCATTCAAATGCTACTTAGTATGGGTTATCATCATGTTCCTATAATTGTATGTATGTTTTCCAGATGGGTTAAATCCCTCCCTTGCCACAACGCTGATAATCTCACAATGGCAAAGAAATTATTAGAAAATATGTTTCCCACTTGGGGTATACCCTCCACAGTCTCCAGTGATCGAGGCACCCACACCACTGGGTGAATCATATGAACCTTAATGAAAACCTTTTAAACTTGTTGGACTTTTAAACTTCTTGGTTCCTATCATCTGTAATCATCAGGCAAAGTTAAGACAACTAATGGAAAAACTGGATTCAAGCAAAAAAATATTAAATTACATGGGACTACATGAACTGAGGAAGATACTCTAATGTTTTGTTTTTCCAGATTTAAAGAAATCTTTTCTCTTCAGCCAACTACGACTTTTAGCAATTTGTAAGCAAAACCGGGGCATTTATCTTTTTTGCCCTACCTGATTCCTCCAAAATTATGGAAACTCTTGATAAGTGAGTAGTCTTATTTTCATGGCCATATAGGTATTTGCATAAGTTCAGTAAATCTAATATTTATTGATTTGATTTATTTATTGATTAAATAAATGTAAATCTGTTCTCCTTTTAGCAGGACACAGTTGGAAACACTGGTTACATTACCAAGGCTTTGACTGAAATGTCATATGTGAGAAAAACATACATACAGTCAGATACGACCAAACAGCTTTGAGGAAAAAGTTCGTTTACTTTATGAAGTAAATAAAGCCATTTAAAGATACCATTGGCTGGGTATTTTTCTTACAGGGTTACCAACGACACTGCAAGTGAATAAAGAACGTCCCTTCCGTGGCAGGTGCAAGAACCACAGGATATTTGGGGGACATTGAAAAGAGAGGAATTCACCCAAATCTGTAGGTATTGCAGGCAGAGTCTGATGACAAGTCCTTGGCTTGGCTTCCCTGGCCTCGAGTGGCTTTTAAAGTTCAATCCAAGATTCCTTATTAAAAGTTCCAGCAAGCAGATTTAAAAGAGCCTATGCAATCAATTGCTATTCTTGCTGTACTCATGTAAATAATTGGGCCAAGTTTATTAAAACTAGACTTATTTTACAAACCAATGAGTCTTAATTTGGCTATCTTTGGTAATATGAGTTTGATTTTAGAGAAAAAAATATTATGTTTCAGGAAAAGCTATAATATACATTTGTGGATATAAGATTCTAGTTTGTTAATTGTCTTTGAGGTTTTATTTCCCATCTGTAAACGGGACTGGATTCTGAATTCTTCTAGTTTCCTCAAATATCTGGTACAGATCTCTAAACTAATGTTTTCAATTTTTTCCTTCCTTTTCATTTGGGATCATTGAGAACTGAGACCACCTTTTTTTCCTGAGGCCCTGCAAACTGAAACTGGATGGCTTAGTACAAACTTAAGAGAGATCACCATGATGGCCCATGTTTAGACACTCTTCATGCCTGTTGCTGTATAAACCATTCAAAAAGTTTACCTTAACACTCCATGACATCATCAGAGACATTTCAAACTGCAAAAGATGCTTCAATCCTGACATCCAGAAATCTTCTGGATTTCTGGCCATTCCCTGGGCTCAAAAATTAATTTATAATTTTCTCCAACCATTAACCTTGCCTTTATTTTTGTTTCATCAGATTTCACTAGAGTTTCTAGGCCCTAATATTGACTGATTTTCAGGTCTCTTCTCCTGGATTTCCCAAGGACTGAGGTCAATTATGGATGGGATTCTAAAATTTGGGCTAACTATTTTGCTAATGTATGTGGTCATCTATGTAATTATAAAATATGGACTTAAGTGTTAAGTGATCAGAGTACTAAAATATTAGTCATACAAAGCATTCCTCACTCTCCCCAACTGGTACCGAAAATATTTTAAAATAAAGGTAGAACAATTTCATCCCTTTCACCCTGATCTTCACACTTTCACAGCAGGAAGTGGCTAGAACAGTCTTCATCCCCATTCTCCAAAACTGAGGAATGATCATGAGACAATGGGATTGAAACAGATAATGAAGCAATTAAAATTTTCCCTGGATTAGGGTAAAACTGTGCCTCATACTCAGAAGGTTGATGTGGGAAAAAAAGTAACCAAAGTTTCTGACCTTGTTTTGGAGAACAATAGGAGAACTGCTGACAAGACGGTGTGGGAGACCAAAAATTGGCCACCCTGAAATATGCCTCTTTTCCTTAATTATTTTCTCTGATGGACATTTAACCTCCCCCACTAACTGCCTAAAGGAATTTAACTCTGGGTATGGACAGACTGGCAGGGTCCTTGCTAAGCCCATTCTTTTCAAAGTTCTGTGTACCAAATATTTACATTTGTAAAGGTATCTCCCTCTCTGTATTGGGAAGAGGGGGGATGGCCTTATCTGTGAAAACTCTTATCAGTACGGAAGGAGAGGACTTAAATCTACATACTCTTGACTACTGTGATTTCTGTCTCTCTGGCCACATTCTCTATAGATGGCTCTGTAAAGAATTGTCTGACAAACATTTACATTTCCCTCTCCATGTGTATTGTCTTATTCCCCTCTGAAATCCCAAACCCTCCCACCCACAACGTCCTCCTTTGTCTTTAGCTGAAGATAGTATTTAAGATGAGAATCTCTGCCATTTTGTTGAGAAATTCAGTTTCCCATGTTTCTCCCATGTATACACGTTATTAAACCTGGTATTATTTTCTCCTGCTAACATGTCTTTTAATTATTTGGCCAGCCATAAGAACATTAAGGGAAAGAGCAGACGAGGATTCTCCCTCTTCCCCAACAATAGCAACTTGCTGACAGCGCCTGCCCCCCTGACTAAATATCATGCGGCGATGTCTGGATGCCACCCCACCACTGGCAATCCACATGATGCTGGGTCAAGCCACCACCTATGTTCAGCCCATGCTGCCCTCTGAAGCCTCCTATGTGGAACTGGATGGAACTATGGGAGATCAAAATTGGCCACCCTGAAATATATCTCTTTACCTTGATTATTTTCTCTGATGGACACTTGACCTCCCCCAAACTGCCTAAAGGAATTTAACTCCTGATGTAGACAGACTGGCAGAGTCCTAGCTAAGCCCATTCTTAACCAAGTTCTGTTTACCAAATATTTACATTTGTAAAGATATCTCCCTCTGTGTAGTGGGAAGAGGGGGGGATGATCTTATCTGTGAAAACTCTTATCAGGACAGAAGAAGAAGATTTAAATCTGCATACCCTTGATTACTGTAATTTCTGTCTCCCTTCGCTCTCCCTCCCCACCCCCAACATCCTCCTTTGTCTTTAGATGAAGATAGTATTTAAGACGAGAATCTCTGCTATTGGGTTGAGAAACTCAGTTTCCCTAGTTTCTCCCATGTATACATGTTATTAAACTTGGTATTGTTTCCTCCTGCTAACCTGTCTTTTTAATTATTTGGCCAGCCATAGGAACCTTAAGGGAAAAGGCGGAGGGGAATTCTCCCTCTTCACCAACAGTTTTGGTGCCCAACATGGGGCAAAAATTTCACTGGCTGGACACTGCTCACTCCTGGACTACTACAGCAGAGAGATCTTGGACCCTGACTAGAGCCAGCAGCAGGTGAAAGTTCTTACCATGTCAGTCTCCCGGATCTCTGCCTGCAGGGTCCAATGGAAGTGAGAGTGGTGAGTTTTCTCTTTCCAAATTTAGATTAACAGGAGAAAATATTGGTGAAGCTAGCTTCTTGGACTCAGCGACTCTAGGATGTGGTTGAGTACCCACTGGATAATTGATCCTTTTCCTCCAAAGAAATAGTCTTTGTCTCTGTCTCTCTTTTTGTCATTTAAGCAGGCATCTCTATAAGGCTGTCATCTGGGCTTTTGTCTTGTTCTATGTCCTGAGAACTTGGCTTTGTGACCGGTGAGAATATCGTCCTTGGTCTCCACCATGCGGAAGGTGCATTTACTGGGGTGCACCTTGGTGGCCAGTCAAATAGACTGGGGTTCCAAACTGTCTCTTTGTCCGGCTGTGCCTAGTTCTCAGGGGAGTTTGTCATAAAGGGCCCAGTCCATAAGGGCTTTTGTCGTCTTAACCTTTATTGCTTGTTAGTGCTGGAAAAATCCCATTCCAGTAGTGCCTGCCCGAAGTCACAGATTAGCAGGTCTGTGACTGGAGTTGTCCCACACTCTTGCGGGAGACCGGAGACACCGTTTTTAGTACACCATCCTTACCACCTGTGCAACAAAGGTCATTACTTTCTCTGAATATCTTTGGGAGTGAATTCTGTGGATCCTGGGGGCTACATCATCTGTGCCCTCACCAGGGATGCCTCTTGCGTCCATAGTTAAAGCTCGGGATGAGTCGCTGTCAAGATTAAGATCCTACTCGTCTATATGGCCATACAATGGATCGTTTAAATTGGAAAAACTTCTAAATTGGGGGAAAAAAATTTTTTGAGAGCTCTTACATAATTGTGTTATTGGTACCTAAGAAAAGGCCAGAAAAAAAGAAGTGAAAAATTTGACTAGCCTTAAGACCCTGACTCAGGTTGCAATTGAATTGAGAAAATATAAAAGTATAAGTGTTGATAAGATTATAAAAGTTGAAATGTTTGAGCTAATTTTATATAAAGAAGTTATATCAACTTTGCCTGAGTATGTTTTAAAATGTCTGACTGTGAATGTTTCCCTTGTCCAAAATTATAAGACCAAGACCTATTGATAAAAGTCCTAATGAAAACTATGTTTAGAGGTATAAGAGGTGATGAAATTCACATGAAATTTTGTAGAAAAACTGATGTTATTTCTATTACAAAACTGGTTAACAAAAATAATAACTTAAAAAGGATGGCTATCATACGGTATTTGACCTTCTCCCTCTGACTTATTTCACTTTGCATTATACCCTCAATGTCCATCCATGTTGTCACAAATGCCTGGATTTCATCGTTTCTTATGGCTGAGTAGTATTCCATTGTGTATATATACCACATCTTCTTCATCCATTCATCCCTTGATGGGCACTTAGGTTGCTTCCAAGTCTTGGCTATTGTGAATAACGCTGCAATGAACACAGGGGTGAATGTACCTTTACAAATTGGTGTTTTCAAGTTCTTTGGATAAATACCCAGCAGTGGAATAGCTGGATCATATGGTAGTTCTATCCTTCCTTCATTAAGTAGTAGATAATAACAACAATAAACAAACACAAAGGGACAGAGATTGGCTTGGTGGTTACCAGAGGGGAAGGGGGGAGGGAGGAGGGTGAAAGGGAGAATTCGGTACATGTGTGTGGTGATGGGTTGTAATTAGTATTTTGGGGGTGAACATGATGTAATCTATGCAGAAATAGAAGTATAATGATGTAGACCTGAAATTTTTACAATGTTATAAACCAACGTTACTGCAATAAACAAAAAATTAAAAAAAAAAAAGGATGGCTAATTTTATCTAATATCTTATGAAGTCTTGTAGGCAATCTAAATAATTATCGGGAACAAGTAACTAAATAGATGTGAAAAAGATGAATGTTGGGTGAACTTTTAACAATAATTATGTGTTATGGCGGTTACAGCTTCCAAACTCTTTTTGGTGACTTAAAATTTTAGAGTTTTGCTAAATTTTATGATAAAAATTCATTGAATATTTAGATCATTTCCAAATAAGATGTTAAACATTAATTGCTAAATATAGGTTTGTCTGCTTTTGGCTTCTTATTATAGGGAACTAAAAGGTGTTTTGGGTCTATTGGTAAACATGTCTTGTGTTTTATTAAAAGATTATACTATAAAATAATATTTCCAAAAATTATAAAGTGTTTTGTCAAGCCACAGAATACTAATGTAAAAGAAAGTTTATAATTGCTTACTTAGTTTTTACTTACAAATTAAGGTTTCTAAGGGTTAAAAGTTCTAATATGTGACTAAAGCTACTAGAAATTAATAAGGAAAATATGTTTGTATTCAAGGAAAGTAAGATATGTTTTTTAGAAAAGAAGGTATGAAAATTGGAAATATTTTGTTTGGTTGGTTAAGAAAGATAAATTTGTCCCAAAGTACTAGAAGGGAAAAAATGAGGGCATGGGACAAATTCTTAAGGTCAAAAGAAAGTTATAGAACGTTTGTGGAAGAAAAATTCTGGAAAAAGAGTTTTATGCATGGTCAACTTGGCTAAGATTAAAATAAATCCAATTAAATAAATGAGTTTTAATGTCAGAGTAAGCTAATGCAAAACTAAAATTTGGTCTTTCTCTTAAAAGGATAGTTTTCCTAAGTTTACCTAAAAGACAGAAAATCTTTGTTTTGTTAAAATAATTTCCTATGTTCAAAAGGACTGAGATCTCTCTATTAAGGTTTTTTTTTTACTATTTTAAGTCTCTGTCTGCCCTTGACTGTTTCATTTTTTTTCCAGATTTTTGTTTTTAATAATCTCGTAGAAAGATAGTTCTTTCTAAGCAAGACACAAAAGTCAGAAGCCGTAAATGAAAAGACCAGTACACTTGACTATTTCATTAAAAATATAAAATTTGTGTGTGAAAAACTCCATCACAAACAACAAGAAAAAGATAAATGCCAGAGTGGGGAAAATATTTGCAACACATATGACAGGTAGTGGGCTTAATTCCTTAATATATAAAAGCATCTACAAATCAAAAAGAAAAAGATCAACAACCAATAGAAAAGATGAGAAAAGTACATGAGCTTACAATTTACAAAAAAAAAGGAAACACAATTGCTTCAATATATTAAAAACTGCCCAACTCTACACCTAATACGAGAAATATAAACGAAAACTACACTGAGAAGTCATTTTTCTCTTAGCATATTGACATGACCCAAAAAGTCTGAAGAAGTCAGTCTTGGCAAGGTGAGGGCAGAAGGCCCTCGCATACATTGTGGCGCAGTGTAAATTTATAAAACTTCTACGGAAGGAAAGTTGGCACATCAACCAAAAATTTTAAATGCACAAATTATTTGTTCCATTAATTCTATTTTTAAGAATTTATATTTGCGTATCTGTTCACAGCTGTACATCCAAGGGATATTTGCTGCATTTCTGTAACAGCAAAATATTAGAAACAACCCCAATGTACAACAGGATACTATGCAACTGTTAAAAAGATTGAGGCAGCTCTACTTGTACTGATTTGGAGTGGTTTAGAAGATGTATTGTTTAGTTAAAAAAAAAAACAGGTCCAGAATAGTGTGTGCAATGGCTAATTTTATGTGTCAACTTGACTGGGCCATGGTGCCCCGATATTGGTAAAATATTATTCTGGATGTTTCTGTGATGGTATTTTTGGATGAGATTGACATTTATTTTTTTTTTTTCAGAGGAATGTTTTTTTATTTTTATTTTTTTTTTAATTTTTTGTTCATTGCAGTAACATTGGTTTATAACATTGTATAAATTACAGGTGTACATCATTATACTTCTATTTCTGCATAGATTACATCATGTTCACCACCCAAATACTAATTACAACCCATCACCACACACATGTGCCGAATTATCCATTTTGCCCTCCTCCTTCCCCCCTTCCCCTCTGGTAACGACCAATCCAATCTGTGTCTCTATGTGTTTGTTTATTGTTGTTATTATCTACTACTTAATGAAGGAAATCATACGGTATTTGACCTTCTCCCTCTGACTTATTTCACTTTGCATTATACCCTCAATGTCCATCCATGTTGTCACAAATGGCTGGATTTCATCGTTTCTTATGGCTGAGTAGTATTCCATTGTGTATATATACCACGTCTTCTTTATCCATTTGTCCCTTGATGGGCACTTAGGTTGCTTCCAAGTCTTGGCTATTGTGAATAACGCTGCAATGAACACAAGGGTGCATGTATTTTTATGCATTGGTGTTTTCAAGTTCTTTGGATAAATACCTAGCAGTGGAATAGCTGGATCATATGGTAGTCCTATGCTTGATTTTTTGAGGAATCTCCATACTGTTTTCCATAGTGGCTGCACCAGTTTGCACTCCCACCAGCAGTGCATGAGAATTCCCTTCTCTCCACATTCTCTCCAACACATGTTGTTTCCTGTCTTGTTAATTATAACCATTCTGACGGGCGTGAGGTGATATCTCATTGTAGTTTTGATTTGCATTTCCCTGATAGTTAATGATTTTAAACATCTTTTCATGTGTCTGTTGGCCATCTGTATATCTGCTTTAGAGAAATGTCTGTTCAAGTCTTTTGCCCATTTTTTAATTGGGTTGTTAGTTTTTTTGTTGTTGAGATGCATGAGTTCTTTATACATTTTGGAGATTAAGCCCTTATCAGATGTCTGGTTTACAAATATCTTCTCCCAATTGTTAGGTTGTCTTTTCATTTCGTTGATGGTTTCCTTTGCTGTGCAGAAGCTTTTTAGTTTGATGTAGTCCCATTTGTTTATTTTTTCTATTGTTTCTCCCACCCGGTCAGACATGGTGCTTGAAAATATGTTGCTAAGACCGATGTCGAAGAGCATACTGCCTATGTTTTCTTCTAGAAGTTTCATAGTTTCAGGTCTTACATTCAAGTCTTTAATCCATTTGGAGTTAATTTTTGTGTATGGTGTAAGGTAAGGGTCTACTTTCATTTTTTTGCATGTGGCTATCCAGTTTTCCCATCATCATTTGTTGAAGAGACTTTCTTCTCTCCATTATATGTTCTTGACACCTTTATCAAAGATTAGCTGTGCATAGATGTGTGGGTTTATTTCTGGGCTTTCGATTCTATTCCATTGAGCTGTGTGTCTGTTTTTGTACCAGTACCATGCTGTTTTGGTTACTATAGCTTTGTAGTATATTTTGAAATCAGGGAGTGTGATACCTCTAGCTTTGTTCTTTTTTCTCAGGATTCCTTTAGCTATTCGGGGTCTTTTGTTGTTCCATATAAATTTTAGGATTCTTTGTTCTATTTCTGTGAAAGATGTTGTTGGAACTTTGATAGGGATTGCAATGAATCTGTAGATTGCTTTAGGAAGTATGGACATCTTAACTATGGTAATTTTCACCTCTTTGGTTAAGTTTATTCCTAGATATTTTATTCTGTTTGTTGCAATTGTAAATGGGATGGTATTCTTAATTTCTCTTTCTGCTACTTCATTGTTAGTGTATAGAAATGCAACTGATTTTTGTATGTTGATTTTGTATCCTGCAACTTTACCATATTCGTTTATTACTTCTAAAAGTTTTCTGGTGGATTATTTAGGGTTTTATATAGAGAAAATCATGTCATCTGCAAATAGTGACAGTTTCACTTCTTCCTTTCCAATTTGGATCCCTTTTATTTCTTTTTCTTGACTGATTGCTCTGGCTAAGACTTCCAGTACTATGTAAAATATGAGTGGTGACAGTGGGCATCCTTGTCTGGTTCCTGTTCTTAGAGGGATAGCTTTCAGTTTTTCACCATTGAGGATGATATTAGCTGTAGGTTTCTCACATATGGCCTTTATTATGTTGAGGTGGTTTCCTTCTATACCCATTTTATTCAGAGTTTTTATCATAAATGGATGCTGTATCTTGTCAAATGCTTTCTCTGCATCTATTGAGATGATCATGTGATTTTTATTCTTCATTCTATTAATGTGGTGTATCACGTTGATTGATTTACGAATGTTGAACCATCCCTGCATACCTGGAATAAATCCCACTTGATCATGGTGTATAATCTTTTTAACGTATTGCTGTATGCGATTTGCTAGTATTTTGTTGAGGACTTTTGCAGCGATGTTCATCAGTTATATTGGCCTGTAATTTTCTTTTTTTGTGTTGTCCTTCTCTGGTTTTGGTATCAGGGTAATGTCAGCTTCGTAGAATAAGTTAGGGAGCTTCCCCTCCTCCTCAATTTTTTGGAAGAGTTTGAGAAGGATAGGTATTAAGTCTTTGAATGTTTGGTAGAATTCGCCAGGGAAGCCGTCTGGTCCTGGACTTTGATTTTTGGGGAGGTTTTTGATTACTGTTTCGATCTCCTTACTGGTGATTAGTCTATTCAAATTCTCTACTTCTTCTTGATCCAGTTTTAGAAGGTTGTATGATTCTAAGAATTTATCCATTTCTTCCGGATTGTTGAATTGGTTGGCATATATCTTTTCATAGTATTCTCTTATAATCTTTTGTATTTCTGAGGTGTCTGTTGTAATTTCTCCTCTTTCATTTCTGATTTTATTTATTTGTGCCTTCTCTCTTTTTTTCTTGGTGAATCTAGCTAAAGGTTTGTCAATTTTGTTTATCTTTTCAAAGAACCAGCTCTTGGTTTTATTAATTTTTTCTATTGTTTGTTTTGTCTCTATTTCCTTTATTTCTGCTCTGATTTTTATTATTTCCCTTCTTCTACTGATTTTGGGCTTTGTTTCTTCTTCTTTTTCCAGTTCCTTTACGTGCATTGTTAGATTGTTTATTTGAGATTTTTCTTGTTTGTTGAGATAGGCCTGTATTGCTATAAACTTCCCTCTTAGAACCGCTTTTGCTGTATCCCATAAATTCTGGCATGTCGTATTTTCATTTTCATTTGTCTCCAGGTATTTTTTAAATTCTTCTTTGATTTCTTAATTGACCCAGTCATTGTTCAGTAGCATTTTGTTTAATCTCCACGTATTTGTGGCTTTTCTGATTTTCTTCCTATAGTTGATTTCTAGTTTCATACCGTTGTGGTCAGAAAAGATGCTTGGTATTATTTCAATCTTCTTAAATTTATGGAGACTTGTTTTGTGGCCTAATATGTGATCAATCCTGGAGAATGTTCTATGTGCATTTGAAAAGAACATGTATTCTTCGGTTTTTGGATGGAATGCTCTGTATATATCTACTAGGTCCATCTGTTCTAGTGTGTCATTTAAGGCCAATGTTTCCTTATTGATCTTCTGTTTGGATGATCTATCCGTTGGTGTAAGTGGAGTGTTAAAGTCCCCTACTATTATTGTTTTACTGTCTATTTCTCTTTTTATGTCTGTTAATAATTGCTTTATATATTTAGGTGCACCTACATTGGGTGTGTAGATATTTACAAGTGTTATATCCTCTTGTTGGATTATTCCCTTGATCATTATGTAATGCCCTTCTTTGTCTCTTTTTACAGTTTTTGTTTCAAAGTCTATTTTGTCTGATATGACTACCACTAGCCCAGCTTTCTTTTCATTACCATTTGCGTGGAGTATCTTTTTCCAGCCCTTCACTTTCAGTTTGTTAGTGTCTTTAGGTCTGAAGTGTGTCTCTTGTATGCAGCATATATATGGGTCTTGTTGTTTTATCCAATCAGCCACCCTATGCCTTTTAATTGAATCATTTAGTCCATTGACGTTTAAAGTAGCTATTGATAAGTATGTACTTACTGCCATTTTTTATCTTTTTTTGTTTTCTCAGAGTTTTAGTAGTCCTTCTCATTTCCTTTCTCCTTCTATACAGAATTGATGGTCTCTTTAGTTTGACCTCTGTCTGAAAGCTGTACTCTTTAACTCCCCTCCTCCCTCCTTTTATGTTTTTGATATCATATCTAACCTCTTTTTTGTGCATTTGTATCCATTACGTTCTTATCATGGAAATAGATAATTTTTCCTACTTGTGTTCTTCTCTTTTCCCCTTAAATCAGTCCCTTTAACATTTCTTGTAGCACTGGTTTCTTGGTGACAAACTCCTTTAATTTTTGCTTGTCTGGGAAATTTTTGATCTATCCTTCCATTTTGAATGATAACCTTGCTGGGTAGAGTATTCTTGGCTGTAAGTTTTTCCTTTTAGCACTGTAAATATATCATGCCACTCTCTTCTAGCCTGTAAGGTTTCTGCTGAGAAGTCAGCTGATAGTTTATGGGGTTTCCTTTGTATGTAACTTCACTTTCTCTTGCGACTTTTAGGGTTCTCTCTTTATCTTTAATTGTGGACATTTTGATTATGATGTGTCTTGGTGTGGGCCTCTTTGGGTTTATCTCGTTTGGGGCTCTCTGTGCTTCCTGTACCTGGATGTCTGTTTCCTTCCTTAGGTTAGGGAAGTTTTCATCTATATTTTCTTGAAATAGCTTCTCTGCCCCTTTGTCTCGCTCTTCTCCTTCTTGGACACCTATAACACTGATGTTAGTGCACTTGATGTTGTCCCAGAGGTCCCTTAGACTGTCCTCACTCTTTTTAATTCTTTTCTCTTTTACCTGTTCAGCTTGGGTAATTTCTTCTAGTCTTTCGTCCAGCTCACAGATCCATTCTTCTGTATCCTCTACTCTGCTTTTGAGTCCTGCTAGTGAATTTTTCATTTCCAGTATTGTATTCTTCATTTCTGATTGGTTCTTTTCTATATCTTCCATTTCTTTGTTGACATTCTCACTGAGTTCATCTATTCTTCTCCCCAGATCAGTGAGCACCCTTAACACTCTTTGTTTGAACTCTCTTTCAGGTAGGTTGCTCATTTCTGTTTCACTTAGGTCGTTTTCTGGGGTTTTGTCCTGTTCCCTTACTTGGAGTGTATTCCTTTGCCTCCTCATTTTGCCTCTTTCCCTGTGCTTGTGTCTACGTATTAGGTAGGTCAGCTATGTCTCTTGCTCTTGGATAGGTGACCTTATATAAGTGATGCCTTAGGGGGTCTGCAGTGTGCTTCCCTCAGTTCTCAATGTTCCAGGGGTGACCCCTATGTGGGCTACGTGTGTCCTCCTGTTGTGGTCTGTTTGCTCTCCCTGTAGGTGCCCAGGGAGGCCGAGTTATGCTCCTGGCCAGCTATTGTAATGCTCAGCTGCTTATAGTTGTTGTGGGCCCTTCAGTCTCTTTATCATGTGGTTGGAGCCCCAGCACAGTTGGCTGCAAGTTCTAATACAACATTTGTGTTGCAGTATTCCTCTTAAGTGAGCAGGCCCCCAGCATGGCAGGTTGTTAGGCTCAGGGGCTTACAATTGCTATAAGCCTCCAGCCTTTAGGTCTCTTGTCAGCTCTCTGAGGATTGCAGCTGGGTGGGGCTGGCCTCAGGCACAGGAGCACCCAATTGTTTCAGGCTTTGGAAGGTGGGGCAAACCCCCTATGGTGGTCTTTGAGAAGCACAAGTCTTCTGCAGCTGACAAGCCCTGCTGCCCATAGGTCCACACACACAGTCAACATAGTCCTGCCCCGTGTGCGCACCCTGACCTCCTGAGGTGGACCCTGTCTCTCCACGGCTGGAGCCCCACACACTCCACCACCGCCCCACACTATCCACCTGCTCCTTGTGCACGCCCTGCCCCACTGAAGTGGGCTCAGTTGCCAGGCTGCAGAGAATCCAGTCACCAATCTATGCAGGCCCACAAGTTGCCTGAGGGCTTGTTGTTGGGTGGGGCCAGTCTCTAGGGTGGGCTGCCTGCCCTGGCTAAGCTGGATTAAATCAGTGCTCTAGTGGGTGGGGCAGACCCTGGGCTAGCAGGCCCCAGAGAGAACTCCAATGGCGTCTGTTTCAGCACAGCCCACGCCAGGCCACAACAATGGCTGCCACCAATGTCCCAGTCCCTAGAGGTCTCACCTCTCACCGAGATGCACTCAGGGCCTATCAGGTGAGTCTCTTTTCACCAAAGCACTGTGCACCTTTCTTTCTGGTGATTTTAGGTTGCTTTCTGAAACAGGTGAGTTTGCGCGTGGGCCCTTTAAGAGCCGGTTTTAATTTCTTTTTGAACCAGCTTTTCTGGGGGTACTCCCCAATGCTTTAGTAGCAGGCAATGTCAGATGTTATGCCACTCGTCTCAATTGTGCTGGGTCCACAAAATGCCCACAGCAGGGGCACTCCCCGGCTTAGGGCCCTGCGCCTCCAGGGAGGGCTGCGTACCTGTGGGCTGCTCCCAGGCGGCCGTGAGGCACTGCGGCTTGCAAAGGCGGCGTTTTTCCTCTCCAGAAGGGAGTTTCTACCTCTTCCACCTCAATTAGGACAGTCCTCTGCTGCAGGAGTTCCTCTTATCCAGTTTTCATTCTGTCTCAGGTGTAATTTTTCCACGAGTAGTTGTAAATTGGCTGTGTCTATGGAAGGAGGTGAGTTCAGAGTCTGCCTACGCCACCATCTTGACTTCTCTCCCTGCCCTTGACTGTTTCATAATGAACATTGTTTCATACTTAATCAAGTGTTTATGATAAACCTTCTTAAGTGGTATTAAGTGGGTGAAGGTTATTGATATAGGCATTTTGAAATCATATAACATTACTAAAATTCTGATCCATCCTGGTTATCAGTCATAATTCTGGTTATTATTATTTAAAGTGTTGTATGTCACAAAATTAACCAAATTTCTTTGTCAATTGCCATTTTTGGGTCTTGTTTACAGATAGTTATTTCTTTGCTCTAATGCTTTTACAAAAAATGTTTCATCTTCAAAGAAGTTCATGGAAAGAACTCTAACATTTACTCTGGAATACACGTTTCTGATAAACTTTCAGATCATAAAACTGAACTTGGACACAATTGGAAACCTTAGTTATATTACCAAAGCTTTGATTGGAATGTGACAAGACAGCTTCTGAGAGACAAAGATTGGACTGTATGGAATAAAGCCACGTGGAAGTATTCGCCTGGTACCTTAGGTTCACTGTTCCAAGCAGCATTTACTGGATAAGTTAGGAATGTCACTTATCTGGCAGGTTCAAGGAACCTCGAAATATTTAGGGGGAACCTCAAGAAGAGAGGAATTCACCCAAATCTAAATGTTTCTTACTAAATACTTGCTTGCTTGCTTCCACAATATATAAGGCCTAACTTTAAAAGCCCGCCTGCATCACCACTTTCTAAAATAAACTGGATTGATCTATTATCAGGACTAAGAAATGTGTTCAGTGAAGTGGAACAATCTACCAACTCAGCTTCTGGACTATGAAACTTCTTTAAGTTTCAAAAGCACTGTGAATCTTTTAGTTTCAAAGGCAGGACTGTGGGAGATCAAAATTGGCCACCCTGAAATATATCTCTTCACCTTGATTATTTTCTCTGACGGACACTTGACCTCCCCCAAACTGCCTAAAGGAATTTAACTCTAGTTATAGACAGATTGGCAGGGTCCTCGCTAAGCCCATTCTTAACCAAGTTCTGTTTACCAAATCTTTACATTTGTAAAGGTATCTCCCTCTGTGTAGTGGAAAGAGGGGGGAATGACCTTATCTGTGAAAACTCTTATGAGGACAGAAGAAGAAGACTTAAATCTGCATACCCTTGATTACTGTAATTTCTGTCTCCCTTCTGGCTCCCTCCCCACCCCCCACATCCTCCTTTGTCCTTAGGTGAAGATAGTATTTAAGATGAGAGTCTCTGCTATTGTGTTTAGAAACTCAGTTTCCCTGGTTTCTCCCATGTATACATGTTATTAAACTTGGTATTATTTTCTCCTGCTAACCTGTCTTTTAATTATTTGGCCAGCCAGAAGAACCTTAAGGGAAAGGGCGGAGGGGGATTCTCCCTCTTCCCCGACAGAACCCCAATAGCCAAGGAGGCACTCAGGCATCAAGGGACCTACATACTCCCTGAAATGATCAAAGGTGTCACCCTAGTGAACCTATGATAAGGAGGGGGAAACGATAAAAGTAAGCGATAAGAAGGAGGCCAGAGTCGATATGATGGTTACCATGACCGTCTCATGGATGCACTATGGGCAGAAATAAAAAACAACATTTTAATCTTGACTGTCTCCAGATGGCCAGAGAACAATGCAGTAGTAGTCTTTCCCTGCAGTTAGGACATTTAGAAAGCCCCAGACACAAGACACACTGTAGTTGGGAAGGACAACCAATCAGAACTGGACTCAGCCTTAGCCTTACAAACCCTCCACTTTTTGCCTTTAAAAACCAGCTCACCTATCTACTTGTGGGTTGAGGTGTACTTCCCCCAATTGCAAACCTTTTAAGCCTCTCTTTTCTTTAAAATTTATCTATGCCTTGTAAAGCTGCTCATTTTGGTTAACAGTCCATACCACAATTTCTATACCCTTTCATCCACTGATTTGTGTTCTTTCCACCTTTTCACTATTACGATTAGTGTTGCCATGAACATGAAGATACATGTATTTGTTTGTGAAACGGTTTTCACTTCTCTTCACTATAATCCCAGGAGGGGAACTGCTGGATCATATGGTAACTCTGTGATTAACTTTTTGAGGAACTGCCAAACGGTTTTCCACAGTGGCTGCACCATTTTAAATTCCCACCAGCAATCTCTGAGCGTTCCAATTTTTCCACATTCCCACCAACACTTGCTATTTTCTTCTTCTTCTTCTTTTCAATAGCCATCTTAGTGGTTATGAAGTGGTAAAATGTCTGGGATTTTGACTTTGTGCAACCACAATGGGTAAGAATTCGTAAGAATGTTACCACACAAAATTGGGGTTCTCTGCCCAATGCACATAAACGAGCCAATTGATTATGGGACCAGCCTTTGGGGGGAGAAATCAGCTTTTTAATCTGCAAGAGCAATCTCCAGGGAGACAGGGGGTGTGTGCCCTCAGATCTGTCTCCCCGATTCAGGATTTGGGACAAAATTTAAGAGGTTAGGGAGAACAGGTTGGCACACGGAAATGCTGGTGGGACAGGTTTTGATTGGTGGGCTTCGGGTATTTATGGTAAGGTTTTAAACATTTATGATGAGGTTCTAAACATCTATGATGAAATTGGGAAGGAATTTTAACACCGGATTTTCCTTAATGAGGGACCTCTCGCTTCTGATACTAGTCTGGCTTTCAAGTTCCGGTCAGGTCCCGGTCCTTGGGTTCTGTAGAAGGAGGCTCTTTGGTTCAGAGGTCGTTTCAGGTCACGATTTCTTCTTTTGTGCATGCTGGGGCTGTGAACTTTGCAGTTTTTCTGAAAGACAATCCTTAATCACTTTGTTGGTAAGAGATGGGGTCTGTTCAAACTGGCTCTAAATGGGCCTGGGGTTACAAGAACATGCCAGAGATAGAGAGGGACAAGGAAGGGGTGTGGCTGGGAACCTGGCCAGGTGGCCCCTGAGCTCTCTATTGACTCCAGGGACATCTGTGCTGTCTGTTGCATAGACAGCAGGCAGGTAGGGATCCACAGAATGTGACTGATGTGCAGAGTTTTATAAACACTCTCAGCCTCAGTTGCCTAATCTATAACATGAGAGTTAATAATTATGTCTTTCCTTCTCAAAGGAGCCTAGGTCAGACCAGACCCTGGACCACGATCTGCAGGGTCTTGGGGCCTTGATCTGCAAGTCTGGCACCTGGTGGCTCTGACTGAAGAGAACGTGTGATGTTGCCCAGCCAGATACCTGACCCTCGGCAGGCTGTCCAGAAATGTTCACCCAATATGAACTCATGAACTGTTCAGCTAGTGTCTGAGAGAGGACAAGAGTTATAGAGTAACCACAAATTGTGTAACTTTTTTTAGCAAGAAGAGGAGACATGAGTTTAAGTTTTAGTTGAATAAATGACTAAAAGATTGGGAGTCTGCTGTGTGGACTGTTTACCTTTTTCTTTCTTACTGATTGTATTTAAATGGATCTTTTTACCACCTACTGTGTAGGAACCACTGAGGTCACAAATGTTTAGAGACTTAATTTCCTGGATTCTGATTGGTGCTGGTGGTGCATGTCCAGCTGTGTGAGCACAAGGCCTAGAGTAAGAACAACATGTCTCCCCTTACCCACCCCTGTAGGATCTCAAAAGACCCCATCTCTTGTTTGAAATCCCTCCCACTCTCCTCCTCGTAGACTGGGGCACAATCTGTTTCTACACAGTTCCCAAAGTCGAGTGAGTGCAGGCAGAGAAAAGGCAGATGTCAAAGAAACCATGAAAAGGAATAGGGAGAACTCATTCCCACCTTACACAACAGTGTGTTTATAAAATTCAGTCAGAACCTCCAGACAGGGCCAGGACTAGAGCAATGAGAGTGAGGCACCCCACTTGAGTGTGAAATTGCCAAAAATCTCAGTAATCATGATAAATTATACTCTAACCAATAGTTTTAAAAAACAATATTAATGCAAAAAAATCTAGGAGGAACAAAATACCAAAATTTTAAATACAGATGGGATCAGTAGGTTATTTTCACTTACACACTAGGATTCATCCAGTTAACCACACACATGCTGCAATGTTTAGGAGCAAAGTCTTATCATTCTGCAACGTACACCAAAAGCAGTCAAAAGTAAAATGGGTCAATGGATGGATAGATGCGTGCATAGATAGGTGACAAAACATAGAGCACAATACTAATTCTTCAATCTAGGTGGTGGGTATATGGTTGTAACTAAACAATTATTTGCATCTTTTTGTTCAAATTTTCTGTATTCAAAAAATTGTCATTATAAAAAGTTTTGGAAGCAACAACTAGCAATATCTTTTAAGAGCTTAAACATCTTTCAAACGTTCCCCTTCTCCTCACTCCCCTTCACCCTGCCCTAGTCAGACCCTCATCATCTCTGACCTAGACAATAACCACAGCCTCCTGGCTGATCTCCTTTCCGAGGGCCACCTTTGCACATCTGATCAGGGTGCTCCTGAATTTGACTCCTCCCTCAGTCCCATACTGCCTGTGAGAGGTGATCACACTCAGTAGGGTTCCCAGCGCCCCTCCTCAACCTCTTACTGCATCAGACTGGAGTCCATGCAGGGACCTGCACACCCCGTGCTCTGCACCTTTGCTCAGACTGCTCCGCTTGCCCTAATCTTCCCCGAACGCCTACTCAACTTTAAGATTCCTTCAGAAACTTAAACATGGTGGATTCAACACATGCATTTACCTCTGAAGCCACTGGAAGTCACAGTAAAATGCACTAAAAGAATTTCTTTAAACTCATAAATCCACCAGGACAAAAGCAACCAGAGAGGAGACAAGAGCAACCAAATGTTTAAACCTAGGAAATAGACGGAGCCAAGAGTCATCACAAGGTCTTCATGACAGACATCTGTCTAGGCATTTTCCTTACTCCTCAGAATAAACGTATGCAGTAGGTGCTCTTATTATCACCCCATTTTACAAACGAGCAAACTGAGGCAGAGAGATGTTAAGTCACTTAGACAAGTCCACATGGTCACAGAGCCAGGATGTAAACTCAGACTTTGGCACAAAGTCTATGCCACTGATCACCTTATGTCTTCCATGAAAGCTCACTCACTTGGCAGAGCAGAGAGAGCTGAAGCTGAGGCCTGCAGCACTGCAGAGACCAGAAGCCAGCAGAACCAGGCTGTTGGAGCCCAACAAGACTCAGGAGCTGAACTAAACAGGAACATCGGAAATCAGAAGTTGTAAGTGAGGCTGAAAACAGAATATTGTTTAAAGTCTGTATAAGAGTTAGACTTCCACCAGATTCCCTCTTCACTGGGTTTAATAGTGTTCCCTCCAAAATTTATCTGCACAAGCAATCTCAGAATGTGGCCCTATTTGGAAATAGAGTTTTTGCAGATGTAATTAGTTAAGATGAACTCATACTGGAGTAGACAACCCCTAAATCAATGGCTAGCGCCCTTATAAGAAGAGACACAGAGACACACACAGAGGGAAGGCAGCTGCATGAAGACGGAGGCAGAGATTGGAGTGATGCTACCACAAGCCAAGGAACACCAAGGATTGCTGGTAACCACCAGAAGCTTGGAAAGGGCATGGAGCACATTCTCCTTCAGAGCCTCCAGTAGGAACCCACCCTGCTGAGAATATTCATCTGCGACTTCTGGCCTCCAGAACAATGAGAGAATAAATTTCTGTTGTTTTAAGTCATCCAGTTTGTGGTACCGTGTTATAAATACTTCTCCAACCCTGCAGAAGACTGGGGGACTATTTTATGCACGTGTTGAACTGGACAGACTTGCGCTTGGGGAGCCCTGGCAGAGAGGAGAACAAGATGCTGGACTGAAAGCAGGAAAAATGATGAGATTTCCACCACCCTCTGCCACCTGGTCAGCAGGCCAGACTTCCACTTCCTGGGCAGAAAACCAGAGAATTCCTCCTCGGAATTCTCCTTGGGAAGCTGCCCAGCCCAGAAGATCTACAGTCCTGATATTTAGAGGGTCTCCAGCCAGATGGCTCTACACCAAAGCCCACCATTGACAAATCCCCCACACTCTCAAATACAAGCAGATGGGCAAGGACTGGCTGGCACTCAAAGGAAAGACCAAACAGAGAAAGGAACTCAAAGAAATCGAAGGAACGTGGGAGGAGAAAGGGAGTTTCGAAAACATCACAGGAGACTGAGAGCTGTGCTCATCTGAAATCAGAGCAGAGAGGAAAAGGAAACTCTTGGAAATAAAAGATATAACAGAAGATGTAACATTCTGTAGAAAGGTAGGAAGGTGAAGTATAGTAATTCAATCCAAAAGAAAAATAAGAGATGGAAAATGGGAGATGACTTAAAAATTTTTTAAGTAATTAAAAATTATTTAAAATAATTTTAAATATAAAATTATTATATTTAATACAGACAAGTTTATTAAAATCAGATAAAATAAGAACTGCAATTTCCTGGTCACACCAGCCATGATTCAAGTGCTCAACAGCCTCATGTGGTGGTGGCCACCATACTGGACAACGCAGACATAGAGCATCCGCATCCTCAAAGAAGGATTGATTGGACAACTCTGACCTAGAATAATGGATGAACTCAGATCAACCAAGACATATGGTCATGATTTTTCAGAACAGAAGGGACAAAAAGAAGATCCCAAAAGTTTCAAAAAAAGTTGGGGGAGCAAGAAACAGGTCACACACAAGGGATCAGAAATCAGAAGGGCATTAAACTTCTCAACCACAATACTAAAATCAAGAGTCTATGTCTTCAAATTCAGAGAAAAAATTCTATCCCACCTAGAATTCTATGCCCAAACCATCAATCAAGTCTAGGATAGAAAAGAGAATTATTCAGACATGCAAGTTCTTAAAAAAAAAATTTACTCCTGCACATCATTCCTCAGAGTGGTACAAGAAGATGCCCTCTACCAAAATGAGGGAGAAAACCAAGAAAGAGGCAGCCGCCGGATCAGGGAAAAGGCCAATTCAGTGCAGCAGAGAGGTGAGGGGAATGCCCGAAACTTTGATTCTGCAGAAGCCACGGGAGCAAGCAACCTGGAGTGAAGCAAGGAGAGAGCCTCACACGGCCTTCAACTTGGAGAGCAGAGTTACACTTCTTGCCAAAAATGGATGATAGGGACAGAGAAAACTCATCAAATCATAAAAATTAAATATTGATTCCAAGAAAAACGAAAGCTTTCAAGAACAGAAATGAAAACATAAAAGTGGGCGTGGCTCACCTGTGAATAATAAGTAGTTGTCATGTTGATGCAAACACGAAATAGGAATCCAATTCCTATCCCTGTTTTGGGAAGACGGAAATGGGTATGAGCCAAAGGGGATATCAGGAACCTAAACTCTCACCTTCCAGAGCAATCAAGAAACAGTAGTATAAGCATGTCATTTACTGACAAAACAGTAAACACCAGAAGAAACTACTAAACAGGTTGAAAGTAGATTCTGGAGGGAAAAACCAGAGTGCAGGCCAGGTAGAGGAAGGTGTCCCTAGCTGTTTATAAACCTCATAGGACTGTTTGACTTTTCTAATCATGGACATCTATAAATTTGATTTTTTTAAATAAATTTTTTAAAGCCCTAGATCAGGTGTTACTTCCTCCCAACCTCCGCCGGGGACAAGTACTTCTTCTCTGTGTCCCAAAGCACCAGGGCTGACCTCCGGCCATATCCAATCAGTCTGTTCGTGGGTCTGATGTTTTCCCACCAAACTGTGTGCGTCTTGTACCCACCCAGAGTGGTGCTCAGGAAATGTCTGTGGGTACAAACAAAAGACTGAACAAGGACCTCCCTGCTGACCTCCCCGGGGTGTTTGAGGTTCAAATGAACCTCCTGATAGCAGGTGTTGGGAAATACCTGCTATAGGACATAGGACGCGTGGTGCCAGTGGGAGTCCACTGGTGTTTCCAATACATAGTTCACAAACAGCCATGGGATAATCTACTGAAGGCCTATTATGTGCTTGGCAGCATTCTAGGCCCTGAGAGGACGCCAGTGGGGCCAACATTAACCTCATGCTACCCCTGCCCTTTGTGGGCCTCCTGGGCTCCATCCCAGCAGGGGGACTAATGAGGTTGTTTGGAAACAGCACAGCATAATGGCTAAGGCCATAGGTCTAGAGGGCTCCAGCTTATCCAGCTCCCTCACCTTGGGCATGTCATTAACCTCTCTGTGCCTCAGTTCCCTCAGAGGGCTGTCAGGGGGATTAAAAGAAAAATCTGTAAAATTAAAGCCTTGTGCTCAAACACTGAGACTCCTTCCAACTCCTTGCTTCTTTCATTTCATCTTTGTTCATCAGTCAACTGTGTTATGATACCAACTGCAGAAATGAGAGGTACAGTGCTTTTGAAACTGCACACAGATGCTCAAAGGAAATGTAGCTTTTTACCTTTTCATAATTAAGATCATCATCCCCATGAGACCTGGGGTGGGATTGGGGAGGAAGAATTTCTTATTACTGGAAAACAACTTCTTGGTCTCACTTAGGTAACGAACTTTTTTAAGTTTGGTCTTTCTGATCCACCCCCTTCTTCCCCTGCTCTTCTTAGGATGAGGTTGGGATGTTTGGGGAATAATTTATGGGAATGGGAAAGTGGGCTGAGACCCTCCCCCTGCCCTAGGCCTTGCAAGTGACACCTGCTCTCTGCCCTGGTTCTGCAGACGGTCCTCGAGTATTCACTGCTGCATTCTTGACTCTATCAGGCCTGAGAGTCACCCCTTCTGACCTGGGCCCTTCTCACTGGCACCCGGGTCCCAGCCCCACCCTCCACCAGCCTTGATGAGAGTGCACATGCACTGCTGTGTGTCCCCTTAGCCCTCCTGTGACAGCCACCTGCAGGCCCACAGGCTCTCTCCTCAGGTCCTGTTATAGGCTGATTTGTCCCCTCCAACTTTATACATTGAAGTCCTAGACTCCAACATCTCAGAATGTGACTGTAGTTGGAAATAGGATCTTTAAAGAGGTAATTAAGATTAAATGAGGTCATATGGATAGGTCCTAATCCTATATGACTGGAATTCTTATAAGTAGAGGAGGTTAGGGCACAGACATGCACAGAGGGAAGACCCTGTGAAGAGCAGGGAGAAAATGGCCATGTGCAAGCCAATCAGAGAGACCTCAAAAGAAATCAACCGTGCTGACACCTAGATCTTGGGATTCCAGCCTCTAGAATTGTGAGAGAATAAATTTCTGTTCTTTAAGCTACCCAGTCTGTCATACTTGGCTATGGCAGCCCTAGCAAATTAATACAGATCCCTTCTCCATCCCTCATGCGCCAGAGCACAGGGTATCCAGGGGCACACTGTGCAATAATTATGTTACTGTTTCTCCAATTAAATTATGAGATCCTCCTGAAGGAACTTCAGTTTATTCATTTCTATATTCCTGGGGACTAAGAGTGCTATAGCTTAATGGTGATGTGGAATTAATACATAAATGAAGGAATCGTTTCCATATTGCACAACTACCTTCAAATTCTAGGAAGATGGAGAGGGCACAGGTCACATAACTCTGTAAATAGACCAATTAATTAACCATTAGTACCAGTTCTCATGGCATAACACCAAGGTCATGGGTGCAATGATGTAAGCCACTTGCAAGTCACCGGTTTAGGGAGGGTCAAGCATTGGGCAAATATGGCTAGGCCCATGGGACCATTGACACCTGCAGCAGCTGGTTTTAAGCCCAGTGCCTGCTTCTGGCACTTCCCCTGAAATCAATTCAAGGTAAGTCAATTCACCAAAACCATAACACATTAAGACGTAGGATATTCTGTCATTGTGATTTCTCTGCCAGAGACAGCGATATAAGTCCACAGAGAGAATACAATAGAGTGGGTTTAAGGGAAAACCCACCAATGCACCAATGTTCCCATAGAATGGGGGCAGCAGGGTACACCCAAGAAAGGGACAATGCAGGGGGTGGGGCAGATGTCAGGGCAGGACATAAGTCCCAAATAAAAGTAGGAAAATATGTTTACAAGAATACCCACTTCTTCACCCCACAGTGCAGCATCACAGGTCGAGGGTGGAGGAAGACCTGAAACCTCACAAAGTGTCCTCAGGAATCCAGTGACTGAGTCGTTCAGCAAATTGACTCTCCAGCAAATTGATCTGTGACAAATAGAGCTGCTTCCATCACTTCTGCAGCTCAGGGTATGAATCTTAATAACAATGGCCAGCACTCTTTCTGGTTCACCACATGCCTGGAATCATTCTCAGAGTCTCAATTGTATTAACTTTCTTAATCCTCCCAATTACCCCATGAAATAGGTGCTCTTATCATTGCTGCTTCAAAGAAGAGGAAACTGAGGCTCACCAAGGTTAAATAACTAGGTGCCCCTGCTTGTAAGTGGCAGAGCTGGTTAATGAATCCAGGGAGAGCCTGCCTTCTCAACAACTACATTCTATCGGCAGCAGTAATCTTTCAGGACAACTTCTGGGACCCCACCTGACCTGCCTTCACATGTGTGTATACACACACCTTTACACACACACATGCACATACACCACTAACACTAACTCCTTCTTTTGCCCAGAAAGTGTAACTGACAGTCACTTCCCTGGACAGTCTTCAGAGTTCTCTGCTGCAACCACCCAAGATGATGTCTCAGCTCCTCTGTCTCTGTGTTAGTTACTGTTTGCTCTGTAACAAATTACTCTAAAACTTAGTGACTTAACAACAACAATTTTACTATCTTAGAATCTGTGGATGAGGAATTCAGAAGTGACTTCACTGAGTAGTTCCAGCTCAGAGTCTCTCATGAGATTGCAGCCACATTGTTGCCAGAGACTGCCATCATTTGAAAGCTGGACTGGGCTAAATAATCTATTCCAAATGTAGCTCAGTCATGGGCCTGGAACGTCAGGACTAATTGTGGTAGGAGGTGTCAGTTTCTTGCCATGTGGCTACTTGAGTGTCCTCACAACATGGCAGCTGGCTTCCCCCAGAGTGAGTGATCCCAGAGGGAACAAGGTGGAAGCATCTATGTCTCTTATGACTCAGCCTCAGAAGTCACACTCCATCACGTCCACAATATCCTAGTGGATCACAGGTCAGCCCAATGCATGTGGGAGGAGAGCACACAAGGGTGTGAATGCCAGGAGGAGAGAATCACTGGGGGTACTTTGAACAGTCTACAGCCACAATGTTGCCCTACTGTAAGGTATGGTAAGAACACAAAGGCTTGGTGTCAAGGAGACCCAACACATGATAAGTACTCAATAAAGTCAGTACTCTGCCTTTCCCTTTTGTCCATGTGATTCCTAATGTCACTTGCTTAGACCTTGGCACTCCTTCCTCTGAGCTGACCCACCACCCCACTGCTGCTTCCAGTGATTCATGGTAACTTAAAGGTTCATTGCTTCCTCCAGTTTCCCTCAGTTCTCATCTCTCTTCTGGGTCCTATACATCTTACTCTACCTGAAGTGAAAGAGAGATGTTTCAGTTATCTATTGTGGTGGGGACAATAATGATCTTTTACTTTGCTCCTGAATCTGGGGTTGACTGGGCTCAGCTGGGCAGCTCTTGCTTGGGGTCTCTCATGTGGTTGTAGACAGGCTGGATGTGGGATCGTCCTGAAGGTTCTCCTCACATGTATGAGTTGGAAAGACTCAAACAGCTAGGGGCTGGAACGCCTGGGCCGCCTCAGACATTTCTGTCTTTCTAGATAGATAAAACAGATGATAATAGATACATAGATGGATAGATATTGATAGATAAATGGAGTAGATGATAGATAAATAGGTAGATAGATATAGATTCATATAGATGTAGATAGATGGATGATGATAGATGGATAAATAGATAGATGACAGATAAAAAGATATATACATACATACAGGCTTACACTGTTACACTGACAAGGAATTTTTCCACCTTCAAACAAGATCCCACGGAAAGGATAATTCTTGGCCTAAAAAAGTGAATATGGAAGTTCACACACGAAACTGAGGGCCTTCGAGTCCTGTGGATAATCACTCACTCTGCAGAAGTTCTCAGCCAGTCTGTCCAGGAAAGGAAGTGAATCCTTGAATTAACCAACATCGACCCGACAATTTCCTGTTCCTGCCTATCTTAGAGCCCTGAAGGGCTAAACGTGTCTCATCCTAGCTTTTCATGTATCCTGGACACCACACAGCCTGGAGGCGACCAGAGAGACTTGTCAGAACTCTGGGGCCTGATAAGCAATTTTAATCAAGGGCAGGAGAGGGCCCACATGAACACAATAGGAGTATTTCCCTTCAATCACTGCAGTGCATCCCCCAAGGTTGCCCAGGCCTAGTTGTGATGACAAAGTCACTCCTAGAATGGGACATTTATATTTCCATGGAATCTTGTTTGAAGATGGAAAAATTCCTCATAAATGTAACAGTGTTAATTCTGTGTGTATGTGTATATCTTTCTATCCATATCAATATTGTTCTCAGGGAAATTATTGAACAGCATTAGCTGTGACACCAATGATTTCATACTTAAACCTCCGTGAGAGATGTATGCAATTATTTTCTAAACTGGTAGATGAAGCTGGGGTTGATAAGGCTGGACCCCAAACTTCAAAACCAATATTGGCCTCCTGAGGACTGAGGATAATATATCTATGAAAATAATAGCTGACATTTATTAAATGTTCACTTCCTGCCCCGTGGTCTACATCCTAAATACTTCACACACCTCATCAGATTCCATCATCACTTGAGTTAGGTGCTGTGTTATTCCCCTATTTTGCAGATGAGGACTCTGAGACACTAAGTCTAAGGCATGAAGGTATTAAGTTAACTTGTTCAAGTTCGCACTTGTAAGTGTATGTAGTGTAGGAGGGTTCCAGATCCCTTTCCCTGGGCTGCACATCCATCCCCAGTTGCTGGGAGTATTGGCTGTTACTAGCTCACAGATGCTCCATTCTCTGGAGAATCACCCTTGGTCAAACTAAAGCCAACTTACCTGGTAGTTTCACCATTTGCCCAAAACCACTGACTGGTCCAGACTCAACCCTGGACTGAGCTGGGATTCAACCCAAGAACTCCAGCTTCAGAGCCCCCCATCTCTCAATCACAGTGTGGTGCTGCCTCCTGATACTAAAATAACACAAATAAGACTAAGGTGAGAGAGAAGGAGAGCCGGATAAGCCCAAAGGTGCCTTTGTGGCTCTCCCCCCACAAACAACCACAAACTTACAGAAAAGTCTGTTCAAAGAACTATTTTCCTGAACCACCTCAGAGTAAATTGCTGACCAGATACTCATAACCGCCTCTATTTCCTACAAAAAAGATGTTCTCCTACACTACCACAAAATGACCTTCAAGGTCAGGAAGTTAACTCTGCTAGATTACTGCCATGTAACCCTCACACCCCATTGAATCCGCTGAGTTGTCTCAACAATGTCCTTTATAGCAGAAGAACCCAGCCCATGTGTTATGTTTAGATGATACCTCTCTTTAGTGTCCTTCAGTCTGGAACACTTCCTCAGTCTTTGACTTTCATGACCTTGACTCTTTTGAAGATTACAAACCAGTTACAAATGGAGAGGAGTAGAATATTCGTCAGTTTGGGTTTGTCTGACTATTGCAGGATTTCTTTCAGGTTTCCTTCCTTGGCAGGACTATCTCAGGGGTCACACTGAGTTCTTCTCACTGTGTCCCATCAGGTGACGCTCAAGCAATTCACTCTGTTCCTGGGGATGCTCTCTCTCATCACTTGTTGAAGGGGGTGTCTGCCAAGTTTCTCTACAGTGAAGCTACCCTTTCTCCTTGTAATTAATGGGTATTTTGAGTAGCAGCACTTTGAATCTGTGTCAATATCTTCATCAAATTGCAATTTATCCATTTATTTATATATATCTGTATGTACTCGTATTTTCCTATTTTATTCAATGGGCTATAATCTTACTATCATTTTTTATTATGATGCTCAAATTGTCCTTGATTGGTCAGCGGAAGCCCTTCAGGCTGGTTCCTGTGTCATGTTGACATGTCCCAATCACTGTTTAGTATTCTCTTGCTTTCTAGCACAAGAAGATGTTCCAGGCTCAGCTTGTACTTTCCCAGTCCCAGCCCTGGAATCAGCCATTTCTCTAAAGAGCCCTGGTTCCTTTTAGTGGAAAATTATATTTATAAGCCAAGATTGGGGCACCAGCTGTGCTCATTGCTATTAGGGTGTCACTGTTTCTAAGCGCTATCAGTGGAGAGAAGTAGGGAAGATATGTTTTTATATCTATACACACACACACACACACACACACACCTATCAACCATATACTATATAGAAAGCATGAATTTACACTGACACATTAAGTTCCAATCTCTGACTCTGCAGGGTTCATTATGGTTTTCTCCCTTTCCAAATCAGTGACTCCCTTCTCCAAAAGTGAGAAACTTGGCACCCATCATCCTTAATATATCTATTTATTTTATCAATCCCCTTCATATGGCCAATCCCTACTCCATCCCTTTCCTCTCAGGGATGCCCTCCTCACTTCAGTAATCCACACCCTATTTGGGCTCTGGCTGCTCTCACCAGCCCCCCCCCCGCGTGGACCCCCTTCTCACCTGCTTGGGCTCCCACACCAGGTCCCCCCTCTGCTAGGCCGCCCCTCCATGTGACACCCTCCCCACCTTACTTCGACTCTGATTTGGAGCCACTGTGACTCCCTTCTGACCCTACAACCCAGTGTGTGGCTGCCCACCTTGCTATGCCCCACCTACTGAATTTAGGCCTAAATTATCCAGGAAGGGAAAAGGAGGGAAAGGAAGAGGAAGAGAGGAAATGGTAAGGAAGAGGCAGAAAAGGAAAAGGAAAAACCTATGCATTTCTGATACCAACTGAAACTGATGAATGCTTTTAGCCTTTCTGCACAATCAATTTACCAATCAATCTTTTTCCATTTGATCTTCATTGTGTTAAGACAGTTGGGAGTTGAGGATGGAGTACAAAGAGGTATAAGAAAACATGTTTCCTGCCTTTCAGAAACATCAGGAGACACGAAATGAAAACATTAAATCAAAACTAATATTATAATAAGAGCCTCAGTTGAGTGTTACAAAAAATATATGCTCCAAAAATGTAGAATTAAACTATGAATGTACTTTCTAAGCAACGGGCAAAGTCACAGTGGATTAACTCTCACATATCTTAATATATCAAGTGGGAGTTCTGAAAAATGCCCCACCCAACCAGTGATTGTGATGGTCAAAAGCATTTAGGCACTGGCTCTCACTGATTCAGTTCTATAGAGTCCCACTAATGTGCAAGAAGGCATCAAATAATAATTTTGTAAACAGATGTTTATTGACCTGCTCAATATAATATTTCATAGAATATTCAAAATGAACATGTGATATAAATGTCTCTACCATACTCAACACAATAATTCTTGTTTTCATTAAAATTTGCTGATAAAATCATCGAGAAACTTTTATTCTTGATTAGTGCTCAGGAAGAGTAGATGGTACTAACTGGGGTGGATGGAGATCGTCCTGTGAGAACAAGATAAGCTGAGTTCACATATCTTGCACTTACTTAGTCCCCTCCCTTATATCACACAACATATGATTCTCTATGTAGACACTGAGAAAGCTCAAGGAATGTAACAATCCATAGGAATCCATCAAGTGCAGTCAGTTAAGCCCATCTTCATTCTGGGTTTTATTCACAAAGTAAACTGAGGTCTCTGGTGTGCTGGGATACAGCTTCCTCGAACAACAAAATGGAAGTCCTTAGGGAGAGTCAGGCTCCACTCACGGTCCCATCTCTGGATTCAACCTTTAGAACAATGGGTTTCTGTGGTTGAATAAGTCCTTGAGGGCCTAATTTCAGGGGGATCTGCAACAGTTAAACAAGAATATGAGAACTGACTAATAAAGTTCCACCAACAACAGAAGTAGACAAGACACATTAAGGACAATAATGTTTTACAAACATATAAACTACTTTTAGCATCATATAACTTTGATTCTTTATACTTAGTCTGTAAGCTATGTCAGACTGGATAGTGAAAGCTTTCATCCATCCATTCATTAAAGAGAGGACCGTTCTGGACCAGGCCAGAGACAAAATATCTACAGAGCACCATTCTGGACTAGGCTAGAAACAAAATCATGGTGGCTTGTGGTTTTTTTTTTTCCTCTGAGGAAGATTGGCCCTGAGCTAAAATCTGTTGCCAGTCTTCCTCTTTTTGCTTGAGGAAGATTGTCCCTGAGCTAACATCCCTGCCAATCTTCCTCTACTTTGTATGTGGGACACCACCACAGCATGGCTTGATGAGTGGTGTATAGGTCCACACCCAGGATCCAAACCCACAAACCCCAGGCCGCTGCAGTGGAGCAGGCAAAGTCAACCACTACACCACCGGGCCAGCGTGTTCCTTTTTGAATTAAGTTTTAAGTAAAAAGAATGAACTTTTAAAATTTAAAACCCTCAAAATTCTCAGGCATTATGGCAAACTATTTTGAAAAGCCATATAGAGTTAATTTTGTGCATGCTGACACTTGCAAGGTAACCCAAGTGGGTATTACACATTTTAATTGTATGGGCCATCTTCAACTTCTAAAGAGTTTAGTCACCTCTCCCAGTGGAACCCATCCAGTTTCATGATGAGAAAAGTTCATTGTGAATATTATTCCTGTTTTCTAACATCTCTTGGCTCCCATATGTAGTGCAAATGGTGACCTTCTGACCTAGAAGTCTTTTGTTTTGGTTTTTTTTTTTTTGAGAAAATATGTATATTAAACCCATTCAATTTTATTATTTGTTTCATTATTCCATTTAGGTTCTGCACCAGTCATTTGAAATAGCAACCTCTATATTGTCAAAAGTTTAATGCAAAACACTTATGGTTTCACTCTTTCCACCTTACTTAAGGTCTGTAAATAAAGGATTCATCCCAAGGTTTAATCTCTTATGGAGACTTCTTTGAAGACCAAAAAAGCCTAAGTGTTGCAATGGAATATGCCATCCATAAAAATGTATTTTTTTATACGTTTATTTCTAAAAAGATCACTAAAGAGATCTATCCAGCAGATAAAAGAAAATATTCAGTTCAATAACAACCCATGAGAAGAGAGCCTAGGTCCTTGTAGAATTTGAAGTTATGTACACATTGGTTTTCTAATTTTATTTAATTATTTTATTGAGATCATATTGGCTTATAATACTGTGTAATTTCAGTGTACGTTATTATATATCAATTTCTGTATAGAATGTGCATCATGCTCACCAGCAACAGTCTAGTTTTTATCCGTCACCATACATATGTGCCTCTTTATCCCTTTTCCCTATCCTCTACCCCCTTCCCCTCTGGTAACCACTAATCTGTTCTCTTTATCCATGTGTTTGTTTATCTTCCACATATGAGTGAAATCATACGGTGTTTGTCCTTCTCTGTCTGGCTTATTTCACTTAGCATATTACCCTCAAGGTCCATCCATGTTGTTGCAAATGGCACAATTTTGTCTTTTTTTACAGCTGAGTAGAATTCCATTGTATACATATACCACATCTTTATCCACTCATCCATTGATAAGCACTTGTGTTGCTTCTATGTGTTGGCTATAGTGAATAATGCTGCAATGAACATATGGATGCATAAATATCTTTGAATTGCTGATTTCATGCTCTTTGGATAAATACCCAGTAGTGGGATAGCTGGATCATAAGGTGTTTCTATTTTTAATTTTTTGAGAAATCCCCATACTTTTTTCCATAGTGGCTACACCAGTTTGCATTCCCACCAGCAGTGTATAGGGATTCCCTTTTCTCCACATCCTCTCCAACACTGGCTATTTTTTGTCTTGTTAATTACAGCCATTCTGACGGGTATAAGGTGATATCTCATTGTAGTTTTGATTTGCATTTCCCTAAGAATTACTGATGTTGAACATATTTTTATATGCCTGTTGGCCATCTGTATATCTTCTTTGGGAAAATGTCTGCTCATATCCTCTGCCCATTTTTTTTATTGAGTTGTTCGTTATTTTGTTGTTGAGTTGTATGAGTTCTTCATATATTTCGGAAATTAACCCCTTGTCAGATATATGATTACACCTACAGTGTTTTGACTGATAGTTTTAGCCCCATTCTCACCCAGCCACTCCTTCAGTGTTGGGGGAGCCACCAGCAGATTAATCTTCAGGACTCAGTTGACTGAAGGGCAAGCAAATTGCCATGGAAGGTGAGAAGCACCAGCCTGTGGATGACTAGGAGCTGGCAGAGAGTGTCTGCCCCATCCCACGTGTGCAAGAGACCTGCTTTCTCTCAGGACTGAGTCCCCTGTTTACACACTTACAGGATTGCCACACAGCTGCCCTAAAGCCACAAATAAGATGGAAACCATCTCTATCCTCCTCTCTCCTACAGAAACCCCAGTTAAGGAGAGAAGCTGCAAATTTAATGCACAAGTCCTAGAAATAATCCTTATTTTAGGGCCTTGTTTGATATGAATCAACGACAACCATTTTTTAAGTTCTTCAGAGGAGCGAGTCCAGATCTTTCTATAAATGTAAAACCTTGTTATTTTATAATTTCAAATGGCATACATATATTTCCCCCGCAGATAAACACACACACACAACAGGCACAAACAAAAATTTCATTTGTTAAATTTTTAAAGTTAAAATTGTTCAAAATTTGTATCCAAGAGCTCTAAATCAACTGCAAATCACTCCTTAAGCATTTACTAGATGACTGCAAGGCACCATTGGGAGTTTATGAAGGGAATAAATGAGGTGCTAGAGTTAAAAAACATTCTTAGGTACAAAGAAAACATAGAGAACCACACTGGATGATTTAATAACACAATATTAAGTTAGGTGGTCCAACCAATGATACCAGCCTGCAGTAACCAGTAACAGAGCAGAGGACAGAATGGGCTCTGAACTGGATGACGGACGCTCCATGGAGGGGCTCGGGGATAGAACAAGGACTTGAAGGATGAGAACAGAATGGGGGGTAGAGCAGGAAGAATTTTTATAGGGTTATTATTAGGATGTAAAAGGAGTCCAGCTTGACTGGAGCAGGGCTCTTGGAAGGTGAGGCCAAATATCCAGGATGGCCCTGGACTGTGGAAATCCTTCACATCTGGCAGAAATGCTTAAATCAGTGATTCTCAACCTTGGCTGCACATGAGAATCCATGGGGTGCTGTTAAGCCACCAATCTCAGTGAATTATTTTAGAATTTCTGAGATGACCTATGCATCAGGACTTTTGTGTATGAGAGGAAGATTAGCCCTGAGCTAACATCTGTTGTCAATCCTCCTCTTATTGCTGAGGAAGATTGGCCCTGGGCTAACATCTGTGCCCATGGTTTGATAAGCAGTGCGTTTAAGTCCACACCCGGAATCAGCAACTGTGACCCCAGGCCACTGGAACGGAGCGCACAAACTTAACGATTATGCCGCCAAGCCAGCCCCTATCGTTGGGTCTTTATAAAGTCACAGACTTAGCAGTCCGGAGCTGACAGGTCCTACAAGTCACAGATGGCGCCAAATAGATTCTCTGGCCAACAGAACAAATTATTCTTTGAATAAAACACATTCTTATCTATGTACAAATACACAAATACATATACTCCTCGATTTAAAAAAAAAATTCCCAATAAATTAAAAACAGAAATACCATATGATCCAGCTATTCCACTACTGGGTATTTATCCAAAGAACAGGAAATCAACAATCCAAAGAGATTTATGCACCCCTATGTTCATTGCAGCATTATTCACAATAGCCAAGACATGGAAGCAACCCAAGTGCCCATCAACGGATGAACGGACAAAGAAGATGTGTGAATACCACTCAGCCATAAAAAGGACAAAATCGTGCCATTTGCAACAACATGGATGGACCTTGAGGGCATTACGCTAAGTGAAATAAGTCAGACAGAGAAAGACAAATGCCGTATGATTTCACTCATATGTGGAAGATAAACAAACATATAGATAAGGAAAACAGATTGGTGATTACCAGAGAAGAAGGGGGTGGGCTGAGGGAAAAAGGGATAAAGGGGCACATATGTATGGTGATGGATATAAACTAGACCATTGGTGGTGAACATGATGTAGTCTGTACAGAAACTAAATATAATAATGTACATCTGAAATTTACACAATGTTATAAGCCAATATGACCCCAATAAAATAATTTTTAAAGTCTTAATAAAACATTATCTATGCAGAAAGTTCACTGTCTGACCTGTGTTTCTTTACAAGGTTTGAAGGAGAAGTTCTGCAGCATTCTGATGACAGCAAGTTTCATGTTCATGATAGCAAACCTCATGCCAATGCAGTTTCGGGGTCCAGTTCCAAAGAGCAGGTATAGATAAGGATTTATGCTGTCCTTGTTCTCCTTACTGAACCTGGATCCAGAAGAGAACAAGTTAATGAAATATGAAAACCACAAGAGCTGTAGGTTTGTGGTTCTCACTTAGAGTCCTCAACCAGTAGTACACAGGATACTTCTGTGGGCTAGTCATTGACATCCTGCTACAGGCATTTGCTGTGAGAATTGTAAGCGACAGATCCTTTCCATTCCCCTTACCCCATAGGAGATTTCAGTCTTGTTCAGGAGATAAAATGAATGCTGTTTAAGAGAAAATTTATCTTTAAACATGAAAACTACATTCAGGGTGATGACATATTCACACTCTGAAAGGCAAGGCAAGTAAGAAATGAGAGTGATTGAAGGAAAAGTAGGTTCCTGCTTCCACACACCCTGGTGTTGGTCATGTGCTCATGGAAAGAAGAAAGCAGGAGAAATGCCTCCCACTATTTAAATTGTTATTTTCTCTTCTCTTCCCTTCCTCCCCTGCCCTCTGCTCCCCTTCTCTCTCTCTCTCTCTCTCTCTCTCTCTGTCACCTTCTCCACCCCCCCTCCCCCCGCCATAGAAGAGCTTAGATTAGATGATTTTCATGGGCATATAATGCTACTCTACTATAGTATAATCACTGATTTCCTTCTCTATCTGTTCCACCAGCTATAAATTCCTTGAAAGTTAGACCTACGTTTTATTCAATTCGATTCCTCAATATGTGATTACCCGAACAAAAATCATGGATTTGGGGAAAGTGAATGGTATTGTGGTTATGTACTTTTTAAAGAGTCCTTATATTTTGGAGAACATTCTTGGATAGTTATATACAATATGCCTTAAAACAATATGGGAATCAGGATAAAGGTAGCAGTGGTGTGAGGATGATACAGCTGACATGGGTTGGTGGTTGTGGGCAGGTGGACACATATAGATACATCAAAGGTATTACACAGACTTGTGTCTATAGAATATGCTTGTATATATGTCAAAACACACATAGTTGTGTATATATCAAAAATTTTCATAATAGGCATTTTTTTAACATTTGTATTTCTCACTGCCTGGCCCAGTCCCTGACACACAGTAAGCGTTTACTATCTGTTTGATGACTGAATGAATCAAAGAGAAGTACAGTGAGTGGTCTCTGGTTTTATGTCTGTGAAGCTGTAGGAAGGGGAACTGCTGACCTTTGAGGAACCACAGAGGTCCTCTGGTCCAGAAAATGGAGGACTTTATCAACTCTGACTTTCTTCAACAAGTACTACGTGTAGATGCTATGCCAGCACTAGGGACACCATGGCCAACAAGACAAGGTCCCTGCCATCAGGGAGCTTCTAGTTGGGAGCTAATAAAAGTCTAGATCTCAGCTAGTGCCCTAAAAAGTTCATTCCAAATTTTGCTCACCAATAAAATAAATGTGAAAGCATCAGCTCTTTCCAGAGTTCAGCTGTGAGCAAAGTTAGATCTTGGTTAAGAGTTCCCAGAAGAGCATGCTCAAGGAGGATGTCTCAGACATCTAGAGAGCACATGACTTCACTTTGGAAGGGTCGCCAAACACTGAGAGTAGAAGGGAGCTGGCAAAGGACTGCAGCCATAGACAGCACTGGGGGTCCTGTGCTCACCTCCATTCTCAGTGAGGCTGCTTAAACCATCAGAGGGAGGACCTCTAGGTCATTACCTGAATCTTAACAATAATGCTAGAGGAAACAGCACCAATGTTTAAAAAAACAGAATGTGGGAACGTTGGTGGTAAATTCAGAGAGCTGAAGAGAACAGCACAGAAAAACATAAAGGAAAAATGAGCCTATATTCCCCAAATCAGATAGTAGTTCAGTAAATTATGGCAAATGCATGCAATCACACACACATATATATATATATTTATAGTATATAGATAGAAAGACATATATAGATATAGATATAAAAACATATATATACATATATATAGTAACATAGGATATTGTTTATAGTTTACTGGTAAATAAAGTAAGCAATTCAAAACCAAATAAAATATAATACTATTCAAATTTTTTAAAATCTATAAATGCAGAGAAATATGTCCATAAGGACCTATAGCACATTGTTAATGAGGCTTATTTTAAGGTATTGGGACTGTGGGCAGCTATAATTTTCTTTTTTCTAGTACACAGTTTGTAAAATTTTGACAACAAACAATGATCACTCTTGTAAAAAGAAAAACAACTGCTAAAAATAAAAAGATGTACAAATGAATGATTGTAAAATCACATGTTTGTCATCTATACGAAGAGATATCAGCATATGCTCCCACCAGCCTGGATCATAGTAGGTTCTCTTTCCCAGGGGACCCTGTCCCTTTTAGGATGGAACTCCTCAGGCTCTGGCCAGAACTCTGAGGCTTGGGGAAGAGCAAAAGTTGGAACCATCACCACTGTTCCTTTGGGAATGAACACCCTACTGATTTCCATATTTTTCTTATAGACCCTCTCAATTCTACCAGCAATTGGGAATAGTCTGAGAGATTCCTTCAACACCATATCAAGATACTCCATCTGTACCAGGGTATCATAGGTGGGAGGTGCCTGGGAAGAAAGCAACAGATTTTAATAAATTGAGATTTGGGATCAACTTTCCACTCAGTCTCTGTAGTACTATTGAAATGTTAGGAGTACAAAAGAATAATTTATTTTGGTAAAGGACTTTAGCATTTACAGACATTTTAATATCTATCATGTCCTTTGACCTGCTCAGTGACCCATTGAGATGCATGGAGTAGCATGCACTCCCAGGACTATAGGAGACAATTGGGACAATCCCTCAACAGGGTCTGAAATCCCTCACACTACCATGTAGTGGATTTTCTTTCTCATGTGAACAAATGTGACTAATAGACTATGGCATTTACTCTTCAGTGATATATGCCAAAGTCACTGTTTCCTCTCAAAAGAGAGGCCATAACATCTGTACCAAGGAAGGAGAATGTGTAAAAGAGCAAATCCACTATTCAACATAAAGTTTTTTAGTTGAAAATTCCTAGTTGCTAACTCTTTGGTTTATATAATATATAATTTGGACAGATACACTGTATTATATTAAAAACTCTACAAGTAATTTGGGGAGAAACTAGTTCCTTTCTAAACCAAATAAGACAAAAGAATGTTAAGATTGGATGCTACCTGGGCACACGATTTCATTTCTAGGGAAAGTTATAAAAAGGATCAGAATTCCACCCTCAGCCCCATCCTATGTTGCTGGAACAGTTTCCTAGTTGTCGCTTCAGGATTTGAATGTAAGCTCTGAAGATCTAAGCAAGCCACTGCAGTCCCAGGGGGTCAGATCTCTATACCCCACAAAGAAATCCAGTTTTGGCAGAGATCAGAAAAAAGTGTGTACAATATGTGGCTATGACCTGGTATTATATTGAAGAGGCAATATTGTAGAGGTAAACAGTCTGTCTCAGGAGCCAAATATCCTGGATCATAGCTTGGCTTCTTCACCGCTAGTTACATGACTAGTTTATGGAAGTTATTTCATCTCTCTGTAGCTCAGTTTTCTGATATGTTCCATGGAGATAATTTGAGTTGACACTTCATGGGGCTGTTGGACAGAGACACTCACTGCTTAGCCAACATCCTTGTAGTCTCCACATTTCCCAGCCCAATGAACTTAAGGGAAATCAGCTTTGGCGACGGGCTGTGAGCTGAGGTGATGTATGTCACTTCAGGGACAAAACATTTGAAAAGCCAGTGAGCAATACTCTAGCTCTTTATTCCCCAGCCAACGGGAAGGCCTCATGTTCCAGACAATCAGCTAGAAGAAGGTGGAGCCTCATAGCCTGTATCCCTAGTAACTATGTGGAGCAGAGACTCCCACTCTCATCCTCCACTACATCCACTTGGACATATATGTCAGAATCTATGCAGAAATAGAAGTATAACGATGTACACCTGAAATTTATACAATGTGATAAACCAATGTTACTGCAATAAACAAAATTAAAAAAAAAAAGAAGTAAACCTTCGCTATGTAAAGCTATGGAGATTTTAGGGATAATCTGTTACTGAAGCTAAACCTAGCCTATCCTAACATAGAATTTTATGAAGATTAATTCATTTATAAATAGAAAGCATTTAAAAGAGTCATATTTAGAAATGAGCAAATATTAGCTTCTTAAGTTGTTATTGTCTTTGTAATTATTCTTATAAAAAAGGGAGAACACAATGTTTAGCTAGTCTCTGTCTCCAAGTGAACTTTTCATCATATTTCAAACAGAAGAATCTCAATATGGGCTTTACCAGAGAAAAGAGAGAATCTTTAATTTAGGTCGGTCCTGAAATGTTTTCTTACCTTACATCTGAAGGACCTAAGACTCAGAAAGATCATAAGAATTGTCCAAAACCACAGTCAGGACTCAGTCATGTCTTCCATTTCCTACCCTATGCTCTTTCCTGTACACCAGGCTCTCCTAGTCTTCAAAGTTTACCCAGGGTAGTAGACTGCACTAATGGTCCCAACTCTCCACCCCTTTCTGTGTCCATGTCCTTTGCCATCTAACTTTGTGGTGCCCTCCCACTCTGACTCTGGGGTTAGCTTGGTGGCTTCCTTTAAACTAACGGAATGTTGGCTAAGTGAGATGCAAGCACAGTTTTGAAAGGCACCCATGTGACTGAGCTTCCTGCTCTTGGCCTCTGCCATTGCCCTGAGAAGAGTACACTCAGGCTGGTTTTCTGGAAAATGAGAGACGTGTAGAGCATGTGTGGAGCTGAGTCAGCCCACCCAGCTTAGCCAAGGCTAGCCTAGATCAGCCAACAGCCTGACCAAAACAAGTCCAGCCAATGTCAACAGAGATAACTACCCAGACACTTGAAAAGCAAATGCTTATTGTTAGGTACCACTGAGGTTTTGTGATTTTTACTTGGCATAATTGCAGGAACAGATAACTGACACACCAGAGCCAGCACTTTTTTCAAAGATCTTATATTTCCGTGAGTAGCTATACATTACTCATGTCTTTCCCTCTGATTTTGTCTCTTTAGATCTTTCCTAAATAGTGCAGGTGAAAGAACTGATGCTTATGCTTTTTGCAAAAATACTCCTAGGAAGTGGTGAGGAGACATTCTTGCTAAGACTTCACCCTCCCTCTCCAGGTATCATCCATTCACCTTATTGGGGAAAGTCGCATCAATATCCTCCTGCAGCTTCTGCTGGACATCACAGTGAATGGCCAAAATATATATAAGGAAGGAAAGAGAACTGCTAGTGGTCTTGTAGCCAGCAAAAATAAAGATAATAGATTGAGCCACGAACTCCAGATCAGACAGAGCTAAAAGGAGAGGAAAGACATTGTAGGTAAACCAGTCAATGTTAAACAGCACAGTTTAGATGATGAGAAATCCAAATGAAACTCCAAATCCCTAGGGAAAAATAGAAAAGCAGTACATAGTCAAACTGGGAGGGGTATGCCCTCTGATGTCTATCTGGCAGAGCCAGAAAAAGGCAAAAATTGTCTTAATCCAGTTTTTCCCGAGGTCTACACTATTCTTGACCGTCTCCTCTTGATTATGCCACCGTCCCCACCAACACAGCTGGGTAATTTAAGAGAGAATGTTTCCATCTAAGATATATAGTGTTATCAGTATGTCCCTTGAAGAATTCTAAAAGTACTTTAGCTATAAGTAATGTGGAATAGCATTACCCCCAGGAAAAAACTTAAATTATTCTAGCTAAAATATAGTTTGAAATTTTTCAAAAGAGGATGCAATACTAAGACTTAATTGTAGAGAAAAATTAAAGGATCTTTCCTCTAAACATGTTTGAGGGAATTTAAGAGAATAATATTGGACTAGAGATAAACTCTTGCTACTCAAAGTGTGGTCCATGGACCAGCATCAACAGCATCTAGGAGCTCTTTAGAAATGCAGAATCTTAACCCCCACCCTAGAACTATCTAATCAAATCTGAACTTTCACAAGATGTGGTAGTTTGTGTGCACAACCTAGCTTGAGAAGTATGGATTGTGCCTTGAGAGGCATCAGGTAATGGAAGACCTGGGGTACAAGTCTTCAAATGGAAGATCTCAGATATGTACAGGAACTACAGAGAAAGACAAAATGCTAGAAGAGTGGTGATTGACCACTAATCAGTGGCATTAAAATAGCAGAAGACAGACTGTGTCAATAGAGGGCATTGGCCAGCATGAATCATAGAAAAATAGGATCCATTGAGTAGAACAGCAATGCTTATTCAATCATGGCCTGAATGTCATCTTCTAGCACATGCTGCCTCTCTTTGTCTACTTTATGCTCAGCAAACAGCCCTTATCTTTATAAGTTGGCCTCCCTTTTGACCTTCTCCTGAAAGACACTATGCATGTCCAGGCTCTAATTTATTTGATTGGGACTACATTAGGACATTTAGATACTTATAGCACTGAAATGAACGTGGTTAGTACCTGCTCCAACCATGTAATTCACAAATGAAATACTACAAAATGAGTCTAAGAAAGGTATACACAGTTCTGATTTCCCAATGGTGATTTGTGTGATGACCTTGTGGGAATACAACTATCAAATTCTTTCCCCTGGTTAGCATGAACCTCATGATACTCAAAGTTTAGAGCAGTGCTTTCCAACATGGAAAATTTAAATTACTTAAATTTAAATACAATTTCAGATTCAGTTCTTCAGTGGCACCAGCCACATGTCAAGTGTTCAATAGCCATACGTGTCTCATGGTTACTGCATTGAACAGTATGGATAAAGAGTATTTCCTTCACCACAGAAAGTTGTATTGGACCATGTAGTTAGACAGGTAGGTAGGTAGGTAGGTAGGTAGGTAGATAGATAGACAGATAGAAGTAGACATAGATATAGATATATTTATAGTGGCATGCTAGACTCAGATCATCCCCGCTCTCTAGAACCAAGTGTTAAATATTTGAGAATTCTGAGAGATGGCTGTCAAACCACTGGTAGCTTGAAATTAACCATATGGGAGTATTCATGTCATGGAAATAAACTATAAATCAGGGCCTTGGTTTAGAGAGAGAGAGAGAGAGACAGAGTGTGTCTACATTACTGGTTATAGGTAGATATAGAAACATTTATATTTATCTGTTCTGTGTAAATATAATTGATGTTCTCAGCTTTGTCCACAGAGAGGATCTAGAAGCAAAGAAACCCTAGTAGCAGTGAGAACTCCTAGATCCCAGATTTTGGTTTCTAAATACCATTTCTCACTAAAAGGAACCAGAGCTCCTTTGAGAAATGGTTGATTCCATGGCTGGTCAGGGGAAACAGAAGAGAAACCTGGGATGTCTTCCCTCAGAAAGAAAGGAAGTGCTCAGAAAATAATATGTGAAAAGATACAGGATACTCTGTATACTATAATGGTAGCTATACATCATTATACATTTTTCAAAACCCATAGAACGTACAACACCAAAAGTAAATCCTAAAGTAAACTACGGGCTTTGGGTGATAATGTGTCAATGTAGGTTCATTGATTGTGACAAATGTACCACTATAGTTAAGGATTTTTATAGTGGGGGAGGCTTGTGTAGGTGGGGGAAAAGCATACATGGGAAATGTCTGTACCTTGCACTCAATATTGCTGTGAACCTAAAACTGCTCTAAATAAGTCTACTGAAAAAGTAAATTAAAAAATGGAAGAAGAAAAATAAAAGGACACAGGAGCCCACTTGAAAGGGCTTCCAGAGGACAATGCTGAGAGAATTTGAGCATCAAAATAAAGAATGATATAAGAGAGTAAATTAGTAATTTATCAGATCACATAAATTTAAATTGAAATACAATTTCAGCCTGTATTATATAAATAAATATATAAATAATGAGGGAGAATGGAAACCTCTCCTTACAATGAAAGCTCTCCTTCTCATAAATGTAGAAGAAATTATGGAATTAGAGAGTCATCATTTTGCAACTAACGTAGTAAAAATGGTTTCAGTCAAAAACCACCAATGGATTGAAGTCAGCCTCATGGCAGAGTGAGCTTTCCCATAAACTCTCCCCAGATAAGATATAACAAAAATGACATTCACATACCAACAAAGGACGTTCACACAACACAAAAGGATGTCTGAGAGACCCACACAGCCACACATCTGAGAGTGGACATGGAGCCCCCAGAGGAAGTGAGGAGAGGTAAGAAGAAATCCTCCCCCTCCCCTATCCATCAGCGACTCCAGGTCTTGCGGCTCCCAGAGAGGCAGGGAGGGGTGGTCTTCTGCAGGAAAACTGTTGCTCTCCAAGTTCTCTCACAGCCTGTGGGAAATTCCCATATGGTGGAGTCTGAACTGCTACAGGCGTGCTGTCAACATCTGAGCACCCCAGGAGAGCAGATAGTGAGGGAAGAACAAGAAGCCCCCTGGAATCCGGCAGGCGAAAGAGAGAGCCCCTCCCCTCCATACACCCACCGCTTCAGCTCAGCTGGTCAGCCAGAGTGCTTGCGGATCACAATGGGATCAGAATACACAGCCCTTGATCCCCACCCAGTGGCGACAGGTGGAAACTGCAACCAGATATTTTAGGATGAGGAAAAACAAGGCAACTTCTGCAGGCATAATGCAAAAATATATTAAATCTCCAGACCAGAAGGAAAATGACAAGCACCCAGAAATCCACTCTGAAGGCATAGAAATTTATACACTAAATGACAGAGAATTCAAAATAGCTATCATAAAAAAGCTCAAGGAATTACAAGAAAACACAGATAAACAATTCAACGATATCAGGAATTTCTTCACAAAAGAGATTGAAACCATAAAGAAAAACCAATCAATATTGTTGGAGATGAAAAACACAATGGAGGAGATAAAGGAAAATCTAGAATCTTTAAAGAATAGAGCTGATAATACGGAGGAAAGAATTAGCATTATAGAGGATAGGAATACAGATATGCTCCAGATGGAGGAGGAGAGAGAACTAAGACTAAAAAGAAATGAAGAAATTCTCTGAGAAATATCCGACTCAATTAGGAAATTACATAAGGATTATAGGTATCCCTGAGGGAGAAGAGAGGGAAAAAGGAACAGAGAGCTTATTCAAGAAAATAATAGCTGAGAACTTCCCAAATCTGGGGAAGGTGTTGGAAATACCAGTAAATGAAGCCAACAGATCACCTAAATATGTCAATAGGAAAAGGCCCTCTCCAAGTCATATAGCAGTAAAGCTGGCAAACGTCAATGACAAAGAAACAATATTAGGGGCAGCTAGACAAAAACAAAAAATAACGTACAAAGGAATTCCCATCAGGCTGTCAGCAGATTTCTCACAGAAACTTTACAGGTTAGGAGAGACTGGAATGATATATTCAAAATTCTGAAGGCAAAAACTTTCAGCCAAGAATACTCTATCCAGTGAATATATCCCTCAAATATGATGGAGAAATAATAACTTTCCCAGATAAACAAAAGCTAAGGGAGTTCATGTCCAGAAGACCCCTACTGCAAGAAATGCTCAAGAAGGCCCTCATGACTGAAAAAAAAAAAAAGAGAGAGAGAGAAAGGGGATACAAAGCTTCGAGAAGGAGAAATATAGAGCAAAATCAGAAAAATAGTGGCCCTCTATCAAAATAGGTTAGCAAACACTTAAATACCAAAATCAAAGATCAAGGGAAGGAAAACACCAAAAATTAATATAACCTCATCACTTTAAACACACACTCACAACACAAGATTGAATAAGTTGTGACAATAATAACTTAGAAAGGGAAGAGAAAAGGGATTGAATCGAATTAGTCTAAAGAAATAAGAAGTCATCAGATAATGGACTATCTCATCCACAAGACTTTTTATACAAACCTCAAGGTAACCAGTAAACAAATAATCAGAACAGAATCACATATGACAAATAAAGAGAAAACTAAAAGAGTCATAATACAGAACTACTAAACTGAATTGGTAGTCCAAAACACATGGGACGAGAAACAAAGGAAAAGCAAAAGAACTGGAAAATAAGCAATAAAATAGCAACATTAAGCCCTCATATATCAATAATCACTCTAAATGTAAATGGATTGAAATCTCCAATCAAAAGACAGAGTGGTAGGATGGATTAAAAAGCAAGACCCAACAATATGTTGCCTCCAGGAAACACAACTCAGCTCTAAAAACAAACACAGGATCAGAGTGAAAGGATGGAATACAATACTCCAAGCTAATGGCAAACAAAAGAAAGCAGGTGTTGCCATACTTATATCAGACAAAGCTGACTTCAAGATAAAACAGCTAATGAGAGACAAAGAGGGGCATATATAATGATAAAAGGGACACTCCACCAAGAAGTCATATCATTTATAAATATATATGCACCCAACACAGGAGCACCAAAGTACATAAAGCAACTATTAACAAACCTAAAAGGAGATATTAACAACAACACAATAATAGTAGGGGATCTTAATACCCCACTTACATCAATGGATAGATCATCCAGACAAAAAGTCAATAAGGAAATAGTGGACTTAAATGAAAAACTAGACGAGATGGACTTAATAGACATATACAGAGCACTCCATCCAAAAATAGCAGACTACACATTCTTCTCAAGCATGCATGGAACATTCTCAAGGATAGACCATATGTTGGGAAATTAGACAAGCCTCTGTAAATTTAAGAAGATTGATCATAACAAGGATCTTTTCCGACCATAATGTTATGAGACTAGAAATCAATTATAAGAAAATAACTGGGACAGTGACAAAGATGTGGAGATTAAACAACATGCAACTGAACCAAAAATGGATCATCAATGAAATTAAAGGAGAAATCAAAAAATATCTGGAGACAAATAAAAATGAATATACCAACTCATATGGGATGCAGCAAAAGTGGTCCTGAGAGGGAAACTCATAGCAATACAGGCCCACCTTAACAAACAAGAAAAATACCAAATAAGCAACCTTAAACTACGCCTAACAGAACTAGAAAAATAAGAATAAACAAAGCCCAAAGTCAGCAGAAGGAGAGAAATAATAAAAATTAGAGCAGAAATAAACGAAATTGAAACCAAAAGGCAGTAGAAAGGATCAATGAAAAGAAGAGTTAGTTCTTTGAGAAGATAAACAAAATTGACAAACTCTTAGCCAGACTCATTCAGAAAAAAAGAGAGAAGCCTCAAATTAATAAAATTAGAAATGGAAGAGGAGAAATTACAACGGATACCACAGAAACGCAAAGGATTATAAGAGAATATTATGAAATATTATATGCCAACAAATTAGACAATCTAGAAGAAATGGATAAATTCTTAGACTCATACAACCTCCCAAAACTGAATCAAGAAGAAATAGAGAATCTGAATAGACCAATCACAAGTAAAGAGATTGAAAGAGTAATCAAAAACCTCCCAAAAAATACAAGTCCAGAACCAGATGGCTTCTCTGGACAATTTTACCAAACATTCCAAGAAGATTTAATACCTATACTTCTCAAACTATTCCAAAAAGTAGCAGAAGATAGAACACTCCTTAACACATTCTATGAGGCCAACATCACCCTGATACCAAAGCCAGACAAGGACAACACAAAGAAGGAAAACTACCAGCTGATATTTCTGATGGACATAGACACAAAAATCCTCAACAAAATGTTGGCAAACAGAATACATCAATATGTTAAAAAGATCATACACCATGACCAAGTGGGATTTATACCAGGGATGCAGGGATGGTTCAACATCCACAAATCAATCAATGTGATACACCACATTAACAAAATGATGAATAAAAACCACATGATCATCTCAGTAGATGCAGAGAAGGCATTTGATAAGATCTAAATCAATTTATGATAAAAACTATCAACAAAATGGGTATAGAAGGAAGGCACCTCAACATAAAGGCCACATATGACAAACCCACAGCCAACATCATACTCAACAGGGAAAGTCTGAAAGCCATTCCTCTGAGAACAACAAGACAAGGGTGCCCACTCTTGCCACTTTTATTCAACACAGTACTGGAGGTTTTGGCCAGAGCAATTAGGCAAGAAAAAGGAATAAAAGGAATCCAAATAGGCAACAAAGAAGTGAAACTCTCACTATCTGCAGGTGACATGATTTTAGATATAGAAAACCCTAAATAATCCATTGGAAGACTATTAGAAATAATCAACAAATACAGCAAAGTTTCAGGGTTCAAACTCAACTTACAAAAATCAGTTTCATTTCTGTATGCTAATAACAAACTAACATAAAGAGAACTCAAAAAGATAATTCCATTTACAATCACAACAAAAAGAATAAAATATCTAGGAATAAATTTAACCAAGGAAGTGAAAGACCCATACAATGAAAACCATAAGACATTACTGAAAGAAATTGATGATGACATAAAGAAATGGAAAGACATCCCATGCACATGGATTGGAAGAATAAACATAGTTAAAATGTCTATATTACCTAAAGCAATCTACAGATTCAATGCAATCCCAATGACATTCTTCACAGAAATAGAACAAAGAATACTAAAATTCATATGGGGCAACAAAAGACCCCAAATAGCAAAAACAATCCTGAGAAAAAAGAGCAAAGCTGGAGGCATCAAAATCCCTGACTTCAAAACATACTACAAAGCAATAGTAATCAAAACAGCATGGTACTGCTACAAAAACAGACACACAGATCAATGGAACAGAATTGAAAGCCCAGAAATAAAACCACACATCTATGGACAGCTAATCTTCGACAAAGGAGCTAAGAACATACAATGGAGAAAGGAAAGTCTCTTCAATAAATGGTGATGGGAAAACTGGAAAGCCACATGCAAAAGAATGAAAGTAGACCATCTTCTTTTGCCATACACAAAAATTATCTCAAAATGGATCAAAGACCTGAAGGTGAGACCTGAAACTATAAAACTCCTGGAAGAAAATATAGGCAGTACACTATTTGACATCGGTCATAAAGGGATCTTTTTGGATTCCATGTCTACTCGGATAAGGGAAACAAAATTAAAAATAAACAAGTGGGACTTCCTCAGATTAAAGAGCCTCTACAATGCAAATGAAACCAGGATCAAAATGAACAGACAACCCACCAGCTGGGAGAAAATATTTGCAAATCATATATCCAACAAGGGGTTAATCTCCATAATATATAAAGAACTCACACAACTGAACAACAAAAAAGCAAACAAAATGGGCAGAGGATATGAACAGATAATTTCCCAAGGAAGATATACAGATGGCCAATAGGCATATGAAAATATGTTCAACATCACTAATCATCATGGAAATGCAAATCAAAACTACACTATCACCTTACACCTGTTAGAATGGCTATAATCACCAACACACAAAAAAAAAACAAATGTTGGAGAGGATGTGGAGAAACGGGAACACTCACTCACTGCTGGGAATGCAAACTGGTGCAGCGTCTATGGAAAATGGTATGGAGATTCCTCAAAAAATTGAAAATAGAAATACCTTATTATCCAGCTATCCCACTACTGGGTATCTATCCAACGAACCTGAAATCAACCATCCAAAGAGGCTTATGCACCCCTATGTTCATTGCAGCATTATTCACTATAGCCAAGAAGTGGAAGCAACCCAAGTATCCTCGTCTGATGAATTGATAAAGAAGATGTGGTATATATGTTCAATGAAATACTATTCAGCCATAAAAAGACAAAATTGTCCCATTTGCAACAACATGGATGGACCTGGAGGGTATTATGTTAATCAAAATAAGCCAGAGAGAGAAAGACAAACACTGCATGATTTCACTCATATGTGGAAGATAAACTAATACACGGACAGAGAGAACTGTTTGGTGGTTACCAGGGTCAAGGGGGTTGGGGGGGTGGGCACAAGGGGTGAAAGGAGGCATTTATATGGTGAGTGACAAACAATAATGTACAACTAAAATTTCACAATGTTATAAACTATTAAGACATCAATAAAAAAAGAAATGGGCTTTAAAAAAATGTCGAAAGTATTAAAAAGAACTATAGCTACAATAATTTGTTAATGGATACACAATATAAAAAGATGTAGGGGCTGGCCCAGTGGCGTAGCAGTTAAGTTCATGCACTCCGCTTCAGTGGCCCAGAGTTCCTCAGTACAGATCCTGGGTGCAGACCTAGTACTGCTGATCAAGCCATGCTGAGGTGGCGTCCCACATAGAGCAACAAGAAGGATGTACAACTATGACATACAACTATCTACTGGAGCTTTGGGGAGAAAAAAGGAAAAAAAGAGGAAGATCAGCAAAAGATGATAGCTCAGGGCCAATCTTCCTAAAAAAACAAAAAACTTTAAAAAAAAAAGATGTAAATTGTGACACAAAAACATAAAATGTAGGGAAGGAGAGAGTAAAAGGGTAGAGTTTTTGTATCGATCTGTCTACAGTTTTTCTGCTGAGAAAGAAGCTAAGTTGTTAGCAGCTTAAAATAGACTGTTATAACTATAAGATGTTTTATGTAAGCCTCATGGTAACCACAAAGCAAAAACCTATAGTAGATGCACAAAAGATAAAAAGACAGGAATCAAAGCACACCACTATAGCAAATCATCAAATCACAAAGGAAGACAGCAAGAGAGAGAGAAAGGAACAAAGGATCTATGAAACACCCAAAAAAGTTAACAAAATGGCAATAAGTCCTTACCTATTAATAATTACTTCAAATGTAGATGGATTATATTCTCCAATCAAAAGAAATAGAGGCTGAATGGATTAAAATATAAAAACCCAATTATATGCTGCCTACAAGAGATTCATTTCCCCTAAGGACACTCATAGGCTAAAAGTAAAGGGATGGAAAAAGATATTTCGTGTAAATGGAAACCAAAAAAGAGCAAGGGTAGCTATACTTATATCAGACAAAATAGAATTTGTCAAAAACTGTAATAATAGACAAAGAAGGGAATTATATAATGATAAAGGGGTCAATTCATCAAGAGGATATACAATTGCAACTATAGATGCACCCAACATCAGAGCACCTAAATATATTAAGTAAATACTAACAAACCTGAAAGCATAAATAAACAGCAATGCAATAATAGAAGAGAACTTCAATAGTCCACTTTCAACAAAGGATAGGTCATCCAAACAGAAAATCAATAGGGAAATATTGGACTTGAATTAAACTTTATCAAATGGACCAAACAGACATACACATTCCACCCAACAGCAGTAGAATAGACATTCTTCTCAAGGGCACATGGAACATTCTCCAGGATAGATCATATGTTAGATCACAAAACAAATCTCACCCAATTTAAGAAGACTGAAGTCAATGAGGCATCTTTTACAACCACAATGGTGTGAAAGTAGAAAACAATAATAGGAAGAAACCTGGAAAACCCTCATCTATGTGGAAATTAAACAACTCATTCCTGATCATTAATGGGTCAAAGGAAGAAATCATAAAAAAATACCTTGAGACAAATGTAAATAGAAACACAACATGGGATGCAGCAAAAGCAGTTATCAAAGGGAAGATTATAGCAATAAATGGCTACATTCAGAAAGAAGAGGAGCTTCCAGGACACTGAACACATGGCGATTTGGGACGAGTGACACCTGGAGAGGGCATGGAAGCTCTGAACACTTCCCACATACCTTGCCCTATGCATCATTTCCATCTGGCTGTTCCTGCATTATAGCAGTTTGTAAAAAGCTGGGGATCTAAGAGCGACATCAGTAAAGTGGTGGAGTGGGCTGATCCCTTTGTCTCTCTCCCCCTGAATTACAACTGAACTGACATTCATTGACCAATGGAGGATACCCACACAGCACAACAGGACAGCTGAGAGACCCATATAGCTATACGTCTGAAGGTGGATGGACAGGGTCCCCAGGAAGCAATGGTGATATGTGAGCACTCCCCTACCCTCCCTTGGCAGCAGCAAACCAGGTTATGGGTCCTCTCACAGTGGCTGGTGCTACTCTAACAGGAGGTAGGGACAGCCCAGACTGCGGGCAAATGCTATCCCAGCCCACAGGAGCACCCACCATTCCGCAGCAACCCCAACAGTGGGAACACACCTCAGTGTAACTGTAAGAAGAGGCGGAGACAGACCATGCACATGTGCGAACAATATCCTAGCCTCTGGGAGAGCCCACCATGCCACCACAGCCCAAATGAGGGGGCCTGGCTCAGACTCCACCACCAAGCCCCGTCCACCAAGCACAGCAGCCAGCGGGACTGTAAGTGGAGGTGGAGGCAGCCCATCATGCACACAAATGCTATCCCAGCCTGTGGGAGTACCCACCATACTCGCACAACTTCTAGCAGAGGGAATGGGGTCAGAAACACAGCTCCTGCTTCCCCCCAGTGGTACTAGGTGGAAACTACAACCTGATACTACCACAAAAGCTCTGGTAAAGGATTAGTTCATCAGACTCCACAAAAAACTACAGTAACAATTGAAAGCAGAAGGAAAATGACAAGTGTCCAGAAACCAAACCTGAAGCTACAGAAATCTATAATCTAAATGACAGAGAATTCAAAATAGGTGGCATAAAGAAACTCAATGAGTTAGAAGAAAACTCGGAAAGACAGTTCAATGAGCTCAGTAAGAATAAAATTAATGAGTAGAAAGAATACTTCACCAAAGAGATTTAAACTATAAACGAAAACCAAACAGAAATTCTGGATATGAAGAACACAATTAATGAGATAAAAAAATAATCTAGAATCCTTAAAATATAGAGCTGACATTATGGAGGACAAAATTAGTGATTTCAAAGATAGAAATATAGAAATCCTTCAAGTGGAGGAGGAGAGAGAACTAAGATTTTTTAAAAATGAAGGAATTCTTCGAAAAGTACCCAACTCAATTAGGAAAAGCAACACAAGGATTATAGGTATTCCAGAGGGAGATGAGGGATAAAGGAAAAGAGAGCTTGTTCAAAGAAATAGTAGCTGAGAACTTCGCAAACCTGGGGAAGGAACTGGACTTACAAATACATGAAGGCAATAGAATTCCTAATTACACCAATGCAAAAAGACCTTCTCCAATGTATATAAATAGAAACACTGGCAAAAGTCAACCACAAAGAAAAAATATTAAGGGCAGCAACACAGAAGAAAATAATCTACAAAGGAACCCCTATCTGGCTTTCATCGGATTTCTCAGCAGAAACCTTACAGGCGAGGAGAGAATGGAATGATATATTCAAAATACTGAAAGACAAAAACTTTCAGCCAAGAATACCCTATCCAGAAAAACTATCTGCCAGATACAATGGAGAAATATAAGCTTTCCCAGATAAACAAAAGCTGAGGGAGTTCATCACCACTAGACCTCCCTTACAAGAAATGATAAAGGAAGCCCTTATACCTGAAACAAAAAGGGAAAGGTCCACAAAGCTTTGAGCAAGGAGATAAATAGACAAAATCAGAAATCTGCAGCTCTCTATCACAACAGGTTAGCAAACACTTAATTATAACATAAAAGATAAAGGGAAAGAAAGCATCAAAAATAAACATAAACACTTCAATTTAGTAACAAACTCACAGCACAAAACAGAATAATTTGTGACAACAACAACTCAGAGGGGGAAGAGGAGAGGGATGGAACCCGCTTAGGCTAATAGGGATAAGAAGCTAACAGAAAAAGGACTATCTCATCTATGAGAGCCTTTATACAAACCTTATGGTAACCACTAAACACAAAGCAGAGCAGAGCCACAAACCATTAATACTGAGAAAACCGCCACAGAAAACCAACAAACTGAAATGGCAGTCGGAAATACAAGGGAAGAGAAACAATGGAAATATAGAACAACTGGAAAACAAGAGATAAAATGGCAGTATTAAGCCCTCGTATATCAATAATCCTCTAAATGTAAATTGATTGAATTCTCCAATCAAAAGACACAGAGAGGCAGGATGGATTAAAAGCAAGACCTAACAATATGCTGACTCCAGGAAACACATCTCAGCTCTAAAGACAAACATAGGCTCAGAGTGAAGGGATGGATGACGATATGCCAAGAAAATGGCAAACAAAAGAAAGCAAGTGTTGCCATACTTATATCAGACAAAGCAGACTTCAAGATAAAAAAGATAATGGGAGACAAAGAGCAGCAGTATATAATGACAAAAGGGACTTTCCATCAAGATGACATAATATTTATGAATATACATGCCCCTAACAGACATAAAGGGAGAAATTAACAGCAACACATAGTGAGGGGACCTCATCACCCCACTTACATCAATGGATAGGTCATCCAGACAGAAAGTCAACAAGGAAATAGTGGTTTTAAATGAAACACTTGATCATGTGGACTTAATAGATATATACAGATCATTCCATCCCAAAACAGCAGAATACACATTCTTCTCAAGTGCACATGGAACATTCTCAAAGATAGACCATATGTTGCGAAATAAGGCAAGCCTCAATAAATTTAAGAAGACTAAAATGATATAAGGCATCTTTTCTGACCACAACACTATGAAACTAGAAATCAACAATAAGAAGAAAGCTGGGAAAGTCACAATTATGTGGAAACTAAATGACATGCTACTGAACAACCATTGGATCAATGAAGAGATCAAAAGAGAAATCAAAAAATAACTGGAGACAAATGAAAATGAAAATACAACATACCAACTCTCATAGGATGCAGTAAAAATGGTTATAAGAGGGAAATTCATAGCAATACAGACCCAGCTCAACAAATAAGAAAAATCTCAAATAAGTAATCTTAAACTATACCTAACAGAACAAGAAAAAGAAGAACAAACAAAGCCCAAAGTCAGCAGAAGGAGTGAAATAATAAAAATCAGAGCAGAAATAAATGAAATAGAGACTAAAAAATACAGTAGAAAGGAACAATAAAACTAAGAACTGGTTCTGTGAGAAGATAAACAAAACTGTAACACCCTTAGCCAGTCTCACTATGAAAAAAAGAGAGAAGGCCAAATAAATAAAATTAGAAATGAAAGACGAGAAATTACAACAGACATTGCAGAAATACAAAGGATTATAAGAGAATACTATGAAAATCTATATGCCAACAAATTGGATAACCTAGAAGAAATAGATGAATTCTTACACTCATACAACCCTCCAAAACTGAATCAAGAAGAAATAGAGAATCTGAATAGACCAATCACAAGAGATTGAAACAGTAATCAAAAACCTCCCAAAAAACAAAAGTCCAGGACCAGAAGTCTTCTCTGGAGAATTCTACCAAATATTCAAAGAACATTTAATACCTATCCTTCTCAAACTATTCCAAAAAATTGAAGAAGATAGGATGCATCCTTACTCATTCTTTGAGGCCAAACATTACCCTGATACCAAAGCCAGACAAAGACAACACAAAGAAGGAAAATTACAGGCCTATATTGCTGATGAACATAGACGCAAAAATCCTCAACAAAATATTGGCAAACCGAATACAGCAATACATTAAAAGGGTCATACACCATGATCAAGTGAGATTTATACCAGGGATACAAGGATGGTTCAACATCCACAAATCAATCAATGTCATACACCACCTTAACAAAATGAGGAATAAAAATCACAAGATCATCTCAATAGATGCAGAGAAAGCATTTAACAAGATCCAACATCCACTTATGATTAAAACTGTCAATAAAATGGGTATAGGGCCAGCCCTGATGGCCTGGTGGTTAAAGCTTACTGCACTCCGCTTCAGCAGCCTGGGTTCGATTCCCAGGCACAGAACCACTCCACTCATCTGTCAGTAGCCATGCTGTGGCAGCAGTTCACGTAGAAGAACTAGAAGAAATTACAACTAGAATATACAACTATGTACTAGGGCTTTGGGGAGGGAAAAAAAGAGAGAGAGGAAGATCACCAACAGATGTTAGCTCAGGCAAAATTTTTTTAAAAAATAGGTATAGAAGGAAAATACCTCAACATAATAAAGGCCATACATGACAAACCCACAGCCAACATCATACTTAACGGTGAAAAACTAAAAGCCATTCCTCTGAGACCAGGAATAAGACAAGGGTGTCCACTCTAGCCAATCCAATTCAACATAGTACTGGAGGTTTTGGCCCCAGAAATTAGGGAAGAAAAAGAAATAAAAGTATCCATTTGGAAAGGAAGAAGTGAAACTCTCGCTGTTTGTGGATGACATGATTATATATATAGAAAACTCTAAAGAATCCATCAGAAAACTATTAGAAGTAATCAACCACCACAGCAAAGTTGCAGGGTACAAATCAATTTACAAAAATCAGTTGCATTTCTATACATTAATAATGAACTACCAGAAAGAGAAGTCAAGAATACAATTCCATTTACAATTGCAACAAAAAGAATAAAACATCTAGGGATAAATTTAACCAAAGAGGTGAAAGACCTATACACTAAAAACTGTAAGACATTATTGAAAGAAATTGAATAAGATATAAAGAAATGGAAAGATATTCCATGCCTATGGATTGGAAGAATAAACATAGTTCAAATGTCCATATTATCTAAAGCAATCTACAGATTCAATGCAATCCCAATGACATTCTTCACGGAAATAGGACAAAGAATCCTAAAATTTACACAGAACAACAAAAGACCCCTAATAGCAAAAGCAATCCTGAGAAAAAAGAACAAAGCTGGAGGCATCACAATCCCTAACTTCAACATATACTACAAAGCTATAGTAATCAAAACAGCATGGTACTGGCAGAAAAACAGACACACAGATCAATGGAACAGAATTGAAAACCCTGATATAAAACCACACATCCATGGATAGGTAATCTTCAACAAAGGAGCCAAGAACATACAATGGAGAAAGGAATTCCCTTTATCCAATGGTGCTTGGAAAACTGGACAGCCACATGCAAAAGAATGAAAGTAGACTGTTATCTTACACCATACACAAAAATTAACTCAAAATGGATTAAGGATTTGAATGTAATACCTGAAACCATAAAACTCCTAGAAGAAAATATAGGCAGTACACTCTTTGACATCAGTCTTAGCAGCATCTTCTTGAATACCATGTCTATTCAGGCAAAATAAACAAAAGCAAAAAAACAAAAATAGGACTATGTCAGACTAAAAAGCTTCTGCAAGGAAAAGGAAACCAGCAACAAAATGAAAAGACAACCCACCAACTGGGAGAAAGTACTTGCAAATCATATATCTGACAAGCAGTCAATTTCCAAAATATATAAAGAATTTATACAACTCAACAACACAAAAACAAACAACCGGATCAAAAAATGGGCAGAGGATATGAACAGACATTTTTCCAAAGAAGATATACAATGGCCAATGGGCACATGAAAAGATCTTCAACATCACTAATTATTAGGGCAATGCAAATCAAAACTACAATGAGATATCACGTTACACCTGTCAGAATGGATATAATTACCAAGACAAAAAATAACAAATGTTGGAGAGGATGTGGAGAAAAGGGAACCCTCGTACACTGCTGGTGGGAATGCAAACTGGTGCAGCCACTATGGAAAACTGTACGGAGATTTCTCAAAAAATTAAAAATAGAAATACCTTATGATCCAGCTATCTCACTACTTGGTATTTATCCAAAGAACTTGAAATCAACAATTCAAAGAGATTTATGCACCTCTATGTTCATTGTGGCATTATTCACAATAGCCAAGATGTGGAAGCAACCCAAGTGCCCATCAACTGATGAATGGATAAAGAAGATGTATGTATAGAAATGGAATACTACTAGGCCATAAAAAAAAGACAAAATCATCCCATTTGCAACAACATGGATGGATCTTGAGGGTATGATGTTACACAAAATAAGCCAGTCAGAGAAAGACATACACTGCATGATTTCACTCATATGTGGAAGATAAACAAACACATGGATAAAGAGAAAAGATTAGTGGTTACCAGAGGGGAAAGGGGTGGGGGTGGGAAAAAGGGGTAAAGGAGCATATACATATGGTCACAGGTAAAAATTAGATTATTGGTGGTGAGAACGATGCAGTCTATACAGAAACTGATAAATAATAATGTACACCTGAAATTACAATTTTATAAACCATTATGACCTCATTAAAATAATTTTTTAAAAAAAGAAAGAAGAAATATCATAAATAAACAACGTAATGTTACACTTCAAGTCCTAGAAAAACAATAACAAATTAAGCCCAAAGTTAGAAAGAAGGAAATAACAAAAATCAGAGCAGAAACAAATGAAGCAGAGACAAAAAGAATAGTAGAGAAAAATCAACAGAACTAAGAGCTGGTTTTTTGAAAAGATAAATAAAATTGACAAATCTTTAGCAAGACTAAAAAAAAAGAAAGAAGTCTCAAAAAAATAAAATGAGAAATGGAAGAGGAGTCATTACAACTGATACCACAGCAATGCAAAGGTTCATAAGAGACTACTATGAACAATTACACACCAACAAATTGGATAACTTAGAAGAAATGGATACATTCCTGGAAACATATAGCCTACCAAGTGTGAATCAAAAAGAAATAGAAAATCTGAATAGACCTATAACTAGTAAGGTGATTGAATCAGTACTCAAAAATCTCTCAACAAAGAAAAGTCCAGGACCAAATGGCTTCACTGGTGAACTCTACCAAACATTTAAGGAGGAATTAATGCCAATCTTCAAACTCTTCCAAAAAATTCAAGAGGTGTGAACACTTCCAAACTCATTTTACAAAGCCAGCATTACCCTGATATCAAAGCCAGACAAGGACGCTATATGAAAAGAAAATTGCAGGCCAACATCCCTGATGAACACAGATGCAAAAATTCTCAACAAAATACTATCAAACCAAACTCAACAGCACATTAAAAGGATTATACACCACGATCCAGGTGGGATTTATCTCTGGAATACAAAGATGTTTCACCATATGCAAATCAATCAATGTGATACACCACATTGACAGAATGAAGGGGAAAAAATCACTTGATCCTCTCAATAGATGAGAAAAAGCATTTGACAAAAGTCAACATACTTTCATGGTAAAAACTCTCAACAAATTAGGTATAGAAGGAATGTACCTCAACATAATAAAAACTATATATGACAAGCCCACAGCTAACATTATACTCAACAGTGAAAAGCTGAAAGCTTTTCCTCTAAGACCTGGAATAAGGCAACAATGCCCACTTTCACCACTTCTATTCAACATTATACTGAAAGTACTAGCCAGAGCAATTAGGCAAGAAAAATAAACAAAAGACATCCAAATTGGAAAGGAAGAAATAAAATTATCTCTGTTCACAGACAAACGGATCTTATATGTTGTAAACTCTAAATATACCACAAAAACATATTAGAACTTATTAGTTCTATTAATAAATTAATAGAACAAATTATTAACCAATTCAGCAAAACTTCAGGATACAAAATCAACATACAAAAATCAGTTATGTTTCTATACATTAACAATGAATAGTCAGAAGAGGAAATTAAGACAACAATTCCATTTGCAATAGCATCAAAAAGAATAAAATACTTAGGAATAAACTTAACAAAGGAGGCAAAAGACTTGTACACTGAAAACTACAAAAAGTTGCTGAAAGAAATTAAAGACACCAATAAATGGAAAGATATCCCATGTTCATGAGTTGTAAGATTATTGTTGAGATGTCAATACTACTCAAAGAAATCTAAAGATGTAATGCAGTTTCTATCAAATTCCAAATGGCATTTTTTTTTCAGAAATGAAAAATCCATCCTAAAATTCATATGGAATCTCAAGGCACCCTGAATAGCCAAAAAATCTTGAAAAAGAACAAAGTTGGAGGTCTCACACTTCTTGATTTCAAAACTTACTACAAAGCTACAGTAATCAAAACAGTGTGGTACTGACATAAAGACAGAGAGATAGACCAATGGAACAGAATAGAGAGCCCAGAAATAAGCCCTCATATACGTAGTCAAATGACTTTTGACAAGGGTGCCAAGATCCTTCAATAAGGAAAGAACAGTCTTTTCAACAAATGGTGCTAGGAAAACTGGATATTCACATGCAAAAGAATGAAGTGGGAACCTTACCTTATACCACATACAAAAATTCACTAAAAATGGATCAAAGACCTAAATGTAAGAGGTAAAACTATAAAACTCTTAGAAGAAAACACAGGGGAAAAGTTTCTTGACATTGTATTTGGCGATGATTTCTTGGATATGACACCAAAAGCACAGGAAACAAAAGGAAAAATAGATAATCTGAACATCAAAATTAAAAGTTCTGAGTGACGTCAGCATCATGGCGGAGTGAGCTTTCCCGTGAATTCTTCCCCCACAAGATACAACAAAAGCAACAGCCACAGACCAACAACGGAATCCCAGACAGTGAAAACCTAGAGCGGAGGGATCCACACTGCCGCACATCTGAGAGCGGAACGTGCTGGGTCCCTGGAGGAAGTGGGGAGAGGTAAGGAGAACTCCGCTCCCTCCCCATCAGATCAGCGATCCTGGTCCGCGCGGCTCCCAGAGAGCGGGGAGGGGCGACCCTCGGCGGGAAAACTGTAGCTCTTCGGGCTCTCTCAGCCAGTGGGAAACTCCCGCACAGAGGACTCAGAGGAGCCACAGGGCTACCATCAACATCTGAGCACCCCAGAGAGCGGATAAAGAGGGGCAAACGAGAAGCCTCCCACGTCAGAGACCCAGAGGGCAAAAGAGAGAGCTCCCCCCTCCCCGCAACCCGGAGTCTGCAGCTCGACCAGACCTAGCGATCCGAGGCAGACCTGAACAAACTGGACTGGACCCGTGGATCGCAGCGGGAAAAAAAAAAAAAAAAAAAACTGCGGATCGCAGCAGAAAAACTGGGGCAGAGCGCAGGGGGCTTAGACTACACAGCCCTTTACCACCAGACAGTGGCGGCAGGTGGAAATTGCAACCAGAGACTTCCAGGATGAGGAAAATCAAAACCAACACAGGAACCACAATGCAAAAATATATGAAATCACCAGACCAGAAACAAAATGACAAGCACCCAGAAATCAACCCCGAAGACACAGAAATCCATAAACTAAATGACAGAGATTTCAAAATAGCTATCATAAAAACACTCAATGAAATACGAGACAACACAAACAATTCAATGAGATTAGGAGTTTCTTCACAAAAGAGATTGAAATCATAAAGAAAAACCAATCAGTGCTGATGGAGATGAAGAACACAATGGAGGAGATAAAGGAGAATCTGGAATCTTTAAAGAACAGAGCTGACAATATGGAGGAAAGAATTAGTACTTTAGAGGATAGGAATACAGATATACTCCAGATGGAAGAAGAGAGAGAACTAAGACTAAAAAGAAATGAAGAAAGACTCCGAGAAATATCTGACTCTATTAGAAAATGTAACATAAGAATTATAGGTATTCCTGAGGGAGAGGAGAGGGAAAGAGGAAGAGAGAGCCTATTCAAGGAAATAATAGCTGAAGATTTCCCAAATCTGGAGAAGGACCAGGAAATACCAGTAAGCGAAGCCAACAGGACACCTATATATATTAACAGACAAAGGCCTTCACCACGACACCTAGTGGTAAGGCTAGCCAGGGTCAACGACAAAGAAACCATATTAAGGGCAGCTAGACAAAAACAAAAAATAACGTACAAAGGAACTCCCATCACGCTCTCAGCGGATTTCTCAACAGAAACTTTTCAGGCTAGAAGAGACTGGAATGATATATTCAAAATACTAAAAGACAAAAACTTTCAGCCAAGAATACTCTATCCAGCAAAAATATCCTTCAAATATGATGGAGAAATAGTAACTCTCCCAGATAAACAAAAGCTAAGGGAGTTCATGGCCACGAGACCCCCACTACAAGAAATACTCCAGAAGGCCCTCAGGCATGAAAAAAAGAAGAGAAAGGGAACAGAAAGCTTGGAGGAAGGAGAAAAGTAGGTAGACAAAATCAGAGAAATAGTAGATCTTTACCGGAATAGGTTAGCAACCACTTAAATACTAAACTCAAAGATCAAAGGAAGAAATTCACCAAAAATAAATTTAACCTCATCACTGTAAACACACAGCCACAACACAAGATAGAATAAGGTATAACAAGAGCAACTTAGAAGGGGAAGAGGAAAGTGACTGAAATGACTTAGTATAAGGAAATAGGAGGCTATCAGATAATGGACTATCTCATACACAAGATTTTTTGCCCAAACCTCAAGGTAAACACTAAACAAATAATCAAAGCAAAACCACATATGATAAACAAAGACAAAACTAGAAGAATCATAAGACAGAACAACCAAACTGAATTGGCAGTCCAAAACAAATGGGACAAGAAACAAAGGAAATGCAAAAGAACCAGAAAATAAGTGACAAAACAGCAACATTCAGCCCTCATATTTCAATAATTACCCTAAATGTAAATGGATTGAACTCTCCAATCAAAAGATACAGAGTGGCAGGATGGATTAAAAAGCAAGACCCAACAATATGCTGCCTTCTGGAAACACATCTTAGCACTAAAGACAAGCACAGGCTCAGAGTGAAAGGATGGAAGACAATACTCCAAGCTAATGGCAAACAAAAGAAAGCAGGTGTTGCCATACTCATATCAGACAAAGTAGACTTCAAGATAAAACAGGTTAAGAAAGACAAAGAAGGGAAATATATAATGATAAAAGGGACACTCCATCAAGAAGACATATCACTTATAAATATATATGCACCCAACATAGGAGCACCAATGTACATAAAACAACTATTAACAAACCTAAAAGGAGAAATCAACAACAACACAATAATAGTAGGGGATCTTAACACCCCACTTACAGCAATGGATAGATCATCCAGACAAAAAGTTAATAAAGAAATATTAGACTTAAATGAAAAACTAGACGAGATGGACCTAGTAGACATATACAGAGCACTCCACCCAAAAACAGCTGACTACACATTCTTCTCAAGCGCGCATGGAACATTCTCTAGGATAGACCATATGTTGGGAAACAAAGCAAGCCTCAATAAATTTAAGAAGATTGAAATCATAACAAGCATCTTTTCAGACCATAAGGCTATGAAACTGGAAATGAACCAGGAAAAAAAAACTGGGAAAGTGACAAAAATGTGGAGATTAAACAACATGCTACTGAAGAACCAATGGATCATTGATGAAATTAAAGGAGAAATCAAAAACTATCTGGAAACAAACGAAAATGATAACATGCCATATCAAACCATATGGGATGCAGCAAAAGCGGTCCTGAGAGGGAAACTCATAGCGATACGAGCCCACCTTAACAAACAAGAAAAAGTCCTAATAGGCAACCTTAAATTACACCTAACAGAACTAGAAAAAGAAGAACAAACAAAGCCCAAAGCCAGCAGAAGGAGAGAAATAATAAAAATCAGAGCAGAAATAAATGATATTGAGACCAAAAAAACAGTAGAAAGGATTAATGAAACAAAGAGTTGGTTCTTCGAGAAGATAAACAAAATAGACAAACCATTAGCCAGGCTTACTAAGAAAAAAAGAGAAAAAGCTCAAGTAAATAAAATTAGAAATGAAAGAGGAGAAATTACAACGGATACCATGGAAATACAGAGGATTATAAGACAATACTATGAGAAATTATATGCCAACAAATTGGACAATCTAGAAGAAATGGATAAATTCTTAGACTTATACAACCTCCCAAAATTGAACCAAGAAGAAATGGAGAATCTGAATAGACCAATAACAAGTAAAGAGATTGAAATAGTAATCAAAAACCTCCCAAAAAATAAAAGTCCAGGACCAGATGGCTTCTCCAGTGAATTTTACCAAACATTCAAAGAAGATTTAATACCCATCCTCCTCAAACTATTCCAAAAAATAGAGGAAGATGGAACACTTCCTGAATCATTCTATGAGGCCAACATCACCCTGATACCAAAACCAGACAAAGACAATACAAAGAAAGAAAATTACAGGCCAATATCACTGATGAACATTGATACAAAAATCCTCAACAAAATATTGGCAAACCGAATACAACAATATATTAAAAAGATCATACACCATGATCAAGTGGGATTTATACCAGAGACGCAGGGATGGTTCAACATCCGCAAATCAATCAACATGATACATCACATCAACAAAACAAAGAATAAAAACCACATGATCGTCTCAATAGATGCAGAGAAGGCATTTGACAAGATACAACATCCATTTATGATAAAAACTCTCAATAAAATGGGAATAGAAGGAAAGTACCTCAACATAATAAAGGCCATATATGACAAAACCACAGCTAACATCATACTCAACGGGGAAAGACTGAAAGCCATTCCTCTGAGAACAGGAACGAGGCAGGGCTGCCCACTCTCACCACTCCTGTTCAACATAGTACTGGAGGTTTTGGCCAGAGCAATTAGGCAAGAAAAAGGAATAAAAGGAATCCAAATAGGTAACGAAGAAGTGAAACTCTCACTATTTGCAGATGACATGATTGTATATATAGAAAACCCTAAAGAATCTGTTGGAAAACTGTTAGAAATAATCAACAACTACAGCAAAGTTGCAGGGTACAAAATCAATATACAAAAATCAGTTGCATTTCTATATGCTAATAATGAACTAACAGAAAGAGAGCTCAAAAAGATAATACCATTTACAATTGCATCAAAAAGAATAAAATACCTAGGAATAAATCTTACCAAGGAGGTGAAGGACCTATACAATGAGAACTACAAGACATTATTGAGGGAAATCCACGATGACATAAAGAAATGGAAAGATATCCCATGCACGTGGATTGGAAGAATAAACATAGTTAAAATGTCTATATTACCTAAAGCAATCTACAGATTCAATGCAATCCCAATCAGAATCCCAATGACATTCTTCACGGAAATAGAAAAAAGAATACTAAAATTTATATGGGGCAACAAAAGACCCCGAATAGCTAAAGAAATCCTAAAGAAAAAGAACAAAGCAGGAGGCATCACAATTCCTGACTTCAAAACATACTACAAAGCAATAGTAATCAAAACAGCATGGTACTGGTACAAAAACAGACACACAGATAAATGGAACAGAATTGAAAGCCCAGAAACAAAACCACACATATACGGACAGCTAATTTTCGACAAAGGTGCTAAGAACATGCAATGGAGAAAGGAAAGTCTCTTCAATAAATGGTGTTGGGAAAAGTGGACAGCCACATGCAAAAGAATGAAAGTGGACCATGTGCTATCGCCATTCACAAAAATTAACTCAAAATGGATCAAAGACCTGAAGGTGAGACCTGAAACTATAAAATTCATAGAAGAAAATATAGGCAACACACTATTTGACATTGGTTTTAAAGGAATCTTTTCGGATGACATGCCTACCCAGACTAGGGAAACTAAAGAAAAAATAAACAAGTGGGACTTTCTCAGACTAAAGAGCTTTTATAAGACAAATGAAACCAGAATCAAGATGAACAGACAACCAACCAGCTGGGAGAGAATATTTGCAAAACATACATCTGACAAGGGGTTGATCTCAATAATATATAAAGCACTCACACAACTGAACAACAAAAAAACAAACAACCCGATCAAAAAATGGGCAGAGGAAATGAACAGACACTTCTGCAAGGAAGATATACAGATGGCCAATAGGCACATGAAAAGATGCTCAACATCACTAATCATCAGGGAAATGCAAATCAAAACAACACTAAGATACCACCTCACGCCCGTTAGAATGGCTATAATCACCAAGACAAAAAACAACAAATGTTGGAGAGGATGTGGAGAAACAGGAACCCTCATACACAGCTGGTGGGAATGCAAATTGGTGTAGCCTCTATGGAAAATGGTATGGAGATTCCTCAAAGAATTAAAAATAGAGATGCCCTATGATCCAGCCATCCCACTACTGGGAATCTAGCCAACGCACCTGAAATCAACAATCCAAAGAGGCTTATGCACCCCTATGTTCATTGCAGCATTATTCACCATAGCCAAGAAGTGGAAGCAACCTAAGTGTCCCTCGACTGACGATTGGATTAAGAAAATGTGGTATATATATACAATGGAATACTACTCAGCCATAAAAAAAGACAAAATCGTCCCATTTGCAACAACATGGATGGGCCTGGAGCGTATTATGTTAAGTGAAATAAGCCAGAAAGAGAAAGACAAACACTGCATGATCTCACTCATATGTGGAATATAAACCAACACATGGACAGAGAAAACTGGACTGTGGTTACCAGGGCAGTGGGGTGGGGGTGGGCACAAGGGGTGAAGGGAGTCAAATATGTGGTGATGGACAAACAAAAATGTACAACCCAAAATTTCACAATGTTAGAAACCATTAAAACATCAATAAAAAAAAAAATTAAAAAAATTAAAAGTTCTGTGCATCAAAGGAAACAATCAATAGAGAAAAAAGCAACCTATAGAATGGGAGAAACTATTTACAGATCATATACCTGATAAGGGGTTAGTATCCAGAATATATAAAGAACTCCTAAAAGTTAAAAATTTAAAAAAAGAACTGATTAAAAGATTGGCAAAAGGAGAGTGACGTCAGCATCATGGCGAAGTGAGCTTTCCCGTAAACTCTTCCCCTGACAAGAAACAACAAAAGGAACAGTCACAGACCAACAATGGACTCCTAGACAGCGAAAAGCAAGATCGGAAAGATCCACACTGCTGCACATCTGAGAGAGGAACGTGCTGGGCCCCCGGAGGAAGTGGGGAGAGGTAAGGAGAACTCCTCTCCCTCCCCATCAGATCAGCAATCCTGGTCCGCGTGGCTCCCAGAGAGGGGGGAGGGGCGGCCCTCTTCGGGGAAACGGTAGCTCTTCGGGCTCTCTGAGCCAGTGGGAAAATCCCATACAGAGGACTCAGAACAGCCACAGGGCTACCATCAACATCTGAGCACCCCAGGAGAGCAGATAACGAGGGGCGAGCAAGAAGCCCCCCGCGCCAGGGACCCAGCGGGCAAAAGAGAAAGTCCCCTCACTCTCCGCATGCCAGACACTGAAGCTCAGCTGACCAGACCAGACCAGACCAAGCGGCCAGCGGATTGCAGTGAACAGCCGGGGCAGAGCACGGGGGCTCAGATTATACAGCCCTTAACCCCCACACGGTGGCGGTGGGTGGAAATTACAACCAGATATTTCCAGGATGAGGAAAAATAAAGCCAATACAGGAACCACAATGCAAAGGTACATGAAATCACCAGACCAGAAGAAAAATGACAAGCACCAGAAACCAACCCTGAAGACACAGAAATCTATAACATAAACAACAGAGATTTCAAAATAGCTATCATAAAAAAAACTCAACAAAATACGAGATAACACAGACAAACAATTCAATGAGATTAGGAGTTTCTTCACAAAAGAGATTGAAATCATAAAGAAAACCAATCAGTACTGATGGAGATGAAGAACACAATGGAGGAGATAAAGGAGAATGTGGAATCTTTAAAGAACAGAGCTGACAATATGGAGGAAAGAATTAGCATTATAGAGGATAGGAATACAGATATGCTCCAGAAGGAAGAGGAGAGAGAACTAAGACTAAAAAGAAATGAAGAAAGTCTCCGAGAAATATCTGACTCTATTAGGAAATGTAACATAAGAATTATAGGTATTCCTGAGGGAGAAGAGAGGGAAAGAGGAACAGAGAGCCTATTCAAGGAAATAATTAGCTGAGAACTTCCCAAATCTGGGAAGGAGCAGGAAATACTAGACCAGTAAGGGAAGCCAAGAAGTCACCTAAATACGTCAACAGGCAAAGGTCCACTCCATGACATGTAGTGGTAAGGCTGGCTAAAGTTAATGACAGAGAAACAACATTAAGTGTAGCTAGACAAAAACAAAAAATAACGTACAAAGGAACTCCCATCAGGCTCTCAGCGGATTTCTCAACAGAAACTTTACAGGCTAGGAGAGACTGGAATGATATATTCAAAATACTGAAAGACAAAAACTTTCAGCCAAGAATACTCTATCCAGCAAAAATTTCTTTCAAATATGATGGAGAAATAGTAACTTTCCCAGATAAATAAAAGCTAAGGGAGTTCATGGCCACGAGACCCCCACTACAAGAAATACTCAAGAAGGCCCTCAGACCTGAAAAAGAGAAAAGAAAGGGAATACAAAGCTTGGAGCAAGGAGAAAAATAGGTAGACAAAATCATAAAAATAGTAGATCTTTACCGGAATTGGTTAGCAACCACTTAAATACCAAAATCAAAGATCAAAGGAAGGAATTCACCAAAAATAAATATAACCTTATCACTGAAAACACACATCCACAACACAAGATAGAATAAGGTATAAGAAGAATGACTTAGAAGGGGAAGAGGAAAGTAATTGAATTGACTTAGTATCAGGAAATAAGAGGCCATCAGATAATGAAATATCTCATACACAAGATTTTTTATACAAACCTCAAGGTAACCACTAAACAAATAATCAAAACAAAATCACATATGATAAACAAAGAGCAAACAAGAAGAGTCATAAGACAGAACAACCAAACTGAATTGGCAGTCCAAAACAAATGGGACAAGAAACAAAGGAATTGCAAAAGAATGGAAAATAAGTGACAAAACAGCAACATTAAGCCCTCATATATCAATAATTACCCTAAATATAAATGGATTGAACTCTCCAATCAAAAGATACAGAGTGGCAGGATGGATTAAAAACAAGACCCAACAATATGCTGCCTCCAGGAAAAACATCTCAGCTCTAAAGACAAGCACAGGCTCAGAGTGAAAGGATGGAAAACAATACTCCAAGCTAATGGCAAACAAAAGAAAGCAAGTATTGCCATACTCATATCAGATAAAGCAGACTTCAAGATAAAACAGGTTAAGAGAGACAAAGAAGGGAAGTATATAATGATAAAAGGGACACTCCAGGGCTGGCCCCGTGGCTTGGCGGTTAAGTGCACGTGCTCCGCTACTGGCGGCCCAGGTTCGGATCCCAGGCACGCAGCGATGCACCACTTCTCCGGCCATGCTGAGGCCACATCCCACATACAGCAACTAGAAGGATGTGCAACTATTACATACAACTATCTACTGGGGCTTTGGGGAAAAAGAGGAGGAGGATTGGCAATAGATATTAGCTCAGAGCCAGTCTTCCTCAGCAAAAAGAGGAGGATTAGCATGGATATTAGCTCAGGGCTGATCTTCCTCACAGAAAAAAAAAAAAGGACACTCCACCAAGAAGATTTATCACTTATAAATATATGAGCACCCAACATAGGAGCACCAAAGTAGTACATGAGGCAACTATTAACAAACCTAAAAGGAGACATTAACAACAACACAATAATAGTAGGGGATCTTAATACCCCACTTACATCAATGGATAGATCATCCACACAAAAAGTCAATAAAGAAATAGTGGACTTAAATGAAAAACTGGATGAGATGGACCTAGTAGACATATACAGAGCACTCCATCGAAAAACATCTGACTACACATTCTTCTCAAGCGCACGTGGAACATTCTCAAGGATAGACCATATGTTGGGAAACAAAGCAAGCCTCAATAAATTTAGGAAGACTGAAATCATAACAAGCATCTTTTCACACCATAACGCTATGAAACTGGAAATCAACCAGGAAAAAAAAAACTTGGAAAGTGACAATAATGTGGAGATTTAACCACATGCTATTGAACAACCAATGGATCATTGATGAAATTAAAAGAGAAATCAAAACTATCTGGAAACAAATGAAAATATGCCATACCAAATCATATGGGATGCAGCAAAAGTGGTCCTGAGAGGGAAACTCATAGCAATACAAGCCCACCTTAACAAACAAGAAAAAACCCACCCAAATAAGCAACCTTAAATTACACCTAACAGAACTAGAAAAAGAAGAACAAACAAAGCCCAAAGTCAGCAGAAGGAGAGAAATAATAAAAATCAGAGCAGAAATAAATGAAATTGAGACCAAAAAAAACAGTAGAAAGGATTAATGAAACAAAGAGTTGGTTCTTTGAGAAGATAAACAAAATTGACAAACCCTTAGCCAGACTTACTAAGAAAAAAAGAGAAAAGGCTCAAGTGAATAAAATTAGAAATGAAAGAGGAGAAATTACAACGGATACCACGGAAATACAAAGGACTATAAGAGAATACTATGAGAAATTATATGCCAACAAATTGCACAATCTAGAAGAAATGGATAAATTCTTAGACTTATACAACCTCCCAAAACTGAACCAAGAAGAAACGGAGAATCTGAATAGACCAATCACAAGTAAAGAGATTGAAATAGTAATCAAAAACCTCCCAAAAAATAAAAGTCCAGGACCAGATGGCTTCTCCAGTGAATTTTACCAAACATTCAAAGAAGATTTAATACCCATCCTTCTCAAACTATTCCAAAAAATAGAGGAAGATGGAACACTTCCTAATTCATTCTACAAGGCCAACATCACCCTGATACCAAAGCCAGACAAAGACAATACAAAGAAGGAAAATTAAAGGCCAATATCGCTGATGAACATAGATGCAAAATTCCTCAACAAAATATTGGCAAACCGAATACAGCAATACATTAAAAGATCATACACCATGATCAAGTGGGATTTATACTAGGACACAGGGATGGCTCAACATCCGCAAATCAATCAACGTGATACACCACATCAACAAAACAAAGAATAAAAACCACATGGTCATCTCAATAGACGCAGAGAAGGCATTTGACAAGATACAACATCCTTTTATGACAAAAACTCTCCACAAAATGGATATAGAAGGAAAGTACCTCAACATAATAAAGGCTATTTATGACAAAGCCACAGCCATCATCATACTCAATGGGAAAAGACTGAAAGCCATTCCTCTGAGAACAGGAATGGGGCAGGGCTGCCCACTTTCACCACTCCTATTCAACATAGTACTGGAGGTTTTGGCCAGAGCAATTAGGCAAGAAAAAGGAATAAAAGGAATCCAAATAGGCAATGAAGAAGTGAAACTCTCACTATTTGCAGATGACATGATTTTACATATAGAAAACCCTAAAGAATCCGTTGGAAAACTATTAGAAATAATCAACAACTACAGAGAAGTCACAGGGTACAAAATCAATCTACAATAATCAGTTGCATTTCTGTATGCTAATAACGAACTAATAGAAAGAGAGCTCAAAAGATAATACCATTTACAATTGCATCAAAAAGAATAAAATATCTAGGAATAAACCTTACCAAGGAGGTGAAAGACCTATACAATGAAAACTACAAGACATTATTGAAAGAAATCGATGATGACATAAAGAAATGGAAAGACATCCCATGCACATGGATTGGAAGAATAAACATAGTTAAAATGTCTGTATTACCTAAAGCAATCTACAGATTCAATGCAATCCCAATCAGAATCCCAATGACATTCTTCATGGAAATAGAAGAAAGAATACTAAAATTCATATGGGGCAACAAAAGACCCCAAATAGCTAAAGCAATCCTAAGAAAAAAGAACAAAGCTGGAGGCATCACAATCCCTGACTTCAAAACATACTACAAAGCAATAGTAATCAAAACAGCATGGTACTGCTACAAAAACAGACACACAGATCAATGGAACAGAATTGAAAGCCCAGAAATAAAACCACACATATACGGACAGCTAATTTTTGACAAAGGAGCTAAGAACATACAATGGAGAAAGGAAAGTCTCTTCAATAAGTGGTGTTGGGAAAACTGCACGGCCACAAAGGAATGAAAGTAGACCATCTGCTATCGCCATTCACAAAAATTAACTCAAAATGGATCAAAGACCTGAAGGTGAGACCTGAAACTATAAAATTCATAGAAGAAAATATAGGCAACACACTATTTGACATTGGTCATAAAGGAATCTTTTCGGATGACATGCCTACCCAGACTAGGGAAACTAAAGAAAAATAAACAAGTGGGACTTTCTCAGACTAAAGAGCTTTTATAAGACAAATGAAACCAGAATCAAGATGAACAGACAACCCACCAGCTGGGAAAGAATATTTGCAAAACATATATCTGACAAGGGGTTAATCTCAATAATATATAAAGAACTCACACAACTGAGCAACAAAAACAAACAACCCGATCAAAAAATGGGCAGAGGAAATGAACAGACACTTCTCCAAAGAAGATATACAGACGGCCAATAGACACATGAAAAGATGTTTAACATCACTAATCATCAGGGAAATGCAAATCAAAACAACACTAAGATATCACCTCACGCCCGTTAGAATGGCTATAATCACCAAGACAAAAAACAACAAATGTTGGAGAGGATGTGGAGAAACAGGAACCCTCATACACAGCTGGTGGGAATGCAAATTGGTGCAGCCTCTATGGAAAATGGTATGGAGATTCCTCAAAGAATTAAAAATAGAGATGCCCTATGATCCAGCCATCCCACTACTGGGAATCTATCCAATGCACCTGAAATCAACAATCCAAAGAGGCTTATGCACCCCTATGTTCATTGCAGCATTATTCACCATAGCCAAGAAGTGGAAGCAACCTAAGTGTCCCTCGACTGACGATTGGATTAAGAAAATGTGGTATATATATACAATGGAATACTACTCAGCCATAAAAAGACAAAATCGTCCCATTTGCAACAACATGGATGGGCCTGGAGCGTATTATGTTAAGTGAAATAAGCCAGAAAGAGAAAGACAAACACTGCATGATCTCACTCATATGTGGAATATAAACCAACACATGGACAGAGAAAACTGGACTGTGGTTACCAGGGCAGTGGGGGTGGGGGGTGGGCACAAGGGGTGAAGGGAGTCATATATGTGGTGATGGACAAACAAAAATGTACAACCCAAAATTTCACAATGTTAGAAACCATTAAAACATCAATAAAAAAAATAAATTAAAAAAAAATTAAAAGTTCTGTGCATCAAAGGAAACAATCAATAGAGAAAAAAAAGCAACCTATAGAATGGGAGAAACTATTTACAGATCATATACCTGATAAGGGGTTAGTATCCAGAATATATAAAGAACTCCTAAAAGTTAAAAATTTAAAAAAAGAACTGATTAAAAGATTGGCAAAAGGAGAAGGACGCCAGCATCATGGCGAAGTGAGCTTTCCGTAAACTCTTCCCTGACAAGAAACAACAAAAGGAACAGTCACAGACCAACAATGGACTCCTAGACAGCGAAAAGCAAGATCGGAAAGATCCACACTGCTGCACATCTGAGAGAGGAACGTGCTGGGCCCCCGGAGGAAGTGGGGAGAGGTAAGGAGAACTCCTCTCCCTCCCCATCAGATCAGCAATCCCGGTCCTCGTGGCTCCCAGAGAGGGGAGGGGCGGCCCTCTTCGGGGAAACGGTAGCTCTTCGGGCTCTCTGAGCCAGTGGGAAAATCCCATACAGAGGACTCAGAACAGCCACAGGGCTACCATCAACATCTGAGCACCCCAGGAGAGCAGATAACGAGGGGCGAGCAAGAAGCCCCCGCGCCAGGGACCCAGCGGGCAAAAGAGAAAGTCCCCTCACTCTCCGCATGCCAGACACTGAAGCTCAGCTGACCAGACCAGACCAGACCAAGCGGCCAGCGGATTGCAGTGAACAGCCGGGCAGAGCACGGGGCTCAGATTATACAGCCCTTAACCCCACACGGTGGCGGTGGGTGGAAATTACAACCAGATATTTCCAGGATGAGGAAAAATAAAGCCAATACAGGAACCACAATGCAAAGGTACATGAAATCACCAGACCAGAAGAAAATGACAAGCACCAGAAACCAACCCTGAAGACACAGAAATCTATAACATAAACAACAGAGATTTCAAAATAGCTATCATAAAAAAAACTCAACAAAATACGAGATAACACAGACAAACAATTCAATGAGATTAGGAGTTTCTTCACAAAAGAGATTGAAATCATAAAGAAAAACCAATCAGTACTGATGGAGATGAAGAACACAATGGAGGAGATAAAGGAGAATGTGGAATCTTTAAAGAACAGAGCTGACAATATGGAGGAAAGAATTAGCATTATAGAGGATAGGAATACAGATATGCTCCAGAAGGAAGAGGAGAGAGAACTAAGACTAAAAAGAAATGAAGAAAGTCTCCGAGAAATATCTGACTCTATTAGGAAATGTAACATAAGAATTATAGGTATTCCTGAGGGAGAAGAGAGGGAAAGAGGAACAGAGAGCCTATTCAAGGAAATAATTAGCTGAGAACTTCCCAAATCTGGGAAGGAGCAGGAAATACTAGACCAGTAAGGGAAGCCAAGAAGTCACCTAAATCCGCCAACAGGCAAAGGTCCACTCCATGACATGTAGTGGTAAGGCTGGCTAAAGTTAATGACAGAGAAACAACATTAAGTGTAGCTAGACAAAAACAAAAATAACGCATAAAGGAACTCCCATCAGGCTCTCAGCGGATTTCTCAACAGAAACTTTACAGGCTAGGAGAGACTGGAATGATATATTCAAAATACTGAAAGACAAAACTTTCAGCCAAGAATACTCTATCCAGCAAAAATTTCTTTCAAATATGATGGAGAAATAGTAACTTTCCCAGATAAATAAAAGCTAAGGGAGTTCATGGCCACGAGACCCCCACTACAAGAAATACTCAAGAAGGCCCTCAGACCTGAAAAAGAGAAAAGAAAGGGAATACAAAGCTTGGAGCAAGGAGAAAAATAGGGAGACAAAATCATAAAAAGAGTAGATCTTTACCGGAATTGGTTAGCAACCACTTAAATACCAAAATCAAAGATCAAAGGAAGGAATTCACCAAAAATAAATATAACCTTATCACTGAAAACACACATCCACAACACAAGATAGAATAAGGTATAAGAAGAATGACTTAGAAGGGGAAGAGGAAAGTAATTGAATTGACTTAGTATCAGGAAATAAGAGGCCATCAGATAATGAAATATCTCATACACAAGATTTTTTATACAAACCTCAAGGTAACCACTAAACAAATAATCAAAACAAAATCACATATGATAAACAAAGAGCAAACAAGAAGAGTCATAAGACAGAACAACCAAACTGAATTGGCAGTCCAAAACAAATGGGACAAGAAACAAAGGAATTGCAAAAGAATGGAAAATAAGTGACAAAACAGCAACATTAAGCCCTCATATATCAATAATTACCCTAAATATAAATGGATTGAACTCTCCAATCAAAAGATACAGAGTGGCAGGATGGATTAAAAACAAGACCCAACAATATGCTGCCTCCAGGAAAACATCTCAGCTCTAAAGACAAGCACAGGCTCAGAGTGAAAGGATGGAAAACAATACTCCAAGCTAATGGCAAACAAAAGAAAGCAAGTATTGCCATACTCATATCAGATAAAGCAGACTTCAAGATAAAACAGGTTAAGAGAGACAAAGAAGGGAAATATATAATGATAAAAGGGACACTCCAGGGCTGGCCCCGTGGCTTGGCGGGTAAGTGCACGTGCTTCGCTACTGGCGGCCCAGGTTCGGATCCCAGCCACGCAGCGATGCCCCACTCCTCCGGCCATGGTGAGGCCACACCCCACATACAGCAACTAGAAGGATGTGCAACTATTACATACAACTATCTACTGGGGCTTTGGGGAAAAGAGGAGGAGGATTGGCAATAGATATTAGCTCAGAGCCAGTCTTCCTCAGCAAAAAGAGGAGGATTAGCATGGATATTAGCTCAGGGCTGATCTTCCTCACAGAAAAAAAAAAAGGACACTCCACCAAGAAGATTTATCACTTATAAATATATGAGCACCCAACATAGGAGCACCAAAGTAGTACATGAGGCAACTATTAACAAACCTAAAAGGAGACATTAACAACAACACAATAATAGTAGGGGATCTTAATACCCCACTTACATCAATGGATAGATCATCCACACAAAAAGTCAATAAAGAAATAGTGGACTTAAATGAAACCTGGATGAGATGGACCTAGTAGACATATACAGAGCACTCCATCGAAAAACATCTGAGTACACATTCTTCTCAAGCGCACGTGGAACATTCTCAAGGATAGACCATATGTTGGGAAACAAAGCAAACCTCAATAAATTTAGGAAGACTGAAATCACAACAAGCATCTTTTTCACACCATAACGCTATGAAACTGGAAATCAACCAGGAAAAAAAACTTGGAAAGTGACAATAATGTGGAGATTTAACCACATGCTATTGAACAACCAATGGATCATTGATGAAATTAAAAGAGAAATCAAAAACTATCTGGAAACAAATGAAAATATGCCATACCAAATCATATGGGATGCAGCAAAAGTGGTCCTGAGAGGGAAACTCATAGCAATACAAGCCCACCTTAACAAACAAGAAAAAGCCCAAATAAGCAACCTCATATTACACCTAACAGAACTAGAAAAAGAATAACAAACAAAGCCCAAAGTCAGCAGAAGGAGAGAAATAATAAAAATCAGAGCAAAAATAAAAGAAATTGAGACCAAAAAAACAGTAGAAATGATTAATGAAACAAAGAGTTGGTTCTTTGAGAAGATGAACAAAATTGACAAACCCTTAGCCAGACTTACTAAGATAAAAAGAGAAAAGGCTCAAGTGAATAAAATTAGAAATGAAAGAGGAGAAATTACAACGGATACCACGGAAATACAAAGGACTATAAGAGAATACTATGAGAAATTATATGCCAACAAATTGCACAATCTAGAAGAAATGGATAAATTCTTAGACTTATACAACCTCCCAAAACTGAACCAAGAAGAAACGGAGAATCTGAATAGACCAATCACAAGTAAAGAGATTGAAATAGTAATCAAAAACCTCCCAAAAAATAAAAGTCCAGGACCAGATGGCTTCTCCAGTGAATTTTACCAAACATTCAAAGAAGATTTAATACCCATCCTTCTCAAACTATTCCAAAAAATAGAGGAAGATGGAACACTTCCTAATTCATTCTACAAGGCCAACATCACCCTGATACCAAAGCCAGACAAAGACAATACAAAGAAGGAAAATTAAAGGCCAATATCGCTGATGAACATAGATGCAAAATTCCTCAACAAAATATTGGCAAACCGAATACAGCAATACATTAAAAAGATCATACACCATGATCAAGTGGGATTTATACCAGGGACACAGGGATGGCTCAACATCCGCAAATCAATCAACGTGATACACCACATCAACAAAACAAAGAATAAAAACCACATGGTCATCTCAATAGACGCAGAGAAGGCATTTGACAAGATACAACATCCTTTTATGACAAAAACTCTCCACAAAATGGATATAGAAGGAAAGTACCTCAACATAATAAAGGCTATTTATGACAAAGCCACAGCCATCATCATACTCAATGGGAAAAGACTGAAAGCCATTCCTCTGAGAACAGGAATGGGGCAGGGCTGCCCACTTTCACCACTCCTATTCAACATAGTACTGGAGGTTTTGGCCAGAGCAATTAGGCAAGAAAAAGGAATAAAAGGAATCCAAATAGGCAATGAAGAAGTGAAACTCTCACTATTTGCAGATGACATGATTTTACATATAGAAAACCCTAAAGAATCCGTTGGAAAACTATTAGAAATAATCAACAACTACAGAGAAGTCACAGGGTACAAAATCAATCTACAATAATCAGTTGCATTTCTGTATGCTAATAACGAACTAATAGAAAGAGAGCTCAAAAAGATAATACCATTTACAATTGCATCAAAAAGAATAAAATATCTAGGAATAAACCTTACCAAGGAGGTGAAAGACCTATACAATGAAAACTACAAGACATTATTGAAAGAAATCGATGATGACATAAAGAAATGGAAAGACATCCCATGCACATGGATTGGAAGAATAAACATAGTTAAAATGTCTGTATTACCTAAAGCAATCTACAGATTCAATGCAATCCCAATCAGAATCCCAATGACATTCTTCATGGAAATAGAAGAAAGAATACTAAAATTCATATGGGGCAACAAAAGACCCCAAATAGCTAAAGCAATCCTAAGAAAAAAGAACAAAGCTGGAGGCATCACAATCCCTGACTTCAAAACATACTACAAAGCAATAGTAATCAAAACAGCATGGTACTGCTACAAAAACAGACACACAGATCAATGGAACAGAATTGAAAGCCCAGAAATAAAACCACACATATACGGACAGCTAATTTTTGACAAAGGAGCTAAGAACATACAATGGAGAAAGGAAAGTCTCTTCAATAAGTGGTGTTGGGAAAACTGCACGGCCACAAAGGAATGAAAGTAGACCATCTGCTATCGCCATTCACAAAAATTAACTCAAAATGGATCAAAGACCTGAAGGTGAGACCTGAAACTATAAAATTCATAGAAGAAAATATAGGCAACACACTATTTGACATTGGTCATAAAGGAATCTTTTCGGATGACATGCCTACCCAGACTAGGGAAACTAAAGAAAAAATAAACAAGTGGGACTTTCTCAGACTAAAGAGCTTTTATAAGACAAATGAAACCAGAATCAAGATGAACAGACAACCCACCAGCTGGGAAAGAATATTTGCAAAACATATATCTGACAAGGGGTTAATCTCAATAATATATAAAGAACTCACACAACTGAACAACAAAAAACAAACAACCCGATCAAAAATGGGCAGAGGAAATGAACAGACACTTCTCCAAAGAAGATATACAGACGGCCAATAGACACATGAAAAGATGTTTAACATCACTAATCATCAGGGAAATGCAAATCAAAACAACACTAAGATATCACCTCACGCCCGTTAGAATGGCTATAATCACCAAGACAAAAAACAACAAATGTTGGAGAGGATGTGGAGAAACAGGAACCCTCATACACAGCTGGTGGGAATGCAAATTGGTGCAGCCTCTATGGAAAATGGTATGGAGATTCCTCAAAGAATTAAAAATAGAGATGCCCTATGATCCAGCCATCCCACTACTGGGAATCTATCCAATGCACCTGAAATCAACAATCCAAAGAGGCTTATGCACCCCTATGTTCATTGCAGCATTATTCACCATAGCCAAGAAGTGGAAGCAACCTAAGTGTCCCTCGACTGACGATTGGATTAAGAAAATGTGGTATATATATACAATGGAATACTACTCAGCCATAAAAAAAGACAAAATCGTCCCATTTGCAACAACATGGATGGGCCTGGAGCGTATTATGTTAAGTGAAATAAGCCAGAAAGAGAAAGACAAACACTGCATGATCTCACTCATATGTGGAATATAAACCAACACATGGACAGAGAAAACTGGACTGTGGTTACCAGGGCGGGGGGGGTGGGGGTGGGCACAAGGGGTGAAGGGAGTCATATATGTGGTGATGGACAAACAAAAATGTACAACCCAAAATTTCACAATGTTAGAAACCATTAAAACATCAATAAAAAATAAATTAAAAAAATTAAAAGTTCTGTGCATCAAAGGAAACAATCAATAGAGAAAAAATCGCACCCTATACAAAGGGAGAAACTATTTACAGATCATATACCTGATAAGGGGTTAGTATCCAGAATATATAAAGAACTCCTAAAAGTTAAAAATTTAAAAAAAGAACTGATTAAAAGATTGGCAAAAGGAGAGTGACGTCAGCATCATGGCGAAGTGAGCTTTCCGTAAACTCTTCCCCTGACAAGAAACAACAAAAGGAACAGTCACAGACCAACAATGGACTCCTAGACAGCGAAAAGCAAGATCGGAAAGATCCACACTGCTGCACATCTGAGAGAGGAACGTGCTGGGCCCCCGGAGGAAGTGGGGAGAGGTAAGGAGAACTCCTCTCCCTCCCCATCAGATCAGCAATCCTGGTCCGCGTGGCTCCCAGAGAGGGGGGAGGGGCGGCCCTCTTCGGGGAAACGGTAGCTCTTCGGGCTCTCTGAGCCAGTGGGAAAATCCCATACAGAGGACTCAGAACAGCCACAGGGCTACCATCAACATCTGAGCACCCCAGGAGAGCAGATAACGAGGGGCGAGCAAGAAGCCCCCCGCGCCAGGGACCCAGCGGGCAAAAGAGAAAGTCCCTCACTCTCCGCATGCCAGACACTGAAGCTCAGCTGACCAGACCAGACCAGACCAAGCGGCCAGCGGATTGCAGTGAACAGCCGGGGCAGAGCACGGGGGCTCAGATTATACAGCCCTTAACCCCCACACGGTGGCGGTGGGTGGAAATTACAACCAGATATTTCCAGGATGAGGAAAAATAAAGCCAATACAGGAACCACAATGCAAAGGTACATGAAATCACCAGACCAGAAGAAAATGACAAGCACCAGAAACCAACCCTGAAGACACAGAAATCTATAACATAAACAACAGAGATTTCAAAATAGCTATCATAAAAAAACTCAACAAAATACGAGATAACACAGACAAACAATTCAATGAGATTAGGAGTTTCTTCACAAAAGAGATTGAAATCATAAAGAAAACCAATCAGTACTGATGGAGATGAAGAACACAATGGAGGAGATAAAGGAGAATGTGGAATCTTTAAAGAACAGAGCTGACAATATGGAGGAAAGAATTAGCATTATAGAGGATAGGAATACAGATATGCTCCAGAAGGAAGAGGAGAGAGAACTAAGACTAAAAAGAAATGAAGAAAGTCTCCGAGAAATATCTGACTCTATTAGGAAATGTAACATAAGAATTATAGGTATTCCTGAGGGAGAAGAGAGGGAAAGAGGAACAGAGAGCCTATTCAAGGAAATAATTAGCTGAGAACTTCCCAAATCTGGGAAGGAGCAGGAAATACTAGACCAGTAAGGGAAGCCAAGAAGTCACCTAAATACGTCAACAGGCAAAGGTCCACTCCATGACATGTAGTGGTAAGGCTGGCTAAAGTTAATGACAGAGAAACAACATTAAGTGTAGCTAGACAAAAACAAAAAATAACGCATAAAGGAACTCCCATCAGGCTCTCAGCGGATTTCTCAACAGAAACTTTACAGGCTAGGAGAGACTGGAATGATATATTCAAAATACTGAAAGACAAAAACTTTCAGCCAAGAATACTCTATCCAGCAAAAATTTCTTTCAAATATGATGGAGAAATAGTAACTTTCCCAGATAAATAAAAGCTAAGGGAGTTCATGGCCACGAGACCCCCACTACAAGAAATACTCAAGAAGGCCCTCAGACCTGAAAAAGAGAAAAGAAAGGGAATACAAAGCTTGGAGCAAGGAGAAAAATAGGTAGACAAAATCATAAAAATAGTAGATCTTTACCGGAATTGGTTAGCAACCACTTAAATACCAAAATCAAAGATCAAAGGAAGGAATTCACCAAAAATAAATATAACCTTATCACTGAAAACACACATCCACAACACAAGATAGAATAAGGTATAAGAAGAATGACTTAGAAGGGGAAGAGGAAAGTAATTGAATTGACTTAGTATCAGGAAATAAGAGGCCATCAGATAATGAAATATCTCATACACAAGATTTTTTATACAAACCTCAAGGTAACCACTAAACAAATAATCAAAACAAAATCACATATGATAAACAAAGAGCAAACAAGAAGAGTCATAAGACAGAACAACCAAACTGAATTGGCAGTCCAAAACAAATGGGACAAGAAACAAAGGAATTGCAAAAGAATGGAAAATAAGTGACAAAACAGCAACATTAAGCCCTCATATATCAATAATTACCCTAAATATAAATGGATTGAACTCTCCAATCAAAAGATACAGAGTGGCAGGATGGATTAAAAACAAGACCCAACAATATGCTGCCTCCAGGAAAAACATCTCAGCTCTAAAGACAAGCACAGGCTCAGAGTGAAAGGATGGAAAACAATACTCCAAGCTAATGGCAAACAAAAGAAAGCAAGTATTGCCATACTCATATCAGATAAAGCAGACTTCAAGATAAAACAGGTTAAGAGAGACAAAGAAGGGAAATATATAATGATAAAAGGGACACTCCAGGGCTGTCCCGTGGCTTGGCGGTTAAGTGCACGTGCTCCGCTACTGGCGGCCCAGGTTCGGATCCCAGGCACGCAGCGATGCACCACTTCTCCGGCCATGCTGAGGCCACATCCCACATACAGCAACTAGAAGGATGTGCAACTATTACATACAACTATCTACTGGGGCTTTGGGGAAAAAGAGGAGGAGGATTGGCAATAGATATTAGCTCAGAGCCAGTCTTCCTCAGCAAAAAGAGGAGGATTAGCATGGATATTAGCTCAGGGCTGATCTTCCTCACAGAAAAAAAAAGGACACTCCACCAAGAAGATTTATCACTTATAAATATATGAGCACCCAACATAGGAGCACCAAAGTAGTACATGAGGCAACTATTAACAAACCTAAAAGGAGACATTAACAACAACACAATAATAGTAGGGAATCTTAATACCCCACTTACATCAATGGATAGATCATCCACACAAAAAGTCAATAAAGAAATAGTGGACTTAAATGAAAAACTGGATGAGATGGACCTAGTAGACATATACAGAGCACTCCATCGAAAAACATCTGACTACACATTCTTCTCAAGCGCACGTGGAACATTCTCAAGGATAGACCATATGTTGGGAAACAAAGCAAGCCTCAATAAATTTAGGAAGACTGAAATCATAACAAGCATCTTTTCACACCATAACGCTATGAAACTGGAAATCAACCAGGAAAAAAAAAACTTGGAAAGTGACAATAATGTGGAGATTTAACCACATGCTATTGAACAACCAATGGATCATTGATGAAATTAAAAGAGAAATCAAAAACTATCTGGAAACAAATGAAAATATGCCATACCAAATCATATGGGATGCAGCAAAAGTGGTCCTGAGAGGGAAACTCATAGCAATACAAGCCCACCTTAACAAACAAGAAAAAACCCACCCAAATAAGCAACCTTAAATTACACCTAACAGAACTAGAAAAAGAAGAACAAACAAAGCCCAAAGTCAGCAGAAGGAGAGAAATAATAAAAATCAGAGCAGAAATAAATGAAATTGAGACCAAAAAAACAGTAGAAAGGATTAATGAAACAAAGAGTTGGTTCTTTGAGAAGATAAACAAAATTGACAAACCCTTAGCCAGACTTACTAAGAAAAAAAGAGAAAAGGCTCAAGTGAATAAAATTAGAAATGAAAGAGGAGAAATTACAACGGATACCACGGAAATACAAAGGACTATAAGAGAATACTATGAGAAATTATATGCCAACAAATTGCACAATCTAGAAGAAATGGATAAATTCTTAGACTTATACAACCTCCCAAAACTGAACCAAGAAGAAACGGAGAATCTGAATAGACCAATCACAAGTAAAGAGATTGAAATAGTAATCAAAAACCTCCCAAAAAATAAAAGTCCAGGACCAGATGGCTTCTCCAGTGAATTTTACCAAACATTCAAAGAAGATTTAATACCCATCCTTCTCAAACTATTCCAAAAATAGAGGAAGATGGAACACTTCCTAATTCATTCTACAAGGCCAACATCACCCTGATACCAAAGCCAGACAAAGACAATACAAAGAAGGAAAATTAAAGGCCAATATCGCTGATGAACATAGATGCAAAATTCCTCAACAAAATATTGGCAAACCGAATACAGCAATACATTAAAAAGATCATACACCATGATCAAGTGGGATTTATACCAGGGACACAGGGATGGCTCAACATCCGCAAATCAATCAACGTGATACACCACATCAACAAAACAAAGAATAAAAACCACATGGTCATCTCAATAGACGCAGAGAAGGCATTTGACAAGATACAACATCCTTTTTATGACAAAAACTCTCCACAAAATGGATATAGAAGGAAAGTACCTCAACATAATAAAGGCTATTTATGACAAAGCCACAGCCATCATCATACTCAATGGGAAAAGACTGAAAGCCATTCCTCTGAGAACAGGAATGGGGCAGGGCTGCCCACTTTCACCACTCCTATTCAACATAGTACTGGAGGTTTTGGCCAGAGCAATTAGGCAAGAAAAAGGAATAAAAGGAATCCAAATAGGCAATGAAGAAGTGAAACTCTCACTATTTGCAGATGACATGATTTTACATATAGAAAACCCTAAAGAATCCGTTGGAAAACTATTAGAAATAATCAACAACTACAGAGAAGTCACAGGGTACAAAATCAATCTACAATAATCAGTTGCATTTCTGTATGCTAATAACGAACTAATAGAAAGAGAGCTCAAAAAGATAATACCATTTACAATTGCATCAAAAGAATAAAATATCTAGGAATAAACCTTACCAAGGAGGTGAAAGACCTATACAATGAAAACTACAAGACATTATTGAAAGAAATCGATGATGACATAAAGAAATGGAAAGACATCCCATGCACATGGATTGGAAGAATAAACATAGTTAAAATGTCTGTATTACCTAAAGCAATCTACAGATTCAATGCAATCCCAATCAGAATCCCAATGACATTCTTCATGGAAATAGAAGAAAGAATACTAAAATTCATATGGGGCAACAAAAGACCCCAAATAGCTAAAGCAATCCTAAGAAAAAAGAACAAAGCTGGAGGCATCACAATCCCTGACTTCAAAACATACTACAAAGCAATAGTAATCAAAACAGCATGGTACTGCTACAAAAACAGACACACAGATCAATGGAACAGAATTGAAAGCCCAGAAATAAAACCACACATATACGGACAGCTAATTTTTGACAAAGGAGCTAAGAACATACAATGGAGAAAGGAAAGTCTCTTCAATAAGTGGTGTTGGGAAAACTGCACGGCCACAAAGGAATGAAAGTAGACCATCTGCTATCGCCATTCACAAAAATTAACTCAAAATGGATCAAAGACCTGAAGGTGAGACCTGAAACTATAAAATTCATAGAAGAAAATATAGGCAACACACTATTTGACATTGGTCATAAAGGAATCTTTTCGGATGACATGCCTACCCAGACTAGGGAAACTAAAGAAAAAATAAACAAGTGGGACTTTCTCAGACTAAAGGGCTTTTATAAGACAAATGAAACCAGAATCAAGATGAACAGACAACCCACCAGCTGGGAAAGAATATTTGCAAAACATATATCTGACAAGGGGTTAATCTCAATAATATATAAAGAACTCACACAACTGAACAACAAAAAAACAAACAACCCGATCAAAAAATGGGCAGAGGAAATGAACAGACACTTCTCCAAAGAAGATATACAGACGGCCAATAGACACATGAAAAGATGTTTAACATCACTAATCATCAGGGAAATGCAAATCAAAACAACACTAAGATATCACCTCACGCCCGTTAGAATGGCTATAATCACCAAGACAAAAAACAACAAATGTTGGAGAGGATGTGGAGAAACAGGAACCCTCATACACAGCTGGTGGGAATGCAAATTGGTGCAGCCTCTATGGAAAATGGTATGGAGATTCCTCAAAGAATTAAAAATAGAGATGCCCTATGATCCAGCCATCCCACTACTGGGAATCTATCCAATGCACCTGAAATCAACAATCCAAAGAGGCTTATGCACCCCTATGTTCATTGCAGCATTATTCACCATAGCCAAGAAGTGGAAGCAACCTAAGTGTCCCTCGACTGACGATTGGATTAAGAAAATGTGGTATATATATACAATGGAATACTACTCAGCCATAAAAAAGACAAAATCGTCCCATTTGCAACAACATGGATGGGCCTGGAGCGTATTATGTTAAGTGAAATAAGCCAGAAAGAGAAAGACAAACACTGCATGATCTCACTCATATGTGGAATATAAACCAACACATGGACAGAGAAAACTGGACTGTGGTTACCAGGGCAGTGGGGGTGGGGTGGGCACAAGGGGTGAAGGGAGTCATATATGTGGTGATGGACAAACAAAAATGTACAACCCAAAATTTCACAATGTTAGAAACCATTAAAACATCAATAAAAAAAATAAATTAAAAAAAAATTAAAAGTTCTGTGCATCAAAGGAAACAATCAATAGAGAAAAAAAAGCAACCTATAGAATGGGAGAAACTATTTACAGATCATATACCTGATAAGGGGTTAGTATCCAGAATATATAAAGAACTCCTAAAAGTTAAAAATTTAAAAAAAGAACTGATTAAAAGATTGGCAAAAGGAGAGTGACGTCAGCATCATGGCGAAGTGAGCTTTCCCGTAAACTCTTCCCCTGACAAGAAACAACAAAAGGAACAGTCACAGACCAACAATGGACTCCTAGACAGCGAAAAGCAAGATCGGAAAGATCCACACTGCTGCACATCTGAGAGAGGAACGTGCTGGGCCCCCGGAGGAAGTGGGGAGAGGTAAGGAGAACTCCTCTCCCTCCCCATCAGATCAGCAATCCTGGTCCGCGTGGCTCCCAGAGAGGGGGGAGGGGCGGCCCTCTTCGGGAAAGCTTGGTAGCTCTTCGGGCTCTCTGAGCCAGTGGGAAAATCCCATACAGAGGACTCAGAACAGCCACAGGGCTACCATCAACATCTGAGCACCCCAGGAGAGCAGATAACGAGGGGCGAGCAAGAAGCCCCAGCGCCAGGGACCCAGCGGGCAAAGAGAAAGTCCCTCACTCTCCATGCCAGACACTGAAGCTCAGCTGACCAGACCAGACCAGACCAAGCGGCCAGCGGATTGCAGTGAACAGCCGGGCAGAGCACGGGGCTCAGATTATACAGCCCTTAACCCCCACACGGTGGCGGTGGGTGGAAATTACAACCAGATATTTCCAGGATGAGGAAAAATAAAGCCAATACAGGAACCACAATGCAAAGGTACATGAAATCACCAGACCAGAAGAAAAATGACAAGCACCAGAAACCAACCCTGAAGACACAGAAATCTATAACATAAACAACAGAGATTTCAAAATAGCTATCATAAAAAAAACTCAACAAAATACGAGATAACACAGACAAACAATTCAATGAGATTAGGAGTTTCTTCACAAAAGAGATTGAAATCATAAAGAAAAACCAATCAGTACTGATGGAGATGAAGAACACAATGGAGGAGATAAAGGAGAATGTGGAATCTTTAAAGAACAGAGCTGACAATATGGAGGAAAGAATTAGCATTATAGAGGATAGGAATACAGATATGCTCCAGAAGGAAGAGGAGAGAGAACTAAGACTAAAAAGAAATGAAGAAAGTCTCCGAGAAATATCTGACTCTATTAGGAAATGTAACATAAGAATTATAGGTATTCCTGAGGGAGAAGAGAGGGAAAGAGGAACAGAGAGCCTATTCAAGGAAATAATTAGCTGAGAACTTCCCAAATCTGGGAAGGAGCAGGAAATACTAGACCAGTAAGGGAAGCCAAGAAGTCACCTAAATACGTCAACAGGCAAAGGTCCACTCCATGACATGTAGTGGTAAGGCTGGCTAAAGTTAATGACAGAGAAACAACATTAAGTGTAGCTAGACAAAAACAAAAAATAACGTACAAAGGAACTCCCATCAGGCTCTCAGCGGATTTCTCAACAGAAACTTTACAGGCTAGGAGAGACTGGAATGATATATTCAAAATACTGAAAGACAAAAACTTTCAGCCAAGAATACTCTATCCAGCAAAAATTTCTTTCAAATATGATGGAGAAATAGTAACTTTCCCAGATAAATAAAAGCTAAGGGAGTTCATGGCCACGAGACCCCCACTACAAGAAATACTCAAGAAGGCCCTCAGACCTGAAAAAGAGAAAAGAAAGGGAATACAAAGCTTGGAGCAAGGAGAAAAATAGGTAGACAAAATCATAAAAATAGTAGATCTTTACCGGAATTGGTTAGCAACCACTTAAATACCAAAATCAAAGATCAAAGGAAGGAATTCACCAAAAATAAATATAACCTTATCACTGAAAACACACATCCACAACACAAGATAGAATAAGGTATAAGAAGAATGACTTAGAAGGGGAAGAGGAAAGTAATTGAATTGACTTAGTATCAGGAAATAAGAGGCCATCAGATAATGAAATATCTCATACACAAGATTTTTTATACAAACCTCAAGGTAACCACTAAACAAATAATCAAAACAAAATCACATATGATAAACAAAGAGCAAACAAGAAGAGTCATAAGACAGAACAACCAAACTGAATTGGCAGTCCAAAACAAATGGGACAAGAAACAAAGGAATTGCAAAAGAATGGAAAATAAGTGACAAAACAGCAACATTAAGCCCTCATATATCAATAATTACCCTAAATATAAATGGATTGAACTCTCCAATCAAAAGATACAGAGTGGCAGGATGGATTAAAAAACAAGACCCAACAATATGCTGCCTCCAGGAAAAACATCTCAGCTCTAAAGACAAGCACAGGCTCAGAGTGAAAGGATGGAAAACAATACTCCAAGCTAATGGCAAACAAAAGAAAGCAAGTATTGCCATACTCATATCAGATAAAGCAGACTTCAAGATAAAACAGGTTAAGAGAGACAAAGAAGGGAAATATATAATGATAAAAGGGACACTCCAGGGCTGGCCCCGTGGCTTGGCGGTTAAGTGCACGTGCTCCGCTACTGGCGGCCCAGGTTCGGATCCCAGGCACGCAGCGATGCACCACTTCTCCGGCCATGCTGAGGCCACATCCCACATACAGCAACTAGAAGGATGTGCAACTATTACATACAACTATCTACTGGGGCTTTGGGGAAAAAGAGGAGGAGGATTGGCAATAGATATTAGCTCAGAGCCAGTCTTCCTCAGCAAAAAGAGGAGGATTAGCATGGATATTAGCTCAGGGCTGATCTTCCTCACAGAAAAAAAAAAAGGACACTCCACCAAGAAGATTTATCACTTATAAATATATGAGCACCCAACATAGGAGCACCAAAGTAGTACATGAGGCAACTATTAACAAACCTAAAAGGAGACATTAACAACAACACAATAATAGTAGGGGATCTTAATACCCCACTTACATCAATGGATAGATCATCCACACAAAAAGTCAATAAAGAAATAGTGGACTTAAATGAAAAACTGGATGAGATGGACCTAGTAGACATATACAGAGCACTCCATCGAAAAACATCTGACTACACATTCTTCTCAAGCGCACGTGGAACATTCTCAAGGATAGACCATATGTTGGGAAACAAAGCAAGCCTCAATAAATTTAGGAAGACTGAAATCATAACAAGCATCTTTTCACACCATAACGCTATGAAACTGGAAATCAACCAGGAAAAAAAAAAACTTGGAAAGTGACAATAATGTGGAGATTTAACCACATGCTATTGAACAACCAATGGATCATTGATGAAATTAAAAGAGAAATCAAAAACTATCTGGAAACAAATGAAAATATGCCATACCAAATCATATGGGATGCAGCAAAAGTGGTCCTGAGAGGGAAACTCATAGCAATACAAGCCCACCTTAACAAACAAGAAAAAACCCACCCAAATAAGCAACCTTAAATTACACCTAACAGAACTAGAAAAAGAAGAACAAACAAAGCCCAAAGTCAGCAGAAGGAGAGAAATAATAAAAATCAGAGCAGAAATAAATGAAATTGAGACCAAAAAAACAGTAGAAAGGATTAATGAAACAAAGAGTTGGTTCTTTGAGAAGATAAACAAAATTGACAAACCCTTAGCCAGACTTACTAAGAAAAAAGAGAAAAGGCTCAAGTGAATAAAATTAGAAATGAAAGAGGAGAAATTACAACGGATACCACGGAAATACAAAGGACTATAAGAGAATACTATGAGAAATTATATGCCAACAAATTGCACAATCTAGAAGAAATGGATAAATTCTTAGACTTATACAATCTCCCAAAACTGAACCAAGAAGAAACGGAGAATCTGAATAGACCAATCACAAGTAAAGAGATTGAAATAGTAATCAAAAACCTCCCAAAAAATAAAAGTCCAGGACCAGATGGCTTCTCCAGTGAATTTTACCAAACATTCAAAGAAGATTTAATACCCATCCTTCTCAAACTATTCCAAAAAATAGAGGAAGATGGAACACTTCCTAATTCATTCTACAAGGCCAACATCACCCTGATACCAAAGCCAGACAAAGACAATACAAAGAAGGAAAATTAAAGGCCAATATCGCTGATGAACATAGATGCAAAATTCCTCAACAAAATATTGGCAAACCGAATACAGCAATACATTAAAAAGATCATACACCATGATCAAGTGGGATTTATACCAGGGACACAGGGATGGCTCAACATCCGCAAATCCATCAACGTGATACACCACATCAACAAAACAAAGAATAAAAACCACATGGTCATCTCAATAGACGCAGAGAAGGCATTTGACAAGATACAACATCCTTTTATGACAAAAACTCTCCACAAAATGGATATAGAAGGAAAGTACCTCAACATAATAAAGGCTATTTATGACAAAGCCACAGCCATCATCATACTCAATGGGAAAAGACTGAAAGCCATTCCTCTGAGAACAGGAATGGGGCAGGGCTGCCCACTTTCACCACTCCTATTCAACATAGTACTGGAGGTTTTGGCCAGAGCAATTAGGCAAGAAAAAGGAATAAAAGGAATCCAAATAGGCAATGAAGAAGTGAAACTCTCACTATTTGCAGATGACATGATTTTACATATAGAAAACCCTAAAGAATCCGTTGGAAAACTATTAGAAATAATCAACAACTACAGAGAAGTCACAGGGTACAAAATCAATCTACAATAATCAGTTGCATTTCTGTATGCTAATAACGAACTAATAGAAAGAGAGCTCAAAAGATAATACCATTTACAATTGCATCAAAAGAATAAAATATCTAGGAATAAACCTTACCAAGGAAGTGAAAGACCTATACAATGAAAACTACAAGACATTATTGAAAGAAATCGATGATGACATAAAGAAATGGAAAGACATCCCATGCACATGGATTGGAAGAATAAACATAGTTAAAATGTCTGTATTACCTAAAGCAATCTACAGATTCAATGCAATCCCAATCAGAATCCCAATGACATTCTTCATGGAAATAGAAGAAAGAATACTAAAATTCATATGGGGCAACAAAGACCCCAAATAGCTAAAGCAATCCTAAGAAACAAGACAAAACCTGGAGGCATCACAATCCCTGACTTCAAAACATACTACAAAGCAATAGTAATCAAAACAGCATGGTACTGCTACAAAAACAGACACACAGATCAATGGAACAGAATTGAAAGCCCAGAAATAAAACCACACATATACGGACAGCTAATTTTTGACAAAGGAGCTAAGAACATACAATGGAGAAAGGAAAGTCTCTTCAATAAGTGGTGTTGGGAAAACTGCACGACCACAAAGTAATGAAAGTAGACCATCTGCTATCGCCATTCACAAAAATTAACTCAAAATGGATCAAAGACCTGAAGGTGAGACCTGAAACTATAAAATTCATAGAAGAAAATATAGGCAACACACTATTTGACATTGGTCATAAAGGAATCTTTTCGGATGACATGCCTACCCAGACTAGAAACTAAAGAAAAAATAAACAAGTGGGACTTTCTCAGACTAAAGAGCTTTTATAAGACAAATGAAACCAGAATCAAGATGAACAGACAACCCACCAGCTGGGAAAGAATATTTGCAAAACATATATCTGACAAGGGGTTAATCTCAATAATATATAAAGAACTCACACAACTGAACAACAAAAAAACAAACAACCCGATCAAAAAATGGGCAGAGGAAATGAACAGACACTTCTCCAAAGAAGATATACAGACGGCCAATAGACACATGAAAAGATGTTTAACATCACTAATCATCAGGAAATGCAAATCAAAACAACACTAAGATATCACCTCACGCCCGTTAGAATGGCTATAATCACCAAGACAAAAAACAACAAATGTTGGAGAGGATGTGGAGAAACAGGAACCCTCATACACAGCTGGTGGGAATGCAAATTGGTGCAGCCTCTATGGAAAATGGTATGGAGATTCCTCAAAGAATTAAAAATAGAGATGCCCTATGATCCAGCCATCCCACTACTGGGAATCTATCCAATGCACCTGAAATCAACAATCCAAAGAGGCTTATGCACCCCTATGTTCATTGCAGCATTATTCACCATAGCCAAGAAGTGGAAGCAACCTAAGTGTCCCTCGACTGACGATTGGATTAAGAAAATGTGGTATATATATACAATGGAATACTACTCAGCCATAAAAAAAGACAAAATCGTCCCATTTGCAACAACATGGATGGGCCTGGAGCGTATTATGTTAAGTGAAATAAGCCAGAAAGAGAAAGACAAACACTGCATGATCTCACTCATATGTGGAATATAAACCAACACATGGACAGAGAAAACTGGACTGTGGTTACCAGGGCAGTGGGGGTGGGGGGTGGGCACAAGGGGTGAAGGGAGTCATATATGTGGTGATGGACAAACAAAAATGTACAACCCAAAATTTCACAATGTTAGAAACCATTAAAACATCAATAAAAAAAATAAATTAAAAAAAAATTAAAAGTTCTGTGCATCAAAGGAAACAATCAATAGAGAAAAAAAAGCAACCTATAGAATGGGAGAAACTATTTACAGATCATATACCTGATAAGGGGTTAGTATCCAGAATATATAAAGAACTCCTAAAAGTTAAAAATTTAAAAAAAGAACTGATTAAAAGATTGGCAAAAGGAGAGTGACGTCAGCATCATGGCGAAGTGAGCTTTCCCGTAAACTCTTCCCCTGACAAGAAACAACAAAAGGAACAGTCACAGACCAACAATGGACTCCTAGACAGCGAAAAGCAAGATCGGAAAGATCCACACTGCTGCACATCTGAGAGAGGAACGTGCTGGGCCCCCGGAGGAAGTGGGGAGAGGTAAGGAGAACTCCTCTCCCTCCCCATCAGATCAGCAATCCTGGTCCGCGTGGCTCCCAGAGAGGGGGGAGGGGCGGCCCTCTTCGGGGAAACGGTAGCTCTTCGGGCTCTCTGAGCCAGTGGGAAAATCCCATACAGAGGACTCAGAACAGCCACAGGGCTACCATCAACATCTGAGCACCCCAGGAGAGCAGATAACGAGGGGCGAGCAAGAAGCCCCCCGCGCCAGGGACCCAGCGGGCAAAAGAGAAAGTCCCCTCACTCTCCGCATGCCAGACACTGAAGCTCAGCTGACCAGACCAGACCAGACCAAGCGGCCAGCGGATTGCAGTGAACAGCCGGGGCAGAGCACGGGGGCTCAGATTATACAGCCCTTAACCCCCACACGGTGGCGGTGGGTGGAAATTACAACCAGATATTTCCAGGATGAGGAAAAATAAAGCCAATACAGGAACCACAATGCAAAGGTACATGAAATCACCAGACCAGAAGAAAAATGACAAGCACCAGAAACCAACCCTGAAGACACAGAAATCTATAACATAAACAACAGAGATTTCAAAATAGCTATCATAAAAAAAACTCAACAAAATACGAGATAACACAGACAAACAATTCAATGAGATTAGGAGTTTCTTCACAAAAGAGATTGAAATCATAAAGAAAAACCAATCAGTACTGATGGAGATGAAGAACACAATGGAGGAGATAAAGGAGAATGTGGAATCTTTAAAGAACAGAGCTGACAATATGGAGGAAAGAATTAGCATTATAGAGGATAGGAATACAGATATGCTCCAGAAGGAAGAGGAGAGAGAACTAAGACTAAAAGAAATGAAGAAAGTCTCCGAGAAATATCTGACTCTATTAGGAAATGTAACATAAGAATTATAGGTATTCCTGAGGGAGAAGAGAGGGAAAGAGGAACAGAGAGCCTATTCAAGGAAATAATTAGCTGAGAACTTCCCAAATCTGGGAAGGAGCAGGAAATACTAGACCAGTAAGGGAAGCCAAGAAGTCACCTAAATACGTCAACAGGCAAAGGTCCACTCCATGACATGTAGTGGTAAGGCTGGCTAAAGTTAATGACAGAGAAACAACATTAAGTGTAGCTAGACAAAAACAAAAAATAACGTACAAAGGAACTCCCATCAGGCTCTCAGCGGATTTCTCAACAGAAACTTTACAGGCTAGGAGAGACTGGAATGATATATTCAAAATACTGAAAGACAAAAACTTTCAGCCAAGAATACTCTATCCAGCAAAAATTTCTTTCAAATATGATGGAGAAATAGTAACTTTCCCAGATAAATAAAAGCTAAGGAGTTCATGGCCACGAGACCCCCACTACAAGAAATACTCAAGAAGGCCCTCAGACCTGAAAAAGAGAAAAGAAAGGGAATACAAAGCTTGGAGCAAGGAGAAAAATAGGTAGACAAAATCATAAAAATAGTAGATCTTTACCGGAATTGGTTAGCAACCACTTAAATACCAAAATCAAAGATCAAAGGAAGGAATTCACCAAAAATAAATATAACCTTATCACTGAAAACACACATCCACAACACAAGATAGAATAAGGTATAAGAAGAATGACTTAGAAGGGGAAGAGGAAAGTAATTGAATTGACTTAGTATCAGGAAATAAGAGGCCATCAGATAATGAAATATCTCATACACAAGATTTTTTATACAAACCTCAAGGTAACCACTAAACAAATAATCAAAACAAAATCACATATGATAAACAAAGAGCAAACAAGAAGAGTCATAAGACAGAACAACCAAACTGAATTGGCAGTCCAAAACAAATGGGACAAGAAACAAAGGAATTGCAAAAGAATGGAAAATAAGTGACAAAACAGCAACATTAAGCCCTCATATATCAATAATTACCCTAAATATAAATGGATTGAACTCTCCAATCAAAAGATACAGAGTGGCAGGATGGATTAAAAAACAAGACCCAACAATATGCTGCCTCCAGGAAAAACATCTCAGCTCTAAAGACAAGCACAGGCTCAGAGTGAAAGGATGGAAAACAATACTCCAAGCTAATGGCAAACAAAAGAAAGCAAGTATTGCCATACTCATATCAGATAAAGCAGACTTCAAGATAAAACAGGTTAAGAGAGACAAAGAAGGGAAATATATAATGATAAAAGGGACACTCCAGGGCTGGCCCCGTGGCTTGGCGGTTAAGTGCCCGTGCTCCGCTACTGGCGGCCCAGGTTCGGATCCCAGGCACGCAGCGATGCACCACTTCTCCGGCCATGCTGAGGCCACATCCCACATACAGCAACTAGAAGGATGTGCAACTATTACATACAACTATCTACTGGGGCTTTGGGGAAAAAGAGGAGGAGGATTGGCAATAGATATTAGCTCAGAGCCAGTCTTCCTCAGCAAAAAGAGGAGGATTAGCATGGATATTAGCTCAGGGCTGATCTTCCTCACAGAAAAAAAAAAAAGGACACTCCACCAAGAAGATTTATCACTTATAAATATATGAGCACCCAACATAGGAGCACCAAAGTACATGAGGCAACTATTAACAAACCTAAAAGGAGACATTAACAACAACACAATAATAGTAGGGGATCTTAATACCCCACTTACATCAATGGATAGATCATCCACACAAAAAGTCAATAAAGAAATAGTGGACTTAAATGAAAAACTGGATGAGATGGACCTAGTAGACATATACAGAGCACTCCATCGAAAAACATCTGACTACACATTCTTCTCAAGCGCACGTGGAACATTCTCAAGGATAGACCATATGTTGGGAAACAAAGCAAGCCTCAATAAATTTAGGAAGACTGAAATCATAACAAGCATCTTTTCACACCATAACGCTATGAAACTGGAAATCAACCAGGAAAAAAAAAACTTGGAAAGTGACAATAATGTGGAGATTTAACCACATGCTATTGAACAACCAATGGATCATTGATGAAATTAAAAGAGAAATCAAAAACTATCTGGAAACAAATGAAAATATGCCATACCAAATCATATGGGATGCAGCAAAAGTGGTCCTGAGAGGGAAACTCATAGCAATACAAGCCCACCTTAACAAACAAGAAAAAACCCACCCAAATAAGCAACCTTAAATTACACCTAACAGAACTAGAAAAAGAAGAACAAACAAAGCCCAAAGTCAGCAGAAGGAGAGAAATAATAAAAATCAGAGCAGAAATAAATGAAATTGAGACCAAAAAAAACAGTAGAAAGGATTAATGAAACAAAGAGTTGGTTCTTTGAGAAGATAAACAAAATTGACAAACCCTTAGCCAGACTTACTAAGAAAAAAGAGAAAAGGCTCAAGTAAATAAAATTAGAAATGAAAGAGGAGAAATTACAACGGATACCACGGAAATACAAAGGACTATAAGAGAATACTATGAGAAATTATATGCCAACAAATTGCACAATCTAGAAGAAATGGATAAATTCTTAGACTTATACAACCTCCCAAAACTGAACCAAGAAGAAACGGAGAATCTGAATAGACCAATCACAAGTAAAGAGATTGAAATAGTAATCAAAAACCTCCCAAAAAATAAAAGTCCAGGACCAGATGGCTTCTCCAGTGAATTTTACCAAACATTCAAAGAAGATTTAATACCCATCCTTCTCAAACTATTCCAAAAATAGAGGAAGATGGAACACTTCCTAATTCATTCTACAAGGCCAACATCACCCTGATACCAAAGCCAGACAAAGACAATACAAAGAAGGAAAATTAAAGGCCAATATCGCTGATGAACATAGATGCAAAATTCCTCAACAAAATATTGGCAAACCGAATACAGCAATACATTAAAAAGATCATACACCATGATCAAGTGGGATTTATACCAGGGACACAGGGATGGCTCAACATCCGCCAAATCAATCAACGTGATACACCACATCAACAAAACAAAGAATAAAAACCACATGGTCATCTCAATAGACGCAGAAGGCATTTGACAAGATACAACATCCTTTTATGACAAAAACTCTCCACAAAATGGATATAGAAGGAAAGTACCTCAACATAATAAAGGCTATTTATGACAAAGCCACAGCCATCATCATACTCAATGGGAAAAGACTGAAAGCCATTCCTCTGAGAACAGGAATGGGGCAGGGCTGCCCACTTTCACCACTCCTATTCAACATAGTACTGGAGGTTTTGGCCAGAGCAATTAGGCAAGAAAAAGGAATAAAAGGAATCCAAATAGGCAATGAAGAAGTGAAACTCTCACTATTTGCAGATGACATGATTTTACATATAGAAAACCCTAAAGAATCCGTTGGAAAACTATTAGAAATAATCAACAACTACAGAGAAGTCACAGGGTACAAAATCAATCTACAATAATCAGTTGCATTTCTGTATGCTAATAACGAACTAATAGAAAGAGAGCTCAAAAGATAATACCATTTACAATTGCATCAAAAGACTAAAATATCTAGGAATAAACCTTACCAAGGAGGTGAAAGACCTATACAATGAAAACTACAAGACATTATTGAAAGAAATCGATGATGACATAAAGAAATGGAAAGACATCCCATGCACATGGATTGGAAGAATAAACATAGTTAAAATGTCTGTATTACCTAAAGCAATCTACAGATTCAATGCAATCCCAATCAGAATCCCAATGACATTCTTCATGGAAATAGAAGAAAGAATACTAAAATTCATATGGGGCAACAAAAGACCCCAAATAGCTAAAGCAATCCTAAGAAAAAAGAACAAAGCTGGAGGCATCACAATCCCTGACTTCAAAACATACTACAAAGCAATAGTAATCAAAACAGCATGGTACTGCTACAAAAACAGACACACAGATCAATGGAACAGAATTGAAAGCCCAGAAATAAAACCACACATATACGGACAGCTAATTTTTGACAAAGGAGCTAAGAACATACAATGGAGAAAGGAAAGTCTCTTCAATAAGTGGTGTTGGGAAAACTGCACGGCCACAAAGGAATGAAAGTAGACCATCTGCTATCGCCATTCACAAAAATTAACTCAAAATGGATCAAAGACCTGAAGGTGAGACCTGAAACTATAAAATTCATAGAAGAAAATATAGGCAACACACTATTTGACATTGGTCATAAAGGAATCTTTTCGGATGACATGCCTACCCAGACTAGGGAAACTAAAGAAAAAATAAACAAGTGGGACTTTCTCAGACTAAAGAGCTTTTATAAGACAAATGAAACCAGAATCAAGATGAACAGACAACCCACCAGCTGGGAAAGAATATTTGCAAAACATATATCTGACAAGGGGTTAATCTCAATAATATATAAAGAACTCACACAACTGAACAACAAAAAAAACAAACAACCCGATCAAAAATGGGCAGAGGAAATGAACAGACACTTCTCCAAAGAAGATATACAGACGGCCAATAGACACATGAAAAGATGTTTAACATCACTAATCATCAGGGAAATGCAAATCAAAACAACACTAAGATATCACCTCACGCCCGTTAGAATGGCTATAATCACCAAGACAAAAAACAACAAATGTTGGAGAGGATGTGGAGAAACAGGAACCCTCATACACAGCTGGTGGGAATGCAAATTGGTGCAGCCTCTATGGAAAATGGTATGGAGATTCCTCAAAGAATTAAAAATAGAGATGCCCTATGATCCAGCCATCCCACTACTGGGAATCTATCCAATGCACCTGAAATCAACAATCCAAAGAGGCTTATGCACCCCTATGTTCATTGCAGCATTATTCACCATAGCCAAGAAGTGGAAGCAACCTAAGTGTCCCTCGACTGACGATTGGATTAAGAAAATGTGGTATATATATACAATGGAATACTACTCAGCCATAAAAAAAGACAAAATCGTCCCATTTGCAACAACATGGATGGGCCTGGAGCGTATTATGTTAAGTGAAATAAGCCAGAAAGAGAAAGACAAACACTGCATGATCTCACTCATATGTGGAATATAAACCAACACATGGACAGAGAAAACTGGACTGTGGTTACCAGGGCAGTGGGGGGGGGGGGTGGTGTGGGCACAAGGGGTGAAGGGAGTCATATATGTGGTGATGGACAAACAAAAATGTACAACCCAAAATTTCACAATGTTAGAAACCATTAAAACATCAATAAAAAAAATAAATTAAAAAAAAATTAAAAGTTCTGTGCATCAAAGGAAACAATCAATAGAGAAAAAAAAGCAACCTATAGAATGGGAGAAACTATTTACAGATCATATACCTGATAAGGGGTTAGTATCCAGAATATATAAAGAACTCCTAAAAGTTAAAAATTTAAAAAAAGAACTGATTAAAAGATTGGCAAAAGGAGAGTGACGTCAGCATCATGGCGAAGTGAGCTTTCCGTAAACTCTTCCCCTGACAAGAAACAACAAAAGGAACAGTCACAGACCAACAATGGACTCCTAGACAGCGAAAAGCAAGATCGGAAAGATCCACACTGCTGCACATCTGAGAGAGGAACGTGCTGGGCCCCCGGAGGAAGTGGGGAGAGGTAAGGAGAACTCCTCTCCCTCCCCATCAGATCAGCAATCCTGGTCCGCGTGGCTCCCAGAGAGGGGGGAGGGGCGGCCCTCTTCGGGGAAACGGTAGCTCTTCGGGCTCTCTGAGCCAGTGGGAAAATCCCATACAGAGGACTCAGAACAGCCACAGGGCTACCATCAACATCTGAGCACCCCAGGAGAGCAGATAACGAGGGGCGAGCGAGAAGCCCCAGCGCCAGGGACCCAGCGGGCAAAAGAGAAAGTCCCCTCACTCTCCGCATGCCAGACACTGAAGCTCAGCTGACCAGACCAGACCAGACCAAGCGGCCAGCGGATTGCAGTGAACAGCCGGGGCAGAGCACGGGGGCTCAGATTATACAGCCCTTAACCCCCACACGGTGGCGGTGGGTGGAAATTACAACCAGATATTTCCAGGATGAGGAAAAATAAAGCCAATACAGGAACCACAATGCAAAGGTACATGAAATCACCAGACCAGAAGAAAAATGACAAGCACCAGAAACCAACCCTGAAGACACAGAAATCTATAACATAAACAACAGAGATTTCAAAATAGCTATCATAAAAAAAACTCAACAAAATACGAGATAACACAGACAAACAATTCAATGAGATTAGGAGTTTCTTCACAAAAGAGATTGAAATCATAAAGAAAAACCAATCAGTACTGATGGAGATGAAGAACACAATGGAGGAGATAAAGGAGAATGTGGAATCTTTAAAGAACAGAGCTGACAATATGGAGGAAAGAATTAGCATTATAGAGGATAGGAATACAGATATGCTCCAGAAGGAAGAGGAGAGAGAACTAAGACTAAAAAGAAATGAAGAAAGTCTCCGAGAAATATCTGACTCTATTAGGAAATGTAACATAAGAATTATAGGTATTCCTGAGGGAGAAGAGAGGGAAAGAGGAACAGAGAGCCTATTCAAGGAAATAATTAGCTGAGAACTTCCCAAATCTGGGAAGGAGCAGGAAATACTAGACCAGTAAGGGAAGCCAAGAAGTCACCTAAATACGTCAACAGGCAAAGGTCCACTCCATGACATGTAGTGGTAAGGCTGGCTAAAGTTAATGACAGAGAAACAACATTAAGTGTAGCTAGACAAAAACAAAAAATAACGCATTACAAAGGAACTCCCATCAGGCTCTCAGCGGATTTCTCAACAGAAACTTTACAGGCTAGGAGAGACTGGAATGATATATTCAAAATACTGAAAGACAAAAACTTTCAGCCAAGAATACTCTATCCAGCAAAAATTTCTTTCAAATATGATGGAGAAATAGTAACTTTTCCAGATAAATAAAAGCTAAGGAGTTCATGGCCACGAGACCCCACTACAAGAAATACTCAAGAAGGCCCTCAGACCTGAAAAAGAGAAAAGAAAGGGAATACAAAGCTTGGAGCAAGGAGAAAAATAGGTAGACAAAATCATAAAAATAGTAGATCTTTACCGGAATTGGTTAGCAACCACTTAAATACCAAAATCAAAGATCAAAGGAAGGAATTCACCAAAAATAAATATAACCTTATCACTGAAAACACACATCCACAACACAAGATAGAATAAGGTATAAGAAGAATGACTTAGAAGGGGAAGAGGAAAGTAATTGAATTGACTTAGTATCAGGAAATAAGAGGCCATCAGATAATGAAATATCTCATACACAAGATTTTTATACAAACCTCAAGGTAACCACTAAACAAATAATCAAAACAAAATCACATATGATAAACAAAGAGCAAACAAGAAGAGTCATAAGACAGAACAACCAAACTGAATTGGCAGTCCAAAACAAATGGGACAAGAAACAAAGGAATTGCAAAAGAATGGAAAATAAGTGACAAAACAGCAACATTAAGCCCTCATATATCAATAATTACCCTAAATATAAATGGATTGAACTCTCCAATCAAAAGATACAGAGTGGCAGGATGGATTAAAAACAAGACCCAACAATATCCTCCCTCCAGGAAAAACATCTCAGCTCTAAAGACAAGCACAGGCTCAGAGTGAAAGGATGGAAAACAATACTCCAAGCTAATGGCAAACAAAGAAAGCAAGTATTGCCATACTCATATCAGATAAAGCAGACTTCAAGATAAAACAGGTTAAGAGAGACAAAGAAGGGAAATATATAATGATAAAAGGGACACTCCAGGGCTGGCCCCGTGGCTTGGCGGTTAAGTGCACGTGCTCCGCTACTGGCGGCCCAGGTTCGGATCCCAGGCACGCAGCGATGCACCACTTCTCCGGCCATGCTGAGGCCACATCCCACATACAGCAACTAGAAGGATGTGCAACTATTACATACAACTATCTACTGGGGCTTTGGGGAAAAAGAGGAGGAGGATTGGCAATAGATATTAGCTCAGAGCCAGTCTTCCTCAGCAAAAAGAGGAGGATTAGCATGGATATTAGCTCAGGGCTGATCTTCCTCACAGAAAAAAAAAAAGGACACTCCACCAAGAAGATTTATCACTTATAAATATATGAGCACCCAACATAGGAGCACCAAAGTACATGAGGCAACTATTAACAAACCTAAAAGGAGACATTAACAACAACACAATAATAGTAGGGGATCTTAATACCCCACTTACATCAATGGATAGATCATCCACACAAAAAGTCAATAAAGAAATAGTGGACTTAAATGAAAAACTGGATGAGATGGACCTAGTAGACATATACAGAGCACTCCATCGAAAAACATCTGACTACACATTCTTCTCAAGCGCACGTGGAACATTCTCAAGGATAGACCATATGTTGGGAAACAAAGCAAGCCTCAATAAATTTAGGAAGACTGAAATCATAACAAGCATCTTTTCACACCATAACGCTATGAAACTGGAAATCAACCAGGAAAAAAAAAACTTGGAAAGTGACAATAATGTGGAGATTTAACCACATGCTATTGAACAACCAATGGATCATTGATGAAATTAAAAGAGAAATCAAAAACTATCTGGAAACAAATGAAAATATGCCATACCAAATCATATGGGATGCAGCAAAAGTGGTCCTGAGAGGGAAACTCATAGCAATACAAGCCCACCTTAACAAACAAGAAAAAACCCACCCAAATAAGCAACCTTAAATTACACCTAACAGAACTAGAAAAAGAAGAACAAACAAAGCCCAAAGTCAGCAGAAGGAGAGATATAATAAAAATTAGATCAGAAATAAATGAAATTGAGACCAAAAAAACAGTAGAAAGGATTAATGAAACAAAGAGCTGGTTCTTTGAGAAGATAAACAAAATTGACAAATCCTTAGCCAGACTTACTAAGAAAAAAGAGAAAAGGCTGAAATAAATAAAATTAGAAATGAAAGAGGAGAAATTACAACGGATACCACGGAAATACAAAGGACTATAAGAGAATACTATGAGAAATTATATGCCAACAAATTGCACAATCTAGAAGAAATGGATAAATTCTTAGACTTATACAACCTCCCAAAACTGAACCAAGAAGAAACGGAGAATCTGAATAGACCAATCACAAGTAAAGAGATTGAAATAGTAATCAAAAACCTCCCAAAAAATAAAAGTCCAGGACCAGATGGCTTCTCCAGTGAATTTTACCAAACATTCAAAGAAGATTTAATACCCATCCTTCTCAAACTATTCCAAAAAATAGAGGAAGATGGAACACTTCCTAATTCATTCTACAAGGCCAACATCACCCTGATACCAAAGCCAGACAAAGACAATACAAAGAAGGAAAATTAAAGGCCAATATCGCTGATGAACATAGATGCAAAATTCCTCAACAAAATATTGGCAAACCGAATACAGCAATACATTAAAAAGATCATACACCATGATCAAGTGGGATTTATACCAGGGACACAGGGATGGCTCAACATCCGCAAATCAATCAACGTGATACACCACATCAACAAAACAAAGAATAAAAACCACATGGTCATCTCAATAGACGCAGAGAAGGCATTTGACAAGATACAACATCCTTTTATGACAAAAACTCTCCACAAAATGGATATAGAAGGAAAGTACCTCAACATAATAAAGGCTATTTATGACAAAGCCACAGCCATCATCATACTCAATGGGAAAAGACTGAAAGCCATTCCTCTGAGAACAGGAATGGGGCAGGGCTGCCCACTTTCACCACTCCTATTCAACATAGTACTGGAGGTTTTGGCCAGAGCAATTAGGCAAGAAAAAGGAATAAAAGGAATCCAAATAGGCAATGAAGAAGTGAAACTCTCACTATTTGCAGATGACATGATTTTACATATAGAAAACCCTAAAGAATCCGTTGGAAAACTATTAGAAATAATCAACAACTACAGAGAAGTCACAGGGTACAAAATCAATCTACAATAATCAGTTGCATTTCTGTATGCTAATAACGAACTAATAGAAAGAGAGCTCAAAAGATAATACCATTTACAATTGCATCAAAAGAATAAAATATCTAGGAATAAACCTTACCAAGGAGGTGAAAGACCTATACAATGAAAACTACAAGACATTATTGAAAGAAATCGATGATGACATAAAGAAATGGAAAGACATCCCATGCACATGGATTGGAAGAATAAACATAGTTAAAATGTCTGTATTACCTAAAGCAATCTACAGATTCAATGCAATCCCAATCAGAATCCCAATGACATTCTTCATGGAAATAGAAGAAAGAATACTAAAATTCATATGGGGCAACAAAAGACCCCAAATAGCTAAAGCAATCCTAAGAAAAAAGAACAAAGCTGGAGGCATCACAATCCCTGACTTCAAAACATACTACAAAGCAATAGTAATCAAAACAGCATGGTACTGCTACAAAAACAGACACACAGATCAATGGAACAGAATTGAAAGCCCAGAAATAAAACCACACATATACGGACAGCTAATTTTTGACAAAGGAGCTAAGAACATACAATGGAGAAAGGAAAGTCTCTTCAATAAGTGGTGTTGGGAAAACTGCACGGCCACAAAGGAATGAAAGTAGACCATCTGCTATCGCCATTCACAAAAATTAACTCAAAATGGATCAAAGACCTGAAGGTGAGACCTGAAACTATAAAATTCATAGAAGAAAATATAGGCAACACACTATTTGACATTGGTCATAAAGGAATCTTTTCGGATGACATGCCTACCCAGACTAGGGAAACTAAAGAAAAAATAAACAAGTGGGACTTTCTCAGACTAAAGAGCTTTTATAAGACAAATGAAACCAGAATCAAGATGAACAGACAACCCACCAGCTGGGAAAGAATATTTGCAAAACATATATCTGACAAGGGGTTAATCTCAATAATATATAAAGAACTCACACAACTGAACAACAAAAAAACAAACAACCCGATCAAAAAATGGGCAGAGGAAATGAACAGACACTTCTCCAAAGAAGATATACAGACGGCCAATAGACACATGAAAAGATGTTTAACATCACTAATCATCAGGGAAATGCAAATCAAAACAACACTAAGATATCACCTCACGCCCGTTAGAATGGCTATAATCACCAAGACAAAAAACAACAAATGTTGGAGAGGATGTGGAGAAACAGGAACCCTCATACACAGCTGGTGGGAATGCAAACTGGTGCAGCCTCTATAGAAAACGGTATGGAGATTCCTCAAAGAATTAAAAATAGAGATGCCCTATGATCCAGCCATCCCACTACTGGGAATCTATCCAACGCACCTGAAATCAACAATCCAAAGAGGCTTATGTACCCCTATGTTCATTGCAGCATTATTCACTATAGCCAAGAAGTGGAAGCAACCGAAATGTCCCTCGACTGATGACTGGATCAAGAAGATGTGGTATATATATATACAATGGAATACTACTCAGCCATAAAAAAAGACAAAATCGTCCCATTTGCAACAACATGGATGGGCCTGGAGGGTATTATGTTAAGCGAAATAAGCCAGAAAGAGAAAGACAAACACTGTATGATCTCACTCACATGTGGAATATAAACCAACACATGGACAGAGAAAACTGTATTGTGGTTACCAGGGGCATTGGGAGTAGGGGGTGGGCACAAGGGGTGAAGGGAGACATATATACGGTGATGGACAAACAAAAATGTACAATCCAAAATTTCACAATGTTATAAACTATTAAAACATCAATACAAAAAAGATTGGCAAAGGACTTGAATAAACACTTCTTCAAAGATATACAAATGGCCAACAAACACATGCAAAAATGTTCAATATCACTAATCATTAGGGAAATGCAAATCAAAACCACAATGAGATACCACCTCACATCCACTAGGATGGCTACTATCAAAAAAAAAACATATAACAGTACCACCTCCCTCCCAGTTGTATAAAATAATTACAAAGGTTTTAATTATCATGATTAAGAGGGCCCTACATGAAGGCAATTCCACCGTCAGAGTAGACTGTCTGCCCTGATGAAATGTTTATCCACTCATGTTCTGCATCACTGGGACAGAAATTAAAAATAAAATTATTCAAACAAAGAAGGAAGGAACAAACAGAAACCAGAAATAGCAATTAGGGAGAAATCTCAGAAATCTGGCATCACATCTCTCAAGACCTACCACTAAATTCATGCCCTTTGAACTTGTACTGGTACACTGAGTTTCCTGTGGCAGGACAAAGGTTTAGTCCCTTGTGCATATGTAGAGGCATCCAAGCCATAGCTCCCCTACCATCCTCTCATATTCTCACTGACACTGAAGTCTGTGACTCCCCCAATGTGTCACATGTATTTTATATTTATTGATGTTCCCTTTCCACATCCATTTCTTTGTGTCTAATAAACTTTAATAAGTGTAAAAAAAAACAGAAAATAAGTGTTGGCAGGGAAGTGAAGAAACTGGAAACTTCGTGCACTGTTGGTGGGAATGAAAAATGGTGCATCTGCTATGGAAAACAGTAAGGAGATTCCTCAAAAAATTAAAAATAGAACTACCACATGATCCAGAAATTCCACACAGGGGTATATACCCAAAAGAATTGAAAGCAGGATCTTGAAGAGATATATGTACACCCACGTTCATAGCAACATTATTCACAATAGCCAAAAGACAGAAGCAACACAAGTGGTCATCAACAGTCAAACAGATAAACAAAATGTGCTATATCTATACAATGGAATATTATCCAGCCTTGAAAAGGAAGGAAATCCTGACACATGCTGCAATGTTGATAGACCTTAAGGACATTATGCTAAGTGAAATAAGCCAGTCACAAAAGGATAAATTCTCTATGATTCCACTTATATGAGGTACCTAGAACAGGCAAATTCAAAGAGACAGAAAGTAGAATGGTGGTTGCAAGGGGCTGGTGAGAGGGAGGAATGGGGAGTTATTATTTAATGGGTACAATGTTTCAGTTTGGAAAGATAAAAAGAGTTCTGGAAATTAGTTGCACAAAATATGAATGTACTTAACCGAACTATACACTTAAAAACAGTTAAGATGGTAAATTTGATGTTATGTGCATTTCATCATAATTCTTTAAAAATGACCATCAACATGAACATTGGAGTTCTGATTTGATTGAATGAACAAGATGAATTCCCCAGACTGAAGATAAAAATTAAGAAAATGTTATGACTTCCCCTGCAGACAAAAGTGACAAATTGAACCACTGAAAGCAATAACTTTGTTTTTGAGAAAAACCCGAAGGAGATGATGTGCTGGAGCCCAGGAGAATTGGACCCAGCCAGACCCCAGGCAATTACTGCACATTCATTTTTAACAATGCCATTGGGTATTGCTCCCTAGAGGCCAAGAGGAGCCCTACAAATAATCTAAGTGTGAGGCCCACATACCTCTTCTTGGCCCAAGAATCAGGGAACGGAGCCCTGCTCTCTCAGCCTCCTTGCTCACTGGGCCTTCCATCCACAGACTTGCTCTTCATCTTGCTTTCCACGGGGCCCAGGGTTGAGTCTCTGGCTCTAGGCTGCTTGTGAGTTGTCATCCCTCCTTAGTGAAGAAGAGCAACTCAGGAGGAGGCAGCTTCCTCAGGCGGGGTTGGCAGAAATCAGACCAACTAGACAGGTCAGTGCCAATGTGGCGGCAGGAGACACACCTCTCTCAATCCCCCAAAATGTATAAGCCTCAAGACATCTCCTGCTCCTCCATCTATCAAAGAAAGGCAGAACCAGAGACATGTAGGGGACCTTGGAAACCATTTAGGGATCCAACCACATCACTTTACAGAGAAGAAAGCAGAGTACAGAATTCCTCAAAATCACACAGGATTAGATTCCTGGACAGTCTCTCTCAGCCCCTGCCCTCATTCCCCACTATGGAAGTCTATCAAGTAATTCCAACCCCTTCTAATGCTTATCCTTGGCAGAGACATCTGAAAATGTTTGCTGGTGCTAAGACAGGCTCAGAAAGAAAGCAGGTGACTACCTACGATGGCCTAATTTTCACATCACACTGAATGTAAGCAACTTAGCAGGGAAAAAACTAGTGGAAATTAAACTTCAAACTGTTCCCATTACTCTCCAAATTAACATCTTATTTTTGGTGGCAGATATACAAACAGTCTGGCGTAGATGGCTTCCATACGTACATGCTATCTTATGTTCTGCTTCCAAATTCTATATCATGGACAAACATCCAGAAATCGACATATTCTTTCATTTTTTTTAATAAGTTTTGCCTGTTTTTTGTTTTGTTTTGTTTTTTTGCTGGGAAAGATTCGCCCTGAGCTAACATCTGTTGCCAGTCTTCCTCTTTTGTTTTTTCCTTCCCAAAGCCTCAATACATGGTTGTGTATTCTAGTTGTAGGTGCTTCTAGTTCTTCTATGTGAGGCACCACCAAAGCATGGCTACTGACAGACAAGTGGTGTGGTTCCGCACCCAGGAACTGAACCTGGGCCACCGAAGCAGAGCATGCCTAACTTGAACCTCTAGGCCATCAGGGCTGGCTCTCTTTCATTTTTAATATCTGTATAGTATTCTACTGCAATGATACATCATAGTTGCAAAGCTATTCTAATATTTTGAACATTTGGTTGTTTCAAATTTTTTTTAAATTTAGGAATAACGTTTCAACAAATATCTTTGAACAAATTATCTTCTTTTCCCATATGATTTGTTTCCTACTGTACCATCTCAAAAGTAAAATTCCCACATTTATATAAATTTACTTAATCTCTGTAAACTTCTGTAAGTTAGATAATAGTACCTATCCATAGAATTTGGGGTGGAATTAAAAAGCTAACATTTAAGTACTTAATACAGCACCTGCTATAGAGTACATATTTATTAATTTATTATTAATAATAACATCTATACTCTTACTCGGAAAGCATGATAATCTAAATATGTTTAAACCTTTCAATTAGAATCCATTTATATCTTATATATTCATTTACTTTATCCATTATAATTTTCTTTGAACTAATATTTTGTTTTCCAAGTTGAATTAAAATCCAAATATTCAACTTCATCATTAGTGGGAATGAAATCACCTTTTCCATTGCTTTTTTTTTTTTTGGATGGTTATTTATTGTTGATATATCAGTAAGCAATTTACTGATTTTTGTGTGATATTATAGCCTGAAACTCTGCTAAACTAACTTTATTTTTAGCAATGACTTCATTTCTTTTAATAGATATTTTGCAAAAGGTTATATTTTTATTTCTTTTTTTCTTTTCAGATAGCCATCACCAGCTCATCTAGTGAACTATCAAATAAGGAATGATAACAGAGAACACCCCTATCTTGTTCTTCTTTTTAGGGAAAAAGTTTAAGTCTTCAATAAACATGATGTTGACTCTTGTTTTTAAATACACAGTCTATCATATTAAGAAAAAAACACTCCTAATGTTTTCAGTTTTAATCTATAAGGTGATGATAAATTTATCTGGATGCTTTACCTGGATCTAGTTACATTATTTTGATATTTTGTTTGTGATAAACCAGGTTAATGGATTTTCATGAGTTTAACAGCTAATTCTTTTAACATGTTTTCTTACTTTGCAGATATTTTATTTGGGGTACTTGTATCTATGTCTACAAACAAAATTGGTCTAAAATATTCCTTTCATTGTCTTTGTTTAGTTTGGGTTTAAAATCATATTTGCCTCTAAAATTTCAAAAATAATACTATTAATGTTAATAGCCAAGTTCACAGGGTGCTGACTATGTGCAATGGGCTATTCTACACACGTTATAGGTATTTTCTCATTCAATCCTTACAACAATCCCTTTAAGCAGACATTACTCTATCCATTTTACAGATTGTTAATATGCCACAATTTTCTATATTTTTTTATTTTTTTATTACTGAATGAATTACTGGTTCTTAAAAAGTCAGAAGATTTTCTTCACCGGAATCAGATGCCCTTTTAGAAATTATTTAATAACTTCATATTTCTTTCTCTATTAGTATTGTATTCATGTTCTCTAATTCCTTTTGCATCTTTGGGGTTATTTTATACATTTGTAAGTAGCCATCTATTTTTATTTGATAAGATGTATTAGCCTATAAGTGAAAATAATATTCAACTTAAATATGAATCTTTTGTACTAGCTAAGTATATTTTCCAAATCCTGACTTCATTTTAATTTTCATTCTCATTTGTTTATCAAAATAGATATTGTTTATCAATTCTTTTTCAAAGAATCAGTTATCAGATTTCTACTTAAACTAATTAGTTTTCTTTTTCTACGTGGCTTGTTTCTATTTTTAGTTTTATTATTTATATTTGGCCAGCATCTTTAATTTGTCGTTTCCCCTTCTAAATTATTTAAGCAGAGTCAATTACCGCTCAATTATTGGAGAAAATTAAACATAAAGACCCCAAAGTCAAAGACAAGCGTTTTCTCCACCCCTTGGGCTTTCACAAAATAGGTCCAGTGTTCAAGCCGACACAAACCCCAGAGGTTCAGTGTCACCAGAGAGAGATGCAGAACTGCTGTTGAAGTCAGAAAACAAGGTCAGTTGTGTGCCAGCTGCCCAAGGAGCAGGACAGAAATCAGACCTGAATGAACAGGTGTCTGAGTCCAGGTACATAGAGGTTAGCGCAGTGTTGTCAGCGGTGTTGAGCCTGTACCTACAGGGGTCTGAAAGTTGGCATTAGGTAGTTTACAGAAATGGAGACAAATAGCATCAAATAGCATGGTGAGAACACAGTTCCCTTGTGAGTTCTCTCTCAACCCCTCTCACTACCTATCAGAGAAATACTCAGATTGGTGCTATTTCCCTAACTCCTCTGTACAACTTTACATTCTCCTTTTTTAACCAAGAAAAATATGTTTCAGACTCAGAACTCTCTGCAGGTAATGGTATCCAGCTAAAATTCAATAAGTGATACTGCTTTCTTATGTATCATGATGTACAAATTTTAAAATGTATTTCACTAACAAAATTAGTTGAATTAAATAACAGTATTAAGGAAACAATAGGGCAGGTGATACGTAAATATGACTGATGTTTGGGAGACATTAGGCTGATACCAGAGGAAGGAGAACTGTCTCCAAGGTCTTGCCCAACCTCAAAGATACAAGTCCAGAAAGAGGAACATTAAGAACGGCTATCCACTTGTTCAACAACAACAGCAAAAAAGCACTGAGTGTCTCCTATAATCCAGGCATGATTCTAGAAACTGGGAATACAGTAATACATAAAGTCCCTGCTCTCATGAACTTATATTCTAGAGAAATAGAACTATAGGTGATAGGTAGGTAGGTAGGTAGGTAGGTAGGTAGATAGATAGATAGATAGATAGATAGATAGACAGACAGACAGACAGATAGTTAGATAGTTACATAGATACATAGTTGTTCCCACTGCTGAGTAGATAGATGAAAGATAAATGGTGCTGAGAATAAAAACAAAGCAAAATAAGGGGAAGACAGAGACAGAGGTACTGGTTAGGGAAGCCCTGAACAGAGACAACATTTGGGCAGAAATCAGAATGAAGTCAAGGACTGAAGGAAGAGAATTCCAGACAGAGGGATAACAAGTGCAAAAGCCCTGAGGAAGGAACATCCTTGGTATGTCCAGGAACAGTGAGGAGGCCATTGTGGTCTGCCTACTGAAAGTGAGGGGCAACACAAGAAAGTGAGATCAGGGAGAGGGCAGAGGTCTGAGTCATGCATAACTTTGTAGGATTTGGTAAGGACCTTGGGTTTTGTTCCGAGTGAGATGAGTAGCCATTGGAGGATTTTTGAGCCAAGAAGTAACATGACCTGACTTGCATTTCTTTTTTTTGTTTTAATTTTTTGTTTATTGCAGTAACATTGGTTTATAACATTGTATAAATTTCAGGTGTACATCATTATACTTCTATTTTTGCATAGATTACATCATGTTCACCACCCAAATACTAATTACAACCCATCACCACACACATGTGGCTAATTATCACTTTCGCCCTCCTCCCTCCCTTCTCCTCTGGTAACCACCAATCCAATCTCTGTCTCTACGTATTTGTTTATTGTTGTTATTATCTACTACTTAATGAAGGAAATCATACGGTATTAGAACTTGCAGCCAACTGACTTACATTTCTTAACGTTCACCCTGGTTGCTATGTAGAAACAGACTGTTGAGGGAAGGGCAAGGATAGAAACAGGAAGCCCAGTTAAAAGACTACTACAATAATCTTGATGAAAATCATGATTGTTGGGGCCATGAAGGTGCAGTGGACACAGAGAGCAAGTGGTCCCATTCTGGATATATTTCAAAGGTAGACATGACAGGATTTGTCAATGTACTGGGTGATGGCAGGAAGAAAAAGAGGAGTTAAGGATGATGCCAAGGTTTTGGGTTGGGCAATCAGAAGAATAAGACGGTGATGACTGAGGAAGCAGCAGGTTTGAGGAGGGGAAAATATGCCACCCAGTTTGGCAAAAGTTAAGCTTGAGATGCCTGTTAGACATCCAAATGGATACGGGGAGCAGGCAGTTGGACATAAATAAGCTTGAAGTTCAAGGCAAAAAGCTGGAGATAGAAATTGAGATGTTTTCAGCATTTGGATGATATTTAAAGATTTGGGACTAATGAGACCACTTAAGGAATGAGTGTAAACAGAGAAGAGATGGGGCTTGACGGGGCATCCCAATAGCTGGAGGTTAGAAGAATGAGGAGAAATGGGAAAAGGACACCGAGAGCAAGTAAGCAGTGAGGCAGGAGAGGTGCCAAACAAAACTGTTCCAAAACCAAGTGAAGAACGTGTGTGAAGAAGGAGGGAGTGCCCAACTGTGCCAACCCCGGCTCTTTGGGTTTAGTAAGATGGAGCCTGAGAACTAACCTCAGACGTGGCAATGGCAGCCCTGACAAGGGAAGCTTCATGGATTGGTGGGGAAGCCTGCAAAGGGGGTTTCATGAGAGAATGGGAAGAGGGGAAGTGGAGAATGAGTACTGACCACAGTTTGTGGAAAGGAGGGGTAGAGAAATGAGCTGACAGCTAGAGAGGAAAGTGAGTCAAGGGTGGAATTTTAAAACTGGGAGATGTCTGCATGCTGACAAGAATGAGCCAGAAGCTAGGGGAAAGAATCCTTTCAGTTTTTAGATTCTCTTAGCTTTGGTGTTCTTAAAATAGGAGTACTTGGGAAGAGTATTTGCCTAACAAGTGGGAAGTAGTAACAAGAAAATTTTCTTCTCCCATATCTCTGGGGAAGTGGGAGGATGGGAAGGAAAAGAGAGGATGGAGTCAGCCTGGTTTGAAAGGAGTATTAGTCAAGGAAGGGACAGAGCTTCTGTCACTAAACACACCGCCACTCCCGCTCACATGCGTCTGTCAGTCTCAGAATCTGTGCTGCCACACAAGTCCTCTCTCCCGCTAAAGGCATCCTCTCCCACCACATCCCTGCCCCATCCAGCCTGCTCTGCTTTCTCCAGTCCCAATCCTGGTCACTCAGGACTCTCTGATGCATGTACACAGAAGCCCCAAGTTAAAGTTTATCCAGTAGCACTTCTTCAGTCTTTCTGAGAAAATCAAATCAGTGAAATTGAAAGAGCACTGCTTCGAAACCAGACTGACCTGGAATCCAATTCTGATGTCTTTGGGGGAAATTATTCAAACCCTCTCAGCCTTAGCTTACTCATCTATAAAACAAGGATATCAATGCCTTAAATAGGTTGTTGTGAGGATCAAATTGAATACATGCACATGCCTAGCCCTGTATAGGACACACAGCAGGAGCTCAATAAATGCCAGCTCTCTAGTCTAAGGGCTGTTTCCCATGTGAAGATTTTATATTCAACTAGAAGCTTCTTGGGAAGGAGAACAATGTCCTTTACTGTTTTCTTATTTCTCACATCACCCAGGAAAGAGCTCTTTTAATCAGGACTGATCAAATGAGATCTCAACCACGTTAAATATGCTTCCCTTCATTTTTACTTTTCACCAGATTTCTCTCCTCTTAGGCTCCTGTGTTTCTATTTCAGTTTGTTCTTTACCCAAAGATTCCTGCCTTTGGATCACCAAATACTTGAATCCTTAAAAACATCACATCAGTAAAACATTAATTCAAAATGAACCATTTGTTTTCCATACTAAGGCATAGCTCTTAACACAGGCCAAGAACTCAACTGGTACCTGCTGCACAGCTGAAATCTCCATCCCTGCTCTACTCCGCCCAATTGCACTGGTCAGTTCCTTTGCTCCAAGCAGGCCCTCCCTCAACAAAATTGTGGCATGGGCCAAGTCAGATTCTCAAGACCATTTCCCACATTTTGTTCCCTGCCCAGTTCCCAGGTGGCCATAAACCCACTCCTAGAGCTCTTCCAGACTGATTCCCCCCTCACCAATCAGCACACTAACTCAGTTCCTTCTTTCTCCCCTCCCTCTTTATGATTTACATTCTCATAGGACCCAAATCCCAACTCACTATGTCTTGTGAAGCAGTGAAACATAATTTATATTATATCTAATGAAACTTCAGCTGAGCTTGCACTGAACTATTATGAACTCCAACTTAGTGGGGCCCCCATGTTGCTCTGCTGCCAACTATGTTACTTTGGGCAATGTTACACCTGTAGATTCTCTTCGTTATCTGCAGGTGCAACTCTTACCCTCCAGAAGTGAGTCTCTTCCTGGGTAAGCCCAGACAGAAGAGCTGGCTGAGCTGTCCCAGTCAGCAGGCTCTTCTGTCCAGGCTTGCTCTGACCTACTCCATCCCATAGCCTCATCACCAGGACCAAGGTGGCCCAAAGTTGGTGATGAGCAGCAGCCAGAGCACCCTGAGCCCTGGGCTCTAGGTGGGTAGGGGAGCAAGGGGAGATAAAATATTGGAGGGGAAGGAGGTTTGTGGGGAAGGAGGGTATTTACAAATACTACCCTCTGGTTCTACATGTGTGCCATTGTGGTTCCAGAACTCTGTATAGAAAGGGCCTTCAGGTGCCAATCTTACTGGGAGTAGGAGAAAACTACATTTCTATAGCTCTTTACTTAATACTGAGACAAGATCAGTTGCTCATAGCAAAGAATGAGAGTATGATGGAAATTTGGGGGGCTAAGACACGCTAAGCAACACACTCATTGTTGCCCCGACCGAGTACCCAGCCATGTCACAAGGATTCTCCTTAGAGGGATGGCAGACGGGGTTTTGTGGGGTTCAGGATCAGCAACATTTTGAAATAATTAAAACCCTGACTTTGGGGTCTGTTGGGGCCACAGGATTCCCTGGTTGAAGCTTTTCCTTTGGCAGGCAGAGAGCCTTCTTTTGGGTTTGTACCAAATGAACACAAAGATGTGAGTTGAGGGATTGTATGAGGGAAGGAGAGAGGCACGGGCACCTCTACCCTCTCTATAGCCTGTGCTTGGTCTGGATCTTCCAGCAGAACCAGTCAAACATGGAGAGAGGAAACCACACGAGCGCCTCCGAGTTCATCCTCCTAGGGCTCTCCAGCCGGCCAGAGGGGCAGGAGCTGATCTTCAGGCTCTTCCTCGTCATGTACCTGGTTGGGGCAGCAGGGAACTTGCTCATCATCCTGGCCGTTGGCTCAGACTCCCATCTCCACACGCCCATGTACTTCTTCCTCAGCAGCCTTTCCCTGGTGGATCTCTGCTTCATCTCCACCACAGTCCCCAAGATGCTTGTGAACATCCAGACACAGACTCAGTCCATTTCCTATGGTGGCTGCCTAGCCCAGATCTACTTTTGCATTTTGCTTGCCAACATGGACAACTTCCTCCTGGCAGCAATGGCTTATGACCACTATGTGGCCATCTGCCACCCCCTGCACTACTCCACCACGATGAGTCTGCAAATCTCTGCCCTGATGCTGGGAAGCTCCTGGCTCATTGCCAACTTCCACTCCCTGCTACACACCCTCCTCATGGCTCGGCTGGAGTTCTGTGCCAGCAACGTCATCCCTTACTTCTTTCGTGACCTTGTTCCCCTGCTCCAGCTCTCCTGTTCCAACACCCACCTCAACCAGCTCATGATTCTGCTGGTCGGGGGCTTGATCGTCCTCATCCCCTTTCTCAGCATTCTTATCTCCTACATCCACATCGTGTCTGCTGTGCGCAGGGTCCCATCTGCCCGGGGCAAACAAAAGGCCTTTTCCACCTGTGGGTCCCACCTCACTGTAGTCATCCTCTTCTATGGGACCATCACTGGGGTCTACCTGAGTCCCTCATCTTCCCGCTCAGCAGACAGGAATTCACTGGCTTCAGTGATGTATATGGTGGTCACCCCCATGCTGAACCCCTTCATCTACTGCCTGAGGAACAAGGACATGAACGGAGCTCTGTGGAAACTGCTCAGTGTGAAGGCTTTATCCTGTGGGTTATGACAGCAGAGTTCCCCCTCAGGGTCTGGAAAGAGGATGAACCCCAGGGACAGGCTCCACAGAGAGGCAAGAGGAACACAGACCTCATTGTCCTGGGTTGTCACCATGGCCAGAGAATCTCCTCATTTCTCCATAAGTAATTTGCAAGACTGAAATTTCTTGGCCCCTGTAGACTGCCCAGACTACTGAGAGGGGAATAAACTCTCCCCTAAAGACAGAACCACGTAAACAGATACAAATAAGCTTTATCTGAAGATCTTCTGGAGAGGGTTGAAAAGGCTGTACGTTCAACGTTAAAAAAGGTGAACTCATAGGAGTCTGTGAAATGTGCTGACAGCCTATGCCAAAGGGATGTTCCCTGAGAGCCCCCACTCACCCCACAGTTCCTCAAATCCTTAACCCTCATGTATCTCAATTTGCAAACTCTGCTGCACCCCACTTCCTCAACCACCATCCCCACATTCTTGGTTGAACATAGCTCTGGGGACAGGTTGACAGTCCTCCTTGAAGCTGTCCCACTCTTCGCTTTGGATCCTGCTGGGTAGAGTTCCATAGCTCTAGCTACTTGTATCAGAATGCCTGTAGTGTCTGTCTCAGCTGAGCACCTAAGTAGGCCCCACACTGTCCCGCTTATATGGTTATTTTTTTCTTAGGAAAGAGAGGTCTGCCACCCACAGGATAAAGAGATAAGAGAGGCTAGACTTAGAGCTGGTTCTCTGTGTATGAAGAACATAAAGGGAATGGGCCATCATAATCCTTATGAATGTGCTTCTCTACAAGGTGACCTGGAGAAGGAGATAAAGGGGAAAGGCCTCATAAAAATGAGTTTATGGCTGGAGAAGTTGTCTGTGGCTTCTTGTCCAGTAGGGTAACATCTGAGCTGCAAGGAGTGTGGTAGAGCTGAAAAGAGCACCACACAGAAAGTCGTAACAACTGGCATCTAGTCCTGGCCCCTCCAATTACCAGCCATTTGACTCCAGTCCATCTGAAATTCACCATTCTACTCAACACACTGTGCTTTTTTAGCCCCTACTCATGCTGTTCCAGCAGGCCCATCTTGTCCATTTCTATCAAAATTCTAGTTGTCCTTCAAGGCTCAGATAAAATACCATGCCTTTCATGAAGCTACCTCGTCTCCCCAGGCAAAAGGAAGTATTTTCTCTCCTCTGGAACTCCATATAATTCACATTCCATTACAACCCTTTTCATACTCTGCTTTGCATGATCATGTTCACCTCAACTCTACCCCAAACAGGATTGTTGGGTCCTTTTTAAATTTTATAAAAGGTCCTGGTCATCTTAATAAACTCAACCACAGAAGACTCTATCACGTTGCCTGGTTTAAAATAATGACTCAATAAAATTATGCTGCTATGGATGATGACAATGGTGACGAGGACAATGAGGAAAACACTGCAGAAAGAACACTTATGGCCTTTCTCCCCATGATTTTGCCTTAACCAATACCTTTTATGTCTCCCCAACCCCTCCAAGGAAAAAGAGTTACCAATCAGTTGGTCCGACCCCAAGGAGTTCACTGGTCCATATTTTATGAAGGGCAGTGTGCCCTAAAGGATCAGCATCCAGGATGAAGCTCCCTTCCTTCCACCTGGCCCCTGAGTAGTCCTCTTCTATCCATGTGTCTGCATGGAGTCCCCACTTGGAGTCCAGTCATCCCTCTCTCTCTCTCCACACGATGGCTGAGCACACAGGTCCTCAATTCAGATTTGGGGCTGAGAAAGGAAAGCAAGGTAGGCCTAAGCTATTTTCCAGCTCACCTTTTACCAGTGAGCCCATGGTGGAGGTTACTGGGTGTAACTCAGATACTAACCAAACAGTACTTTGGCTCAAAGTTTGCTATTGTTCCTTGAGCATATTGTTTCCTTGAGAGCCCTCAGAAGTCAGGAAGATTGGCAGGGCTGGATTTAGGCTTCCCTGGGTCTCTGACACAAAACCACAATAAAAGCAACAAAATCTCACCCCGAACATGTAAAAACGATGTGAAGAAAAGTTGATGTCAATATAGAAAAGAGGTCTTCCTTTAGTATGCATTTGCTATAATGGTGAATAACACAATGGTTTGGCTCCAAGGTAAAAAAAAAAAAAAAAAAAAAATTGAACAAGGGGAAAAAAAAAAGAGGGGCAGCAATGAATAAATATGCAAGACCGTCAACTTACCTTGCTCATCGATGGGTTGTGAGGAGGCTTTCTGGCTCTGAGGCGTCTCTTCCAAGGAAAGGCATAGGTTCGTCTCACGGCAAACACCTTTTCAGACGGGCTCCAGTGCTGGCCTGGAGGCTGCTTGCTGAGGGGTAAATGGGCAGGAATGTTCTCTTCCTCATCCTGCACGCAGGTCAACTACAAAAAGCTCAGAAGCCCAGCCATCCTTACAGACCTGGCAGCACAAACTCAATTCTGTGAACATACCAGAATGTTTGTTTCTGTTTAACAAATAAAGTGTGTAAGAAGAAAAAAAGGAGGAAAATAGTTCCATCATCCACATTTTTAAAATAGCATTATTAAGGACCACTAGTAAGAAAGCGGAAGTATCTTCAAGAATAATAAACATCTTCTACGTGGCACTTTCCAAGTCCTATAACATTTTCACTCCAATACTTTCCCTGTCACAATGGATGCCTTCTCCACACAGAAGGCAACCGGTACACCCATTTAACAAATACAATTTGAGCTCAAGTGACAACTATGTACCAGGTACCGTTCTAGGCACTGCGGATGAATCAGCAAACAAAACAAAGTTCCTGCTTTCATGCAGCTGCTGCTCCAGGGCAGGAGGAAGGAGAGCAGAAAAAGAGAACAAATACACATATAATATGTCAAAGAGCTATAAGTGCTATAAAGAAAAATAAATCCAGGTCAGGGACTAGAGATGGGTAGGGCTGCGCTTCAGTCACCTATTGCTGCATAACAAACCACCCAAACTAGTGGCTTAAAATAACAGCAGTCATTTCTCTCTCATACTTCTGGGGGAGACTGGGCTGAGTAAGGCAACTCTCTCTCAGGGTCTCTCACGTGGTTGTAGTCAAACGGGCTCAAGCTGGAGTCGTCTTGAAGGATTCCTCACTCACACGTCTGACAGTTGATGCCGGCTCTCAGCTGACCACAAGTGGGACTGTTGCTGCAACACCTCTGTGTGGCCTGTTGATGTGATGTGGGCTTCCTCACAGCATGGCAAGCATCCCAAGTACCACCTTTTATGACCCAGCCTCAGAAGTGACACAGCATCACTGCCTTCATGTTTCATTTGTTAGAAACGAGTCACTAAATCCTGACAATATTCAAGAAGAGAAGAATTAGACTGCATCTCTTGATGGGAAGAGCATCAAAGAATATGCACACATGTTTTTAAAACATCGCAGGTAGTTAGGGAAGGTCTCTCAAAACAGAAACTCACATGAATAGAGAGATAAAACTGTGTGAAGGTCCTGAGAAATCAGGTTTTAGGCAAAGAGAACAATAAGAGCACAGCCCGAAGTGGGAGCATTCTTGGCATGTTGGCCAACATGGAAGAACTGTTAGCTAAGTAAGGACTTTGGCTTTTACTCCAAGAAGGGAAGCCTTTGGAAAGTTCTGAATAGAGAAGTGAAATAATCTTATTTATATTTTTAAAAAATAATCTGGTTCTTATATGGTGAAGAGACTATGGAGAGGAAAGTACAGAAGCAGGGAGATTAATTAAAAGGCTACTAAAATAGTCCAAGACAGAAGATGGTGGCTCAGATCTGAAAGTGCTGGAGGTAGTAGCAGCTGCCAGACTCTGTGTTTTGAAAGTAGAGCCAACAGGATTTGCTGATGGTTTGTATGTGGGGAATGAGAGAGAGGGCTCTGAGCTTTTTGGCCTAAGGAACTGGGGGGATGGAGGATCCATTCACTAAGATGAGGAAGAAATAGGTTTGGAAACTGGAGAGAGAACAAAGAGTTTGGTTTTGTATGTGATAAGTTTGAGATGATGCCTACATGAACTTCAGGTAGGTACTTGTTTACATGAGTTAGAATTCAAGGGAGAGATTCACAACCCACTGGAATCTGCCTTCTTCCCACTATGCCTCTGAAATTGCTCTCACCAACGTCACCAATGATTCTCCAAGTTGATAAAGACAATGCACATTTCTCAGTCTTTTTTTTAATTGTGGTAAAATATATTTAACATAAATTTACCATTTTAACCATTTAAAGTGTGTAGTTCAGTGGCATGAAGTACTTTCACGTTGTGGTGCAACCATCACCACCATCCCTCCATAGAATTCTTCATTTTGCAAAACTGAAACTTCGTACTCATTAAAGAACTCCCCATTTCTTCTGCTCCCAGCTCCTGGCAATCACCATTCTACTTTCTGTCTCTATGAATTTGACTACCCTAGGGACCTCTTATGAGTGGAACCACACAGTACTTGTCCTTTTATTTCACTTGGCACAATGTCTTCAAATTTCATCCATGTGGCAGCATGTGTCAAAATTTCCTTCCTTTTAAAGGCTGAATAATATTCGTGTGGATGGACCACATTTTCTTTATCCGTTCATCCATTGATGGACACTTGGACTGCTTCGACCTCTTGACTATTGTGAATAATGCTATGAACATAGGTGTACAAATACCTCTTTTAGTCCCTGCTTTCAATTCTTTGGGGTATATACCCAGAAGTGAAATTGCTGGGTCATATGGTAATTCTATTTTTAATTTTGGGGGAACTACCATACTGTTTTCCACAGCAGCTTTACCCTTTTATATTCCCACCAACAGTGCACAAGGGTTCCAATTTCTCTACATCCAAGCTAAGAGAGAAAAAACCAACTGAAATCTCTACTAAAGGTCTTCAGTAGAAATCTGCATGTCTTCGCTATCTATCTCTAGTTTAGGGTTATACTAATTCCTTTTTTCTATTTTGCCGCTACATTCACTAAAGTGGGAAAGGAAAATGAAATGCAAGAATATAATACATATTGAGTAAGGATCCAATGTTAAGATTTGGTGTCAGTGTTTTCCAGATGAATTGAGTGATTCTGACCATGATAGGTCCATAAATGTTGTAGCAGAGGAATGGATCTCCCCTTAGCTGACTCCTAGAGTCAGCTCCATGTAAACGTAATAGGGTAGGTGGGACAATGGAACATTTTGGATGGGAGGGTGGCTGGGAAATAGATATTAAAACTGAGAAAAGATACAGTGAAGTGAGGAAGGGACAATTATTTTTGCCATCTCTGCCTAATAAAGGACACATGCCCTTCATGATGGCCTCTCCGAACACAAAGTGACAGTGGAATCAACAAATGGTCCTGCACTCACTCTTGCCCTCCCAGATGTCCTCCCCGTTATGTTCATTTCCCTTCAACAAATCAGGACATTCCTTTACTTTAGTCAAGCACAAAACAATTACATCTTAAGATATTTTACTAAGAAGCCAAGGTAAAAGAAGAGAAAACAACACCTCATTCAACAGAAAGCAAAAGGCAAGATTTTCTTTTCTTGAATAGAGATTCCCAACTATCTAGAATCTAGTCTAGTCTGCTGTCGAGCCCAGCTTCTGAATTGGGACTGATTCTCGTCAGTCACGGAAGCTGTGCTGTTTCCCAAACTCTCCTGTATTATTCCAATAGTCTCCCCATCGATGCCCTCAACATCCTCTGAATTCGCCTCTATAGTTATGCAGAACAAAGAGCTATCAGTTTACTTAAAAAGATATTGTTAAAGGGTAGGTTTACGGACACAGATTTCACAACAACTTACAGATAGGATTCTATTAAAGAGTTCCTATTGAATCCTCTGCAACACTCACCTCTCCCACCTCTGTCTCACCTGCTTTCCTGTGCTCCCCACGCTCAGCCCAGCACCTAGTCACAGATAAGCACAACCTCATCTATATCAGAATTCAAGCATTTTTCATAGAGCTGCACTTCTGGGATGCCCAAAGGAAAGAGCTACATCTGCCTCCCCCGTTATGAGGACATGAAAGTGGAGTAGAGCAATGACAACCACGAAAATTAGGGAGATGACACCAGGCAGAGAAGGAGGCCTTAGGTAACTACTGCAAAAGGCACGGATTCATTGAAGAAATCTTTATTAAGCAGCTTTATTAAGCTGGGCATTGTGCTGAGTGCTGAGACATAGCAGTGAATGGATTTCTGACCAAAAGAAAAATTCGGAGTCTTTTTCTAGTGAGTGATCAGGATATAACTATGCTGTGTCGTTGAAGAGATTCATGTGTTACGGCTCCCAGCTGAAAGTAGTAAAATAGCATTTTGCTACGAAGATCATGCCTGGCTGCTCATCTGTAGGGCCGTCTCCTATCTGCATTGGGCTGGTGGGGGAGACTTCAGGATCTGTTCACAGTGTTCCACACGGTAGAGCAATCGTTCTCGAAATTTATGTGCATTATTATCACCTGAGGAGTTGGATAAAATGAAGATTCCTAGGTCCCAGTGGAAAACTGCTCCATCCCCAAATACATTTTAAACCAGTTCCCCAGGTGATTTTGATGTAAGTGGTCTTCAGATATTAGGGAATCTCTGTTGAAATGCATTGTTAAAAGATAAACTGAAGCACATTAAAAATTTTAAGAGTTTATTTGAACGAAAACTGATTCCAGCACCAAACCAGAAAAACTGGAAGTGGTGCTCCACCCCCAGGAGGTAGAGTGCAAGACATTTATAGAGAGGACATGGAGGCAAAGCAAGGGGGTTATCTGGCTATAGCTTAAGCTTGCCTCCTATGGGAAAGCCTAGTTGGCTGTTTGTGATTGGCTGTCCTTAGGTTTCAATTTCTTAACCTTGAGGCATTTACAGACTTAGGTTTTGGTTTGCTTACATAGGCTTCCAAGGCATTAGAACCACCTCAGTCTAATGGTCTCCCTGTCTAATTAATTAACAGCATGAAGGACAAAACCTTCATGGAATATCCTAATGATAGTTTTCACCGTGATCACTAAGTATGACTAAGGGACTTACCAACTCCACCGCTAGCAAACCTGTAAATACACGTCAGCACGCTGACAGAGCTGGTTTTACTAAGTGTTGAGTACCACCCAGAGGCAGCAATATCTTCTACAGTATCATGGAAAGCAAGGGACAGTTCTAAGACAATGGATCTCGATTACATCTTTTGAGTCAAGTGCCATTATTCTAAGAATAAATGACCTCTAGGGTCAACCCCCCCCCACCCCGTCTAGTTACCTGCCCTACTGCTCCCCTGAGTTTCCTGAAATATAAAGTACTTCAATGCAAGGTGTGATCAGAGCCAGGTGGGATTTACCAGAGAGGTATCTGAGGCCCCTTCAGAGTAGGGGAGGGCAGTGGGGAACAGTGAGGACACTGGAATGTTATGGGTCTCTGGGTGTTACAGCTCCTGCTCATCTAACAGTATGTGAAGATACTGGGTGTGGGCTGGAGCTGAGCTCCTGTGAGGTTTCCTAGGGCCTGGTGTTGGGAGAGCTTCCAGACATAGACCCACAGTCACTGGGTGGTACATAAACTCTATCACACACTAGAGGTGTCGAGCTAATGCTTTCTAGGTGCCTAATTCCCAGCATATCAGCTGAATTTAAAGAAACAAAAAACTGGGCTTTCAACCCTGACCTGCTGTCTACACACCAGTACCCAAAATCTAATAACTCTGTTATTTCACATCCAACAATTCTAAAATTAGATTAACTTTTCCCTTTTAACTCACTGCTGCTCAAACCAGTTACTGCTCTGGATTTTATTTATTTGACCATCAGTTTTGCCCTGTTGTAGAAGTCTGTCTTGAGCACCAAGTAAATTACAAACTGTGAAATAATTCCAAAACACTGTGAGACTGAATGCCCACATGAATATCCGCATATGCGCATTAACCAGCACATAAATTAATTACCAAAGATGCTCACTGACGCAACGGCCTAAGACCAGGAGTTTTCAGAAAAATGGTATCTAATCTGGAGTAGGAGGTGTAACATGGGTGAAAGTACCTGTAGAGGCCACAAAGCCGTAAGCAAATGCTCAGTCCAAAGGCCAGTGAGTTCAAAGTATTCTGTGAGGACATCACACAAAACCAAGACCAATGATGAAGAGAGACACTGAACATGGGACTTTCCATAAAGAAAGGAAGCTGACAGCACCTGAGGTCCTCCTTCAGTCACCACGTGAACGAGCTTCGGCCAACCATGCTCATGGTGAAAACAGGACGGGAATGAATCTGCAGCTCTTGTGCAAGACAAGGTGTGACGAAATCGGTACTAATGAGATATTAGTTACATGCTGCATGGCTCTCCAGCTCCACCTCAGGGCAATCATCATCTGACAAGGACTTGGAACCCTTTTCCTCCCACATAATAACTAGTAAATCCTGTCGATTCTTTTATATATATATATTTTTTAAATTTTTATATGAAAATAATTTCAAGCTTACAGAAAAGCTGCAATAAGAATAGTGCAAAATACCTGTACATCCTTTACCCTGATTCACTTAACATTTCTCCCAGACATGGAGTTAGTATGACACTGAAATAGCTTCTGGAGGTTGGAATCAAGAAGGCAAATACGGACTTCTACCACCTCTTCTCCTCAGTCTCTATTTAAAAGTTAATCTACCACCTGCTCTAGAGACTGTGTTTTTTTAACTAGGAAGGGAAAACATATGAAGCAGGCTCTTGGGTTTGCTGCATTTCCTGGTCTCTCACCACTTAGATGATGGAGCTGTGGCTAGTGCAAGTGACAGCGATGGCAGCCCTTTTACTGGAACCTATTTGCTCTTCCAGAAAACCAAATTGCTTCTCCTAAGTCCCCCTGCTTTCCAAGGCACAACACCTGCATTACCCAACCCTTTCCATCCTCACTCTCCCGGCACTTTAAACCCCCAGCGGCAAACACAAGGAAGAATATTGCCTACCATCCCCATGTGGTAACAAAGTTTTACTGAAATTTTTTATAGAAACGTGTCAATCCTGGAGATGGGTTGGACAACTCTCTAGAGGTATGTCCTTCACTGACATAACTAAGAAAGAAAAAGGCAAGAAAAGAATACAAAATTTTAGGAAGCCCAAGTGAATTTCTTTGGCTTGTAGAATTTCTAAGTGAATTCCATGTAGCTGCAATTGGCGGCACAACAGCTAGAGGTGACTGCCAGATGAGGAGAGCCATAGGGGCAACTTGCTGTGTGTTCTTTCCTCCTAAGGCACCCTCATGAGAGCCTTCTAGCTACTAAAAAAGGTAGAAATTGAGGCCTTTCATTTATTCAAATATTTACTGTCTACTGTGTGCCTTGAAGACCATATTGTAGAGGAGAAAAAAAGGTTGAAACAGGCTGCACTGAGCTTAGTGGCCCCCACTAGGCACATACATTTACTGAGAAAGGTGAATCTAGGCCCAAGCAAAAGCTCACTGTGATGCAGAGGCTTCCTGGCAGGTGCCTGCCTGAAAGGAAGCCAAGGCAAAGAGCCAGGCTGCCTGCATAGGAACCACCTGGGTTGCTTGTTCTAGATTTGCAGGACCCTATCCTGAGATTCTACTTCAACAGCTGTTGGCTCTGCTTGGCAATACTACATTCAACCCAAGTGATCTCTAGTAAAATTCCTTTGTTTTCTAGAAATGAGGCTGGGGCTTTAAGGTTAGGGGGAATTCCAGTCCTTTCTTTCAATAGCTAAACCATCTAACTCGCTTTAGCTGTTTCCTGAATGCTAAACGCAAGTGGTTCTCAGCTGGGGTCAATTTTGCCCCCCAGGGGACATTTGGCAACGTCTGGAAACATCTTTAGTTGTCACAATCTGGAGATGCTACTGGCATCTAGTAGGCTGAGGCCAGGGATGCTGCTAAAGCTCCCATAATGCACTAAACAGCCAGGACAGCCTCCAAAACAAAGAATCATCTGGCACAAATGTCAATAGCGCTGAAGTTGAAAAACTCTGGCAGAGTTTACAAGAGCAAGTAGACTCTAGAGGAACGTGTTCTGCCAGTTACTTTCCTGTCTCAGAAGTGGGTCAAGACAACTTGCGTTGCAGGGTGGAGAGGGATGGGACTTGAAACCGGCTTATTTTTTTAAGAAACAAAGGTTCTTCTACTTGCCCCTAGGCTAGGATAAAACAGGTATTTAAAGTATTTAAGCATAGTTAATCAGCCTGCAGACAACATACATTTTAAGAAGCAATGTTTTAAGGCAGTAACTCCCCAGGACAGACTTTGGGCAAAAAGTTACCTAGTTCTGTGATCACCGAGGGGATAAAAAGGAGTTTCTCTTACAAAGATCATACCCCTGGGAGCGGCACCCTTCCTCATCACAGCAGCATGGCACACGCAGCCAGGCCCTGACAGCGCATAACGTCACCCCTGCGTGAGGGAACTGCGACACCAGATCAAACACAGTGCAGGCTGCATATAAGGTGACCAAATGTCCCTCTTTGCCCTGGAGTTCCAGTTTACATCACTGTCCTGACATAATTAATAGCACTTTCCTTCACTCTCAAAAGGGGCAGGAAATGTACGAGATGAGCTTGTTAACATCTTGTCATCCCAGAAAGCAAAGAAGCTATCAAAGATGATTAGGGCTGTGTCAAAAGGAAACAGGAGCCAAGGTGAAGAGGCTCCCACTGGCAAAAAGTAGGAAGTATCTGAGCATCAATAAGAATAATAATTGCAGTGGACTGGTTTAAATCCATGAATGCATTTTGATTTAAAAAAAATAAATGATCACTTTTAAAGGAAGCAAAGCAACCAGATCACTGTGAAAACAGGTAAAGAGAAGGAAGAATCAAGCATTTCCTTTCCTCTATGAACTATATCTAAGAGTAACCTAATAGTTAATGAGAAAAATTTATTACAGAAACATTCCAGCTAATAAATGAAGAGTCATTTATAGAATTAATGAAATAAATGGATCTAGGCTCCTAACATCATATAATGAGAAACAACCAGACATGCCACCTCTATAAGGTCTTCTTGCCAAAATGTGAAATATGAATCTGGTCATACCTCTAAGACCTATGTTTTTAGTTAATACAGATGGGAGAGAACTATATTAAATAACGCCATGGGTAAGCAAACAACAAAATTCAGAATGTAAGAAACTCTACAGGATAAATAATCCAGTTGTGTCAATGAATGAAACTCAAGGGGAAAAAAGGATAGGAACCATAGATTATTAGACTTAACACAGCAACCAATTACAATTTATGGATCTTACTTGGATCTTAAAGAAGCTTTTAATAAATTATGTGGTTTTTTTAAAAAAACATTAATTGGGAATGAAGGAATTGTTACTTTTTAGGTATAATAGTGTTGTGGTTATTTTTTTAAAGAGTCCTTACCCTTCAGAGGTACACTCTGAAATACTTATAAATAACAACATTTGGGATTTGTTTGAATATACTTCAGAGCGGAAGGAAGATGGGGAAGAGGTGGAGGTAGAGACGAAACAAGATTGGCTATGAGTTTATAATGGTTAAAGTTGAATGATGAATATACAAGGATTCATTTATATGGTTTGAAATTTTCTGTTATAAAAAATTTCTAAATAGAAAAACAGAAAATAAAATATTTGACATCTGAATAGATATCAAAAATAAGGCTACTATAATTCCATGGGAAAAACCCTCTTTTGATGCTTTTTGGAGGCATCATCCGTAAGCTTTGGTCTCAAAGCAGACAGGGGAGCCCAAAAGGGAAAGATTTCTACCCGGCTCCTACTGAAGCTTCTCTCAAGAGATTCCAACTGGCTGAAAACCCAGAGGCCTGTTTGGCTAAGCCTATGACCAAAGAGAATCTACAATTTATTCAGGTAAACAGAAGGACCACTGATGAGCAACTCTCAGCCCATGGTGGCCCCATGCTTCCCACTCTAGCTTTAGAATACAGACCTCTTAGAGAAGGCCAAATTCAGGCCAGGTCAGACCCCGTGTCCTACAGATTAGAAGCCAGAGGCTTAGCAAAAGCCTTCCCTTGGGTTTGGCTGTCAGGTGGCTGTAAGCCTTGCCTGGCTTGTCTGGGAAATGGGAAAAAAAAAGAACCGATTTTGCATCTGGACCTCGACATTGGTGAGAAGTAGCGCAGCCCTGGTTAGTGAAGCCTCATGGGGAGAGCTGAGAGGCCAGGAGATCACTTGCTAAATCAAAATTAAACACCATGGCTATCTGCCAAGAAATGGGTGATAAAATAATGTGTTTCAAAGCAGACTGAGTAATGCAACTGTGTTAACATCATTACCATTTATCTTATTTAAAATGAAAATGAAAAAAAAAAGTCCCAGTAAAAGAACATGACATTGAGGCACCATGAGACAAATCACATCTTGCAATTATAGTACACTCTCAAAAGACTAACTCATAGTACAGTCAAAAACCTAACTTACTCAGCAGTCGGCATTCAGAGGCATAGCATAACCACACTGCAGTGCAGCCCATGCTGGTTATGCAGTTTCCAGAATTTCAAACAGTTAAAACACCCTTGAGTGATGGCAAAATAACATAAGAAAGCTGAAACAGTTACAAATACTACATCTTCTCAAAGAAATGTATTTTTTTTAATGTCTATAGACATCTTTATTTTTCCTAAATTGGCACTCATGCAAAACAGGCTGCCACCATCTCATCATCTCCAGCTGACGTTCAGGACCCCAAGCACCTCTCGGATGGCAAGGACCTAGATGCACTGAGGACACACATCATTCAGTAACAAGAGGTAGGTGGCAAACACATTTCAGGGCAAGAAGCTGCCTAGACCGAGGCACAGGCTCAGATCCCAGGTCCAGCGGGTTCATGGGAGCATCCCCCGGGCTCCAGCTGGGGTGGTTCTGAAGATCAAACACATTCACTAAAATGTAAGCTCCACGAGGTCAGGGGCTGTCCTCGTTTTACCCACTGATGTACCTCAAGCACCTAGGGGAGTTCCTGGCACACCATCAGGCCTCAATGAATATCTGCAGAATGAGTCAAGTGAGAATACAGAGAAAAGCATTTTATATACTGTAAAGTGCCATCAAACGTAGGATATTAATACCAGTTCATCTTTCAGACTCATTTAATTATATCTTTATACAGAACTGAATGTTTTTTAAAATACTCTGTTTATTCAGTGATCAATAGCAAAATATTAATTTCCTAATAGATGTGGGGACAGCTGTTATAGTACAAAGAATAATGGGATAGGAAAACTTGACAAATGAGGGAAGAATGCTAGAGACAAGGGGGCTACAAATAAAGTAAAGCAAACGAGGCTGCCTGAGCGAGCCCCACGGGGAGGGAAGATCCAGCGCCCGAGGAGGCGGGCAGAACGAGCGAGCACGAAGATACCCTGTCGCACGGCACTCACCACAGATGTGACCTGGAATGACTTTCAGTTGTCAAGGGTTTCGTGTGCGTCCAATGCTGTAGCACAAGCTCTGGGAAACCAGGCCTCGTCTGTCTTGCTCACCAGTGCACTCCCAGACCAGGCGTATAGTAGGTGTTCAATAAATACTTGTTAAATGGAAGAGTCGGAGGAGGAAGGGAGATAGAGTTCAAGCTGCCAACGTGGGACCAAACTTTGCCTTGATTCCCAGACTTGTGAGGAGGCAGATATGAACGTCCAGGTTGAGGAGGAAAACCTCAACCTGAACTGAAACTCGGGATATCGTTTCCCCAAAAGACGGTAAGAAAAATTGTTAGCACCATTTGGATAAGAGACGTGAGGAGCTGTGCTCTCTGGAAACTCAGAATATACCAGGCCTTGCCCTTTTCCTGTTTGAGAATGAGTGGAAAGAAGATGGGTCGAAGTGCCTTTCTGCACCCCATCATTCCTCAATGCGCCCCCAAAGCACTTCAGTGAATAAAGATGAATGCATTCTCCAACGAGGTCTCCCTCCACTTAGGGGTCCTGGAAGGTCCCACCTTCTCCACACCTTCCATTAGCAAAAAAGGAGCATTTCTGCAGGGCGTCCTTACTGCAGCAGAGCCTCCTGGCGATGCTGAGTTTTCTGATGCCGATTAAGGATGGACCTCTGGTTGAAGCTCCTCCCACAGGCAGGGCAGTGGTAGGGCTTCTCTCCGGTGTGGATCCTCTGGTGTCTGACCAGCCGCTCCCCTTTACTGAACCGTTTCCCACACACCTGGCACCCATACGGCTTCTCCCCGGTGTGGGCTCGCCGGTGCACGGCCAGGTTGGCGTTCCTGCTGAAGCTTTTGCCACACTCGCAGGTGTAGGGCTTTTCCCCAGTGTGAGTTCTCCGATGCACCTGAAGATGCTGTCTCCGGCTGAAGCTTTTCCAGCATTCACCACATTTGTAGGGCTTCTCCCCCGTGTGACTCCTCTGGTGGACCTCGAGGTGGTGCCTCTGACTGAAGGTCTTCCAGCACTCGCTGCACACATAGGGTCTCTTTCCCAGGTGGGTTCTCTGGTGCTTCATGAGGTACTCTCTCAGAGTGAACCCTTTCCCACACTCAACGCAGCCATAGGATTTCTCTTCTTCGTGGGTGCGCTGGTGTCTGACAAGATTTGAGCTCCGACTGAAGCCTTTTCCACACTCGGGGCACTGAAAAGGCTTCCAGAAGGAGCTGTGCGTCTTGAGGTCATCAGGCAGGGGTATGACGCCATGCTGGGGAGGAGGAGGCCCTGGCACGTTTCCCACAGAGCTACCGGGCTCCTGCTCACAGATTCTTCCAAGCTCAGGGCTCTGGAGAGCGGCTTCCCCAAACCTCTCTGACGTCACCCGAGCAAGCGCCCCCTTGAGGTCTGCCTGCTGGGTTTTTTCCTCCTTTTCCTTGCTCCCAATGCCTACAGGACAAAGGAGACACAAACTGATTCTGTAGCAGCTACAAAAGTAAATTTATGTTAGAACTTCGCTTCTAAAGGTATCCCATTAACAATTCCTTCTTTTTCCCTTTGACCAACAACCTCAATACGTTTCACTTTCTTGGACTCTAAAACCAGACATTCCTTTACTTTGTTCCATCTCTGTTACTGACTGTGTCCCTTCCCAAATTCATGGGTTGAAGCTCTAAGCCCCAGTGTGATGCTATTACTAGGTGGCGCCTTTGGGAACTAATTAGGTGAGATCATGAAGGTGGAGCCCCCATGATGGGATTAGTGTCCTTGTAACAAGAAGAGTGGAAACCAAAGCTCACTCTGTACCACACAAAGCGGTCATGTTAGCATGATCCCTCATGATGAAATTAATGCCCTTATAAAAAGAGGAAGAGACACGAGATCTCTCTCTCTCTCTCTGCCATGTGAGGACATAGCAAAAAGGTGTCAGCTGCAAGCCAGGAAGACGGTCCTCACTAGAAAATGAATCTGCCAGCAACTCGATCCTCCAGAACTGTGAGAAATAAACGTCTGTTGTTTAAGCCACCCAGTGTATGGTATTTTGTTATAGCAGCCCGAGCTAAGACAATCTCTACACATTTTTACAGAACAGTCTGCCAAATTGTAATGCCCTCTGGTTTCACTTTCTACTACTTCAGACTTTTTTTTCCTTCGAGATATAACTCCATGATTTCCTCTAAGAAACAGGCCCTGATTATTCTCTTAGCCTGGGTCCTTCAGCACATATGTACTCAATTAGCACTTAACTTATTCATATGTGACCTTGTTGTAAATGCTACTTCACATCCATCACGATGTTTTGCCTTCCCCAGTGATTACAAACCTGTTCCCCAATGGTGAACCACTTGCAGTTCTCCACGTTCTTAATACACTTGCTCCACTGGCTGTCCCTGCTCAGGCTGCTCTCTCCACCTAACCAGGTTTTATTAATCTGGGTCTCCTGAGAGCCTGGCCCAGGACTGACTCAGGGAAGATGCTTAATGACTACTAGATCGATGAACAAACAGTCTGTCACTGACGTTCTCGTACCCAAGTGCCTCTATGTTAGCATATTTATTATACTGAAATGCCCGTGTTTTTATAGAGAAATGTCCCAACTTGACCCTTCTAAAAGTCCTTCCTATGATCCCTCTCATACTCTAAGTTAACAGAACAATTATTTATAGCAGTACAAGAGGAAGGGGAGGAGACAAAAAGAGGAGAAAATGGAGCAAAGAAGCCAAGGGAGGAAAAAAGCGGGAAATGACAAGTGGTACTTAAAGGGGGAAGGAGTCCTTTTCAGGCAAAACCGTTAAAAGATAAAAAGAAAATGGACAACACGTCTCCCGATTTGATAAAATACGAACGACACGATATCACCTCAGATGTATTCTTCTGTTTTATAAACTTCTTATGAAAGTATAAGTGTACAAAACATAAATGTAGAGTTCAAAGAATTTTCATAATGAACACAACCATGTAAACAACACCCAGCTCAAGAAACAACATTACCACCACGTAGAAATCCCTCTCCCATCCCCTCCAGTGACTATATCCCACCCCAGGGGAACATGCTATCCAGACTTTTATTACCATAAAGTATTGTTGCCTGTTCTTGAACTTTATGTAATTGATTCCTGCACTGTTTCTGGCTTCTTCTGCTCAATATTATGCTTGTGAGACTCACCTCTATCATGGTGTGTAGCTATAGTTACACTCCACTCTTTTTCATTGGTGTATAGTATTACACTGAAAGAATATATTACAATCTATTTATTAATTTACTGATAATCCTTTGGATAGTTTCCAGTTTTGAGGTGTTATGAATGGTAAAATTAAAACCAAATGCAATGCATGAAACTTAACTGGACCCTGGGGAAATGAGAATATGTGCTAGATATTACATATTATGTAATTTATTTTCTCAGGCCCAATCCTACACAGCTGTCAACGCAAAAGCTGAAATTACATGGGAATGAATCTCAGGAAGACCTGAAGGTTGAGACGGCTAGTGGATAGTGAGCTTGGGAACGGACCTTTACCTCACCCAGCCTCAGCATAAACGCTTAGGGCAATGCTTGGGCTGTTTTGCAACAATGAGTGGGTAAGAGGACAAACATAGAGCCAGAGTCTCTAGAACAGTCAGAAATGACCAGAAGGGTGTAAAAACCCTCTGGGAATGGGAGGGAAGAATCCTTCCCCCACATAGTAGCGTTACTGGCAGAGGTACATCCCTGAGGGGGATTAAGGTGCTAGGACGCTGGTACCTCCAGCGGGGGCACACTACACAAGCTGCTATGCTGTGCAGTTATCTCTGAGGGTCTCCACATCCTTTGCCATTACAGAAATCTTGCATCTCTTTGTCATGGTGTGACACCCTTGTACCGGACCCAGGTCTCCTAAGCCCCCTCCTCTAGCACCCCCTACACTACTCTGTAATGACCATTATTACACACACTCGGGCTCTTTATAAGCACTGTAGAGGCAAGCGCCTTTATTTTTAACTAATAGTGACTAGTAAAGTGTTGGCCACATGGTAAGTGCCAAATAAATATTTTTGGGTGAATAAATGAATGAATGTTGACTGATAAATCATTTGACTGATAAATAACATGATAAATATCAACATGATAAATACCATGTTGACTGACAAATAAATTCCTGATAAAGAAATCACTTAATAATATTTATACAACTGTTAAAAGTATCTAACACTACCATGTTTGCCAAATTTAGATTTCTTATCTCATTTAATCCACACAATGCCATAAGACAGTGTTCTATGAATATCCCCACTTTACAACTGAGGAAACCGAGATCTGAAAAGTCAGTCAAGTGAGATGCCCAGGGTCACAGTTAGGAAGTGGTGGAGCCAAGATGGGTTGTCTCACGTCCTGAAGGAAGTACGATGATACTCTCACTCAGCCCTCAATACCGAGATGAGAAAAGACCAGCTGGGGTCAGTGCAGATGGGTGGTCAGCACACAACTCACAAAGAAGTTATGAAAGGAAGAGAAGTAGAGGGAACAAAAAAGCAGGCCACTCCCAGCCACGTTTCGGTTCCTCTCCTCACTGTTCTCCCCATTCAACCCAGAGATTTCCACACTGCTCTTCACTCTGTCAGTCCCCAAGCCCCTGCAGAGCCCCGCCGGCTCTCCCAACAGGGCCCTCACCTTGCGCTTCCCATGGCTCACTCTGCCCTCCTCCTCTTCTCTCTTGTTGTTCCTCCTCTGAGCTCCTTTCACGTGTGTAATGGCCTCGTCCTCCCAGCTCTGACCACAGGTAAAACCTGGCCACCACTTGAGACAGGCCCAGGCAAGGCTCTGCTTGCTCTGTGACACAGGCCCGCTCTGACCTCTCCCGTTTCTAAAACCCTACTGTGCATCCTCGTGCCCTCCTCTACACACACACTGCATGCTCCGAGGGTTCCATGTATGTTAGTTGTGCCCCAACACAAAGCTACTAACACAGGGCCCATACACAGAAAGCACTCAATAAGTACCTGCTGAATGAAGGAGATCAGAGGATCCATCTTTTGCTGCTTCTCTTGCTCTCAAGCCCTTGATACCCTTCAATCATGTACACAGAGTAGGTGTTCAAGGAACTAATGACTGACCTGTCTCATTACAACCAGAATAACTACCTCATGCTTTCTTGCCCCCATGGCTGCTCCTCTCCTGACACAGGAAAGCACCTAGCCAGCTCCTTACACCCCTGGTCCATGCTCTTCCCTTGAACCCGTTTACTCATCAGCCAAGAAATCTCCCTCCTTTGTCAATAGCACCAGGCTCTGAAATCTGGGGCAGGGGAAGAACCCTGATCTTAGCTTTCAAAACCCCTCACTTTCTTACCTGTGGGATAGAAACAGTCTTACCTGGAGGTGAGACCCCGCAGTCCTGAGGTTCCACGTATTCCCCAAAGCAGTCTATCTGGGCTGGGGTCACGTGCCTCCACTCCTCCTCGGGGAAGGCCAGGGCCATATCCTTAAATGGCCCCAACCCCTGAAACAACAGGAGATTGCTATGGATAAAGAAATAATCCCAAAACCTAAACGCAGGAGAGACCAAAGGGGACAACACTCTAGGGAAGAAGAGCAAGAAGACAGAAGGAACCGGGTCCCTAGACGGCCTTGGGAGCAGAAGCGCCTACCCTTCGATGGTTTAATGACAGAAAAGTAACAGACTTGTTTGAGCCACTGTATTTTTGAGTCTCTGCTGCAGCCGCTTAGCTTGTGCCCTAATAACCAAGCATCAAATTTCCACTCTGCAATCACCGCCACTCAATCCTCAAGCTTGAGCGAGCTTGGGAGCTGCTATTTACCCCTCATCTAGAACTGATTTCCCTCAGAAATAAGTAAACATTTGGGCAAGCTCTGTCTTGAGAACACGGCCTTGTTAAAAATAAATGTGTTGCCCTTCACAACACCATGACAAAGACCATTATGGTAGAAGGAGAGGGTCTGACCAAATTAAAACTCACTGCTGTCACTCTTCATGTCCTCCAAACCACGTCCTTGGAAAACAGGATAGCAAATGATACAGGCATCAGACCTTGCCCAATACTGCTTTAGCCAGATCAGACTTGACTTGCTTCTTTTCTTCTGCCAAATGACATCTTTCCTTCTCCAAGGAACACTTCACTTTAAGCCTCATCGTCCCCTTCAGAAAGGTGCCATGTTGGAAATGCCCCACCTCCACCTCCCTGGTAATGCTCAGCATCCCATGCAGGTAGCAAGAGCGCCCCATGTGTGCTCTGCGTACTCCCATTCGTGTCAGGCTAACAAGTGCAAACAAGGCCAAAACTCCTGGTGGAGCCAGAGTCAATGCCAGAGAGACCACTCTGCTCAGCACTCCTGGAGCCCCCATGAGTCAGCTCCATTCCTGCTGATGTTGGGGGAGGACGGGGCCCAGAAGAAGTATCCACAAAGGGTTACTGATCTCCTGGCCAACCACCACAGCCTAGATCATACCTATGGGGTTTCTGTCAATAACGTCTTCCTCCTCACAATTAAGAGTCATACTGAGTCATTCAAAAAAAAAAAGTCAAAAAGCAATAGAAACAAGTGAATTGAGCCTTACGCCTGGCATAAGGCTCAATTCAAATTAACAACTGAGGATGGTAAAGTGGAGAAAACGAAGTTGTCATGCCCATCAGACAAGAAAGGTAAAATAATTCAACTTTGTGCAGAGAAATCTTGGGGAAGGTGAACCTCATTCAAAGCAACGTCATGATCCCCGGAAGTGCAGAGGCACGGCTCACCTGGGATCCAGCTGTAAGGAACCCAGCTGCCATCTCTTGGTCTCTGGTGTTCACTGTGGGAAGGCCAGGACCAGACTGAAGAATTGGGAAAGCTGAGCAGGGAAAGAAAAAAGCATGAGAAGGATTAGTGCTGTCTTGCAGTTAGGGCGTTCAAAGGTGTCCACTGCCTGACACACAGAACGCCAGGAACCATAAGGAGACACCAGACACACAGGGCTGTGGGTGTACCCTACCCTCAGCTGGCAAGATGGTCCCCACTCAGTATCCCCTGTCCCTTGAGGGCTATTCACGCTCCCTGGTAACACTCTGGGAATAACCCTCTTTGAGAGTCAATAATAATAAACTCACATATCACTTATAGGGATATGGTGTGTCTGCCCACTTACAAAATATCCCTACGTGTCAGCTGCATATTTCCTGGCAGTTTCTAGAAGGGATGTGAGGGAAAGGAGAAGAGAAGAAATATGAGAGTATGATCTCAGATATCCCCTGCAGAAATCAGAGAGTCAAGGTATAGAAAACAATTTCACTTCATCTGTTTCCTGCTGAAGTCAAGGAAGTAGCCAGGAAAACTCAGAATTATACCTCGCAGGTAACTTAGTTTATCAATTGCTGGGTTTGAAAAGGAAAAGGGAAGGGGGAGGGCACAAAGCACCATCTTCTGTGCCTTACTTCCTTACTGTTTGAATCTTACCCTGCTCCTGGAAGGCCCGCGTCCCATCTCCAGGATCCTGACTGAGCTGCTCCTCGGTGCCTTGGTTGAGGCCTTGAACTCCTTCCCCATGGGGCATCCCCCACTCGGGCTTGACCTCCACTGGCCCCAGGTGGACACCTGTTTCCCAAGGGCCTCTGCAGAGTGCTGTCTCCTCTTGTTCTCCTTGCACGTGGCATGCAACCTAAGAACAGTCCCCAACACCTATTAGAATAAGGACTGGGTAAAGCTGTTATGAAGGGAGTTGAATTAAAACCTAAAAAGAAAGCCAAGAAAAGAATCATTCCAGCTGCAGGAGAGCGGAAGGATGAGCCAGCTCAGCACTTCCCCAGGACATCAGCGAGAAGGTGAAAAGAAAGCTCAACTCCCTTTATCAGGCTCTGCGCAGCTTTTCTGTGTCCATGCCATTTCACAAGAGTGCCCTCTGCCTGCCTCGCTACTGATCAAATTCCACCATGAATAACATCACAGAAAGCCTAAATATTGTTTTGTTGAGAACTTTAGCCCAGGGCCGGTCCCGTGGCTTAGCGGTTGGGTGCGCGTGCTCTGCTGCTGGCGGCCCGGGGTTCAGATCCCGAGCACGCACCGACGCACCGCTTCTCTGGCCATCCTCAGGCCACGTCCCACATACAGCAACTAGAAGGATGTGCAACTATGACATACAACTATCCACTGGGGCTTTGGGGAAAAAATAAAATAAAATAAACTTCATTTAAAAAAAAAAAAAAAAAAGAACTTTAGCCCAATATGCTCAACACCAGAAAAAAAATTCCCCATTAACAGATGCTGAAAGTAAAAAACACAAAGCCTAGACTCTGCAGTGAATTAGCTAGTGAGAAAAAGTTGCTCTAAAAATAGCAAGGAAAATCAGGACAACTCAATCTGAGACACTCACTAAAATAGACCCATCCTGTCTACTTTTAAGCTTCTGAGTTGGGAGGAAAAAAAAAACTCTCTTAGGATTACAAAGGAAGTCAGAGTAACTGCAGTGGGAAAAGGAGGATAAACTAAAGCAAGACCATTACTTGCAAGCAAAACAGTAACATTCAGTCCTGCTCTTTTCTTTCCCAGCCTACAATCAGGTGACTGTACCAAAGAGTGACAGAGACATGGCCAGAGTCCCAAGGAAGCATCTGAGGTGCACTTACTTGGTGTCACCAGAACACCACCACAGAATCTCTACATGAGCCATGTGAGCTGACATCCCAGACATGGAAACAACACAGTTACAGACAACTCCTCTTGGTAAGGATATTCACCAAGTGGAATCCCTGCATTCCCATATGCATCTCTGCCCAAAGAGGAATGGGTCTATGAGGGACTGTGAAATCAATCACAACTGCCTTCTTTGGGCCTGAGGCTCACAACGGACATACAGCCAGGCCTCTGCCCTGATGACCAAAAAGGAAGCTAACGGCCCTTCCACAGGCCCTGCATCTTCCCAGGGAATGGCTTTTCTTGCTAAAAACTCCACTGCCCTCCAAAATGTACCTCAGGGAGTCTGGGACCAGAGGAGGCAGATTCTATGCCCCATCTACTCCCACTGCTTCCTCAAACCTTTCAATATCTAAATCTCCCCTTCCCACACCAACAAAACAAGACCCGGGAACCCCTTCTCACCCACCGCCTTGGCCTCCAACGCTCTCTCTGTGAAATCCTCCACCAGGGCCACCAGGGCTTTGCCACTCTCCAGGCCATGCTCCCGAATCCAGGCGTAGAACTCGCGGGGCAGGATGGTCAGGAACTGCTCCAGCACCAGCAGCTCCAGGATCTGCTCCTTGGTGTGCAGCTCGGGCCTCAGCCACCGACGACAGAGCTCCTGGAGTTCCCTGAGGGCTTCCTGGGGACCAGCTGCCTCCTGGTAGCGGAACTGCCGAAACCTCAGACGGAAAGTCTCAGGACTAGGGTCCTCCCTTCCCCTGCCCCATGGCAACTCCTTCTCCAGTTTTACCACAGGAACACCCATCTGCTGCTGAGGCTCTTCCGCCATCCCTGGACGCTCTTTAAGCATCTTCACACTCCCTCCCAGAGGACTGAGGGTCTGTTGGGAAGACCAGACAGACAACGATGACAGCATAAGTGAGACACTTAGGAAAGGTCAGTCCATCCCAGTTCTGTCTCTCCATCAATGAATATTCTGCTGAAGAACATGGTAATTACTTTCTACGAGGCATTTTCAAAAGACTGAACATACATCCTGAAAATCACGTCAAGGGATGGCACTTACGGTGGTCCGAGCAGGAGATGACAGCAGCTTAGATCAGGGTGGTGGCAAAGCAGCAAAGTCAAGACATCTTTTGGAGGTAAAACCAATTACTGGTGGCTTGCATGTGACGGTGTGCTCAACCTAAAGAAAACAACAGAGCAACACAGACACCTTATTACAACTGATGGGTAGACTTCGAACTTGTGGAGGCTTTACAATTTAGAAAGCATGTGAACATACTCTCATTTAACACTTACAACAATTCTGTATGGTGGGGACTACTCTCCCTACTTTTCAGATGAAGAAACTGAAGACATAAGAGGGTACATTGCTGGCCGAGGTCGGCCTCCCAAAACATATGGTATAGATGAGAAACGTGGGAAGTCAAAAAGATACAAAGGTTAAGGTAGGTGCAAGTACTCGTGAGAAAGAGGCTTGTACTAGACTGGAGGAGGAGTACTATTTAATTCCATGATGGGGGGCGGGCACCTAGTCTGAGGAGACCGACTTGGAAGTCCAGGGGTTGAGGGGCTCCGCTTTCACAAGGGGAAGATACTCTAAATGGAGCAGAGAAGGAGCAGCTGGCAGAAGGCACGCCTGAACTTCTGCTTAATATTCTATCGCATGTCTGTGTATTTATCTACCTTTCCTAAACCTATTTCACACCTTCAGTCTATTCATCTTCTCTGCTGCATCAATTGAGATTTCTCTTTCATGACTTTCCAGCTACTGCATTTATTCATTCCACTACTGCGTTTATAGCACTGTAGCGCAAACGTTTACCAATGTGTCTCCGACTACCAGGTTCCCTGAAGGCAAGAAAGGGCCTCAATCATTTTTCATCCCTGGCACTGGACAAATACAAGGCGTCCCATAGCTAGTCTTAAAGGAGTGTCCTACGCCTCGCTCTAAAATGACTACTTTCACTTTTCAGAGCGTTCCGCTTTGGTTCAAGGTCTCGGGTTCGTGGACACCCCCGCGTTAAGCCAACCCCGGCCGGGCGGGATCGGCCTCGCTCCCACCTAAGCCGAGGCGGCGCGGACCCCCGCGCCCGACCCGCGAGGCCTCGGTGCGGCGGGAGGCAGCTCCCGGGACATGCGAGCCCGCAGCAGCACCACAGCTCGGCCCCCTGGCCCGTCCGCCTCCACCCCGCCGCCCCGTGCGGCCCAACCGCCCTCTCACCCGCGGCCCCGCACCCGCTCCCGGCTGGCCGGCGCCCTCGGCGGACCGGAAGTGGGCTGCGGAGGCTGTCAGGCGCGTAAGGAAGGGGTCCCTTCCGTTTCCCCTCTAGGACTCTCGGAGGTCGGTGCGTCTCGATGGTCGCTCGCCCCCTGTGGCTAACGCTTCCCGTCCGGGCTGTCCGGCCGTCAGGCACCTCTGCGCCTCCTTGCCTTTGCACCTGCCTTCCCTCCTTGGGAAGAACCCTCCAGACATACTGCCGGACACAGCGCCTCCTTCAGGGGGCTTTGGAGTCCAGTCGGTCAACACGTGTTTATTCCACGCCTGCGGTGCTTCATGCGAGCCGTAGGGGCCGGGGGTGGCGGAGGGAAGCACCGAGTATTCTAAGTTCACATAAGAGAGGCCTTGACCCCAGGTAGTGAGGGGAGGCTAAAGGAAGGTTGGCACAGATGTTAGCTCAGGGCTAATCTTCCTCAAGCGAAAAAAAAAGAGGAAGATTGGTAACAGATGTTAGCTCAGGGTGACTCTTGCTCACCAAAAAAAAAAAAAAAAACACCATACTTCGGCTTGCCATGGAGAAGAACAGAGAAGAGGCAGAAGGAGATTGCGTCAGATCAGAGGTTTCCAGGTCAGCCTTGGCAAGGAGAAAGGGGCTTCTCTGAATTGAGAAGAAAAGAATCAAAGATGGGTGATGGTGTAGGTCAGGGCTCAGCAAACTTTCACCATGAAGGGCCAGATAGTAACCATCCTAGGCTTTGCCCCACACTTAGTCTGTCACATACTCTTCTTCATTTTTACAATCGTTTAAAAATGTAAAACCATTTGTAGCTCACAGCCAGGGCTGGATTTGACACGAGGGCTGTAGTTTGCTCACCCCTGAAGTAGATTATTTTAAAATTATTCTAGAAAGGAGTTTAAGCAGTTCATTCTTGGCCTCTTATCTCAGTGATGTTATCTGCTGAGAGTACAGAGGACAAGGAGGCTTGGAGCTTAAATAATGGAGTAAAAATTGAAATGTCTGTTGTGAGGAATGATGTAGAAAAAATTTGTAGGGTGAATGAAAAGATTGTCAAGCAACACAACACCCGAGTGAGATTGCAAACAAAACAAAACAAGTGAGAATCAATACACACAGTTATTTTTGCAATCTGGGGGCAGATCTGCAGAAAACAAACAGCTGGATTAATCCAATACTGAGGATTATGAGAGAATGCGAAGGGGGGAGGGAATGAGGGCCCTGGTGGCAGAAGGTTGTATTGAGTGACCACGGAGTCCAAGCTGAGCAGAAAGAAGGGATGGAAGCCAACAAGGAGACCTGAGGAATCAGAGGTTAGGATGACGCCATGAAGCAGGTTTCAGGAATTTTTCCAGAAATGTTACAGGCAAACTAAGAATAAAATGCATATCCTTTTTGTTTTCCAAAAGTAGAACCATGCTATATTCTGTTCTGCACTTTGCTTTTATACACTAAACAATATATCTTTCCATATTTACATATAGTGATCTACCTCATTCAAAGCTGCACAGAATTCCACTACATGTATTTCCCACGATTTATGAAGCTTACTAGTGGACATTTAGGTTGTTTCCAGCATTAGGATTTACCAGAAATCTGGGATGAACATTGTTATGCATAATTCTTTGTGCACTTTCTGCAAATAAATCTAAAGGATGAATTCCTGTACATGGAATTGCTGGGTCTAAAAGTTATATGTATTTGGAATTTTGTCAGCTATTGCCAAATTATCCTGCAAAGAGCCTGCACCAATTTCCACTCCCACAAACAGTGGGGGATAATGTTCATTTACCCACAATCTCATCAACACTGGATGTTGTCATCAAACTTCTTCATCTTTGCCAATCTGATAAATGAAATAAATAGTGCCCCCATTTTTATTTGCAAGTCTTCATTATGAGTAAACTCAACTGTTATTCCTACCTTCATTGGCTACTTTTACTTGTATTTCTTTTCCTATGAGTGGGCTATTTTTATCCTTTCCTCTGTTTCTTTTGGGTTGTTTATCTCTTTTTTATTTATATATGAGTTTTCTGGGTGTTAAGGAAATTAGCTCTTGTTCAAAGGTTTAGAAATATTTTCCTATTTGTATTTGTCTTTCTTAATGGCACTTAGTGCATTGCAAAAGACTATATGTTTTACATATTCAAATTCATCTTTCCTTTTTTTAAAAAGTCTTCTGTGTTTTGTGCCTTCCATACTCCAAGATGGTTTTTTAAATCCCCCATATGCCCTTCCAATACATTTATGGGTTTATTTTTAAGTTTAAATCTTAGTTCTGTCTGAAATGCATTCTGGTCAAAGAAAGAAAATAGAAATCCAGTCTTTTTGGTTTTTTTCCTAATGGCCAGCAAGTTTTCCTCAACACCATTGATTGAAGTCTCAATAATCCTTACTGATTTAAAGGGCCAATTTTATCCAATATTATATTTCTATCTAAAGTTGGCTCTATGTTTGGACTCTATTTTATTCTGTAATCTATCTGTATCATGTGTCAGGACCTGCCAAATTGTTTTAATTACTGCAGTTTTATAATATGCTTTTGTGAACTTAAAAGGCAAATTTACCAATTATTTTACCCCCCAAAATGACAGTAAATATTTATTCAGGAATAGCCAAAAGAACCGCGATTCGGGATGTGCATGCTATGGCAAACCATAGGCAAATCCAGAAAACAAAAGAGGGAAGCTGCTTTTATAGAGAAAAATGGAGAGTAGGGAGGGGCTGTTCCAAACAAAAATGCATTGGGGGAAAGTAACAGTTCAGGGCAGCAACAACTTCTCATTGGCTGAGCTGCAGTGTTTCTTGTTGGCTGGGCTGTTGCCTGGTGGGGAGAGAAATCTTCCTTCAGTAGTAAAGTACTTGTACTTCCAGTGGAAGATGCCCGCACCTGTCTCTTCCTGTTTGGTCTAATTGATGATGTGTGATAGGGCTTGAGAGCTCTCCCTACAGGCCTTCTCGACTCCAATTTAGTTCAAGTTTCATTTAGTTGGTTTCCACACTTTCAGATCTGGAAAAGCTTTTGTATATCACTGACCCTTCTTTCCTATGGTTTAAAGAAGAGATTTTTGAAGAAAAATTAAGAACAGTAGTCTGAAAACTGCAAAAGAAACCAGCAAATTCTGACCTCATGCTCCTGGCAGTGAAAGACGAGAATATAACCAAGGGACTGCTAGGTAAAAGGAATTGTCAAAAAGAAGACAAGAAGGTTAGCAAATGAAGGCATTTTTTTTCTACCAAAGAACATGGTACTGAATGAATCGAGAGTATTGTGAGGGCCTGAGAAAAAAAGAAGGGGGAAAGGGAGAAAGGGAGGGAGAAAGGGATAGACGGGTAGAGGGAGAGAGGAAGAAAATTATCTGACAAAAGACAAGAGATGAGGGTATGAGATGAAACACAGAAACAGAGAGCAGAGGAGGGCAGGGAGGTTGTCATTACCACAGAGAGGAAACCAGAGAAGAGGCAGCCGAGTTTACTTAAAAGTTAAAAACTTAAAAGCCTGTGCTGAACATCAGAGGGCCAGGCCAGGAGTAAATATTTCACCTCTCTGGTTCTTTAATCAGAAAATGGGCAGAATTATATCTGGCCTGTCTTTAGCAAACACAGTAAAATGGCAGCTGTGAAAGTTGTTTTAACATTAACTATAGAAATGGAGGTTATAGGAGTTCAAAGTGCTGGTGTGGACAGTTTTGAATATTTGAATTACATTACCCAATTTAATTTTAATTGAATTTAATATGAATTTTTTATTTAATATGAATTTTTGAAAAGGTAACACATTTACACAATTCAAGTCAAAAGGATATAAAAAGTTACACACAGAATTATTGTTCCTACCTCTGCCCACTCCACCACCCCATTCCCTAATCTACCTTCATCTCTAAAGATTTGTTGGGTTTATTTTACAGCCTTCAAGTGTTTATTTATTTGCAAATACTAATATTCATATGTTTTCCCCTATCTTCTCCCCTTTTCTTACACAAAAGGAAGTACGCTAGATACCTTGCTTTTTATCGTGTGATATGTCCTAGAAAATGTTCCATCAGTACGGAGAGATCTTTCTCATTTTTTTAATTTGTGTGGATATAACATAATTTATTTAACATGTCCCCTATTGATGGACATTTGACTTGATCCTAATCATTTATTACTACAAATGCTGCAGCAATTAATAACCCTGCACCTCTGTCATTTTTGAATATGTGTGCAGGTGTATCTGTTGGATAAATTCTTAAATTGAGAATGCTGAGTTAAAGCATTAACGCTACTGTAGTTTTGTAGATATTGCCAGATTCCCCTCAATAGGGGTTATATCATTTTACACTTCCATCTGCAACATATAACAGTGCCTGTTTTCCCACACCTTAGTCAACAGAATGGGCTGCATCAAACTTTTGACTTTTGCAGATCTCATAGGGAGAAATGGCATTTTGGTAGTTTTCTCCATTTTTCAAAAATTTTGCATTTCTTTTCTTCTAATTTCTTTAACATATTAACAATAGTTTAATAATAGTTATTTTAAAGTTTGTGTTTGCTAACCCTAAATTTGGATCAGCATTGCAACTGCTTCTATTGGTTTTTTTTTCTCTGGTCAGTCACATTTTTGCATGTCTAGTAATTTTGCATTGTATGCCAGTATTTGTGCATAAAGGAAGTAAGCAGGCTCCAGGCCTTCCATGATGGGGCAGTACTTTGTTCTAAAGTAAGTGTCTATTACAGTGAAAAACAAAGAACTTCCCCTTCATAGAAGGGGTTGACCATCTTGTATCAATTTTCCCAAGTAAATGTTATTCTTTTTTGATGAGTTCCTTTTCAATAGAAAGGAACTTTATTTCAGTAAAGTTCTCTCTAATTTTAGTTTTAAATATTTATTCTGTTCCTATATTTCTGTTTTCTGCCTCAGGGACTCCAATTTTACATATGTTGGCTCTCCTTTACCTGTCTTTTATAGCTTTCACTCTCTCCTATGCTTTTCATTTCTTTATTTAATTTTCTTCACATTTGTTATTCTTATCCTTTATACCTCTTACTGTTCTGGTATCTATTCTCTCTGGTGCTTCTTGTAATTTAGTCTTCATTTATGACTTTTTCTGGTTATTTCTTGAATTCTATCAGTTTCCATTTTATATCCTCCTGTTTTCTGGCCCTCACCTTCTGTGGTCAGGAAGTTTCTTCTCTAAGTTCCTATAATTCTGATTTGTGGGATTGTTTTTCCTAGATGCAATTGCTTCATTAAGTTTTTAAATTTATCTTGGAGTGTTGGATTATAATTTTCCTCTACATTGTGGCAACCCTTTTCTGGTGAGTTTTCTTCATATCCAGACTTTTGCTTCTCTTTCTGCTTTTTGTTATACCTTTGTATCAATATTGCTGTTTTACTCTTCTACTTGAATGAGTTTGGCTTTCCTGGACCAGCTACTTGCAGGAGGATACTGTGGAAGGGGAGTCAGGTAAGCAGAGCAATCCCAGTTTCTCAGTGTGAGGGCTCTTTCTTCCATTGCTCCATTGAGGGATACTTTAATATACAGTTCCCCATGTAGCCAGGATTCCTCGGATTCTTATATCCTAACTTGGTTCAGAAGGCTTGTACTACCACATACTTACTTCCATTCTCCACTAGTCAATTCTATCAAGTGATGCTATCATCTGACTTCCAAGTTGATCTCTCTTTTACAAGTGGTGCTTTCTTAAATCTTTCCCTTTTTAGGCTTCCATGCACTTTCTATGCCTTCTCTGCCTCTCCAAAACACATGCCCCACCACGTTTCTTCTCTATCCTATTCATAGCCATTCCCTCTCAGGGTGGGTCCTTCTCAGACATCTGAAGGTTAATATTTGCTAATGACTTTTGGCATTTGCCACCACTATATATTCTCTGACCCACCCCACTGTGCCCACCATGTTAATCTCCCAGTTGTGGCTTCCCATACTGGTTCTGCGGGTTTAGGGTGGTTTGGGCCACAATTACATATTTTAGAGTTTGAAGATTTTCTCTATCCCTAGTTTCACTGACAACTACAGTTCCTATATAGTTTTTTTTTTTTTTAGGAGGAAAAGTGAGAAGACTGGAACTAAGCTGTCACCATATTCCCATAAGAAACTCCCAAGACATCTTTTGAAGAGAATATAATAAGAAACTAAAAACAATCTAACTAAAACACCTATTGGCTGTTTTTCAAGTGTATCTGTCTTAGTTTCTCTGCTTGGGTGTGAGCCTCTGGAGAACAGGAACTGATTCTGATACCTCTGTGTACCCCCAGGATGCACTGCACAAGGTCAACCTTTAATGAACACTGTTTAACAGTCACAACAGAACCCGCTTGGCTCTAGCCATGTCCATCACATCTCCTCTCCAGAAAGACATACACAGCTCCCCGTACTTGTTTCTGAAGTTGCACTGCTTAAGTTATAAGAGCTTTTTCCACATACATGTTCTTTAGATAGAGATGTGGGAAGGCATTGTTACTGGGTATCATTGAGAGGAAGAGTGGATATGAAGCCCACAGAGGGCTTGGATCACTGTTCTAGCCTCCCCACTGCCCCAAAGCATTCGTACTTCCCAGCTACACTCATCCCAGCTGGGAGGCTGAGTGCTCCCCAGTCTGTAAGCACCATCAGGGCTGCGAAGGGGGCCACTTTAGAGGTGCACCCAGGAGGCCTCCGGCTCTGGTAAAAGGATGGCATGCCAATATACTGATTGGCTAACTTGCCTATACTTTCCTCAGAGGCATAAACTCATTAGGCTCAGACTTTCAGACCTAGGAGCTCAATCTTAGGGAAGCTTTCACCTTTAACCACTCCAACCCTTCCCTCCGACACATACTTGAGAAAAGTTTCCTGTACTGAGTCACTCTTTTGTCTAGGGACATCCCTTTTTTTTTTTTTTTAAGATTTTATTTATTTATTTTTCCCCCCAAAGCCCCAGTAGATAGTTGTATGTCATAGCTGCACATCCTTCTAGTTGCTGTATGTGGGACGCGGCCTCAGCATGGCCGGAGAAGCGGTGCACGCCCAGGATCCGAACCCGGGCCGCCAGCAGCGGAGCGCGCGCACTCAACCGCTAAGCCACAGGGCTGGCCTGGGACATCCCTTTTTAATGTCACTAACTCAAACACCTTCTGTTGTGGTTATATTCTGTTCAGTTTTTGTTTTACAAAAGCTCGCTTCACTTGATCATTTTGTGATATTCCTACTTCCCCTCCTGCCCTATAGGCTGTTTTTTTTTGAGGTATGGATTAAGAGAAAATATTCCTTCTTTTATTGAAAACACCTGCAAAAATAAATCACTCAGGAAGCTCAGAAGAATTCAAAACACTTTTATCGAATTTCAAATACACGCAAGATAGAATCACTGTAAGTATGAAGAAGTGGAGGGTTGATCTGACCCTGAAGAAGCTCCTGAGAAGCAGCAGAGACTGGTGGAGAAGGGGGAGCCATACACCCACACACGTGCACTCACACAGCTTGACAAAGGGTAGATGACAGACTATCCTGGACTAGATAATTGTTTCTTACTTCAGCAAAGTGTCCTTTTGTATTGAGTGCAGTTATCCTCCCAAACTCTCCGGATTCACCAGGTGCAGGATCCCTTCAGTCTCCTCAATACTCTGGGAAATGGACAACAAATGGCAGCCAAGGCAGGCTGATGCTTGAAAGAGGCAGATGGCACCTAGGTAAAAGCAAAAGTTTGAGTCAGGTTAGACAGTGTTGAGCTCCATGCCCCGGAGGTCAGGAACTCTCTCCTCTACTGTGACTCCCTCTGAGCTGTACCTGCCCTCTCTAGTTCTCCCCGCCAACCTAGAGTATTACAGAGACAGAAGGGAAAACAGAATGCATCAAAAGACTAGGCACACAAATAGATGGGTAAAGTCACAGAACCATGGCCAGTGCTGGAAGGCATCTTAGCAATTGTCTAACCATTAATAGGTAATAAAACAAGGTTTAAGAGAGAAACGTCAGACACAACACCCAGGCCTCTTGATGCCCAACTCAAGATCCTCTGCAAGTAAAAGAAAGGAAAAAGAAGGTCAATGTTCATAAGAAATAATGGAGATATCTTGAGTGAATAATAAATGCTGTATTAAGCTTAAGGCTAAGATAAAGGACAACTTCTATTATCAGCATTATAGCAGACTAGATACTCTCCCACTAAAAACTACAAAAATTCTAAATAAAATATTTCTTTAGAAACATTTTTAAATGCATTGCCAAGCTGGCATCAGAGTAACATAATCTCAAACCCAAAACCATGGTGAAAACAGGAATCTAAAGAGTTAAGCAAGCACACAATTAGCCTTCACCTTGGAGATATACACTCAACCCAGGTGACCCTGAGTTGCCATTCTGTTGGCCTTTTGGGGCACAGAAAATAGGAGAAAAGGCCCAGGCCCTGACAAGATGGAGAATTTAGTAGAGTCTGTCACGTGAAGCTGAAACTTCAAAGTTACCTGTAGTAACTCAGTACCTGTACTGAGAATTCATAAACACAGGCTAGCTGTTATGTGGGTCTAAAGCTAAATTCACAATACCTATGTACTTTGTGATCCTAGGCTAGTTGTGCACCCAAGCACCAGGCAGAAGCAAAAGCAAATCCCTCTCTTCTTTAACTGACATTATTTGTTTATAACATTATGTAAGTTTCATGTGTACAACATTATAATTTGATTTCTATATACACTACAGCATGCCCACCACCAAAAGCTAGTTTCCATCCATCACCATACAATTGACCCCCTTTACTCATTTCATCCTCCCCCCACCCCCTTCACTTCTGGTAAACACTGATCTGTTCTCCATATTTATGTGTTTGTTGTTGTTGTTTTTATCTCCAATTACAAATGAAATCATATGGTATTTGACTTTCTCCATCTGATTTATTTCACTTAGCATAGTACCCTCAAGGTTCATCCATGTTGTCTCAAATGGCACGATTTTGTCTTTCGTTATGGCTGAGTAGTATTCCATTGTATATATATACCACATCTTCTTTATCCATTTATCTGTCAATAGACACTTAGGTTGTTTCCATATCTTGTTTACTGTAAATAATGCTGCAGTGAACATAGGGGTGTATATACTTTTTTCATTAGTGTTTTTGTATTCTTCAGATAAGTACCCAGAAGTAGAATAGCTGAATCATGGTAGTTCTAGTCTTAATTTTGGAGGAATCTCCATACTGTTTTCCATAGTGGCTGCACCAATTTGCATTCCAACCAGCAGGGTATGAGGGTTTCCCTTTCCTCCACTTCCTCTCCAACACTTGCTATTTCCTATCTTTTTGATGATAGCCATTCTAACAGGCGTGAGGTAATATCTCATTGTGGGTTTGATTTGTATTTCCCTAATAATTAGTGATGTTGAACATCTGTTCACGTGCCTGTTGGCCATCTGTATGTCTTCTTTGGAAAAATGTCTATTCCAATCCTCTGCCCATGTTTTTTTTTAAGAAAGATTTTTTTTTTTGAGGAAGATTAGCCTTGAGCTAACATCTGTTGCCAATCTTCCTCCTTTTTTGCTTTCTTCTCCCCAAAGCCCCAGTAGATAGTTGTATGCCATAGTTGTGCATCCTTCTAGTTGCTCTATATGGGACGCCGCCTCAGCATGGCCTGATGAGTGGTGTGCAGGTCTGCGTCCAGGATCCAAACCAGCGAACCCCAGCCACCGAAGCAGAGCGTACAGACCTAACTGCTACACCACCGGGCCGGCCCCATCTGCCCATTTTTTAATCAAGTTGTTTGCTTTTTTGTTGTTGAGTTGTATCAGTTCTTTATATACTTTACTTATTAACCCCTTATCAGATATATGATTTGCAAATATCTTCTCCCATTGGGTAGGTTATCTTTTCACTTTGTTGATGGTTTCCTTTGCCAAGCAGAAGCTTTTTAGTTTGCTGTAGTCCCATTTGTTTATTTTTGCTTTTGTTTCTCTTGCCTGAGGAGACCTATCCAAAAAGATACTGCTAAGAACAATGTCAAAGAGCATACTGTTTATGTTTTCTTCTAGGAGTTTTATGGTTTCAGGTCTTACATTCAAATCTTTAATTCATTTTGAGAGAATTTCTGTGTAAGATAGTGGTCTAATTTCATTCTTTTGCATGTGGATGACCAGTTTTTCCCAACACCATTTATTGAAGAGACTTTCCTTTCTCCATTGTATGTTCCTGGCTCCTTTGTCGTAAATTAGTTGTCCATGTATGTGTGGGTTTATTTCTGGGTTCTCAGTTCTGTTCCATTGATCTGTGTGTCTGTTTTTCCACCAATACCATGCTGTTTTGATTACTATAGCTTTGTAGTATAATTTGAATTCAGGGAATGTGATTCCTCCAGCTTTGTTCTTTTTTCCTCAGGATTTCTTTGGCTATTAGTGGTCTTTTGTGGTTCCAGTCGAATTTTAGGTTTTTTTTTGTTCTATTTCTGTGAAAAAATTTTGATAGGGATTTTGATAGGGATTGCATTGAATCTGTAGATTGTTTTAGGTAATATGGACATTTGAACAATGTTAATTCTTCCAATCCATATGCACAGAATATCTTTCCATTTCTTTGTGTCTTCTTCAATTTCTTTCAACAATGTCTTATAGTTTTCAGTGTACAGTTCTTTCACCTCCTTGCTTAAATTTATTCCTAGGTATTTTATTCTTTTTGTTGCCATTGTAAATGGGATTGTTTTCTTAATTTCTCTTTCTGCTAGTTTTGTTAGTGTATAGAAACACAACAGATTTTTGTATATTGATTTTCTACCCTGCAACTTTACTATATTTGTTCACTATTTCTCATAGTTTTTTGGTAGTCTTTAGAGTTTTCTACATATAAGTTCATATCATCCACAAATAGTGACAGTTTTACTTCTTTCTCTCCAATTTGGATGCCTATTTCTTTTTCTTGCCTAATTGCTCTGGCTAGGACTTCCAGTACTATGTGGAACAAGAGTGGTGAGAGTGGGCATCCTTGTCTTGTTCCTGATCTTAGAGGAATAGCTTTCAGTTTCTCACCACTGAGTATGATGTTAGCTGTAGGTTTATCATATATATATCAACATATCATATATATATATCATATACCAACATTTATTATGTTGAAGTATATTCCCTCTACACCCATTTTTTTGGGAGTTTTTAACATAGATGAATGTTGAATCTTGTCAAATGCTTTTTCTTTATTGAGATAATCATGATTTTTATTCTTCATTCTGTTAATGTGGTGTATCACGTTGATTGATTTGCAGATGATTAACAATACTTGCATCCCTGGAATAAATTCCACTTGATAGTGATGTATGATCCTTTTAATATATTGTTATATTCAATTTGCTAATATTTTGTTGAGGATTTTTGCATCTATTTCATCAGAGATATTGGCTTGTAATTTTCTTTTTCTTGTGTTGCCCTTGTCTACTATTGGTATCAGGGTAATGTTGGCCTTGAAAAGTGAGTTAAGTGCCCCCTCGTTTTCAGTTTTTTAGCAAAGTTTGAGAAAAATAGGTGTTAAATCTTCTTTGAATGTTTGGTATAATTTACCAATGGAGCCATCTGGTCCTGGACTTTTGTTTTTTGGGAGGTTTTTGATTTGTGTTTCAATTTCTTTACTAGTGATTGGTCTATTCAGATTTCTATTTCATCGTGATTCAGTCTTGGAATGTTGTATGATTCTAAAAATTTATCTATTTCTTCTAGGTTGTCCAATTTGTTGGTGTATAACTGTTCATAGTAGTCTCTTATACTCCTTTGTATTTCTGTGGTATCAGTTGTAACTTCTCCTCTTTCATTTCTGATTTTATTTATTTGAGCCTTCTCTCTTTTTTCTTAGTAAGTCTAGCTAAAGGCTTGTCAATTTGATTTATCTTTTCAAAGAACCAGCTCTTAGTTTCATTGATTCTTTCTATTGTCTTTTTTGTTGTTGTTGTTGTTTTTGCTGAGGAAGATTCACCCTGAGCTAATATCTGTTGCCAATCTCCCTCTTTTTTTTTTTTATGTGAGCCATAGCATGGCCAGTGACAGAAGAGTGGTGTGGTTCTGTGGCCAGGAACCAACTCTGGGCTGCCAAAACAGAGCACACCGCACTTTAACCACTAGACCATTGCGGCTGGCCCTCTACTGTCTTTTTAGTCTCTATTTCATTTATTTCCACTCTGATTTTTATTATTTCCTTCCTTCTACTGATTTGGGGCTTTGTTTGTTCTTCTTTTTCTAGGTCCTTTAGGTGTAATGTTAGATAGTTTATTTGAGATTTTTCTTATTTCTTGAGGTAGGTCTGTATTGCTACAAATTTCCCTCTTAGAACTGCTTTTGCTGCATCCAAAAGATTTTGGTATGTCATATTTTCATTTTTGTTTGTCTTCAGGTTTTTTTGATGTCTCTTTGGATTTCTTCATTGACCCAACAGTTGTTTAGTAGCATGTTGCTTAGTCTTCACATATTTGTGATTTTTCCAGCTTTCTTCTTGTAGTTTTAGTTTCATACTATGGTGGTTGGAAAAGATGCCTGATATAATTTCCATCTTCTTAAATTTATTGAGACTTGTTTTGTGTCCCAAATATGGTCTATCCTTGAGAATACTCCATGTGCACTTGAGAAGAATGAGTATTCTGTTGCTTTTGGATGGAATATTCTGTATATATATATCTATTAAGTCCATCTGGCCTAATGTTTCATTTAAGGCCAATGCTTCCTTGTTGACTTTCTGTCTGGATGATGTATCCACTGATGTAAGTGGGGTGTTAAGGTCCCCTACTATTATCGTGTTGCTGTCAATTTCTCCCTTGAAGTCTGTTAATAATTGCTTTAAATATTTTGGTGCTCCTATGTTAGGTGCATATATATTAATACAGTCATGTGTTCCATAATGGCATTTTGGTCAACAATAAACCACATATACGACGGTATCCCATAAGATTAGTACCATATATAGCCTAGGTGTGTAATAGGCTAAACCATCTAGGTTTGTGTAAGTATCTCTCCCACACCCTGGTGTGCTGGGTAGAGGAGTCCTTTGTTGGATCACAGGCACTGCCTCCACTGTTCCCCCAGTTCCACCTCCTTTATGTGTTCCAGTCCACCCACGTTCTGATGTACAGATATGTAGATCTCTCCCACACCCTGGTGTGCTGGGCAGAGGAGTCCTTTGTTGAGTTATGGATATTTTACTAGTTGTAGATTGAAGGGGAGAGACAAAGGCAGCTCTCACGTCGCCATGATGCTGACATCAGTCTCCCAAATCCTTTTCTCAGGAAAATTTATATACAGGCCTCAAAAAATTTCCACCAAGATAATTCCAAGGAAAATGAATTCACAGTCAAAAAACACAAAACATACCAAGAAACGAGACACCACAAGCAAAAGCCTACAGATGAAGCAGCTGACACACTCAGACCTGCAAACAATTCAGTTGTTAAACTTATAAGACCAGAATATAAAGTATGTTTAACGTTATAATGAAAATGTATTTAGAGAATAGATTAAAAATATAAGTAAGAATAAAGAGAATATAAAATATGACAAGATTTAGGGGAAAATACAACTTCTAGTTATGAAAATAGATTCAATGAAATAGAAAATGGATAGGTTAATTAGCAGATCAGACACAGCTAAAAAGTGAATGGATGAAATTGAAGATACATCTATGTAAGTTATTCAGAATGCAGCCCAGAAAGACAAAGAGGTGGAAAATATGAAAGAGAAATTAAAAGACATCCAGGATAGAGTAATAAGGTCTAACAGATGTCTTCCTGGAGTCCCACAAAGGAAAAAAGAAAAAGAATGAAAAGGTGGAGAAGATAAAAATGTTCTAGAAATTCTGAAAGACACCACTCCCCAGATTCAGTTCACACAACAAACCATAACACAAATATCCATACCCTTCAAAATACCAAAGAAAGTCTGAGAGAAAAGAAAGATTGCCTCAAAAAGAGTGATATTTTTACAGAGCCAACTTAACAACAACAATGTAGCTGGGAAAATAATAGAATAATATCTTGAATGCTGAGAGAACAACTGTCAACTTAAAAATGTGTGTTCAGGGCCGGCCCCATGGCTTAGCAGTTAAGTGCACGCGCTCCGCTGCTGGCGGCCCAGGTTCGATCCCGGGCGCACACCGACACACTGCTTCTCCCGCCATGCTGAGGCCGAGTCCCACATAGAGCAGCTGGAGGGATGTGCAGCGACGACATACAACTATCTACTGGGGCTTTGGGGGAAAAAATAAATAAATAAAATTATAAAAAAGAAAAAGTGTGTTCAGCAAAACTAACTTTAATGAACAAAAATGAAAGAAAGATAATTTCATACGAACAAGATATGAGAGATTGTATCTCTATTTGACCCTCATTAAAAAGCATTAAAAGGACATATTTCAGGCAGAAGGATAATGATCTAAGACAGAAAGTCTGAGAAGGTTTGAGAAGCAACTAAATTGGTAAATATATAGTAAATTTATTTGAACTGCATAAAATAATAATGCCAAATGTATAGAATTTTTCTACAAAACCGGAAGAAACTAAAACATTGGGCAAAATAGCATATAAATTGGGGAGGGAGGTCCTTGTATTATTTATGAAGAGAATAAATACAATGATTAACTTTCAACTTTGTTAAGAAAGCATGTTAAAATGTCAAGAGTAACAACTACACAAATGAAAATAAACCACATAACTTCCTAACTAAAGAGGGGGGAAATGTAGTGAGAATTATATACATAAAATTCAATCAATCCAAAGCAAGGTAAGAGAGGTTGGGGGTTAGGGAGCAGAAAAAACTGAAAGCACAAATTAAGGTGGTAGGAAAAATTCAAATATATCAAGAGTCACAATATATGTAAGTCAACTAAATGCTCCAGTTAAAAGACAAAGATTATAAGACTGGATGAAAGAAAACAATCATAAGCTATTCATAAGAGTTGTGCAAAACATGAAGACAGAGAAAGGTTTAAAGTAAAATATTAAAAGATATAACAGGTAATTACTAACGTAAAGAATGTAGAAGTAGCTATAGTAATAGCAGATAAAACAGATTCTACGACAAAAAGCATTACTAGAAATAAAGAGGATCACAGCATAATGATAAAAATTCAATTCACTAGTAAAATATAACAATTCTAAATCAAGATTTAAACAATATAATAAACAAGCTTGATCTAATGTTTATAGATAAAAGTTTGCATTGAACATGAAACATAAAAATGGACCTCAAACTAGGCTATAAAGCAAGTCTCAATAAATCTCAAAATATTAGGATTATATAGACCATGATCTCTCATCAAATTGAAATTAAGTTAAAATCATTATCACAAAGATACCATAAAAATTCTATGCTTAGAAATTTAAAAGTATACTATAAAATAATTCATGGATCAAAGAAGAAATCATAAGGGAAATCAGAAAATATTTGAAATAGAACAATAACAAAAATATTACACATCAAAATGGGAGATGCAAATAAAGCAATCTTTTGAGGGTAAGTAAAGCTTTAAATGCCTGCTTAGAAAAGAAGAAATAATTGATGAGCTTAGATCTTGATTTAAGTTGGAAAAGGAATAGCAGAATAAATGCAAAAAAGTAGTAGGGAGGGAAGTTCAAAATAAGAAGCAAAAATTAATTAAATATAAAATAAACATAAAATATGAAAGTTCTAGAAAGCTAAAAGCTGGTTCTTTGAAAAGACTAAAAAAATGATAAACCTCTGACAAAATTGGTTACAAAAAAGAGAAAATTCAGTATGAAAAAAGTACATACCTATAGATGCAGCACAAATTTAAAAATATAAAAGGAAAATATTTTGAGTAAATTTGTCAATAAATTTTAAAACTTTGATAAAATGTATAAATTTATAGAAATATATAAATTACTAAAACTGACTCAAGAAGACATAAAAATACCTTAATAGTCCTATAATCATTAAAGAAACTGAATCAGGAGCTTAAAATTCTCCCACAGAGAAATACTGTGATCCTTCTACAGGCAAGCTTAGTTATACAATTAAATACTTAAGGTGATAAAAATGAATAAAGCTTAGTTCCTCATACTAACATGGAGGAATCTCAAGGTTATAATGTTGATCAAATATAGCAAGTTCCAGAAGAAGAAATACAGTATGATTATATTTATATAAAATTTTTAAGCATGCAAAACTAAATAATACATTGTTTAAGGATATATATGTGTGTAGTAAATATGATTAGCATAAATTTCAGAATAGTTGGTCCTTGAAGGTAGACAAGAGGACGAAATCAGGAAAAGCCACATGGTTGAGGGGGAAAACTCCAAAGATACTTAATGTTCTATCATATTTCATTAATTTTGACAAGCGAATTTTTTTCACATTTTAACATCTCTGAAATGAGGATGTGCCTTACAGGAATTATACTTGACATCAATTCTTCTCTCTTAGTTGTACATAAAATAAGGACATAACTTACAAACAATGGATTTGATGAAATATGGCTAGTTCTTAAACTATATGGTGGAAATATCGGTGTACAGTTTGTTTTTAATTACTTGTATTTTACAGATATGTTATAAATATTTTTATATATTCAATGTATTCAATTGTATATATTCAATAATAAAATCAAGTTAAAATAGATTATGATCATGGGTCAGGTTGATACAGTGGGAAAGGGATTAGGAGTAGGGAGAAAATTAGATAAGATTAAGAGCTTAGATGGTCATGGTATGTAAAAAGAGGTAGATGAGGAACAAGATCAGAGATTTTAAGATAAAGATAGCCATAGGAACAGAAAGCCTTAGGAACCAGGATGGTGTAGGGGAGAGCATGAGAATGTAGAAGTTTGCTTCTAAAGTCAAGGCAGATAAGAATGAGAAGGACGAGGATGGGGGACAAGGTTGAGGCTCTAAAGCAGTGCTGTTCAGTAGAAGTTACTGCAACGATGGAAATTTCTACACAGTATCTGCACCATCCAATACGGTAGCCACTAGACACATAATGATGTGGTCATGGAACATTTGAAATGTGGCTAGGATGACTGAGGAACTGAATTTCTAACTTTATTTCATTTTAATTAATTAAAGTTAAATAGCCACAAGTAGCTAGTGGCTACAGTTTTGCACAGCACACCTCTAGAGCGTCCACGGTTCCTGAATCCAGACTGAGGGCAGGGAGAGGGGAGAGCAGCCCCAGGACACTCACCAGCCACTATGAGCAGAAAGATGTCAAAGCCCAGGATGTATTAAGGCCACTGCACGGAGAACTGGGGGTGCTGGGCTTCACCCTCAGATTCTGGATCTCCAGGGCATGCAGCAACAAGACCAGGAAAGCACAGGCCCCTGCAGGGTCACAGGGAGGGCACTCTTGCTCTCCTCCCGTGGCTCTCACCTTCGCTCCAACCTTCCTTGGACTTAATCAGACAGAGCTGTGTGGCCCACAGCCTGTGTGGCTCCTGCATGGAGGCTCCTTTCTCCTGCCTGCACCCCTTGCCCTCTTGGAGCCACCACACAAGCCTGTCTCGCCCTCCTTCCCAACTTATCTCAAAGCCCATGTGCCTCACCTCCCAGGGGCTGCATAATCAGAAATCCCTTTCCTGGGTACCCTCTGTGTTCGTGCCCTGGGCTGACTCCAGGTGGGCCCTCTGGGTGGGACACTGTGATGAAACTCAACCTGATTTTCCCACACTGAGTGTTCCACCTCCTCCATCTGATGGGAGCCTCCCAGCGTAGGCCCTTGGTCACTTGTCAAAGCCATAAGGTTCCAAAGGGCAGACATGGTCTCTTCCATTCATTCATCCAAGAAACATTTATATTTCATTTATATTATATATTTCAATTATATTATAATTCTGTGCTAGATTCTATGACAATCGCTGGGATAGAGATTATGGTAAAAAGACGCCCAGACAAATGACCCCAAGCCAACGTGGTAAGGGCTGTGCCAGCTGGAGGTGCAGAATACTGAGAAGCCCCAAAGGAGAGGGATGGTAAATCCTGAGGGGCAGGCGTCGGGGTGGGCTACTTCACAGAGAAGGCAGCAGAGGAGAGCAGCCCTAAAAATTCTTTCCCTCCTGACATCTCAGACAGGCTACCCCGCTCCCTGCCTGGTGCAGGGACCCCTCCCCAGCTGGTGAAGGCCAACACAAAGTTGTGCTTCTGGGTCCTTGGAAACAGCTGAGCCACAAAGGACCACATGCTGAAGGTGGTGAGGAAAGACAGGACGACTGCAGACAGCAGGAAAAAGTGGCCAAGGATGATGTAAACTGCAGGGGAGAGAGAGCGGGCTGGCGCTGGGCACCCTGACCCACAAGGGCAGAGCCCCGCAGAGCCCGGGCAGGGATGGCCCCCAGAGCTCCACCACCCTCGGGTCCCACAGCCTGGCCTGAGACCAAGGCTCTGACCCTGACACTTTGCCTCCAGGAATGTTCTGGGCCCACCATTTTGTTCCCAATGACAGGAAATAAATTTAAAAAAAATTGGATGGACAATTTCAGACACTGGAATCATTATTCTCAACAAATATTATTATGTAAATCCGGTTGTATCAAATCATGTGGGGAAACCATGTAGCTATCATCCATTTGGGAAAAACAGTGGTTTTAATAAACAACAGAAAATGAAACTCTCATGATAAAAATTGTTGCCCGTGGAAATGTGAAGGATCGCATCGGTATTGGTTACACTGAAATAAGTCACCAGTGGAAAATCAGAACTCGGTGAGGTCAAGATGTTCTGAACTCTGCGGGAAACCCCCACACTCCTATATAATTATCCTGGTGAAAAGAATGAAACAGATAGACCCAAAATAGCAGAGCCAGAGTCTTGAAGACAGAGTGATTTATTCTCCTACTGTGGTATGATTCAGACCCATGTTAAAATGAGTTTGTGTACCCTCCCGAGCATACAGAGATGGACAGCTGGGGGTGGGACAAAGAGACAAATGTGTGTTGAAGACCAAGATATTCTAGAATCTACCCTTGGGTTAAACCAGTGGTTCTCAGCTGGGGGTGATATTTGGCAATGCCAAGAGGTAATTTTGGTTGTCACAACTAAGGGAAGGGGGGTCATCTAGTGGGTAGAAGAGGGCAGAGGTGCTATTAGCCATCCTGCAAGAAACAGGAGAGCCCCACAACAAAGATTATCCAGCCCAAAATGTCAGTAGTGCCAAGGTTGAGGAACCCTGGATTAAAGAGCTCACAAAAGTCTGGCCCATCTTCCCCCAAGTGGCCTCTCCTCTCCTATTACCAGGAGATAGCGCCTAAGTCTCCCAGGGTTACCTCTTTTCCAAGACAGACAACCTCATTACCCGTCTGATTTCCTTGTAAAACATTGTCCCGAGAGCCAGCACCTTCACAGTCCACTGAACTCGTACATTTGTGCATATTCCCTTGCAAATGTGATACCCAGGCCTGAGCACATTATCTGCAGAGCTGCCACCCACAGTTGGACAGGTGTGTGGCCGAGGGAACAAGTGGGGGCTGAAATCCAGCCTGCACTCTGCTAATCAGGAGCTGTGCCCACCCAAAAGGGTGCTGTCTATATGGGCTAAGGGCAGCCCTGAGAGGTGGTGGAGGCTCCAGAGTAGGGCAGGACCCCTCCCCCATCCTAGGTGGAGCCACTCCTACCCCAGAAATAAACTGTGTTGCTGACACACGTGCTCCTGACTCCAATGGGCAGCCTGACATTATTAACCTCCTCCCAGCTGCCTACTTTCCTCTACCACAAGAGAGTGGAGGCTCAGAGAAAATGCCCTTACGGGCTTCTTAAATTCTGTCCTCTCTGCCCCAACCAGTCCTCTGTCACCCCCCAGACCCCATGCTGGCCCCATGTCCCTCTTCCTAGTCCCCGCCTCCATCCCTCCTTACTAGATAAGTGTCGAGGCTTCCAGCATTTGATAGCAAGGCAGTTCTCAAACAGGCCACTGAAAAACACTTCATGGGACTCCTCGTTCACCAGCCACACCCAAAAGGGGAAGACAAAGACCACCAGTATTAGCAGGTAGCCAGGGAGGTGAAGGCCAGGGCTGTGGCCCATGTGAATCCCTTCATGTCCTTGTCCTCTAAAGTCAGCATCACCCGTGCAAGGGAAAGTGAGAGCAAGAGGCAGGGCACCTACTCCCAATTCTCACGCAGCACAGGGTCAGGGAGACGATGCCTGCAGAAATGTTAGCATATATGTGAGGCTCGGTAAGTGGTGATTTCTTTGCCTCGATAAACTTTGCAGCCTTCAGACCTCTTCAGTGGACCTAAAAACGCATAAAACATTTTCTGCCGCTAACTCAGTGGATGATCTTGGGCATGTGGGGTGCCTTCTCTGAGCTCCAATATCCAGCTCTGTAAACTGAGGAGGTTGGACTAGGCCATCCCCAAGACCTCTCCCAGCTCTAAAGTTTTAACCACTCAATTCTGTTAACACACACTCACTGGCCACAGAAGGACCTCTCCACCGCCCTCTGTCACAGTCAGCTGTTTGCCTTTTGAGATTTCAGAACGAGGACCAGGGGGAGATATTAAGACCAGGGTCTGAAGTGCCTTTACTCAGTGGCTGGCATCCTTACCTCAAGACCCGGGGTTTAGATGGACAGGGGTCCACCTAGCTGAAAGGAGCCCTCCGCTGAAAAATGAGCAGATCATGCGCACACAGAAAGTTTTACAAATAGTTTTAGAGTTCACAGAGCCTCCTGAAGCCCTAGGTGCCCTCTAGGCCCAAAGGCCAAGGCCCTCAGTTAAGGATCCCTCGTATCTTCTCCTTCACCACCATCTGTCATTAAGATGTCTTCTTTTGAGTGAGCACTTGCGATGTGGAAGGTAAGTGCTGGTTGAACTTGGCTTTAGAAGCCCTGGACTGCTGTCCCAGCTTTATCACTTGTTAGCTGTGTAACCTTGGGGAACTTGCTAAAACTCTCAGGAGCTTGGGTCCCCCATGTGGGAAAGGGAAGATGTAACACCTGCCCAGTGAGGTCAGTAGGAGGGACAAATGAAATCACGCACACCGAGCCCTTCACAGGGCTTGGGGCTCAGGTGCTTGGTTAAAGTTGGGGGGTGCAGGGGCAGAGTTCTCCTAAAATTCAAATATCCCTGTGGGAAAAGAGGCTAGTGGCCATTCACAACCTAAGATCACATTTGTTCAATAGTCTGCTTTCCTCTCTGCCTTTGCAAGCGTGGCAGCCCTGAGGAATGAGTTTTCCTGACGTGGAGAGGAGCGAGTGGGGGAAGGAGAGGAGGTGAATGGGAGCCTGGGGTGCTGCAGGGAGGGAAGGCCTGGTCGGGAGGTGTCCAGATGGCACTGTGATGACCCTGGCCACCTGGTGGTGCAGGAGGGGGGCATCAAGAGGTGAGAGACATGACAAGGGAGATGAGGGGCACTCCAAGACAACAGCCCTTCTTTTCAAGTCATGCTCAAAGCCAGGCCAGGAGACTCCTGCCTAAGCAGGGCCGTGGCTAGCAGCACCAAGGTTTCAAGATGTGCATGGTGAATGCAGAAGACAAGGTCCTCAGAGCAAGGGCGCCTCTCTCTCCTCTCTGCATCCTGTGCAAACACCTGTGCTCAGTGCCCAGGCACCCAGGTCTCTCCATGACCCCGATGCAGACCCCGCTCACTGCAGCTGGGGGCAAGGAGTGTGTCTTTGAGAACTACTGACCACTGAAGCAGAATAAGCTAACGGCAGAGGGCAGAGGTGTGGGTGCCCTCCTGTACCTCCCACCCAGATATGCTGTTTATAAATGGGTAAACAACTTTCCTCTTTGAATGCCGTCAGAGTGCTTTGGAAATGTTCTGATGTGCTTTCTCCTCCTTTCTGTCATTCACTAGTTTCTATTCTTCCCACCTGAAAAATTTTATCCTTCCCTCTCTCTAAAGCTCCCCTTTCAATCTTCCATCCACTCTCCAGGCCGTACTGACGAGCCACCTGAACTTCAAGACCTCAGTTTCCTTTGCTCTCAAATGATGAAGTCTGTTGAACCAGAGAGCGTTGAGCAGTCCTAGCACTAAGACTCTCCAGCTAGGTGTCATGGCTACATCTTGACCCTCGTCCTCTGGATGGGATGGAGTACCCTGGACATTTTCATTTGATGGTCTGAACCCCTTCCTGTCCCCCCGCCAAACCTCAACTCGTCTAAAACTGACCTTAATGTCTTCCCAATTTCAATCATTCTCTATCACTCAAACTCTAGCCCAGAGCTCATGCTGGCTTCGCCCTTTCTCCCACTTGCATCTCATCAGCCTTCCTCATCTTCTCAGTTTTCCTTTCATAAAGTTCCCCAAGCACCCACCCTTCCTGCCCCCACCCCCGCCATGTCTCCCTCTGCTCCTGGAACACTGCAGTCACCCCCAAGCACCTCCAGCCTCCATGGCTGGGTTCCATCCCTGCGGGTGCCCTCTCTGCTCCTCTAAGCCTTTTAAATCCCACCTCTCCTGCAAAGCTCAGCTTGGTCCTGTCTACTCCATGCAGCCCTTCCAGCCACCAGCCATCATCCACTCTCTCCACAAAAATTAATTATGCACTTCCTGGACGCCTCATGCCCAGCTTATGCCAATGGAGGGGATTCAGGGATGGAAAAAAACAGGAATTCCAGGCTCTTGGTAACTACTGGGGAGAGAGACACATAAACACGTCACACAGTACGATCTTTTCCACTCCCCTGCCTGGGGTTACTGCGGGGCCAGGCATACCCCAGTGCACCACCACCTGTCTGTCCCCCGGGGCCTGGCTGCTCTCCAGTGAGGAGCACTGGCTTGGCCTTTCCCCAGGGATAGGCCAGGGTCCTGCATGCAACAGTCCTTAGTGCTGGTACTGGACAACTGTGCCCCAGGGATATGCAATTTTGGGACACATTGATATAGGCTAGACTCAAAGGACCATAGACATGTTAATATCAAGGGGGATTTGTAGATCCCCTTGTACTGATGAAGAAACAGAGCTGAAGAGAAGGATCACTCCTCCAGGATCCCACAGTCAGTCAGAGCAGAGACAGGGACCAGAATCCTGCATGGCTGCCCCTCCCACCTCACCGGCTGCCCATGGCCAGCAGTTCAGTCTGCTGATTCCCAAATTTGGAATTCAGTGGAACGGGTGAATTTTTTCTAATAGGTATGTTCATTTGCATGTGTGAGAAAGGGAGAGCGAATGGAGGAACATAGGATTGCCAACTTTTTGTTTTGTCAAAGGCATTCAAAACAAAACAAAAACAACCATCATCTACTATCACCCATTGTTTTATTTTTTTTATTTTATCTTTTTCCCCCTTTTATTTTTTTCCCCCAAAGCCCCAATAGATAGTTGTATATCATAGCCGTACATCCTTCTAGTTGCTGTATGTGGGACGCGGCCTCAGCATGGCCGGAGAAGCAGTGCGTCGGTGCGCATCCGGGATTTGAACCTGGGCCGCCAGCAGCGAAGCGCGTGCACTTAACCGCTAAGCCACGGCGCCTGTCCCCATGCCCATTGTTTTAATTATTATTTTAAGAAGGACCATGACACTGGAAAGTAGAAGAGTTGCAGACTCGTGGAGCCTGGACCTGCATCTGTGAACCACAGGCTTGGGTGGAGCTTCCTCACTCCGGGGCCCCTCCGAGCTGAGCCACCCTGGAGCAGCCTAAGTGCAGCCCTGTCACCTGCCCAGGCACTGCGCACCCCTGGGACAGCTGGCAACTATGCTGCGCAATGGAAGAGGCGGGCGACATGAAGTGCATCCCGGGTTGGAATGGGAAAGAGACCCGCGGGGCACCGTCTGGGACGCGGGGAGCCTCACTCCCCACTTCCCCCGCCAGGAATTGGTGGCTCCTCGGGCTGCAAACTGACCTAGATTTGGTCAGAGGTTCCTTCCCGCTGACAACCCTCCTTGGCCCTTCCGTGACCCCAAAGCCACAGTGACAGTTTCCAGACCCAGAGATGGGCCAGCCTCTGGCCATCCGCCCCCACACTCCGCCCCGCCGGTCCCAACGGCTCCTTGGCAATGTTTGGCCTTGGGAGGTAGGGGCTTCTCCACGCCCTCTCTCTCTGGACCGGTGGAGCCACCTCCGCTCGTTCTCCCACGGGTCTCCCCTCCCTCCGCCGGGTCTCCAGGCGGCCCCCGGACCCCCATCCGCCCCTTCGGCCCGCGGTCCCTCCAGAGCTTCCGCTGGCGCCGGGGACCGGCGCGGGGAGGCTCCGTCTCCCGGCACGGCCCAGCGAGCCCGCGGGCCCGCGGAGGAGGGCGGGCACTCACCGCTCTGCACGGCCGCCCCGCCGCTCACCGGGCCCTCGGTGCGCGAACCCGGCCTCGGGGTTGTAGGCGGCCCGGGCCTCGCTCAGCGGTGCGCGGAACGGCGTGGGGGTGGAGCAATCCGGGGTTGGCCGGATCTGAATTCGAATTCCAGCTCTGCCATTACCAGCAGGGTGACCTTGGGTAAGTTACTTTTCTTTCCTGGGTGTTAGTTTTCTCATCTGTGAAACGGGAATAATAATCTTAACTCCTCCTGTTGGGTAGCTGAACAGGAGAAATGCCTGGAAAAGATATCTCGATTGACCATGCACAGAGATAGCGCTACACAAACCGGGGCTGGAAGAAGCCCGAGTCCCTCTGACTCCTCAGGACCCTGCCAGTTCACTCCCCGCCCCCAAGATCCTCGCTCCCAGGCTCTCCCCATCCCTTGTCCCTTGCATACGCTCCTATCTCCCTCAGGCCTCCCTCCCATTCATTTTCCCTCCTGTAATAAAGTTGTCTGCCCCTCCCACCACCCGGGCTGGTTTTAAACTCTTTAAATTTTAAAGAGAGGGGCACTCCATGGAGGCAGGATTGGCTTCTGGCTGTGGGCATCGGGTTGGGGGGCTGGTTCTGGTGGCAAGAGCAGCCACACTTGGAGCTGGATAAGGCACCAGCCCCCCTTGCTCTGAGTCTATGCTCGCCAAGGAAATGCATTTATAACTCATAAGATTTTAAAAAGTCAGAACCATGGCTGGCACCTCCCCACTAGCTGGTACATATTCAAAGACAACAGGAAGGGATGAGAGAGCATGGACCACTAATTTATCAAGTCATCTATTGTGAGAGGCACATGACAGGCCTTGTGCTATTCAGATTCTATCTGTCATAAAGTTCAGAACCCAATTTGTAAGCACTCAGGCAACAGAGGGCCTTGATTGGCTTAGCTGGAGCAGGGCAGAGGCACAGCTGGTGAGGGCTGGAGCCATGCCAGGAAGACCCCTGGAGAGCTCCTCTCTGCCCTGATCTCAGCTTTGATCTCCTCCACCCCATAGGCTTTCATTCTCCAGGTGGCAGGGGACATAGTCAACTTCCAGACTCATATCCTCACATTCCCTCACACTAGGGAAAAAGAATGTTTTTCTCACCCTATTCCTACCCCTACTTGGCTCAAAATTTCCCAGGGAAGCATTCTGATTGGCTCAGCTTGACTCATATGATTATTCTACTTGGCGAAAGAGGATGAGTCAGCTGTGCCCCACAGCAGTAGGGCAGGTAGGGTCATCTAAGAAGCCAGCAATTTGGACCACATGTCTGGAGCAGGGTAGGGAGAACTTTCTTAAAGGAAGGGGGATAGTGTTCTCAGAAGAAGGGAGAAATTATGGCAGACCATGACAGCATTTTCATAGGTGCTCATATAATAGTTTTAAATGTCATTACATAGCAAATCCAAATGACAGGCATTATTATCCCCACATTGCAGATGAAGAAACAGTCTCAGGTAAAGAACCTGCCCAAACGATCATGGATGTTTGCTAAAAACATCAGGCTGTAGAGGAATAGATTCTCCACATGGTGCTGGAGTTTATCATCCTTGCAAATTACTTACTAATTGCAAAAGAAAAACATGTCTTGACACAGGAAAGATCTGGCAGTCACTACCTTAAACAGGTGAACAAACAGCACTACTTAGAGTGGAATGATCTGACATCCTCTGCCTCCTGAGGTGACACAGTGTGAAGGAGACATCACCTGTGAGGTATTCTTGCCAAAAATGTTTAATCAAGTCTCTAAACCTCATTCCACTTTAGAGGAAACACAGGGACTTGAGAAGGAAGTTAAATATCACCACAAGAAAACAGAAATAAATTCTGTGGAAAATTCTAATGGATAGCTGTTCTTGACTCGTCCAAAAGTCAAGGCCAGTCCTCGACAAGAGGGAAGTCAAGATGGCGGCGTAGGCAGACTCTGAACTACCTCCTCCCGCAGACACAGCCAATTTACAACTACTTGTGGAAAAATTACCCCTGAGACAGAACTGAAAACTGGATAAGTGGAACTCCTGCAACAACGGACAATACTAACTGAGGTAGAAGAGGCAGAAACTCCCTTCTGGAGAGAAAAACGCCGCCTTAACAAGCCGCCAGCGTCATGGCCACCCGGGAGCAGCCCACAAGTACGCAGCCCTCCCTGGAGGCGCGGGGCCCTGAACCGGGGAGCGCCCCCACTGTGGGCATTTTGTGGACCCAGCACAATTGAGGCGAGTGGCATAATATCTGACTTTGCCTGCTACTAAAACATGGGGGAGTACCCCCAGAAAAGCTGGTTCACAAAGAAATTAAAACTGGCTCTTAAAGGGCCTACGTGCAAACTCACCCGTTTGAGAAAGCAACCTAAAATCACCAGAAACAAAGGTGCACAGTGCTTTGGTGAAAAGAGACTCACCTAATAGGTCCTGAGTACATCTTGGTGAGAGGTGAGACCTCTCCAGGGACTGGGACATTGGCGGTGGCCATTGTTGTGGCCTGGTGTAGGCATGCTAACACAGACGCCATTGGAGTTCTCACTGAGGCCTGCTAGCCCAGGGTCTACCCCACACTCTAGAGCACCGATTTAATCCAGCTCAGCCAGGGCAGGCAGCCCACCCTAGAGACTGGCCCCACCCAATAACAAGCCCTCAGGCAACTTGTGGGCCTGCATAGATTGGTGACTGGATTCTCTGCAGCCTGGCAACTGAGCCGACCTCAGTGGGGCAGGGCTTGCACAAGGAGCCAGTGGAGAGTGTGGGGCGATGGTGGAGTGTGTGGGGCTCCTGCCGTGGCGAGACTGGGTCCGCTTCGGGAGGTCGGGGCGCGCACACAGGGCAGGACTGTGTTGACTGTGTGTGTGGACCTGTGGGCGGCAGGACTTGTCACCTGCAGAAGACTTGTGCTTCTCAAAGACCCACATAGGGGGTTTGCCCCACCTTCCAAAGCCTGAAACAATTGGGTGCTCCTATGCCTGAGGCCAGCCTCACCCAGCTGCAATCCTCAGAGAGCTGACAAGAGACATAAAGCCTGGAGGCTTATAGCAATTGTAAGGCCCTGAGCCTAACAACCTACCACACTGGGGGCCTACTCATGTAAAAGAAATACTGCAACACAAATGTGGTGTTAGAACTTGCAGCCAACTGTGCTGGGGCTCCCCACACCTGATAAAGAGACTGAAGGGCCCACAACAACTACAAGCAGCTGAGCATTACAACAGCTGGCCAGGAGCATAACTCGGCCTCCCTGGGTGCCTACAGGGAGAGCAAACAGGCCACAACAGAAGGACACACGTAGCCCACATAGGGGTCACCCCTGGAACATTGAGAACTGAGGGACGCACACTGGAATCCTCCTAATGCATCACTTACATAAGGTCACCTATCCAAGAGCAGGAGACGTAGTTGACCTACCTAACACGTAGACACAAGCACAGGGAAAGAGGCAAAATGAGGAGGCAAAGGAATACATTCCAAGTAAGGGAACAGGACAAAACCCCAGAAAAGGAACTAAGTGAAACAGAAATGAGCAACCCACCCGACAGAGAGTTCAAACTAAGAGTGTTAAGGCTGCTCACTGATCTGGGGAGAAGAATAGATGAACTCAGTGAGAATGTCAACAAAGAAACGGAAGATATAAAAAAGAACCAATCAGAAATGAAGAATACAATACTGGAAATGAAAAATTCACTAGAAGGACTCAAAAGCAGAGTAGAGGATACAGAAGAATGGATCTGTGAGCTGGACGAAAGACTAGAAGAAATTACCCAAGCTGAACAGGTAAAAGAGAAAAGAATTAAAAAGAGTGAGGACAGTCTAAGGGACCTCTGGGACAACATCAAGTGCACTAACATCCGTGTTATAGGTGTCCCGGAAGGAGAAGAGCGACACAAAGGGGCAGAGAATCTATTTCAAGAAATAATAGATGAAAACTTCCCTAACCTAAGGAAGGAAACAGACATCCAGGTACAGGAAGCACAGAGAGCCCCAAACAAGATAAACCCAAAGAGGCCCACACCAAGACACATCATAATCAAAATGTCCACAATTAAAGATAAAGAGAGAATCCTAAAAGCCGCAAGAGAAAGTCAAGTTACATACAAAGGAAAGCCCATAAGGCTATCAGCTGACTTCTCAGCAGAAACCTTACAGGCTAGAAGAGAGTGGCATGATATATTTAAAGTGCTAAAAGGAAAAACTTACAGCCAAGAATACTCTACCCAGCAAGGTTATCATTCAAAATGGAAGGAGAGATCAAAAATTTCCCAGACAAGCAAAAATTAAAGGAGTTTGTTACCAAGAAACCAGTGCTACAAGAAATGTTAAAGGGACTGATTTAAGGGGAAAAGAGAAGACCACAAATAGGAAAAATTATCTATTTCCATGATAAGAGGGTAATGGATACAAATGCACAAAAAAGAGGTTAGATATGATATCAAAAACATAAAAGGAGGGAGGAGGGGAGTTAAAGAGTACAGCTTTCAGACAGAGGTCAAACTAAAGAAACCATCAATTCTGTATAGAAGGAGAAAGGAACAGAGAAGGACTACTAAAACACTGAGAAAAAAAAGTTAAAAATGGCAGTAAGTACATACTTATCAATAGCTACTTTAAACATCAATGGACTAAATGATTCAATTAAAAGGCATAGGGTGGCTGATTGGATAAAACAACAAGACCCATATATATGCTGCATACAAGAGACACACTTCAGACCTAAAGACACTCACAAACTGAAAGTGAAGGGATGGAAAAAGATACTCCATGCAAATGGCAATGAAAAGAAAGCTGGGGTAGCAGTACTCATATCAGACAAAATAGACTTTAAAACAACAACTGTAAAAAGAGACAAAGAAGGGCATTACATAATGATCAAGGGAACAATCCAAAAAGAGGATATAACACTTGTAAATATCTACGCGCCCAATGTAGGTGCACCTAGATATATAAAGCAATTATTAACAGACATAAAAACAGAAATAGACAGTAACACAATAATAGTAGGGGACTTGAACACTGCACTTACACCAATGGATAGATCATCCAAACAGAAGATCAATAAGGAAACATCGGCCTGAAATGACACACTAGAACAGATGGACCTAGTAGATATATACAGAGCATTCCATCCAAAAACCGAAGAATACATGTTCTTTTCAAATGCACATGGAACATTCTCCAGGATTGATCACATATTAGGCCACAAAACAAGTCTCCATAAATTTAAGAAGATTGAAATAATACCAAGCATCTCTTCTGACCATAACGGTATGAAACTAGAAATCAACTATAGGAAGAAAATCAGAAAAGCCACAAATACATGGAGATTAAACAAAATGCTACTGAACAATGACTGGGTCAATGAAGAAATCAAAGAAGAAATCAAAAAATACCTGGAGACAAATGAAAATGAAAATACAACATGCCAGAATTTATGGGATACAGCAAAAGCGGTTCTAAGAGGGAAGTTTATAGCGATACAGGCCTATCTCAACAAACAAGAAAAATCTCAAATAAACAATCTAACAGTGCACCTGAAGGAACTGGAAAAAGAAGAACAAACAAAGCCCAAAATCAGCAGAAGAAGGGAAATAATAAAAATCAGAGCAGAAATAAAGGAAATAGAGACCAAAAAAACAATAGAAAAAATTAATAAAACCAAGAGCTGGTTCTTTGAAAAGATCAACAAAATTGACAAACCTTTAGCTAGATTCACCAAGAAAAAAAGAGAGAAGGCACAAATAAGTAAAATCAGAAATGAAAGAGCAGAAATTACAACAGACACCTCAGAAATACAAAAGATTATAAGAGAATACTATGAAAAGCTATATGCCAACCAATTCGACAATCTGGAAGAAACGGATAAATTCTTAGAATCATACAACCTTCCAAAACTGGATCAAGAAGAAGTAGAGAATTTGAATAGACCAATCACTGGTAAGGAGATCAAAACAGTAATCAAAAACCTCCCCAAAAATAAAAGTCCAGGGCCAGACGGCTTCCCTGGTGAATTCTACCAAACATTCAAAGAAGACTTAATACCTATCCTTCTCAAACTCTTCCAAAAAATTGAGGAGGCGGGGAAGCGCCCTAACTCATTCTACAAAGCTGACATTACCCTGACACCAAAACCAGACAAGGACAACACAAAAAAGGAAAATTACAGGGCAATATCACTGATGAACATCGATGCAAAAATCCTCAACAAAACACTAGCAAATCGCATACAACAATACGTTAAAAGGATTATACACCATGATCAAGTGGGATTTATTCCAGGGATGCAGGGATGGTTTAACATTCACAAATCAATCAACGTGATACACCACATTAATAAAATGAAGAATAAAAATCACATGATCATCTCAATAGATGCAGAGAAAGCATTTGACAAGATACAGCATCCATTTATGATAAAAACTCTGAATAAAATGGGGATAGAAGGAAAGTACCTCAACATAATAAAGACCATATATGAGAAATCCACAGCTAATATCATCCTCAATGGTGAAAAACTGAAAGCTATCCCTCTAAGAACAGGAACCAGACAAGGATGCCCACTGTCACCACTCCTATTTAACATAGTACTGGAAGTCCTAGCCACAGCAATCAGGCAAGAGAAAGAAATAAAAGGGATCCAAATTGGAAAGGAAGAAGTGAAACTGTCACTATTTGCAGATGACATGATTTTATATATAGAAAACACTAAAGAATCCACCAGAAAACTTTTAGAAGTAATAAACAAATATGGTAAAGTTGCGGGATACAAAATCAACATACAAAAATCAGTTGCATTTCTATACACTAACAATGAAGTAGCAGAAAGAGAAATTAAGAATACCATTCCATTTATGATTGCAACAAAAAGAATAAAATATCTAGGAATAAATTTAACCAAAGAGGTGAAAGAGCTGTACACGGAAAACTATAAAACATTGCTGAAAGAAATTGAAGAAGACACAAAGAAATGGAAAGATATTCTGTGCTCTTGGATTGGAAGAATTAACATAGTTAAGATGTCCATACTTCCTAAAGCAATCTATAGATTCAATGCAATCCCTATCAAAGTTCCAACAACATCTTTCACAGAAATAGAACAAAGAATCCTAAAATTTATATGGAACAACAAAAGACCCCGAATAGCTAAAGGAATCCTGAGAAAAAAGAACAAAGCTGGAGGTATCACACTCCCTGATTTCAAAATATACTACAAAGCTATAGTAACCAAAACAGCATGGTACTGGCACAAAAAGAGACACACATATCAATGGAATAGAATCAAAAGCCCAGAAATAAACCCACACATCTATGGACAGCTAATCTTTGAAAAAGGAGCCAAGAACATACAATGGAGAAAAGAAAGTCTCTTCAACAAATGGTGTTGGGAAAACTGGATAGCCACATACAAAAAAATGAAAGTAGACCCTTACCTTACACCATACACAAAAATTAACTCCAAATGGATTAAAGACTTGAATGTAAGACCTGAAACTGTGAAACTTCTAGAAGAAAACATAGGCAGTACGCTCTTCAACATTGGTCTTAGCAACATATTTTCAAGCACCATGTCTGACCGGGCAAGTGAAACAATAGAAAAAATAAACAAATGGGACTACATCAAACTAAAAAGCTTCTGCACAGCAAAGGAAACCATCAACAAAGCGAAAAGACAGCCTAACAATTGGGAGAAGACATTTGCTAACCATACATCTGATAAGGGCTTAATCTCCAAAATATATAAAGAACTCATGCATCTCAACAACAAAAAATCTAACAACCCAATTAAAAAATGGGCAAAAGACCTGAACAGACATTTCTCCAAAGAAGATATACAGATGGCCAACAGACACATGAAAAGATGTTCAAAATCCTTAACTATCAGGGAAATGCAAATCAAAACTACAACGAGATATCACCTCACGCCTGTCAGAATGGCTATAATTAACAAGACAGGAAACAACATGTGTTGGAGAGGATGTGGAGAGAAGGGAACTCTCATACACTGCTGGTGGGAGTGCAAACTGGTACAGTCACTATGGAAAACAGTATGGAGATTCCTCAAAAAATCAAGGATAGAACTACCATATGATCCAGCTATTCCACTGCTGGGTGTTTATCCAAAGAACTTGAAAACACAAGTGCATAAAGATACACGCACCCCTATGTTCATTGCAGCGTTATTCACAATAGCCAACACTTGGAAGCAACCTAAGTGCCCATCAAGGGACGAATGGATAAAGAAGATGTGGTATATATACACAATGGAATACTACTCAGCCATAAGAAACGATGAAATCCAGCCATTTGTGACAACATGGATGGACATTGAGAGTATTATGCAAAGTGAAATATGTCAGAGGGAGAAGGTCAAATACCGTATGATTTCCTTCATTAAGTAGTAGATAATAACAACAATAAACAAACACATAGGGACAGAGATTGGATTGGTGGTTACCAGAGGGGAAGGGGGGAGGGAGGAGGGTGAAAGGGAGAATTCGGTACATGTGTGTGGTGATGGGTTGTAATTAGTATTTTGGTGGTGAACATGATGTAGTCCATGCAGAAATAGAAGTACAATGATGTACACCTGAAATTTTTACAATGTTATAAACCAATGTTACTGCAATAAACAAAAAATTAAAAAAAAAATAGAATGATTTCCAGATTTAAAAAAAAAAAAAATAGAATAATTACGACAATACGCTATAATAAAAGTTTCCATAGATCTTAGGAAAAAAAAAATTAAAATAAAATAAAAAAGAAAAAAAAATAAATAAATAAACCAATGTTACTGCAATAAACAAAAAATTAAAAAATAAAAAAAATAAAACAAAAGTCAAGGCCATAAAAAAAAAAGGTGGAGAAACTGTTCTAGATTAGAAGAAACTAAAGAGACATAAAGCCAAATGCAATGTGACCCTTGATTTTTTTCTGATGTGAAATAGAGCAGCTATAAAACACATTCTTGGGGCAAGTGGGAAAAATTTGAATATGGACTGCATTTTAGATGGTATTATCGAATTAAATTCTTTTTCTTAGGTGTGTTAATCGTATTGCACTATGTAGGAGAATAACCTTACTCTTAGGAGAAGCATGCCATAGTACTCAAGGGTGAAGGTTATATATGAGCTTACTTTCAAATGATTCAGAAAATATGTAGGTAGATAGAAAGCAAATATGAACAAATGTTAATAATTATTCATCTAAGTGGAGGACATATAGAGTGTTCATTATACTATTCTTTCAACTTTTCTATATATTGAAATCTTTCAGATAAAAAGTTGGAAACAATAAAAAGAGAACTTGTCTAAGAACACACACACACAGCTGGAACTTAAACTCAGGCCTATCATTCAGCCACCCACTATCTGAGTGCTTTCTCTGATGACAGATAGGATGCTAGGGGCACACAGGCCCTGCCCTCCTGGAGCTTGCACTCTAGCACAGAAGACAGACAACTGAATAAACCATTTTTTAAAGAATGTGTTCAGTGCAGGAAGGAAGTGTAGCCTGCTGTGGGAATCGCAGAGGGAGAACAATGCAGTCCAAGGGAAGACCTGCCAAGGAGGCGCCATTCAGACAGAATCTTATTCCTGAAAGGGAATCACATCGTGCAGAGGTCTTCACCTGCTTTACGGCAACAAACACTGTACATCAAGTGCACAAACAGGCACACATGCACACACATGGAATGTCAGTCTCACTCACCTTTGTTATGTGCAATGCACACAAATGTCTTCTATTCTATTCTAGTCCTTCCTACTTTTCTCTTTTACCCTTAGTGCTGGTTGCAACTCACTACAATAAATTTTATGACCCACTAGTGGTTTTTTACCTACATTTGAAAGTACTGCATTCTAGGACCCAGTGAAATTCAAAATGACTGGGAGAAGAGTGGCCACAGAGGGCTGGGGAAATCAGTGGGCAGAGCTGGGATGTGAGGGTCTTGTAGGATTTCATCCTGAGGGCTGTGAGGGCCTTTGGTGGGATTAAAACAGTCACATTTGAGTGCCAGTGCCAAAACTCACCTCCCTCCTCCTATCTCCCCCTTTGCCCAAAGACTCCTTTACCTCTTCAACCAGAGCCCAGAAAGTGCCTCTCACCTGGTGGGGCTGAAGGCTGTGTACAGGTATGGCTAGAGACTGCCAGGCCAGCCCCTCCTAGGACTGGAAATTTTAGAATGTGTGCATAAGTTTAGGTTATAGCCTCCTCTGGAAGCATTTTCGTATTTTTCCAGGTCTAGAGTAGAGGGACAGGCAAGAAAAGAGAGAACTGCCTGCTGGAAAAGGGGGTGGAGTGCCCCTGAGCTGGGGCTGGAGTCTAGAGTTCTGACTTCCTTCAGGCTCTGTGTGTCCTTGGTCCAGAGCTCCAAAGGGAAAACCCAAGTGGCCCAAACTATACTTTTACTGCATAACAGAACTAGGAAATGAGCAGGCCCCTGCTCCCACCAGTGTCAGCTACTGCCCTCAGGGAATCCACTCAATAGCTGGCTCCACCCCCAATGCAAGGGCTCCCTCCCACCACTCCTGCCATCTAGTCAAGGACATCCTCTCTCTCCTTTCACACAGGCCCTTGATGCTCTCCATACTCCCAGCCCAGCCCTCTTGCTAGCCTTCAATGACTAAGCCACCAGATCGTATGTGGTCTCTTTGTGTCCTTCTCTCAGCACCTGTGAAGAGTTGATATCCTCTATTGTATAGATTCTCAACCTTGGTTGCACATTAGAATTACCTGGGAATTTACAAAATCCCAATATCTAGGCCATACCCCACAGCAAATACATAGAATCTCAGAGACTGGCATGGCTGCATCAGTACTTCGAAAGTTCCCCAGGTGATTCCAATGTGCAACCTAATTGGGAATTCCTGCTTCACTGTGTCTTGTTGCAGCCAGGAACCATGAGGGGGACAGGGGGATGGGGTCACTATGGGTTCAGGTGACCAACCATCCTGGTATGCACAGGACTAAGCATTTTCTTGGATGTGAGACTTTCAATGCTAAGACTGAGAAAGTCCTGGCAAACTGGGGTGAGCTGGTCACCCTCGTGTTCACCTGACTGAGTTCTAAGAGCTCAGTGAACTAGTCTGTCCACTAGTAATACTTGTGCCCGAAGAACCAGAGCCCCACTTTAGTGCTTTGGGTACTGCTAGACAAACTCTTTCTCCCCTTTCTTGGCCTCTGCCCTTGGGGCCTGGCATGTGGCCCTGCACACTTACCTTGTCCTGGGCTGCCCTTCCCTGCAATGCTTCTCTGCCGGTAAGAACACTGCCCAGCCTTCACACCCAGCTTGTCAAACCCTGTCTCATCCCTGAAGCTTCTCAGACCCTACAGAAGGAAAGGGCCCTTTCTGTGGTATAAGGAGGGGGGAGGGGCTTGAGGAGGGTCACATGCCAAATGGAGTAAGTGGGCACAGTAGCTCAGAGCTCAGACATCACCTCACAGAGTGTAAGTCCATACTCAGGACATCCAGAGAGCAACGTGACCCTTATTAATGTCAGTAATCACCTATAGGGATGGTGGAGGAAGGAAGGTGGAGGAGTGCAGAGAGGAGAGTTGAGACAAACAAGACGACTTTGGTTTCCAGTAAACAGACTCATCCCACAGCCATCCACTGAACACCTACTGTGTGTACAGCACCAGACCAGGCACAGAGGCCACAGGAGAGAGGCAACTTTCAGTTTCAAGAGCCCATGATGTAAGTATAATTTTCACTGATTTTTTTAGATAATCACAAATCCAGACTAACTGGAGGAAAAATAATCTGTTTTTTTCAGATCAAAAATAAGCATTTACAGGGCCGGCCCCATGGCATAGTGGTTAAGTCTGGCACGCTCCACCTCAGTGGCCCAGGTTCGCAGGTGCAGATCCCAGGTGCAGACCTACACCACTCATCAAGCCATGCTATGGCAGCGACCCACACACAAAAGAGAGGAAGATTGGCACAGATGTTAGCTCAGGGCTAATATTCCTCAAGCAAAAAAAAGAGGAAGATTGGCAACAGATGTTAGCTCAGAGCAAATCTTCCTCACCAAAAAAAGAATTAAAAAAGCATTTACAACAAAATAGGTACTTCTCTCAGATACCTAGAATAAATCTAACAACATACTACCTAGTAGAGGTACTTTTGGAACTTCTTTTAGTGATTAAAATATTCATGGTAAATGGGTGCTCAAAAGTTTTCTTTTTTTTAATCTTATCAATCAATTAGGTATCACACTATTCAACTGCTTTGCAAAATTTTTCCTCGACAATCACATGGTAGTGAAGCTCTGCCTCAGGTTATGATGGAGTTTTTGTTATAGTGGAGTTTGAACAGTAGCTTTTTCTGATAAGAAATCTTGAAAATTATTATTGAGGTTCTTTTTTAAAAAATAGCCAGAAGTTAACAACTTCTTTCTACCTAAACTTGAAATAAATGTGTATTTGTCATAAGGATAGTAAGCATGTGTCTCACTAGGATTCAGTCTGAGAAGCAGGGCCGGGAGGAGATACACACACACACACACACGCACGTGCACGCACACACACACACACACACACCCCTGGCCCAGCGAGGGCAAAGGAGGATCCAGGGGAAAATAGAGCAGTTGCAGGCCCAGCTGCTGCTTCAGGCCAGTGAGGTGAGTCAGATCAGCAACAACGCGTGTGAGCTACAAAACAGCTGCTTGTATTCTGCCTCCAAATCTCCCAAGAATCTCCTTGTAGCCCACTGGAACTGAAACATACCAGGAAGGGAATTCTGGCAAATGCAGTTCAGTCTACCCAAGTCGACACATAAAGCCATGATTTGTCATGCTGAGAAATTATTTGGCTTACAAAATCTGCCCATTTATTAAGTGCATTTATGTCATATAAAACAAAAAAAGATTCAGTAGTCTGCAGGACACTGAGGAGCGAAATATTGGCCCAAGAAGACCCAAGAGACACTTCCATCTACAGTTACAACAAACAGGACAGATGGCAGAAGGAAAGCTATTGGGTTCAAAGGTCATCCTACAGCTTTCCTGATCTATGAGTCTGAATCCAGAATTCCCTGATTGTTTCTTCCCTAGAATGGACCTAACTCATTCCATTTTCAGAGAATGACTATGGAGATTTGAAAAGCAAAGCACAGAATCCCCCCCCCTTTTTTTTTTTTTTGTGAGGAAGATCATCCCTGAGTTAACATCCATGCCAATCCTCCTCTTTTTGCTGAGGAAGACCGGCTCTGAGCTAACATCTATTGCCAATCCTTCTCCTTTTTTTCCCTTTTTCTCCCCAAAGCCCCAGTAGATAGCTGCATGTGATAGCTGCACATCCTTCTAGTTGCTGTATGTGGGACACCACCTCAGCATAGCCAGACAAGCAGTGCATCGGTGCACGCCCGAGATCCGAACCTGGGCCGTCAGTAGTGGAGCACACACACTTAACCACTAAGCCACAGGGCCGGCCCCCAGAATCTGCCTTTGATGTAGATCCTCAGTATCAAATGAAAGAAGTGCTAAAGGTGCCACTTCAGTCATCACCTCTGCAGTGCTGCATCATGCCCCTTTCGTGTAGACTCTCTGACACACAGCGAGGCCTTCCCCGTAGCTATCATTCCCCCAAAGTGAACCTGCTGATGTTGAATAAGGCAGGAACTCTGTCTAAAGGTTTTCATACACTGAACACAGCCATGAGATTTGTCCACCATGTGGACTTTCAGGTCTTAATAAGAGTTGAACTAGGAATGACGGCCATCCACACTTACTATACCCAAAGGGTTTCTCCCCAGCGCAAGTTCTCTGGTGTTCAGGAAGAGCTGAGGTCTGACCAAAGGCTTTACCACCTTCATTTCATTCATGGCTTCTCCCTTATATGGATTCCCCGATGATTAATAAGGGATGAACTATACTTGAAGGTTTTCCCACATTCTTTACGTTCAGAGGGTTTGACTCCACTGTGAGTTTTCTGATGCTGAATAAGGTGGGAGTTCCGACTAAAGGCCTTCCCACATTCACTACATTCATAGGGTCTCTCTCCAGTGTGAATTCTATGATGTTTAATAAGGAATGAACTCCTACTAAAAGATTTCCCACACTCATTACAGTCATAAGGAGCCTCCCCTGTATGGACTCTCTGATGCTCAATAAGGTGCGAGTTACGACTGTAAGTTTTCCCACAGTCATTGCATTCATATGGTCTCTCTTTGGTGTGAACTCGCTGATGATCTATTAGATTCTAGCTCTGGCTGAAGGCCTTCCCACATGCAGTACATTCACAGGGTTTTTCCTGAGTGTGGATTCTCTGATGTCGAATAAGACTTGAGCTCCCACCAAAAGCTTTTCCACATTCATTACACTTATAAGGCATCTCTCCTGTATGAATTATCTGATGCTGGATGAGGTGTGAGCTGTGCCGGAAGGTCTTCCTACACTCACTACATTCATAGGGTTTCTCTTCAGTATGTATTCTTTGATGCTGCATAAGGTTTGAACTATGTCCAAAGGCTTTTCCACATTCATGACACTCATAAGGTTTCTCTTGTGTGTGGATTTTTTCATGCTGAGTAAGGTAAGAGTTCCGCTTGAATAATTTTCCACATATGTTACACATTGGAGATTTCTCTTCAATAAGAGTTTGTGGCTGTTGGATAAGGTTTGCGATATTACTGAAGTTTCGTCCGTATTCATAGGCTCCCTCACATTTGTTTTGTTCACATTCATCTCCTTCATGTAGTCGTATCCCTACTTCAAGAGTTTTCTGCTTTATAATTAAATGATCCTCAGTCTAGGTCTCACCATCTGACGAAAAATATAAAAAAGGTAAATGTAACAAGAAAAACTCCTGGGGGAAAACAGGATGATCAAAGAATTCCAAAAGTATTTCATTCAAAAAAGTATGAAAAATGGCCTTGCCATATAGGGAAAAGATCAATACAAGTTGAGCAGATTTTGAGAAAGTGGTGGGGAAGCTAAAGTTAGGATTTATATATGAAGGAGCTAACCAGATATATTGGGATTAGCAGAAAAGGAAAGCAGAGTTTGAGGGAAGTGGGATTATCTCAGAATGCAGGAAGGGTGATGTTGGGTGCTATGTGTGGGAGGGGCAGAAACTGAACAGGATAAGTAAAAGAAGAGAACCTCACCCCAGAGGTTCTGTCTACATGGTACCCTGGCCACATGGATTGTCTCTGCTGTAACAGGGAAGACTCCTTCACATGATCAGACACCAATACCTTCCTCACTCCTGTGGAGAGTCTCTCTCCTACACACAGATGCTCACATGCTCACTCATGAACACAGACACACTCATACCTCACATGTACCTTTATAAATAGTGCAAATTGGGAGGTTCTGATAAAGAAGGGGAGAGGGAAGAATAAAAGGAAAAGTTGTTTAAAATTTGAAGCATGGGGTAGAGAGAAATATTTCCAAATCTATTTCAACTCTCAGAGAATACATAAAAACAAATTCTGTACCCCAGCTGCGTCTAAGGGAAACATGATAGAAAAACATCTGTTTACATTAACACATTTCTCCTCTCTAAGTTGTACTTACTAGATATGGCTTACTGAAGCTAGAGGGGTTATTTTGCAGTGATGTTATAGAAAGTAGGCCCTCTGCTTAGAGGGAGCTTTCCGGAAGAAGGGGGTGCTGAGGAATACCCAATACATCATTTCCATCAGCAGTGAAAACCTGATATGTGCACAGCCCTGATTCTATTAGGAAATAGTCATTGCTTTTAAGGAATTTAATAATTATTTGTGATATCATCACAAAACCATATTTACGCTTGTTCTCCACCTCCAGATATGCCCTCATCTTCTGAACGTTCAATTTGGATATTGGGCGGTTTTTTTACAAATTTTTTTTCTTGTGACGAGAACTTTTAAGATCTACTCTCTTAGCAACTTTCAAATATATAACATAGTATTGTTAACTATAGTTTCCATGCTATACATTACAGCCCCAGGCTTATTTATTTTAGAACTGGAAATTTGTACCTTTTGACCAACTTCACCCATTTTACCCACCCTCCACCCCTCACCTCTGGCAACCACCAATCTGTTCTCTGTATCCATGAGTTCAGTTTTGGTTTTGTTTTTTTTTAGATTCCACATATAAGTGAGATCACACAGTACCTCTCTTTGTGTGTTTATTTCACTTAGCTTAATGCCCTCAAGGTCCATCCATGTTGTTGCACATGGCAGGATTTCCTTCTCTTGTATGGCTGGATAATATTCCATTGCATATATATACCACATTTTCTTTATCCATTCATCCATCAATGGACACTTAGGTTATTTCCATTGTAAATAATGCTGCAATGAACACAGGGGTGCAGATATCTTTTCAAGATAGTGATTTCAGGGCCAGCCCCGTGGCTTAGCGGTTAAGTGCACGCGCTCCGATGCTGGCGGCCGGGGTTCGGATCCCAGGCGCGCACCGACGCACCGCTTCTCAGGCCATGCTGAGGCCATGTCCCGTGTACAGCAGCTAGAAGGATGTGCAACTATGACATACAACTATCTACTGGGGCTTTGGGGGAAAAATAAATTTAAAAAAATTAAAAATAAATGTTTAAAAAAGATAGTGATTTCATTTCCTTTGGATAAATACCCAGAAGCAGGATTGCTGGATCATATGGTACCTCTATTTTTAATTTTTTGAGGAATCTCCATACTGTCTTCCAATTGGCTACACCAGTTTACATTCCCATCAACAGTGCACAAGCATTCCCTTTTCTCCACATCCTTGCCAAAACTTGTTATTTCTTATCTTTTTTATGATAGCCATTCTAACAGGTATGAGTGGATTACTGGTTTAATGTTTTTACATCCCCTTACACATATGTTTACCTCACGTGTCAGACAGATTCCAAGTTCCTGGAGAGCAGGGACTAGGTCTAACAAGTTAGGTACTTAAAGACTGATAAAGACATCAATCAGGTCTAAATGCTAGCTGGGCAGGCCATTCTTTTTAGCAAGATACCATAATGAACTCAAGTCACCCACTGATGCCTAGAACAGCACAATCCAACAGAACTTTCTGTGGTTATGGAAATGGTCCACATCTGCGCTATCCAACACAGTAGCCAATACCACATGTGGCTACTGAACACTTGAAATGTGGCTAGTGCAACTGAGGAGTTGAACTTCTAATTGTATTTAATTTTAATTAATCTCAATTTAGTTAGCCACTTGTGGCTAGTGCCTCCCCTATTGGACAGCACAACTCTAGAGCTTTCTAAATCTGCCAAATCTGTCCCACAGGGCTTGGAGCACTTAAACTTAGAAGCCCTTCAAAACTGGATTGATTAAATAAGATGAAACACCAGAAAGAGAAGATGACAAATAGAGTCTCCATCAGCTCATCAACAAGTGAGAGAGCAGTAACCTGGGCATGCCTCCATAGGACTTGGATTTGGAATTCTTCATAAAGCAGTAGATTTGCCTTCTGTACTTGGCTTAGGCAAATATTAAAATGAGGGTTTCTTCTATATCTCCCTGGCCTGGCCCCTACCTGTCTTTCCAGCCTCCTTCTGATCTTCTCCCCTACAAAGCCTCTTCTGCTATCTGTTGAACCACTCTATTCATTCCCTCCCACAATATGTGAAGGCTTAGATGTTCTAGAAGATGTGCCTTTTATCTGGCCCACTGCCAGAGATTTAACAGCCTGCCCGACAAATTCAAGAATGTAAATCCTACTGCTCTCAGGCCTGTTTAGTATCACCTTCTCCATGAAGCTGAAGGTGATCCTTCTATAGCTCTTGAAATACTTATCATCTTTAAGAGTCCTATGAAACTTCATTCATTCATTCACATTTATTCAGTACATTTTACTGAGCACCAACAACATGCCAGGTACAGTTCCAGGCTGTAAGATACATCAGTGAGCAAAACAGACAAAAACCTGCCCTCAAAGACCTTTCATTTTAGGAGGGGAGATGGATAATAAACTATGTTAATACATACTATTAGAAGCTGATAAAAGTGCTATAGAAGAAAAAAGCAAGGAACAAGGATTAGAGTGCCCAGGGGAGGGAGTGGGCAGAAGGGTTGCAATTTTAAATACTATGGTCAAAGAAGGATGAAGAAAATGGTATTTAAGCAAAGACTTGAAGGAGATAAGGGTATCTGGGGAAGAGCATTACACACAGAAGAACTAGCAAGTGCCAAGGCCTTGGGTGTTCAAGGAGGCAAGTATTACTGGAGCAGAATGAGCAAGGGGAAGAGTAGTAAGACGTGAGGTCAGAGACACAAAAAGGGGATCAGAGAACGTAGGATTCTGTAGGCTATTACAAGAGGTCTGCTTGTACTGAGTGAGATGGGAAGCCACTGGAGGGTTTTGACCAGAAGACAAGATCTGACATTTTAACAGGATCACGCTGGCTGTTCTTGGTTACAGACTGTAGGAAGGCAACGGTAGAGGCAGGACAACCAGCCGGGAGGCTATTGCAATAATCCAGGTGAGAGATGATGGAGACTTGGACCAAGATGGTGGCAGAGGAGGTAGTAAGAAGTACTTGGATTCTGAAAAAAATGTTGATGGTTGCGTCTCCTGAAGGATACAGATATGAATATGAGAGAAACAAAGGTTTCTCTCCGGCTTGAGTAGCTGGAGGGATTGTGTTCCTATCTACTGAGATGGGGGATATTTGCAAACCAGCTACAGCATCTCCAATAATCTAGAAAGACATTTCCACATGGCTCTCATACCAGTCTCTTGAGATCAACATGTCCCAAACCTGCTCCTCCTTCTGTTGTATGAGTATTTGGTATAACATTCTTGCAACTTTCCTGTAGCTTTAACATTTTTCAAAATAAAAAGTGGGGGGGGGGAACGACAACTATCAGTGAGTCCCTTCTCCACCCCAACACATATGCACTCAGTAAACAAGTACTATTGCCTCTACTACAACATATGTTTGATATTGTCCCTGCCTTCCTGTTATCACTGTTAATGTCCTAAAGTCAGATCCTAATCACCTCTCACCTCACTAAACAAATCAGATTCTCTTCCTTAATATAGAATGCTCAGCTGCTAGCCTCCTGTTAAGGAAAGCTAACATACCTCAGTATCTGCCAAACAAAATCTGAACTCTTTGGCCTGCGTTCACTGTCCACAATCTTACTCCACTCCCCCTTTACAGTCTCATCCTCTTTCACATCTTCTCCATGGTCCAGTTAATCTGAACTGTTTCCTGACCATTTATATCCCCAGGCATTTCCTTCTTCCTCCACCTCGAACAGCCTCCCTTCCAACTTCACCTATCAAAATCCTATTCACCCTTCAAGGTCCAGCTCAAAGGCTGAAACCTTTCCTTCCTGAAACCTAACCCTGCTCCAATCTCCAGCTGGAAAGGATCTGTTTCCTTTGAATCTCTAAGGCATACAGTTCCTGCCTCCCTCATGGCACTTTACCGCATTGTCTTCGGGCCTCTCCTAAGAAATATTTTTAGTTGTGTGTGTGCGTTCTCTTCAATTTATATTGAAAGCATCTCTAGAGTAAACGATGTCTTCCATTTCTTTTTCTCCAACTCCAGTACTACATAAACAACTCTGCATACATTAGGTGCTTTAAAATGCTCCTGATTATTTCCCAGCAACCCATTAAAAGCAAGTTCTACTCCATCAATAGAAGAATCTATAAATCACTAAGGGTCCCAAATAAACCACTTATAAAAAGTCTTCAGGGCTGAGACTCAAATAGAATTCAGAGAGGTATATCTCCTCATGGGTCTGAGCCACTTACAGAAAAAATATCAAACACTTGGATCCAAACTCTGGTAGATGGCAGGACCCCCTGGAATGCCTCAGCAGACAGGGGCCAGTCTGAGACACAGCTGGAGAAGCCCAAGAAGAGAGCAGCTGCCTTCTAAATAACAGGCAAATAAAATGTGTCCCTGTAGATGAAGGTTTAAAAAAAAAGTTTCTTGACTGATCTGCTTCTAATTTAAACAGAGGAGGAAATCTATGCAGTTCTTCAAGTAGTTTAACCACAAAGCTGTGTGATCCCAAGTACATTTACTTCTAATAGCAGAAGAAATGAGCAATGCTGCCTGTACTGGGTCAAATAGTATCCCCAAAATTCATGTCCTCCTGGAAAATCAGAATGTGACCTTATTTGGAAATAGGATCTTTGCAGAGGAAATTAGTTAAGGTGAGATCATAAAGGATTAGGGTGGGCCCTACGTTCAATGACTGGTATCTTTAAGAGAAAAAAGAGAGGAAGATTCAGACACAGAAAGACACAGGGAAGAAGGCTATGTAATAATGGAGGCAGAGACTGGAGTGATGCAGCTACAAGGCAAGGAGCACCAAGGGTTGCTGGGAGCCACCAGAAGCTAGGAATAGTCAAAGAAGGATTCTGCCCTAGAGCCTTCAGAGGAAGCTTGGCCCTCTTGGACTGTGAGAGAATACAGTTGTTTTAAGCCATGCAGTTGTGGTAATTTGTTACAGCAGCCCTAGGAAACTAATAGACTTCCTATTTGAGCTAACCAATCAACAAACATATGTACTACCTACTATGTGCAAGATACTGGTAGAGGTATTCAAATAGTGCTTCAAAGCACAATTAGGAATGATAACCCCTACCTCAGTGAATTGGGGATGGCATCCTCAAAGAATGACATTGAGCTGAGTCTTGAACTTTGATCAAGATCAACAAGGTAAAGAGTATTCCAGACAAAAATCATAGCATATGCTAAGGCTCAGAAACATAAAAGGGAATACTAAGTTTCAGGAATAGTGAAAAAAGATTCAGTGTGACTGAAATGTATGCTCTGCATAGGCAGGAAGCAGGAGACATGGCAGAAAAATAGAGTAGAGCCAGATAATGAAGAGATATATAAGCCACACTCAGGATTTTGGGCTTCATTCTACAGGCAGAGAAGAATATGACCAACTTTGTTTCCAGGGAAGTTCATCTGGCAGCAGTAGGGAGGACAGCCCAGAGTGGGGGAAATGACCCACTCTGGGGGATATGTCAGAATGGGGATATGTCAACAATCCAAGAAAAATGTAACGGGCCTAAACTGAGGAAGTGGCAGTGACAGGCAACAGAATCAGGCCTTTCTGAAGAAAAACTGATAGGATTTGGTGGACTGAATATGGAGGAAAGGAGACTAGTAGAGGATGACTCCAGGTTTTCTAGCTTGGGAAAACCAGTTGCTAAAATTAACCAAGGTGTTCATTAGAAGGTAGGGAGGTGGGGGATGGCAGAAAAGGATGAGCTCAGAAGTGCACCTATGAACACCTAGTATTCAGGAGTCAGCTGGAAACAAGAGAAGCGTACAGTAGTAACTAAAGGCATCGAAGGAGATAGGATCACCCACAGGAGTAAGAAGAGAAGAGGGCTGAGAACAGTCTTGGGGAAAATCAACGTTTAAGAAACAGGTGGAGAAACAGGAATGGGAAAGGCCATGAGAAGGCAAGAGGCAGACCAGGAGAAAATGGTGCTTCCAAAATCAAAGAACAAGAGTTGCAAGGAAGAATGATCACATCAACAAAAAAATACTAGGGAGTCAAAAAAATTAGGGGTGAAAAAATGTGTCCAATGGATTCGTTAGTTAAGCCACTGGCAACTTGGATATAATCAGTTTTGATGGAGCAGAAGCAGTAACCTGCATTGAGAAGTGAATGGCGATTACAAAGACAATAGCAACTGGTGATGATTTTTTTTTAAAGAGGTATGACAGTGAAGAGAACAAAGACGATTGTACTCACTTCCCCCTGATGATCCATTAGCCACCAAGTCCTGCAGGTTTTCATGTGAATGTCTCTTACATCTGTTAGTTTCCTTCCTCACAGCACCTAGTCTGTTTCAGAAGCTTCATGGAGGAAGCTGTCCTGCACTCAGTCTCCAAGCATGGGACGCTGGAATGTGTGGGTTTGGATAGGCAGGGAATGGAAGGGACAGCAATGCATGTGAGAAAAAGGACACATAGGCACAACAGTGGGTAGTGCAAAGTGTCTTTGGCATTACCTTGTGCAGACACACCAGTCTTGCTGGGTTTGTCCTGGGGAACACTGAGGTAAGACTTTAAAGTTGGGTTGAGGCCACACTGCAGAGGACCCTGAGTGCCAGGTATGGAATATGGACTGAATTGCAGTGGGCACTGTGAACTAATGAATAAATGAGTATTTTAGGAAAGTGAATATAGGCATCTGGCCTCTTAGAAAGACTAGCGTCAGGGAGCCTATGGTAAGGATCTATCTCCTCTCATCTAAAACCTGATTCCTTTCTTACTCGAAATTCTTTCAAGGCCAAACTCATGACTTTCTAAGGCTTCCAGGGCGAATACGCAGTCCATAGGGATCTCCTCTTATGAACTGCTACATTGTTTATTGTCCTGTAGCCTCTCATAGTTAAGTATTCCAACTCAACTCTAAGTTTGTGGGTGAGTAAGGGTTAGGTTTTCTTTCAACTTAATCTCAGCACCTCATAATAATAACTCAATAAATCTTGCTGAGTTAAAAATTAGCCTGAAAACATGATTAGAAGGCTAACTATGTAAAAGAAAATCCCCCCAAACATAAGCCATCTCAATGTCCATGATGTGGATTATCTAAACCTTTGTCCCCAATTAAATAATCCAAAGTCCATTTTTTTTAATGGCCAAACATACACCAGATAATAGTGGGATGACAGATTGAAATAAAAATGTTGATATTTATAGTTTAACCTCATTTCCCATCAGCAGGTGGCTGGCTTGTCCATGGTACTCCACAGGCAAGCCACCCTCTTGGAGTTTATACTTGGGTGGAAAATGTACCTTCCCTAAAGATGAAGGAGAGTTTCGGTGAAGTAAGGGGAGGAGCCCACTCTTTTCCTGGTACTTAGGGTATATGGGACACACTTTGCTGGGTTCATTCATTCATTGATTCACACAACATTTACTGAGCTTCTCCACAGGGCAGCAAGTTAGCAGGTGCTGGAACAACAGATCCTCAAGACTGTGTGCTGTGATAGTGCTGCTGCAGGTTTGCTCTGCACAGTCAGAGAGGAAACATTAGCTGTAGGCTTTATTTACATGTAATAGAGCTTCAGGTGAAAAAAAAATAATCAGTAGTCTTGCACCAGGACAATGCTAAGCGTAACATTAATCGTGTCCATCTGTTCTGGGGCTGCAGTTGGAAGGACAAAGTTAGACAAAGATAACCCAGCTAGGTCAACACCTCACCCTTGTTCTTTCGAGGCTCCTGCTAGGGGGATGGACACAGGGACTCCGAGGACATCTGCTCAGGCAGCTTCTCCATGGGCTGGGTCCAATCCCCGGTGCTGCGCCAAAGCCAAGATCTTCTCTAAAAGTTGTTCAGAACACGGCCCAAGGGACAGGCAGATACTTGAGGAAAGGATGGGAGAAGCGGACAGATATAGGGAAACGGTAGGTGAAGCTTTCCCAAGAGAAGCTCCCAACCCAGGAGAAGGTCCGAGCTTCATTCTCCTTCCAGGCAGGCGGGGCCCCACCGCGGGGAGCGGCCAGGCGGGCAGCACCGGAGGGCGGCCTGTGGCCCCGGCGCCCGGCCCGGTCACCCAGCAGGTTCCTGCGTCCCTACTCCACCCCCATGGGAGTGCCGTCGGCCCGAGTCGTCCGCTGCAGTCCGGGCTTCGCAACGCGGCGGCGCGGTCCCTCAACCCTCTCCCCACTCTACCCCCCGGGGTGGCCGAGCCTCGACACTCACTCATTCAGCCCGCTCGGCGCGCTCCGCAGGGTGGGCGGCCCCGGCCTCCATGGGGACGGCTGGAACCTCGGGTCCTCGGCGTGCACTTCCGGGTCCCTTTGGGCAGCTCGGAGGTCTAATTTTGATCGCGAGTTCTCTAGGGGCCGTTAAGGAGCTAGGTCCGGAGAGGCGTGGAGGTAGCGGGCCTCCTTCGTTGTTTGTCCTTCCCCAAGAAGGGATGGAGGGAAGATAGAACAGATTTCTCTATTTGCCCTTCATAGTCTAAGTGGACCTGAGACCTAAATTGGTTGTTTCCTTCTTCCTCATCCCACTGCCCCATGAGCACCCCTTTTGCCTCCTCCGCTCGACTCCTGCCTTTTTTACCACCCATTCCCACCTCTCTTCTTCATGATCGCAGGCCAGGCTGACCCTGCTGAGCCAGAACTCGTTATCTATGCCCTCAGTCCAGCCAGTCCTCCTCTCCCTGTGTCGCTTCAACCTAGCCCCTCCCAGTTTTGCCTGGAGTATATAAAGAAGCAGAAGGAACATATTGGTACCAATGGGCTGAAAGAGGAAGAAAAAGCCTTAGAGATGGGGTCAAGATCCAAACACCCTACTGCGCCTGGAGTACAGGCTTGCTAGAGGCATATTTGATTTGTTGATGCAGGAAAAACGGTTAAAGAAATGAGTTGTTCATGATAAGGGAAATTTGCTGCTAAACTCAGAAATAACAGCTATTAAGTGCTCCAATTTTGGAGCACTTAAATTGACATTATCTCATTAATCCTCACAAGAATCCTATGAAGTTGGTACTTTTTACTATCTTACATGCCAGAAGCTGCATAGTTAGTAAACAACTACAGGCAGCATTGGAACCCTGGTCCGTTCAAACCAGCGCCTGGCATCTAATCTCACCCAGTAAAGATAATGGAGGAACACTGGGTGGAGATTTGTAATATAAGCAACTGCAGAAAAGAAAAAAGACAGACGCTTGTAATTGTGCCCAAGTTGTAAATTTAAAACATGAATGAAATACAAATATAAGGGGCTAGCCATTTTCTAAAAGTGAAGAGAGTGGATGGGATGCGTCAGCAAAATAAAAAATCCCAGTATGTATTTTCTTGATTCATACAGGGCACCATCTGTTTGAAATCATTCTTACCGTCTTGGATTAAACATTGGTTCCCTTCATGCACTTGTATTTTGAAGGGAGTGTAAGGTGTGATGCCATATGATACAAATGTTAGAAAACAAGACAGATGTCACAGTTTGCTGACTCCAGTAGGGAATGCCTGTCAGGAGGCAGTTCCTACCACAGCCCAGGATGCCTGATTTCTCTAGTTATATTTAAGTTCTCCAATCCCAGGGTATCCCTCCCTGGACAACGCTAGTCCTGCACTGCTAAATGCTTGCTCATTAATTCCCCCTTCTTTAGATTTTATGCTAAACACCTCTCTTCTATTTTTACTTTTGTTTTTTTTTTTTTTTTGAGGAAGATTGGCTGAGTTAACATCTGTTGCCAATCTTCCTGTTTTTCTTTTTTCTCCCCAAAGCCCCAGTACATAGTTGCATATCCTAGTTGTAGGTCCTTCTAGTTCCTCTATGTGGGACGCCACCTCAGCATGGCTTGATGAGTAATGAGTAGGTCTGCACTCAGGATCCAAACCAGTGAACTCCGGGCTGCCTAAGTGGAATGCGCGAACTTACCTGCTAGGCCACCAGGCCAGCCCCCTTTACTGGTTTTTATATTAGTACTTATAACTTTCAGGCACTTACTATGACCAGTACCTTTTACATTATCTCATTTAATTTTCATGCTATTATTAACCATATTGTATAGACAAGAAAACTAGAGAGGCTAAGCAAAATTTCCACAGTCACACAGCACAGTAAACAGCAAAGTTGAAACATAGGTATGTCTAATTCCAAAGTCATTGCTTTGACAACTGCTCTGTTTTAGTCTTCTTTACTCAATGGATGGTTTACCTTATTTGATTAGGTTAACTGTTCCATTGGCTAGTGCTGAATATCATGGTGCCTGCCAATTGTATTACTCAGTGAACGAATGAAAGAATAGATGAGGTTACATTTTTAGATGTGGGAATTCCATGGTGCCTTGCTGACATGCCGGGGCCTCCTTTGAACTTCATTCTTCAACTCCCTCAATTACCCACAAACTATTTCTTAGAGTGAGGCATTTCTCCATAGAGCTCATTTATTACCTTGAAAATGCCATACTCTCAGGGCCAGCCCTGTGGCACAAGCGGTTAAGTGCGAGTGCTCTGCTTCAACGGCCCGGGGTTGGCAGGTTCGGATCTCTGGTGCGCACTGACACACTGCTTGTCAAGCCATGCTGTGGTGGCGTCCCATGTAAAGTGGAGGAAGATGGGCATGGACGCTGGCTCAGGACCAATCTTCCTCAGCACACACACACAAAAAGAGGATTGGCATCGGAAGTTAACTCAGGGCTAATCTTCTCACAAAAAAAAAAAAAAGAGGAAAATGCCATACTCTCTCATCTGTAGGCCTTCTAACATGCTCTTTTGCCCAAAATACACTCCCTGCTCCTCTTGCAGTATTCCCCATCTCTCCAGTCTCTGTCCACTCTTTGGCTCAAGCCAAAAACCTAGGAATCAAACTTGATTTTCCCATTACCAGCTTTGCTCCACTACAATATAGCCAGAGGTAATAGTAAATCTTGGTAAGGATACATGTCCATCAGCAAGCTCTAGTTAGCAGAGCTAACTCATTTTGGGCACTGAGAAATGGAAATGTAAATCTACTGATGGGAGTGGCGGTGTCTCGGCAGGAAGTAGAAATTTGGGGACTTGACCTGTGGCCTGTAATTGTCAAAACTGTTTAAGCCTGTTTCAAGGAAGGTCCTCTGACTAGCTCCCAAAAGATACTGGGATAATTTTTCCTAGTATCCCAGAGAGCTCTGGGAGCACTTACAATCAGCTGCAAACTGATAATAGTGAATCACTGGGGCTATAACAGGGAATGAAGAGCTATCACAGAAAACTTCTCTGGGCTCTGGGATGTGTCTAATACCAACATCATGATGATGGAAAGCTTTGGAGTCAAATAGACCTGACTTTGAGCCATTAACTTGCTGTGTGACCCTAACAGGTTCTTGAACCTCTCAACACCTCAGTTCCTCTGTAAACCGGAGCTAGTTCCCTTGCAGAGTTGTTGAGGATTAAGTTTGAATATATACATACAGGTACACGTAGGTAGGTGGACAGATAAAAGATAGATAAAATTAGGTGTCCTGTAACTATTAGATTTCTTCTCTTCCCTCTCCAATCTTCAAGACTAAAAAGACCAAGAACACAAATTCATATTATATTAGACCAATTAAATATAAGCAAGCTTAAGTTAGTTGCCCTCAAGGATTATTTTGGTTTCTCATTTTTAACAGTTTTATTTCTTTTATTAAAAAGACACATTCTGCCTAGTTCTACTGAAACCTCAAACTATTGCCTCTTATTTTATGTGCCAACAGCATCCCAATCGAACAACCCTTTAAATCTTAAACATTCGGACTTTGCTGCAGAGGTCTGCGGAAGAGCAAGCTTTGTATCAGTACGAAGGAGAGTGATCCACTCGTTGTGAAGCAGGTTTCTGGAAGGAACTCAGTTGCAGCCAAGAAGGTGATTCCCAGATTCCAAAGTGCGTCTGGCTGAGGCCTTCAGATTTTATTTGAAACAGATTCTCAGAGTATCAAACACACCTTTATTCAAGTGGAAGTACAAAAGCACATTCCTAAAACCAAATGCATACATGTGATTTTTACATATCTGTTATTTAGGGATTACTTAATCCTGTTCATAATCACTGGAGGTGACTATTGGTCTCTATATGTAAAAGTATACACATTCACAGATAGGAAAAATAAACATGCACTTTTTCATTTCCTTTTACATTTAAATCAATTCATTTAGATCCCTACCTTGCCCTGATGAGATCCTATGCTTGCTGATGGCTAAGAGGTAAAATATAGTGGTAGAACTATCCTAGAGGTTAGCCATTAGAGGCTTATACAGTGATCAATAAATTTTTACATTTGTTGAGGATCTCTAGTAAATATTATAACATCTGAACTATGAAGGCCTCAATTGCTGGAATGACAACTAGAATTTTAAATAACACTTGTCTTATTCACAAAATTATGAAGCTTAAGATGGAAAAATATAATAAAATGCTTTGACATCATCTACAGAACCATGAACTCTTGCTAGGGGTTATGATGGTGACCCTGAACTCTAAAGCCAACATTTGTGATCACCTTTATCAATCAAAAAAACCATGTTCTTTTATATGGCCTGTAGACTCTAGTAAAATACACACACAAAAATGTGATGATGAACACATAATTGTACACAAAGCCCCCACACTTTAAATACTGTCTGGATTGATGAGAAGAGACTGGGGGCAGAACTCCAAACAGGTAAAGAAGCAACTGTAGTGGTTAAAACTTTACCAGAAACCAACCTGCCACTCTCTTGAAATATGCTCTCTAGAGATATTCACAAGAACAGCAATATCTTTGTTGGAAGGCTGCATTTCCTTATGAAGCTCTCTTATTTTTCGGTATATTTTCTTTATGTTTTACCCTATCAAAAGCAGACCTGAGCATTTTGCTGGCCTTCAATGAAAGGACAGGCATACCTCATTTTATTGTGCTGCACAGCTACTGTGTTTTTTTACAAGACCCTCCAGCAGCAAACAGATTATGATTCACTGAAGGCTCAGATGATGGTTAGCATTTTTAGCAATAAAGTATTTTTAATTAATGTATATACATTGTTTTTTTAGACATAATGCTATTATGGCACACTTATGAGACTACAGTGTAGTGTAAACATAACTTTTATATGCCCTGGGAAACCAAAAAATTCATGTGACTTGTTTCATTGTGATTGATATTTGCTTTATTGCAGTGGTCTGGTACCAAACCCAAATGCCTCTGAGGTATGCCTGTACACAAAATTCTAAATTTAGACATGCAGAATAGGTGCTGAATGAATATAGCTAGGCCACCAGGAGTCTTGTTGGCTCCCTGATGTCTTTATCATCTCTTTTAGAGGGCTGTGGATGCACAAGCAGCTAAGAACTTGGGTGTCACTTGAAAATGTTTAGCTGCCTGCCATAAACTCAGGGGATACAGAATCCTTCATACTCATGAATGGATGGGATGTGGAAATCCAGTTCTTTTAAAGGAAGATGCTTCACTTCAGGAGACACCAGAACAGCAACATCAAGTAGGGATGGCATACCTGCTGGTGAAAAGCTTAAAACTAGGAAACCATCATTTGAAGGTGCTTAAAAGAATGCAGAAATCAACAGGAATCCAAGTGTCGTGGCTGGAAAGGAACAGAAGTAAGGTCCTCAGAAAAGAGCGGGCCTAAGAGTCTGTTTTGGAGAGAACTTGGGCTGAGAACAGCAGGAAAAAGCTAAATGAGCTACTTTCCAGAAGTTGATATGTTTTAACAACGGTGTATTAACAGTATCTTAGGGAAGCTGTGAACAATAAGAACCAATTTCAGGAAAAATAAAAATGCTTATAGGCCATATTAAAATAAAAATAGCTTAAATGAGTTCCATAAATAAAGTACACATACCTACTTACAACACCTATTATATTAAATAAAAGAATGCCATGAAAAACAAAACTGCATTCACCACGCCACTCCTCAGACTAGATTCTTCTGCAATGACAAAGATTGGGACTATATAGTAACGATTTCATATACAGATAATCAACAATTTTCTAATATTCTGACTTTGAGTAAAGCCTGAAATATGGCAGTAATTTTTCCATTTGCATTATATAAGATTCTCATTTGGTGCGGATATTCTGATGATGAAAAAGACTTGAACTCCAACTGAAAGACTGATCACATTTACTATACTCAAATGACTTCTCTTGGGTATGGATTCTTTGATGTTGAACAAGGATTGGAATATGACTGAATCTTCCCACATACATACACATTCATTACATTCATAGGCTTTCTGCATGGAACGAATTTGATGCTAAACAAGGCTGTTCCTTTGACTGAAGGCTTTCTCACATTCATTACAGTGATGGAATTTTATTCCAGTATGAATTCTCCAATGGTGACTAAGGTATGAAAATAGCATGAAGAATTTACCACATTCAATATATTTGTAGGTTTTCTCATTGGTATAGGATTGCAGGTGCTGATTAAGAGTTTAACACTGACTAATAGCTTTCCTACACTAGTCATATTCAGAAGGTTTCTCGCTGGTATGGACTCTCTGATGCTGAATGAAGGTTGAGCTATGACTGAAAGCTTTATCACATTCTGTACATACATGACTTCTCTCTGCTGTGAACTCTTACATGTTGAATGAGGCCTGAACCTGACTAAATGTCTTCCCACGTTCATTACATTCATAAGGGTTCTCTTTGGTATGAATTCTTTGATGTTGAACAAGATGTGCTCTCTGACTGAGGTTCGTTTCCCATGCATCACAATCAAAGGCTTTTTCTCCGGTGAGGACTTCTTGTTGCAGGACAAGATCTGAGCTACAATTGAAACTTTCCTCATAATCATTACACTCATAGGATTTCTCCTTCCTATGAATTTTGTGATGCTGAATAAGGCATGAGGTTTGACTGAAAGCTTTTCCACACTCATTACATTCATGTGGTTTCTCTCCTGTGTGAATTCTTTGATGCTGAATAAGATGAGAATTCAATCTGAAGTCTTTTCCACATTCATTACATGTATACGGCTTTTCTCTGAGATGAACTCCTTGATGTTTAACAAAGGTCAATCCACATTCACTGTATTCATAGGATTTCTCTTCACAGTGGACCTTCTGATGTTCAACTAGGTATGAGGTATTATAGAAATCACTACCACATACAGTACACTTACAGGGCATCTCTCTGTGAATTCTCTGATGTTGAGTAAGGTGTACACTACGACTGAAGACTCTTTCACAATTGCTACATTTATAAGATTTTGCTCTAGTGTGAATCCTCCTATGCTTAATTATGTCCGAGCTCTGACTACAGGATTTATCAGATGCTTCACAGGATTTATCAGATGCTTCACATTTATAGGGTTTTTCTCTAGTGTGTATTCTTTTATGTCGACTAAGACTTGAGCTCTGACTGAATGATTTTTCACATTCTTTACATTTGTAGGGTTTCTCTCTAGTATGAATTCTCTGATGTCTAGAAAGGGCTGAGCTCTGATGGAAGATTTTCTCACATGCATCACATTTATAGGATTTCTCAGTGGTAGGACTACTCTCACATTTACTAAGGTGGGAGAGATCCATTAAGCTTTCCTTATATTCACTACTCTGAAAATCCTGTGTTAGATTTATTTGTTCATGTTTACCAGCAGCTGAATTCCGGTTGAGGCTCATGTTATACTTATCAATGTCATCAATATTCTGTATTCTAAGAACTCTCTGATCTATATCAAGGGTTGAGTCCAGACTGAAGCTTTTTTCAGGTTCATTACAGTCATTGTTCTTCTCACTGGTGAAGGTTTTCTTGCTGATTGTTATTTGCCTAAACTCTCTCTCCAGGAAGAGAAATTTCCTTAGGATTTCCTGAAGCCTTTCTAATCTGTCCTCAGGTTTATACACTTCTCTAGTCTCAGGAACTTGGGAAATATCCTTTTTGAGTCTTCCTACTCTCACTTTGTATGAATGTACTTCTTCCGAAATTTTCTGCTTAGGAATCAACAGCTTGTTCTCTTCTCTGGTCTCTCCATCTGATTCAATATATAAATAGAAAATGCACATGTAATCTGTACCCTGTGCTTAGAAAAAGAAAACTCAGAGAGAAGAAAACAAATAATCTAGTATCTCCCAGGGTAAGAGAAGTTTATTTACTCTGAAACACAAGCACAAAATCTCAACAGCATATGTAAGGGCACGAATATGAGCAGTGAGATAGAATCCAAATGGTTCAGGGTGTAGTAGAAACAGAGGGCATGCTCAGCAAAGTAAGAAGATAACCAATTAAGGTGTTTCAAAGGAGATAACAGGGAAACAGTTCAAAAGAATTATAGACGAGCAACTTGAATAGGGACCTAGCACAATTTGTGGGTGATAAGTGATTAAATAAATGCAAAGAGTTCATCAAAACTGAAGGGAAAAAGGAAAGAGCTCTCCATTCTGGGATACAGACAGAGCTTCCCATTCTGACTGCCAAAGCAGCTAGAACTTGGCTGGACAACCGGACTTTACTTCCCTACAATTTCCATCTGAATTGATTCTGCCTTACTCACCTGAGCAGTCATCTCTTAAGACTTCTCTATTCTTAGTTTCCAGATCAAAGACCTGTAGATCTTGTTCCAGCTGGGAGATTCCATCAGGCTTGGAAAATGGAAATCCTGCTCATAGAGAAGGAAACGGGATGTGGCAATTTATCCCCAGATACCACAATAGCCACTTTTTCTCTTAACTAATGGTTAATGGAGAGAGAAAGTAATTTCTTAGAAGACAATAGGAAGGCCTGGAGAGTGAGAAGGGCAAAGATTCTCTGCAAGGAGCTCATATTTGTGCTCCAGAAAGAGGTGTGTTAAGGGGCAAGTTGATGACTTTTGGGAGCAGAACTATTCATTTAAACATTACTCAGACAAGGGAATTTGTGCATGGGTGTGTACCTGTCTTCATGGGAATTATCATTATCACTCTTCATCTGTTGCCTATAGATCAATCCTTATATTAGACATGGTCTACAAGACCTGGTCAAAATGGAGGTCATCAAAATATAACTTTGCTAGACTGGAGAAAGGTGAATACTCAAAGCACCTGTTGTATAGTGAGCTAAACTGTAGCAACAGAATCAGTGAGGACGAAAAAATTTTCCAAGGACCAATCTCAAGAAACAATTCATTTCAGTGCACATGAGGAAACAAAGAATAATATGACACATCCTTACTCATTAGGAGTTTATACTCTTGTTTATTCAACAAACATTTATGGGGTGCCTCCTATATGCAAAGCAGGTAGGGAACAAAGAGCCCAAGCAGATAATGTCCATCCCCTCAAGGACCTTACATTCTAACTGCAGAGACAGATATAAACCACCATAATGATATAGTGAGGAAAGAGCATCTTCACATAAAATGGTCTTTCTCTGGCTTGCATAATGGACTGCTAGGATCTAAAAACTCTTTCAAAACAAAAGCAAGAGGTAGTCTGCTTCTGAGGGGGCAGAACTATTATAGTATCAGAGGGGCAGTTTTTATATGTGTTCAGAAAGCTTCCAGTACACAGACAAGGTCTAGCTCAAGCCCCTCATCTCCAAAGGCCTTTCTCTCTACTAACTGAATGTCTACAATATTATTTGTTCCTCTTATCCTGACATGTCACTACATAATGAAGTTTATAGATTTCTTTTAATTGGTTTCAGGTACTATCATCCCTACTTGATGCATAAACTCTTTGCTAGTAGGGACCATGTATCTTGTATCTTGCAGTTCTTTTGATTCATTTACTTCAGAGCTATTCATTGAGTGCCAATTTTGCACCCAAGTATCAACATATAACAGATAACCAATGTTTTTAAAAGGGCATTGGGCCTGGAAAATATGATAAACCAACATAATCCCTCTTGGGATTCCGTGTGAGTCTATAAGCACGGAGATCAGAACAGACATAAGAAAGGCATTTACTGTGTTTCTGAATTCCTGCTGGGCATTAACAGTCAATTCTCCTTTTGGACACTTACTTAGTTAAGGTTCTTCATGTCAAATGAAATAGTCTTGCAAGTTTAAAAAAAAGTTAACGTGGCATGAAGCAGCAACTACTCTGCTCAGAATTCTGGTGACATAATTTGCAACTTTCAACCTTCAGATATTTATTAAAGTGTTTCTAAGTATTTGATAATTGAAACAAATTTTGGTTATTTACTCTGTATCTATACTTAAATCACACAGGCACAACAAAAAAGATCATCTTCATGTGGGATGCTGGGTTTGATTTTAGACTTGTGTTTAAGGTAATGTAGGAAGGTATAAGAGAAAAAGCCTAGCAGATAGTTAGAGATACAAGACTGCAGTTTAGAAAAGAGAACAGAATTCCAGATATAGACTTAAAGTCACTTGTATCATCAGTATCAAAATATTAAGCTAAGGTTTACTAAGCATTTGGTAGGTACAAAGTACCATGCCAAGAGCTTTACAAGCTTTCACTCAATATTCACCATAACTTTATGAGGTAGGAATTATTACTGTACCCATTTTACAGACGGGAAAACTAAGATTCAGAGAGTTTAAGTAACTTGCCCAAGGTCATAATAACTGATGAAGCTAGGGCTCAAACCCAGATAGTCCTATTTCAGAACCTGGTTTACCTGGCTTTTAAATAATCTACTAGTAAAAAATAATGATTGTGAATGAAATCCATCCCTTCCTCCAAAATAGGTACAGAAAGAGAACAGAAGACCAACATTTTGACAATGGAGTAAAAGGTAAAAATAAGAAGAACAGAGAAATAGTGATTAGAATCAACAATACATGGACAGCCAGGATCCAACAGATTTGGAGTCATGGATGTTTTAATTAGAAAGGATCTAAAGATCACTTAGTGTCAAAGAAATGAAAAATCTCTCTATAATAAAGATCCAAATCCCTAGGCAATGGTCTGAGCAATATTCAATTTGAGGAATATCCCACTTTTTATAAAGAAATAATTTGAACACTCTCCTGAAATTTGTTTGTATTAAAAAATCTGGTCTATAGCTCATATCACTTTCTGTCCTTTCCAAAGAAATATTTAAGTGACTACCACAAGCCAGGTACTTATATACATAATCTAATTTAATCCTTGGCACTACCCAGAAAGGTAAACATTATTTTTCACGTTTTATAGATGAAGAAAATGAATGTCAGTTGAAATAATTTGCTCAATGTATCACAGCTGGTAAGTGGAACCCAAGTCTGACTCCACAGTTTATATTCTTTCCAGTCTATCACACTAAGGGTCACAGAAAGCATTAAGGCAGGTTTTCTTGCCTTTGGCCTGAATGCCTTTTTCCTAAATTTAAGCCAAAACTCTATGTTTTCAAAATATGCATTTGCTTTAAATTTTTCCTATCCAAAATTACTTAATTTTTTATTAAAACCTTTTAATTTTATTTAAACCTTGATAGTTTTCTAACTACATTTATTTTTTAACTTCATCTGGTGTTTAGAAATAACATTTAAAATTTACCTCATTATTTGGTTTGTTGCCTATACCAAAGTTGTGCTAAGATTTTAGCCACCTAGAAGCATCATGCCTTTTTTCCTGGTCCTTAATAAATAAACAGATAAAATCTCTCCTTAGCAACATCATCCTTGTGTAGATACCTATTACAACGGACTGTATCCCTAGACAATTTTACTTCGTCTTGAATGCATGTCCTTTCTGCTCCAAAACTGTACAACCTTATGCCTGTCTGTCCAATTTATCGTGGCTATTTTTAATTGTCATCAGAGTACAGAGCCATAAAAATGTAAAAAAAACACCATAGGCGGTTAGACTAATTGTCCTAAGGCATAAAGTAGTGAAAAAGATCCTGGGCTTCTGATTCCCAAGCCTACCTCTAATTCTGAGTGGATCACTTAACTTCTCTGAGCCTCAGTTTCCTCAGGTATAAAATAGAATAATACCTGCTCACCAGGTTATGGTAAGGATTAAACGAGATACATATAGTACCTAGTAACATATTGGCTGCTCAATAAATAGTAATTAGCTGTGGTAGCAAAAGATATTCTATAGAAAATCACTTTTGTCATGACATCAACTTCAAAAAGCAACAGATATGTACCAAACACTCCTGATTTATCAACTCACTTATCACCAACTAGAATTTTGATAAGCATGTTTCTAATGCTGTCATCTAATAGGGCACCTGCCACACTGCCCCATGTGAAATGTAATCCAGGCCTCTTTCCTGGTCTCAATCTCCAGCACCGTCACAGATAACTTCCCTTTGGGTATAACCCTCAAGCCAGTAATTCACTCATTGTCAACAGAATATGCTTCTTTTAGATTGGGTAATGAAAATTATGATTTTTTATCTACTTTTTTACTCTTTTACTCAGCTGTTCATATTCTGCGCATTTACTACTATACAGTGGAAGCACTTAACCAGAGGACCAAAGTTCTGATATCTGTGACAAATACAACTCAGAGCTACTGCCATGGGAAAAAGATGTAATTGGAAAGTGGGGCTGCTAAGTCAGAGACTGAACTATAAAGTCCTTATTTTACAACACTAAACATTAAGCTAAGTTAATTAAGTGTAGAAACTTAAATTTCAGCGGGAGTTTGCTGAACACGCAAATGTGAAAATGACTTTCTAAAGGCTGTAAAAATTAATTACTAAGAAGATGCTGCTGACTTGGTCACAAAAGCAAGTCGAGTAGGAGGATTTCTTGTATGCACCTGTGCCTGGTAGGTGTGAGTGTGCATGTGTGTCCTTTGTGTGTACAGAGATGACAGAGGAAATGGGATAAAATTCAGTCTAACAGCATGCTGTGCTATTAGGCTGATTAAACTGCTAAGAAGTTTCTTTACTCCAAAAAGTAGACAGGATAACTGTTGGAAATTATGTAATTATTAGATAAAATTAACAGTAGTTTACAATTACATATCACTTTACAGTTTACAAAGTTGTTAAATATACATTCAATTTGATACCCTGAAATAAAGAAATTAAACTCTTTTGCCCTCCCATTTCCCCTCCATCGAGGACAGAGCTAACGAAAACTTGATCAGGAAAGGTCATATAAATGCATCAATCTGTATAGCACCACAAAGAATAAAGGGGATGAAAGTAGGACCTTGGAGGGGGCCACAGGGACTCAGAAGGAGAAGACTAGAATGTTAAATATGAGGAAAGCCCAGGGGTCACAGGAGAAGTAGGCAACACAAGGGGCAGGTCATGTTCACTATAGAAAAGGAGTGGCGCACAGCATATGTTTCACATTCTAAAATAACATGAAAAGATCATAACTGAAGAGCTGGAGTTGAACTTGGTGGTTTCTCAGAACACAGGTAGGTGACTACCAACCATGGCTTCTGAATGAACTCAGAACTCAAGGTTCAAAGTGCATCTGGTTGCAATGGAGGGTTTCCTTGGCCCTTTAGAAATTTAACAAAGGTCATTTGAGGAGCTGCAATTTTACACAGTGGTGGCATCCTGAGCATCTATTCCATCAATCAAGTGTAAAATCTCACAATCGTGGAAAAGGAGTTTCCGAGCAGGGACGAGCAATATCGATGGGAAGCCGATACTTGGGCCATCTCTTGGAGATTCCTGCTGAAAGGACTGCAAGTGTTTCTCCAGAGAAAGCACTTGCCTGGGTATGACTCAGGGCCGGGCAGGAATTCACACTATGAATCCGGGAGGTGGGAAGGCGGAGAAGTATGCCTACAAAGATCAAAGAACCAGGAATGGAAAACACACTAAAAACCTTCCCAGTGGGCAGGCTGCCTCCCCACAGATAAGAAGACCTCTTTAATCTTGAGTGTAATCAAGGAGACAAAGCAACACCCTGGATGCCACCAGCATAGGCAAAGCAAAAAAAAAAGAGAGAAAAAAAAAGTGTGATTAAATCCATACATACGTAAAAAGAAAAGAGCAGAGATGGGCAAAAAAAAGAGGAAAAGGAGCAATGTTCACATCAAGTGGGCTGCCAACAACTCGAACTGATGCTTCTCTACAGCACTACAGTTCGCCTAATCTCAATGCCTACTGTCCCATCCAAATGACAAAGGGGAGACTGGGTTTAAGTCAGATTTCTGCTACTCCAGGTGAGGTTACTTAGCATGACCATCTGGGTAACTCACTGAAAAGTACTCGCAATGAGTCATGCCTTTAAACGAAGTCTCTCAAATTCTGCCTGCTTGGAGATGAATTTAGGGATCTTAAGAGGTGACAGATTATTCAACAAGAAGGATTTTAGCCTACCTTAAAAAAAGGCACTTCTTCTGAAGAAAATGGGACACTCTCAGATACAGGGGCACTGAACTACCAGACAGGAAAGCATCTGGTTGTGGGTTGGGAGGCCCCAGAGTCTCTCTCATAAAAAAGGAAAAGGTAGGGAAGATGAGGACTGAGGCAAAGCACAAGCAAGTTTCTCTTTTCAGACAGGCCACAGATGCCCCACAAAAGCAGGAAACATTAACTGAGGATAAGGAGTAGAATGTATCATCTTGAAACCCCCAAAGGAAACCCACTCCCAGGGGAGACGCCCTTAAAGATGGAGGATTTGGAGGCTCTAAGACCTGGAATCTGAGCCACACTCTACTTTCTCAGAGACCTGACACCTACTCAGAAACAAGGAAGTAAAGAAATCCTAACAGGTAAACTGAATAACAAGAAAGACAGTCCTTACCCAGTGAGACCACGTTCCCATAATTCTCTAACATCACTTCTCTGTAGAGATCCCTCTGAACAGGGTCCAGGCATCCCCATTCCTCTCGAGTAAGGTGCACAGCCACATCCTCGAATGTCACAAACTCCTGAAATAACACAGCCTGGCTGCTCTGGGGAATGAGGCCACTATAGCATCATGGCCAGACAATGAAGGAGATGATATAGAGAGGATTTCCAGTGTGTATTTATGTTGGGAAGAGGGAGAACAGATGAGAATCTAGGGAGTAAGTTCCATAAGTCTTTTAACAACTAATAAGTGCCCATCACAGCACCAGGAATAAAAAAGGAACAGTGTTTGCTGGTGGTGTTGGGGAGATGGGAAGGTGGTTTGTGTGAAGTCCAGGTTTCTGAAGAGGATCAGTTCCCAAACTGGGAACTTTTTTGAAAAAAATTCCAGGCAAGGATTATGGATGGGATGAGGGAAGGGCCACAATCAATCAGCAGCAATAGGCCCTGAGGAAAAGCAGAGGTTCCTCAGCTCACCTGGTACCTGGCTGTCAGGAGCGCAGCTGCCTGGTCTCCTGGGCTTCCCTCGTGGGGAAGAGCAGGCACCTGGGGAACAGGTGGAGCTGAGGGAGGAGAAAGGAGCCAAGAGTGAGAGCAGCCCTTCCCCAGGGCTCCCTTACAGAAGAGGGAGTCAGTGGGACCCTTCTGCACACCAACATTCCAGTAAAACCAATGAACACTTATCAGGTATTGAGTGTGTCTACTCTGCTCCTTCTCAGCACTTGGATGCTCTCCTTACACGTTTAGTCCCGTGATACAGGATTTTATTATGAAATTGCATAATCTCACTTCATCTCACATTTCACTTCATCCTCATGACGTGACATTCCTCTAACAGAAGGGTAAGTGCTACACCTGTTTTGCAGATGGGCAAAGCAAAGCATGAAGACTTGCAGTGACTTGTCTATCTAGCAGACTTCTGACCCTTCCCAGACACTGTTGTGTAAATTTCATCAAGCCTTTCTCTTGTGAATGGACACTGTCTCTGCAACCAGTATGTAGGCGTCCAAGAATAAGGAATGGTCATCTGTTTCCTCAAATCCTTTCCATACTCCCACAATGCCCCACAGCACTCTGCACCCTGTAGCACTCCGTCAGTGTTGCTGACACACAAGTTACTTCAGGAACTGCAGTTGGCCACAAATAACCTAAGACAAGGTTCTTACAACACAAGGGAAGTACAAGACAGATCAACCTATCTATATAGCATGTAAAAGTGTTACTGTATAGTTAATATGTGACATGTATACGTTCATACAGGCATTGTGCTCAACCAAGGAATTAAGTGGTTGTTTTCTGACTAAAATTAGATTAGTTACAAAACACTGCAGTTGTGATAGAATGGCAGGTGGCAAAGCACACAAGGTCACCAAGGAGGAAAGAAACTAAGTGAAGGGAACTTGGAGGGAGGAGGCCCTAAATCTAAGAGGAAGTGAAAATGAGGCAAGGATTGTGAGATGCGGCAAAAGCAGCATATCTTAGAAATTATTCTGGATGTGGTAACTGGGATGAAGTGAAGGTTGTATAAATGAAAAACAGCCAAAGCAGAGTGACTACCACTCTGAATATTTAAGAACAACAGGCTGTCCCTAACAGAGGGGCCCAGACCAAGCCTGAACTAGGTCACATCTCTCCCTCCCTTCCAGACCTCCCTCTAGGGGCCACCTTCTTACTGAAGTTCCTGGCCTCTCACACCAGGTCCAGAAGCCCCTCTACGCTCCCAATCTCCTGGATGTAAGTGCTGTCTCTGCCTTACCCCCAGTGAGTCCCTGTTCCATGTCGGTGTCCTGCACGAATAGAGGCTCTGGGGACAGATCCTCAGGCTGGGTCTCCAAAGACTGAAACTGGGCCCCTGGTGATCCTGCTGCTTCCTGGGCCGAAATTTCCTCCATGCCTGTTCTGGAGGACAATGACCATCACTGTGGGGTAAGATTAGGAGAAATTATTGCAGTAAAACAGCCCACCATTTTATACCCTCAGGACTTAGCAAAGTATCTTACACATTGTAGACACTCAAAAAAAAGATAGCTGATAATGATTAACCACCCACATTAAACAACAGAAAGAAAAAGGGATATTATTCAGTTTCAAATATTTAAGACCCAAATCATATGGTCCAAGTATGCAGATTTGTTTGAACTCTGCTAATTCAGAATTTGTGGTATTTCAAAAACAAAAACAAAAACCCAAGACAGTACAATTTAATAGTGTAAAGATTTCTGTGGAAAATTTAAAATATTTGGAATTACGAACTTCTTTCAAGGCTCAAATTCATACCCTGAGAAACACGCTAGTTATGATTCCTCATCATTTTTTAAAAAGCAGGCCCCTTAGGAATTACTTGGTAACACTGTCAGCCCACCCTGAATTACTGAAGGGGCTTGACTGACAGAACCCCACTTTGGGGAGAGACCTTCGCTACCCCAGACCAGGTGGGCAGGCCTTTTCTCAGAACCCTGACAGTAACCCGGGGAAGAGCCGCGATTCCAACAGATTTTCACTGGCGTCCTTCAAACCCAAGGACGCGACAGGGTTCCGTCCCCTTCCGCCACCCTCAGACAGGGCCCCGCGCCCGCTCCTCAGAGGCCGCGCCCGGCGCTGCCCTCCTCCCACTTTCCTGCGAGCTGACGACGCGGCCCCACAAGGGCGAGGCGGGCCACAGCGACCCAGCTCACCCCAGGGCACGGTCACCGGGTCCTCAGGCGGGGCCCTCAGTCCGTGGGGCGTCGGGGCGAAAGCGGGCTGAGGAGAAACAGGCCCGCACACCCCGGCCCCCGCGCGCTCCTGGGGACGGAAGCCGCCGTCGCCGGAGGCCGGGCGCCTCCTCCCGCTCCCGGGAGGCGAAGCAAGGCGCTGGCCCCACCGCGACCCCAGAACGGCTTCCGGGGACTCACCCGAGCGGAGGGGCGGGCCAGTCGGCCTTCCCGTCCCGGACACCCCCGCTCGCAGGGGCGCCCCAGCCTTTCAGGGGTCGCTCTAGACCGCTTGGAGGCCGGCGCTTCTCGGTGGTACTTCCGGAGGCGGAGTCTGACGGACGGGGGGCGGGCCCCGGATGAGGGCTGGGAGCTGCGGAAGCTCGTTTGCGTGGCTCTTCCACGTCGTTGTCCCGGCTTACGCCTCCTCGGTGATAAGCCCAGTGGGCGCCTCTGCAACCGGAAGAGCGATGATGACGGCGACAGCTCCGGACTTGGGAAAGCGCCCCTGCTGGCCCTTCCCTGGCGCCAGCCGACCCTCGAGACTGCCCGCGGGGTGGTGCCAGCCCAAGTGGGTGCGTGTCGGTGGTGACGGGGAATGGCAGACCTAGTGGTCCGACTTCCATGAGTCGGCCGGTCGGGAACTAGCGCAGGGGTACAGAATACACTGATTAAGGCGCTTCCGTGATATGAGGACCACAGGAAGTCGTGGGATCGGAATCTAAGGTTCTTGGGGCAAGGAGGGAACACTGAGCAAGTTGGAGTGGAAGAGAGAAACTGAGCGTGGAAGAGAGCTGCGTTCCTGGTGGGAAGAGTGGACTGTGCAGAAATGGGGCTAAAGCACGGAGCACAGGGACAGCAGGCGGAGCTAGAACAGGAGCTCCTAGGGCATTATGACCTCCGGGATCCTTACAGAATGTGATGTCTTGTGGTGGAACTAGATCTGCAAGGGACAGGCAAGTCTCTTAAAAAATCAAAAAAGTGATTTGGAAGGGACTTTAGATATTACTCCTTTGTTTAAGCTCGCGAATCAAATGTTAGCCTTTAATGACATTTGACATTCCAAATTAAATATAAAAAAAGTCAAAGTGTAGCATTCTGTATGCTTACTTAAACTACATCAGTCCCTTGGAGATTCTGATATGCCTTCTTTCTTTCTTTCTTTCCTCTTTGAGTATCATAGATGTAATGCAAATTCCTACTGTGACACAATCTCTCTAGTCTACAGTATCCCGGTCACAATGGAGTCAGCATCAGAGATAGAAAATGCACTGCTTAGTCCATCTCTTGCGGGACAGCTCCAGTTAGAAACTTCTTGTGTTGAATGGAAATATACCCCCTGGGGGTGTGTATCTCCTGTTTCTGTTGAGGTTCCTGGGACAACAGTTGACACATTACTTCCTCCTTTTCATAACAGCTCTCCTAAAGTCTAGGATGGCTATAGGTTTGGAGTTCTTGCCTGAGTTGCCATTTCCCCACAGGTTGTACTTATTACTAGAGTGGTGGGAAACCACTTCTGCCCCAGAGGTGAGCAGACTATGGCAGTGGTGCCTTTGTGTCTAAGTTTTAGCTGACTCAGGCAGTTTGCTCCAGGAGAGGACTACAGGAGGCACCCATTTAAGAGTACATGTCCCACCAATAGGCATCAGTCCCTAACAAAGTGGTGAGAAACAGTAGCTATTATTTTGCTTTTGAGCAAAGTTTTCTTTCAGTGGTTCTTCAGATGACACACATGGAAACAGTTAACCAACTCATAAAATTTGTGGCTTTTAGCTTAAAGTATTTGCTTTAAAGAAAATGTGTAAGCAGATATTCCCAAGGGATTGAGCACTTCGTTCATCTCTCCCATATGCCCACCATTGCACTAGGCGTGGATAGATACAAAAGAAGTAAAATATCACACCAGAATTGGTACATGCCCTGAATACGGGTTTGTCTTCCCTGACTGCTTTGCCTCCACCAGCACTATCATCTGAGGGCTTACAGGAGCCTTATCCATTGGACATACCTTAAACCAAGGAACCCATTTTATAGTCAAGGATGTGTGACAATGAGCTTGTAACCATAGAATTCATGGTGCTTACTCATCACCCAAAAGCAGCTAGCCTGATAGAACTGTGGGATGGCATATGGAAGACTCAGCAGAATTGCTGATACAAGATACAGCACCTTGCAAAGTTGGAGAGATGTCCTCCAGGATACAGTATATGTATTGAACCAGTAATGTACATATGTATGGTATTGTGTCTCCAATAGAAAGGCTACACGGGTACAGAAACCAAGGGATCAAAACAGGAGTGACCCTTATTACTATCATACCTGGGAACCCACTTGTGGAATTTATGCTTCCTATCTCCAAACCTAGAGTCTGCTGGGTTATGGTCCTGATTCTCCAGAAGAACATTTCTTCTAGGAGGTACATTAAGTGTCCCACTAAAGTGGAAACTGAGAATAACACCAGGCCCCTTTGAGTTCTTTGTGCCAGGAGATCAGTAGGCAAAGAATGGAGTTATTATAAAGGCCCCCACAGTCCCTGCCACACACACTACATAAGTACAAAAACCTATACCCAGCCAGCTGCATTCAATAACCTACCTTACTGGACCCTTTAGGCACTTTAATGAAGAAATGGGGTAGGCTAGAGAGGAGAAAGCTGGTTTAAACAAAGAAGAAAAATACGATGCAATGGTTCTTAGAGATGACTTGGAATGCTAGAAGGAAATATGAGGAAGTATCTGGAGGAAGAAGTTCTGGGAATATGATATCCTCAAGGAGGGTCATAGGTTAGCAGGCCAGCCAGTGATGAAGGAGCAAAGTGAATTACTGAAAAGAGTGTGGGAAGTAGAAAAACAATGGCAACCACAGCACGGTCAGCCCTCCATGGGAACGGAACATTCAGGGCTTGGAAGGTTATTCAGAATATCACCGTATCATTGGTAGCCTCTGTAACAGGTGGCAGTTCCTTTTGTGGGCTTTTCCATTGTGCTCAAACTTATCTTGGAACTTAGAGTCATGTCACAGTCATTCAAGGTCTCAGTTATGTTTTGTAGAAGGTGAGGTCTCTGGACCTACTCATCAAGTAATAGTAAAAGCCATAATTATTGTGATAGCACTTTGACAGCAAAAATGCCTCAAATTCAACTTTCTATAGTAGTTCCACTCTTGTTACTCTGAAAACTCCCTGGAAACATTCAGCTAGCTCAGAATCTTATAAGTATCTACTATTGGAAAGAATATCTCTTGCCCATAGATCAAGTATTTGAAAATACTGCCCATTCAAGTGCCAGTATGTAATCAGGGTCCCTAGAGAAGCAGCCACTTCCGTTTTATGAAACCATTCACCCTTGACTTCACTTTGATCTTCCTCTGTCTACATCTTTGTTTCAGTTCCTCTGCCACAGACACAATCACTAAGTATTGTTTGAAAATAACAGGAATTATTGTGATTACTGCCATCAATAAGAAAAATAGGAGAAATATAAGTATCTGAGGAGGACGGTATAAAGGGAAACTTAACCCCCTTTTCCCGGACGGGAAAAGCTGAGCTGAGGCAAGGGGTCCCCGAAGCCCAACTCTCCGATTGGAGAACAAGGACGCAAAGTCCTCCCGCGTTCCTAGAGAGGCCCCCGAAGCACAGCACAGACTCGGATGACGGTTGTGACGCACTTCCGGCTTCTGTGCCGCTTTCTCTGGGGCCTGCCTGGAAGTCCAGTGTCCCTCGATTCCTAGGGTCACCTCCCTTTTCTATCCCAGCACCCCAGACTTCTCCGGGGTTCACGGTGAGACGTGGGTCCGGCCGGGGAGGACGGGAGGGGACAGAGGTGGATGTGTACGGCTGTGTTCCACGATCCCTCTCGCCACGACCGCCCCCGGGTGGGGTGGAGGAGGGTCGGTATCTCTGTCCTTCGTCCCAGCCTCGGCCATAGGATGTGCGTCTCCTGGCAGAGACAGCCCTGGATCCACGTGGGAAGGGAATGACGTTTTGGTTCCGCACTGGGATAAGATGCCTCTGCGTGCCCCACCTGGGCCCCCTCGTCCTGGGTTTTCATCCCCAGGCGTGGCGGACAAAATCACCCTAATCTAATTTCTGTGCTCCCCGGTTGTCCTCATTTCCTTTCCTTCCAGTAAGGGCTTTTTTTCTGGGTTCCTAGGGACCCCGGGGTGTAAAATGAAGACCCTAGAGGCTACCAAGCTCCACGGGTTTGTTTTCGTTTCGTTTTGTTTTTAGCGAACAAGATTATTAAGCCTCATAAATTTTTGCATATCATCTGTTCATCCCTAAACCCAGCTCCATTAGTGGTTGTGATTAAAGAATGTTTGAAACCTAGTGAATAAAGTGATTTGGATGCAGTAGGAAAAGATTATATACCCTTCACTCTTTTCCTATCAGTCTCCGAACTTTCTGAAAGCTTTTTAAAGGAGTAATTTCGTACGTTAGGTGGATTTTTCAGTTGTGGGAGACAACTGTGCCTGACTTGGAGCAGTAAGTAGTAAAGGGAGTTTGTGGTGGTGTGGTGGAAAGTGCATTGGGCCATTAGGAAACCAGTTACCAGCGTTCTATCTGTTGCTGATTAACAGGATGATCTTGGACAAAACACCACCAAGTCTCAAATTTGTCCTAGGTAAAATAAACTGGATTATGTGAAAGGGCCCTTCTGACTTGGAAATTCATTGATAGAGTGAATTTAACTGAAAAAATCCAGCTAGGTCAAACCTAATGCCTCATCTCCATTTCCTGCAGTGCCACCGGTATACAGAAAGGTACTTTCCTTATTGAGAGAGGCTGTTAAGTGGCAGAAGACCAAAAAAAACACTTATACAGGCCAGTGCTAAACAGATAATATGCAATCAATAAATAAATTGTGGAGGATACATTGTAAGCAGATCAATGAAACAATACTATTTATTGGAGAAGTGGGTTGGTTACACAGTGTAATGAGAGACACGTGAGTAACTTACCCACAGACATGTAATTTACTTCTGTGTTTTAAACCTGTGCTGCTGTAATATTCCTCCCATTCTTATTCAGATGTCATAAATAACCTGACAGTTGCAATACAGTGAAATCTCTTAATTTATAAGTGCCATTCCAAGTATTGAAATACCAGGCCTATAATGAATTTGTTGAGCTTTCTACGAATGGGCAGAAAATGTTGACATTGTATTCATGCAAACAAATATTTTTTAAATGTTTACTGGTTGCAAGGAACTGTGTTAAGTGACTTAAGGGCAACAATGAAAGCAAGAGACAGTCTTTATTCTTGAGGAGTAGTCTAGTTGAGATAAGGCATGAAAGCATTAAAAATTAAATTTCAGGGTAAAAGCTATCAAAATATTATATACCAAACTGGTGATGGAGACAGTGAGTCTCTGAAGTCAAGAGATGACTGAGTGCTGGGATCATTCAAGAAATGTAAAATAAAACCCAGTCTTTCTGCTACTTGCCCAGAATATGAGCAGGAAAACACTGCAGAAGGGCCTGTGCAGGTCAGGGAGGAGTGACTACGCTCCCAACCTCAGCCCTGCACCTTTGAGTTTCACCTCCTTGGAGTCCCCATTTTAATTCATTCTGCCACTGTGAGGGAAGGCCTCTAGAAATGTTTTATTCCCCCTCCCCACCTTTAAAATTTTGACACAGATGTCAAAAACCAAGATTCCTTTTCCTCCATCTTTTTAAAATACCTGAGACAGAATGGAATTTTCAGAAGATATATCACTAAAATTGAGGGAGATGAGCAAAGAAAATATAATAGTTGGGAGATAAAGATAAGAACAGCAACACAAATGATGACAGAATATAAATGCTATAAGATGGGGACAAAAAAAGGGGGCTATCAGGAAAGGTTAAGTGGGCTTCAATAATTTTAGAATATAAATACAAGGTCTAGTTTTTTTGTGTGTCCCAGTGGATCATCTTGTAGACCCTACTTTGGTGACCACTTTTTAAAAGTGACCAGACCACTTTTTAGAGTGACTAGATGGCAGTGTAGCAGCATGCTTAGGACCCTGGGCTTCAGACTTAGGTTTGAGTACGGGCTCTACTACAGAAACTATATATTGTTAGACAAGTTGTTTAATCTTTTTCAGCTTCTATTTTTCATCTGTATAATAGGAATAATAATCATGTGTAGTTCATTAGGTTTCCATGGGTATTAAATGACCTATGTATGTAATGTACCAAATCTGCCTGGCACACAGGTACATAAATGACGGTTGTTCAGCATTTACCATGTCACACCATTGGATTTAGTAAATTGTCTTCATGAGTACTTGTATGAGGTGTTAGCAGCATAGCCATACAATGTTACTTTTTAATACTGCTATAAATTTTTTCTACCCTGCAGGGTAGCAAAAACTGATCTCATAAAACATGTAGGACAAAAGCCCTGCAAACAGACCCTATTTGGATCAAGTGAGCCGGTTCTTTGAACCTGAACAATGACTACTGAGTCAAAGGATACTACAGATTTGTGTCCCCAGGCTACGAGGGAGATGGAAGGCATAGTGATAGTGAAAGTGGAGGAGGTAGATGAAGAAGATGAGGAAGACCATTTTCAAAGGGAAAGACGTAACATAGAGTTATCACCACCATTTCTTAGTCGTTCCACAACTATGAATGAGAGAGCCTTATTATCATCATATTTAGTTGCATATCGAGTGGCAAAAGAGAAAATGGCTCACACAGCTGCTGAAAAAATTATTCTTCCAGCATGTATGGATATGGTACGTACAATTTTTGATGATAAATCAGCTGATAAATTAAGAACTATACCTCTTAGTGATAATACAATATCTCGTCGAATCTGTACTATTGCAAAACATTTAGAAGCAATGCTTATTACAAGGCTACAGTCTGGTATAGATTTTGCAATCCAACTGGATGAGAGCACTGATGTTGCAAGTTGCCCAGCACTCTTGGTTTATGTCAGATATGTGTGGCAAGATGATTTCATCGAGGATCTGTTGTGTTGTTTAAATTTAAATTCACATATAACTGGACTAGATTTATTTACTGAATTAGAAAAGTGCATTGTTGGTCAATATAAATTAAACTGGAAAAACTGTAAAGGAATTTCGAGTGATGGAGCAGCAAATATGACTGGAAGACATAGCAAAGTTATTGAAAAATTGTTAGAAGCAACCCATAACCATTCTCTTTGGAATCACTGTTTTATTCATCGAGAAGCTTTGGTATCCAAAGAAATTCCACCAAGTCTAATGAATGTATTGAAAAATGCAGTGAAAATCGTTAATTTTATTAAAGGAAGCTCATTGAACAGCCGTCTTCTTGAAATACTTTGTTCAGAGATTGGAGTTAACCATACCCACTTATTGTTTCATACAGAAGGTCGTTGGTTATCTCAAGGAAAAATATTGAGCCGAGTGTATGAACTTAGGAATGAGATTTACGTTTTTCTCATTGAAAAGCAATCTCATTTGGCAACTATTTTTGAAGATGACATTTGGGTAACAAAATTGGCATATTTAAGTGATATTTTTGGCATTCTCAATGAATTAAATTTGAAACTACAGGGAGAAAACGATATATTTCAATATCTTGAGCATATTCTAGGTTTCCAAAAGACATTATTGTTGTGGCAAACAAGACTTGAAAGTAATCGCCCTAGCCACTATATGTTCCCAACGTTGTTGCAACACATTGAAGAGAACATTATTAATGAAGACTGCTTGAAGGAAATAAAATTAGAAATATTATTGCATCTGACTTCTTTGTCTCAAACCTTTAATCATTACTTTCCAGAAGAGAAATTTGAATCATTGAAAGAAAATATTTGGATGAAAGATCCGTTTGCTTTTCAAACCCCAGAATCAATAATTGAGTTAAACTTGGTGCCTGAAGAAGAGAATGAATTATTGCAGCTCAGTTCATCATTCACACTGAAGAATTATCACAAGACGTTAAGTTTATCAGCATTTTGGATTAAGATTAAAGATGACTTTCCATTGCTAAGTAGAAAGAGTATATTGCTATTATTGCCATTCACAACTACCTATTTGTGTGAACTAGGATTTTCAATCTTGACACGATTAAAAACAAAGAAAAGAAATAGGCTCAATAGTGCACCTGACATGCGTGTAGCCTTGTCTTCATGTGTCCCGGACTGGAATGAACTTATGAACAGGCAGGCACACCCATCACATTAAATACGGTCTTTATGAAATTTTGGTTTTATACTTTTTTAGGCATTTTTTTGTATATTGTATTTAAGTATTAATAAAATATTTGGAATTTACTAGCTTTCTTTTCCTATATAGTATTGTTGTTGAAACTTGTTTCAGTTACATAAGTGTGTGTGTGAGTGTGTAGAGTAATGATATTTCTGTGAATTACTGTCAATTTTGAAAAATAATGCTCTTGACAGTTTTCTACTCAAATCTGTTCCCCTGTCCCCTGCTGCTGCCTTGCTTCTTCCTTTCAGGCATAGCCCCATTCCTGTTGAGTTCCTCACCACCTATGTGCCTATGTGCTCGTCCCTTTTTGTTCTAATTCCAGAAGGTGAATCTTGATGCTAATCATGGTTTAACAGCATCCTCGTCCCTGGGTTTATTTAAGCATGGCCATGGGTTATAATTCTAGCTAGCTAATGAGATGTGTAGGGCAGTCTATCAGGATATTTCTGTGAAGGTTTCCCTTGCTCTCAAAAAAGGGACTCGAGAGAAAAGAAATGATAGTGGCATAGTTTGTGAATCTCCCCAAATCTCTTCTTAAAAACACACAGAACTAGGATAGCAAAACTGAAACCCATGGACAGCATCAGCAACAAAACCATATGACAGGATACCCCCCACAAAACTAACGTAGTCTCAAGCCATCATGTCAAAGGAAGCAGAGAGAAGCAACGAGCATCTGACAGATTTGAGAACTGCAAAATAATCAACAGGTATTCATGCAAAAATCAACAAGTACTCATGAGCTACAGTGATAAAAGCAGCTGACACTAGGAGGAGTTTGCATGCCTCAGTGGAAGGTAGGTGTTAGGGGTTGGTGGTAATGTCTGGAAGCTGTGTGGGACCTGTGAAATAGAATCCAAATTGACCAATACAGGGACAAGAGAGACCAAGTCTTATCTTTGTGTCCTTGAGGATTGCTTTGTTTGGTTTCCTCTGGCCAGAGTCAAGATCTGTTTGGCTCCTGATTGGTGATGATTGGCCTTTGGCCAAGTTCCAGGATACAAGTTTGCACAAGCACCATCCTTATGGGCCAGGGCAGTTTTTGTGGGGTCTTTTCAATCTAAAATCATGCCTCTTCTGGGTCAAATACTTGGTTCCTTTGTGTTTATCACTATAACTAGTGCGTATATCTCACTAGCACAATGTCACCAGGGACAATTTGGAATTGCAATGGCCACTTTGAGGGAACCTAACATGAATGAGATTGTTCATTTGAGAAGTGCATTAACCAAAAAGGAAGAAACCATCACAAGAGTATCTGTCTTGTCTGAAAGAGACCATTTTGCTTAATGTAGGAGACAGACCCTCCTTTGTTGTTTCTCTATTTTAGGGTTTAATAGGTACTGGCTTCCTAATGGTATGGCTGTGTATCTAAAGATAGTTCTGCCTTTTTTTTCCCCCTTTCTCTCTCATTTTCCCTTTCTTGGGAAACTTTTAAAGATTAATTAACAAGGGAAAACCAAATAGTCACTTTGTGTGCACTCTAAAAATACCATTCTAGTAGACAAAAATAACTAAGAGAAAGGAAAAAGTATTAAAACACTTATTTTGCTTTAAGAAAAACTTTTATGTATTCCTGAATATTAGTGAGATTGAGCATTTTTATATGTATATTACTATTTATATTTTTGATGAATTATTCATATCCTTTGTCCATTTTTAATCTTTTTTTATTAATGTATATAAGCTCTCTTTTTAGAATGGATATTCATCTCTTGCCTACTATATATTGTGCAAACATTTTCTTCATGTATATTTTAACTTTGTTTATCCTATTTTTCCCATACAGAAGTTTTACATTTTTATGTAGTGAAATCTGTCAATCTTGTCCTTTATGATTTCTAGGTTTTGTGTCATAACACAAAGGACTTCCTTGTACCAAATCTATTAGTTAGAGGAGGATAAACTGCCAAAATAAACAGGCCCAACATGTAATAGCCCAAATAAAATAGAAGTTTGTTTTGTTCTCTAAATAATCCAGGACAGTTGTCCTAGGTGGGAAGAAAGAGGTGGGTTCTAGTCAAATACAGTCTTTCAGGGACCCAGACTAACAGTGGCTGTGTTATCTTTAACATATGGTTTTCAAGGTCACTCTGGCTACAGACAAATGTGCATGGGAGGTTTTATGGGCTAGAGCCACAAAGTTTGCATACAAACTTTCTGCTTATAGTCTTTTGGAGAGAACTTAATCATAGGACCACATTTAATTACAAGGGAGGCCGGGGGATATAACAAAGCTGGATATATGAAAGATGGGAGTTGGGTTGTAGAAATCTAGCATTCTCTGCCACAGTCCTTCCCTCTGTCCCATAAGTGGAATAGATTTACTTCTTCCCCAAGAGAGAGAACGCAAATTCCAATCCAGGTACTGCATTCAGCTCAACGTCCAGTCTGAAGCATCTCAGTTTCCTTAACTTTTTTTTTGTTTTAATTTTGTGTGTGTGTGTGTGAGGAAGATCAGCCCTGAGCTAACATCCATGCCAATCCTCCTCTTTTTGCTGAGGAAGACTGGCCCTGAGCTAACATCCGTCACCAATCCTCCTCCTTTTTTTTCCCCAAAGCCCCAGCAGATAGTTGTATGTCATAGTTGCACATCTTTCTAGTTGCTGTATGTGGGACACGGCCTCAGCATGGCCCGAGAAGCGGTTCGTCGGTGCGTGCCTGGGATCCGAACCCGGGCCACCAGTAGCGGAGCTGGGGCACTTAACTGCTAAGCCATGGGGCCGGCCCTCCTTAACTTATTAATATTAGTCCTCTAGTGAATAGTAGTCGTTCTTACCTAACAGCATCTGTTTCCTGTATTAACATTTTCTTTGTAAAGAAACACCTCTACCCAACTCTCAGTCCATACAGTCCAGATGAGGCTCACCATCCTTCCATCCAGACTCCAGAGGTGGGTCAGTTACTCAGGCCTAGAATATTCCATTGCACTGGCCATAGTAATTGGTTCAGTGGTAGCCATGTGACTCATGTTATTCCAAAGGACCTCAGCCCTGAATTTTTGCTGAGGGTACAAGAAAGTGGTGCTCTCTTTTCCCTGGGGTTGCTGGAAGGTAAGCCTTGGGCTATCAGAGGAAAGGTTTGTCACCATCTTGGAAGAGGCAATGCCTGAGATGGAAGCTAACTCGGGAAAGCAGAACCAAGAAATGAAAAGAAGGATTCATTATAACACCTTTTGAGCACCAGGAGCCGATCTCCCTGGACTTCACAAATATGTGAAATTTCCCTTTTTTGCTTAAGAAAGTTTGATGGTTTTTTGTTGTTGTTGTTACTTGTAATCAAAAGAACCTTAACACATCTTCCTTTCCCCTCCCTCTTCCACCCTATCCCATATTCTATTTTAGTGATTGGATCTAGGGATGAGCTTAAGTGTCCGGGGTGAAATGAAGCCTTCTAGCAGGTAGACTTAGATCTGCTGTTCACAAAGTACGGGCTGCCCGGATCCTCAGTGTCAGCTGAGAAATCAAGCAATCGAGAGTTGCAGCTTTAAATGTCTCGGGTCTTTGCTGTGTCACCTGAGGGACACCAAGGCTTGGGGAGATGCCAGAGCTGCGTCCATTGCAGCAACCCCATCTGGGCACGGAGACCTCTCTTCCATTCAAACCAGTTCAATGTGTATTTACTAAAGCCTGCTGTATGCAAGGCACTACACTAAGCTGGGTTGCAAAGACAAATAAGGCATCCCTGCCTTCCAGAATCTTAAAACAGGATTTACAGACTAAAATGCCCACAGGGGCCAGGCAGGTAAAGCCAATGAGGAGGAGGGCAGTGGAGGGAGTGGGAGGAGCCACAGCTGCACCCAACGACGAAAGGCTGAGATTCAGCCAGTGTCGGGGAGGCGATGGAGAGAAACCCACCGGGCAGCAGCTACTGAACTCTAGCAACTTTCACTTGGGAATTCAGGCCCGTGCCACCAGATCTTTTCAAAAAAAGTTCGAAAACTAGCTTCTCAGGGAGTGAAATTTCCTAATTTTTAAATGTTGCCTCAAAGGTGTTAAAACTTGGTGAGAGCCAAACAGTGCGTATCTGTTGGACACATCGGACAATGGGCCATCAGTTTGCTGCCTTAGCCATTTGCTGGGGAACAAGGTGCAGCCCGACATTTTCGAACTCAAGTGTTTCTATTCACTTCCAGGAGTTGGCGCCTCTGTGCCAGATGGACCCTTTCTCTTCTTTTCTGGCCCTTCACCCCACCACCACAGTCCCCACGCTCGCCAGCTAACTGTGCCTTGGGCCCGGGTGGGTCCAAGCCTCCCCTCACCCCTTCTGCCCGGGGCCTGGGACCCCAGACCGCAGGCACTTGGGCACAGACTGCGGCACAGGCAGCTCCTTCGTAGACGGTGGACAGAGCCTGGGCCGCCGAGCTGCCCCACCAGCCACCCCGGCGCAGATGCCTAAACCCCCGCACCCCGGGCGCGTTTGTGAGGTAGACAGAAAGACCTCGTGCAGGGCGCGCCTGGGGTGCGAGTGGGCGCACAGGGACGCCGGGCGCTTCTCCTCCCGGTCCCCGGCACCGCCAGCCAGTCCGGCGAGTGACGGGCGAGGTCCAGCCTGTGTTTCCCTAACTGCAAGAATTGGGGTCCCCTGGGTCCGCCACTGTCGCGATCGCGGACAAGCCAGAGCCCAGAAAATGAGTAACTACGAGGGAGGGAGCCGGTCCCCCCACGCCCACCCTGGGGACCTCGCTGGAGCGGACGGTCTGCAGGTTTTATGTCACGACGCCCCAGTACCGAGTCAAATCTGAACAAAGCATATGCGGGCTGTGCGACCAGTAAACGCTTGGGCCCGGTGTCCCCACCCCCACCCCCTCTGCCGACTGTCTCCCTACCCCCACCCCCACTCTGGGGCCGCGAGCCAGGGAGCGCTGCCCAATAGCTGCGGGAGAGGAGGGGGAGCCTGAATCGCAGCCAAACCTGCCTCGTCTGCACCCCACCCGGGCCTGCGTTAAGTCAGGAGCTGGACTCACGCAAAAGTGGCGGTGAGGCGCTTGGGCCCTGGCCTGGAGATGCTGAAACTGAGGATTTTTGACCTAAGAGAGATGGAATTGGAGTTAGGTGAGTGATGGCAGAAGGTCCCACAGACAGGAGTCAGAAGACTGAGTCCAGTCGTGGACCTGTCCTTCGCTAACTGAACTGGCCCAGATTTGCTGGGAGGCCCTTTTATGTAAGGATATTTTGCAAAGTGTCCCTATACATCATAAGGTGTAACGATTATTGTTCTCAGCGCCAGACACTCTCTGGGGCTGGGGGGCGGGGATGGGGAGGGGGGATCTACCAGTGTGCAAACCTTTTTTTTGGGTTCTTACTGTTATGGTCGGTGCCAAAGGCGTGATGCAGAGGTGGGTCTGTAACCCAAGCGCTGGATCCAGAGTTAGCACACTGGTTTCTAGCCCATGTGGCCTTCCCTGGGCTGTCCCCACTCCAGTCAGTGTGGGCCCAGGGATTAGGAAACTTTATGGAATTTTTTAATGATCTTGTTGAATTTCTTCATTTTGCAGATGAGAAAACTGACTGACCAACCAGGACTAGAACTCTTGGTCTTAAATGCTTCTAATGTTTTCTTCTATGTTAGAGTAGTATCATTTTAATATTAGACTCGATACAATATAATTAAGATGGAAAATCTATGGTTAAAAATGCATTCCAAAAGTAGAAGGAAATGAATTTTGGCTTATCCCTTATTTTAGGATAATTGTGCCAACAGGTTTTCTCAGCTGCACATGTCTGTTGGCATTATGTATGTTTTATTCTCCAGGCATACATCCAGCAAAACCCCTTAGAGTGCCTGGCTTTTGTCTATTAAACGGCATCAAGTAGAGACAACAACCGGTTGTAAATCAACCATGGGCACTAATTAATTTGAGAGGGCATCATTTCCACATGCTAGGAGGCCACAGGCACCTCCAACCTGCCACTGGCATCTCCCACCTCCTACCTATCGTCATTCCTAGTGTTCCTTCCTGGTGCTTGCTCAGCTCTTTACCTAAACAAGGAGTGGGTGGGCAGGTAGAGATGGGGTGGGACAGTTGATGAGGAGCAGAGAACGTCCAAGTCCTAAATACGCCAAGCATCAAATGGAGACACCTGGAAGCTACTGCTGGCAAGTTGTGTTAGATACTGCAGGGGCAATCAAAGAGGACCAAAACGTGGTCCTCGTCCCCTACTGGGTTTCCCTGAACCCTTTAAGGAAGACAGACATGGAGATGACAACTAACTAAAATGTCAGCAGAAAGAATAAAGTACTAAAATACAGATGAGAAACAAGGTTCTGTAGGCCCTTGAAAGAGAGGATGGGTTGTGAATTTTGACTTGAATCATGAAAAAGACTTCATAGAAGAAGTCACATTTAACTGTGCCTAGAAGGAGAGTGGATGGATGAGCAAAGAGAACAGCATGGTCAAAGGCAGGAGGCTTGCGGTGTGCTGTGGAAATGACATGGAGTTAGTTCTCAGTGGGGGTAGATTGGGGCTTAGACCGCTAGGAGTTAAAGGTATGTGCCATTCAGGTCACTGTAACTAGCAAGAGCATTTACAACAGAGGACTGGGACTGGGAGACTACTGCAAAGGGTTAAGAAGCTTGCCTGGAAATGAGAGAAGAGAGATGAGATGGGACTTCAAAGGAGGAAAGTCTATGGCAAAGTATTTTTTGTTTGTTTTTAATAGTAGGGAAAGCACGTGTATGTTTATAAAGAGAAGGAATCAATGCAAAGGACACCACATCCATCTGCCTCTCTCACTCTCTCTTCTGCAAAGACAGCAGGAGGTCACCAGAGGAGAATGTCCTTAATTTCTATCTCCTCTACCTCAACAGTTTCCCCTATGGTCCTTTCCTTCCCTCCTGTATCTCAGGAAGCAGTGTTCCTATCATGGAAGATGAACATCACAGTCTGCATCCTCCATACCGTTCCCTTCTATCTCTGGGATCTCCTCCCACCAAGTTATCTCGTTTAAATGTCCTACTTTCCTCAAAATATACTACAAAGCTATAGTAACCAAAACAGCATGGTACTGGCACAAAAACAGACACACAGATCAATGGAATAGAATTGAAAGCCCAGAAATAAACCCACACATCTATGGACAGCTAATCTTCGACAAAGGAGCCAAGAACATACAATGGGGAAAAGAAAGTCTCTTCAACAAATGGTGTTGGGAAAACTGGATAGCCACATGCAAAAAAATGAAAGTAGACCCTTACCTTACACCATACACAAAAATTAACTCCAAATGGATTAAAGACTTGAATGTAAGACCTGAAACTGTGAAAGTTCTAGAAGAAAACATAGGCAGTACGCTCTTCCACATCAGTCTTAGCAACATCTTTTCAAACACCACATCTGACCAGGCAAGAGAAACAATAGAAAAAATAAACAAATGGGACTACATCAAACTAAAAAGCTTCTGCACAGCAAAGGAAACCATCAACAAAACGAAAAGACAACCTAACAATTGGGAGAAGATATTTGCAAACCATACATCTGATAAGGGCTTAATCTCCAAAATATATAAAGAACTCATGCATCTCAACAACAAAAAAACTACCAACCCAATTAAAAAATGGGCAAAAGACCTGAACAGACATTTCTCCAAAGAAGATATACAGATGGCCAACAGACACATGAAAAGATGTTCAAAATCACTAACTATCAGGGAAATGCAAATCAAAACTACAATGAGATATCACCTCACGCCTGTCAGAATGGCTATAATTAACAAGACAGGAAACAACATGTGTTGGAGAGGTTGTGGAGAGAAGGGAACTCTCATACACTGCTGGTGGGAGTGCAAACTGGTGCAGCCACTATGGAAAACAGTATGGAGATTCCTCAAAAACTCACCGATAGAACTACCATATGATCCAGCTATTCCACTGTTGGGTATTTATCCAAAGAACTTGAAAACACCAATTTGCAAAGGTACATGCACCCCTGTGTTCATTGCAGCCTTATTCACAATAGCCAAGACTTGGAAGCAACCTAAGTGCCCATCAAGGGACGAATGGATAAAGAAGCTGTGGTATATATACACAATGGAATACTACTCAGCCATAAGAAACGACGAAATCCAGCCATTTGTGACAACATGGATGGACATTGAGAGTATAATGCAAAGTGAAATAAGTCAGAGGGAGAAGGTCAAATACCGTATGATTTCCTTCATTAAGTAGTAGATAATAACAACAATAAACAAACACATAGGGACAGAGATTGGATTGGTGGTTACCAGAGGGGAAGGGGGGAGGGAGGAGGGTGAAAGGGATAATTCGGTACATGTGTGTGGTGATGGGTTGTAATTAGTATTTTGGTGGTGAACATGATGTAGTCCATGCAGAAATAGAAGTACAATGATGTACACCTGAAATTTTTACAATGTTATAAACCAATGTTACTGCAATAAACAAAAAATTAAAAAAAAAAAATAAATAAATAAATGTCCTACTTTCCGTTGATTCCTTCTCTTTATAAGCATACTCATGTATGCAGAGAAGATGAAGGGTGCCTCGTTACCACTGGCTGAGTGTGGAAGTGCAGGTTTTCCACGTGGTCTCCACTGATACCAGCCTGGTACCAGCCCAGACTCCCCACTCGGCCTTTGCTGATGGGGATGGGAGTGGGGCCATAGTTTTTTCTGTGGTCTTTAAGTGGAGTAGAGTGGTTGTTGTCTAAACCTTTTCTGTCTTGCTAAGTTGCCCCTTTCCTACAGGATTTTCTTGTGGCTATTTAAAGTCTGCGTCCATTGTTGTTTCCAGGTTGCCAGCTTCTCCAGCACCCAGTCTGGCATATAAGAGGCAAAATGAAAACCCAGGGAACTCACTGCATTGTTCCTTGGGCTCCAAATCCTAAAGATAGTCTTCCTCTTTCTCTCCACCTTTCAGAATCTTCTTATGTTTCTTTTATATGTAATGTCCAGGAGTCTTAGCTGTACTTTGTGGGAGGAACAGGGGAAAGTACTCCACTTTCCAGAAGCGGAAGTGCTCATAATCTCACTTGGGTTTTAAGGTCGTGAGCTAAGAACAAGATGAGTCGGCAAGGGTATGTATTTTTCTTCACTCCAGTGGCTAGAGTGCAAGTACAGAGTAGGCAGAGGTTGAATTTAATCATGATTGTGACTTTGTGGAGTAGGTATACCAAAGCAAAGAGGGACGGGGAGCTGAGTGATTATAATGACTGCCCATGGACTTTACACTGGGCAAGGAGAGTAGGGAGGACGTCAATGGGTGAAGGACAGCAAACATGTGGCCACCCGAACAAGTGGATAGGAGGTCCTGGCAGTATTGAAAGGTTGTTGGAGTCTGGGTACACTGGAGAATGGAAGCTGGAAAGACAGGCAGTAGTGGTCAGAGGGTGGAGTGCACGAAACTGAGTTTCAGGTAATGACAACATCTGAAGTATGACTATGGGAGCGTGTATTGGGGAGGATGGAGGACAAGATCATTGGAGGAGAGCATTCAGAGAACTGAGAGACCAGGGTGTTAGAAGAACCACTTCTGTCTATATAGAAATTTCCAAGAATTATGACAATAGTATTTTTAAAGAGTGAGAATGATCCAGGAGCTAAAATCAAGGAGAAATGAAAGAAAATGACTTAGAGGCCAGTAGACTATAACAATGGGAGAGACAGAGAGAGGGAGTAAGGGAGTAAAATCTGATGACAATGCCGACAATCTTCCCTATACCACACTGGCTCCTAGTTCCTGTTAGCTGTCTTGTTACTTTTGGGAAAATAGATTCTTGTGATTCAATAGGTCATTAGCCATGCAATCTGTCTCCAATTTTTCCAGATTTTCAAGTCAGGAGCTTTGGCTTTCTTGCTCACAGAGACTTTATCAGGATCACTATGAAGAATGAGCACCAAAAAAAATTGTTCTCACTAGGTAAGTTTTCTGGCTTGCCTAGACCAGAGCCTGGGGCCTTCTTCACTCTCTGGTTTGTCATGACCGTCCAGGTTTGAGAGGGAAAGCTGGGTCACCATTGTGGATTGAGGGAAGAATCAACTAGAGTACATTTCTCTAACATATCTCCTTCTGGGACATATGGGATCTCCCCCCAGACTAACAGTCTCAGGACTGATGCCCCACTGCTCAAGATTTACTCCCTAATTGGCTGAAGATGACAGCAGATACAAGGCAGCAACTGGTACCCCTCTGTTTCCATACGGGAACAAAACCAGAAACTGAAGGGGGACAACCATGGGAGAGAGGCTGGAGGGAAGGAAGAAAAGTTACATTGATAGAGCACCTACTATGTGTCTGGCACTACATTAGGTGCTTTCATTTTTTGTTCTCAGTAACACAGTTGGAAGCTGTTTTCTATTTTTGCAGATGAGGAAAATGCTCAGAAAACTCAGTAACTGGCCCATTGTCACATTTACCAAATGGCAGAGATAGGATTCAGACCAAGGTTTACCTGATACAAAAGCCTATGCTGTATTGTGAGAAAGCACCTGGAAATTACAGTATGACACTGACCAAGGATTACATAGTGATATATGCACCACAGTTTTATTGAAGAAAATGTTTCTTAATGTGTCAGTGAGAAATCAATTGGGCTTATTACAACTTTTAGTTTTATCATTAAAATAAAAATAAATAGCTGAAGATCTGACACATGCAACTATACTTATTCATAAGCCCAGTCTTTTCCTAGCCACTCTTTTCTGCATGGAAGAAAAAAATATGTCGGGCGGGTCCGGTGGTGTAGTGGTTAAGTTCACATGCTCCACTTCGGTGGCCTGGGGTTCACAGTTTCAGATCCCAGGCACGGACTTACACACCACTTATCAAGCCATGCTGTGGCAGGCGTCCCACATACGGAGTAAGATGGGCACGGATGTTATCCCAGGGCCAATCTTCCTCAGCAAAAAGAGGAGGACTGGCAACAGATGTTGACTCAAGGCTAATCTTCTTCACCAAAAAAAGAAAAAGAAAAAAAATGTAAAAATACCTTTTGATAAGTAAGTAAATACAGTTACAGTCATATTTTATGTCCGTGCCCCCCAGGTATGCAAGTATCTCCCACACACAGATGTGCATTACGAGGACGTACAGAGAAATTGGCATAAATAAGTAGACACATAAAAATTGGTAGGAAGGTAAAAGGGAAGTATCGGTCTTTGAAGGCAGAAAAAGAGGGGTAGAGAGCAGTTAGAAAAGTGAGGGAGACTTTGGAGATCTCAGGTTGGTAGCAGAACAAAGGACACGGTGGCCAGTTACAGTGCCGGATCTTCAAATAGACGTGTAGCTTCGTGATAATTCTCAACAGAACAAAGAGAGGGCCCATGAGCATCCCTCTCCTGAGAACAAAGGGAGTCCCAGGCTGGGTTGCCAGAGCCAGATTTGTTCCACTGCTTCTGAGTTTTCAGATTCAGCCAACAGGAGACCATCTACTCTTCAACCAATTTGAAAGATTCTGCACCTTTCCTTTTAAGTAAGTAATATACCTTTTCGCTGGGGTTTCCACAAATATTTGGGCTCTATGAAGCACTCGAAAGAATCAGAGGTGTGATACTTGGTCCTCAAAATTTGCTTTCTAAGCTTGAGAGATCAAGTACACCCAAATAGGAAGCTTGAAGAGCAGACCCTGAAGCCGTTCTGCCTGAGATGGAATCCTCGCTCCAACACGTATTAGCCTGTACTTGGGCAAGACACTTAGCTTCTGTGTGCCTCAGTTTTTTCCTCTATAAAATGGAAAGAATAATTGTACCTACCTAATAAGGCTGCTATAAGAACTAAATGAATTAATATACGTAATGCACCTAGAAGAGTGCCTGGCTTATTGTAAGCGCTACACACGTCTGAAGGGAAAGAGGGAGGGAGGCAGGAAGGAAGGAAAGAAGGAAGGAAAGGAGGGAAAGAGAGAGGGATCCCGGCGTGCACTGACACACCACTTGTCAAGCCATGCTGTGGTGGCGTCCCATATAAAGTAGAGGAAGATGGGCACGGATGTTAGCCCAGGGCCAGTCTTCCTCAGCAAAAAAAGAGGAGTATTAGCAGATATTAGCACAGGGCTGATCTTCCTCACAAAAAAAAAAAAAGGCAAGATTGCCGTGATATGAATGTTCATAACCCTTGAAATTTGTACTAGGGTTATCTCAGCCATAAACTCTGATTTTAGGATGAACTCTGAGAGTTCCTCTCTTCTCCGCCTGTCCAGTTTTGGCTTTATTGTATGCCTCTGGCTAAGCATGTTGGGTCCCACAGGCAAATATTATTCAGGTTAGCAACAACTCTCATGTTTTTGAGGAATACAAATATTTTGTGAACTATTATTGAAAAACTATTATGTATAGGATATATACCATCAAAGCCGATAAAGAGAAACTCTAATTTCCTTTCCTCTTTTTCTTTACTCTTCTGGGCTGCCAAAATACTCTTTCTGCCTGCTTCCTCACTCATAATGCAGTCTGCATAAACCGGCTTTTCCCCCAGTCTCTAACTGCATATCTGGTGAACATCCCATCTTATACCTGGCACTTTGGTGTTTTCTTACTTTAAGTATTCTCGGGCCCCCACCCCAACCTGCCCCTGATGCGATTCCTCTGAGTCAGCTTTTCCCCTGTGCCCTTCCTTTTGGAATTGCAGTGGGTCCACAGACACTTAAACTCTGCATAAAACTCTGTATAAATGTGTACTTTTCTGGCGAGAGACTGGTGGATTTCAACAGATTCTAAGAGGGTTAGCTAACCCCCAAAATGTTAAGAACCATTGCTTCAGGAACTCTTCAATGTTCATATGGGTTTTTCTTCTTAAAGAGAGAGCAGACTTTAATCTCTCCCCCTTTTGCACTTTTAACACATAGGACCTACTCAATTAAAAACTTAACTGTTTCGTGTTCCATTTGATCACCTTGGAGTCACACAGTTCCATCGGCCAACGCATAATCTTGAAAACATTGTGTTTTATTTCAAGTTATGCCTCCTCTGAATCTTTTGGGGCCACATCCTGTTAGCAGCCTCCATGGGCTGAGAGGGGAGACGTGAATGGGGGTTAAGTCTAAAGGCCAAGAGAGGAAAAGTCTGTGCTCACATTTAGGACGTTGAAGGTGGAGGGCTGCTTGCACCCTATAGCCACTAGGTGATATATGAGCTGTTTGTACCCAAGGCTCCCCGCCCCCCGGAGGGCTAGCTCCTCTCTCTACTCGCTGGAACAAACACTTGAGATCAGACACTTAAAGAAAAAGACCACACAGGATACTTCTAAGGGGAAGAAGAGGGTGGAATGGTGGATAGGAATAGCAATGTTGGGCAAGAAGGTGGAGCACATGTCATTTCACCCTCAGTCATTGGGCATCCCCTGTGACAGACCTGTTTTAGGCTCTGAAGTGGGGAAAGGAAGCAGAAGACACCGTTGGTTAGCTTTCCTCCTAAGGGAAAAACAGCATACACATGCTCACATGCTCACAGGGCAAAACAGATTCACAAAAGACAAATGCTAGTAAAATAAATGCTAGGGCTATAACACAAATTATGGACACTTGTGTGGAGACAATTCATGGCAATGGAAGAAAATCAAGTTATGAGAAAATCAAGTTATGAGATGCTTCATTAACATTCCATCATCAGTCCCCATCAGACCCTGATCCTTCTGCAGAGCCCTCACCCTCGGTGCTGCTGGAGAAATTTGATTGGTGGAGGTGGCTTCCAACACCCTCTGCAACTTGAGAAAGCAGAGCTGAGGCCAAAACTGGCGAGTTCAATTGGCAGAGTAGGGTGGAGATCAGAGAGGAAAAAGAATAGAGCCTCCTGTGGCCTCAGAAAGGCTTCCTCCTTTTGCTCATAGCTCCCTTCACGGCAGAGAGATGGACACCTCCAGTTACATTTTCTCATATGTACCCACAGCAGCTAACCCCACCACCACTGTTACTGTGTTTCCAGCTATAAGTTGCCCCCACATCACTATGGTGGTAACAGGAGTCTTCTCTGCAAAGCTTAAGCAGTCTAGATGTGGCCCAATTCCCTCCTTAAGTCTGTTGAGTTTCTAGCAGTAAGGTCATTCAGGAAATAGAGGCACAGAGTCAAATTGAACCATTCTCTGACATATTCTCATTAGCAAGTTGTTACCTTACTCTTTGGGGGATGGTCAGGGAAGAAGGGACAGAGGGATATTTGGGAGATTTTGTATGGGAAACAGAAGTGCACATTGACATCTATGGCATTCCAGGTCATATATGCCCTTCAAGGCCACCTTCTCCATAACACTTTCTGGAGCTAACTCAGCCTCACAGACTTTCTGATAGACAGGCACATGGCATGAGAGGTCATTTGGTCCATTCCCCATCCAATACAGGCCCATTCTTACAAGATCCTTGACAGATGGTCATCAGCCCGCCACTTGCAGGGATAGGCAGCTTGGTGCTCTGACCTTCCACCTCGCATGGATGGACTTTTCTGAACATTCTAACTTACAGTTAATATCACATTATTTAAGACAACTTCCTTATAAGGTTTTAAGAATAACTGTTCCATAGAGTATCTACTACAGGGATGACACATCAAATGTATGTAGTGAACATTTTCTTGAGTGACTTGGTTGGACAGAGGATGTGGGGTAGCACAAAAATTACCCAATGGGGTGTTTCATTTGCTCTTTTGATGGGTGCCCAGATATATAAGAAGACTAGTACAGTAACAACAGTCATTTCATGTAGACAAGTTCTCAACACCCCCCAAACCTCCTGTTTCCACCCTCAGCCACCTTTCAGCAAATGATCTCACCTTGGATTTAGTTTACTTAATTGAAAAAGATAATTGTAAATTTTATCTTCCTACCACCAAATCTATAATCTTTGTGTGTTCATCCATTTTTCCTTTTTCCCTCCTGTATGGTGGAGATGGTGGTCCTTCTCCTACTAGAGGTAAATACCTCCACTTATGGCTCTAGTTTCTTGCCCTCCTTTCTTCTCAAGAACATCAATTCTGTTATTCTTTCTCTCTTCTGGCTTCTAATCTCTCACTGTCTCCTGGTTTATTCCTATGAGCATATAAACCTGACCTGATACCTCCCATCTTACAAAACCTCCTCTTTGTCCCTTACACATCCTTTCACCCGCCATGACTCACTGCTCCGCAATGCTGCCAAACTTCTCCATCCAAATGGCATGGACCCCTCTTTGTTTCCTTGTCATTCTTCCATCCACTCCAATCCAGATGCCACCCCCACCACTCCACTAAACCTGCTCTTGCCAGAATTACCACTGGCTTCCGTGTAACCAAACACAATTATGATTTTTTTCCCATCCTCATTTTGCTTGACCTTTTGGTAGCCTTTCAGAAGTTGACCATTCTCTTCGCCTCAAAACACTGTCTTCTCTTAGCTATAATCTATTGGTTTTTCTCTCCTTACTGGCTCCTCCTTCTCTACCCAGCTTCTAAACGTCAGAGGGTTACAAGACTCAGTCCAAGGTCCTCCTCTATCTTTTTATTCTCTCCATAGGTGATCTCAGTCATTCCTATGGTTTTGAACACTATTTATCACTATTTATTATTTTACCACTGCCAAATTCACATCAGCAGCCCACACTTACCCTTTGAGCTTAGGACTTTGTAACCTGTCTACTAAATAAATATCTCCATTTCAATACCTTTCATGTATTTCAAAACATAACATGTCCCAAACCAAACTCTTTATCTCCCTATACCCTGCACATACCATATCAATCACATCCTTGCTCCTGCCCCAATCATTCCTAGCCCAGTAAATGGCACCACCAGCTGCCCAATGCTGAAGCCAGAAATCTGGTAATCAATACTGACATCTACCTCTCTCTCGCTACCCCACCTCCATCGTATCATTAACTTCTGTCAATTCTACTTTCTGAAAACAGCACTCTTGAGGCATAATCTACATACCATAAAATCCAGCCATTATGAGTTACAATTCCATGATTTTTATCATTCTGTTTTGTTTTTTGTTTTTTGCTGAGGAAGATTCACCCTAAGCTAACATCTGTGGCCGATCTTCCTTTATTTTGTATGTGAGCTGCCACTACCACATGGCCACTGATGAGTGGTGTAGGTCCACATCTGAGAACCGAACCTGGGCTGCCAAAGTGGAGCATGCAGAACGTAATCCCTAGGCCACTGGGGCTGGCCCTATGGTTCTATTTTTAAATAATGAACTGACTTAGCCCTCATCTCTCCAACCCACTCCCACTAGAGTCCAAGCCTCCATCATCTATGTCTTAAGGCACCAAGGAGCGTAACCTAAGTGATCCTGCTTCTTTCTGCTCTTAAGGCCCCCATTCTCCAGTCAGCAATGACTTTTAAATATATAAGCAGGATTATGTCTCTCCCCTGCTTAAAACTCTTTAATAATTTCCCATTGCATTTAGGATAAAATCTAATTCTTTACAAGACCCTGGATGATCAGCCCTCACCCACCTCTCTCACCTCACCACGTACCACTCTCCCTCTAGTCCATCCTGCTGCAGCCACACTGATCTCCTTTCAGTTTCCACTGCTTAGAACAGACTATGTCACTTTATTCACCTGACCAGCTCTGTGGAAATAAACAGAGACCACCCAAATGAAAGCAAGTAAAGGCTATTAATTTGGAGCCTGCTATAGCAAGGCAGTCAGCCACCATCACTTGTGTTGTGAGACTCAAAGCCAGGCAAAGGAGTGGACAACAGGGAAGGTTTCATGTGTGCTTTGATTGGAGGCTGTTGGCCTGGGGAAGCTTTGGGCGGGCTGACTAGAAGCAGGGCATCCTATGTGACTGGTTAAGGGCACATATTTGGCTTTCCCCAGTTGGTACTAAGTTGGAAGCAAGAGCAAATATTAGGGAAGCTGTCAGTTATTAATCAAGTCCTGGTTATTTGGGGACGATTGTTACAGGGGCTATTGTTTGGCTTCCTGGACTGGTTGCTGAAGACAGTGGTCTGAATTCCTACAAGTCTGACTTGTAGATAGTAGGTTGGCTCCCTGGGCTGTTTACTGTAGATTATAGGTTGGTTTCTTGGGCTGGTTGCTGCAGATTGTGAGCCAGGTTCTATTTTTATATATGGTCTGGCTACTGTCTGTTTTTATATTCAGTCTCTCAGCTCCCTTCCTTCTTTCTGGTCTCAGTTTTAAATTTGACTTCCTTAGACTTCTTCCTTGTGCACCAATTTAAAGTAAGTCCCTTTGTTATTTATTCGCATTATACCCTGTCCTTTTCATTTGTGATATTTCCGAAAATTTTTAATTATTTGTACTCTATGCTTTTAGTTAATGTCACACATAGTAGGTCCTCAACAGATATTTGTTGAATACAATGATGAATGAATAAGTGAATGTAGATCAGGGTCTCTTTTTCCCATTTATATCTGACTCTGAAAGGTCCCAGAATTATAGAGTTAGAGCCAGAGGGGCCTTAAGGCTATTTAATCCAACCACCTCACCTTTCCCATGAGAAAAAACAAGGCCCAAGAGAAAGTAGTGACCTGCTCAGGGTCACAGGTAATAGTGGGAAAGCCAGAGCTAGAAACCAACCCTCTGGTTCACAGAACAAAGCACATTCCTCCTAATCACAAAGCCCAATAATGAGGATACTGGGGCAGGCTGAGTTTCTTTATTCTTCATCAGGGGTTCCTAACTTTCCTGTTTTAGATCACCACTGTCGTGTTAAGCTCAGCTTTTTAGTTCCAGCTCTGCTAATAGGTTTGTTAATCTTAGATAAGTTACTGAATTTTTCTGGGTCTATTTTATTTATTTATTTTTTTAGGGAAATACACCTGAACCCCATCTAATTTTTATTTATTTATTTTTCCCCCAAAGCCCCAGTAGACAGTTGTATGTCATAGCTGCACATCCTTCTAGTTGCTGTATGTGGGCCGCGGCCTCAGCCTGGCTGGACAAGCGGTGCGTCGGTGCACGCCCGGGATCCGAACCCGGGCCGCCAGCAGTGGAGTTGCGCACTTAACCGCTAAGCCACCAGGCCGGTGGGTCTATTTTATAATACCTGCTCCATCTTGCTTACAGGGAAACTGCAAATTGAAAGTGAGATAGTGGATGTGAACACACTTTATAATCATTTAAACCGCCAGTACCCTTAATACATAACAAAGCAGAACTTCCCTACTGAGCTACAAGTGCACAGGAAAGAATTGGAAGCAAACTAATATTCTAAGACTGTAACTAATATTCTAATATACATGCTAAGCTGACTTCTTACCCTTGTTACTCAGGTTTTGAGAATAAAAAATCAGGCAAATAGTCCTCCAAAACCATAAGGACCCCCAATTAAAGAGATGATCTCTTTCCTAAGAAGAAGATTAATGTTGAAGATGACAGACAAAACAGGAAAGAAAAAGCTGTTCCATGACCCTCAAGGCTGGGAATGATGCACTAATAATCCACTTTCCATAGCTGCTCCTGCCCTGGTTTGCTCAGAGTGCCTCAGAGATAATTCTGGGGAGCTGTCATAAATTGTCTAAGGTCATACTCCAGGCTTCTCATTCCTGGACTAGGACTGGCTAGGGTCCCAGAATGGAAGGCAGTTTCTCAACATCTTGCTGTCTTAAGGGAGAGATATGGCAATACACTCCCTTTTGAGGTGAACACTATGCCAACTGAAGCCTCCCTGGGAGGCTGGGAACATGCAAGGAAACAGCCCCAAGTCTCCACATCCCAGTCAACCCTCCTTATCTGGAAAGATGTTGGAATGGGGAGGGGAGATTCGAGCAATTTTCTGCCAGAATGAGAGAATTAGAAAGCTGTGAAAACATCATATCCCAACCTTCTTTTCTCCCACTGTAGTGTAGAGCACTACCTAGGTTAGGATTTGGGAGACCTGAGGCTCCAGGCTCCATTTCAGAGTTATGGTCAAGTCATAATATCACTGTGCCTCCATTTTCTTCATCTACAAAATGGGACTATATTGCTTGCTTTCCCTGAAGAGCTTTTGAAGATCATATGACAATGCTTTGGAAACTTAAAGCACTATATAGAGCATAAACATTCATCGAAATACATAAGAAAAAAGATACTCCACATACTGCAGAGAAATAACTCAGGCTTCAGAGCTGGGTACATCAGGGTCATAGCCTTGACTCCAATTCTTGCTACCTATCTGACCATGGACAATTTATTAACTTTCTGAGGCTCAGATTGCCCAACTGTAAAATTGGTATACACTCAAGTAGTTATTGTAAATACATGGTAAGCCATGTGTTATGGACTGAATTGTGTCCCCCCAAAATTCATACATTGAAGACCTAACTCCCAGGATGACTGTATTTGGTGATAGGGCCTTTAAGGAGGTAATTAAGGTTAAATGAGGTCATAAGGGTGGGGCCCTCATTGATAGGACTGGTGTCCTTATAAGAAGAGGAAGAGACACCAGGAGTGCACACGCTCAGAGGAAAGGACATGTGAGGACACAGCGAGAAGACAGCCCTCTGCAAGCCAAGGAGACATGGCTCAGTAGAAACCAACTCTACAATTTCTGTAGAAACCAACTCTACCAATCTCTGATTTCCAGCCTCCAGAATGGTGAGAAAATAAATTTCTAAGTCCCCAGTCTGTGGCATTTTGATATGGCAGCCAGAGCAGACTAACACAACATGTAAGGTACTTAGCACAGAAATAAGCACATGATCAGGTGCACAACAAATCTAACTTTCTTTCTCTTAGAAACAAGATTATACTATTGTCCCAACGGCTTGTCAAGGTTATTTATCTAGGCCTGGTGATGGGTTTGTGCTAATCCAGTCATATTCTCTCCTGGTCGCCCTCATGATCAGTGGTATATATTTGTAATATTTCCAGCCAAGGATAAAACAAAGCAGTTACCATATTGCATCAACTCATGATTCATCGTGCTCATCGTTCTGCCTCTGTCAGAGGCACCAAGGGACAGACAGGTTGTGAAGAGGTAAAATTGTCCTTGACATCAATTCCAAAACACACTAGTTCCTCCACTTTGGTGCTCACCCTTGAATATCCCTAATTTTTTATCTGCTATATTTTCTGTATCTCTGTAGGTACTTCATTAGTTTACTACCCATGGAGCAAGTGTACTTCTGATAATTTTTCTCCTAATCTCATTCCGATTTCAAGGAGTGTCTCTTAGTTCTACTATCTGTGATTTGGCAGGTTCAAATCTGTGACCACCCTAATTTTTGTAGCTTCCTTCTTCTGGAACTTCTCTAGGTTGTTCTTTCTCCTTGGATCCAAACCACCAAAGCTGCACTTGCTGGTGAAATTTTCCTATGATTTGTACAAGGGCAGAAAAATACTAGTGTCTTGTTTTGTCTCCACTGCCCTTCCTAATCAATCCCATCATTTGGGTTAACTCAAAGTACATAGCTGGATTGGGCAGGGGGAGAGTGAAATGTGGGAGAGGGGCTTCTCTCCACACCCTGCTGGAGCCAAATGCCAGAGACAGTGACTATGCACCTCAAGTCCCCTCCACCACCTGCAGCCAAGAACTCAGAGCCGTGGGCTCGGCCCGGGAAAGACACAACAAGCCGAAGACCAGACCTTCAAGACAAATAGAACAAGTCCTGGAAAGCTTAGCGGAAGTGCGTCACAGCACCGCCCCTCCCCCGAAGCTCCACCCCCTCCGTGTTCTCTAGGAATCCGGGAGGTCTCGCTGTCTCAGTGGTTCCCTGAGCCTTCCTAAATCGAGGAGAATTTAACCTCCTTCCTCAGTCAGGGGAAAAGACAAAGGTTTAGAAGCAGCTCCTGACCAAGGAGATAGAAATAACGGACTGATGGGGAATCTAGCCTCCTGGGTGGAATGTGCAGGTCACAAGTTTTGAGAACTAGCACATGGTGTTTCTAACTGTTCCTTCTGCAAGGAAAGAACCCAAGCTAATGACTGGATCACACTCAGATGGCTCCCATGCTTTTGTAAAAACAACAAAAATTTTTGATAGAATCAACCACAGGCTTCCCCTGCCCCAGTAGTGTAGCAAATATCTCTATCGAATTCAACCAGCATGCTCCATGCACCCATTTACTGATGTAATTGGAATGCAGATTCTACTGTTCTGTTCCTTTTTTGCTTTTATTCCTTTCCAACATTTTGATGTTAAAAAGAATATGTAGCGTCTTGAGAAAACAAATCTTGCTCTAACTTGCCCAAACTTGAGCAAACAAAATATGACCCTAATATTTTGTTTCCCTTTCCTCTTGCAGGTTGAGAAGGGAAGGCTACGATGGATGTGGTGACTGAAGGGCAGCAAAAAACTTTTCAGTCAAATGTTCAAATCATAAAATTGTCTTAATTTTTTTCCTGCAACTAGGAGCAATGAGAGAAAGACGTTAATACTACAGATCAATGTAGTTTTCAGCAGAGAAAGAAGCTTCTGGCAATCAGAGCTGTTTTAAAATAGAAGAGGCTGGGGCTGGCCCGGTGGTGTAGTGGCTAACTGCACACGCTCCGCTTCGGCAGCCTGGGGTTCGTGGGTTCAGATCCTGGGTACGGACTTACACGCTGCATCAAGCCATGTTGTGGCAGCGTCCCAAATACAAAGTAGAGGAAGATTGGCACAGATGTTAGTTCAGGGCCAATCTTCCTCACCAAAAAAAAAAAAGGGGGGGGGGGAAGAGGCTGCCTTCAGAGGCAATGAACTCCCCATCACTGGAAGACCCTCATGCAGAAACTGGATAATCTGTTGCCAGGAAATGTCTTCTCTAGTTCAACACAGTTATTAAGCATTTGTTACAGGCACGTGCCTACAAGTTGAATGGGGACTCCTCCAACCGGTGGGAGGTTGGGTTTGATGATCCCATGGGACCCGTTACAATTCTAAGATTCTCTAATTGTATGATTTTATCACATCTTGGATCAAAACTGTTGTTTTTTGTTTTTTGTGAGGAGATCAGCCCTATGCTAACATCTGCCAATCCTCTTCTTTTTGTTGCTGAGGAAGACTGGCCCTGGGCTAACATCCGTGCCCATCTTCCTCCACTTTATATGGGACGCCGCCACAGCATGGCTTGCCAAGCAGTGTGTCGGTACATGCCCGGGATCCAAACAGGCGAACCGCAGGCCGCCACAGCGGAGCGCACACTTAACCACTTGCGCCACCGGGCCAGCCCCAAAACTGTTTTTCACACAGATGACAAGAACATAATTTCACCACTTTGTAATGCTTGCTGTTTAATAACATAAGGCATAGTATTAAGAGCTCAGCTTTTGGAGGCAAAATGATCTAGGTTCAAATGCTGGTTCCGCCACATATTGGCTGTGTGACTTTGGGCAAATGAATGAACTAATCTGAACCTGTTTTTCCCAACTGTAAAATAAGGGTGCTATTAAGTGCAAATATGAGCAAGTAGTCATCATGTTGTGAGGATTAAGTGAGAAGGTCTACCTAAAGTGCTTAGCATGATGTTTAGAACATGGTAAATGCTCAATAAACATTAACACCAGGCTTTATTGACATCATTCTCAATTAAGTCTTACATCTGACCTTTAGCTCTGTGATTCTGTTTGCAGGAGACAACAGTCTCCTTAAATGCCATCAAGGAGGCCCTCTCACACACTTTGCATTAAGTTGGTGGTTATTTGTCACGAGTGTGTCATTTTTCTCTCTTCAAGAAATTGGTGGCTTTCAGCAAGAGCCACCTATTTCCATAATCCTTATATAATTTTCATTTTTCCCCCCAAACCTTACCCAAGTCAGTATACCCCTTTCCACACGTATCCCATCCCAATTCACCACAGTGAATGTCTCACAACTGAACAGCCACCACATGCCAGGGAATACAGATACTCCGCCCACCATCAGTGACCGGGTCCCCATCGCCTCATGGAGAGTGGCCAACTCCACAGTCCATTCTTACAGTCAGCCTCCTAGGACCACTCATGGCACCAAATGTCTTAGATTGGGTTCCCTAAAGCAGAGCCTGAGACAGGAATTCAAAGCCATGTGACTTGTTGAGGCATGCTCTTTAGGAAAAGTCATTGTGGGAGGGAATGAATCAGGACAGAGAAGGGCAGAGCCAAACACAGATGTAGTCTGGTCAAGTCTAGCCCTGGCCTCATTCACAAAGGGGGGGGGGGTTGGTTCTGGAGCATAAACTGAACGTTTCCCCCCACTTGAGGTGAGTGAATCAGCCTTCTGTACCCCATGCCAATCAGTCATTGGCTGGGGGGTGGGGACGGCAGGTAACTCCTGGGTGAGGCAGCTCCCATCACCTGAGGGCAATTCTCCAGAGTCTCTGGAGAAGAGGGACAGCTGCAAGCTCTTAGCAGCCAAAACTCAGAGCAGCTGGGGGAAGGGTGGGCCAGCAGGGCAACAGGGATCTGGGCAGGACACCAGCGTACAACAGACACAAACAAAAAGTATTTATTGGGCGTTTATTGTAAGCCAGGCAGTCAACAGAAGCAGGACTTCAGCAGAGCCCAGAAGCACTCTCTCCCTCTCTCTAACACATCAAGTTAACCCTCTTTTCCATGTCATCTTTCTCCCACAACTCCTACCCAGACCTTCCCACAAGGTAGGGCTAACCAGGCCATGTCCTCCCCGCTCCAAATTACCGTTTACTTTCAAATCTAGCTGCAACTCAAATTGAAACTCATTCTATCTGCCATTATCCTAGGGGACAGCCCTCTCTCCGGGCACTCGGAATTGGGACACACACTGCTTGGACCACAATTCTTAATTCAACTTAGTCCAATTCCTTCTCTGGATGCAGCTGCCTTCATTCTTGTGGGTCCACAGTGGTTTGGACTGTTTTCTCTTCTCTGTTCCCCTAAGGTCCCTCTCCCCTCAACTCAAGATGCGACTGACCAACACAGCTTCTTCTCCACTTACAATCTTAACTCCTCTTTCTACTAGCTAACCTTGATGCTAGAATCAAAACAGAACAAAAAGGCAGAGAGGGTTCCATGGAGAAGTTGTAAATCGAATAAGGCAGCAGGAATGCATACCATCCAGCCTCCGGATCCCAATTTTGCCAAAATATAAATACCTTAAGTCCATTGCTTTTCAAAGGGTTTAATACTCCAGATGGGAACAATGACTGAAGTATTCTAGTGGCTGGGGTAATCATTTCTAGAAAAGGCTCATTGCTGAGGTACCAAAACAGATATCATGCCAAAGAGCGCTTTCTCTTTCTGTGTGCTCTTCCCTGACTAGATAAGCTGTCAAACAAGGCAGAAACCACAAACAAAGCTTATTTCTACTGCATTCATGAGGCTTTTCCCAGTGTCAATGTTCTGAAATTCAGATGAAGAACGAGTGCCATCTGAAGGCTTTCCTTCACCCTCCATATCCGCAGGTTCTCCTTTGTCTAAAATCTCAAGTATGAAGATGCTAATGAAAGCATTTCTTGACGGGAAAAGCAAATAGATACCTATTTATTGTGCATTCTCCAGTGTTCCTAAGTTCTAACTGAAGATTTCAACATATCTGTAGGTTTGATGGTTAAGTTGGAGAAATGCCTGAAGTTGTTATTACATTCATTACAGGAGTAGGGTTTCTCTTCAGGAACGTTTCTCTAAAACTGCGGAAGAGCTGTCCTACAATAGAAACATCTATACATTTAAGGTATTTATGGGATCTGTCCTCTCATGACTTCTCAGATGTTTAAAGAGGCTACAACTCCAACTGAAACTCATCCCACATTCTTTACACTGAAAGGGTTTCTCGCCAGTATGGATTCTCTGATGTTGATTAAGATGTGACTTCAGAGTGAAGCCTCGGCCACACTCATTACACTGATGGGACTTCACGTTGGAATAGGTTTTTTGATGTTGTTTTAGGTGGGAACACTGGCCAACATTTTCTCTACATACATCACATTTACGGGTTTTCTCTGCAGTATGAGTTCTGTAATGCTGAATAAGGTCTGAACTGTAACTAAAGGCTTTGCCACATATATCACACTTATAAGGCTGCTCTTGTAACTCAATCTTCTTATCTTCAATCACTGTTAAGTTCCAACTATATGCCTCCTCACAAATGCCATTTTTTTCATTTCTCTGACCCATGTGGAGCACCTGATGTTCAATTAGGCTAACATACTGAAAAAAGATTTCTCCACATTCATGGCACTGATGGGATTTCTCTCTAGAGTGGAGTCTCAGATGCCCGGCCAGGTGTGAACGCCTCCCAAAGCCTTTCCCACACTCGTTACACTTAAAGGGTCTCTCCCCACTGTGCACACTCTGATGCTGAACAAGATGGGACCTCACTCTAAACGCTTTCCCACATAAATGACAGGTATAGGGTTTTTCACCAGTGTGGACTCGCTGATGTTGAGTTAGGTGCACACGTTGATTGTAGCTTTTCCCACATTCATCACACTTAAAGGGTTTCTCCCCAGTGTGTATTCGCTGATGTTGAATAAGATGTGCACTCTGAATAAAGCTTTTTCCACATTCGTTACATTTATGCGGTCTCTCTCCTGTGGAAGACTTTTTGTGGACGTATGTGACATCATTGAAATTTATCCTTTTTGAAGAGGGTTGTCCTAGTATCTCTTTCATAGGAATTCCCTGCTTTCTATCCAACTTGCCTTGGTGTTCATGGCCTTCTCCAAAATCTTGACCTTGAGAAACATCTCTTTGGATTTTTCCTGAGAGTTCTATGTCTGCTTCTGAAAATTCTGAAATTTTCTTCTTAACATTCAATTTTGTATTCTTACTTCTTTTGTCATTGCCTGGAAAAATAAAGAGGAAATGCAACTGTCATCAGTTCTTTTACAGAAGAAAAATAAACTGTCAGGAAAGAGGATAATCAGATGAAACTATGATGCAATAGGAGTAACAAAGGGGGCTACATGTATTTACTTGATGCCAACAGGAACAAAAAGAACCTTTTGGTATTTATCCAGTGAAAAAACAAGACTAAGGAGAGGCTTGGGGGCCACGCCGGAGGCACAAGCGGTTAAGTGCGCATGCTCCGCTTCGGCGGCCCAGGGTTCGCAGGTTCAGATCTCAGGCGCACACCGATGCACCGCTTGTCAAGTCATGCTGTGGCGGGTCCCATATAAAGTAGAGGAAGATGAGTATGGATGTTAGCCCAGGGCCAGTCTTCCTCAGCAAAAAGAAGAGGATTGGCAAAGGATGTTAGCTCAGGGCTGATTTTCCTCACAAAAATAAAAAAAGAAGAGGCTTGATTAGAAAGGTGGTGAGAATGACTGAGGTTAGGCAATCATAGGGATAAGCAAAACACTTTTATTATATAGGAAGGAGAGAAAGGAGTTCTGAATTGGGAGTGGAAATGTGGAGGGGATCATTACCCCAACATGAGGTAGGCAGACAGAATGAGATAGATCAGAAATACACAATTGGGTGGTCAGAAATGACATAAAGTGGAAGAATGGGAAGGAAGCAAAGGATTATGAAGGGGCTATGGAGTTGGAAGAATACCTGATTAGGAGCCAAGAAAAAAAAGAAATGAGCCAGTAAAAATATCGTCAAGAGGACGGGTAATATATCAATTCCCGCTCTCTTCACCCTTAGTCAACACTCTAGCTTCAGTTTCCTGCCCACAGCACCCGATACTTCTCCTTTGGGAATGCTCATCACCTTCAGTATCTGCTACTCCCACCAGACCATCAGCTCCACGAGGGCATGAACTGTATCTGTTCTGTTTACTGCTGCATCCCAAGAACTTAGCACTAGAGGCTCTCAATAAATACCGCTGGATGAGCACACAAGGTATTCCTCCTTTGATCAAAAAACATGGAGGGAGGGAGGTCATAAGAACAATTAGTTAATAACTTGTCATAAGAACAATTGCTGGGAAGATATAAAAGAAAAGATACTATTTTAAAGCAATTGCTTTCCAAATCCAGAGTGCTATTGGATGCACTTCCCTAATGAGGCGGCCACCAAGTAGAATGGGGTAGAACTGGCTGAGGAGACAGCTCAGCTCAACCCAGAACTTTAAAGACACTATGAACTTCATAAACTTCTATCCCAAGATGGAAGAGGTGTCAGTGGCGGTGAACATGAATGACAAGTAGCTGGGCTTGGGGACATCAAAGGCATAATTTAAAAATAAAAACTTTGGCCAGTCTTAGAATTTTCTGAAGAATATAAATAAGAGCCTTTAAGTTCACAGCAACAGTTTACGGTGATCTCATCCTTATACAAATCACTTGAAGGGATAAAAAAATAAGTAAACAAGTAGGAAAATTACTCAAACTTATTCATAACCAAATTACCAAAAATGGATATAGCAAAGAATTCTCTTCTGCTTACTCTATTTGTTAAAAAAAATTTTTGATAACCCTGGAAGAAATTTAGTACAACTGATACTCTCATGTGTGGTATGATTGTTTTAGAAAGCAATTTGGCTATATGTATCAAGAGCCATAAAAATGTTTTTGGCTTTTGTCATCCACTAATCCCACTTCCGGGCATCTACTATAAGGAAATAATTCTAAATACATATAGAAAAAGGCATACACTCAGTTATGAGGAAAAAAGAGAGAAAATTAGAAGTTCAACTGGCAAATAGTTGAGTAAATTATGATGTCTCCACACAATGGCAGGTTGTCAAAAATGAAAAACAGGAGGGCAGAGCAACACCGGAAAATGTGTATGTCTAATACTTAATTGTACCCTCTGAGTACACATATATAAAAATAGGCTTATGAAGACAGAAGGAAATACACTAAATAATAATAATTCTACTAGTTGGGATGGTGGGATTATGGATAATCTTTTTTTCTCCCACTTTCTTTCCTCCAAACTTCCTGTTCTATTATTTTATCATTTACAATAAGTGAAATAACTAAATTAGGAAAAGGGAGAAGAGGGAAAGAAGCATGAAAGAGAACCAAAATCCTCATTTACTACAAATGAAGTCAATAAATAACGTCTAAAATTGATGAGTCCAGCAACAGCAGAATTATTTAAAAATATGGAATTACCAGAAGAAACAGGTAAGAGCTGAAAGCAGGTATCTCTGGGGAAAGGGAAGTTGTGGGGATGGTAGAGAGGGCATAGGGTTTTGCCTACTAACTTGACAATGAGTTAAAGTATAAATAATAATAATGAAATAAACTATAATCTTTGCCCCTTCCTACTGCTCCCAGTATCACAATCCATCTGTCCTATTGTTCTAATAAGATAAGTTCTGCCCCCATTTATTCTCCGAATACAAACTCCTAACACATACATCTTTGGGCTTTCTCTCTGAAGTGGCGCTTCAGGTGCTCAATCAGATGGGAGTGCCGGCTGAAGTTTTTCCCACACTCGGTGCATCCATAGGGTCTCTCTCCACTGTGCACGCTGTGATGCTGGACAAGGTGGGAGCTCACACGGAAGGCTTTTCCGCACACCTGACACTTATAGGGTTTTTCACCAGTATGGACTCGCTGATGCTGAGTAAGGTGCACACGCTGATTATAGCTTTTCCCACATTCACCACACTTGAATGGTTTTTCTCCAGTGTGGATTCGCCGATGTTGAATGAAGTTTGAGGCTTGAAGGAAAAATTTACCACAATCGTTACATTTGTGACCTCTCTCGCTGTTTGTGTTTTGCTTACGATTAATGTCTGTGACGGCACCAATATCTCTTTTCTGGGAAGGGCTCTGCCTTGATTTCCCCACAGTGGGGTTTACCTGCCACCTTTCTACCATGCCATGAAGGTCACTAACTTCTCCAAATTCTTGACTCTGGGGAACATTTCTTTCAGTGCCTCCTGATGTCATCCAGTGTGATTCGGCTTCATCAGAAATCTGTTTTACTATGAGTTCCATATTGTCATTCCTGGACTCATAATCTGAAATAATACAAGGAAAAGGGAAAATTAGCTATTCCCTGCATTAGAAGAAAGAAAATGACTGAGGGATATGGGATAATTAAATGAAACCAACATGTGCTAGCAACAAATGACTTTGCAAAGTCATTTGTAAAATGACTTGACAATATAGGGATGGGATAAAGAACATTTAAGCAGGAAACTGAGACAGGTTAGGGAAGAAAGAGCTGGCAAGAATGGTTCAAAGGGATGAGACTGGGAGAGCAGTTATTCTATTTAATGAAGATGATAACCTCTTGGTATGGTACTTACATACAGTACCTGTTTGTGAATACCTGTACAATATTAACTATTCTTAATAAAATTTGTTAATGGGTTATGCAGCTAACCCAGTCTTCACCTTCCTCTTCCTGTTTGTTCAGAGCCTAGAGAAGAAAGAGGATCTTTCTAGCTTTTAAATCCCCAAAGAATCTCAGTATGGTATGAATTAGTCTAAAGGAAAAAAAGGCATTCTTTCCAAACCCAGAGAACCTACCACTGTCAAGAGCTAGCTTTACAGTCAACAGTCATTGACGAATACAGATGTTTAAGAGACTGCATTCAGCTCCCTGTGTAATTGGATTGGCAACATATATTTCACTCAAAACACGTTTAATGTGGTTTGCAGAGACAAATCTTCAGTAATTAACAAAAAATAGGGAATATTATTTTTGAAATGCTAGAGAGATAGATCATGGCCTACTGAGAACTTTCTAATAAAATTTTTTTGTAACCTAATAACAGTAATAAGAGCTAACATTTGCTGAGTGTGTACTGCGGACAAGGCACTACACCCCTAAGTGCTTTACGATTTCGTGGCATTTAATCCTCACAATGACCCTTTGAGGCAGATACTATTACTATCCTTTTTTGAGAAGTTATAATTCTTGTACCATGAAGACAACTCCAATTTTAATTTATAACTATTTTTAGTTAATTCTCCTCCTAAAAAGACATTTTAATAGTGGAAACAAAAAACCATATAAACAAAAAAGTCCTCTCACAAAATCAGACTTTTTACATGTTTGTTCCTCCCCCATTTAACTAGGCAAGTAATCTCAGCTACCAGGGTACTTTTCTCTGTTATCACACCTACTTATGCTCACATGTTTTAAACTTATTAGAATTCTCTCCCATTCGACAAGTCAAACAAACTCGTGGCTTTCTTTTCCTGGGGGTGAATTTGAAAAAAATCAGATTAGCCCAGTGCACCTCTTTGGGGCCATTAACAACTGCCCTTTCCCAGAGAAGGCGATGACACAAGTCGTTATACCAGTCGGCTTACAGGTTTGCTTCGTTCCCCTTTCCCCGCCTCTTCTCCACGTACATGACAAGCTTTCTGCTGATTCTCCTGGTTAATTTGTATATTTGACAGAGAACTGTGCTCCTTGCTCAATGCTATGCCCAGCTGCTTAGTAATGCAGTGTGTGTGTTGGGGGGGCAGGGATAAAAATCCCAATCAGGCAGATTCGGTGCTTTACAAATTCACGCTCTTCAATCTCACCATGTCCTGTCTGACTTTCTATGTTTCTAAGGTTGGCTAGTTTCCCTACTTATTTTTCTCAGCAGCTACATCAAAACATGTCCATCATGATCTCCAAGACATATCATTATATTTAAAAATAGAATAGTGTGTATGGTATGCTATTTTTGCATGAACTTCCATATACACAGAATATGTCTAGTGATACAGTCAAGAAACTGGTAACAGTCACTGCCTCTGTGAAGGACTAGGAGACTGAGGACCAGGGACAGGTGATTCACTCTTCCCTTTATACCCATTTACACTATTTCAGTATTTTTTACTATGTGCATGCATGACCTTTTTAAAACCAGAGTTCTCCACTGCACTCAAACCTCTACTCCACGCCCTGTTCCATCACCTGCTCACTCCCAACACGTGACTTGTCTCCTATTTCAGGGAAAGTCAAAGCTATCCAGTCAAGAACTTGAACATCCTACAACCACAAACTTGCTGGCAGCCTTATTCTTTCATCCTCCCCTTGTTTCATAGTGGAAGAGGTCAATCTATCTAATCAAGGTCCATCCTTCCTCCTGGACCCTGGATCTCACCATGCTGTCCTGTTTTCCAGGGACCTCCCTACATCAATTATCCACTCTTCCTTGCCCCAGTATTTCAAACTCACTCCCTACTAGCTCTTTTCCAGTAGCATTTAAGTACACTTAAAACTGCTCCCACCAAAAAAAAACAGAACACAGAGAAATAATCCATCCATCTAAGCCACGTACTCTTTCAGTGACCAGCTCCCTCTGCCCCTTCACAGACAAAGTTCTTGAACATTTATCTACAAGAGCTTTCTCAAATTTCCTCTCCTTTGCAATCTTAATGAAACTGTCTCTTGTTCCCAAACATCCCAGTCACTCCATGGAAACAGCTGTTTCCAAGATTCCTTTATTTATTTTTTAAAATCTCATTTCTAAATCTGATGGATACTTTTCAAATCTTGACCTTTTCTGATACTATTAGGAACCCATAGGCATGAAAATTATCCAATGTGGCCTTCCCTGAGAAGTTAAGGAGGCAGAAACCACTGAACATATATAGAAGAGTATACTGAAGATGACGCAACGAAGAGATGGATAATGAGAAAAAAAAATCAGAAAGTAAGAATTTAAAACTGCTTGGAGAATGGTAGAGAAAAGAACTGTGCCAATGGCCAACAGGCACATGAAAAGATGTTCAACGTCACTAATTATTAGGGAAATTAAATCAAAACTACAATGAGATATCACCTCACACCCATCAGAATGGCTATTATTAAAAAGGCAAGAAATAACAAGTGTTGGAGAAGATGTAGAGAATGGGGAAACCTCATACACTGCTGGTGGGAATGCAAACTGGTGCAGCCACTATGGAAAACAGTACGGAGAGTCCTCAAAAATTAAAAATAGAACTACCAGATCCAGCTATTCCACTTCTGTGTATTTATCCAAAGAATACAAAAATACTAATTCAAAAAGATATATGCACCCCTATGTTCATTGCAGCATTATTTATAATAGTCAAGATATGGAAACAACCCAGATGCCCATCAACAGATGACTGGATAAAGAAGATGTGGTGTATATATAGACAGTGGAATATTACTCAGCCATAAAAAAGATGAAACCTTGCCATTTGCAACGTGAATGGACTTTGAGGGTATTATGCTAAGGGAAACAAGTCAGATGGAGAAAGACAAATACCGTATGACTTCACTCATATGTGGTAGATAAAAAACAACAACAAACACAGATAAGGAGAACAGATTGGTGGTTACCAGAAAGAATGGAGGTAGGGGTAGGGCAAAAGGGATAAAGGGGGACATTTGTACAGTGACAGATGGAAACTAGACTTTTGGTGGTGAACACAGTGCAGTGTATACAGAAGTCAAAATATAATGATGTACATTTGAAATCTATATAATGTTATAAACCAGTGTTAACTCAATAAAAAAAAAAAAAACTGCCAATAACCTCCAACTCTGAAACCCATTAAACACCCGTAAATTGAAAAATATAAAACAATATTAATAGACTCAAATTAGACAAGTCAGGTATTTGAAATTCAAAAAGAAGAAAATAAAAAGATGTGCATGAAATATGATAATATTTATACTATATAAATAATTCCTTGAGATGAAAGACCACCACTAAGATCCTAATAGATAAACAAGCAGAGGGCATGCACAAGTAAATCAAAGAAAAGGAAATACAAATGCATGTCAATTAATAAAAGAAATGGAAAATTTAAAAGAGCAGCGGTCAATTTTACTTTTTAAATAAAAGCCTATGAGTGAACTAAAATCTTTAGACAATGTAAATTGGTATAATGCTTTTAAAAAGAAATTTGGCATTATACATGTATTTCATCTAAAGTCTGCCACTGTGCTTGATAGACAGTGGTTCTTCTAAAAGAATTCATTCAAAAGAAGCTAAAAGCCATAAGCTCCAAAATGTTTGCCACAGTGCTGAGATTTTAATAAATACTCCAGGCAATACAATCGAATATGTATTAGTTTCCAGGATCATAAGTTAGTTAAAAATAGGTTCAAAACCTCATTTGGGGCAAAAAATCCAAGAAGGGATATGACATGTAAAATGTCGACACCAATAAGGCAAATATCATCAAACACGTATGAGTGATCTGAGAATGGTAATGGAGTGAATAACTAGCCATCCATGCATCAGAGGAAAGGAAAAGAATTAATGCTATTGAGATAGACTGTAATAACTACTATAATGAACGGTTATTCAGCCAAGTCTGAGATGCTTTCATAAATGGGAATTACTCAGTTAAGAATTATTCAATTCATCAAGGAATACAGTACCATGACTGTGGAATTTATGAAAATCCAAACCTGTTAGTTTCAGGCTCTTTTATTTTAAAGTGGTAAAAAGATAACATTTGCTGGATTGCAAATACTATCCCCCAACCATTATCAGTCTTCAATCATACCCTTATTATGATAAAAATAATCAGAATAAGCTGAATAAGAAAAAAAAGCGAAGGCTGATTTACTTTCACAGAAAAAAATAAGCAAAGTCGTAGCAATTAAAACATACATGCTTTTATAGGATGTGCTAGAAATACTCTTTATAACAAAATTTAGATGTCCTAATCCATGCAGATGAAATAATTCTTACCCACGGAAGTAATACTCCCATAATTCTCCTTCCTGTCATCCCTACAGAGGGACTTCTGGGACTGGTCCAAATGTCCCCATTCCTCCAGGATGAAGGACACAGCCACATCAGCCACATCTTCAATTTTCACCAACTTCTGAAACATGAGATCTCCACTAAATTCCCATTCCCTATGTTCAAATTTGGAGTAGGGGGAAGAACTGGGAGCATTACAGAAAGAAACAGGGGAGGGACTATGCTTCAGAGAGGATGGGAGGGAAGGTACTGGGGAGAACGGAAAAAGACACTGAAGTACAAACCCAAGATGGGCCCGGTCTCTGGTGAAAGAGACAGAACTCCTAACAAAGATTCAGGATTAAGGCAGCTACGTGTCCAAGAACAGACATGGGTCCTCACTGCGGGCAGGGATGTCAGCTCACCTGGGACCCAGCTGAGAGAAGTGAGGCTGTCAACTCCTGGCTGTCCTTCAGGGGAAGAGAAGGAACTTGGAGAGCAGGAAGGGCTGAGGGGGCAGAAAAAGAGGTGTCAGTGAGAACATCTCTGCCCAGTTCCAATTGCCACCATGTTCCACTTTTGCTCAAGAATCCACAATGGGGCCCTGCGGCATCAAGGCCAAATTCTTCTGCTTGGCTCTCAAGACCCTCTACATTCTGCCCCCTCTCACACCTATGCTACACTCACACTTCTCAAACACTAGACTCCCTACTTCGGTCAGGCTAATCCCTGCTGCTGACCTCAGATTGTGTCATCTCCTGCAAAGGATGCACTGTGCTCTGCCAATCAAACCTAACCCTCTCAAAGAATACCCCAAGTCCCACATCTCTCATGAAGCTGAAGCACGGCCTAGAGCCCAGGGCTTCTCGAGCTTTAATGTGCAAACAGATCACCTGGGGGCTGGGTACAGGGCAGATTCTGGCTCAGTAGTCAGGGGCGGCCTCCATATTTTGCATTTCTTTTTTTTTGTGAGATCAGCCCTGTGCTAACATCTGCCAATCCTCTTTTTTTTTTTTTTTTTTTTTTTGCTGAGGAAGACTGGCCCTGGGCTAACATCCGTGCCCATCTTCCTCCACTTTATATGGGACGCCGCCACAGCATGGCCTGACAAGCGGTGCGTAGGTGCGCGCCCGGGATCCGAACTGGCGAACCCCGGGCCGCCGCAGCAAAGCGCGCGCACTTAACCGCTTGCGCCACCAGGCCGGCCCCAGTAGTTTGCATTTCTAAGAAGCTTCCAGGCAATGCTGCTGCTGCTGCTCCCTGGACCACATTTTGATTAGCAAGCCCTTAGTCCACATTCTCTCCCTTCAAGGAATTACCATGGTTGGTTTTTAGTCAGCCATTTAGTACGTATTAAGTCTACTCTGTGTGTTATAAGAATAGGCAGATAAAACAATTCTTGCCTTCAAAAACTTCACTGTCTAACGGGGAGGGCAGATATGTAAGCTGTTCCTACTTCCAGCTCAGGGTAAAGACTACTATAACTGAAATTCACCCAAGTTCCCATAAGAACACAGAGGCAGGGCACCTACAGAGTGGAGAAGGGGAGGCAGAGCATCAGGAAAGCCTTTCGACAGGCAGTGACTCTGGGAAGTAGGGGTAAGGTGGGGCAGGGATGAGGGTACTTTCCAAGCAGAACGAATCAAGTGTGCAACACCTAGAGGGTCTGATCTCTAGAGGCTGGTGACCATCTGACCCTCTGCTGTCACCTCTGCTTGTTCTTTGCCCAAGATTCATGGTGCATCTAGCTCTCACTGTCTATGTGTGCCCTGACTTGGACAGTTCCACTTGGTATTAATCTTTAACCTGACAGTTTAGATCTTGCTATGGCTTCCCCAGTCCTGGAGCTATATGTGCACATGCAGCCTGCTTGTTTCCGAGGACTAGGAAGTAATGAGCAATGACACAAAAAGTAGGAAACAACAGTTAGAGATGAAAGCCAAAAACAGAGACCGGATGTGAAACCAGAAGTGTGGCTGAAGAGTCAAAAGGGGACTCGAAGAAAGGGATGAATCTAGGGGCCGGCCCCCTGGTGTAGTGGTTAAGTGCACGCGCTCTGCTGCTGGAGGCCCGGGTTCGGATCCCAGGTGCGCACCGACTCACCGCTTGTCAGTCCATGCTGTGGTGGCATCCCACATAAAGTGGAGGAAGATAGGTATGGATGTTAGCCCAGGGCCAGTCTTCCTCAGCAAAAAAAAAAAAAAAAAAAAGAGGAGGATTGGCATGGATGTTAGCTCAGGGCTGATCTTCCTCACAAAAAAAAGAAAGGGATGAATCTAGTCTCTATCTAAGCAAACAGTAATTTTGTTGGAATAAAGAAACTTACTAGGTCTGGCTACCAGGGCAGAGAAGAGAAGCAGCACATAGGAAGAGAAGAAAAGAACAGCTTGATCTGAGGAGACTCTGAGAGTGAACGGAGGATGACAGTGATTTAGGGAGGGCAGGATTCTGTGCTGGGAGAACCTGGTGGGAAAGCAAAGCCAGGACAGCTCAGATTGGGGTAAAAGTATAGGCTGAGAGCCGGACTCCTTGGGCTAAAATCCCAGCACTGTCACGTAATAGCTTTGTGACCTTGGACAAATTACTTAACTTTTCTAGGCCTCAGCTTCTTAATTTCTGACATTTTTTAATATTAGAAATTATCCTGATATTAATAGGATAACAATAGTATCTATTCCATTAGGTTAGTGTGAGCATTAACCCTTGGTATGCCAACTAGGTCTATGTGACATAATTTTGCGTTTTGGGTTTCTTTTTGGAATAGTTTTAACTATTTTTAAAGACCAGTATTACTTGACTTTTACTCTTTTAGAGGTTTTCTGAAGAACAAAAAGAAAACATTTTAGTATTATTAAAAATAGAATAAAACTCATTCTATCTTGTAATTTCTATATGGATCCCATGGACCCTTTTACAAATCTAGGAAACATTTTGGGACCTGAGTGATCTTATTTTCTCTTGTATCTTGAAACATTTTTCTATTTCATCATCCTAGGAATTATTTCACTTATACTAATCATTATTCATTAATTATTACCAATGATACCACAAAAGACTAAAAAAATAAGAAAACGGGAGAATAAAGGAAATATTGAGGATCATACACTAGTGCAATAAATCACCATTCTTCACTCTTCTCAAAGTATGGAATGCACCACCCAGAGGGCTGCATCATCATCAAGAAGGCATAAGACTGTTGACATCTGCTTTTAGCTTTCATTAAGCATAGTTAAGAATTCAGAGTTTTTCATTTTCCACCCATATCAGCAAAGAGAAGAAAATCTGCAGTGGAAGATGTTTCACTATTATTAGATGAATGAGAAGATGGTGTAGAGAGACAGAGAGCAACAGACTCTCTAATGATAATGATGAAACTGCAAGTCTAAGGGAAATCTAAGAATGAATCTACAAATGATAGTATCCTAGATGAATTTTCTCAAACACAAGAATCAGTGATGAACACTGTCTTGCTTATTTTCAAAAGGAAATATAATATTCTCATCCAGTGAGTCATTCAATAGGAAGGACTTCATCACGCAATATTTTGCAACAAGATTCTGGACCATCTCATTTTGCTAAAAGAACAGCATTCGTTTTGTTGAAGTGACAGTATGCTTCCATCTTTTATGATGTTTGTATTATCAAAATGTACTTGATAGAAAGAGGCTTAATTCTTATTAAAATTTCTTTAAAAATTATTTTTCACTATCCTTTGATTCTTCTGCAAATCATTCATAAAATGAGTTAAAAACATAAAAAAAACCTTAAAAGGATCCATTGGCCCCAGACAGTAAATGGTGAGGGTTAAATGACTTCATACAGGTAAAGCCCAAGAACAGCTCCTGACGCATAGTAAGCACCACGTAAGTAATAGCTGCTGCTGCTGCCCCTGCTTTTGTTATCATTACCACAGGGCAGGAAGGCTGGAAATGATCAGAGCCATGGGGCATGTCAAGTGAAAGACCTGATCACTAAGGGGAGCCTAAAAGAAAGCCTGTGGCCAAACAGGAAATGCAAGTTCACAGCTCCTTATCCACAATTCTGACATCCCAAAGGTCTCAATACCAAAGGGTTTTTTTCATTAAGTTAGACATTGAACTAATCTGACTGCAAAAGCTGACCTGATGTGACACCACTTAAAGTTATTTAAATCCACTTACTGAAAATATGCATACATTTCACCGCTGAAATACTAATTGTGTGTGATTACAGGGTACCACCTCAAATCCTGCTGGTGGTGTAATGTATGGACTATAAATCATGTTGTCTTACTAAACCTGAAAAATTCTGAATTCTAAAATATACCTGATAGGGGCCGACCCCAGTGGCCTAGTGGTTAAGTTTGGTGTGCTCCACTTCAGCAGCCTGGGTTCAGTTCCTGAGTGTGGACCTACACCACTTGTCAGTGGCCATGCTGTGGCAGCGGCCCACATAGAACGTAGAGGAAAACTGGCAACTGATATTAGCTCAGGGAAGATCTTCCTCCACACAAAAAAAAAAAAAAAAAAAAAAAAACAACAGTGGGTGACAGCCCAGTGGTGTAGTGGTTAAGTTCGCATGCTCTGCTTCAGCAGCCCAGGGTTTGAGGGTTCGGATCCCAGGCACAGACCTACACACCACTCATCAAGCCACGCTGCGGAGGCATCCCACATACAAAATAGAGGAAGATTGGCACAGATGTTAGCTCAGTGACAATCTTTCCCACAAAAAAATAAAAATAAAAATAAATAAAATATATCCGATAGCAAGAGTTTCTGATTGGGGATTACAGACTTGGACACATATCATCGTAAATAAGACACTCAGCTGTTCAGTTTTCCTTGATGTATCTAATACAGATTAATAAAATTATGAGAGAGAGGGAGGGAAGGAGATAAAAAGCAAATGCTCTCGAGGTCATTGTGAAGCACTGCTTCAAACAAGATTTCAAGGTGAATGACTGAGCAGCCAGAATTGAATGCAATTAGGAATTGGAGAGCTTTTTTTTTACATAAGCATTAAGACACCAAAATCTATGAGGCAGAGTTGGAAACTGTTGCAAACAATTGTGATACTTTTATAAAAGATTTTTGTAGATCTTTTTTTTTTGGATCAACCCTGAGCTAACATCCATGCCAATCCTCCTCTTTTTGCTGAGGAAGACTGGCCCTGGGCTAACATCCGTGCCGATCTTCCTCCATTTTATGTGGGACGCCGCCACAGCATGGCCTGACAAGCGGTGCATCGGTGCGCATCCGGGATCTGAACCCGGGCCACCAGAAGCAGAGTGTGCGCACTTAACTGCTATGCCACAGGGCCGGCCCCAATTTTTGTAGATCTTTTAACAGTGCCTGTACTTACAACTGTCATCATCTGCATTATAGCTTCTGAATAGAACTGTGGTACAGTTTCTAGCCATCCTATAAGCGGATCTCTCTCTCAACCCCAGGGACTCAATTCCAGGTCCTCAGCCATTCTCATGCTCCCGATGCTGCCAGTGCAGAGAGACCTCCCAGCCCAAGTTTCTCTCTTACAGATACTGCTTACCCATGTGGCCAGGGTACCCACTCTCGAGCCACATCTGCTCCACTGAATCACAGATCCTCACCATTTTCCTCCAGAAGATGAGGCTTCTGTGGCTCTTGTTCAGGCTGGGGGTCCACGGACAGGAGCTGGTGACTGAAGGACTCCTGCACAGCTCCAGGTGGCACCATCTTCTGAGGAAGGACTTCAGGACATGCCACAATCTAACAACCACAACCACACCAATCAGCATGGTTAGAGAGAAGGCTATGAAAGAATCCAGTAAGTTCACGTTATTCCTTCATTCATTCCTTTGCCAAATATTTAATGTGTGTCTACAATGAGCCAGGTGCTGATTATACAGTGGCTTAATAAACACGGTTTACATCTAGTTGGAGAAGACTTCCATTAAACATATCAACACAAAAATAAAGACATAATTACAAACCATGTTATATGTTAGGAGATGAAGGTGGTGCCATGAGACAGAACAGATGAGACTTACTTTATATTGCCTGGCTGAGGAAGGCTTTTCTGAGGAAGCATCACTTAAGTAAACAACTAAAGGATGAAAGAAGCCAGCCAGGAGAAAAGAAGTGTCCCAGGCAGAGAGAACGACATAAACAAAGACCCTCAGGCAGAAACTGGGTGTTTGGTACAGTCAAGGAACTATAAGAAGGCCAGTGTGGGGCAAGTTTAGTGAAGAGGGGAGAGAGGTGAGAAAGGACATTAGAAAGGTCGATATAGGACTCAGGAAGCCACACTCGGCTCCTTGGCAGACCAGGTTCAAGTAGGACAGACCAACACCAAGACCTGAGCTAGTTCATGTCCGGCATGCTACAGTTCTCCACCGTTCTGTTGTTGGCTCTTGCTCAACCCTAGGCTCTGCCACAACCAGTCTCTAGAATCTGCCTATTCTGGAAGGTACTAGCTCAGTAGCACCCTAGCAGGTAATAAGAACCTGCATTGAGATAGAACTGCCATTCTCCCTCTCCCCCTCGCTTATGTTTCAAAGTACTTTAAATTTTAACCCTCCTAGTACTGGCAAAATATGGCACAGGAGTTACATTAAGAGGCAGCTGCAGAAGAGGTGTGGCAAATAGCACTCTGCATGGAAGTTTGTGTGTCCTTGTAGACCAGACCAGAACAAGAGTTAAGATGATGCCAAGTAAGTCAAAGGGCATCTGAGCACCAAAGAAAGAGAGCAGGCCTTGAGGTCCTCTGAGACTAGGACAGAGACACCAAGGAGGAGGGGTAAAGGATAAAGCCCGGGAAACAGGCTTGCCAGAGACAAGAACTGCCTGGAGATACGTTGAAGAACAACGTCGGGGATACAGAAGGCAGGCAGAGAGAAAGACAAACAGAGTTAGCTGTGGAGGCCCTCGGGAAGATCCCCTCTATGGGCCTCAAATCCCTGACTACCACTAAGAAATATTTTCTTCCGTGTCCCTTCCAAAAAGAGGCTGCATATCACAATCAGAGAGGTAAATGTGTCAGATCTGTTGTAAATCCTCTATTTTAAATATTCCTGTTGTTTTAAACTATGCTTTTGAATATTTATTACTATAAAAAAGTAGCAAAAAGCTTGTCCATTAGCATCTCAAATTAGGTTAACAAAAGGAATAACTGGATGTCACCATGAACCTGCCTGTCCTGACAGAAGTAACAAAAAGGTTCACACACTGCTCTCTGCAGGACAAGCATTCAACACAGCTGCAGGGTCCCTCTGCTGCCCACTTGCATTATGGAGTGAGCTAAACCAGCTAAAGAGCCTGAGGATATTCTGGAATGTTCAAGTACCCCTTACCCAGAGGTGAAGAAGAAAGAGACTGGTACCTTCCACCGAAGTGCAATGGCTCTAAAGAATGAAGAAAATTCTCTAACTAGCTTCAAACTCTTGTAGACCTAAGACAACGTCATTTTTGTTTCTTTGCTATAAAAAAAAATTAAAGTTTAAGAGACTGTGGGCCTACAGCAAGAGGAAAGTAGCAGGTCAGGTTATAAATGAGAAAGAAAGGACAAGAAGACATAACACAAAAATATCAATCCTCCCTAAATTAACACATGATTTACAGCAATCCCAACAAAAACACCAACAGGATTTTTGGGGTGCCAGAAACTAAATAAGTAATTCTAAAGTTCATAAAGAAAAAAGAAAATATCGAAAAAAAATTTAGAAGGGAGAAGAGTAGTCTTATCAAATACCAAAACATTTTACAGACCTCAAATAATTAAAATACTGATACATGGACAGTAAGATCAAAAAAAAGACCAGAAATGGACCAAAACACATGCAGAAATTTGGTACATAATAACGATGGCATTTTAATCAGATAGTTTAAAAAAAAAAAAAGAAGTTGCTGGGGCAATTGGATAGACATCTGCAAAAAAAATAAAATTGTAACCATATAAAACACTCTACACCAAAATAAATTCTAGATGGAGCAATCATCTAAAAGTGTAAAAAAAAACCCACAGTGGAGAAAAAACTATGAGAAAAGTTTCTCATAACATTGTAGTGGAGAAGGCCTTTCTAAGTATGGCACAAAACCCAGAAACCATAAAAGATTTTAAACTGATTGCATAAAAATTTTTAAAAACCTGCAAAGCAAAAATCTCCATAAGGAAAAACAAACAACAAACTGGAAAAATAAGACTTGCAACTCAGATGACAGACATACTGCTTATTTTTTCTAATAGGTAAATAATATTAACAGATAATTCACAAAAAAGGGTATATGCATAGCTCTTTAAAATATGTACTGTGGTCAAACTCATTCATAAGAGAAATGCATATTAAAATTGCATAGAAATGAAATATCGCATCTTTCAGATTGGCAATAATCAAAAAGTTTGATAAGATCATGTTATCAGGCTGTGGGCAAAAAATTTCTCTCACACATTGCTGTTGGGAATATAAATTGCTATAATCTCTATAGAGGGCAATCTGTCAACAGCTGTCAAAAGTACAAATGCATACGGCCTCTAAGCCAACAATTTGACTCCTACAATTAATAATTAATAATGTACGTAAAAGATATTCATTGCAGCAAAGTTTGTTATAGTAAAAATTCAGAAACAATCTAAAGGAACAACTTAAATGGCCTTCAATAGGAGTCAAATAAATTATGGGCAGCCATACAATGGAATAATGCAGTTTCAAAGAGTGAGGCAGCTCTATTTGCACCAACATGGAACAAACCAAGATATAAGAAAAAAGCAAGCGGCAGAAGTGCAATGATTTAAAGACATCTGTTTTTTTAAAAACGTGTCATATACACATAGGCTTATGTATACAGAATACAGTATCTCTCCATAAGGATATACAAATATATGTCACAGTGGTTGCCTCTGGTGAAATCTAGGCAGCTGGGGAATTAAGGGTGGGAGGGAAACTTACTTTTCATTACAACCTTATGTACCTTTTGAATTTTGTATCATGTCATTCAAAAAACAAATACAGTAATTTTAAAATAAATAAAATCGCAGATTGTCTTCTCCAGGTTAACACACTGGATACTGCTTCTCTTTGCTGGAGTGGCAGGAAATCTCCACAGTGTACCTAATCCCAGGAGAACAAAAGAATATGAATGAAGCACCAGACCGCTAAGGATCTCACCCCTGCTCAGCAGTTCCTTAACTCTCTTCCTCTCCTTCCTCATTGCTCTAATGTCTCCTCTTCCACTCACCTGTTGTCTGCGTTCCTCTAGTTCTCTCTGTATATTTTCTACCACAGCCACAGCCTCTTCTCCGCTTTCCGGGTGATGTTCTCTCACCCAAGTCTGGAACTCTTCTGGCAGGATGGTCAGGAACTGCTCCAGCACCAGCAGCTCCAGGATCTGCTCCTTGGTGTGCAGCTCGGGCCTCAGCCACTCACAGCAGAGCACCCGGAGCTGGCTCAGCGCCTCCCTCGGGCCTGATGCCTCATGGTACTGGAAGTCCTTGAAGCGCTGGTAAAAAGTCTCAAACACTGGCGGATTGTACTCCTGCATCCAGGTGCAGTCTTCTTCTTCCACTTTCACTATTAGAAGGTCTTGCTCTTGTGAAGTCTCAGCTGGAGGGTCTAAGTCTATACCTTCCCCAGATTCTGTCATTATCATTCCAACTCAGAGGGATGTCTCTCCAGGTTAGCTGTATTACACTGACCAAATTTGTCTCCTGCTCTTTAAGATCTACTGAAGGACGCTTTCATTAGTGTGCAACCTACTGATATATTGAAAATCATTATTAGCAAAGAGATGACAAAGAGGTCATCTATACTAAAAATGACCACTCAACAGAGCAATTTTTTTGAAAATATGCACTACAAGACAGCCATTACTCCACCCATAAGACAATTGCTAAGAGAATATTCCATTTAAAAAAATGTAAAGGAGAGCCATAAAAATCTGACATCAGGCCTAACCAAACACAATTTTAGTGATGAAGAACATTAAATGTCATATACATAATAGGACAAGACTTATTAACTAGTCCAGACACAGCCGCTCCTTCTCTCTACAAGCCAAACTTAAGTCAAAACAGGAGTCAAAAACATTACAATGGTCAAAACTGGTCCTGTCCTTCAAGCCACAAGACCTTGACAGACCAACGGGAGACTTCATCGGTCCGGAAGAGAAGTAGGGTTACAAGTACAGATTTGGACCTGGATTCCTGGAAATCGCCCCTGACCCCGAGACACGGGACCGGCCCGGTCAAGGTTAGGGACAGGACCCTCGGCCAGACACAAAGCCCATTCCCTATCCTCAAGGCTTCTGTCCCGGGGAGCTCTCCTGGAAGACCACGCTCCCGCAGCCAAGGCTGGGAAGACGGGTTTCTGCTTACAAACCGAGAAACAACCGAAGCCGACACTTCGCAACACTTCCTCGCCGGAAGTAAGCAAGTCCAATCTTTCCCAGTCCAACCAGGTTGGGCCATAAATCCCACCCCCGAGATCACTTCCGAGGCCTCTCTAGGAATCCCGGAGGTCTTCGCCTCACAGCGGGCGGGAGCTGCCCGCCCCAGGCCCCGCCCCCGGGCCCGCCTCCGAGGGGGTACGGACCAATCGGCGGGGGGGGCGCTGGCCTGGGATCCACCTCCCGCAACCGGGCCGTTTCCCGCCCACCGAGCCGCAGGGTCAGCGTCACTAGAAGGGGAAGAAAACCGAGCCACGCTCTTCCCCACCCCACCCCAAAGCCATTTAAAACGGTCCGAGCTCCGCCCCTTTCCTTAGAGTGGGGGCAGAGGGCGGGGCCCCAGGTGTCTGGAGCGGTTGCTAAGGCAACAGTCGTTAGTGTCTCATTGGCCGTGGAACTTGCGCTTCCCCACCCCCAACGCTCTGCGCCCCAATTCGAAGTAGGTCCCTACCTCTCTGGAAACCCGCAACCCTCACTTTTCTTTAATTTTGGACCCTTAGGTTTCTTCACCTGAATCCTCGCCACTCCCTGCACCCTGTCTGCAGACACACCCACGTCCTCACCACCGCAGTCAGCTCACGAGGCCGAAACCTCAGACAGCAGACCTGCGAGCCGCGGGAGCTAGCAACTCCCGAGACTATATCTCCCAGGAAGCCCCGCGCGGGCCACGCCCACCAGCCAATAGGACCGCGGCTCTCTTTGCAGCCTCGGTCTCGCGGGCCTATCAGAATACGGAAGAGCAGGAAGGCGGTTCCTCTAGTGCCTCCGACTGGAAGGATGTGTGTGTCGGAGCTGGTGACCCTCCCGGCTGGTGAGGGTAGGGACGGAAGCCCCGCATCCCTGCGAAGAGAGGGGAGTCGTCTACGCAAGCCTTCTCTAGCAAAGGGGATCCCATCCTTAATAATCTCTCATTGTTATATCCGTTTGCAAAGCTGTTCGACAGGCAGGACAAGAGCCGCTATCGCCACTCTTACACGTCGCGAAAATGAGGCTCGCCGGCTCCACTCTGAATCAAAAGACGCACATCCTTGGACATTCCGCGAGAGTTATTTTTTAGTGTATGGGATGAATTTTCACTCAAATCAGGGATGGGGTTTTGAGAATATCTTGCTAGCTCTGTGGTGTACCCTATCAGAAAATCCCTTACTATCTCCGAAGAGACTTTTAGCTTAAATTAACACTGCTACATGTTTGGTGCCTTGTAGTAGTTGTATGGTTTCACTTTTTACGCTTAAACTTTGCATAGTTTCACTTTTAAACGTTGGGTCGTTGGTCCATTCAAAATACTCTTGGTGTGTGGTATGAAGTCTATATCCAACTTTATTTTTTTCCAAATCACTACCCAGTTGTCCTAACACTTATGAAAAAGTCTATCTTTACCCCAATTGGTTTGTGATCCTGCCTTGGTCGAGTAATAAATTTGCATATGTTTTGTGGTCTGTTCCTAGATTTTCTGTTCTGTTGCTTTGGTCTCTTTGTCTACACATGTGATAATACCATGCTGTTTTAATTTACTGAGGATTAATAACTGGTTTTAATATCACTTAGGGTGAATGTCCCCAATTGTGTTTCTTTTTCAAAGTATTCTTGCTTCTTTATTTTCTCCAAATTAACTTTAGATTCACTTTTTCTAGTTAAGATTTCTAGAAAGAAATCAGTACTGTGATCATTTATAATTTATATTAACTGAGGGAGACTGGACATCCGTACAAAGTCGATTTACCTGGGGCGGCCCCATGGCTTCGTGGTTAAATGCGCGCTCTCCCTACTGGCTGCCCGGGGTTCGGATCCTGGGCGCGCACTGACGCACTGCTTGTCGGGCCAAGCTGAGGCAGCGTCCCACATACAGCAACTAGAAGGATGTGCAACTATGACATACAACTATCTACTAGGGCTTTGGGGAGAAAAAGGGATTTAAAAAAAGGAGGATTGGCAATAGATGTTAGCTCAGGGCCAGTCTTCATCAGCAAAAATAGGAGGATTGGCATGGATGTTAGCTCAGGGCTGATCTTCCTCACAAAAAAAAAGAAAAAGTTGATTTTCCGGAAAAAAGCCTTATGTTAGATACTTCAGGAATGTTTTAAAAGTTTTCTTCGTATAGGTTTTGCACATATCTTGTTATATTTATTTCTAAGACCTTTATCTTTTTTTGTTAATATTGTGACGTGGGTTGGTCTAGTTTTTTTTTTTTTAATTGATGTTTTAATAGTTTATAACATTGTGAAATTTGGGTTGTACATTTTTGTTTGTCCATCACCATATATATGTCTCCCTTCACCCCTTGTGCCCACCCCCTACCGCCATTGCCCCTGGTAACCACAATACAGTTTTCTCTGCCCGTGTGTTGGTTTATATTCCACATATGAGTGAGATCATACAGTGTTTGTCTTTCTCTTTCTGGCTTATTTCGCTTAACATAATACCCTCCAGGCCCATCCATGTTGTTGTAAATGGGACGATTTTGTCTTTTTTATGGCTGAGTAGTATTCCATTGTATATATACACCACATCATCTTGATCCAATCATCAGTCGAGGGACATTTAGGTTGCTTCCACTTCTTGGCTATAGTGAATAATGCTGCAATGAACATAGGGGTGCATAAGCCTCTTTGGATTGTTGATTTCAGGTTCATTGGATAGATTCCCAGTAATGGGATAGCTGGAACATAGGGTATTTCTATTTTCAATTCTTTGAGGAATCCCCATACCGTTTTCCAAGGGGCTGCACCAGTTTGCTTTCCCACCAGCTGTGTATGAGGGTTCCTGTTTCTCCACATCCTCTCCAACATTTGTTGTTTTTTGTCTTGGTGATTATAGCCATTCTAACGGGCATGAGGTGATATCTTAGTGTAGTTTTGATTTGCATTTCCCTGATGATTAGTGATGTTGAACATCTTTTCATATGCCTGTTGGCCATCTGTATATCTTCTTTGGAGAAGTGTCTGTTCATTTCCTCTGCGCATTTTTTGATCAGGTTATTTTTTTGTTATTCAGTTGTGTGAGTTCTTTATATATTATTGAGATTAACCCCTTGTCAGATATATGTTTTGCAAATATTTTCTCCCAGCTGGTGGGTTGTCTGTTCATCTTGATTCTGGTTTCATTTATCATGTGGAAGCTCTTTAATCTGATAAAGTCCCACTTGCTTATTTTTTCTTTAGTTTCCCTAGTCTGGGTAGGCATGTCATCCGAAAAGATTCCTTTATGACCAATGTCAAATAGTGTGTTGCCTATATTTTCTTCTATGAATTTTATAGTTTCAGGTCTCACCTTCAGGTCTTTGATCCATTTTGAGTTAATTTTTGTGAATGGTGATAGCAGATGGTCCACTTTCATTCCTTTGCATGTGGCTGTGCAGTTTTCCCAACACCACTTATTGAAGAGACTTTCCTTTCTCCATTGTGTTTTCTTAGCTCCTTTGTCAAAATTTAGCTGTCCGTATATGTGTGGTTTTATTTCTGGGCTTTCAATTCTGTTCCATTGATCTGTGTGTCTGTTTTTGTAGCAGTACCATGCTGTTTTGATTACTATTGCTTTGTAGTATGTTTTGAAGTCAGGGATTGTGATGCCTCCAGCTTTGTTCTTTTTTCTTAGGATTGCTTTTGCTATTTGGGGTCTTTTGTAGCCCCATATGAATTTTAGTATCCTTTTTTCTATTTCCCTGAAGAATGTCATTGGGATTCTGATTGGGATTGCATTGAATCTGTAGATTGCTTTAGGTAATACAGACATTTTAACTATGTTTATTCTTCCAATCCATGTGCATGGGATGTCTTTCCATTTTTTTATGTCATCATCGATTTCTTTCAATAATGTCTTGTAGTTTTCATTGTATAGGTCTTTCACCTCCTTGGTAAGATTTATTCCTACATATTTTATTCTTTTTGATGAAATTGTAAATGGTATTATCTTTTTGAGCTCTCTTTCTATTAGTTCGTTATTAGCATACAGAAATGCAACTGAATTTTGTAGATTGATTTTGTACCCTGTGACTTTGCTGTAGTTGTTGATTATTTCTAATAGTTTTCCAATGGATTCTTTAGGGTTTTCTATATGTAAAATCATGTCATCTGCAAATAGTGATAGTTTCACTTCTTCGTTGAGTATTTGGATTCTTTTTATTCCTTTTTCTTGCCTAATTGCTCTGACCAAAACCTTCATTACTATATTGAATAAGAGGGGTGAGAGTGGGCAGCCCTGCCTCGTTCCTGTTCTCAGAGGAATGGCTTTCAGTCTTTCCCCGTTGAGTATGATGTTGGCTGTGGGTTTGTCATAAATAGCCTTTGTTATGTTGAGGTACTTTCCTTCTATACCCATTTTGTTGAGAGTTTTTGTCATAAAAGGATGTTGTGGGCCGGCGCCGTGGTTTGGTGGTTGGGTGAGCGCGCTCCACTGCTGGCGACCCGGGTTCGGATCCCGGGCTCGCACCGACGCGCTGCTTCTCCGGCCATGCTGAGGCCACGTCCCACATACAGCAACTAGAAGGATGTGCAGCTATGACACACAACTATCTACTGGGGCTTTGGGGGGAAAAGTAAATAAATAAAATCTTTAAAAAAAAAAAAAAAGGATGTTGTATCTTGTCAAATGCCTTCTCTGCATCTATTGAGATGACCATGTGGTTTTTATTCTTTGTTTTGTTGATGTGGTGTATCACGTTGATTGATTTGCAGATGTAGAACCATCCCTGCATCCCTGGTATAAATCCCACTTGATCATGGTGTATGATCTTTTTAATGTATTGCTGTATTCGGTTTGCCAATATTTTGTTGAGGATTTTTGCATCTATGTTCATCAGTGATATTGGCCTGTAATTTTCCTTCTTTGTATTGTCTTTGTCTGGCTTTGGTATCAGGGTGATGTTGGCCTCGTAGAATGAATTAGAAAGTGTTCCATCTTCCTCTATTTTTTGGAATAGTTTGAGAAGGATGGGTATTAAATCTTCTTTGAATGTTTGGTAAAATTCACCGGAGAAGCCATCTGGTCCTGGACTTTTATTTTTTGGGAGGTTTTTGATTACTATTTCAATCTCTTTACTTGTGATTGGTCTATTCAGATTCTCCATTTCTTCTTGGTTCAGTTTTGGGAGGTTGTATGAGTCTAAGAATTTATCCATTTCTTCTAGATTGTGCAATTTGTTGGCATATAATTTCTCATAGTATTCTCTTATAGTCCTTTGTATTTCCATGGTATCCGTTGTAATTTCTCCTCTTTCATTTCTAATTTTATTTACTTGAGCCTTTTCTCTTTTTTTCTTAGTAAGTCTGGCTAAGGGTTTGTCAATTTTGGTTATCTTCCCAAAGAACCAACTCTTTGTTTCATTAATCCTTTCTACTGTTTTTTTTGGTCTCAATTTCATTTATTTCTGCTCTGATTTTTATTATTTCTCTCCTTCTGCTGACTTTGGGCTTTGTTTGTTCTTTTTCTAGTTCTGTTAGGTGTAATTTAAGGTTGCTTATTTGGGCTTTTTCTTGTTTGTTAAGGCGGGCTTGTATCACTATGAGTTTCCCTCTCAGGACTGCTTTTGCTGCATCCCATATGATTTGGTATGGCATATTTTCATTTTTGTTTGTTTCCAGACATTTTTTATTTCTCCTTTAATTTCATCAGTGATCCATTGGTTGTTCAGTAGCATGTTGTTTAATCTCCACATTTTTGTCACTTTCCCAGTTTGTTTGTTTTTTTCGTGGTTGATTTCCAGTTTCATAGCATTATGGTCTGAAAAGATGCTTGTTATGATTTCAATCTTCTTAAATTTGTTGAGGCTTGCTTTGTTTCCCAACATATGGTCTATCCTTGAGAATGTTCCATGTGCACTTGAGAAGAATGTGTAGTCAGCTGTTTTTGGATGCAGTGCTCTGTATATATCTACCAGGTCCATCTTGTCCAGTTTTTCATTTAAGTCCACTGTTTCTTTATTGACTTTGTCTGGATGATCTATCCATTGATGTAAGTGGGGTATTAAGATCCCCTACTATTATTGTGTTGTTGTTAATGTCTCCTTTTAGGTTTGTTAATAGTTGTTTTATGCACTTTGGTGCTCCTATGTTGGGTGCATATATATTTATAATTGACATGTCTTCTTGGTGGAGTGTCCCTTTTATCATTATATATTTCCCTTCTTTGTCTCTCTTAACCTCCTTTATCTTAAAGTCTACTTTGTCTGATATGAGTATGGCAACACCTGCTTTCTTTTGTTTGCCATTAGCTTGGAGTATTGTCTTCCATCCTTTCACTCTGAGCCTGTGCTTGTCTTTAGAGCTGAGATGTGTTTCCTGGAGGCAGCATATTGTTGGGTCTTGCTTTTTAATCCATCCTGCCACTCTGTATCTTTTGATTGGAGAGTTCAATCCATTTACATTTAGGGTAATTATTGATATATGAGGGCTTAATGTTGCTGTTTTGTTATTTATTTTCTGGTTCTTTTGCATTTCCTTTGTTTCTTGTCCTATGTATTTTGGACTGCCAATTCAGTTTGGTTGTTCTGTCTTATCACTCTTCTAGTTTTCTCTTTGTTTATTATATGTGATTTTGTTTTGATTATTTGTTTAGTGGTTACCTTGAGGTTTGTATAAAAAATCTTGTGTATGAGATAGTCCATTATCTGATGGCCTCTTATTTCCTTATACTAAGTCAAATCAATCTCTTTCCTCTTCCCCTTCTAAATCGTTCTTGTTATACGTTATTCTATCTTGTGTTGTGGGTGTGTTTACAGTGATGAGGTTACATTTATTTTTGGTGAATTCCTTCCTTTGATCTTTGATTTTGGTATTTAAATGGTTGCTAACCTATTCCGGTAAAAATCTACTATTTTTCTGATTTTGTCTACCTATTTTTCTCCTTGCTCCAAGCTTTGTATTCCCTTTCTCTTCTTTTTTTCAGGCCTTCTTGAGTATTTCTTGTAGTGGGAGTCTCATGGCCATGAACTCCCTTAGCTTTTGTTTATCTGGGAAAGTTACTATTTATCCATCATATTTGAAGGATATTTTTGCTGGAGAGAGTATTCTTGGCTGAAAGTTTTTGTCTTTCAGTATTTTGAATATACCATTCCAGTCTCTCCTAGCCTGTAAAGTTTCTGTTGAGAAATCCGCTGAGATCCTGATGGGAGGTCCTTTGTAGGTTATTTTTTGTTTTTGTCTAGCTACCCTTAATATTGTTTCTTTGTCATTGACTTTAGCCAGCCTTACCACTATACGTCATGGAGTGGGCCTTTACCTGTTGACGTATTTAGGCGACCTATTGGCTTCACTTACTGGTATTTCCTGCTCCTTCCTGAGATTTGGGAAGTTCTCAGCTAATTATTTCACTGAATAACCTCTCTGTTCCTCTTTCCCTCTCTTCTCCCACAGGAATACCTATAATTCTTATGTTACATTTCCTAATAGAGTCAGATATTTCTTGGAGACATTCTTCATTTCTTTTTAGTCTTAGTTCTCTCTCCTCTTCCTTCTGGAGCATATTTGTATTCCTATCCTCTATAATGCTAATTCTTTCCTCCATATTGTCAGCTCTGTTCTTTAAAGATTCCACATTCTCCTCTATCTCCTCCATTGTGTTCTTCATCTCCATCAGTACTGATTGGTTTTTCTTTATGATTTCAATCTCTTTTGTGAAGAAACTCCTAATCTCATTGAATTGTTTGTCTGTGTTATCTCGTATTTCATTGAGTTTTTTATTATAGCTATTTTGAAAAATCTGTCATGGATTTCTGTGTCTTCAGGGTTGGTTTCTGGGTGCTTGTCATTTTCCTTCTTGTCTGGTGATTTCATGGAACTTTACATTGTGGTTCCTGTATTCGCTTTGTTTTTCCTCATCCTGGAAATATCTTGTTGCAATTTCCACCCACCGCCACTGTATGAACGTTAAGGGCTGTGTAATCAGAGCACCCTGCGCTCTGCCCTGGCTGCTTGCTGCAATCGGTGGGTCGCTTGGTCTGGTCTGGTCGGCTGAGCTGCAGTGTCTGGCATGTGGGGAGGGGGGAGGGCTCTCTTTTTGCCCACTGGGTCCCTGGCATGGGGGGCTTCTCACTCGCCCCTTGTTATCTGCTCTCCTGGGGTGCTCAGATGTTGATGGTACCCCTGTAGCAGTTCTGAGTCCTCTCTGCCCATTTCCTCTGGGGGCCCCAGCATGTTCCACTCTCAGATGTGCGGCAATGTGGATCTTTCCAATCTTCCTTTTCGCTGTCTAGGAGTTCATTGTTGGTCTGTGACTGTTCCTTTTGATGTATCTTATCGGGGGAAAGGTTTACAGGAAAGCTCACTCCGCCATGACACTGACATCACTCCTTGGGTTGGTCTAGTTTTTAAAAGTATGTCTATGAGAGGGGCGAACTCAAGATGGTGGCATAAGCAGACTCAGAACTCACCTCCTCCCATGGACACAGCCAATTTACAACTACTTGTGGAAAAATTACCCTTGAGACAGAACTGAAAACTGGATAAGAGGAACTCCTGCAACAATGGACAATCCTAATTGGGGTGGAAGAGGCAGAGACTCCCTTCTGGAGAGGAAAAATGCTGCCTTCACAAGCCACCAGGTTCACGGCCGGCGGGAGCAGCGCACAAGTACGCAGCTGCCCTGGAGGAGTGGGGCCCTAAGCCAGGGAGCGCCCCCGCTGTGGGCATTTTGTGGACCCAGCACAATCGAGACGAGTGGCAGAATATCTGACTTTGCCTGCTGCTAAAACATTGGGGAGTACCTCCAGAAAAGCTGGTTCACAAAGAAACTAAAACCGGCTCTTAAAGGGCCCGCGCGCAAACTCACCCGTTTCAGAAAGCATCCTAAAATCACCAGAAAGAAAGGTGCACAGTGCTGTGGTGAAAAGAGACTCACCTAATAGGCCCTAAGTGCATCTCGGTGAGAGGTAAGACCTCTCCAGGGACTGGGACATTGATGGCGGCCATTGTTGTGGCCTGCTGTGGGCGTACTGACACAGATGCCATTGGAGTTCTCCCTGAGGCCTGCTAGCCCAGGTCTGCCCCACCCGCTAGAGCACTGATTTAATCCAGCTCAGCCAGGGCAGGCAGCCCACCCTAGAGACTGGCCCCAACCAACAACAAGCCTTCAGGCAACTTGTGGGCCTGCATAGATTGGTGACTGGATTCTCTGCAGCCTGGCAAGTGAGCTGACTTTAGCAGGGCAGGGTGTGCACAAGGAGCGGGTGGAGAGTGTAGGGCGGTGGCGGAGTGTGTGGGGCTCCCGCTGTGGAGAGACTGGGTCCGCATCGGAAGGTCGGGGCGCGCACACGGGGCAGGACTGTGTTGACTGTGTGTGTGGACCTGTGGGCGGCAGGGCTTGTCAGCTGCAGAAGACTTGTGTTTCTCAAAGACCCACATAGGGGGTTTGCTCCACCTTCCAAAGCCTGAAACAATTGGGTGCTCCCGTGCCTGAGGCCAGCCCCATCCAGCTGCAATCCTCAGAGAGCTGACAAGAGACCTAATAGGCTAGAGGCTTATAGCAATTGTAAGGCCCTGAGCCTAACAACCTGCCACACTGGGGGCCTACTCACTTAAAAGAAATACTGCAACACAAATGTGGTATTAGAACTTGCAGCCAACTGTGCTGGGGCTCCCCACACCTGATAAAGGGACTGAAGGGCCCACAACAACTACAAGCAGCTGAGCATTACAACAGCTGACCAGGAGCATAACTCGGCCTCCCTGGGCGCCCACAGGGAGAGCAAACAGGCCACAACAGAAGGACACACGTAGCCCACATAGGGGTCACCCCTGGAACATTGAGAACTGAGGGAAGCACACTGGAAGCCTCCTAAGCCATCACTTACATAAGGTCACCTACCCAAGAGCAGGAGACGTAGCTGACCTACCTAATACGTAGACACAAGCACAAGGAAAGAGGCAAAATGAGGAGGCAAAACAATACATTCCAAGTAAGGGAACAGGACAAAACCCAGAAAAGGAACTAAGTGAAACAGAGATGAGCAACCTACCCGACAGAGAGTTCAAACAAGGAGTGTTAAGGATGCTCACTGATCTGGGGAGAAGAATAGATGAATTCAGTAAGAATGTCAACAAAGAAATGGAAGATATAAAAAAGGACCAATCAGAAATGGAGAATACAATACTGGAAATGAAAAATTCATTAGAGGGACTCAAAAGCAGAGTAGAGGATACAGAAGAATGGATCTGTGAGCTGGACGAAAGACTAGAAGAAATTACCCAAGCTGAACAGGTAAAAGAGAAAAGAATTAAAAAGAGTAAGGACAGTCTAAGGGACCTCTGGGACAACATCAAGTGTACTAACATCGGTGTTATAGGTGTCTTGGAAGGAGTAGAGCGAGACAAAGGGGCAGAGAATCTATTTCAAGAAATAATAGATGAAAATTTCCCTAACCTAAGGAAGGAAACAGACATCCAGATACAGGAATCACATAGAGCCCCAAACAAGATAAACCCAAAGAGGCCCACACCAAGACACATCATAATCAAAATGTCCAGAATTAAAGATAAAGAGAGAATCCTAAAAGCCACAAGAGAATGTCAAGTTACATACAAAGGAAACCCCATAAGGCTAGCAGCTGACTTCTCAGCAGAAACCTTACAGGCTAGAAGAGAATGGCACGATATATTTAAAGTGCTAAAAGGAAAAAACTTACAGCCAAGAATATTCTACCCAGCAAGGTTATCATTCAAAATGGAAGGAGAGATCAAAAATTTCCCAGACAAGCAAAAATTAAAGGAGTCTGTCACTAAGAAACCAGTGCTAGAAGAAATGTTAAAGGGACTGATTTAAGGGGAAAAGAGAAGACCACAAATAGGAAAAATTATCTATTTCCATGATAAGAACGTAATGGATACAAATGCACAAAAAAGAGGTTAGATATGATATCAAAAACATGAGGGAGGAGGGGAGTTAAAGAGTACAGCTTTCAGACAGAGGTCAAACTAAAGTGACCATCACTTCTGTATAGAAGAAGAAAGGAACAGAGAAGGACTACTAAAACACTGAGGAAAAAAAAACGTTAAAAAATGGCAGTAAGTACATACTTATCAATAGCTACTTTAAACGTCAATGGACTAAATGCTCCAATTATAGGCATAGGGTGGCTGATTGGATAAAAAAACAAGACCCATATATATGCTGCATACAAGAGACACACTTTAGACCTAAAGACACTCACAAACTGAAAGTGAAGGGATGGAAAAGATACTCCACGCAAATGGCAATGAAAAGAAAGCTGGGGTAGCAGTACTCATATCAGACAAAATAGACTTTAAAACAACAACTGTAAAAAGAGACAAAGAAGGGCATTACATAATGATCAAGGGAACAATCCAACAAGAGGATATAACACTTGTAAATATCTACGCGCCCAATGTAGGTGCACCTAAATATATAAAGCAATTATTAACAGACATAAAAAGAGAAATAGACAGTAACACAGTAATAGTAGGGGACTTTAACACTCCACTTACACCAACGGATAGATCATCCAAACAGAAGATCAATAAGGAAACATTGGCCTTAAATGACACACTAGATCAGATGGACCTAGTAGATATATACAGAGCATTCCATCCAAACACCGAAGAATACACGTTCTTTTCAAATGCACATGGAACATTCTCCAGGATTGATCACATATTAGGCCACAAAACAAGTCTCCATAAATTTAAGAAGATTGAAATAATACAAAGCATCTTTTCTGACCACAACGGTATGAAACTAGAAATCAACTATAGGAAGAAAATCAGAAAAGCCACAAATACGTGGAGATTAAACAAAATGCTACTGAACAACGACTGGGTTAACGAAGAAATCAAAGAAGAAATCAAAAAATACCTGGAGACAAATGAAAATGAAAATACGACATGCCAGAACTTATGGGATACAGCAAAAGCGGTTCTAAGAGGGAAGTTTATAGCGATACAGGCCTATCTCAACAAACAAGAAAAATCTCAAATAAACAATCTAACAATGCACCTAAAGGAACTGGAAAAAGAAGAACAAACAAAGCTCAAAATCAGTAGAAGAAGGGAAATAATAAAAACCAGAGCAGAAATAAATTAAATAGAGACCAAACAAACAATAGAAAAAATTAATAAAACCAAGAAATGGTTCTTTGAAAAGATCAACAAAATTGACAAACCTTTAGCTAGATTCACCAAGAAAAAAAGAGAGAAGGCACAAATAAGTAAAATCAGAAATGAAAGAGCAGAAATTACAACAGACACCTCAGAAATACAAAAGATTATAAGAGAATACTATGAAAAGCTATATGCCAACCAATTCGACAATCCGGAAGAAATGGATAAATTCTTAGAATCATACAACCTTCCAAAACTGGATCAAGAAGAAGTAGAGAATTTGAATAGACCAATCACCAGTAAGGAGATCAAAACAGTAATCACAAACCTCCCCAAAAATAAAAGTCCAGGACCAGACGGCTTCCTGGTGAATTCTACCAAACATTCAAAGAAGACTTAATACCTATCCTTCTCAAACTCTTCCAAAAAATTGAGGAGGCGGGGAAGCGCCCTAACTCATTCTATGAAGCTGACATTACCCTGATCCCAAAACGAGACAAGGACAACACAAAAAAAGAAAATTACAGGGCAATATCACTGACGAACATCGATGCAAAAATCCTCAACAAAATACTAGCAAATCGCATACAGCAATACATTAAAAAGATTATACACCGTGATCAAGTGGGATTTATTCCAGGTATGCAGGGATGGTTTAACATTCGCAAATCAATCAACGTGATACACCACATTAATAAAATGAAGAATAAAAATCACATGATCATCTCAATAGATGCAGAGAAAGCATTTGACAAGATACAGCATCCATTTATGATAAAAACTCTGAATAAAATGGGGATAGAAGGAAAGTATCTCAACATAATAAAGACCATATATGACAAACCCACAGCTAATATCATCCTCAATGGTGAAAAACTGAAAGCTATCCCTCTAAGCACAGGAACCAGACAAGGATGCCCACTGTCACCACTCCTATTTAACATAGTACTGGAAGTCCTAGCCACAGCAATCAGGCAAGAGAAAGAAATAAAGGGGATCCAAATTGGAAAGGAAGAAGTGAAACTGTCACTATTTGCAGATGACATGATTTTATATATAGAAAACCCTAAAGAATCCACCAGAAAACTTTTAGAAGTAATAAACGAATATGGTAAAGTTGCAGGATACAAAATCAACATACAAAAATCAGTTGCATTTCTATACACGAAGTAGCAGAAAGAGAAATTAAGAATACCATCCCATTTACAATTGCAACAAAAAGAATAAAATACCTAGGAATAAACTTAACCAAAGAGGTGAAAGATCTGTACACCGAAAACTATAAAACATTTCTGAAAGAAATTGAAGAAGACAAAGAAATGGAAAGATATTCCGTGCTCTTGGATTGGAAGAATTAACATAGTTAAGATGTCCATACTTCCTAAAGCAATCTATAGATTCAATGCAATCCCTATCAAAGTTCCAACAACATTTTTCACAGAAATAGAACAAAGAATCCTAAAATTTATATGGAACAACAAAAGACCCCAAATAGCTAAAGGAATCCTGAGAAAAAAGAACAAAGCTAGAGGTATCACACTCCCTGATTTCAAAATATACTACAAAGCTATAGTAACCAAAACAGCATGGTACTGGCACAAAAACAGACACACAGATCAATAGAATAGAATCAAAAGCCCAGAAATAAACCCACACATCTATGGACAGCTAATCTTTGACAAAGGAGCCAAGAACATACAATGGGGAAAAGAAAGTCTCTTCAACAAATGGTGTTGGGAAAACTGGACAGCCACATGCAAAAAAATGAAAGTAGACCCTTACCTTACACCATAACCAAAAATTAACTCCAAATGGATTAAAGACTTGAATGTAAGACCTGAAACTGTGACACTTCTAGAAGAAAACATAGGCAGCACGCTCTTCGACATCAGTCTTAGCAACATCTTTTCAAGCACCATGTCTGACCGGGCAAGAGAAACAATAGAAAAAATAAACAAATGGGACTACATCAAACTAAAAAGCTTCTGTACAGCAAAGGAAACCATCAACAAAACGAAAAGACAACCTAACAATTGGGAGAAGATATTTGCAAACCATAGATCTGATAAGGGCTTAATCTCCAAAATATATAAAGAACTCATGCATCTCAACAACAAAAAAACTAACAACCCAATTAAAAAATGGGCAAAAGACCTGAACAGACATTTCTCCAAAGAAGATATACAGATGGCCAACAGACACATGAAAAGATGTTCAAAATCACTAACTATCAGGGAAATGCAAATCAAAACTACAATGAGATATCACCTCACGTCCGTCAGAATGGCTATAATTAACAAGACAGGAAACAACATGTGTTGGAGAAGATGTGGAGAGAAAGGAACCCTCATACACTGCTGGTGGGAGTGCAAACTGGTGCAGCCACTATGGAAAACAGTATGGCGATTCCTCAAAAAATCAAGGATAGAACTACCATATGATCCAGCTATTCCACTGTTGGGTATTTATCCAAAGAACTTGAAAACACCAATTTGCAAAGGTGCATGCACCCCTGTGTTCATTGCAGTGTTATTCACAATAGCCAAGACTTGGAAGCAACCTAAGTGCCCATCAAGGGACGAATGGATAAAGAAGATGTGGTATATATACACAGTGGAATACTACTCAGCCATAAGAAACGATGAAATCCAGCCATTTGTGACAACATGAATGGACATTGAGAGTATAATGCAAAGTGAAATAAGTCAGAGGGAGAAGGTCAAATACCGTATGATTTCCTTCATTAAGTAGTAGATAATAACAACAATAAACAAACACATAGAGACAGAGATTGGATTGGTGGTTACCAGAGGGGAAGGGGGGAGGGAGGAGGGTGAAAGGGATAATTCAGTACATGTGTGTGGTGAGGGGTTGTAATTAGTATTTTGGTGGTGAACATGATGTAATCTATGCAGAAATAGAAGTATAATGATGTACACCTGAAATTTTTACAATGTTATAAACCAATGTTACTACAATAAACAAAAAATTAAAAAAAAAAGAATTGGAAGGGGGATGAAAATTAGACATTGTGAGCGATAGGGATTGTACAATAAAAATTTTCTTATAAAAGGAAAAAAAAAAAGTATGTCTATGAGCTTTGGTTGCATAACAAACCACCCCCAAACTTAGTGACCTAAAAAGGCAACCACTTGCTTAGCTGACGACTCTGTGGGCTGGCCATTTGGTCTGGGCTTATCTGGGTGGCACTTCTGCTGGGCTCCTTCTCTTGTCTCCAGTCAGCTGCTGGTGAGCAAAGCAGTTCTCCTTCTGGGGATTGGTTGGTTGTCAGTGGAGTGACAGGAGGCAACTGGGCCATCTGTCTCCCATCATGCAGCAGACTAACTCGGACTTGTTCACTTGGTGGTGGCAGGCTCCAGGAGCAAGAGAACAGAGGTTGCAAGGGTTCTTAATACCTAGGTTTGAAACTCACACAATGTCATTTCTGCCACATTCTGTTGGTCAAAGCAATCTACAAGGCCATCCAAATTCAAAGGATGGGCAAATAAACTCCATTTCTTGACAGGAGGAACTGTGAAGTGTATTCCTAGTATTTTATCTTTTTTGTTTTACCTTTGTGGCCATTTTTGCAACACACTACAATAAGATAGGTGATCTTAAGAGGAGAGAAAAGGATGATGAGCCAGGTAGTGCTGGGAATGGATTTTTTACATAACTGTCTGCCTGTAGCCTGGTAGAAGGTCTGGAAAGTGCTGCTCTAGGCACTTTGAATTTTGTCCTTATATTAAACCAGACCTTAAGAGAGCTGAATACTTAAACTCCACTCTTTTCTTCCTTCACAGAATCAGCTGTGTGTGTGTGTGTGTGTGTGTGTGTGTGTGTGTGAGGAAGATTGGCCCTGAGCTAACCTCTGTGCCAATCTTCCTCGATTTTGTATGTGGGTCACTGCCACAGCACGGCTTGATGACTGCTGTAGGTCTGGGGCTGGGATCCAGGCCTGCGAACCCAGGCCGCTGAAGTGGAGCACGCCAAACTTGACCACTGTGCCACCAGGCCGGCCCCAGAATCAGCTGTTTTGAATTGTGCTTTGATACCTGCCAGCAGCTAACTTTGAAGGGGTATTAAAATCCATTAATCTTATTTACCACAGAGATTTTGTTAAGATACTGTCCACTATGTCACACAGTGTCCTTTTCCTGGGCACTCATGGGAAATTCCTCTTCCCTCTTGGTACCAAGAATAGCTGGGTTTCTCCTAAGTCACTATTTTCAGTTTGCTTTTATCCAAGATACATTGCAAATCATGTAACTGATCTTGTTTTCTTCTTGAATTGGCTGCTGGGGCTTTTCAGAGCCAAATTGTGAGCTATCTTTTGCCAGTACATAGGAGTTTACAGCAGGCAATTTGTAATCCCATCTTATCCCTGGCTTCATCTTATTTTCCTTTCTCACTTAATTATTTCATCACCTAATTCTCTTTCAAAGGTGAAGCAGCTAGCATTTTTCAGTTAACTTCTATATACAAAGCACCAAAAAAGGCATTGGGAACATGGCAATATACCATTCAGTGATATCAGTGAGAGCAGATGAAAGCACTGGACACTCTGCAGATGAGGGGAAAAGTTTCATCACAGGAGAAAGGGAGGTAAGAGCTAAGCAAACTAGCATATCATGATCAGAGTTGATAGTCACACAACCCTGAGACAGGAGCTGATAGAGTCAGACTGGTAATCAGCTGGTGTGCAGATAGAACTTACATCTCCTCTTGCTGGGAGGAGAGGAAATGTGCTTTCACTGTCCTCAGAGTACTTGATATTCTCTTCTAAATTCCATAATTAGTTACATAGGTGGATATTTTCTGGAGCTAGGTTTGTCTGTACTATAAAGGGTTCTCTTATTTATAAATTTGAATTCTGCGCTTAATTCCCTGCCCATCCTTGGCTACCCGACTCTAGTCAAACCTTGTCCTGCAATACTGGGGAAAGCACTTTTGACTTCCTGCCAGATTATGATAGCTTTCCCACACAGATGAATAAGTAGACTTGTGCAAAGTTTCTGCCCTCGAGGGACTTTCAAACCACTTGGAGAAATCAGATATAAACGTGAGACAAGTAATGTCATTAAATTATTACATATAGCTCCAAATTTCTAGAATAACAAATCTGAGTTTGGAGAGTAGTGAATTTGTTTCTCTAAAAGTGGATTTGTCATAAAGACTAATCCTGAAAAATCTGTCTGCCTGTTTCATGTCTTGTTAACATCTAATCAAAACAGATCATGACAGACTGGTGCACAACCACTTAGGTGTTGAAGCCTAAAGTAGCAGTTGACTATCTGTGCTTTTGCACAACTTTTGGATAAATTACTAGTTTATAATTTAAACTTTAGTCCATAGAGATGTCATATGGAATTCTCACCCTGCCTGTGACTTTGCATTCACAAATCAGGACATTAATTATACTCATTTAAATAAATGAATTTTAAAAACGAATTTACCACCTATAACATAACTTGGATGTCTTCACTTGTTAAATAATGCAGATGATTTAACGTAAATGTTAAACTAATGTAAAGTATCCTTCATTTAATTGCATGATTTTTTTCTGAACATTGTTGAAATATAAATGGATATGAAACATGTAAAAGATGATTATTCTATTTTTATTATATATTCTGTTTCTTGAAGCAAAAAACAAAAAAAAAAACACTAGAAAAAAATCTTCCACTATTAAACACCTAGATTATTATCTGCTTCTGACATTTCTGAGTACAGGGGATCCAAAGGTTCAGTTATTTCCATGATACTTAAATAAGTCTTTGGTATTTTATATTTTCAAACATCTTAAAATTAAGAGTTACAGTCATATAGAGTCTACGGTCAAAATCAAATCATGACAAAATATTTTAAAATGAACTTTAAAAACATGACCAAAATTACAGTTTGTCATTTACTCCCGTTGCAGACTGAATGAAAGCTTAGTTTCAAACACTCGCAGGCAGATGCCTGCCGGTGGAGCCTTAGTCCTCCCAGGATTCCCTCTGGGATACAACTCTGTTTCACATCGTCTCTCAGAAAATACTTGTGTGTACCAATAGCAGGGAACTGCAACACAGAGAACTGAGAATAATGGATATGGCTTATGTGTGCTACAGATAATCTATATGGACACAATAGTTAACTGTTTTGTACTGGTCAGAAAGGTTCAGCTGATCGCTGCTTCTCAAAATTAAGTGTGGACACAAATCACCTGGGGATCCTTTTAAAATGCAGATTCTGGTTTAGTAGATCTGGAGCGAGGCTTGAAATCCTGCATTTCTAACAGGCTCCCAGGAAATGCCAATAGTGTCTGTTTCTGCATTCCACAACTCAGCCTACAGTAAAGTGCTTGATTAGTCTGTTTACAATGAATAACCATCTACAATAGCTGTTTTCTTTGGTCTTTGTCCTTGTAGCAATAAGAGTAAATTAATTTGATTGTGTGCTGTTTGAACTAGAGACAGGGAGTAAGCTGCACTCTTTATATTTCTTCTGCCCCAACCTCAAAAAATAGTTATCCTTCTTCATTTTTCCTCAATTATATTCCTCTTAAGTATCTCAAACTCTTCAATTTTAAAACTAGCAATTAAAAGAAAACAACACAAAGATCCTGGAGGCACGAGGAGGAAATAGGTAGACGTGCATAGACTGTGCCCATCACCTTTTCTTTCTTAGTGAAAAGTACTCTTTCTTATGAATTGCAGAGAGTTTGGCCTTTTGGCTTTGCTCTTTCTTTAAAGTTCTAGTACATCAAGGATGCATTTTTTTAAACAACCTTTTGTTTGAAACAAAATGTTATAACGCAAAACAATCTGGATGTCTTTCTACCTGCTTCTTACCTCTAAGTTCTTTAGAAAGTGACTGATTTGTATATTCAACATGAGGCCAGAAAACAGATATACATAATAGAAACCAGAGAAGCATAGAAAAGAGGAGAGACAACAAGGTCCACGGTGATATTTAAAAGTGAGGGAGAGGGAGTCAATGACAGGACAGAGGAGTTGGGCTTAGAATAGGACAGAATCTTTGGCAACTTTGATACTGTGAGGCATTGCAAGGAAGCTCAGTGTGGGAAACCTTAATGTTGGAGGGGATGACAATCTTTTATGGATTTATTGCCTATAAATTTATCTAAATCATTTTTGAATTAAAATGTCTTCAGTCCACAGATTCTTTAAACTTTAATTTCCCCTGTGAAGTCTTTCACTGTACCCTCCCCCTCAGGCATGACTGATTAATTCCACCTCTGGTTATACAAATGGACACTGTATATATCTCAAAGTGTTGCTTTTACCACACTGTCCTGTAAGGATTTAAGTGTTTGTCTCTCCGAGGAGACTGTGAGCAACTTGAGGACAGGGACTATGTCTTCCCCGGTGTTGTATCTATGGGGTCAAGCACGATGCCTTGGCGTGTAGAAGATACTCTACCAAGCTTTCTTGCATAAATGAATACCCAGATGGATGAACGACTGCTTACCACTCATGGTACAGCTGGACCTTTAACTTTTCCTAAAACAAAATTTACAAAACTTTATTCACAGAAACTGTGTTAAAGAATGACATCCAAGCTTTAAAAAAGAGAATATCCTTTAGTTCCATAACCTTAAGGCCTATAAGTTCCACAAGGCAAGGTACACTGGGAGAGTACCTCTAGAAGAGGCAACGACAGCAAACCACCAAGACGCATCTCACTCCTCCGGGGCGCCTAGAGAGGCCCCGGAAATGCCCGAGAGAGATGGCTGCCGCAGGGAGTCGGTGACGCACTTCCTGCCTGGGTTAGTTGTGCATTATTTTTTGTCGCCAGACGAAGCGAGTTCTGGGTGGATGAGCTGCAGGTGGGAGGAGTCCCGGAGGGGCCGGGCGAGGTGGGGTCCTGTTGGGGACTGGACAGGCATGCGCCCCTGCTTTGGGGAGGGTCGATGAGCTCCGGGGCGTTTTGCGGGGTTTGCTGTCTTCTCACCTGAGGGCAAAACTCCGGCAAAGTCAGCACGTGCGGGAGGAAGATGAGTTCCAGCTTGACCGCAGGTCCAGGCAGTGACGCCGCGGCGGGGGCCCGGACGGTGGCTGCGAGGGCCGGGGTCGCCGCGCCGCCCCTGCGTGATGGGCTTTTGGTAGTGAAAGTGGAGGAAGACTCACCGGGAGGTCTGGAGTCCGCAGCGCCCCGGGACTGTCAGGATCCCGAAACTTCTCGACGGCGTTTTAGGCAGTTCCGTTACCAGGAGGTGGCCGGACCCGAAGAGGCGCTGAGCCGGCTCAGGCAACTTTGTCGTCGGTGGCTGAGGCCTGAGATGCACTCGAAGGAGCAGATCCTGGAGCTGCTGGTGCTGGAGCAGTTCCTGACCATCCTGCCCCGGGAGCTCCAGGCCTGGGTGCGGAAGCACTGCCCGGAGAGCGGAGAGGCGGCGGCGGCCACTGTGCGCGCCTTTCAGAGAGCGCTAGATGGGTCCTCACCCCAGCTGAGGAGTGAACGTGTTCTTGGGGTAGGATGTGGGGAATGGAGGTGTAAGGGATGCTATGAGTTTCAGAAGTTCTTTCCTGCCTTAGTATGTTTTCTGTGAACTTTAGGATGTGCATGAAACTTTCTTTCCTTTCCGTAGGAAACTGTGACAAGTGAATCCATCCAGGACATGATCCTTGAGTTATAGACCTCTCAGCACAAACCAACAGGAGAGTATTGTTTACCCACTGTAAGACACCCTCTTGTCTAACTAGATTATCTGGGAAGGCAAGATGTCAGAATGGAAAGTGGGCTTGTGTCGTTCAGCTGCTTATGCCAGAACAGCAATTCCCCACCACTTTGTGAGGATCCCTTTTTAGTTTTTAACGGTTGGGGACCCCCTCCTCCCACAATTGATAATGGTACTCTAAAGAAGGGAGAGGGGCTGGAAATGGAGTTTATAATTGATCATGCCTACGTGATGAAGCCTCCATAAAATCCCAATAGTATGGGGTTTGGAGAGCTTTCAGGTTGGTAAAGGTATCCACTTAGCGGGAGGGTGACGCACCCCAACTCCAGGGGGGCAGAAGTTCCTGGGCTTGGCACCCCTCCAGACCTGGCCCTATGTATCTCTTCCATCTGGCTGTTCCTGAGTTATATTCTTTTATAATAAACTAGCAATCTAGTAAGTAAACTGTTTTCCTGAGTTCTGGAGCCCCTTTAGCAAATTAATTGAACCCAAAGAGGGCATCATGAGATCCTCTGATCTAAGCTGGTTGATCAGAAGCAGGTCCATAGGTGACAACATGGACTTGTGATTGGCATCTGAAGGTGGGGAGGGGGCAGTCTTGTAGGATTGAGCCTTTAACCTGTGGGATCTGACGCTGTCTCCAGGTAGGTAGTGTCAGCATTGAATTAAACTGTAGGACACTCAGCTGGTGTCACAGAATTGCTTGACATGTGGAAACGCACTCATCTGGTGTCAGAAGTGAAATGTTGTAATAAGGTATTCAGAGTATTGAGAGTAGAGGAGACACACAAGAGTGTGGTTTTCCTTTCAAGGAGACAGAGGAGAGGCTCAGGAAAACACAAAACTTATGACATTCAGATGTTAGAGACAGGAGGCACCCCCTGCCACACACAGCTTCATGTGAAGGAGACCAGGGTGGTCAGGAGGCAGATGACAGGAGCTAGGGGAAAGTTTAGGCCAGAACCTATATTGGCGTTTCAGAGGGAAAGGCAAGACAAGGCAGGGTGAACAGTTTAGGATTGGCGAGGTTGAATAATTTCAGTGGGCTCTGAATTATAGCAGCGGTCGGTAGTTGCCTGGTACCTAGCCCTGGGATGATTAAGGCAGAGAAATGATGCCTCCTGGGTGTACGGGCCAGACAGAGGAGGTATGGCTGCATTAACCAGTCTCAGCTGAGCCATTTGCTCTCTAAGAATTGGCTAGCCCTATGAGGGGCAGTCTCCCTAGTCAGAAAGTTTTTTTTTTTTTTTTAAGATGTCAAAACATAAAGTATTACAAATCGTAACAGAAAATTTAAAAAATACATTTCCCTTCCCTGTCATTGAATGAGATGCCTGGAGTCAATTTGTGACCCATCACTGGAACCTACACAACCGTCTCCCTGCACCAGTTTTAGAACTTTTCCTTTCTAAGAACTGTGGCTTTACCTCCTGTGAATGGTCAACTTACATTTAAATAAGCCATCTCAAAAGACCATCTTGTTGGATAATTATCTTATTGTGCAGTGGTCAAGGGAAGGGAAAGGAAATTTTACTGAGCACCTGCTGTCCGTGAGGTACCTTCATCTTCTCTAGATAGATATTTGTATCCACTTCACACTTGAGGAAACAGTGTCTCAGAGCCAACATGGGAACTCAGGACTTTCGGGTTATCTGTATATTCTCAATCCATATCAGGTTTCCATTTTGATAAATCACAGTGATATAACTCAAATGAATATTTTGCTCTTACCCCAAATTAGTGTAGACAGTCCACAGAAAGCCTTCTCAGGATTGCAGGAGAATGTCAGCCTCTGTCTTTGGTCGCTTTGAAAGTCCCCCGTCGGTACAAGACTCACTGAGAAAGACTCAGCAGCCACGGTTGCTGCTTGATTCTCAGTGCTTCCTCCTCGGTGCTGGCAGACTCCTCTCTGGAGCCCAGCCTCATCTTGAGACTGCTGATAACACTATCCTGGGACAGTAGGTGCTGAGGGGAGGTCTCGTGTTGTTTCAGGGGTTGGTGCCGGTCGAGGACGTGGCTGTGTCTCTAACCTGGGAGGAGTGGGAGCAGCTAGACCCAGCTCAGAGGGACTTCCACAGGGAGAGCGCACCAAAGGATCACGGGAACACGGTCTCGCCGAGTAAGTGCTATGGGTGTCTCTAGCTGTGTGTGACTTGTGAAGAGCTGGCTTCAGTAGATCCCTGAGCCAGCCTGCCATTCACAGACAGAGTTGAGAGCCTTGGTTGGAGTCTCTTTTGTGACCCAAGCAGAACCTTTCTGTTCTGTATTGTTAGGTGATAGAGTCAGCTTTTAATTTTGGTTCACTTTTAATAAAATATATACAGAAAAAAATATATAATGGGCACCTATATATCTATCACCCAGGTTTTTTAATTAGATTTTAATATTTGGCCATATTGGCTTTGTATATTTTTTTTTCAAAGCAATAATATGTAACAGCTATAGGTGAAGCCCTGTGTACCCTCCCTGAAGCTGTTCCCCTTGTTCCTTCTCCAGAGGTAACGAATATCCTGATTGTGGTATTTATCATTTCTATGTGTGTTTTATGTTCTTTCTACATATACATGTAGCCACATAAACACACACATTCTCTTTATATGAGCGTGTATGTAAACATGTATATAAACATGTAAATATATAAATGTGACCATATACATCATATTGTACATGCTTTTATGGTATATAAATTATATTACTGTATGATTCTTTTGCACCTTGCCTTTCTCTCAACATTACATTTTTGAGATTTATCCGTGTTCATACATGTAACTCTAGTTTCTTCATTTTATCACCTATATATTTCATTGTATCAATATTCTAAAATTAATTTATCCATTCTCCTGTCAGTGGACATTAAGGCTTCTAATTTTTCACCTTTCCAAACAGTATTACATTGAACATTCTTGTATCTTTCTCCCTGTGTTTCTTTTTTTTTTTTGTGGGGAAGATCAGCCCTGAGCTAACATCCATGCCAATCCTCCTTTTTTTTTTTTTTTTTTTTTTGCTGAGGAAGACTGGCCCTAGGCTAACATCCGTGCCCATCTTCCTCCACTTTATATGGGATGCCGCCACAGCATGGCCTGACAAGCGGTGCATCGGTGCGAGCCCAGGATCTGAACCCGGGCCGCCAGCAGTGGAGTGCACGCACTTAACCACTACGCCACGGGGCTGGCCCCTCCCTGTGTTTCTGAAGAGACTATACTTAGGGATATTTGCCCATCTTGCTGTGCAAAAGGCTTGTAACCAGTTTGTACTCCTACCAGCAGTATATGAAAAATCTTCTTTCTCCAGATCCTTGTCAACACTCGGTGTTCAGCTGATGGTAAGATATCTTAATACAGTAGCCCAAGTGTTCCCTTTAAGATGTTAGGTTATGTCACACCTCTGCTCAGAACCTGCAATGGCTCCCCATTTCAGGCAGAGTAAAAGATGCCTAATGTGACGTGGCCCTGCGACCTCGCCAGCCCATCTTCTACTCTCCCCTCACTCACTCTGCTCCAGCCCCACTGACCCTGCCGCTCCTTGAACATGGCAGGCATCCTGCCTCATGGACTTTGCTCTAATTGATCCCTCTGCCTGGAATATTCTTCCTCCGGATCTCCACAAAGCATACTCCCTGTGTTTCAAGTGTTTGCTCAGATCTCACTTTTCAGTGAGGCCTGACCTGACCATAATGTTTAATACTGCAGTTTGCCTACCCATCTCCTCCTCCCACACTGCTGACGCATCCCTTACTTGCTTGACTTGATCTGTAGCATTTATCACCCTCTAACATCCTATATAATTTACTTTATGTTTATTTATTGTCTGACTGCCTCTTCTGGAATGTAAACTCCCCAAGGGGAAGGATTTTGTGTGTTTTGTTCATTAATGTCTCCCAAGTGCCCAGAACAGTGCCTGGCACAGAGTTGGTTCTCAATAGATACTATGTGGATGAATGACTGAATGGTAGGTATCCTGTTGCTTTAACTTGCCTTGCCCTGATCTCTACTGGGTTAAATATCTTTCCAAATATCTTTGGGACATTCTGTTTTCCTCTCCTGTGATTTCCTGTTTATATCCTTATCCCTTCTCCTTTCCTCCATTGTCATTTTTTAAAGTGCTTTGTGATTGCTCCATATTTTTTTTTTCTGAGGAAGATTCGCCCTGAGCTAACATCTGTTGCCAATCTTCCTTTTTGCTGAGGAAAAGTCTCCCTGAGCTAACATTTGTGGCCAGTCTTCCTTTATTTTGTATGTGAGCTGCCACCACAGCATGGCCACTGAGAAGTGGTGTAGGTCCGTGGCGGGAACTGAACCCGGGCCACCAAAGTGGAGCATGCCAAACTTAACCACTAGGCCACCAGGGGCTGGCCCTGCTCTTTATATTTTTGATACTAATCTTTTATTTTATTGGTATATAGGTGGCTTGTCTTTTCACCATGGCATCTTTTGTTATGTGGAATTTAAAATTTTTAATATAGTCAAATTTTTCAATCTTTTACTTTCATGGTTTGTGTTTTTCAAATCTTCTTAGGAAAATATCAGGCCTTCTCAATCCTGTTTCCAGCTTTGCAGAGACAACAACTTTAAAATCCTTTAACTTTCTAGTGGTATTTATTTTCATATTTCTAAATAAGATGGTGCAGAATAACTGCTATTTTTTCCCCAATTTCAGTTATTATCTCCTGACTGCCTACTGAGGAAGACGAGAATTCTGTCCCCTCAACATGCACACATTTAGCAGTCCATAATTCTCTGATTATAGTTAAATCAGTCTTTTTGTTCATTAATATAATGTTTCAATATTCTGCTTATGTAAATATTATCTGTATTCACCCACATCATATATACAACAGTATGTTCTTTTATTTTACAGCTTTTAGTTTTCCCTGGAATTAATAATGCTTTGTTTTACGTGTGTTTACTTTTCTGATTACTGAACACTAGTTCACCCCCATGCTCTCTGTTAGAAATGTAAAACTCCTCTCAGCGTGTTCAGATATATCAGATACGCCATCACTTTTGTTTCCCCCTTGGAGCAATCCTCCTGGACCTTCCTCTGCTCCAGTGTGAACGGGCTTCTTCTCCAGGCCTGTTACACAGCTGTTGTCCTAGAACTTTCCTTCATTATCACCTGGGAATTCCTTTTCTCTTTCCTGGATCCCATACCATTTTCTTCCTTGGTTTACCCCCTTGATTTGATGGAGAACATCCTCCAGTATCTTCCAGAGAACATATACTTGGGAGCTAAATTTTTTGAAAATTTGTGTGTCTGAAAATGTCTTTATTCCTCTCTCACATTTGGATTATAGATAGCTAGATATAGCATTCCATGTTAGAAATGATTTTACCTTTGAATTTTGAAGACAGTGCATTTTCTAGCTAGCTTTCCAGGTTGCTATTGAGAAATCTGAGGCCACTGTGATATTTGATCCATTTGTTCTGTATAGAAGCCTTTAGAATCTTTTCTGTATTCCTGCTAGTATGAAATTTCACAATGGATGTGGCTTAGTGTGAGGTTTTTTTTTTTAATTCATTGTTCTGAGTAGCTGGTGGGCCCTTATAATTTAGACGCCCCTGTCTTTGAGTTGTGAGAAATTCTTTATAATATTCTTTTATCTATCTATCTATTTTTATCTCATTTTTTTCTGTTTTCTTTCTGAGATTTCTTTCAGTTGGCTGTTGGAACTCATGGATGGATCCTCTAAGATTCTCCTCCATCCCTTCCCATTTCTTATCTTTTGTTTCACTATCTAGGAGATCCTTAGCTTTATCTTCCAGCTCTTAATGCTGAAATATTTCTGCTTTCATTAATATTTTCAAGAGCTTTTTCATGTTCTTTATTCTTTTCTTATAGCTTCCTTGCTTCCTGGATGCAATATCTTCTCTTATTTATCTGAGAATATTAATTATAGGTTATTAAATTCTCTGTTTCATGCATCGCATGTTTCACTGGCATTTATATTAGACGTTTTCCTGAAGTGTTGGTAACCTTTCACTTTCTATTTGTTTAATAGTCAAACATAAGAAATCTGACTGGAAACTCTGTGTTGGGGTAGAACTTGTGAACTGGTGATCTTCACTATAGGGTTGGTCACCAGGTGCTGATTTACTGGGGAATTCCCATATGTCGGTGTCTCTAGGTCTTTGGCCGGGGCTGGGAAGTTTTACCATAGAGAGAGTCATTCAACAAATATTTTATTGAGTGTCTGCAATAAGCCAGGTGCTGTTCCAAGTGCTGGGGGTACAATGGGGAATGAAGCCTATGAAATCCCTGCCCTTCTGCCTGGAGGATGTAAGCTTTGGAGCCAACAGTTTGGACCTGAGCAGAGGACAGTGCACTGAGGTTTACCAATTAGTGTGTCTGTTTTCACTTGATTTTCCTGATGTGAAACTGGTACCCATCCCATGTTCTCAGCTGTGCCTCATGTCCCCAATCCAGAATTTATCTGGTTCAGGCTTCCGGGAGAGTAAACTGCAAAAGTTCTGGATTGGGGGATGGAAGCTGGTGGCTTGACTCTTCCTTTATAGACTTTCAGTCTGTCTTAGATGTGTCTCCCACCCAGACCCTGCCTTCAGACCTTGGTGGTACTTGGTATGTCTATTACTCTAACTCATCACATGAATAAAATTTCTCTCGTTAAACCATCCTTCATTCATGGGGTAAAGGCTGTACTGCCCTCTTGACACCCCTTCCAGATTGGCCTCTCATGATATGGTGACTCATACAGCAGTGGAGTGGGGCAGGGGGAGAAGAGATGGGCTGGTGGGTGTAGGCACAAGTATAAAAGGAAAGAAACAGGGTTTATGCAGGTAAATGTGAGCACCTCTGACAGGTTAATGAAAATATTTAACTTTAGGAATGGTTTCATGGAGAATATTAAAAAGGTTTTTTGTGGGTATTCTGCTAGCACTTGCTTATTTCACTCTTGCACAGGGATGGAATGTCAGCAGTTTTTTTTTTTAATGTTTCAGGTTTGGAAACCAGAACCAAGAACAAAGAGTTGATTCCAAAGCAAGAAATTCTAGAAGAAGTAGAGCCACAGGGGAAACTACGAGAAGGTTCCCAGGGGAGGGCTCCCTTGCTTTCAGAGTGTTGTGATACCCACGAGGACAGGGTAAAAAAGCAGTCGGGAGACCCCTCCTTGCTGAAACTTGAAAATTCTCCTGAAGAGCAAGGACTCACCAGCATCTCAGATCTCAAGAATGGTCCCACAGAAGAGGGAGACTCCAAATATAATGAATTTGGGAATAGTGCCAGAAGTTCAGACTTGGTTCATTGTCAGTGTGTCCAGGCAGTAGAGAGGCCCGTTAACGGTGATGAACGTGGGAGCAACTGCAAACAGAGTTTAGACAGGGTGAAACATCCAGCAGTGAGACCTTACAAATCTACTGACAGTGATGAAAATTTCCATAGTCCAGGCCTTTTTAAGACCCAGCGGCGGTTCCAGGAAGAAAGACCTTATACATGTGATAACTGTGGGAAGAGTTTCAAACAGCGTTCGGACCTCTTTAAACACCAGAGGATCCACACTGGGGAGAAACCCTACAAATGCCAAGACTGTGAGAAGAGCTTCAGTCAGAGTGCTGCCCTGATTAAACACCAGAGGACACACACAGGGGAAAAGCCATACACGTGTTCCAAATGTGGGGATAGCTTCAGACAGAGCTCACATCTCAATCGGCATCAAAGAATCCACATGGGAGAGAAACACTATCAATGTAACGAGTGTGGGGAAACCTGCCGTATTTCCAGCCGCTTTAGACATCAGAGACTACACAAAGGGGAGAGACCCTATACATGTGAAGAGTGCAAGAAGAGCTTCAAACGGTGCTCTGACCTCTCGAAACATCAGAGAATCCACACCGGGGAGAAACCTTATGGATGTTCTGTGTGTGGGAAGCGCTTCAGTCAGAGTGCAACCCTCATTACACACCAGAGAACTCACACTGGAGAAAAGCCTTATATATGTCTTGACTGTGGGGAAAGCTTTAGACAGAGTCCACACCTTATCCGACATCAAAGAATCCACATAAATAAAGTCCCATCATTTTGACATGCTTCTGCATGAGCCGTGTTCTTTCTTTCTTTCTTGGTTGTTTTCATTGCTCAGAAACTACATTCTTTGGCTTTGAGAGTATTTCAGCCAATCGTGGATCATATTTCCTTGGGCATCACACCCAAGATAGATTCAATCTGACTTAAGTCTCGATACAAACATTGATAAAGTATGGCTGTGAAGGAGGAGTGTGGAAGTCGAGCCCCTCCCAAGATGGTTCTGTGGAGGAGACTTCTGATGAGAGCAGGGCTTACAGAGTGCTGTTCTTGTCTCTTCACTCCCTACGTCTGCGTTTGTGCCAGATCTTCCCCACTCCAGTTGCTTCCCTAAGAATTGTCTTTCTTCTTAGATGGTAGAGAGGATTTCCAATACTTTATAATCCAGAACACCTTGTAAAGGTCAGTGCATACAAGAGGTACTCGGTATTTTTGGCTTTTTTTTTTTTTTTTGGAAGACTGGCCCTGAGCTAACATCTCTTACCAATCTTCCTCCTTTTTTCCTTTATTCTCCCCAAAGCCCCCGTAGGTAGTTGTATGTCATAGTTGTATATCCTTGTAGTTGCTCTATGTGGGACGCCGCCCCAGCATGGCTTGATGAGCAGTGTGCAGGTCCGCACCCAGGATCCGAACCAGCGAACCCCGGGCCACCGAAGCAGAGTGCAGGAACCCAACTGCTATGCCACCAGGCCACCCCTATTTTTGGCTTTTTTAAAAAGTGCTTTTGTAGACTCCCTGTTCTTTCCCACTCTTTCCCTGTTGGGTTAAATTGTAGGCACACAACTAAGAACTTGGATTAGAGCCTAAATCTATCTTATTCTCTTTCCAGTTCTACACACTGATGACATGCATTGCAACCGAATTCTTTTTGAACCTTTTTTTTTTAACTAAGGGAATATAAGCACATTATGGGATATTTGGGAAAAGAATAGGGGAAAAAACTACCTATAATCCCACCACCCTGATCCACCTGTTACTGGCATTTTGTTGTGTTTCCTTCTGACTTTTTTCTGTGCCTATTTTTTATATAATAAAAAATCATAGTGTTTATATTTTATATATTTAATATTATTATGTCTTAAGGATTTTACATGGTTTTCATAACCTTAATGCTTAATGGCTGCATCATTTTCCATCAAGTGGATGTAACATTTGAGCCATTTTCCTTTTATTGGACATTTCAGGCATTTCTCTTTTTTTACTGTTGCAAGCAATGCTGCACTGAATATCAATGTAATTATAGCATAATTTGGATCTTTAGAATCTAAGGCTAGGTTCCCAGAAGTAGAATTCCTTGAGCAGTGTGTGAGCTATTTTATGGCTTTGAATATACCTTCCCAATTTCCCCCAAAGCGAGTGCCAAATTACAGTCTATTACAAGAGTTCTACTCTAGCATTGTCACCTTACCTCATATTAATTTTTTCCCTAAATGTGCAAAAACCAAAACCAACTTAATTGCCTTTCAGAACTCACCTCCTTGACCTTGAACGTGGTGGAATAGGAGTGCGTGCTTTCTCCTTTGACCCTCCTTATAACCAACAGGAGGAATTGTGAGAGGGCTGGCCTAGGTATATTCAGGCTTTGGGGTGTCATGTGGAGAATTTAACTTATTTAAATGAGATTTAGTATCAAGAGTACTGGGCTCACACTATCAGTTTAAGCAGAGTGTGAGCTGTATCATACTGGTGTTTTCCCCAAGCTTATCAAGGTTACTTGCCCAAGGTCATATAACTAGTAAGCAATAAAGTCATACACATATAACCTGGTACAGGTTCTGATCCTAGTGTTCTTTTTACTATAGGAACTCTAAACTTAGAATGGACTGGCCTCTCTGCATTTTTAGTTTTTCCTCCATTCTTTTTTCTTCTCCCTTCTATAGACATCTACTGTTGTCTACCTACTACTTGAATTTCCCACATATAAGCCTTTGGTCAAAATGCTTCCTCAGCTTTTAATCCCAGCTCCCTTCCCCCAGCCCCTAAACCACCAAATTAACACAAGAAAACTCCATTCTGGTAAAACAATTTTAAAATGTCAAATCTCAATTATCCTACCCCAAAATATTTCCTTTACTGAACTAACACTGTCTGTAGGTTTGTTTGTCACTTACCATGCAAACCACTATATACAGTAAGCGAATGTGTATATGCCACCTATGATCCCTGGATTGTAGGGATGAGTGTATTAGTCTGCTCTGGTGCTGCAACAAAATACAGACTGGGTGGCTGAACAATAGACGTTTCTTCTCAGTTCTAGAGGCTGGAAGTCCAAGATCAATGTGCCATCAGGGTTGGTTTCTGTTGAAGCCTCTTCCTGGCTTATAGACAGCTGCCTTCTCACTGTGTCCTCACATGGCCTTTCCTCTGTGCAGTGGACAGAGGGAGATCTCTGGTGTCTCTTCCTCTTATAAGGACACCAGTCCTATGAATGAGGGTGCCACACTTACGACCTCATTTAACCTTAATTAGCTCCTTAAAGGCCCTGTCTCCACATACAGTCACATTGGGGTTAAGGCTTCAACACAAGGATTTTGTGGGGGACACAATTCAGTCCATAACAGTGACGAACAATCTTGTATTCCCCCATAGCACCTAGTACAGCATCTTGAAAAATGGTAAATCTAGATTTTTGTTAACAAAGTGATAGAAGACCTGATTGAAGCTAGGAGGGGAGTTATAAAGTTATTTAAATCTATTGTCTTAGCATGTCTTTGTTTTAAACATTTCCAAGGTCTATTCTTCTGGAAGGTCCTGTGCCCAGCTTGGGACTTCAAGGTCTCCAGGGCAGTGGCACACTTAAAAGAGAAGCTCCTACGGCCCAAGGTGGGAACTGCAGGGGAGGGATCTGTGCCCTCTCACTAACCCTACCAAAGTAAGGAACTGGAGGGTCTCGAAGCATCTGGCGGCTCCTAGAGGGGAAGCAGGGCAGGGCTGTCCACCAGGCAGCACAGTGGGGCAGGCGAGGCTGAACAGGTGAGCCCCTGCTTCCCACATGCTTATCTTCTGGCAGGATTCTGAACAGCCTTTGGCAACCATTTTTGCCCCAGCAGATGTCACAATGGATCTGGAGATCACAGCATGGCTTGGGGGCCTCTGCAGCCACTCATCTTGGGTGCCCAGATAGCCACACTGCCACTTTGAATGGACTGGAGCATCTGTTTTGGCACTCCCGGCCTCTTCAGAACCTGCTCTGGATTCTTTTGGTGAGCAAAGGGCTTCTCATAATTGGGCTCCTCATTTTGATTATTTTTAATTATCCAAGGCCCACTTGCTGGATCATATGATTAGCTATTGGCCACAAGAATAGCCCTTAGGGCACCTTTCTGGTTCTCTTATAGCTAAGTGTACTGCCCACAATTCAGTCTTCTGTCAGGCCAGAATCCTGATTTCCAGATAGTTCTCATCCATACAACCCAGAGCTGCCATCAGGAAACCAAGCTGCCATTTTTTGCTTTATCAGAGAGTTCGATAGCTTCCACTTCAGTGGGGGAAAGAAAGTCCTTGGGAGGGGTTATTGCCAGTCCAGTAGCAGGGCTGCTGCTCTTCACTGATGTAACATGTGCCCCCTCAAGGCCTTTCTTGTGGAGGGGTGTGGGGAGGTTAATGCTCCTCTGAGCTCTAAAATCTCCACTACACATAGGTCCAAAATCCTTGATCTAAAGCCTTGGGGCCATATGTGTTCCAAAAATCAGAATTTTTCAGCTTTTAGAAAGGTAATGTATTTACATAACACCACTTAGGGGTTTGGGCCAGTATTCCATAATCCACTACACTAATATTTCTGGAACAAAATATATGAACATGCATGCCAATTGGGATAAAGACTATAAATTAGTCTTTATTTCACCACCAGATGAGTTCAGGTCAGCTCAGGTTTGGTAACCAAATAGATTATGAGAAAACATCTTTGCCCTCAGAAATTTTTGGATTTTGGAATTGGAAAAAAAGGGATTGTAGACATTTATATAAATATAAATATATATATATATGCACCCTGGATATTTATACATGTATATTTATAAATATAAATTTATATATAAATATCTTTATCTATCTACCTAAAATTTTAGATAGATATCCAGAAACACACCAACAAGGCTAAATTTTAAGGACAGAGAGTCCTTCCTTACCCAGCAAGACCTGTTTCCCTAATTCTCCAGCATTACATCTCTGTAGATATCCTTCTGAGCCAAGTGCAAGTCCTCCCACTTCTCTCTGGTGAAATACACAGACACATCCTGTAATGACAGCAACTCCTGAAGAAATAGTGAATAATTACAATTCTTGTACTAAAGTTAAAGAGGATGGACATTTTAAAGATCTTGGTATTTGAAAGTACCTCTTCCACTGTATCACTGGACCCCTCAGATTTTTTTAAAACTTTTTAATAAAGTACAATTTACAATATAAACAAACTAAATGAATTTTCACGAACTAAACACACTCATGTAACTAGCTTCCGGATCAATAAACTAAACATTACCAGCCCCCAAAAGTCCCTCCACCTTGTGCTCCATTCCACTCGCTATCTCCCACCCCAAAGCATTAACTTCTCTTCAAGCAACACAGATTAGTTTTACCTATTTTTGTATTTTATATAAATGGAATCATCCAGTATGTATTCTTCTGTGTCTGGTTTAATTTCACTTATATTTTTGAAATTTATCCATATTGTAGTTGTGATATTTGTTATGACCTGAAGGTGTGTGTCCCCCTAAAATTAATATATTGAAGCCCTAATGCCCTGTGTGGCTGTATTTGGAGAAGGGGCCTCTAAAGAAGTAAAGTTAAATGAGGTCATAAGGGTGGGGCCTCACCCAATAGGATTAGTGTTTTTAAGAAGAGACATCAGAAAGCTTGCTGTCTTGGGCCGGCCCCGTGGCTTAGCGGTTAAGTGCGTGCGCTCCGCTGCCGGCGGCCCGGGTTCGGATCCCGGGTGCGCACCGAGGCACCACTCCTCCAGCCATGCTGAGGCCGCGTCCCACATACAGCAACTAGAAGGATGTGCAGCTATGACAGACAACTATGTACTGGGGCTTTGGGGGAAAAATAAATAAATAAAATCTTTAAAAAAAAAAAAAAAAAAAAAAAAAAAAAGAAAGCTTGCTGTCTCTCTACCTGCGTTCACCAAGGAAAGGCCATGTGAGGACATGGCCGCTGTCTGTAAGCCAGGTAGAGTCCTCACCAGAAACCAAATCAGCCAGAACAGAAATTTATTTTCTCACAGTTTGTAGGCTAGAGGTCCAAGATCAAGGTGTTGGCAGGGTTGGTTCCTTCTGAGGGCTTTCTCCTTGGCTTCTAGATGGCCGTCTTCTCCTGTGTCTTTACATGGTCTTCCTTCTGTATAGATCTGTGTCCAAACTTCTTTGTTTTATAAGCAAACCAGTCAGATTGGATTGGCGCCCACCTTAATGACCTCATTTTAACTTAATCACCTCTTTAAAGGCCCTATCTCCAAATACAGCCACATTCTGAGGTACTGGGGGTTAGGACTTCAACATGTGAATTTGGGGAAGAGACAAAACTCAGCCCATAACAGATGGGAGCTGCAGAAAAGACCAAGTTTAGTTATTTGTCCAATAATTCATTCAGTTTTTTACTGAAATGCTTCATCTTTTGCGAAAAAATGTAGGAGGTATTGTTGTGATCACAGATTAGAATATCTTAAACATGTATTAAGTTAGCTTAATGATAACAGCTCTAACAAACAGAATCAAAAAGGTATAGTTGCTCAAACACAATAGAAGTTTATTTTTCACTCCTGTTAACAGTTTAAGGCCAATATACGTGACTGGCGGGGTGGTTTTCCTATAAGCAGTCAATCTGATGGTAGTCCTGCCATCTTCCATACATGGCTTCCAAGATCCCCTGGGGGTTTTCTAACCTGGTCAACTGGAAGGGAGAAAAGAGCATGGAGATGTGAGAGGGCTTTGATGGGCCAAGCCAAGAAGTGGGACGCATCATCTCTACTCACACTCCATTGGTCAGAACTCAGTCACCTAGCCACATTTAACAATACAAGCTATGAAATGTAGTCTAGCTGTGTGACCAGGAAGAAGACAAAACAAATTTTTGATAAACTGGTAGCAATCTGCAATAAGACTCAGAAAGCACGAACTATAAAAGATTGATGAATGCAGCTACATTAAGATTAGGAAAAGACAAGATAGGAAACACAGCCCACGAAGATGAAACATGCTCAATCACATCAGTACAAGAGAAACGCAAATTAAGCCACAATTAGATACTATTTCACCCCTTATAGATTATCAAATCTTTAAAAATCTGTCAGTACCAAGTATTGACAAAGATATAGAGTGGTGGGAACTCTCATCTATTGCTGTTGGGTGTGTAAATTGTTACATTTATTAGGGAAAACAGTTTGGCATTACTTCTTAAAGTTGAAAATGTATATATCCTATTTCCAGGTCTTTTCGCAGGGAACTAAGAGGCATGTTGACATGTTGTTTTATAATAGCCCCAAACTGGAAACATCCTAAAAGCCCATCAAAAAGAATAGATTCATCAAATGTGGTATATTCCTGCAATGGAATTCTCAGAACCAGTGAATATGACTGAACCACAGCTACACAGAAATATGGATGGTTCCCAAAACACATATGCGATGAAAAATCAAGAGTATGATTCCACGTTTGTAAAGTTCCAGAAAAAGCAAAACTAAGTAATATACTGTCGATACATAAACAGAGAGGTGGTATGAATACATAATCCAATGGAATGGTTTACGTCAAGCTCAGTATCTGTTAACCTTTGGCGAAGGAGGGAGATGAAATTGGAGAGAATTTAAGGGGCTTTTGTTATTCTGAAAATGATCTATTTCTTAACTAGGATGAAGATGCATGAGTGTCCTTTTATTACTATTATTTACTGTCAGATATCTTCATACACATTTGAATTATGATATTATTTCACAGTAAGCACAGACAAGTTTATTCTGAAATATTGCTAACATACAAGCATAGAAAATAGATTTTAAAGTACATTCATATCTGCACCACACAGATTTCTTTTTTTTTTTTTTTTTTGGTGAGGAAGATCAGCCCTGAGCTAACATCTGTTGCCAATCCTCCTCTTTTTGCTGAGGAATATTGGCCCTGGGCTAACATCTGTGCCCATTTTCCTCTACTTTATACGTGGGACGCCTGCCACAGCATGGTTTGATAAGTGGTGCATAGGCCTGCACCCGGGATCTGAACCTGTGAACCCTGGGCTGCTGAAGCGGAGCACGTGAACTTAACCACTATGCCACCGGGCAGGCCCCCAGATTTATCAATTCTTAACACGCCATGTTTGTTTTAGATTGTTTTTAAAGAAATAAAACAATATATGCTGTTAAGGACCCTCATGTGCCCTCTCTATTCCCATTCCTTTCTCTCCCCCATCAGAAGGAATAACTATCCTGAAATTATGTATCCTTCTTTTCCCCATTTTATACTTTATGTACAAGATCTTGCATCCATAAACAATATATGTCCTGCTGCAGGTTTTAAATTTTATGCAGAGCATATTATACTCCAAATGTCATTTTGGAACTAGATTTGCCATTTTTAGATTGATTTATGTTTATGCATACAGATCCAGTTTATCCAAACTGCTATAAAGTAATCCCAGAGAGAGAAAGGTGGCAAAATGTTAAATGTGGTGCATCTCGGCAGATGGTGTAAAGGAGTTTTCTGTATTACTTTTGTAACTTTTTGAAAATTGGAAATTATTTCAGAATAACAACATCGGTACTGATTCACATACACTAGCAATATGGGCTTTGAAATGGAAGTGGGGAAAACATCCATTTATAATAGTGACACAGATAATTAGCCATAAATTTAATTTTAAAAAAATAAAAGAACTTATCTGAAAATTTATATTTTGCCAGGAAGTCATCTATTTCTACTTTAAAATTTACTTTAGAATTTCAAGTAGAGGGCCGGCCCTGTGGCTTGGTGGTTAAGTGCGCGCGCTGCGATGCTGGCGGCCCGGGTTTGGATCCCGGGTGCGCATCGAGGCACCACTTCTCCGTTCATCCTGAGGCCGAGTCCCGCATGCAGCAACTAGAAGGATGTGCAGCTACGACACACAACTATCCACTGGGGCTTTGGGGGGAAAAAATAAAATAAATAAAATCTTTAAAAAAAAAAAAAAAAAAAGAATTTCAAGTAGAGTTTCTGCTTTATACTTGCTTGCACCCAGTTTCCCCTCTTCTTCATTTCCACCAGCTAACAAATGTTAACAAATGGAGAACTCACCTTGATGAGAGCTACAGCTGAGAATGAACTTGAACAAGGTCCAGATCCACACAGGTGTTGTCAAAATTCAAATGGTGTGAGCTGCATACTAGTCTTGCATATGATCACGTTATGTGACATTTTAGTCAACTGTAACCCGATTGTAAAAATATGAGAAAATGAAAGCATTTATCAATTTTTATCTTATTTTCAGTCATTTAAATTTTAAAACAGCCTGTTTTTTAATTTATAGTTGAGGATTATTAGCTAAAGTAGACAAATTACATTTGTATTATTTATTTTTCTCCTTGATTTAAATGTGGTGAAAAAAGGTTCACTGGTCTTGTCAAGAAAAGATGTACCTTTTCTAGTCCAGTGGAATATTCTAGACCGTCGATGCCAGACTCTCTCAGCCTTCACCGATTGAGCTGATGCTTGCTCAGTCTATCCAGGCATGGAGCACAATGGGTCCAGCCCATTAGCCAAATAGGAAAGCCAAAACTTGAGCATTTCTTCCCCATTATCTTCTCTGGAGGGCTAGTTTGGAGCTCTTGCCGTAGTGCTAAATGCTAACGTGACCACATATTGACAGTGACGTTGCTAATCAGTGCTCTTGGCCTGCGACTGTAGTCTAGACTCTTGGGGAAGGCAGGAAGCCTAACCTGCGCTCACTCTCTTGAGGTGGGGGCTCCTTTCTCCCAAAGCAAGTTAGTTCAGCAAGGCTTCCAGACTAGCTCCATCTCTCCCTCCCTTGTGTCCCAGGAATTCTACTGAAAAAAATATTTTCAGCAAGCCAAACATTTTATAAAGGTCATTTATAAAGGGGAAAGAAGTTCATTTAATTTAGTTGTAAACAGAGAAGGAAGTGACACCAAGTGCAAGCTCCCTTGTTTCTCCATAAGTCCTCAGGGTCTACTAGGGCTGTCCAATAAAGCTGCCTGTGAGGATAGGAATGTTCTATATCTGTGCTGACCCTGAAATGCAGCTTTTGACTGAAGAACTTCATTTGCTCTTGTTTTTTTTTACTTAAATAGCCTCATGTGGCTAGTGGCTACCATACTGAATAGCACAGCTCTTTTCTTTCCCTTGGGACAGATGTGGCTGATGGTAGGCACGTTTCACGTTAACCCTGGATCCTTTAGTTGTGCCCTTCCTGGAAAGCTGAAAGCTTGTGCATTATCTGAACAGAATAGATTTAATAGCCTGGGCCAGACTTCTGTGTACTCAAGCCTGGATCTGCTTTTCACAGGTCATCTCCCACGGTTGTTTTAAGGGGGACTTCTCTCTCAGTCGCTTACTTCCTAACCAGTCAGAAGTCTCAACTTCTTAACTTTGCTTAGGGAAATACAATTTGGCAACGCTTTCTTGTAGCCAACTCATGCCGACAAGTACAAAAATAGCGATTAGGTATTTTTGAACCTAATATACAAATCTAACACTAATCATTATTTTCCTTCTGCAAGGATTAAGATTCCTCGATTTTATGGGGTGCCACTTGCTTTCTTCTCTTTCTCAATACAACTTTTTTGTTTTTATATGCTGGGTAAGAAGTTCATGGAATTGGGAGGAGCAAGAAAATAAAATCAAGAAGAAACTAGAGGGGATTTGAACAATAAGAGAGGGTCTAAACATGGGGCTGGCCCCGTGGCATAGCGGTTAAGTGCACCCGCTCCACGTGCTGGCAGCCCAGGTTCGGATCCCGGGCACACACCGATGCACCACTTGTCAGGCCATGCTGTGGCAGCGTCCCATATAAAGTGGAGGAAGATGGGCATGGATGTTAGCCCAGGGCCAGTCTTCCTCAGCAAAAAAAGAGGAGGATTGGCATGGATATTAGCTCAGGGCTGGTCTTCCTTACAAAAAAAAAAAAGAGACAGAGGGTCTAAATAGCAGCAATTTTTAACACAGACCTAAGAGGATGCTTAGGATATTAGAATTTCAAATGGATTTCTTGTGTTGGTGAGCTGTAGGGAAGAGTAATAGAGTCAGCTCAACCTGTTTAACCTGAACCTCAGAACATGGTTGGAATAATTATGGAAACAAAAGGGATATGGCTCCTCAAGGACTATAGTCGACACTTTTTGAGTACAATCAACTTATTTGTGGGGAGAAGTGTTGAAACACTGGTAGAGACACACAGAAGGGAAGACAGCTAATAAAGCAGCGACGATGGTGAGTGAATGGGGGTAATCGCACGGGAAAACTCTGAAACAGTGTAAAACACATGCTTCAGAGATATTCCACCCAAGGGGAGAGGGAGATCTGGTATTTATCAATTTCCCATCAAGCACTGATTGAGGCCTGCTCCCAGGATGTGCTAGTTAACCCACAGAGCAGTGGCATGGTTTCAGAAAAAGCCTGCAGGCCAAGAGACACAGACAGTGCAAGTCAGACGAAGCACGCAGAAGGCGTAAGGCCGGAGGGGCAGGGCCAGGCCCCAACAGCACCTGCTATAAGCATTGGCTTAGAACTCTCAGGAGGATCTAGCAGCACACTAATTTTAGTTTATAAATTTTAGTAATTCTTAATACCTCACTAGTTACTAGTGAGTAGCCCTTACTTTATTTTTAAAAAGTCTATGCAGTATCAGGTCATTCTTCTATATGAAACCAAGTAAAGCATTCTTAAATCATTCATGATCCATCACATGGTCTCCAGCCTGGGGGACCACAGAGCAAAGCTTCTATGCCTCCCATCTGCCTTAACCTGACTTGGGGGAATGAAAGTATATACAGGGGGCTCAAGGGAGACTGGACACAACAGCCTATTACAATTTCTATTAAGTACTTCTGGACTACAGCAAGAACGTCAGCTACAAAAAGAGGGTCCCCCAGAAAAACAAATTTCAGGTCCTGTTTATTTTCACAAAACAATGGAGTTACATATACTTGCAAAAAGTTTAAGTTCTGGTCTTTAAATAGTCGCTTTTCCGGTTCATATCAAGTAGATATCTGCTCTCTGTGAGTACCCTGATGCTTAATAAAGCTTGTGCGCCAACTGAAAGATTTCCCACATTTGTCACATCTATAGGGTCTCTCTCCAGTATGAATGACCTCATGCCGATGAAGATTTGCCTTAAAACTAAAAGTTTTTCCACATTCTCTACATTCAAAGAATTCCTCCTTGGTATGGATTCTTTGATGCTGAATGAGATCTACATTCCGACCAAAGGATTCTCCACATTCACCGCATTTATGAGTGTTGTGTTTAGTGTGAATCTGTTGATGGCTCATGAGGGTTGAATGCCGACCAAAGGCTTTTCCACACTCAAGGCATTTATGGGGCTTTTCTCCACTATGGATTAACTGATGTCGAATAAGGGTTGAATTCTGACTAAATGACCTTTCACATTCACTACATTTATAGGGTTTTTCTTTGGTATGGATCCTCTTGTGTTCAACAAGATATGCCATCTGACGGAAACATTTTCCACAGTCATGACATTTATATGGCTTTTGTTGAGGGTGACACCGTTTATGGACACTGAGAGCAGACTTCTGTTTGAAGGCGTGCCCACACACGTCACACTCAAAGGGATAGTCTGAAGTGTGCATTCTTTGATGTCGAACAAAATTTGCCTGACGCCTGAAGCCTCTTCCACATTCACTACATTCATAAGATTTTGCATTTGTAAGAATTCGCTTATGCCTCCAAAGCAATGATCTTTGATGGAAGGGTTTTCCATATTCATCATATTTGCCCCGCTTCTTTCTTGTTTGAGCATTCTGACCTTGAATAAGGTTAAGATTTTGAAGGAAGTCCTTGTTGCATTCACCACCAATAGTAGGGAGTGCAAGTCTGTAAATGTCCACAAATTCATTACATTTATGTAATTTTTCTGAAGGTATCTTGGCCGTTTTCTGCTTTACCGCTGATATCTTACATGATTCTAAATCTTCAGAAATTTTCTGCTTTGGAGTTAGCTTTTTCATCCTGTATCTGGCTTCAGAGCCTAGCCAAATAAAAAAATATATATAAATGACCTGTCCACTACAGAAGGAAAAAAGAAAAAGAAGCCAACTGTTTGTGATATCAGACACTCAAATGAAGCTAAGAAGTGCTCACTTAGTGACATCATCATACTGAAGTGGCCAAAATTCAGATTTTCATAAGACTCTCAGCTTTCGTTAACAGAAGAGCTCTTAACATCAACCAACTAAAATGCACAAGAATGTGTGTCAAAGAAGGCGAGAACTGAACCCATTATAGGAAAAACAACTTACTCTAGGCACTCGGTAGTGTCACATAAACGTAGGAGAGGTAGCATCTTAAACTTTCTAGATAAGCATGTTTTTAATAACCGGGAGAAACAACTCCTTAAAAATGGAGAAAGAGGGGCCGGCCCAGTGGCATAGTCATTAAGTTCACATGATCTGCTTTGGTGGCCCAGGGATCACAGGCTCAGATCCCAGGTGCGGACCTAGGTACCACGCATCAAGCCATGCTGTGGCAGTGTCCCATATACAAAATAGAGGAAGATGGGCACAGATGTTAGCTCAGGGCCAATCTTCCTCACCAAAAAAAAAAAAAAAAAAAAAAAAAACAGAAAAGGAGAAAGTATAAGATAGAATAGAAAAGGAACCAGAGGGAGTAGGTACAAAAGCCAAGGGAATAGAGCAGTGGTTCTCAACCACAGAAGGTTTTGCCTCCTGGGGAACATTTGACAATGTCGGGAGACATTTTGTCACAACTAGGGTGGTACTACTGGAATCTAATGGGTAGAGGCCAAGGATGCTGCTAAACATCCTACAATGCACAGGACAGCTCTCCCACAACAAAGAACTATCCAACCCCAAGTGTCAACAGTGCCGAGGCTGAGAAACCATGGGGTAGAGGGATGTGAAAAAGGGTAGACGCAGCAATCAGGACACAGCAAGTAGTTAAAAGTAGGTCCATCAAGAAACACCGAGGGAATATGAAAAACAAAATGGAAGCAAGGGAACAAGAGAAAGGATAAGAAATGAAGGTAGAATAAAGGAGTATCTAGAATGGCATAAGAGCTGTCAGAAAACAGAGAGCAACTGCTTCAGAGAAGCACTTTACTGCACTAGAAAGAGGAGGAGCCCTGCAGACTTGAAATCAAATCCCAACTATCAATCCACTAACTGTGTAACAGATGTCTTAACCTTTCAGTGTCTTCATCTGGAAAATGGGGATGATGGTCACACCCGCCACCATCAGAGGGCAGCAGGGATTCATGAATAAGTGGGAAAATATAGGCCCACCCCTGGCTCAGTATCTGGGGCACAGAAAGGCCTTCATTAACGTGACTTCCTTCCTCTGCAGGACTTACACTGAACTGGGGCTTCTCCTCACCCACCTGGGCAAGCACTACTGGAAGCCTTCCTAGTCCCAGCTCTTGGCAGATCCAGGATCCACGGCTCTTCCCACTGCTCCAGCTGACAGATCACCTCAGGTTTGGGAAACTGAAATCCTACTCACGGGGAAGTAAATGGGATGTGGCAGTTAGTGAGTTACAGAGAGACATCCTAGAGTTCAGCTGAACCCTGTTGGGTCTACAGTGGTGGCAAAGATAAGGACACTAACCAAAACGGCTGGTGAGAATGGAAATCAGCACAATCTTTGTGAAAATCAGGCAATCTTTATTGACAGCCTGAACAATATCCACACCCCAGGATGCAGTAATTTCCCTCTTATAAATACAGACAGTCCCCGACTTACAATTTTTTGACTTTAAGCGATATACATTCGGTATAAACTGTACTTCAAATTTTGAATGTTGATCTTTTCCCAGGCTAGCGATATGCAGTACGACACTCTCATGAGCTGCAGCTCCCAGTCAGCCATGTGATCACGAGGTCAAACAACCAATACACTTACAACATTCTGTACCCAGACAACCATTCTGTTTTTCAATTTCAGCACAGTTTTCAATAAATTACATGAGATAGTCAACACTTTATTATAAAATAGGCTTTGTGTTAGATGATTTTGCCCAACTGTATGCTAACGTGAGTGTTCTGAACACATTTAAGGGAGGCTAGGCTAAGCTATGATGTTGAGTAGGTAGGTGTATTAAACGCATTTTCGACTTATGATATTTTCAAATTACAATGGGTTTATCGGGACATAACCCCATCATAAGTCAAGGAAGATCTACACAGCGTAAGGAAAAATTAGGACAAAGATTAATGTACCTGAGATGTTCAGCTGACTTGTAATAGAGCAAAACTGGAAATAAATAAACTAAATGTCAATAGGGGAATGATTAAAGTGTAACATTTTAACACAATGAAGGCAAAAGTATTAGGCAGATATTAAAAATCCATGTGTTCAAAGAATATTTATTAAAATAGAAAAATCTCCCTATATATATATATATTTTTTTTAAGATTTTATTTATTTATTTTATTTCCCCCCAAAGCCCCAGTACATAGTTGTATGTCATAGCTGCACATCCTTCTAGTTCCTGTATGTGGGACGCGGCCTCAGCATGGCCGGAGAAGCGGTGCATCGGTGCGTGCCCGGGATCCGAACCCGGGCCGCCAGCAGCGGAGCGTGCGCACTTAACCGCTAAGCCACAGGGCCGGCCCATCCCTATATATTTTAAAACAGACTACAACACTCATGTAAAGTATGATTCAACTTTTATTTTTAAAAACTATATATGTGTGGGTATATGTATATAAGTGTACATACATACGAAAAAGTACACCAAAATCTTAACATGGGTTATATCTGGGCAGTGGGCCAGCCAATGATTTTTATTTTCTATTCAAACATTAAAAAATCATTCAGTAATATATATTAAGAGATTAAAAGTGCCACACCATTTAACTCCAAAATTCCAGTTCTGGGAATGTATCTTGGGGAATAATCAGAAATTCATGTAAGGATTTATAGTCAGAAACATCCACTGGAACATTGTAATACAGAAAATGATAAACACATAAGCAAACCAACAAATAAAAACCAAGCTAAACACCCCCAATGGGAAAATGATGAAATACTATGGATCATACAATAGAATTATATTATGATCATTTACTATATTTATGGGGTTTTTTTTTTTTTTTTGTGAGGAAGATCAGCCCTGAGCTAACATCTGCCAATCCTCTTTTTGCTGAGGAAGACTGGCCCTGGGCTAACATCCATGCCCATCTTCCTCCACTTTATATGGGACGCCGCCACAGCATGGCTTGCCAAGCGCTGCGTCAGTGCGCGCTCAGGATCCGAACTGGCGAACTCCGGGCCGCCACAGCGGAGTGCGTGCACTTAACTGCTTGCGCCACCAGGCTGGCCCCGATGGGGGCTTTTAATAACAGGGGGAAAATGCTGATGCTATCAGGTTAAGTTTTAAAGGGATTACAGAATTATGCAAAGAACATGCTCAGCTACATTTTTTAAAAGCATAGGGGAAAAAAACTGGAAGGAAATATTCCCAAATAGCAAGTGTTAGCCCTGAACGTTTTCCCCGGCTCTCATCCTATACCTTCCATGTTTTCAAGCATGCTTTTGTAATACTTTTAAAAGGAAAATAAACATTAAAAAATCCAGTGGTGGTTGGACAACCCCACAAGAAGTGGTCAAGACTCTGTGCCAAGAGTGTCAGTGTGGGGGCCAAACACGCGGCCCCAAAAAGAAGCTATTTAATGAGGAAAATCCCACAGTAGGAGCCTCGGCGTTGGAACAAGACAAAGGCAGGCTCCTGGCAAGATAGAAGCAGTGAAGGGTCAGAAATGAAGCCAGTTAAGCATTTCCTGGGCACCCAGTGATGTTGCAAACAAGGAAGGAACCCAATTCCAAAGAGAGGAAAGAAAAAGACTGTTCAAGAGAAAAAGAAGCTCGCCTTTGGAATCCAAATCAGCCACAGTCTTTTCACCTCCTAGAGGTCTTACAGACATGGAAGATGCAGGTGGGGGTGGGGAATGGATTAAGCATCCCCGACTTCTAAAACAAAAGGAAACTATTCATTGTCCACAATCCCTTATTTGAAAACCTTGAGACCAGATGTGTTTCAGGATTCAGGATTTTTCCAAATCTTACAAAGGTGCCTTGGTGTTTATATTTTCTATCATGTACCACCCCAAACAGGGTCTGGAACTGTACTTATAATCAAACACAGTGATATTTCTGATGCTAAATATATAGATACAAAGACCAAGTGGGAAAAATAAGGATGACAAATAGCCTCCTGTAGGATGAAATCAGGTTTTACCACCTGATGACTTGAGGGTGGGTCTTGTAGCCAAACGAGCTATGAAAAAACTTCTGGTTTTCAGAGCTTTTTCTGATTTTGGAATTGCAGATAAGGGATTGAGGACTCGTGCAGACTCAAAGCCAAATCTTCAAGCTGAGTCCTTACCCAACAAGATCAAGTTTCTGTAATTCTCCAGCATCACATCTCTGTAGAGGTCCTTCTGAGCCCAGTCAAGCTGGTTCCACTCTTCCCTGGTGAAGAACAGAGCCACATCCTCAAAGGACAGCAACTCCTGAAAACACAGCGACTAATTATAGCTCCTGTTCTTGCCATAACTTTGTGAGCTATTACTATTCTACAAGTGAGGTGTGATAAGGTAAAGTGACTTGGCCAAGTCAAGTCATTGGCCTACTCATTCAATTAACAAGTAGATTCAGGGCTCGACTCAAGTCTTCTGACCATCAGGCCAGGCCTCTTCTTTCTTCTATACTACAGAGTCGACAAACTTTTTCTCCAGAGGGCCATATGGCAAATACTTTAGGCTTCTCAAGCCACTTAGTCTCTGCTGCAATTATTCTGCTCTGCTGCTACAGCACAAACATACCCATAGACAACAGAAAGCGAATGGGCGTGGCTATGTTCCAATAAAACGTTACTAACAAGTCCAGGTCAGTTTGCCGACCCCTGCTCTATACGATAGTACCTTTGACAAATAATATATTTCTTCTGTCCCAAATTCCTTTAGGAAAGAGATGGCACACTCAAATGAGGTTAGTGAGGATAGGTTAGCATGCAGACCACTCACATAGGAATGAACAGGCTTAAAGGAAACCAACAAGGCACACTGAAGCACCCAGGGGTTGGCTATCATGGGGAACCATTACCCACTAGGTCTGAAGGGGAAGGTAAGGGAGGGGTTATTGGAGTCTAGAAAATTGTTGGAGAAGGAGCAAGACTGGAGCCCAAGGCCTTAGAGGAATGCAGCCACTGTCATCCTGCAGCCCAGCAGGGAGGGAGCTGTGGGAATAAACACCCGACATCAATTTCCTCCAGGCCTCTGGTCCCCTGACCCCCTCCATCCCATTGCCAAAAGCCAACCAGAAGCCAGAGGGCAAGGGAGCCCATCAACGGTGAATATAAAGGGCAGCCTGCCAGGATACAGACCAAAGTAGGGAAGGGTGGAGAGATATATATATCCAGAGGGGGCAAAGGGAGACTGTTCAGCACAATGTCCATGGCAGAAGTTTCCATCTGCAATTGTGTTCAACTCCTGTTGAACAGGTGCCTCACTCACACGCTCTTGCAGCCCTTGGAGCAGACAGGCCATGTCTGCCCCTCGCCCTTCTCTTACGAGACACTGCATGAGTTCACAAGGTATTTGTGCAGGGAAAGGGCGATGAGTAACAGGAAATACCCATCCCCATCCTGAGAAGCTTCACGTAGCTAGCTCCCCTCCGGAGACAGATATCAGAATCTCCCAAATTACATGGTCTTTCTTTCCTTCGTACCAAAGCTGATTTTCAGGGTTATGGTTTCAAGCTCTCTCTCACCACCATCCCAAATGTCCCTCCCTTTACCGCAGCTGCCCTGCAGATCTTCTCAACCTGACCCCAACTCAGTGCCTGCATTCTCTGCACCTCCGTGAAGATTAACAATCACTGGGGAATAAAATGGTTTAATCTCCCATCAAGTTGTCTCTGTACATTTAGGTTTACAGTTGGCCCCTTAATGTTGCTCAGCAACTCCTTCTCTCATATTCCTCACCAGTGATATTCTACACCTTTATCACTCTTGTTTCTTCAAGAAACATTTACTGAGCACTGATAAGTCGCAAGACTTCATGCTGTAGGTTACAGCTCCTGCTGAGGCCACAGGATATAGCTATTCAGGCTGTGCACTGCTCAAGTTGTGTGAATGGGGCCCCCTAGAGTTGTTCAATGCACAACCTATACAACCCCCTAGCAGCCCTGGTCCCTGCTCCAGGCAGTGAATGGCCCAGTCAGGGAAGATGGAGAAGTCAACTGCTAATGATCTAGTGGTCAATGCCCCATGGGAGGTAATCAGAGGGGGCTATGAGGACATGTTGCTCACCCCCAACCCCTCCCTTTCAGGGGGCACTGCCCAGTTAAGTCCCAGAAAATAGCCCACGAGGCACACGCTCTTTAACTCCTCACACATTCCCACCATCTTCCCCAGACATTACCCATATTTTCACTCATCCTCCTCTCTTCTGTCTCAGAGGAAGAGGTCGCTCTTCTAGTAATCCCTCCTCCTGTGCCTTTGATTCTATTCTCTCATGTCTCCTCCAGGGTCTTAATCTAATGACGATGACTCTTCCTTTTCTATATCTTTACCCTCTTTCCCTTGTGATATTGTGATTTATAATGAGAAATATATATTTGGTCTTCACCCCTGATTCTGGGACAGAGCTCCTAAAAAACCCTCAGAATTTCCTAAGGGATAAGAGCAAAGGAGCATCTTTTTGGTCTTTTGACCTAGGTTTCCGAAATAGCTCCAGAGCCATAAGTGAAAGGAGCGTCTTGTTACTCATAACAAATCTCTTTCAACCACACCTGAGTCCATTTTAATGATGTGATCTCTGGAAAGCTCCTAAGGATGGGGGCTGGTTGCCAGGGGACCAACCATGTGATTAGAGGGTTAGAATTTTCATTCCCCTCCACCCCCCACTCCAACACCTTCAGGGAGAAGAGAAGGGCTGGAGGTTGAATAATCACCAAAGGCCAATGATTTCATCCATCATGCCTATGTAACAAACCTCCATAAAAACCCAAACACGCGTTACTGAACTCACGGAGGTGCTGGAGGGTGGCGTGCCTGGAGAGGGCATGGAAGCTCTGCATCTCTTCCCACATACCTTGCCCTATGCATCTCTTCTATCTGGCTATTCCTGAGTTACACCCTTTTACAAGAAACCAGTAATCTAGTAACTAAACTGTTTTCCTGAGTTCTGTGAGCCACTCTAGTAAATTAATGGAACTCAAGGAGTGGGTCGTGGGAACTTCCAGTTTATAGCCAGTCGGTCAGAAGCACAGGTGACAACCTGCTGCAAGGACTATAGCGAGGAAGCAGAGGAAGAACCACAGCTCACCTTCCACCGGGCTGTCAGGAACACAGCTTCCATAGCCTGGTCTCTGAGATGGGGCAGGACCCCAGCCATCAGGCTAGGCTGAAGGAGAGAAAAAGATAACAAGTAAGGCCAGCCCAAATTTGAAGCTCTCTCACTAGGCAGCCCCGGGACAGGGAATTCCAACTGGCGCCAACAAACCTCAGCTAATACACAGTCACTGTGTTTGGTGTTGGAATATGTGATAAAATGAAAGGAGCCGCTAGAATATAGTCTTTTTAGGAATTTCTGAAGCTAGTTCAATTTCCAAACCTTAGTCCAGGAGCACCTGTGGCCCTGCCCTCCCCTTCTTGCTAGAATATATTCTGCAGCACCTCACTGAGAGATTGAATATACACAAGGACCAGAGCATAGATAAAATAGAACTCTGACCCGCAACCTGCAGCAACCAACCCAGAACCCAAACCACAACCAATGCAGCAACAGGCCCCAAATCAGGACCTGCTCAACAACCGGCAGCTTATCCCTAATATGTGCCCCCACTCCTCCAATTTAAAACCAACAGAGAAAGTCCAATATGCCCCCTACCGAATCACATAGGACGTCCCACTACTACCTATTTAACCTGCCTCCAGCTTTCCCAAGCCAACAACCTCCAAACTGGGCAGATCGGAGCTTTCTCTTTTTCCCCACTCTAAAGCTTTCCCCTGCCTGTCTTTGAGTCTCTGCCAAATACAGGTGATGGCGGCCGACTCCCTTGCTAGAGCAGGCTCTGAATGAAGTCTCTGCTGTTCTCACTGGGGTGGTCTTCCTTTGTTTCTCCATCAGACAGAATCAGCTCAGAGTGTAAAAATGACTGTAGGGTAGTTATCAGAGATTTCAGGCTTATATTATACACACAGAGGTAATTTCTGTCTAAATAAAATTCAGAGAGCTTTACTTGATATGAATATTTCATTGAGGGAGAAACAAACTGTAAACAAGGAGACTTCAAAACTGAAAGTGTTCAGAAGGTGGGCTCTCAGCAGTTCAGCTCAGCGTATAAAGCATGTGAGGGGGAGCAGAACATGCCACCCCAAAATATGACTGCAGGAGTTCAGGACATGCCACCCCAAAATATGACTGTAGGAGTTCAGGGCACGCCACCCAAAATATGACTGTAGGAGTTCAGGGCACGCCACCCCAAAATATGACTGTAGGAGTTCAGGGCACGCCACCCCAAAAGATGACTGTAGGAGTTCAGGGCACGCCACCCCAAAAGATGACTGTAGGAGTTCAGGGCACGCCACCCCAAAATATGACTGTAGGAGTTCAGGGCACACCACCCCAAAATATGACTGTAGGAGTTCAGGGCATGCCACCCCAAAATATGACTATAGGAGTTCAGGGCACACCACCCCAAAATATGACTGTAGGAGTTCAGGGCATGCCACCCCAAAATATGCCACTTGGGAATATTTTTTTGAGCTGGAGGCAATTGAAAAACCACAAATATAGGGAGAGGCTTTCTCTTATGGAATTATAGAGGACCCCTAAAAGAGAAAGACAAAACAGACTTTGTGTGGCTGACCGGGACCTAAAAGAAAACAGGGTCAAGCGGCCACGCCACAACCAAGGTGCAGCCACATACTCTGTTCTCAGAAAAACCACATGTACCCTAAACTGAGCGCTCCTTCCTGACAGATGGCCAGAAGCCTGACACAGCTGATTTTAGAACACTACTGTCTATGGGGGAACCAACAAACCAGTGGGCTTTCAAAACAATCCCTGTGGTCCATGGTTTTGCCTTTATAAGCTCTGCCCTCGCATGCCCTCCCTGGAGCGTACTTTCAATTTGTCCTGGAGGCTGCGTCTCCCCAGTTTGCAAATTATATGAGCAATAAAGCTTTCCTAACTAAATTCTTGTATTGAAGATGTTTTTATTGACACTCTGAACTCCCCTTATTTGCCTAAAAACAGATCCTCCAAAAGGAACTCAATTGTCATAAATCCCTTCCCAGGGAGTTTCATCAACCAGGGAAGATTGACTCTTGTCACAGCAGAGGAGATGAGAAGTTAACACCACACCCAGACAAACTGTCACAAACCATCAGACCTCCCATCTTCTATTCTTCTAAGGGCCCACTCATCTTTCCTAAGAATCGTTTACTCTCCCCTAAGATCCCCAGTCCCCTTTCCCTATTAAGATGGTATTTAGGTCTGAATTCTAAGCCACCTCAAGGAGTTACTCATTTTTCCCTGGGTATCTCCCATGTATACATCAGGTATACACGTTAACAAACTTGTTTTTCTCTTAATCTTTTATTGCAGGGGTCTCAGCTAAGAACTCAGAAGGGTAGAGAGGAAATTATTTTTCCTCCCCTACACGTGAATGAGGAAGTACATCGTTTTTATTGTGACTGGTTACTAGAAGCTTACATTCCTTTTAGAGGAGTAGCACTGTACAAGCTTACTTGTTGGTTCAGCTGTAGCTGATTGGCTAGGAAGCTGCAAGGTCACCCTGACATGAAGAAAGCTTAAGTTTCCTTTAAGGGCAGAGGCAGCATTTTGGGGAAATTAGGACAGTTTAGGTTTCCGTTCCCCAGTTATGGATGGTTGGCCTAGGGGTATTCCCAAACTGGGGCCTCTATTTTGGTTTGTCTTTAACATGATAAACTCAATATTGTTACTCTCAGGGAGTACAGAAGTGATGGGATACAGGGGATTTTCACTTTTTTCTTGTGCTTTTCTGGCCACCGGTGAACTCTGCTTTATGCAAGTGCATTTTTAAGCAAGTTCCTCACACACCGTTCACGTTCCCTAAAAACACTGTTTGGAAGACCCTCTTTAGCAAGGAGGCACTCCAAAAACGTCCTGATCAATGGCTCCAAGGCTGGGACAGGGGCCTCATCCCTTTCGTTATGTAAACTATATTACCTATGGTGAACTCTTTGTGTTTGCAAGTCAGAACCTAAAATGCCATTTCACAATGTTAAAAACAAGACAACAGACCCCAATTGAAGTCACTTATGCTAAGCCCCAGTCACCAAGCCTGGAGACTTAACCTAATGGCACTTTCGGCCGCTCCCAGGAGTGAAATCTTAAACCAGCCAATCTGGAACTACCTGGTCAGCACTAGTGAGGCCATCTGCCAGCCCCTAAAGGCAGGTACAACCAATCCGCTTTTCGCTAGTGTAACTTCCTTGTCCCGCTCCCTTCTGTCTACAAGTCTTTGCTTTTGCACCGCTCCTCGGAGCTCCCTTCTATCTGCTAGATGGGATGTTGCCCCACTCGTGAATCGCTGAATAAAGCCAAGATGATCTTTAAGATTTACTCAATTGAATTTTGTTTTTTAACAACGATAATGGGAATCCTTTAAACTTTTAATCACATCTCGTTTTCCCTCATAAAACCAAACCAAACAACAGGATTAACCAACCATTCATTCATCGGACTCTGTTCTTCCTTAACGCTCAAGACCTGACACCGCGGAAAACATCCAAAGCTGGCGTCTTCAGGAAGGCTCTCAGTCAATGAAACTTTCCCTGAAGGCCCGGGGGTCTCTCGAGCCCTGACACCTGCCGTGGCGCGGCCACCGTGGCTTCCCCGCGGCACCCACCCCTCCCATCACACTAGCTTCTTCCTCCCCAAACCTGCTCGGCGCGTCCGACCCTCCGCCGCGCCGCCTCCTCCAGGAAGTCCTCAGTGTCCACCTGCAGCGGCCATGGGGACTGGGCTCCCCTCTCGAGTTTCCAAGCCACAGCCGGCAACTACTCGCCGTCCCTCCGCTAACCCCAACATGAAGGCGCGAACGCGGAAGGTCCCGGCGCCTCTCACCCGCCCCATTGGTGCGGTCCGAGCAGAGCGTCCCCGCCCGCGTACCTTCTAGGAACCGCGGAGGCTTCGCAACTCTCTGGTCGGGTTAAGAGAGCGGCGGCCTCGCGTCTCACGCACCCACAGCACTGGCCCGGGCAAATCAACGGCCGCAGAAGGCGCCGGCTCAGCCACGTGACTTCCAGGCCCCGCCCACTCGGGCGGGCGGGAATCTCTAATAAGAATCACCTGGGGGCTTTAAAAATGCTAATATAAAGACCCTCCCCTTCCACACCAATTGCATCAGAATCTCTAGGGGTGGGCTCTTGTGCAATTGGGTATTTTCAAAAGCTCCTCTTGTGAGTTTAACATAGTGACCAACTTTTTATAGAGCCAACCCTGGACACAGCTGTACCAGACAAAAAACATATGTTGAATATAATGAATCAAAATATAAATATGTGTTATTACTTTAACACAAAAATATGAAAAATAGGTATTTATCTGAAATTATATTATTTGAAATTACTTAATTTTCTGTTACATGAATTCTGTTATTTATACAAAGCAACATAGGACTATTTCACAGTGGCAATTAGTTGTAATTGATAGTAGAACTAATTAAAATCTTTGATAGGATTCCATATATTTAGTAAAGAAAAAAAGTAAGAGAGAATACAGATTTTTTTAAAAAGAAAAATCTTTTTGAGGTATTCTATGAAATCTCCCTTTAAGTCTTGATTCCCATGGATCAAAACCACTATAGATATATAGCATTTTACCAGTATCATAATAGTTGTTTGACCTGGGACAAATTGCTTAACTCCTTTGTGCCTTAGTTTCCGTGCATGGAAAATGAGGAGATTAATACTATGAATTTCATAGGGTTGTTATGAGTATTAAATGAGTTAATATATGTAAAGTGCTTAGAACAATGCCTGGCACACAGTAAATGTTCCTGAAGTATTAGGAAGAAAACCTTCAGTTTTCCAAACATCTTTAGATGAATACAGATATTCATTGACTCAGTGTTGTAGCAGCTGAACTTCCAAAAGACACTTAAGAAAATCAGGAAAAACAATGAAATTCATTCATTCACTTAATATTTGAGTGTCTACAATGTGCCAGGCACTCTTAAGTTTCAAATATTACACATTTAAATGTTACTCAGAGTATTTAGAACTTGGTCCAGGCACAAGGCCACTGATCTCAGACAGAAAAATCAGTTGAGCTTTTGACAATTATGCTGTGCTAAAAGTGACAACATTGGAGACTTGGGGGCCTCAAACTCAGGGATAGTTTCCCTGTCTACTGATATCGAAGCTACATGGAGCAGGAGGCTAAAGAGTTATGCTAAAACATTGGAAAAAGAAGAGAGGAATTTTCCAGTCTCCCAGTGCTTATGAGATAAGACCATTATGGGGAGGAGATCAATAATAAGCACTCTTTAAGCTCACTGATCCTTTCAATATTGCTGCTGTTGTTTTTATGTATAGAAATTCCATTTATTTCTATTACCTTGTACTTTTCTGTTCATTATGTTTATGCTTTCTTTTAAATCTTTGAACATATTCATAATAGTTATTTTAAAGTCTTTGTCTCCTAATTCCATAATTTCTGTCATTTCTGGATCTGTTTCTATTGACTGATTATTTTCCTGGTTTTAGATTACATTTTCCTTTTTCTTTATCTATTAATTTTTTATTGGATGCTAAACATTATAAATTTTACATTGAGTGTTAGAATTTGTTGTCTTCCTTTAAAAAGCATTAGAACCACATGATCCAGAAATTCCACTTCTATGTAAATACCCCAAAGAATTAAAAGCAGTGACTCAAACAGATATTTGTACACCCATGTTCATAATAGCATTATTCACAATAGCCAAAAGGTGGACATAACCCAAGTGTCCTGGACAGATGAATGGATAAACAAATTGTGGTATATCCATACAATGGAATATTATTCAACCTTAAATAGGAAGGAAATTCTGACAAATGCTACAACATAGATGAACCTCAAGGACATTACGCTAAGTGAAATAGGCCAGACATAAAAAGACAAATATTTTTTATGATTCCAGTTATATGAGGTACTTAGAGTAATCACATTCAAAGAAACAGAAAGTAGAAGGGTGGCTGCCAGGGGGTGAGGGGAGGGGGAAATGGAGAGTTAGTGTTTAATGGGTGCAGAGTTTCAGTTTGGGAAGATGAAAAAAGTTCTGGAGATGGATGGTGGCAATGGTTGCACAACAACGTGAATGTACTTAATGCCACATATCTGTACACTTAAAAATGATTAAAAAGGTAAATTTTATGTTATGTATATTTTACCACAATAAAAAAAAAAAACACTGTTTTGCTGTTTTTTAAATTTTCCTGGCAGACAGTTCAGACTACTTTCAGATCAGCTTAATTCTTTTAAGGCTTGTTTTTAAGATTTGTAAGGGTGAGTCACCCCAAAAAGAGTATAATCTTGGCTTGAAAGCTTGAGCAGATCTTGAAGTATTCTAGGGCTCATTTAGTACTCTTACTAAATTATTAGTATCAGCATTTTACTAAACTACTAGCATTATCCTTCTAGGATCTCTACAAAATGTCTCAGGTGTTCAGTGAGGACTCTCTATGTATCTCTAGCTCCATGATAGAGAGTGGGATAGAGCTCTATCCCAGCTCTGGGTGAGCTCTGAGAATTATTCAGGTTATAGCTTCCTGCTCATTCTTTGGCTGGCATTGAGGCTGCCAGGAACAGACTCAAGAGGACCCCTTATGGAGATCTCCAGAGCTCTTTCTCTATGTAGCTTTTGGCTCTCTAGGATTCTCTACCCAAGTCCCAGCTACCTCTGCCTCCTTGAATTCAAGTCTCTGTCTCCTCAACTCCGAGAGCCTGCTATGGTCTGTTTGGGTTCTTCCTCCTTTGCACTGTGGTCTAGAAAGTGCCTCCAGTTAGAAGGCCAGAGCAATCATAGGCCTCACCTCACTTATTTCCTTTTGCTCAGGGAATCATGGGTCTGCACTGCCTGTTGTCCAAGGCCTGAAAACATTTTTTAATATATTCTGTCTAGTTTTATAGTTTTTTATGAGTTCAGTAAGTCAGTCTGGTCCCAGTAACTGCATCGTAGCCAGAAGAGGAAACTCAGTATAGTTTTGTGGGTTTTGGGAGGGGGTTTTTTGGTGAGGAAGATTGTCTCTGAGCTAACATCTGTGCCAATCTTCCTCTATTTTGTATGTGGGACACCACCACAGCATGGCTTGATGAGCAGCGTGTAGGTCCATGCCTGGAATCCAAACCAGCGAACCTCAGGCCACTGAAGCACAGCACGCAAACTTAACCACTACGCCACCAGGCTGGCCCAAACTCAGTGTAGTTTTTTTTTTTTTTTTTTTTTTTTTTTTTTTTAAAGATTTTATTTATTCAGTTTTTTCCCCCCAAAGCCCCAGTAGATAGTTGTATGTCATAGGTTCACATCCTTCTAGTTGCTGTACGTGGGACTCGGCCTCACGTTGGATGGAGAAGTGGTGCCTCGGGGCGCTCCCGGGATCCGAACCGGGGCCGCCAGCATCAGAGCGCGCGCACCCAACCGCTAAGCCACGGAGCCGGCCCTCAGTGTAGTTTTAATGTGCCCTTCTTTTATCATTAGTGCAGTTGAAATTTTCACATGTTTAAAATCCATTTGCATTTTGTTTTAATGAACTGTCTATAATTGTATTTGGATGTTTTTCTCTTGGGGTATAGGTTACGGATTTTGGATTTTGAGACATCATTAGAAATACTTCTCCAAGGTCAAATACCGTATGATCTCACTCACAAGTAGTAGATAAAAACAACAACAAACAAACACATAGAGACAGAGATTAGATTGATGGTTGCCAGAGGGGAAGAGGGTGGGAGGAGGGCAAAAGGGATAATTAGGCACATGTGTGTGATGATGGATTGTAATTAGTATTTGGGTGGTGAACGTGAGAACATGATGCAATCTATGCAGAAATAGAAGTATAATGATGTACACCTGAAATTTATACAATGTTATAAACCAATGTTACTGCAATGAAAAGAAAAAAAAGAAATACCAAAAAAAAAAAAAGAAAAAGAAAAAAGAAATATTTCCATTCCCAGGTTAAAAGTGAATTCACACTTTTTTGGCTTCTTCTTCTTCCTCCTCCCCCCCTCCTCCTTCCCCTCCTCCACCTCCTCTTCCTTCTCCTCTTCCTCTTCTTCTCCTTCTGCTTCTTTAATATGTAAATCTCTAATCCATTTGGAGTTTAACCTGGTATGTGGTGGAAGTCACGGATTTAAATTTAACCTTTTTCCAAAAAGTTATCCAGTAATGAAAAAAATATATTTTTAAAAAGGCTGTCTTTCCCCATTGATATAGGATGCCACTTATATCATACACTAAATTTTCACATATTCTTGGACCATATCTGGACTTTCAATTCTGTTCCATTTGTCTGTCTATCTATTCATACGCCAATATCACACTGTTTTAATTAGAAAGGCTTTATGTATGTTTTTATAAATGGTAGAAAAATTTATTTGCTCTTTTTCAGAGTTTTTTTATTATTGTTATTATATCTGCTTTTTTATTTTTCCACGAGCTTTAGAATCAATAAATACAGCTGCAGAAAAAACCCTACTTATATTGGTATCATGCTAACATTATAAATTAACTTAGGGATAATTGACAACTTTATGACACTGAGTCTTCTAAGAATAAATGTCTTTTCATTTATTCAAGTGCACTTTTTTCTTTCAGAGGTGTTTTAAAGTTTTCCTCATAAAATTTTTTTCACATTTCTTGATAAATTATTTCTTGGAGTTTTCTCTTTTTTGTTGCTATTGTAAATGAAGTCTTCTCATTTACAAATTTTCTAACTAAGAGTTTTGTGTATATGAAGGCTACTGATTTTTGTATGTTAATTTTATAACTTGCTACATTGTTACCAAACCAAAGTGGGTTTGCTTCTTGGTGAGTTGAAATCAAAGCCGTCACCAGAAGTAGTTGTCATACAAAGTAAAATTTATTTGCAGCAAATAAAGGAGACCATGGGGAATCACTTCCAAAGCCATGGCTCCTCAAGGAAGGGAAAGCAGGGGCCTTTATTTTGGATGGGGAATGAACATTCAAAAGAAAAGTTTTGTCATCATGTGTAGAGCTGGGTATAAGCTCACGCAGGTGTAGTTTGAAAACATGCTTTCACATACATTATATGTTATACTAACAAGGCTTAAGCTCCTCCCGGGGCAGAGACCTTAACATCGAAATGAAACAAAGGTAACTTTTGGACACTTCTTGGCCTGTCTGCATATGCCTCGCTGTTGCGGTGGGGTTTGGACCAGTTCAGGGCAGTTGGTGATTGCATCTCTTAACATAACCAAAAAACAACTTTGAGAAACAGTTAAGTACTTTTGAAACCTTCTTTGAGTTACTCAGGGCAGTTAGTCGGTGACGTTATTGAATCCTTTTTGGTTTGTAGTTATTGTTTTAATTCTCTTAGGTTTTCTAGGTACACAAGATCTAGTTTTCTTTTGCCTTTAGAAATTTTAGGCTTCTAGTTGCCTTTTCCTGTCTAATGGTTTTGGACAATGTCTCCTATATAAATATTAAATGGTAATGGCAATAGTAATCATTCTTGCATTATGCCCAATTTTAGTAGACTTGCTACTAGTGTCTCCCCATTGAATAAAATGCTGGCTTTGAAATGACTTTATATATATATATTCTGCTATGTTAAAAAAAGACTCTATCAATGCCTATTTTAAGGAGCTTTGTAAAAAAAATTAATAATACGTTTATTTTATATTTTATATTAATATAAAAATTAATAATTTATTTTTATTAAATGCCATTTTATTATTTGTAGAAGTGATCATTTTTTTTCTCCTTAGACATGCTAATAGGTTTGCTAATATTGAACTATTCTTGCATTTCTGTAATAAACTCAATTTGGTCATGATATATTTTTAAATGTGATATTGCATTCTGTTGGCTAATTTTTTTTTTAGTACTTTTATATTGATATTCATAAGAGAATGGTTTGTAGTTTTATTTTTATGCAATTTCTATTAAGCCTTAATTTTATACTTGTTTAAAATATAGAACTTTCTTTTTTTCCCTCATTCTCTGTTAAGTTTAAGAAGTATTGAGATAATCAAATCTTTACAAATTTTGGTAGAATTCGACTGTGAAACCATCTGAGTCTAGATTTTTTTTCAGCATTCTTTATTTCTTCTCTAAGGAGATTGCTCTGTTTAGACTTTCTTTACTGGGGCCACTTTTGGCAAATTATATTTGCATAGAAAATTATGCATTTCATCTAGGTTTTAAAAATTTATATTAATGGAGCTGAGAAAATTAATATATTATTCTTTTTTTTAATTTAGAAATATGATATTGGTGACTCAGATTCTCTCAAGATGCTTGAGTGGATGAGCTCAGAAGCATAGGAATACCAATTAGCCTTGAAAAGGAATGGGATGCCCTCCAAGACAGGAGGAATGGATGGGTTAGGATAGAGTTAATCTAAAAAAAGTTAAAGGTTTGATTGTTTCTGATTATCTGCATGGTCTGATGCAAAGCTACCTGCTGAGTTTGAAAACAGACAAAATGGATTTTAGAAACTTCATGTCACTTGTTCCATTTATTTGGGTCTCCTGCTTCTCTTAAATTTTGGTAGTGTTACTCATAACACATTCTGTTAAACTGAAATGGAATCAGAAGGATTCACTGAGCACTTATGATGTATCACTCATCCTTCTTTGATCTCTCTATCCTCTGGGAATTGGATGTTTTTTTTAGATGTATGAACTTCCACATAATTGTATTCCTATTCTTCACAGAAGGTGGAGACCAGGAATAGGGATGGAGCTCTGAAAGAAAAGCTTTAGTTTTTCAATACTATCACACTATGGTCTTCTGTTTCCTCCCAATCAATACTTTATTTTTCAATCCATGTCTCATAAAAAATCTGTCTGCTCACAATTAGTCCTCTGCAAATATCTTTTATACCATCAATTTAGTAAAAGTGGGGCTTTTTTTCAACTGGCACACACCACTACAGTATTCCTGCCACCATCTATTCTGATTATGCAGGGTCTGTTCAGATTGGGTGGTGCTCATGCCATACACTGTTAAATATTTTCAATATTACTCAGAACTTAATATGCCCTGTGTTGGAAGAGTACCTTTATGAGGAGTCTCTGTGCATTTGACATTTCTCATCTGTCTATTTTCTTAACTTAATGGCATCTAATAGCTGAGACAATTTTTTTTAATGTACTATTGAATGGATGTGCCAGTGTTTTATTTCTCAAGTCAGACTAAAACCGAGAAGGCCCGTGGAAGATGAGGGAGCATAGAAAGAGGTGGAGAAGGGAGAGGCAGAGTTCTCATCTACTTCCCAAACTTACGGATGCCCATTTCTGCCTGCCCCAGGACCAGCTCCACCCAGCTGTTATTAATATCACAAACTGCTTACAAGATGGGCCCTGCTTCTCCCTGGAGCTTTGAGAACTTTCATAGCATTTTATTTGAGATTTTTCCAACTAACAAATAGGGTCTGGAAAGAATCTGCCTCTTTGTTTGCTTGCTTGCTTCCTTCTCACTTTCAACATTACATGCCAGGCTCATCACATGCAGGCCATAGGAGTAACAGCAGTGAACAAGAAAGTGAGGACATTATAATCTCTTCCATCTGTCTGGGAATGAGCAAAGCATTTATTAGGTGCTCAGATGAGCCTTGAGACCTGTTTTCCTGCCTGTCTCTCACCTTGGTAGGACTTGTGTCCCTGTTGCTTTCTTCTTAGTTTACACTCTAATTCATCTCTGGGACTAGGCAGAACACAGGTACCACTGTCACTAGCTTTAAACCAAGTTTGCTGGTGTCCTGACTCCCTTATCTGGTTCCTGCCAGCCACTTCCTATCTGTACTGGGCTATAGAACATTATGTTATTTCTCCTGCGAAATCTGAAAGAATCTCAGTCCATTATGTGCAACTTTAACAAAGGCCTCACCTAGACTGTCCACCAGCCCTTAGACTGGACCCTCCTAGATATTGGTCCTATCCTGGATCTTACTAGAATTTGTCCCACTTCCTTAAATTTGGTGATTTAAATAACTAATCCTCCCCTGGAATGGGCCAGTCCTTCTGTCTTTCTTTATACTGGCAGAGTATGCTTTATACCCCCTCACGTGCTGTATAAAATGCTTGTATCCATGCCTCTGTGCTGCAAGATGTATCTCCAGGCTCTATTCTTAATCTCTTTCTCCAGGTTCCTGTTATGAGGTACCTGTGTTCTGCTTAATGTCTAGTATCTTTGCACTGGCATTTCAATTTTACTCTTAACTACCTTACTACTTCGATCTTACCCACAGGCTCTGTCCGTTGGATCATCATTGGTCCACATTTTGCAGCCCCATGTATCAAGTCAACCATGAGCCTCTGCCTATCCCAGCCTTCAAAACTCCAAACTCCAAAACAATTGTTCAGAAATTTCCTTCCTGAACCAGTGGAAAATTTTTGCTTATTTCTACCCCTAAAGCCATTTGCAAACATCAGCCTGAGTGTGCTACATGTTTCCTTCTGGACTCTGTGCTACTGGAGCTGGTACCTGTGCAACTGTGAGCACTGGCTTTCTGGCTCTTAGGGGAATTTCCAGAGTTTTAAGCATGCTCTCCATGACCCCAAGCTCTGTCACCTACCAGTACATTTTCAGGCCTGAAGTGGCTGGGGATGAACTTGAGGTCCGTGTCCAACAGAGTTCCAAGCCCCAGGCTTGATCCCATTTCCCACAGTGGCCTTCAGCTCTAAGCATTCAGAGTGCAGCTCACAGTACTGCCACCCAAGGTTCGTGCCAGCACACCAAGTGTCATCAACACTGTAGCTCCTGCAACTTCCTGGCAGAAGAGATTTACCAGTGATACCAAGACCTTGATCCTCTTTTCCCTTCAGATGCAGTTGTACAGGACAAGCTGTAAGTCAAGGTCACTTGCAGGTTGGAGGGGGATGGGGAATGCAGATTGGGAGATTCCGTTATGTGTTTCTGAGCTCAGTTTGTGAGTAGGCCCAGAGGTCAATAGTGCATCTTCCTGTCCACTTGTCTGCTTTCCGAGGACCACCATACACATACCTCTGTGGTCAGCCTGCTAACACAACCAGTGAATTGGTGGAAATCCATGTGTTCCTGCTAGCTATACCTCCCACCATGGAGAACAGAGCCATCAGCAGACTCTGTGGTAAACTAGATTCCTGGCCTGCAGAAATAGTATTTCACTTGCTAGTAAGGGCCATGATGGCAAGAATATGTTCCTCCTTTTCACCATTCATAACTCCAGTGCCCTCACTCTTTCCTGGGGTTAGAGAGAAAAATCGAGTTAGGACAAATAGAGATTCTACTTTATCTGTTTTGTCTTACAAAATCAACCATGAAAACATGCCTGGATCCAAAACACAGTTTGGCCAAATTGTAGTGTGCTACTAAGGAAACTACCTTGTTTGAGGAATATCCACTAGAGCTGCATGAGAGAGGTCAATAATCCTATACCATGAAGCATTCTTATCAATGAAAATCCAGTTTTGGGTACAGGTTATGGCCTTACCTAAGTTGAGAGACATTTATTCTATGTATTTTTTCCATGTACTCTGTCATATTTTTACACTTTTACATTTGACAGCTGACATTGGCTCAAAGACTCCCTGAAGGCTTTCCTGGACTTTCCTTAGACTGCAGGGCAGCGTAGGATGCTTCCACTGACCTTCTCTCTCTTCTCCTTCACTTGCAGTCAGACTTGCATCTTGCATCTTGGGCTCTACCTAGCTTTACAAGCTCTCACTCTACTTCCTTTGTCATAGGCATGTCTCCTGATAAAATCCTTGCATGTTTCATCCCATCTTGGTATATGCTTCTTGGAAGACCTGGACTAACATCACAGAAAGAGTAATTTTTCAAAAGCCCACACTCTCAAAGGGAAAAATTCAAGCTATTTCATGTACACTTAGGTTGTTCTCTAATTTACAGGGAGATTGAAAGCTGAAATCATATCAGGAGGACTTCTTGGTCCTGGATGATGGAATTACTCTCCTATTTTCACCCCCTTTCACCTCTAGCACTATCAAGCAAGTGACCTGTCTAGCAGAGAAGACTGTTTACTGATTCCTACCAGCCCAGGAGTAGTAAATTGTTGAATTTGATGGACCAGAAGAAGGAACTGGCTTACTTGCTACCATCTCGTGAAGGTTCAGGTTAGTTTTCCCATTGCAATTCTATAATCACACTCTTTCAAATCAGGGGGTGGGAGCAGCAAAAAGACATGCTGGAAGGAGAACAGACACCTTCTCCCAGCATTGAGTAATCTCTTTGAAGGCTGATTGTTTAAGTTTCTCACCTGCCAGAGTTGGACATCTCTGTCCTTTCCACATGTCCTGTTTTTAAAGGGCCTCCTCCCATCATCCCAAGAACTCAGGTCTTGAAAAGCATGGGCAATGCTGTAGACAGCAGTGTAGGTGTTGTAAGTCTGTACCAAAGTACTCATGAACTGTCCTTGTAGATGCTCTGTTTTTGTGCAAAATTTGACCTCTCCAGTGTCCGTGCTATTTCTCTGGAGATCAAGGTCTTGACTAGGCCACTTACACCCAAAATTCTCTTCCCAAAATGTCTCTATGAACATATTTTCCTTGTACTTGGAAGGATGCATTTGATTAAGGAATTCTGAGGGGCCGGCCTGGTGGCGCAAGCAGTTAAGTGTGCGCGCTCCACTGCAGCGGCCCGGGGTTCGCCGGTTCGGATCCCGGGCGCACACCTACGCACTGCTTGGCAAGCCATGCTGTGGTGGCGTCCCATATAAAGTGGAGGAAGATGGGCACGGATGTTAGCCCAGGGCCAGTCTTCCTCAGCAAAAAAGAGGAGGATTGGCAGATGTTAGCACAGGGCTGATCTCCTCACACACACAAAAAAAGGAATTCTGAGAAGCCTGGAATTATGATCTCAGATCTAAAGATGGTGATGGTCTGGGGGGTAATGTGGGACTTGCCCACATTAGACAGTTTAACTTCGTTTTCTTGGACACTGCTTCTTATCCATATCTTCCCCCTTATATCACTCAATGAGACTCTCTCATAGGTACAGGGAACACTCAGGCTGATAAGAAACATCACAATGACCTTTGCAGTTGATGCTCTTAGCAGTTCCTTGTTATATTCTATGTTCTCCCAGGACTTGGAGGTGGGAATGGTAATTAGGAATTCCTTACAGGCTCCCATTTTCTCCAGCTCAGTGATCAACAAGGAGCTCCCTTGGATTCCAAAATCATCATCTTGAGTCACAATGCCCACCCGAGTCCAGTTAAAGTAGCTCAGGAGTAGGGCCACACCCTGGGCCCAGGATTGGTCACTGGATATTGTCCTTAGGAAGGAAGGGAACTCAGTCTTATCACTGAGGCTGACTGCAGTAGATGTATAACTGACCTGGAAAGTAAACACATCTTTTTCAGAAATCAGAAATGAATTCTGACAGAAGCACATAGAAAGAATACTAAAATTTATTCTTTTTATGATGATTTTCTATACTAAATCATAACATACATGTAAATTTTTTTCTCTAGTTTAATTACATTCTAAATAAAAGTGGAACAATTCTCAGCCCCTGTAAATAATTTCTCCCTAAACTTCTGGGGGGAGGCAGTATAGTGTGTTTAATTCATTTTCATTATAGTGTGAAGAATAGTAGTCTAGTAATAACTACCCTGAAAGTGTATCACAACAAGGTGATGTTGGTTCCACTAGTGCATACCTCTTAGAGTTTAATTCCCAAGATTGAAGGCAAACCTATTTCTGATACTAAGGGACAGCCAGTTTAGAAGATAGGGCCTAAGAACTCAAAGTACTGATGGAAATAGAGCTTCAGAATCATAGCTTCTCTATGCAAACAGCCTTGAGAAATGAGATGATTTTTAATTGGAAAACCATTTCTTTTGTCTTCACACATTTGTAGATTTTACAAGTGTTTTACAAATCGTGGTCAGTCGTCTGCATCAGAAATTATCTGAGATGCATGTTAAAATGCAGGTTCACTGGTCCCAAGCCCAATCTACTGAATGAGAATCTCTAGAGGAGAGGCCCAGCGGAGTGAATTTTTTCAAGCACTGCAGGTGATCCTCATGCCTGCTAAAACTTGAGAACTTCTCCTTTATATAATACACTCAGAAGGCTCTTTCTGTGCAAATGGATTTAGGCCATGTGATAGAAATATAATAGGTTTCTGAGTTAGAAATGGGGGTTGAACATTCTTTGGATTCCCAGAGTCTAAAGACACCCACCAAATAGGAGGGTATGACTTGCAATAGTCATATCCCAAGTTAACCATCTAATTTCCTGCTTTATTGTAGAGGCACATATTATATTCTCTTCATCCTCCAATGCTTGTCAGACTTTTTCATTTATTTGTCTTTCTCTCCCTTCAACGTTGACTTCCTAACCTAACTTCCCTTTTTGCCTCAGTGGTGTCTTGTGTACCTAACTTAGAACATCTTGAATCTATTATATCCCTAAGCTTCCACAAGTTCTGCCAATAATTTACATGTAATTTATTTCATATATGCTCCCTCTTTCCATTCTCTCAACTACCAAAGTAAGTTTGGCTTTAGGTGCCACTGATGTATTACAATCACATCTTCTTACAATCACGTATTACAATCACGTTAAGTGATGACGTACAATCACGTCATCTACTTGCTGCTTCTTCGCTAGAATATTTCACCCTAAATCCTCAAACATTTCAACCTAAATCCTGATGACAAGTTAATCTTTCAAATACAACTGACTCTCAGTTAAACAGGGTAATAGATCTGGAGGCAGAACAAAGTCAGGGATAGCCTCAAATTACAATTAACTTTTAACTGGTCAAAACATGGTTCAAGTGGGATTTCATGCAAATATTTGATTTTGATATTTGATTAAAGCTGAATTCAGCATTTAGGAACACATTTATTAGGTGACAACATAATAGTGTAAAACTGGCACAAGTGTAAGGACCTAGGCACACAGAATTCCACATAATTTGACAAAAATAGTCAAAAGTTGATAACCTGTTCAAATAAATTGTTATTTTTGTTTCTTAACTGAACTTTCTTTTGGTAGAAAATTAGAACGTGGTGTGATGTGGCACAATCCCAGTGACGTACCCTCCCTCTGCCTTCCATGCACTCACCTTCACAGTTTTAATTCCTGTGAGAATCCTCAACCCTGCAAATACCCTCCCTCTCCACTCCCAATTATGCATGACTCTTACTAGCCATCACTTTCCTCTTAGGCAGGTCTGTGGGAGGAAGAGATGGCACGTGATGGATGTGGGACCACATGAGCTACATGTTTGATTGTCAAGGGGGAGAGGCATTGCTATAGTGCAGCACAAATAAGGTGGAATCCATTGATTTCAATCATATAATTACAATCAACAGATGACTTTTAATACATAGTTGCTTTGTAACAATTTTATTCTTTTCTTAAATGCTCTGGTTATTGTTTTTTTTAGTGCAATTTGTCTGTAAATTGGTCGGTCCATCGCTGAATTATCAAGAATACAAAAGAAGATTGATTGACTGATTTACTTTACATCTGGGAACTTAAATATAGAAAGTAGCCAAGTAAAAGTAAATTTCTAAAAGGATTTTTTCGATGATCACCCATTAAAGAAAATCACGATTGAAACAACTGAAGCAAGATTTCCTATGCATGTGAAGCAGGGAGACAGTAAATCTGAGAGCTGAATGTGACCAATAGGTGATGTAACAATGGCTCTGTCAGCATGATATGGACAAGCTGGTGTGTATCACCAGCTTGTGATAATTGCAGTAACCTCACAGCTGTGCTACTGAATGATGCGTAAGCTGTGATAGTTTTGGCCACTTTATGTTTTGGTAAGTTATAACCATTTCAAGAAGGTGAATTACAATATTGTATTCTTAATTCACATGTTGGGAAGAAAAACCAAAAAATGCACCCAGAAGATGCTGAGGCTGAAATAATTATTACGACTGTACTTTTACAACTTTGGAATAGGTATGTCCCCCAAAATTTTGGTCTCCTACTATATGATATTTCACCAAGGTCATCCCTCTGCTTAGGAAAAAAATTCATTGGCTTCTTAAGGCCCAAAAATAAAGTCCATATTTCCTACCCTAGTGTTCAGGATCCTCCCAATATGAATCATGCCTTTTTCTATCATGATTCAGCCAAACCAGTTACCTTATTATTTCCCAAACATTCTAATTATTGTGAAAATACATCTTAAGTGGAGGGTAGGTTCTAAAAATTAGATGGTAAGATAAATTAAATGACTTCAAAATTACTTTTTTAAAATCTTTTACCTTGCCCCAAAAGTACAGTATACCGGATTTTGAATATACAACTGTATACGGCAAATATATATATAAAATATATACAGTAATATACATCATTCTCTATGGGGACCATACTCTGAGATTAAATCAATTAAGTGATCACTGCTTAGCTCCTTTCAGCAAACACATGAAGATTCTAAGGCCCTTCCTGGCTTAAACATCTTCCTAGTCATCAACATCTTGGTCTCCTGCAGAATACTTTAATTATTTCCCTGAACTTCTCTTTGGTCAGTGTTTTCTCATGGCTCTCAATTACTTCCCATGACTCTCAAAAATTTTTCATTTTCCTCCTTGAAACTATGAACAAAGTTGTCACCGACCACTTAACATTTATTGAGGATTTCCCTTTGTGCCAGGGACACATGAATTTTATGTACTTTCCATGAATTTATTTACTGGATCCACATAACAACTCTATGAAGTAGGTGCCATCATTGTCCTCATTTTACAGATGAGGAAACTGGGTCACAGAGACATTAAATATTTTGCCCAAGATCACATGACAAGTAAGTAGCAGAGCTCAGATTTAAGCCCAGGCAGTTTGGCTCCAGAAATGTAGCAAACACAATTGTTTTCACCGTTAAGAATGTTAATATTTCATAATTGCCTTTTCTTCTCAGTTTTGATTAAAATAAAGAAAACATTACAGATAAGTTGAAGTCCATTTTATTTTCATCCTCACACACACAAAAGGAACTCCTTTTTCTGCTTTTGAGTTTGGATATATAATTTTAATTAAAAAAAAATACTACCCAGAAAAGGAATTTCTGCCCAGCCCACTAGCATAGCTGTATTTCCACACTCTCAATGTCATTTTCCTCACTGCACAGGGACTGTTTCAGGCTTCACTGTATCCATTGCCTATGAGCATAATCCCTCTACGTAGAAGGACAGACAACCTCCAGGACTACATAAATTACCGTTTTCTTTCCTCCACCTCTCCTTTTCTTCCTTCTCATTTTTCTCCCACTCCTTCTTTTTTGGCCAAGCCCATACAGTTGGATTTGTTCAAGTTAAATGACTGTGAAGCAGCTTCACTGCACATTTATATCATTATTTTTCTTTGTCTAGATTAGCTTGCCTCCTCTCTACCTGAGTGAGTATTACACATATGTTTAGAAAGGCAGCAAAGACTCTGGAGCCAGATTGCCTGAATTTAAGTCGCAGGTCTGCCACTGACCAGCTGTGACTTAGGGTGGTCACCCAACCTCTCTATACTTCACCCTCATCCGTAAAATGGGAAAAATAATAGTACCTATCCATGGTTCTATGGATTAAATGAGCTACTTACTAAATGTAAAGTGATGAGAATAGTACCTTACAAAAAGCAAGCACTATATAAATGTTACCCACTATTCTTATCCTTAGCTCCTGTTTTAACCCATGCTTACCTGAGCACTCATTTCTGCCAGTTTTCAAAGCTCTTAGTTTTAGTTGAACTAAGTTGTCCACTATCATATTCAGTCCTGCAACATTTCTTCCCAATATATCTAGATCATGCTTTTAATGATAGGAAGTATGCCTTATAGTACTTTTTAATCATGATCAGTCGCTTGTGGTAATCAAGTAAATTGAGTCAATGTTATATTGAATATAAAATCATATATTCAATAAATACATTGAATCAATATGTTTATTCACAACCTCATATTCTGTAATATTTAGATTCATCTTGAAACCTTAAGGTTTGAGATTTTAATGCCATATAGGTCCGTGCACTTTCAGATGATTCAGTCCAGAGTTGGATTCTCCATGCCACAGATGTCATTCTGCGATTCTGTGGGGCAAGTTCGAGAGGTTTCCTTGGCTAGTTTTCCTTTCATTGGACCTTCTTATCTACAACTATGGATGGCAAGAATCTTCACCTGTCTCCACTCATCCTCACGTTGCCAAAATCCTATATTCTGAGCAACTTAAGATGGGTTGTGGAAAATTGCAAGATGAATGCTAGTTGGATATTTAACAATAGGATAGTATAATATTTTGAGGGAAATGTTTGCTGAATCTGTAGGAATGAATGCCTGTGTGCTTGTTTATATTTTGAGCAGGGCTGCTTTCTGTAACGAGAGAAAGAACTCTGACTTTGTGACTTTGAGAGAAGAGTCAAGTTGGTGGGTAAAAGGTGATAAGAAATGAGAAGGGGCTTCCAAGTCACTCACCTGGGGAAATTTATATAGTCGCAGCAGTCTCGCCATGGGGATGGACAGTGCTGACTGAGATTCCCCAATCAGAGCAAGGAGAGGAGGGTGAGCACGGCAGCTATAGTTGGGTATTGGGTTCTTGGACCTTGTCAGGAGGCTCATGATTCCCTCAAGGGCCCCGGAAATGAGGCTTCCAGAGTCCCAAATGGAGAATCCTAGCATGAGACTGGGTAACAAACGGATGTCTCTGTTGATTTCCTTAGTCACAAAGATGAAGACCCGAATTGCCCAGTAACTCCAGGCTGTAATCCTGAGTAAAAAAAGTACAAACGAAGTTTTAGAATTTTCCTAAATCTTCCAATATAGTCCCTTAATGAGTTTTTTAATGTGTATGTCCACAAAGATTCTTTGCTTTCCTTGAGCATGATGAAAATCACTCTGAATCTCCTCCCATTCCAACTCTCCCAGCTCCAAATGGTCCCACATAATGTGTTCCGAGTGGGGAATAGGGTGAGGCAAGCGAGGCATTCATTCACCTTGGGTGCAAAATTTAAGAGGGCACCAAAAAACTCAGTAATCAAGATAAATACTATAGGGGCCGGCCCGTGGCTCAGCGGTTAAGTGCACGCGCTCTGCTGCTGGCGGCCCGGGTTCGGATCCCGGGCGCGCACACACGCACCGCTTCTCCGGCCATGCTGAGGCCGCGTCCCACATACAGCAACTAGACGGACGTGCATCTATGACATACAACTATCTGCTGGGGCTTTGGGGGAAAAAATAAAATTAAAAAAAAAAAAAAGATAAATACTATTGTAATCAAGATAAATAAGATTGTAATGCAATATGTAGTTGTTTTTTTTGGTGAGGAAGATTAGCCCTGAGCCAACATCTGTGCCCATCTTCCTCTATTTTGTATATGGGTTGCCACAACAGCACGGCTTGATGAGTGGTGCATAGGTCCACGCCTGGGATCCAAACCCGCAAACCCCGGGCCACCCAAGTGGAGCGCATGAATTTAACCACTACACCACCAGGCCGGCCCCTGTAATGCAATATTTTTAAAAAATTAAATTAATGCAAAAAAATCCATGATGAACAAAATATCAAAATTTTAAATGAGAAAGCTATTGCTTGTTTTATAACCCAGAGTTATCGTGTGTTGGGAACAGTCATTTCCAATCAGCTCGTGGTTCCTGGGCCATGAGGCCATCGCATCCTACTTTGTGCAGGTTGACAATGTTGTGCAAACAGACTGGGCAATGTGGACTTTATATATAGTCATTTTTTTTAATTGTAGTGCTTTCATTAACTTTTCCCATCTTGTTCAAAACATAGGAAGATATTTTGATAAGTGTATATAGAGGCACATATGTTTTGTGATTTTTGGCCTCAGGATCCAATATGGTTTGAAACAGCACTGGATGGGTATTAAAATTTTTTTAATAGATAATGGCTCAGAAAATCAAAACAAAGTACAGTGAAGAGTTGCACCCTTCATCCCCCCAACCCCTCCACATGTAACGCTTAGTTTCTTGTGAGTTCTTCCAGTTTCTTTCTGCAAATACAGTCATACAAAAAGCACCAACTTTAGGCTTTGCTGATTTTCTGTATTATGTATTTGCTTTCCATTTTAAAATTTCTGTCCTTTATTATATATTTCCTTTTACTTTATTTGTGTTTAATTTGCTTCTGCTTCTAGTCTTTCAATGGAAACTGAGATGATTGATTTTCAACCTTCTTTTGTAATTTTAGGTAATTTAATGCTACAGATTTCTCTATATACAGTTAGTTGTATCCCACAAATTTGGATATGTTGTATCTTCATTATTACTCAGTTAAAATATTTTCTAATTTCTATTTTTATTTCTTCTTTTCTTTTTGGTTATTTAAAAGCATATTTCTTAATTTCTAGGAAGTTGAGGGTTTTTTCCCCATTACCCTTTTGTTATTGATTTCTAGATTAATTCCACTGTGGTCAGAGAATATAATATATATTATTTAAATCCACTGAACTCGTTGAGATTGCTTAATGGCTCAGCATATGGTCTATTTTGATAAATGTTCTGGTATGGACTTAAAAAGAATATATATTTTGCAGTTATTTGGGTGGCAGTGTTCCATATATGTCAATTAGGTTAGATTAGTTATTTGCATTGTCCAGACCTTTCATATTCTTTCTGGATTTTTTTTTCTTCTTTTTTTTTTTTTCTTATCAGCTATTGAGAGATGAGCTTAACTTTGTCAATTTTTGCTTGCTGTATTTGGAAGATAAATTATTGGTTGCAAACATATTTAAGTTCTTCTGTTTTCCTGTTAGATTTGACCCTTTTATCTTCATGAAAGAGCTGTCTTTATCTTTAGTAATATTCATTGCCCTATAGTCCACTTTGTTCAGATTAATATAACTACATCCATTTTCTCTTGATTAGTGTTTGCCTAGTATATTATTTTACTTTCACCCTCTGTCCCTATATTTAATGTGTCTCTTAAAAGTAGCATATAATTGCTTATTTATGCAGCCTGACAACCTTAATCTTTTTTTTAGAATGTCTATGTTTTTTCTTTTTCTTTTCTTTTTTTTTTTGCTGGGAAAGATTTGCCCTGAGCTAATATCTGTTGCCAATCTTCCTCTTTTTGTATGTGAGCTGCTGCCACAGCATGGCTACTGATACAAGTGGTATGGTTCTGCGCCCAGGAACCAAACCCGGGCTTCTGAAGTGGAGCATGCTGAACTTTAACAACTAGGCCATCAGCGCTGGCCCTAGAATGTCTATTTTTATGTTTAATTTAATTGCTGACATTTACATATACTATCTGACTTTTTCAGACCAATATATTCAATGTTCTTTTTTCTCTCTTTTTTCCCCTTAATTTGGATTAATAAGATACTTTTATCATTCTATTATTCCTTTCTACTAACTTGTTAGCTATCCAAACTTTCAGTGTTGTTTTGATGAGTAACCTAGAGATTACAAAATGCATATTTGACTTATTACAGTCTAATTTAAAGAATGAGTTTTAGAACTTGATTATACTAAAATCTTAAAACGCTACCTCCCTTCACACCCTCTGTCCCTTTGCATTATTGCTGCATTTTAATTCCTCATGCATTTCAAACTCCACAGGACTACTACTGTTATTGTTTTGGGCAGTCAATATTAATTTTCTTGTACACATACATTTATCATTTTCATTGGTCATCATTACTTCAGAATACATTTTCCATGTATTTGAATAACTTCATCTGGTATTTCTTTTAATTCTAGTCTGTGAATTACAAATCCTCTCAGGTTTTGTTTGTCCAAAAATATTTTTATTTCTCCTTCATTTTTAAAGGACATTTTAGTAAGTACAGATTTCTAGATTTCTTTAGGCACTTTAGAAATGTTATTCCATTGTCTTGCACTTCCATAGTTTCTGTTTAAAAGTCCTGTTAATTCTTATTATTGTTCTTTGAAGGCAATGGGTCTTTTTCTCAGGTGGATTTTAAGATCTTTCTCCTAATATTTTTATTTGGATTGCTCCTGTTTTCTGGACTGCAGAACTTCCTAAATCTATGGGTCAATATCCCTCATTTACTTTGTAAAATGTTTCGCTATTGTCTCTTCAATGTTGTTTCTCTCCCATTTTCTCTATCCTCTCCGTCCAGGACTTTCAACCAAAAGCCTAGCATATCAGCAAGGTCACTCTTCCTGTAGAACCTGAACCTTAACCATGGCCTCCTCAGCACTGTACGGCTGCGAAAACTCTTCTCTCCTTTACAGAGGTTTTCAGTACAGAATTTTATCCTCCTATTTCATACAGCTCTGAATCCAAGAAAGGTATTAAGGGGAGAACAGTTCTTCTCTTTGAGGCTCCTAAAGTGTCTCCCATTCTGTCACTTCATTTCTAGTAGACTTCATAAAGCCCTGCTGGTTTTTATGCTCCCCAGAAGCATCCCTCTGGCTGGTCAAAGCCTGGATTTTTGCCTCTTGCCCATGCCTAGAGTCAGCAACTGACCCCTGAAAAAAGCAGCAGCAGATTTTCAGCTCAATTCTCTGCAGTTCTCTCTTCTCTTGAATCTTAGTTCCTTTAGTCCTCATTGCTTCAGCAGCTCTCTCATACCTTTAAAATAGACTGTTGTGCATTTTATGTAGCTTTCATGGTAACACTGATCTTCTCTGAGATACCATTCTACTCAGAACCAGAAGATTCCAAATTAGATGATTCTATTTTCTTCTTACTGTTTAAATCTTTATGTTATATATTTATTAGATTTATTAAAATAGTGCAGGATCAAAGTAACAGTTCCATTAAGGTGGACATGTATAGATGTATTTGGGCAAGGGAAGGGAAAAATAGGTAACTAAAATAGTTGCAACAAAACCTGAACTATCCTCAGGGAGGAAACGCCTTATAGGAGTTTACAATTAAGGAAGACAAGGCATAACTCCCATATATTTTGAATCTACGATGCCACTGATTGTAAGATGGACCACTATTTTATGTACCAATAGGAAGGAAAAAGCACTGCCAATTATAATCATAAAATGCTTTGATTATAAGATCCATCTTATTTTCAGCTGTGTTAAAATTTGAAAAACTAAGGCTCTTAGAATCAATAAATATAGTATAAAAGGAGATAAGGATCACAATATAACAGTGAGATGGGGGTATTGAGAAAAAAACTCATCCAATACACTAAGTACAATGATATTTGAGAAGGGATAAAGCAGAGCATGCTACAGGAGATAGAGAAAGAAATCTGACTTAGTGGCACGAAGGGAGGTTTTCCCAGATCTGTTCTAGTTCCTTCTACTTTTAAAACCTTTTGACTTGATAATCTCTATGGATCTTCATACCTCAAAAATTCTGTGTTCCAGACTATGCATGAAAAGAGACACTATGAATTGTTGTGGGCTTAAAGAGAGATCTCATTGGAGGCAAGGGGAAGAATGGTAAATATTTCTCTGATTCTTCTTTGTTCCCTGGTATCCTCCAATATTAACATCATTTGTTCCCTCTTTTCTCTGATCACCTTTCTAATGTTGGTCTGCCACCCTCCAGGATGTTAGTGTTTCTCTATTCATGATGGTTGGGAGTCCGGGTAGCACATGGACGTGGGGAGTGGATGGGGAGGAATGGCTTAGTATTGTCCAAAGCTGTTCACTAAGAATCCAAATCACATCCCCTTTCCTCCTCATTCTGAAATTCTGTCTCTGTCTAGAGCAGACTCCCTGACAACTCCCTCATCTTACTGCCCTGGCTGACTAGACATCTCCTTGTTCCTTTCCAGTTGTACCGGCAGGAGACTTTCCTCAGAATTCTCCTATAATAAAATAAGATCAAGCTTGATTTACAATCCTCATTTGTTATTCTTCAACTAGTCACATCCTCATTATCTCCTGTTTACTTATTTGAGACGCAGTTTATTACAGCGGTTTAGACTGTAAACCACAAAAACCACCTGGATTTTAATCCTAGCTCTATCATCTACTAGCTATGTGACTTTTGGTAAATTCTTTATTTTTGCATTAGTTTGTCCTATGTAAAACAGGGATAATGATACTACTTACCTCATAGGGTTGTTACGAGGATTAAATGAGTTAATATATGTAAAGTGCTTAAGACAGTGTGTGGCACATAATGCCACATAAACTTTAGTAATAAAATAGTAATAATAATTGTACTACATCAATGCCTAGATTCTTGGTAAACCTCTCAATTTCATTTAGCAGCTGTCTCTTATAGCAACCTGCTTGTTTTAGAGGCTTTCCTTTTAGGAGTCACATTCTAGACACTATATACTTATGAATGAGATACAAGATTATGACTGTAAAAATATGTGAAAAATATAGATTAGTGACAACTGAGCATTTGATTAGATGCCACAGTCAGATCTTTTATATATCTTGTTAGGAACCTTTTAATCGGCTTTTTCTATTCAGCAACTCAATCTCTTACATCACTCAAACTCCTTTTGGGAATTTCTCTAGTAATTTTAGTTGGATTTAGTCTTCCATTCTCAGACAAGTACTTCCTGGAAAGTGGACAACTTGAGAATGCTTTCCTTGCTGAGAGCTAACAAAACCTGCGTCCTTAGAAAACTAGGCTTTTTATTATTGTTTTGTATCTTGTATGGGATATGCAAGCTTGAAATGAGAATGTGGAAACATGAAGGTTCTGTATCCACCAAATTTACATTAAATCATCTTTGAACTGAAGCACACCACCAAAAATTTTTGAACTGATAGTGCCATGGGGTTGAAGAGTGTTCCTCAAAGTATGGCTCTTGAAAGAACCACATCAAGTGGCACATGCAGTATAAAACTGCTGTTTCCTGCATTCTTCTTCATATCTACTGAAGGAAAACCTCTGGAGGTGAGCCTAAGAGATCTAAAATTTTAACAAACATTTGTTGATTCTTATATAGACAACAAAATTTGAGAACCACTAGAATAGAGCTTGACCTGCAACCAGCTGTGTTAGGTTATCCCCTCAAAGCCAGAGGCCAGTTGAGGAAATGATCTGAGAGGAGCATTTGTGGGCAAGCACAACTGACAGTCGCTGACTCTCTCATATACCACAGGGAGAAATATTACTTTCTGTATTTGTGGAAAGTAATCTGGCAATTTTTATTAATATAAAAAAACATGTTCATAGTGGCCCATCAATCCCACTTTCCAAATCTTTTCTGTAAAATTAAAAGCTGGTGTTGAAAGAGAAAAACAAGTTACATAATAATTCATATAGCACAATTCCACTTTTGGTAGACACTAAATAAACAGTAAAATTAATTTCAAAAAATTCATTTATACATACTTGATCAAGATTTAAGAAAGGTATAGAATGATATACACTGTGCTGTCAAGGATGTGAGTAAAGAAATGGAAAGTAGAAGCTAAACACTGTGGCTTTTGTGTGTGTGTGTGTGAGGAAGATCAGCCCCGAGCTAACATCTGATGCCCATCCTCCTCTTTTTTGCAGAGGAAGACTGGCTCTGGGCTAACATCTGTGCCCACCTTCCTCTACTTTATATGGGATGCTGCCACAGCATGGCTTGACAAGTGCGCGCCCGGGATCCAAACCGGCGAACCCTGGACCACTGAAGCAGATTGCGCGCACTTAACCGCTGCGCCACCGGGCCGGCCCCTCACACTATGGCTTTTTAATATATATTTTTATATTGTTTCACAGGTTGTGGTAAACACGCATTTTTGTTGTAATTTTTGAGAAAGAATTTAATAAAATTAATTGCTAAAAATCCACTTATATATAAAATCACTCATATAAAAGTCTTTGTTAAAAACGTAATCAAGAATATACTGGACAGCTTAAAATGACATTTAAGAAAAAGAATGACATTGAACACAGTAGAGCAGGACAAGCTGGCCTTCACTCAAAGATGGGCCAAGATGTTGTTAACATTAGTAATATTTAAAATAAAAGTAGTTACAATTTACTGAATGCCCCCTACATGCCAGGATATTTGAGGATATCGTTAGAAAACGCACCTCACCCTCTCCTTCCACATGCTAGACAGCGGTCATAACTGACCGAATTACTCACTTTGATGAGCACAGTCTAATCAGCCCGGTGGTGAAATTCAATGGTGATGAAGGCTCTACCATGTAAATGGGAAAGATGCCTCCAATGATCACATCCCCTGGTTGCTCCAACCTTAGGATTCCCATATTTTTGTTTGGATTCACTAATTCTGTGGTGTTGGTGACAGGCAGAGCACTCAGGAATAAGGAAAGCCGAGAGCAGAGAAACATTCTGGGATATAGGTCACTTTCCCATTGAGGGGTGAGAGGTACAGAGGATCAAGAAAGAAGAGCCAGTGGTGCCTCTGATGGAGCCTGTGGTAATGACCCTGTAGGAGACTGTTGGGCACCTGATGACCATTTATCTACATATTCAGATTCCTATCCCATTCATCCCTCTCAAGATCTTTAGGGATCAAACAGTATTTGTCTGAGAAGAGAAATTAAAATTTTACAAACATTTTCTGGCTCCCTAGATGTAAAAGAGATCTCGAGGGGTCCTGGGAAAGGAAATGAGAGCTAAGTGAAAACAACTCAGGGCTGTGGTTTTTAGAGACCCTGAGACTCAATAACATGAAATTTGTGTTGCTCTTGGTTTTCCCTATAGGGGACCATTTTCTCCTCACTCATTATCCATATAAGTGGACTTAGAAATGCCTCCCCCTGTTCCCCAGACATTCCCTCCCAACTCTGATACAACTCCTCACGGAACCTCAGAAGGACTCAACTCTCAAGAGCCTTTCTGGGCCTAGGAGAGAACTCAGACTCCACTGCAACTAGTCCTGAGCTCAAGGCCATGGGGACAAAGGTTTTGCTTCAGAGCTGCTAGTGTGCTAATTGGAATCAATTCAGCTAATTCTGATAATTTCAGGGGGCTGACTTCTGTACTTACTCCCCCTTGGGTTAGACCATTAGGAGCAGCTGGATGAAACTGCTTGGAAATAAGGTGAGAAATGTCTCACAGTAACATCAGGGTTATGGCAACAGATGGAGGCCCATGGAGGCTTCTGGGAACTCTTCAGTAACTCATTGAATTCGTTCATTTCTCACCGAATGTATCATCTAGAGGGCTAGGAACTGGGGTTGCGAAGTATAGAAGCTGTGTTTAAAATAATAATCTATCCTTCCCCACTTTGAAAGGGAATGAATTTTCCTCTATGTGGATAAACTATAGGGCAAGTTATGGGATCCTAGTGACTCCAGACATAGAGAACACTGAGCATTAAAGACTTAGAAGACATTTAATTATGTAATTCATAATTTTCATGATCCAGAACAGGATACTGTGGCTCCCTAAGTTAAGAGACTTGCCCCTAATCATGGAGTGGGTTCGTGGCAAATTAAGAACTACTACTGAGTCCAAATCCAAGGCTCTTTCCATGTTGATTCTAATTCCAAAGTAAATATATGCATTCTCGGTAACTGTAAGATTAGGTGTTGTTCATTCACTCTGTCATTTGACCATTACTTATTAAATACCTAATAAGAGGTAGGCAATCGAAATGAAGCAGTGAACAAGCTAGACTATTTCTTTGCCCTTACAGAACTCATAATACCATTGGAACGACACTCGACAAGTAATTTATATGATAAAGTATCCGCTTATCATATCATGAGAAAAACATTGAACAAATAATGATGATAAAGTGTGATGATATCAAGAGAACTGAAGGTGGTTATAAGAACACAGTATTAGAGGTAAGTGACTTAGCTTAGAGTCAGGGAAAGTCTTCTTGAGCAAGTGATAACTTAAGTTGATACCGGAAGGATGAATAGGAGTAAACCAGATGACGGGAGGTGACGAGAATGTTCCAGGCAGAAGCTACTGCATACACAAAGACCCTGAATCAGAGAGGGGGTGATGTTTGAGGAAATGAATGATCATAAATGCTAGAGCATAATGTGCAAAGAGGGATAGTAGAAAGAGATGACACTGGAGAAGAAACTGGGATACAGGAAGGACTCAATCTTTCACGGTATGTTTTTACTCAATCTGCAGGGCAATGATGTGTCTTATTTACTGTGTATTCTTAGAGTGGAGATATGAAACTGAGACTTAGCCAGGTTCCAGGTGAGATGACAGACAATGAACACATTTCCCCTTTTAGTCTCAAGCACATAAAATACTAGATAAAATATTTTAAAAATCTATCACTGAGCTAAAAATCATGGAAGTCTCTAAGACTAGAAACAAAGAGAGAAGAGAGAAATTATAATGGTGAAGAAGAATTAAAGCAGCAGAGCCCAAATCAACACTGAACATACATTTACAGCTTGGTATTTTAACACCTACGCAGAGGCAAGAGGTAAGGCTGCAGGTCCTATGCCTTGCGTGAAGTTGGAACTAGATGCTATGAGAAAAAGGAAGCCAGGAAATTAATGTACCAGTGAAATCTCTTTATCAGCCTAGAGCTATGGTCGGAAGAGCAGCTCATCTTAAGCCATGCGTATAAAAGAGCTCACAGGAGTGATATCTGAACCCCTAGTTTATCCAAATTAAGTCACAGGCACTCCACACCCTGAGAAAAGAATCAAATGTAAAATTGGCTTACAATTTCATATTGTCTGCTTTCTAAACTTCTGGCCTTTTCTTTTGTTCTCTGTCCTTACTGCACTGGCGGGGTCTGTCAGTATGGTGTTGAATAAAAGTGGTAAAAATATACATCCTTGCCTTATTCCCAATCTTACAGGGAAATCATTTAGTATTTTACCTTTAAATATGTTATCTGTGGGTTTTCCATAACTGCCTTTATTCAGAATGTGGAAGTTCTCTTCTGTTTCTAGTTTGCTAAGCATTTTATGAATGGGTGTTAGATTTTGTCAAATGTTTGTATGCATATATTAATATAGCCATATGGGATTTGTTTTTCCTCCTGTATCCTTTTAATGTGATAAATTACATTGATATTTGACTGTTAAGCCAACCTTGCATTTCCAGAATGAACTCCATTTGGTCATGATATTACCCTTTCCATATATTTTTGGGTTCATTTTTCCCCATATTTTCATAATAATTACTATATTTATCTTCTTGAGGGATGTGGTTTATAATTTTCTTTTGGGAGAGGGGAGGGAGAATAGGGGTAATCTCCTTATCAGGTTTTGCTGCAAGAGTTAAGCTGGCCTCATAAAACAAGTTCTTATCTGAAAGAGTTATGTAAAATCGGTATCATTTATTACATAAATGTTGCCAAATCTACTGGCATAAAAATGTCCGTAACATTCCCATCTTATCCTTTCAATGTCTGTAGACCCTACAGTGATTTTACAGCATCTTCTTTTCTGATATAAGTATTTAAAGATATACATTTCCCTCTAATCACTGCCTTAGCTGCATCCTGCAATTATGCATCTCATACAATTAGAAAATGTTTTGAACTGAGTATAATTTCCCTATCATTCAAGCTAAAGTGTTTTCAAATTCTCCTTTTAAATGTTTTACTTGGATTAGTTAGAGGTGTGGCATTTAATTTCCAAGTATTTGGAGATTTCCTAACTATCTTATTTTATTGATCTCTACTTTCATTCAATGTAGTAGAGAATACCCCCTTCCTTTTGTTTTTATTTTTTAAAGATTTTATTTATTTATTTATTTTTCCCCCCAAAGCCCCAGTAGACAGTTGTATGTCATAGCTGCACATCCTTCTAGTTGCTGTATGTGGGACGCGGCCTCAGCATGGCCGGAGAAGCAGTGCGTTGGTGCTCGCCTGGGATCCGAACCCGGGCCGCCAGTAGCAGAGCGCGCACACTTAACCGCTAAGCCATGGCGCCGGCCCACCCCCATTCCTTTTGAATTTATTAAGCCCTGTTTTAAGGCCTAGTGTATAGTCTAACTTGGTGAACATTCCATGTGCACTTGAAAAGAATGTGCATTCTGAAGTTGTTGTGTGGTCTATACATGTTCTATAAAGTACTCTATATATGTCAATAAGTTCAAGATGATAGTGTTGTTCAGATCTACTATATCTTTAATATTTTTTGTCTGGTTGTTCTATCAATTGCTAAGAACAGAGTGTTAAAATTTCCAACTATAAAATTTCAGATATTTTTTTCTAATTTAGCTCTGTCATCTTTTACTTTGTGATCTTTGGAAGCCCTGATATTAGGCACATAATATATTAATAACTTAAAATTATACTGAATAACTATTGGATCAATGAAAAAATCAAAGGATAAATCAAAAAATACCTGGAGACAAATGAAAATGAAAACACAACATATCAAAACTTATGGGATGCAGCAAAGGTGGTATGAAGAGGGAAGTTTATAGCAATACAAGCTTACCTCAAAAAATAAGAAAAATATCAAATAAACAACCTAACACTATACCTAAAAAAACTAGAAAAAGAAGAACAAACAAAGCCCAAAGTCAGCAGAATGAAGGAAATAATAAAAATCAGAGCAGAAATCAATGAAATGGAGACTTAAAAAAACAATAGAAAGAATCAGTTAAACTAAGAGCTGGTTCTTTGAAAAGATAAACAAAACTGACAAACTCTTAGCCAGATTCACCAAGAAAAAAAGAGAAGGCTCAAATAAATAAAATCAGAAATGAAAGAGGAGAAATTACAACGGATACCACAGAAATACAAAGGATTATAAGAGAATACTATGAAAAGCTATATGCCAACAAATTCGACAATCTGGAAGAAATGGATAAATTCTTAGAATCATACAACCTTCTAAAACTGAATCAAGAAGAAATAGAGAATCTGAATAGACCAATCACAAGTAAATAGATTGAAACAGTAATCAAAAACCTCCCAAAAAAACACAAGTCCAGGACCAGACAGCTTCTCTGCTGAATTCTACAAAATATTCAACGAAGATTTAACACCTATCCTTCTCAAACTCTTCCAAAAAATCAAAGAGGACACGATGCATCCTAACTCACTTTAGGAGGCCAACATTACCCTGATGCCAAAACCAGACAAGGACAACACAAAAAAGGAAAATTACAGGTCAATATCACTGATGAACATAGATGCAAAAAATCCTCAACAAAGTATTAGCAAATTGAATATAACAATACATTAAAAGGATCTGAAAATCAATCAATGTGCTACAACACATTAACAAAATGAAGAATAAAAAATCACACGATCATCTCAATAGACACAGAGAAAGTATTACACAAGATCCAACATCTACTTATGATAAAAACTCTCAATAAAATGGGTGTAGAAGAGAAGTACCTCAACTTAATAAAAGCCATTTATTGCAAACCCACCGCCAACATCATACTCAACAGGGAAAAACCGAAAGCTATTCCTTGAGGAACATGAACAAGACAAGGATGCCCATTCTCACCATTCTTATTCAACATAGTATTGGAAGTCCTAGCCAGAGCAATTATGCAAGAAAAAAAATTAAAGGGATCCAAATTGGAAAGGAAGAAGTAAAACTGTCACTATTTGTGGATGACATGATTCTATACACAGAAACCCTAAAGAATCCACCAAAAAACTATTAGAAATAATTAATGAATACAGTAAATTTGCAGGGTCCAAAATCAATATATGAAATTCAGTTGCATTTCTATACATTAACAATGAACTAGCAGAAAAAGAAATCAAGAATACAATCCCATTTACAATTAAAAAAACGAATAGGGGCCAGCCCCGTGGCTTAGCAGTTAGGTGCACGCACTCCGCTGCTGGCGGCCCGGGTTCGGATCCCGGGCACGCACTGACACACCGCTTGCTGGCCACGCTGAGGCCGCATCCCACGTACAGCAACTAGAAGGATGTGCAACTATGACATACAACTATCTAGTGGGGCTTTGGGGAGAAAAAGGGAAACAAAGGAGGAGGATTGGCAGTAGCTCAGGGCCGGTCTTCCACAGCAAATAGAGGAGGATTGGCATGGATGTTAGCTCAGGGCTGATCTTCCTCACAAAAAAAAGAAAGAAAGAAAAAAAAAACAAATAAAATACCTAGGAATAAATTTAATGAAGGAGATGACAAACCCATACACTGAAAACTATAAGACATTATTGAAAGAAACTGAAGAAGATATAAAGAAATGGAAAGATATTCCATGCTCATGGATTGGAAGAATAAACATAATTAAAATGCCCATATTACCTAAAGCAATCTACAGATTCAGTGCAATACCAATCAGAGGGTGCCAGCCCCATGGCATAGTGGTTAAGTGCATGCACTCCGCTGCTGGCAGCCCAGGTTTGGATCCTGGGTGCGCACCAACGCACCGCTTGTCAAGCCATGCTGTGGCAGCGTCCCATATAAAGTGGAGGAAGATGGGCATGGATGTTAGCCCAGAGCCAATCTTCCTCAGCAAAATGAGGAGGATTGGCATGGATGTTAGCTCAGGGCTGATCTTCCTCAAAAAAAAAAAAAATACCAATCAGAATCCCAATGTCATCTTTCATGGAAATAGAACAAAGAATCATAAAATTTATATGCAACAACAAAAGACCCCAAATAGCCAGAGCAATCCTAAGAAAAAAGCGGGAAGTATCACACTCCCTGAATTCAAAACATATTACAAAGCTATAGTAATCAAAACAGCATGGTACTGGCACAAAAACAGACATACAGATCAATGGAACAGAATTGAGAGCCCAGAAATAAAACCACACATCTACAGCCAGCTAATCTTCAACAAAGGAGCCAAGAACATACAGTGGAGAAAGGAAAGTCTCTTCAATAAATGGTGTTGGGAAAACTGGACAGCCACAGCAAAAGAATGAAAGTAGACCATTATCTTACACCACACACAAAAATTAACTCAAAATGGATTAAAGACTTGAATGTAAGACCTGAAACCATAAAACACCTAGAAGAAAACATACGCAGTATGCTCTTTGACATTGGTCTTTGCAGTATCTTTTTGAATACCATGTCTCCTCAGGCAAGGGAAACAAAAGAAAAAATAAATAAATGGGACTACATCAAACTAAAAGCCTTCTGCACAGAAAAGGAAACCATCAACAAAAGGAAAAGGCAACCCACCAACTGGGAGAAAATATTTGCAAATCATATATCTGACAAGGGGTTAATTTCAAAAATATATAAAGAACTCATACAATTCAACAACAAAAAAATGAACAACTTGATCAAAGAATGGGCAGAGGATATGAACAGACATTTTTCCAAGGAAGATATAAGATGGCCAAAAGGCACATGAAAAGATGTTCAACATCACTAATTATCAGGGAAATGGAAATCAAAACTACAATGAGATATCACCTCACAACCGTCAAAATGGTTATAATTAACAAGAAATAAGTGTTGGAGAGGATGTGGAGAAAAGGGAACCCTCATAACTGCTGGTGGGAATGCAAACTGGTGCAGACACTATGGAAAACAGTATGGAGATTTCTCAAAAAAAATTAAAAATAGAAATACCATATGATCCAGCTAGTCCACTTCTGGGTATTTATCCAAAGAACATGAAAACACTAATTTGGAAAGATATATGCACCCCTATGTTCATCGCAGCATTACTCACAACAGCCAAGAATTGAAAGTAACCCAAGTGCTTATCAATGGATGAATGGATAAAGAAGAAGTGGTACAATGGAACACTACTCAGCCATAAAAAAAAGATGAAATCATGCCATTTGTGACCACATGGACAGAACTTGAGGATATTATGCTAAGCAAAATAAGTCAGACAGAGAAAAACAAATACCATATGATTTCACTCAGTTGTGGAAGATAAACACATAGATAAAGAGAATAGATTGGTGGTTACCAGAGGGGAAGAGAGTAGGGGAAGGGCAAAAGGGGTAAAGGGGCACACATGTATGGTGACAGATGGAAACTAAACTTTTGGTGGTGAACACGATGCAGTCTATACAGAAGCCAAAATATAATGATGTACAGCTGAACTTTACACAATGTTATAAACCAATGTGACCTCAATAAAATATTTTTAATGATAAATATATTTATAACGTAAGTCATATTCATAATTGTAACCCAGTTACACATTATAACAATTACTAATCTTGATGAATTGACCCTTTTATAATTATAAAATGTCCTTCTATATCTACGATAATATCCCTCTTCTTGAATTCTATTTTATCTGATATTAATATATCAACTCCAACTTTCTTATGCCTAGTGTTTTCAATGTATATCCTTGTTCATCTTTTGAACTTTCAACCTGTAAGTGTTTCTGTATTTAAAGTGTGCCTCTTTTGGATATAGTTGAGTTAGGCTTCTTTATCCAGTCTGACAATCTCTGAGTTTTATCAGAGGTGTCTCTTTTACATTTAATGTAATTACTCACATGGTTGAATTTAGGTCTACCATTTTGCTATCAGTTTACTATTTGTCTCATCTTTCTTTGCTTCTCTCTTCCTCCTTTCCCGCCTTCTTTTGGGTTAAACACTTTTTAGTATGTAACTAAATTCCTCTACTTGCATTATCTGTTAATGGATGTTCTATAGGGATTATGATATCATCTGTAACTTCTCATAATCTCCTTAGAGTTACTATTGTACTTCATGTTAAATACAGGAACATTCCTGATTTACACTTCCTCCCACCTACATCCCTTAAAATTCAGTATTAATTTATGCATGCAACTAAATTTTATTATAATTTCTGGAAATTCTAAGATACAAACTATACAGTTGGAGTCAAAAGTTTAACTCTTTGAAAGTCCTTTCCCGTCACTCTGTCTTCACTCCTAATTTCTGGTCTTTAGGTCCTCCTCTAAACTTATTTATTACAGTTAATTTTTGCTACCACTGAGCCATGGGTAGCAAGCACAATATATGACCCTGGTAGGTAGAAATGGTTGAGAAAGCTATAACCAGGCTTCAAGGAACACATTTAGCAAGATTCATGGTCAGAGCAGAAGTTAGTATCAGGCAGGTCAGTTCACACACAAGACAGAAAAAACAAAAAAGGTCCAAGCAGAAGGATCCAAAATCAGTCCAAAAAGATGACGTTATATAATTAGCAAGAGAAAGAAAAAGCAGCAACAAGGACACAAAGAGCTCTTGAGAGCTAATGTAGACTGTCATTATCCTTTCGGCTGCCTGTAACCCTCCTATCTTATTAAGTTGATCTTTGTGCAGAAAGAGTCTGAATCAGTGGTTCTTAATCTGGGCTGCACGTTGGAACTATTTGAGAAGTTTTAAAAATTCCTGATGCCTAAGCTACACCCCAGTCCAATTTTCAGAATCTCTGAGGCTGGGATCCAGGTATTTTTTTAAAGCTTCCCAGATGACTTCAATGTGCATACAGGGTTCATAATCACTGGTTTAAATGTCTGCAAATGTGCAAGTGAACAAGTGGAGTGTAGGGACAGAGAAAGGAGGATTTTCTGGGCTTAGATTTTTTTCTTTTTATTTCCCTAGAGAAACCTCCTGGTAATTTTCCTCTTTGGGATCCTGATCCTCCCCACTTTGGTTTCAGGTTGAAACTACTATTTAGAGAGTTATCAGCCTCAAGTAATGCTCAGTCTGCTCCTCTGATTAGTTTTCCTACTGATATAGATGCTTAGCTCTTTATTCTGTTTCTCTGACTAAACTAGACTTTCTCCTTCTGTACTTCCCTAGCAATTCTCTTCTCCACTGCTCCAGCTATTCTGATTTTGTAACTGAGATATCCACATGTATCTCTTGTCCTCTTCCGTATCTAATAACATTTCCAGGAACAGGGCTAGTTTTTGTGTGACACAGCCTCATGTTTTTGTAATATACCCTGTAATATTTAGAACAGGTCTATACAATCAGGAGAAAATACTTAATTATTTCATGAATTCACTGCATTCCATTCATCATGAATTTCTTTATATTGATGAAAGGCTGAGCACACACTGAAGGTTTTCTCACATTTCTTACATTTGTAGGGTTTTTCTCCTGTATGAATTTTCTGGTGTTGAATAAGAGATGAACTCTGGCTAAAGGCTTTGTTACAATCATTACATTTATACAGTTTCTCTCCAGAATGAGTTCTCAGATGCTTTGTAAGGGAAGAGCTCTGACTGAAGGCTTTCTCACATTCTTTACATTTGTAAGGTTTCTCTCCAGTATGAATTCTCTGATGTCTTACAAGAGCTGAGCGGTCACTGAAAGCTTTCCCACATTCATTACATTTGTAAGGCTTTTCCCCAGTATGGGTTCCTTGATGTTGAATGACAGCTGAACAGTAACTAAAAGCTTTCCCACATTTGCTACCTTCATGTGGCTTTTCCCCTGTATGAGTTCTCTGATGTTGAGTAATGCCTGAGCTGTCACTAAAGGCTTTCCCACACTCTTTACATCCATAGCATTTTTCTCCTGTATGAAGTCTTTGATGTTTAATAAGGGATGAGGTGTCACTGAAAGCTTTCCCACATTCTTTGCATTTATAGAGTTTCTCTCCAGTGTGTATCCTGTGGTGGTGAATAAGGTAGGTACTTTGGTTGAAGGCCTTCCCACATTCATTGCACTCATAGGGCTTTTCTCCCGTATGAATGATATGATGTTGAATAAGGGTTGAGCAATGACTGAAAGCTTTCCTGCATTCGTTACACTCATAGGGTTTCTCTCCAGTGTGAATTCTCCAATGCTGAATAAGTGATGAGCTCCGACTGAAGGCCTTTCCACATTCATTGCATACATAGGGCTTCTCTCCTGTATGAATTCTCTGATGTAGGATAAAGGCTAAGTAGTAAGTGAAGGACTTCCCACACTCATTGCACTTCCAAGGCTTTTTCACTGAGTAAACCTTCTGATATTTAACTGGGATTGAACTTTCCCCCATATCATTACAATCTTCCTTAGGGGTTTTCTTGTGTTTAATTATGACTTGCTTTAAATCTTTCTTCTGATTTCCTTGCTGCCTTTCCAATGTGCCTTCACATTCCCAGGCTTCTATCAATCTGGAGTCCCAGGAATCATCCTTTTTAAGTCTTTCTACTATCAGCTCCCTTTCAGATGATACTTCTTCATAAACTTCCTGCTTTGAAAGGGACACTTTAGTTTCAGGTATAGATTGAGAATCTGAAATAAATAAAAAGTACAAGCGTTTGTGTTCTCTGCGCTGAGAGAAGGAAAACTGCTGACATGGCAAGAGAATAAAGAAAATAAAAGTGATGCCTATTAAAAATGTTTATTTGAGGGGCCAGCCCGGTGGCACAAGTGGTCAAGTACACGCGCTCTGCTGCGGCGGCCCGGGGTTTGCCGGTTCAGATCCCGAATGCGCACTGACGCACCGCTTGTCAAGCCATGCTGTGGCAGCGTCCCATATAAAGTGGAGGAAGATGGGCATGGGATGTTAGCCCAGGGCCAGTATTCCTCAGCAAAAAGAGGAGGATTGCCAGATGTCAACTCAGGGCCGATCTTCCTCACAAAAAAAAAAAAGTTTACTTGAATGTTTTCAGAAAGAGCCTCGTGGCAACAGTGGATGAAGAAGTTTCAGGGATAACAGAGATGGAAGAATAATATAAGGCACAACAAAAGGTCAGACAATGAGGATGCTCTACCTAAGAGAATGGAAAACTGAACAGACTAACCAGGGAGGAGGATAAGCAGAAGGGAGGAGAATAAATGTTAACATAAAATAACTGAGAAAGGAGGAGAAAGATGAAAACACAGGTTGAGATTGGGCAGTTTTGAAAAAGTATTAGACAAAAAATCACTTATAATAATACCAGCTGGAGACAACCACTTTTGACTTTTTAAATCATTTCCTTCAGTCTTTTTTTAAAGGCACAGATTTTTTGTTTGTTTAGCATATGCTTTAAATACTATTTTGCTTCTCCACTAACCACAACTCCCTCCTTCCTTCTTTCCTTCCTTCCTCCCTCCCTCCATCCCTCCCTCTCCCTTTCTTTCTTCTTTCTCCTTCCTTCCTTTTTTTCTTTTTGTCATAGCAAAATTTGTCAAACAGATTTTGTACCTTCTCTCATCACATACTTGCTCCTGAACTCACTGCAGCATGGTTTCTCTCCCTACCACTCGATTGAAACTGCTCTCATTGATGTCACTAACCTTCTGTAGGTCACCTAAATCCAGCGGATCCTTCTCATTCCTTATTTAGCTTGGCCTCTCAACAGCACTTGACAGTGTTGACCGTGCCCCCCTAACAACATCCTCCCTTTTTTTTCCAACTTTATTCAGATATAATTGACATATATTCTCTCCTGACTCTATGATTCTAAGCTTTCCAGGTTTTTCTCCTGATCTCTATTTCTTTGGAACTTTTTCTGCTGTTTCTTCTTCTTAAATGTTGATGCTTCTCAGTGTTCAGTCTTAGGCTCCTCTCTTTTGCCCCTGCCCCCACTCCCCCCGCCACATTGTCTCCTTTTTTTTTTTTTAATACTTTTTTTTTTTTTTAAATTTTATTTATTTATTTTTTTCCCTCCAAAGCCCCAGTAGATTGTTGTACGTCATAGTTGCACATCCTTCTAGTTGCTGTATGTGGGACGCGGCCTCAGCATGGCCGGAGAAGCAGTGCATCGGTGCGCGCCCGGGATCCGAACCCAGGCCGCCAGCAGCGGAGTGCGCGCACTTAACCGCTAAGCCACGGGGCCGGCCCAAAAATTTTATTTTTATTTATTTTTTTCCCCCAAAACCCCAGTAGATAGTTGTACGTCATAGCTGCACATCCTTCTAGTTGCTGTATGTGGGACGCAGCCTCAGCATGGCCGGAGAAGTGGTGCATCGGTGCGCGCCTGGGATCCGAACCCGGGCCGCCAGCAGTGGAGCACGCGCACTTAACTGCCAAGCCACGGGGCCGGCCCTCACATTGTCTCCTTTAAAGACATCATCCAGTCCATGGCTTTAATTGCCTTTTTTATTGAAATATATTTGACATATAACATTGTGTAAATTCAGGGTATGCAACATGTTGATTTGATACATTTATATATTGTAATATGATTGCCACTGTAGCAATAGTTAGCACCTCTATCATATCATATAATTATGATTTCTTTTTTGCAATGGGGATAATTAAGACCTAGTCTCTTAGCAAGTTTGATGATTATAATACACTGTTGTTGTCTATATTCACTATACTGTGCATTAGATCTCCAGGACTTATTTATCTACTAGTTGCAATTGCCTTCTATATATCAATGATCTCAAATCCATATCTCCAGCTTAGTTCTCTGTCCCCCACACCCATATATTCAACTATCTACTTCATGTATTCACTTGGAAATCTCAAATTCATTATGTCCATACCCAAACTCATCTTCTTCCTCAAGCGGTACATTCCCCAGGTTTCATTGTCTAAGAAAATATCACCACCATCGTTCTTGTTAATAAAAAGACATTAATATAAGAATATAAACTCTACTATCAAAAGGTAAGTTTTCTGAGGATAGGAATCACACTTCTTTTGTTCACTGATATTTCTCAGGGCCCATCATAGTGCTAGTATGTTAAATATATGTTGTATGAACTGAGTTGAACACAAATAATACAAGCAATGAGGCAACTCTGGATGATGACAAACCTTTCTTAAGATCCTTTCTCCCATTATAGAAACATAACTGATGTTTGAGTAAAATATATTTCTAATGCTGCCATGATTTTCAGAAGTTGAGAATATCATCGTACATAAAGTTTAATATATGCTGTGAACTATGTTAGACAAATACTTATATAGTGTTTATTATGTGTAAGCTACTATTCTGAAAGGTTAAACATATGTACATATCTAATCCTCACAAAAGCCCAAAAAGGTTTTCCAGCTGAAAGTCGGAAACTTGAGAATCATATTGAACTCTTCCCTCTACCCTACCAATCACAACAAATAAACCAAGTTTTATGGATTATATCTCCCAAATCTCTCTCAAATCCATTCTGTACTTTCCCTCCCCACTATTACCACCCCAATTCAGCCACCACCCTCTCTCACCTAAACTAACGTAGCAGCCTCATAACGGGTCTGCTTGCATCCTCTCTCCACGCACCCCTCCCCAACCCCATCCAAATCTAATTGTACAAAACCATAGTCAGAGTAATCAACAGAGCCAAATTCAATGATTACCCAGAAATTAGAACTATAAGGGAACTGAAGATAACTATGATTAATATGTAAAAGGCTCTAGTGGAAAAGGTGGACAATGTGCATTAACAGTTGGGGAATTTTAGCAGAGAGATGGAAACTATAACAAAAAGTCAAATTGAAATGCTAGAAATGAGAAAATATGGTCACAGAGATGAATAATGTCTTTGATGGGTACACCAGTAGAGTCAACAGAGCTAAGGAAAGAATCAGTAAACTCACAAATAGGTCAAGAGAAATTACCCAAACAAAAACACAAAGAGGAAAAAAGAGTGAAAAACAAACTAACAAGCCAGAAGAGAGCATCTAAGAGCTGTGGGACAATATCAAACGCTCAAACATACATGTAATTGGTATCCTGGAAGGGGAAGAGGCAAAGAGAATAAGCAGAAACAATATTTGATGAGTTAATAGCTGATAATTTTCTGAAACTAATGAAAGACATCAAACCAAAGATCCAAGGAAGCTCAGACAACCCGAAGTACGATGAAATACACACACACATACACCTAGATACATCACATTCAAACTGTTTAAAAGCAAAGATAAAGGGAAAATCTTAAAGGCAGCCATAGAAAAAAGATACATTACATATAGAAGAACAAAGATAAAAATTACAGAAACTTTTGGTCACAAACTATTGTAAACCTGAAAACAATAAAGTGACACATTTAGGGTGCCGGAAAAAAACCTGTCACCAAGAATTTCATATTCAGTGAAAATATCTTTCAAAAATGAGGATTAAATATAGACTTTTTCAGACAAACAAAAGCTTATAGCTGCACTATAAGAAATGTTAAAGAAAGTTCTTCAGGCAGAAGGTATCTGATAGCAGTCAAAAACTTGGATCTATACTAAGGCTCAGCAAATTATGGCCCACAGGCCAAATCTGGTTCACCATAGAACAAATCTGGCCACCTCATTTGTTTACATATTGTTTATGGCTGTCTTCATGCTAAAATGGCAGAGTTAAGTAGTTGCAACAGAGAGTGTATGGCCCACAAAAGAGAAAATATTTACTATCTTGTCCTTTATAGAGAAAGTTTGCCAACCCCTGCTCTATATAAAAAATGAACTGTGCTAGAAATGAAAAAAAAAATTCATTTTTTCTTATTTTAAATTGCTCCAAGAGATAACTGACTGTCTTAAACAAACATAGTAGCATATATTGTAGATTTATAGCATATGTAAAGGTAAAATGCATGACAACAACTACACAAAAGATGGGAGGGAGTAATTCGAAGTTTATAGAAGTAAGGTTTATATAATGTATGTGAAGTGGTATAATATTCTGTAAAGGTACACTGTGATTAATTAAAGAAGCATATTGGGAACTCTAGGACAACCACTAAAAAAATCTTTAAAATTAAGGTTTAATGATAAGCTAACAGTGGAGATAAAATTGAGTAATAAAAAATAATCAAAAAACAGGCAGCAAAAGAAAAAAATGAAGAAAAAGAAGGAACAAATAGAAAACAACTAGCTATATGGAAGATTTAAACCCAACCATACCAATAATTACTTTATTTATTTATTTTTTTTGTGAGGAAGATCAGCCCTGAGCTAACATCTGCTAATCCTCCTCTTTTTGCTGAGGAAGATCAGCCCTGGGCTAACATCCGTGCCCATCTTCCTCCACTTTATATGAGACGCCACCACAGCATGGCTTGACAAGCGGTGCGTCGGTGCGCACCTGAGATCCGAATCAGCAGCTGAGCGCGCGCACTTAACCACTTGCACCACCAGGCCAGCCCTACCAATAATTACTTTAAATGTAAATAGCCTAACACACCAATAGCAAATCACAGAGATTGTCAGAATGGATTTAAAAACCAGACCCAATTATATGCTGTCCACAAGAAACTCACTTTAAATAAGTTAAACAAAAAGAATGGAAAAATATACTATGCAAACACTAATTAAAAGGAAGCTAGAGTGGCTATATTAATATCAGACAAAATAAACTTCCAAACAAGGAATACTACCAAGGTTAAAGAGGGACATTATATGATAAAGAGGTCAATTCACCAAGAAGACATAACAATTCTTAATGTGTATGTACCTAACAAAAGAGTTTCAAGATACATTAAGCAGAAACTAATAGAACTAAAAGGAGAAATAGACAAATCCACAAGTATAGTTGGAGAATTCAACACTCCTCTGTCAGTAATCAATAGAAACCAGTAGACAGGAAATCAGTAAGGATACAGAAGACTTGAACAACACTGTCAACCAACCTGACAATAATCGATATTTATTTTCAAGTGCACATGGAACGATTATCAAAATTATATTATGGATGATACAACAAACCTCAAAAATTTTAAAGAACTGAAATCACACAAAGCATCTCTGACCACAGCAGAACCAAACTACAAAATCAAAACTAGAAATTTATTGAAAAACACCTAAAATTTGGAAACTTGTAAACAACACAGGAGTCCAAGAGAAAGTCACAAATGAAAATAGAAATTATTGTGAACTGAATGGAAATGAAAATACCACATATCAAAATTGTAGAACATAGCTAAAGCAGTTAGAAGGAAATTTATAGCATTAAATGTTCATATTAGAAGAGAATAAAGATATTATATTATATGAAGATCTTATATTAATGATCAAGACATAATAAGAGAGATATTACATTATACAGTCATGTGTCACTTAATGACAGGGATACATTCTGAGAAATGCATTGTTAGGCGATTTCATCATTGTGCCAACATCATAGAGTGTACTTACACAAACCTCGATGGTATAGACTACTACACATCCAGGCTATATGGTACTAACCTTATGGAACCACCATCATATCTGTGGTCCATCATTGACCAAAAGGTCACTATGTGGCACATGACTGTGTTATATTATATTAACATCTTACATTAATGATTAAGCTTCCACCTTAAGAAACTAAAAAAAGAGAGCAAATTAAACACAAAGTTAGCAAAGGGGAAGAAAATAATAGATAAGAGTAGCAACAAATAAAATTGAAAACATAAAATAGAGACAATCAATGAAACCAAAAGCTGGTTCTCTGAAAAGATCAATAAAATTGTTAAACCTCTAGGAAGACCAACAAAGAAAAAAGAGAGACGATACAAATTACCAAGATCAGGAATGAAAGATGGGAAATCATTCCCAGAACTTACTCAACAAGAAACAGATAATCTGAATAGTCTTATATCGAGCAAAGGACTTAGATTCAAGGTTAAAAACCTTCCAACAAAGCAAACTGGAGATCCAGATGGCTTTACTGGATCGAGCTTTTGATGTCATATATAATAAAACTTTGCCTTACAAAAAGTCACAAAGACTATCCCTAATGTTTTCTTCTAGAAGTTTTATAGTTTTAGATTTTATACTTAGATCTGTGACCCATTTTGAGTTACTTACTACACATGGAGGGAGGTATAGATTGAGGTTTGTTTTTGTTTTTTAATATGGGTGTCCAATTGTTCCAGCACCATTAACTGAAAAGATTCTCTTTTTAACACTGAATTGCTTTTGCATCTTTGCTGGAAATTAATTGATCATATAAGTGTGGGTCTATTTCTGGACTATCTGATCTGTTCCACTGATTTACATCTATCCTTTCACCAATACCACACTGTTTGAATTACTGTAGCTTTATAAGTCTTAAATCAATAATAATGAAGCTGTTCTTTTCCACTTCCACATATGGTGACTTTTACTAGCCAAAAGAGAAAAGAAGCCCAATTCTGAGCTCAAAGTTATGAGGGATCCCCTAGGGGATCAGGGCTCTCTAGATCATAAGCAAAACTATGGCATTTTATATGCCATTAGTTATTAAGGAGGTTTACATCTCAGCAAGCACTCTGCATTACAAAATGACTTCCTTACCCCAAAATACCAGGCTTCCACAATTCTCCATCTTCATATCCACACCCATGTACCTTTGGGCAGAATTCAGCTGTTCCACCTGCACATGGGTGAAGTCCATTTCCTCATCCTCGACTGTCACCAACTCCTGGAAGTACAAGCACATTCTTCTAGGGCTTGGTAATCCTTGAGGGAAGAGAACAATATAGAAGAGGAAGTGTTTTTTAATCTAAAGGTTAAATCTTTATTTTAACCATTTTAAGGGAAAAATCTAAAATTTCCAAGTATTAAACTGTGGTAGGGAAAAGAATAATAATAGCTAACATTTGTAATTTACTTTCTAGGCTAAGTCCTCTGAATGAACTATCTCTCGTAATAGTAACTACATGAGGTAAGTTCTATTATTAACATTATCTACAGATGTCAGGATCAGATCTGAGATTTAGACCCAGACAGTCTGACTCAAAAGCTATACTCTTAACCATATTCTTCTGCCTCTTACATATTTTGTTAAATAAATGTAATATAAATTAACCATTGAATGATAAACAAATGTTAATTACTGATTATGTTGTAGATGGGATAAGGCTCAGATATGTAATTTATACCGATTCCTGGAATATTCTGAGATTTTATAGAAATTCAGCTTGATATCCTGAACGCATATAGATCGTCACACTGCTCTAGCAGAGGCTCCTTCTTTCTCTGTACTTAGGGCTATGACTTTGAGATTTATTTAGTTATCCTTTACTAATTAAAGTTGTTCTGAAAGAGTGAATTTACTGATTTTAAATTGAAAATGATCAAATGTTCTAAGATAAGATTCATACTTTATGTATATTGACAGTCATGTGAGTGGACTTTCTTGACCATAATTAACTGGAGAGTACTTGTGGGAAAGTCAGTCAAAAGAATGGCATAGTTAGAGACACAGGATTTAGAATGAGACATACCTGGGTTCTATCAGGGCTCAACCATTTATGATTCTGAGCATGCTACTGTGAGCCTCAGCTTCTTCATCTGTGAAACAGATATCACCCCTAACTCACAGGATTATTTATTTAAAATAAAGTAATGTTTGAAAAGTGGCTCTAAATGTTGGAGTTCTCCAGAGCTCAGTCCTTAGACATCTTCTCGTCTCCATTCACTCTTACATACCCATAAACAATCTGTTATTTCTCCTGTCTTTAGGGAAAAAAAAAAAAAACTTTTTGGTCTTACTACTCCTTCCAGCTTCTCTCCTTTCCTTTAGAGTAAAACTCTCCAAAATAGTTATCTGTAGTCCCTGGCTCCAATTTCTATCCTCCTATTTTTTTTTGAACCCATTCCAATCAGGCTTCACTCCTACCACTCCATGGAACTGCTCTCGGCAGTCACCAATGATCTTCATATTTTAAAATCCAATGGCCAGGGCCGGCCCCATGGCTTAGCGGTTGGGTGTGTGCGCTCTGCTGCCGGCGGTCCGGGTTCGGGTCCCGGGCGCGCACCGACGCACGGCTTCTCCGGCCATGCTGAGGCCGCGTCCCACGTGCAGCAATTAGAAGGATGTGCAGCTATGACATGCAGCTATCTACTGGGGCTTTGGGGGAAAAAAAATAAATAAATAAAAAATCCAATGGCCAATTCTCAGGCCTCATCTTCTTGACTTAGCAGCAGCATTTAACACAGCTGATCATTCCTTCCTCCTTGACATACTTCTTCAATTGGTTACCAGGCTGCCACACTTTTGGCTTCCCCCTACGTCACTGGCCACATCTTCTCAGTCTCCTTTGCTAGTTCCTCTTCATCTCCCTGACCTCTAAGTGTTGGAGAGCTACAGGACTCTGTAATAAGATCTCATCTCTTTTCTATCTACACTCATTCCCTTACTGATCAGTTTCATGGTTTAAAATACCATCCACACAGATTATTCCCAAATTTAAAGCTCTAGCCTGAGCTCTCCCCAGAGCTTCAAGTCTTCAAGGAAAAAATTACTTTGGTTCAGTTCTCTAGATGGGATTTCCGTGGACCTCAGAAGCAAGATAAAGCAAGAAACGAGGACACACTGTGAACACCAAGCCAAGATTTCAGGGGAGGGAAATTAAACCCAAACTCGCCTGGAACTTAACAGGAAGGAGCTCAACAGCAGATTCCATTTCTTCTGTGCTCTGTTTTTGGGGCAGAGAAGCATCCTCAGTAGTCATGGCTGGAAGGAGTAAGAAAAAAGCCATGAAGGAAGTAAACTCGATCTTCTCACTTCCAAATTCACTAGGACAAAAGCTATCACAAGCTACCTGAATTATATATATAAAGTCTTATATATATAATTACTTAACTCAAAAAATTCAGATGAGGATAGGGGAAGATAATAAAGTGAAAGTGCTTTAACCAAAAAGTTAAAACTCACAGACCCACAATACATCAACCTTCTGGAACAGTCTAATGGGGGTGGAAGAGTGTGACCTGCCCTGTATCACAAAAGCAAGCACTATGGAATATCCTCCTTTCCACGGCTTCAGAGGGAATGTGGATGAGCACAGAAGTGCTGAAAGAGGAAAATGGGACTGGAGAGTGCGTTACAAGGAGCCCACTTAGTGATTTCCAAACATGGTAGCTCACTGAGAGTTTCTCTACTTCCGGGCTTTCTCCTGACATGTGTCTGCTTCCCTTTTCTATCACTGGGGGGCACCTAACCTTTTCATTCTCACCAAGGCTATTTCCTCCACTTGTCCCCACTTTCAACTCCATGTTTGTTTCTGTAATTCTTACCTTCCTGCTCAACTTCAATGGTCAGATAATCCACAATCAGCTTCTCTACTTCGTCCTGTTATTGCTATGGCTTCCTCCTTATTCACTGTTTCAGATGAGATAAACATGGAGTTTTCAGATCCATTAGGTGATCTGCTTCTTTGTGTAAATCATTCAATTCTACTCTGAAGCTCTGGAGGGAGACTTTGAGGTTAGGCTTGCCCTCCTCTGGAACTGATTCCTGCTCCCTGGGGCATCTTCCTCTCTCTCTATTCCTAGGAGGCTTATCCCTATGCATTTAAATCCTAGGGGCTCAGAATAATTCGACTTTGCTTGGAACCTTTATTGTTTAGGCTAAATTAATCTCCACAGCTGGAAGACCATCCTCTGGAGTACCAAGATCAGTCACTACATGCCACACCAGGGCAAAAACAGGAGAGAATCAGGGCAGTGAAGTGTGAGCCTCTGTCACACACCTGGTTCCAGACCGTGCAGAAACTCCCATGAGGACCCTAAAGCACACTAGTGGCTACAGGAGGCCTGTGATTATGGTAGCAGTAACTACAAGCAGGGCTCCCACAGTTGGTTCATCCTTGCTATTCATAAACACAAGGCAGTTGATAGATGGGGTGCTTATACAGCCTATCTCTCACTCGCTCTTCAAGACTCTGAAAGATTCCCTTGCACGTTCAGAGTCGAACCCCTTGAACTGGCCCCCAAATACAGGCAGGCCCAAAAACTCAGAGCAAAGCACAGAAAGGGAATAAGTAAGACACGGACCCCATTTTTCCCTTTCTGTCCCAAAACTTCATAATCTTAAGGCTCTCGGTGAAGCGACAAGATTTAAGGCCAAAACCACCGGGAGGCACGCGGTCCACTCACTCCACACGTTGGAAGCCGAGCCCTCAGACCTCCGCACTCCAGCTCCCAGCATCCCCCGCTCCGCTCCGCCCCCTTCACGCTCCCGGACTCCATTTCCCAGAGGGCTTAGCGGCAACCCCGCTTCCGGGACGCCCTTCTCTCAGAACTAACCCCACACACCTGGCTCGAGACCCAGTGGGAGGAGCGCGGGGTGAGCCAGGGGGAGGGCATGGGCCTCAGGCGGGGCCTAGCCCTTCCCACGCCGAGGCCGGAACCCGAGAGCCCGGCCCGGGCTGCGGCGGGAGGCGTTAAAGCAGCTCACACGGACGGGCGGTCCCGGAGACCGTGCGCAGGCCCGGCTTTCTCTTACCCCGGGACGCGCTGCGGACCCGGCTCCGGCCACAGGGCTGGATCCCGCCGGGCTGCGCGCTGGGAGGGGCGAGAGGGGCGGACAGAGTCGCCTCCCGGACCCACGGAGCTGCGGGGAGACAAAAGGGTGGAGCCAGAGGCTCCGTCTGGAGTCGCATCTGCGCACTTGGTTGCGACCGCGCCGGGTCGGGGGTCCCGCTCAAGGACTCCGCAGAGGGCTCGGGGACACCGGTGCCTGTCCTCGGGGCGTCTGCAGAGCGATGGGAGAGAACTGCGGGCCTTTACTGTCTGCCTTAAAGTGGAGATAATTCCTCACCTGTGATAGGTCTCCTTCCCGAATACAATGAGCAGCTGTCGTTAAAAAGCTCCACATGATTTTAGTGTCTGATTATTAATTGGAGGTGGGGGGGGTGAGGACCTGTTACACAAAGTCTTTTCCTTAGTATTTCTCATTCTTTCTTAGAATGAAGCCCCAAATGTGTAAACTGAGTGCTAGTGCTGATTTTGTTCAAAGCGTTCTGGCTGATAAATAAAAAGCAGAAGCAGGGTTGATTGAAGAGATGTAAAAGAATAAACATGATTAGGAATGAGTTCACAAGGAAAAGTTAGATGTGAGAAAGAAGCCAGTAGGGAGGTTGGCTTTGAAGTGGAGAATTGTGCGGACCTGGAGTTTAGGAGCACTAGTATGGGAAGAGCCACTCCTGCTGAGCCCAAAGTCAACCAAGACGAAAGATACTTTACTCAGTGTCGGGCTGTAGCTCCAGTTCTTCACGGAAATCGGAAATCCGGAGAGACCAATTGTATCACAAGTGTCATTCTAGTCCAGATTACTATAGTCATCTGAATGGTCTCTCGACATCTAATCTTGCCTTTCCTCAATCCATGCTATTCAAAGCAGCCAAGATGAACATTTAAAAATTAATCTATGTATGTCACTCTTCTCAGAACGCTTCAGTGGCTTCCCTCTGCCCTGGAGTAAGATGTAAACTCCTTAACGAAGTCTATAAAACTCTGCATAATCTGGCTCAGCCAATTCTGAATTATCTGCTGCTATCTTCCTATCATTCTCTATACTCATCACATGGGCTTTTTAGTATTTCCCACATCCCAAACTTCGCTGTCTCTTAATCTACACATTCCCTCTGCTTAGAACATCTCCCTCTAGTCATGCTTCAGATTTCAGTTCAAATCTCACTTCAGAGAAGCCTTCCCTGACCTCCTTAATTCAAACTAAGTCTCTCACAGAACCCTGTTCTTTCTCTCCATAGACTTGCCACAATTTGTAATTATACATTTATTTTGGCTGCTATTTAATGTATGTCTTCCCCACTTGACTAAGTTCCATGAGAACAGAGACCATGCATGTTTTGTGCATCACTGCACCAAGTGCTAAGCACAGAGCCTGACAAAGTTGAGTGTTGAGAAGGTGCTGTTCCACACTTATTATTCCCAACCTCAGCTAGGCCCTAGCATAATTTAGCAGTCCTTTATTTATCCCTGGTTCTCTCCTTTTATCTGTGGTTTTCTTTTTTTCTGACTCCATTCAACAGCCTTTCCAGATACTCTCTCGTAAGCTCTCTACCTCATCACCGAGCCCCTCTTTCTTAGTCGATGAATTCACCACCATCTATTTCACAGAAAAATGAGAGGTTTTCAAGTGGGAATATATGCAACTTCTGGGAAGGTTAATTTTCTGTGTTTAATTGACTGGGGTAAGGGATGTCCTGATAGGTGGTAAAACATTTCTGGGTGTGTCTGTGAGAGTGTCTCTGGAAGAGATTAGCATTTGAATTGGTAGACAGACAAAGAAGATTGTCCTCGCCAATGCCGGTGGGCATCGTCCAATCCACTGAGGGCCTGAATAAACTAAAAGGGTGGAGGAAGGGTATATTTACTCTCTGCTTGAACTAAGACACCTATCTTCTGCCCACGGACATTGGCGCTCCTTTCTTTGGTCTTCTGACTTGGAGCGGGACTTGCCATTGACTCCGCTGGTTCTCAGGCCTTTAGGCTTGGGCTGGAACTATGCCACTGGCTTTCCCAGGCCTCCAGCTTGGAGAGGGCAGATCATGGGACTTCTTAGCTCCACAATCGCATGAGCCAATTCCTCACAATAAATCTTCGTCTATCTATATATATCCTATTGGTTCTGTTTCTCTGGAGAACCCTAATACACAACTTCCCTGTACTCAATTCTGAAGGCATGGGGTGGAAGGAAGCACAGATTACTTCAAGGTTGTCTCTCCATAGGTGTAACTTATCTATGCACCCATGGTAGATTATATTATTCTTCAAAGTCTTTGCTGTCCCTCCTTGCAAGTGGATCATACTTCCCTGCCCGGTTAAACTCAGGCTGGGACCTGTGACTTGCAATAACCTTTTCCTTGAGAGAAATATGCATCTTTGTCCTGTTGAAGAGTCAGCTTCTCATCTGCCATTTCTTTTCCTTCTGCCATGAGACTCAGAATGTCTCATATAAGCTGTTCCATCGGTCTGTGTTCAGGAGTGAAGACATGCACATGTAGCATGAGTAAGATAGACACCTTGGTTGTTGTCTCTGAGAGTTTTCAGGTTGTTTGATTCTACAGCATAACCTAGACTATCCTGACAGAGTCAGCAATCAAGATGCTTTCTGAGCACTTTTAGGATAATACTTTTCAAATGCACGTATGTTTGTTTTACTTGGTTTTATTTTAAATAACAAAGAAATATATTTTTCCCAGCAACAGTATCAACATGTTCCCCAACATAATCACAGCAGCCAGCTTTAGGTCCTATAAGTTAAAGTTAAAAATATAAAATATAAATACCAGCTCCCCAACTGTGGAACTCAATGTGAAAAGAAAGTGGTGCGGGGAACCTAATAAGAAGCGAGGGGTCCCTTGATTTGTAGCACACTGGACTTACAAGACTGTTACACTCCCACCCTCCAATCAGATCCAACAAGCTAGTGTTTTGCATAACCACTCCACTCCCAACTCCTTAAAAGTCTGTCCCCATTTCAGCTCAGGGAGACAGATTTGAGCATTGCCTCCTATCTCCTTGCTGGTCGACCTTGCAATAAAGCTCGTTCTCTCAAAAGCCAGTGCTGTAGTATTGGCGTCCATGCAAATCAAGCACCGAGCCCTTGCTCAGTAATAATATCAGACACAATAGTGGAGCATACTTAAGACTTGCTGTATTACTAATACTCTTGTAGCAAGGAGAACGATACTGAGTGGAAATACATGGGCACAGACAACACTGAATGGAAAAATGATTCAGAAGAATAGGATTCTGAACGTGAAAGGTTTAGCAATGCTTTAACCATTGTATTTTCTTTTTTATGTGAGTACAAGAGTCACATATCATTTTAAAATGTATGATTAAAAATATGTCTAAATAAGTCTAAAAGGGATTTATTAATAATGTGAAATAAAAGGTCAAAGTGATAAGAAAGTGTTATGTCATAAATTAGTTGGCAGTGTTTTTCCTTTATTGGTGGCACAGAAGATAATGGTGCATCTTGTAACTCCACGGTGCCTTAGAATCTATGGAATACTCCATGTTGTTTACTACTTACTTCATGAGCTGTAAAATGAAAAATTCTAAAATAAATCATCTCTAATACGTCTTCTTTTTCTATAGCTCAGTGCTTCTCTGTGTTGAGGCCTGGATCTCAGCGCTAGTGAAGGGCAGTGTCAGGGGACTCAGGTCCACTTATTAAGGGCCATTATTCTGCTTTGCTGCTCAAGGTAATGATGTGATTTTGAACCTTCAGATCCCAGTTGACTGAGTAGAGTAAGTACTATGCACACAGAATAAATGAGGTAACTACTTGAAAAACAGACTTAGAGGCAACAAGGGTCTAGAGCACAGGAAAGAACGTTCTGGAGCATCTTAGGGATTCCCTCATGTTCCTCTCCAGCTGTGGTTAAGGGGCTATGTTTTTCTCTCTTTCCCCAGGAGTTTCATTCACGTGCAAACACTATGCTGCTCTGGGAAGGAGTTTGTTTGCCTCGATCCTTGAAATGTCCAGAATTAGCTCCAATTAACCTAATGAGGGCTCTTAAGGAATCCTGAAGTCCTAAGCCAGGGGACTTGACAAAAGTACAGGAATGCAAGTGGGAATTCTCTTGAGGTCAGATTGCTCCAGATACAGAGCTCCCTTAAGATTCTCATAGGAACCAAGTAGTAAGCAGGACTATTTTCAGGGCTATTCACATAGATATTTGGAAAGTGTATAGTAGGTATCTAAGGGGAAGGCCAGGAGAATTGGATCTTTTAATGTTTCAGGAACAGATGGGCCCAATGACTTCCAGCCCCAAACCATTTCCAACTCAGTCCCACTGTCTGGACTCCTAAGACCTTTCTATGCCTCCTACCGTGACCAGAAACCAGGAAAGGAAAGGGTTACTGAGAATCTGATCCATAACTAACGTGGTCTATCAAATGTTTTTCAGACCAGGAGAAAACTAAATGTGCAGTTCTTCAGAGGTTGATGTCCCCTTTGCAGATGTTGCCATCCTACAGTGAAACTTACATGATTGCAGCAAGACCCCCTGCAAATTGCTCCAGCTCTAAGTGTCCAAAAGTTACCACGGACCCATTACATAATGATATGTTCCTTGAACTTGTTATGTAATGGCATGTCGCATTGAACTCGTTATGTAATGGTGCCTTGAACTCGTTATGTAATGGGCCCTGATTGGTCCCAGTTGTTACACAGTTGTAACATATCCTCTGCACTCTGATGTATAAAGTCTCCACCAGCACTAAGCTAAGAGAGACTGCTTTGGGAGCTATACCCAGTGTTCTCCATTGCTTGTGCAAGCAATAAACCTTTTTCTTCACCCACTTCAGCCTTGGTTGTGCTTTGCAGCTCTGCACTCACCAAGAGGCGAACACATTGGGTTGGGTTACACTATGAGCTGCAGAGGATCCATCAAAATAAAAGTGATGTCCTCAGGTGTGTTCCCCTATTCTCCAAGGAGCTCATCCAGGAGGATGGACTCTCTGTAAAGACATAAGTGGCGGAGGACACTTCAATGATGACCTCTGCCTCATCTCCACAAACAAGTTCTGTAAAAATCATTAGCAATTCTGCTCTGATTCTCTGCCTCAGCTTCCCTCCAAATGGAAAAGTGACCCTGTGCTCTTTTATTCCCTCTCCCTGAATGTTTTGTATCTATTAACCCAAAGCAAGAAAGTGCAAACTCAAAGATGGAAGGTCCAAAGTTGGAAAGGGCAGGTGAGGTGATCATTGAGAGCATCTAGCACAGAAATTCTTCATCCCTGTTAAATTTCACTGTTCAACTTGTTGCTTTGAACTCCAGAATGAGTAACTGCATGGGTTAAAAAGAGCGTTTATGGGGGCCGGCACTGTGGCATAGCGGTTAAGCGCTTCTGCTCCGCTGCTGGCGGCCCAGGTTCGGATCCCGGGCCCGCACCAACACACTGCTTGTCAGGCCATGCTGTGGTGGCATCCTACATAAAGTGGAGGAAAATGGGCACGGATGTTAGCTCAGGGCCAGTCTTCCTTGGCAAAAAGAGGAGGATTGGCATGGATGTTAGCTCAGGGCTGATCTTCCTCACAAAAAAAAACAACAAATAGTAAGTGAAATTATATATGAGAAAACACGAAATATGTGGAAAAATTAAAACATCACTGAGAACACCAAATTCAGTGATATTCAATAAATTGGAAGGTGAAAATGAAATGGTGAAAATGAAGTAATGAGAAATAGACAATCGAGGTTTGAGCTGGATTTCTATCCTGGAGAGGTCTGGTCTATTTCTGGTTCACACTGTTAACACTCCAGCCCCCCACTCCCCACCCCACTCCCCACCCCCGGTGCTCCTGGTGAAAGCCTGCAGTTTTCACCAGGGATGCTCCTCCATGGTGAGCTCTGGACTCTGATTTTTGTCCCTCCAGCCCAAAGAAGCTGCTGAACAAAATTTAAGGGGGTGTCCAAAACCTCCATAATCAACATCGTAACATTTTAAGTGTACAAAGTACACACAACATAAAATTTATCATCGGAACCATTTTTAGGTGTACAGTTCAGTGGCATAAAGTACATTCATGTTGTTGTGCAACCATCACTACCATCCATGCACAGAACTCTGCATTTTGCAAAACTGAAACACTGTACCAAACACTCACTCCCCATTCCTCTCTCCCCCAGCCCCCAGTAACCACCATTCTACTTTCTGTCTCTATTTGACTACTCTAGGTACTACTTTAAACACATGCTCACAAAAGTCCTGAGAAGGCCCTAAGCTTTCACCTCTGGCTGATCTCCAGGCTCAGTGCAAGCAGGAAGTGGAGGCTAAGGCAGGGTTGTAAATGGCCTGGCTGTGTATTGAATAAGGGCCCAAGCACAGAGCTAATCTGCAAAGCATGAGAGAGTTTCTCTCCCTCTCTCTCTCTCTTTGGATCATGGCATTAAGGAAAATCTCTGTCAAAACATGAGCTCAATGCAAGCTAAAGGAACAGAGACTTCAGAGACCACATAGGACAAAAAACACAGACTTCACAAAAATAGTTTAGAAAAGACACTAAACAATGAGCTGCGGCCTAAAGCAAGCAACAACAACAAAAAACCCTGAAGAGGGGAAAAAATCAGATTTTCAGAGTTACCACATTCTAATATTCAAAATGTTCATTTTCAACAAAATGTTGTGAAGCATGCAAGGAAGTAAGCAAGATGGCCCATTCACAGAAGGCAAGAGAAATTCTTGATCAGCCTGAGTGTAGAAGTTTTATTTTACTCTATAATTATAGGAATATACTAGAGTCAGAATTTCTAATGTTTTACTTTTTAAAAATGTAATTCAAGCCTAGAGAAAAGTTGAAAGAATAGTAAATGAATTCCCATATTCTCCCCACTTGGATTTACTAGTTTTTAACATTTTGCTACGTTTGCTTTATAGGTATATAAATTCATACACATACATACACATATAAGAGGTAAAGGGGCACATTTATATGGTGACTGACAAATAATAACATACAAGTGAAATTTCACAATGTTATAAACTATTATGACACCAATTGAAAAAACTGATTGCATGAAACAATACATATTTGCAAAAACTATAGAAACAAAGAATGATTGTCAATACTGGATGGCTTTTGAGCTCAGGTGTTTTTGTTGTTCATTTAATCCCAAACACTGAGTATTCTCCAGTGGCTCAGAATTCGCCGCTGGGACATCTTCCTGTCCTGAAAAGGGGAACTGTTTGTCCCTTACCCGCGGAGCTTCCCACTGAAGCACTGACACCTAATTTCTCATCTCTACAGCGGTTCGGCTCCCTGAATCCCCCATTCCCAACCTGGTTTCCAGGACTCAGCAGCTCCCCTGGTGGCCTCAGACGGATATGCACAGGAGGCCGGGAGCTGCAGGTGTTAGCGGGGTGGGAAGCCTGGTATTATGAGCTGGACCCGGGAGATGCCAATGTGGGACGCAGCAGCCCCAACCCTGGACAGAGACGGGGGACACGACCGAGAGGACGGTGGGCGCGGGAAACTCAAGACCCGAGTCTGTGCCTGTGAAATGCGCTACGGGGCGAGGGTACGGGAGATTCCTCAGCAGAGTCAGCTCTAAAGGGCTTCTGGAAGAAAGGGATCAGCAGGAGGCCCAGAGCTGGAGCCCCCTCTCTCGGCGCCCAGACCCCATCTGTCCAGGGTCTGGCCTGGCACCTGGGCTTTTAACGTTGCGGTTCACAAACCTGGCCAGTCGAGGGCGCGTCACAGTGGGACCCTCTGGTCCCCGTCCCCATCGTGACTCCATCCGTTGAAGACCCTCTAGAAGTGCCTCGTCCCTCTCCCTGCCCTGAGCGACCTGTTCTGCCACATCCTTGCCCTTCCAGCTCCTGCCTCCGTCTCCCCGTCCTGCCTGCTCTCTCTCCCGTGCAGAATCAGGAGATTCCCAGAGAAATCGCAGCGGCTCGGAGACAAGGACTGGCAACGATCACGACGTCAGGTGGAAGAGAGGCAACCCCCAGATCCGGAGTGCCCAAGGCGCGCTTCCTCCTGGGGCCGGCTGATCTCGAGACAAGCCCTCGGGCGCAAGGTCGGGCCTGATGGAGAAGCCAAGCAGAAGCGCTTCCTGAAACCGCCCTGAGGGCTGGGAGACCACCTGCCCCGTCGCGGTCCCAGGACTCTGACCCCGCCCCTTCCGAAGCTCCGCCCAAGGGGCGCACGGTTGTCATGGTGACGGTGCGTCACCATGAAACAAGCCTCGGTGCGGCCCTGTCCCCCACCCTCACTCGAGCAAGTGAGGTGACCCAGAATAACAACGTAGATGCCCAGATGGGAAGAACTGGACCACCGAGAAAGGGAGCCCAGGTGGGGGCGAGGCCCTGGCATGGGTGGCCTGGGGTTCAGGACACCCAGACCTGGGGCTCCGTTGGGACGGGCTACAGACACCGGGAATGGGCAGCAGCTCCTCGGGAAACCAGGAATCGGGCTCCGAGAGAGGACAAGGGCAGACGGAGCCCAGATGTGCACGTGGCCCCACACGGCAGAGCTGGGGAAGGTGCGAGGGCCTCACGCCGAGCACGACTCCTGGTCATAACATTTTCCTAGAAAGGAGCAGGGGCCTGCCCAGGAAGGGCGCTCTGGGACAGGAGGAGTGTGAGCAGAGGCCGGAGAATTGAGAGCAAGAGGGTCAGCGGGACTCAAGCACTGGAGGGTCGTCAGAAAGAGCTGCTTCATTGTTAAATGTTTACTTTGAAATCAAATTATACATTCACGTCGTTTAAAGCATTAAATCCTTTAGTTTTTTTTTAAGACACAGCACTTTTATCCCCTTCGTCCCATTTCTTTTCCTACAGAACACCCTTCTCCAACCCGCCACTTGTTTTTTATTTGAATTTTTCCCATCTGAGCACTGCTACCTATATTTCATCTCCTGTCACCCTGCCGTCTCTGGGGCCCTGGGACCTGTGCATTGGTCTCCTGTTGTAGTAAGGACGGCTTTGGTAAGTGTTGTCCATCTTTAATCATAGTTTTCAATCCTTCTGGTGTACTGTGTTCTGGGAGTGTTCTTAGGGAAACTTTTGTTTTTCCTTTCTTTTTTTAAAATCATAGTTTGCTAGATCTTGTTGCTTTCTTTTTAAATAAATTCCTCATTATATTAGGTGAGTTCTCTTGAAACAGATTTTTTTTTTTTTCCGCAGGAGATAGTTATATTCTCTCTATCTGGAGAAAAAAATGAATTATCTGACACTAACACTGTCGTTCAATATGGTAACCAGAGTTACTTTTTGTGGCTATTGAAGTTTAAATATGAATTAAGTAATATGTAAAGTGTAGTACCTCATCTGCATTAGCTACATTTCAGGACAATACATAGAAGTCATAACTTTTATATCATTTATATATAATAATAAACAAAAACAATTTGTAAACCAACTCATCTTAAGTAGAACCATATCATTATCTTTGATGCTTTCTCTGTGCCCTCACTCGTTACAAGTCTTCCCTCACCCCTAGACATGATCAATGTTCTTAATTTTGTGACCATCAATTGCTTTCTCGTCTTTAGATGTTTATCATATTTTAAAATCACCAAACTATATCTGTATTTTTTTTTTATCCCTTGAGCCTCCTTTGCCTCCTTCTTGTTTCAGCAGCCCAGATTTGACTCATTCCCTCCTCTGATCTTAGAATAACTTTGTAGGAATGTCTGTCTGGTCCTTAAATAAATCTTATTTCCCTCTCCTCGATATGAGTTTCATTTCTCAGAGTCACTGGCAGGGCTGCATTCCTTTGGATCTCCTTCTGCTGATGTCCCAGGATAGTTTCAGCTTATCGAGCCAAACTTTTGGGCGCATTACTGCAGGATTCAGGAACACCAGTCAGTGCTCAGTAGCAGGGCTGGGGAGATGAGGGTTATCTGTGTGGGAAGAAACGTCTAAGACATGGATATGGCCAGAGAGGCAGGCAGGACCAGCTGATGAGTTCTCCAGGAGAAGTGCATGTTAGGTTGGTAAATTAGAGAGCCACCATGTGGTGAGCAAAAAGGGAGCAGGAACACAGACATCAGCAAGGACGAGAAAGAATAGCGAGGAAGGCTATTGGCCTCACGCATCCCCTTCCCCTGCAATCCCCTTTCCTCTCTCCTACATTTCTGAAATTCTATTCCTCTTTCAACCTCAGCTCAAATGCCATCTCCCCCAGGAAGGCTCCCCTAGTTGCATGTTTGGTATCCAGTCCCCCTACCTTGCCCTCCCCCTGCCACGTCTTTGCTAACACCTCTCTCTTGTCCTTGCCGTACTCTGTCTCAGTTATAGGCAATCGCTTGTGGTCCGTCTCATGTGATAAATAACAACTCCATTAGGACAAGAACAGTATCTTTTAAAATATTTTAATCCCCATGACTCTCAGCGTGGTGTATTGCACACAGACAGTTATTAATAAATGTTCATTGATTGAATGACCACAAGAATTCATTAGGAGAAACAGTGCCATGTGCAGAGTGGGTACTTGAATTATTCAGCCGCTCAATAAGTATTTATTGATCATGTTATGTACTGGCGTAGGCACTGGCACCGGAACCCTGAACAAAAGAGACAAAAACGTTCATCCTCAGGGAACTGACACGGAAGTTATGTGTTAGTTTTCTGACTGCGTGCTCTTGGGGAGTTCCCCAGGTGTGCTCTAATGGAGAAGTTCCCCATGAGGAACCTCGTGTGGCCCTAAATCCTCACGACATCACATCTTACATTCAAACAGTAGAGGTGGGTTGTTATCCAATTAGCCACCAGGGGCCCCCCTAGCCCCAGGAAAAAAGTCCTGTGGCTGATCCCCCCCCCCCCCCCCCCCCCCCCCGCCCCCACTAAACTAATGACTCAGAATTTGATTACAGCATTCAGACCCTCAGACAGGGACAGTCTGCAGCTGCCCGCATTTCCTTTAGGGGGAGCACAAGCAAGGAAACCACCAAACGACATATCTGCTTTTTGTGAAACAAGAGGGAGAAAGATTATGTGCTGCTGGATTTGTAATAGGTGATAGGCACCCAACTTACATCCATGCTTTTGTGTCTATTCCCAAATCTTGAATTGCAGTGTGATCTTAGACAACCATTTCTTCATTTGGTCACAGGTTCTCCATTTCCAGATGGAAATTTTGGAATGGGTGGTGTGCAAGGTCACATCTGGGTCAGAATTTCTGGGGGGTCGGTGGTTTTCTTGGTGCAGGGAGCCTCTGTCATTGGGTCTTGATGATTTGGGGAATCAGATAAAAGCAATGAGCCTCTCTCCATGCATTGCCAAGTTCATGATCTGTAACCACTTCAGGGTGTTCACTGTATCCTGAGGCCACCCATGGTCCTTGGTTAAGCAGCTCTGCCCTGTATCCTGCGTGGTGCCCACCCTGACGGGTCCCTCCCGCCCAAGGCATCGATCACGGCCCAAGCCCTGAGCGTTAGAGGAGAGGTTCAGAGACTGACCCACTGGGAGATGTTGGCTTTTGTTTTTAAGAACTGAGACACTGAGAAATGCTTCTTTGGGCAGAAGAAATGTGTCATCCTCTTGTTCTCCAGCCCCACCAAGCCCTGCCCCCCTCCAATGCAGTCTCATCAAGTGATTGTTTTCTAGAAAGTTGCAAACAGTTCAAGACTGGTCTCTGCAGATTCTCTCTCAAAAGCATTGAGTTGTCTCATAATTGGAAGTGAAGTCCTCCTAGCTCTCTGCGCCTCCCTGTGGGGACAGTTAATCCAAGAAAGATTTTTTTCTTGGTGTCCCAGCAATATGACCTGCCTGAAGTTGGCTGCTCTGGGTCTCCTTAACCTGGGAGCTTCCCTCACCTTCTCCATGCAGGTGAGGAACCGGGCAGAGGAAGCCAGACGGCAGGGGCTCCCTGGGTCTAATCAGAAGTACCTACCGACACCGACATTGTCATTCTGAAAGTCACGCTGCATGAAGAGGCACATCAGGAAGCCTAAACACTGTAGTTGTAGTTTAACGAGTGAAAGCTATTGGCTGAGAGTACACACAGAGCCACTTATACATACAGACACACACAAACAACTTCTTTCTCTCTGAAGCCCAAGGGATAACCCTGGTGCAGGAACCCAGCACTGAATATGTCCCAGAGCCATTTCTGTCCAAAGGCTGGTGAGATGGAGCAGGACACCAGAGGAGTATCCCCAAGAGGCCATCATGCAAGAGACCTTCCTGCTGAGGCATCCTGCCCTCAATCGCCTTCTTTGGAGCTGGATTCTGGGAGGAAAGAGTGTGCAGGATCCTGTCCAGAGCTTGCACAGAGCATGACTCTGGGGCTCCAAGAATCTACACCGGAAATGGAAAGAGCAGAGGGAGGAGGGGCCGCCCCATCTTCCCTTTAGCCACTACAGCTCTGAGTCACTGGGGAGTCCTAGACGGTGGAGTTAATCCCTTCCTTTACACATGGGAAAAGTGAAAGCTGTACCATGATCATCCTGGGAGTCAGGAATTTGATCTGGTTTCCTTCCCAGGCCTGCTCATAGCCTAAGCCCAGGCTAAGGGGGAAAGAGGAAAATCAGTCCTCTTTCTCCAGCTCCGCCCCCCGGAGAAGCTTGAGTACTAACCTCTGTGCTGTCAGATGGACAGCACGGACCCGGAGAAGGTGGAGTAAGCAAGTCCAAAAAAAGAAAAAATTACAAACCAAAGATTACAGTTATACTAGCTTTTAGACTAATAATTAAAAACAAATGTACTAGTCTCAAATCATGTAGATAACAAAAGGTGATGTTACAAATGATTGTTACAATAACATTAGCTTTTATAATTGCCAAAAAAAAAAAAAGTCCAGCAGCCCTGGCTCCCTCTGAGCTGTGGTCAGGAGTAGGGCCCAGCAGGGGCACGAATCACTGATGGTGGGCTGCTGTCCTGGATATGCGGGGAGTGTGTGGCCAAGGGCAAGTTCCCTCGCTGGTCTGCTGGTCTCAGATTCCCAACACATGATTCTGATTCTGACACCAGTTCCAATATGTGGGTATTTTCCCCCACAGCACCAAGCAATTCTCTGACGCCCAGCTGAGTGTCCTACAATTCAACTCAACTCTGACACTATCTACCAGGAGACAGCGTCGGATCCCGCAGGTGAAGGGCTCAGCTCTACAAGACTGCCTTCCCCCAACTTCAGACACCAGTTGCAAGTAGTCCAGGTTGTCACCTGGGCTTCTGACCAACTGGCTAGAGATAGGGGGTTCTAATGACCCCCTCCTCGGGTTTGATTAATTTGCTAGAGCAGCTCACAGAACTCAGAGAACATTTGACTTACTAGATTATTGCTTTATTATAAGACGACATAACTTAGGAACAGGCAGATGGAAGAGATGCATAGGGCAGTGTATGGGGAAGGGCACGGAGCTTCCATGCTCTCTCTGAGCACCACTCGCCCAGCACCTCCACGCGTTCACCAACCTGGAAGCTCTCCAGACCCCATCCTTTTGGATTTTTATGGAAGCTTCATTACATAGGCATGATTGATTAAATCAGTGGTCATTGGTGATTAAACTCAATTAACATGACATTCATAAGGCAAAACTTAGCCACAGTAGAAAAAAAAACCAGAGCAGTGTTGTTTTTGTGGGGATAGAGGTGAGGATTGACTGGGAAGGGACATGAGAATTTTGTGGCGCTAAGGTAAATGTTCTATAACTCCTCAGAGATTTGTGTTACACAGGTATATGCACTTGTTAAAACTCATCACTTAAGATATGTTCATTTCACTGTAAGCAAATTCTAACTAAAATGAATACTGTAAAAATGTGGAACTCTAGTTAACACACATTCTGAATTATCTAAGGAAAAGTGTACTTATGTCGGCAATTTTCTTTGAAATGGATAAAATAAGATGGGTTGATGGTTGGATGGGGGCTGGATAGATATGTGATAAAGTATATTTAAACGTTAATGATAGAATTAATGTTGCAGGGATACAAGTGTTTTCAGTCATCCATTAACTTTCAAAATTTTCATAATTTAAATGCTGGGAACAATCTTTAGGAGACCTTTCCTACTTTCATCTTTTGTGGAGGTGCCCCATTCAGAGGAGCGTGATGTTTTAGGGTAGCTGGATCTGTCGGGATGCCAAGACAATGGAGGAAGAAGCCTGTTCAAAGCAAGAATAGGATACTAAGCCATCATGCGGATTCCTTTAGGGACTTTCAGAGACCTCCCTCCCTCAGTGTTCACTTCCCTCCAGGTAACTGGACATGTGGAGGGAGGCCTGCACAGCTCAGAGGGGAGCCGTGGAGTTCAAGGAGCATGGATAGGGCCCCAGGAAGGGGCACTGCTCCCTGAGTGTGCCTGGTCGGGTAAGTGTTCATGTGAGACACCCTTTGTGCTGGCAACTCCCCCATAAAGAAATCACTAGTGTGGACTCACGTGTTCCCTCATCCACTTTGAGGGAGAAGAAAATGCACTAAGTGAGGCTGAGTGCAGCATCCTTTCCTCTCCTCCTCCTCTCGTAGACTCAGAACGTCTGACGATGGCGCTCGTCAGGGCTCTGATTTTTTTGTTCCAGGATTCTACCTACATTTCCTCCCTGGCTTGTGCCACCTGCAGTGAGCACCTGTCATGATTCAGCCCCCTCAAGCTTCACACGGCCCCTGCCCACCTGACCCCTCCATTCTCCTTTGGGCGGGAAGAGGTCTGCATCTTTTTCAACACTGGGAAGACTTACTATGAGAAATACTTGGCACCCGCCCCTTCTGAGGCTCCCTTCTTCACCCCGCTGTTCTGCAAACAGATTTTACTGCCGACAGCACTTGCACACCCTCACTTCCATTTCCTTTGTCAGCCAGAGTTCTCGAAGCTTTCTGAGATTTCCCATAACACCGGAGATGCTGAGCTCACGATGCTCTTCATTCTGGCGATGCACTTCCTGTGGTCACCGCTCCACCAGCACTGGAACCTTGGTATTTCCCTCCACACCCAGTGGGGCTCAGCTTGGTGTTTCTCTTTTTCTTTAGCTTCCCCAAGGGCAGAGAAGGTAGATAGGGATGAGAAGTGGGAGACAAGTCTACGCCTGAGCTCAGAAGAGGAGCTGCGGGTCAGAGCGGTCACCTCAGTAGAGTCTGCTTTAAAGGGCTCCTGGAAGGAAGGGACCAGCAGAAGGAGCAGGAGCTAGAAGGTCTCCTTCGGGTGCTAAGACTCTGTGTCCAGCACAGGCCCTGGCGACCTGGGCTTTTATCCCCACCCCACGGCCGACCGGCCAATCCCAGGCTGAGGATCCTAGCGCGTCAGAATGGGGCGTGGTGCTAGTCCCTACCCCCACCTGACTCTTTGGAGATGTCACCCCAGAGTCCTTTCCCCAACCCACCTACTCTCCGCCCACTTTCTAGTCAGGAGACGTCCCACAGCTTATTGGTGAATTTATTGGAGCTCAGAGATGGTGACCTGTTCCAGGATCACACTGCCAGCTGGAAGCCGACAGGCCATGGAACAGAGTACCCCCAGCTCCAGGGCGCAGACAGCAGCAGGGATCACAGAAGCCCAGTACTAAGGCTGCTTAAGTACTGGTGGTGGGTGGGCCCGCGAGCCCACCGCCCTCAGAAGCCCCGCCCCGTGCGCATTTTCCTAGGTGACGGTAAAGCAGCCTCAACAAGCCCCGTCTTAATTTCTTAATTTGTTCATCAGTGTGTAGTTCCCGCCGTGTGTCATTTGTCGGCCTGAATCACGGAGCTGTTTTTCCTGGTTTGTTAGTGTTTCTATTCTTTGTACTTAACCTTTATTCTGGCAACAGGGGTAATTATATTTTAGTGACACTTGGGGTGGTGTTTAGTAACGAAAAATAGCAGGTGAGGACAGAAGTTTTAGAGGGTGTGCTGTGTCAAAAAATAAAGATTGATGGGGAGAAGACTTCCTTGAACAATGCCCTTTCATGCCTGTTGTCCATGGTGTTGGGGATGAGTTGATTTAGGAATAACGCTAAGAAGATCTGAGAACGCAGAAAATGAGGCACTGAAACTCAGAGAAGACTCTACTTCCTGAGATGGTATGGCATGCTGTGGGTTTTGCTCTTGAAAGTTGCTAGGTAGCTGTTACTGCAATAAGTGAACACAGCTCCCAGGGAGTGAATAATTAACAAATGAATGAAAATGGCAAACCAGGTTTACCCTAGAGCTCTGAACCCTCTCTTTGTTCTCCAGGGGCTTTCCATCAATGTTAGCCAAAATGTTAGCCAAAACGTTTACCTTTTTCTCTCTGCAAGTCCCTCTCCATAAAGGATCCATCCAGGATGCACCCAACTTCTTCCCCTCCAAAATCTAAGGGCAGTGTCGCATTTCGTAATTCAGAGGTGCCGTTCCCAGAGTTGGTTCATGTGTGTTCCCTCCTTAGCGGTGACGAGGCAAATGAAATCACTTGACCGTAAGACTCCTGTAGGTGTGTGATGTTATCCTGAGCATCCCAACGGGAAACAGCTGGGAGGGTGGGCGTGCCTCACTATAGAGCATATAGACATAGAAGACTAATTATAAAAACCGGCACATACAGTGGAGCGGTGCACTAGGAGTCTTCTGCGCCCCTGACTCAGAGTTTGATGGGTCAAGACCCTCCCCCACAAGGCCTTGGTCCTTATCTTTCCACTCCAGTGTTTGAACTGTGAACTCTGAAATACCAGAATAATCTGTTGAGCATTCCTTTGACTTGGCCACCCCCAAGTACAATGTCTGCCTCCACCTCAATGACTCCCACGTGGTTTCCACTCAGAGGTGTTTTCTCTGTTAGGAAAAGTCAGGGACTGGGTTTGCCCCGGACTGTCTGAGTTTTCCCAGATACTCCGCGGTTTTAAACCTGCAGCTGAGGGATGGGGTAGTTGAAGACAGTCCTTTGATGGAGAGAAGCCTGAAGCTATATCAGAAGCTCTATCAGAATTTCTGCATTTGAGTTAAGGGATTAAAATCAACAAGTGGATTTGGGAACAAAGGCCAGAGGTTTCATCTTCAGTAGTTACCTAGGCACCTAGGCCACAGTAAATCGTCCACAGAAAACTATCAGAACAGGGATGTTCTGGGAATCCACAATAAAGCTCCTCCACGACCTTTCATCCTGGCTCGGAAGCTTCCTACCGAATATCAAATGCAACCTGTTAACCATGAGACATCCGTTTAATGGCTACAGCTGCATCTACCTCCACAGGTGGGTTCCTTCTACCAGGTGGGTGTGGATGTGGACACCTGCCTCCACCTCAGTCTCATCCCTGGGAGGGGGATGGAAGGGTCTCATTTTTTCTTTGATACATTGGAGGGCACGGGGCCGGGGGCGGGGGACACGTGCGCCTCTACCCTGCGCATGCTTATAGAGACCTATTAAAGCTGAAAACTTTTCAGGAATGAGTTGTAGTTGGTATTTCAGACACAGCGGTCAGGGTTCAGAGAGATTTCAGGATGGGACTCAGGCTGGAACTGCCTCCCCGTCCACCTCTACTTATGGGTCTTTCCACTTGGGCTGCTTGTCTCTGACTGAGGGAAGTTCAAGGGCTCCCCGGGAGCTGAGCACAGTCCTGTTTTCCAAGTTGCTTAACACCAACGAGAGGCTCCGGTACCACAGCTGTTTGCTGGCTGCAAATTTCACTTTGTTTTGAAACACTGGGAGTGCTGTCCTGGGCCAGGGTAGCTGGACTCCAGGCGTCTGTTCTGACATGAATCAAGGGCTTGGACTTCACCTCTCTGGATTCAAGCTCCCTATTGCTATTGGGTGGATCATCCAAGGCTTGGTGAACCCTGCCTCACAGTGATAGTGAGAGTTGTGGTCCAGGATCAAAGAGTGGTGACTAGCCAGTTATCCAGTGGTAATTTTGATGACACCTCAAACTCCCAAATCAGAAGGATCATGGGGCTCTGTGTTCACCATCTTCTTTCATGCTGAAAATCAAGATCAAGCAAACTTGTACCTTGTGCATCCGGGGAAGTTTCAATCCTCCCTGAGCCATCATAGGACACCTGCGTTGCCCACTGACAGGTGTCCCTCCTCCCCAGCCAAACACCCCATCTGGCACTGTGCCCCACCCCCATCCCCCACCCCCACCCCCCGCCCCACCGGTGGATCTGGGCCACCAGAGCTGGGCAAGAAGGGAAAGTCCCTCGAGGCTCGCATGCCCTCACTGAGTCAGTGAACAGAGGATAGCCGCGAGGGACACCTCTCACATCTCCCCATCTGGCTAGACCAGAACCAAGCTCAACTCGTCCTTCTTTCTCGCTGATGCCGCCCGATCCCTTGGCTGTGCTTTTGCTGTAGCTGGGGAGAGTCACCCAGGGCCGGGCTAGTGTCCGGAGTGGCCTGCCCTGCAGACCAGGATGCCCGGCCCTGTGACCCGGCTGCCCGCTCCTGTCTGGGCCAGCCACGGTCGGCATGTCAGACCGACGGGCCTGCACCATCCGTCTTCTGAACTCTCTCCTCACCCACCCCCGCAGCTATTTGACTTCCACGGCCCACCGTCCTGTGTCTAAACCAGCACGCTTTCTGCGGGCTGATGAGCGTCGGGATTCCGCGCCTTAACCCGGCCTTGCGTTCGCTCCCCCGCACAGTTCTGTGGCCGGCAGGGCTTCTTGGCCATTTCAAGTCGGAGAATAAGTTGAGCTCTTTTGGGCCCCAAGAGCTCCAATCGTTCGCTTCATCGGAGAAAGCTGCGTATTTCCTGCTAGGGAGACAGCTACTAGACGGTTCCGTGTCTCCTTTGCGGGTGTATCAAGTTGTGCCGGCCGATGTGCACGCCGGCACCACTCGCGACCTCCGCCGGACTTGACCATCTTGCCAGTGCTGACCCGGCTCCTGCTCCCGGTTTCCCGCGCGCGCGGCGGGCAGTGCGGGCAGTGTTGCGGCCCCGAGGGGCCTCGCGACCCCACCCGCGGCCGCCAGCGCACTGGCCTTCACCCTCTTTACTCCCCCTCGTGCACGTGTCAGGGTTGCATGATCATCTGGGTGGCGAGGCGACAACGCTGCCGACCTGGTGCGCTCGCTTGACCACAGCACCTGGTCTCCATCCTCCACACCGCCGCTGCGGCCGGCAGGCGGCAGTCTCCTCCCCTCCCCGGCCCGCGTCTCGGGATGGGGGTAGGGGAGCGGCTGCGCCGTGGGAGGGGCCGCCACCGCGCCCGGACTTGGGGCGCCGGCTTCTGGGATGAGAGGCGGAGTAGACGCGGAAAGTGGGGGGAGAGCTCCTCGATAGTCTTGCTGATGTGGTGATCACCGCTGTGGGGGCTGTAACACCCTCCTCCAGGCGGAGGGGGCAGCTAACTTTTCTTCCACCCTCCTCTCCCCCCAACCCCGCTTCCAGCCTCCCCGGAGCAGGTCCCCGCGCACCGCGGGGTGGTAATGCTTCCCAATCCCCTCCCCGACTCCCTCCACACCTGGGAACAGGGAGGCCTCTTCCCGGGACAGGACCCCTGCGCAGTGAGCCCTCCAGGCCGACTCCCTTTTCACATCGAAACGGCTTCACGCGCCCCTGAACGCTCCCTTCAAAAAGCTCATTTCAGTTTTTCCTTACGGTGTTTGTAATGACCGCGGGCGGTGTCTGCGCGTAGAGCTGAGCCTGAAATGGAGTTGACCACCCGCTTGGGCTGCTGCTCCCGAGCAATTGGAGTCAGGAGACCAGCCCTTGAGCCAGGGTCTGTAACTCCCACCCTCCGGGGATGACCTTCATCGGTGGGATCTGAGCCCCCAGCGGCGGCGCAGGGATCAGGTCTTCCGGGCCCGACGTGTCCGGCCCTCCGCGGGGCGAGGATCGGGCGCGGGGCCCATAGTCACCCGCTGACTTCACCCGGGAATCTGTAAGTTTCACTGGGCTGATTTGCTTGAACTCAGCGGGTGGCAAGTCCGGTCCGAGGGCCTGATCTAAGTTCGCATCCAGGAGGGGAGAGCCAGCTGGGCGGGCGGCTCCTGGGAGGCGGGTGGCAAGAGCGCACGTGTCCGGGCTCCCGGGGCTGCCGGCGCTGTCGGTCAGGGGCTGGGGACCCGCGGGGATCGCCGCCGCAGGGCCGCACACCAGCACGCAGCACGCGGGAAGGAGCGGCCGGGGACACACTGCGTCCCCTCCTCCTTCTCCCCTCCCCCACGTCCGTCCCGGGGCACGGGCCGGAGACGCCGGCGCCGCCCGAGCCCGGCGCGCCCACATCCGGAGCCTGGAAGGGCCCAGAGAGAGGCCGAGGGGAGCGCCGAGATGACCCCCCCCTCAGGCGGAGGGAAGGGCTGAGGGGGTACAAGCTATGACTTTATACGTGCAAATGCCAAGATGGGGGAGGGGAGGCCAGATTATTCCAGAGATGCTTGTATTTCCCACGACAGCATCAGCTGCACGTGCGTTCCCGCGTGAGCACTGTCAATGCATTTTCAGAACCGAGCGACCGTGATGGGAAACTAACCATGAGGTAAGAACTGTATTTGTACCTCAAAGCTCTGCGCTCTTCCTGGTGGGATGTCTCGGGACTGTTCCCGACAATGTCACTTCATAGCTCCTTTACGAACCGTCGGGCAGAGTTGGCACTGAGCAGCGAGATGTGGGAAATTGATGAAAATTTCTATCTATAGCCAGAGTGAGTCCCCTGTTCTGCCATACTGCTTGTACAAATACCCCAGCTTTAAGAGGAGGAACAGTTTTAAAAGAGAGAATCTCCACTGATGTAATGGAGGGGTCTGAAATTTTCACCTCCGAGGGTGACCCAGGATAACCGGCCAACACAAGATGTGAGGGAGCTTGTTCACTGGAGAGTCTTCATAACCAGACAATAAAGGAAAAGCAGGGAGGGCTCTCCCAGGGCTGTCCCTTCTTAGATGACTCGCTTTGGGCCACTGTGTATCACCATGAATTCGAAATTACCCACACACCAAATGGGCCATCAACATTATCCACTGTCAAAAGGAAATCTGGACTTTGTAAGGAGAGACTTTACTGGAAAAGACCATTGCAATAGGAAAAACATTCTGACCTTGGGACCTGCAAGCACCTCAAAATCAATCAGACAAAGGGTTTTCTTTTATAGGGAGGGGTGAGCAGGGCTAATAGGAGCTCTTCGAGGGAGGCGGGCAATGGGTAGGGGTGAAGAGACTGCATGGCCAGGGAGTACTGACAGGACACGTTTCTCTGAATGAGCTTGTCCAGGGGGAGGCTCAGCACTTTACGGCTTTGGCACTTGTAGGGCTTGTGCAAGCCATAGTTTAGGGGCATGTGGGGAGGAGAGAAGCCTGACTAGTCTGGTCAAGCCAGACTAATAGTAGATTAGATCTAATAGCAGATTCACATGCAGTTGTAAGACATAATACAGAGAGGTCCCATGTATCCTTTACTCATTTCCCCCTGGAGCAACATCTTGAAAAACTGTGATAGCATACCACAACCAGTATATTGACATTGATAATATTGAGATACGGAACATTTCATCATCACAAGGATCCCTCGTGTCGATCTGTTTTTGGTAGCCATACCCATTTCCCTCCTGCCGCCATCCACACTGCCCCTGGCAACCACTAATCTGTTCTTCTTTGCCATAATTTTTATTATTTCAAGAATGTTGTATAAAGGGAATAATACACTATGTAACCAATTCGAGATTGGCTTTTTGTTTTTCGTTCACCATAATTCTCTGGAGAGTCTTCCAAGTTGTCGCGGTGTATCAATAGTTCATTTTTTCCCCCATTGTTGAGTAGTATTCCGTGGTATGGATGCACCACAGTTTGTTTAACCATCACCCATTGAAAGATAGCTGAGTCGTTTCCCGGTTTGGGTTATTATGAATAAAACTGCTGTAAACAATTGTATACAGGTTTTTGTGTGAAAGTAAGTTTTCATTTGTCTGGAATAAAATTGCTGGATTCTGTGGTAGTTACATGTTTTAATTTTTTTTTTTTCCTTTGAAGAAACTACCAAACTGTTCCCCAGAGTGGCTGTACCATTTTACCTTCCTATCAGCAATCTATGAGTGATCCAGTTGCTCTGCATCCCTGCCAGCATTTGGAGCTGTCACTTTCTTTTTAGCCATTCTGATAGGTTTATAGTGATATCTCAACCACATAAGTGATGTTATGACTATACACTGCTGTCACCAGAGGGTCTCCTGCTGTGAGGGATTTCCCCTTCTCTTGCGACCTATCAAATCACTGCCCATACAAAGTTCAGTGTGTGCTGTTGCCAGCTTGTGGTCATGTCTTTTTCCTTGATCAGCCTCCAAATCCTTGAATTTACCCCATTATGATGAATCTAAGGATCAGTGTCCAGATTAAGCAAATACCCAGATGTGGAAATGTCTGGCGATCTCACCTCACCTAATAAAGGCTCTTCACTTTCTGGAATCTTAGTGCATCCGGTCCTCTTCACTTCCACAAGCTTTTGGTCTTTTAAAGCACGCAATTTCTTAACGTGTCCTTTTTCTCTAGTCGTTGTCATGCCTTTACTTAATAACCTTACCTGGAAGCAGAAGTACCAGCAATTTCTTCCGGCTTTATTGAGATACGATTGACATATAACACTGTGTAAGTTTAAGGTGTACAACGTGATGATTTGATACACGTGTGTATTGTGACATGCTCACTGCAATAGGGTTAGTTAACACCTCCATCATCCAGCAATTTTGCTAGCACCGAGTGCCAGCCTCTTTCTCCTCAGCGCAGAAAGCCTCTTCTTTCTGTTTGGACTCTTCTCCCACCCTGGAAATTGGCAAATGCCCCAGGGAGAAGCCAGTGTGAGCCAGGCACTCACGTCTGCGCAATTCCCTTTTTTCAGGGATCGTAGCTCCCCAAGTCCTATCTGCACTGGCTTCTGCCCAGTGTCTTAAAACAGTGTTTTGTGTGCTTTGTTGAGCTTCATAGCTGATTTTGGTGGGTCGGGCCAACTCAAGCTGCTCAAGACAATTGGAACGTGAAATTCTTTTGCCCTGAAATGTTTTAAACCAAAGAGTTTTTCTTTTTCTTCATTTTTATGTAGAGAAACACTTAAACAGGAATTTCAACGGCAATAATAATTCTTCCAGCAAGCACTCTCCATAATTTACTATTAGAAGTCACATAAAACCCTTGATGTGTTCTACTCAGATCCTAGTTAAAACATGCATTTAATTTTAACTTTTGCTGCTGAGTTTGTATCAGGCACATCTTATGCACCACTTCAGATTCTCTTGGCTTCCCGTCTCTCTGGTTGCACACTTCACTGTAGCAACTAGCTCTGCAGAGCTGTCACGCACATTATGCAGTTGCAATCCAAGAGCACCCCTCATTTTGTCCTGTGCTACATGCCTCTCCCCTCCCAGGTCTGGACCTCCAGGTTGATGCTGAGGAGAGAAATTCCCCATGATCAAAGCCCACATATGCACGACCAGGTTCCTCTTTGTGTGTCAGTGTGTTTGTGGAGAGCGTGTGTGTGTGTGTGATCACAGGGCGTATGGTCATTGTGGGATGTTTGAGGTTCTGTGCTGAGGATGGATAGTCAGGATGTGTGTGTGTGTAGTCAGAGGATGTTTCAGATCTTGCGATATCGGGAGGAATCGGGTGAGTGTAGGTGTTGTCAGCGTTTGCTTGTGTTCAAGGGTGTGTGGTCACTGCGAGCTACGTGTGTGTGGTCAGGATATGTTCAGAGGGTGAGGGCGGAGAGAGCATTGTCCGGCTGCTACCTGTTCAACACTCCTCACCTCTGGTGCACCACTGAGTCAGTAAAGGCACGAAGGGGATCTCAGGGTCCTGAGGAAGGAGCAGGGAGGTCAGAGCTGCAGGATCTGCTAGGGCTCGGGAGATGGGAGAGACCTGGATCCCGACCAGTGAGAGAAACAGGAATTCAGGGTCTGAAGGCTGGGGGACCTGCAGGCCTCGGTGATTACAGGTCTGTATGGGAGAATGATTGAGGTGTTTGGTCAAGAGATTAAATGGGGGATGGGAGGTTGAGTTACAGGGCTCTGGCATGGGTGTCTGATCCACTTGGGGAGTGGAGATCAATGCAGTCTGTGATTTTGGTGTTTTTCCAGGGTCAGTGATTGTGGTTGAGTGGGGTCAGCTGTTTGTGTGCCTTTGTGGGGTCAGTGATGGGTGGTGCCTGTTAAGCAGAGATTGGGCATGTGCGGGGTGAAAGCAGACGTCCTTGTCTTGTTCCTATATTAGGAGAACAAACTTCCCCTCAATGATCAGAATCTCCTCCAGTGGGGGAGAAGGTCCTGCAGTGAGTGGCTCATGGAGCCCCACTGGTTCCCACTGCCCCTGACTCACGGCCTAGGGAGCATCCAGCAGAACCTCCTGGAGGAATCGCATCTTGTTTTTTAAAGTAAACATGTAATAAGTTCCCAGAAAACCCCTAAAAATGATCGCAAAGTCTTCAAGGCCCATAGGAACTGCCAACCTGAGGGAAAATGTGCAGTTTTTCATGTGAGCTATGAAAAACCTATAGCCCACATCATACATTATGGTGAAAGACTGGATGCGTTCTCCCTACAATCAGGAAAGGGCAAGGATGTCTGCTCGCTGCCACCTGGGCATCAAGGTCGAGTCTGAGCTCTTGGGGTCGGACAAGGGTTGGGCTGTGGATCTGGAGGTCTCTGCTTCAAGGACATTTTGGGTCAGGGTGTATGTTTTAAATCTGAGCGATATTCAGCTTTCTTCATTTCCATCCTAATAAACCTTCCAACAGTGTCCCCACGGGTGCAGGTGCGAAGCTGCTTCGCGAATGACAGCCCGGCCTCTCCAGAGGGACGCGCCCAGGGAAGTACTGTGATTTTGTTTGACTAAAAATGCAAGGTTTTTGTGTGTGTGTGTGTGAGAGAGAAGGATTAGCCCTGAGCTAATGTCTGTTGCCAATCCTCCTCTTGTTGGGGAAGATTGGCGCTGGGCTAACATCAGTTCCCATCTTCCTCTACTTTTTACGTAGGATGCCTGCCCCAGGGTGGCTTGATAAGTGGTGCGCATGTCCGCGCCCGGGATGCGACCCTGGGAACCCCGGGCCGCTGCTGAAGGGGAGCGCGCGACCTTGACCACTACGCCACCAGGCTGGCCCCTAAAACCGCAGTTTTTGAGACATCAAGTGTAGCAGTTTTCTTTTGGGATTGGTGACAGAAAGTTTCTTGTTTCAACACATTCACCTTTCTTTTCCCCCTGTTAATGTGAGACTATTTGAGAACAAAAGAAAAGCGCGTCTCTGCGACCTAGACCCGCGAACCTTCAGTGCCGGCGAAGAGCGGTCCGCGTGGGAGGAGCCCGGACCCCAATCCCGACACAAACGCCCCCAGCTGATCCCACCCTGCGAGGGCGTCTGCCTTAGGGGTCTTCCTGGGGGAATAGACAGCGGCCCTTTTCTTCAGCCCTCTCCACACGCCTCGGTTCGAGCTTCGGGACAATTCCTCGTTTCAGGCACGGAAACGATCTCCACGTCTGTGTCCAGAAGGCGCTCACTTGACTGTTCTAATATTTTAAAATCCCCTCTCATTAAAAAGAATATGTATTTATATATTCTACTAGGGCATATATCTATAGATCCTTTACATCCCGTAACTCTATATCTCCAACATAAAGGGAAACTAGTATCACTTGCTATATTTGAAAAATGAAATACGTTATTGAAACAACAAAGCGCACTTCATCCCGTTGCAACTTGACGTGGCGCCGTCCGAGCTGCGAGAAATGCTGGGAGGGCGAAGGCTGGTTCTTCAGCCGCTGCAGCAAATTCCCTGCAGCGTCTGCGATGGAAGCTTTGCTGCGGGTGCTCTTGTATAAATGACGTGGGACCTCCTAAATGTCTTCCGGGAGGCCTGGATATGGGGGGCAGGTGGGGGGGGGCGGCTAATGCCTGTGCCAAAAACCAGCCTAGAACCAGAGACCTTCAAGCCTTCAGTCTAAAGCGTTCCCAACCGGGCTAGTCTGCCTGTCAGCGTGGGGCTGTGACACACAAGGAAATGTCTCAACTAGTCTTTGTTCCCAACTCAAAACCATCGTTCTGTTCTGCATGTCCTAAAACTCCAAAATGGAAGGTTTCCAGCCACCCCAGCAAAGATAGAGAGAGGCCTTGGCACCTCAGGAGGTGTGTATGGTGCCCAAGTCCGGGACAACCCGCCGTTAGGTGACTCCTGCGTCCAGAATCTCCCTGATGCCAGCTCCTCCGCATTCTGCTCAGCGCAGTGAACAGAGCGCTGAATCCTGTTATCCAATTTACAATCCAATTTCCAATTTCCAGTACTGAAATCCTGTTGTCCACGGTCACGCTCGACCTTCCGACCACAAAGCATTAATCTCCCCTCCCTGACCCCTTTCTTTAACCTGAAAGATCACATCAGGTGGCAAGACATATAGAGCCCAGTGTTTGCAGGCTCTCAACACTCATTGTAGTGTTTTTGTTGCCATTGTTTTGTCTTTGTTTTTTTGTATCCGATGAGATTTCTACAAGGAGTGTTATTTTTTAAAGCAAAACAAAACCAAAAACAAAACAAAAACTTCTAAGTACCCTTTTAAAGGAGGAAATAGCTTTCCTCTGTAGGTATGACCCACGTACAAATCCTCGTGCTGCTCCGTGTGCAGAAGGACTGGGGAGAGGAGAACCCAGATCCCTGACGACCCCACCCCAGCTTTCCCTGTGAGCCGTGCCTCGCATTTGCCACAGTCGCTCCCCAAACCTTGCTCCCTAAGGCCTCCTCAGGGAGGTGGCTTTCCCGGGGGGGGGGGGGGGGGGGGGGGGGGGGGGGGGGATTCCCTGCGCCCTCAGCTTCTCACCTGCTTCATTGACATTTACATCCCACTGTGAATAGCCCCGTTATAAAAGGGACCAAGAGCTCACAGTCAGTCCCAGGCCAAAATGAGGGCAGGGTAAGAAACAAATACTGGACGCTGTACCCGACAACCGCTGAAACTCCCCTTCTAAAGCACAAAAAAGACGCCAGCTTCCAAGACCTCGTGGCGCAACGGTAGCGCGTCTGACTCCAGATCAGAAGGTTGCGTGTTCAAATCACGTCGGGGTCAAGGTCGTGACTTCCATCTTTAGCAACCAGCACAAATTTTTTCCGCCAGCTCCCAACCTCAGACTTTCTCTGACCTTTTCTTTAGTCCAAAGGGACTTGTGAACAACTCAATAACGGACAGGCACTTAAGCTGAAGGGTAAGGATGACAGAGAAGGGAAGAAAAGCCCACATGAGCCGAAATTTAGGTCGTTCTGTTCGTTTCCTTATCAAGACCATGCTTCAGATAGGACATTAAAACAGGGCATGAGGAGACTTTGTTAACGAATTCATTCTGTGTCAAAACTGTCTGGACTCACGGATAGCAAATACTGAACTTTGGCAACTGAGAAATGAGGAAATCAGCACGTTACATACACAAAAAGAGTTGGTGTTTGTGACTTCGTGGCATAACTGGTAGCACGTCTGACTTTGGATCAGAAGGTTGGGTGTTCAAATCACTTGGACGTCAAAGCAAGTGCTACACTATCAATTTGAAGATTTCATCAATCACGGCCCTTTAAAAACCGTACCTAGAGGAGGCTTTTTATTATTTCTTTCGGCTCAGCAAAGGACAGACTGGAAACTGAAGAGGGAGTGGGGCTGGCGCAGTGAAAGCTTGATCCTGATGAATCCGCAATGATCTCCATTTCCGCTAATGTCGGTTTTTCCTTGCTCTCAGGTCACGACAACTGGCTCGTATCTGGAACTTGGTGGTTTCATAGCCCTATCGGAGAGCCGCATTTAGATGAATCCTAGGTAAAAAGGTGGTAAACGCCAAGATAATTTTCCACTCGCAGAGAGTTCAAGGACTGCATCCTCAACATGAATTGTGAATCAGCTTCACAGTATTTTCCCTTTAACCACAATGTTCAGGGGCTTTTGACAAAGGAAGCTCAAACCATGAAAAATATGTGTTTCTGTATTTGTGTGTGTGTGTGTGTGTGTGTGTGTGTGTGTGAGAGAGAGAGAGAGAGAGAGAGAGAGACGGAGAGGGGTGGAGGGAGGGGGAAAGAATTGGGAAATTGAATTTTTCATCAAGGTGACACAAATATCAACCCAGGGAGACTGTGCCAGACGCGTCTGGGGACCCAATAAAACCGCTTTGACAGAATGAATTCGTTAACAAAGTCTCCTCATGCCCTGTTTTAATGTCCTATCTGAAGCATGGTCTTGATAAGGAAACGAACAGAACGACCTAAATTTCGGCTCATGTGGGCTTTTCTTCCCTTCTCTGTCATCCTTACCCTTCAGCTTAAGTGCCTGTCCGTTATTGAGTTGTTCACAAGTCCCTTTGGACTAAAGAAAAGGTCAGAGAAAGTCTGAGGTTGGGAGCTGGCGGAAAAAATTTGTGCTGGTTGCTAAAGATGGAAGTCACGACCTTGACCCCGACGTGATTTGAACACGCAACCTTCTGATCTGGAGTCAGACGCGCTACCGTTGCGCCACGAGGTCTTGGAAGCTGGCGTCTTTTTTGTGCTTTAGAAGGGGAGTTTCAGCGGTTGTCGGGTACAGCGTCCAGTATTTGTTTCTTACCCTGCCCTCATTTTGGCCTGGGACTGACTGTGAGCTCTTGGTCCCTTTTATAACGGGGCTATTCACAGTGGGATGTAAATGTCAATGAAGCAGGTGAGAAGCTGAGGGCGCAGGGAATACTCGCCTCCTGGGAAAGCCACCTCCCTGAGGAGGCCTTAGGGAGCAAGGTTTGGGGAGCGACTGTGGCAAATGCGAGGCACGGCTCACAGGGAAAGCTGGGGTGGGGTCGTCAGGGATCTGGGTTCTCCTCTCCCCAGTCCTTCTGCACACGGAGCAGCACGAGGATTTGTACGTGGGTCATACCTACAGAGGAAAGCTATTTCCTCCTTTAAAAAGTACTTAGAAGTTTTTGTTTTGTTTTTGGTTTTGTTTTGCTTTAAAAAATAACACTCCTTGTAGAAATCTCATCGGATACAAAAAAACAAAGACAAAACAATGGCAACAAAAACACTACAATGAGTGTTGAGAGCCTGCAAACACTGGGCTCTATATGTCTTGCCACCTGATGTGATCTTTCAGGTTAAAGAAAGGGGTCAGGAGGGAGATTAATGCTTTGTGGTCGGAAGGTCGAGCGTGACCGTGGACAACAGGATTTCAGTACTGGAAATTGGAAATTGGATTGTAAATTGGATAACAGGATTCAGCGCTCTGTTCACTGCGCTGAGCAGAATGCGGAGGAGCTGGCATCAGGGAGATTCTGGACGCAGGAGTCACCTAACGGCGGGTTGTCCCGGACTTGGGCACCATACACACCTCCTGAGGTGCCAAGGCCTCTCTCTATCTTTGCTGGGGTGGCTGGAAACCTTCCATTTTGGAGTTTTAGGACATGCAGAACAGAACGATGGTTTTGAGTTGGGAACAAAGACTAGTTGAGACATTTCCTTGTGTGTCACAGCCCCACGCTGACAGGCAGACTAGCCCGGTTGGGAACGCTTTAGACTGAAGGCTTGAAGGTCTCTGGTTCTAGGCTGGTTTTTGGCACAGGCATTAGCCGCCCCCCCCCACCTGCCCCCCATATCCAGGCCTCCCGGAAGACATTTAGGAGGTCCCACGTCATTTATACAAGAGCACCCGCAGCAAAGCTTCCATCGCAGACGCTGCAGGGAATTTGCTGCAGCGGCTGAAGAACCAGCCTTCGCCCTCCCAGCATTTCTCGCAGCTCGGACGGCGCCACGTCAAGTTGCAACGGGATGAAGTGTGCTTTGTTGTTTCAATAACGTATTTCATTTTTCAAATATAGCAAGTGATACTAGTTTCCCTTTATGTTGGAGATATAGAGTTACGGGATGTAAAGGATCTATAGATATATGCCCTAGTAGAATATATAAATACATATTCTTTTTAATGAGAGGGGATTTTAAAATATTAGAACAGTCAAGTGAGCGCCTTCTGGACACAGACGTGGAGATCGTTTCCGTGCCTGAAACGAGGAATTGTCCCGAAGCTCGAACCGAGGCGTGTGGAGAGGGCTGAAGAAAAGGGCCGCTGTCTATTCCCCCAGGAAGACCCCTAAGGCAGACGCCCTCGCAGGGTGGGATCAGCTGGGGGCGTTTGTGTCGGGATTGGGGTCCGGGCTCCTCCCACGCGGACCGCTCTTCGCCGGCACTGAAGGTTCGCGGGTCTAGGTCGCAGAGACGCGCTTTTCTTTTGTTCTCAAATAGTCTCACATTAACAGGGGGAAAAGAAAGGTGAATGTGTTGAAACAAGAAACTTTCTGTCACCAATCCCAAAAGAAAACTGCTACACTTGATGTCTCAAAAACTGCGGTTTTAGGGGCCAGCCTGGTGGCGTAGTGGTCAAGGTCGCGCGCTCCCCTTCAGCAGCGGCCCGGGGTTCCCAGGGTCGCATCCCGGGCGCGGACATGCGCACCACTTATCAAGCCACCCTGGGGCAGGCATCCTACGTAAAAAGTAGAGGAAGATGGGAACTGATGTTAGCCCAGCGCCAATCTTCCCCAACAAGAGGAGGATTGGCAACAGACATTAGCTCAGGGCTAATCCTTCTCTCTCACACACACACACAAAAACCTTGCATTTTTAGTCAAACAAAATCACAATACTTCCCTGGGCGCGTCCCTCTGGAGAGGCCGGGCTGTCATTCGCGAAGCAGCTTCGCACCTGCACCCGTGGGGACACTGTTGGAAGGTTTATTAGGATGGAAATGAAGAAAGCTGAATATCGCTCAGATTTAAAACATACACCCTGACCCAAAATGTCCTTGAAGCAGAGACCTCCAGATCCACAGCCCAACCCTTGTCCGACCCCAAGAGCTCAGACTCGACCTTGATGCCCAGGTGGCAGCGAGCAGACATCCTTGCCCTTTCCTGATTGTAGGGAGAACGCATCCAGTCTTTCACCATAATGTATGATGTGGGCTATAGGTTTTTCATAGCTCACATGAAAAACTGCACATTTTCCCTCAGGTTGGCAGTTCCTATGGGCCTTGAAGACTTTGCGATCATTTTTTAGGGGTTTTCTGGGAACTTATTACATGTTTACTTTAAAAAACAAGATGCGATTCCTCCAGGAGGTTCTGCTGGATGCTCCCCTAGGCCGTGAGTCAGGGGCAGTGGGAACCAGTGGGGCTCCATGAGCCACTCACTGCAGGACCTTCTCCCCCACTGGAGGAGATTCTGATCATTGAGGGGAAGTTTGTTCTCCTAATATAGGAACAAGACAAGGACGTCTGCTTTCACCCCGCACATGCCCAATCTCTGCTTAACAGGCACCACCCATCACTGACCCCACAAAGGCACACAAACAGCTGACCCCACTCAACCACAATCACTGACCCTGGAAAAACACCAAAATCACAGACTGCATTGATCTCCACTCCCCAAGTGGATCAGACACCCATGCCAGAGCCCTGTAACTCAACCTCCCATCCCCCATTTAATCTCTTGACCAAACACCTCAATCATTCTCCCATACAGACCTGTAATCACCGAGGCCTGCAGGTCCCCCAGCCTTCAGACCCTGAATTCCTGTTTCTCTCACTGGTCGGGATCCAGGTCTCTCCCATCTCCCGAGCCCTAGCAGATCCTGCAGCTCTGACCTCCCTGCTCCTTCCTCAGGACCCTGAGATCCCCTTCGTGCCTTTACTGACTCAGTGGTGCACCAGAGGTGAGGAGTGTTGAACAGGTAGCAGCCGGACAATGCTCTCTCCGCCCTCACCCTCTGAACATATCCTGACCACACACACGTAGCTCGCAGTGACCACACACCCTTGAACACAAGCAAACGCTGACAACACCTACACTCACCCGATTCCTCCCGATATCGCAAGATCTGAAACATCCTCTGACTACACACACACACATCCTGACTATCCATCCTCAGCACAGAACCTCAAACATCCCACAATGACCATACGCCCTGTGATCACACACACACGCTCTCCACAAACACACTGACACACAAAGAGGAACCTGGTCGTGCATATGTGGGCTTTGATCATGGGGAATTTCTCTCCTCAGCATCAACCTGGAGGTCCAGACCTGGGAGGGGAGAGGCATGTAGCACAGGACAAAATGAGGGGTGCTCTTGGATTGCAACTGCATAATGTGCGTGACAGCTCTGCAGAGCTAGTTGCTACAGTGAAGTGTGCAACCAGAGAGACGGGAAGCCAAGAGAATCTGAAGTGGTGCATAAGATGTGCCTGATACAAACTCAGCAGCAAAAGTTAAAATTAAATGCATGTTTTAACTAGGATCTGAGTAGAACACATCAAGGGTTTTATGTGACTTCTAATAGTAAATTATGGAGAGTGCTTGCTGGAAGAATTATTATTGCCGTTGAAATTCCTGTTTAAGTGTTTCTCTACATAAAAATGAAGAAAAAGAAAAACTCTTTGGTTTAAAACATTTCAGGGCAAAAGAATTTCACGTTCCAATTGTCTTGAGCAGCTTGAGTTGGCCCGACCCACCAAAATCAGCTATGAAGCTCAACAAAGCACACAAAACACTGTTTTAAGACACTGGGCAGAAGCCAGTGCAGATAGGACTTGGGGAGCTACGATCCCTGAAAAAAGGGAATTGCGCAGACGTGAGTGCCTGGCTCACACTGGCTTCTCCCTGGGGCATTTGCCAATTTCAGGGTGGGAGAAGAGTCCAAACAGAAAGAAGAGGCTTTCTGCGCTGAGGAGAAAGAGGCTGGCACTCGGTGCTAGCAAAATTGCTGGATGATGGAGGTGTTAACTAACCCTATTGCAGTGAGCATGTCACAATACACACGTGTATCAAATCATCACGTTGTACACCTTAAACTTACACAGTGTTATATGTCAATCGTATCTCAATAAAGCCGGAAGAAATTGCTGGTACTTCTGCTTCCAGGTAAGGTTATTAAGTAAAGGCATGACAACGACTAGAGAAAAAGGACACGTTAAGAAATTGCGTGCTTTAAAAGACCAAAAGCTTGTGGAAGTGAAGAGGACCGGATGCACTAAGATTCCAGAAAGTGAAGAGCCTTTATTAGGTGAGGTGAGATCGCCAGACATTTCCACATCTGGGTATTTGCTTAATCTGGACACTGATCCTTAGATTCATCATAATGGGGTAAATTCAAGGATTTGGAGGCTGATCAAGGAAAAAGACATGACCACAAGCTGGCAACAGCACACACTGAACTTTGTATGGGCAGTGATTTGATAGGTCGCAAGAGAAGGGGAAATCCCTCACAGCAGGAGACCCTCTGGTGACAGCAGTGTATAGTCATAACATCACTTATGTGGTTGAGATATCACTATAAACCTATCAGAATGGCTAAAAAGAAAGTGACAGCTCCAAATGCTGGCAGGGATGCAGAGCAACTGGATCACTCATAGATTGCTGATAGGAAGGTAAAATGGTACAGCCACTCTGGGGAACAGTTTGGTAGTTTCTTCAAAGGAAAAAAAAAAAATTAAAACATGTAACTACCACAGAATCCAGCAATTTTATTCCAGACAAATGAAAACTTACTTTCACACAAAAACCTGTATACAATTGTTTACAGCAGTTTTATTCATAATAACCCAAACCGGGAAACGACTCAGCTATCTTTCAATGGGTGATGGTTAAACAAACTGTGGTGCATCCATACCACGGAATACTACTCAACAATGGGGGAAAAAATGAACTATTGATACACCGCGACAACTTGGAAGACTCTCCAGAGAATTATGGTGAACGAAAAACAAAAAGCCAATCTCGAATTGGTTACATAGTGTATTATTCCCTTTATACAACATTCTTGAAATAATAAAAATTATGGCAAAGAAGAACAGATTAGTGGTTGCCAGGGGCAGTGTGGATGGCGGCAGGAGGGAAATGGGTATGGCTACCAAAAACAGATCGACACGAGGGATCCTTGTGATGATGAAATGTTCCGTATCTCAATATTATCAATGTCAATATACTGGTTGTGGTATGCTATCACAGTTTTTCAAGATGTTGCTCCAGGGGGAAATGAGTAAAGGATACATGGGACCTCTCTGTATTATGTCTTACAACTGCATGTGAATCTGCTATTAGTAGATCTAATCTACTATTAGTCTGGCTTGACCAGACTAGTCAGGCTTCTCTCCTCCCCACATGCCCCTAAACTATGGCTTGCACACGCCCTACAAGTGCCAAAGCCGTAAAGTGCTGAGCCTCCCCCTGGACAAGCTCATTCAGAGAAACGTGTCCTGTCAGTACTCCCTGGCCATGCAGTCTCTTCACCCCTACCCATTGCCCGCCTCCCTCGAAGAGCTCCTATTAGCCCTGCTCACCCCTCCCTATAAAAGAAAACCCTTTGTCTGATTGATTTTGAGGTGCTTGCAGGTCCCAAGGTCAGAATGTTTTTCCTATTGCAATGGTCTTTTCCAGTAAAGTCTCTCCTTACAAAGTCCAGATTTCCTTTTGACAGTGGATAATGTTGATGGCCCATTTGGTGTGTGGGTAATTTCGAATTCATGGTGATACACAGCGGCCCAAAGCGAGTCATCTAAGAAGGGACAGCCCTGGGAGAGCCCTCCCTGCTTTTCCTTTATTGTCTGGTTATGAAGACTCTCCAGTGAACAAGCTCCCTCACATCTTGGGTTGGCCGGTTATCCTGGGTCACCCTCGGAGGTGAAAATTTCAGACCCCTCCATTACATCAGTGGAGATTCTCTCTTTTAAAACTGTTCCTCCTCTTAAAGCTGGGGTATTTGTACAAGCAGTATGGCAGAACAGGGGACTCACTCTGCTATAGACAGAAATTTTCATCAATTTCCCACATCTCGCTGCTCAGTGCCAACTCTGCCCGACGGTTCGTAAAGGAGCTATGAAGTGACATTGTCGGGAACAGTCCCGAGACATCCCACCAGGAAGAGCGCAGAGCTTTGAGGTACAAATACAGTTCTTACCTCATGGTTAGTTTCCCATCACGGTCGCTCGGTTCTGAAAATGCATTGACAGTGCTCACGCGGGAACGCACGTGCAGCTGATGCTGTCGTGGGAAATACAAGCATCTCTGGAATAATCTGGCCTCCCCTCCCCCATCTTGGCATTTGCACGTATAAAGTCATAGCTTGTACCCCCTCAGCCCTTCCCTCCGCCTGAGGGGGGGGTCATCTCGGCGCTCCCCTCGGCCTCTCTCTGGGCCCTTCCAGGCTCCGGATGTGGGCGCGCCGGGCTCGGGCGGCGCCGGCGTCTCCGGCCCGTGCCCCGGGACGGACGTGGGGGAGGGGAGAAGGAGGAGGGGACGCAGTGTGTCCCCGGCCGCTCCTTCCCGCGTGCTGCGTGCTGGTGTGCGGCCCTGCGGCGGCGATCCCCGCGGGTCCCCAGCCCCTGACCGACAGCGCCGGCAGCCCCGGGAGCCCGGACACGTGCGCTCTTGCCACCCGCCTCCCAGGAGCCGCCCGCCCAGCTGGCTCTCCCCTCCTGGATGCGAACTTAGATCAGGCCCTCGGACCGGACTTGCCACCCGCTGAGTTCAAGCAAATCAGCCCAGTGAAACTTACAGATTCCCGGGTGAAGTCAGCGGGTGACTATGGGCCCCGCGCCCGATCCTCGCCCCGCGGAGGGCCGGACACGTCGGGCCCGGAAGACCTGATCCCTGCGCCGCCGCTGGGGCCCAGATCCCACCGATGAAGGTCATCCCCGGAGGGTGGGAGTTACAGACCCTGGCTCAAGGGCTGGTCTCCTGACTCCAATTGCTCGGGAGCAGCAGCCCAAGCGGGTGGTCAACTCCATTTCAGGCTCAGCTCTACGCGCAGACACCGCCCGCGGTCATTACAAACACCGTAAGGAAAAACTGAAATGAGCTTTTTGAAGGGAGCGTTCAGGGGCGCGTGAAGCCGTTTCGATGTGAAAAGGGAGTCGGCCTGGAGGGCTCACTGCGCAGGGGTCCTGTCCCGGGAAGAGGCCTCCCTGTTCCCAGGTGTGGAGGGAGTCGGGGAGGGGGTTGGGAAGCATTACCACCCCGCGGTGCGCGGGGACCTGCTCCGGGGAGGCTGGAAGCGGGGTTGGGGGGAGAGGAGGGTGGAAGAAAAGTTAGCTGCCCCCTCCGCCTGGAGGAGGGTGTTACAGCCCCCACAGCGGTGATCACCACATCAGCAAGACTATCGAGGAGCTCTCCCCCCACTTTCCGCGTCTACTCCGCCTCTCATCCCAGAAGCCGGCGCCCCAAGTCCGGGCGGGGTGGCGGCCCCTCCCACGGCGCAGCCGCTCCCCTACCCCCATCCCGAGACGCGGGCCGGGGAGGGGAGGAGACTGCCGCCTGCCGGCCGCAGCGGCGGTGTGGAGGATGGAGACCAGGTGCTGTGGTCAAGCGAGCGCACCAGGTCGGCAGCGTTGTCGCCTCGCCACCCAGATGATCATGCAACCCTGACACGTGCACGAGGGGGAGTAAAGAGGGTGAAGGCCAGTGCGCTGGCGGCCGCGGGTGGGGTCGCGAGGCCCCTCGGGGCCGCAACACTGCCCGCACTGCCCGCCGCGCGCGCGGGAAACCGGGAGCAGGAGCCGGGTCAGCACTGGCAAGATGGTCAAGTCCGGCGGAGGTCGCGAGTGGTGCCGGCGTGCACATCGGCCGGCACAACTTGATACACCCGCAAAGGAGACACGGAACCGTCTAGTAGCTGTCTCCCTAGCAGGAAATACGCAGCTTTCTCCGATGAAGCGAACGATTGGAGCTCTTGGGGCCCAAAAGAGCTCAACTTATTCTCCGACTTGAAATGGCCAAGAAGCCCTGCCGGCCACAGAACTGTGCGGGGGAGCGAACGCAAGGCCGGGTTAAGGCGCGGAATCCCGACGCTCATCAGCCCGCAGAAAGCGTGCTGGTTTAGACACAGGACGGTGGGCCGTGGAAGTCAAATAGCTGCGGGGGTGGGTGAGGAGAGAGTTCAGAAGACGGATGGTGCAGGCCCGTCGGTCTGACATGCCGACCGTGGCTGGCCCAGACAGGAGCGGGCAGCCGGGTCACAGGGCCGGGCATCCTGGTCTGCAGGGCAGGCCACTCCGGACACTAGCCCGGCCCTGGGTGACTCTCCCCAGCTACAGCAAAAGCACAGCCAAGGGATCGGGCGGCATCAGCGAGAAAGAAGGACGAGTTGAGCTTGGTTCTGGTCTAGCCAGATGGGGAGATGTGAGAGGTGTCCCTCGCGGCTATCCTCTGTTCACTGACTCAGTGAGGGCATGCGAGCCTCGAGGGACTTTCCTTCTTGCCCAGCTCTGGTGGCCCAGATCCACCGGTGGGGCGGGGGGTGGGGGTGGGGGATGGGGGTGGGGCACAGTGCCAGATGGGGTGTTTGGCTGGGGAGGAGGGACACCTGTCAGTGGGCAACGCAGGTGTCCTATGATGGCTCAGGGAGGATTGAAACTTCCCCGGATGCACAAGGTACAACTTTGCTTGATCTTGATTTTCAGCATGAAAGAAGATGGTGAACACAGAGCCCCATGATCCTTCTGATTTGGGAGTTTGAGGTGTCATCAAAATTACCACTGGATAACTGGCTAGTCACCACTCTTTGATCCTGGACCACAACTCTCACTATCATTGTGAGGCAGGGTTCACCAAGCCTTGGATGATCCACCCAATAGCAATAGGGAGCTTGAATCCAGAGAGGTGAAGTCCAAGCCCTTGATTCATGTCAGAACAGACGCCTGGAGTCCAGCTACCCTGGCCCAGGACAGCACTCCCAGTGTTTCAAAACAAAGTGAAATTTGCAGCCAGCAAACAGCTGTGGTACCGGAGCCTCTCGTTGGTGTTAAGCAACTTGGAAAACAGGACTGTGCTCAGCTCCCGGGGAGCCCTTGAACTTCCCTCAGTCAGAGACAAGCAGCCCAAGTGGAAAGACCCATAAGTAGAGGTGGACGGGGAGGCAGTTCCAGCCTGAGTCCCATCCTGAAATCTCTCTGAACCCTGACCGCTGTGTCTGAAATACCAACTACAACTCATTCCTGAAAAGTTTTCAGCTTTAATAGGTCTCTATAAGCATGCGCAGGGTAGAGGCGCACGTGTCCCCCGCCCCCGGCCCCGTGCCCTCCAATGTATCAAAGAAAAAATGAGACCCTTCCATCCCCCTCCCAGGGATGAGACTGAGGTGGAGGCAGGTGTCCACATCCACACCCACCTGGTAGAAGGAACCCACCTGTGGAGGTAGATGCAGCTGTAGCCATTAAACGGATGTCTCATGGTTAACAGGTTGCATTTGATATTCGGTAGGAAGCTTCCGAGCCAGGATGAAAGGTCATGGAGGAGCTTTATTGTGGATTCCCAGAACATCCCTGTTCTGATAGTTTTCTGTGGACGATTTACTGTGGCCTAGGTGCCTAGGTAACTACTGAAGATGAAAACTCTGGCCTTTGTTCCCAAATCCACTTGTTGATTTTAATCCCTTAACTCAAATGCAGAAATTCTGATAGAGCTTCTGATATAGCTTCAGGCTTCTCTCCATCAAAGGACTGTCTTCAACTACCCCATCCCTCAGCTGCAGGTTTAAAACCGCGGAGTATCTGGGAAAACTCGGCCAGTCCGGGGCAAACCCAGTCCCTGACTTTTCCTAACAGAGAAAACACCTCTGAGTGGAAACCACGTGGGAGTCATTGAGGTGGAGGCAGACATTGTACTTGGGGGTGGCCAAGTCAAAGGAATGCTCAACAGATTATTCTGGTATTTCAGAGTTCACAGTTCAAACACTGGAGTGGAAAGATAAGGACCAAGGCCTTGTGGGGGAGGGTCTTGACCCATCAAACTCTGAGTCAGGGGCGCAGAAGACTCCTAGTGCACCGCTCCACTGTATGTGCCGGTTTTTATAATTAGTCTTCTATGTCTATATGCTCTATAGTGAGGCACGCCCACCCTCCCAGCTGTTTCCCGTTGGGATGCTCAGGATAACATCACACACCTACAGGAGTCTTACGGTCAAGTGATTTCATTTGCCTCGTCACCGCTAAGGAGGGAACACACATGAACCAACTCCGGGAACGGCACCTCTGAATTACGAAATGCGACACTGCCCTTAGATTTTGGAGGGGAAGAAGTTGGGTGCATCCTGGATGGATCCTTTATGGAGAGGGACTTGCAGAGAGAAAAAGGTAAACGTTTTGGCTAACATTTTGGCTAACATTGATGGAAAGCCCCTGGAGAACAAAGAGAGGGTTCAGAGCTCTAGGGTAAACCTGGTTTGCCATTTTCATTCATTTGTTAATTATTCACTCCCTGGGAGCTGTGTTCACTTATTGCAGTAACAGCTACCTAGCAACTTTCAAGAGCAAAACCCACAGCATGCCATACCATCTCAGGAAGTAGAGTCTTCTCTGAGTTTCAGTGCCTCATTTTCTGCGTTCTCAGATCTTCTTAGCGTTATTCCTAAATCAACTCATCCCCAACACCATGGACAACAGGCATGAAAGGGCATTGTTCAAGGAAGTCTTCTCCCCATCAATCTTTATTTTTTGACACAGCACACCCTCTAAAACTTCTGTCCTCACCTGCTATTTTTCGTTACTAAACACCACCCCAAGTGTCACTAAAATATAATTACCCCTGTTGCCAGAATAAAGGTTAAGTACAAAGAATAGAAACACTAACAAACCAGGAAAAACAGCTCCGTGATTCAGGCCGACAAATGACACACGGCGGGAACTACACACTGATGAACAAATTAAGAAATTAAGACGGGGCTTGTTGAGGCTGCTTTACCGTCACCTAGGAAAATGCGCACGGGGCGGGGCTTCTGAGGGCGGTGGGCTCGCGGGCCCACCCACCACCAGTACTTAAGCAGCCTTAGTACTGGGCTTCTGTGATCCCTGCTGCTGTCTGCGCCCTGGAGCTGGGGGTACTCTGTTCCATGGCCTGTCGGCTTCCAGCTGGCAGTGTGATCCTGGAACAGGTCACCATCTCTGAGCTCCAATAAATTCACCAATAAGCTGTGGGACGTCTCCTGACTAGAAAGTGGGCGGAGAGTAGGTGGGTTGGGGAAAGGACTCTGGGGTGACATCTCCAAAGAGTCAGGTGGGGGTAGGGACTAGCACCACGCCCCATTCTGACGCGCTAGGATCCTCAGCCTGGGATTGGCCGGTCGGCCGTGGGGTGGGGATAAAAGCCCAGGTCGCCAGGGCCTGTGCTGGACACAGAGTCTTAGCACCCGAAGGAGACCTTCTAGCTCCTGCTCCTTCTGCTGGTCCCTTCCTTCCAGGAGCCCTTTAAAGCAGACTCTACTGAGGTGACCGCTCTGACCCGCAGCTCCTCTTCTGAGCTCAGGCGTAGACTTGTCTCCCACTTCTCATCCCTATCTACCTTCTCTGCCCTTGGGGAAGCTAAAGAAAAAGAGAAACACCAAGCTGAGCCCCACTGGGTGTGGAGGGAAATACCAAGGTTCCAGTGCTGGTGGAGCGGTGACCACAGGAAGTGCATCGCCAGAATGAAGAGCATCGTGAGCTCAGCATCTCCGGTGTTATGGGAAATCTCAGAAAGCTTCGAGAACTCTGGCTGACAAAGGAAATGGAAGTGAGGGTGTGCAAGTGCTGTCGGCAGTAAAATCTGTTTGCAGAACAGCGGGGTGAAGAAGGGAGCCTCAGAAGGGGCGGGTGCCAAGTATTTCTCATAGTAAGTCTTCCCAGTGTTGAAAAAGATGCAGACCTCTTCCCGCCCAAAGGAGAATGGAGGGGTCAGGTGGGCAGGGGCCGTGTGAAGCTTGAGGGGGCTGAATCATGACAGGTGCTCACTGCAGGTGGCACAAGCCAGGGAGGAAATGTAGGTAGAATCCTGGAACAAAAAAATCAGAGCCCTGACGAGCGCCATCGTCAGACGTTCTGAGTCTACGAGAGGAGGAGGAGAGGAAAGGATGCTGCACTCAGCCTCACTTAGTGCATTTTCTTCTCCCTCAAAGTGGATGAGGGAACACGTGAGTCCACACTAGTGATTTCTTTATGGGGGAGTTGCCAGCACAAAGGGTGTCTCACATGAACACTTACCCGACCAGGCACACTCAGGGAGCAGTGCCCCCTTCCTGGGGCCCTATCCATGCTCCTTGAACTCCACGGCTCCCCTCTGAGCTGTGCAGGCCTCCCTCCACATGTCCAGTTACCTGGAGGGAAGTGAACACTGAGGGAGGGAGGTCTCTGAAAGTCCCTAAAGGAATCCGCATGATGGCTTAGTATCCTATTCTTGCTTTGAACAGGCTTCTTCCTCCATTGTCTTGGCATCCCGACAGATCCAGCTACCCTAAAACATCACGCTCCTCTGAATGGGGCACCTCCACAAAAGATGAAAGTAGGAAAGGTCTCCTAAAGATTGTTCCCAGCATTTAAATTATGAAAATTTTGAAAGTTAATGGATGACTGAAAACACTTGTATCCCTGCAACATTAATTCTATCATTAACGTTTAAATATACTTTATCACATATCTATCCAGCCCCCATCCAACCATCAACCCATCTTATTTTATCCATTTCAAAGAAAATTGCCGACATAAGTACACTTTTCCTTAGATAATTCAGAATGTGTGTTAACTAGAGTTCCACATTTTTACAGTATTCATTTTAGTTAGAATTTGCTTACAGTGAAATGAACATATCTTAAGTGATGAGTTTTAACAAGTGCATATACCTGTGTAACACAAATCTCTGAGGAGTTATAGAACATTTACCTTAGCGCCACAAAATTCTCATGTCCCTTCCCAGTCAATCCTCACCTCTATCCCCACAAAAACAACACTGCTCTGGTTTTTTTTTCTACTGTGGCTAAGTTTTGCCTTATGAATGTCATGTTAATTGAGTTTAATCACCAATGACCACTGATTTAATCAATCATGCCTATGTAATGAAGCTTCCATAAAAATCCAAAAGGATGGGGTCTGGAGAGCTTCCAGGTTGGTGAACGCGTGGAGGTGCTGGGCGAGTGGTGCTCAGAGAGAGCATGGAAGCTCCGTGCCCTTCCCCATACACTGCCCTATGCATCTCTTCCATCTGCCTGTTCCTAAGTTATGTCGTCTTATAATAAAGCAATAATCTAGTAAGTCAAATGTTCTCTGAGTTCTGTGAGCTGCTCTAGCAAATTAATCAAACCCGAGGAGGGGGTCATTAGAACCCCCTATCTCTAGCCAGTTGGTCAGAAGCCCAGGTGACAACCTGGACTTGCAACTGGTGTCTGAAGTTGGGGGAAGGCAGTCTTGTAGAGCTGAGCCCTTCACCTGCGGGATCCGACGCTGTCTCCTGGTAGATAGTGTCAGAGTTGAGTTGAATTGTAGGACACTCAGCTGGGCGTCAGAGAATTGCTTGGTGCTGTGGGGGAAAATACCCACATATTGGAACTGGTGTCAGAATCAGAATCATGTGTTGGGAATCTGAGACCAGCAGACCAGCGAGGGAACTTGCCCTTGGCCACACACTCCCCGCATATCCAGGACAGCAGCCCACCATCAGTGATTCGTGCCCCTGCTGGGCCCTACTCCTGACCACAGCTCAGAGGGAGCCAGGGCTGCTGGACTTTTTTTTTTTGGCAATTATAAAGCTAATGTTATTGTAACAATCATTTGTAACATCACCTTTTGTTATCTACATGATTTGAGACTAGTACATTTGTTTTTAATTATTAGTCTAAAAGCTAGTATAACTGTAATCTTTGGTTTGTAATTTTTCTTTTTTGGACTTGCTTACTCCACCTTCTCCGGGTCCGTGCTGTCCATCTGACAGCACAGAGGTTAGTACTCAAGCTTCTCCGGGCGGAGCTGGAGAAAGAGGACTGATTTTCCTCTTTCCCCCTTAGCCTGGGCTTAGGCTATGAGCAGGCCTGGGAAGGAAACCAGATCAAATTCCTGACTCCCAGGATGATCATGGTACAGCTTTCACTTTTCCCATGTGTAAAGGAAGGGATTAACTCCACCGTCTAGGACTCCCCAGTGACTCAGAGCTGTAGTGGCTAAAGGGAAGATGGGGCGGCCCCTCCTCCCTCTGCTCTTTCCATTTCCGGTGTAGATTCTTGGAGCCCCAGAGTCATGCTCTGTGCAAGCTCTGGACAGGATCCTGCACACTCTTTCCTCCCAGAATCCAGCTCCAAAGAAGGCGATTGAGGGCAGGATGCCTCAGCAGGAAGGTCTCTTGCATGATGGCCTCTTGGGGATACTCCTCTGGTGTCCTGCTCCATCTCACCAGCCTTTGGACAGAAATGGCTCTGGGACATATTCAGTGCTGGGTTCCTGCACCAGGGTTATCCCTTGGGCTTCAGAGAGAAAGAAGTTGTTTGTGTGTGTCTGTATGTATAAGTGGCTCTGTGTGTACTCTCAGCCAATAGCTTTCACTCGTTAAACTACAACTACAGTGTTTAGGCTTCCTGATGTGCCTCTTCATGCAGCGTGACTTTCAGAATGACAATGTCGGTGTCGGTAGGTACTTCTGATTAGACCCAGGGAGCCCCTGCCGTCTGGCTTCCTCTGCCCGGTTCCTCACCTGCATGGAGAAGGTGAGGGAAGCTCCCAGGTTAAGGAGACCCAGAGCAGCCAACTTCAGGCAGGTCATATTGCTGGGACACCAAGAAAAAAATCTTTCTTGGATTAACTGTCCCCACAGGGAGGGGCGCAGAGAGCTAGGAGGACTTCACTTCCAATTATGAGACAACTCAATGCTTTTGAGAGAGAATCTGCAGAGACCAGTCTTGAACTGTTTGCAACTTTCTAGAAAACAATCACTTGATGAGACTGCATTGGAGGGGGGCAGGGCTTGGTGGGGCTGGAGAACAAGAGGATGACACATTTCTTCTGCCCAAAGAAGCATTTCTCAGTGTCTCAGTTCTTAAAAACAAAAGCCAACATCTCCCAGTGGGTCAGTCTCTGAACCTCTCCTCTAACGCTCAGGGCTTGGGCCGTGATCGATGCCTTGGGCGGGAGGGACCCGTCAGGGTGGGCACCACGCAGGATACAGGGCAGAGCTGCTTAACCAAGGACCATGGGTGGCCTCAGGATACAGTGAACACCCTGAAGTGGTTACAGATCATGAACTTGGCAATGCATGGAGAGAGGCTCATTGCTTTTATCTGATTCCCCAAATCATCAAGACCCAATGACAGAGGCTCCCTGCACCAAGAAAAACCACGACCCCCCAGAAATTCTGACCCAGATGTGACCTTGCACACCACCCATTCCAAAATTTCCATCTGGAAATGGAGAACCTGTGACCAAATGAAGAAATGGTTGTCTAAGATCACACTGCAATTCAAGATTTGGGAATAGACACAAAAGCATGGATGTAAGTTGGGTGCCTATCACCTATTACAAATCCAGCAGCACATAATCTTTCTCCCTCTTGTTTCACAAAAAGCAGATATGTCGTTTGGTGGTTTCCTTGCTTGTGCTCCCCCTAAAGGAAATGCGGGCAGCTGCAGACTGTCCCTGTCTGAGGGTCTGAATGCTGTAATCAAATTCTGAGTCATTAGTTTAGTGGGGGCGGGCGGGGGGGGGGGGGGGGGGGGGATCAGCCACAGGACTTTTTTCCTGTGCCTAGAGTGCCCCCTGGTGGCTAATTGGATAACAACCCACCTCTACTGTTTGAATGTAAGATGTGATGTCGTGAGGATTTAGGGCCACACGAGGTTCCTCATGGGGAACTTCTCCATTAGAGCACACCTGGGGAACTCCCCAAGAGCACGCAGTCAGAAAACTAACACATAACTTCCGTGTCAGTTCCCTGAGGATGAACGTTTTTGTCTCTTTTGTTTAGGGTTCCGGTGCCAGTGCCTACGCCAGTACATAACATGATCAATAAATACTTATTGAGCGGCTGAATAATTCAAGTACCCACTCTGCACATGGCACTGTTTCTCCTAATGAATTCTTGTGGTCATTCAATCAATGAACATTTATTAATAACTGTCTGTGTGCAATACACCACGCTGAGAGTCATGGGGATTAAAATATTTTAAAAGATACTGTTCTTGTCCTAATGGAGTTGTTATTTATCACATGAGACGGACCACAAGCGATTGCCTATAACTGAGACAGAGTACGGCAAGGACAAGAGAGAGGTGTTAGCAAAGACGTGGCAGGGGGAGGGCAAGGTAGGGGGACTGGATACCAAACATGCAACTAGGGGAGACTTCCTGGGGGAGATGGCATTTGAGCTGAGGTTGAAAGAGGAATAGAATTTCAGAAATGTAGGAGAGAGGAAAGGGGATTGCAGGGGAAGGGGATGCGTGAGGCCAATAGCCTTCCTCGCTATTCTTTCTCGTCCTTGCTGATGTCCGTGTTCCTGCTCCCTTTTTGCTCACCACATGGTGGCTCTCTAATTTACCAACCTAACATGCACTTCTCCTGGAGAACTCATCAGCTGGTCCTGCCTGCCTCTCTGGCCATATCCATGTCTTAGACGTTTCTTCCCACACAGATAACCCTCATCTCCCCAGCCCTGCTACTGAGCACTGACTGGTGTTCCTGAATCCTGCAGTAACGCACCCAAAAGTTTGGCTCGATAAGCTGAAACTATCCTGGGACATCAGCAGAAGGAGATCCAAAGGAATGCAGCCCTGCCAGTGACTCTGAGAAATGAAACTCATATTGAGGAGAGGGAAATAAGATTTATTTAAGGACCAGACAGACATTCCTACAAAGTTATTCTAAGATCAGAGGAGGGAATGAGTCAAATCTGGGCTGCTGAAACAAGAAGGAGGCAAAGGAGGCTCAAGGGATAAAAAAAAAAAAATACAGATATAGTTTGGTGATTTTAAAATATGATAAACATCTAAAGACGAGAAAGCAATTGATGGTCACAAAATTAAGAACATTGATCATGTCTAGGGGTGAGGGAAGACTTGTAACGAGTGAGGGCACAGAGAAAGCATCAAAGATAATGATATGGTTCTACTTAAGATGAGTTGGTTTACAAATTGTTTTTGTTTATTATTATATATAAATGATATAAAAGTTATGACTTCTATGTATTGTCCTGAAATGTAGCTAATGCAGATGAGGTACTACACTTTACATATTACTTAATTCATATTTAAACTTCAATAGCCACAAAAAGTAACTCTGGTTACCATATTGAACGACAGTGTTAGTGTCAGATAATTCATTTTTTTCTCCAGATAAAGAGAATATAACTATCTCCTGCGGAAAAAAAAAAAATCTGTTTCAAGAGAACTCACCTAATATAATGAGGAATTTATTTAAAAAGAAAGCAACAAGATCTAGCAAACTATGATTTTAAAAAAAGAAAGGAAAAACAAAAGTTTCCCTAAGAACACTCCCAGAACACAGTACACCAGAAGGATTGAAAACTATGATTAAAGATGGACAACACTTACCAAAGCCGTCCTTACTACAACAGGAGACCAATGCACAGGTCCCAGGGCCCCAGAGACGGCAGGGTGACAGGAGATGAAATATAGGTAGCAGTGCTCAGATGGGAAAAATTCAAATAAAAAACAAGTGGCGGGTTGGAGAAGGGTGTTCTGTAGGAAAAGAAATGGGACGAAGGGGATAAAAGTGCTGTGTCTTAAAAAAAAACTAAAGGATTTAATGCTTTAAACGACGTGAATGTATAATTTGATTTCAAAGTAAACATTTAACAATGAAGCAGCTCTTTCTGACGACCCTCCAGTGCTTGAGTCCCGCTGACCCTCTTGCTCTCAATTCTCCGGCCTCTGCTCACACTCCTCCTGTCCCAGAGCGCCCTTCCTGGGCAGGCCCCTGCTCCTTTCTAGGAAAATGTTATGACCAGGAGTCGTGCTCGGCGTGAGGCCCTCGCACCTTCCCCAGCTCTGCCGTGTGGGGCCACGTGCACATCTGGGCTCCGTCTGCCCTTGTCCTCTCCCGGAGCCCGATTCCTGGTTTCCCGAGGAGCTGCTGCCCATTCCCGGTGTCTGTAGCCCGTCCCAACGGAGCCCCAGGTCTGGGTGTCCTGAACCCCAGGCCACCCATGCCAGGGCCTCGCCCCCACCTGGGCTCCCTTTCTCGGTGGTCCAGTTCTTCCCATCTGGGCATCTACGTTGTTATTCTGGGTCACCTCACTTGCTCGAGTGAGGGTGGGGGACAGGGCCGCACCGAGGCTTGTTTCATGGTGACGCACCGTCACCATGACAACCGTGCGCCCCTTGGGCGGAGCTTCGGAAGGGGCGGGGTCAGAGTCCTGGGACCGCGACGGGGCAGGTGGTCTCCCAGCCCTCAGGGCGGTTTCAGGAAGCGCTTCTGCTTGGCTTCTCCATCAGGCCCGACCTTGCGCCCGAGGGCTTGTCTCGAGATCAGCCGGCCCCAGGAGGAAGGGCGCCTTGGGCACTCCGGATCTGGGGGTTGCCTCTCTTCCACCTGACGTCGTGATCGTTGCCAGTCCTTGTCTCCGAGCCGCTGCGATTTCTCTGGGAATCTCCTGATTCTGCACGGGAGAGAGAGCAGGCAGGACGGGGAGACGGAGGCAGGAGCTGGAAGGGCAAGGATGTGGCAGAACAGGTCGCTCAGGGCAGGGAGAGGGACGAGGCACTTCTAGAGGGTCTTCAACGGATGGAGTCACGATGGGGGACGGGGACCAGAGGGTCCCACTGTGACGCGCCCTCGACTGGCCAGGTTTGTGAACCGCAACGTTAAAAGCCCAGGTGCCAGGCCAGACCCTGGACAGATGGGGTCTGGGCGCCGAGAGAGGGGGCTCCAGCTCTGGGCCTCCTGCTGATCCCTTTCTTCCAGAAGCCCTTTAGAGCTGACTCTGCTGAGGAATCTCCCGTACCCTCGCCCCGTAGCGCATTTCACAGGCACAGACTCGGGTCTTGAGTTTCCCGCGCCCACCGTCCTCTCGGTCGTGTCCCCCGTCTCTGTCCAGGGTTGGGGCTGCTGCGTCCCACATTGGCATCTCCCGGGTCCAGCTCATAATACCAGGCTTCCCACCCCGCTAACACCTGCAGCTCCCGGCCTCCTGTGCATATCCGTCTGAGGCCACCAGGGGAGCTGCTGAGTCCTGGAAACCAGGTTGGGAATGGGGGATTCAGGGAGCCGAACCGCTGTAGAGATGAGAAATTAGGTGTCAGTGCTTCAGTGGGAAGCTCCGCAGGTAAGGGACAAACAGTTCCCCTTTTCAGGACAGGGAGATGTCCCAGCGGCGAATTCTGAGCCACTGGAGAATACTCAGTGTTTGGGATTAAATGAACAACAAAAACACCTGAGCTCAAAAGCCATCCAGTATTGACAATCATTCTTTGTTTCTATAGTTTTTGCAAATATGTATTGTTTCATGCAATCATTTTTTTTCAATTGGTGTCATAATAGTTCGTAACATTGTGAAACTTCAGTTGTCAATTATTGTCAGTCACCATATAAATGTGCCCCTTTACCTCTTAGGCCCACCAGTCAACCCCCTACTCCTCTGGTAACCACTAATCTGTTTTCTTTGTCTATGTATTTGCTTATCTTCCACATATGAGTGAAATCATACGCTGCTTGTCTTTCTCTGACTGGCTTATCTCACATAACATAATACCCTCAAGTTCCGTCCATATTGTTGTGAATGGGACGATTTTGTCTTTTTTTGTGGCTGAGTAGTATTCCACTGTATATATGTACCACATCTTCTTTATCCATTCCTCAGTCAATGGGCACTTGGGTTGCTTCCACTTCTAGGCTATTGTGAATAATGCTGCAGTGAACATAGGGGTGCATAAGTCTCCTTGCATTGTTGATTTCAAGTTCTTTGGATAAATATCCAGTAGTGGGATAGCTGAATCGTATGGTATTTCAATTTTTAGTTTTATGAGAAATCTCCATACTGTTTTCCATAGTGGCAGTACCAGTTTGCATTCCCACCAACAGTGTATGAGGATTCCCTTTTCTCCACATCCTCTCCAACATTTATTGTTGTTCATCTTGGTAATTATAGCCATTCTAATAGGTGTAAGGTGTTATCTCATTGTAGTTTTGATTCAGGCAATCCTGTTTATATTGAGTAAATTATATTTTGACACGTCAAAAAAAAAGCCATCCTGTATTGTAGATAACTATCAGTAAACTATTATAGTCATGCCCAGCAGAGCAAGCCTAGAATAGAGAATGAGAAACTAGGTCTTGAATAGGCGTACCTAGAGAGAGTTTTGACAGGTGCAGAGAGGCGGCCTTTTTGACCCAATGTGTACTCAGAATCATCAAAACTTCAGAATATGGATTAGAAGGAAGCCCCAGATGCTAAAGGTGTGGGGAGCGCAGATTTTTCTAAGGAGAACTGGTAAGATGGACTGGACAGCTAATGGCCACATTCGGGCGAGGGGTGAGTCTGTGCCAGAATGTCTTCAAGTTTTCCAGGAGCTGTAATTACTACTATGTTGTTCTTAGGAACTTTCCTCTCCATGAAAAGAAGATACCAATTGACTGAACATTTCCAACACCAGCAGTTGGTTGTTGGAAATACCTCCATAAACAGGCAAGAAGTGCTTACAATATTGTTAGAATATTAATGGAAGTCAAAGCAGAAAAAAATCTTTTGGGAAAAAAAAATCACGCAAAAGGCTCTCCAAAGGAAGTTATTCCAGATAATCAAGAATGGGAGGAAAACGAGCAAAGACAATCAAAGAGGTGAAGTTGTATAAAGAAATAACTCAAGAACTAGAGGAAGGAAATACAGAGAATAGAGGGCTTCTACAGACCCCAGGCACGTAACTTGGTAAGAAAACCATGGCTACTATCTTGCAGCTCAAATTCTTTCTAGAGAGATGATACCAGCCGCAACCTGTGGCCGGTACTTGAAGCATGTTTTTTTTAAGCCATTTATTAGAGCAGTTTTAGGTTTATAACAAAATTGAGAGAGAGGTACAGAGATTTCCCATATACTCCCTGCCCCTACATACGCATAGCCTTCCCCATTATCAGCATCAGTCACCAGAATGGTATATCTTTTCTTTTTTACCAAGGATGAACCTACATTGACACATCATAATCACCTAAAGTCCATAGTTTACCTTAGAGTTCACTCTCGGTGTATATTCTATGGGTTTGGACAAATGTATAATGACATATATCCATCATCATAATATCATACAGAGTATTTTCAGCGCCCTTAAAATCCTCTGTGCTCTACCTATTCCTCTCCCCACTGCCAGTCCTGGCAACCACTGATCTTATGTCTTCACAGTTGTGCCTTTTCCAGAATGTCATATGGTTGGAATCACAGTATGTTGCATTTTCAGATTGGCTTCTTTCACTTAGTAATATGCATGTAAGGTAGCTCATTTCTTTTTAGTGCTGAATAATATTCCACTGTCTATATGTACCACATTTTCGGTATTCATTCACCCACTTAAGGACATCTTGGTTGCTTCCAAGTTTGGGCAATTATGAATAAAGTTGCTATAAACATCAAGGTTTTTGTGTGTGTGCAGGTTTTTGTGTGGATATAAGTTTTCAACTCCTTTGAGTAAATATCAAGGAGTGTGACTGGATCATATGGATCCAAGGATCATATGGTAAGAGTATGTTTAATTTTCGAAGAAACTGCCAAACTGTCTCCCAAAGTGGCCGTACCATTTTGCATTCCCACCAGCAATGAATGAGAGTTCCTGTTGCTCCACAGTCTTGCCAGCATTTGGTGTTGTCATTGTTCCAGATTTTGGCCATTCTGAGAGGTGTGTAGTGGTATCTCATTGCTTTAATTTGCATTTCCCTGATGACATATGATGTGGAGCATCTTTTCATATGCTTATTTGCCATCTGTGTATCGTCTTTGGTGAGGTGTCTGTTAAGGTCTCCCGCCTATTTTTTAGTTGGGTTGTTTGTTTTCTTATTATTGAGTTTTAAGAGTTCTTTGTATATTTTGGATAACAATCCTTTATTAGATGTGTCTTTTGCAAATATTTTTCTCCCAGTCTATTGCTTGTCTTCTAATTCCCTTGACATTGTCTTTCACAGAGCAGAGGTTTTATTTTAATGAAGTCCAGCTTCTCAATTTTTTTTCGTGGATTGTGTGTTTGGTGTTGTATCTAGAAAAGCGTTGCCACACTCAAAGTCATCTAGGTTTTCTCCCGTGTTGTCTTCTAGGAGTTTAATAGTTTTGCATTTTACGTTTAGATCCAAGATCTATTTTGAGTTAATTTTTGTGAAGGGTGTAATGTCTACATCTGTATTCATTTTTACTTTTTGCATTTGGATGTCCAGTTGTTCCAGCACCATTTGTTAAAGAGACTATCTTTGCTCCATTGTACTGCCTTTGCACCTTTGTCAAAGATCTGTTGACTGTATTTATGGGGCTCTATTTCTGGGCCCTCTATTCCGTTAATCTATTTGTCTATTTTTTCACCAATACCACACTGTCTTGATTACTGTAGTTTTATAGTAAGTCTTGAAGTCAGGTAACATCAGTCCTCCAACTTTGTTCTTCTCCTTCAATATCATGTTGGCTATTCTGGATCTTTTCCCTCTCCATATAAACTTTAGAATCAGTTTATCGATATCCAAAAAATAACTTGCTGGCATTGCATTGAATTTATAGATCAAGTTGGGAAGAGCTGACATCTTGACAATACTGAGTCTTCCTATCCAGGATCATAAAATACCTCCCCATTTATTTAGTTATTCTTTGATTTTATTCGTCAGATTTTTATAGTTTTCCTCATATAGATCTTGTACACATTTTGCTAGATTTATATGTAGATATTTCATACTTTTTGGTGCTCGCATAAATAGTATTTTTTTTTTTTTTGCAAGGAGGACTAGCCCTGAGCTAACATCCAATGCCAGTCCTCCCCTTTTTTCTTGAGAAAGACTGGCCCTGGGCTAACATCCGTGCCCGTCTTCCTCCACTTTATATGGGACGCCGCCACAGCATGGCTTAGCAAGCGGTGCGTCGGTGCGCGCCCGGGATCCGAACCTGCGAACCCTGGGCCGCCGCAGTACGCACTTAACCGCTGTGCCACCGGGCTGGCCCCTAAATGGTATTTTTAATTTCAAGTTCCATTTGTCCATTCTTGGTATATAGGAAAGTAATTCACTTTTGTATATTAACCTTGTACCCTGCAACCTTGCTATAATCACTTATTAGTTCCAGGAGTTCTTCTGTCAATTCTTTCAGATTTTCTACATAGACAAGCGTAACATCTGCGAACAAAGACAGTTTTATGTCTTCCTTCCCAATCTGTATACCTTGCCTTATTGCATTAGCAAGGACTTCCAGTGCCATGTTGAAAAGGAGTGGTGAGAGGGGACATCCTTGCCTTGTTCCTGATCTTAGTGGGAAAGGTTCTAGTTTCTCTCCGTTACGTATGATGTTGGTTGTAGGTTTCTTGTAGATAGTCTTTATCAAGTTGAGAAAGTTCCACTCCATTCCTAGTGTCCTGAGAGTTTTCATCATGAACGGGTGTTGGATTTTGACAAATGCTTTACAATGCTATCTGGATTTGTCCTGCATGTGCACCGCACATGGGTCAGTCTGGGACCTGGGTAGTTGTTTACTCCATGGTTCAGTTCTCAAAACCTTTGATATGCAGTTTAGGCTCAGATCCGTACATGAGCAGTTTGGTGGGAAGGCTAGGAGCTTATATAGAACTTTAGAGGATCCTAAAAATATAACTTCACTAAAAGAAAATTTTATATGAACAAAACAAAAGGCCCATCATTTAACAAGATTATTTTAACATTCCCCTCAGATATTATCCACTTGCAAGAATCTTGTCTTAATTATTTAAAAATTATAAATACCATTTCAGAATCTATTTTACTTTAAATATTACGTCTTCCATTTTTGCCTAATCCTTTTCATCACAACTTTAAATATTGCATTGTGTTCCATCAAAGCTACTATGTTAATATCTTAATTATTACCCAATTATTACATAATTATTGCTTTCCTAGTATAGAATTAAGGTTTACAATACTGAACCCCAACTCTAATTCACATGTAGAGTTCTATTAATACAAAAATCACATCTGGAATATATCCCAATAGATTTTTCAGCACTAATTCCCAGAGAAAGCATAGTTTTAGATATTTTTAACACCCTTTTCAGAAATTCCCACCCTGGAAAGTGTTGAGGCCCATGTGGGTGACATGACAATCACATCCCAGTGTGAAATGAGATCACTTCACCAGGTCCCCATAAACTTAGGTCCAGCCATCCCCCCAGTCACAGCCTGTCAATTCCAGTCACCAGCACGCTGGGGCCAGCGAAACCAGCTCAGGTGAGTCCCCTCTGAGGACCCCTCTTTCAACAGGTGTTGAAAGAGAGTGACAGCAACAGATTCTTCTGGAGAACTACTATTTAATTTTCTCTATTTACATCACTTCTTTAGGTTCCTGTTATGGACTGCATGTTTGTGTCTCCTAAAAATTCATATGTTGAAAGCCTAATCCCTGATGCGATGGTATTATGAGGTGGGGTCTTTGGGAGGTAATTAGGTCCTGAGGCTGGAGCCCTCATGATGGGACTAGTGCCCTTGTAAGAGACTCGAGAGAGCTTGCTTCTCTCTCTGCTCTCTGCCATAGAGGATACAATAGGAAGGCAGCCATCTGCAAACCAGGAAGAGGGCCCTCACCTAGGACTGAATCTGCAGGCACCTTGTTCTTGGACTTCCACCTCCAGAACTGTCAGAAAGAAATTTCTGTTGTTTAAGCCCCCCAGGGCCAGCCCCATGGCGTAGCGGTTAAATGCACGCACTCCGCTGCTGGCGGCCCAGGTTCAGATCCCGGGCGCACAAAGACGCACCGCTTGTCAGGCCATGCTGTGGCGGCGTCCCAGATAAAGTGGAGGAAGATGGGCACGGATGTTAGCCCAGGGCCAGTCTTCCTCAGCAAAAAGAGGAGGATGGGCAGATGTTAGCTCAGGGCTGATCTTCCTCACAAAAAAAAAAAGCCCCCCAGTCTGTGGTAATTTGTTATAGCACCTCTAACTGACAAAAGCAGTCCCTTTTGTTTATTATTATATTGCAGTCTTTATAAGATTTTTGTATTTCTCCATTTTCACACACATTCACACCTTCCTTCTTCACTGATTCCTTCATCATTTAATAATTTGTAATTTTTACAATTTTCTCTGTCTACAACAGTGTCTCTCACATTCTCTTCAAAATGTGCCGTATTTTTGTTGATTCCTATTTTTAATTTTTTTCAACCACCCTTTACAATTTCATTTATTTTTATGTTCCCTCTTCTTTCATTTGAGTCTTCATGATTTGTAGTATAAATTTCACTTCTAACCTTTTCGCCTTTTAAAATTGACTTATTTATTCTGTTTCCTCCTTTCTCTTAACCTAGTCTTTCCCTTTGTCACCATCCTTCTGTCTTATTTCCCTTTAACTGTATATAAATCAGATCCTCTGGGATTTCTCTATTCTCTCTCTCTTCAGCACCCCTCACCTTGTCCCTGTCAGCACCTCTCTGCATCAGGTGCATCCTCTCATGCATTACCCTGTTAAGCCTCCTCACCGTTATAACTCTGCTTCTCTCCTACTCTCACTGTGATTCTTTTATGTACTGTTTTGCTCATTTACCTCTATTTTTTTCACACAATAACTTAACAAACATTTATTGGACATCTCTGATGAGATAGCCACACTTTGAGTTCAGAAACAGAGCTTTATTTTAAGGAGCTCTATTTATAGTGGAAGAAGCAGAAAAGTCAACTGACCATTTTCATCGAGTTTGATGGTCGCTACCGCAGACATAGGTTACGGTGTACCTGCCAATAAGAACAGGATTACAAGGAGTATTGTCTGATATTGTGTCTACCTGACAAGTGAAGGTAATGATCCCTACCCTCCAAACCTTGTAGCATGAGACAATGATTGTAAAAGCCTTTGTTAACTGTAAGGAGCTCCCTGAGATGGGGCTGGTAGGAGGCACTCCTACTATTTCTGAGGTGATAAGAAACGTCATTCAAGGTCACCAAAGCTGGAATGGCCACAGCTTTCCATCTAACAGAGAGCTGCCCCACGCCCTCTGGAAACCAGATCCCAATATGTCACCCCCAGAAATGCAAACCCCTTTAGAACGAGTCTTAATGGGTACCATGCCTCCTGCTCCCACACCCCTACACACTGCTGGTGACAACTCGCTGAACTTGTCAGGACCTGAGATGAATTATTCTGGCAATACAATAAAAACATGCTGTCCAAAGCCTCCTCAGACAGCATTGGGGTTTTTTTATGTTTGTTTTTGTTTTAAGAGAAGAAAGGAAAGAAAAAGCATTCCAAATGAATTGAACTTCTCTAAGGAGATGAATGTCAAGAAAATGATCTCTTCCCCAGTGAGGAGTCCGTTTTCTTGATGGAGCTAGGAAGGGAGTAAATTACAGCCCTCCTGTCAAGGGTGTGGGCCTGGCGCTGAGCCTCAAGGCCAGGTGGTTTACATGACACTCCCAGGACAGCAGGACCCTCAGGTTCACCCCTTCCTTGTCCCTGCTTCCTTCTGAGGACGAACAGCTAGGGCTTAGAAATCATGGGTCTTGGGTAAACCCATGCATGGTGACTCTGGGGGTTTGTTTGGACTCTTTTTTTTTTTTTTTTTTTTGAGGGTGAAAGCATGAGTCACTTTTATTTTGGAGGCTTTCTGGATTTTTCAATTGTTTCATTGAATGTGTATTCGTTGCATAATCCAGAAAAAACAACAAATGTTATACGAAATTGTTATAGAAGATTATTTAATAACCTACCTTTTACTGTGGTAAAGTATACATAACATAAAATTTGCCATTTCAACTACTTTTTAAGTGTACAATTCAGTAGCATTAAGTACATTCACGTTGTTGTGCAACCGTCACCACCATCCATCTCCAGAACTTCTTCATCTTCCCAAACTGAAACTCTGTCCCCATTAAACACTAACTCCCCATTCCTTCAGCTTCCCTCAGCTCCTGGCAACCACCATTCCATTTTCTGTCTCTACGAATTTAACTGCTCAAAGTACCTCATATAAATGGCGATATACAATGTTTGTCCTTTTGTGACTGGCCTATCTCATTTAGCATAATGTCCTCCAGGTTCATCCATGTTGTAGCATCTGTCAAAATTTCCTTCCTTTCTCAGGCTGACTAATATTGGACTCTTGGTTTTCACATAACCACAAATCCTTCTGTTTTTCACACTCAGGTTTTTTCTTAAATAGAGAAGAATATTGTACAGTCCTCAAAGTGCCTGGAGGCAGGCAGCTCTAGCCAAGCCTGCACCTGCCGCTGTCTGCTGGTGCCTGCTGGCTGTGATTGTGCTCCACTCTGGCCTCAGAGGGGCCAGCAGTAGTCCCTGTGATGAAATCCCCAAATGTGGTTCTAACAACTTGCCCATGAGCGCACCTTTCGAATGAAAACCAACCATTCCAGAGCCCATACTCCCAACCACCTTCTTTACCGGGCTCTTATGCTCCAGGTCACCTGCCCTAATCACCCCAGTGCCTACACCCTAGAGCCCCCTAAAATTATTCAAATTTGCCAATCCTACACCTGTTTACCCTGCCTCACCTGTTCCATCCCATGGAAACCATGACAAAGGCTCTTGCCCACATTTTTCCCTCCCTCCCTCTGCCTTCTGACCCACCTGGTGCTTCTCCTGTTCTCTGTCCCACTGCTACACGACACACCTCCCCAAATCCTGTCCTCTTGGAAACTGTGAATAATGAACCATCTTTTCAATGGCAATCATCTCCTGATTGGTTGACCTCATCCTACCTGAATAATAATAAAACCTACATTTTAAAACGTGGTCTAGCTAGTAGGTAGACACTGGCCACATTAATTAATCAATCAATCAATTACTTAAAATTAAATAAATAAGACTCAAAAGCCAGATGTGGCTGGTGACTATCAAATTGGACAGTGCATAGACCATTTCCATCACCACAGAATGTTCTAGAGGACAGCGCTGGTCTACTTGCTTCCGTCTCAGTGATAGTTCTACCCGTCCATCTCCTCCCAGGCAAGAAAACTGAGCGTGTCCTTGACCCCTTCCCACCACCCCCTAACAAACACAGTCCAATCTCACACCCCAAGGATCTGCCTCCTGAATGTGCCTGTCGTTAGTCTCCATTGCTTACCTTCTGTAAAGAAGCCAACACGCCCCCCCTGCCTGCCGCCTCACCCCACACCCACATGGCTCACTCTGCACCCCCATTGGCCTTTGCCATGTGTCACCGCTGGGGAGGCCTGCTCAGTCACCCTATTTAAAACCATTGCCTTTCTCCCTCGGGCACTCCCTATCCTTCACACCTTTATTCTTCTCCACTCATCACCATAAGACATAATGGAGAGGTCATGGCCATTTCCCAAATATTTCTTACATTCCCTTCTTTGCAGCGGAAGAGAGCTTTGCACTTCCGGGCCCCTCTCGTGGCTGAAGCCATGTAACCAATTCTGGCCAATGAGTGTGCACGGCAGTGCAGGTGCATCTCCAGGCCAGGGTGTTGACAGGCAGGATGCATCTATAAACTGTTCTCTTTTCTCTGGCATGGCAACCAACTGGTTGAGATGGTGGCTGCTCATCAGCCTGAATCCCTGAGTGAGTACAATCAATAGTCCCTTGACTACCTGTGATGGGCATGTAGAGTCAGTAAAAAATAACCTTTTATTTTTTATTTTTTTAATTTTTATTTTTTTTTTGTGAGGAAGATCAGCCCTGAGCTAACATCCATGCCAATCCTCCTCTTTTAGCGGAGGACGACTGGCCCTGAGCTGACATCTATTGCCAATCCTCCTCTTTTTTTTTCCCCCCCTTTTTCTCCCCAAAGCCCCAGTGCATAGTTGTATGTCATAGTTGCACATCCTTCTAGTTGCTGTACGTGGGACATGGCCTCAGCATGGCCGGACAAGTGGTGCATCGGTGCAGGCCCGGGATCCGAACCCTGGCCGCCATCAGCGGAGCTCACGCACTTAACTGCTAAGTCACAGGGCCGGCCCAAAAATAACCTTTTTTAAGTCTCTGGGATTTGGGGGGGTTTATTTTGTTTGTTTGTTTGTTGTTACTGCAGCCAAACTTAGCCCAACTTTGGGCTACAATTTTCACCATTTATTGTCCTTCTCTTCTCTGGAACGAATGCTCCACAAGGGCAGGGATTTTTATTTGCTGTTTTCCCAGGATCTCCAGTGCCTGGAACAGTGCCTGGCACAGAGTAGTACTCAATACTTGTTGACAAGAGCATCTTGCAGGACTGTGTCCCCTGCATAGCTGGCCTGCATCCTCCAGTTTTACCCACTCCCCTCTGTCTATTCTCTACCCAGCAGCCTGAGTTATTGTTATGGTATGTAAATCTGATCATGCCACTCTCTTTCTTAAACCCTCGATGGCTCCCCATTGCCCTCAGGATACACTCCAGTCTTCACCTAGCATTCACAGCATTCTGTGTTCTGACACCTGCTTGCCTCTCCAGACTCATCTCTTATCTCCACCATCACTGCTGCCATGCCATTCTTTCTTTCTATTTTTTTTTTTTTGTGGTAAAATATACATGACATAAAATTTATCATTTTAACCATTTTTAAGTGTACAATTCAGTGGCATTAAGTACATTCACATTGTTATGCAACCATCACCACCATCCACCTCCAGAACTTGTTCATCATCTAAACAGAAACTCTGTACTCATTAAACAGTAACTCGCAGCTCTTACCATTCTGACCCAAACCCCACTGCGTGGCTCTATCCCTTTATGCCTTTGCTCATGCAGTTCCTGGTGCCTGGAGTGTCCTTTGTCACCTTGTCCACTTGGCAACTGCCTCTTGATTTTTCAAAAGCCAGTTTAGATAATATCTCTTCTCTGAAGCCCCCCCAAACCTCCCCCTCACTAAGGAGTGCATGGCTCCCAGCTGTGCACCTTCATATCCATCTATTGCTGTGCTCTCACCTGGCTACACATCTGTCTCCCACACAATACCAGGGAATCTGGAGTGCAGAGACCATGTCTGATTGATTTCTATGTCCCTAGTGCTCCGTACATAGCAGCGTGTGTTTGGTGAATGAATAAAGGACGGATAAAAGACGAGTTTGATAATTAACTCCCCCAAGTCACTTTCCTGACAAAGCTATCAGTTCACTGGTCCAACTCCTAATATCCACTCAGTTCTTAATCCTTTATTTTTACACACATTGTTTCACTTAATTCCTACAAGGATGCCAGGTAGGTGTTGCATCCCTATTTTACAGAGCAGGAAACTGAGATCCAGAGAATCGAAGTGTCTTGCCCATGTCAGAATTGCTTAACCAGGAATGGAGCCCAAGTTCTTGATTATCTACACCTGATCGTGGCCTTTGCAGAAAAAACAAGATGGTGGCGAGGCATCATCGTGCCTGGAAAAGCAGCAGCAGAAAGAAGGGCCAGACTGCGTAACCCTAGGGTCTTCTTATTTCTGTCCTCAGATCCCAGCCCCGAGCCGGGACACATATAAGTACTCTTGAATCAAACCTACATCTTTTGGAGCCTACACCTGGACCAGCTTTTCCAGGTGCCTGGGAATTCCTTGCGAGTCGCAGCTTATCTCATCTCTCACAACAAACTTAAGGCGACGGAGTAGGAAAGCCAGGATGCTCTTGTCCCCTCATTTCCCATTTTTTGGCCACTTCCAGCCTCCCCGCCTTCCTCCCTCCTAGAACGAGGAGCCCAAGCTGAGCCCCTCGCCCCCAGCTGCGGGGTCCCGGTGCTTTGCCCTCCAGGGACTTCGCCCTGCACTCCGTTGCGCACCTCTAGCCACTTCCTCGCAGCAGTCGCGACCTGCTTCCCGTGAGCCTCTGCTCCCTGCGGCCCCTGGGCGCGCGCTCCCTACCCAGCAGGCCTCGCGCGGCCCGGCACAGCGGACACCTAGGACTCCAAGATGGCGTCAGTCGGTGAGTGTCCGGACCTGGCTGGGGCCGTCAGGCTGGAGGCAGGAGCTGGGGTCCGGGATCCGGAGCCTGACTGGGAGGGGAGGGAGCTGCGGAGCCGCCTGCCCTTCGCTCAGGGCCTTCACCGGGCCCTCACTTGAGGCGCACCGGATCTTCTGCCGAGGGCCCCGCGCCGTCCGACCCTTCTCCGCTTGCCCAGGGCCGCCCCCGGCCGCGGCGGGGAGGGTGAGGGCAGCCCGGCGACGCGCCTCCGGGCCTGGGACTACGCCGCCTTGGGCCACCCTTCCTTTCCCCGCTAAGTAATAGCTGCTCTTGTCCCCGCCGCGACCCGGGCGCTTTGCACTTGAATTCTGCGCGCAGCTTCTATCCTTCTTCCCAAAGCTGAAGCTCAAATTAGGCCCAGGACGGTGCCTGACACCTCGTGAGATTCGATGCCTGTATGTTGAATGTGCCCTGAAGAGGCTCAGAGAGGTGAAGTGACCGGTTCAAGGTCAGCTAGTGAGGGGGCTGAGCTTCCATTCAAACCTAGGAGTCCGGGGGCTCGTGTCGTGGTAAACTAGCTTTGTTCCCAAGCGTGACCTTATGACCAGCAGGCTTTTCAGTGACAGACGTGTATAAATCTCTGCACTCATCGGACTGTGCACACTGATTTTTTTTTTTTTTTTTTTTACGGAAACCATGTTTTAGCCCTAGCTGCTCACAGTAGCCTTGTCAGGAAGTCAGTGCCGGGAACGTTAATCCCATTTTAAAGACAAAGAAAATAATGGTCAGAGATATGGTGTGGCCTGTTTGAGGTCACACAGCGTGATAGTGGCAGAGTTTGATTAACCCATATGTGCCTTACCCCAGTTTCTATATTCTTAATCTCAGCCTGGAGAAATGAAGAGGGGATCAGAAAAGATGAGAGTGATGCTGTTTTCCCCATCTATGAAAATGGGCATGAGAATATTTATCCACGGTGCCGTATTGTTTAAACAAGACATGTAAAAGGGAATCGTTGGGACTTGGCATCTTATTTAAGCAGAGCACTGTGGTCTAAGGATTAAACAACTTTCTACATGTGAGGTACTTGGAACACTCCCTGGCCCACAGTCGAGTGCTGGTCATCCCAGCTTTCACTCTGTGACCCTTGGGCAAGGTCATTGTCACACATTGGCCCATTCAGCATCACCCCACATGAAGGAATTGGGAGTCCCAGTCTCTTAAGTACTGATGATCTTTTATTTTTTTGTGAGGACCAGCCCTGAGCTAACATCTGATGCCAATCCTCCCCTTTTTACTTGAGGAAGATTAGCCCTGAGCTAACATCCGTGCTTATCTTCCTCTACTTTATATGGGACGCCGCCACAGCATGGCTTAACAAGCGGTGCATTGGCGTGCGCCCGGGATCCGAACCTGCGAACCCTGGGCCGCCAAAGCAGAGCGTGTGCATCCAACTGCTTGCGCCACTGGGCCGGCCCCTACCGATGATCTTTTAAATGGTGTCTGTTGCCAGAACATAAAGCCACTATTCATTAGAAAATAAAGTGATGGAAATATGAATTAACAGCAATAGATGAGATCATGGGTTGGCAAACTATGGCCAATGGGCTGGATTTCCCGTGGCCTGTTTTTGTATAGCCTGTGAGCTAAGAATGGTTTTTATGTTTTTAAAAAATTTGTTTAAAAAAAAAAAAGACTATGCTCCAGAGACTTTGTGTCGCCTGCAAAGCCTAAACTCTTTACTCTCTGGCCAACTCCTCAGTTGGATTTAGCACCCAGGAGACACTTGGCATTTCTGTGCCTCTCCATATAGGTGGACAGTATGCTTCTTGAATTCATAAGTATAGGTAGCCACCTCCCCAACCAAGAACCTGTGGTCCCTCCACAACCTTCACTGAAAGTCTGTCATGACCAGGAACTGTGTGGGGATGCTCCCCACTTCAGATAGTTCATAATCAGGCAGAAAGACATATTAATTCCCCATTACATAGTACCTAGAGCCAAGTATGAAGGTGGGTGCTATTAGCCTTATTTTATAAAGGAGGAAACTGAGGCACAGAGAGGGCAGTATCTTGCCCAAGTGCACACAACTACAAAGTGGCACTCAACCCAGAATATTTGGCTCTGTTCCTTACCACACTCTACTGGTGTGAACCAGTGACTGCAGAGGGATGTGCAGCTCTGCAGAGGAGTGTTGGCGGAGGGTTCCAGTGTGGCTGCCAAGGACTGAGGCCTTTCTCTTCCACTAAAAGAGCAATTCTTGGAGTAAGTGTAGATGCATCTCTAATGAATCTGATGGTCCCTTGGAGTTTTGTGATGGTACTATACTTGGCTCTCCTTAAGGCTAATGTGATTTTTTTTTCTGTGCTTATAAATTTCTTAGTTTTGGTTAAGGAAACACTCTCATCTTCATAGTACACAGATATAAATATGTAGAAAAATAAGTTTTAAATTGTTGGCTTTTTTCTCCTGTGATGTGCCAGGGCACCGTGCAAGCCTCTGAATGTGGTCATGGGAATGCAGAATATGTTTTCATAGTTGTGTGAATGTGAAAAAATAGCTTCATGCTGGGCCCAGAAGTGACTTGATTTTTTTTTTTTGTCATCAGCCTTATACCAATCAAAAATACTTCGATTTAAAATACTATTTTTCTTTTGCACATCTCCCCCAATATAGTTCTGTTTTTTTGTGGGTTTTTTTTTTGCTGAGGCATATTCGCCCCAAGCTAACATCTGTTGCCAATCTTCCTCTTTTTGTATGTGGGTTGCCGCCACAGCATGGCCACTGACAGGGGAGTGGTGTCGGTCTGCGCCCGGGAACCAAACTGGGCCACCGAAGTGGAGCACGCCAAACTTAACCACTAGGCCACTGGGGTTGGCCCAACATAGTTCTGTTTTTTAAAGTATCTTTAAACTTTTTATTATGGAAGGTTTCAGATACAAAGGCAACAAAATAATGTAACAACGCTTTGTACCCATTACCCAGTGTCAGCAGTTAGTAACATTCTGCCAGTTGGTTATAGAATGACATTTGCACTCCTCAGCACATGCAGGAAGGCTTTGAAAGTGTCGCAAAGGTATTGACTCTGTTCTTATTCAGGAGAAATGTGGTACTTGGACTAAAAGCCTACCGATCCAAGTGAAGACAAAACTGGGATGTAAGATGTGTACGTGTTCAACTTTTCTAGAAATAACACAGGCAACATGACAGAGAAAGGTAAAAGGTCATTCTCAGATGACATTATTGTTTGGTGTTGAACTTAATATCATTGACACTAAACTCTCCAACAGAGATTTGGAGCATACCCTGAAGTTCATTTGAGAGTTTCTCATATTTCAAAAATATTACCAAACTAATCACAATTTTCTGTTTGTAGAAGAACTAAAGGGTGTGATTATCCCCAAAGTCCTACATGCTTAAAATACTGTAGGTATAACCTAATGTTCAGTTTATATGCCATTTCTTTCTCTACCTTTCTCCTTTGTTTTTTTGTTGATGTTTCACGTAAACCTTAATGAGATTTCAACAATAATAATAACAGTTTATAGTTCTGAGCACTGTTCCAAATGCTTTTCCATAGATTCTCCTTCAGTTCTTGGAATAAAGCATTTTACAGATGAGGATACTAAGGCTCAGAGGTTATAGGAAGGAAGTGCTGGCGCTTGAGATAAGGTGGGCAGGGAAGGAGGCCTTTCAGGAGATGACATTTAAGTTGAGATAGCCCTGTGATCATTCAGGGGCACAGCAGAGCAAAGGCCTTCAGGTGAAAACAATCCTGTTAGGAGAAACAGAAAGGGGTTTGGCTGAAGTGTGGTTAGCCCGGGAAGATGAGTGGATGTGAGACGATTGTCTTCCCCCATAGAATGTTGGCTCCTGAGAGGAAGGCTCTTATCTGCTGCCAGTGCTGTATCCACAGGGCTTAGCGTGCTGCCTAGCATACAGCAGGTGCTCCATATTTGTTGGGTGAAACTAAATGGAAGGTTGGGGCCAGTTTGTTTGGAACAGGCAGCCTAAATTGTGACCCTAAAGCCATGTTTGCAAGTCTCTTGACAGGCACTCGGTCTGGCCCATCAAGGCCAAGTGTCTGGTTCACTGGATGACTGTAGCAGATTAGAAGCTGCTGTTAAGCCTTGCATTTCTTTTTATGGCTTGACAGCCTTTGTCTTTGTTAAGGGTTGGGAGATATCAGGAGACCTGTGAGATTCCCCAGGTGGACTCTTGAGGCTGGTCCTTAAGGAGCCTTAGTCTTTCCTTGGATCCCGAAAATGGAGAAGAAACTTTGGAGTGATTTAGTCTGGCTCCTCCTGTGGTTGGTTATTTTTAAGAAGGGACAATAGTCCTTGACTCCTTGCCCGGAAGAAGACACCTGCTAAGCAGCTTTTTTTTGTTGGTGAGAAGGAGTGGCCCTGAGCTAACATCTGTTGCCAATCTTCTTCTTTTTGCTTGAGGAAGATTGGCCCTGAGCTAACACCTGTGCCAGTCCTCCTTTATTTTGTATGTGGGACATTGCCACAGCATGGCTTGACGAGTGGTATGTAAGTCTGTGCCTGGGATCCGAACCTGCGAACCCCAGGCCGCCAAAGCGGAGCACGCAAACTCAACCACTATGCCCCCTAAGCAGCTTTTTAAAGTTGATCTCTGGGAGGGGACAGGGGAAGGAAGACCATTTCCTCCTTCTGAGCATTTGTCCATTCACAGGTCCACCCCCTTCTCAGCCCTCCCTCGTTCTCTTACGATTTTATTCTGAAGCCCAGAGATGAGTACAGAATGGCCTCAACTGGGAGCCCTTCCTTTCCTCTGTCCCCAGACTCTCATTGGAATATGCTCTGTGGCCTATTGGATCATTTGGAGTGATTTTTACTAAGTCACTTGACATCTGTGATCCCAAGTAGGATGCTTGAGGTAGAAATCAGATTGGTTTCAGGAGCGTGGGGGCCAGACCTGAGGCTGAGTCCCATCTCCACTGCCTGCAATCTGTGTGGCCTTGGCCAAGTTGCCCAACTTCTCTAAGTTAATCCTCCCACCCGCTTATAGAATAAAGGCATCAACTGCTCTCTGTGAAGATTAAATGAGCTAATATATGTAAAGTAAATACTAGTTTTGCAGTAATCCTTCTATTCTCTCCTACCCTTTATTATTTTCTTCCTCATGGCCCTTAGTCCTGTTTTCACACAGTCATTCCCAGCAAGCTGTTATTCAAAATCCTGTTGATTAATAAAGCTGTCGCTGCAGCAGTTCTGCCATTATATAGACTCTGGCTTAACACAGTGAACGTGGTGTGACATATTTATTCATAATATTACTTATGTCAGCCTCTGTGTAGTGATGTTATTGAATGCACCTTTGATGCTCTGTGTTATCTGGAGATTTTTTAGTGTGTGTGTATTTTTTGCTCTTCCTTTTCAGTACCATTGAAGGAGAAGAAACTCATGGAAGTCAAAATAGGGGAGCTGCCAAGCTGGATACTGATGCGGGATTTCACCCCTAAAGGCATTGCTGGAGCGTTTCAAAGAGGTCAGAGCCAGCCTTATGGACATATGTAAACAAGAGCAGTCTTTGGGTCTTCAGTTCTCTTTTGCCCTGAATTGATTTGGGCAGTAAAGGCCTTGTCTCAGACCAGAAAGTTATGTAGAGGACAGGGAGAGATTGTTAACCCTTGACTTGCCATGTTTGGTTGGTCCTATCAAAGGCTGGCTCTGAGATATTTCAGCCAAAGTGTTTTCTGTTCCTTGGACCTGGTACCACTGCCAACGTCTTAAATATCCTTGAGCATTTTTACGTCATAAGATTTATTTAAGAGGAAAATTAGTTGGTAACATAGTAAACATCAATCTATAATATAATGCTCATCTCCCTGCCAGGGAAAACTTCCAAGACGAACATTTGAAATGGTCTGTCCTTCAGGTCTGTGCCTTTTTAAGGGCACAACTAGTCAGATCAGTCCTGTGGAACCCATGTCATCATTCCAGGAATAAAGACCCACATCATCCCACGGGGACCCGCGTGGTGTCCAGCCGCCTCGGGGCCCCTCCTTCTGTGTGGCTATCTTGTGTGCCATGCTTCCTCCTGCCCTGAGGCCTTTCCTCAGCTTTGCCCTCAGATTAGAATACTCTGCCTTGTCTCCACACTTAGTGGAGATGAATGTGGCCTTTTCATGCTCACAGCTCCCTGCCCTGCTTCTTCATGGCATCCCTCACTATTGTAAACTGTGGCCTATGATCATTTCATTCTTTTATTGACTAGGCTGTGAGCTCCAAGGGCAGAAACTGTTTGTTTCCTTGCTGGTGGGGGCATCCAGTAAAGAGATGAATGCACGAAGCCTTCTTCCTCCCCAAGGGCCAGGCTGACCCAGCTGGCCACAGCCAAGTGGCCCTTACTGGGTGTTGGATTCTCGGTCAGAATTAGGGTAAGGGGGTTCCCAGGGCAGGAAGTGAGGGTGAGGTAGGATCAAAGGCCGAGAGGCTGCGGCAAGTCTACAAGATCAACGCCAAAGAGGAGGGGCAGAATCAAGGTGGGCCTAGCTGGAGCTTGTCCTAGTCTCGTGGGGACCCAGGACCCTATGAGGCATTTGTGCTTCTCCCCCCGTACCAACTGGTGAAGGTAGGGTGAGTGGCTTAGAGCCTGAGCAGGACTAGGTCCCTGAATTTAAGCTGGACTCAGCTTTGCACTGCGTGAAGCATTCACAGCAAAGCAGGGCACTGACCTCCTCTCGTTTGCAGGTTACTACAGGTATTACAATAAGTATATCAACGTGAAGAAAGGGGGCGTCGCTGGGATTTCTATGGTGCTGGCAGCTTATGTGCTTTTCAACTATTGCCGTTCTTACAAGGAACTCAGTGAGTGTCTCTTGGATTGCCTTGTCTTCAGTAGGGTTCCCATGAGAGGGTGGTATTGGTTCACGGTCAGATTTAGAAGTCCATCATTCTGATAGCTGAAGAATTGGAGGGACTTATCAGAATATAGTATATAGGATATTATTTTAAGTGAGAAAATTCTGGCAAAGAGAAAATAAAGACGGGAAAAATAAGATAAAGCTGGGGTAAAGGTTAATACTTGGGAAGCTTTCTATAAGATATGCAGGCTCTGTGAAAGGTGGGTGGAAGATTTAGCTTCATCTTCCTAGCAGCCAACGCAATGAGGGAAATAGGTTGAGTGGTATAATCCAATGTCTGTGCAGTGTTCTAGAAAAGCATAGCTGTTCCTGGTTCTGAGACCTAAAAGGAGCTTGTCTGGTAATAGATGCTGGGGACAGTGTCACTGGCAGCCACTGACTGGGTTTCATGGGCTGTTTCTCACAGTGTCCAGCCCCCTGCCAGTCTGCAGCATCTGGGGGGATGTTGGCTCTAAAGGATGGGCCCTTGGGGGCTGTTTGCCTGAGTGGGTGTAGGCAGGTGAGAGATTAGTTCCTGAGGTGCCTCTGTGCCCCCATGTCTGCCAACACCACTGAGACGCTGGCAGCAGGTTCTGGGTCATCTCCTGAAAGGAATTCTCAGGATGGTTCTCCATGATTTTAGCCTCCCACCCTCCCCATCTTGTGCTCTCTCTATACCTCTTAAGAAACTTATTGTTTTGCCTTTCCAACTTCAGAACACGAGCGGCTCCGCAAGTACCACTGAAGAGGGCCATGTGGAGGCGCACTCTGCATTCCTGACCATGACCTTTGCCTGGCACCCCGGAACCCTTTCATATCCTAAGTGAGAACCCAATAAAAGATGACTGGTATACAGACTCCTTCACTAGTCTAGCCAATTCCCTGCACTCTAGGAGCTCCTGCTGCACAAGGCAGGATGAGACTGTTGTACAATCCCAAAGGCGGACTGTCCAGACAGCCCAGGGCTTTGAACCGTGAAGCCTTGGTGGGTTCCCCACACCACGGCTTTGGGATCTTGTCCCAGCTTAGTAGGGGGTGGGTGTCATCTAGAGTTAGATGAGTTACCCCTCTCAACAGTGCCCAGAGGTATTTCCCTGCTCTCTGCCTTGAGCAGCATAAGCACTTGCAGCCTTTTGTGAGCTGAGGCTTTTACACTCTAAAGCAGAAGTGCTGTGTTCCTAAGGCCTTCCCCCTCACCCCACCTTCCTGCATTACCCGGGATATCAGGCACTTGGGTGGTAGGCTGTGGTAGTGTGGGCCCTCCTGGTGAGGGAGGCTGACCTGCAGGAAGCTCAGTGGGTGATGGGGGGGCGGTGAGGGAAAGCACAGTCTCGATAGCTCACAACTGCCCCTGTATCCAGCACCCTCTTCCTTACCCTTCATCTTCATCAAAGGTCTTCAGTAAAGTAAGTGACATGAGGGCCAGAACCAGTTTCTTGTTGAGGGGTGTGTGGTGAGCACATATATTGCATGGAGTATAAGGGGCTGGGATGCTGTGGCTAATTATCTCCTAGAAGATGTGAGTTTGAATAAAGTAATATCCAACATCTGAGATGAAGGCAGGAGACCTGCTAGGTGGATGTTCCAAAGGCCAAGCTCCAGACTTTACCAGCTGCCAGTATAAAGGCCTCTTTCCCTGGCAGCTTGGCTGCCCTTGGTGAGATTCACATTTGTTGAAAGGGGACAAGTGAGCACCAGTAGCAGAGCTTTGTGCCAGACAGCTAGTGCAGCCAGTAGCAAGAGTCCTCTCCTCTGCACAGAGTCCCTGAAGTAATGAGACACAGCTTAAAAAACAAGCTTTAATCAACTTCATAAAAATGGTTCTTGTAATTGAACTTGGATAGGCCCACTTGCCCAGCCGGCTGCAGGTGATGGTTTCACATTTCGAGGCTCAGGAGCAGGGTGGCTCCTCCATAGGCCAAAGGTGTCTGAATGACAGCACAGACGCTTGATGGGGCAGGAGGTAGGTACACAGATGGACTGGGTCATCTATTTAAAGGGTGGTCTGCAGCTCCAGCGTAAGGTATACCTTAAACACTGTTAGGCAGGTGCCCCAAGAAAATAAGCCCAGAAGAAAAAGACCCTCACCCTTGAGAGCCCTGCACCCCTCCTCTCCGCCGCTGCCACCCTGGAGCAGGAGCAGGAGCAGGAGCAGGCGGAGGCAACAAGCGCACTTGAGTTTGCCCTGAAGGGCTGCCTCCTTCAAATCACATGGATAGGCACAGCTTCGGAATTCAGCAGGATGTGGAGGAAGCAGGCCTGACCTGGCCGCAGCTTTAAATGATCCACTAGCCCCCGGGGTCCCCAAGAACTGGTGTTATTATATAACGAGGCCCTGAGGGGAAGGACCGTCTGTCTTCTGTACAGAACTGCTTAGCACAAGCCCTGCCCCACAACTTCCTCCCTCCCCAGAGGGCGGTGCGCAGGGATTCCCAGACAGGAGGCCTTGATGCCTAGACAAACATGACGCCGACTTGAGGGACCAAACTGGAGCACATGTCCCCTTTTAAAAAAAAGATGACAGCAAAATGATAGGGAAACTGACAGACATAGCCCCTCAGAATGATGAACCCCAGCGTGCCTGCCTGTCAGCTCTAGCCAAAGTTGCCCCAACACTGGCATTAAACAGTTAAGTACACACTCCCAAGGAGGGCCCAGCGTCGTCCCCAACAGTGGGGCCCCTTGGGCTGCTCTGAGCTGCCTCCAGCTGCTGTCACTGTCCACTGAGAAAGGCCAAGTGCCCTTTGGTGCATCTGTTGGCGTAGTGTCCTTTTTCACCACACTGGGAACAGCAGAAAGGAAGGAGGAGACAAAAACACTGTTTTCAAATGCAATTTTCAACGAAGGCAGCACCCACCAAATACCAGGCTGGGGACCGGGATTCTGACATTCTCAGTGGTACAGATATGCTCTCACACTCAAGGGGAAGGGAGCTCCAGAAGGTACAGTGGCGCAGAAACTGCAGCCAGCAACTCAGCAGATGGAAGAGAGACTGCTGGGGCCAGAGGAGGATCTGAGCACACAGCAGAAGCTGTATCGGGCCTGCCCACGGAAGGGCTCTCAGGGTGGGTGACAGGAAGAAGGGAAGCCCATGGCACCAGAGCTCCCCCGCCTGTCCAGGAACCAACCCTGGACACAGCTGGCCGGTCACTTACCTCTGAGGCACCGTTCTGGGACTCCCTGGAGACGGGAGGGAACAACACAAGAGAAGCCACCCAGTTCCTCCCCCACCTTGGGGATTCATTGCTGTGGACACTGAGGGTGGGCTGCACCCAGAGTTTTCCCTCTTGGCTCTTGCATACCTGCCTAAGCTACCACTGGGGACAGGTTTTGGTCACAGGATCAGAGAGACGGGACGTCAGTTAGACTTGGGTGAACAGACCCATAGAATCACCCCTCAAAAACCTAGCACCAACCCTGACTTGCTTGTCTCGGCTCTGAATATCCAGGCCCTTCCTTAGCTTCTCTTCATTCATTCCTGTTACTCCTCAAAAAGCAGAAGGGAATTATAAGATCAGCAGTCTCAAGCACTGAACAAGGGGTCGTGAGAAGGGTAAGGGCACCACTCTGCATTTACCCACCCAGTGCCCTCCCAGTCCCTACTTCCCTGGCCTGGAATTCATGCTCTGCCTGGTCACTGCCCAGAACTCTTGCCCGCTGTATTCCGCTGACCCCACAGTCCCCATGTTTTCAAGTCTGTCTGATCTGTAGGTGTGACCTTTGTATGGATGAGTAGCCTGTGTAGCTACCAGTCAGCCCTTCAGCTGATGTGAGGACCAGAGGGAGGGACTACGTGGGCCCCTTCACGGCACTTGGCATGTCCATCGGCCTCCACGGCTGATCCTGGGAATCCAGGATTCCCATGAGGAATCTTGAATACTAACTGTGAAGCGCCCCTGGTAAGAAGTTGTCAGGTCCCCGCTACCACCTTGCTAAGATTTCAGGACTTAGGAGAGCTTGCTTCAGAGGAAGCCCTGCTGAAGACTCCTGGACGGGGGCAAGATGTCAGCTAGGCTGCCTCAGGACACCTAAGTTTCCTCACTGTCCTTAAGAACTGACCAGTTGGAAGCTGTCTGCTCTGCATGGGGCAGGCCTCCGGGTTCACCTCACCTTCTCCACACCCGCTCTCTCTACTCTCCTCTCCTGGTAGGGCTCAGGCTCAGAAATCTCTGAGGCCTTCCCTGAATCCACATGCACTTTTAACTATTGTGTCTTTGGGCACTCTCCCCCACCCTGCCCCCCGAACACAGACGCCTCCCAGGAAAGCAGCACCAGTCTTTGTTCTCTCAGCAAAGGTGGCACAGAGCAGGTGCTCAGTGAGTGTCTGATGGCCGTGAGAAGTGACCAGTGGCTCGGCCTTTCTTTAAAATGTCTAGGAACATTTTCAGTATACGCCTTTTGACTCGGACCTTCCAATTGGATTCATGGATGCTACCAACATCATCAGACAAGAGCTCACAAATGTCTAAGTGTCAGATTCAGCACTGTTTTTAGCAGCAAAAACTAAATAACTTAATTGTCTACCAACAGAGAACTGGTAAAATAAATTGTGGTTATATTATGCAGCCACTGAAAAAGATTAGATTTACATATACTGACATAGAGAGACCCACAATATATTGTAAAGAAAAAGAGACTATAGAATGTTATACATATTAGGGTCCTATTGATATTAAAATATATACCATCCTGGTGCTTTTGTGACTAGAAGTTTAGAAGAGCAGTTCTCCGAGTGGGGTCCAGGGGCCCTGGCAGGGTCCTCTCTAGGAGTTTGGAGTGTAAAGGAGTACCAAAACCAGAAAGTGTGAGATACACTGAATATGTGGCTGTTGTAGGAAAGGTGGGAATAAGGGACAACACTCATTTTGTATCCCAAACACTTCTACATCATCTAAAAGTTTTTACAAAAAGCGTGTACTAACTTTGCATTTTGTCTAATAATTCCCAAATCTGAAGTCTCCGCGAATCTACTTCTGTTGTCAGTTGTTTCTGCTGACTCACTCGGTGCTCATTTCCTTCTACATTTTGTGATTTCTAATTATGAACTCATCTTTGGAACTCTAGCTGTGAGAATTCTGTGTGGTCTGGGTTGAGGATAAATTCCTCAAAGAGCCAGGCACTCAGCTGGAGCTGTTTTAGATTAGAAAACTCTGCAGCCTTTCAGCCCTTACCAAGGGTATGAATATAGGCCTGAACTCATGGAAGGCCCACCAGTGACTACAAACTCTCAAGGGACTTTTATCTCTCCTTTCCATGCAGACCCAAGAATGAGACAGACAAGTTTTCTAGTAGGTTTTTCAAAAGTTTACCCTTTATAAGTTTAAAAGAGTGTCCTGTATGTGTGTGTGTAGGCGAGGAAAAGGGTGTTCTAATCTGATTCCTCCCTGCGTGGGCCTTAAGCTTCATCCCTTTCCCTTGGGTGTGCCCACGTGGGTTCTGAGGACAACAGAGGCTCCTCCTCCCTGGATTTGTGCTTCCACTTTGTTCCTAGCCTCTGGAAGATTTCCCTCCCTTTCTTGCAAGCACACTTCATTCATTCAACAGCGTGTTGAATCGTTCGTTTACCTGGCCTTGGTGTGTGGAAGGAAGTAGGATGGTCTCTAGCCCATCAGAGTGGCCCACTTTTACAATAAGCAAAAACAAAGATGTTTTCATTTTTCAAAATTAACTATCTGGGGAATGTGGGAATGGCCACTAACTGTGAAGACCCCATGCCGCCCCCAGCTCCGGGACTCACCTTGTAACAGGTGACCTGCTCCAGCGGCCGGGGTCCCCGGTTGCCTGCACTGCTGTTTTGACTCTGCATGACCCCGATGACCTGTGGGGCTCTCTGCTGATTGGGAGAAGAGTTCTGACTCGTTAACTGGATCAAGGAGGACGACCTTTGTAATGGCGGATTGTTACTTTGCTGGAAAGAGTTACACAACACGGTTTTACTGCGGAAAACACGTGCACGCAGACTACCAATGGGGACAGGAAAAAAGAGGGCGGGACTTCTCCCGCATGACCAGCAGGAAGAAGGGCTTCCACGTTGGCCCCACTCAGGAGAGCAGGCAGAAAAGAAACATCTGGTGATGATGGCAGGAGCCACTGCCCGAAAAACACCATGCAGACACACAAAAACGAAAAATAAAAGTAGAAAACAAAACACCAAAGAGACGAGGAGGTCTCTGGGGCAGTGGGGCGAGGGCATGAGCAGGCCTTACTTTTGTTTCTGAGGTTCTAGCTTCAGGTCAGGATGAACGCTTGGTTCAGCCAGATGTTTAGCAGCCTACACGGCGAGCAACAGTCACAGAAAAACAGTTGGAGGCTGACACGCTGACCTGCGGTCTACGGGCTGAGAGGGCCCTCCAACTAGGGAGTCATGAGAGCAAGGGGGACCGGGGCTCCTGGTGTGGGGACTGGACAGCAAGGCCATGTCTCAAGCAAGTGGGTTCCTGGCTCTGGTCCCCATAAATGCAGGAACCCCAGGTTAGAAAGCCCAGGTCGTCAGGGCTGTACCCACACCCAGGAATTCCTTTGCTGATGAGGAGTTCCATCTGATTTGCCCCACAACCTCCTGAGGGTGGCGGTCAATGCAGCAGGTGCAGCTACATCCCCTCCTGGCTGCTCAGCGTCTAGCACTGAGGAGGGCCAGGCGGGGCTTTGGCAACGGGCTCAGAATCCAACCCGGTAAGAGGTAAGGCTTCAAGATCGGTGGGCAGGTTTACGCAGCCTGTCGAGACTCTGCCTGGTGCACTTGGCCAGCCCTTCCTCTGGGCCCCCTACCCCCGAATCCCATCACCAAACCCAGGGTGCCCTTGGTTTTGGAAGGGCTGCTGCAGATTCCCGTTTGTCTATGGCATTCCCCTCTCCTCTCATACTTGAGGGGGTCAGCCCACTGCTGGGTTGTGGGACCCCCTTGTCTAGAAAATTGGAGCCAGCTGGCCCTTCAGCCCTCTGTTCTATGCAGTCGAGAGCCTCCACCGAGAGCAATAACGGCACTGGCCAGAGTGCCTCGGGTCTGCTCCTGGCCAGCTGTGGCACCTCAGGTGAGTCCCTCCCTCTAGGAGTCTCAGTTTTCCCATTTGTAAAGGGAAGTGTCTGAACTGGAAGCAAGAGCAACAGACACATGGTGCCTACACTGCCCTCCACTGCGGCTCCCACAGAGGGTGCTGGTGAGCTGCCGCAGCACTCGCCAGGCAAGCAGGCAAGAGAAGCCAGGTGGGCATTCGGCTCCAGCAGACAGCCCTCTATCTACAGGATGATGCAAACTGCTTTGCTCTCCAAATTTTCTGCTGGAACTCAGGGTGACTCCCCTCCTCTCCCGCCTCCTCCCCTGCTCTCCTCTCACAAGGGCTCCAGCTGGACCTCCAGCAGATCATGCACCAAGGCAGGCACCGAGTTCTCTGCTGCAAGGGCACTGCCAGGGCTGGCAGCACCACAGGCCAAGGAGGGGCCAGGGCACGGTACCTTTGTTGGAGGCTGCGTCTGCTGCGGCAGTGGGGGCTGCTCCGTGGTTCCCATCGGCAGTTCAAATCGAGGGCTGGTCACCCGGCAGCCAGAGGGGATGAGAACAAGAGAAGGAGAAGAGAGGATGAGAGAGGAAGTAGGCCAGGCAGTGTTCTCTAACTTCGGCCCCAGGAAAATCAGAGCCAGCCCTGCCCAAGTACAGAGCAACACGAACCACCTGGATGTGGGGTGGGTGCTGGCTTTCAGGTCCACCTGAGGTCACCAGACAGCAGGGAGAAACAATCTGACGTGCCTGGGCTCAGGCCCAGCTCTGCCCACTCCTAGCTGTGAGACGTGGGGCAAGTGCTGCTCAGAGAAATGAAGGGAACAGCAGTTGGTACTGTCAGAGGGCATGAGCCTACTCCACGAGGGGCTTTACGCACAGAACCCCCTCCGACCACACACTCTAACTCAAGTGTCAGACTCCTCTGACAACACAGAATCCCTGAGGGACACGCCTGCCCACTCTGCCAGCAAGAATCCCCGGGCCACCTGTAGGCTCTTGGGCTCTCATCTAGGGAGCAGGACCAAGTAGGCAGCACCAGCCACCTGCCCACTGTGTGGCAGCAACCAGGACACTGTGCTTCTGTGCAAGTGTCAGTGGTGTCGACAGAGGCCGCTGGGGTGGGGGGCAGGGAGATGCTACTCTGTGGTCCCAGCACCACCCCAGAGAGAAGCCCAGCCCTACAACCACCCAAAGTGACAGATGTGCACTGAGGGCCAGGACAGAAGCACTGAGCCCTGCTGGGCAAGGAGAACCCGGCTTCAGAGGCCCACAGACCTGCCTTTGACCAGATGCCACCACGTGGCCCTGGCCACTGGCTGAGCTCTGAGCCTCAGCATTCTCACGTGTGAAATGGGGACATTCTCTCTTTCGCATTTGTGACAATTACATGAACTAGTGGAACCCCAAGCACAGGGCCCCATATAGGAGGCCCTGAAACTGAAGTTCCCTTCCTTTAGGGCACAGGTTCTTAGCCTGCAGTCCCTAATGATATGCAAGACACCACCCAGTGAAAGATATGGAGGGCAGCAGGGCCTGGGGAAGGAGCAGGGTTGGGGGACAGGGGTGGCTACTCACTGCATGAATTTACACGAGGGCCCCTCCGGGCAGAATCCTACGAGGTAATTCACACAGATGACTCTCCGCGTGTGCCGGTGCCTGCAAAGGGGACCTGGGGAGCCAAGCATCTGGGTCACGCAGACAGTCCCCTCTTCAGGGGATGCCCTCGTGCCCCTCTGCCAGTCAGAGCCCTGCCCACACCGCTGCCTGGGGTGCAGAGTAGGAGCAGGTCTTCAAATGCTGGCTCTGACTCTTATTCATAGGGGACAGTGGGCAGGGCGACAACCTCTGAAATGCTAGTTTCCTTATGAAAAATAAGGTGTGAATGAGCCCACATGGGAGCCTTGGGAAGCTCCAGTGAGCTGAGGGTGTGAAAAAGCCTCACTAGTCCCAAAATGCCTAACACCGGGTTTTGTTGGAACAGGTGGGACATGTAGAGAGGCATGTGGGCAGAGGAAGCGAAGACCGGCCTCTCGCGGGAGGTGCCCAGGCACCCCAACACCTACCGTGCTTGCAGAAGCCTCGGTCGTACCAAGGGCAGTCCTTGATCTTGGACTCGGGGTCGATGTGCAGGAAGGGACACTCCTTGTTGCTACACTCCCCTGCAGGGAAACCCAGACATGTGTCTACCTGGGACAGCTCTGGGGGAGCTGGACCCAGACCCACCTCAGCCTCTCCCAAGGCCGGGGCCTGCTGTGCAGCAAGGAGGGCCAGGCGGTTCTGGTGTCTGGTCCCAGCCTGGCGAGCCCTGAGACCTAGGGCAGAGTGTCTCAGAGCCTGGTTCCTGACCTGTACACAGGCTTTGAGGGTCCTTCCTTCACACGTGTCCGCGCTGCCACGAGGGTTAATGACACTGACAGGGCCAGGCACAGGGTACATCCATCAAATAACTCATCACTCCACCCCTTTCCCAGTCAGAGGGGGCGTCCCAGGCACCATGGGGACCTAGATATGCAAATGTACCAGCTGAGACCAGGAAATGACTGTTCCACTCCGATCAGTTCTTCACACCTACCAGCTGCGACAGGGAAAAGGTCTGAGGATTCTACCTTTTAGGACAAAAGTGGGGAAGATTTGGGAACTCAAGGCTGGGTCTCTGCGGTAGGACATGATAAAGCCTTTATGACAGCCCCTCTCAGGAGCAATCTGCCCAGCTGGCCCCCAGCACCTTTCGCCCAACTCTGGGAACCGGGCGGCCACACCTCTTTCACACTTGTCCTCTCCAGACCCTGGCACACACGAGAGGCCAACCTCACCACTGCTGTGCAAAGAAAACGCAAACTCCTCCTCAGACCCACAAGTCCCACCCCTCCCCAGTCTCCTCCTTCCCCCAGCCACAGTGGCCTCTGCCAGGACTGGCCCCTTCTTAGCCTTCAGTTCCCAGCTCAGGTCTCTCAGAGAGGCCTTCCCTGACCACTCTGCCTACAGGAGATTTCCTCCTGTGGTCCCATCGCTGTTTATTTCATTCACAGCACTTATCGAGAATAATTCTTTATTTGTCTCACTAGTGTATCCGCTGCCTCCTTCCGCGGCCACCAGAGCAAAAGCTCCACGGGGCACGGACTGGGTCTGTCTGCTTCACTACTGTCCCTCCGGTGCCTAGAAGGGGGACACTCACCTGTGTCACCTGTGGCACAGGAGCTGCGGACAGTGTGTCTGCACCAGGGCAGGCACTGCAGGGGAAGGGCAGGCAGGGAGCATCAGAGGCCTTGGGGGCTTCTGGGCCATCAGCAGGGAGGGAGAGAACCCAGGCCAGCCTGCAAAGGTGCCCTCAAGAGTCTGCCCAGGAGGGCTGGCTCCAGCCTCTGGGGCCAGATGGGAGATGGCGCCCACGGAGAAGCCACTGCTCCCTTCCAGTGCTGCTCGGGGTGGGGGAGATAGTGGGGTAGCTGGGAAGCCTGGGTCCTATTTCTGTCTGTCTGTGCTCTGACTTCGCAGCTTATGCTGCCTCTACAAAAAAGCCACAATTATTAACAAGCCAGCACGCCAAGCCTGTTGCGCTGCTGAAATAATTAAAGACTCCTCTGGCAACAGTGCTCTGAAAGCGTGCACGTCCAGCCCTCCTCAGCACCCCACAAAGAGTACAGCAGGCTTCCAGCCTCCCACTGGACCCTGCACAGGGCCCGGGGCCAGCAGTCCAGAGGTCAGAGCCCACCCTTGTCCTGACCAACAGGGCTTCTTCCTGGGCAACCTCACCCAGAGCAGAGAGCCAGGGGATTCTAGTTCAATCAGGGAGCACAACAGCTGGGCTGCCCCCTGCCAGCCCACGCCCCCCAGCACTCCCCTGCTTCTCCATGCAGTCCACTCAGGACCGCTGAGGCCACGTGTCCTCTAAGCAGGGATCAAGGCAATCTCAGTCTCAAGGTGAAGAGTAGGGCTGCCCCAGACCTGCTATTCTTAAGGGCTGTTTAGGACGGACAAGCGACTACCCTGGATCACACTCCCAGAGAGAAGGAACCAACTCAGGCCCGGGGGCAATCAGTCCCACGCTGGAAGAAGAGGCTGATTTAGGGGGGAAGGCCGACATGAGCAGAGACAGGCCTCCAGCCAGCGGCACTGCTCACTCACCCACCATGAGACCCTCATTAGTCTCAACTTTCCAGGGTACCTGAAAGTGCTCAAAAAACTGAAGCACTACAAAGCCATAGGGATTATTAGAGAATAACCATAACTTCCCGTAACTTAAGGGCCAGCTGAGGTTGGGAGGCACTGCCCAAGGTCCTCATGTGAAGCTGGAAAGATGGGAGGCAGCAGACACTGTGGGTGCGTTGAGCAGCTGCCTAACCCCTCTGGGCCTTTGTTCTCGGTGGAGCCTCCCCAGGGCGCCTGAGGCTGGGGATCTGGGTGGAGGGGGGGCCTTGCCAGCCGCCTTACCGAACTTCGAGTAGAAGTAGCACTCGGGCATCTTGGTCATGTCGTACTCGTGCAGGAACTCGCACTGGTCTCCCTTCTTGCAGAGCCCCCGCAGCCAGTGTTTGCACACAACTGTTTTCTCACCGCTGATGTGGCGGAATGGGCACATGCCCCCTGTCAAGGAAGACACGGTGGTGTAAGGAGGGAGGCGGCCCTAAGCCCAGGGGCACTGGGCCAGGGGAGCCGAGGTGATTTCACCCCACACCTCCCCCAAGCATCTGAAAGCAGCACGTCCTGGAAGGTGGTGTGGGTGCCGCTGGAAGAAGGCAATGTGATTTTAGGCAGTTCTGTACATGGGCACATATTTTAAGTTTTAATAGTTACGTATTGTATTTTAAAGTGTTTTGGAAAGAATCGAAAACATCAAATCATTTCACAGATATTACTGTAAAGTGGAGGCTTAACAATCCTGGGGAAGAGGATGAGTTTATCTCTTAATTTACTTAAAGAATAGTTCCAGGGGTACGTGGAACTTGTAGGGGTGGTAAAAGAAAGCCCAGGGTGTGGGAAACACAGCCCTAAAATATAGAATGTAAAGAGGACCACCAGCAGAAGCCTGGACCCAAGGCAGGCTCCATCTCTTGTTAAAAGTGTCCACTTAGCCTCCAAGAATTAAGAAAGATCAACTTCAGAACTGAAGAAATGCGTTGTATACAAACTAGGGGAGGTCTGCCTTTTGTAGCAGCATCTGAGTGATCATCACCCCAGATGGGACAGAGCCATACCCTAGGAAAGTCATATTTCTAACTAGTGGCCTGGCAGGACTCCTGGAAGGCCTAACCAGAATGACGCTATGACTGGGAAAGATCTAGACCAGCCCTATCTAACAGAACTTTCTGCAATGATGGGAATGTTCTCTATTTATGTTGTCCAATATGGCAGCCACTAGCAATACATGGCTATGAAGCACTTGAAATATGACTAGTGTGAGTGAGGAACTGCGTTCTTTATTTTATTTTAATTAATTTAAATTTAAATAGCCACATGTGCTATATCAGTTAACACAGACAGTCGTAGTGCCCCATGTTAAGGATGGCTGCGCTAACAGAAGGTGGCTGGTCAGAAGGGCAGAACAACCAAGGGAAGAGATGAGAATGAGACCAGGAGCCCAGCGGGGGAATAATGTCCCGACCAGAGGGCCTGAGGTCAAGCTGGCTGATCTACCCGACCAGAGGGCCAGAGGTCAAGCTGGCTGATCTATCCGGCAGGTCTATCACTTTAGTGGCAGATGACTGAGATTAGAATCAAAACTTGAAAAATCATCCATTAAAACCAGCCCCCAAGGGCCGGCCCCGTGGCTTAGCGGTTAAGTGCGTGCGCTCCGCTGCCGGCGGCCCGGGTTCGGATCCCGGGTGCGCACCGAGGCACCACTCCTCCAGCCATGCTGAGGCCACATCCCACATACAGCAACTAGAAGAATGTGCAGCTATGACATACAACTATGTACTGGGGCTTTGGGGGAAAAATAAATAAATAAAATCTTTAAAAAAAAAAAAAAAACAAAAAAAAAAACCAGCCCCCTTGCTCTAATTCTCTGCTCCCTATTCAAGCTTCTGATTAAAATTTAGTTTCCAGATAAATTTGCCTACAGAAAGAAAAATGCCCGGTCCTATACATGGCACGTAAGGTCTTGCCCAGTGATACTTATCCTTATAAATTAGTGGACAGTCTGCTCATTAGTGGATAGTGCAGCCTCTGTTAAGGCCTGGTCAGTATGAACAAGACTCCACGAGGGGCCAGCCCGGTGGCGCAAGTGGTTAAGTGTGTGCGCTCCGCTGCGGCGGCCCGGGGTTCACCGGTTCGGATCCCGGGCGCGCACTGATGCACCGCTTGGCAACCCATCCCCAGGGTGGTGGGATTCCTCAGGAGGAATGTCAGGAGCCAGGGGTCTCTTACCTTTGCCACAGGCAGCTTTCAAAAAGAACTCACAGACAGCAGCCCCCGACTCTGGAGAAACGAGAGAAAAGGAAAGGCATCAAACAAAGCAAGCTGCGACTGCTACTGGTGATGTCTCCAGACAGGGAGGGAAGCCTTCTGGCCCTTAACTCACGAAGGGTTCAGGATATAGGAAACAGACTAGCAAAAAAATGCCATGTCCCACCAAGCAAGGAAAAAGCTTATTTCAGCCATTCCCTGCAAAATGAGACATATACATTGAGACCAGTCATTACTCCATGCTTTCTGAAAGCCTTCTGTAAGCAAGACGCTTTCAGGGAGTTACAAGTGGGTGGGAGAAGGAAGGATGGAGCACAAGATCACAGAAATTAATTACCCCTAGCTCGGACCTTCCAGAGGGCTAATTCACCGGCACTTTAACGTGAGGCAGGAAGCACAAAAAAGCAAATGGGGACTCTGAGGAGGGACAGGCTGCAGAGAAGAGGCGAGTGCCTCGGAGACGCTATTCTGAAAGGAAAAGCATAATTTAAGACACAGAAGGGGCCGGCCGGGTGGCATAGCGGTTAAGTGTGCGCGCTCCGCTGCTGGCGGCCCAGGTTCGGATCCCGGGCGCGTACCGACGCACCGATTGGCAAGTCATGCTGTGGCGGCATCCCATATAAAGTAGAGGAAGATGGGCACGGATGTTAGCCCAGGGCCAGTCTTCCTCAGCAAAAAGAGGAGGACTGGCAGATGTTAGCTCAGGGCTGAACTTCCTCACCAAAAAAAAAAAAAAAAAAGACACAGAAGCAGGACTGCTCTTAATATGCAACATCAACACACAATTATTAAAGGAGCACAGTCTCTTGCTTACACAGATGCAGCCGGCTCAGGAGAGGGGTACAGGAGAATAAAAGCTGAACATGGTAGAAGTCAGTGGGCTCCAGGAGTAAGCTGTTCTAACGACACCAGAAATTCGCCTGCCATGGCTACCAGAATAAACTGTCGTGGCTTCAAAAACAGTTTTCTCTATCAGCAGGCATTTTAGAATGGCTGAAAACCCAGTGACAGCATCTCTGAAGGCCATTTACGTGCCTCTCCTTGCTAACTTGCACGAGATTCCTTGGCTTCTTAGAAGCAGGCAGATTTTGCTAGGACAGACTTAAGGTTGTAGAACTGGGAGTCATAACACTGTCATTCATTTGCATTTCAAAAAGTCTAAAAAGTCTTACACTAAAAAATGTATCACTTAAGAGTATTTCTGGGCCTTCGTTCTTTTCAGAGATTAAGGTTGCTTCATTACTTAAAGCCAGAAGTCTAGTGGTTTCAGGCGGACAGGATAAAAGAGCATGCCTTGAGGGCAGAACTGACAGTTCTTCCCAAAACTAAGACAGGAATGAAGTGCAGGGACAAGGGAGGAAGGGCTGTGGCCGCCCTGGGCTTTAACACAATGAACTCAATCTGAGGGCAGGCAGTGAGTGCTGAGGGCACCTACCAAGTCTGAGGCGGGAGGCTAGGGCCACACGCATGGCTAGGCTGTCCTTGACCCTCCCTAAGAATAGGTGTGTGGGCCCCTCGCCACTGCGCCTGCCCTCACAGACTCAAGTATCTGTGGTCCCAGGCTGAAAAAAGGTGGGAGGGAAAGAGCTGCCCTGCATGGACCTTCCATGGTCTCAAGCTAGTGCCACCAACACAGGAAAAGGCCACGTGTGCCCAAGTGGATGTACGTGTACAAGCACGAGGTGATCACATGCATCGAAGGGTAGATAAATAAGTGTGTATTTGAATTTGAGCAGTTCCTTATAAGACATACACAGTGGAGATGGTGCTTGTGCACGTATAAAATAAGGTTGTCTGAGGTATGTCTCTTGGGTATAAGCAACATCTCACACAGAAGTGTCAGCATGAGGGGGACACCTGAGGCCATGTGTGCAGAAGTGCACTTGAGGGGAATAAGGCTGCAGGGAGTCTCTACCAGACCAGGGACCGGTGGTTGAACACGGGCCAAAGTCCACTAGCAGCTATGTGAGACAGCACAGGGAACTGCAAACAGAACCAGTCAAGAACTCTGGAGAGCTTACCCAGCTCCCCAGGCACTGAGTGGTTTTCAGCCAGTCCCTTCCCCCACCCAGGCCTCAGTTGCCCCAGCTGTGGATTGAACTCAGTGACTTCTAAGAGCCCTCTGAGCTTTAATGTTATAGCGTCAGACATCAACTGTATCCGGAAAGGTGAGAAGACAAGAAAACTGCTGGTTTCTTTTCAAGTCCTAGACATCCCACCTAAGTGAGGGCGTGGGGGAAGCAGGAGCCACCATGTGAAGGAGAATGGAGGGAGCCCAGGCAACTGCCCAGGTGTCATGAATGACCCAGAGTTGGGGTCCAGAGAAGAAGTGGGGATAGGCTCTCAGAAGTGCGAGTCCTAGGAGAGGAATGGAGCTTGAGAGTCTTTAACTGTGGGTCTCCGACAGAGAGGGAGAGGTGGTCCTTCCCTCAGCATGAGTCATCCAATATCCCAATTTGGATGAAAACAAGAGGAGGGCGCTCAAAGCGGGGGGGCTGGAGGTGGGAAAGGGGGCTATCTTAGTACTTTCCTGTAGTTAGAGGGAGGAGGGAGTAACTGCCAATCCGAGATACCCGCCTTCACTCAAGAATTCTTTGAACAAGAGGACATGGTCCTGCTCTCCTTAAGATTGCCTTACAAGAGCCCAGAGAATCGACGATCCGAGGAAAGGGCTCTGGAGTCCGAGTGCAGGAAGAAGGGGATCCCAGGACCGGGGGGAAAGGATCCCCGGGACCGAAGGGGAAGAGCTCCCGAACCCGGGGGGAAGGCGTCCCGGAACCCAGAGAAGGGGATCCTGGGACCAAGGAGAAGGTCCCGAACCGAGGGGGAGGACATCCCGGAGCCCAGAGGACGGGCTCCTGGGACTGAGAGGGTCCCGGGACCGAGTCGGTCGCGCCCCTCGCCCGCCGGCCCCGGCCCCGGCCCCGGCCCCGCGCTCACTGTCCATGCCGGGGAAGGGCAGCGGCTGCGCCCCGAGCTGCTGCTCCACCGCGATCTCCAAGTCGAACTTGATGTGGTCCACGCTGGCGATGATTTCCTGCATGGCGGCGGCGGCGGCCCCACCGGCCCGGCTCCCCTTCAGGTCCCTCGCCGCGCTCACACCTCTGCCTTCCGCCGGCCCGGCCGCACACGGTCCGCCACCGCCTCCCCTCGCCTCGCCGCCGCCGCCGCCGCCACCGCCGCCACCGCCGCCCGAGGGATGCCGGGAGCGCCCGGAGCCCGCGCCTGCCCGTCGCCCGTCCAGACCGGGCCAATCGAGCGCGGAGTACGGGCCGCTCCGCTAGGCCCGGCTAGCCGCCAGCCGAACGCCCGCCTGTCCTCTGGGCCGCGGGTAACCTGAAACCACGTGCACGGGGAGTTCGTGACGCGGACTGCGCTTGCGCGAAGTCGCCTGGGGCGCGCGCCAGAGGTGGCGGGGAAGGAGAGTAGGTTCTGCGGCGCGGCGAGGCTGGGGCGCCACTGGGGTTGACGCGAGGCCTGGCGGGGAGCGAGGCGGGGAAGGGTGGGAGGTGACGCGGGGGGCTAGGCGGTGCCGGGCGGGCGTGGGGCCGCGTTCACTGGGCCGGATTCTTCGAGCGAGTTCCTATTTGATCCGGAGCCCGGGACGTTGGCGGGGACAGGCCAGAGAGGTAGCGAGTTTCGCAGCCGGGGTCGGAGCCGGGGGCGCCCGGTGAGGAAACCAAGGCTCTGAAGGCCAGTGTGGACAGGGGTCCCGGTGGCCTGAGGGTCCGGGGAGCGTCGGCGGGGAGCGGGTACCCAGAGGAAGGACAGCGGCAGCGTGCCTCTAATTCAGGGGTTATTAGTCTGGGCAGGTTAATGAACTTGGGTAGGAAGAAAATGACACCTTTATTTTCTCTGTGTGAAATGGAGCATTGCTTTCCGTGACTGACGGACGAGTAGCGTTAGCTGTGCCCGAAATTAAGTCGTAATTTCAAGTGGGGACGAGTGCAAATGATAGTTGGAGACAGAGTATCTGCAGCCACTGCAAGCTGTTATTTACACTCAGCACTGCTTTGACATGATGGGGTCTTGTTATTTAATGCCTTGAAAAAGAAGCATGGGGCCCGCCCCCGTGGCTTAGCGGTTAAGTGGGTGCGCTCTGCTGCTGGCGGCCCGGGTTCGGACCTCGGGCTCGCATCGACGCACCGCTTCTCCGGCCATGCTGAGGCCGTGTCCCACATACAGCAACTAGAAGGATGTGCAACTATGACATACAACTATCTACTGGGGCTTTGGGGGAAAAATAAATAAATAAATAAATAAAAAAGAAAAAGAAGCATGTATACTAGTATGCTATAAGTTTGTCTTTAAAACATTTTGATACTTATTTCAACATCATATTTGAATGAGGCACAGGGAGATTAAGTAATGGGCCCAGTCACAGCTCTGGCCAGGACTCAAACTCAGATCTGGCTTTAGTGACAGGTGTCGTAGATCATGGCTTGAGAATAGTTTCTGTCCGTGGACTGCTTACTGTGCCAGCACTGTACTGCACTGTGTATATCTGAGACCTCGTTCAGTCATTGCTACAGTGCTGTGTGGGCAACGTTGTAGTTAACCCCAGTTTACAGGCAAGGAGGCTGAGGCCAGAGCAGTGAGTGCCCAGGGACTCATGGATGGTTGTTTGGCAGAGCTGCAGTCTGAACCTAGGCTTTCTAATCTCGGTCTGGGCTTGTCACCACTTCTCTGTCTTCTTTCTGCTTTTTGTGACTGCGATCCTGAGTTGACTTCATTATTTTTTCTGACCTTTGTCAGGCCCTGGAGGGGAAAGCCAGAGATGGACCTCGTGAAACTTGCCCAGCTCTTCTCCCGCCCCCACCCCGTGGGACTGTCCCTCCTGCAACACCTTGACCCTCTCAGAGCCAGGTGGGCAGGAGGCAGGAAGAGGCCTGCATGGCTGAGGGCCATGGGGCTGACTCGGCCAGCGCCAGCAGCCTTCAGCAGCTCCCTCTCTCAGCTGCCCCTGGGCCAGGGGAGCCAGAAGAACACGGGCAGCCTCAGCTCTGACCCCAGCCAGCCCAGCCCCACAGCCACCCAGGAGGAAGACGGGGAGGAAAGCTTTGGGACCCTCTCCGACAAATACTCCTCCCGGAGAATGTTCCGCAAATCGACGGCCCAGTTGTATAACCTGCGGCTCAGGGAACAGAGTGTTGAAGAAGACGAGGCAAGGGAGCTGGAGCCAAAATCATGGCGGGGCCGAAGAAACACCCCTTACTGGTACTTCTTTCAGTGCAAACACCTGATCAAGGAAGGGAAGGTGAGGGAACCTGTGGATTCTGCTGCTCCTGGCTCCTACTTGCCCATGGCTCGGTATTCTGTGAGGGGCCCTGCCTTCCCGATCTCTGAATGTTGGGATGCTCAGGGCTCTTCTCTCCTCTGTCTTCACTCACCCCAGGTACTGCGCCGGGTGACCCGCCAGCCTCCTGGCTTTCAGTGCCAGCCTCCTCACTGCAGTTCTGGTATTTGTATCTCCAGCCTGGCCTTCCCGTGGACTCCTGATCTGTGTATCCAGCTACCTCCTCGCCATCTCTCTTACACCCACCTACATCCACCGAGATTGTTTTTCCCAACCTTGTTTTCCCTATACTTTCTTCATCTCACTGAATAGCAATCCCACTGTTGTATCTACCCAGGCCAAATACCTTCAGGTCACCCCTACTCTTCTCTTTCTCTCACTGGCTCTAGCTTCAAAATGTCACCAGTCCTAACGCTTCTCATGACCCTACCCCTGAACACCCAGGCGTAGCCTTCTCCTCGCCCTCCTCAGCTGTTACAACACATGGCACTGGGCTCCCCGAGGCTCTCTCCTCCTCTTGCCCCGCCGTCAGCTGGCAGCACGGAGTCATCCTGTTAAAGCAGAAAGCAGATAATGTTACTCTTCTCTCCAGAATTCCCAGTGTATTCAGTGACATCAATGATGTTCACTTTCTTAGATATTGATAATGACATTCCGTTTCTATTTAAAAATCTCTTGGAGGTATGTGTTGAAGATTTTATGAATGAAATGATAGAATGTCTGGAATTTGCCTTAAAAAATACAGTTTGGGGGAGAGTGCAGGGTATAAATGAAACAAGATTGGCCAAACTTTATCATTGTACACTCTTCTTCACCATCTTATACTCTTCTTTCTACTTTTGTGTATGTTTAAAATTTTCCATAATGAAAAGTTGAGAAGTAAACAAAGAGAAGCCAAAGTCCTCACAATGGCTTATGAAGGCTGCAGGATCTGCCCTCCACACCCCTTATCTCTCTGCTCTCATCCCCTCTGCCTCACTTACTCTGCTGCAGCCACCTCAGCCTCCTCTCTGCTCCTCCAACTCCTAGGCACACTTCTGCCTCAGGGCCTTTGCACTGGCTGTTCCCTTAGATAGCCATATGGCTCCTTCCCTGGCCTCCTTCAGATCTTTGCTCATCTGTCAACTTCTGGGTGAGGCCCTGCTTGGCTGTCGTATCTAAAACTGAATCTCCCACACCCTTCTTCTGACACTTTTTGCTTTATTTTTTACATAGCACCTATCACCATTTGACATAGTATATATTTTTCTTAGTTATCTCATTTGGTGTCTGTCTTTCCACGCTAGAAGATGTACTCCATGAGGGAGCTCCCTCTTGCTCACTGCTGTATCCCCAGCATATAGACCTTGCCTGGTACCTAATAGGACTCAGTGATTACTGGTTGAATGAATGGATGAAATAAGATAATTAAGTGGTAAAGGAGTGAACTGAGGCTTTAAAGGGGATGGTGTAGGAGTAGGGATGGGGCAAAGACTACTGTGGGCCAAAGGGGTTTGCAGTTGGAGGAAGCTAGTGACACAGGGCTGCCATCCTGTGCCATCTCAGGAGACTGTCGCTGTGATCGTGTCACAGCCCCCTGTGATCGTGCAGCACAGTGGCTCTGAGCATCCCTACTAAATGACTGGAACCCAGACTCCCATCAGCTCAGAGCCAGGGGGCTGGTACTGCAGGTGGGGTCACCAAGGAAGCAAGGGCAGGCAGATCCTGGGATTCACAGAATTAACATTTTCTGAGGAGTTACTAAGTGCCAGGCCCTGGCTCCACTCGAGAGCCACAGAGATGCAAAGACATGGCCCCTGCCCTCAAGGAGTTCACTGTCCTGCTAGAGGGAAGGCAGCCGTGGCAGTAGGGCCGAGAGCTCCTCTAGGTGGTGGGTGTCCAGTGGGCTTTTCTTCCTGGCCACCACGAAGCTCCCTTGCTGCAGACCACAGGGTGTTTGGCTCCTGGGCAGGCCTGTTCTTGGCCCCAGGGGAGGGTACCTCAGCCTCAGTCTCCCTCTCTTGGCTGAGGCTCTCTGAGGCCACCCTGAGCCCCCTCTTATGTTCTCCCCGCACAGCTGGCTGAGGCCCTGGACCTGTTTGAGAGGCAGATGCTGAAGGAAGAGCGACTCCAGCCCCTTGAGTGCAACTACACAGTGCTGATCGGGGGCTGCGGGCGGGCCGGCTACCTGAAGAAGGCCTTCAAGCTCTACAATGACGTGAGTGTGGGGCGCAGGGGCGAGGCTCCAAAGAGCATGGGCTTTGGCACAAAAAAGAGCTGGGTGCAGATCCTGAAGTGTCACCTGCTAATGCATTACCCTGGGCAGGCGATTTAACCTCTCCGGCCTCAGTATCATCATCTGTGAAACGTCGCTGATTGTGGGTAATTACACGAGATGATGTGGCAAGTCCTCCAGCACCTGCGTGGCCCCACCCGTCCCCGTCCCTTTCCATGCTGCCCCAGTTTGTTCATGTTCCTTTTCTCTCACCCCCATCCTTGCCCTGTTCGTTTTCAGATGAGGAAACTGAGGCCTGGAGAGATGAAGGCCATGTCCAAGGTTACCCCTCTCCAGAGTGCTGGTGCTGGGATTCGAGCCCCAAATGGCCTGACTCTAAGAGCAGGGCTCTTTATACTCTTCCGTCGCCTGCGCCCGGTCTGGTGGCCGTTCTCTGGGAAACAGAGAGCGCTTGGCTTTATCAGGGAGCTGCTCAGTCACTTTGATCAGAGCTTGATAAGCACAGTGTCGACCCCACCCCAGGGTTTGTGACTCAGCAGAGCCAGGGGGCCCCTGAGATGTGCTGCAGTAACATGCTCCCGGCTGCTGCTCGTCCGGGGGCCACTCTCCTACCCGACCCTTGCAACAGCCTTTCAAGGTGACAGTATCATCCCCATTTTTCCAGTGACGAACTAACTTGCCCAGGACCCCTCAATAAACACTGGAGCTGGGGTTTGATTGCCCTCTCCCACCCTTTCCCAGACCAGATCCACCCCATGGCCCCTTAACAGTCAGGGCGACCTGGTCCACCAGAGGGTGGGAGCATTGGGAGGACCCTGCTGCAGAGCACCTCAGGCTCGGGATGGGCTGAAAAGCACCTGGGGGAGGATGGTTTCTTGTTTGGTGCATCTGAGGTGCAGGGTCAATTTTCAGAGTTCCTCTGGCTGAGTCAGGTTAATGTCACTCAGCTCTGCCTTAGCACAGACCCCACGTCTTAGGCATGTCGAATGTGGTAACAGAGTCCTCTCTAGCTTCCTCTCAAGGTGGCTGTCACCTGTGCACTCAGCTGATTCCAGAGCCACCTCTAAGTTTCTCCCCATCTCTACAGATGAAAAAGCGGGACCTGGAGCCCTCAGATGCCACCTATACAGCCCTGTTCAATGTATGCGCTGAGTCCCCCTGGAAGGACTCTGCTCTGCAGAGCGCCCTGAAGCTCCGGCAGCAGCTCCAGGCCAGAAACTTTCAGCTCAACTTGAAAACGTACCACGCTCTGCTGAAGATGGCTGCCATGTGCGCAGACCTCAAGATGTGCCTCGATGTGTTCAAGGTGGGGGTGGCTCTTCCTTCCTGCCAGTCCCATGTAACAGGTGTGAGGCTGCGGCTGTCTGTGTCACTCATGTAGGAAGGTTCAGGGGCCAATGAGACAGGCCACGTGCTGGGCTCTGGGGTTCACAGATGACTCCCACGAGACCCTGCTCTCAGTGGCCTTAGTCTGATGGACAGAGAGGCCCGCAACCCCATGAGGGTGGTGAGTTGTGTATGCTTCTGTGTGCCGTGTCCCTCTGTGTGGGACTTGTTGGTGCCCTGGAGGCGGGCGGGCTTCATAGCACTCAAGATGAGTCAGTGCTCACCGGGGAGGGCCTTCTGCTTAGAACGAGCAGTGGGAGCAGAAGTCCAGGTGCCCAGGGAGCTGTGGAGTCTGGCCGGTTGGTGTGTCAGGTTCCAGGGAAACAGGCGAGTGGAGGCGTCGGAGTGCAGTTGGCCCCAACTGCATTAGGCCTTTGGTCTGTAGCCTCTTCTATTCCCCAGCTGCCCAGTAGAAGGGTTTTATTCCCAGTTCACAGAGAAGGAGATCAGGAGGGGGTTTGAGCAGGAAGGACCCCAAGTGGGTAGTGGTTCTGCTTTCTCAGGTTGCAAGGAGGCAAGACAGACACGAGTTAACACCTAAAGGAAGGCTTATGGGAAGCAGGCAGGGCTCCAGGTGCCCACAACCAAACCTCAGGAGAACCAGGGCAGTGTCAGGGCTCAGCTAACCCTTGGCAGCCCTGTCCTTCTGCTCGTCCCTCAGGCCCTGCACATGCAGCTCACTCTCTGCTCTTATGTTCTACCCACTGTGACTCGACTACTTTCTGTCTCGCTCCTTCCATCACTGACCGACGCCCTTCCTCACTGCACGTAGTGAGTTCCCACCTGCCCGTCCCAGGAGAGAGGGCCTGATAGGCTGTCCATGCACCACGGGGTGCACAGCAGCCTTTGGCCAGTCCCTGGGTTGGCTGCCTTGGGCTGCCCTGCCCTGCTGGAGAGGCAGGATCACCAGGTCTCGAGCCTGCAGACCTCCTTGTGAATGACGAATCCCCCCAGGGTTTGAGGCAGGTACCTGAAGCTTCCGGAATGGGGCAGCGTGGCTCATAGGCCTCTGACCTGACCTGTCCAGAGGTGTCAGATTGGTATTTTAGGCAGGTCAGTCTGGCTGGTGAGGGAGAGGGACCAGTTAAGAGACAGCTGTGATTGTCCAGGAAGAGAGCACAGACTAAAAAGCCTCACTGAGGTAGAAGAGTTGGTGACAGAGCGGGAGGCGGGAGAGCGGCAGTTGTGGGGGTGAGAAGGAGGAGACTCTGAGGTGCTGAGAGGTGGAAGGAGCATCTCAAGAAGGCAGTGGCCAACCCTGACACGCCCGAGAGAGGCCAGTGGTAACTACTTGCCATGTGCAGGCAGCACGCCATCTTGTGGGGTCGTTCCAAGGATCCTGTAAGGCAGGTCCTGCCTGTGACCCACTGCACAGAGGAGGACGGTGAGAGCAGGGAGCTGAACGCCTTGCCCACTCTCACGGCTGGCCAGTGGTGAAACTGGGACTTGAAGCCAGCTCTGTGTAATTCCAAAGCCTTGAGGACAGGGGCTTAAAGTGACCACTGGGGTGGTCTTTGCAGAGGGGCTGCACAGAAGCGATAGTAGCAGAGCCAGGAAGAGAGGCCTGGGAAAGAGAGGAGGAGGAAGTGCAGGCAGCAGTTGGACATCTCTGCTCGGGAGCTGGTTCTGATCCAGCCCCAGAGCCAGAGTGAGGCCCCACCTCTTAAATGTGCACCAACCTGGGACTGCCCCGGGAGTGTCTGCCCTGAGTCAGACTTGTCGGGCCGGGCCTAGGCTTGGTGGCAGGTTCTCAGTGGGACCTCCTCATTCCTTTCTCCAGGAAATTGTTCACAAAGGGCATGCGGTCACAGAGGAGACCTTCAGCTTCCTGCTCATGGGCTGCATCCAGGACAAGAAGACGGGCTTCCGATACGCCCTGCAGGTCTGTCCCTCCCAGCTCTGCCTTCCTGCCCCTCCTGCTTCCCCCATGCACCTGTGTCAGGTGGAAATGGTGATCCTGTGTGGATTTCTTGAGCACCTGCTCCTGCCCTGTGCTGGGTGTTTTTATTTTTGCGATCTTTTGGCCTTCCCAGAGGACACTGCTTCCCCGTTATACAGATGGCAGGAAGAGAAGCCCCACGGAGGTGGCGTGGTTGCCCTTCAAGTGAGGACACAGCCCGCCCACACTCTCCCACTCTGCTGGGGGACCTTCTGTGCAGTCAGCCCAGATCTGCTAAGCTTATGGTCCCTGAATGCCTGCAGTGCACCCACCCGGGGTGCTCACAGCCCATCCCGCGCAGCACCCGCCTCAGCATCTCTGCAGGTGGGACCCAGGAGTCTGCATTTGGTCCTGAGAATTTCTCAGGGACATCAGAGTTGAGACACGCTGCTCTAATCCCACCTCAGACCAGAGCTGACCCCCCCTTTTCAAGAGGGGAGGTAGTATTAGCAGTGGTGCCATGGCTGCTTTCCTAGCTTCTCAGAGTTGGGAAGGACTGTAGCCCCCTTGGAACCCTCCAGCTTAAGGTGGAGCCCACAGACCAGCAGCAGCAGCGTCACTTGGGAGCTTGTCAGAAATGCAGGGTCTCAGCCCCACCTAGGTCTACTGTGTCCAGATCTGCATCTCAACAAGATCCCCAGGCAGTTGGTCTGCACAGAGTTTGAGCCCCAGTCATCTGGGACAGCCCTGGACCAAATATTGCCTCCCCGCTGTAGACTCTCCGGAAGCAGTGGCCGCTGGCCGTCTTCTGGCTGCTTTTTAGTGAAAATCAGCCAAGATCTAGTTCCTACCACTCATTGGCCTAGATCTGTTCTAGTTAGAAACGGTCTATAATACTAACAGCCACTTTGTGTTGCGCACTCATTAAACTGCTCAAGCTTGGCAGCAGTAGCCCCATTTTACAGATGAGGAAACTGAGGCTCACAGAGGTTAAGTAAGTGTCTGAGGTCTCACAGCCGCTAAATGGCAGAGCTGGGATTTGAACCGGGGTCCATATGACTCTAGAGCCTGAATCCCTGCTGCCACGGGATAGTGTCTGTGTCCCTGCTAAACCTCAGTTCTGTCAACATTCCCCATGGTGGTTGCTGCCAAGACCCTTGCTCTCAAGACCCCGTCCAGTGGGCAGCAGTCCTCTCGCCAAATGACCCACCCCCGCCTCGTCTGCACGCTCGTGCCTCATGAGGGCAGGAAGTCAGATGTGCGCTCTTAGCCCCACTGTGTGTGGCCTCCCATCAAGCCCGCAGACAGGAGCAAGCGAGACCAGTGAGCCCGTGCAGCATCTTAGGAATGGCGTGGTCTTGGTATCAGAGCAACCCAGGCATGATCAGAGTGGGCGGGTCACCTGTGCTTCCTTGGGGAGGGACGGCCAGAGAGGCTAGGTTCTGGAAGAGTCTAGGCTGACTTAAGGTTTGGATTGCATGCTTCTTTGAGAGCACGGAGTGGGCTCGGGTGGAGCAGGATTCAGCCAGGCAGAGCATGGTGCTGGAGCACACACTGAGTGTGCTAGACACCACGCTGTGTGGTGAAGAGGATCTCATCTCTTGAGGAAACAGGGCTGCCTGACCCCAGCTTCGAACTCCCCAGGGGAGTACAGAGAAGATGGGCAGAGACCCAGGGCAAAGCTTGTTCCCTGGTACAGGGGCCCTGCGAGAGGGCAGAACAGTTTTAGGGTGAGCTAGAGAGAGGAAAGGAGTGGCACCCCTGTGAAGTGTCCCAGAGTTCCAGATTCTTGGGATTCTTAGTTGCCCAGAGCCAGGTGTTGGGTTAGACACTCTCCGGGTCCTTCTCGTGCCCTTCGTGTTTGCTGGCTGATCGCTGACTCCCGGAGCCTGCTCCCTGAGAGAGAGCACGGAGCTGAGGCTTGTCTTTCCCCCGCAGGTGTGGAGGCAGATGCTGAGTCTGGGGCTCCAGCCAAGCCGGCACGGCTACAACCTGCTGTTGGGGGCAGCTCGGGACTGTAGCCTGGGGGACCCAGAGGTGGCCTCAGCACTGCTTCTGAGGCCCAGGGAGGAGACGGTCCTGCTCCAGACTCCGGCAGGTGGGCGGCGGGCGAGGAGGAGAGCCTGGGCCAGGGCGAGCGACAGTGTGTCAGCCAGGCTGCATGTGGAGGCCCTGGAGAGGCAGCTGTTTCTGGAACCTTTTCAGGCTCTTGAGGGGCCTCCACAGCCTCAGGAGGCCAGGGTCCCCAGCAAGGTCCAGCCTGAGGTAGAAACCAAGGTGGAGCCTGACCACACAGTGGCCCTTGCCTCCGTGACCCCGGAGCCACCTTCCTGGAGGCTGGAGGCCAACCTCCTGACCCCGGGGACAGTCCCCCCAAATGTGGTCTCCTTTGGGACTGTGACCACCTCAGCCGACAGACTGGCCTTGATGGGGGGCATGGAGGGCTTCCTGGGCAAGATGGCAGAGCATGGGCTCCAGCCCGACATCAAAACCCTCACGCTGTTGGCTGAGGTGGTGGAGCCCGGGAGCCCCGCAGAGTCCTCACTGCTGACCGTCCTGGACACGCACCAGGTGGAGGCTGACGTGACGTTCTTCAACACGCTGATTAGGAAGAAGAGCAAGCTGGGCGATCTGGAGGGGGCGAAGGTGAGGGGCACAGAGGCAGGCATGGGGCTGTCGACTGGGCCCCCTCCTTACCCTTCCCTCCTCTGACCCCTCCGACTGCGGGACCTGGCTCCCCTGCCACGTCTGTCATCCATTCCCACAGCCGGTGGGCAGGCTGTGCGGAGCCCTTGTCTGGGCCTGGGCTTGAGTGAAAAGCTGGTAATCGAGCGTGACCTAGCCAGCTGACTCTCCGCCCTCCTCAAGGAGCTCACAGATTGGTGGGAGGCAAACACCAAACATACCCTCACTGACGGGCATGAGGCGTACAGGGGGCTGTGGGGACACGTGCCTCAAGAGGTGGGTAGCTCATAATGATGCCTGAGTGTCCCACGTTTCAGCCACCGCCCCCCTCCACTGACATCGCACTTACCTGGTGCCAGACGCTGTGCTGAGAGCTTCACATCTCTTTTTTTACTGACCACACGTGGAGGCTTCCCTGGTTCACAGATGGAGACACGGGCCTTCATGGGATTTTGTCCCTTCATTCCACGTTTCCCTAGGATGCCTTTTTTGCCAGAAGTGCTGACCTGGGCACTCGTGAGCATCGGATGACAGAGACACAGCCTCTGCCATCAGCCCACAGTGCAGATCACACCTTTCTCTAGACAAGCCAGACGTGCGAGAGCCCCTCCCTGAGCCAGCCAGGCTGAGCAGGCATCCTCTTCCTCACCCCTGGCCTGGGGCTCCCTCAGCCAGCACTTCCCACGCTTGTCGGTGTTGTCGTCTGCCCTGGACAGCAGGACTGCCAGCCCCCAGGGACCCTGGTGCTCCATCGATGTTGAAGGCCTGAGTGCAGGGATGGACGGCCAGCAGAGGAGCGGGGAGGCACGGGAATGTGAAGGGCATTCAGGGAGAAGGGATGGCATGTTGGAGACAGGCAGGCTGGGAGGCAGGGTGTACTTGCAGAGAGCTGAATTTTGGGGAGCTGGGCCCTGAGAGATGGCTGGACGGGTCATGGGACCCTTGAAAGCTGGACTGAGGCCAGCGCCCAATGTGGTCAGCAGAGGGAGCCAGGAGGCCTCTGAGCAGAGCTGTGCCCCAGGGTGTCCAGTGTCCAGCCACGGGCTTCCCAGAGAAGGCTCTCACCAGGGCTGGTGGGTTACAGCTTACTGTGATGCCATGTCTGTCCCCACAGGCGCTACTGCCAGTCCTGGCGAAGAGGGGAATTGTCCCCAACCTGCAGACATTCTGCAATCTGGCTATTGGGTGCCGCAGGCCACGGGACGGTCTGCAGCTGCTCGCAGACATGAAGGTGAGCGGGCCCAGAGCTGGACAGGACCTGTGGTGCTCAGGAGCTCTCTGGGGTAATCAAGAAGAAAGCTAGATGGAGGGAGGAGGGGGCCTCCTGAATCCCCCAGGCCTCTGCACCCAGACAGGATAAACTGTGCGTGGGGCAGGAAGAGTGGGGTTGCTCTGGCTTCAAGTGTAGAATGGTCATTGGCCCAATTTGGGAGAAAGACCCTGGTGAGCTGCTGCAGGAATGGCCGTTGAAAGTAAGGGGTGTTATGATCTTGAAGGTGGTGGCAGTGGGGTGAAATTGAGGGGTGGGGACAGGTCTTGGCCCCAGCGCTCTGAATGGATGGAGGATATTACTGGAGCAGGGATGTGTCAGAATTCTTGGGGGACGGGGGGGTGCAGTAAACCACAGCCCAGAGCCAAGGAGGTCATCTCCTGCGCATGGTTTACTGCCTGAGTCCATTGATCTCCAAGAGCAACACTTTCTCTCCAAGCTCTTCGGGGCTGAGAGGGTAGGGTCCTCTACAGGGTGGGATGGACCCACAGGGCAGGGCACCTGTGTTCTCCTTTTGGAGAGAGGAGTGCAGCCCATTGTTGCTACAAGGTTCTGCCCTTCTTGTCCCTGGTCGCTGGTCTGCAGAGCAGACCTGACTGGCAGGGTAACTGCCCAAGCCGGACGTGCCACAGCAGGCTGCTTTGTCCCAACAATCACCATCATCTCACTGATTATGTCTGTGATGTTTCAGAAATCCCAGATGATCCCCAACACCCACATCTACAGCACCCTCATCAATGCGGCCCTCAAGCAGCTGGACTACACCTATCTCATCAACATCCTGAAGGACATGAGGCGGAACAGCGTCCCGGTGAATGAAGTGGTCATCCGCCAGCTGGAGTTCGCAGCCCAGTACCCGCCCACCTTTGACCGGGTATGTGCGCCCAGCTCTAATGTGCCCATTGTCTCCTTAACCAGCGCCACCCCCACCCCTGGTTCTGGCCTCTGGGATTGGCCTTCCCTTGCTCTAAACTGTCAGTAGCTTCCCTTAGGAGAAATCCCGAACTCCTTAGACCACAGCACGCGAGTTCCTGTCCACGTGCCTCATTTCATCTCAGGCCACTCTTCCCTTTGTTGATGCTGTCGGTCCCACTGGCCTTCCATCATTTCTAAAGACACCACCAGCCTCTTTCCTGCCTCGGGGTTTTTGTATTCCTTCTGCCTTGACTAGGCTTCCCCTGCTTTTCACGTACATGGCTCCTTCTCCTCCTGCAGGCTCTTTCTCAGAGATGCCCCTCTGGCTGCCTTGCTTCCTGTTAACATACAGCACTATTCCCTGTCACCGTGTTTCACAGCCTGTAATCCATGTGTGACTCGCCCTCACGAAACCATAAGCCCCTAGAGGTGGAGACCGTCTGCCTTGCTCACCTGGGTCCCCGGGGCCTGTCCAATGCCTGGTGCCCAATACAGACTGTTGTTTGTTGAGTGAATGGGGATGGCAGTAGGGCGGTGATGGAGTGTTTTGTAATGGCCTTCTTTCCCTGCTGTTCTGAGGATATCAGGCTCTGGGGGTTCGGTTTTTAGGTCCACTGAGTCAGACCCTGTGCTGACTGCTCCAGCTGTGACCTGGAGGAGCACAATCCCAGTGAGGAGGGAGACAAGTTGGCAAGGACACACCGAGCCGTGGGAGCTTGGGGTCAGGGACGTCTGTGCTGGCGCGACGCTCGAGTGCCATTTTGAAGGCTTAGTAAGAATTAGTGAGACGGCAGTGGAGAGTGTGTCAGGCAGAGGGCATATAGCTGGGCATGTTTGGACAGTTGGTTGTTAGTCTTGTCTTATTGATTCTTCAGAGTACTTTATATATTCTGGATACTAGTCTTTTGTTCTGTTACAAATATCTTCTGGTTACTGGACTGCCTCTTCACTCTGTAGTGTAGGGCCCACTAGGTGTCTTCTCAGGTTCAATCAACAGTCACCAGACTACCACAGGCCTAACGCTTATTGAATTCAAATCCTACATCCATACTCCCTTATGACAGTGGACTGACTTCTATTTGTGATTGTCAAGTTTTTGCTTTACGTACTTTCAGGCTATCTTAGGTACACGTAAGTTTAGAATTGTTAAATCTTTTGAATTAGCCTTTTTATCATCATGTGGTAGCAGTCTGTATCCCCAATACTTTGTTTTTTCTTTGTATTCCTCTACTAGCCTTCTTTTGGTATCTGCCTGGTACATCTTGTTTCCTCCTTTTCTCCCCCCTCTCCACAGAGGCCACTGTCTCAGTGCTGGGGATGGTCAGAGAGGCAGTGGCTGTGCCAGCGAGGGGCAGATGCTCAGCAGACTGTGGAGGCAGGGTTGGGGGCACCCAACGATTCTAGCTTGTGGAGCTGGGGTGACATCCCTGGGTACAGGAGCAGAGCAGCAGGTATGCAGGAAGGATTGTTAGCCCATGGAACAGCAACTTTGTTTCTCCCCAGTAAGATACTCCTATTAAACAGCCTTTCTGCCCTCTCCCCTTAACCACCTGGAAGCAAGAACAGCTTCCCTGGGGCCTGAGCCAGCTGCTGTGGTCTGGGCTTAGCTGTAGGTAGCATGTGGTGATTCTAATCGTGGCTCCTCGGAACCCTGAACCCCATGCTCTTCCAATTACAGTACAAAGGGAAAAACACCTACTTAGAGAAGATCGATGGCTTCCGAGCTTATTATAAGCAGTGGCTGAAAGTGATGCCAGCAGAGGAAACCCCCCACCCATGGCAAAAGTTCCGGACCAAGCCCAAGGGGGACCAGGACACCGTCCCCAAAGCTGACATGGACAGAGGCCCTGGGGGCAAGTGATGGGGAGGCCCCCGGGGACCCCCAGCAGAGCTGGAACAATGTGCATGGCCTTCACAGTGCTTTGTGGAAGCCCCAGGAGTCCCTTTCATATTAAAGACACGTGAACATCTGGTGTAGCCTCAAGCATGAGAGAAAGGTCTGGCCCAGAGTAAGCATCTTGCAGGCGTTGGTATGAGGACAAGCTGGGCCCAGGGTGCTGACAAGTTCACAGCAGGTCCAGGAGCAGCTTGGGCCACCTTGGCATGTCATTTCAGGCCGTCCTCGCCTGAGAGGTTGTCACCTCCATCACTGATGAGGAAAGTGAACTCGCTCACGGTCATGCATCACCTACGAAGTGGAGTCAGGATCCAGTCCGAAAGGCAACTGGTCTCCAGGGCCAGGTGCTCTCCCAGGGTCCCACAGACTGCTGGCTCTGTGAAAGAACGAACGCAGGGCCTGAAAGGTTTAAAAGTTTTATTTCTACAAATCACAGCTGATGAACCAAAGCCTTCGCATGTAGAGACCATGGCCCGACTAGGGCCTGGGGCACCACTCTGAGAAGAGCCGCTCCTGGGAAAGGGGGTGGCAGAAACCTGTGAAGTCCAAAGTCCAGGGTGGAGAGGGGTCAGGGCCCGAGGGCCTCAGCCAGAGCAGCCCCGGCAGCCGCAGTGTGTGCATTCGATGATCCGGCCCTGCAACAGAGGATGGCTGAGACACTGCGCCCCTGCCACATGCCACCCCTGCCCCCACAGTAACCCTCCCGCCAAGAAGGAGGGCAACAGGACATTCACTCCCTACAGGACACTCCTCAGAAGCACCTCCATGACAGTTCTGGATGGGGAAGATCAGGTTCCCTCATGAAGATGGAAACAGCTGCTGTTGACACTGAAGTTATATCTCTATGCACGTTTAATTTATGCAAATTCAACATACACGCGTGCCCCCAAAAAGGGGGGAAAATCTGTGTGAATGATTCTTGTTATTTACAAAGCAAGCATGTCATACCCTGCACCGAGCTGGAGGTGGGTCTGCCACTGCACAGGAGGCTCAGCGCCAGGGGCCTCAGGGCCTCCTCTGGGCTGGGGGACTTCCTAATGGGGGTACGGCGGGGAGAAGGGTGTGTACTTGAATCTGTATGGCAGCAGATCCCTCTTGTCCCCAGACCAGGTGTGGCCCGATGTCTGGCCAGGGACCTGCCCAGGGGACGGAAGACCCCAGAGCAGTGGTTTGTGTTTATTTTCCTTTTTCCTCTTTTTTAGAGGAGCAAGACCCTTATCTATGCAAACGAGATCTGATGGTGAAACCCAACTAAATCATCCCCATTTCGTAAGTGAGGAAAGGAATTCAATAACTTTCCCAAAGGTGGAGGTGAGAGTGGCCCCCAGACCTAAAAAACATGATTCCTGCCAAACTGCCCAGCACAGATTCCTGAACAGAGGGACTCCCGGGGGGGATGGCCAGCAGGACGTCCAAGGACAAAACCACATTCCAGCCATCAACCAGGCGTCAACCTGGTCAGAATTCTGAACTGAAAGAAACATCAAATTCAATTGTCAGACGTCACAGGGGTGGAGACATTACCACTTCCAGCTTGCTTTTGGGGACCCGGCAAATGCAGTTTGTCCCAAAATTGGTGTCTCGTGTCTGAATGCACCGCAGACAGCATAAGTTCTCATAACCCTGCTTTTTCCATTTTGCGATGAGGTTTTTATCTGCATAGCCCTCTTTAATACAATATTCATATAGTTCTGTCAAAAAGATGGGAAAGGGCATCAGACCATGGAGTAACAAAGCTTCCCTCACCCCCTGTCCACCACTACCCATCGTTAGCTAACATTGGCCCCTCTCCCTTTTTTAGTGGTAAGAAAAATCATGACACTTGCTGAGGTTGCAAGAATAAGAGCCATTACTTAAATTAATCCAAAAGCTACTCAACTTGGAAAGGCCAAGAGAGAATTTAGCCAATTACCTCTGCTTATGGCTTTCCGCTTGTAGAAGAGGTCAAAAATATAGCGGGTTTTCTGGTGGTGAATCCTGAAGATGGGCCACAGAGATTCCACTTTCCTCTTTCCCTCATGAGGTTCTGTTTCAGCTGGGGAGAAGAAGGTCTGTGTTTATTTTGTTTTGAGGGGTAGGGTTAATTTGCGCAGGATGTAGTGTTATTTTTTTGATAACTAGGGATAAAGAATAAATGTGACTTTATACCCACTAGGGTGGCTCTAAACAAAATGACAGACAATAACAAGTGTTGAGGATGTGGAGAAACTGGAATCCTCATACATTGCTAGTGGGAATGTAAAATGGTGCAGCTGCAGTGGAAAACAGTCTGGCAGTTCTTCAGGAAGTTAAACATAGAGTTATTAGATGACCTAGCAATTCTACTCCTAGGTACATACCCAAGAAAACTGAAAACCACACATGCACACAAAAACTTGTATATGAATGTTCACAGCAGCATTATTCACAATAGCCAAAAAGAAGAAACAACCCCAGAGTCCGTCAGCTGATGAATGGATAAACAAAATGTAACCTAATACAGTGATTATTATTCAGTCATAAAAAGGAATGAAGTAATGATACATGCTGCAACATGGCTGAACCTTGAAAACATTATGCCAAGTACAAGAAACTAGTCCTCAAAGCCCACCTATGATATGACTCTATGTCTACAGAGACAGAAAGGAGATGAGTGGTTGCCTAGAACTGGGAGACATGGGGGAAGTGGAGTGGGGAGGATGACTATTAAAGGGTATGGGGTTTCTTTTAGGGGTGATGAAATGTAAAATTGTGATGGTGGTTGGCCAACTTCCACAAATATACTAAACATCCCTTAGTTGAACACTTTAAAAGGGCAAATTTTATAGTATATGATTTATATCTCAATAGAGCTGTTATATTAAAAAGGATAAAGAAGAATAAACCACATGATTTAAACATGATTGTTTTAAATTAAAAATGTCTTTTTAATTAGATAAATTAGAAAACGAACATTTAAAAAAATCATTCAAAGATAATCTCTGTTAATACCCTGGTCTCGGGCCGGCCCCGTGGCTTAGTGGTTAAGTGCGTGCGCTCTGCTGCTGGCGGCCCGGGTTCGGATCCCGGCTGCGCACCGACACACTGCTTCTCTGGTCATGCTGAGGCCGTGTCCCACATACAGCAACTAGAAGAATGTGCAGCTATGACATACAACTATCTACTGGGGCTTTGGGGGGGAAAATAAATAAATAAAATCTTTAAAAAAAAAAAAATACCCTGGTCTCTATACTTCTAGATTTGTAATAGTTTCTCAAGATAATTCTGGGCCGGGGCTGGCCCAGTGGCGCAAGTGGTTAAGTGCGCGCACTCCGCTGCGGCGGCCTGGGGTTCGCCGGTTCGGATCCCAGTCGCACACCGACGCACTGCTTGGCAAGCCATGCTGTGGCGGCGTCCCGTATGAAGTGGAGGAAGATGGGCATGGATGTTAGCCCAGGGCCAGTCTTCCTCAGCAGAAAAAGAGGAGGACTGGCAGATTTTAGCACAGGGCTGATCTCCTCACAAAAAAAAAAAAAAGATAATTCTGGGCCCACAAGTGGCATCCTAATCATCTTTAAGGTACCTCTAATTTCATTTCCCAATCAAAGTCCTTTAGGGATAGGGAAGAGAAAAAAAAAAACTGGAGAAGTCTGAAAATTCTTAGCCCAGTGGATGCGCAGGAAATAACTGCTCCGTCAGCACATGCAGATCAAGGAGCGCTCACAGCTGCCCCAAGGCACCTCTTTCCCTTAGTAGTTACCAGTTGGTCTTTGTCTACCACCTCCTCTCAGTTTTTAGAGCAGAGAAGAAAGGCAGGGAGTGGTCAAGAAAACTGTACCTCCCTTTCTCCAATGTGGAGACCATTCTATCACCTAGGATTTCTAATTCAGCTCCACAAACAAAATTCTGTGCTCCCAGCAAAAGGCAGGCGTTGAGGACTCAGCAAGTGCACACTGCGTGCCTGCTAGGGGTGAGGCCCCGCTCTGGGTGCCCAAGATACAGCAGCGGGCAAGACAGAGAAGCCCCCAACCTGCATTCCAGGGGAGGGAAGCAGATCAGCACCTGGAGGTGAGTGGTAATGGCCACAGAAAAAGAAAACATGGAAGGGGATGGCGAGCGGGGAAAGGGGGGAGCTGCCATTTTATACAGGTGATCAAAGAAGGCACAAAGGAGACACCTGATAGGAGACCTTAAGAAATGAGGCCGGTGGGGTAGGATGGGGGTGGGCAAAGTGAGTGAAGGGGGTCAAAAGGTACAAACTTCCAGTTATAAGATGAATCAGTCCTGTAGATGTAATGTACAGCATGAGGACTATAGTTAACAATGCTGTATGGTGTGTCTGAAAGTTGCTAAGAGAGGAGATCTTAAAAGTTCTCATCACAAGAAAAAAAAATTCTAACTATGTGAGGTGATGGATCTTAACTAAACTTATTGTGGTAATCATTCTGCAATATATACGCATATCAAATCATGTTATACGCCTAATACAGTGTTTTATGTCAATTATATCTCAATTAAAAAAAGAAAAAGAAATGTGGGGTGAACATGCTTACAAGACAGAGCAAACAGCAATGCAAAGGCCCCAAGGCAGGGCTGTACCAGGGATCAAGGAGGAGCAGTGTGGTTAGTGGGTGGTGGGTGTGGTGGAGCACGAGAGAGCCAGGGCCAGAGTGTGTTGGCCCTGGAAGGCCAGGGAAGGACTTTCGTTTTGCTCTGATGAGTAGCAGAGTCACTGCAGGGTCCCGAGCAGATAGTGACATGATCTGACTTAAAACCCTCACCCCAGGGGCCGGCCCGGTGGCTTAGCGGTAAAGTGCGTGCGCTCCGCTACTGGCGGCCCAGGTTCGGATCCCGGGCGCACACCAACGCACCGCTTCTCCCGCCATGCTGAGGCCGCGTCCCACATACAGCAGCTAGCAGGATGTGCAACTATGACATACAACTATCTACTGGGGCTTTGGGGAGAAAAAGGAGAAGGACTGGCAATAGATGTTAGCTCAGAGCCAGTCTTCCTTAGCAAAAAGAGGAGGATTAGCACGGATGTTAGCTCAGGGCTGATCTCCCTCACAAAAAAAAAACCCTCACCCTGGCCGCCCTGTGGAGATGACTGGAGGGAAAGGAGGAGCAGAAGGCTACTGCAGTAATCCAGGTGAGAGGGGAGGGTGGCCTGGACCAGGTGGTGGGGGCATGGGATAAAAGGAGTCAGATTTTAGATGCATGAATTTTCTAAGATTTCACTATGGATAATTTCAAGTACACAGAAAAAAACAGTATATTGAATTCCCAAGTACTTATCACCCAGTTTCAACAATTACTAACATTCATTCACCTATTTTTATTTTATCTGGTTCTCCCCACTTTTGAGGGTGGAGGGCATTGGAGTATTTTAAAATGAATCTCAAGCATCACATTCATAAATACGTCTGTATCTATAATGTATTAAGGACTTTAATGCCAATATGCCACCTAACAAAATCAACCATTACTCCTTATTAGCATCCCATACTCAATCAGTGTTCAATTTTCACCAATTGCCTCAAAAAACACCTGTTGACAACTGGTGTGTCGGAATTAAGATCCAAACAACATCCAGACGTTGTATTTGGTTGATTTGTCTCAAGTCTTATTTATCTGTAACAATTTTCCCTCTCCATTCTGCCACCCTTTTTAGGAATCGGGATGTCTTGGATGCTTGCATAGGAAGAATGAAAGAAAGAGGAGAGTCAAGGACAGCCCCATGTTTTGTGGCCTGAGAAGGGAAGCAGCTGTGTATGTGTGTGGAGGGGGGGTGAGTGAGGATTCAGTTCTGCACATGTTAATTTTGAGGTGGCTTTAGATAACCAAATGAGGCCATCTAAGAAGCAGTTGGTATAGAGTGTTAGTGCTGAGTCAAGGCTGGAGAAGACACTTGGTCACCTGGGTGGAGAGTGTGGGAAGCCATATGACTGGATAAGACCACTGGGGCGGGGGGAGCTGGAGTTCCTTATGCTGCCATCCTGGAAGTGGAACCCCTCTCCCTGTGCTTTTGAGTCATTTCTCAATCTTTTAATCGTAGCATCACCTGCATTTTTTAAGTCTCTTTTTCGACCCATTGTCACAAGATCATGTGAACACTCTTGGATATCGTTTTGTACAGGTTCACACACAAAGTGGAAGGCAGCTTCCGACAGGTGATGCACAGTCCTGCTACTAGGAGGGTATGAAAAGAGGGCAGAGGTAGGGGGTATTGTGGCATAGATGAGACTTTGGTTTTTAGCCTCTTTGCTATTGCTAGAACTGCCCATAACATCAACACTTGGGCAACAATTCTCTTAAAGTGCTATTCTTAAAAAGTCTAATTAGGTGGCCAGCCCGGTGGCATAGTGGTTAAGTGTGTGCAATCCCTGTTGGCAGCCCAGGGTTCACAGGTTCGGATCCCGCGTGCACACCGACACACTGCTCTTCAAGCCATGCTGTGGCGGCGTCCCATATAAAGTAGAGGAAGATGGGCACGGACGTTAGCCCAGGGCCAGTCTTCCTCAGCAAAAAGAGGATTGGCATCGGATGTTAGCTTAGGGCTAACCTTCCTTACACACACACAAAAAGTCTAATTAAATGTTCATTATGCAAGTGTTGATTATGCTTGATTTTCAGTTATAAAAGCGAAGTTATTTACATGTCCTGGTTACAGTCCACAGAGATAGTGCCTTTATTTCTCAGTCACCCATAAAACCCCCTGCCACATATAATTCCCCCCATCTCTGCCCCTCAGTCCCTATAATCAGGCTCTTTTTGTTTGGGGACTTATAAGACACCAGTGGCTATACCAAAACTTGAGTAATGACCTAAGAGACACATAAAGAGCTGGGCAGTTGTGCTCAGCTAGGAAATACCAGGGACAAACTAAAAGAGAAAACAGGAATTTTCCTTCCTAAGATAACAGTGCCAATAACTTCAATAAGCGTGAGTTGTCCTGTAAATGGCCCTCAGATCAGGAGGACAGGCCTAGTAATGCCACTGGCTTTGGGCTTTTCTGTGCAAAGGCCACACAAGGGTCCTCTCTGGCCTAGGAGCATGGCCACAGATCCCACAGGCACAAACTAGCTGGAAGCTGGCAGCCTCGACCAGCCTGGGCAGGCTTTGTTTGGCTCCTCCCACAAATAATTTTAAGTTTCAATTTTTAATTAGAAGCGTTCACATAAAACAGGTGGATCTCTGGCTTCTCTCGGAAAAAAAGAATTCAGCAAATCTGGCAATGCTGAGCCTACATGCCACGTAAAATGGGCTCTAGGTGAGGAGCAGCTTCTGCCCCTCTCCAGAGCTCCCTGTTGTTTCCAACACAGAAGCCAAGCCGGGTACCACCTGCCATCCACTCAGTCTGCTTTCTTTATAGTGGCAGTGAGAGTAATGTGAAACCAAGTCTTAAACCTGTGTGTTTATCAAAAATGAGAAAGCAAAAAAATGCTGAAGGGTGAAATGGTTAAATAAAAATGGGAGAAAGAATACTTCTTTTTGGAGGTAAATAATATCACATACATCCTCAATACTCTCCCCAAAAAAGTCATTCCTTAAAAGAGGAAGTAGATTTATTTTCAAAAACTCACAAAATCTCTTCTGTTACAGCACTCTCCAAGGTCCTTTATTTTGAATAAAGATCTGTTTAGGGAAGAAATCTCTCAGCCCAAAATTACCTTGATTACGGCAAGTTCTGGGCATTTAATAGAAGTTATCTGAAACAATCAGTTTTGGAAAAAGGAGGCAAAGTAATTTAACACTGATTTAGTAATTATTGCTAGAGGTATGACCTCATAATAACAAGGATTGGATTAGTTACAAAAAAGCTTAAAAAAAAAGATCACTTTAAAAAACAATTCAGGGCCGGCCCCGTGGCTTGGTGGTTAAGTGCACGCGCTCCGATGCTGGCAGCCCGGGTTCAGATCCCGGGTGCGCACCGAGGCACCACTTCTCCGTTCATCCTGGGGCCGAGTCCCACATACAGCAACTGGAAGGATGTGCAGCTATGACATACAACTATCTACTGGGGCTTTGGGGGAAAAAAATAAATAAATAAAATCTTTAAAAAACAATTCAGTAAATAGTTACACTGTGATCATATAAGACCTACAGATGCTTGTGGCTTCAGATAAAATATCCAAAGACAGCACACTACATTGATCCACAATGTGCAGGATCACATAACATTTAGAGGGAAGTGAAGATGGTGCATTCTGGAAAACTGGAGGATGATGCAAAAACTAAGTGATGATGAAAACAGTGTCAGAGACCTACAAAAAAAATCTGAAAAAAAAAAGTTTCAGAAAATGCAAAAGTGAAAAAGAACAGGATTTTCCAAGTAAATATATATGGCATGATTTTGAATGTACATCTAACCAAAATAGTAAATAATTATTGGTAGACTATTTGATCTATATTCCCTAATGCTTTTATATTTAAGTTGGCCAAAAAACGTTTTTGAGGACTTTTTCATTAGTGTTATCTTATTTTCTGGCACTTATAACATTCCTATGAGTTAATAAAAACAAATAAAACATGTCAGTGTCAGGAGGCCACAGCGCTGCCACCTGTCTCTTCCCATTTATACTTGCATTTATGCCTGGCCCCTGGAGGCATCTAAGCTGTGACCCTTGGACACAGACCCCTCAGACAGGAACTCCCCCACTCACCTTCTCTCATCTTTTGATCTAACTCATCCAGTGTTGGCTCGATCAACTCCCAGCCATCTGGGGGAGCTTTCCGGCTTCTTTTGACTTTAGGCATTTTTCCTCACAAAATAATCTGCAAAGATCTGGGGGGAAAAATTAAATGAATTGGTATCTGAACCCCAGATCCCCAAAGGCCTTCACCAGCCAACATTTTGTACATTCACTTCCTTATATCTGTTTCCTCACCCGTAAAATGAGGATAATAGAACCTACCTTATAGGATCACTGTGAAGACTTAATTATAATTATATGTAACATGCCTGGCATTTAATGTATGCTTAAAACACATTTGCTGTTATTATTAGCTAACATTGAGAACACAGAACAAAGAATAAGACACAACCTCTGTCCCTGAGGTGATAGTCTAGCAAGAGGACAAAGTGAAAAGGCATTTACAACACAGTGTGAGGAGGACTATAATTGGGGAGCTGAGAGAATAAGTGTTTAAAAGAGGCTGTAAAGCCAAAGTACCTTAGGATCTGCTTCCCAGGAGTGTAATAGAAAGATCTTTGGTCTCTTCAGTTACAGGCTTAGGTTCTTGTCTAGCTCTACCAATTACTCTGTGACTCGGGGGAAGTCACTTTCCCTCTCTGGTCCTCAGTCTTGTCTGTAAAATGACGGCAGAAGATTAGCCAGATTGCCGAGGTCTCTTTTAAACCCAACAAACAGGCTACAAAAAGGCAAGTCATGTAAAGCCCATACAACAGGCCAGTCCAAATCCAAACAGCAAAGCATTTTTCAAACCACACAGCATTTCCAAGCTGGCAAAGAGAACTCAGGTTTTTTCTTATTTTGATTTATAGCAGACTCATCTCCCCCAAATTCATTCAGTCCCTCCCTTCTATAAGGTACCTGACAGTATACAAAGCCTCTCCCCCCCCCAATACACACACGTCCTTCTTTCATAAATTCTCCATAACAATCTTACAGATGAGGAATCAAACTCCAAGAGGTAAAGTCAGGGTCGCACAGCTGGGAACTGGCAGAGTCTGACTGATTGGGGGCGGGGGCGCCTCACTTCCACATCAGTGCACCAGTCTCCCCTGAGCTGAAGCTAGAGATCGATGGAATCTGGTCTCTGCCCCAGCGCGCACAGGCTGGTAGGAAAAAGACACGCGACCGACCAATTTCCTATGATCTAGGGAAAATTCGAGGGCCCTGGCCCAATCTGGGAGTCAGAGGAAGCCTCCGAGGAAAGGTAAGAGGCAGGAGGTAACTAGATCAAGAAGAAAGAGGTATAGGGCAATACAAGAGAGGGAACGCTCGAGAGAGGCGGCGAGTGGAAAGGCATTCAGAGGGAAGGAGGGAAGGCTCACAGAGAGGGCGACATCAGAAACGGGCTTACAAGAACAAGCAGTATTTACAAAACGTTCTCGGCAGAGAAAATAGTGTGGGGGAAACAACCTAGAAGAGAACCCCCAAACCTCCAGTGCCCTCGGCAGAACGGAGGAGGCGTCCTCTCGGGAACTCACTCCGACCTCCCGGTCCCTCTGGGCCGGTGCAGACCTCCGATCGCTGGCCCCTGCCGTTACCAAGGTACTCAAGAACAGAGGAAAAACACTCACCCCGGCCTCCGCCGCTATCAGTCGCCGCTTCTCATTCGGCAACTTCCGCCTCCCAGGCGATCTCTTCAGGATAAGGTCCTCGCGGAGCCCCGCCCAGCTCCGCGCGGAGATTGCGTCATCTTAGGTGTCCGCAGATCTGCGTGTATAGAATTCCAGAATCGCTCTTGCCTTTAGCCCTCACTTCCCGGGGGGTGGCCGGCACGCTCACACATCTCCCCGGGTGGGGAGACCAGGGGCGCTGTTGCCCGGCGGCGCCCGGGCGATCCTGGACTCAGGCGGCGTGCGGGACAGTCCGGCTTCGTGCGCTGGCCTCCCTGAGGTCCTCGGTCCTCACCGCGACGGCGGCAGAGGCGCGCGGAGGCGACTGGACCGGGCGGAAGAAGTCGAGTCCGAGACATTTCCGGTTCCGGTGTCAGTTCGAGGCGCCGCCGCCGCCGCCGCAGCTGCCGGAGCCGCGATGCCTAAAGGAGGTGAGGGGTGGGGCGCGCGTGGCCCGCGGGCCTCGAGGAGCGGCCCGAACCCGGCTCCCGCTGTCCCCTCAGCCTGCGAGTGTCTCGGAGAGCTGCGCAGAGGGCATTCGTCCGCCCCGGCTGAGGGCCAGGCCTGGGCCTCGACGCCCAATTGTCTTGATGGGAAACTCAGGACGGTGGTGGCCTTGAGCCACTCCCTCGCTGGTCTCAGGGGAGTCGGAGGCTCAGGGTCCTGCCGACGCGGAGGGCCGGATCTAGGGCGCGCTTCTCCTGGCCTGGGGGGTCTGGAGTTTCCTCCCACTTCCAGGCTTGCAGGGGACTGAGTCACCGTGTCCCGCGCCCGTACTGGGCCCGCCTGGCTCGCGCGTAAAACGTGGGTCCTCTCGGGCTCTGGGCGAGCCAGGCCTGGAGGCTCTCGAGCCAGGGAGATCTGGCTTTGACTGCCCTGTCCGGCTGCGGCTCGATGTGAGCTCGTCGCTGAACCTCCCTGTGTCAATTTTCTGATTTGCAAATGGGCATGATGATTGTACCTACCTCGTAGTGCTCATGCGAGGTTTAGACTAGGTAACCCACGTGGAGTGCCAAGACGGGGCCGGGCAGTCGTTAAGTGCCCACCAAGCATTAACTATTGTTATTTTTAAGATTTTGCCGGTTCGTTGAAGGATCCGTGGCTTCCCAGTACATTGTAGACCGTCCTCCATTCTCTTTACCCTGAGCCAAGTTCTCGATTTGAAGCGTAGCTGTGTTACTAACTCTGTGGCCTTGAACAAGTTTTTTAACTTTCCCCAGCCTGTTTTCCTCATCTGGAACACCTGCTAGTAAGCCTTAGCTTGGAGACCTGGGGATAGGGGTCGTAAAATGAAGGAGCACTGAACTGCCTGGCTAGCTCCTGGCACAGAACAGATGTTCAGGTAATATTGGTAGCTCATGTGTCAGGTTGGCTAAGATACATCAGCCCACAGGAAAATCTACTTGGGGCTTTTTCAAACCTAAATGACTTCCTGACTCTATTTCCAGGTTTACAGAGCTGACTCCATTTAAACCTAGTCCTCTACTGATTTATTCTGTGGTAGGAAGAGCCATGTCTCCTCTGTGTTCCTCAGTCTCCTGTTCTGCAAAAGGAGGGTGCTAAATGAGCCCTTCTGGCTCCAGAATTCTGGCCCTAGAGTTCTACTTAATAGATAACTTTGTGCCAAGGTTGGAGGTTACAATTAGAAAATCCTAGATAGAAATTCTTGGTTAAGTGATTTGGCCTTTTGGCTTGTGAAAAGCTTTGTGGGCAGACAAGGTTTACATTTCTTGCTTGTTTTAATTTGTTTGAAGAGCAAAAGAAAACATGAAGATGTTAAAAAAAAAAAAGTATAAAATTCCCCACGCGCAAGTGACCAACTCTTGTTTCCCTTATGTAACTGTGAAGCATTTTTAAAGGCAAAAAGACCTGATAAAAGTTGCTGTAGACCAAGATAAGGTCAGTAACCCATAGCCAAGTGTGCAGGATGAGAGCTTATAGTAGCCAACTTTGAGTTGTTACTATTATCTGGAATATTAAGAGGGCAAGAAAGGGTGTTGGCTTTTTTAATGGCAAGCTTGATCTCTCACGCTAGAACTTTTCATGAACATAGACTGAGATGCCCCTGGGAACCCAGGTAGTCATTAAAAATGTGTGGTGTGGTCTGTAGCAGTACAATTATGGCTCTGCAGCTGCTGTCTAGGAAATCAGGGGGGGCCAATATCTCTGCTGCTGTCTCTGGAGTCTGGAGCAGCTCTGGCTGTCTAATTACAGATCTCTGCTCACAATGAGGGACTCTAGAAATCTGGTGGGCTGCAGCTTTCAGGAGAGGTAGGGATGGATCGAGGCCACAGTTACCCAGCATCCTCTGGGACCGGCAGAGGGGGTGCCACCCTGCTATAAAACTGGCTGATGGCTTTAGCAGGACTCAGTCTGGTGTCCTGGCTCAAGAGGGTCAGACTATAAAACTGATACTCATAGATGAACTTTAATTGCTAGTCACATTTTTAACTCTTGGATGGTAGTCAGGTTTGTTTTCAACTTTAACTTTGTTTGCAAGCCATGTTTCTTACTCCAAGCACAAAAAAGTTTTCTCCTAAAGGTTTGAAGTTTTCTCTTTCTATCATACCACTTAGGTGAACACGAAGTATTTTGTTATATCCCCTGACATCTGTAGTAGATCACCAATGTGGCCAGTGGTTTAGTTTCTTTTCCCCCAGCAAATACTGTATTAGAGAGAAAAGTAACAACCATAGCAAACATTTTTGTAGAGCTTATCCAGTGCTGGGCACTGTTCCAACGGCTTTACACGTGTTAGCAAATCCATCTTTATGACAACCCTGTGAGGTGGAGACGCAGATGAAGAAACAGACTCTGTGGGGTTAAGTATATGCCCAAAGTCAAAGCTGGTAAGCAGTAGAGCTGAGATTTGAACACAGGGGTTGGACTCCAACATTTGTGCTTTTCACCACTCTGCCTTGATCCTAAGTCTCCTTGTCTAAAATGAGACCAGCAGTGACTCCTGCACCATAGGTTTGTGAGAAGGATCAAATGAAGCTGTGGCTGGGACAGAACACTGCAGGTAGAAAGCACTGTAGTGACAGCAGGGGCGTAAGTGTCATATGTTCTTGTGATTGCATCTGAGTCCACTATGTTTGGATTCCAAGGGGGATTTAGCCAGTCACTCCATGCAGTGCACCGTCCTCTCTGTCCTCTCCTCAGGTCTTATTCGTGGCAGCCTGCATCCAGCACACAGTTTGGTGGTACATTGGGTGGTTGCGTGTTGCCTCTTGTGTCCTTTTAAACACGTGAGGGTGGGGGAGTATAGGTTTGGGTGGAGCTTGGTGAGGGGTAGGTGAAGTTTCTGCAGCCTCTGATGAGAGCACATCAAGCAGGACAGCCCTCTGGGGCTCAGGACAATCAAGGGAGCTGCTTCCCACTTGCCTTCCTAAACTGCCGATCTTTGTGCAGGGAGAAAGGGAGGCCACAAAGGCCGGGCAAGGCAGTACACGAGCCCTGAGGAGATCGACGCACAGCTCCAGGCTGAAAAGCAGAAGGCCAGGGTGAGTACATGCCTGTCCAGGCCACTCCAGTGGCCCAGGGTGGCACCCTGCCTCTTTGGCACCCAGTTTGGCTAGGCCAAGACCACACATTCTCAGGAAGAAGCCAGCACCTGCGGTTTGTGGTAGTGGGTGCAGTGGGCAGCAGGTGGGAGTCCCAGAACAACTAATGACAGTCAAGAGGGAAGCCATCCTCTGATTGGATCAATTAGAACTTTGTTCACTCAGCAACGGTTGCCTTAGTGAGTCTCTGATCTTGGTCCTGTCTTGCTGCCTTGCGGGGGCTCTCCCTTTGCCAGGCCCTGCCCCTCCGCAGCTCATACTCCCAGCACTCGCCACTTGTCTGCTCCAGCCATGCAGGACTGTTGGCCAACCTCAGTATGACATTAGACCCTGCCTTCCCACACCCCAACAGGCAAAGCACCTTCTGTTCCTCCAGACCTTGCTCTGCATCACTCCTCTGGGATAGTCATCGATGCTACCCATCCTTCCCCATCCAGTATGAGCCTAGTAGATCCCTCTACTCTGTTCCCATTGTACTTTTTCCAGCCCTCTGTCAGGAAACAGAATATGTTTCCATGATTGTTGGTATCCACGTCCCCTGCCACACCATTAGATCCTCACCTGGTTGAGGGCTGAAGGGAGCACAGTCAGGCCAGATGAGTGGCACAGCTGTGAAGTCCCTGGGAGCCCCGAGAAGGGAGAGGGAGAGGAAGAGGAGGGCCTGGTGAAGGAGCTGGCAGCAGGACCTCGAAGAGCGTGTGAGCAAGTGCTGGGGGGGAAGGACGTATGGTTTTGTAACAAGGGGGGTTTTTGGTGGGGAGGCAAGAAAGGTGGAGAGAAGCGGCACGCTGGGCTGTTTTGTTGGGAAGCCGGCACAGCAGGGCATCTGCTTGGGCAGGTTGGAGTGGCTGGCCTGCCACTGACCGTGGGAGTGGAAAGCAGGGGAGGACTTGCCCAGGAAAGCGAGTACAGCCTGGCAGCTACATGTGGCAGCTGGGGGAGCAGGAGGGAAGCTGAGGAGGACTGTGGTCCATATGGGCCAGCCCCAGCTGAGTCTTTGTGACCCTGGGAGACGAGCTGCTCACCCAGGCCGCCTCAGCTGCACGGACTGGGAAGGGGAGTGGGGCCTTTAATGGCATATGAGGGGCTGTGGGAATGGCTTTCAGGCCATGGAGCCAAGTGGATAGGCTGCCTCTGAGCCAAGTCCTCCACTGGGGGCCAGGATCGCAGAGTAGGACCCTTCTCATACTTAGTCTGAGCCTTCCAGCTGCTTAATTTCTCAAGGTCCACAGTCTGAGGGTGGTGGGGTGTGGGCCACAGTCTTGGGGGTTTGTTTTGCATTTTTGATTATGCAGGTTGTCCATTTCTGAAACAGGAAGAAGAGGAACAAGGAGAAGAAGGTGGAGATGGGGCTGCAGGTGACCCCAAAAAAGAGAAGAAATCCCTAGACTCAGATGAGAGTGAGGATGAAGAAGATGATTACCAGGTACTGAGTCTGGTGGGGCCTGAGACTTAGACTCATTCACTCAACAAACATTTATCGAGTGCCTGTTGATTACCAGTCATGGTGGCAGATGCAAACAGAGTCCTTGCTCTTAAGGGTTTACATCCTAGGGGCCAGCCTGGTGGCATAGTGGTTAAGTTCACACGCTCCGCTTCAGCCGCCCAAGGTTCGGGGGCCTGGATCCCCTGCGCGGACCTACACCACTCGTCAGCCATGGTGTGGCAGCATCCCATATACAAAATAGAGGAAGGTGGGCACAGTTGTTAGCTCAGGGCCAATCTTCCTCACCAAAAACAAAAGATTGTTCTAGCCTCTGCAGAAAGTGAATTGTAGGGTGTTGAGGGTGGCAGCAGGGAGATGGCAGCAGGTATCCAGACAAGAAGTTGTGGCTTGCCTTAGGGTGATGGCAATGACAGTGGAGAAGGGTGGGCAGATTCAGGCCATATTTTAGAGCGCGCCTCACTGGGATTTGCTGAGGATTGGGTGAAGGGGCTGAGGGAAAGCCATGCTTAGGATTGTGCAGAGGAGCGAGGTGGGTGAGGGGTGAATCTTGAGTTCTGTTTTAGACGCATTAAGTTTAGGATGTCAGGTATCCAAGAGGAGGTGTGTAAATGTAGCCTCATTGGATATGGGCATCTGGAGCGCTGTATGGTGCTGAGATTGGCGGGCGTTGGAAGCAATCTCCCTGGTCGCTTAAAGAGAAAAGCTAGGACTGACAGAGCCTGAAACTTGGACCAAACCTGCTACATTGAGAACCTGTGCTCTCATCTCTTTCTGAACTTCCCCGGGGGAGGTGGGAGGTGGGAGGTGCAGGCTCCAGGTTCTTGGGCCAGGTTGCAAAACCCATACACTGTGTGATCTGATGGCTCATTCTCTAGTCACATTTCCCGCCTGTCAGCTGAGATGGCTAGGATTTAGAACTGGTCCTGAGGACACACCTCCCTGGCCCACCCTCCTGGGGCTCCAGCATTGCTAGTTGCAGTCAGGCATGCGACTCCATGGAAAACTGCGTTCAGATGATGAGCTTGAAGTGAGGGAGTAGTGCTCTGTGCTGAGAGCATGTGAGTTAGGCTTGGGTTCACATCTCATCTACTCTACTTCCTTTTGGCCTTGGGCAAGTTATTTTACCCTGTACCTCCACTCTGTCTCTTCTGACACTGGGATAATAATCCCTGGTTGCTGGGACTCAGCATAGATTGGGCTCTCGTCATATGCACTCGCCCTCCTTGTGCCTCCCAGGCTGGTGAAAATACTCCTGAATGCTCTGCCCACTGTGAGACTTAGGCCAAGCATCACATTGGGCTGGGGTGGAACAGGAGTTTGTCCCAGTCCAGATGGGCTGTTGAGAGATGGGGGGAGTGGCCTTCAGGGGCTCTGCAGTCCCAAACTTCTCCAGCCGCCAGCTTCTTGTTCTGTCTTAGCAAAAGCGCAAAGGCGTGGAAGGGCTCATTGACATCGAGAACCCCAACCGGGTGGCACAGACAACCAAAAAAGTCACACAGCTGGACCTGGACGGGCCCAAGGAGCTTTCGAGGAGAGAACGGTAACCTCTGCTGCTGGGCCTCGTGACCTGGGCACACGGGCAGGGGCTGACCTGTGGGGGCTGAGGTGCCCAGCTCCTCCACCTGGATTCCTGGGTGGCTGGGTGGGGTTCCAGCTATGGTGTTTGTTTCTGTTTCATCTCATTCCCCAAAAGCTCTATGGTAGCTTCTCCAAAAAACAAGGTTTTTTTTCGCCAATAGAAACATAAGAGGGAAAGTAGAACAGCAGATTCAGACCTGTGTTGCAATTGCAGTAATGCCCAGGGATGTGGAGGGTTACCCTACAGTCCCTCCCTTCAGAGCACCCTACTCCAGGGAGACTTCCCTCATATCAGCCTGATCTGACCATTGCTGGCCTGCACCCATCTGTGACGTCATAGCCATGGGGATTGGGAGGGGATTGGGGGCCTGTGCCATCCAGATGGCAGAATAGTGCAGGAAGGTCCCACCCAGCGCTGCAGCTGCCCCGGGCCCTCCTCAAGTCCCAGGTGAAGATGGAGCTGCAGATAGCTTCCTCATGGGTTCTGTGAGGACCTAATCGAGTATTAACGTGCCTGGCACCTGGCTAGTCTTCGATAAGTAGTGCCCTGAATTTTGATGACCACCAGGTGAAGTCAAGGGCCTTATGAGAGATTGAAGGCCACTAGAGAAAGCAGCCCTGGTTTCCCTCCTGACTGGACTGCTAGGATTTAAAGATTTTTATTTATTTATTTTTCCCCCAAAGCCCCAGTACATAGTTGTTTGTCATAGCTGCACATCCTTCTAGTTGCTTGGACTGCTAGGATTTAAATCCACCTTCCTGCGCTGACCCCATGGCTGCTGAGGGATATGTCTATGAAATCCCCACAGGGAAGGGCCATGAGCTTGGGGTGTAGAAGCTACCACTCCAGTAGCTTCCTTCTCGGGACTGGGTCCCCAGAAATCCAGCAGCCTGGGCTACTGCTAGCCTTCCCAGAGCAGAAGGGCTCTAGTGCCTGCCCAGGTTCTGCCACAGCTGCTGTGTACCCTTGGACAGGTTACTGTTCTTTCTGGGCCTTACTGTTCTCATCAGTAAAAGGGATCCAGTGGCTACCTCTGCCTTTTGGAGTTGCAGAGATGAAAGCCATAAAGGCTGGCAGCCTGCCTGGCACTTAGCCTTCACTGAGGGGGCTCTGCAGAGCCTTTGAGCAACCTTGCTCGTCATTCCAGATGCCTCTGTGGTCCTGCCAGGTTTGGAGCTCCAGGGCTCAGCTTTGAGGCTCCTGACTCTGCACCTCCCTCCCAGGGTAGGACCTGCTGGACTGATAGGTGTTGCCTCCTCATCTCTGTAGCAAGTGTCTTGTCCAGAGTCTCCTGGGTGAGACATCTGCTCATCTGACTTCTGGTGGCTGGGTTTCTCTCCCTACCCTCCAGCCAGGCCCCATGCCTGTTTCTCTTACTCCTCAGCCTGTGTGCAGTGAGGGCCTCTAGGAGGCCAAGTCCCTCCTCCAAGCTCCTGCCAGGCAGGGCATCCCTGCCCCTCCTCCAGAACTTGGCTCTTCCAGGAACCTGGTGCAAATGGGACCCTTCAATCTCACACCTTGAAGGTCACCCACTCCAGTTCAGAATCTCAGGCTTGGGAAGAAGATCCTCAGAGGGAAACTAAGACCCTCACCCCTCTCTCTGCCTAGTGACTTAGTGACTGACACCTTTGTCCCATGGAGTCTCTTATTCCTGCACCCAATGGGGCTCACCCTGTGGAGGCAGTCTCTTGCACATGTAGCTGCTCTGACTGACAGTGTGCCATGCCACATTGCCCTGAGACTGGGTGTGCCTGGTTCCCATCTGTGGCCACTTGGTCCACTCCTTATAGAAAGTGGTTTCCAGCGCCTTACTCCTCCTGGTCATCCTCTCTGGACACACTGTTGAATAGGTTTTGATCCCCCTTTCTCACCGTGGACACCAGACCCTAGTCAGCCTGTCCCCTCCAGCCTACATTGTCCACTGTACGCTAAGGCTCTCCAGAGGTCATAGGTGCTCAGCTCACCCCCATCCCATGTTTGCCACCTAGGGAAGCCACGTGCACCACTTGAACTTCCCCCAGCCCCTTAAGCCTATCCATGCGCAAGTCCAGGCCTGTCCCTCTGCTTGTTTGTTTGGTGCATGTCCATCAAGGAGGGGGCCTGCGGAGCCAGGGCCCCTCCCTCAGCTTGGGTGTCCTCCTCCACTTGGGCCCCAGGCCTTTATTCTGGCTCTCACGTCCAGCTTAGCTGATCATGGTGGGAGAGATGTCCTCTGTGACACCATTTTATCCAAACAGAGAAGAAATCGAGAAGCAGAAAGCAAAAGAGCGTTACATGAAAATGCATTTAGCTGGGAAGACAGAACAAGCCAAGGCTGACCTTGCCCGGCTGGCGATCATCCGGAAACAACGGGAGGAGGCTGCTAGGAAGAAAGAAGAGGAGAGGAAAGGTGGGTCCTGAGCCACTGGCTGGGCCATGGCTGCCCGCCACCCAGCCCTGCACTCCAGTGTCCGTGTTGTGGCATGGGATGGGGTCAGATTGTTCAACGGAGGCTCACCTGGTGTGCGTGCGCGCATGTGCACACACACACACTTGCATTCCTGGCTGTCAGGGGGAGGGGCGTTTCCGCCCACCACCTCTCAGGGTGCTAGGAGGGTCCAGCCACAGCACAGTCAGATAGGGGTTTGAATCTCAGCAGAACACTGTCCATGGCACCAGAGGGAGGCCTCAGGGAGGGACCTAGTGCAGACTTTCAGGACTGGAAGGCCCCACTAAGATCTCGGGTGCCTGGGGTCACTGCTGTCCATCCAAGGGGCTGGGGAGGGTGGGGCAGGGTTGTGCTGGATTTCACAGTGCAGACCCAGAGGAAATCTGGCCCAGGTGTCCCTCTTTCCCCATGCTCTCCCTCCAGTGGGGCCAAAGGTGGCAGGGGGTTCCTCTAGGCCAGGTTGGCTGTGGGAAGTTGGTCTGGTTTATAGGAGCATTTGACTCATGACTTTCTGTCTCCTGGCTTCATGCACTCCTTCCATCTTTGAGGCCATGAGAGCCCTTAGAGATCCTGCTGTCCTGCCTCCTCACCAAATCACAAGGAAACCGAGGCCTAGAGATGGGAAATCAGTTGCCCAGGGCATTGTCATCACCCTGGAGAGATAGCTGGTTATTCCCACTCCTCACTAGCAGCTCTTGCTTCACAAGCCAAGCAGGAAAGGACTTGTGTAAAACTATTTGAACGTTGTTGCTGATTTTAGACTTTAGAATCCACGGGGAGAGGTTGGAATTATGGGGTTCTACCTGGGAGTGGGTAAGAAGAGTTTCCATTTGCCCTGTAGCTCCCATGTTGGTGGGCCTTTGTGGAGGGGGCAGCCACCCAAACATGGTGAGGACTGGACACGTGGGTCCAGTGGCTTCAGCAGAAATCGTCTCCTTGGGAGGGCATCAGGGTGGGCCCTTCTCCTTGGATGTCCTCATCTGCCAGCTGAGCCAGTTGCACAAAATGTTTTCTGAGGCCTTTCAGACCTACAGTTCTATGATTCTGGGGTATGTGGGGTTGTATATGTGGAGGGTGGTTTTGTTCTAACTTCTACCTTCCCTTCCCATTCCTCAGCAAAAGACGATGCAACTTTGTCAGGAAAACGGATGCAGTCACTCTCCCTGAATAAGTAGCACGGCCTGTGGCAGGAGAGACCAGGGACCTGGGCCGTGCTGCCAGCACCGCTGCCGTGTCTCGCCCACCCTGTGCCCTGGCGCTGCTGCAGCAGCCCCTCACGACGAGGAGCCCCCCATGGCCTGGGGCCTCCTCTTCATCTTGGCACAGAAATGGTTTGGGGGGATGGTGGGTGGGGGGCTGGGGGGTGGGGGCAGCTGCTATCTTTGAGACAGAAAGATGCAGGACAGCATTTCATATGTAACCATGGGAATGTTTTTGCTGTTTTTAGAATGCAGAACCCAGGTTGGGGGGTGCCTGGGAGGTGGGCTAAGAAGAGCTTCCGTTTGTCCCATAGATTGCACGGTAGGGGTGGTTGTGCTAGGGGCAGCTGCTGACGAGTTTGCGACAACCAGCCCATCTGGTGCCTGGGTGCTCACTCAAGAGGGGCTGTCGTCTGGGAGCCCAGGCCCCTGGGTTCCTCGTCCCTGGCCAGTCCCCTCTGACTGAGGCCTCCCCTCTGCCTTTCGCCAGGGCCCATTCTTAACCCTACCCATGGATCATTTAAAGAACCCTCCGTTTACTGTGCAGCACCCAGGCAAAACATGCTCCACGAATCCAACTTGTATATTTGGCAGATTAAACTTGACATTATCATAATCCTTGTTCGTGAGCCGTTGGTGGGCCCCATGCTGGGCTGTTTTCACCCAGAAGGGCACAGTGTCACTCTCAGGCAGGCCTGTCCTGCAAGGTTCAGGTGGCACCAAGCATAGGAACGGGGTACAGGGACTGGACCCTGGGCATCTCAGCTGGGAGAGACCCCCTCTGCTCCTTAACCAAGTAGGGACCTTAGGCCAGAGCGGCCAGGGACCCGTCCAAGATCCACAGCAGGCCAGCCAGGAGCAGCAGCTCGCCTTCCTGTCCTGTCCTTAGGTGCCCTGTGGTGGTAACAGCCTCAGGATTTCAGTGCTGAGAGGAAGTGTCCTGATACTAAGCATGACTGCCAGGCATTACCTCCTTCAATCCTTTCCACCCTGTATGGTGGAGATGGCAGTGGGGAAACTGAGGCTTAGCACAATCACATGGGCTGCCTGCAGACTCAAGCACAGTGAAGGGTAACCACAGCGCCTATCCTGCCCCTGTACCCCCCCATGAGGTGCACTCCACCTCATGAACGGCATCCTTTGCACACAGTCCTGAGAGGTCAGGGACTGGGTGCCAAGCAGGGGGTTTGGCCCGAGGTCAGGGACTTAGTGGCAGAGATGAAGTCAAGCCCCTGACTCCCAGTGACCGCTACCACACCCCCTGGGCTTGACCATGTTGGAGGTCGACAGCCCCAGGAGGGAGTGATAGCACAGCTGCCAGCATCTGCAGCTCACCTTGGCCTGCCGAATACCCCTCTGACCCTGGCTCTGAGGAGCAGGCATTACCTCAAAGGTTTTGCCAAACCTGGAGGAGGTCATGCAGCTGCTGCTGCCCAGGTTCAGGTCTGCACCATGGAAATGAGGTTCTGTGATAAGATGGAGGAAAGTGCATGAAGGTGGTGGCTGTTGGCAAGGTTCGCTGACAAAGCATCCTGTTGTTGGGTCCAGGGGCCGCCAGCCAGCAGAACTGGGGCCACGTGGGGCGGTAATGAGGTGTCTTGTAACATGCTGGAAGTAGGAGGTCCACGTGAAGGGCTGCCGTGAAGAGGCTGTGTTTGGCACCGGCCAGCAAGGCTTCCTCTGTGCCCAGGACAGTCCTGGTCTTGTTTGACCTTGGGGCGAGGACAGAGGCAAGGACTTCCTTGGTGTCTGCAGGCCTCCGAGTGTGGTTCTGCAGATCTCACCTGCGTACCTGGGTGGTGTGCCAACAAGAGTTGCTCAAAGTGTTTCCCTCCTGGCTCAGCTGGAGACCCAGGCTCACCGAGTGTGTTTCGGCAGATGTCCCTCCAGTGGAGCTTGGTTGTCCGACCCGAGTTTGGATCCTGGCTTTGCCACTTTCTGCCTGTGAGACTGGGTAAGTAACTTCTTCTCTGGCATTCAGTTTTCTTTATAATGGGGATAACAAGGCCTCCTTCCTGAGGAAGGACATGCTGACTCTTGTGTGTTAGGACTCCTCCCACTGTGTCTACCATTCACCCAAGTCATCCCAGTTCTTCCTTGTCCCTTGTCCCATGCATCCTATCAGTCCCCAGGGCCTGTGCTATTTCCACCCCCCACCCCACCCCCCACCCCCGCTCTGGTCCGTCTCACACCCGCACAACCAGCAGCCTCCTCCTGGGCCTCCAGTCTGGCCTCTAGATGCAAACCTAGCTATGTCTCTCCAGCTTTAGTGGCCTGACTTCCCATGATGCCAAGGGCTGCCAGGAACTGGTCCCTGGGGACCTTCCCAGCCTCGCCTTCTGCCTCATCCCTGTCCTGCACTTTATCAGTCCTACAGCTACTAGAAGGTGCCAGACTCTTACGCACAGCCCTTTGTGCAAGCTATTGCCTGGAACCCTCCCTCGGTGCCAATCCCTCCTTTTCTTGGGACACTGGGTTGTCCTCATCTGCCTCCCCCATCAGCCTTTGAACTAAAGCTCAAAGTCTAGCAACTGTGTCCCCTCAACTGTCTCATCACCATCCAGCAGGGCCTGGCACAGAGAAGGCCCAGCTAGTCCAGCCAGCGGTCCTAGTGGCCACTGGCCATGTGTGCAACATGGAGCAGAGGTCCAAGGTCCCCCCCTTTCCTGGTGGGACTTCCCGCCTACCACAGGAGCCTTGGCCACCCTTGGAGGAGCCTGACCCCACCCCACAGTGCCATGTAATACCTTCGCTTCGTGGGAAGCAGATGACTGAGCCTGTCAATTTTAAGCCAAGACTTATGTCTGTAATGAGGGAGGACAGTTGATGTCTGAGGCCCCTGCAGCCAAACAAGCGCCTGCTTGCTGCTCATATTTCTCTGAGAGCAGGGAAACCTGTTCCTTAGGGTCTATGCTGGTTGGATGTTCTGGGGCCACATTTTCAGCCCTGACCTTAGCCATAAACCAGTACAGGCCCCAGTCTTGCAAGAAGAGATGGGGTGCAGGGCCTGGCAACAGTCATATCAGTTCTAGGACCATAAACCTGGGGAGCCATCCCAGAGCCTCACTTGGCAGAGGGCTGGCACAGGCGGGGATGATCTTGGCATTGCATTTAGTAAAAAAATAAGGGGAGCTGTGTGGCCTGTCTCCTGGGATCTTAGAATTTCTATCTCATTGTGGTTTTAAGGAGAATCAATATGGTCTCTTCCAAGAGAGGAGGCTATTGTGAGGAACAGGCCCTAGATCAATGGGGGAGAAGACATTTAGATACCATTTGTCCCCAAATGGTTCACTATTAGGAGATCTATTGATGTAATTCATTTCCTAGTTAGACTAAAAGAGAAAAATCATGATTATATAAATAGCTAACTAAAAAGCAGGTGATTAAACAATTAGAAATACCCTCTGAATAAAACAGGAATAGGAAAAAAATCATCCTAAAAAGTGATGAGCATTCAGCAGAAACCAACTGCAAACATCAAATAGAGAAATAATAAGATATCCATTGAAGCCCAGAACCAGCCTGGAATATGCAACCATTTGTCTAGGACTCTGACTACTGAATGAGTGACAGGAAAGACACCTGGTCCTGGCAGCCCCCAGGCTGGACTGTAGGGGGGAAGGCCCTTGGGTTTAAGGGTCGATCTTGCTGGCAAGCAAAAATAAGCTACCTATGCCTGTGCAAAAACTAACCTCTCCTTCCAAACACACAGGCGAGCATGTCTACAATTGCATTTTTATTACCTCCATATTTTGAAGCAGTTCATGACCAGCAGAGTGCTTTGGGGACATTTTTTACAAGAAATGAAACCATTTCTTTAAGAAAAAGGCACGTGTTCCTTCAATAGGTAAGAAAAGCTTCCCACCCCCTTCCCCCTCCCCTCTTGAGGGAGCAGCCCCTGTGGGAACCCAAACTGGTACCCTAGAAACATTCAGCAAAGCGACCTCAGCCTCCCTGACCCCCACCCCGAGCAGCTGGGATGAGCGCAACATACTCCTCACAGGTCATTTGATCTTGAGGTCTCTCAAGGCTGATTCAAGGCTCTGGAAGGAGACGAGCAGAACAGACAGGCTGGTTCTCAGCTGTCCTGCAGACACCCCCTCCGCAGGGACCTGGCCCACACCCACCCCAGCCCCAGCCTGGCAGAGGACAGAGACCTGGGCTTTGGGGTCCCGCAGGCCTGGGTTTGAATCCCAGCCCTAAAGGGAGGTGCCCCAGAGGGTGCAGAATCCCAGATGTCAAGGGTCTGCCCTGCTCATCCCCACACAGTGCCTTTCCCTCTCAGGAATGAAGGATGGGACATCTGGGGGCCTGGCGGGAGCCAGGGTGGGGCAAGCCTCACCTTCACATCCCAGATGCTCATGCCGCCATCCATGCCCGTAGTGCAGAACTGAGAGCACTTGGCCTTTCCCCCGCTGAGCACCGAGATCTGGCTGCAAAGAGCATGAGGGTTTTCCAGATCCCAGCCTGTGCCCATGCAGGACACAGCCCACCCTGCCCTCCAGGAGGTCCCAAAGTTCTGGTGGAGCCGACTCCCGTGAGAAGTGCTGAGATGGGGTGTACCCATGCAGGGACAGCTTGGGAGCGGGCGTGACAAAGGATCACAGAGGACGGGGCTCATGAGTCTGTGTTAGGGACGAACAGTTCTATGGGAGGTGCAGAGGGCAGCCCAGGCAAATGGAACAGGACACACAATGGAACAGGCCTGGGCAGGGCGTGAGGACACGTGTGTCTGGGGAATGTACAGAGTGACAGTAGTGTAGCAGGACGGGAAAAAAGCAAAAGATGGGGCTGGGCGAACACAGGGCTAGTTCTGAAGAGCCTTGAAAGTCAGGCAACAGTGTTTAGTCTGAAGACATTGGACAGGCGGCCGCAGAAGGGTTTAAGCGGCTGAGGGGATCGGTCGGAAAGTCTTGCCACACTTCGCCCTCTGATTCGCCGCGGGGTGGACACCTGTGGCTGGCAGGATTGGGGAGTTTTGGAAGGACTCTCGCTCCCTCGTCCCACCGCAGTTCCTAAAGGACGCTGCAGCAGGACTCTCAGTTCCGCGCCTACCCTCCAGCCCGCTTCAACTATGGCCCCGCCCATAAGGAGCCGGCTGGTCACTGCCTGCCCACCCAGAGAAACGCAGGCCCCACCCCTGCGACCCTCCCGCATAGCCATGTCCTAAAAATACAGAGTGAGGCTGACTGCTCTGCCCCCGGCTGGTGCTATCTTTGTGCAACCTAAAGAGATTGACCTGTTTCGTAAGTCAGGGCCCCCTCTTTGATGCTGCACGGCGGTGAGGGCGTAAGCGGGGTCAGACCCGCCCCTGCCCCCTTCGGGCCCCACCTCCCCCAGGCCCTGCCTACCGCCCGGCTCCGCCCCCAGCCTCACCTGATATTATTCTGGCCAGCCCCGCCCCTCTGGGCCCCGCCTACCATCCAGCCCCGCCCCCGCCCTGATTGATGCTGCTCGTGTGCAAGGAGTCCAGGCCGGCCCCGCCCCTTGCAGGCCCCGCCTACCATCCAGCCCCATCCCCGCCCTCACAGACGCTGCTCTTGTGCCGCGAGTCCAAGCCGGCCCTGCCCTCTAGGCCCCGCCCACGACCCAGCCCCGCCCCCGCCCTCACAGACGCTGCTCTTGTGCCGCGAGTCCAAGCCGGCCCTGCCCCCTAGGCCCCGCCCACGACCCAGCCCCGCCCCCGCCCTCAGACGCTGCTCTAGTGAAGGGGGTCCAGGCCGGCCCCGCCCCCTAGGCCCCGCCTACGACCCAGCCCCGCCCCGCCCTCACAGACGCTGCTCTAGTGCAGGGAGTCCACGCCGGCCCCGACCCCGCCCTCACAGACGCTGAGTCCAGGCCGGCCCCGCGCCCTGCAGGCCTCGCCCCCGGGCCCCGTCCTCACCTGACGCTGTTCTTGTGCAGTGAGTCCACGCCGGCGCCCGAGGCCGCACCGCCCTCCGAGCTCGCTTTTCTGTCGAGGTTCTGGAAGCGCTCGCGGGCCGTCAAGCCGCGCTGCGAGCTTTGCTTGGGCACGTCCAGCCGCCCCCCGAAGCTCAGCGTCCCCGCGGCACCGTCGTAGGTAAACAGCACCGGGAAGCAGTCGTGGCCCTGCGGCGGAGCGGGGTGCCATTGGAGCGCCGGCCGAGGGCAGGCACAGCGCCCCCATTTTCCACAGGGGAAACTGAGGCCGGAGGCAAGGCGCAACGCCAACAGGCGTCTGGCCACGAGTCTAGCGCCCCGGAGGCCGGATGTGGGACCTGGGTGGAGCTACCAGGAAGCCGATGCCAGCTCCAGGCCACAGCTGGCCGACCCCAGGTATATTCAGTCGGGTCCAGATGGTGGGGGTGAGCATCTAGGGGTGGCCCCTCCCCCAGCAAGGCCCCCATCTGGTTGAGAAAGCTTATCTGGGACTCCCCTGGGAGCTCAGGGCCTTCTGTCCTGCCCAGCTGGTTACACCTGCTCCGGGAGAGAACCCACAGCTGGACGCTTCTCTAGCCAATGCCGGCCTGATCCCCCTCCAAGACCCCCATTATGTTTGCTGAGGAGTGAAAGGGCCTTGACAGATAGATGGGCCAGAGGTGAGAGGGAGAGTAGTGCCCTTCTAGACACACGAGAGAACTGCACGGGCCCCCACACACCCACTCTGAGTTAGGTGTGGCCGTGTCATTTGCAGTGGCCAATAAAATGGAAGCAGAAACATGAGAATCCAGGGCAGGATCCTCCACCGCCCCCTTGGCCCTCCACGGTGGTCGAGGAGCATGTTGGAGATGAAGCCTCCATCTGCAGTGAGCAGAGCCCCCTCACAACACCCACGCTGGACATGAAAAGGGATGGAGAAATAAATATTCACTGCAACTGGGGACGTTTTTGTTACTGCAGCATAACTCAATCTATTCTGACCAATACAGATACATGGATGGATGGGAGGAAGGAAGGAAGGAAGAAAAGGACAGAGGCAGACAAGTGGAGAGCTGCCTGCGCATCTTGGGGTTCTGGGAGACCTGGGCTAACTGGCCACTGCTCCCCTCCCCGTCCCCCCCACCTCGCTCCCTCCTTACCGCTGCCACCAGACTGTTGTCTGTGATGAAGGTCAGGGCCAGCAGCGGCAGCGTTTCAGAGGCCAGAGTTGCGACGCTGAGGGAGACAGAGATGTCAGTCACACCGGCCCCCCTGCTCTGTGCCTTGGTTGCCCCCTACTTGGGTGGCCTGTACTCACGCCATCTTCTTCTCGGCATCAGCCAGGCACAAGGTGCTGTCGTGGCTGACCCAGGCCACGCGGCTGCCGCTGGCTGAAAAGCAGACGCCATGCACCCAGCCGCAGCTACTGCTGGACTCGAACATCAGCTCCCCGAAGGGCATCTTGGATCCCCATGGGGTGGGTGCTGGCCGCTCCTCCACCTCCTTGATGTAGGCTGAGAAGATCCTGCCGGGAAAGGCCAAAGAAAAAGGGTGACCGGGGGTCTGGGAGGGGCCTGAAAAGGGACTCCCTCTGCCATACTGGCCTGGTGAGGTCAGAGTACCCGGCTAGGAGCTCGTAGGGACCACAGCCAGCTTGGCATGACCTGTGCCTTCATGCTCGGACAAGTCTGAGCCTCAGTGCCCTCTTCATGCAATGGAGCGGGGCAGGGAGGTCAGCCAGCTCCCACCCACCCCCAAAGCCTCATCAGGACGTCATCCTCTCCAGGCCCCGGGCTCCAAAGGGGCCTCCGTGCCTGCTGCAGCCTCGATTCCCAGGTGGAGATTCAGAGACCCAGGCCGTCTGCCTGGACCTAGGAGCCAGAAGCCTTGGGATACTCGGGGGTGCTGGGCCCAGAAGTAAAAAAACAGCCAATGGCAACTGCAGACTACATTCCACGCCTTAAGATAATGAGGCAGGGTCTGTCCCAGCTTATCGTCATTCATACCTCAGTGTGAAAAAGTACACCCATCCATTTTCCTTCAGACAAGCCAGGAAACTGAAGGGGTTGGGGGGGTTTCTAATGAGGCAGGACAGGAGGGCCTAGGAAAGAAATCTTCTGACATTAAGAGGTGGCAAGGGATGTGTCCTACTAGTCTCTCCATGGCCTGGAGACAGGACCCAGCGATGATCCTCCAAAGAACAAAACCTCACAGACGCTCGACCAGGCCCCAGGTCAGCCCGCTGGCAGCAGAGCTGGAGCTGGTCTGAAAGGCAAGTTTGGGGCTCCCAGGACAGGGCTCCCCTCCACCCTCCCATCCGTGCTCCTATGCTGACATCAGGGCCCCGCCCCTCACCGGCACTTGAAGTCGCAGGAGCCAGCAGCCAGGAGCACGTTGTTGGGGTGCCAGTCCAGGCTGAGGACGGTGGAGCGGATGGGCTTCTTGATGTGCTTGCACACCCACCTGGACATGGCAGTCAGACAGGTGTGGGGAGAGAGGGGCAGACAGGCGGGCACCCACCGACCTCAGCGCCCAGGGCCTCAGTGCCCCAGGGCCTCCAGGCTCCCACCGGGCCCTGCAGATTGCCGAGGTCCCGTGGGCCCATCAGGGTCCTGGTTCAGGCCAGTGATGTGCTGGGTTTCTACCCCTGTAGATGTGGTACATAAACCTCACAACAACCCTGGGGCAGGCTCAGCGAGGACTCACACAGCTGCCAACTGGCCGGGATGGGATTTGAACTCGGGCCTACCAGACTCCAGCCTGAGCTCCTGCCTGGCCTCTGTCCTCAGGGGAGAAGATTACGATATGGCTGGGAGCTGGTGAGTGGGCCTGGGAGTGAGACAGGCTGGGTGCCTCGGGCAAGTGACTTTGCCTCAGGGCCTTGCTTTGCTTATCTGTGAAGTGGGGACAACAGACGCCCTGTCCAGGGGGCTGTGGGGGAGTCAATGCCAACATGTGTGCAGGGTGGTCTGTGCCCTATTACTGAGATGGGGCTGTGCAGAGAGCCCCTCACCTCACCCATGACGTCCAGAGAGGACACGCTTCCCCAGGGTCATGTGAACAGGGGCCTGTCACCCCATCCGGGCTTTCTGAGACACTCTAGTCCCACCACCTGTTGGTCTGCAGCCCTGGGTCCCTCCCAGCCCACTCTGGCCCCACCCAGGCACCCACCAGTCATTTTCCTGCTCGAAATAGCAGATGGAGATGACCCGGGAGCCGCTGCCCACAGCGAACTTGTTCTCATTGGGGGCCCAGCGCACGCAGCGAGCAGCCCGGTTGATCCGCAGGATGACGAGTGTGGGCTTCCACGTCTGACCCTTCAGCGTCCACACATAGGCGTTGCGGTCTGTGCCGCAGGTCACGATGCGGTTACTCTCAGGGGCCCAGTCGATGCCTGTGGGGTGGAGAGGGGACACTAGGCTGAAGCCATCCAAGCAGAGGTGGCTCTATAGTGTCCCTGTAAGAGGAGCTTAGGGGCCATAATCCGGATAAAAGCTGCTCCAGGCGGTGCTACTAGAGGGATGTTACAGCTGTCCAAACTATCACCAAACATGCCGGAAGGCCAAGCCAAGAGACAGAAAAGAAATGGGTCCTTGGTAATGCTGAGCTGCTGGATCAAGCCTTTCCTGAAGCCCAAAAACTTCTGAGTTTTTTAGTAACATGAATGAACATAATCCCTTTATAACTTAAGCCAGTTTGAATCAGGGTTGTGTTACTTGTAACCCAAACTATCCTGCTTGACACAATGAGTGAGTGGATGGCCCTAGCCGGCCCTGCCCTGTCCCCCTGCCTCCTTTCAGGAGGGTTGTCCCAGCCACCTGACTCACCTGTCACCTGCCCATTGTGCTCCTTGAGCTCATGCACCTTGAGCCACTTGGCCCCGCTCTTCTCATAGATGTGCACCTCATGGTTGTTGGGGCAGATGGCGATCTCTGCAGGAGAGAAGGGCAGGGTGAGGGGAGTGGGAGGAGGCGTGCGTGCCTGGGTCCCCCATTCTCTCACGACTCCCCTCTACCAGGGACGCCCTTCCCCAGCCACCTAGGCAACACCTCCATCTTCATGACTCGGGCGCCTCCTCTGCCTCAGAGGGGCCCCCACTGCTGGGCCCCCTTGTGACACCACCTCAGGGAATGGCCACCCCTCGGCTGCACCCCCCCACCCCGGACGCCCCCACAGCAGTCTCGTGACCTCTAGGAGCTCTCCCTGTCCCCTGCTACTGCCCTCTGCTCCCAACTCCAGCCACGGTCTCCTTGCTGCTCCTGATGACACGCGCTCTCCCACCTCGGAGCTCTGCACCTGGCCCTCCCTGGCCTCCTCTGGGTCTCTGTGCAGATGTCACCTCCTCCGAAGGCCTGCCCTGGCTGCCTCTTCTAACTCGCGCCTCTGCCTCCACCGCTTTCCCCTGGCCTGCCTTTATCTTCGTAGCTCATTTCACTACCTGCCATGGCAGGTGCATCGTCATTTCTTGGCCCCAAGCCCTCCCCCAGCCTGTGTCCTTTTTTTTTTTTTTTTGTGAGGAAGATCGGCCCTGAGCTAACATCTGCCAATCCTCCTCTTTTTGCTGAGGAAGACTGGCCCTGGGCTAACATCCGTGCCCATCTTCCTCCACTTTATATGGGACGCCCCCACAGCATGGCCTGACAAGCGGTGCGTCAGTGCGCGCCCGGGATCCGAACCGGCGAACCCCGGGCCACTGCAGTGGAGCACACACTTAACCGCTTGTGCCACCGGGCCGGCCCCAGCAGCCTGTGTCCTTGAGGGCAGGCCCAGCTGTCACACCCGCCGGGCACCCGGGACAGGGCAGGCTGTGCTCCCACCTCCACCCCACCCGCCCGGCTCCATCCCCTCCTCGACACTCAGGGCCACCAGGGGTGAAGGGGGACAGCAGCCCTCACGGACGGAGCCCACAGTCAGGGCGCTGCTTAGCGCCCACATGCTGCGGGGGCCAGGCACACACGTGCTCCAGGGGGCGGACACCCACATGTGCTGGGGGGGCACCCACGTGTGCTCTGGGGGGGCACACACGCGCTCCGCGGGAGACACCCACGTGTGCTCTGGGGGGGCACTCACGCGTGCGGTCCTTGTTCCAGGCGTGGCAGCTGATGGGCTCCACCAGGAAGCTGTGGTAGGCCATGGCCACTCTGCTCCTGTTCCCAGGATAGGGAGGGACCCGAGTCAGCCGTGCCCGTGCCCCAGACCAGGCCCTGGCCAACCTCGAGCAGGGCAGCAGGGCCCCTCTGGCCTCCCGACTCTGCTGGAGCCTCAGTTTCCCTCCTCACAAAGTGGCAGCTCTCATAGGATGTCTCTGAGGCTCCAGGGAACAAAGACGAAGTCGGGGGCACTACCGTGAGTGGGGTGTGCTGGACCCTGCACCAGACAGGCCAGTGCTCGGCATCTGTGCCTCGGTTTCCTCCCAGGAGAGGTCCCCCAGAAGGACGGGTGCAGAGGAAAGGAAACCATCCCATAAACCAAGAGCCGTGCCAGCCCTCCAAGCCCGGAGCCCTGGTCTTCCCTCACCCTCCTCGGGGGGGGGGGCGGGTCTGCAGGGGCCTGTGGGTGGGGACACAGGCCCACACAGACATCCCGTTCTCATCCAAAAAACCCATTTGCTGCTCCTGTGGCCAGAAGGAGGGGCAAGACTGGGCAAGAGTGGGTGGTGGGGTGTTCGGGGTCCTAGGGTGGCTGGGCTGTGCAGGTGAAGGAGGGCACGGAGGACAGCTGGGTGCCGGAGGAGGGAGGGCTGGGCCCACCTGACGGTGCTGCCCACTGGGCCTGAGGAGGGGCGGGGTGCACACCACCACGGGCAGCCTCCCTTTGCCCTCACCCCTCCCCACCAGCTCTGCTCATTTCTGCCCCACGCCCGGGACTGGCCAGCAATTCCCATTTCAGGCCACGCCCTTCCTCCCTGGCTGTGACGGCCCTGCTGGTGGCCCCTCTGCCTGTTCTTAGTGCCAAGCTTGCTGCCCTCCGCCAGTCTCTGTGCCTGGAGCACACCCGGCCTTTGCACATGCTGTTCCCTCTGCAGGGAAAGCCGCTTCCTCTTTGAGCCTGATGCGCCTTCCAGGCCAGTTCTGTCCACATTTCACGGCCACAAGCCCTTCTCCTGGATGCCCACCCTTGTTCTATTGGGCAAAGCCCTACTCATCCGTAAAGACCCAAAGTGAACATCACTTCCTCAAACCCATTCTCTCCTCACCTCCCCCTCTCAGCTTCCCAGAGTCGCAGGGGCCTGTGGGTGGAACCCAGCAGCACTGCTTGCCAGCTGTGTGACCCCAGGCATGTCGCTCGCCCTCTCTGAACCTCAGTTTCCACATGTGCAAAATGGGAACAGGAATCCTACCCCCAAAGGGGTTAAGAAGGTGAATAAGACAATTCGCCACGCCTGGCAGATAGTAGGTGTCCCTGAAAGGGCAGCTCTTAGTCCGCAGAGGACGGGGCAGCATGTGTTCAGGAGGCAGCCTCCACAGCTGGACCAGGGGCTGAGCCCGGGGCACACAGGCCTGAGGCCTTCACACTGGCTGTTCCCTCAGCCTTCGAAGCTCTCCCCGCAGATGCCCACGTGGCTCTTGCCCTCGCCGCTGCCATTCCAGTCTGTGCTCCGAGCCACCACCACCGATCTGAAACTGCAGCTGCCTTCCCCGGCCCGGCCCTGCCCAGTCCCTGTTGAAGTCTCTCCACAGGTCGTCATTACTGGGCACAGAGGACACTGCACTCGTTTATCGTGCCCGCTGTCTTCCTTCCCCGCTGGACTGTGACAAGCTTGATGGAGGCTGACATTGCTGACCATCCTGTCCACATGTCTGTCCCCGGAGCCTAAACGCTTGGGTAGCAGGTGCTCGGTAAGTATTTGATGAACACATTGTTTACTGTTAGTGCCCAGCAGAGTAAGCCCTCTAATAAAATTTTTTTTTAAATAATACCATCACCTGACATTTCCAGAATGCACCTTGCTTGCCAGCTCTCAGTACTCTATGTATTCTTGACTTCAATGCTCAGATGCCACAGTCCCAGATGACAGACAGGGAGGCTGAGGCTCAGAGAGGGGAAGCCTCCTGCCCAGAGTCACACAGCCCCCAGACGGGTGTCACCAGGAACTTGGCTGCCCCACCAGACTAGCAGGTTGCACCCCGCGGCCTGGACTGCAGGAAGGCCGCTCCTCGGCTGGGGGCCTGAGCCCTGAACGCCCTGGGAAGCTGGTGGGTGCCCAGCCGGCCCCTCAGAAGAAGGGCTGCCTGTTCAGGCTGAGCTCACCCTCACAGCTGGTGGGGGCCCTGCTGGAACACTGGGGTCTTCCCCTCCCTCAGCAGGGTCTCTACCAAGGCACCTCTGGGAGGAAGAGCGTTGAGTCTGAGCTCATGCACGAGGTGGGCACGAGCTGCAGTGTAGCCTGTCGCACAGCAGAGGAAGCCAGGGCTCAGTGACCGGCCTGCCTGAGGGTGCACCACAAACCCCGCGGGGCCTGGCTTCCTGCCCACCCAGCTCAGTGCCTGGTGGGCTCCGCCCGTCCTGCCCACGCCCTGCGCACCCCAGATGCACACCACTGCTGACATTTCACAGCAGGAAGGCCTGGAAAGCTCCAGGGGCAGCCTCGCGCACACACACACGTGCGCACACACACACGTGCACGTACAGGGCAAGGATCGCCTCTGTTCCCCAGCCTAGAGCAGGGCACCAAGCGGGTCCTCAGTCAACATTTGCCGAGAAAGAGAAAGTGGACACGCGCGCAGCCTGGGCACAGCCACACACACTCATGCGTGTTCAGCCTCGCACACACACAAGCACACGACTCCCCTACACTCATGTGTTCAGCCTCACACACACAAGCACACCACTCCCACGTGCTCATGCGTGTTCAGCCTCGCACACACACACAAGCACCCTGCTCCCACATGCACGTGTGTTCAGCCTTGCACATACGCTGCTCCCCCATGCACAGGCATGTTCAGCCTTGCACGCACACAAGCACACTGCTCCACGTGCAAACGCCTGTGCAGCCTTGCACGCACACACCAGCACACTGCTCCCACCGTGCTGCCTCCCCAACCTCCCTCTCCTTATAAGGCCTCTCTGTGCGAGGCAAAGTCCAGGAAGTGGCTCCTCAGAGGCGTCGGCAGGTCAGCAGGCCTGAGGGGATTTCCCCAAGCGCTTCCAGTGCATCTGGGCTGGGCAGCACTGGTGTCCAGCGTGGCTGGGGCAGCGGGTCATCAGTGGCCACATCCCAGAGAACAAGACTCAGGAGTGGGCACACCAGGCCTGTCTGACTGCTAAGCTGGGCTAATCTGCCCACTCCCATTTTCCCGGGTCACCAGTGGGGCAGGGGCAGAGCCATAGCCAGAGGCCCACTTCCAACCCCTAGCTGGGCTCCTGTTGGCCCCTGGCCTCCTGCTGAGGCCAACCACACCCCCTTTCAGCCCCAGGGGGCCCAGAAGGAAGAAGGCCTGCAGTTGCAGCCCAGGGGGTCCCTGGACCCTAGACTTGGGCCCAGAGCTGGTCAGCAGAACCCACTGTCCCAGCTCCAACTGTCACAGACTCGCCATGTGGCCAGGCGTCCCTGCCCCTTCCGGGGTCTTGGTGAGAGCGTCCAGACGTGCGGGCCAGGCTGTAAAAGCCTGTCGAGCGTGACGATCTAGAGTTCCACTGTGAAGACGGAGAGGTTGGGTCTGCCGAGGACAGCAGCCCCATACTAGCAAATAACGCAGCTGGAGGGCTTGGGGAGCCCTGACCGCTGTTTCCTGGAACCCAAAGCTTCTCAAGTGGGAGAGGGAGCAGCTGGTAAAGATGGCCACAGGCGCAGTGGGCCAGGCAGGGGAGGGAGGTTCAGACCACACCTGTCAGCCAATCACACTGTAGCATGAATTCAGACAGAAATACTTCCTGGTACACCGAACCTTAAAGTGGGAAGGGGTATGAGTGAAGGGAGTGGGAGAGAGGAAGATGCATTTCCCCTTTTTCATAAATTTTTTATAGCTTCTGCAAAGCAACTGAAAGCAGCAGGGCCTCAGCACCAACGCCCAGCCCCCACACGTTACAGATGAGGAAGTGGGAGCCCAGCGAGGGAAGTGGCTTCTCCAGGCCCCTGGCCTCAGGGCTGCAGCCTCCTAGCTGGGGAATCCGGGGATAGTTCTGGGTAGTCAGACCCAGGAAGAGCCTTCACACTGAGCCACCCTGCCACCAAAGTTCCCAGGAAAACCTCTCCCCTACCCAGGGGGAGGGGAGTGCCCACCCTACCAGCCAGCCACCCCGCTGAGGAAAATGCAACTAGGGCTGCTCTGCCCCAGTGTGTTGACAACACAATGCCTCAGCCCTGGCTCTGGGTGGAGACAGGGGCAGGACGAGGCCTCCGGGACACCCACCCACTTGTCACCAAGGTCCTGTGAGCCAGCACCATGGGCCCATTTGACTGCTGAGGACAGAGAGGAGGGGGCCCTGGGGATCATGTTAGGATCATGCTCTGTGCCCCCATAACCCGGAAACAGAGTGAGACTGAGGGAGGGGAGGGGCCAAATCCCGACAGACTCCCCTGCTGGCTCCAAGCCACCCCCCACCAGCCTGGAGCCAGGATCTCTCTGTGCTCCCAGGAGCACTTCCCTGGCATCAGGCACACAGTGGGTGCTTGGAATGAATGGACCAGGACCGCTTGGGGCTGGGGTGCAAGGGGACAGAGAAGGGCAGCATGATGGCTGGGAGGGGGTTTGGGTTTCCATCTGGGAGTGCCATAGACCATGCACTGGGGTGTGGATGTCAGCTCCATGGGGGCAAGGGTGTTTGTTTTGTTCACTGAAGCATCCCCAGCACCAATCAGAGGGCCTGGCACACAGTAGGCAATCAAGTAATAGTTCTGGAATGATGCTGAACGAATGAATCACATCCTTTTTGCTGGGTCTGTCTTAGGAATATGCAGGATTGCTTCAGTGACGCATGTATGCAATTTGTAAATATCTCCCGGGGAGTATGTGCTCCAATTTTTTTCCCTGATAGGGTCAATGATTAGAAAACCTGCAATCTAGAGGGTCCTCTCTGAGGATTCGAGGAGAATACAGCTCCCCTCCTCAGCAAAGCAAGCCAGGCGAGGCTTTGGGCTGCCCCGCCAAGGGCCTCAGACCTCAGTGCTCCTTCTTACAGTGCCGGGTTCAAGTTCTGGCTCTCTCCATACTGGCCGGGCGCCCTTGGCCACCACTTCCCTCACATCTCCATCCAGAAAAGGCTGGAGTTGGACAGGGCACTGGCTGTAGGTTTGTTCTTGCTTTGAAAGAAGCTCTGCCAGTGTTCTCTGAACCCAGAGGCTTGGCTGAATTTGAGGCTAAACCAGGCAGGAGCAGCCTGGAGCAAGGATCTCGGCTCTACAGACACTCAGGGAAGTCCCCACCCAGCTCAGAGGCTGAGCCAGCAAGCCAGTCTGCACGCGTGCTAAGCAGTTACTCAACTTCCTGTTGTGTGCAGAGCAGCCCTTGCCACCCCAAACAGACCAGCCAATCCTCCTCCCCAACTCTGCTCTTAAAGGCTTACAAAACAGGCAAAGTCAAGAGACATAAATGAAAACAATCCCAAGGCACCATAAAGCACCAGTGAAAGTAATCCAAACAAAACAACACCCAAAAACATAAAACTCAATGCTGGCAGGGCTGTGGAGAAATTCTCATTTGTTGCTAATTTGTGCAGCCTTTCTGAAGAGCAATGTGATAACTCTCAATTCAACAACTGGGTAGGAACAAGCAGAACAGAATAACACGAACAGGAACTTAAAAATTGTTAACACTCTTTGGTTGCATAAATTCATTTCGGTGCTAAGAGCCATTTTTTTTTTTAAAAAAACAAACATGTTCATAATAACTGTTTATAGTGGTGACAGGGTGGAAAAATCCAGATGACAACAAATATGGAAAAAGTAACTAGTGACATTAACATGCTGGGATACTATTTAACTATTAGAAAAGACCTATGTGGATTATATATAAATCCATATGTAATGAACTAACCCTACTGGCATCTTAAATGCCTAGGATTTACCCAGGACTTGGACATTCTCTCTTTTCCCTGCTAAAGCAAACCTAGGAAGTTTTTTGCTTTGTGTTTTTTTCAACCTTCATTTGTACAGACGGAAAGTGAGACTCAGACAAAAGCCAAGATTTGCTCAAAGTCACACAGCTCCTAAATGGCACAGCTTGGATTCTGACCCCAAATACGGGAGTTTAGGTTCACCTGGGCACTTTGTTAAATGAGGGCAGGCCTTACAATAACAGTGACAACACTAATAGCACACACTCACACTGTGTGTGCCTGGCACACTGCCAAGTGTCTTACATTGCCACATTTAAGCCTCACAACTTGAAAGGTCCCCATTTTCCAGATAAGGAAAGTTGAGGCCCAGAGAGGTTAGGTGGCTTGCTAAGGTCATCAGCTGGTGGAGGAAGAAGCTGGCGCTCTTACCTAGGGCCCTGAGACCTGAAGGGCGATGGGTGTTCTTAACCACGAGGGAGCACCGCCCGCCAGGCGGGAGGAGCCCGGGGACAGCCTCCAGCCCGGCGTCCCGCACCGCACCAGGCTCGCTCCCGGGGCTCCCGCTGGTGGTGGGTGTACGACTGTCCCCGCCCCAGCCCTGGACAGGCCGGCTGCTCTCCTGCGCCCCAGGCGAGGGAGGGGCCGCTCGGGGCCAGCGCCCGGGAGCTCAGAAGCGCCCGTCCCGGGGCCCCCGGCCGCCCCCTCCCTGCACGGACCCCTCGGACCCGGCCCGGGGCGGGAGGCGGGCGGGGGGAGGGGGAGGGGGGAGGCGGTGGCCGCGGAGGGAGGGCGGGGGCGCCAGCTCATTTCCCGGTTGGAGAACCCGGAAGGCTGGAGGGTGGGGAAGTGACTGGGTGTGGGGCTTTCGCGGCCCGAAATAACGGGGGACACCGGCCGCGGGGCAGAGTCGGGATGTGAGGGCCGGAGAGGGGACAGGGAGAGGGGACAGGGAGAGGGGCCGGGGGTGGGGGCCGCCTCGAGGGCGCCGGGACCCCTGCGCGTCCCTCGCCCGGAGGCCACCGCCCACCCTCGGCGCGGCCGCCACCTGCGCCCACTGGTCCCCGCACCTCCAGGCGACGCCCCGTGCCCCCACCCCCATATCTCCTGGCAGCCCCCGCGCACTCGCCACCTGCATGCGACCCTCTCACCGCCAGGCACCCCCTCACCCCCGCCTCCCCCTCCGTCCCCCCAGCTCCAGGAGCCCCCTCCCGCGCCCCTTCACATTCCCGCATCCCCCCGCGCCCCCTCACCTCGGGGCGCCCCGGCCGCGGACTCTGGGCAGTCGACGCGCCGAACCTGCTCTGGGCCCCGCGCGGCGCCGCAGCCACTTCCTCGTGGGCGGGGGGCGGGGCCTCCCAGCCTGGCCCCCGGGGACCGGGGCGGGGACCAGGGGCAGCGGTCGGGAGACCCAAGGCCCCGCCCACCCCTCCGGGTTTGCGGGCTGCACAGACCCAAGGCGCGCAGAAATCGTCCACGACCACTCCGCACTACTTTATGGACGGGGAAACTGAGGCTCAGAGAGGGGTGCACAGCCTGAGCAGCAGCTGGGCGGGGACCGGGAGCCTGGCAGGGCGCGTGTCCACCCCCCACCCCCCACCGAGAGTGGACAGCGCCGGACGGGAGGGCGGTGTCGTCTGAGCCGGACCGCGGGGACGGCGGACTCTGCGCTCATACGCTGGCGACTGAGCAGCTTAGCGAACCTCTGCAGGCCTCCGACCCTGGCCGCGCGGGAACCATCTCTTCGTTCGCAAACTGATACCCGCCAGGCGCTAAAAGTGCCAACCCGGTGCAGGCAGTAAGGCGTGGCCAAGGCAGCCCGCCCCGCCCGCCCCGCCCTGGATCCTCACTGCAAAACCAGGATGCTGGCCCCGCCAGGCATGCACGCTGGCCGCCCCGCTGATTCTGGCTGGCCCAGCACGTTCTCTCAGTGCTGCCTTCTCGCCCCTCTACTCCACCGCGGTCACCTTCACTCCTTTAAGTTACCTGGCTGCTTGCAGCCACTTGAATTTGGGTCTTGGGCCAGGTGGCCGCGGGTGTCTTTCCATCCCTACCCTCTGCTTCATCAATGGAGATGTGGCCAAGTGGCCTGGCAGATGGAGGAGACCCTGGTGAAAACCCTGCACCCTCGCAATTCATCAGGCCCCTCTCCCTAGGAGGCCAGGACTTCTGATGATGATGGAGGGGAAAGAAGCCCCTCTGGGTGAGGTGCGTGAATCTGAACAGGGAAGTATAACAGCCACAAAGGAAGCCAGACAAGGTTAGAGCGCAGATGGAGAGAATCCCAGAGAAATGACCAGAGCCCAGGTCAACCTCTGACCGGTCAGCCTGAGCACAATCTGCCTCCGGAGGTTTCGGATACGTGTGCTAAGGAACCTACTTTACTTTTGAAGCTGGTTCGAGTTGAGTTTTTCTGTTAGTCTCAGTAAAGCATCCTGACCAATGTGCTCACCTGGGGACTCGCTTTTCTCGGTGAAAACTGAAGTGAAGCAGGTTGATTGATGAAAAGACGATGCAGAAGCTTAGGGCGAGCAAACTCTGTTTTACTATTTGCTCTGCTTTCCCCTGAGCCTAGAGCAGGGCGTGTGGCATATAGCAAGCCCTCAGTGTGCATCTGTTGAATGAATGAGTGAGTGAATGAATGAATGGTGGTGGTAGAACATGTACCCAACCCTGGCTCTGCCACTTAACCCCGCAGTATAACTTCAGGCAAGTCCTTCGTCCTGCGTGCCTCAGTTTCCGCAGCTGTAAAGCGAGGCTGACTCATAACAAGCGCTGCCCGCCCGCCCTCACCGGCCTGCGGTCATTGTGGGAAGACCCAATGGATGGAAAGCACACCTTAGACTGGGAAGCCATGGGGGATGTTCTTTGAAATGGCTCCCTTGGGGGACAAAGTTTTTAAACCTTAAGTGAAACAACTCCTTGGGTGAGGGGAGCTTGGGGGTGGAAGAATTTCTTTTGGAGTGCTGAGAACAACTTGGAGAGCTTTGTTGCTTCCTGGAATCTGCCTCCCCTGGTGCCCTGGGATGAAGATGCTACACTCCCCCTTCTTTCCGCCTTCTCAGGTTTCCAAGAAATGCAGCCACACACCCAGGCGGACTCTGCAGGGCTGGCTGACCTGGAGGAGGGCAGTCAGTCGTAGTCGGGGGGCTGGTCGCGTCTCCAGGTCACAAGGTTCTTTCCAGCTTTCTGCTCCTTCCTCCTCACTGCACTGCCTTACTGCCTCCTGGTCACAAGATGGCAGCCAAACTCCAGGCATCTGGCCTAGGAAGTGGTGCACTGGCCAAGGCAGCAGGAGACCAGGGAGGAAAGCTCCATCTTCTTCTGTCTCAGCATGTTCCCACCAAGAACGGGGACCATGGGTCTCTCTCCCTGGGATCAAGGGATTGCCACCTGATCCCTGTGAGCAGGAGGGAAGAGGGGAAACCCTTGGGCCTCCTTCCCTAGGCCACACATATTTGTGAGGTGGCCAAAGCCCGGGAAGGGGTCCACCATAGCTGAGGCCAGGAACTTGTGTCCTGCCTGCTCCAGGAGGCAGTCTTCTGATGGGGGCAGTGTTCTGAGGCACACCCCATTCCAAGCCACACGGCTTTATGTGTCAGTTCACTGAGAAATTCAGGTCTACAACGAAACCCCATAGGGTACTGTCAGAGGGGTCCCCTCCCATCAGTTCCAATGACATCTCTCTGCTCCCAAGCTTGGGCAAACTGAACTGGGCTTGGTCACTACGCACCTCCACTCCCTGCCCTCGCCCAGTAGGGAGCAGACTTAGTGGTTAGCGCTGGGGCTCTGGAGAGAGACTGCCATGGTTCCAACGGAGGCTGTCACTCCCCTCTCTGGACTTGAGTTTTGTCATCTTTAAAATGTGGCAAAGTTCCAACACTATAGAGTTGTTGTGAGTAGCTGAGGCCTATCAATTGCTCACCAGGGTGCCTGGCGGTTAGCTGTTCTCACCGTAATGTATCCAAGGCAGGGCTAAAGCACCCCTCCTCATGAGCCCCCTCAGGTGACTGACTTTACGTTAGTGGCTTTCAAACTTTTGATCACAACTCACAGTGATATGTCTACTGCGACCTAGTACACATCCCCACATATATCTGAAACATAAGTATCTTGAAACAACACTTACTACAGGCAATGCAAAATCTGTTCTTTTCTCTTCTGTGTCATTTTCAAATTGACTTTTACAACCATTAACGGGGTCTGACCCTCAATTTGAAAAACTCTGCTCTAGACTATACTTCCCCCCCTTTCTGAACTGACCTAGTGTGTTAGTTTCCTATCACTGCGGTAGCAACTTACTACAAACTGGGTGGCTTATTCTCTTACGGTTCTGGAGGTCAGAAGCCCACAGTCAGTCTCAGCGGGCAGGGTGGTGTTCCTTCTGGAAGCTCCGGGGAAACTTGTTTGCTTGCTTTTTCCAGCTTTTAGCACACCTGCATTCCTTGGCTCTGGGGCCTTGTGACACTCCAACCTGTTACGTCACATCCCTCACTCTCCTACCTCCCTCTTACAAGGATCCTTGTGACAATACTGGGCTCACCTGGACAACCCAGGGTACTCCCCATCTCAAGATCTTTGACTTAATCACATCTGCAAAGTTCACAGGTTCTGGGGATTACGACATGGACATCTTTGGGGGGCATTACTCTATCTACCACATCTAGTATTTGAATTATACACACACACATAACTTAAATAACATAACCTTATAATGTCCGTACTGATCTGTACTGACCAGTCCACATGGGGACTACCTGGGCCACCCTGGGCCTTCACATCACCACCTCCAGGGTTGGGCACACATGGGAACTAGACCACTTGTGTGGTGATTGTTGGGCCAAACTGAAAAGTCCTGCCTAAGCAATTAATCTGGGTTCTGAGGCTGACCCGTTTTCTCAGCATAATATTCTGGAAAGAACTACTGAAGTTTTTTTGGTTACCAACATCCTTCATACACTTCTTCCCACCTGAGCCCACTGTTATTAAGGGTCTCCGGGGACTACTATACGGCCAGTGCCAAGCCTGAAAGCAAACCTCGGCTTTCGTGAGTATCTAAGAGGAATTACTAATCCTGTATCATGCCCATTTTACAGGTGAGGATACTGAGGCACAGAGATGTTAACTATATCACTCAAGGTCACACAACTTGGCAGCACTATAATCTGACACCAAAGCATCGAATCAAAGGGCTTTGACCAGTGTGTCGTGGCATAGTCAGGGTCACTGAGAACCCCTCCAGATTGGTAGTCACTGTGCACCCAGACCTTGCCTGAGTCTCAAAGGTAGGGCGAGAGGAGGAGGGAGCTTCGGCAATCTCACAGGCCCCAGCACTGCAGCACAGCACTGAGGGTTCCTGGGTGCCATGACCGGGATGGGCACTCTTCCATGAGTGAGAAATGGCCCAAGTTAAAACAAGAAAAAAGACAACTGTGACTATTAAGTCCTTGGAGGGAAAGTTAGTAAATTTTGTTTTTTGTTGCTGTTGTTTCTTTCATGGAATACATTGTTTCTCTAAAAACCTCTGGGCTTGCTGGCCAAACCATGTGATTTATTGAAACTAAAAAGAAACCTTTACCTTTAGCTAATTCCTGGTTTGGGGCTGGCTTTCGTCTGTCCTCTGTGACCACAGCCTTGCTGATGCACTGGTGCAGACATATATGCACAAAGCAGCTCCTGCCAGTGGGGTGCAGCGAGGATGCTATAGCAACAGGGGAGAGGCAGGCCTGCCACGCTGGCACCCCAGGTGCTGGGATTCACTCCTGGAGGGAAGTAAGGCTTCCCATGTGTCACCAAAAGGGTAAAATTACTCTTGAGGATATCATGACATCCTTTGAGAAGCACTGTTACCAGTGTCCTAAAACTAGAGTTGTGATCCAATCACTACTCTCCTCCTCCTGGGCCAGTGAGGTCAAGAGACGTCCACGGGCTCAAGGCTACTAACTCTGTACCGACTTACTCTGCTATTCAGTGGTATTTGCACCTGGCAAGATTCTCAGCCCTAGGACGTCAAACTTCATGTCTAATTATGATGAAAATAACTTAGTTTGGGCACAATAATCTCTCAACCAAAATGATAACTTGTCCTTTTCTCATCCCACTGCACACTCCCCTGCAGCACGCACTTGCAGGTGCACGACGGGCAGCGGCTGCCCCCGCTGTGGGCACAGGGCACAGAGGCCAGACCTTGGGGTCTCAGAGCAGGCTCCCATTCACACTTGGCTGCTCAGTGGCGGTGGGTGTCTCTGCTGCCTCATGTGCAATATAGGGACAGCGCACCTACTTTGCAGAAGTACTGCAATGCTAAAAGACGGCACTCAATAAATGGTTCTTTTGGTTGAAGATTGTATAGATGGCTCAATTTAAGAAACTTAACAATCTAAGATTTTACCCTAAAAACTAACTAGTCTAACAAAGAATTTACCCATATTTTTCTACTAAAAATGGAAACAGTATAAGGAAACAAAATCAAAATCACATTCAGTATTTTTATTTAACTTTTTAGTAGACAATTTACATACCTCCCCACCCTTTCCTTTAAGTTAGTGTGACAATTTTCCATAATAAACTACTTAGAAGCTTTGGTCAAGAATGGAATGAAATAGCAAAAACAAAAGACAAAAAAAACCCAAATCATTGCTGCTTTTAAAAAACCAACACTTTCACCAATTATATTCAAACAAAAACACACATTATTTGCACGATATGTGTCTTCAGTGTTTCCTTGCGGCTGGCTCTCCTCACCATCATGCAAATGGCGGGGCTGCAGTCAGCGCGGTTTGTCAGTTTGCCACGCTGGATCCGGTAGGCTCACTCAGCTTCACATTATCCGAAGGCCCTGGATAGAAGACTCTAAGGTCTTGCAAATGGCAGGAAGAACACTGATCATTACTGAGGACTGTTCACCCTGGTGTTTTCCCCATGGCACTACACTACTCCCCCTCCTCGGCTGAGGCGCAGGCCCCCACAACCCCTAAATCCGTCCCTACCCCACCTCTGAGACAGGTCTCCCCAGCTCTGCCCTGCAGACTCCCCAGGGCTGGGCTCCCCCTTCTGGCCCTTCCAGACTGTGTGCTCCCTGGTCACCGTCGCCCCAGCCCACAGGCTCTGGGTACACTCCTCCGTGTTCTTTGGGCACGTACCTCCTATCTGTGCCACTAGTCCTTAGTGATGGGGGCCATCTGTGTGCATTTCCCTTGCCTCTTCAACACGCTCTAGACACCCTAATGGCAGGCACTCCTATGTTTCGTAGGCCACACAGCAGCCAGCCTCGTGCACAACATACAGCAGGTCCTCCAAGGTGGAGGGATTAAAGAGAAAACTGCACGGGGACTTCCTGGCTTACACAAGGACAAAAGGAGAGAAAAGGACTCAGCCTGAGGGATAAAAGACTAAAGGGTGGAGCTGTAACTGCCCAGGTGGTGCTAATCACACAGGACACAAAGCATGTGAAGGTAAAAGTGTGGGGAGACTTTCAGAGGAAGACAGTTTGTTTCTCCAGAGTATTCTGGAGGCTCTTCTATAGTATGTATTTGACCCAAGGAGGGGGAAAAAAGCAAACATCATGGAAATGCACAGGCCGTGGCAACATTCTGTAAATGTTGACCTGTTTTGGAGGTTAACAAGAAGGAGAAGGGAAATGCACAGAGCCGCACACAGGAGCCATCCTCTCCCTCAGCTCTGCTCCTCCTCCCTGGTTCCTTATCTCACCCACCATCTGCCAATCCCCAAGCGGAGTGTGCAGAGTCTCCTGGAAGTCTCTCACTGTCACAAGGCCCTTCCAGCTGGTCCCTAAATCTCTCTCTAGTCCAGAACCTCCTGGCCACACCGCCTGCCACAGCTGGAGCTCATATCCTCGTCGCTCTTCACTGGACTCAATAGCCTCTGCCTGGAGCCCACGGCTGCCCAGCCCACCCACACCTTACAGCCTGGTGCTTTTCTACTCCAGTTCTGGAACAGCTTCTAGTTGTCTGCAGACAAAGCCCAGCTTCCTCTCCCTGACCATGCCACAGCTCTTTTCTCTAGCTGCATCTCACGCTTCTGTAGGACCCACACCATAGCCTAAACCACTGGCAATGCCTCAAATGCAGTGTGAGCTCTCCAAGCTCCAGGCCTGGTCTGCACATGCTGCTCGTGCAGCTAAGAATGCTTGCCCCCACCCACCCCGTGCTCCCTGAAATCCCAGTGCATCTGGAGATGCAGCTCAGCTACAATCTCTCTCTCTCGAAGTGCTGACAATCCACGCACCCCCCAAATTCCTCAACGCAAAAACAGAGGCACTGGTTCTCTTCTGGAGCTCCACCGAATCCCCCCTGCCCTTCTCTCCGCCACCAGACAAGCTCCTCAAGGCCTCCTCCACCTCAGCATCCTCAGTGTCTCGCACCATGCCCGGCACCCAGCAGGCACTTAGTGAATGTTTATTAGATTCATCAGTGTAAACCATAACAATATATCTCTGTAGTTAAACAGACTGGTGCCCAACACAAGGCCCGCTACAAAAACAGCACTCAGTTTTTCCTCAGTGAATAAATGGACACCTAAAAGTATGTATCCCATCTCACTGACAGTGTGCTTTCTTCCCGCTAATAACTTTTAGGTTTTAAAGAGAACTTCAGTCTAATGGCCTACATCTCTCATGTGCGCTGGATTTGACATTTTGTTTCAAGAAATGAGAAACATTATTCCCAAAGGAAAAGTTTAACACAAGCAAGATTTGTTCTGAAAGATAGAAAATACCTTGAAATCCCAAATTGTCATGGCTCCATCGATGCCAGTAGTGCAAAATTTGCGACAATCCTGCTTGTCCACCTCATAAATAGACACTTGACTGAAAAAAAGCAAAAACAGAGAGATTGTAAGGTATGCGGTAGAAGTGAGCCCCAACCTTCCTGACTAATTAATGGCATTTTAAGGAAATTGTCTATCAACTCTTTTTTTTTTTTTGAGGAGGATTGGCGCTGAGCTAACATCTGTTGCCAATCTTCCTCTTTTTCTTTTTTCTCCCCAAAGCCCCAGTACATAGTTGTACATCCTAGTTGAAGGTCCTTCTAGTTCTTCTATGTTGGATGCCGCCTCAGCATGGCTTGATGAGTGGTGAGCAGGTCCGCGCCCAGGATCTGAACCCGCAAACTCTGGGCTGCTGAAGCGGAATGTGTGAACTTAACCGCTATGCCACTGGGCGAGCCCCCTCTATCAATTCTACAATATTAAGTTGTCCATCAATATTAGGCTGCAGCACTCTGACTCAAAAAATATTCAAATGCATCTTATTACCAGATGTCCAGAAACGAAAAGATAGGAAAGAGGGAAAAGTTAAGAACCCACATTAATTAGAGTGACATGGAGAAGCAGGAGAATTCAGGCCACACAGCATGCAAATTGCCAGGATGCAGGGTGTGGGCAGGACCACAGCAATGACTGAAATGGAAACAATTCTTAAAAAAAAACTAGAGACATGATGAAGCATGACTGAAATCCAATTGGCTCCAAACAAAAACTCCCAAATCACCCTCCAAGACAGCCAGGGCACGTAAGCCAAGAGCTCGCCTTGTATTTGAAATTAATCATCATAAGCGTTAGCAACATTCAGATACACCAGAAGATTCCAAACAAGCAAAACAGAGGAATAGACTAATGTAACAACTTGTCTTAGCCTAATTATCTGAAAAACTTTCAAGAAAATCAATTCCATAGCTCAGACAATATTTTTCTTTCTCCTCCAAAATGTCTAGAACATTCCCTCTAGGGAAGGGGACAGCAAACTATGGCACACACTGCTTGTTTTTATACAGACTGTGAGCCAAAAATGGCTTTTACAATTTTAAATGGTTGGAAAAAAATTAAAAGACTATTATTTCATGATGTGAAAATTAGGTGATATTCAAACTTCAGCGTCAATAAAGTTTTACTGAAACACATCCACACTCATCTATTTGCGTATTGTCCACGGCTGCTTACATGCCACACGGCAGAGTTGTGTAGTTGTGATGGAGACTGTATCGCCCCTCAGAGCCTAAAATATTTCCTCTTTGGCCTGCTGCTGACCCTGCTCCAGGGCAAAGAGGATTTACATCTACAAATAAAAGTAGACATGCCAATGTGCAAGAGTCTGTCCTTTTATTTTTAACCTCAAAGTCTCAAAGAGGCAATGAGAGCTGTTTCCTTCCTGATACATAGTCTGCACAGAAGCTTAAGAAAAAACTCACAAGAAATAATTTTGAAAGTCGTTCAAGACAGAGAAACTTGAAAAGTGTGGAGAAAAGTTTTGCTATGCCTTCAAGTTACTACTTTTCAATATAGCACAGACATTTTCAGCATATTTTAAGTCCAGTGGCCCTTTCCACTGAACATGATGAAAAGCAAACCCTGCGTTTAATAATTCTCTCGGGGGCCAGCCCCGTGGCTTAGCGGTTAAGTGCGCGCGCTCCGCTGCTGGAGGCCGGGGTTCGGATCCCGGGCACGCACTGACGCACCGCTTCTCCGGCCATGCTGAGGCCGCATCCCACATACAGCAACTAGAAGGATGTGCAACTATGACATACAACTATCTACTGGGGCTTTGGGGGAAAAAAAAAAAATTATAAAAAAAAAAAAAACAGTATTGAAACATTAAAAAAAATAATAATAATAATTCTCTCAGGGGCTGGCCCAGTGGCATAGTGGTTAAGTTCACACGCTCCTCTTCGGCGGCCCGGGGTTTGCAGGTTCAGATCCCAGGCGCGGACCTACGAACTGCTCATCAAGCCATGCTGTGGCAGGCATCCCACATATAAAGTAGAGGAAGATGGGCACAGATGTTAGCTCAGGGCCAATCTTCCTCAGCAAAAATACAAAGATTGGCAACAGATGTCAGCTCAGGGCTAATCTTCCTCACCAAAACAGAAAAAAAAAATTCTCTCAAAGAGAAAGTCTAGAGGTTTCCATTATTCTTCCCACCATTATTACCACAAGTCTCTCAACACAAAAGGTCTAGTCAAAAAGGGAAAATTCTGTGGCACCCAACTCTGAATGCAGTAATTTAAAATATCAAGAATATATTGCATTTCTCCTCTAGATTTAAAAAAATCAAGCTTTTTGGATCAAACACAGTTCTACTATCTTTTTTTTTTGCTGAGGAAGATTCGCCCTGAGCTAACATCTGTTGCCAATCTTCTTTTTTTGCTTGAGGAAGATTAGCCCTGAGCTAACATCTGTGCCAATCTTCCTCTATTTTGTATGTGGGTTGCTGCCACAGCATGGCTGACGAGTGGTATAGGTCTGCACCCGGGATCCAAACCCACGAACCCGGGCCACTGAAGCGGAGAGCACCAAACTTAACCACTACGTCACAGGGCCAGCCCCAGTTCTACTATCTTATATAATCACATACGCCTCATGAAAAATAAATCAAGAAACTCCTCAACTTTGTCATAATGATGCTAAGGAATTCTGTTTCTCTAATTAAATGACCTTCTTACTTATATACATTACTTGAAATCCATGGTTGAAATGACAGCTAGAATCACTTTTTCAAATAGGATATAACTAATCTTCCTGTCATGTGATCACTACCAGAGGAACCTGACATGCAGGAAGGTCTCCTTTTGTCCTCAATCAAGTTTTTGAGAAAGCAAGGCCCAGGAAGAGGCTGCACTGTTAGGCCATACCAGCTCATAAGTCCACAATAGGATCTGCACTCCTCATGTGGGATGCCTTGTACCACTTGTACCTTGAAGGACAGAAGGACTAGGTGAGGTGGTTCACTCTCTGTCACAAGCAGAAAATAAGAGCCTGTAGTCAGGAAGCTGCTGACTTCTCGCTGCTCTCGTTCCTGAAGGGATGTCTGGGGCACAGTTCACAGAACTTTCATAGGGACCCAGTCAGGAAAGAGAGAGAGAAAGAAGGGCAGCTTGGTTACCTAAACACTTGTCTACAGATGGGCCCTGGCTACAGGTGGTATCCAGGGAGGCAGACCCAGTCCGGGGGACCCCAGGTGGCTGGGTGGCACCTACGTGATGCTATTCTGGTGCAGCGTCTCCAAGGCTGTATTGCGGTCCTCAGTCGTGGCCCTCTTGTCCATGTTGCGGAAGCGTTCCATGGCAGACATGTTGCGCTGGATGCTCTGTTTTGGAATGTCTAGCTTGGAAACGAAGGTCAAGCAGCCACGGTCATCGTAGTTAAAGAGCATTGGGCAGCAGTCATGGCCCTGAAACAAGACATCAGTCAGTTCCTGGAGGGTACACCTACCAACCCCACAGCAGAATGTGCACCACCACAGGCATCTCTTACTTAAAGGTTAGCTGTTTCTTCTAAAAGGCTGTTCTACTTTGTATTAGTGCACACAGTCACAGAGCACCCACTGTTCCTGTTCTGGAGAATTAAATACAGTGTACTACAAGGAAAAATGAAGAGAAATACTTACAGCAGCTACAACGCTATTCTCCGAGACAAATGATACACTCAGGAGGGGCAGGAACTCTGTCTTTAGAGTTGAGACCCTGAACACAAGAACACTTGTTAAACCAAGATGAAACAGACCATGCAACTTCTTTATAGACACAGAAGATGACAAAGGCCCCATTCTCACAGGGGCTTTGGCAGTATAAACAAACACTATGTTTAAAAGGAGCCCCATGACCTATGTTTTCAGGAATCTCAAGCAGGAGACAGCCATGAGATAACCTACAGAAATGGAGGCCTTCAGCTCTCTCTGGCCTGTGCTCCACCCCTTTCTGAGGCCCCCCACCTAATTCACCACAGCTGGTCCACAGATCGGTCCCCAGCAAGCCCTTGTTTTTCCCATCTCTGCCTTTGCTCCTACACCCCTTTAGCCACACACCGTCTCTGCTCCTCTTGCTTATCCAAAGTCCACCCTAGTCTTTGAAGCTCAGCTCTAATTTGATCACCTCTATGAAGCTTTCCTGGACCACTTCAGCCTAAAGTGGCTTCTCCTTTCTCTGACCTCCTAGAGTTCTTGCTGTCACTGCCACTCATGATTGAACACCTTATTCTGTTATCCTCTCCTCACCTGTGCTCACTGTGGGCTCCTAGAGGGCTGGGACTACAAACATTTACGGGAGCCTATTCTCTTTCCTCCACCAGGCACTGGGTTAGGAGCTGGGGCTACCAGTGAACAAGACACAGTCTTAGCCAGCCAGGGACTCACATACAAATGGGCTGGGTGTGTGTATATATACACATGTATACTTAGTAGTTATCTGCTCTAGCACCTGGTCAAGAGGTTACAAAGATATGGCAGGCAAACACGTTTGTTGATGAATTAGGATCATATAGCTTCACATAAAAAATGATGCATTTTGAAAACTAACTATGTCTCAGGAGACCTCCCTGCCCAATACCATTGGTATCAGATTAAAGTCCTAACACCTTATCTTAAGGCCTTACTGAGGCATACGTGGCTCTTACTAAACGAAATATTTATGTTTGAGAAGAAGGGTAGAGGATGTAATCTGACTTGCAGGACTGGAAAAGCCAAATAAATCAATATGAGGATAGTCAGGGGCTTGTAATAAGCATATCCTAAGAGCTTATTTTGCATTACAATAAATCGTACACAAATCAAATTATGCTATCAAAACATTACTGAATGACAAAAAGCAAATTACTCTACAAAATGCATAGCATAATCCCATTTGCGTTAAAAAATATATATATATGTGCCTACATATGTACAGAAATCTTCTGGAAGACTTCATCATTTATAATGGAGGGAGGGTGTTTAAAAAAAACAAAATTAAAAAAAAAAACAATTCAATCCAGTTCAGAAAAAAATATCCTCTCTGAAACGTCACTTTGTTGTCACTGTGCAGCAGAGGGAGTCAGTCACTTGATGTGACCGGCTCTTGGCACACAGGTTGACAAGTCAGGAAACCTTTAAAGGTGGGTTACCTTTAGCTACCAATGGAAAATAATTCACCAGGAAAGAACAAAGATTCACAAGAGGAAAAGGATTCCAATCATCTCCTCTCTTCCTCCAACATATGATGAGCAAATACGAATTCTGAGGTCAGACAAGATGCCTAATGCTCTCCTTAAGGCTAAGCAGGCACCTCACTCACAACTGAGTCATCGAAATTCGAGTTCTTCCAGCATACACCGGAGGAACTGGCCTCAAGGGTTTTAAGTATTACTGAATGAAGTCACAAATTAATGGAGTCATTGTTCATTGACTACACAGTAAAAACACTTCTCCTATTTAACCTAGGGCTGGTGGATGAATGACATTTACGTGTTGTAAGGAATTCACAGCAACAGACTAAATTGGCTATTTGAAGGAACTCTTATCAAACCAGTAGAGTCCTTCAGAGGACTCACTATCAGTACTCAAGAAGTGTTTCTGGAAGCGACATCTAACTCTTTAAAATTTTCCCAAATTGACAATCTAAGTGTCTGTGACTTTAAAGGCTACCTGGCAGTTCTGGGATGGATTTTTATGCTCACGCCCTGCACTTACACCCAGGGAAGGGCAGCTTTCACCCAGCTGGTGAGAGATCCCACTGCCTAACTCAACAAAAGGCAAATACTCACTGCACGCTTTTTGAGGCATCAGCAACGGACACGGTGCTGTCGTGGCTGACCCAGGCGAGGCGGCTCCCACTGGCAGAAAAGCTGACCCCGTGCACCCAGCCACCAGTGCCACTGCCACCAAACTCTGACATCAGCTGACCAAAAGGCATCTTGCTGCCCCAGGGTGTACTGGCTGGCTTTTCATCTACTTCTTTAATGTAGGCAGAAAACACTCTGTGGTTTAAGGGGCATGGACAAAAGGAAAAAGTAAATAAAAATATATGTATATAGAAACAGACCACAGGTAGTTGCCGGAAGGTATCCCAGAATGCAAAGAGATTGACTCATAAAAAGCAAAACATGAAGGACAAGTTCAGATGCACAAACCTCTTAAGACATAGAATGGTTCTAAGGGCTGCCTACAGGCCAACCCAGGTTTGGCAAATCCATACTCAATCAACAGACACTCACGGAGCACCTATGATGCGTCAGGCACCGCTCTGGGGCACAGTTCCAGACGTAATGAACACAAAAGTCCTACCCTAGTGGAGTACACATTCTGGGGGGATCTTGCTGTCCTGCTCCTCCCTGGCCCATGGCAGACCTTGCTAAATGAGCACAGCATTCGTTCTTGTCTACTTCACCATCAATCTCAACACAGTACTCCCAGAGGCCCACACAGTCAGATGGTAGAAGAGAGGAAACTATTTGCCCCCTTACAATAAACTAATGGTATTAATCCATTTGAAGACAGAAAGGGACATCCAAAGAGAAAGCAAAGGGAGGTCAGTGAGAGAGTGGGCAGGCTCTCCCTAGTGTCGTCAGGTAGAGGGCTGGGCTCACTCGACCCTCAGGCCCATGGGTCCGGCCTTTGTGGCAGGTATAGTTGGGGACGAAGGAGGGTGCTTTACAGCCCAGTGTCATCGCTCTCACTCTCTAATTCCATGAAGCTGTGTGTGAGGATGTTTTGAGCGAGAGATGGGAAGCAGAAGGGATAAAGAACAGCTGGGAATCTATTCTTTTAGTCCCTTTTGCCCTCCAATGCTATTTCTACTTTGTACAGCTTCTCTTTCAAAAACTTCTGAAGCTAAAGACTCCCCAAATGATCTGGGATATTTTCCCCCAAAATGACAATGGCAGCAGCAGCTCTGGAAGAGGCAGGGCACTAGAGAGGCGGAGGGCACAGTGAGTTATCTGTCAGTTAGATGACGTGACTTTAGAATCACTGTGCTTTCAATCACCACCCCGATGGCTACTGCTTTAGTCATCAGAGGCTAGGAAAGAATGGATGGTTCTCAGCCACCAACTTGAGAGTGTGAACAGAACAGACCCATACTCACGGGGCCACAAATCAAAGCAAAGTTTATCTGGAAATCAATATTAACAAAAGAATTGTAAACTATTTTCAAAACCAGATTTTTAGACATAGCCTGATGGTATAGATCAGTACCACTTAGTCCCATCTTCTAAGGGAGCTAGAATGACTCCAGATAACACATCACAAACAACAAAGCTCCTGAATATGAAAAAAATCTAGAGAATGTCTATGTATCTTTTTTTTTTTTTTTTTTTGCTGAGGAAGATTGGCACTGAGCTAACATCTATATCCGTCTTCCTCTATTTTGTATGTGGGACGCCACCACAGCATGGCTTGATAAGCAGTGCTTAGGTCTGCACTAGGGATCTGAACCTGCCAACCCCAGGCCACTGAAGCGGAGCATGTGAACTTAACCACTACATCACAGGGCCAGCCCCTCTACATATCTTTACTGTTACACTGGTTCTTAAGTAGGAAAACAAACCTTTGTCCAAAAAGTGCCTTGACACTACTATACCTCCATTCCCACAGCCAAATTCCCACACATATCTTTAAAAAAAAAAAAAAGCCAAAACAAAAAACCTTCAGGTATTCTTGGATATAAATCACTATCCAGGTTTTCTGGAAATTCTCCACATAGTCTACTAAAGAAAGATGAGTCCCATCTCCCAACCCACCACACAGTCAACATGAAGCAACATTTACTTGTTTTTCTTTTGGCTAAGGGGAAGAAAATCCTGCTTGATAAAGAACAACTTTAAGAAGCAATTACATGGTATGACCCTTAAAGCTCTGAGCAAAGTGGCTGTGTTTCTTCTAGCCTCATGCTAATGACAAATAAAAAGCTTTAACTGAAAAGGAACAGCACAATAACAGCTCAGTAGTGCACTGTTCAGCTATGTTTTGTTAATCTTAGTTTCACTCTGGAATTTGCCAAGTCTGCTGCCTGGGTTATGAAATGAGAAATAATACTGTAGTCGGGGGCGAGGCAGGAGAACACTCTACCATCACTCCCAACCATGGATGTTCTGCCCAAGGAAAACTTTCCCAGCCCCGCCCTCGCATCTCCCTCCTACTGCACCTCCAAGTCCACTTCTTTCTACCTCAGTGATTTATGCACCTACTGTAACTCCTTTTCTAGATCACCAGCTCCTTCTTCTCTGAGTCCCTCACGGGCATAGTACCTTGCAAAGAAAAGGAACCTTAAAAATATTTGTTGAAAGATACAACAAACAGCTCGAGTGTGTCTGCCAATTCTCATTTGTTCCCACCTGCATTTGAAATCACATGATCCTGCTGCCAGCAAAACATTGTTGGGATGCCAATCCAAGCTGAGGACCGTGGAACGGATCGGCTTTTTAATGTGCTTGCTTACCCACCTACAAAAGGAGAAACTCGTTTCAGTTTACCCACACATCAAGCAATAGTCCCCAAATGACCCACAAGTGTGTGTCAGGTGAAGACATCTAAGCATGGCTCCTCCGTGGCTCCCACGCCTCCTGCCAGAGAGAAGGTGCATTTCTAAAGAAAGAGAGGAGAAAGAACCACAAATGGTCCCTTCTGCTCTCCTCTCTTTTAGGCCTTGACATCCTCACCAGAGCAGCTCGTTCTGAACGTTTCCAGCCACCAGGGGATCCTCGCTAGTAAGTACATTTATGGATTAACTCTGGTACTACCCCACGGGGTTTCAGATTATGTGTGACTTCAACCTCTGAAACAAAAATTGAGGTTTGAAATTATCTGAATTTTTATTCTAAATATTCAGTGATATTATTTCATTTTGGGTTAAGTTTGGGTTGTAAGATAGCTAAGTCTCCATGAAGTTGTAAATTATTTTTAATTTTTTCTCACCAAGAAATCACAACCAAGAAATTAGCAGAACTTTTTGTTAGGGATTAGCCTCTACCTAATTCTCTAGCTTTACTCAAAAGTTTATTTATGTCTAAGATCAGTCATTATTCTGGCTGAACTAACTCAACTTCTGCCCCTAAATTGCTGCTTAAAACCCAATCATGTTCTGCTGTTCAAGAGTTGAGGGACTTAATATCGAGCCAAATGCCTTTCCTTGAATACTAAATTACTTTTCTATAGAATCTTCTTCTTAAGAACTTATCTGAAAAATTTCATTGTGAAAAACAGACAATGTTCTGACTTGTTGTATAATGTAGTTATTATAAACCAACAGCTTTTAGAGGTTGTTTTAAAGTACTCACGTTGTACCATGAGAAAACTCCCCTGAACATACAGCTTGTTCAAAAGACAGTACTTTGTACTACAGTAAAGCCCAATTTACCAAATTTGAGACCATTTTTCAATGAATAAAAATGTGAACAATCACTAAGCTTGAAGGTTACCTAGGAAGAAAAGTTGTTTCTCATCTATTCATAACAGTGAGCCTTCCAAATGATTTTTAGCAGGGAACACTCCGTTAGCCTTATTTTTTGTATGCTTGAAAGAAAAATGCATGTCTTAAATTCACAAATCAATCTTGTTGCAAATTCAAAGACTTTTGCTTCAAAGAATCAAAATTTCTGAGGTTTTGCTAAATTACAAAATGTAATATGATGAGCCCTCCCTCTCACTATTTCAGCAGAAAGCAAACAGTAACACTAACACAAAGAGTAATGTGTACTCTGCTATTTTTAGTGCAAATGCAAACACTGCCGGTTTCATATTAAACAGTTCTGAGTTGAAAGGTATTTACTACCCTTTCTGAATGCATGCCAGGTACAGCAGAGGCATTATCTTATCAAAGTAAGCAGGAAGGAGTAGTTCAAGCAAGTTACCCATAAAAATAAACCTCTGTATTTTGAATGGCTCAGCTACAAGTGATTTATTAAAAAAAAGTACAACAGTCTGATTATATTTCCAAGATTCTGGTCAATTTTTACTCCAACGGTTTAAACCAGTAAAATATTATATCAAGACACAGATTTGGTTAGCAAATAAACTTTAAAGAAAGAGAACACTGTTATCTGTAAGAATCCTAGTTGATAGATAATATAGGGAAAAAAATTATTCCTCAGGGCACTGAGAATCTTTCAAATTTATAATTTATATATCAGAGAAAGAAGACAGCAATTTGGACAGTACAGAGTGAGAAGAGTAGTAGCATCTTACAGAACAAACAAGTTAGATCAGAACATGGAAGCCACAGCACTATATTAATATGAGAAAGATGTGGGATTTGACTCAATGTGCACATAGGAAGGAAAAATGCTCAATCGGAGAAAATGGAGAATTTCAGAGGAAAAAAAATCTCCAGCTGAGGAAAAACTTGAAGTCATATTTAAGCCTTCACCTAGTGCCTCAAGTCACCAAGAACACAGCAGTCTAAATGTATAATTCTATAGAAAGAAATAAAAAATATTCAGATGTTGCTTACCAGTCATTTTCAGATTCGAAGTAACAAACAGAAATGAGTCGTGCTCCACTTCCTACAGCAAATTTGTTCTCTAGTGGGGACCACTTGACAAAAGTGGCTGCACGATTAATTCGCAAGATCACCAGGGTTGGCTTCCAGACACCATCTTTCTGACTCCAGACATAGGCATTGCGGTCTGCCCCACAAGTGACAATGCGGTCGCTCTTGGGAGCCCAGTCGATACCTGTAACAGGTAAGACATGGTGTCATCTGCTTTGCCTGGACGACACTGACACGGCACAGGCAGGTGGGTACCGGCATGGTGGCGCCAGATGTGGACTTGGTACCTCCTCCCCAGCCCCATCCTTCCCCCATCTATGGTCCTGATCACCACCTCACACACAAAGGCAAGGATGTTTCTCTGCAAAGTTCCTGTAACTCAGGATCCTCTATGAGGCCAGGGAGAACAGAGCTATTTTATAATGCAGTTCTATCATTCCAGAGGTTACAAAACTAAATAAGCAGGGGCATTCTTTCCACCCACTCACAGGTTTCTAAAGATACCTGGTCTGAAGATCCATTACCTTTTTCATCTCTATTAGATTTTTTTTTTGTTCTGAAAGTAACTTTATTCATTCATTAATAGAACGTATTCCATGATATTAACTGAAAGTGTGCTACATGGCAGCCAACTAAAAACAACATAAAGGGTAAAGAAAAATAATCTCCAGTATATAGAGGGGAAAACATAAATTGTGATTCACTATATATTCTCCTAAAGGTCACTGTCATCTAAACTAACCTAAATACCTTTTCTATATGATGTACGTTCTGTGAAAGAGTCCTTGAGTATCTTTGCATCTAAACTAGGAAGAGACCTAAATATGTATCTTAATGTAAGGTTTATTTTTCTTATTTGACCAGGCTTTTACTTATTTGGTGCCTCTGTGAAGGATCCCACAGTCAATGTCAGTTTGTCACATACCTAGAGTAAAATCCGCTATGACTCAGTCATTTTATAGTTATTGATGAGGTATTTCCTATAAAAATAATTTCATACTGAAAGTACAGATATACTAGGCAAACTCCAGTGGCCTAGTGGTTAAATCTGGCACACTCTGCTTTGGCAGCCTGGGTTCGATTCCCGGGCGCGAACCTACACCACTTGTCTGTCAGCGACCACGCTGTGGCAGCAGCTCACATACAAAAAGAGGAAGATTGGTAATAGATGTTAGCTCAGGATGAATCTTCCTCAGGAAAAAAAAAAGAAAGAAAGAACAGAAATACTAATAAATTTTTATTATAAATATCTCGTTAAAGTAATAACTAGCATTCTTAATATTTATATGGGAAAAAAGTAAGATGACTATAAATCAAAGTCTCCTTTAGTCATAAGGCATAGTGACTTTAGTCATATGAAGAGTTTATTCATTCATTCAAGCACATGAATAACCAGCTCAATTATTTGTACCACTGAAGGGAAAAAGACATGTGAAGTGTATTCTAAGTGATGTGGATTTTGATTTTAAATCCATTCATTACAGGATAGTTTTGTAGCTCTCTTCATTAGATTTTAAATTTTGTTTTATGCAACAAACGTTACAAAAGGACATGCTGAAAGTCAACAAAGCTCTGCCCCTGTTCTCTACGTTCATACACCTTCCTTCCCCAAAACGATATTAATATTACGGCAAACATTTTCTCCTGCTTTTTATAAATTAGTAGTGGTTATACTTTATTTTAGAACATTGATCTTCTCATAATAATTTCCCAAAACATCCCATTGTTGAACATTTTGTTAGTTTCCAATCATTTGTTAAAGCAGATAAACTAGAATAAACATTCAGGCACATACATTTTTGCTCTGGTTAAAATTATCTATGATAGGGGCCGGCCCGGTGGCACAAGCAGTTGGGTGCGCACGCTCCGCTGCGGTGGCCCGGGGTTCGCTGGTTTGGATCCCAGGCGCGTACCGATGCACCACATGTTAAGCCATACTGTGACGGCGTCCCATATAAAGTAGAGGAAGATGGGTACAGATGTTAGCCCAGGGCCAGTCTTCCTCAGCAAAAAAAGAGGAGGATTGGCATTGGATGTTAGCTCAGGGCTGGTCCTCCTCACAAAATAAATAAATAAATAAATAATAAAATTATCTATGATAAATTCCCAGAAGTGTGATGCAAAATATTTGCGCACACACACATTATTTTTATGACTGTCTTATTTTCCTAACTTGATTACAAGCTTCTTGAAAATAGGAAGCAAGTATCTGAAACTATTGTGGTGGGCAGACCCTAGGGTGGTCCCCATGATCCCACCTGCTGATGCTCATGCCTTTGGGTGACCCCATCCCTTTGGGTATGGGCAGGACTTGTGACTCACTTCTAACCAATAGAATGCTGAAAAGTGATGAGATATACGTGATTAGTGTACAAGATTACACAAGAGCATAGAGCCCCTCTTCCTAGAGACTTTCATGCTCCTTCTCCATTGCTGGCTTTAAAGAAGCAAGCTGTCATGAATATTACAAACACAAGGAAATGAATTCTACCACCAACAACCTAAGGAAGCTTAGAAGTAGATCCTTCTCTGGTTAAGCCTCTGATGAGAACCCATCCCTGGCTGACACCTTGATTATAGCTTGTGAGACCCTAAGCAGAGGTCCCAGATAAGCCATGTCCAGACTCTTGACCCACAGAAACTGTGAGATAATAAATGTGTTTTAGTTTAAGCTGCTAAGTTTGTAGTATTTGTTACACAGCAATAGAAAACTAACACACCCTCTAATCTCCAGAACATTGCCTTGTAAAGAGAAAGCTCAGTGATTTTGTAAAGATTTTGACAATCTCAAATTTCACCTTTTATTCCATATGACCACTGCTCTAATTAAACACATGCGTGGTTTATAAGAATTTGTGAGGTGCTTAAGGATGAGGTGCTTAAAAAAAAAATCAGGGGGCCGGCCTAGTGGCGTAGCGGTTAAGTTCGCATGCTCCGCTTTGGCGGCCCGGGGTTTGCAGGTTCGGACCTGTGCACCGCTTATCAAGCCGTGCTAAGGCAGGCATCCCACATATGAAATAGAGGATGATGGGCACAGATGTTAGCTCTGTGCTAACAGAGCTAATTGTGTGGGACAATCTTCCTCACCAAAAAAAAAAAAAAAAATCAACAGATCCTTACTCTCTGAGAAATATACAAAGAACTGCCTTCTGCTTGGTTTTATAGTTCTAAGTCTACTTCTATAGCTACATCCTTCACTTGAACATGGGAGCTGTAAACCATAGTCACAGCCTCAAACTATATTAGATGACATTAACTTTAAACTTTTTCAAAACACACACTTATTAAAAATATTCAGTAACAGGCAAATTCTCATCTCTTACTAATTTAGCTTTGCATTTTCTTTTCTGTTTTGCAGCCATCAGATGACCTTAAAGGAAAAGGAGGGGAATTGAGCATCTATACTGTCTTTCCTGTACTATGTCTCAGGGTAGCCAAACAGTAGATGAAGGTAAGTGACTCTTTTATAAATGTATTCCAGCTAACAGAGAAGAAACGATAGATTTAGAATATCATCGTGTTGCAGCTACTACTAAGTGAAAGGATACGGGCACCAATCATCAACAGTCACTAACATCACAAAAAGAAAAACTAGACATTCTGTGCCTCCTTGATGACAAAACCTACCACCACCTAACTTCAACTAGCAATTTATAGGAAATACAGAGGGCAGAGGAATATGTAAAACACCATGGGCTTGCAATCAGTAAAATCCAGGCTCTGGAAAACACTACAAGACAAACAACTTGATTTCTCAATTTTCTTAAATAAATTGCAAAGAAAAAGAGAGAAGAAAGGGAACCTATAGACAAAACAAAACAAAAAGACTTAAGAGAGAGATTAACTAATCACAACCATTTGTGTACCTTGTTAGGATCCCAATTAAAAGAGACTGTTGTATTGGTTATTATTGAAGAATCCTTATCTTTTAGAGATACCAACTGAAATATAACATCATACGTCTGGGATGTGCTTTGGAATAGTACAGGAAGGAGGAAGGTGAGTTGAAAAGGACAAGATTATCTGTGAGTTGATAATTGCTGAATCTGGGTGATAGGTATACACACACAGGGGCTCAATACATAATTCTGTTTGTTTTTGTTATCTGTTTAAAACTGTCCACAGTAAAATGTTTTTTAAAAAGAGACAGTGATCAAACATTTAACACAAAAGAATTAACTTACAGAAAAAAACACCAGAACCCTGATATCCCTCTGATGTTTGCCATACTTTTTTTCTCTGTTATACTGACTAGTCTTTTCTTCTAGAAAGCTTCAGAAGATACTTTTTTTTCTGTAGTTACTATCCTTCTGAGAAAATATGTTTGATCCTTGGTCTCTTGCCACAGAGTTATATTTAGATTTTTCCAACAACAGTTTTTTCAGATCTAAAAAAAATGTCACTTGAGCATTTGGACAGAAAACAGGCCCAAGTTCAAAGGATTCTAAAACACGAAGCAAGGGAGAAAAAAGACATAACTAAATATTTCACTTTTTTTTGCTATTCCTTTGGTCTTTCATCTTAGCCCTTTCTCATTTAAAAGTATTTCCTAACGCTAAAATTCCAATTTAAAATATGAGACTTCTTATGTTTAGGCCATAACACTACTGGCAAGGACACTTAAAGAAAATAGGCCAAACCTAATAGAAATAAGGTTGTGGGAAAGCAACAGCAACAAAAATAGAAATTATGTCTTTGGTGCTGGTTCGGTCTAGTCAGTCAGTTCCTGGTGCTCACTAGCATCACATACAAATCACGGGTCAAACCAGAAGGAACGGTCATGAGTTTTTGCTGGGGAATACAATGTAAAGGGTGCAGAAAGTCAAAACATGTTACGTTTTTCTCTGATTTGGGGGAAGGATATCTTAAGTTAATCAGTATGTTAGGGGATTAGAGGCAAAATTCCAGGGTCCTAATTAAAAAAAAAAATCACTATCAGTCCCTTTGCTGCCCACTTAAGTGCAAATGTCATTGAGAGGAGAGGGGAAACTCAAGACTGCAGTGAGAAATTTATAACTGAAAGCTGTGGAGAATAAGTTTTAATGTGCTTGGCCAAACTGTTGAAAGTAAGCGGTTGCGTCAACTCTGTCAAAATACAGGATAAAGAAGCAACTCTACTAGTAAGGATCAAAGAACAAGAGTTCTTTCCGAACAAAATAGTAAGTGAATATGTTGTTTTAAAAAATCGCCAGACATGACTTAATAACAAAGCAATACATTCTTTTGAAATTTGGGATCAGGATTGGTTCACTAAATTCTGAAAACCACTGTAAAAACTCTCTGTTTTTACAAACTCTTACTCCTCCTCCTCCTTTATGTGACACTTGCTTAATAAAACTTAGCATTGCTGTTTGCCACCTCTATCCATCTATTCACTGATAGTTTCTATCACTGATGAGAGTTAACGTACACTCAAGAATCTGCCTCAGAGCCATTGCTGTAAGATCCAGTTTTCTACAAATCAACAAGAGAAAGACTGGGGCCGGCCAGGTGGCGCAAGCAGTTAAGTGCACGCGCGCTCCGCTGCAGCAGCCCGGGGTTTGCTGGCTGGGATCCCGGGTGCACACCAACGCACTGCTTGTCAGGCCATGCTGTGGCAGCGTCCCATATAGGGTGGAGGAAGATGGGCACGGATGTTAGCCCAGGGCCAGTCTTCCTCGGCAAAAAAAGGAGGATTGGCAGATGTTAGCACAGGGCTGATCTCCTCACCAAAAAAAAAAAAAACAAGAGAAAGACAAAAACTCAATGGAAAAATGGTCAGGAGTTATGAACAATAAAGTCAGGAAAAAGAAAATCCAGATGGCTAATAAACATCTGAAAATATGCTCAATCTTTCTATTATTCAGGAAAACACAACTTACAGAGACACCATCTTCCACTCATCAGTGTGACCATATCAAGTGTGTGTGGGATGTGGGAAAATAAGCACTCTTATACACAGCTGTAGGATGAAGGCAATCCGAAGATGCCTAGCAAAGTTGAAGAGGTACAGCCCCCTGTGGTGAAACAAGTCTGCCAGACACAAACATTCACATGTATATAAGGAGACCTGCACAGGGACACCTGATTTAGCACTTCAGTGTAATAAGGAAAAACTGGAAACCATCTAAATGCCCTTCAATGGAGGAAAGAGTGAATAAATGAGGTATGAAATGCTCAACAGTGCTTAAAAGGAATAAACTTGATCTAGATACACCAACGTAGACAGACAGAAACAATGTGGAATGCAAAAGTGAGCTGCAAGAGATGTACAATACGACACCATTTATGTAACATTTAAAAATACTAGCCAATACGGTAGTGCTAAAGATTGCTTACGAATATATATAAATGTACGTAAAAGTATTAAAAATGGACTGGGACAATGTCATACCAAATTACAGACTGGAGGAGACGAATAGGATTGGTGGTGAGAGGGGACTTGACCATTATCTGAAATAATATTCCTTATTACTAAATCTTTGTTTCCTAAGTTTTCTGGCACAGGTAACAAGACAGTTGTTAATTAGGGGTGGTGGGAATATGGATGTGCATTATATTACTGTTTGTCCTTTTCAGTATTTTGGAATGTCTTCCTTGCCCCAAAAACAACATGCAGGAAACTCCTGGAAGACACTGCGTTCCCTCGGCACTTGGCAACACAGTCTGGCTTACATTTTCACACAGCTGACATGCCGTCTAGTTTTTGCTTTCACGTCTCATCTCCTAATCTAAGCTCTTCAGTCCTCAGAGTAGGTTCAGTGCTTTCCGTGACACTAGTAGAGTGCTGTATACCAGTGGGGCTAAAAGAAGCACTTAAAAATTGAGATCACTACTATGATATTTTCTCAAATTTTCTAAAGAAAACTCAGTCAATGCTGCACAACTTTAAATATTACGCCAGACTATACTTTACTGAGCTCTTTATTTAAACAGAAGAGTGCTGAATTTGGAACTACGATACTAAGCTCACAGTGATCTTCCCTTACCTGTGATGTGTCCGTTGTGCTCCTTGAGTTCATGAGCTTTCACCCACTGGCTCCCGTTCTTCTTATAGATGTGGACTTCGTGATTATTGGGGCTAAGGGCAATCTCTGGAGAAAAAAGTCAACAGTTAACATCTGAACTTGAAATTGTCACCCAAAAAGGGATATGTTACAGTTGACATTTAAAAAAGAGACTAAAGGAAGGAATAGGAAAGCTGTTTCCAAAAAATGGTTCCCAATATTCATCCCTGAAGAATTCCTTTTATTATTTTTACCTCTACTTGGACCCCATATTATTAAATATTTTGTAGAAAAACTAAATTTAAAAATTCATTTTATCAGAGACATATACAACTGTCAATTAAAGATTCTAACCAGCAAGAAATAAACAATGTTACTATACTTAGCTGATATAACTTTAGCCCATAGTAAAGATATTTGACATTTTAGTTCACCTGCATAACACTATTAGCAATAAATATTTCATTTCTGTTAGACTTTCTGAAACGCTGAAAATAGCTTATAAGTTCTCATGGACCCAGGTTAGAACTACTAGTTTATTAAAAAAAACTTGATTCTGCTGATAATATATCAAAGTTTTCCTTTACAATAAAGCCAATATAAATCACAAAATAAAATTCTGTTTTCAAGAGAAATCTCTTGGACCAATCTGAAATATTAAGAATATATATATATATATATAATGGATTTTTTTGAACTTATACTAATTTTATTTCTAGTTTAAAAAAAAAATTGATTTCTTAAAATTAAAACTAGGATCTATAACCCAAACTTGAGGTCAATCATTTAATAGTTCTCCTATCTATTATATATCACCTTTCCTCCCCTCCTTAGGGAAGCTATATCTGTTTTACAGATAAAATCATGGAGCTAGATAAATATCTAGCACTAAAATCCTAAGACTTTAGGTGCTTTTCTGCAAACGAGTTATATATTTCTCTAAATTTCTAAGATGCATATAGGGATTTCAAAAGCCAAATCAAAATTTAAATCTGGAAAATGTTATAAATTTCAAATTATAACATCGCATAACAAAAAATTTCACTTAATATATTGAGTTTATCAAGTAGTTTAAATGAGGACAACGATAACTTGCATTTCTGTTAAAGATAACTGGAAATACTCCAAAAATCTATTTTTAGACTGGAAAGTAGAGACAGAAGATACAGGAAACTCAGCTATGAAGCTCTGTGAGATGACCACAAAACAGAGGCTCTAGATACACCATCCTGCCAAGTTACATATTTTCAAACACACAATATAGAGGCTCATATCTGGGTTTTCTCTTTACCCAGCAATAACCTGGAGTGTACTGTTTATGTACCAAGGATTTATTTAAAAATAAGAGTGAATTACATCTCAACTACTTTAAAAAAGATCTATAGATTCAAAGCAATCTGTATTAAAATCCCAGCTGGCTTCTTTGCAGAAATTAATAAGCTGATCCTAAAATTCATATAGAAATGAAAGGGACCCAGAAAAGCCAAAACAATCTTGAGAAAGAATTACAAAGCAGGAACTCACATTTCCCAATTTCAAAACTTAACAAAGCTATAGTAATCAACAGTGTGGGCCTGGCATTAGGATAAACATAAAGATCAATGGACTAGAATTGAGAGTCCAATCAACTTTCACATTTACAGTCAATTGATTTTCAACAAGGGTGCCAAGATAATTCAACTGGGAGAGAACAGTCTTCAACAAATGGTGCTGGGACAACTGGATATCCACATGCAAAAGGATGAAGTTGAGCCCCTACCTCACGCCATATACAAAATTAACACAAAATGGATCCAAGATCTAAATATAAGAGCTAAAACTATAAGACTCTTAGAAGGAAACACAGGTATACATCTTTGTGACCTTGAATTAGGCAATGGTTTCTTAGAAACAACAGCAAATGCATAAGCAACAAAAGAAAAAAATAAATAAATCAGACTTCTTCAAAATCAAAAACTGTTCTGCTTCAAAGGACATCATCAAGAAAGTGAAAAGACGACCCACAGAATGGGAGATTTTATAAATCATATCTCTGATAAGGGACTCGTATCCAGAATATATAAAGAACTCTTACAACTCAACAATAAAAAGATAAATAACCCAATTTAAAAAATGGGCAAAGGATCTGAATAGACATTTCTCCAAAGAAGATATACAAAGAGCCAATAAGCATGTGAAAAGATGTTCAACATCATTAGTAATTAGGGAAATACAAATCAAAACTAAAAATAGATACTACTTTATACCCACTAGGATATAGTGGGTAAAGGGCTATAATAAAAAAGACAGAAAATAACAAGTATTGACGAGGACGTGGAGAAACTGGAACCCACATATACTGTTAGTGAAAATGTAAAATGGTGTGGCCACTTTGAAAGACAGTCTGGTAGTTCCTCAAAATGTTCAACATGGTCACCACATGACCCAGCAATTCCACTCCTAGGGATATACTCAAGAGAATCAAAAACATACGTCCACATAAAAACTTATATGTGAATGTTCATAGCAGCATTATTCACAATAGCCAAAAAGTGGAAACAACCTAAATGTCCACTATCTGATGAATAAACAAAATGTGGTATGTCTACACAATATTATTCAACCATAAAAAGGGATGAAGTATTAATATATACTACTATATGGACGAACCCTGAAAACACACTCAGTGAAAGAAGCCAGATGCAAAAAGACACATATGCATTGTATGATTCCATTTATATAAAACGTCCAGAATAGGCAAATCCATGGAGACAGAAAGTAGATTACCAGTTGCCTAGAACTGGAAGTTTTGAGGAAAACTGGGAGTGACTACTAACGAGTACAGAGTTTTTTTCCAGAGTAATGAAAAGATTCTGAAACTAGATAGTGGTGATTGTTGCATAACTGTGAATATTCTAAAAACCACTGAATTGTATACTTTAAAAGGGTGAATTTTATGTTATGTGAATTATATTTCAATAAAGCTGCTATTTAAAAAAAGACAGTGGGCTGGCCTGGTGGCGTAATGGTTAAGTTCACGTGCTCTGCTTTGGTGGCTGGGGGTTCGAAGGCTCAGATCCGGGGCATGGACCTATGCACCACTCATCAAGCCATGCTGTGGCAGGTGTCCCACATATAAAGTAGAGGAAGATGAGCACGTATTTTATACATGGGAAGCCTGCCATAGCATGGCTGATGAGCAGTGCGTAGGTCCACGCCAGGGATGCGAGCCTGTGAACCCCAGGCTGCCCAAGAGGAGTGTGAGAAATTAACCACTACGCCACCAGGCCAGCCTCTCCTAGTTTGCTGGAGCTAGAAAAGTAGAAACTCAAGCTTATTATAAATAACACAGTAAATACTAGTTAATACTGTTCTCAGTGACAGAGGAGTAAACCATATGTCTCTGTTAACAGCTTATTTCTAGGTCCTAGCAGTCTGACTAAATGCTGGATGAGTGTGATGTTACTGTACAACCATTCCAGACACTGCATTCTTAGGTCAATGAGAGATGTCGCTGATATAAACTGTCCTCCAAGTGGTACTGCAGGAAAAAAAGTGGACAAAGTGCCAGAGGCTTGGGTGTTAGCAACTGGCTCTGACATTAACTTGGTGTGTAACCACTGGAAAGTCCTTCTAACGCTCTAGGCCTCAGTTTCTCTATCTGTAAACCAAAGGACTGACCCAGTTCCCTTCTAAGTCTATGTCTTTTTCACATGTGACATTGAAATATATGATCCCTAAAGGTGCCTAAATCTAAAAGTATCAAAGGTACCAAAATACAGGAGCAAAGTTAATAGCATACTTACGGGTACGATCCCTGTTCCAGGCATGACAGGTGATTGGTTCTAGCAAAAATTGATGCAGGGACATTATTCTTAGTGTTTTTCAAAGGATAGAAAGCTGCAAGGAGAAAGAGGAAAAAAGCATTTAAAATGGCAGGCAACCAATATTTAAGTTGTCTGGGGGATCTTAAAATGTTTGGGGATAAATAAAAACATTCTCCAATTAAAAAAGAATCAATCTCAACATCAAAACTTAATCATTTAAATACAACTAGCACTGTAACCACCAACGTATAATTTATTCTGTCAGGGTCATCAAGAGATTCTAAAACCATAGATTAAAGATTGTTGGGGTATAGGATATTCACAGTCTCAAATTATCATCCCACAGATTACTTACTAATTACAAAGGGAAAAACATGCCTTTACAATAAAAAAACTAAGTCACCACCTTAACCAAGTGATCAAACTTAGTATCATAAATAGTGGAACAATGTAATCTGATGGGCCTCTTGATGGGAGGCAACATGAAGTGCACATCATCACTTATAAATAGTGACCACTTGATTTATCATCCAGACCAGAATACTTTTAAGAGAGCAAAAAGGGGCACTATTAATAATTACGCCATGACAATAGGTCATAGGACTATCCTGGAGAAACCTGGTAATATGGCCAATCTACCTATGAAGTATTTAGGCCAAACATATTTACTCTAAATCCAATCAAGATCCAGACCTAATTTCCAGGTTACAGGAAATAAAGGGAGGTGGAATTAGTTAAATAACACAAAGGGGAAATAAACAGTTAAAACCAGAATGTGTGCCATTCTATAAAACAACTGGCCTGGACTATTCAAAAAAGACAAATGGAGGGGCTGGCCCCGTGGCCTAGTGGTTAAGTGTAGCACACTCTGCTTCAGCAGCCTGGGTTCGGTTCCCGGGTGCAGACCTACACCACTCATCAGCTGCCACACTGTGGCAGCAACTCACATACAAAACAAAGGAAGGCTGGCACAGATGTTAGCTCAGGGCGAATCTTCCCCAAGCCAAAAAAAAAAAAAAAAAAAAGGCAAATGGGGTTGGGAGGACTGTTCTAGATGAAAAGAGCTATGAAAACCAAATCTGATCAATGAAGCTTGATTGTAATCTGTATTTTTAAAATAGCCATAAAAGATGTTTTTTTTTTTTTTGGTGAGGAAGATCAGCCCTGAGCTAACATCCATGCTAATCCTCTTTTTGCTGAGGAAGACTGGCTCTGAGCTAACATCTATTGCCAATCCTCCTCCTTTTTTTTCCCCCCAAAGCCTCAGTAGATAGTTCTATGTCATAGTCGCACATCCTTCTAGTTGCTGTATGTGGGACGCGGCCTCAGCATGGCCGGACAAGCAGTGCGTTGGTGCGCGCCTGGGATCCGAACCCGGGCTGCCAGTAGTGGAGCGTGCGCACTTAACCACTAAGCCACGGGGCCAGCCCAAAAGATGTTTTTTGTACAATAGGTAAAAGTTAAATTTGGACTACATGTTACATAACAATATGGAATTATTTTCAATTTCTTAACTATGATAATTGTTTGCCGTTAGGTAGGAGAATGTCCTAGCTCTTAGGAAATAAAGATGATGAAGTGTTTAGGGGCAAAGTGTCATGACATCTTCTGTAACTTATTTTCAATTGTTTGGGACAAGCAGATATATAGACAGTAAATGTGGCAAAATGTTAACAACTGGTGAATCTAGGCAAAGAGTATGTAGATGTTTGTTATATTACTCTTTAAACTATTTATTGTAACTAAATGAAAAGCAGGAACCTGTGAAACATCATTAAATTAAAAATCAAATAAAATTCTCTATTTTATAGGCACCCAAACCTAGATCCACTGAAGAAGAAACCACTACCTGAAATAGGTGAAATTTTTTCAAAAAAGCAGCCAGGCTCCCCTGCTCCTCGCCCCTCCATTTTATCATTTCTAAGAGGTACTCTCACAACACTCTGAAGTTTCAATACACTTAAGTACAAGTCACGTTAACCTAGGGTGGATACTGAAATGTGAGACAGGAATCCTGATGCAAGCAGGAAATGAATGGAAGGGCCACCAGAAGGTTGTGAAGTAGTTCAGCAGACAAAGCAGAAATCAATCTCAATGGAAAGCAAAAGAAATGTCTCTGCTAATTGTTGTAAAGAAACCCAAAGGTCAAAAAGAGATAAGCACACCCCTAAAGAAAACATCTGATATCTTGAACTGGCAGAGAAATGTCAGTGTTTCACATTCTATTCTAAGAGTGAAGTTACTTAGGTCATTAATTTTTTACTTTTACATGTTCTAGAATGCAAATTGCAACTCAAAAATAAAGAAAAAGCCTCTCATTGGAAATTTAAAAAAAACTTTAAATGAATTCAAATGAGACTGCTTAATTTGTTTTTTAAAAAATAAGCTTCCTGATGCTACCGTATCATAATTCTCTCTTTATCCCTGATATCAGATGCTTACCTACCACAACAGGTTTTACTCATAGTTCCTCAAAATAACATGTTGTGTAACAGATAGCTCCTTAAGTAAAAGCAATTTAGTTCAAAAGCCACATTTTATAGGCTCATTTGTTAACTGAAACAAAATTGGCCTGCAAATTAATAATTTAATGTGAATATCTGCATGCAATAAAAGCACATATTTCATGTGCTGCAGACAAAGGCTTTCTCACTCTTCAACTCAGTTTTATAAGCAATATAGCAAAGACTTCAAAAGAGGTAAACATTTACACAATGGCATAATTACTTCTAAAATTGCATTTCTAATTTTGTTATACCATTCAAGTTCTATATTTGGACATACACTCAGACTTACACTTCTTTTATAATCATGTGGCTATTCTGAGTCTGTAGACCAAGACAACATTCATGTTTGTCAAATTTATAGGGTGCCCAGTACACACAGCCTGTATTCATCAAACTCAGTGAAAGCAAAATAATAATAATAGCTTGGATTTTGTACCAAGAAAAGATGACTTCTGTCGTAGGGTGATAATTATAATTTCCAAGCTGTGATTAATATTTAAGTGGAATCTGAAAACCTTTGTCTTAATGAAGGTAGAGAAGAAAAAAAGGGACAGACAAAAAGGTAGTGACATGAAATTTAACAATCTTCTATTGATGACCTTTTATTGTCTAGCACTGACAGAGATAATGATTTATAGCACAGTATGACCCCTGGAACACTGCCACCCCCCAACTCCTTTCTTTACCTATCACTTTGAGTACAGAGTCATTCTGATGTTTGGTTAGCCATGGGTTCTGAAGCCAAGGGGACGTGGGTTTGAATCCTGACTTTGACACATACTACCTATGAGACCCCAGGCAGGTCACTCAGTATCTCTAAATCTCGTTTCATCATCTGTAAAATGGACATATCACTGACATCCCAAAGCTGTAGGGAGGAGGATTAAATGAGATAACAAGCGAAAGCATGTAGCACAAAGCCTAGCCCAAAATAGATGCTCAAGAAGTTAGTTCCTTTTCTTCATCTGACCCCTGGCTTTTGAACTATCCCTGGAAGTACACATCAGTTAGCATCCTCCAAACACGGAAACATCCACATATGCTTTAAATTCTTGGCCCTGGTGCTTGAAAGTATTTGTACAGTGGGAATTTCAGTTTTCAAGACTGTGATTCACCCAGTTTCTAATTGCTCTCACTACCCAACCCAGCAATACCAGGTACTCCAACAAGGTCACCACACCCTCCACAACGTCCAGAGACAGATTCCAATTCCAGGCACCAGCCTCACCAGCAGACCATTTTAAACTTCTTTATGCAGAATTTGTTTCAGCACAGGTTAGTCAACTAGATCAAAACACTGCCACTCTCCCTCCAAGCAGGAGTTTTAATTTTCCAAGATGATCCCTTCTTTTAATGGTCATAAGTAAATGAATTAACCTTGGAAGTTCTCCGAATACTTTGTTGTAGGAAGCAGCGTTACACCCTCTCCCAAATAGCCTAAAAACACCTTCCTGACTGATAGAGTCTCTGTTTTTTTGATACCTGAAAAACCCAGGGCCTACGTGAAAACAAGAGGTTAGATAAAATTAACAAAAGAGAGCAGAACTAGGATAGTTTAGGTAACTTAGGCAATGAGTTGAGGTAGGTGAAAATCGGTTAGCATTTCCTTCAGGTTCCAAAGCTGCAGTATGAGAACACATGGCTTTATAATCAAAGATCTAAGCAGTGTAGTAAGTATTGGGTTGGGGCCAGAAACATAAATAAATCTGACACTTTTCTGGTCCTTAAGTCTGGAAGAAGAGTGTAGGGGAGGAAGGGACGAGAGACATGCATAGAATGCCCAGAAGCAGTAATAATAGCTAATACTTATTGACCACCTACTCTGGACTAAGAACTCTTCTAAGCAATTTATGCAAATAAACTCACTTGATCCTCAGAAAAGCCCTAAGAATCTTCTTACTGCAGATGAGGAAACAGGGATTCAGAGAAGCAATCCTCCCAGGGTCACCCAACCAAGTGGTGGTGCCAGGATTGTAACTGCCGCAGTGGGACGGGAGGGCTGGAATGTGCAAGGTGCCATATAAAAGGTTCCTTACAGACAAGGAGCGAGGAGGAGCGAATATGTGCAATTCTGACTTAAGGGAAGGAGGCACCGGAGCGGGGGAATCTTAAAGAACTCGGGGGAAGGTTTTTCTCGAGTTCGGGAGGGTCCACCCGGCAGCTGAAGGATTGGGGGCTGCCCCAGACAGGAGCCAAACATTCCACGGGCGACGACTGTGTGCAGGGACCTCTCCTAGACGCTAAAAAAAGGAATGAACGGTCCCTCGTGACGCTCGATAGAGGGCAGAGGATCCCATTTACCACAATTTTACAGATTGTGATAAATGCCCACAATAAAGATGCAAATAGGGCAATGGAAGCATAGGAGGAGTCGTTAATTCTGGCACGGGAGGAGGCTTGGAGCTTGAAAATCTTGGGAGAAGCGATCCCTCAAGGGGATCCCAGGGGCTCGCCAGGCCCCACGGAGAACACGGATCCCCGCCCCTCCGGGAGGCCGGGCAAGGAGACCCGGCCCGCCCCTCAGCCTCGGGCCCCGCGGCCTAAACCCCCGCCTTCCCGCCCCCGCGGGGTCCAGGCCGGTGCGAGGCCGGGGCAGAGGAGGCCAGCAGAGGCAGAAGCTCGCCCCTGTTGCCCCTTACCTGGGGTCGGGGCAGTCCGGACGGGCTCGGAGCGGAGAATTCGCGGACTCTGGTCAGTCGACGCGAACAGGCTCCGGCGGGCGCGGGCGGAGGACCGAGGCTCGGAGGGAGCGGCTGACAGATCCCGGAAATGGCCACGGCGCCTGCGCAGCGCGGCGGCGCGGGCGGTCCGCGCACGCGCACTGATCGGTCGTGCGGCAGGGGTCCCGAGCGGGTGCGGCGGGTCAGGGTCGGGCCTCTGAGCGGCCGCGGTGGCCTTTCTGAAGCGGTGTCGTAAAACGGCTGGGGAATGGTGACGAGACAGCGTGAACCTCTTACTCCGGTCCTCGAAAAATTTCCTCAGACTGGCGGAGCGAAGTGTGGAGCCTTGGCGCTTTCGCGAGTGCTTTTGTCGGAAAATGAATTACTGAGAATTGAGAATTACTATATGACGCATTTCGCGCCACACGAACCCGACGAACGACTACGTGTTTCCCCCTTCAAAGATCCCCCCCGTCAGAGCCAGTCTCCTGTGCAAAGCCCTCTACGAGGAACTTTCGCGACCCTTCCTCAGTCACTTGTTTCCTGCTCCCAAGATAGCGCCACAGGACAGAGGAATTGGGAGAATTCAGCATCTCCCCCCAAACACGTGAAGACGGCTTCCTGTGCAGATGCGGCTTCAAGGAAATGCTCTGAACCCCACTTGCGGCTAGACCTGCCGCCCTTCAAGGAAATGCTCTGAACCCCACTTGCGGCTAGACCTGCCGCCCTTGAACCCACAGAAATTCTGGAGCAGCACTCCTGTCCTCGGGGCCACTGCAGGTCGCCCACCAAGTGTCTGTATGGTTCCCTGTGGTGGTTTACAAGTTTGACCCCAATGCTTGGCTGTAAGGTGATGTTCACAGAAGTGAACGTGTCAAATTCCAAGTGTCAGAGCCTCACTATGTTCTCTGGGGCTGGTTAATCCTCTTGTTCGGGAGCACGCATGCACTGGAAGTAATTGGTTTTGCTTTGTCCCGTGGCTACAAAGTCTTTGGTCCCAGGGACATCGAGGACACATTGAGAGAGCGGAAAGAGCATTTTAAATTAATTACCCCCTCTCAGAGACAGCATCTTGGCAAAGGAAGGACAGCATGCGTGGAAGCAGGGATTCCTCGTGTGTCTGCAAGTTACATGAGCCAATCCGGAAGTGTGCAGAGTTGGTACCCAGAGTAAAAATACCAACAGTGTTTTATTTAGATCCCACCTCTTTGCAAGAGACAGTGCAGTTCCTTCTTTGAAGGAGTTTGTAATCTGGGTAGATGAGAATAACACATACAAATTAATAATACCAGACTCTTTATGATAAATGACAAGAAAAGAAATAACTTAGTCCAGGAGAAGTAACAGTAAAACATTTAATATTAATCTCTGGTTCTACCTTTTGAGTTAGTATTTTGTATTTTAGCCTAAACAAAGCTTACCATTGGATGCATTTCATCTTTTATGAGTCATTCCAGATGGTAAAATTTTACTTCTAAAGGAGCTTGTTAGGTGAAACCATCTTATTCTGTAACTGAGGAAACAGGGCCAGAGGATTTTGAGATTTCATAAAAGTTTTGATGTAAGTCACTGGCAGTCCAGAGCCTCTGCCCTGGTACCTAGTCCAGAGCATTTCCCATTATCCCATCATGCCCTGGTATAAGAGCCATTAGAGAAGGAGAGTGAGTTATTTTTAGTGTTTGTTTTTCAGACTTGTGTAATGACACTGACAGTATCCACAATGAGGACTCTGCCTTTTAAAAAATAGTTGCAGGGAAGGTGGTACTTAGAAATGGGAAATGGGAGGAAGTGAGGGGTTGGACACTGTGAGGGGTATGCCATGGGATGGTTTTGTTTGCTTTATTGACTCAGTTGGAATTGACATAGGATTGAATTGCAATTTGGTCAAGCTTCAAGTCATTAAATATTTACTGAGTACTCACCAAATGCAAAGTATTGTTTTAAGCATTTCGTGCAATGTACAGAAGAGTTGAGTAAGATCTCTCTGTCCTCAGGGAACTTAAGAGTGGGATAAAACCAGTTCACCGATAGTTTTAAATAGAAGGAAATACACAATCCCTGGAACCTGGAAGGTCCTAGTTAGTGTTTGTTGAATGAAACTATGAATGAATGAAATAAACAGTCTGGGATTTCAGAGAACACAGAGATCACCACCAGTTGTGAATGGGAGCCGGGGCTTGTTGAGACACATCAGGAATATCACCAATTATAGATCGGAAAGATTACATGTTCACCAAGGTCTGAGGATTTCCTTATGCTCAAGAGAGCTGTGATTTAGTATCTGGAATGTGGGTTTGGAGAGTAAGAAGATTGTTTCTTGCTTGTGCCACCAGCCAAACAACAGTGAACACTTAATGCTGATCTGCCTCCATTTCTGTCTCTTACCTGGGTCAGTGCCTGCCACCTACTCACCACAGAGACTGTTGGAAATATTATTGAATCAATGCCTGTAAAAGCTGTATGTAAGCAAAAGGGTAAAAACAGAAGCGCATGCTCTGTGTTAATACTTAACAATGCTTATGATTTAGATATTGTCTATTTGCTGGGTATCGTCCCGAGGAGGGAAAGTTTCCCATAGAAAAGATCTTGTACAGTTCAGCGCAGAGGGACTGAAAAATGCATGTGGATTTTTCCACTCTAGGTTGCTCACCTAGTTCATTTCCATAGTGCAGGGATGGGACCAGTTTATGGGGTATCTAGGGGCATGAGGTAGTCCAGATGGTATATAAATAGCATTCTATCACAAATACTATACTTATAAGACAAGCACATAAGCATACTTATGAATACCAGGTATTGTTTTTCTAATTTGATAAGTGAAATCTGTAGTCCACAGGCCTGTAAATCTCCTGGAGGCCAGAGCCAGTTCTTCCACAGTTTGTTTCTAACACTTTTCCCGTGTTGTTATGCAATCTTAGATTATTTTAATAAAAAGGTAGTATGGGGCCGGCCCCGTGGCTTAGCGGTTAAGTGCGTGCGCTCTGCTGCCGGCGGCCCGGGTTCGGATCCTGGGTGCGCACCGAGGCACCACCCCTCCAGCCATGCTGAGGCCGCGTCCCACATACAGCAACTAGAAGGATGTGCAGCTATGACAGACAACTATGTACTGGGGCTTTGGGGGAAAAATAAATAAATAAAATCTTTAAAAAAAAAAAAAAAAAAAAAAAAAAGGTAGTATGATGGAGTGCTTAAGAGAGTTCATTGACTTTGGAAGTAAACAGAACTGGGTTCAAATTCTGTCGCGGCAGCTTATCAGCTATATGCCTTGGGACAAGTCAATCAGCTTCTCTAAGTTTATTGGCAAATGAGGATAATAATTCCCACCCCTTAGGGTTGTTCTAAGGATTAAAATAGACAATGTATATAAAGTACTTGACAGTTCTTGGCACATTAAAAGCACTTACATTGTGGCAATTATTATTTGAAAATATTGTACCAAGTTGATTCTCATAATTTACTATTGCTCAGTTGTTTTTTTCCCAGTCTGTGGCTTCTCTTCGTTCATTCTCTTAATGTCTTTCAAAGAGCAGAAGTTCTTAATTTTGAGAAAGTCCATTTATCAGGTGTTATGTCTGAGAAATCTTTGCCTAATCCAAAGTTATATAGATTTTCTGCTATTTTTTTCCAGAAGTTTTATAGTTTTTACATTGATTGATTTTAGAGTGTTAAACTAAACTTGCATTGTTGGGAAAAGTGCTCCTTGGTCCTGATGTATTATTCTTTTTATACTTACTATGTTTAGTTGCTAAAATTTTGTTAAGAATTTAACAATTTAAAATCTTTGTGGGCTGGCCCTGTGGCTTAGCGGTTAAGTGCGCGTGCTCCGCTACTGGCGGCCTGGGTTCGGATCCCAGGCCTGCCCCGACGCACTGCTTCTCTGGCCATGCTGAGGCCGCGTCCCACATACAGCAACTAGAAGGATGTGCAACTATGACACAACTATCTACTGGGGCTTTGGGGGGAAAAAAGGAAGAGGATTGGCAATAGATGTTAGCTCAGAGCCGATCTTCCTCAGCAAAAAGAGGAGGATTAGCATGGATATTAGCTCAGGGCTGATCTTCCTCACAAAAAAAAAAAAAAATCTTTGCTTATGAAGGATATTGTTTTGTAGTTTACTTTTCTTGTAATTTCTAGTTTTGGTATCAGAGTAATTGTGGCCTCATAAAATGGGTTCAGAAGTATTTCTTTTTCTTCACTTTTCTGGAAGAGTTTGTATAGAATTGGCTTTTCTCAATTTCTAAACATGGGAGTTTTAAGTTATATTTTTGTTAATGATTTCTACCTTAATTGCATAATTTCTAGCTTCATTACTGATTTTTTTTTGCTTACTTATTCTTTCATTTACTAAGAAAGGTGTGTTAATGTCTCCCAAATGATTGTGGATTTGTTTGTGTCTACTGTAATTCTGTCATTTTTTAAAACTATATATATATATATATATATATATTTTTTTTTTTTGCTGAGGAAGATTAGCCTTGAGCTAACATCCGCTGCCAATCTTCCTCTTCTTGCTCTTTTTGTATGTGAACTGCTGCCACAGCATGGCCACTGACAGATGAGTGGTGTAGGTCCATACCTGGGAACTGAACCTGGGCCACCGAAGGGGAGCATGCCAACCTTAAGTGCTATGCCACCAGGGCTGGCCCTAAAACATATTTTGAGGCCATATTATAGGTGTTTCTATGTTATAGAATTTGTCTTCTGATAAATTGAATGTTTTATCATTATGAAATATTCCTTTTTTTTTTTTTTTTTTGTGAGAAAGATCAGCCCTGAGCTAACATCCCTGCTAATCCTCCTCTTTTTGCTGAGGAAGACTGGCTCTGAGCTAACATCTATTGCCAATCCTCCTCTTCCCCCCCCCCCAAAGCCCCAGTAGATAGTTGTATGTCATAGTTGCACATCCTTCTAGTTGCTGTATGTGGGACACGGCCTCAGCATGGCCGGAGAAGCGGTGCGTTGGTGCGCGCCTGGGATCCGAACCCGGGCCGCCAGTAGCGTAGCGCGCGCGCACTTAACCGCTAAGCCACGGGGCCGGCCTGAAATGTTCCTTTTTAATAGTACTTTTGTCTTAAAATGTACTTCTCTGATATTAATACAGCTATACCAGCTTTTGTTTGGTTAGCGTTTACCTAGTATATCTTTTTCTCTCTTTTTACTCTCAGCTTTTCTATTTACCTTATGTTTTTAGATATGTTGCTCTTAAACAACGTATAGTTGCATTTTATTTTTATAGCATGTTTACCTTTTAACTGAAATATCCAGTCCATTTACATTTAAAGTAATTACTGATATATTTGAGTTTAACTCTAGCATCTTATTATATGCTTTATTCTTGTCCTGGCTATTTTGTTTCTTTTTCTCTTCCGTCTTGCCTTCTTTTGGATTGGTTATTTTTTATTATCCCATTTTAAAGGACTAATTCAGAGGTGTGCTGGAACCGGATCACACTGGCTCAGGAGAGCCAATTGTGCCCATTTCTTCCCAACTCCACGTTCAGTAACCTCTTGTTGGTAGCTTGAAATCAGCCATGGTGGGAGCATTTACACCATGGAAAGTAGCAAAGATTACAGATCAGGGCTTTTGTCCTACAGAGAGCTGGTTGTTAAACATTTACCAGCACACCAATGATTAGTACTTTTTCTTCCTGGATAGTGCAAAGGTCTTAGAATACTTTAACTCCATTATTATCCTTCTCCACAGTTACATGCTATTCTTGTCATGCATTTTAATTCTATAGTAAATATCATGTGTTTGCCATTTTCTGAAATTCCTGTGGGATTGTTTCTATTACCAACATATTGTTTTGACGAGTTCTTGTTTATGTTCTTGTCCTCTCATATGCTTGGTTATCAATGTTGTGTCTAACATTTTATTTTAAAAATTGTGTAAGAATAATTTGAGACCTAAAATGATTTTATTTTTGCCCAGATAAGATTTCCATTTTCATTTTGCCAGGTGCCTGAGATGTCAGCAGTCTGGGATCACCTTAATCTGATTTTAGGATTTGAGATTTTCTGGGCCATCCAGATGACTCAAAGTTGGGCTCCAGTCATTGGGAAGAACGTTCATCTTCTAATCACCGTTTCTCCTAGCATCCCAACCCACAGCACAGGTGTCATGATTAATTTTATTTATCAGCTTGACTGAACCATGGGATACCCAGATATTTGGTCAAACATTATTCTGGGTGTTTCTATGAGGATGTTTTTGGATGAGATTGACATTTAAATCAGTAGACTGAATAAAACAGATTGCCCTCCATAATATTGGTGGGCCTGATCCAATCAGTTTAATTCCTCCTGCCTGAAACTTTTGAACTGAAACATTGGCTCTTTCTGGTTCTAAAGCAGCTTCTGGCCTCCAGACCTAAACTGGGATGTCAGCTCTGCAGATTTTTACTTGCCAGCCTCTATAACCATGTGAGCCAACTCTTTGTGATAAAGTCTCTTTATATCTATCTATCTACCTATATATCTGTATCTGTCTACCTATCTACCTACTTATCTGTCTATCTATCTCCTATTGGTTCCATTCTCTGGAGAACTCTGACTAAGACAACAGACATTTACCAGGACACTCGTTCTTGGATGGCCCTGGACTCCAGCTTTTGTCTCTGTAGTCATGATGGGCTCAGGCTCTCAACCACCTGTTCTGGAATCAGCAAATAGCGCTTGGGGTAAAGCAGTCCTAACATGCTGGGCTCACTCTCTGATGTTTTCTTTTCTCTTGGATATTGACCTGGCATTTACTACCTTACTAGCTCTCTCTTATCTTTGAGTAGATGTTTTTGTATATTTTGTCCACTTTTCTAGTTATCATTAGTGAGAGAGTTGTCTGTTGCCCTAGTCCTCCATTACCAGAATCATTCAGTAAGTAACCATTTTAAAAAATTATCCTGTTTGCCTATTTTATTTTGCTAAGTCCTATTGCATTAATTACATATCTTTAATGCATTATTACATTGTTTATTTGCTTTGTTACTACAAAGCCATCTGGGCCATGTTTGTTGCAAGTTAAAGGGAATATTTAATTCTCATCCAATATAGTGTATATCATGATAATATAGTGTATATCGTCATGTGCTGCTCATAGATGTAATCACCATGGAGTTTAAGTGTTAAATAATTAGGTAATTGATGTTTAAAATGTTTATATTATGCAGAAATGTTTGGAGAATTATTTTATAGGTGTTTAAGAGGGTTTTAGTGATATTTAGAGAAATTGGTTGGAGTTTTTGGACAGGCGGTGAGTGCATTCTTATTTTCTCATTTAATATAATATAGGCTCCTTTTATCTTAGAATTATTTTCAGGAATGGATTAACCTGGGATGACTATAGTTCTAATTATAGCGTATAGCATATCTCTGAATTTGTGAAGATGTTGGCAAAAGCTGAGTAATTCCACGTCTGGAGGGAAGTTAACCCACAAAAAGAATGTCTCTCCAGAAGGAACAAATTTAAAGTGGTAGGAAATCACAAGTCTAATGATTCTTTTTGTAAGAACACCGAATGAAATAGCTGGTTTGCTCATGAGCATAAATGTTTTTGTTTGGGTCTTGCTTCTGGGCCTGAACCTTAAATGCTGATGAACCCAAGTTTCTGCCTCCCTCCACACGCACTCCCTAAGTGACCTCACAAGCTCTCGGCGTCAACCAGCACGCATAGGTCGCCAACCCTCAGATGTGTGTCTCACTTGGTTCCTGACCCTTGATAGTTCTGACTGCCGCTGAGCTTCTCCACCTGGTGTCTCCTCAGCTCCCACTTCAGTTCAATACGTATAACCTGTTATTTCTCTTCCCTTCCCCACCTCAGATTCTGCTGTCCTCTCTACCTCTCACTTCAAGTCATCATCTAGGTTGATTACTGGTTCCCAGGCAGTTAGTTACCGAGTCATATCATGTCTACCACCTATGTATTTCTTTTTTTTTTCCCCGAAAAGCTTTCAAACCTACAGAAAAGTTTCAAGAATATTATAAGGAATATCAATATACATGTTTACTTAGATTCACCAACTGTTAACATTTTGTCACATTTGCTTTATCTCTCTCTCTCACATATATATATAAAGTAATAACAATGGTTATTATTATTATTATTTGTTGAACCAGTTGTAAGTCACAGACATCATGACTCATCACCCCTAAATACTTCAGCGTGTATCTCTAAAGAACAAGGACCTTCTCTTACTTAACCATAATACAACGATCAAATTCAGGACATTTAACATTAATTCAATATTATTATTAACTATAATAATAATATGAGTTAATTACAAAATTATATAACACATAATTATAAGTTTGTTATAAGTTCATCTTCAAATTTCATCAGTTATTCCAATAATATCCTTTCTAGCAATTTTTTTTCTTGATCCCAGAGCCAATCCAAGATCATTTGTTGCATTAGTTGTCATGTTTCTTTAGTCAAATCTGAAATGGTTTCTCAGCCTTTTTTTTTCTTTGCCTTTTACCACATTGAGAGTCTTGAAAAGCCCACACCCATTATTTTATAGAATATTCTTCAATTGGGGTGGACGCCACCTTAATCAGGTAATCAAAGTTAACCTCACAATGGTACAAATCGACATTATGTGTCTTCTGGTGTGATGCAGTGGTTGGGACACAACTTTGCTTATGTAATATTCCTGTCAAAAATGCACAACCTGAATTGAATCATGACAAACCTTCCTCACCCTCTGAATAAAGTCCATACTCCATAACAAGTTATCAAGGTGTCTCTAATGCTCTGTCACCTTTGTCTCTCACCATGTCCTCTGTGTGACAGACACTCGAGCTATCCACATTATCGCCTTTCCCCCTTTGGCTTCCCCACTTTTGTGCAAGTGGCTGTTGGGGAAGCTGGGCCCTTCCCCAGTCCAGGGAATGAACCACAATTGGTCCATGTCTTATTGCCACTGCTGCTAATTGGTTTAGGGATGGGCCTGTGACCCATATCTGCCAATCAGGACTCAAGGGGAAGTCTCTGGGGAGCTTTTTGCTCCTTGATAAAATGGATAGTGAGGAAGTCTTTATCTTTTTCCTGTCTTGAACATAGTTGTGGGAAGATATGATGGTTAGAGCTGGGGCAACCGTCTTTACAGACCCAAGGGTAAAGCAGAGTGGAAAGGTGGAGACCTGCATCCTTCACGTGGCATTAATTCTGAAACCGTCTGTCACTGCCGGGGTTGGTGTGTAAGATCATTAAATGTCTCTCGTTTGTGCCACTGTTGGCTCAGGTGCTGCTGTTTGCCACCAAGCACATTCTTAGCTGGTCCTCTCTACTTCCACCTTCGGTTCCCGCACGCTCTCCCTCCCCTTTATGCCTAACTCCTACTCATCCTTAGGCTTCGGTAAAGACATGATTTCCTCCGGATCACCTTCCTTTATCTTCCAAGACTGGGCTGAGTGCCTTTCCTGTAGTGTCCTGTACCTACCCCCACAGTAACCTTCCTAATTACTAAACCTAATTCTTATAATACAGCTTTCCCCATGGTCTAAATGTCTGGTTACTATTTTGCAACCTATATTTATTTATTTATTTATTCATTCATTCATTCATTCATTCATTTATTTATTTATTGTGAGGAAGATCAGCCCTGAGCTAATATCCATGTTAATCCTCCTCTTTTTGCTGAGGAAGACCGGCTCTGAGCTAACATCTATTGCCAATCCTCCTCCTTTTTTTTGTTTTCCCCCAAAGCCCCAGTAGATAGTTGTATGTCATAGTTGCACATCCTTCTAGTTGCTGTATGTGGGACACGGGCCTCAGCATGGCCAAAGAAGCGGTGCGTTGGTGAGCACCCGGGATCCGAACCCGGGTCGCCAATAGCGGAGCACGTGCACTTAACTGCTAAGCCACGGGCTGGCCCTGCAACCTATATTTAAAGATTTTATTTATTTATTTTTTCCCCCCAAAGCCCCAGCAGATAGTTGCATGTCACAGCTGCACATCCTTCTAGTTGCTGCATGCGGGACTCGGCATCAGGATGGACGGAGAAGTGGTGCCTCGGTGCGCGCCCGGGATCCGAACCCGGGCCACCAGCATCAGAGCGCGCGCACTTAACCACCAAGCCACAGGGCCGGCCCCCTGCAACCTATATTTAAAGGTGGGTTTTTTTTTTTTCTCAAGGCTTTCATTTATTAAATCATTTAATCTCTTGACATCTGTAAGAAATAGTTCCAGTTGTTTGTAGATGAGAGAACTGAGGCCAGAGTGGTTACACAAATAGCCCAAGGTCCCATGAATAGTAAATGGCAGATCCAGGATTAGCAAAAAAACAAAATAAAGAACTCGAGACTTGAGACTTGAGGCAGTCTGGCCTCAGAAGCTGTCTCCAAAGGCTGCGCTTTTCATACCACTGTGCGCCCCTGCCTCGGGTCCTGTGGGCTCAGCACCCAGTCCCCTTCTCAGCCCCTTCTCAGCCACGGGCCAGGCCGCTCTGGCCTGGGCTATTGAAGAGCCTGCTTGCTGGTAGCCTGTGATCTTCTACCTCACAAGGCAGGACCAGGACATTTCCTGAGGCCAGCAACCCCTATGATTTCCGTTGTGAAGAGATTCAAGACCAAATACTCAACCTGGACCGGAATAGCCTCCCCAGACCCCTCTTGACCCCACGCATTCCCTGCTCACATCACCCAACCCAACGCTCTCCTGCCTCCTGTCTCCCTCACCCCCTCTTCCTTTATCAAACTTTTATCCAGCCTCAAATACCGCCTCTGCTGCAAAGCCCTGCCTGACCCCCTGCCAGACTCCATTGCCCTCTCCCTTGTGCCCCCACGGCTCTGGGCCTCTGCCTCTGGCTGGGCTGACTTCACCCCTGGGGTTACTGTCTGTAGTGTCTGCGTGCATCCATGTCCTCTGCTGCCCTGTGATCCTCCAGCCCGGCACCATGTCTTATTCATTTCTAGGTCCAGGGACAAACAGGGCGGGGTGCAGTGTGAGCCTCGATACTGATATGAACAGAGTGACCCACAGTATCACTTGGTGATTCAGGGCAGGCAGAGTCCGAGTGTCTTTCTGTTCTCCTGTTTGTCCTGCTGTAGCAACCAGAAATGGGGAATGATTCCCAGATTGTCAAACCCCAGATTGGCTGCACTGGAAGGGCCAGAAGAGGTCACCTGCATTCATCCTTTATCTTTTTTTTGTTTTGTTTTGTTATTTTTTTATTGTGAAATTTTTGTTGTACATTATTGTTTATCAGTCACCATATAAGTGCATCCCTCCACCCCTTGTGCCCACCCCCCACCCCACTAGCCCCTGGTAACCACCAAACAGTTCTATCTGTCCATGTGTTGGTTTATCTTCCACATATGAGTGAAATCATGCACTGTTTGTCTTTCTCTTTCTGGCTTATTTCACTTAACATAGTACCCTCCAGGTCCATGCGTGTTGTTGCAAATGGGACGATTTTGTCTTTTTTTTTTATGGCTGAGTAGTATTCCATAGTGTATATATACCACATCTTCTTTATCCAATCATCAGTTGAGGGACACTTGAGTTGCTTCCATGTCTTGGCTATAGTGACTAATGCTGCGATGAACATAGGGGTGCATAAGCTTCTTTGGATTGTTGATTTCAGGTTCGTTGGATAGATACCCAATAGTGGGATAGCTGGATCATAAGGTATTTCTGTTTTTAATTTTTTGAGGAATCTCCATACTGTTTTCCATAGAGGCTGCACCAGTTTGCATTCCCACCAGCAGTGGATTAGGGTTCCCTTTCTCCACAGCCTCTCCAGCATTTGTTGTTTTTTGTCTTGGTGATTATAGCCATTCTAACGAGTGTAAGGTGATATCTTAGTGTGGTTTTGATTTGCATTTCCGTGATGACTAATGATGTTGAGCATCTTTTCATGTGCCTATTGGCCATCTGTATATCTTCTTTGAGGAAATGTCTGTTCATTTCCTCTGCCCATTTTTTGATCGGGTTGTTTGTTTTTTTTGTTATTCAGTTGTGTGAGTTCTTTATATATTACGGAGATTAATCCCTTGTCAGATATATGGTTTGCAAATATTTTTTCCCAGCTGGTGTGTTCCCTATTCATTTTGATCCTGGTTTCATTTGCCTTGTAAAAGCTCTTTAATCTGATGAAGTCCCACTTGTTTATTTTTTCTTTTGTTTCCCTTGTCTGAGTAGACATAGAATTCAAAAAGATCCCTTTATGGCTGATGATGAATAGTGTACTACCTATATTTTCCTCCAGGAGTTTTATAGTTTCAGGTCTCACCTTCAGGTATTTGATCCATTTTGAGTTAATTTTTGTCTATGGCGAAAGAAGATGGTCTACTTTCATTCTTTTGCAAGTGGCTGTCCAGTTTTCCCAGCACCATTTATTGAAGAGACTTTCCTTTTTCCACTGTATGTCCATAGCTCCTTTGTCAAAGATTAGCTGCCCATAGATATGAGGTTTTATTTCTGGACTTTCAATTCTGTTCCATTGATCTGTGTGTCTGTTTTTGTACCAGTACCATGCTGTTTTAATTACGATCTCTTTGTAGTATGTTTTGAAGTCAGAGATTGTGATTCCTCCAGCCTTGTTCTTCTTTTTCAGGATTGCTTTAGCTATACGGGGTCTTTTGTTGCCCCATATGAATGCTAGTATTCTTTGTTCTATTTCTGTGAAGAATGTCCTTGGGATTCTGATTGGGACTGCATTGCATCTGTAGATTGCTTTAGGTAGTATGGACATTTTAACAATGTTTATTCTTCCAATCCAAGTGCATGGAATCTTTTTCCATTTCTTTATGTCAGCATTGATTTCACTCAGTAATGTCTTATAGTTTTCTCTGTATAGGGCTTTCACTTCCTTGGTTAAATTTTTTTTTTTAATTTTATTTATTTATTTTTTTCCCCCAAAGCCCCAGTAGATAGTTGTATGTCATAGCTGCACTTCCCTCTAGTTGCTGTATGTGGAACACGGCCTCAGCATGGCTGGAGAAGCAGTGCGTCGGTGCGCACCCGGGATCCGAACCCGAGCCGCCAGCAGCGGAGCGCACACACTTAACCGCTAAGCCACGGGGCCGGCCCTCCTTGGTTAAATTTACTCCTAGATATTTTTTTCTTTTTGTTGCAATTGTAAATGGGATTGTCTTCTTGAGTTCTCTTTCTGTTAGTTCATTGTTGGTATATAGAAATGCGACTGATTTCTGTAAGTAGATTTTGTACCCTGCCACTTAGCTGTAGTTGTTGATTATTTCTAATAGTTTTCCAATGGATTCTTTAGGGTTTTCTACATATAAGATCATGTCATCTGCAAACACGAAAGTTTCACTTCTTCATTGCCTATTTGGATTCCTTTTATTCCCTTTTCTTGCCTAATTGCTCTGGCCAGAACCTCCAGTACTGTGTTGAATAAGAGTGGTGAGAGTGGGCACCCTTGTCTTGTCCCTGTTTTCAGAGGGATACTTTCAGTTTTTCCCCATTGAGTATGATGTTTGCCGTGGGTTTGTCATATATCGCCTTTATTATGTTAAGGTACTTTCCTTCTATACCCATTTTGTTGAGAGTTTTTATCAGAAATGGATGTTGGATCTTGTCAAAAGCCTTCTCTGCATCTACTGAGATGATCATATGATTTTTATTGCTTGTTTTGTTAATGTGGTGTATCACATTGATTGATTTGCAGATGTTGAACCATCCCTGTGTCCCTGGTATAAATCCCACTTGATCATAGTGTATAATCTTTTTAATGTATTGCTGTATTCGGTTTGCCAATATTTTGTTGAGGATTTTTGCATGTATGTTCATCAGGGATATTGGTCTGTAGTTTTCCTTCTTAGTATTGTCTTTGCCTGGCTTTGGTATCAGGGTGATGTTGGCCTCATAGAATCTGTTGGGAAGTGTCCCATCTTCCTCTATTTTTTGGAATAGTTTGAGAAGGATAGGTATAAGTCTTCTTTGAAGGTTTGGTAAAATTCTCCAGAGAAGCCATCTGGTCCTGGACTTTTATTTTTTGGGAGGTTTTTGATTACTGTTTCAATCTCTTTACTTGTGCTTGGTCTATTCAGGTTCTCTATTTCTTCTTGGCTCAGTTTTGGGAGGTTGTATGAGTCTAGGAATTTATCCATTTCTTATAAATTGTCCAATTTGTTGGCATATAGTTTTTCATAGTATTCTCTTATAATCTTTTGTATTTCTGTGGTATCTGTTGTAATTTCTCCTTTTTCATTTCTAATTTTATTTATTTGAGCCTTCTCTCTTTTTTTCTTGGTGAGTCTGGCTAAGGGTTTGTCAATTTTGTTTATCTTCTCAAAGAACCAGCTCTTTGTTTCATTGATCCTTTCTACTGTTTTTTTAATTTCAATTTCATTTATTTCTGCTCTGATTTTTATTATTTCCCTCCTTCTGCTGACTTTAGGCTTTGTTTGTTCTTCTTTTTCTAATTCTGTTAGGTGTAGTTTCAGGTTGCTTATTTGGGCTTTTTCTTGTTTGTTAAGGTGGGCCTGTATCGCTATGAGTTTCCCTCTCAGGACCACTTTTGCTGCATCCCATATGAGTTGGTACAGTGTATTTTCATTTTCATTTGTCTCCCGATATGCTTTGATTTCTCCTTTAATTTCATCAATGATCCACTGGTTGTTTAGTAGCACGTTGTTGAGTCTCCACAGCTTTGTCACTTTCCCGGTTTTTTCCTTGTAGATGATTTCTAACTTCATGGCATTATGGTCTGAAAAGATGGTTGTTATGATTTCAATCTTCTTAAATTTATATAAGCATGCCTTGTTTCCCAACATATGGTCTATACTTGAGAATGTTTCATGTGCACTTGAGAAGAATGTGTAATCTGCTGTGTTTGGATGGAGTGCTCTGTATATGTCTATTAAGTCCATCTCATCTAGTTTTTCATTTAAGTCCATTATTTCCTTATTTATTTTCTGTCTGGATGATCTGTCCATTGATGAGAGTGGGGTGTTGAGATCCCCTACTACTATTGTGTTGTTGTTAATATTAAAGGTGTGTTTTTTAAATGTCTGTAGAGAAAAGTTTTATAGAATCACTGCTCCAAAGCAGCAGGATACATTTTTTTGTTAGCCTAAGCCAGGGTTCAGGAAGTAGAGGAAAGAATAGTCTCGTATAATAGCCAGTAGGTTCCCTTCCAATCTTGTGATTCTACCATAACTCAAGGTTGGCCTTTTCACAACAGCTCTCCAGCCCCAATTCCTGGTAGCTTGTGGGTGGAAGGGTCAGGAGTCTTTGTGATTTCTGGAAATACCCAAAGGTGTGCTCCATGGGGAAGACCTAGAACCTGCTGGGTCCCTACAAAGACCCAGGATTAGTTCCCATGAGAAAAGAGAAGGAAGATAATCAGTGGTTTTAAATGTACCTGGGATTTGTTTTAATCAGGTATGATAAGACGCACAGACAAGGAAATGATAGTCATGAAAGAAGTTTTTCTACTCACAGACTCACCCTTAGAAGCAGGAGGCACAGCATGGCATGCCACTCAGGGCGATGTGGGGAAGCACCAGGGTTCGTCAGGAGGCAGGAGAGTGAGGAGAAAGCATGGGCATGAGCCTTTATTGTGGTTTCCATGGGAAGGAATGGGCGAGGCAGGGTAAGCAGGTTTAGGATGGGCTAGTTTGAATAATTTCAATGGGCACTGGGGCATAGGAGCTGTCCCTAGTTGTCTGGTATGGGGCCCTGAGATGATTAGGGCAAGGGGATATGATAAGAGCTAGACAGAGGAGGTGGTTCGAATTGTGGGCTCCGGATTGGTTAGTCTGTGTACAAAAGCTGTTTGCCATCTCTAAGAATTGGCTAGCCCTGGAAGGGGTAGTGTCTCCTCAGTCAGGGAAGCCCCAGGTGCCAGAGCATCAAGAATACAGAAAATAAGAAAATACAGTTAATATAATCAGTAATACAAAATTTAGCAGCCTTAAAATCTAGCCCAAAACATTTAGCAAAACCATTTAAATAGCCTTTGGTCCATTTACTCTGCAGAACATGGCACCACTGCCCTGATTTCAATCATTGTGGGTACCAATTAATGTTATTATATTGCAAGGCTATAGATTATATCCTTTTAGGCATTCAAGCCATTCTGAAATTACATGTTCTTAGGCAAAAACAGCATATGTATGTGGCTATGTGAAGTCCATTTTCTTATAAATACTGGGTCAGAAACCTTACCTCATCTCATGCTACAAAGGATTTCTAGCTGTGCCATTAACTGAATGGTGATGGGCAAGTCACTGAGCCTGTCTACATTCCCCACCCCCTCCAGCAAAGTGAGGAGCTGCTCTGGAATTCTCTGAGTGTGGGGAGACCGTGGGTGGACTGTCCTCCAGGAAACAATGATGAGGTCTTAAAATCTCATGGAATGCGCCTTGCGCTTTTCCAGCAAGAGGTCTGCTGCTGTCAGCTACTAGACTGACAGGCCCCGCCAAGCCTCCCTTGGAAGGTCAAGTGTTGAAGTCCTAGGGCATGCTAGAAGAAACTTGGCAAGGGTCATGCATATTAGGCTTTGTGCCAAGTTATCTTATTTAAACTACACATTCCCACAAGGCAGATGCTGTTATTATTCCTCATTTCATAGTTGAGAAAACAGGACATGAGATAGGTTAAGTTGCCCAAGGTCACACTGCTGGGAAAGGGGAACCCATATCTGTCTCACTTCAAAGTATAAGAATTAGACTTATTTTATATAATTACATAAGTGAAGACTAGATCAAAATAAGGGCAAAATATAGGGAGACATATTCTGTTCAATATTAAGTGGGACTTTTGAACCGTGATCATTAGGCGAAACCACAACGGACTGCCTTTTTTTCATTGGAAGGGTTCAGGTACAAGTTGGATTACCATTCTTTCAGGGATGTTACGGAGGGGAATCCCCAACTGGCTGAAAATTGGACTAGACACCCTCTGAACATCCCTTTGAGCCCTAAAATTCTAATATAATTCTAAGATTCTGTGATTTGGTGTCGCCCAGGAAATTCACACACAGCAGTTGGAGACCCCACCACCAGAGGGCAGTGTCTTCACATTTGCAAACATGGAACCAAACGTGGTTCCCATGGAGCTGCCTAGAGAACGCCAAGTTTAGAACCATCACAAGGGTGATATGGGCCCATGTGAGTTTGGAGAGGGATCCACCAACGGAATATTAATATCCCTTCCCTCTCCAGCCTGAACAATGGTTTCTGTCTGCCCATGGATTGGAGAGAGGTCAGAGTGCCGAAAGTGAAAAGGAAGACACCATTTCCAGAAAGCTGGGGAAAGGTGCATTCAGAGGGCTGTGAACTGGCAAGGAGCCCACATGGTGCTGGCCCTTCCACCCCTGCACACGGACGACTAGGGAAGAGAGGAGAGGAACAGGGTCGAGGAGTGTTAGAAGGTGACAGCAGAAACCCTGTCACATCTTGGGAAGGTTGAAGGACCCAGGAATATCAGCCTGGAGAAGAGAAAACTTGGAGGGACCGTGAGAACTGTCTTCTCTTGAGGTTGTTCTGCAGGGCCCTGGGTATCAAAACCAGGATGAGCAAGTGGATACCACTAGAGGGCAGGTCTCAGCTTGATTAAGGAAGAAATTTCTGGCAATATCAGGAAGTTCGAGCGCTCTGCTTTGGCAGCCTGGGGTTAGGGGGTTCGGATCCTGGGCGTGGACCTATACCACTCATCACCCATGCTGTGGTGGCAACCCACATACAAAATAGAGGAAGATTGGCACAGATGTTAGCTCAGGGACCATCTTCCTCAAGCAAAAAGAGAAAGATTGGCAACAGATGTCAGCTCAGGGCCAATCTTCCTCACCAAAAAAAAAGTAGTAATAAAATAAAATTTATATAAATGCAAAGGACCCAGAATAACCAAAATAATCTTGAAAAAAGAAGAACAAAGGTGTAAGACTCCCATTTCCCAATTTCAAAGCTTACTACAAAGCTACAGTAATCAGGACAGTGTGGTCCTGGCATAAGGATAGACATATAGATCAGTGGAATAGAACTGGGAATCCAGAAATAAACCCTCACATTTACAGCCAATCCATTTTCGACAAGAGTGCCAAAACCGTTCAATGGGAAGAGAATAGTCTTTTCAAAAAATGGTGCTCGGACAGCTGGCTATTCACATGCAAAAGAATGAAGTTGGTCCTCTACCTCACAGCATATTCAAAAATTAACTCAAAATATTTTTTTTTTATTTTTTTATTTTTTTTGTGTGTGTGAAGAGATCAGCCCTGTGCTAACATCTGCCAATCCTCCTCTTTTTTTGCTGAGGAAGACTGGCCCTGGACTAACATCCATGCCCATCTTCTTCCTCTTTATATGGGACGCCTCCACAGCATGGCCTGACAAGCAGTGCGTCGGTGTGTGCCTGGGATCCAAATTGGCAAACCCTGGGCCTCCGCAGCGGAGCGCACACTTAGCCGCTTGTGCTACCGGGCCGGCCCCGGCAATGAGTTTTTAGACATGACACCTAAAACACAAGCAACCAAAGAAAAAAATAGATAAATTGGACTTCAAAATTAAAAACTTTTGTGCTTCAAAGGATATTATCAAGAAAGTGAAAAGACAACCCACAGAATGGGAGAAAATATTTGCAAATCATATATCTGATAAGGGTCTAGTATCTGGAATATGTAAAGAACTCTTACAACTCAACAATAAAAAGACAACCCAATTTAAAAAATGGGCAAAGGACTCAAATAGACATTTCTCCAAACAAGATACACAAGTTGCCAAAAAGCACGTAAAAGATGCTCAGCATTATTAGGCATCATGGAAATGCAACTCAAAACCACAATGAGATACTACTTCACATCCACTCGGGATGGCTATACTCAAAAAGACAGATAATGATAAATGTTGGAGAAGATATGGGGAAACTGAAATCCTCATACACTGGGAATGTAAATGGTGCAACTGCTTTCTAAAAGAATCTGGAAGTTCTGCAAAAAGTTAAACATAGAGTTACCATATGATCAGAAATTCCACTCCTGGGTATATATCCAAGAGAAATATAAACATATGTCCACACAAAAACTTGTATATGTTCATAGTGACATTATTCATAGTAGCAAAAGGTGGAAACAACCCCAATGTCCATCAAGTGATGAATGGATAAACAAAATATGGTATATCTAAACGATGGAATATTATTCAGGAATAAAAAGGAATGAAGTACTTACTGATCCATGCTATAACATGGATGAAGCTTGAAGACATTACACTAAGTGAAAGAAGCCAGTCACAAAGGACCACATATTGTATGATTCCATTCATATGATACGTCCAGCATAGGCAAATCCAAAGAAACAGAAAGTAGATTAGTTGTTGCCTAGGGCTGGAGTGGGGGTGGTAGGGAAAAATGGGGTGTGACTGCTAAAGGATAGGGGGTTTCTTTGGGGGAGCGATGAAAATGTTCTAAAATTGTAGTGATGGTTACACAACTAAAAACCTTTGAATTTTTCCCTTAACATGGGTGAATTGTATGGTATGTGAATTATATCTCAATAAAGCTGTTGCAAACACACATACACACATACACACATACAAGCCACATAGTGGCAATAGCTAGGGCTGGGGTCAGGTTTAGCCCAATGTCTGCAGAGTCATCGGGCTTCTCCTCCCAGTGGCTCTGCCTACAGCCCTCTTAGAAGGAGTGATTGTGGGGGATGTTGTAAACTCAAGTAGCAATAGTGCAGGAAACTTTCAGGCAGACATATTAGGCACGGTGCCAATGTGGATAGTCCCAAATGTGTTGATCTTCTCAGAATCACAACAAATCACATTTCTGCAAACTAAGACCTAGTGATGAGTCCAAAAATTTCTTGAAACCTCAAGCAGCAACATTAGTCACTGAATTAAAAAGAAATCTCCAAATCCAGCATTCCTTGGCACTCCAACATATCAATTCTTTTCCATGATGTATTGGATGTCTTCTGAAAGTTCATGAATGCTAATAGTAACTTATATCTGTATGGCTTTCCAGGTTACAATGTGCTTTCAAATCTACAATCTTATTTAATCACCACATCCCAGAGAGGTGATGTGGAAGCTGTCATTATTCTCATCTGTTAGATGGGATAATTGCACCTATCTCGCTGGGGATTTTTCCAATATTTTTTTATTGTGGTAACATTTACATAACGTAAGATTTACTGTCTTAACCATTTTAAGTGTACTGTTCAGTGGTATTAAATACATTCATAATGTTGTGCTACTATCACCACCATCCATCTCCAGAACTCTTTTCATCTTGTAAAACTGAAACTCTATACCCATTAAACAATAACTCCCCTACTTCCTCCTTCCTCCAGCTCCTGGCTACCACCATTCTACTTTCTGTCTCTATGATTTGACTACTCTAACTACTTAATATAAGTGGAATCATACAGTATGTGTGTTTTTGTGACTGGCTTATTTCACTTAGCATAATGTCCTCAAGGTTCATCTATGTTGCAGCATGTGTCAGAATTTCCTTCCTTTTTAAGGCTAAATAATATTCCATTGTATGTCTATACTACATTTTGTTTATTCATTTATTAGTCAATGGACATATGGGCTGCTTCCATGTTTTAGTTATTACAAATAATGCTGCTGTGAACATGGGTATACAAATATCTCTTCGAGACCTGGCTTTCAATTCTTTTGGATATATACCCAGAAGTGGAATTGCTGGATCATATGGTAATTCTATTTTAAATATTTGGAGAAACCCCCGTATTGTTTTCCACAGCAGCTGTTCCATTTTACATTCCCACCAACAGTGCACAAGGGTTCCAATTTCTCTACATCCTCACCAACACTTGTTATTTTTTGTTTGTTTGTTTTATTTTTATTTATTTTTTTGTGAGGAAGACCAGCCCTGAGCTAACATCTATTGCCAATCCTCCTCCTTTTTTTCCCTTTGTCTCCCCAAAGTCCCAGTAGATAGTTGTATGTCATAGCTGCACATCCTTCTAGTTGCTGTATGTGGGACTTGGCCTCAGCATGGCCGGACAAGCGGTGTGTCGGTGCACGCCCAGGATCCAAACCTGGGCCGCCAGTAGCGGAGCGCACGCACTTAACTGCTAAGCCACGGGGCCGGCCCCATTGTTTGTCTTTTGGATAGTAGCCATCCTAATGGATGTGAGGTGGTATCTCATTGTAGTTTTGGTTTGCATTTCCCTAATGATTAGTGATATTGAGCATCTTTTCATGTGCTTATTGGACATTTGTATATCTTCTTTGGAGAAATGTCTATTCAAGGCTCTTGCCCATTTTTGAATTGGGTATTTATCTCATGGATTTTGTGATGAATCACTGAAGTACTATATTTCAAAGTGTTTGTAAACCAGAGAGTGCCACGTTGGTATAAGGTACTATCATTATTCCCAATTCACAGATGAGAAAACTGAGGTTCAGAGAGGTTGACCTAAATTGCCCAAGGTCACATGACTAGTAGGTGGCAGAAACCCAAATTTATGGACTCTGCTCCATCATGCTACCTAAAGTCAGCCTCCCATCCCATCAGCCCCATATCTCGTAGCTTCAAATTCCTCTTCTTTCTCGTGGATTCTCCGGTCGATGTCAGCTTTAATGAGCCAGTTCCAGTTGAATTCGAATCACCTTGCTCTCTTCAATCTGCCAGGAATTTAAGCATTCGTCTTTCTGGCCAAGCGGGTGTGTGGCCCCTGGCCCAGGGTCCAGCCCCCAAGGTGATGGCCACGTGGCTATCTCCAGGGAAGACTCAGTTTCCTCCAGGGCCACCTGGAGTTCTTCCTTCTCCATCTCCAACTTTTTCTTCAACTTCTGCAGCTCATACACACTCCGTCCTCCCTTGCCCAGCTAATCAATCAGTTCCTTTACCTCCTCTGAGAAAGAGATATTCTCAATACTAAGGCACATGAGGACTATCCACTTTCCAGGGTCATGACACGTGGCACAGACATTCCTCTGTAGGACCCAGAAGTGGGCACTCCTAGCCTCGTTGTATCAAAAGAGAAGCAATATACTCCAAGTCATAGACTCGTGGAGCATTAGGGCTTGCACATGGAACAACAGTGGGTTCTAGCTCCTTTTTTTATAGCTGAGAGGCTGAGGCCCAGGGAAGAGAGAGCAAGCACAGCGGCTTTGGGGCCAGTGCCCAGGACTCCTCGGGCCTGTCAGTCCTACAAGTGAGGCCTTCCTTTTTCAGAGAGCCCCCACCCGATTCTCAAAACCAACTGCACAAGAACACCACTGGGAGGATTAGAGCCTTTCTGGTCTCCTTCCTCAGTTGGGAGACCTCTCTGTTGCACACCCAGAGGAACTCTGTGGGACCCACAGCACCTCAGAGCAGGTACACATCTCAGCCTGCAACCAGAGGTGTCCAAGAAGTAAAACTGTCTTGATTCGTCTATTTTTTTTAAAAAGATTTTATTTATTTATTTTTTTCCCCCCAAAGCCCCAGTAGATAGTTGTATGTCATAGCTGCACATCCTTCTAGTTGATGTATGTGGGACGCGGCCTCAGCATGGCGGGAGAAGCGGTGCGTCGATGCGCGCCCTGGATCCGAACCCGGGCTGCCAGGGCAGAGCACGCGCACTTAACCCCTAAGCCACGGGGCCAGCCCTTGATTCATCTATTTTGATGTCAAGCCTCCTTGAGTTCAGAGAAATCTCATTTAATCTACCTGGGGTTCTAAGTTCCAGGGAGTTTCTGGAGAGCATTGGTGGGCATCATCGAGGTCTCAGCTGTTGATGTCCACCAGTGCTGGCATCACTGACATGCCCACGTCCCACATGGCCTCCCAACATCTGTCCCTGGATATAGTGGCTGTTTCCAGAACATTCTCTACTGCACTGCTCTGGGACGGTGAGGAATGCTGGGATGTTGCCTCATACTCTCTCAGCCCAGGCAGGCTGCTTGGCCATTCTCCTCCACGCTCGCACCAGGCTGGGGCTACTTTACAAGGTTTGCCCCTTACCTGGGCTTCACCTGCAAGGTGAGGTGCATATTCCTCTGCTCTTAACCCCCAGGTTACCTGGGAGCTTTGTCATCTGTACCAGGAGCTGGTAGGGGGCGAGGAGGCAGGGCCTGGGTCGTTGGCAGAGGCCTTCAGCAGTGCCTGATCATCACTCCCTTCCTATTTTCCTTCCTCTCCTAGTCCAGGCAACCTTCTTCTGGTTCAGCTGCTCCTCCTCCGTCTTTAACGCATGTATTTACGTTACGCTCAAGTCCTTCAGTACTTACACTTCCCCCCCCCCCAAAGCCCCAGTAGATAGTTGTATGTCATAGCTGCACATCCTTCTAGTTGCTGTATGTGGGAGGCGGCCTCAGCATGGCCGGAGAAGCGGTGCGTTGGTGCACGCCCGGGATCCGAACCGGGGCTGCCAGTAGCGGAGCGCGTGCACTTAACCGCTAAGCCACGGGGCCGGCCCAGTACTTACACTTTTGAGATTAAGAAAGCAGAGGCCTCACACCCCAAACGCTTGGCTCTCAGGATTGTCTCTTCTAAGCAGACAGCTCCCCTGGGAGGGACTTGTAGCAACTCGGGCAGGTTTGGGGACAATCTGCCTCTACTCTCCACTGCAGCGACCCTACATCAGCCACCCTGGGACTCAGATACGATCCTAGGGAGAAAGCAGGGTGGGGTAACCCGAATTGAGGAAACCCTGCATGGACTGAGATTTCCTTTCTGCCACTCAGCAGAATGGGGACCCAAAAACAGTTCTTCAAAGTGAGAAAGAGTGACATCTCTTTCACATTGTCTGTGGTTGGAAATGTGTGCCTGCCACAAAAACAAATATTGCAGTCAAATCTTCAAATGGCAAAATGATCTTCAACAGATAACCCACACTTTTCAAGAAGTATCCAACAGAATGAAGTTCCAGCCTGAGACTTCTATATGTAAGAAATATATAGGCATATTATTTACATATGAGAGATGTAAGGGCTCAGTATATGAAATCTATTGAGCCCTGGTCTGTGCCAGCTACTCTACTGAGAGAAGACTTTACACATTTTATCTTATTTCATTACACAAGCACCTTACAAGGAAGGCAGTATTATTTCCCCATTTTACAGATGAGGAAACTGACGCACAGAAAGGTTAAGTAACTCACCTGCCTGAAGTTATATTGCCGAGTGCCCAAGTGCTTCAACAAAGCACTTGCTAGCCAGTCAACATTTATTGAGCACCTACGGTGTGCCAGATGCTCAAACCCATGGTGTGTGCAGGAGGAAGGGGCCCTGGCTGTGTCTGTGTCCCTGCAGGCCCACCCACCTGCCTTCAGACTCACCCTGCAGGGTCTTGTTCTCCTTCTTCACCGACTTGAGGTGCTCCAGGGACTCCTCGTAGGCCATCTTGATCTTGAAGCTCTCTGTCATGTACATGCGGCACTCCTTCTACGAACAGTCCACCTCCACCTGCAGCTCCTCGTGCTTCTGCTGCCACTCAGCCAGCATCTTGTCAAAGACCTGCTGCTCCTTGTCCAGGGTGGTGGCCGCAGCATTGGCCTAGGGAGAGGTGGGGATGGTCCCTGGGGGTCTGAATTCCCTTCCTTCTGCCCCCCTCCCCAGTAACTCTGGGGACCACAGACTCCTTGGGAATTGGGATATAATTCAACGTATGGAACAAGCATGGGACAGGAAGTCTGGAAAGAGTTATGTTCCAGTTCTAAAACTTTTACTACTAGACATGTGACCTTGGGTAGTCCACCTTATCTTCCCAGACTAGGATTTTCTGAGGTGTAAAATGAGGGATCTGGGCCACAATGGCCTTCCCAGAATTATGACATTCATCTAACTCCTCGTAATGTATTTCTCTATAATGTACTAATATGCATTATACATCATTGTCCAACTCAGAGATGGGTTTGGTATTATTTTTCTTGTGAATCACAGCTAGATTATTCCAGACATTATTTTTCAAAGACCTTTCATCTTTTTCATAACTACCTGGCATTTGCTGCTGTGCAGTATTAGATTTTGTAAATTTCTGCTTAATTTCCTAATTTGGGGGGAGCAAAACCTTTTTGGGTTTTATCTCACATGTATATGACCTTCTACCTACGTGCCCCTGACAGCTGGCATGAAGCAATGGTCCCATCTGGACCTAGATCAGGTTGGCGTATGCCAGTGGAAGGCTTATTTAATTTGGCTAGAGACTGGCAAAGCAGTCTGAACCAGGGAGGTAGCAGGAGCCCGTGTGCAGTGGGCCTGAATACAAACTCTGTGTCCCACTCTCTTGGGCCACCTGTTTCTTCTTGCCAACCCCAGACATGTGATAGTCTCATCCAGCTCTCTGTGGGCCCTTGGACACGGCAAATAGGCAGCCTATGAGCATTTGACCTTCTGACCTTCTCCAAGTCGATGTTGAGGTCCTCAACTTCTGCCTGGAGTCTCTGTTTATTTTTCTCAAGGGAGGCAGCCCTGCCCTGGGCAGTTTCAGCTGTCTCTTCCACTTCCTGGAGCCTGGAGGCCAGTTTCCTACTGTGGATGAGGGCAAGAGGGGCCATCAAGGAAACATAGGAGCCCACGGAGGGGACCTGGTGTGTGGCACTGAGCTCTAGTGTCACGAAGGAAAAGATGCTGACAAAATGGAGAGCATTTAGAGGAAAACAACCACTGTCCATTCATTCATTCCACAAATATTTATTGTTTCTACTCCGTGCCAAGCATTGTTCTAGGCATTAGGGAAACAGCAGTGAGTAAAACAGACTAAAATCCCAGCCCTCTTCTTCTTTCTGGATGGGGGGATAGACAACGCACAACACATAGACGTAAGCACTATGGTGAAATAGAGCAGGGGGGGACATATGAGCAAAGGCCGAGGGAAGGGAGGATGGGGGCCCTGTGGGTGTCAGGGCAAGAGGTTCCCGAGGTAAGGAATTTGAGATTTAGGTTTAGCCCCAGACTGAGAGCCTTGGGGTAGGACTAGGCAGCTCCCAGCAGCTCTAAATAGAAAACAGAAAGGGGCTGGAGGACAGGAGTGGAAGCTTCAGGAAGGCAGATTTAGGCTCAGTGTATAAACAGCTTTAGATAAAGGATTTGTGTCAGCTGGAAGGCACTGTGCTTATTGCTATCACATCACCACAAATTCCAGTGGATGGAGGCACCAGCAAGCAGGCTGGGTTCCCCTCCTCACCTAGCACAGGGTGGCTCACACGTGGGGCTTCCCTGGACACCAAGCCAGCCTCTTCTTAGGCAAGAGAGCAGTTCACAGCCACATTCACGAGTCCACACTTATTTCCTCAGGCCCGCCAAGCAGAGTGTCCACTTCCCTAGTTTGCGAACGGGGAAGAAAGCTCAAAGGAGTTGAGGGCATTTTCCACAGAGCTGGGGAACTGGCAGAGCGGAGACGTTTGCCACTGAGCGTGGTCCGTGTCCTCCCAGCATCGCCGAGCTCCCCCTCCTCAGACCCACCAGGCCTGTGGAGGCTTCCTAAGCACGTCAGAGGCAGAGAAGACCTGCCTGGAGGAGGAGCCCCTGGCACCTGACTTCCCTGCAGGGAGCCTGAGCACTTTAAGGCAGAGGATGTGGGTGAGAGAGCCCTTGAAGATGGAACCTGAAGGCTGGCGATGCACACAGTGGCTATTCTGCTGAGGGCACAAAGTGGGCTCCCCGGCCCAGATATCTCTCCCCCCTTTAAGAGGGGCCCGTGAACTGCCTTCTCCTGGACGTGGCCTTGGCCTCAGCAGTGGCTGACAGTAGTGAGACTCCCAGTGCCCACCCACCCGCTCTGCCTTCCCGGCTCTCCTGGCACAGAGTGACACTCACTTGGTCTCCTCCAGCTCCTCCGTCCTCTGGATGGCATCAGTCGCATACTTGGTCCTCCAGGTGGTCACCTCCGTGCTGAGTTTGGACACAGGCGCTGCAGCTCCGACTTGCCTCCCTGTTCCTTCAGTCCTCCAGCTGCTCCTTCAGCAGGTCCAGGTCGTGCTTGGTGTTGAGGCTCACCATGGCAGCACTGTGCGCCTGTGGGGACTGGATGAGCCTGTCAGAGATCCACAGGGCTCTCCATGCCTCCGGGCCATCACTTAGATGTACATAACCTTGGATCAACAGTACAGCATGTAAAGGGGGGAAACACACCTGGTTCTACAACCCAAACCATCAGGGTTTATTTTCCATGTTTTCTTCCAACTATTGTCCACAAAGATATGTAATTTCATTAGTTTCATTTAGTCATACACATAGAATATTGCAGTTTTGTAGTTAAATTTTACTTCCTATTGAATCAAATATTTTTCGTATTCCTTCTACATCTTTATAACCTGTGACTTTCTTCAAGGAGGCAGCTCTGTCACCCCCACCCCACCCCCAAACAAACCTTGGACTCTTCATCCAGCTGCCTCTTGGAATCGTCAGCTGTGATGTCAGCGATGTCTTTATCCGCAGGATTTGACTGAGCCGGCTCTGAGATTCTTCATATTCCCGGCTCACTTCACTATTTTCAGCTGGGCGAGAAGGGAACAAGAGAAATATTGGATGAAGAACTGGCTCCCCAGCCAGAGCCGAAGCTCCCTGGGCATCGCTCCCAAAGTACCCAATAAACATGGCAGCTTGACTGACTGAGCTGGAACAGGGAGCACTGTGAGCTGCCACACCAGCCACCCAAATTAAGTGAGCCCAGAGCACTTTTTTTTGCACCATAAAGTCAGACATGATTTGTCAGCCTTTATTAACCAAGAGTGAGCCAAGCCCTAGAGTTTCCTTTTAAAAAACCCAACCTTGTTTATGGCAAACAATGTTTTTGTTATATGTTCAATACTACAGAGCAAGAATCGATCACTTTCCAATCACTTATTCTTCTGATATTAAAATATAAGTGTAAAACAAGTTAACATAAGATTCTCCCCAATGATTTAAAAAATAATTCCAACTGAAAGACATTTCAAACACTATGTGTAGAAGTCAGGACCAAAAAAAGACCTTAAAACCTGTTTACCTTTGAGGTAGCACAATAATGCTGAATTAGATTTCTTTTATTACAATGAGCTTAAGAAAACAATGAGGAATCTACCTTTTTGCTCAAGGTGGGCTGAAAGGTTTTTCTGCAAATCCCCCCTGAGGTTAGTGACAGTTTTATCCTTTTTTTCAAAGTATAAAGATAGCCCTGCAGTGTGTAAAAGGAAACCCATGGGCAGGCTGCTTCCCGTAAAATAGACATTAGAATCATGAGGCAGTGAGCAGTCAAGACAGGAGGAACAAGAGGTGACTGTAGTGCCCAAGGTCGCCGACATCCAGGTGACTTACACAGGGTAAGGGGCTTCAGATAAAGAAGGCCCTGGCTCCTGGCGGGAGATGCAGCAAAGGAGTTTGGAGAAAACAGTGAGGCAGAGAGGGTTTACTTTGTAAACTGTTATTTGTCACGGTCCCAGAACCTACACTCCTGTCATTTGTGGACTGATTGCTTGGGCCAGAGGCCAGGAAGAGGTGCATGAGCCACGGTTTCCGGTTCTGCTCTGTAAGGCATTAGTTTTGTGACCATGGGCAAGTCACCTCATCTCACTGAGCTTCACTTTTCTTATCCATCAAATGGGGATATTGATTTTAAAAAGTATTCAGGATGGGGGAAATAAGGCCAAAGGATGCCTGCAGGTTGCCTGGTGTCACACTGCAGCATTGTCTCCCTGGCCCGCCTTCTCTCAGGGAATGCACCAGCTTACTGTTTGAGCCCAGCCTCTGCAAAGTTAGGTGTTAACTTGTATATTGATAAGTCTCAAATTATTTTTGTCCTAGAGATGCAAAAGATTTCTTCTGGTAGAAAAAAAACGAAACTAAACCCATAAGTTGCAGTACTGTTGTCCTGTAGGACTTGTACTGGTTTTGCATCTAACTTAGCAAAGTTATCTTAGCATTCCTTTCCCCGCTGACGATGTAAACTCGGCCCCTGAAATGCTTCTCGAAGGCAGCTTTACCATTTTCCTCGTTCCCTCCTTAGTGACACACGGTGGCTTACTTTAGCATGCGGGTCATGTTTTAAAATATTTGAAAATTGTATTTTGTCAGCATTACTGCCCCTCCTGCTGCTCTCCCAGGGTGGTTGAGGGAACTGATAGGAAAATGCCTTGAATAGTGTTCTCTGTTTCACACCATAAAGACATTGCTTAGAACACTCAGCAGAACAAAATCTCCTTGTCTCATCACAGGGACTGTGAATTTTCCAAGGCCAAGAAAGCTCTGGGGAGGGGACCCGGGTTCTCCCTCCGTTTCCTTGAGGATCCCTATTCCTTTTCGTGCACTGGTCCTTAGGAAGTTGCAGGGAGGAGTGGGCTCACCTTGGAGGCGGGTCCTGATGGCACTGATCTCTGCCTGGTTTTGCTCCAGCTCAGCCACTGTGCCATTGGCTTCTGCTAAGCTATCTTCCAGCTTTTGCACAGAGGCCTCGGCATTCATCTGCTCAGGAAGAATGAATCCAGTGGGGAAATGGAGAGGCCTAGGCCAGGCCCTCCCTGCTTCCCAACTGGGTTCCCCTAGTGCACCCTCCCAGGCTACCTGCCTAGTCCTTCTAGAACGTTCCTGTCTCAGAAATCCCCAATGGCTCACCATTTTATATCAACATTAACCCAGAGCCCCTGGGATGGCACACAGCCCCTCACTCTGGCCCATCTCCTTTTTGTAGCCACTCCAGACCCCTGTATACCCACTCAATCAGAAAATGCAGTGGGCCAATTTAAGGAAAAATACTAGCATTAGTGCAGTGGTCTGCAGATGAAACAGGAACTATGAAGATGCCTCATGAGTGTGTGAAGTTTGGAGACACTAGTTGGCTGAGACAGGGACCCCCAAAGCATCATCCCAGCTCACCTTTGGAGTCCCCCTTTTCCCTCGTGTCACAAGAAGCCTCTTCATGCCGCAGGTACTCGATAAATGCATGCTGAATGCTTACTTAATTTTCTTTCTTGCCGTATATCACCTTTGCATTCTGACAATGCATGCATTTATCCTGTCACTCCTACTGGTCTCCAACTGCTTGAGGATATAGTCATACTAATGTAATGATAATCTTAATAGCTCACATTTATTGAGCTTTTCTTATGTGCCAGGGACTGTTGTGCTGTTGTGGCCCTCACAACAGTGCTATGAGGTCGGGATCATTATTAGGCCCATTTTAAAGATGAGGAAGCTGAGGCACAGTTAGGTTAGGTAATTGGCCAAGGTTATACATCCAGCCGGTGGGGTTTTGAGGGATTCATCTTGGTTCCCTTCACAACATCTAGAACAGGTCTCAGGCCTGCTGGGGGCTCAGGGAATATTTCGGAAGGAGCCAGATGCCAGGGCACCTCCCTGTGGCTCAAGGGGGCCTCCCTCACCTTGGACTTCTGCACGTTCTCCATGCTGGCATTGAGGTCATCAGTCTCGGCCTTCACGGCCTGCTTGTCCTTCTCCAGCTTGGACTGGACCCTCTGCACGTTCTCCATGTGCTCTGTCAGCTCGGCCGTGGAGTTCGTGTGCTTCCTGTGTAGCGTGGATGCCATGGCCTCGCTCTGCAGGGCCGCCTCCTCCAGCTCCTGCCGCAGCTCCAACAGCTTGGCCTCCCGCTTGTAGTTCCGCTCAATCTGGGATAGAGGAGACGCAGGGCTTAGCAGAACTGGCCAGACAACCAGGGACAGCCCCTCCGCCCCAGAGCCCACTGAAATGATCCAGATTAGCCAACCCTGAACCTGCTCACACTGCCTCGCCCATTCCTTTCTGCAGAAACTGCAACAAAGGTCTTGCCACAGTTCCCTCTCCCTCTGCTCCCTGACCAACCCTGGTGCTTCCCCATGTGGCCCTGCGTGGTGTGCAAGCCCCCTCTCCTTGAGAACGGTAACAAACTATCTTTTCAATGGCAATCATCTTCTGATCTGCTGGCCTTACTGTACCTCAAATTTTCTATTAATACACTATATTTTAGAACACCTGCCCCCTTTGTCCAAAGCAAATCCTGCTTCCATCAACACCACTGAACTGAGGAGCCCCAGAAGAAACGGGACCGAACCAGCCCCTCTCATGCCTACTCTTTATTATTGATTGGTTTCTCCTCCAGTCAGCCCCAGCAATTCAGCAAGAACTAACTGGACTTTATCCTATTGCTCATCATCCAGCATTTCTTTCTCCCTGAAGGCAGGCAGAGATTGGGGTTCAGGCCTCCCAAGGATGGTACCTGAGCAGACGTGGCTCCTCCAGCCTCTTCCAGCCTGTCGCTGGCATCTTCCAGGTCCTGGGACAGGTCGCTGTGTTGTTTCTCCACCTGGGGTGAGACTGAATGATACTGACTGAAGCCAACCACAAGCCCTTCTTTCTCTAGTAAAGACCATGATGACCACATCGTGTCTGTGAGGCCAGGGGCCTGTGCTTGGGGAGGAATGCGCCCCACCTGCCACCCCACACACTCAGTGAAGGAGGCTGTCTGTCCTTCTCCCTGTACTGGGTAGGTGTTAGTGCCCATCGTACCCTCAGCCCAGTTGGGCTGACTCTGGAGTTTAGGTGTGTTATGACTCATCTCCCACCAGCTTTCTGGCCTCATCTCCTGTAGGATCCCCACCCTCAAGCCTCCCTCCACTCTTTGCTCTTCCTTTTACACCTTCATACCTGTGCAGGTAGGTGCTATTTCATTCCCTTTGCCTGGAAATTCCTCCCTGCATCAGCCTGTTGAATTTGGTCTTCAGGTCCCCAGGCTCATGTCTCCTCCTCCACCTGCCCCAGGCAGAACTCGCCTCCTCTCCTCGGGCTCATGCCACACATAGCGTCTTTGCATCTTACAGCATAATTAATGTGCATGTGTAGCACAGTGCCTGGCACGCAGTAGGTGCTCAAGAAACAACAAGGCCTTTTCAATGGGAAGTCTGTCCTCCTCTCTATCGGTTTCCTGAGTGGGAGTTGCTACTTATGGTTGGATTGTGGCTGGCACTGGGTCCTTGGACTCAGGAAAGGGGATAAGTATTTCATTTGCCTTGGCTCTCAGTGCCCTCTCAGCTTCCAGCTCTTCCTCCAGCTCCTCAATTCAGGCCTAGCAGACAAACAAGCAGACAAATGTGGGGGGTGTTGATCTTTCCTGTGAGAAATCAGAAGCTTACCCACTTGGCTTTTAGAATGAAAATGATGGAAGGGAGCTAAGCATATGATAGACACTGTCAAAAGCAGAGAGAAGGGGGGCACAGAGAGCATGTGCCAAGGCCCTGAGGCAGGAGGGAGCCTGGGGTATGTGAGACCCTGCAAGGAGCCAGCGTGGCTAGACAGATTGGTAAGGGGACTGGTGGGTGATGAGGTCAGGGAGGGAGCAGGGGCTAGATTGTAGAGGGCCTTGTAACCAGTGTAAGGACTTGGAACTTAAGCCTGCATGAGGTGAACACAGGTTAGTCTCCAAGGACTCTGCAGCAGTCTTGCTCCTCAGGAAACCTTAGCGGCTAATCAGCTGATGTGACCACAGGGCAGGGAAGTGCACCTCACAAGGAGACCTCAGTCTTCTCGGTCCTGGGCACACCTGGTGTTCCTTTGGTTTCCTCTGCAGGGTGGAATTGAGACGGCTCATCCTCGTATTTAGAGTTCACAGAATTGATTTCCATATCCCTCCTGCAGCAGAAGGTTTGATCACCTGAGGAAAAGCTCTGAGGGGAGACCAACGAGCTGGCGAGGGAACGGAGACTGGGCTGCCTGAGGAGGCCTTGAACCTGCTGAAACCCACTCGTCCCCCAACCCTCAGCCTTCTGGGGTGACAGCCCAGGAGGTCTCACCCTAGAGAGGAGTCAGACCCTGGAATCTGCTCCACAGGCTTTTCGTTCACTCATTCATTCACACATTTATTAATTCGGCACATGATTACGGAGCACCTACTGTGTGCCAGACATGGGGGTTCCAGGGACGCAGCAGTGAACAAACTGGGTAGAAATCACTGTTCTGGTACAGCTCACATTCTCCAGAATCACATTGATGCTTTGTCTTCTTAGGGAAAACTTTCCTCCAAAAACTTTCCACAAAAAGTCAAGAAGCCACACATGAGAACTAAGATGCCAGAGACCAAGTGGATGAGGAGGACGAGCAGGGTCGCTGCCCCTTCTGGCTGTGCTACAGAGGAAATATGCTCGGATGCAGATTTCGCTGCACATGCCCCTAGAGCACTGCGCGGCGCTTTAAAACTGCCTCAGCAACATAGACTTCAAGGATGCAAAGATGTCCAAATTCTACTCCCACAAAGCTTTCCTTATCTGGCTCCTCCTTATCTCCATCCCCTCGGCCTCTTACCAGTTCGGGTTTTCACCCGGACCATTGCAGGAGCCTTCCAATCATCTTCCTGCTTCCAGTTTTTCTCCACCCCACCTGTCTTCCATGTCACTGCCAGAGTGCTATTGATAAAATAGCCCCCTCAACTCTTTGTGAACTTTGAGAGCCCAGTTTATAGGTTTCTGCGAAGACTCCCTGCCCTCTGGGGCAGATGCATTGCGTAGTACCAGTCTGCTTTCCAGCACCCAGCAGGCACCGTGTGAGGCTGGGAGCTCCCTGTGGACAGAGTAGCACCTACTCCTTCCCTCCCATATTCCTCCATGCTGGGCACAGTGCCTGCAGCATGGTGGGTGCTGAGGACATGCATGAATACATGTCAAGCCCTCAGCACAGTGCCTGGCGCCTGGCACCATCTAGGAAGTGCTAGGTATTGCTAATATTGTTACAGACGGAATGAATGACTGCAGAAGCGTACTTTTTCACCACCTCCTCGAGATCCAGCTTGGACCGCTCCATCTCGTTGAGATCATCAATGGTCATCTTCAAGTCGCTCTCAGCTTTCCGATGAGCCTTTTCCACCTCTGCCCGGATTTTCTTTTCTTGCTCCCAGTTATCCTCCAGCTGCAGAGACAAGAAAATCAAAAGAAAGTAGAGGAGGGGGGAGTCTGAGCCAGCATGTAATAAGGAACCAGACTGGGCCTCACTTCCCAGGGGATGTGTCAGTCCAGTTCCCAAAACGCGATCGAGGACCCTGTGCCCCGGGACGGACCTGGCCCTCGGGTTGTGGAATTGGCCCAGTAGCAGGGTGTCACCTCGTGGATCCGGGCACTGAGCTTGCTGTCGCTCTTGGTCAAGTGGTTCACCTTGTCCTCCTCAGCTTGCAGGTCATCAAGGGTTTTCTGGAAGTAAAGATACACATGGGGGTCCCATAAGGCATGCAGGAGCAGCTGAACAGACCTGGTTCTGTGCTATGACTTCTGAGCCGAGCAGAGCTGACTTCAGTGAACAGCTGTTGAGCGCCTGCTCCTGGGGGCTGGGTGAGGCCCAGGCAGACCTGAGCACCTGTCGTGGGGTCACTCGGGCCTCTGGTTCTCCACGGGGCACACAGGAGATCTGTGGGGGCTTCTGGTTGTCACAATGACTGAGGACCCCCCTGGCACTTGGTGGGTGGTTCCACAGATGTGGGACATCCCGTTTTACTCTGGACAGTCTGGCACCGTGAAGAATAATTCTGCAGTTCACACACTTGATGTCCCTCCCAGGCATTCATGTAAGTAAAACAACTATTTATATTCTTCTGTACCTGGAACCCAGCACCACTTTACATATAATTCAACCATTTTCTTTTCATTTAGTATACACTACATCTTTAAAGAATGATCTACCACGAAAACTGAGAGAAGATTTACTTGTTGTTGTTCACACTTTCCCTGAGACAGGGGCTGGCCCGGTGGTGCAGCGGTTAAATGCATGCGCTCCGCTTTGGTGGCCCAGGGTTCACAGCCCTGGATCCCATGTGCAGACCTAGGCACTGCTCATCAAGTCATGTGGTGGCGGCGTCCCATATACATAACTAGAGGAAGATGGGCACAGATGTTAGCTCAGGGCTAATCTTCCTCAGCAAAAAGAGGAAGATTGGCAACAGATATTAGCCCAGGGCCAATCTTCCTCACTAAAAAAAAAAAAATTTCCCTGAGAGTTATTCACCATTTTCTAAAATCAGATCACCGACAGCAGCCACACTGTGCTACCTGAGCCATCTACACCCCTCCTGTGCCTGTTTGCAGCCATTATAGATGAGCCCGGGTGGATAGCCCCCTGCTCACGATGTCTTCCAATCGATCTGCCAGAGTGTTTACACACTGACAGTTCTATTATTTGTTACAAATTACTCTCCATTCATTTCTTCTTTATATCAAAGGGCACTCATTTTTTTTTTGAAGTTATGTATTAGTTATATTATTTATAATTTTTATTTCAGGATATTCCAAAATACAGTCGAGCCTCATTATTTGCAGATTGTCTATTTGCCTATTCACCTACTTGCTAAAATTTATTTGTAATCCCCAAATCAATACTCTTGGTGCTTTTATGGTCATTCGCAGACATGCGCAGAGTGGTGAAAAATTTGAGTTGCCTGAGGTGCATTCTCCATCAAGGTGATGCTCTGCCTTCTTGTTACAACTCATACTATAAACAAGTGTCCTTTTCTTGGTCTATTTGGTGCCATGTTTTCCACATTTTTGTGCTTTTTGTTGGCGATTTCACTGTTTAAAATGGCCCCAAGCATATGCTGCAGTGCTGTCTAGTGTTCCTATGTGCGAGGCGGTGATGTGCCTCACAGAGGACGTTTGTGTGTTAGATAAGCTTTGTTCAGGCCTGAGGTATAGTGCTGTTGACCGTGAGTTCAATGTTACAGAATGAACAATATGTGCTAAAGAAGATGTCTTTAAACAGAGACACACACAAAACGAAGTAATGTATTGATCATAATTGTATGCATTATGTATTGACTGGTTGATGAAAATGTGACCAGAGGCTCTCAGGAACCTAACCCTACATTTCCCTTAAGAGCAGAGGTCCAGTATTTGCTCATTCAGTGTTCTCAGTGACTTTATAGAACATAATTACTGCAAACAATGAGAATTGACTGTATTTGTTATAAAAGGGGGCTCTGGGTTTGATATGGTTGAGAGTCACAGTGTCATGGGAGGGGTTTCCAGAGGTGGCAGAGAGAGACACTCAGGGGACATGTTGTAGACTCATGGTGTCAGCAAAGGGGATGAGGGTCCACTGTCCAGGTTTGGGCTTCGACTTGCTCTTTGCACCTGTGTCTCCAGAGCTGGGAGGTGCTCTGTGCCACCATCAGCACTGGTGGCCGGTCAGGGCCAGCTCTGCATTCAGGAGCCTGAGCCTGTAACAGCAGCCATCGGAAAGTACGGTGGGTCTCCCCCTGACCTCAAGAACTCGTGTCTGTTGTTGATGTATCAGGGTTCACTGGTGCTTGAGAGCTCCCAGGGCACTTCCCTGCACCCCACTCATCCTACGACAGTGGGGCCATACCTCCCAGTGTGCCTGGGACCATCCCGACTCATGCCTATGTCCCCTTTCACTCTTAAAACTGTCCTCATTTGGGTGATGTTATATGGTCACCCCACTTACAACAAACCCGGAAGGAAGGTAGTGAGACATGACCACACCCACTTCACTGATGAGGGAATTGAGATTTAGGGAGACTCTGTGACTTCCCTAAAGGCCCTCAGCTGAGGCGTGGCAAAGCCAGGACCTGAGCCCAGGTCTCCAGTCTCCGAGCTCCTCCTGCTCCACTGAGGGGAGAAGAGGGCAGTGCTCACCTGGTGCAGCTCCTCCAGGGCCCTCTTCACCTTCTGGAGCTTGGCGATGGAGTCTTCGCAGGCCGAGAGGTCCCCGGACAGGGTGCGGACCTTGTGATCCAGGGCCTGAAAATCAGGGCAGGAGAGAGACCGGCTCTCAAAGCTGGGAGGAGAGGAGGGGAAGGCATTTGCTCCAAGAGACGGTCCTCAGCTTGGTTGCCCTCTAGTCACCTGGGAGCTTGAGAAATGCCAACGCCCAGGGCACACCCTAACCAACCAAGGCAGAATCTTGTGGTGAGGGGGGCAGTGAGAACCACTAGTTCAAGCCTTTGCTGCTCAAAGCCTGGTCTCAGGGGTCAACAGTGGCATCGTCTGGAAGCATGCTAGAAACGCAGACCCTCAGGCCCCCCTAGACCTGCCGACCCAGGTCTTATAAGAGACCTGCATCTTATCGAGATATCAGTGGTCTGTGTGCACATCAGAGCTGGAGGCATGCGTTTAGGCAACATCCACTTCCCCTGCTGTGGACCCAAGGGGGCCCGGGGGCCAAGGGCTAGCCAGCTGGTATCAGGAGCCAGGGGCGCCCACAGAGCCACCTGGAGGGGCAGCAGCTGCTTGTTTGGGCAGAAATCCAACAGCTCAAGGTGGCCTCAGCATACTGCTAGGGTTGTCTCTTCTGGGAAGGGGGAAGGGTGGACATGGTGCCGATGAAGAACATTCTGTGAGGGGCCCCAAGGGCAATGGGGCTGAGGGGGCAGCAGGCCGGCCTAGATGTCTGGGAATCCCGGGCATGAGGAGGCCTGAGCCTGGACGTCACCTTGATGGGAACAGCTCTCAGTCCCCTTAGTCAGCTGCTCTGTCCAGAACTTTCTGTAACGATGGACATGTTCTTGGTCTGCTCTGTCCGACATGGTAGCCCTCACTATGTGTGGCTATTGAGCACTCAAAATGTGGCTAGGCTGACTGAGAAGCCACATTTTAAATTATATTGAATTAAGTTAGAATAGGCCCACGTGGCCGGTGGCCAGGGCACTGGGCAGCACTGCAGTGGGGGCTCCAGGTGTGGCCTCTGTGGGCAGGAGGTTTCCTGGCCCTGAGAGGAGCATGGTAGGCCCAGGGGACGCCTCACCTGCTTCCGCTTCTCCGTCTTGGCCAGCATGGTCTCGAGGCCCTCTAGGTCCTGCTTCAGGTCGCTCAGCTCCTCCTCCAGCTTGCGCTTGGTGGCACTCAGAGCGGTGGATGTGCCCTCCTCTTCCTCCAGCCGCTCCCGCGTGTCCGAGATCTGGCTCTCTAGCTCCATTTTGGTCTTCATCATCTGGGTCAGGCGCCCCTCTGCATCTGTCAGGTTCTCTTGCTCCTGGTGGAAGAAAGAGCCCCAGTCAAAGGCAGGGGTCCCAGTACTTGCTGGGGACCAAGACGGTAGGCAAGCCTCGGGCTGATGGGCTCCAAACAAATGTGTCCTGGGGGTCGGACAGGGGGCTGGGCTAGTTCTGAGCTCCTTTGGGATGTGTGTGACAAAGTGTAGTCTAGGAGAATGGTCCCCAGACCAGCAGCAGCAGCAGCTCCAGCATCGCCTGTGAGCTGATTAGGATGCAAAATGTCAGGCCCCACTGGAGACCTGCTGCATTCGAATCTGCATTTTAACAAGACCCAGTGATCAAATGCAGTCAGGTTTCAGCAGTGGTGTCTAGGAGAAGTCGAGGGCACTCAGGCAGGACACCACTGTTAGTCCAGGCTCTGCCATCTCATCTGCTGACCCTGGGGGTGCCCATGCGTCCACCTGTCCACGGGGAGGGTGATGTCCACTCAAGTAACTCCCAGCATTGATTTCACACTTTTGTGTTAACACATCATTTCCCCCCACGGTTCCTCCTTATAACAACCCTGAGAAGCAGGCCAGGCAGGGGTTCCTGTAAGCTATGGTTTAGAGATGAGGGAACTGACATTCAGAGGGAGGTGGAGTTGCTGAAAGTCACACAGGCAGTGAGTGGCAGAGGAGGGACAACCTGGGTGCCACTGGGGTCTCCCTGTAATGAGGTCAGTGGTGGAAGACAGCAACTGGCCACAGAGTCAGAAGACTGGGCCAGCTGTGTGACTTTTGGTATGTGTGGTGCAGCTTTACTGAAATTCAGTTCTTTGTCTGCAAAATAAGAGAAATAATTATTGTGAGGCGTAAAGGGCTGGAGCACATGAAGGCACTCTCTAAATGGAAGATTCTTTTATTACTGTGGTCTTGCTTGGCCTCAGTCTCCCTGAACATTAAATAAGGATCTCAGCTTGAGCGACTTCTCAGGGGAGTCGAGAGATGCAGAGAAATGATGTTAGAGACAGCTTGGGGGAAAAGGGCAGACACTCTCACTGCTGCGGGGACGCGGCTGTGGCAGAGCAGGAAGGACCAAAGACGCAATCGGACCCCTCCCAGTTGTGGGTTTTCTACTAACAGGCTCAGGACTTTGATCAAGTCTCTAAATGTCGGTCAAACTGAGTTTTCTACCCTGTAGGACCCATGTAAAAATCTGGCGTCTTCAGGGGTGGTTGTGAGGGTCAAATCAGAGAAGGACCCTGTGTACACCGGAAGGGTGACAGCAGTGAACACAGCTGCCATATTGGAGAGCAGAGTTGTGGGGGGGTTGTTGAGTCAGGCTCCCCACAGAAATTAGGTCATTTGTTCTCCCCGCTACGTTTGCACTTGACAGGCAAGGAAAAGGAGGCAAACAAAAGAGGACACATTCCCGAGGTTCTCGCGGCAGAGCCAGGCTTGCTCCAGGGGCGCTCCTCCCACCACATCTAGTGGCCGCCATGTCTGCGCCATCCTCACAGGCCCAGCATGTATCTGTGTGGGCCCAGCCTGCTGCCATGGGCAAATAAGAATTCGATGGAGACTTTTTGGTAGCGGGGTCAAGGGTGACATTGCAATGAAGGAAAGAGAAGGCTGGGAATTCCCTGTGGTCTGGAAGGACATGGCTTCTCAGAAGGTTCACCCTCCCTCCCTCCCTGGGTGTAATTCATATTGACCCTGGGGGTCTGAGCAGTTGCCAAGGCCCCCAGCTCTCGCTCCTCTCCCCAGGGCCCCACGCACAGCCTGCAGCTGGATGGTGAGGTCATTCTTCTCCTGGCTGAGTGTGGCTATCTTCTCCTCCAGTTGCTTGACCTTGCTCATCAGCTCCTGTGTCTTGGACAGGGCATTCCTCAACGCCTACTTCTTGGCCTTCATCTCCTCCTCTTTACGAGCCACGTTCAACAGCGGCTTGACCTGGGCAGCAAGCAACACCATAGAGTGTTAGGGAGATGGGCTTTGCCAGGGGGCCAGGTGTTGGGTTGTGGGGGCTCTGCCTCAGACTGGACCTCACACCCCCATTGGGGTGGAAAGCAGCTCTTGCTGTAGCTATGAGGTGGAGCCCCTCTCTGCAAATGCCATGAAGCATCCCTAGGCTCCACAGAGAAGGCCCATCCTTGCTTAGGGCCAATCTTCAGGGTGCTCTTTGATCCCGAGAGACAGCGTTAGGTGTTCCTCAGCATCCAGGTGCACCCAGTGCTTACATCTGTTCTGTAAGTTGTCTGTGCTCCAGACACCCTGGCCAAATTCTCAGGTGTGGTTTCCCTTCCCTTTCACCCTTACTGAGTCCTCCTCTCTCTCTCTCTCTTTCTTTGTCTATCTTTCTCTCTCAATCTCTGTGTCTCTCTCTGTCTCTTTGTCTCTCTCTTCCTCTCTCTCTCTCTGTCTCTTTCACTCTCTGTGTCTCTCTTTTTTTTTAAAGATTTTATTTATTTATTTATTTTCCCCAAAGCCCCAGTAGATAGTTGTATGTCGTAGTTGCACATCCTTCTAGTTGCTGTATGTGGGACGCAGCCTCAGCATGGCCGGAGAAGTGGTGCGTCGGTGCACGCCCGGGATGCGAACCCGGGCCGCCAGCAGCGGAGTGCGTGCACTTAACCGCTAAGCCATGGGGCCGGCCCTGTGTGTCTCTTGTCTCTCTGTCTCTGCCTCTCTCTCTCACTTCTTTTGTCTTCTCCCTAACATGAAGTCCCAACTCTCCACATGGCCTTCCAGGCCTCCTACAACGTAGCCCCGCTCACCCCTGTTCCAGCTCAGCTGGTAGGTCCTGCCTCTGGCCTCTGCCCTGGTTGCTCCCATCTCTGTAGGGCTGGGCGTGCTTTGCCCTTCAGCTGGGAGCAGTCACTCTTCTGCACCCTCAGCATCTATCTGGACCTCTCTGTGCATTTGGCACTTCTTATCCTGCAAGAGTGCCTGGTTCATCAGGTCCCATGACCGTGTACCTCTGCCCTGCTAGACTACGAGCCCCTCAAAGATCTCCCTCCTGCCCTCTGTGTCTCTACAGCACCGAGCACAGTAGGTGGGACAGGCCCTTGGGGATACTTCCTGAGTTGATAGATACATTTCTCAGAAGGGCAAATGCTGTGGAAATGGGTTTGGGAGAAGGCATTGCCTCTCTTTGAAGATGACAGATAAACTTCGTTCATTGCCAGCCTGGTCTGTGGGGATCTGGGAGACCGCAGTGGCGAAGGTCGCAGAAAAAGGTTAGAGTGAGCACCACAACTTGCAGCTACACAACCCTTGTTATTCAGTGAAAGCCTACTAAAAAGCGTTGCTTTGGGGCCGGCCTGGTGTCGCAAGCGGTTAAGTGCGCGTGCTCCGCTGCGGTGGCCTGGGGTTCGCCGGTTCGGATCCCGGGCATGCACCGACGCACCGCTTGTCAAGCCGTGCTGTGGCGGCGTCCCATATAAAGTGGAGGAGGATGGGCATGGCTGTTAGCCCAGGGACAGTCTTCCTCAGTAAAAAGAGGAGGATTGGCAGATGTTAGCTCAGGGCCAATCCTCCTCACAAAAAAAAAAAGTGTTGCTTTTCTCATTGACTCATCCTATCTGGCTTAGCTAAATAAGATTAGAGCTTAGTTCACATAGTAAAGGTAAAGGATTTTTATTTTATTTTTTTACTCATTGGAGCAGGACTTTGCTCTGCCATGTTTAATCAGTGACATTTTACTTTCCAGTAAAGAGCAAGGAAGTTCCCACGTTCTGTCTCCTTGTCACCTGAGGCCACTGTGTCCTGCTGAGTAGGAATCTTTTTTTTTTTTTGTGAGGAAGATCAGCCCTGAGTTAACATCCATGCTAATCCTCCTCTTTTTGCTGAGGAAGACCGGCTCTGAGCGAACATCTATTGCCAATCCTCCTCCTTTTTTTTCACCAAAGCCCCAGTAGATAGTTGTATGTCATAGTTGCACATCCTTCTAGTTGCTGTATGTGGGACGCAGCCTCAGCATGGCCGGAGAAGCGGTGTGTCGGTGCGCGCCCGGGATCCGAACCCAGGCCGCCAGTAGCGGAGCGCGCGCACTTAACCGCTAAGCCATGGGGCCGGCCCTGAGTAGGAATCTTAAAGGCTGTTGGTCTGGGGCTTCCCAAAGAGTAATGCATACTCCAAGGGGGCAAGAGATGGATTCAAGCATTGCATAGAAACTCTGGTTTTCAGTTACATAGTTACTTTAAAGATAATTTTTTAAAATAATAATTTAGTAAATAATTTTGAAAAATAACAAATTTTTAAAAATGAAAAAGAACTCACTAAATCCACAACTTTATGGATAACATCTGCTTAGGATGAGATTAAAGCAGGTAGGGATACGGTTTCCTTTTAAAATGAAAATTTCACAATAAACAAGTGAACTGACGTAAAGAAAGGAGGTCAGTCACAGATGAGGTGGGGAAAGTGCGGCGATGCCTGAGCTTTGAGAAATGCTCATCTAGCTCCCTCTGCAGTCTCAGGCCCTCGAGGGGGCTGGCCTGTGTGTGGGTGCCTTTGGGGATGCAGAACTTACTATCCCTCCCTTTAATTTTGTGGTCAGCACCGATTCTTAGAAAGTTCTTTCGTATGGGGAGGGGAAAGAAGCTTCTGTGGGAGCTGTGGGGGGCTCAGGGCCACCTGAGATGATTTGGAGCCTGTCCCAACCCCTAGCATGGCTGCCCCAAACACCCTGCCCCTTCAGACAACACCATCCTCCTGTCTCCTGAATGTGGCAGTCCTGCATTCTGGCCTCCTCTGGTGCCCAGTGGAGTGTACCCTCTTAATGGGGCCCCAGGTGGGATGCCATGACCCAGCGTGGTTCGACTCGCACGCAGCAGGACGGCTCATGGCCTCCCGTGTTGGTTGAGGGCAGCCTGGATGCTTGGGGCGCCTGCAGCCCCACCACCTGGCTGACTCACTCTGCCCTCACTGCTGTCTCAGGAGAACCTGGGATATGAGAGGTCAGATCCCATGATTTCCTAAGGTCGCTCCAGATCTGAAGCCGAGGCCTTCACTGAAGGAGTTGAAGATGCCTCCACATGCCCAGGGGTGAGGCGCTGATAACCAAGCCCACTTTTGGGGATCAGTGGGGCTTTCTCCATCCTAAGTGGATTTTATTTTGAGGGATGAGATGAAAGGTGGGAAGACGCACTGTGATTTTTCTCAGGGAGGAATTAACTCCTATTTGGAAGGAGGCTAGATTCCTTCTTCATCTCCAAGGTGCCCTCATTTTCAGACTGTCTCTACAGCATCCTGTGGCCTCCCACCCTCAAGAGTCACCTCCACCTGGGACCGAGGCCCCCAGCCCACAGGCAGCAGCGGTTCTGCTGGCCTAGCCCCTCAGCCCCCACCTTGTTGTAGAGCTTCCACCAGCCCCAGAAACGCAGCTGCAGGAACTTGCAAATGTTCCTCTGGATGACTTGCAGGCCAAATCTGCAAAAAAGAATTGCATGAGTTATGTATGTTAAAATGCAGGTGTCAGGGCCCGGCCTCCCTGACGGAACTGGTTCCTCTCAGACAACACATGGCTGAGACAAACCACTCATCTCTTCCGGCATGTCCCCGCCTCCTGTCCCTCCCTGGAAATCAACCATTAGTCTCTAAATCTCATCCACCTGCAAAGTCTCTGGAATCCAGCCCTTCTTGTCCCTTACAGCTTCGTTCAAGTGTCATTTACTGATGACCTCTTGTGCCCCAGGGCCCTGGGCTGGATTGGGCAGCCATCCCACCCCTCAGCCCCTAACAGGTGTCCCTGCCTTCAGCCAGGGGTCACGGAAGACCTGTTGGTGGGTATCAGGACTTCATTACTGTTATTATTTCTTCATTACTGTTGTTATTACTACTACTATGACCACAAAGAGCCAGAGTCAAGCACAGGTCAGCCGGAAGGGCCCGAGATATTTTCTAGTTACTGTGTTAGGGAGAAGGCTGAAAAACATGATTCCGAGGGCAGGCATTTGCAGTGAGGACTCTTGGGTTCTAATCCTGACTCTCTCTGCACAAACCTGGCCCAGTCCCTTAACCCCTCTGACCTCAGTTTCCACATCTGTCGAGTGGGGGTGCTGGCCCTCCCACATCCCTCTCACAGCATCATCATATGGATCAGTAAGGGAAAGGCTGTGAAAGTGACTTGTGGACTGTAAAGAGACGAGTTTATAGCAGTTGGTCCCTGTTATGAGTTGAATTGTGGCCCACCCCCCAAAAAAGATATTCTGAAGTCCTAAGCCCCAGTACCTGTGAATTGATCTTATTTGGAAATAGAATCTTTGCAGATGTAATTAGTTAGGTTAAGATGAGGTCATGCTGGAGTAGGGTGGGCCCCTAATCCAAGATGACTGTTGTCCTTATAAAAAGAAGGAAGATGATGTGAAGACACAGACATAGACAGAAGGCCTTGTGAATACAGAGGCAGAGATTGGAGTGATGCAGACACAAGCCAAGGAACGCCGGGGGCCACCAGGACTAGAAGAGGCGAGAAAGCATCCTCCTCTAGAGCCTTCGGAGGTAGCATGGCTCTGCCAGCCCCTTAAATTTGGACTGCTGGCCTGTAGAACTGTGAGAAAGTGTATTTCTGTTGTTTTAAGGCACCCAGTTTGTGGTGGTTTGTTACAACAGCCCTAGGAAACTAACACAGGCCACAAACAAGGTTCTTTGGGCCAGCAATGATGTTGGCATCCTCCCCTCTTCTCACCACACCGTGTCGCTAATGGAGCTGACCACTGTGTGTGTGGCAGGGTCCCTAGTCACTCTGTGTGGACATGTGTGGCTTCAGTGGTCCTGCCCTGTTGGTATTTGTGAGTGCCACCTTTGTTCCAGCATATTCTTGAACTCAAGCCTCATGAGGAAACCCCGGAGCCAACACTGCAACATTGTCATGATCTTGGCCAGACGCCCATCCCATATGTCCTCAAGCTTGGCCAGGATGCCCGCTCGGAAGAACACCTAGGGAAAGAGACGTTCCTCTGAAAAAGCCCAGCTGTCACCAATGGTGGCCACTTGGGGGAGTTTTAAATCAAAGAAGCAGAGGTTCAGAAGGGTCCTTAAGAGTCAAGAGACCCAGTCTGGTGCTGGTGCTTGCGGATCCTTGGAAACAGCTGGCCCTGGCCTGGACACCTCTGACAGCCGGGCCACTGCCAGTCTCATCGTCGACTTCCCCTTGCCCAAGTGCACCTTGGATTCTCCTATGGGCTCCAGTCCCAGCCTTGCTAACACCCACTGTTACAAAGCAAGCTCCAGGGAGCTAGGGACTCCTGGTCTGTTCACTGGGGTGTCCCTGGAGCCTAGAACCATGCCTGGAACACGGGAGACACTCTTTGAACATTGCCAAGTGACCAGACGTGTCAGATGCACATGCAGTCTGGAACTCACGTCTCAGGGCTTCAGTTCCTCATCTGTGAAATGGGAATGCTGATCCCTCCCTTAGAGGGTTGCTATAAGGATTAAATTACATAATGGGTGGAAAGGGTGGGATCGGCAGGGGGGCTGGTTGATTTTCTAGAAAGGATACAGAGTTTTACCAGTGCTGCACAATTTCTGGCATCCAGCTCTGGTGTATGAATGGGACTCATCCCCAGGAAAACAAGGCTAGCTTTGCAATGTGTGTTAGAAAGAGCCAGAAACACCCAATCTCAGGACAATACAAATTAAGGTCACAAGATAGCATTCGCCCATCCCCCCCACCTGCAATATTTAAGACTGCTGATCAAACAAGCGTTGGCAAGGGTGTGGATCAGGGTTGGGTGAATTGGTACAACCGTTTTGGACAATGGTTTGCATTTCCTCGTCCTTCAACAGGCAACCATCCTCCTCAGCGTATCTCAACCATGGCTGCACATCGCCCCACCTGGAGGGGTTTGGAAAGATGCTGATGCCTGGGCATAGGTGATTTCAAACAATTTCAGGGGTGAGGCTCAGGCACTGGTATTTTAAAATCCCCCAGTGTTTGAATGTACATCCAGGGTTGAACACTTTGTTCCAGAGAAACTCCTACATAGGACCATGAGCAAGGATGTTCATAGTAGCATTGTCGGTAACTGTGAAGAAAACAAAGAAGCAATCCCACTGTGCAAAGACAGGAGAAAGGATAAGTAAGGGTGGTATGGCCATCTGAGGCAAGATGATATGGCAGTGACAATGAATGACTGTCATGCACCAACCAACAAGGAGACATCCTAGAAACGTGATTAAGTGATAAAAACAAGTTACAGAAGACTATATTGAGTATAATACTTTCATGAAGCTCAAAACCAGGCAAAACGTAGGGCCGTATGCATATGTGATAAAACTGTTTTTAAAAAGACGAGAGAATAGTTAGTATTCAGGACAAGGGTTACTCCTGAGGGTGGGCAGGAAGGCTAGGAAAGAGATGCAAAGACTAAGTTCTGGGTTCTTATGTGTGCTCATGGGTGCTCACTTTGTTAGTGTGTTTCATAAGGTAATATCTTTTTATATGCTTCCAGTAGGACACGATAGAAACTTCTAGGAGGGTAGAAGGATCCAGGAGACCTGCATCTGGCTCAGCCCACCTTCGATGTGCTATGTGACTTTGGTCAAGTCACTCTCCTGTGGGGGGCCTCAGTCTCCCCTCTTGTTGGGTGGGAGTGCAGGACCCTGAGTCCTCCCAGCTCTGTGAGTCTGTGATTCCACACATGGGGGAGGGAAGAGACCCCCCAACTAAATCCTTTGGGTGGATGCTACAGATACTGACGGGAAAAGGATGGAAAAGGATCTCCCAGCCCTCCTCCCCCAAAATCCCACGGAGCAGAGATAGCATGGGGTAGAGACATTGGGCTTGATTTTGTAAAATGTTTCTTGATGTTTCAAAATTAATTGGCGTTAAGGTTTGGTCTTTGAGGAGCAGTGAGGTGAGCATTTGGCTGGGGGTGGGGCCCACATGAGCCAACACCGGGGATAGGGACGCAGTTTACAGGCAGAGTCATCCTGATCTCTGTTCTGCCCCTGCCGCCAGAGCCTGCCTGGTCCTCGGGGACCAAAGCTGTGCCCTGCAGCCCTTACCTGGCTCTGATGTGCCCAGGGTAACCCCTGAACAACGACAAGATGCAGTCTGTTTGCCTGGCGGCAGCTGTGTCAGGTCCCGGCGCAGTCAGCCCCGTCTTCTCAAGCCCCACGACCAGCAGTCCTGGGCTTGGGGCCTGCTCCGTCCTGCCTAATTCTGTGAAATTGGGCATGTCACCTTCACACTCCCTCCAGGCTTTATTAAGTCTGACGAAGGTAGGGTGAGGGAGGGAGGGGCCAGCTGGTTTCTGAGGTTCTCTCCAGCTCAAGTATTCAATGATTCTGTGACGAAACCTGGAGTGTTCCTCCTGTAAGTCAATTTAGCTACACACAGCACATCTTAATTGTGCAAGAAGCCAAAAGCTAACAGTTCCGGCAGATTCGAGAGCAGTGTTACAATTCTGCTAACACCCACTGTTACAAAGCAAGCTCCAGGAAGCTAGGCACTCCTGTCTGTTCACCGGTGGATCCTTAGAGCCTAGAACAGTGCCTGGCACACAGGGGGCGCTCCATGACCGTGGCTGAGTGACCAGACACGTTGGATGCACACGTATGCTGGAGCTTCCTTGTGCATCGGGCCACACCAGGCCTGCGGAGAAGCTAGGTGTGGCTTGGCTTGTGTGCCTGCAGTGGCACACCTACTTGTACCACCCATGAGACCTGGAAAGGAAGTGACCTGCTCCGGGCTACACAGAAGCAGCTTTGAGCCTGATGCTCCTGATGCAGAGCCAGTGCTCCTCCCCCATCACCCTGGCTGTCAGGCTGGGGTGCAGTCTGGTTGGGCAGCTGTAGATGGACACCTTGCACCACCAGCCTGGCTGGCCCTTACAATCCCAACGGGACTCTGTGGGGCCAGGAAGTGGGACAGACACAGGGCAGCCCAGGCCCTGTGAGTCAGGATCAGGTGGCCGCTGCGTCTGAGTCAGCCCCGACTCACCTGCCAGCTCAGGGTCAGGGCTCTCGGTGTGGGTGGGCTGGGAATATGGTGCTTCACTCCCAGACCCTGCCCCCCCCCCCACACACACACGCACTGCCGTGCCCTGGTCAAATCCAGGACCTTGATTCTGATTGGCTCCTTTTATTCTTAGAAATCTGGGGCTCACACAGTCCTAAGAAATAATCTACCATTTACTGAGACCGCTCAGTCTGAGCTGAGTTCTCATGCACATTCCTGCTGATCACCCCTGAATCCTGTGAGATTGACCTTATCACCCCTGATTTTTCAGAGGAGGAAACTGAGGCTCTCAGCAGCTGAAGGACTTGCCCACGGCAGACAACCGGTCAATGGCAGAGCTGGAAGTCACCCCTGAAGCCCACCTTCTCAGGACAAGGCTGAGTGGTGTATGGAGGGAACACCACCAGAAGGCCCTACCTTGGTATGTCCAATTTTGTATTCATTCGTGTTCAGGTCGATGGCCCCAGTCAGCAGCTCTGAGGCCTTCTTGTCTACAAAGCCCTGAGGAATCACGTCGGGGTTCAGCACTTGGTACCTGGTGGGAGAGAGACAACCACACTCATCATCATTCCCAAGCCAGCAGCACAGGATCACATCCATGCAGTTACCCACTGATCTATTTGTTTTTTTTTTTTAATTGAGGAAGATTGGCCCTGAGCTAACATCTGTGCCCATCTTCCTCTACTTCATATGGGATGCTGCCACAGCATGGCTTGACAAGTGGTGCATCAGTGCAAGCCCGGGATCCGAACCTGCAAACCCTAGGCCGCCGAAGCAGAGCGCGCGCACTTAACCGCTTGCGCCACCCAGCCGGCCCTGTTACCCACTGATCTTTGAGATGGGCTTGGAGGCAGGGATTAGATTAGTTTCACAGATGCCCAGGCAGGCAGAGGGACGGGACGGACAGGGAGCGAATGTCAGTGTGGGTCGATGTTCCTAGAAATGTAAACACCAAAATCTTTCCTTCCTGATCTTTTCTTCCAGTCATAGGAGAACTGCTTCTTTTCCTGACCTGCCAGGATCTACCTTTGTGATTTAGACAAGTCCTTCCCCAATTAGGGACTTCAGAAGGCTTGGACAAAATGATCTCTTGTGATCCTTCCTGCTCTAGCAATCTGTGGTCATATGTTTTAGCAAGTCGAGAGGGAGTAGAAATAAAATAATCCCTCAGGTGGAGGTCTCAGTTTGGATTCCCCCAGAAGCAGACCCTGAGACCAGGATTCAAGTGCAAGTAGTTTATTTGGGAGGTGGCAGAGCTGGGAAATTGGGCAGGAAAGCCAATAAAGGCACGTTATCAAGCCAGTTATCACAACGGGCAAGTAGGGCTTAATGCTGCCTGGGGGACACTGGTGAGCTGGAACCGGCTCCCACTGGCTCCAAGAGCCAGTTGTAAGCACCTCTTTCCAACCCCACATTCAGTGATGTCACACTGGTGGCTGGAAATCAGCCATAGAAGTATTTAACACCATAAAAATCAGCAGATGCTACAAATCAGGGCTTTTTTTTTTTTTTTTTTAAACCTGGAGAGCCCGTTGGTAAGCAGTTACCAGCATGCTGCTGTCTGAGAGCCAGCATAGAACACGCCTCAGAGTTAGCCCACCAGAAGGGTGAGGGTGGTGAGGTGTTTATATGCCAACTGTCCTTAGTCACTGGTTGAGGGCTGCTCCTGGGGAGGTATTAATTCCTGATACTTTCAGCCTGCCGAGTAGCGAAGCAGGCTCCAGCAGCCAGAGAGAGCCCTCAGGCAAAGAAACGCAGATGGTGGCCCTTGCAAGTTGGGCCAACGTGTACTAACTTCATGACAGTGGGGCGGTATCCATCACCGCACCCATAATGTCTGGTATAGTGGGACTGTATTTGTCAGTAGTCATCCCTGGAAACTATACTCAAGGTATGAGGAAGACACCACTCACCTCTGTGTGAACTCTGGGCACTGCAGCCTGTTTGGGAAGCCTTTCTCAAAAATACAGATGCCTTCCAGGACTCCGTTGCAAGCCAGCTGGTGCATGATCAGGTGGGCGTCCACCACGCCTGCCACGAGGGAGGGCACGGGATAGGGAGTCATGGGTGGGACAGGCCACTCCTTGCCACTCAAGGAGGCTCAACAGAGCATCCACATCACCAACTCCTGTCTCTTCCCATCACTGCCCATGGGGCCCCAGATCCCCCACAATTCAGCCTCTCCTGAGTGTGACTGCTGGCTGGTGCCCACCCAGCCAGAACACGACTTTTGCTTTATAAAGCAGCTAGAATGTGATTTTTGGATGATCCATTGTTGGAGATTCTTTCAGTGCCCCATTTTGCCCCAATCGTCCCTAGTGATTAAAAGTGGACTTAATTTAGAGCAAACTCTGACTACACAGATCCTGAGGACTTCCAGCAGGGAGACAAGTCCCCATGATGCACCTGATTGCTTGAACTCATTGGGGCCAATACAGTGGACAAAATGGGGGGCGGTGCTGTGGAGGGTGGCCATCAGCTTATTCAACTGCTCCGGGATGGAGGAAAAAGAAAAAGAAAGAGTGAGTAAAGCTCGGCATTGGTGTTGCAGGACAACCATGCTCAGGAGAGGTATTCACTTAGTTTAATTAATTAAATTAAAATTAAAATTCAGTTCTTTAGTTACTCCAGCCACTTTTCAAGTACTCATTAGCCACATACGGCTAGTGGCTACCACATCAGGCAGCATATTGGACAGCGGCTGCCATAGAGGACAGAAGAGAACATTTCTGTCATCGCAGAGAGTTCTGTTGGATGGCGCTGCTCTTGGAGGTCCAGTGACTTGCCCGAGATGACATGGTTTACAAGAAGTGGGGCCCCTCCTGATTCAGTGCTGGCTCATCACAGAATCTCAGTACCAGAAGGAACCATAGTGCTTGTGTGGACAAACCCCTGCCCATTGTTAACCTCCCTACTGGACGGTCCCTCCTCCTCTGCTTGGATACCTCCAATGAGGTGGCCCACTCTGCCTTAGGACAGCCTAATCCTTGGGAAATATCAAAATCTCTCCTCGTGCAACATCTTGCCACTGGCTGCACTTCTGCACTTTGGAATGTGTCCCCAGTAATGCCCAAATTTTGTGGAAGTTGTGACCAGCCCAGAAGACCTGCCAGCCAACTCTAGGGCACAAGATTTTAGGCACTGATATCTCCATTTGTCATGTTGGGCAAGTCCCATCACTCTCTGGGTTTCAGTCTGAAATGGGCATGGGTGGAGTGGACTGTCTCTAAGGGTCTTTTCTGCCCTGTGGTCCTGTGGTTCTGTGACGCCTTCAGAAGGAAACAGACTCCTCAAATGGAAGAGGCAACCATAGGCATGGAAATGAAGTCATCCTGCCCTTGGCTGTGAGGTGGCAGCCAGACCACCACATAATTGAAAGGGAAGTTTGGGGCCCTCTGGGGCAGCACCTACTCACCCTGTAGAAGTTGGAGACCGTCATGAAGGAGGAAGCTCTCTTATGCTTCTTGCTTCCAGCTGAGGAAAAGAGACAAGCACGTTTCACGTCAGTACCCAGCACGGGGGCAGGCAGCACCCTTAAGTTCGCTCTGTGAAAGGACACGCATGCTCTGGTTTTATAAAGGCCTTTCTTGGGTCTAGGTGAGGTGGGGCCCTCCCACCAAGAAAATGAGATCTACCGGGGAGGGGTGAACGGGCTAACTGTGGCATAATTGTCAAAAGGAGTGCTGTGCTCCCTGGAGAGTGTGGAGCCCTTTGTGATTTAGGGCTGGCACAAGGTGACAAACTGCTCCCATTGCCCGGGGAGGAGGAAGAGCCCACAGACCGTCTGGAGAAATTGCCCATTGGTGGTGAAAACATCTCTGAGCCCCAGCACATTTGCAGTTCTTGCCCCACTGAGTCACCACCCCATTGGGAGGTTCCAACAAAGTGTTCCCATATGGGCCAGATTGGGTGGGAGGCAGGGCTGGGCTTGGCATTTGCCTCAGACAAACATCAGGGAGCAGAAAATGAGCATGGAGCATTTGGTCGTCAACTTTTCCAAAGCAGCATCGCTCCACCTAGAGGTGACACGGGCCGGGGATCAACCCGGCTCCCAGGATGCCTCTGCATCCCTCTATTGCAGTGTCATCTATGGCCTACCTCAAGCAACTACTCATTCATTCATTCATTGATCATTTATTCATCCAACAAGAGCTGGATAAGAGTTTCATTTCCTTCTTTCCATTTTGGCCACTAAAGGGTATCAGCAGAGGGAGACTGGACACAACAAGGGGTCAGCTGTACCTGCAGCCTCCTCTTCTTTGAAGAGAAGGGCCAGGATTCCCAGGGTCGATTTCTGGAACAAGCCCGCCACTGTTTCATTCAGGGTGTCTTTGTTCTTCTTCAGCCAGCCCATGATGTTGTAACCCACCTGGAGGGGGGAAATGCCAGTGGTTACCTTTCAGGCAACCACAGCTCTAGCTACAGCTCTGCCCTGCTCTGAGTTCCCAGGACCAACCTTCAGCCCCATCCCCTGGGGCTTCCGTTCTTGTCCTGATGACTTGCCTGGAGTCCTGGGATGACCCTGAACCCCAGCCTAAAGTGGAGGCCCCATCATCTGCTTTCTTGGGCATTTGCACTTTGCCTGTCTAGGACACTCCCTCTCTGAGCTTTACCCACAAACCAGGACTCCGCAGTTTCTCTCTGCTGAGCTGTGACTTTCTCTTTCATGTCTTGCTTTGCTGGCCACAGTGAGCCTCCCTGACCCCTGGGTCTTCTTCTACCCAGATGGGCTGATCTTCTTCCAGGCTCGTCTCTGGCAGTCAGTGACTGGTTTTGATGAGTGGACTCCTGAGCTACATGAACTCCCTACAAGGGCATCTGGTCTCTCCTTGCTGAGGAGCACACATTCCCAGGGTCATTGCCTGGTAGAAGGGGGGATCCACCCACCCAGAACTGGGGGCTCCATGTGTCCAGGTAATTGGACATCCACTAATTTGTTTCCCATTTTGCTATGTGGCCCCAGCTGGAGAGGCAAAGAGGAAGGAGCCTTTCAGATCCTTCCACTGAGAACAGAAAACTGAGGGAAGCATATGAGAAGCCAAAACCTTTGGGCTTTCCTTCTTCTATATAGTGTATAGACATTCGTCACCTCTGGGCCTTATTTTAGAGTCTTCTTGGAATTGCATGGGCTCCATTAGACTTTGAATGTTTCACTGCTATAAATATGGAGCTCTTCTCATTTCACTGTGGGAGGTGAGGTGGAGCACCACAATTTGGCCCCAAGCCTGCTGTTTGCTCTAGGTACGGCACAGTCCATTTTGTGAGTAGTTGGCATTGTTATGGTCAATGAGATCATAAAATATTGGCCCCAATGCCCAATCCAACAGCAACTTTCCTGACAGCTCTGTCCTGAGGCTGCTGTTTCCTTTTAGTTAAACCCACAGAGGCTCAACAAACTCTGGGGTTAACAGGAGCATTGGCATTTACGGCAATACTGAAATCCCAATGAAACCAAACACATTCTTATAAGCTGGTGAATGAACGCTGTCTCCCCCATCGATTATTCAAATAGAACCTGAGTCCTGGCTCCACTTCACTTCCCTCTTCCCTAAGGATTAAGTTTCTCATGAGTGAAAAAGCCACTCTGTAGATGTCACCTTGTTGGTTTGGTGGCCATGAGCTGTCAGAAGGATGGGTTCATCAATTGGGGAATAATCAATGGGCTCATGGATTTTTTTTTTCTTTTTGCTAGTGTTGTCATTTCTGACCAAGATTGAAGTTTAGCCATCAAACCGAGGGCCATAGACAATGTTGTGGCCCTGGCAGGTCGGAGGGCTTGAAGTGCTTGCTGATCCCTAGGCGGGCATCCTTGGCTGGAATTGGAATTTAGAATCTCAGAGGGAGAAGTGATGAGGAAGTATGAGCTGGAGTTCATTTCAATGAGCTGATCACCCTGTTGTATTGTGGCTGTGCTGGTTGGAGGGAGGAAGCCTCAGGAAGGGTGTGGCAGGAGGGACCTACAATGGGAGATGAAGGCAGCCAGCAGGTGGCCACAGGGGGCACGAGGCAGTACTCACAGTGCCTGCGTAGTGGACGAGCTCGAAGTGGGCCTTGGGCCTCTTGCCCTTGCCCCCTTTGGTCTTGAGGAAGTTGCTGGACTTGCCCAGGTTGTTATCATACAGGGCTGCCTTGAATGTGGCGTCGGCGGCCTTGGGGAAGACACACTGTTCCTCCAAGGTGAAGAAGATGCCCATGGGCTAGAAGTGAAGAGGAGCGGATGGTGTCAGAGGAGGCCGCAGGACCCCAACAAGGCCACTCTGGTGTTGGCCTAGGGTTGGTGGAAGGGGTGCCCCAGACACCCACATGGCCAGCCAGGAAGCAGAACTCTGGGCAATGACCTCTAATGGTGCCAGCGCTCCGTGGTCTGGTCTTCAAATGCCATGGCCATTTAGACTTGAAAGAGGCTAGAATTTATGGAGTCCAACAGAAGGGACGACTGAAGTCTGCAGGAGCTACATAGCTCCCCAAATGCTCATCCCACCCGAACAATCATGCCAGGCAGGCTGGGCCCTCAGAAGAATGGTGAGATCAATGGCACCTGTCCTCTCTGTGTTTAATTCTCTTTTATCTGCTTCTCCTCAATGACATTTCTGGCTACCAGAGGCCTCAAATGGTTCTAGGTCTTTTCTCACAACAAAGGGGAGCTCATAAATGCTGTTAGTGACTTAGTACCCCCCCATCCACGGAAGGTCTGGATTTCTAAAGAAGACTTCTGCAAGAGGGCAATGCTTAACCCCAAAACTCAGGCATGAGGACATTTCAGGCTCTGTGACAGCTGGACAGGAGGTATTTGTAGGTATTGGGGGCAGGGGGATCGTGCATGCAGCCTGTTTCTGGAGACTGTTTTCCTGGGAGGCTCAGGCTGGCCCCACACCGGAGACCACTGGCTGCTCTGATGATAGAGTCTCTGATGGGCCTGAGGATAAGCCTCAGAGAAAAGCTATGTTCTTTATTTCCTTTATTTTTTTAACTTTTCACTTTGAAATAAATTCAGGCTTGCAAAAGTAGTGCAAAGCATTTCTATATATCCTTTATCAAACTTCAATTGTTAACATAACCCCTGTATTATGATGAAAAGCAGGAAATTAACATTGATCCAATACTATGAACAGACTTTGATCAGATTTTGTCATCTGTCTCATTAATGTCCTTTTTCTATCCCTTTTCCGCATTTAATCAAACAACATATTCTTGAACTAAGCCATTTGCTGAAGCATCCCCTATGGTGTGATTATAGGGGAGGTTATCAGATTGCCTGGGTTTAGAGCCTGACTCTGCCACTCAAGGGTTGTATGACCTTGGACAAGCGACTTCCCTTCCCAGTGCCTCAATGTTCCCATCTATGTAATGGTTATGATAAATTACCCCTGCATATGGTAGCTTGTGATGATCCAGTGAGTTAAAGCATACAACAGCCCAACTAACGGTGGCCATGGCAGTCACTGTTGTACCCATTTTGTAGAGAGGAAGCTAGAGGTCAGAACAACCAAGGTCATCAGTGGCGTTGCTGACTGCCCCGAATCCAGGAGGAATCCAGGAGCCACCTCCCCGCAGGCCTCAGTGAATTCCCTTCCTGAGGCGTGCCCCGGTCAGGGCCCCGGGCTCTCTCCTGCGAGCAGCAGGTTACCTTTTCTGGAAGGTCAATGCAGGCCTGCAGGTGAAGCCCGAAGTCTATGGAGACCCGTTCTATGCCATCCCTCTTGTACTCTTCCCACTCCAGCACAAACATGTATAGGCTGAAGAACTGCTGTGGCTTCTTGTTGGTGATGCTGATGCACCGCTGCTCGAAGCTGTGGAACTGCGGCAGGAGGACAGAGAGGGGCCTCAGCCCAGACAAGACACAGCCTCTCCCAGGACTGAGTGATGAGCCACAAGCAAAGCTAAAATTTGTCGAGTGCCAACCGCCTTGGCACTGCCCCAAATGCCTTCACCCTGACCACCCCGTCCGTGCCCCCATCAGCCCTGTGAGAGGCCGTTCTCTGTCCCCCTCCGCTGCGAAGGCACAGAGCAGCTTGTACACATGCCGCGGGCCACACAGCGCTGATGCTGGGACCTGAATCCCAGGCAGCCAGACTCCGGCCCGTGTGCTTAACAAAAGTCATTGTGGAAAGAACCCTTTTCTTTCCGGGGATGGAAATCATTTGAAATGCTTTACGGATCTGACCCCTTGTGTGCCTTGGGCAGTTCTCTCTGCGTGTAGTTTGTCTCATCCTCAGCTGTAGGATGAAGGGATTTGAGGGGTTTACCGGCCTTTTTTTTTTTTTTTTAAGTCAGAGACTGCTTTCTCTGAATGAAACCCCATGCTGAAGCCTCCTATGAGAAGCAGGTTACAGTAGAGGTGTCATTGTAGTCACAGAGCAATATTCGTGGCGCACGTACACGTGCCAGACCCCGGCCTAAGCTGAATCTGCTCAAAAACCTTACAAGGCGAGAATGATTAGTGTCCCCATTTATGGATGGGGAAACAGAAGCACACAGGTTGGAAGTGGCCAAGCCGGGATTTGAACACTGTTTGCCTATTCTACCGCACTCTGCTATTGGCACAGGGCACCCTCCTTCTCTAGTCCCACCCCTGCTAGCCGTCAGAGGCTGCCCAGGATGCTAAGGCTCCTTCCATCTATGAAATTAAATGATTCTATTGCAGACAGCAGCCAGATTAGCCTTTTAGAGCCTGAAAGAAATTGGGCTAAGCTGTTTTTTAAAAAAATCCATCTGTGGCTAGTAGAAATCTTATAATAATAGGATAGCAGAGCTGAAACGGATCCTAGAGACCACTTCTTTCAGCCTGCTCATTTTAGAGTTGAGAAAACTGAAGCTCAGAGAGGGGTAGCTGCTTTCCTAAGGCCACACAGCAGTTAGAGGCCGACCTGAGTCCAGAACCAGGTCTACTGACTCCTAATCGTGCTGCTTCCAATTACAAAGGTAAAGTCTTCCAGACCCGCAACACTAGTCTTGTGATGAGACCCAAGTCTCTTTCGTGGGGACAAGAATGGGGAGGCCACCAGTGTTGTACTGGTAAATCCGCTCTCTCTCTCAGTTCCAAGCTGTGTGCCTCTGTTTCCCCATCTACAAATTAAGACACGAATCATTCTTGCCTTATAAGGTTTTTGAGGAGACTCAGCTTAGCCCAGGGTCTGGGCTGAAAAAAAAACAAAAATCTGATTTGCAGTGCTGGCCAATTTCCGTGGTGTAAACATTCACACCATGGCCGTGTATCAACATGATGTCAGCTGGCTCACAAAATTCCAGAAAATTTAACAGTCAGCCCTTGTGAGCCAGCACAGGCCGCTCCAGCACACCACTCGTTCTGTCCATTATGTTCACAGCATTCTTTATGACTTGGCGCCACACAAATGAAGACGGAACTTTCTGGAGTCCAAAGGTCAGAGACCCAGGAGCACACTGAGATTGGCCCGCCCCAGGCCCAAGGTGAGAAACTAGAGAACCCCGGTGAAAAGTAGCTCATAAAAGGAGGATGGGCACCCCAAGGCAGAAGCGGAATGTGAGGCCAGGCACACCTCAAAGATCTCGAAGCCGGCCATGTCCAGCACCCCGGTGAAGAACTGCCTCTGCACCTTGCTGTCCAAGGTCTTGTGGGTCCTGACCACCAGCCACTTGAGCATCTTGTCCTAGACGGCCTGGCCCAGGGCCCCAAGGGAGTTCTTGCACTGTTCCAGGTTCTGGCCCCTTCTGCACAAACGCATTGCCTCCTTTGACCTGGGGCCTGGTGATGACCTTCTGGAGTTTCCCCAAATTGAGACCCATGCGATGGGAGACTTTGTCAGCCACTGAGGGGGGATGGACAAAGCAGGTGAGTGAAAGAAAGACAATGCCCTGCCCCAGAGAGGCCCAGCACTGACTACTGTGGTTAGGAAAGGGCGTGAGGAGAGGGTGGAGGAGACCCCACTTTGCCAATGAGAAAACAGAGGTCTGAGATGGTTTCCACACTCATTCAAGGTCAAGTGGCAAAACAGAGTATAGAAACCAAAATCACGTCTCTGACTCTCTGTCGTGTCTCTGAGAGTACCGATGTCTGGACATCCAAGCAACAGTCCTGGTTTACAGCCTGTCTCTGAAAGGTGCACGAAGCCCTGGAGGGCAGTGTGCCCCCGCCTCTGGCTGCCTCCTCCCTGAACGGCCCCAGCCAAACGCCTACCCTCTGTGGTGTCCACTTCAGCTTGCTCCTCTCTGGCCTTCTGCTTGAACTTCTCATTCCCCAAGCGCATGATGCCCCCAGTCAGCTTATAAACGCCAATCTTCTCCTTGGCGCTGAAGCCCAGCACGTCAAAGACAACCTGCAAGGCCACGGGGAGGAGAAAGCCAAGGAACTCCTGGCTTCTCATCCACAGAGGAGAGGCCATGGCACAGCCACAATGGGTTGGCACCAATGGGCCACTGCGGCCCGGTGTGGGTTCTGAGAGTCAGACATACTCTATACAAGGAGAGGTCTGTTTTCCTCCAAGGATCCCAGACCAGATGCTCTGCAATATAGTCATTTGATTCATTTAACCTCTCTGGCCTCTGTTTAGTCATCTGTAAAATGGGGATAATAGGTGGTCATAAGAATAAACCAGAATGATGTGTAAACGTTTACTCTAGTGCTTGACACATCATAAGTGCTCAATAAATGGGAAGTTATTACCATCATTATTATTGTTAAGTCTTCATGCTGGGTACTGGCAGAGGGGAAGGCAAAGATGCCTCAGGAATCGATTCTGTTGTCAAAGAGGAGAGAGGGCCTAGTACACAAACCCTACTAACAGAAGTCACAGGTGCTCAGTGCCGTAAGAGAGGGAGAGAGAGGGTGCGGTGGGAACTTCTAGCTGGACTGAGGAGGAGGGAAAGTTGCGTGGAGAGGATGGCCCCTTAAGTCACTGTGGAATTCTAGTCCAACTCTGCAAAGAGAAACCCTGCTTGCTACAACGGGCTTGGGATAAATGTCAACTGCAACCCCAGAAATCTCCAGGAAAGAACTTGGCTGCTGTCTGACAGCTCTGAGGGACCCCCCACCACAATTCTGGTGGCAGTGCACACAAGGCCCCAAAGTTTCCATCTGGCTCTCCCTGTCTTCCACCAGCCATGCCCTCCCACTCACATCTGTGATCAGCAGCTCCTCCCTGTCGTCCACGTTATCCACCATGGTGACGCCCTGGCTCACCCAGTGCTACTGCTTAGGGTTGGGGACCAGCAGCAGACTCTCTGCCAAGAGCAGGAAAGCGGGTTAACAGCTTGGTGACACGTGGTTTTCTTCTCCTTCCTTTTTAACCCATATCTCTAAATGCCTCGCACGTGCCAGGCATGACGATGGACATCATAGGAGTCACAGAGCTGTGTAAGTCATCACCCCTGCCCTCCGGGATCACCTGGAGTCAGGGAGGGACTTGACAGGGTCACAGGAGGAGCTTCAGAGTGGCAAGAGGGTCTCAGGAACTTGGTTGTGTCCTCTGTCACTTGGCCTAGTACTTGGCACCTAGTAGGCACCCAATAGATATTTTTATAGATGACTTCATGTCTTTCTCCTTCTTCTCTCCTATGAAAAGCAGGTCATACCAAAAGGCAGAAGGTAACACAATGACTGCAGGAGGCAATAACACTCACGTGCATATAATATGCATGGGATGTGCTTTTACAACGAAATATGCTCACTTCTGTTTTTCTTCAAATGTGTGCCCCTCTTAGTCTATCTTTGTTTTTTCACTTTTGGAAGAGACATAGGTGCAAGAAATATTTTCCTTTTCTTTCATCTCTACTGTCAAAAAAAAACTGCAGCCCAAGAAGGAAGATTAATGGTGCCTGCCACTCTGCTCCTTGGTCAGGAAGGCAATAGGGCTTGGTGGGGAGTGTGGTAAATAGGAGAGCTTGAGTTCCATCCAAAGGAGCCACCACCACTCAGCTGCCCTGATCAGTGCCACATCGGAGGGCAGGCCCATGGCTACTGGATCTTCTGCTACTCCAGAGAAACCAGTAAATTGATTTTTTGTGTGAAGACTTCCAATTTCAAAATGCCATTTATTAATTTTTTTTGGGGGGGGGAAGATTGGCCCTGTGCTAACATGTGTGGCCAATCTTCCTCTTTTTTTTTTTTCCTTTTGCCCCCCTAAAGCCCCGGTATATAGTTGTATATCCTAGTTGTAGGTACTTCTAGTTATTCTATGTGGGACGCCGCCTCAGCATGGCTTGATGAGCGGTGAGTAGATCTGGGCCCAGGATCCGAACTGGCGAACCCTGGGGCCACAAAAGCAGAACGTGTGAACTTAACGCCTACACCACCGAGCCAGCACCACCATTCATTAATTTAAAAGTACACTGTGTCTAACACAAATAAAGCCCACCTGTGAGTGGGGGTGGTACCCAGTGCCCTATTCTCTGGCTAGATTAGGAGATGTGTATGTGGAAGATTGAGTCTTCATCCCTCCCGGACCTTACATCCTGAGCAGGTCTGCCATGGATGGCTGAGCATGTCAGTGCCTGCACAAGGGCATCCAGCTGAGTAGGTGAGTGCAGTCTGCTTGCTGAGCCGTGCACTCAGTGTGGGCCGTGTCCACCCGGAGGTGAGCCTGCTCTCACTGCACACGCAGACACTGGCAGGGCTAACCTGGTCCTGGGCTGACCTCTCTGCTGCTGTCTGAGCTGCAGACCCAGAGGCAGCAGGTCCAAGACCTGGGGCTCTAAAGCCCCATATCCCAGGTCCACGTCTCAGCCGTGAGTTACAGGCACACCCAAGCCCCATCTGTGAAATGGCCAACGGTGTTAAGGCTGCTGTGAGGATGAGATGTGCAAGTAGGACTGTGAGAGAGTTCTCTGGAAGCCATTCACATAACTCTAAAGAGATTCATGCAGAACCACAGAGGTGACACCAGACCCTCCGCACACAGCAATCCTTTCCTTATTGAAACGAGAGGAAAAACAAGTTAAGGGGCAGGCAGACAGGCATAAAGATATTTACCGACATGTTCAGGCTTCCTGTTAGAGAGAATCTGGTAGAAAATGTGGTAGCTCCTTCTGCCTGGAGCGCAGGGTTCCGTGGAAAGCAGGGCTCCCCTCTCCATAAAGCCAAGTGCCACAGCCAACATGGGTCCATTCCTCCCCCTCCCTTAGACACAGCCTCAGGGGGCCTGACTGCCGACAGAGGGGAGCCCAGGAGCAGAGCCAGCCTCCTGGGCATGAGACAGGCTGTGCTCAGAAGGGCCCCGCACTTCGTTTAATGTTCTTCTGTGGCTGTTTTGAAATTCTTAATACTTTTTGAACAGGGGCCCCTCATTTTCATTTTGCACTGGGCCCCACAAATTATGTGGCTGGTCCTGCCCAGAAGACCCTCCAAAAGGGGCCCGACACACAGCTCTTGATGTCAGCTCCAGCCGGCTTGCCTGTAGTTCCAAAGTGGACCTGATGAACTTGCCCTGAGCAGGGAGGAGAGGAGAGGGTTGTGAGGAAGGAAGCATGTAGCTCTAGAGCAACACGTGGCCCGGGTTTGGCCGCAACCACTCGTTAACGGCCCCCCTGAATTCAAAGAGCGTTATGGAGAATGTAACTGGGCCAGACGTGGCTGTATGTGGAGCCGCGGGTTTCCCACGCAGATAGGCAGAGAAGGAGATGGACAGGTCTCAGAGCTAAATCTAGGATCTGTAGGGTGGTCTGTAGGTTTGAGGCATTTGTAGGAGAGAGGAGGGCTCAGCAGGAAGGGCTGGGACCCTTTGGAATTCTGATTAGAAGCAGGCATGGTGGGAATTTGGCCAGCCAAAGGTAGAGAGCCCTCTACTAAGTCGCCTAACCCAGAGACATCGCAGCCCTCTCCTGACCTTCAGCAGAACCACAGATAAAGTCTTCTGGAAGCAGGAGCCTCTGTATCTGCATCTTGGCTGCTCTGTCCATTCACCCTCACCTCTATTCCTCACCTGCCCCACCTCCTCCCACCTGCCTGTTTTCCCAGGTTCCTGCCAGCCCACTGGCTCAGGCAATGAGAGGCCACAGCAGGAGACTGGAGTCAGGAGGGAAAGGCCAGAGCACTTCTAAGCCTTCTGTGACTCCAGCTCCCACCAGACGGCCAAGCCAGCTTCCCAATCCACCAGGGCCCTGGGGATGGCACCTCTCCTACGTCCCTCCAAGGAGCGGGGAGGCTTGTCACCACGTGTTACCAAGTTTCTGCATTCAAGCCCCTTGATTTAAATACCAAAGTGGGCTCTGACAGACAACAGATTAAAAATCTCTTGCAAGGAGATGCTGTGACTTGCTTCATTCCATTCGCCTATTCAAGCCAGCCCAAATTTCCTTACCTAGAGTGGGGTGATGACGCCTGTCCCACCACCCCCAGGGGCCACTGTTGCCACTGCTCACACTTATGAAGCGAGAGGAGTTGCTATTCCTGATGGTCTTGGTGTTCCTGAAAGCCTCCAGCACAGGGTTCGTCTGGATGATTTGATCTTCCAGGGACCCCTGACCCAGAGAGAAACACAAGGCGCGGTGGCCCGTTGGCTGCTGCCTGGGGACCCAGGGCTTTCAAATGGCAGCAGCTTATGCGCCAGGGAGCAGGAGGGAAACGGCCTTGGGAAGGCTAGGAAATAGGGGCTGGAGGGGAGCTGGGAAGAGGGCCACCACCTGATGACTGTCCCCCTGCAGCCCTGACATTGGAGGATCACCTGGCAGACGATAGACCTTGACTCTTAGCTGTTGTTGCCTCACTTTGCTATTAGTGGAGAGACCCCTGAGGGAGCCGCAAACACTTCCCTGGGCATCCCTGCTCTTCCTCCCAAGCTCTCCTTTTCTCTTTCGGCTTTTTACAGCTGCCAACGGCCCAGCTAGTACTCATCGCACCCCCAAGGCTGCCAGGGCCTGCAGAGCAGCTTCACGAGAAGCCTTTGTTCCCCATTTCTCCCCTGCCAAGCACGAGGGGCTCTGGCCCCCGCCTTTCTGGGGGCAGACGTGGCCTGGGGCAGCAGAATCCATCCTGTGGGAGGAGACTAAGTCTGCAGCTGCCTTCTCCCTGTGTGACTCCATCCAAGTCGCTTCTCTCCAAGCCTCAGTCTCCTTGTCTGTAAAATGGCCCTAACCCATGGAGCAGCTATGGGGGTCACAAGGGCTCTGCCGTGTGTGCCCTTCTCTGTGTGCCACTGCTGTGTGAGCCACTGCTGTGTGTGCCTGAAGATGGGGTGGGCTGAGGATGACAGACTCTGAGCCTGCCCGGTGGGCCCTACCTTCCCATCCGAGGACTGTTTGCCAGTTCCTCCAATATTGGCAAAGTACTGGATGACCTTCTTGGTGTTCACAGTCTTGCCAGTACCAAATTCTCCACTGTGGGAGGAAAATAGGAGCAGACAGTGAAGCACAAAGAGAGAAGCAAAGTAATAAATTGTGCAGGCTAAACGTGGCCACATGTCACCCCTCAGTGGGGACAGACAGGCAGGGGTGGGGAGGTGGGGGTGGGGATTGGGGACATGGAGGCCCCCCTGGGTTTACGGGTGTAGACTTACTCGTCCTGCTAAGCCCACTCGCTGCCTGCTGATTTCCATACAAAATCCAACCAATTAATTCTAAGAAGGCTTAATTACATGTGTAAGACACAGACCTAATTATATGTATATAGACTGAGAGACAGAAGGGACACACGTGATTAGCATAGACTGATTTTCACAGTCTGTGGGGAAGAAAACAGCAACAGGAAGATGTAATCAGGAAACACTTAGTAACTGGACGTTTGACATCGTCTGGCCACACAGTCCGTGTCTCCCAGCATCCCATCCAGCTTGGGGAGTGGTTGCAGCAGCCAGTGGGGCTGAAAACCAAGGATCCTGCGGCGTCCGTGGCCACATCCCTGCCTCTCAGCATACACCCTTGCAGAAAGGGCCAAGAATTTACCAGTCACTCCGTTTCTACCTGCCCCGTCCCATAGAGCTACCCAGTCATAAGCAACATAAAGAGAAATGTTACTCAAAAGCACTTCACGGGGCCACTGTACTGTACGGCAGAGGTCATACAGGGGACGCTTAAGTGTTGACTTGAGTTCTGGGCTAGTTACTTAACTTGGCATCCAGTGTTCTTGTGATATTTAAATGAGATAGGGTGTGAGGTCGGGCTGGTACTTGGCGAGTACCCAGTGCACTCACCGAGCGCTGGTACCTGGTGTTCATATCGCGTGTTGCTGCTCCTCAACGTTTAGTAGAGGACTTCAATGGGTGGTGGGGGTCAGGGCCGGGATTGGGTAGCATGTGGTTCTAACGCGTTTGGAGCCACAATGGAAAAGGAATTTTTGGTGCCCACCACGAAAGCCCCTGCGGGCTCCACCCCACTCAGGAGCACGTCATGGTAGGCGTTGTCTGAGGTGGAGAAGAGGTGGGGTGGCAGCTCCGTGCGCTTCTTGCCTTTGTACATGTTGGCCGAGCAGGCCCCACAGATGGGCAGCCACTTGTAGGGGTTGACTGTCACACAGAACAAGCCCGAGTAGGTCTAGTGGAAGGGAAGGAGGACAATTAGCAGGCCCTTCCTCCTGGTGCCCTCTTCCCTCCGGGCCCTAGCCTGTCCCAGAACAGCATGGCGGGAGGTCACTGCCAGCCTGGAGAGATAGGGTGGTGTCCTCTCTGGGGACAAAATCTATGTCTGAGTCTCTGTTGAGTGAGCAAAACAAGCTTTCTCTTTAATATGTATTTTTTAAATTTTCTTTTGGTTTAATTATTCGAATAGACAGTTCAATAGGATTATTTGAATAACACAGTCACTATATGGACAAATATGCAGCCAAAGTTCCCTCCACCTGCTCAGTGCCCACCCCCTCCTCCCACAGGTAAGCATTGTGTTAGTTTCTAATATCCCCTTCCACAGTTTTTGATGCATATACAAACAAATCCAGAGAGACATTTTTATCTCCACCCTCCCCCCACCGCCTTGTTTTTAAAACAAAAGGTAGTATTCTATACTGCTGTTTTATATCTTGCTTTCTCCACTTAATGTATCTGGGAGATTTTCCATGAAAATTCACGGACAGATTTCTGGGGTATTTTAATAGCTGTGGAGTCATCACTGTGTAGACACAGATCCCTTCTGGTGGACAGCTGCATTTAATCTACTCTTAATAAGAGACACCAGCTTCTCTTTTCACTCCGAGGCAATTTTGAAATCAAATCATCCCATTTAAAAAAAAATCAGAGAAACCAATGAGGTAGTAAAAGAAATTGTCTGAGGGAAGAGTGAGTGGGGGCAGGAAATGGCCAAATCCGTGGGTCCCCAGGAATGGGTCCCAAATTTTCCCTTCTCCTTGCTGTACACTCACATTCACCTCTGGTGCCCTCACTCTGTGCCTCTTTTCTTTTTTTTAAAGATTTTATTTATTTATTTTTTCCCCCCAAAGCCCCAGTAGATAGCTGTGTGTCATAGCTGCACATCCTTCTAGTTGCTGTATGTGGGACGCGGCCTCAGCATGGCCGGAGAAGCAGCGCGTCGGTGCGAGCCCGGGATCCGAACCCGGGTCGCCAGCAGTGGAGCGCGCTCACTCAACCACCAAGCCACGGGGCCAGCCCCTCTGTGCCTCTTTTCAATTCAACTTTAAAACCTTCCACTTTGGTCCAAGTGGGAGTAAACACCCCCAGCTTCTCCTTAGCATAGCTGTGATATGTTGAGTTTTTTAAAGGAATCTTATTAAATAGAATGCGATCCAAAGAAAGAGAGGCAAAGAGGAGATAAAAAGAACCCCCTCAAAGAGTTGAGAGTATGACACACAGTGTCTCATCCTGGGACTCCAGCCATTGAGTCACTCTTTCCCTCCATGGGGTAAGGGGTGGGGCAGACAGCAGCCCGGATGCCAGTTATGTCCCCGTTTTGGTCAGAATGAAAAGGAGAGGTCCCTCACACCAGTTGGGGCCATGAGCAGCCCCTGCCTCCCAGACTTGTTCAACCAGTGGTTCAACCGAGGGGCTTCCAGTGGAGACTCCCTGCCCTGCTCCCTCAGGCCACACTCCGCAGACCCTGCAGTAACCTTAGCCCAAAGACATGGTGTCACTGTCCACAGGGAGCAAGGTTCTTGGCTGCAGAGTGGCCCCAAGTTAGCCCCAGCCCTGAGCTTGGCCACTGAGCCCACATAGACATTCTCAGCCCAAGCGCCAGTCTCAGCTGGAGGTGGATGTCGTTCTTCCCAGACTGAGGTCCAGTGAAGCCCCCACTGGCCTCCAGGCCCAGCAAATATCCCCAAGAGCTTCCTAGAGCTCTTCCAGCATGGCCTGGGGCTATGGTGCTGGGGGAGGGGGCCCTGAATCTGGAACTAAAGCCGCATTGAAGTACGACAGGGGAGGAAGCATGTAGTAGCCATCTTGGCTGTCACCATAATCCCAAGGAGAGGAAATCTCCAGTGGCCCCTGACCTTGAAGTCATGGCCAACCTTACCTATTCCTACTAGACAAGCATCTTTCGTTTTTAGTAAAGACATCTAGAGAGGCAAACACCAAAACTTCCCTACATCTCATGTTGAGTCTAGCCACCAGCACCTTCAGAAAGTCATCTTTCTGTCTTAGGATTTCCAAGATGGTTAGGGGACTGACAGTAACCCACGTCATTCATCCGAGCATGCTCGATGTTTGTTGAATGAATGAATGGTTGAATGGATGGAAGGAAGGCTGAAAAGAAGGAAGGAAGGAAGAAAAGAAGGATAAATAAATGGATGGATGGAGGAAGGAAAATGGATGGATGGATGGATGGATGGATGGATGGAAGGATGGATGGATGGACAGACAGACAGGGAGGGACTTCTAATAAAGCCATATAAAGTCACTAGGGAGAAAATGATGTTTTGACTGGGGAATTTTCAGGGGTGGGGTGGGGAAGAAGACTTCTGGGTAATAGCTTCAGCAAAAGGTGTTTCAACTGCCCATGGAGATGGCGCCATCACTGAGATGGCGAAGATTTGGGGTGGAAGTTCTAACATGTCAAAAACATGGTCCCTGTGTGCTTATCTGAGCCATAGTGTAGACTATTTGCTGGGGAACATAGAGTAGCTGCCCCCTTCCCATCAGGAGAGGGGCAGAAGATCTGCAGCCACCCTTTCCTCCCCATGCCCAGCCCCAGGCACTCACATAGATGCTCATGTTGGTGTAGCGTTGGTGCATATTGTCCAGAACAGTGGCCTCATTCAAAAATGTCATGTCTGCCATGTCACTGGCCTGGTAGAATTTGGGTGGGTTCATCTGCTGGATAGCATCCTTCATGGTGAGGGTCTGGTGGTATGGGGGGAATGTCAAGACACAGAAGCACTTGAATTAGGAAATAGTACTGTCACAGCCATAGTGGCATCTGGCACAGGGTCCCACACACTCTCTGGTGCCCTGAAAGGAGCTGGAGTCAGGCATCCAGTGGGCCCAACTCCTTGTCCAGTCATGTCCCACTGTGAGACTTGGGATGGGGAGGGACTTCTGAGGCTGTATGAGCCCTAACTGCCTCCCCTCTGAAGTAGGGATGACAATAGCTTCCTTGGAAGCTTGCTGGGAGAATTATATGAACTTCAGTGGGATCATGTAAAATACCTTGTAAGCTGTGAAGTTCCCTCCCTACATTCAGAGCTTCTCTTCCCCTCAAGTCCACTCTGGTAGCTGATCAGAGCTTGCTCTTCCATCGCAGGGACACTTTATAGAGATGTGACTCTTAGCTCCCTGCCTGGAGAATTACTGGTGGTTTCTAAATAGCAATGAACTTTTCCATTAAAAAAAAGACATTCCCCGCCCCACCCCCCCAAACCACCTTAAAGGATAAAATCGAAAGCAAGCAAGCAAGCAAAGAAGACAAAAAAAGGCAACAATGAGTGTGGAGGTGTAGATGTGTTAGAGTGAAAATAGTACAGCATTAAGAGCCCAGAGCTCCCGTGCAAGGCAGGCAAATCCCATCCCCCCTCCGCACCCCAACTTCTTCATCTGTAAATGAAAACTAGCACCAGCTCTTAAGTTCCAGCATCTGGAACCAAAGCTCAAGACGTGATCCAGAAAACAGACATCGTTGAGCTGCCTGCAGCCTGAGATGTGAGGCTGGAACACATACTGGGCTTTCTGGGACTTTTAATAATTTATGAGTCCAATAGGCAGATAATTTGCAATCTTGATAGTTCTGGAAAATCCACCCAGTAATGGTCACGGAGTAAATCAAGCTGGGTTTTATTGAGTCCATTTACAGTGGTAGTTTCCAGATCTCTGGGCCTCGCCCACAAGCAAACACTTCGCTTTCAGCTCCAGCAGAGGAATGGAGGCCTTTGCCTTTTTCTTAGAAGCCAGATGAGTCAGTCTTTTCTGTCCCAAACCTGGCTGGGTGGCGTGTTCACTGTGGATGCTCACAGAAGTTAAGTGTTGTCCTTAAATAAGAATTGTCCTTAAATTGCCTTGAAACTGGGGCCTCTGGGGCTCCAGTCTCATCGTCCATCTTTCCTTGCAACACTGCAACGCTCTGCCCTTCTGAAAAGTATGTTTCTCCTGAGAATTAAGCTTGACTTTTGTGTTCAAACCCACTTTAACCCAGCTACAGCCTCATCTCTCTCCCGCCACTCCCCTCAAAGGGTGGCGAGGCATAAAGCAAAGCTCAGCTATTGCAAGTTCTGATCATGGAGGGTCTCTGGATTCCCTTATTCGTGAAATGAACCAAGTGTCGACCTCACACTCCCCCTTCACAGGCCACCATGGAGAGATGGCGTGGTGATGTAGCGGGAAACGGGCACATACAGTATTTGAGTCAGATACAGCTAGATTCGAATCTGAGTTCATCATTTGCTGTCTTTGTGACCCGATGGTTACCTAAAGTCTCCTTGATCCTCTGCAAAATTAGATCAATACATCCTACTACATACGGTTATTAAAAGGATTAAACTAAACGCCCAGTGCCTCACCAGGAGTCTGCCACACAGTAGGGGTTTAATAAACCAGATTTTCTCTCCATTCTCTCAAGTCATCCCTCACAGTCAGACCCAGCATGGACCAGCAGAGAGAGTGGTGTGCTGGTAACCCAGCTGTGTGGAAGAAAAATCCCTGATTTCCACCATTTGTCAATTCTCATGGTGTAAATATTCTACCGTGGCTGACATCAAGCTGTCAAAGTTTTAACAACCGACTGCAAAAGCCCCTGAATGTTTAGCGTTGGGTCCTCGCAAGCCAGGACAAGCCCAGCCCCAGCGTGCCACCGGCGTGCAGCAAGGGGCTCAGGAACCACCATCTGTTGCTCACACAGCTGAAGAGCTCACCCAGGGTGGCCAGGGTGTTCTGGGCCCTGTCTCACATTCCTTGTGCCATCACGGGCACGTGGTACAACTGCTGACGGGTGGGATGCCCACTCTCACTCTTAGAACAGATTCCACCTGAGAGCTGTTTGGGACTTTAAAAAGAAGCAGCTCTCATGATACCCGTACGCACAGAGCATACAGAGTGCTTTCGTGTGTCCTATCACGTGGGAGTCTACTGTGAGAGAGCCAAAGATCAGAAAGGAGAAGTGTCTTGCCCAGGGCCACACAGCTTGAGTGTGGTTGAGTTCTGAACTTGAACCCAGCACACGGGACTCAGAGGCATCTGCTCTTCTGACCTCCCTGCCTCTCGAGCAGAAGCGTAGATGGCAGAGCCTGGGTGTCTGACACTCCCAAAGCTCAGTGTCAGCCTGGAGATTGTTCCTCACTCACCTGGTTGGTGATCGTCTTCACAGTGACCTGGTCGCACTGTTCAGACTGGATCTCCCCAGCAATGAAGCCCTCCTTCTCGTCTTTGACCCAACAGGACCTCTTGATGTCATAGGGCTTATTCATGGCTTCAAACCTCTCCTTTTCAGGAGGTGCCAGGAAGGGCATTGGGTCCACATTGTCCCAAATTCGCCTTTGTATCCAGTGGGCATCATGGCTTGGCTGAGGGAGGACCAGGAAGGAACCAAGGGTGGGAACTAGGACTTCCCTGGGTGCTGGAGGGGAAAGCAAGGACAGTTCACCAAGACTTGTGTGTGGGCTGAGGCAAATGTCCAGAGAGAGACAGGGGGTTGCTTCTGCCATGTCACTTTGGATGTCTTGGTGCCATTAGGTCTTAATAACCGAAAATAAGAAACTAATAACTCCTCAGAGTATGTACCCCCACCAAACACAAAACACTCTCCATCTGTCATCTCACATGCCCCTCACACAAAGGCTGTGAGGTAGGGATCGGGTAGCTCATTTTATAGAGGAGAAGACGAGGGCGAGGAGAAGTTAAAGCAAGAACTTTTAACAGTGAAATAGGATGGGAAACAATTACCGCTTGGTTTTCACTTTCCCTTAAGGTGTGAACACAGGCCACAGTCACAGTCGTACCAGCACTGCTGTGGCTTGTCCCCAACAGAAATCACAACTATTCTCCTTTCACTTTAGTGTGGTTGCAGACATCTCAAAATGTTATTTACCCTCGTCTCAACTTTGAAATTATGGTCTTATAAGACTCTCCATTTGATGTTGTTATTTAAATCTATTAACAAACAAGTCCACTTATTATTACTGTATGACAAATTGATTTTTAAAAACATTTTGATAACTGCCTTTTAATACCACTGGTTTCCTCTGTAACCCTATGTAGTTTATTTTATGCATTTAAACACACTAATCTGAGCAGGAGTCCCCAGGCTTCACCAGATGCCAGATGGGTTGCTGGAATAGAAAGACTGGCTGGGCTCAATGATTGCCTATCCTAAGACGAGGCCAGCCTGTGGTCAAGCCTGGGCCTCTTGGTTTCCAAACCCAGATAATTTCACCAAACCACCAAGAAGGAGAACTGGGATTCTTGGTAGCAAAGAGAGAGCCAGGTGCATCTCAGTTTGTCTTGGGGGTGAAGAAACTTCTCGAAGGTCTGGGGAGGGGGTGGTTCTGAGCCCCTTTGCCAGCGGTGCTGTTCTCAAGGCATCTTTAAATAACCTGGCTGGAGGTCAAGGGTCTCCTGACTGGGCCCCTGGGTCCCTGCTGCACCCAGCTATCCAAGGGAGAGCTCCAGCTTTTCCTGCAAGGGGCACTGGTGTTTCCAACAGAGGCTGAGCCTCTGAGGACAGGCAGCGATGGAGGCAAAGCCAGACACTCTCTCCTATTCTTATCTCGCTGTGGGGTCCACCTTACAGAGTTCTGGTTGGAGCCTGGGTTCCTGACCTCAGTGCTGGTCCATTTCACAGAAACTAAGAATGAGGAGGGCGTGGGTCCTGTGCCCTCGAGGGCCACAGACCTCTGTGGCCATCTGGTGATGTCTGTGGCTTCATTGGACAAAATGTTTTCAATTCAGGTAATAAAATACATGGGATCACCAAGGAAACAAGTGACATTCAAATATAATTCACGCAATATTAATCATGCACGATACGGTAATATATGTGCTTCTTAACTAACACATCAAATAACATGATCCAGTGGCAGTTCTAATCAACACGGTAGCTTTGAAGAACTAACAATCTTTTGAGCTATCTGCAACAACTGTAATATGATAAGAAGGTATCAGTGAATTCCATTGCTGACAAAGCTGCAGGTAGTGCTAATACAACTGTGATTTGTTGCCTGTGTTAAAAAGGGAAGGAAATGATACCTTTCAGTTAAAAGTAGTGAAGATCACGACAGAATTGTTTTCCCACTGAAGATTCCGAGCCTTGGGAAAGAACCCTGCTTAATCCGTCCTGAGTCCCGTCACTGGGGAGCACTGGGCTGGGAGTCCTCGGCTTCTGAGGATAGCTTCAAACACTCTTCATCCAGCATCCAGGAGACTTGGGTCTCAGTCAGCTCTCCCACAAGTCACCTGGGGCAGCTCAGTCTCCACACTGGGCCTCCCCCCACTCTGTCCCCTTTCTGGAAGATACAATTGCTCAACATAAGCTTCCTTTTGTAATTTGCTGGCTCTGACAGCTCTACAGCATTATCTTTTTGCTGTCTCATTTTCTTGGTTCCATTTAACATCCTTGGAAATCACCAGGGAGAAGAGACCAAAATCTACATGAAAAGGAGATGCAGGTATCAGCAAAGTCAGATTAAAACGCATTAGACTTGTCATTAAAACAAAAGAACTGCTCAGTCTGAGGGCTGGGCTCCTTTTTCATTGTTCTAATGGGGGAGGGAGGGTGGGAAATTCTCCTTTGTTTATTCCAATTAGGCTGTTTGTATTTTTTTTAATGGGTGGTTTTGCCATGAACCACAAACTAAGGTGTCGTTGCTGTTGTCCTGGCCTGGTAGCCTGGGGCACAGACCCCTGGACCAGGGACCGCCTCAAAGGTTGTGCAGGCCTCGGACACCAGGTTCCACCCCTCTCAGTGGTCACCAGCCTCCTGCTCAGTCATAACCCCACTTCCCAGGCCCCTCTGCATCCAAACCACTCCTAGCCCCCAGATACAGCTCTTCCCAGGCATCTTCGATAACCAAGACCCACATGAACCACAAAATATAGAAAAAATTCAACTGGCAGAATGCAAAAGCTGAAATGGTCCTCAGAGGAAAGAGATGCGTTACAAATGCAGGAAGGGCAGGGCTGGGGTTGAACCCAATGGGAATCCAGCGCCCGCTGCACGCTCCAAGGAAGGCGCGTGGTGCGGTGAAATGGGGCTGATCTGGGTTCGAATCCCAGCTGCTCCCATCTCATCATGGAACACTGCACGAGTCCCAGCAGCTCTTTCCTCATCGGTAGGTCCAGTTCCCTGGGAGCACTGAGTGAGATGCCGACTCTGCAGCCCCTGGGGCAGGCAGGTGCTCCAGAAATGCTCATCCCCTGCTCCCCTTGCTAAGCTCTCATCATTTCATCCGCTTTCCCCAGGTGGCTCCTCTACGGCACCCTCCTCCTCATTTCCCATCTCCCCCAGCATCCCCTATGGTACCCACCTGAGACCACACTGGAAGAGACTGGGGGCCCAGCAGAGGCTGGCCATTCCCTTTTATACCTGCCCAACAGGTCTGAACCAGCAGAACCTTAAAAAAGAAAAGAATCCCTCAGGGCTCCAGTGGCTCAGCTGGCCTCACCTTCCAGGACCTGTCTGGACACTCCCGGGTCCCTCAGGGGTGATCAGTGAACGCCCTGATTCTAGGGCATTCGCCTTCCTCCCATTGCCCTTGTGGGGAAACTGATGACTTCAGCCCAGGGGTGCAGGCTGTGGGCAGAAATAGAACAGCTGGCTAATGACTTTTCCTCTTAAGCTATAACTGCACTCATGGAGGGGGTCTGACTCTCAAGGAGGAAGACCTTGGTTGACTCATCAAAGCATGGATGAGCCCGGATAACCAGTTAGTTGATGACTTTGTCCCTTTCATATGCTCAGGCTGGAAGGCCAGTGTAAGCTTGGACTTCAAGCATCTGGTCATGGCCATGGGCCCCCTCCAGACCACCACGGCCAGCAGAGGCCATGTGGTATCAAGGTGCAGTGCCAGCCTCGAGTTCCAAATCCGTGCCTCTAATTCCTCCATGGCTTCCCAGGCATTGCATGGCCTTGAGCAAGTTCCTGCCCTCTCTGGGCTTGCCATCTGTAAAAGGGGATGGATGGACCCTTGGAATCCTTTGTGCTCTTCTCAAGCTCAGAGATGGCCTCTGGGTCTGGAGGGAGAAACTGCCTAGGGGACTTTCTGCCTGGCATCTGCCATCACCCATATCTCTACCCACCAGGTCCCTAATTCACTGTTTTTTGCTTTTTTTTTTTTTTTTTTAAAGATTTTATTTATTTTATTTTTTCCCCCCAAAGCCCCAGTGGATATTTGTATGTCGTAGCTGCACATCCTTCTAGTTGCTGTATGCGGGACTCGGCCTCAGGATGAACGGAGAAGTGGTGCCTCGATGCGCACCCGGGATCCGAACCCGGGCCAGCAGCATCGCAGCGCGCGCACTTAACCACCAAGCCACAGGGCCGGCCCACTGTTTTTTTCAATTGAGAAAAAATTAACATAACATAAAATTAACCATTTTAAGGGAATAACTCAATGGCATTTAGCACATTCACAATGTTGTGCAACCCCTACCTCTAACTAGTTGCAAAACATTTTCATCAGCCCAAAAGGAAACCTAGTACCCATTACAATTTCTCCTCTAGTCCCCAGCAATCAGTAATCTGATTTCGGTCTCTAGGGTTTTACTTATTCTAGGTATTTCATATAATGGAATCATACAATATGCAACCTTTTGTGTCTTGCTTCTTTCATTCAGCATAAAGTTTTCATAGTTCATCCATGGTGTAGCATGTATCAGTACTTCATTCCTTTTGATGGCTGAATAATATTCCATTGTATGGATATACCACAATTTTTTAATCTATTCATCCACTGATGGACATTGGGGTTGTTCCCACCTTTTGGCTATTGTGGATAGTGCTGCCATGAATGTATGAGTACATGTGTTTGTTTGAGCATGTGTTTTTTTTAAATTATTTTATTGAAGTCATAATGGTTTATAACATTGTGTAACTTCAGGTGTACAGCATTATTTATTAGTTTCTGTATAGACTGCATTGTGTTCACCACCAATAGTCTAATTTTCATCTGTCACCCTATGTATGTGCCTCTTACCCTTTTTGCCCACCACCCCACTCCCTTCCCCTCTGGTAACCACTAAACTGTTCTCTTTATCCATGTGTTTGTTTATCTTCCACATACGAGAGAAATCATTCAGTGTTTGTCTTTCTCTGGGTTATTTCACTTAACTTAATACCCTCAAGGTCCATCCATGTTGCAGAGCACGTGTTTTTGATTCTTTTGGATATTTACCTAGGAGTGGAATTGCAGGATTATTTGGTAATTCTGTTTAGTTTTTTGAGGAACCACCAAACTGTTTCCCATACAGGCTGAATCATTTTACATTCCCATCAGCAATTCACGAGGGTTCCAATTTCTCCATATCCTCAACAACACTTGTTATTTTCTGTTTTTTTGGTTATGGCCATCCTAGCAGGTGTGGAGTGGTATCTCATTGTGGTTTTTACTTACATTTCCCTAATGACTGATGCTGTGGAGCATCTTTTCATGTGCTTCTTGGTCATCTGTATGTCTTCTTTGGAGAAATGTCTATAAAGTCCTTTGCCCATTTTTTTTTTTTGTGAGGAAGATCAGCCCCGTGCTAACATCTGCTAATCCTCCTCTTTTTTTGCTGAGGAAGACTGGCCCTGGGCTAACATCTGTGCCCATCTTCCTCTGCTTTAAATGGGATGCCACCACAGCATGGCCTGCCAAGTGGTGCATCAGTGCACGCCCGGGATCCGAACCAGCAAACCCTAGGCCACCGTGGCGGAGCATGCACACTTAACCACTTGCACCACAGGACCGGCCCCACTTTGCCCATTTTTAATTGGATTATTTGTCTTTTTGTTGTTGAGTTGCAAGAGTTCTTTATATATTTTGGATACTAGACCCTTATTAAATATATGCTTTGCAAATATTTTCTTCCATTCTGCAAGCTTTTTCACTTTCTTGATGTCCTTCAACACACAAAAGTTAATTTTAATGAACTCCAACTTATCTATTTTTTCTTTTGTTGCCTATGCTTTTGGTGTTGTATTTAAGAAACCATGGCCAAGTTCAAGGTCATGAAGCTCTGCCCCTATGTTTTCTTCTGAGAGTTGTATGGTTTTAGCTTTTATATTTAAGATGTTGATGCCTCAATTAACTCTTAAAGGAGAAAGGAACACATCTGAGCCCAGGGCTGATTTTCTTTTCTTCCTCTCTAGGTTTGGGCCTTGGAAACAGCTACGTTAAACCCAAAGAACTTTTTATTTAGTGCATAGAGATGTTTTGCAGATGCTTTCCATTATCATCCGGTCCCTACAGCATGTTATTGTATTCTGACAACTGGAATCTGGCGATGAAGAATCATATTAATAAGCAATCGTGACGCTGAGATTTACTGAGCCCCTGCTCGGCCTGAATGCTTCACACCTGACGATGAGCCTCGCTTCTCCCACGCTGGGCCTCAGTTTCCCCAAAGGAGAAATAAGATTTTAGCTGAGATGTCTCCAAGCATGGCTGTGGTCAGTCCTGGTGCTTGGGAAGCCTAGAACTTTGCTTGCTGAGGCGCCCTTCAACCAACCTGCTGCTCCCCAAATTCTGATCACCCGGCAGGGCTGTTTTAAATTTCTTCAGCTGCGGCACTTTTAACGGGCAGATCCTTGTGCAGAAGGCTTGTTTGTAAACAAATAAAAGTGGAGCTTCTCTGGGCGTAGCAGGTGGAGAGGTCTCCCCACGCCTCACCCTCCCTGGGGCCTTTGAGGACAGCGCCCAGATACCCAGGAGAGGCTGCTGGGGGGATCGTTCCCCTGGCAGCCGGGGGCTGGAGTCCATCCCTGAGATGCCCCACCCAAAGCATCAGCCCTGGGGGGCTTCCAGCTTATTTCCACATGATCCTCATCCTCTGGCTAGTGAGAGCAGAGGCTAGTGAGAAGAAAGGGGGCCTCTGTCCCACTGTAGTTTTGAAGGATATTCTCCAGCAGGAGGTTTTCTGTCCGAGACCCAGCAGCAAAAAGTACCCTCCAATGGGGTCACTGTGTAGTTTAATGGAGACTATTGACTAAGGTGGCTTAGGGTTAAGGGAAACCAAGAGCGGTTGGTGAGGCACCCCTGGCCCCCAACAGGTGACAGGAAAGCCACCACACCCCTGATATGGCTGTAGGAAAATTGTGGCCATCAGGGGACCATGCAGCTACCGCCTGACCAGCAGGGCTAGGGGCTCCCTTGCCTCTCCCCGCCTGCTCCGCCATCTCCTCCCCACAGCTCCTAATGCCACACCGAACTGGAAGCTGGAGAGCAGGGACTTGGGGAGGGCAGCCAGTGGAGGTCAGCCTCCTGGGCACAGGACAGGTTAGTAAAGGGCAGCGAATGGATCTGGAGCAAATGTGGGACATCCAGGACCTGCCCCTTAGTCTTTCATGGTTTGAGCTTCTCACAGGGTTTTTTTAATGTCAGTGTTCCAGAAAGTTCCATCTCAGTAATGTGCTTGGTCTGGGGAAGGCCCTTCATGTAACTGTCAGGGGACTACTCTTTCCCAAGAGTAGATGGGTGCACGCAGTGCTCTCTGTTTTTAAAAATATGGTAAGAATCGCACTGGACTTGGAATCATCTGGCTCACAGAGATATCTGGGGGAAGGACAGGGGTGTCTTTCTGTAGAAAGCAAGCTGATTTAAATCCCTCAGGGGAAGAAAACTTCCTGGAGTCCTGGGTTGGTGTTAGTATAATAATAAAAACAAAGTGCCCCTGTGTCCATCAGTTCATTTTGATCCTTCCAGCAACCTGAGCAGGTGGGTAGGGTGGATGAGTCATGACCTGCTTTTAGCAGGTGAGAAAACAGAGGCTCAGAGGAGTGCAGCAAAGACACAGCGAGTCAGCCTTTGAGACGTGGCTTCATTCTGCTTTCTTCACTTGTCACTATCTAACAATACATTATAATTCTACTGGATGATCTCTGGGCTCCTTCCCTCATAGAATATAAGCGTGGTGAGGGCGACGGCTTGGTTTGGTCTCTTTACTGGGAGGCTGTAGCGTTTCGTGGTCAAGAACTTGGACTCTGAAACCAGAGTTTCTGGGTTTGTCCCTTACCAGCTCTGTGTCTGAATTCTCTTGTCTGTAAAATGGGGATAATAGTGGTACTTACCAAATGGGCTTGTTATGGGAATTAAATGAGTTTATGTATGTAAGGTGCCTGGCATCTATTAAATGATCAGTAAATATCTGTTGAATGAATGAAAGTCGCAGCCCTGTGATGGGAACAATGACTCCAAGCACAGTGCTCTGTTCGAGTGGTAGTCGAGATGGGAGTTATTCTTGGGATCCACATCCATAAACCCCTGGACTTGGTATACGCAGGGCTGGATCCTGCCCCCAAACAGCTAGCTCGGAAGTAGGCCTGCCAGTCCTTATGCGTCGTCTCTCCCCTCCCCTCTTCCTTCCTTTCCTCAGCTCCTTGTTGAGCTTGTTTGCTAGACACTAGCAAAGATACACAATTAACTAGCCACCTTCTCTGCCTTCAAGGAGTTTGCACCGCTGCCTATCGGCCTCCGGTGGGGAAACCCTGTGCTGAGCGCTATAATGGGAGACAGACTGGGAGGGCAGAGGACATCTGAGAGATAAAGGTGGAGAAGTGGCGCCATGACCCAGCCTGAGGACCCCCACACTCAGTGCCCTCAGAGGGCCCCCCAGGGCCACGTCCAGGGCCCAGAACCTCAGATGGAACGGAGTGCTCAGTCAAGGTATGTCAAAGTAAATCAGACTCCTGTCGAAAGCCAGAGCCAAGAAGCTGAAGCTACGGATTTCCTGCTGCGTGCCTGGCCCTGGGCTGGGGCCCAGCTGCTCCTGGAACAGGCCCCTTCTGTGAAGCAAAGCACCGGCTGTGGAAGGTCCACAGAGCAGGCCTCGCCCAGCCCACGAGAGCCCCTGCTATTGCTCATTCAATGGTCACTCGCTCCACACAGGTAGTGGGGACCCAGAGACCAAGCCCTGTGCCAGGTCCTACTGCTCCTGAGGCTGGTCTGTCCACCCATGATGGTGGGGGATGTGGGTGGGGCGTGGTCTTCTCTCCTTGCTTCAATGATGTGTGGCCTTATTCAGTTGGATGCTAGGTGCTGGCTTCTAGAACATTCTTAGAACTCAGAAACCTAGCAAGTGGAAAGAGTTTCATGGCTTTGAGTCTCAGTTCTGACCTTTGGCGAGTCACTTGACCTCCATGACCTTCCATTTCTTCAGTATAAAATGGGAGTAATAATAATAATAATGCCTACTAACCTCACAGAACTGATGAAATGATCGAGTGGGGTTATGACTTGAAAATGCTTTTTAAAATTTTTAACTAATCGTCATCAACTAATGACGTTGAGCATCTTTTCACCTGCTTATTTGCCACCCACATATCTTCTTTGCTGAAGTCTTTTCAGATTTTTTGCCCATTTTTTAATCATCAGATAATTTGTTTTCTTATTATTCAATTTTGAGAATTCTTTATATATTCTGGATACAAGGCCATTGTTGAATGTATGCTTTGTAAATATTTTCTCCTAGTCTGTGGTTTGTCTTGAAAACGCTTTTAAGTGGTAATATGCATCCTACATGTTAAGGGTCTCCCTAAGTGACTCAGAATGGAGACCCCAAGAAATTCCACCTCCATCTATCTCTGCTTATCTCCTGGCGGTTTCCCTGGGGCATGTTGGGCTCCTCTGAGCAAGGTCAAGGGTTGGAGCCATGAGCTCCGATAACTTGGCTCAGGGCTGGCAGTGGGAGGGGTGGGAACAGAATCAGAATATATTTGTCATGCCTCTGTGTTCCTCAGCCGGTTTCTGCAGGTGTCTGCAGGGTTGTGTCCTCAGCAGCCCGATCCCTACCCCTCGATGAGAGCATCTCATTGCTGCCTCTCTGACTGTCCCAGCTCCACATTCCACACTGTTTGGGTGTGCAGGTTATTGCTAGGCTGCTGGGGCAGGGACAAGCTGACCCCACACCTCCAGGGTGTTCAGGCTCCAGAACTCTCTGATCTGGAGAAGGGCACCTGAGACAAGCTCAAGGCTACTGGCTCCTACCTCTCGCCTTGGGCCCAGAGCAGCCCCTCACCAGGTGCTGCCCACACCAGGCTCTCACCTCTGCTTCATGGGGGACCTCTTTAGAAGCCCCACCAAAGTCTGTCCTCTCTCCCTCCCTCTTTGTCTTCCTTCTTCTTTTCTTTTTTACCTCCTTCTTCCCTCCTTCCTCCCTTCCTCTCACCTCTCCCTCCCTCTCTCCTTCCTTCAGGCGGCTCCACGCTGGCTTTCCGTTGAAGGGAGCAGAAGGAGAAATTCCGCAGGAAACTGCTATTGAGGTTGTCCAACAAATTGTGAGAATGAAAAGTTGGAAATAACCTAAATGTCCATCTATAGGGGATTATTTAATGAAGTGAAATATAAAGTTAAATAAAGGTACAATGGATATTTTTGAAACAGATGATGTAAATTCATATTCATTGGCATGGAGCAAGACCCAGAGAATACAACTGGGTTAAAAAAAAAAAAAAGTCATAGAACAGCTTGAGCCCATTTTTGCAAAATGGCACCTGTGTGAACAGATGCACCAAGAGCTTATCTGAAAGGAGGCTCAGCCAGGTGATCACACCCATTAGCTCTGGGTGGTGGGATTTCAGTTTCGTTTTGGTTTTTTTTAACCTTCTTTAAACTTATCAGTGTTGCCTGAAGTTTTTTCAATGACAAGGACTATCTTTAGGATCTGAAATTATTTTTTAGGAAACAAAGGTCAGTTGGATGTGTCTCAAGAGGCTCCCTTTGGTTTTTCACCCCAAGGTGGTGGTTGGAGGGTCCTTGCTGGTGAGCTCCAGGACCCACATTCCCAGGTGTTGTTTGCCTCCTTGGAGGAAGGGGGATTGGTGCCCTCCCAGGAGAGTTGCGGGATGAAGCCTTGGCAGATCGAGGAAAGTTCACAGTGTGCTCCTTGAAGACCAAACATGGGCATGGAGCCTGGGCCCAGAAATAGCCCTTTGCCCCAGAGACCCTTGGAATTCTGCAGGGTCATCTCAGGGAGGGGAGAACCCAAGCAGGCCACTGCCGCAACCTTCCTCACAGGTTCTAAAATGGAAGATGGGGCCTAGGACAGATGCCTTTGAACAAAGACAAGCTGGGACCCAGACAAGGAGTTCTCTAAAGTCAGCCTAGCTTGAAGAGTCTCTGATGCCAAGCCAACTGGAGATTTCCTAATTAATCGTGAAGTCTGTGGGATCCCAGGAACGTGGTGGTCAAGGCTGCTGACGACAGATTTCTCCTGCTGCATTTCTTTCTTTCTTTTTCATGCTGCATTTACACTTGTATCTCAATTTGATTTTATTTGGCACTAAAATTCCATTTTCATTTTATTATCTTGACTTATCAAGATAAATTATCAATTACCAAAAATATTTCCAGCTTTTTATCCTCCTCAGCATCATTCCTCTTTGTAAGAATTATTTACTTTCATTTTTCCAAATTTTTCTTTGCTTTCCATGACTCTCCCAAGGTCAAATAAAGCCCAGTGTCTGAAAAGCTCAGGTGGATTCAAACGCCAACACAGGTGGGTAATCTCTTGTTCATTCATACATCAATCCATCATCTATCCATCCATCCATCCACTCATCTATCCATACATCCATCATCCTTCCATCATCCACTCATCCATCCATCCATACATACATCCACTCATCCACTCATCTGTCATCCATCTATCCATCCATCTATCTATCCATCCGTCCGTCCATCCATCCATCCATCCATCCATCCATCCATCCATTCATCATGTATTTATGGTGCTCCCTCTGGGGCCAGGGACTGGGCTGGAGCAAACTTTGGCCTTATTCACCTGTACTCTGTGAGGATACCATGGCCCCCACAGAGCCATCGCAGGGAGTGGGAGCATCATGCTGGACACACAGTGCTATCTTTGAATACCTACCTCACTTCCTTATCTGGGATGATAATATCCATCTCACCAGGTTGTTACACACGAGAGGTTGTTATACAGGTAATAATCACCTATGTCATTATTAGAGCCCAGGTGCTTGAGCAATGACAGCTGTGAGTTCTAAATTCCTTGGCAGCAGGGACCCTGTCTGGTCCACTCCTGCACCTTGCAGAGGGCAGCACAGAGTAGGCGCCAGTAGCTGCTCCCAATCTAGCCTTGTCCCTGGCCCAGCTCCTGAGGTCATATGGTGTCAGGAGAAAGCCACACATGACCCTGGACTCTGGGCGTGATTTGTTCTTCTGCTGTTCAGAGGCCCCACTGAGGAGAACATTCTGTAGAGTGCCCCCACACCCCTAGAAAAGAAAACGCTTAGGACAATCAGGCAGATGAGAAAACTTGGAGCGCCAGCCCCGTGGCTTAGGGTTAAGTGCTCACGCTCCGCTACTCGGATCCCGGGCAGGCACTGACGCACCGCTTCTCCGGCCATGCTGAGGCTGCGTCCCACACAGCAACTAGAAGGATGTGCAACTATGACATACAACTACCTACTGGGGCTTTGGGGGAAAAAAAAAAGGAGAAGGATTGGCAATAGATGTTAGCTCAGAGCCGGTCTTCCTCAGCAAAAAGAGGAGGATTAGCACAGATGTTAGCTCAGGGCTGATCTTCCCTACACACAAAAAAATAATAATAAAAAAAAAAAGAAAGAAAACTTGGAGCGACGGCGCTGAACCAGCCCAAGAAACAGGATCCACTCTTAGCAAATAACTCCTGAACGGAGGGCCTAGGGTTCTGACTTCACTGCAGGGCCCCCAGACTGGATAAATAATCAGCCTTTGGTTTCCTTTTGCTGCTTCCTGCCCCCCCACCCCACCCCTTTTCTTTCCTTCATATCCCTTTTCCTCCTCTTCTCCTGGTCCTGGGCCAAACAGCATCTACCAAGAATCTAAAATTAGCTCCTTAAGAATCAGCATCCTGGGAAGTTAAAGTCCCCCCAGACCCTGGGGACTTTCTGACACATGTATGCATACACACAGACACACACACAAGCTTGCACACGCAGAGGCCAAGGATGTTGACAGCTGCATTCGTCAGGAGCCAGTGGATTCCCAAAGACTGAACTCAAGCACAAAACCTTCCCTGAATCCCCTGAGGAACTGTGACATCAATTCTCCAATTCTGGAGTTATTTTTTTTAACCTTTTTTATATTAATAATATAATGAATGGGCATTTATATATTAATAACCAGTGATGTACCAAGTTGGGGGGTGGTGGGAGCAGATGGCCGGAGATATGGTCAACGAAGGGATGCATTGACAGCAGAGGACGTAAAAACAATAACGAAAACTGAGTACAAATCAGTCTGCTTTTATTTTCGCTCTGTGCTGGCCATTATAAATGATGTCAAAAGATAAGTACTCCCCCCTGCCAGGGAGGACCCACACACACACACCTCCCCCCTTGGGATGCTGCTGTAAATAACAGTTTTAATGGTACTACAAAAACATGAAAAATGTTTTTGTTTTAAAGAAAGAAATAAGAAGGAAGGAAATTCTGACACACACTACGACGTGGATGAACCTTGAGGATGCTATGCTAAGGGAAATAAGCCAGGCACAAAAAGAACAGATTCTGTATGATTCCACTTGCATGAAGTATCTAGAACAGGCAAATTCATAGAGACAATAGAATGGTGGGTGCCAGGGGTTGAGGGAGGGAGGAACAGGCAGTTAGTGTTTAACGGGCACAGAGTGTCAGTTTTACAAGATGAAAAGAGTTCTGGAGAGGGATGGTGGTGATGGTTGTACAACAGTGTGAATGTACTTAATGCCGCTGAACCATACACTCAAAAATGGTTAACGTGGTAAATTTTATGTGTATTTTACCATCATAGGAAGAAAGAAGTCAGGCACGATCCAGCACAGGCAGTAGAGCATCGAGGCATAGAAGGGGCCGCACAGACTGGGCCTTCCCCCATCATGTAACCTCGGGCAAGTTACATCAATGTCGTCAGCCTGTTTCCCACTGTGAAAAGAGATCGGTAATTCCTACTACATCACAAGAGTCAAGGTGGGTTAAACAAACCAGGTAAACAAGTCCATCCGGGTAATTCAATCACAAGAATTTAATGTAAGATTTGTTGGAAGGGTGTTGAAGGGAAGTGCCGCCAGACCGGTGGGCAAGTGGCCCCCAGTGGTCAGCCCCGAGAGAGGATGGGAGGCTCAGCGGAGGGTGAGCTGATAGAGGAAGGAGAGGGAAGTGGGAGGCCAATGTCAGGCTCCCAGCCTGGTGGACAATGCGACCCTTACACACAATTGGGGCTTAGGAGTAGGGGAGGATGCTGTCACTTGTTTGAGGACTCGGATTCCATCCAAGGTGCTTTTCTGAGTCCTTTGGGTAGCAACTGTGGGCACCGTTGTGGTGAGCTGATTAGATTTATTCAAAGGATGCCAGCTTGATACTTGCCTTGGGAAGAGCGTAAGCACTGCCCACCATACAGCCCGGGTGAGGGAGAAGGGATGCCCTAACATAGTAGGGAGCAGTGGGAGAGCTTGGCTTTGTGGCACGTGCCCACTTATGCATTCAACAAATACAATGAGCAATGACTCTTCCTGGCAGTGGGGATAAAGCAGCAAGCAAAACAGACCACACCACTACCCTCATGGAGCTCACATTCTTTTTGGGCCAGGGGATGGAAAATCAACAAGCAAATAAATGTATTGCATTTTGAATGTTGATCAGAGCTGCTAGGGAGAGCAATAAAACGAAGTAAGTCAGATGGGAAGGCAGGCGTGGGGTGAGGTTCGATCTTAGGGTGACCAGGGATGGTCTCTAAAAACGGAGACCTGAAGGAAGTGAGGGAGGCATAGGGAACAGCAAGTGCAAAGGCCTTGAGGCTGGCACAGGCCTGATGTGTTGGAGGGACAGTGAGGAGGCCAGGTGGCTGGTGTGGGTGAGTGAGGTCAGAAGGAACAGGATGGGGGACGAGGCAGAGCATGAAGGGCCTCATGGGCAATTGTGGGGATACTGGGGAGCCCTGGAGTGTTTGAGCAGCACAGTGGTGTAAGCTGACTTGAATGTTTAAAGGTTCCCTCTGGCTGCATGTGGGGAAAAGCCTGAGGGGCACGGTCCAAAGGAGGGATCGCTGTTATGAGGTGAGTGGGATGCCACGGGGCCTGGGTGCCCAGTGGAGGTAGAGAGAGGTGGCGTGGGCAGAACTGGGAGGCCTGGGCAATGCCTCTGATAGACTCGGATCCTGGGGGTCAGACCTCCTATCAGCCATCCTGAACCCCCCTCTTCTGACACCACCGCACACCAGCCACCTTGGCCTGAAACCACAGCATCAGCTTGTGTCTCTGTCACTGTCACCCACCACCACCTCCCATGGGTCACTGAGTCCTGCCCCAGCTCTGAACCACTGGCCTTTGCTGCACCCTCACCTCGATGGCCTCCAGGCACCGGGATGTGAGGGTCCCCTGGACTCCACGCTTCACCCACTCAGAGCCCCGGCTTCTCCGCACCACACCCCCTCCCAGCACCAGAGCATCCTGGGGCCAGGCCCTCCTCTCTCCACTCACCCCCGGCACTTCCTGTCTGCTCCTCCTCCCCCAGGCCCACCCCGGAAAGAATCCTCCGCCTTCCTCCCCCAGGCTAGCCTAAATGTTCTAAAATGGCATACTAAGAATGACTGTGGATTTTGTTAGGTGATCGTGGTATTTTGGTTTTAGTTTTTAAAGCCTCTGTTAGAGATGCATTCTGAAATATTTATGGGTGAAACAATATGATGTCTGAGATTTCCCTTAAAACAACACCAGCAAAAAATCAATAAATACAAAATTAAAAAGGTGGGAGGAGAAGAAGTAAGATGGTGTTGGTAATTGTTGAACCTGGGTGATGGGTACTTGAAGATTCGTTTGTACTATTCTTTCTACTTTTACGGATTTGGACCTTTCCATAATAAAAAAGCAAAACAAGCAAACAGGAGTACAGCGCTGCTGCAGCCTTCAAGGGCTCCCTGCCCTCAGGACAAAGTCCGAACACTTTCTGAGAGTGAGTAACCAGGTGGGGCGCGGCTCCCTGACGCTGTTCAGAGCTCCTGGCTCATGATGATAATAAAATGCAAACAGACTTGTCGGTTTTATCATTGATTTAAAATTGCCTACATACAGTGCAACCCCTTACTGCCTGGACGCGGGTGGACACCTCCCACTGTCCCCTTTCCTGTACACCAGCCCATCTTTGCCAGAGCGCCTGGCCCCATCATCCCTCTAGCAATCATGAACCACCTCTGTTCCCAGGGCAACCATGGCTATTTTTCTTGCCTCGGTGCCTTTCCTATGCTGTTCCCTCTGCCTGGAGCATCTTTCTCATAGTTTTTCACTGGCTAACTCCTGCTTTTCCTGAACACTTTGCTCCCATAACACCTACTCCAGGAAGCCTTCCCTGCCCTCCCCTGCCCTGTGTTGTTGCAATTGCTGTTCTGCTCCCACTCTGCTGGGAGGACCCATCTCTGCTCATGTTGGGAGGGCGGGGACCAGGTCATCTCATTCACTGTTGCGTGTCAGGGCCTGGCACAGTGGGGACTCGGTAAATATTTGTTGAATAAATACATGAAATTTTATTCCTATTTCCATTTCAGTATGCAGCATATTCTTTCTCACCACCACCCAATCTCCTCGCCTGCCTTGAGAATAAACATTTGTTAACAGTTCCACAGCAGCTTTAAGCCTAATACTCCAATTTAGGAAGAGGCCACTCTGTCTAGCCAGATCCCAGAAGCCTTAAACACCCAGAATGCAAACCCTTCCCTGGAGGGAGATTCCCCCACCCCTCGCCTTTTGATAGTTCATCTGAGGGTCTCAAAAGGATGCACCTGCAGAGGCTGAAGGTCCATGGCGCCTCTGAGGCTCCCCTCTGCATCTCTTCTGGACATGAGCGTCACCTGGAGACCCAGGCCTCCTCCTGGGCCATCTCAATTAGTCTCTCAATGGGAGCCCAGGCGGCAGGGTATTCAGGGCCCCCCATGTGATTCCAATGTGCATCCAGGGCTGAGAGCCACTGGCCTCCCTGTGGGGAAGGCCCACTGCTCCGAAACACCTGCCACATGCTGAGGGCATTTAAGGCGGACCAGGGGCCTGGAGGCCGCGGCTTCCTGCCGGGTGAGTGATGAATGGGTGGTGGTCTGTCCTTGTGTGTGGTGAGGGGGTTCCTGGGGTGGCTGTGTTCTCCCCAAGCCCTTCTGTCTGAGTGTTGACCAGACACCTTACTCTTGTTTGGGGAACGAGCCACGAAGCTGTTCGGGGGCCTCAGCAAGGCTGCTGGGGTCTTGCCCTCCCAAAGCCGGCAGCCTGCCCAGAGGGGCCGAGGCTGGGTCTCTCCTTGTTGAACACAGCCTTGATTTACAGAAACTGTGCTCCGTGGCACTGGGCTTGTTTCCAGGATGGGTAAGGAGGATGCGGCAGATGGTGGGTGTCCGTTTCCTCTGCGGAGCCCGGATGGGGGCTCGCAGGGCGCGTGGAGCTGCGTCTAACCACAGAGTGGCCCGGAGAGCGATGTGCCTGGCTTGTGTCCCCTCTCCTGGAACTATCCCTCGGGACATTTTCACCTGTGGGAATTGTCCACCCAGTTCCACCCCCTCCCATGAAGGCTTCCCAAGCCTTAGAGGTGGGATCCCCGGGAGGGGGTCTCCTGTTTTCTTCCTGCTGGGACACCTGCCTCCCCTCTGGGCCAGCATGAGCCCTGGAGGGACGCCAGGCTGTGTGTCTCCCTGCACCAAACGTGGTGTCTGGACATGTCTTGCCCATGTTAGTAAAGCCCTGCGGGGAGCCAGAGGATGCTAAGGTGGGCCCTGCCACTGGGGCTCATGACCCCTGTGACCATCCCTGCCCCCCTCCCAGTCCCTAGGGCCCCACCCCAGCCCTAGCAGTGCCTGTTGCTGACCCACACACCTTGGGGCAGAGGTCAGCTTGGTCCTTCCTGGGGCACGGGCCTCACTCATTCCAACCCAAGGTGTAGTTTTAGCTTAAAACAAATTCCACTGTGTTTGAAGAAGTGGCTGTTAGTGATGTGGATCTGACTGACCATCCATCAAAAGATGTCTATGGTGCAGGTGAAGCGGAGAAACTTGTCGAAAAACCCTATCAAGCTCCACTTTCTATAATTAGCCCCTCGGTGCACCTGCAGAGCGGCTGTGGCGCATGGGGGTTGGGGTGAGTTTTTAAAGGTTAACTTGGAGGAGGACTGGGGTGACTGAGAGTTAATGTTCAATACATTTCTGAAGTATTTAATTTTCTTAAGCTGTGATTGTGTTAATTTAAAATCAGAAAAATACTACTTTATAGAAGCCAATTCTTGGCTGATGAGATATATCTTAATTTAAAACAGTTCTCAGTTCATTAAAGAGGCTCACAAAGGTTAGCTAGATCTAGAAAAATATAGAAAAAACCAAAATGACCTCTAATACCCCAACCAGAGAAAGCGATGTAGTGCCATTGAGACTTGGCCAGGGTCCCTTGGCTGGGCCTCTTGCACCTGACACCCAGGGCAGGGGTCTCATAGTGTGTGGGGAGTAGCAGAGACAGCCTGAGGCTGGGTGTGTGTGTAGATACAGCCCCAAAGTTGGTGACATTTGCCTAAATATCCAGGTCGGCTTTCTCTGGATCTCCAACTTAGAGAATCGATGAAGAATGTTCCTGACTTTGATTTTGTGCATAACTTAAAGCCTCCAATTCGGCGTTTTCATACTCCTGGTTAAGGACAACAGGGTGGCGCCTCTCCTGGATGCTACAAATAGCAATGTGAGGTGAAGGAAGCACATTTTGAGCTGAGACTAGAGAAGACTGTGAAAGCCAGAAGGATTTGCTTTACAGCTGGCTTTGCAGACTGTCCTCAAATGAGATGGTTTGGCCAAATCCGTGACTTGCAAATTGCTCCCTCCAGAAGCCTCAGGGAGAGAGGGTGACCCTGTTGGATCTGAAGTTGAGCTTTCTCTGCTTGTGTCATCTCATACTGGTTTCTACTTGATATTTGATTTGAAGGAAGGTGGAGGCCATCTGAACCCCTGGATCCACTTCCAAGGTTCCTTATGGCCATACCTTCTGGGATGTGGCAGAAGGATGAATGGTTCCCGTGGCAATGGTGCTAGAACTAGGCACTGCCTTGGGTCTCCCCAGAAGTGAAAGCATTTCATTCCCTTATACACATTCAGACAGTCTCATGAACTGAGCTGGTCGGGCCCCTTACAGTGGGTGAGACAGCAATGAGGTGGCAACGCGTAGCAGAGTATTTCAGAAGTGGCCTCTGTTGTTTCCATTGCTTAAAACCCGTGCTTGCCTATTTTCCAACATCTCACCCCATGTGTTAAGTGCCACCCATGGTGGTGACTCAGTGCCTTCCTAATCAGACCTTGTTACAGATTGTTGGCTGCAGAGCTTAGTGATCCAAAGCATGGACGCAAGAGTCAGACAGATATAGGCTGAAGTCCTGGCTCTGATACTTAACAGCTGTGGGAACTCAGGGGTTCTGCGGGAAATGACATCTGAGATGGTTTCCCCACCTGCTCTATCCACCTTCCTATTAATGTTGCTTCATTTAATCCTAAATGTCCAACATTCTTGGCATGTAAAAAACATGTTTTGGCCATTGCTCTCTGAAATAGGCCCATAAGACTAGTCTACTCCAGACTAATAAAATGCCATATGTCTTATCTCTTGGAGATGTAGGATACAGCTTCTCATTTAAACCTGAATCTCAGATTCCAACTGATAATCCTCTTGACTCTGGTTATTATACCAACTAGAAAACTCTTGTGTTGAGATGGCGTTTTAACAGGTATCATGATTAATATCAATGATTTACCTTTTGGTCATAAAAAGCAACTCTTGGCTTCCTTGTGGGGCAGAATTTGAGATTATGTAGAAGTAGGTGAAAGAAGAGGTCATGGTTACTCTCTGGCCTGAGCTTCCAGTGCCAAGATTGTCCTGCCACATAGTTCTCTCCTCTTCCTGACGTGCTGGCTTCTGAAGTGTTGCTGGAGGGAAAGCTACCTCCAGATTGAACTTGCAACTGAATTAATCTAAAGCCTGAGATTGTCTTAAACCAACTTCAGTGAGGTGCTTCTCCTGGTAAATACACAGCAACTGAAGGACTACTGATGTCATTGAGGCACCTCTACCCTACATGCAGGGTGGGGTGCGGTGGAGGGGGAGGTGGCCAACGTGACTTCGTTAACAGAATGGTTGAGAGCTTCGTTAATGTTCCTTCGAACCATTGTTTCACTCTCCACCTCTCCAGATTGGGCTGTGCTGGGGGAGGGAGGGAGACCGGTGAATTCTAGGAAGTAATTTACATTTCCGGTTTTTGGATTTGCCGACAAGTTGTACCCTATTCTTGCCCAAGCTCCTAAGGACACTAATGCTTTAAAACAGCAAAGTCACGGCAGTGAAGCCTCTGCCTGAGGCTCAGCTGACTTACTCTATCTTGTTGTGGCTGGCTGGGGGCATTTTGTTTTAGGGGCTGGTCCCTGACCTGGTAGCCACTGTTGCCGGCAGTGCCTCTAACACTCATTCTGTTGTTCTATCTCAAATTCCCTTCTTTCTCCTGGTCCCTTGCTGGTTCTTTGTTCTCTTGGGCCCTAAAATGAGTGTCACCAAGGCTCAATTCTTGTTCTATTCTCACATAGAGTTCCTTTCTCAAGACATCAGTCTTAGCTCTCTACTCACCTATGGGATTCTCCAACTTGTCTACACTGTCCCATCCAAACTGATGTCTAAATTAGTCTTTCCTACCAAAATTATTCCCAGCTATTGTACACTCAAGAATAGAGGCAATAGACTCTGGTCTTCTTTATCTAGTTTTCTCTTTTCTATAATATAGTCTGACCTATCCCGTATACTTGGAAACAGATGGATATTCATGGCACATTTGTAAGAAATGTCCTTCCCTGCTGCCTTGTAGAAAGTTTAAACTTGGCCTGATTTGAATAACCTCCTCTAATTGAGAGCTGACTCCTTTTATCACCTTATCACCCACCACCCTCATCCAACAAATATTTGAGTACCTACTTACTATATGCCACACACTGTGAAGGGGCTGAGGAATCATACCTAAGACACATGTGGTCTCATTGTCATTAGGAGAAGGGAGAGGAAGATGCACAAACAAGAAAATATTGTAAGGTGGTAAAAAACTATGAAGAAAATAAAATTTATTGGGAAGATACTTAGATTCTTAGGTAGGAAAGTGTTGTTGGAGATGAAGTGGGTTGGGGCCAGCTCATGCAGGGTGGGCATCATAGGGAGTTTGAGTTTTCTTCTGAGCTCAATGGGCAACCAGCAGAGGGTTTTTAAGTGGGAGAAGTTACATGAACAGATTCTTTTCAAGACCATATGGCTTCTGTGTGGAGAACAGATTGGAATAAGGCAATGGTAGAAGCAAGGAGAACAATCGGGTGGCAATTGCCAGAGTGTGGGTGATAGATGATGGTGGCATGGTCCAGGGTGGATGCAGTCTACCAAAGAATTAGAAGGAGTGGGTCATGCTTGAGACTGCCCTGACCCAAGGGGAGCTGGTGGATTGGGTGTGGGAGGAAAGGGCTGTCTTCCTGTCGTAGCCTGGTTGGGCTCCTCACCATCCTACACATATACTCTGAGTAGTACTCCTTGGACACAGCCACATGAAAGGGTTCTGTGCTTTCCTTCCAGCCTACTGTAGCCATTGAAGGCCCAGTTCAAGCCAAAGTGCCGCTGAAAGGTTTCCCTTATTGCTGCAACCCGGGCTAGTCCCCTGGGAGCTCCCACTGTGCTCATCGCCTATTGAGCTGGTGTGGTGATGCCCATGGAAGCTGACTTCCTGAGTCTGCTCTCCGTTCCACTGTGAGCCCATTAGGCTTTAACACAGTAACCCACACCATGGACACTGAAAATCTCTTTGTAACTGTCCTACCTACAGGTGGTTTATTTCTTCCAGTCAATATGTCAACTTCAGGAACTCCAGAAGGGAGGCTGAGAAAATTTAAGTACCGTGGCAAAGATGCAGCTGTGAGTATGAAACAGCTGGGCCTCACTCTACTAAGGACTAGGGCAGTGGAAAGCTCATGGTGGAAATGCTCAAAAAGGGAGTGGAGGATGGGGAGATGGGGGCTGACAAAACAAACATAGCAAAATGTTCATTGTGGATAGGTGCATGGGTGTTCACTGAACAATTCTTTCAACTTTTCTGTCTGTTTGAATTTTTCATAATAAAATATTGAGGGTGGGGAGGACAAAAGTGCATGGACCTAGCGGTCAGACAACAGTGGACTCAAATTAAGGCCCCCATGTGATCTTGAAACTATTAACTTCAGAGTTTCTGTTTCTTCACCTATAAAACAGGGCTAATACCTACCTCTGAGGGACCGGATAGCAACATCAAATGTCTGATATCTGGATGCCTCGCTGCAGCTACTCATGTCAAGGAGGCTTACCAAGGAGCTAAAATGTTTGGGATACAGGTGTGGCCAATAAGCATGCCTTGTAGAAATGGACTTGAAAAGTCCAGATTGTTCTTCTTACTGTTGGAATGAGCATGAGGGCCTGTGCCAGGGAGCCTGAGCTGTGTGTGATTCTAACTCTGCTTCTCTGGTCTCAGAGTTTTCTGGCTCCAGCTCTGGGTCCAACATCTGCATATCTTGACTGACATATCATGCAAAGTTGGCTACACCTTGGGAATCTGAAGGTAGCTGAGGAGGAAGGAAGCATAAGGCCACAGCCGCCCAGTTAGGACACCATCTAGAGTCAAATCACTCTTACTTACACCCTTTCCGATGAGCTTGGCTGACTGGCTTCCAAGGCCACTACAGATTAAAAGAAACCAATTAGAACAAAGGAATTGAACCCTCCCCGTGGAGAGCAGTGGGAAGGGCCAGGAGATGAGACTGGAGAAGCCAAAGTTACAAAGCCCCCCACAAGGAGGGGCCACTTAGTGATGGGGGCCACAGTACAGTTGGCTCAGTGAGCCCCGAATGCGTCCCTGCCTTGTTGGATAACACCACAATGACCCTATTTTCAAGCAAGAATTAAATGGCTTGTTCAAGGAACCAGAAGTATCTAGTATGTATTAACTTCCTTATAATTAACTTAAAAGTCTTCAACCTAAAACTCATCTATCCGTAAATTACTTAGATCTTTTCCCAAGATTCTCAGCACTACAAAGTCTGTGAGTTTTGCTTGATATAAGGAGAAAAGAGTGGGTTTTATTTTAAATTTTAATCACCCTCAGTCTGGTGTCCAAAACTCTTGGGACTGGATCAAGGATTGACTGACCTATAGACTGATTCCCTACCAGTGGAAATGGTCAGGGGCATCTGGGGCGTGGGCCTTCCCGTCACAGTCCCCAGCCCCACCTGGATGCCCACAGTTCGAAGGCCCAGGCCTGCTCTTCAGGAGTGAATCAGCGCCAATGTAGATGTGCTCAGTCTCGGGGCAATGGGGTGCACTGCCCAGATATCCCTACAGCCTGGCCTGCCAAGGGCATACACGGTCTTCCTTCACTTTGGGAGGAAGATGGACTGTTTTTCTGGATGTAGGGTAGAAGGAGAAAGCAGAGGAGGTAAATGGAGCTGAGACTATTTACTAGCTGTGTGATCTTAACTCGTCCAGCCTGTTAGATCTGTAAAAATGACAACCTGACTCGCTGGCTCTATGTGCTTCAGTTCTTTCTTTTCCCCACTAGATGAGGCGGCAACAGCGGATAGCAGTCAGCCTGGAGCTCCGGAAGGCCAAGAAAGATGAGCAGGCCTTAAAGAGAAGAAATATCACCCCTCTCTCCCCTGACCCAGCTTGTGAACAACAGACCAAAGTGGTACGTTGGGGATGTGGTGTATAGAGCAGTTGTGTGTATATTATGTCCTTAGTAAGTTTCTCTGGCTTGAAAATGTTTAATAGATTCAGAACTTGCAAGCTCTAATTGAAGGTCTTTAAGGAAAGGAGTGGAGAGATCACCATTGGAGTGTTGTCAGAAAGCTAAGGGTCATGACCTTTGTGGCTGTGAGTCTTCGGGATCTATGTTCTAACGGTGGTTGAAGAAGATGCTGCTTCTAGTTGAAAATTCACTTGCCACCCCTCGGCCAGAAACAGGAAATGGGGGATCGCGAAGGTTATCTCTCAGCAGAGGCATCTAGTCACTTGACGTGTAAAGTCTTGCCTAGGATTTGAATGCTGTCCTCTATCTTTCATTCTCCATCTGGCGCAACCTGGTTAAATGCAATTCCTGGGTTGACTTCTGGGCCAATACTGTTTTTTGTGAATCCTTTCCAGAATGCCCTCACCAGGAGGTTTCCCTTCTTAGAACTCCAATAGCATTGAATCTGTGTGCCTTTTATGATCCGCCGCTGTCTATGTCCCGCCTTAACTATCCACGGGCTTCATTGCACCTTGCTAGAATTAAGGCTCTTAGAGGAAAGAGATTGGTTCAGTCTGGCCAAGTGGATCTGATGATGCATTACCGGCCATCAAATGGAATGGTTGTAATCATTCTCTGAATTGCCTTGGACTCTGAACCATATCTCTACTTAGCTTCATTTGTCTAGAGGAGTCACTAGGATTCCCACCACCCAAGGAAAATGAAACTCAGAAACAAAACTGTGAAAAGAGTTGTTTCCCTTTTTATCCTATATTAGCATGTTCTTTTTAAAAAATTATAATTCACATACCACAGAATTCACCCTTTTAAAGTATATAATCAGTGGTTTTTAGTATATGCATAAGGTTGTGCAACTATGTACTAATTTCAGAACATATTCATCACCTCAAATAGAAACCCCATTCCTGTTAAGCAGTCACTCCCCATCCTCCTTCCCCCTAGCCTCTGGTGACCACAAATCTACTTTCCACCTCTATGGACTTACCTAGTCTGGATATTTCATCTAAATTAAGTCATATAATATGTGGTCTTTTATGGTTGGCTTCTTTCATTTAGCATAATGTTTTCAAGGTTCATCCACATTGCAGTGTGTATCAGTACTTCATTTCTTTTGCGGCTGAGTAATGTTTCATTGTATATATATATATACTACATTTTGTTATCCATTCATTAGTTGGTGGACATTTGGGTTGCTTCCACTTTTGGCTATTATGAATAATGTTGCTATAAACATTTCTGTACAAGATTTTGTGTGAACATGTTTTCAGTTCTCTTGGCAATATACCTAGTAGAATTGCTGGATCATATGGTAATTCTATGTTTAACTCTTTGAGGAACTCCATATGATAAGCTGAATAACGCCCCCCAAAGATCTCCGTCTCCTAATCCCCAGAACCTGTGAATGTTAACTCATGTGACAAAAGGGACTTTGTAGGTGTGATTAAGTGAAGGATCACAATGGTTCCTATAAAAAGAAGGATGGAAGACAAGACAGAGCAGAAGGTGACATGATGACAGAAGCAGAGATTAGTGTGATGTGCTTTGCAGATGGAGGGAGGGGTCACAAGCCAAGGAACACAGGTGGCCTCACTAGAAGCTGAAAAAGGTAAGGAAACAGATTCTCCCTTCAGGGCCTCCAGGAGGAACCAGACCTGCTGACACCTTAACTTGATTTAGTCCAGTGAAACTGATTATGAACTTCTGACCTCCAGAACTGTAAGAGAATACATTTTTGTTGTTTTAAGTCACTAAATCTGTGGTAATTTTTACAGTAGCAATAGAAAACAAATATGTTGCCAAACTGTTTTCCAAAGCAGCTATACTTTTGTACATTCTGGTGTTCTTACCAACATTTGTTATTGTCTATTTTTGGATTATAGCCATCTAGTGGGTGTGAAGGGCTATATTGTTGTGATTTTGATGTTTTCCTAATGACTAATAATGATGAGCATTTTTTCATGTGTTTATTAGCTATTTGTATATCTTCTTTGGAAAAATGTCTATTCAAACCTTTTGCCCATTTTTTAAATTGAGCAATCTGTCTTTTTTTAAGCTAGCTGTGGTGGTCTAGTGGTTAAGATTCGGTGCTCTCACCACTGCAGCCCAGGTTCATTTCCCGGTCAGGGAACCACACAGCCCGTCTGTCAATTGTCATACTGTGGTGACTGCATGTTGCTGTGATGTTGAAAGCTACGCCACCAGGATTTCAAATACCAGCAGGGTTACCCATGGTGGACAGGTTTCAGTGGAGCTTCTGGACTTAGATAGACTAGGAAGAAGGACCTGGCCACCCACTTCCGGGGGAAAAAAGTAACCATGAAAACCCTATGAATAGCAGCAAAGCATTGTCTGATATAGGGCCAGAAGCTTTCAGCTCTGTTGTACACAGGGTCACTAGGAGTCAGAATTGACAGGACGGCACTAACAACAAAATTTGTCGTTTTATTGTTGAGTTGTGAGACTTCTTTATATATTCTGGATACTAGACCCTTACCAGATACATGATTTGTGAATATTTGCTCCCATTCTGTGGGTTATGTTTTCACTTTCTTGAATAGTATCCTTCGAAGCACAAAGTTTTTAATTTTGAAACGGTCCAATGTATTTTTTTTCTTTGGTTGCTTGTGCTTTAGATATCATATCTAAGAATCCATTGCCTAATCCAAGGTCACAAAGATTTATGCCTATGTTTCCTTCTAAGAGTTTTATAGTTTTAGCTTTCACGTTTAGGTCTTTGATCTATTTTGAGATAATTTTTGTAAACGGTGTGAGTAGGGGTCCAACCTCATTGTTTTTGCATGTGGATATCCAGTTGTCCCGGCACTATGAAGACTATTCTCCCCCATTGAATGGTCTTAACACCCTTATCAGACATCAATTGAACATAAATGTGAGAGTTGATCTGTGGTCTCTGCATTCTCTTCCATTGATCTGTATGTTTATCCTATGCCAGCACAACACAGACTTAATTACTGTAGCTTTGTAGTAGGGTTTGATATTGGGAACTGTGTCTTCCAATTTTGTTCTTTCTTTTCGAGATTGTTTTGGCTATTTGGGATCCATTGTATTTCCATATGAATTTTAGAATCAGCTTGTCAATTTCTTTAATAAAGGCAGCTCAGATTTTGATGAAGATTTCGTTGAACCTGTGGATTGATTTGTAACGTATTGCCATCTTACAATATTAAGTCTTTCCATTCATGAACATGGGATATTTTTCAATTTATTCAGGTCTTCTCAAATTTTTTTTATAGTTTCAGCATATAAGTCTTGCACTTCCTTGGCTAAATTTATTCCTAAGTATTTTATTCTTTTTGATGCTATTGTAAATAAAATTTTCTTAATTTCAATTTTGGATTGTTCATTGTTAGTGTATAGAAATACAACTGATTTTTTGTATGTTGATATTGCAACCTAGCTGAATCTTGTTTATTAGCTCTAATTTTTTTGTGTGTGTGGATTCCTTAGGATCTTCTATATACAAATTCACATCATCTGCAAATAGAGATAATTTTACTTCTTTTTCTGATCTGGATGTATTTTCTTTCTTTTTCTCACCTAATTTACCTGTCTAGAACTTCCAACACTATGTTGAATAAAAGTGGCAAGAGTGGGCATCCTTGACCTGTTCCTGATCTTAGGGGGAAAGTGTTCAATCTTTTCAATCTTCAACCATTAAGTATGATGCTAGCTGTTGGTTTTCTTGTAGATGCCTTTATCAGGTTGAGGAAGTTCCCTCTTACGCCTAGTTTGTTGAATGTCGGTTATCGTGGAAGGGTGCTGGATTTTGTCAAATGCTTTTCCTGCATTTATTAGGATGATCATGTGTCTTTCCCCCTATGCTCTATTAATGTGCTATACTACATTTTCATATGTTGAATCACCCATGTATTCCTGGATTAAATCCCAATTGGTCACAATGTATAATCCTGTTCATATGTTGATGCATTTTGTTTCCTAGAATTTGTTGAGGATTTTTGCATATATATTCATGAGGGATATTGGTCTGTACTTTTTCTTGTAATGTCTTTGCCTGGTTTGGCATCAGGGTAATACTGGATTCATAGAATGAGCTAGAAAGTTCTCTCTTCTATTTCTTGGAAGAGTTTGTGAAGGATTGCTGTTACTGCTTCTCTAAATGTTCGGGAAAATTCACCAGGGAAGCCATCTGGACCTGGGCTTCCCTTTGTAAAAGTGTTTTGTTTTTTTTTTTAAGTTATAATTCAATCTCTTGTTATAGATCTATTCAGATTTTCTATTTCTTCTTGAGTCACTTCTGGTAGTTTGTGTGTTTCTAGGAACATGTTCATCTAGATTAATCTGTTGGCATACTTTGTTCATATAGTCTCTAATCTTTTTTATTTCTGTAAGTTCAATAGTAATGTCCCCACTTTCATTCCTGGTTGTAATAACTTGTCTTCTTTATTTTTCTCGTGATCATTCTAGCTAAAGATTTGTCATTTTTGTTGATCTTTTGAACCAACTTTTGGTTTCACTGATTTTTTTTTCCTCTATTTTTCCATTCTGTTTCATTTATTTCCATTCAAATATTTCCTTTTTTTCTGCTTGTTTTGGATTTAGTTTGCTCTTATTTTTCTAGTTTTTTCAAGGTGTAAAGTTAGGTTATGGATTTGAGATCTTTCTACTTTTCTAATACATGCATGTAGGTCTATATATTTCCTTCTAAGCTCTGCTTTAGCTGCATCTCATCAGCATGGTATGGTATTGGTATGTTGTGTTTTTGTTTCATTATCTCAAAGTATTTTCTATTTTTGCTAGTGATTTCTCCTTTGATCCATTGGTTATTTGGGAGTATACCGTTGACTTGCCAGAAATTTATGAATTTCCCAAATTTGTTTCTATTATTGGTTTCTAATTTTATTCCATTGTGGTTAGAGAACATACTTTGCATGATTTCAGTCCTTTTTAAATTTCTTGAAACATGTTCTATGGCCTAACATATGGTCTATTGTGGAGAACATTCCATGTGCCCTTGAAATGAATGTGTATTCTCCTGTTGATTGGTCTAGATGTCTGTTAGGTCTGGTTGATTTGTGGGGGTGTTCAAGTCTTCTATTACCTTATTGATATTCTATCCAGTTGTTCCATCCAATACTGAGTGTGGGGTTTGAACTCTCCAACTGTTATTGTTGAATTCTCTATTTTTCCCTTCAGTTCTGTCAGTTTTTGCTGCATGTTGGGTGCAAATATGTTTATAATTGTTATATCTTTTTGATGGGTAAATTGACTCTTTTATTATAAAATATCCTTCGTCTTTAATAAAAACTTTTGTCTTAGTTTGTTTTGTCTAATATTAGTATATCCACTTCAGCTCTCTTTAGTTACTGTTTGCATGGTATATTGTTTTCAACCCTTTTACTTTCAATTCACTTGTGCCTTTGAATCTAAAGTGTGTCTCTTGTAGACAGCATATTGTTGGATCACATTTTTTAAACCTATTCTGCCAATTCTTGCCTTTTATTGGGAGTGTTTAATGTATTTACATTTAATGCAATTAATGATAAAATAGGTTTTGTGTCTACCATTTTGCTATTGGTTATCTATATGTCTTAAGTCTTTTTTGTGCCTCCATTCCTCCATTACTCTCTTCTTTTCTGCTAAATAGATATTTTCCAGTTTAATATTTTAATTTGCCTGTTGCTTTTTTTACTATATTTTTTGGATAATTTTCTTAGTGTATGCCCTGGGGATAATTAAGATCTTAATTTATAACAATTAGTTTGAAGTAATACCAACTTAATTTCAATAGTATACAAAACTGCTCCTATATAACTTTGTTCCCTACCCCCTCCTTTTGCATGATTGTCATCCAAGTTCCTCTTTATGCATTGTGTGCCCATCAATATAGATTTATAATTATTGCTTTATGCAGTTGTCTTTTAAATCAGATAGAAGAGTTATAATAAAAAATATATTTAGGGGCCGGCCCGGTGGCACAGGTGGTTGGGTGCGCGCGCTCTGCTGTGGGTTCGCCGGTTTGGATCCCGGGCGCACACCGACATGCCTCTTGTTGAGCCATGCTGTGGCGGCATCCCATATAAAGTAGAGGAAGAGAGGCACGGATGTTAGCCCAGGGCCAGTCTTCCTCGGCAAAAAGGAGGAGGATTGGCATCAGATGTTAGCTCAGGGCTGGTCTTCCTCACACACACACACAAACAAATATATATATATATATATATATATATATATATATATTTATTTATTTATACTGTCTTTCATATTTACCTATATATTTACCTTTACTGGTGTTCTTGATTTTTTTTTCATGTGACTTGAGTTATTGTCTTGTTTCTAGTACCTGAAGAACTCTCATAGGGTGGGTTTGCTTACAATGGATTCTCTCAGTTTTTGTTTATCTGGGAATGTCTTAATTTCTCTTTCATTTTATTATGACAGTTTGCTGAATATAGAATTCTTACTTTGACAGTCTTTCTTTCAGCATTTTGAAAATGTCATCCTGCTGCTTTCTGATCTCCATGCTCTCTGATGATAAATCAGCTCTTGATCGTATTGAGGCCTTGTGTGTAATTTGTTGCTTCTCTTTGCTGATTTCAAGATTCTCTCTTTGTTTTTGGTATTCAACAGTTTGATTATGATGTATCTAGGTGTGGATCTCTTGGAGTTTTTCGTATTTGGAGTTTATGGGGCTTCTCAGATGTGTAGATTAATCTTTTCATCAAATTTGGGATGTTTGGGAAACCACTTCTTCAAAAATGCTTTCTCTCTCTCCTCTCCATCCTATTAATCATATGTTGGTATGCTTGATAGTGTCCCACAGATCTATAAGGATCTGTTAATTTTCGTCTTCATTCTTTTTTATCTTCCTCAGAATGGATAATCTCAATTGATCTATCTTCAAGTTCACTGATTGTTTATTCTGTGTGTTCAAATCTGCTCTTGAGCCCCTTTAGTGAATTTTTAATTTCAATTATTGTACTTTCCAATTCCAGAATTTCTAGTTGGTTCCTATTTATAGTTTCTATCTCTTCATTGATATTCTCTATTTGGTGAGACATCAATCTTCTACTTTCCTTTAGTTCTTTAGACATGATTTTCCTTAGTTCATTGAACATATTTAAAGTCTTTGTCCAGTAAGTCCAATGTCTGGGCTCCACAGGGACAGTTTTTATAGATGGCATTTTTTTTCTTGTATACATGCCATTCTTTGCATGTCTTGTAATTTCTTTGTTGACAAGTGGTCATTTAAAATGATAAAATGCAGCAACTTTGCATATCAGATCCCTCCTCCCCTTGTCCAGGGTTTGTTGTTGTTGCTTTATGTTTGTTCTTTCAGTGACTTCTGAACTAATCTTGTAAAGTGTGTATTTTTTGTCATGTGTGGCCACTGAATTCTCTGCTCACTTAGCTTAGTGGTCAGCTAATGATTGGACAGAGATTTCCTTAAATGCTTGGAACCAAATATTCGCCCAATCTTTGCCAAGGAGTTCTGTGTGCTTGTTGGGGCATGCCTTCAACACTCAGCCATGCAGTTGACAATGCTGCCTTAAACCTTCACTTCCCACTTGCAAAGAGCCTTAAAGTCAGCCAGAAGTGAGCACTCAAGGGCCGTCTCAGTTTTTTGTGAGCATGTGCACAGCCCTATGCATGCACATGGCCTTCTAGATTTTCAAGAATATGTTGGAGCTTTCAAAGCCCCAATGAACATCTCATTCCCCAGCTTTTCCTTTTAAGTTTTTTGGTTAGTCTTCTGTTTGCCCCCAACTGTTATCCACCCCAAGAAGCTATGAAGTTAAACAACTTCCTGTAATTGTTTTTAACAAACACCCTCAGGGAAAAGACTTGGTGCATTGTGTGAACTCTGAGTCAGATAAAGAGAATCTTATAAATGGGATCTCCCAGGAAACCGCCAGACAGGTCAAATAATAATTCTGTGGGAATGAGGCTTTAAAGGAGCACCAACTCATTCTGCCTCCTTCAGTGGCTGCTGTGTTGTTGGTTTTCAAGGCTATCAGAGCTGAGGGGTGGGTGGGAATAAGGCAAAGCAAAAGGCCACAATGCTCACTGTTCCACTGAGATTTAGACATTTTTCTTGAATAAACTCTTTTGGGTTTAAATAAAAAAAATTGTGGCAAGCCTTTGGTCAGCTTCTAGAGTTCTGAGAAAGTTGATTCTAACTATTTTTGTCAGCTTTCTTGCTGCTTTTATGGAGGGGAGCATTTTTGGAGGTCCTTACTCTGCCATTTTGGCTGACATCCACTAGCATGTTCTTGCTGCATGGGATAAAAAGGTACTTGGGATCCAAGTGATGATAGGAATTACCCCTCCCCCAGAGCATAGGGAGTGTCCTACAGATCCATTAGACCTATGAGACCACCAAATGTTCTTCCCTCCCCTAATATAGACCAGAATGCAGATAAGGACATACTGTGCAAGCCAGCCTGTTCTAATCAGATAGATGGCTAGACTAGATGACCTTCATGGTTCCTTTTGGCAGAGACTCTGACCTGAATGTGTGTCTCCTTGCAGATCAGCCTCACCCTGCAAGAAATAATCAATGGTGTGAATGCCTCAGATCCAGACGTACGTTTCCAGGCCACCCAGGCAGCCAGGTATTGCCAAATAGACTCCTGCTATTTACAGGTTCATAGCTAGAAATGAGCTCCAGTGACCTATTTGGTTTCTTGGCAGTGGCAAAATGCCCACACAATATGAGAAAAGGCTAGTTTTCTATCCAAAAGGGAGCTGAAGTTGCTCCTCTACACTGTCCTTGAGAACAACTTAAGATATGCAACTGTTGTCAGAGATGAATTGCTTAATTTAAATCGGCCCCTACAGGAATCTCAGCTCACAGACAATACCTGAGGGGAAAAAATGTTGCTGCTTCACTGCAAAGTGCTATCGGCTGAACTCAAGGAGATTAAGTAGCTCTGGCCCAGCTGTTTGTCTCATTTGATAGTCGGGAATGCCAAGACTATCCGTAAAGGAGGTTCTTAATACCTGCCTCACCTGACTTGTTTTTGTTTTTTCTCTTTCCTTGCAAAGGAAAATGCTGTCCCGGGAAAGGAACCCTCCCCTAAAACTGATTGTTGAAGCAGGGCTCATTCCCAGGCTGGTGGAGTTCCTGAAGTCGTCACTTCACCCCTGCTTGCAGTTCGAGGCAGCCTGGGTTCTGACCAACATTGCTTCAGGGACTTCACAGCAGACTCGAGCTGTTGTGGAAGGGGGTGCCATCCAGCCTTTGGTTGAGCTTCTGTCTTCTCCCCATATGACTGTGTGTGAACAGGCAGTGTGGGCCCTTGGTAATATAGCAGGTGAGCCTCTCCTCTCCGGGGACTAAGAAAACGGTGGGCCAGGCATGTGGCATGCTGTGGGAGTTCTTTGGGTAGTATTGTGGGCCCCATATTCTAAGTATAAGTACCTAGAAATGCTGGGAAAAGCACAACAAGCTTTTCCAAAATCCAGAGGCCAAAGTTGAAGCTGAAGCCAGACGATGCAGTGCATACTGAAGCTACAGGCAGCCTGGCGACATCTGCCAATACTGGGGCTCTACAGCCTCAGGTCTTAATGGCTTCAGGAACAAAAGACATGTCATTGGTCCATACAGTGTGGGGGTTAATGACAGACTCTTACATAACCAAGGACCCTAAAAGAATCCTACCTTCATTGAAAGTTGCCAAGGGAACATACAAATGTTTTCCTTAGTTTGGGTAAAAGTCTGCGCTGAAAACGCAACCCTAAGATTGGCTTCGGGGATTTGCACAAGTGGGGATTTAGTGCTACAGGGTTGGAAGCTCCAGGATTGCTGGCTGAATATAAATACAATGCTCTCTGGGGGAAATGAACTCAATTAGGCCCCTCAGGATTTTGACAAATTAAGATCAGCCAAATATTAGCAATTCCAAGTTCAGAGAATTAACAACCCACCATGACTGAGTCAGCAGAAACAACAGTATGATTAGACCTCCAAGGATTTCCGATATTGGGATTAGCAAACATAGAGTATAAAGTATTACTGCTGTTTAAATCCTTGCAGAAATAAAGCACCTCTTACAGAGATTTTGCTTCTCATTTTGCTTGGTTCAGTAAGGAACAGGCAAAATTGGGTGGTGTAATGTAACTTATGCCTTGCCTGATGGTTGAAGAATTATAAACTGAGACTTCTAGGGTCTAGAGTTGGTATTCTAGACAAAGTAGCAGATAGCTGATGGCTGGCATCTATCCATCTCCCAGACTTGGTTCTGAGTCACATTTGGAAATTACTGCCCCATGCCAAAGTTTTCTGGGAAGACAAGTTGGTCTCTAATGGCTTTCATCTTCTTGAGAACCATACTGTGAAATGCTACCAGCATTTAGAGCACACTGCCTGGGCCCAGTTGGCTGGCTCCGTGATACATCCACAGACTCAGCTTATAGCAGTCGCTGCTATGTGGCGCCTGCTTTTCACATCAGGCCTATCCACTCAACTGACATGTTGGAGACCCAGGATCTAGTTCACGCTATACCAGCTACTTGCCCAACCCAGGAATGAGTTTTGGCCTCTCCCTTTGCATAAATTTTTTAAAAATTAGTCACTCACCCCAGGATTCCCTTTGTTCCCTCTTTGAGTGTCATGTTCTTATCTATTTGTAGGTGATGGCCCAGAATTCAGAGACATCGTTATCTCAAGCAATGTCATCCCACATCTGTTGGCCTTGGTTTCATCAACCATACCAGTGAGTGCCTTCAAATTAGAGAACCTAGCTAGATAACAAGTTCCCACATTGGGAAGTTGGGGAAGTACTTCCAGATTAATGCTCCACCGTGTGGTTGCTGCGTGGCCCCTTACGGCAGCCATTATAAACAAGGCCTAGGACTGAATACCACTTGGGGTAGAGATTGATCCAAATTTGTCATCAGGGGGCAGTAGTGCTGATCTTTCTTTTGGAGGCATTGGAAGAGGTCCATTAAAGTTTTTCTAAGCTTACAATCCTGCAAAAGTAGATGACTAAGCTCTCCATTCAAGGGACACAGACAGAATTAGTGGCTCACCAGTCCTCTTGCTGGGTAATAGGGTCTGGGTTTGAATCTTACAGTTGAAGTTGGTTAATGTGGCAACAATAGAGGACTCCCTGGATTAGGGATTAAATTTGGATTCTAGATTTGCCTCAAACAAAAATGAAGAGAAGGTGGCTTCCAAAAGCCAAGGGAATACATGCCCAGCCCTTAAGGTGGGAGAAAACCTGACATGGTCGAACCAGGAAAAGGCTGGCATGACCAAGGGAGTTGGCAAGGAGAGAGCAGTGTAAGATGGCAAGTAGGGCATGGGACTTAGACATCATCCTGATGGCAACGGGAAGCCTGTGGAGGATTTCAAAGTAGGAAGTGAAGGTCTGATCTTTTGGAAAGATGCTTCTGGCCGCTTGTTGTAGGATTATAACTGAGAGAGATGGTGAAGCAGATGGACCTGGGATGCTGCTGTGCTGGACATGGAAGGGAGATAGAAAGAAGCAAGGATGCCCCTAGGTTTTGAGGTAGGTTGTTTAGATGACTGTCCTCCTAGAGAAATGGGGACAAGAGAGGGAAGGAGGAATCAGAGCTTTAGCTGTCCATGTGAAGTTGGAGTGAGAGGCCCCGTCGCAGCAACATCAGGTGGATGGATACGCAGGTCTAGATGACTTTGTGTGCGCACAGACATCGTCCAACTGGGCAAGATCAACTAGAGTGGAGGTCGGCAAACCTAACCTGGCCAGCTGCTTGCTCGTGCATATAAAGTTTTATTGGAGCATATCCATGCCCATTCATCTACCTACATATTGTCTGTGGCTTTTGTAGTGTTACAAGGGCAGCGATGACTAGTCACAACTGAGACCATATGGCCCACAAAGCTGAAAGTGTTTACTACCTGGCCCTTTACAGAAAAAATTTGCCAACCCCTGACCTAGAGTGTGAGGAGAACCTGGGACCAAGTCCTGGGGGCTCTGATATTCAGAAGTCAGGCAGAGCCTGCCAAGAAAACTGAGAAGAAACAGCCAGCCCATTCAGCAATAGAAAACCAGGTTTGGTGTCACAGATGCCAAGAAGAGCTCTTTCCAAAGGGAACGACTGGCTACAAAATACAGCTGAGGGGGACAGTAACTTTAGGACTGAAAAGCAGCTGTTGGATTTCGTGAGTTGGAAGGAGCTGATTTCATCACCAACTACAAAGAAATAGCAACAAAAACCAGACTAGAAGGGGTGGAAGAACAAATGGGAAGCTGTGAGGTAGACAGTGACTATAGATGCCTCCTTGAGGATGGGCTCTGAAAAATAGAAGTGAGTGATGGCTGGAGAGGTGCCAAGAGTAGGGGTTGAAGGTCGCAGAGTGTGTTTCTCTACTGGTGGGAGTGATCCAGGGGAAAGAGGTGATCCTGGGGCCAGAATCTTAAGGCAAAAAGTGATGGGATCCAGATGTGGGTTAGGAAGACTGATCCTTAAATGGAAGATCAGAAATGTGGTTATGACATGTCGGAAGACTGGTGGGAAGCCCAGGTTAACTCCTGCTTGGTCTTTGTTTTGTCAGTGAAAAATGAAATTAGGTCATCAATTGAGTCAAGTGGGGAAGGACATTTTGAAGAATATAAGGAAATCTCTGTCTAACATTTGAATATGAAACATAAAGCTCGTTCTCTATGTCCCTAGTATACATCACTACCTAGAACAAATTCCTCTTTGAAGCTCAAATGCTTTGGTTCATGCTGGTCAATAATGTTGGTCAAAGATGGCAAGGACACATGGCTTTTGCATTTTTTCTTCTTTGCACCTGATGCTGGAAGCAGTCTCCTTGTTACAGATCACGTTTCTGCGGAACATTACCTGGACCTTGTCCAACCTGTGCCGAAACAAGAACCCATATCCTTGTGAAAAAGCAGTGAAGCAAATGCTGCCTGTCCTCTCCCACCTCCTGCGGCACCAGGACAGCGAGGTTCTCTCGGACACCTGCTGGGCCCTGTCCTACCTCACCGATGGCTGCAATGATCGCATTGGCCAAGTGGTTGACATAGGGGTCCTGCCCAGGCTGGTGGAGCTCATGACCAGCTCAGAACTCAATGTCTTAGTAAGTGTCCCAGGTCCCGTCTGTCTCTATATGGGCCTTCAGATTAGAGTTTATAAATCAGATTCACTCTAGAAAGTTCTATCGCTCCACCCCCAGCTCTTTACCTAAAACCAAGCTTGTCATCTGCATTTCCCTGGTCTCTGCCACTCTAGCTAAAGACTTGGATCTATTTAGTCCCAAAATCCTAGTGGGTATTAAGTAACTTACTTTTTCTTAATCTGATACCTAGAAAACATAGAAAAGCACCAAATTAAAATTGCTTATAATCCCTCCACCCAGTGAACTATTCTTTTGTGGCCTTTCCTTCTAGTAGTCTATGCAGGGAGACATTAACAATTCGGCTTACAGGGAGGCTGTGTGTGTGTGTTAATGTAAAACTCATTGTAACATTTGAATTTCTTACTGGAGTATAGAAGAAAGTTCCCTCTTATCCTCTCCCTGGTTTGGTCTCTTAGACTACTTCAGATATAGGTGAAAAGTAACTAAAACCAACATCAAATACTTTGCTATGTTATGAAATGTGTCACTTACATAATACACTTCTTGAAACCATGGTTCAACATGCAGGTGCCCCTCTTGATTTCTGTGCCAAATATTGTATATTATGCAGCCTTTGTGAACATCTATTCCAGGATGACCATAATATTCCTCAGAGATCAAGGTTAGTTTGGGGATAGTGCTGGGGGCATGGAGGGTGTGAAGAGGATATCTATAAGAAGTTGCTTATCCTGGAGGTCTGGGGCGCAATTGGAGCCGTCCTGGCAAGGCTAATTCCACCTCTTGCTTGAGCAGCAGATACCTAGCATGACACGCTAGGAAAACTCAGGAACTGTTGATGGGCGATGCTGGGGCTGCCACTACAGTGCAGAGAAACCAAAACAAATCCACGGTCAGCCCCCCTAGGACAGTTGCTGTCTTGAGGCCATTTGTAGACCCATCCTGGGGACCTTCAGAGTTGATGAGGGGGGGTTTGTGAATACACCAAAAAGTGCCATTGGGATCCCATTAACTCCAATTAAATATACAACAGAAGCTTGATACTGGTGCTAAATACAAATTCAGTAGAAATTATGACATTATAAACACTACAATCCATTTAGCGATTTTCCCAACGTAAGGGTATAAAAGGACAGCATCATTTCTTGATACAGGCATCCCTTGACCTCTATCTCACCTGAGCTGCGGCCTATCATGAGGCTGGCAGGTACCTTTAAACTATGTAAATGGCATGGATGTGCTGAATGAATAAGCATCATGGATATAATCATTGTTCACAGGCTTCCAGAGAGCCACCAGCGTCACATGACTAACGTTTGGGAGGGTACAGGGCTTGGTGTGATTATCACCTTCCACTGTGATAAATTTGCAATGTTTGGTCACACCTCTAGCCTTGTTCTTCCAGACCCCCTCTCTCCGCACTGTGGGGAACATCGTCACAGGAACGGATCACCAGACCCAGGTGGCCATTGATGCGGGCATGCTGAGCGTGCTGCCCCAGCTGCTGATGCACCCCAAGTCCTCCATCCAGAAGGAGGCAGCCTGGGCCCTGAGCAACGTGGCCGCAGGGCCCTGCCAGCACATCCAGCAGCTGATTGTTTGCGGCATGCTGCCTCCCTTGGTGGCTCTGCTAAAAAATGTAAGTGGCATACTCGGCATCCGTGACAAAAGGCTACTTTCTGACTGGCCCTGTGTTAACTCCTTTGGGAATTCAGACGCAGGCTAAGAAGCAAATTAACTGAGATCTCAACAAGCTATGAAACCTTAGTTTGCTAGTTCTCTGTGGAAAAAAAGGAAGGGCATTCCATTTTGGACAACCCATTAAAAACTTAGAAGACTCAACAAGGATTGTTCAACCAAGGGGTGACCCCACAGCTCAAATATCCAGAAAAATCTTGAGCTGGTAAATATCGGCTTATCTCTAGGCAGTGTTAAAAGAAGATGCCATCTACTCTCCACTTGCCAAAAGAGGGAGGAGGTTTTATTTTGTTTCAGGAAGGAAAACATCAGGTTATTGTGATATTATACACCAGAAAAAGGTGGCCTTTTCAGTGTAGAAATCACATTGATTAAAGTGGTAATATACACAGAAAATCCAGATATAAAAGTAGAAATACATTAAAGTTTCCTTCTTCCTTCTGACTCCCACTTCCCTTTCCCAGTACAACTACCATCGTCAGCATTGCTTTTTGTCACCTAAGCTATGTTTAAACCATCTACGTGTGAAACAAGTCAGAGGTGGTTACCTTGGGTTGGGGGCAGGGAAGCAGGTGGAAGAGGATGGGGAAGAGAAGCTAGTGGTGGTGGCCCCACTCTCAGGGTGGAGGGTGGGTTCCCAGGTGTGCATTAAGTATGAAAAGCTAGGCCAGGTGTGCGACCCAAATCATGGCATCTTCCAATCTGTTAGACACTTCCTATCCTGCTGTGAGTCTGTACATGTTCTAATTGGGAATATCCAGTCATGAATCAAGGAGTAATCTTATTTCAAACTGTGACTTTTGAACTATAACTTGCTTGAAGCCAGAAGTTGTTTGGGTTCTTTATCTTATTTTAAACTGAGGTCACAGTTTTCCCCAGCTGTAAAATGGGAAGAACTCCTGCCCAGGGATGGAAGGATCCATGATAAATTACTCCCATGTCTCTGGGCCAAGTGCTTTTTATAAGCTCAAGGGATGCATTGAGTGATATTCCAGTGGCCTTCCTTTGTCACTTCTGGGCTGGCTTTGTCCCCGAGATCACATCTGTGTGCTCAGTTTTGTGGCTGTGGAGCTGTTTGTCCAAAGTTTCACTGGGGCAGAAAGACTAGAAATGTAGACATAGGCCAATATAATCTAAAATTCCAAGCCTAATGCCTTGATGGGTTTATGTTCTATTTTTCCCATTACCTGACTTAAGGAGATGAATCTGTTTGATCTTAGAACCTCCCTCTAAGACCCCATATGAATCTACCTGCCTGCTTCTCCGCCTTTCAAAAAATGCCACATTCTAGGGCCATCTGGTGGCATAGCGGTTAAGTGCGTATGCTCTGCTGGGGTGGCCTGGGGTTCGGATCCCGGCGTGCACTGATGCACCGCTTGTCAGGCCATGCTGTGGCGGCGTCCCATATAAAGTGGAGGAAGATGGGCACGGATGTTAGCCCAGGGCCAGTCTTCCTCAGCAAAAAGAGGAGGATTGGCGACAGATGTTAGCTCAGGGCTAATCTTCCTCACACACACACAAAAATGCCATCTTCTTCTCAAGAACTAGAGGCAGGTTGCCGAGATATTCTATGTAAATTGCACATATCGTCCTGGTTATCACCAGCCTACCTAGAAACTGAAGCAAGTTAGCATCACTCTATTTAAGTTCTTCTTAATGCTCTATAAAGGATACAAACGTTCTCTTTCTGCAGGGAGAATTTAAAGTGCAGAAAGAGGCTATCTGGACGGTGGCTAACTTCACAACTGGGGGCACTGTGGACCAGTTGATCCAGCTTGTCCATTCCGGAGTCTTGGAACCACTGGTGAATCTTCTCACCATCCAAGACCTCAAAATTGTTCTCATCATCCTCGACATCATCTCTTTTATCCTCCAGGTGAGCTGTTCTGAACAGGTTGGTTTCTAAATAGCAGTCACCAAATTTAAGATGTTTAATTTGATTCTTAAAATCAAAGCAGGATTCTCTTTCCTCTCCACTCCCCACCCTGTCCCCCTGTCCACACATCCTATGGATCACAAAAATAAGAGGCCTTTCAAAGAAGTTTTATCATCTTCATTTTCTCAAATGAGTGTCTTTGCGCCAAGCACTGTTTTAGAAGCTCAGGATACAACAGAGCAAAGTTCTTGCTCTAATAGAGCTTATGTATTAGTCGGGAGGCGAGCAGACACATCAGGTGGGGAGTGATGGGTAAAATATATCTGATAAAGGGGTAGTCACTGATGGCTCAGAGTGGGGAGGGGATGGTGATCTCTTATAAGCGGCAGACAGGAGAAACTTCTCTGAGGAAGAACATTTGAGCAAAGACCTGGAAGAAGTGAGTGAGTCTTGTGGATATCTGGGGAAGAGAATTCTAGGTGAAAGGAATAGTGAGGAGGAGGGTATAGCCAGAGCAGAGAAGAGGGATGGAAGGTGGTGGGAGATCAGGCTCAAGGCATCCAGGGGCCAGATCACATAAGGTCTGTGAGAACTTTGACTTCTCTGAGTGAGATGGAGAAACCAATTGAAGGTTTGAAGCAGGAAAAAATAGTGAGCCACATGATTGGCTCTTTTAGAAGGCTAAAACATGGGATATACTTGAAGGAGCAGCAAGAAGTTAGTAGGGATAGATCTTGGGGGGCCATACTAGAGTTCCTTTTCCATTCAACTATGTAGCTGGGAACATGGACTAAAAAGCCTTGAATCAGAATTCTAGAGAAGTCTTATTTCTGAAATAAAGGTAAGTTAAGCAAATATTTACATACTATTTGTGTCAGTTCTATATTGATGTATAACAAATTACCCCTTAGTGGCTTAAAACAAACATTTATTATCTCAAATAGTGGCTGGGTTAGGAATCTGAGCACAGCTTAGTGGATGGTTCTGGCTCAGGGTCTCTCATAAAGTTCAAGATGTCAACTGGGGCTACAGTCTCATCTGAAGGCTTGATGGAGGCTGGGGGATCAACTTCCAAGGTAACGCACTTACATGCCTAGCAAGTTCTTCTCACCATGTGGACCTCTCCATAGGACAGCTTGACTGTCCTCACATCATGGCAGCTGGCTTCTTCTGGAGTGAGTGATCTAAGAGAGCGAGGTGGAAGCCCCAATGTCTTTTATGACCTATAGAGGAGATGATTTCAACAACATCCTATTTGTTACACAGATCAGCCCTATTTAGCATGGGAGGGGACTACACAGGGCATGAATACCAGGAGGCAGGGATCATCTGGGGCCATCTTTGAGGCTGGGTATATTCATTTGCTTAAGGTCCTTTTATATGTGACTAAGCCATTTGAAAAGTTTCCAAGTAACACCAGGAAACTCCTTTTAAAAGCCCACTTGCAGCATCCCTTTCATGTAACTGTCTTGGAAAGAACTGACCTGAGTCAAGAACAGATCTGAAACATAGCCCAATTAGACACTAAGACTTTGAGCAAATCACACAAAGAGGACAGACGGGGCAGCCAGTAGACAAAGTTGGACATAACAAACTTGTGAAAGCACACTTGTGGGCTATAGAAATTTAATGTCATCTGCTTCATTTGAACTAAACACTTGGGATTTTTTCTCGGGAGAGTCAGGTCAGATCCTGTCTGATGGACCAGTGAAGCCCCTGTATCAGACAGAGGCACATGGAACAGTAGGTTAGAAAGATCAACATGAGACAGGAGAATGCTTCAAATGGGCAGCAGACTACAGTTGAGGTTCTTTGAAGTAACTTTGGGGCCATTTGCTGTTTGGTCAAGGTCCGTAATCCTTCTCCAGGGCTCCTACTGCTCTGGGTCATCCCCCGCTTCCCAGTTTTCTTTCTGAGGCTAACCTAGCTGCCTCACTGTCTTTACTTAAAGCCAGTAACTCATCTTGGACCTACAGATAGGACTAGAGGATATCAACGCTTAGACGTGCAGTGTAAACACTCATCAGGTAAACAATATGGCCTAAATAATGTTTAATTTGATCCATAGGAGGTTTTTTATTACTGCTCACAAAATAGCAAGCAGAGCGCTTCAGGATATGATGCGATAGTTTTTTCTTTTTCTCTCTCAGCTTCTCCCAAATATGCTGTTTAGCTAAACCACTCCCTCTTCTCATAATATGCGACACTTGCTCCTTCAGAGCTGGATCCTTGCTCTTCCTTTCTCTGGGGAATGCTGTTATCCTACGCTTGACCCTGGCAAAGCACTATTCACTAAGAACTTGTGTTACCCTCCAAGCCTTCTGTGCCCATCTTCTATAACTTAAACCTCTGATTTTTTGTTATAGTTTTAAAAGTATAGTGTAATAATTATTTACTTGTCTCCTCTAATAGTCTGGATTATGAAAAGGCCTTCTCTAAATTGCGTCTTTTTTGTGTGTGAGGAAGATCAGCCCTGTGCTAACATCTGCCAATCCTCCTCTTTTTGCTGAGGAAGACTGGCCCTGGGCTAACAGCCATGCCCATCTTCCTCCACTTTATATGGGACGCCGCCACAGCATGGCCTGACAAGCGGTGCGTCGGTGCACGCCTGGGATCCAAACCTGTGAACCCCCGGCCGCCACAGCGGAGTGCGCGCACTTAACCACTTGCGCCACCGGGCCAGCCCCTAAATCGCGTCTTGATCTCAAATTTTGTGTGCCTCGCCCATAGCATGTGTACAAATGTTTGAGTGAATGAATAGCCCTGGATGATAAATCCAATGACCAGCATTGGATTCAATCCACTCATGTTATTTGTTTGCAGGGACTTCGTTATTTGCTGTGGTGTGGCTTCTGTGACTAAGGGTCTCCTGTCTTATCTCACAGGGCTTTCCAGGGAGTGCGGGGCCAGAACTTCTGCAATTGTAGAGCATTACTTAAACATTCTTTCAAACTGACATTTAAGACAATTTCCATGAATTAGAAGAAGGTATCTACTAAATAGTGATGGTGATATACTTATGAATGGCAGCATATTCAGCAGAAGAAATATTATATTTTGTGCAATAAAGATAAATACATCCAAAATGGGAAGAAGGTCATGCAGTTTTAAATCAATTTGGGAAAAGTGGAACTGTGACTGCCCATTCTGGAATGGGAGCTTTTGGTCTGATCCACTGATGGGAAGCTCTGCCTCCTAAGGGCTTTTCCCGGAGTCTCACTTTCTCTCCTTCTGTCCACAGGCAGCAGATGTGCTTTCTGAGAAGGAAAATCTGTGTCTTCTGATAGAAGAGCTTGGCGGGGTGGATAGAATTGAGGCTTTGCAACTTCATGAGAACCATCAAGTTGCCCAGACTGCTTTGAACATTCTCGAGAACCACTTTTGTGAGGTAAGTGACTTCAGAGTGGAAAGGAGTGCCCATCCCTCCTGGCAAGCCACCTCAACAGGTGATCACCTGGTGGGTGACCGGACAAGCAGGCTTCTCTCATGACTCAGCTCTGAGTGTCTCTTCTATCTGTAGTGTATGGGCCGCCTTTGAGGAGCAGCTTCCTGGTTCCTGGAAACTGTCCTAGTCCTGTAGAAACTTGTCCTGTTGCCTCTGGTTTAGAATTTCACTCTTTTTTTTTTTCCTACTTGCCTCTTTTGGGGAGAGGAGAATGTGGAGGGGAGGGGATATGACGTGCAAGTGACTTTTTATTCAAAAATGTAAATGACTAAGGCAGGCCCAGCTTGTGAAAAACCATTTTGCTACTTACTCCATTTTGTCTCTTTCCAGAATATGGTGTTTGGGGATGAACTCTACAAAAGGCTTCTAAAGGGAATAATGATCAGATAGCATTAGACAATTTTTTGAAACTTTTTTTCGTGTAGTAAATATGTATAACAAAGTTTACTATTTTAACCATTTTTAAGTGTCCAGTTCAGTGGCATTAGGTACATTCACATTGCTGTGCAACTATCAGCACCATCCATCTCCAGAACTTTTTTATCTTTCCAGATTGAAACTCTGTCCGCATTAAACACTAACTCCCCATTCCCCCTCCCCCCAGCCCCTGGTAACCACCATTTTACTTTGGGTCTCTGTAAATGTGACTATTCTAGGTACCTCATAGCTGGAATCATACAGTATTTGTCTTTTTGTGACTGCTTTATTTCACTTAGCATAATGTCCTCAAGGTTCATCTATGTTATAGCCTATGTCAGAATTTCCTCCCTTTTTAAGGCTGAATAATATTCCATTTATAGATATACCACATTTTGTTTATCCATTCATCCATTGTTGGACACTTGGGTTGTCCTTTTGGCTACTATGGATAATGCTTCTATGAATATGGGAGTACAAATATCTGTTCAAGTTCCTGCTTTCAGTTCTTTTGGGTATATACCCAGAAGTGGAATTGTTGGAGCATATGGTAGTTCTATTGTTAATTTTTGAGGAACCACCATACCGTTATCCATAGTGCATGCACCATTTTACATTCCTACCAGCAAAATGCAAGGACTCTTATTTCTCAATATCCTCCCCAATACTTGTTACTTTCTGGTTTTTTGATCATAGCCATCCTGATGGGTGTGAAGTGGTATCTCATTGTTGTTTGATTTGTGTTTGTGTTAGCTATTTTTCATATGAGGAAGGTGAGCTCAAAGTTCGTAAGTGGCCAGGTGAACATGGAGCCAGGGGTTTACAGAGTGAGTGCTACTCTGTTAGGTGTCAAACTTGAATCATCAGCAAAGTCCAGGGCCATACAATAAATTTGACCAGGTTGGTGGCTGTTGCTAACTGGAGGTAGCAAATCTTGGTTTGCGCCCAAGAGGATGCTCTCAAAGCAGAGAAGACCCAGAATGGTGATTAGCATCTTCTGGGTTAAAAATCTCCTATGAAAACCTTGTGATTAGGACTCTTGTCCCTTAAAGGGAGTTCAGATCTGTAGGACTTGTCCAAGGGCTCTAGGTTAAAGACTTCTGATCTAGAAGTAACAGCTATACCCATTGTATCCTTACTCACTGTAAGGATAGTGTTCTTTGTATCAAAACTGCATTTAAAAATAAGCCAGACACGACGATTGGATTAGGAAAATGTGGTATATATATACAATGGAATACTACTCAGCCATAAAAAAAGACAAAATCGTCCCATTTGCAACAACATGGATGGGCCTGGAGCGTATTATGTTAAGTGAAATAAGCCAGAAAGAGAAAGACAAACACTGTATGATCTCACTCATATGTGGAATATAAACCAACACATGGATAGAGAAAACTGGACTGTGGTTACCGGGGGCAGTGGGGGTAGGGGGTGGGCACAAGGGGTGAAGGGAGTCATATATGGTGATGGACAAACAAAAATGTACAACCCAAAAATTTCACAACGTTAGAAACCATTAAAACATCAATAAAAAAAAATAATAAGCCAGACATAAAAGGACAAATATTGTATGATTCCACTTCCATGAGGGACCTAGAGTAGTCAAACTCACAGAGACAGAAAGTAGAATGGTGGGTGCTAGGGGTTGGGGGAGGCAGGAAATGGGGAATTGTTTGATGGGTACAGAGTTTTGGTTTGGAAAGACGAAAAAGTTCTGGAGTTAGATGGTGGTGGTTGCACAGCAATATGAATGTATTTAATGCCACTGAACTTCAATGATTTAAAAATGATTAAAGATGGTAAATTTTACGATATGTTTTACCACACACTCAAAAACTGCATTTTAGGTCCATTCTGGGAAATACTTCAATGTTTCTGTCCTTCAGTCTCTCCTCTGAGGGAGCCTCGAGGCCAATTTAGAGCAAATTCTAATCCACAGAAGATGTTAAGGAGTCAGTTGTGTGGTAATAATGTGCTGAGAGCCTGGAGATGTAACAGTGTCTCTTCTCCCCCGAAGGAAGAAGAAAATGGCGTAACATTACCAGCCCTGGACCAAGATCCTGAATTCTTAAAGCACTTAGCAAAAAAATACCAAAGCTCTGCAACTTGTAAACCAAGGCCCAAACCTTAAACGTGACTTCTTTAAGCAGCAGCACTCCTATATCTTGGTGTGCCACAGGTGTAAAGCTTTTTAAACTGAATGTTAATAAAATTTTCGACACATTCACCACCTTCTATAAAAAAAAATGCAGTTAAACTACTTGTGTCTTAAAGCCATGTGGAATTCATCTCCTAAGATTATGTGGTTTAGTTGTTACGTTGAAGGATCTTCAAAACAGAGCAGAATGGTCTATAGCTATCTAGACAAACTTTGACTTTTAGACTTGGTTTAACCAATATTTCTTAAACATATGTATTTGACTGTGGGTCCCCTTCCCTTTTCATTGTCATGTAATGCCTATTAATACAGAATATTCTTCGGGAAAGCTGTGTAGGCGATGGTCAAAAGGAGAGTGACTGGGATGGGAAGGACCTAGAAACACGGTACTGGGCAGTGTGGTAATGGATGTGGGATACATTTAAAGGAGGATTGGACTTGATTTGTATAATTTGAGTGTAGAGATCAGACCAAGTTATTTTTTGGCTCTAAAGCATCACACCAAAATGTCACGCCGAATGCATGTCTTCACTGGTCCTTGATAGGTGAGGAGGAAAGATGTGTGGGTGTCTATCTAAAATATTGCTGGAAGACATTTCATGCTCTTACAAACTTCTCATTCAGTGGTGCGAACCAATCTATGATTCAGTGGATATTAGGCCTTCCAATCAGTATCCTCATATGCTTTAAGGGTGACTACCTGCCTGCAATTGAGGGCTGTGTTGGTGGGATGTGATCCTCAAAGTGTTGTGGTCTCCCACACAGAAATGGAGGGGAACTGGGAGAGTCCTTTCAACTCCCTCTTTCGTTCATCAGCTCAGGACATCTTAGCTTGGCACACCTTTGGCCAAGCAAAATCTCATTCTCCAAGGACTTTGAATCTTAGACCCAGGGACTGAGCACAGAAGAAACAAATAGTTGGCGAGTGTTTGTTGAGAGTGGCAGGACCTTACGCTTAGTGGAGTGGACACTCTCAATGGCTGCCTGCTTTTCCAAGGCCTCCTTTTGGTCCTATTCACTCTTCCATACTCTTCCAATAGATTCTTTTTGTTTAAGTAGCCAGAGTTAGTTTCTGTTGCTTGCAACTGAAGAATCTTAACTGATATACATAGAGTGGAAAACTAAACTATAACTAGTTACTATTTAACTATTTATTGTATTAAATCCTATTCTGTCAAGATAGACATTGTATAAAATTTGAATTTTTAAAAATATAAAAATATATAATATAAATTATATATAAAATATATTACTACATAATGTATATATTTGTATTATATATTTAAAAATTAAAAACAAAACTAAGAATGGAAAAAAAATTGTCCTACCACTCCAACACAACTATTTTTATGTTGGCATTTTCCCTTCCAGTTTGAGTTGACGTATACATTTTTTTTTTTAATATGATGGGATCAGATTCTTTTTCAACATTTTAAAACGTCACTTTTTCCCCTATTGGTAGACTGAAGTTGAGGGGAAGGCAGAAGGTGAGGTGGTTTACAAAAATAAGTCTTTGAGAAAAAAAATTTTTAATTGAAAAAAAGTTTGAAACTCTGAGGTTAGTCACTGTTGCCTTAACGGTCTGACCTAGTTGGCTCAACATCCTGTTCACTTCTTTCCTCTCTGTCAACTAATCTTGACTAAAATTGCATAAAAAGAGCATTTAGTGTTTAAAGATACTGATACCAACTTGTCTAGCGAGGTTTTGAAAAAAGGAACTGTTTGCCTATTGTACATGGTTTAGGTGCAAAGAGATGGTGTTAGTCACCTTCTGGCTGGGTGCCCATTGCTTGGATTCAGCCTGTTGGGATGACTGGCAGAGCAACAAAGAGAAAAGGAAGGAGTAACTGGCTCTTTGTCCACTTTACAGTGTAAAAGCCAAACTGGAACAATTCTGACCCTCTTGCATTTGTCCCCAGGTTTGTCATGTAGCGTAAAAGGAATGCAAATCTGACCCCAGATTTGTCATGTAGCATAGAAGGAATGCAATTCTCTTGGTTCACCATGTACAATCCGTAGTTTATCTGCTGTCTGTTTTCCTGGAACATGGAGCGGCTGTATTTAACGATAATAGCAGGTGATACTTTAGACATAGTGGGGGAAAAAAACTGGACTTGGAGTCACCAGCTCTGGGTTCCAGTCCTGGATCTTTCTCTAAATAGTTGAAGCTTGGACAAATCATGTAATTTCTCCATTCCTTAGTATCTCATCTGTCAATTCTTTTCATTCCTTTGGGCTTCAGCTTTTCATAAGTAGTTATATATATAAGTTATATATACATATACACAAATAGTTGTATAATGTTTTCATATATTTTATCTTATGTGAGACTCATAACAACCCTGAAAAGTAGATGAGGCAAAAATGGTCATCAATTTCCAAGTAAAGAAACTGGAGCTCATGAGGTTATCCAAATTGTCCTGCATCTTTTGTAAGTGGTAGAGCAGAGACTCGGGTACAAATCTTGATGTATTAATTATCTACATAACAAATTTCCCTAAAATTTAACAACTTAAAAAAATAGAACTTATCACTGCATACAGTTTCTGTGGGCCAAGAATCTGGAGACAGCTTAGCTGGTGGTTCTGGCTCAAAGCCTCTCATGAGGTTGCATTCAAGCTTCTGCTGGAACTGCAGTCTCATCTGAAGGCTCAACTAGGGGAGGATATGCTTCTAAATTCACTATGTGGTAGGTAGCAGGTTTCAGTTCCTCCATGGCTGTTGGCTGGAGACTTCAGTTCCCCATGACATCAGCCTTTCTGTAGACTGCCTGAATCTCCTGACCACAAGGCAGCTCACTTCTCCCAGAAGAAGTGATCTGAGCGAGTGCATGGGAGAGAAATAGAGTGCCCAAAACAGAAGCCATAGTCCTTTAGAACCTAATCTCAGAAGTGAGATACCATCACTCCTGCCGTATGCTGTTGGTTACACAGACCAATTATGGTAGAGTGTAGGAGGGGCTACACAGGGTGTGAAAACTAGGGGACAGGGGTCATTGGGAGCCGCCTTAGAGGCTGACTATCATGCTCTGCCACTCTACTATATGTTCACATTTTAAAAGACATCATTTAGATGATAGCCTAGGGTCAGTGAGGTCTCAGCAAATAAATAGAGGTAAACAAGAACCATATGGAAATTTTAGAACTGAAAAATACAATAACAAAACTTTATTGGATGGGCTCAACAGCAGAATGGAGGACACAGAGGAAAGAATCAGTGAACTTGAAGATAGAACAATAGAAAGAAGCAATTAAACATCTAGATCCAACCACTAATTTACAGGAAATACAGAAGACAGAGAAAAATGTTAAACTACGCTTCAGAGATACAAACAGCAAGATCCAGACTGAGAAACTCGGCAGAGCAAACAACTCAGTTTTTTCATCTAATAAATTCCAATTAAAAGATTGCACATTGGGGGAACCTAAAAATTGAGAAAGACTTAAAAGACATATCAAGCAGCCAGAAAGTGTGGACCTGACTTGTATTCTGATTGCAGCAAACGTAAAAATAAAAGCACATATGACATGAGACAATTGGAGACTTGAACATTCAATGGAGTTTTGATATTAAAGAATTGTTCTTTTTTTAGATTTAATAATCATATTAAGGTTATATTAATTTAAAATGTCCTTACCTTTCAGAGATATGTGCTGAATGATTACAGATGAAATGATGGTTGGAATTTGTTTCTAAGTAATATGGGACAAGGGAAGTGGAAGAGAGAGAGAGATGGCAGAACTGTCAACGTGATGAAGGCTGGTGGGGCTAGTGATAGTCCATGGGGGTTATTATACTATTCTGTTTTTTTTTTTTCTTGTGAATATTTGAAGTTCTCCATCATTGAAAGTTAAAAAGAAAAAAGAAGCCATTATATCCTCTTACTCCACAAAGCTGATCATATGGCCCTTCCCCATCCTAGCAGTAAACAAAGTTTGTTTTTCAATTGGGTAAAAAATGTGTCTGCACTGGAAAACACTGGGAAGGTTGAAAGCAGGTTTATCATGCTGAATGCAGGGGGATTAAGTAAATTACATAGGGAATGGTGAGCCCTCCTCATCCCCACATCCCACTGGGTGAATGGGATGCTTCCAGCTAGGTGTATATCCTCCAGGCAAGAGATTAGAAGATCCTTCTCTGGGAAATCTGACCATCCCAAGAGGAAAGACCTAAAGACACTGACATTGTGGGTTCCACAAGGAAACAACCCGGCCAGATTACCCCAGGCACTCAGAGCTTCTGATCAGCTTTTTAGTACCTTACTCTTAAAGCGGCAGACCAAGAACTACCAAGAATCACCAGACATTTGAGGAAGGCCTCTGACATAATAGAGACAAAAACAAAAGGTGTTGGTGAGGGATTTGGAAGAAAAATCATGCAAAGAAAGGAAAATTAAATAAACAACAATCCTCTCATACTCGGGAAATAAGAGATGATATTGCTTCCATGATGGAAAAATAAGATGCTGTTTTAAAAAGTCCAAGAACAAAAAGGATTCTTGGAAATAAAAAATATGATAGTAGAATTGAACAACTCAACAGTAGGATTGGAAGAGGAAGTTGAGGAAATCTCCCACAAAGAAGAGCAAAATGACAAAGATAAAAAATAGAAAAGATGAGATTATATAAATCCTGAAGTCCACGAGCTTCAAAATCTGAAAAGAGGAGTTCCAGAAGTGCGGAAGGAAAAAATAGAGGAAAGAAAATTATCAAAGAAATAATTCAAGAGCATTTCTCAAAGCAGAAGAAAACTGGTTTCCAAATTTAAAGGATCCAATGAGTGGCCCAGAAAAATGGATGAAAGTTACCTATGTCAAAGCACATCATCATGAAATTTCAAAAGGCTGGTAAAAGAAAAGATCCTACAGATTTCCAGAGAGTAAAAACAAGTCACGTACTAAAGATCAAGAATCGGGTTTGTTTTCTTCTTCCTCGCCTGCCAGTCAAGAAACCTTTTATGACATCCATAGGGCACCCAGTCTGCTAATCTATTCACACAGATGTGTCTACACAAGAAATCTGAACAGTTGTCCAGAAAAATAAACCCAGGCTCTATTCTTAAATATGATCAGGCACAAGAAGAAAACCAGCATAATGAAAGAGAAAGACCAAGGCAAATGAACACAACTGTTCTCAGAAGAAACAGACATAATTCAGAGAAGCTAGGGAAATCACATAACTCCATACTCTCAACAGATTTGAGAAGATATTGCAGCCATGAATTGAGGATACTATGAAACAAGAATAATCTCAGAAATTAAAAAAAATATCAAAGAGTTAGAAGATACAGGTAAGGAAATATTTCAGAATATAGACCAGAAAATTACAAAGAGATGAAAAAGAAGAGACAGGATCACTGCAAGAGGCCCACCATTTGAGTAACTGGAGTTCTGAGAAAAGACAAAAGAGAAAACACAGGGAAAGATATTCTCGAAGAAAATTTATGAGAATTGAAGGAAGTGAGTCTCTAGGCTGAAGGACGCCCTGAAGGCCAGGCAGAATAAATGAAAAAAAGATGAATACCTACATTTAATGCTGTGAAATTTCAGAACACCAAGAATAAACAGAAGAACCTAAAAATTTCCAGAAAGAAAAAAATAAGTTACCTACAATAGAATGAGATCAGGCTAACATCAGATTTCTCTTTGGGGACACTGAATGCTAGAGGATAATGGAATAATGCCTTCAAAGTTCTGAAGGAAAGTTATTTAGAACCTAGAATTCTATAGGTATAAGGCATACAATCATATATTAATCATATTTAATAATAATATATTTTCAGATATAAACTCAGAAGGATTACCTTTCAAATACTTTCTAGGTAAGCTACTTGAGAATGTACTCTGTGAAAAAAAGGATGAAAACAATCTACCCTCTGCCAAAATAAGAGAAAGGCATAAGATACAAGAAATGGTGGAATCAACCCAGAAGTCCAATGAAAAGCAATCCTAGGATAAGAGTTGGGCAGCAAACCTGGAAAGCTGTTTGTCCCATGTGAAAACAGAAAGGCAGGGAGCTCCAGGTAGAATGTCTTCAAACAAGAGGAATGAAATAGATCCAAATAATAGAGCGCCTAAGAAGCCAGGTGATGTTACCCACATGATGAAGAAAACATAAATCTGTTTCTTCCATCAGTAAGAAAGTAAAGCAATCAGAAACAACAGGGCAAAAATTGTGTAAGAAACTCATGGTCAGGTGTGAAGCAAACCAAAATGTGGTGTGATTTTGGTCTTGATTCTGAAATCATTAACTCATGGAACCAACAGACAAAACAGGGAAGTTAACTCTCCATGCTGAAGAGAATGTGAATGTCATCTTTGGTATTGTCAAAGTTCAGCCGACAAAAGATGAAAGTGGGAATGTAGAAGAGAAGTGGAACAGAAAGTAGGGGGTACCAATATCTTCCCCTTACGTGGAGGGGATCACGAGTCACAGGCTGATAGAAGAGCAAACACGGGTTTAAAAAATTACTTAAAAGTACAAATAGAAGAACTGAAAATAGTAACTACAAAAGTGGAGGGAGGAGGAGGGAAGTGTTAGCTACCTAACTCCTCCCCTTTCATAATGGGGAGCCAACAGATGATGTCTTAAATTGGTGAATCAAGAAACACCAGTGTCTCTATATTATTATTTGTGAGAATATTATATATCTGGTAGTGTACGTATAGAAAAAGATTCCAGGAGACTATTCACCAAACTGCTCACTTCTGGCTGGGAGATAGAATAGAAGGGAGTCCGAAGTTAGTCATTGGTAGTTTTTTAGTAATAATTAAAAATAAAAAACCTCAACAACATTAGAGTTGTGTAATCTCGTGGTGTATTGCATGCATGTGGATTTGAGTCCTCCATGCCTGGAGCACGACTACGTACAATGAAAGGTGAGAGATGACTGAGAGATGACTAGGGAGTTACGAGTAATGAAAAGGCTTTTCATTGTGTGAGCTTCTCTCCTCCAAAGTAAACACCCTTTCACTCAGTTTGGGTGAATCATAAACGGCAAAATATTCCATATCCCCGTGCTTCTCTTGGAGAAATGTGATTGTTTAGAAAACCCTTATAGTCGTTCTTTTTTTGGGGGGGGGGTCATAGCATTTAACAATTATTAAAAATTATGAGAACTTTTATTATAGATAAAGTTCTGGTCACTACCTGCACATTCAATTGAGTAAATATATGAAGGAAACCAAAATCTCTCTCTGGCAGCTGGTGGGTTTAGATACAAACATCCCTCAATTAAGAACAATCATTATATGACACTTCTACAAAGTATTTTCACAGACATCATCTTCCATACCAGTAATGCTCATAATAACAGTATGATGTTGGTAATAAATCTATTTTATAGATGAAGAAATAGAAGCTCAGAGATTTTAGGGAATCACCCATGATCACACGGCCAGCAAGTAGGGGAGCATTTAAGCCCACTCTGCTGATGCCAAATCCACCTAGGTTGTATCCCTAACATGGAGATTGTGGGGGAATTCATTGCTCTGGGGTTTATCTTGGTTCTTATATGCCTTGGGTTTCTAGTTCTCGATGCATTTTAAGGGAAGGAAACTCTGACGATTGTTAAACACTTCATGGCATGTCTCTAGTTTTGAGGGAAGGTGGGGAAAGTAATGTTTGTATGATCAAGAAATCAGAATCCACAGGAGGCTTGAAAGTGATTTTTATGGGACTTCTCTACAAGGATTGCCAAGGAGTATACCCACCCTAATAACGCTGGTATACTGCAGACATGGGCTTTCTCTTTGCCCATGGCCATAAATCTGGCTTCCTAACTACAGGTACTCCTCTTGTATCAAAACTCCAAGAATTTTCTAATCTGAGTGACCTAGGGTCAAGGTGGCAGCTCTTTCTTTTGAACTTCCAGGCTAATTCTTCCCAATAAGAAGAGAAATAGCTCTTTGGCAAAACAACCTAGGGCTACCCAAATACTAATGTTCCAGGCACCTGGCAGGTTCATACCTTTCCTAAATCATTCATTGTTGGCACCAATCCCCTGACACCCCTTTTCCCTTCCACTTATCTAGGACTCATTCTGCAAAGGATTGCATTCGGGGAGTGAAAACTCCTTCAGGGGAAGGATGAGTTAGCCCAATGCGTTCCATGAAACATCTTTAATGATACTTAGTCCCACCCTTTTTCCAAGGGAAGCATTCTTCTAAGACCAGCCCATTATTATCAAAATATTCCATTCAGATGCATTGTGGTTCATTTAGGATAACAACTAACATTCAAGTCTCTTAATTGTCATCAATGAGTTGAGAATCCAACCATAATCCATAAATTCAGCTGTAGTAAGCACAGTCTTTGCAGCTAGTACTTTCCTTAGTGAAAATAAAACTGTTTTCCCATTTGATTCCAAAGACTCTCACTTATTAAAGAGAAGCATGGCAGCCCTGTCCTGTGCTCGGTTAAGACAGCACAGGCTTTGCTCTCTGAGCAAAGTGCGACATCTAAATTGATCATACCTCCAAGTGACAACCTAAGATGAAAACTCACAGCAGAAATAAATGTGTCTTGTCGAGAAAGCTGCTCAAGCCTTTTCTTTTTTTCTTCTTTCTTTTTTTTATTGAAGTAACATCGGTTTATAACATATAAATTTCAGGTGTACACTGTTATATTTCGACTTCTGTATATACTACATCGTGTTCACCAAAAGTGTAGTTGCCGTCCATCACCATACACGTGTTCCTTTACTCCTTTGGCCCTCCCCCAATCACTTCCCCTCTGGTAACCACCAATCTGTTCTCTGTATCTGTGTTTATCTTCTACATATAAATGAAATCATACAGTAATTGTCTTTCTCCATCTGACTTACTTCATCAAGTCTTTTAAAAAGCAAAGGTTTGGCGCTGTCTTATGAGAAACAAAGTTACCAACCACACAACCCAAGTATATGTAAATTGGTGATGCTCCTGAATTAATCACAGCTAATTTTTGAACCTCTTTAGAAACTGGCTGCTTAAGATACGTGGCAAAAACCTTCAGCAAGCAAGTCACCTTCCACATGCATCCAGGTGAGGCAGCTAAATGCACTTATACCAGTATCCACAAGAAAGGGAAGCCTTCAGTCTGGCTCTTCTGCCTCACTTGTACATTGTTCTGATGATTTGCTTATGTGATGGTCTCCACTACTAGATGTGAACCACAAAATGCAGGGACCATACTCAATTGACCTTTTAAAATTCCTTGCCAAACAATCTGATTCAAAAAGGGCAAAAGACTTGAATAGATATTTCTCCAAAGATATACAAATGGTCAAAAAGCACATGAGAAGATGCTAAATGTCATTAGTCATCAGGGAAATGCAAATCAAAACCACAGTGAGATACTACTTCACAGCCACTGTGTCGGCTACTATCAAAAACCAGAAAATAGGGGCCCACCCGGTGGCTTAGCAGTGAAGTGCACGCGCTCCGCTACTGGTGGCCCGGGTTCGGATCAGGGCATGCACCGACCCACCACTTCTCCCGCCATGCTGAGGCCGAGTCCCACAGACAGCAACTAGAAGGATGTGCAACTATGACATACAACTATCTAGTGGGGCTTTGGGGAAGAAAAAAAAAAAGGAGGAGGATTGGCAATAGATGGTAGCTCAGAGCCAGTCTTCCTCAGCAAAAAGAGGAGGATTAGCACGGATGTTAGCTCAGGGCTGATCTCCTTCACAAAAAAACAAAAACAAAAACAAAAAAACCCAGAAAATAACAAGTGACGACAAGGATGTGGAGAAATTGGAACCCTTGTAGGAAGGAATGTAAAATGGTGTAGCCACTAGGGAAAACAATATGGTGGTTCCTCAAAAATTAAAAATAGAATTACCATATGATCCAGCAATTCCACTTCTGGGTATACACCTGAAAGAATTGAAAGTAGGGTCTCGAAGAGCTATTTGTACACCCATGTTCATAGCATTATTAACAGTAGCTAAAAGCTGGAAGCAACCCAAGTGTCCATTGACAGAAGAATGGATAAGCAAAGTGTAGTCTATCCATACAATGGAATATTATTCAGACTTAAAAAGGAAGGAAATTCTGACACATGCTACAACATGGATGAACCTTGAGGACATGAAGCTAAGGGAAATAAGCCAGACACAAAAGACAGATATTGTATGGTTCCACTTATATGAGGTACTTAGAGTAGTCAAATTCACAGAGACAGAAAGTAGGATGGAGGTTGCCAGGGGCTGGGGAAAGGGAGGAATGGAGAGTTAGTGTTTAATAGGGACAGAGTTTCAGTTTTAGAAATGAAAAGAGTCCTGGAGGTTGATGGTGGTGATGGTAGCACAACATTATGAATGTATCTAATACCACTGAACTGTATACTTAAAAATGGTTAGATGGTAAATTTTGTGTTATGTGTATTTTGCCACAATAAAAAAAATCAGAAAAAAACCCCCTGGTAGCTCATATCCAAACTATATAAAGCATGCCTAGAAATCAGTAAGAAAGACAGACAATCCCATAGAAAAATGGACCAAAGAAACCCCAAAACCTTGAACATGCACTTCACTTAAAGGATTCCAAATAGCCAAAGTAATACCCTAAAAAAGTAAATCAGGAAATGCAATTTAATATAGTGTTCATATTAGTCAAAATGCGATTTAAAATAATGTTCATATTAGTCCGAAATTGGAACAATATGGATGTCCATGAATGGATAAATAAATTGAAGTATAGTCAAACAATAGAATACTACACAAACAATGAAAATAAATGAACTATGTCCACAACACAATAATATGGATGAATCTTGAAAATAATGTTTAGTAAAAAAAAAAAAAAAAATGCAAAATAGTACATACTCTATGGTTCCATGGTTCCATTTATAGAAAGTTCAAAAACAGGCAAAAGAAAACTGTATGCTTAGGGATTCATACTTAACTGATAAAACTATGAATAAAAGCAAAGAAATGATTACACTTTAAGAGTGATCAGGGCCGGCCCCATGGCTTAGCGGTTAAGTGCGCGCGCTCCGCTGCTGGCAGCCCAGGTTCGGATCCCTGGCGCGCACCGACGCACCGCTTCTCCGGCCATGCTGAGGCTGCGTCCTACATACAGCAACTAGAAGGATGTGCAGCTATGACACACAACTATCTACTGGGGCTTTGGGGGGAAAAAATAAACAAGAGTGGTCAGGTCACCCTTGGACAGGGCTGGGAGATATGGGGATCAGGAGGGTGAATGCAGGTGTCTTCTGGGTCTGGCAATGTTCTATTTCTTTACCTAGTAGTGACTACATAGGAGTTTCACTTTTCTGTAAGTGTGTCATATTTCACAATAAAAATGTTTTTAATAGCAAAAAAAAAAAAAACATTCCTGCACATGAGCACATTGCCTGGTACACCGAAGGTTCTTAATAAATGTTTGCTTAATATTCTACAGTATAATAAAGAGGGAAAGTGAACTAATATCATAAATTGGTGCATACAAATGACAAATCGTGTATTCTAAAATATGGTTGCTGGGGAAAAAAAAGGAACTCTTAAAGCTATTCTGTGGCCTAAACCTCCTTCATCCAGGGAGATCCTGGGCAGATAGAGGATTGATGCAAGCTTGCGAGATGGACAGATGGACAGTGTCGGCTTTCAGCATGCCACAGTGCTGTGACAAGCCCCGAAAAAGGGATGAACCTGCATTTGAAATAGCTATCCTCGAAAATCTTTATCTCGTTCATTAGGCAAGAACGGAAGCTAATAATTATATAGCATCCCTCTCTCACACAAACCAGAACCCCAAATTAACTTAATTTGTTTATATTAATGCCTTTAAATAATGAGGTACAGCTCCCACCCCTTTCTTGGTACGAGGGGAATCTTTGTCACATTCATCTGCACTCGTTTCTATTTTTGCACAATCAGGGTAAGATTAGAGCCTCGGCAGATCTCAGCAGAAAGATGAGTTTGATTTAAACAGAGCAGAATGCACAGAGCAATGATTTGGTTACTGGTCCAGCACATCTGTTGGACTGGGGAATTGGGTCACCTCCTTGCTGGCAGAAACTGGTTGTATTTGCCACAGATGGGCACTTACTACAGCTCTTTTTTGATAATTAATGCAAGAGTGTGTGATTCATGAATTTTCCAGTTTGTTTTAAATCACAGACTTCAGCCTTTCCTCTCATTAGGCTGCCTCCTTCTTCGCATTTGAGTCAGTGTGTGCTTGGGGAATCAAAAACCAAACTCTGAATTATTGGTATCAGTTTAATCAAATTATAGGAAATGTTAATCTGCTGCCCTCCTTCCCCTGTCACGTTCCTGAGGCAGACATTAGCCATTTGGAGGCTGTTCAGTTCTCTTCCTGTTAGGGAGAAAGCCCTACTGCGTGCAGTTTGGGCAGGAGGCAGTGCCCCAGTTCCACTACAAAAGTAAAAGGGGCTTCATCTTTCCTTCTCCCTGTCCCCAGGCAGCCAATTGGGAACTCCTTCTGGAGCTTACAATCTTGAAATGTAAGGATAGACGGCATTAAGTCCTAGGGGAGCAGGGGCCGAGTCCTGGCCATACTATTTCCGATAAAAGAATCTGCTCCTTGGCTGTTCAGATATGTTGATCACTACCCATTGTCTAGCATAAAACCTAGCAAGGATTCTGTGAGCCCCTGAAGTTCTTCTTCTTTTTTTTTTTTTTTTTAAAGATTTTATTTATTTATTTTTCCCCCCAAAGCCCCAGTAGATAGTTGTGTGTCATAGCTGCATACCTTCGAGTTGCTGTATGTGGGACTCGGCCTCAGGATGGACGGAGAAGTGGTGCCTCGGTGCGCGCCCGGGATCCGAACCCGGGCCACTAGCATCGGAGCGCGTGCACTTAACCACCAAGCCACGGGGCCGGCCCTGAAATTCTTCTAATATATCCCATTTTTGCTTAAGTTATCAAGAGTTGTTTTTAACATTCAGGCCAGAATACCTTTGTTTTGGATTCTGCACATCACTGTTCTCTTCCTTTTTAGGCCAATAGAAAGGTAACTGGATGCCTTTCACAGAGGTTCTCAAACACAAGCCTATGTCAGAGTCACCCAGAGGGCTTATTCACACAGACTGTTGGGCCCACCTCCTGAGTTTCTGATGTAGTAAGTCCAGAGTGGTGCCTGAGAATTTGCATTTCTAACAGTCCCCAGGTGACCCTGCTGCTCTAGTAACCACACTTTTCAGAATCACTGGCCTAGAAGATAGTAGAGCTTCCTCCAACCCTGGCCAAAAACTAGCAAAAATATTTAGCCAATAAGCAATGACTCAGGGTTTTACTTGGGATTTCCTTTAGTTTGTTGATTTCCCTGGTTATTGTGGCTTATGTATTACAGATGAGATCCAACAAATTTGGAGAATTTTTTATCTTATTTTCTGGACCAATAACAAACACAAAATCTTGAAGGAGTAGTAGACCAGAGGCCTGGACATCTCCTTTGTTTATTTACCATAAAATTGTCATGTCTGCATTTTTAACATTGAGCTATCATATTCTTAATAGTGCCTTAATTACTTTTATTAGGATAATAAATTCGATTGTTTAAAACACTGCTCATCTAAGTGGGAACTACTCTATAAACAAAGTTACATTTTTAATAAATAATAGCAGTTCAATACTTTTCTCATTTTCACTGATGACCTTAGCTGTGTCTGGACATAGACTGTGGGGTTCAACTAGGATCCTTAAAGAAAGACTTTAGAATTATTTTTCTAGAATTGTCCCTAATTACCTGGATGCATATATTTCAAGAAATAATATATATCTCAAATAACTCCACAGCCATAAAACACAACAACTACACACCTGCCAGGATGGCTAAAAGGAAAAATAGTGACAACACCAAATGCTGGCAAGCATGCTCAGAAACATTGCTGGTAGGAAAGTAAAATGCTAGAGCTACTTTGGAAAATAGTTTGGCAGTGTCTTATAAAACTAAACATGCAATTTCCAATATGACTCAGCAATTGCACTCTTGGGCACTTATCCCAGAGAAATGAAAACTTATGTTCACATAAAAACCTGTACAGAAATGTTCACAGTAGTTTATTTGTAATAGCCCAAAACTGGAGTTAGCCCAGGTGTCCTTCAAACAAATTGTGATACATCAATACCATGAAATACACAGTAATAAAAAAGGGTGAGCTACTGATACAGTAACAACTTGGATGACTCTCCAGGGAATTACGCTGAGTGAAAAAAACCTATCCCAAAAGATTACATTCTGTATGATTCCATTTATGTACCATTTTTGGACTGACATTTTAGAAATGGAGGACAGATTAGCGGTTGCCAGGTGTTGGGGGTGGGGCAAAAGGTGTGGTTATAAAAGAGCAACAGGAGGGATCCGTGTGGTGTTGGAACTGTTCAACTGACTGGGGTGGTGAATACCTGAACCAACACAGGTGTTAAAACTGTATAGAATTTAGTAAACGCACACAAATCAGTATGACATTGTATCAATGTCAGTATCCTAGTTGTGATATTATACTACAGGTTTGCAAAATGTTACCATTGAAGGAAAGTGAGCAAAGCGTGCAAGGGATCTCTCTGCATTATTTCTTACAACTGCATGTGAATCTACAATTACCTCAATAAAAATTTCAATTAAAAAAACCAAGTAATAAATTCTACCAAAGATAATAATATAGTAAGACGTGCATACTGGTAATATTAAGTTTAGGTTGTAATTCAGAGGAAGATCCTAAAGGCTTCTGGGCATAAAAGAATAAATAAATGTACTAATTAATCACAATTTTGTACATTGACTGTTTAAAAAACTTGATGTTCAGGTGAAAAGCAAAGGAAGCCTAGATTCTAGATGTAGAAAAGACCTTAAGGGCTAATCTGATCCGGCCACTGGCCTCAGAGGCACCAGCTCAGGTTAGCAATGTGCTCTCAAGAGGTATTTGTGATAGCTGTCCACTCCTACCAGAGAGCCTCTGCACAATATCCCAAACTTTTCCCTAGGGGAATAGCACTAGTAGGTTTTGGAGCAAAGACTAGCACATGCATTTTACATGTACTAATAAGAACTATCATTTACCAAGTGTCTGCTGTGTTACACTGCTCAACCTACAACCATGAGTTAATTTAAACCTTGCGCTAACTTGGGGTGAGAGACATTATTACCTCCATTTTACAGACGAGCACAATGAGGCTTGAAGAATTTAACTAACTTGCTCTGGCACCAGCTGGTGATGTGGCGGACACAGGGTAGAGTGCGGGTCAGAGCTGCCCTCTTTTCAGCATAGCACTGCCTTCAAAAGGGGCACTACTCTGCTGGCTCCTGAACAAATACATAGGGTATAGTCCCAATGTTATTTGCTTGATCATTTCCTTTAGATTAGGGGTTCTTATTCTAGGGGCTACAGGACCTTATAGGATCCGTAAATTGGTTTCAGATCATGAATCCACGGAAAGCAGATGCAAAATTTGGTATGTATTTGCATATATGCATTTTTCTGGGGAAAGGGTCCATTGTTTCCATCAGATTCTCCAAAGAGGTCTGGGACTCAAAAACAGGTTAAGAACTACTGCAGTCAGATCCAAAGAGAGATTTTTTTCCACTGGAAAACGTGTTAAATGCCCAATAACACTGACACAAGGAAGTGATACATTTGGGAGAAATAAAATCAGCTGCCAGGTCCTGTGTAGAAAGCGGGGTCAAAACTGCTCTTTGTAAAGTCATTGCAAAGACGATACTTGAAGAGATTCAACGAATTTCATCTCCGTGTCTGCAGAGTTGTTTGAAATTTCCCATCTATTTGTTCCAGATATCTTGAGAAGACAGTATTTTTGACAAATCTGATACATGATGAAAGAGATATCAACGTAAACCTTAAGTTCAATACAAGGGCTTGCCCCCAGCCTTAGAACAAAATAGTGCCTTACAATTCTTAAGTGGGCAAATATCTTTTTATTATCTTGATCAACTTTTAATGGAATAAGATGTAAGGAGAGAAGATACACCAGCTATGTGGTTACACTTACACTGAAAACAGTGCTGGAAAATACATTCATTTTCATGCCTTTGCATACACTGTTCCCTCTGTCTGGAATGCCCTTCCCCATCTCTTTGCTCAACAAACTTGAACACTGCCTTTAAGCCCTAGATCAAGCTCTTCTGTGACTCTTGAGATCTCCCCATTTCTCTCTTCCCATTAGCCCTCCTCCTATCTCCATCACTGTGTCATTGACAGTTGTTCATGTCTGTTTCATCCAGTCAACTGCAGCTGTGAAACGCTGTAGTTGTGAAACGCTGTAGCCGTGATTTATTTTGTGTTCCTTGTCCCTAGTCACATAGTAGGCGGCTGATTGCTGATGAATAAAACACTAGCTTCCATTTAGGAAGATCCTCCTTGTAGACACTATTAGGTGTATCTAGTTAAATGACAACAGCAATTAGTTGTTAATAAGTAAACGAAATGCCTTTCAGTAACATCCAGGAGTGACCTCCTGATTGGGCGTTGAGGAAACAATCCAGAAAAGGAAGGCCCAGACATTTAGGCAGGTATGAAAACAATGAAGTTAAGAAATGAAAGGTTTTTAGGTCAGAAACAGCTGGGGCTCAGAACAGGGGCCAGCACTCAGGTAAGCAGAGAGAGAGATGTTTAGTCTGCTTTAGAGAGACTTCTTGAATATGGGAATAAATAGGAGGGAGCAGTGCTGACTGGACTGAAAGAAGAATGTGGAATCTTTGGGGGTGAAAGATTCTAAACGGATTTATTCAGACCCAGCGACTCACTCTCAGTGACAGTCGCCTACAAAGAGAAACAGAGCTAGATTCTGGATCTACTGCTCTGTTGCTTAAACATAGCTTGTATTCCTGGATATTTCACTAGAATCATTGCAAGTCTGAGCTGCAAGGGGCCATAGAAATGACCTAGGCCTGTCCTTTTATGTAAATGATTGAGGCTCCAAGAGGCAGCCTTGAACCCAGCCCAGGAGACACTCGGCTTTCACATTAGGCTCAGCCTGAGGCAGGTGGACATATCAACGGGTTCTAGGGAGAGGGCTCTAGTCTGAAGATGTGACCCCAGGAACGGTCCCCAGATGCAGAGGATGGCTGCAACCGCTCAGAGCCTAGTTTCCTTAGGACACAAACCAAATAAAGGCATTCAAAGAATTAGGTAGTTGGTCAAACACAAGCTTGATAAACAAACCCAGCTTTTCCTCTCTATTAATGTAGTATTTCCTCTCTACAACAGGTTAACAAAGAGAGGCGTTTGTCTGCAGGAAAAAGCATAATGAGCTTTTTGTTCTACCCTGCAACTCCGGGAAAAGGAGAAATGTCAGCAGAAGGCAGGGAAAAACAGGCCAGGCCGTAAAGCTGCCTTTTTGTTTGGTTGGTTAAATTGTATGCAGATTGGGTAATAACAGACGTCTTATCTACCTCTCAACTTTATTCTTCTCTCGCAGCATGTTTACCTTGTCCATATATGGCACTTCCTGCAATTCTGGCAACTTTGTTAGGGGTCAAGAGCGCACTAGTTGCACAGAACACACCTAGGGGACTTTGTCTCTTTGAGAAGTCCCTCCCTTGAAACTGCATTACCTAAAGGCTCTTCACTCAAAAAAAAAAAAAAAAGGTATTGCATGCCTATTTGTGCACGGCGCTTGGTGTGTACAGGCCACGGTTTCACGTGGCCCTCCCTTCGATAGCTAGCAGGAGCCCGGAGCGTTGAGTCAGAGACCTGGAAAATCAATTTCGTTCTCTGAACCTCAACGTCCGCATCCGCAAATCGGTTCCCTCGGAGAACGGGGCGCAGAAGACAGAACCCTCCAGGCGCGGGGTTCCGGGGCGCGCTCCGCCCCCAGCCCCGATCTCCTTCTCTCGGCTCCCAGCGAGCCCGCCTCTGCACGGAGGGGGCGGGAAGCCTCGGCCACGAGATCCAGACCCCGCGCGCCCGAGGCTGGGCGGGCGACGCAGCCGCGCAGCGCGCCCCGCCCCGACGTGCGCAGCGGGAGCGCGCACGCACACAGGCGCGGGGGCGCACGGCGCGGGCGCGCGCAGGGCCGGGCCGCGCGCGCGGCTCCGGGAGGCGGCGGCGGCGGAAGCGGCGAGGGCGGCGGGCGTCCGGCTTCAGAGGTGGTGGTGGTGGCGGCGGCGGCGGCTCCGGACTGGGCTGGGCTGGGAGCGAGCGAGGGGCGGGGGTGCCGGGGCGAGCGCCGATCCCCCGGCTCGACCATCCGCCCGCCGCCCGGACGCCTGGGCCGCGGAGTTTGTGTCCCGGCTCGGACCCCGGCGCCCAGCCCGGAGCCGTAACCTTGAGGCGGCGGCGGCGGGGCCGGGCCGGGCCGGGCCGGGGGGCGGCGGCGCTGGATCCGCGGCTGCCCGATCGTTGGCGGGAGATGTCGAACCCCGGGACACGCAGGAACGGCTCCAGCATCAAGATCCGTCTGACAGGTACGGCCGGCGGGGGGCCCACCGCCCCCCCAGCGTCCGCTCGCACCCGCGCGGCCCCGGGCAGCCTCGGAATTTCCCGCAGAGCGCCCCGGCGAGGTGTCCCTCCCCCACGCCGGCCGTTGTCCCAGGACCTCGTCACCCCCTCGGCCAGTGCCCCTCGCCGCTCCCTCCGGCCCCGCCCCTTCGTTGCTCCTGGCCCCGCCCCCTCGCTTCTCACACCCCCATCCGCCCTCTTCTCGCTTCCCTCCTCCCCACCTGCCCCCTCGCTTCTCCCCCTCGCTTCTCCCCTGCCCCGCCCCCTCGCTTCTCCCATCCTGCCCCCTCGCTTCTCCCTCCATCCTTCTCGTGGCCGCCGACCCCTTGCCCCTCGCTTCTCCCCTGCTGCCCCGCCCCTCGCTTCTCCCCTGCTGCCCCGCCCTCGCTTCTCCCTCCATCCTTCTCCTGGCCCCCGTCCCCTTGCCCCCTCGCTTCTCCCCTGCCCCGCCCCCTCGCTTCTCCCCTCCATCCTTCTCCTGGCTCCCCTCCCTCTCCTCACTCCCTCCCTTCTCCCCTCCTGGTCCCACCCCTCGCTCGTGGTCCCGCCCCTCGCTTCTCACCACGTTCCCATCCTCTCTTGCTTTTCTCTCCCCCACTTCCCTGTCTGCCCCCGCGCTTCTCCCTCGTGTCCCCCTTCTCACCCCTCCCGCATCCTGTCTCTTGCTCTCCCTTCTTTACCCCCTTGCCCCCTCGCTTCTCCCCTCCTGGCCCTCCCCTTTCTTTCCCCTAGCCCCGCCCCCTCACTTTCCCCAAACCCCGCCCCTTATTTCCGACCTAGCCCCGCCCTCGCTTATCTCCCAGCCCCGCCCCCTTGCTGGTGTCTCGCGGCCTCCACCCTTTCCTTCAGTCTCGAATTCCTCAATGCTATCTTGTAGCTTCTCCCGGTCCTGTTCTCCTCGCTTCCCCTCTGGTCCAGACCTCTTCAGTCTAGTCCACTTCCTTTCTCTCTCAGGCCAGGCTACTGTTTACTCTTGACTGTGCTTCTTCTGTTCTTTCCTTTTCACCCCCACCCCTCAGCATCCTTGAGCCCCGAGATTAGGCGCTGATCACCGCCCCCCCCCCCCCACACTGGAGGTTTTGGCGGCTGCCCTAACGCAGGCTCCTTGATTCACTCATTTAGTCTTCAATGAAATGCCCGTGTCTCCTAGGTGGCTCTGTAGTACCACCTTCAAGGGTGAGCGCGAAGCTCTGCTGTGGGCCTGCGACGCGGTGGGTTGGATGTGTGTAGATGCTAATGTATCTGCTGGAGGTGCCCCTCGCCAGCGGGCTTCTGAGATCCTGGACCAGTCTGCACCCGGTCTGCCCTTTCTCACTCTCCTCACTGCTACGGGACTGCTGCCCTGTCTCCCAGTTTAAAGTCATACCTGAGGCCGGGTTGTAGTGTTGCAAATACGGTTCTGCTGGGGGACTTTCCAAACTCGAATATTTCCAGCTCCGGAAGGGAAACAAAAAGTTTGGGCTAATCCCTGTCAGGGGTTTCCCCCTGGATTTTTCTGTTCAGTGGCCCATCTGGTGAGGACTCCAAAGTCAGTGTGGTCAGATCCTTTCAAAGAGAGAATGAGCATTTGGGACACTTTATGGCAGATGCATAGCCCTAAGTCATTGGCAAAATCCATGAAAACAATGGGTGATTGTTTTCAAACTAAAATTTTCTTTGCAAGTCCATAGTTGTTGCATGATCCATTTTTTGTTTCAAGGAAAGGGTTATAATTTTTTTGGTATAAAGATGTCAGATCAGGTTATGATCAGATAGTAAGATCAGATCAGATGATGATTTGGACTCAAACCCAGACTCTGGTTTTGCAAAGTAAACAGGCATATGCCGGGGATCTTTGCTTCTGGAGAGACATAATCCTTTATTCCTGGTAGGGCTGGTAGGAAACACTTCTCACTATGTAGATACAGTATATACATTGTTATTTTTATGGTTACGTGAAAGCCACGTGTTTGACTTTGTAATGCTTGTAAAACTTTAATTACTGGCAACTTTAATTTGGTTCTCATTTACAAAGTAATCTATAATTGACATCAGATTTGTTTCAGTTTTGTTAAAAACAGAAGTAACTGATTTTGTGAGTTTAGGTAGAAATGTGATTAATGTTTTACAAGGAGTAGGTTTTAATTACAGTGTTTGTGCCTGGTGTAAATGTATTAATCAATTCTAGTTGGCAGGTCTGGGTGTGGGCCTTTTCCTTGTAAAAGGGAGGGCTTGATTTGTCCTCCCGAATTATTTTTGGATTCAGGAATTTAGATGTCATAGATGCAAAAATGCCTTAAAAGAGTTTTGGATGGCATTTGATGTTGAGGGATCAGGTGGTAAATGTTCTTTCCGAAACACCTTTTCCCTTTCCCTCAGTTGATGTTAATGATCTGAGAGGATGTGCAACAGGATTGAGTTTAGTGGCGATTGTGGACACATGTAATGCCAGTTGTCTGTTGAACATTAATTTATGTGGAAACGTTGGAACTAGATATTTTGTTGAAGATACAATAGGTTTCAGCCTCGTCTTTATGGTTGTCAGGGGAAGTTTGAAATCTTTTCACTTCTGGCATGTGGGGTAGCCATCTTTCAAAAGTTGTATACTTTTATTCCAGGTTTCAGAGTTTATTTCCACATGTGATATTTGAAAAAGTGATTTTTAAAAATGAGGGATAGTCTAACCAGTCAGTGAATACCACATAGAGCATAATCATTGCAAAGTATGAAGACGTTGGAGTTACCAGAGAGCATTTAGAACTTTGGGGTCCACAGTTGTATTTGGTGGTGAGTGGAACATTGGTTTAGAATTAAGAGATTGATTCTGGTCGGATGTACCAATAACTGCATGCTATGGAACAGAATATTTAACTTTTGTGGGTCTCAGTTCCTCATATATAAAATGAGATTTCAACTCCATTATAACATTGTTTGATTCTGTTTCTTACAGTATATATCAACGTGGCTACCTACTTAATCTAAATTACCGTTCAGTGCTGATGCTTTCTGTTAAGTCTCAATCTTGATATTCAGAAATTTGTGTTAAAATACCACACTTGTGTTTGATTTATGCCAAACATTAATTTTTTGTGTTGATTACATTTATGATTTTTTTCTTCCTCTGGAACCCTTTTTGTTTTTGAAAACTACTGGGTAGTACGTTGAACTGCTTTGGAAACCTCGCCTAAATAGTAGAAGAATGCTTGAGTCTTTATATTTAAAAGAATATAATTTTAATGAATGTCTTGTGATATTTTAGCAGGAAAATAGGTTTTAAAGGTTTCAGTAGGTTTAGGGGTGTAATATGTGCAAAATCAAGTGATCTTTGTTAAAGAGCATTATCTTACAGACATTTTAGAGTTCACTGGCAAATCAAACACTTTGGAAACATTTTTATTTTAAATTCAAGCAGGATTTGCAAAAACTTTGTTCTTAAGTGGAACACAAATGAATCCCAGATATGTTATTTAGGCCACTCTGGGTAAAAGAATGGAATTTTGAGCTCTAAGTGTTCCACAGTACTCTTCAAACACATTAAATTTTATTCTAATGTTAACCAGTTGGTTGAAATACCAAATGCCTAAACTTTCTGTGCTTTTATGCCTTGAAATACTCCCAGACCTCCTTGTGTTTTTATGTCTTTCAGAACGTGACTGCATATTGTCAAGAGAGCGAAATTCTAATTCCAAGGAGAGAGGGGGAAGAGACCTTTCTTGATAGTATATGGCAATGGGGGCTATTTTTAAAGCTGTAGCGCATGTAGTGTAAGGCTGATTTGTGTTTTGGCATCCAGATGATGCAACTTGGAGAGAAATAGTTTTAGTAATAGCTGTTAATAACTTTAATTGATCAATAACAGTTAGGTGACCTAATTGATTCAAAATAGTTAAGATTCTCTTAAGAAAGATTAAGTAAGCTGTTAAGAGTGTTGCCTTTGTCAATTTGTACCGGCAAAGAACCTGACTTATGTAAGGCAGGCAAAAGTTTTAATAACTGTAACTGTGATGAGATGGAATAAGTCATCAGTTTTTAGCCATGCTTTGCGCCTGAGTTTTTGTAATGTTTTCCTTAGGGTCTGCCTTAAGCTTATGAAGGTACAGTCGAGGCACTTCTCTGAGCTGCGTTCTCGAAGGGTGTGGAATGCATTAGATCAAATATTACTGCAAAACTTAAACTGCAGTTATACTTTAAAAGGAATCACATTCTGCCAAATACAGGTTTTATTATTGATTTTATTTGTGATTGAATCACATTTGTGTTGTCCTAAGAAAAACCTTTTTTTAAATCCATTTTTTTCCTTTTTAATCTTCTTGACCCACCTAACAGACTTGAGAAATGAAATATTTCATATATTTCATTTCTCTCAGTATTTTTATAGTAGTTGTGATTTATCAAACTAGAATTTTTGACTTCAAGCCTGTTTTTCAGAGTTCATAACTCCTATTTTTGCAATTGTGCAAGTCGTGTCTGACTTTGAATTTTTCCTTCTCTTCTACAAATTTTCATTTTCTCTGGTCACATTGTAAGGTTCCAGTGTGGAACCTTGGGTGCAAGGGAAGGTTCTGGGGTCTGAGTCATTTGTGAAGAAGTATTTCCTCAAGAATAAAAAAGCAGAGAAACACTGACCCATAATATTTCAACATCAGTTCAATGATCCAGTTAACTGGACTGGCTGTTTTGTAACATGTTTGTGGTATTGGTTAAAAGTTAAAACAGCTGAATTGTGCATTTTCTTGAGTGCTAAGAGCAAAAGGGAAGTTCAAGAAACCTGAAATGGATGAAATAATTTGATATCTTCCCAATGCTCTGATTTTCTGGTTGAGAAACTCTAACTTTTAGGATTCTTATTTGGATTAAATTTTTGTAATTTCAAAACCATTTTAGAGGTTAAATATTTTTAAACAAAGAGAGAATAAAATATATATATTTTTTGTCACCGAACAACTTAAATTACTGGTTTGCTTGTTGTTTTGTTAGTGAATTTTATTGAGAGAAAGCCCCTAACTTATTGGCTTGCTGTCCACCGTGTTCTCACTCTAGCTGACCCAAGTGTCTAAGGCTATTCTAGGCAAAGAAGAGCCATGGAGCTATGTTGAAAAACAGAAGCACATAGCCATGTGGATGGGGCGCATCTCCTTTTTAAAATGTTGGAATTACTGTTGTGTCTACAGATGCAATTCAATCCACTTAGATATTTAAACTAAGTGGAATGTGGTTTCCTTATTTCTGTATTAAAGGAAAAAAAACACCTCTTTTATTGTTTTAAAACAAGGCTTAAATAACGTACAATCAGTGCGTCTGCTGATGCGGCCCACTCTGTAATTCCAGCTGTGTTCACCTCCATTGCAGCTGAAAGGAATTCTAATTGGCTGAGGAATGTCGGCAACATCATGTATCACTGAGCATGAACCTATTATGCTGGCTGCTGGGTGATGCATTTCAGATGTTTTAAGCTCCCGAGTCCAACTTGGAGCTTGCCTTCAGGAGTCTGGAAGAGAACATTGTGAAGCTGTAGGTTGTAGAGGGCAACCTGCTTTCTTTGCATGTTGGGCATCTGCTAAATTCTCTAAAGGCCGTGGTGTTTTCTTGTGGCTTAAACTCTGGACTGGGAATCAGAAGGTCTGAGTTTTATTTCTAACTCACAGAAGTGCCACAGTGAAGAAAGGGGTGGGTGGAATCATAATCTTATTGTGATTGATTTTTCCCATGTGTAATGTGAGATACCTGCATTTTTATATGGAGCAAGGACTTAATGTGGATTAAATATTTGGATGAGTAGTTATGAATTATTTATAGAGTAGCACAATGTAAATACAGAGTCATAGATTCTTGTTATTTCATATTCCTAAATAATCATGTAAATGCTAAAGCTAATGATGTACTTTGACACTGAAGAAAATCTATGGAACCTATTGATAAACATGGAAAAATAATACTCAAGAATGAATTGTTAAATTCTCTATGCATTCAGAAACTTACTTAGAGAAACAGTGTTATAAGCCAAAGCCAGCATATCTTTAATTGTGAAACCTTGGAAGCATTCCCATTAAAATCAGGAACAGTACAGGGATGTACACTGTCACAATTGTTATTAGCTAGAGAAAGACATCAGAAAGCAGAAAGTGAAATTGCTATTATTTTAGATGATATGATTTTATATCTCTAAAAATGCCACAGAATCAGCTGAAAAGCAATGATAAACAATAAAGAAAACTTTAGTAAAGTAGTTGGACAGAAAATTTCTCCACAGAAAAATAAAATGGATAAAAATTGACATGCAAAGACAAACTAGGAAAAACAATTTGTAATCTATATGAAAATAAAAGACTAGCTTCCTTAATATATAAAGAGCTTTCAAAATCAATTAGAAAAGGCCAATGACCTGTTTGGCAGAGAATGTGGACAATTCACAGAAAAGTATGAAAGTAGATTCCAAACATGTGAAGAGACTCTCAGCCCTGTTCATACTAAACAAAATACCAGTTAAAACTAAGGGTGAGACAGTTTTCATCTAGCAGATTGGCAGAGACCAAAGAGTGAAAATATTCATGATGACAAAGGTGTGGAAAAGCAGAAACTGTTTTCCACTGTTGGTTGAGAATGTAAATTGATACCATAGATTAAGGAGGGCAGTTTGGTACTATCAGATAATAAATTGTTTATATCCCCTTTGATCTAACAATTCTGCCCTAGAAATTTTTCTTAAAGATATATTCACACATTTATGTAAAGTCTTAATGTGCAAAATTATTGCAGCATTGTTTGAAATTATAAAAGACTGAAAACAAGCTAAATATGCATCAGTAGAGAACTAGTTAAATAAATTATGCTGTATCCCCAAGGATGTGTTGCAGTTTAAAAGAATGAGATAGCGCTTTATATTCTGATATGGAACATTCTCCAAGATATATTATTCAGTGGGGGAAGAAGCCTGATTCAGAAGAGTGGATATTGTACATTCTATTTGAGTAATAAATAGAACAAAATAAAAGGGGAAATTTATAGATGTATTTGTATAGCCTATCACTGGAAGGATACTGTTGAAAATATTGGTGTGATTTCCTCTGGGGAGGGGATCTGGGGCCTGGGGTCCAGGTGAGATGGGGACTTCCTTTCACTGTATTCCTTCTGTACTGTTTAATCTCCCCCATTGAGCAGATATTGCTTTTCAACAGTTAAAAATGTTAAAAACAACAAAAAAAAGAATCTACAGGGCTTAAGAAAAGAGTTTCTTAAAGAAACTAGTACATTAATTGCCAATAGTAATTGTTTTCAAATGTAGGTGTTCTGAAAATTCAAAATAATTATGCGGGATGTATTTTAAAGAGCTAAAATAGCATTTAAGGGCATTACCTGTGTTATGTGTAATTTCCTCACCAGGAAGATTCTTGGGTTCCAGAGAGTAAAATGCTTTGCATCCTTTGTAGGTCTGAACAAACTTATTTTCCCAGGGAATATGTTCATTCTGATACTGAGACACCCTCCCACCAAAAAAAAAAAAGAGAGAGACTTGTTCCAGCATGATGATCGAGTAAGCCCACATGATTCTTCCCAGATTCAGAAATTTGGTCCTCCTTAGATGTACTTTCTATAGTGAGTCCTTTGAAAGACTGGGGTCTTGATTCTGAATAATAGTGCTGGTTTATATATTTGGTATGTCATTTGGGGTTATCTCTGACCTATTTCTGTAAAATAACCTCATCCTTAAATGGGGTACTAAGCCAGTAGTAATAATTTGGTATTTTTCCCAAGTATTTATAATCAGTATGTTTGTTTTGAACTTAACCTTGACAGAGTGCTATTTCTCTTGGAGCCTGGTATTTAGAGTGTTGTGAATGGGGTAGTGGAAGCCTGGCTGTTTTTGGGGTTTTTTAGGCCTATTTTTGATATTAAAATTGAAATGAATTATGAAAGTCTTTTTGGAGACTTGACCTGTTTACTTATTGCATTATTTATGGCTTACTTCATCAGCTGAATGTCAGCGGGGTTCTACTTTTGTTTAAGAGGACCACATGAGCGTGGCAGATGTGCTGTTGGGTTACCTTGTCATAAGCCCCAGAGGCTGGCCTCTGGCACATCTGGCACATGAAGTATTTAAATATTATTTGAGGGTATTGATTATGATTTTGGAAAAGACTATATCTCAGTGCATTCCAGATTTTAATGCATTCAGGCCCTGTTTGTTCAATTTAGCAGTGCCTAAAAAAGAAATATTGATATCTGACTCTATAAAAGTAGAAAGAGTTGTAACCACATGTAATTTATTGCCTTTTTGTTCTCTTAGATCTTTGGGATAAAAATCCTAAGTTTTACTGAATTGTATTTCTACATATATTATTTATAAATTATAGATTTGAGAACTGCATGATGCCTATTCATACATGACAGTATAAGTAATGCCTTATATCTGTCCAGCGTTTCATAGTTTCCAGAGTCCTCATATATGTTTCCTCACTTAAGCCGAGATATCAAGACAAGCTTAAAAAAATTTCTAGCTTAAAAAAAATAGCATGCAATTTGTTGTAGCCTTTAAAACCACATTTTATAGGAGAGAAAAGAATAGTTTCTCTTGTCCTAAATGGATAATTATTTCATGTGCAGATACAAAAATACTCAGAAGCACACTTAACCCAACTAGAATAAATTCACATGCTTTATAATAATCAATAGTCACATGCAGGAGAAGGCCTACGTGTACTCATGGGACATTGATTTAACTCTTCTTAGGCTTTAGTGAGGATAATTCACACTCACAAAATTGGATAACCTTTTTTGGGGGGAAGGTAGCCTTTTTTTCTCCTTAATTACGTGAGACTGGAAACGTGACATTTCTCTTCTCCCCCAAACATGCCTAGTAGACACCTTAAGCTTAACATGCTGAAACAGTCTTCTTGATTCCCCCCTCCCCAGAAACCTTCCTCTCCCCAGTCTTCCCCGCTTCATTAAATCTACCCAGTTACTCAAACCAAACATCAGGACTCTTGGTCGTTCTTCATATCTAATTGATCCTCAAGCCCTCTCATTTCTGCCACCACAGTTTATCTGGAATGTGTCTTCTCTTCGTGTCCATTGCCCTCATCCTAGTTCAGGCTGCAGTCATCTCTTGCTTGGACAGCTGCTTCTTGCCCCTTTTTATTTAAATGTTCCTTGAAGCCAAAACTATCCTGCTACAGTATTATTTATTTCTTTATTTCAAAGATGTTGAAAGATTAATTATAAAGTCCTTATTGTGGCTAATTCTAAAGTGGAGATGGAAAGAGATTTGCTAACATTGCCCTTTCTCCTGGTGAGTGCAGCCCCTTCACTCTTGGCTTCTATTTTCACTGCTCCTAGCTTCAGCTCCAGGAGCATTGGTGAGGATGGCTAGTTGTCTTTGTCAGGGTAACATGGAGCTTCTCATGGTCCGATGGTTTAGGGATGGCCGGTGACAAGTTTAATTGTGTACAGTGGTGGAGAGAGATCAGGAAACCAAATGGAAGACTACTACTGAAAAGAGTCGAGAGTGGGAAATACGTAGTCTTTATGGTCCAGAGCACATGTTACATTCTCTTGTATAGAAACAGCACATTGGTTGCCTCTGGATAGCTCATGATTTTATCACCCTGACATTCATTCCCCAAGATGCTCTGACCCTAGTTTGCCCCATCTTAGTAAGTAACATCATCAACCAGTTGGTTGCTCAGACCGAAAATCTTGGTGTCCTCCTTGATTCTCTTCTCGCTCAAACTCTAGGAAGTTGTCAACTCTACCTCGTATACCATATCCTGAATCTTTTTTCACTTCTCTCCATTTCTACTATTACCACCCTAGTCCTAGGCATTGTCGCCTCTCACTTGGGTGCCTGCAGTAATCTCCTACATGCTTCTGTATGTTGAAATACCATGTACATACAGAGAAGGGCAGTGTACAGTTTGTTGATATTTTGTGAACGGAACATACCTCTGTCACTATATCTTAGATCGGTGGTTCTCAACTGGGGGCAATTTTGCCCCCAAGGGATGTTTGGCAACGTCCGGAACATTTTTGATTGTTACAACTTTGTGAGTGCTATTGACATCTATTGGATAGACGCCAGGGATGCCACTAAACATCCTACAATGCACAGAACAGACCCCCACAACAAAGAATTATCCAGTCCAAAATGTCGATAGTGCTAGAGAAACTCTGATCTTGATCAAGACGTAGAATAGTACTAGTACCTGGAATACCCCACAAGCTCCCTTCCCAGTTTCTACTCCCACCCCTACCCCCCAAAGATAATCATAGTGGAATCATGCAGTATGCATTCTTTTGTGACCGGCTTCTGCTCAACATTATATTTGTGAGATTCATCCATATTGTTATGTGTGGTTGTATATCATTCATCGTCTTTGTGGTATAGTACTCCATTATATGAATATACCATAATTTATCCCTTACCAGTTGATAGGTAGTTGGGTGGTTTCTAGTTTGGGTTGTTATGAATAGTGCTGCTATGAACATCTGTGTGTGTCTTGGTGAGTATATGTATGCATTTCTGTTGGGTATATAGTTAAGAATGGAATTGCTGGGTCACAGAGTAGGCATATATTCAACTTTAACAAAACTGCCAAATGCTTTTTCCAAAGTGGTTGCACCAATTTACATTCCCACCAGCAGTGTATGAGAGTTCCAGTTGCTCCATATCTTTGCCAACCTTGGTGTTTTCTGTCTTTTTCATTTTAACCCTTTTGGTGAGTGTGGCACGATATCACTTTGTGGTTCTGCTTCTGCTTTCACTTTTATCTAATCCATACCTTAAATGGCAGCCTTAGACATCTTTTATTTTTAACTTTTTTTTTTTGGTAGGGTAGAGCTTTGACATAGCGTTGTAATACCTAAGGTTTTTCCCTCTCCCAAGAAACAGTTTTCACACCCTTCTAGGCATTCTGTTGAGGATGAATGATCTACCCTAGTGTGTGTCAGTCATCTAGGGAAGCTTGTTAAAACTCAGATTGCTGGGCCCCCACCCCAGCCACTAGCAAATATATAAACAAATCTAGGTCTGTATTTGGATATAATGTAAAAAAGGTAAAAAAAAGAATTTTAGTTAAAATCTTTAAATCTTGTTTCCATGAATAGTTTCTAATTTATTACTTACATAATATTTTGTCTATATACCTGATTTCATTTCTGAGATCTCCTGCATAGGTTTGGACTTGTTTTCTTCTCAAATAACTAGTACTGTATTAAAATAATATTAACAGAGAATCATATATACTAATCATATATACTACTACATTATAAACCTAAATTCAATATTTTTGGTCTGAAAAGAAATAGATGCATATTTTTCACACAATCACTCTGTGAGTTTTATCTATTTAGTCTATTATTATTATAAACACATTTGTTCTCCCTAAAGCCCCAAATAAAGTGACTTATATTTTCTGGGTCAAATATTCTAAGCATTATCTTAGGATTTGTTTAAATATGATTTAGTTATTCTTTTAGTTTTCTTTTTCTTTATTTGTTTATTTTTTAATTGAGGTATAGTTGAGATAAAACATTATATTAGTTTCAGGTATACAACGTAATGATTCGATATTTGTATACGTTGTGATCACCACAATAAGTCTAGTTAACATGTGTCACTTTAAGTAGTTACCAAAACCATTTTTTTTCTTGTGATGAGAACTTTTAAGATCTACTCTCTTAGCAACTTCCAAATATGCAACATATTATTAACTTTTAATTTTGAAGTAATTATAAATTCACAGGAAGTTGCAGAGAAATATACAGGGAGGTCTGAGTGCCCTTCACTCAGACTCCCCATTTTTAACTTCCTGCATAACTGTGGTATAATATCAAAATGAGGAAATTGACAATCGACATTGGTACAATCCACTGGGGTTGTTCAGATCTCACCAGTTATATTGCACTCGTGTGTTCTGTGCAGTTTGATCATGTGGGTAGATTTTTATAACCACCTCCACAATCAAGATACAGAACCGTACTGCCGCCACATGGCTCCTGCATGCTCTCCCTTTATAGCCACACCCACCTCCTCTCCCCTATCCCTGGGACCCCTGGCAATCACTAATCTGTTCGCCATCTCAAAATCTTTTCAAAGCATAAACCAGATCATATCATTCCCTTCCTTAAAGTCTTCCAGTGGCTTCCTAGTCAGAATAAAATCAAACTCCCTCTGTGATCCTGCCCTGTCTGCCTCTCTGGCCTCTGTCACTCCCTCCCTCGTTCCCCAGGCTACAGCCACCCAGTCCTATTGGAGGACGCCCCTCCTGGAGGCAGCATTGTGTTGGTAAGCCTCTTCTTTTTGGTCACATTGTGAGTTAGGGGGCCTGGGAACTGGGCAATCACAGGCTTTTGTCAGCCGGGCTTGGGGTTTCTTTGACCATATGACACTCAAAACTAGTCTGCTTTCTCCTGGGTTTCTGGGCAATTCCAGGGGCTTGAACCAAAGCCTGAAATGTTCTCAAGTCTAGAATTTGGCCCATCTTTGTAGCCTTTGGTTTCCTGGCCTTCTCCTTAGCCTCTCCCTCAGGGCTGCTAGAGATAACTGGTTGGAGTGGAGGGACATCATTAATTTGCCCCTTGCCCGTGGGATGCTTTGCAGTTGCATCTTAAATGATGCTTCCCAGTTTCAGGCTGAGAATACCTAGCAAGAGTGTTGGGGAGATAGCTGGGGGTCAGGATTCCTTGTCCACCCTACCCCACAGTCTCATCTCCTGCGAGGTCTCCCACTTCCCTCCCTCCCTTTATCCTGTTCTCTCTCTTCAAATCTCTTGGATTGCAATCTGTAGCAGAAAGGGCCTCTTTCAGCAAAGGCATATTTTCTTCCCTTTTCACTTGTCTCCTTATGGGTCCTTACTAAACGCTGTGAGAAGTAGTCAGAGCCTTTTCTTATCCGGAATCTTTCCTACCCGTAAGTCCCCTAATGCCCTCTGTCGCCTTGGTGGGCACATCAGGCCACAATCTGATTGTTTTCTTCTTAGATAATAAAGAGGGTTAAATGCTCAGGCTGGGTTAGTAGGGTTCATTGAATTTTACCCAGCCTCCTTTCTTCAGCCTATTTCACATTTTAATTTCTATCTTGTATTTATAATACTACACTTCCCGATACTGGTTTTTTATTAGCTTAAAAAAAACAGGATGCTTTCAGATCTAAGTAGCAGAAAACTTAGCTTAAGTTGGCTCAGTAGAGTTTTATTCAATAAAATAACTGAAAAGTCCAAAAGTAGTCCCAATGGCATGGCAAGGCCCTGGCTTCTCTCCATTTCTTGGTGCTGTGGCCTCAGAACCGTCCTCGGCTGTCTGTTTCCCGTGTGTTCAAAAGGTGGCTTCCGCAGCTCCTGTAGCTATTTGCTTCTCACTTTAACCAGCGGGAAAGTTACAAGTCCGCTTCCCGACAGCTCATTCCTGGAGTAGCCATCCAGGAGTTGAATCTGCTTGTCTCATTGGCCTGACTGGGGTCATGTGTCCATCTGCGAACCAACCACTGTGGCTGGGATGATGGGATGTGCTGGTTGGACAGTTAGGGTCCATCTTGGAATCCAGCAATGGTGTTAGTCCCACCCAACATCTACAACTGGGATATTTGAGGGAACAGGAAAATGGAGGCTGGGAAGGCAACCAACAAATAACCAGACAGTATAATTTTTTAAAAAAAATGTATAATATTGGCTTTGGGTATGCTGACTATAAGGATGGTAAAGCTACCATTTAATGAACTTCTGAAAAAGAAATATGCCTTCTTTGTAGTAGTGTGAAGCAAAATATGTATTTTTGTAAAAGTGCCAAACATTTTTGCCAGGAGTTAGGAATGGTATCTTTATATGTGAACTCAACCCACAGATATCATTGTCAATTTGTATTATAGAACGTTTCTGGAATTGTTGTGTAGTGTTGTTTTATTTGGGACTATTTCAATACTAAGATTTAAACAAAATTCAGATACACATTCTAGGAATACATTCTTACATCATTTCTCTAGAGATAATAGGGTATTTTTAAGAAAGAAAAATACATGTTATTTGTTTGTAAATTGAATTCAGGATGTATCAAAAGAGAAAAAATTTGGTTTTTATGCAAGAGTATAATTTTTTGTAAGATAGATGATTACCAACTCTTCCCTGTGATAAAGGCTTTGGATTAATACATCTGTTCTTGATATTTGGAACTCTGTATTTTTATTCCTATATTCATAAAAAAAGGGGCTTATAAGATGCTTGGCTGAGCTTTGAACCTGTGCTCCAAGGAATGGTTGGCTCTCTCAGACCCCAAGCTTTTCCCTCTGTTGAGTCAGGGAGGCGGGTGGTTCAGAGCTTGGCTGGAGCCTGCCTGTGCCTTCAGACAAGTGACCTTGTCTCTTAGTTTCCTCAGCTATAAAAATGGGGAGAATAGGTGGAGCCACTTCAGGGCGCTCTGGGTAGTAAATGAAATAATCCACCTGTTGTATCTGGTACATGGTAAGTGTTGAATACGTGTTAGCTGATATTAACATTGTCATATTTCAGTGACCCTAAGATGACTTTGAAAGTCACACTATTGTTTTATGTGCCACTAAAAAAGAAACACCGGTAGTTACATTATAACATATGATTCATTTAAAGATTTCAGAGATGTTAAAATATGAAAAAATGTGTCTTAGAATCAATGATAGATGGTGTTATGGCTGTCTCTGACTTGAAAGTCCTGGAAACTGTTGGCATACCCACAAATTAATGCCATCTGTCTTCAGTTTAAACATAACACAATGTGATCTAAAGTTTCTTTTCATTTTTGTTTTGGTCCTAAACTTACACTGGATTTGGTCTCATGTGTTGCAGTATTGGCAATTTAATAATTACTGATTCATTATGTGGGTTTACTAATGGATTATACAAGACCCGTGATGGGCTTGGCAACTTTGGTTATTTGCTTTACTTCAGTGATTTAGAAAAAATTTGAGATACATTTTTGGAAATCATTAATATTGGTTGAAGAAACCTATTTAGAAACGAAAGGCAGGTTAAATGGTAGTACCTGTAACCTTTTAGAATAGCACAAGTTGTTGGCAGACGGCCTGTTTAGGAAAACGCCTTTGATACACCCAAACACGTTCAGTTTGGAAAGCATAATATTGATATTTGAAAGCAATGCATGGTAGTTGATTTTCCACTAAAATATAAATGTGGACAGTATATTGTAAAGCTTGGGAGATAGTCACAGGCTGTTTAAGTACCAAGTTGGTGTAGTAAAAAGCTGCTATGTAATATGCTTTGCATAAATTTAGAAGTAAAACCCATAAGGATATCACATAACCTTGACAGAGTGCTATTTCTCTTGGAGCCTGGTATTTAGAGTGTTGTGAATGGGGTAGTGGAAGCCTGGTTGTTTTGGGTTTTTTTAGGCCTGTTTTTGATATTAGAATTGAAATGAATTATGGAAGTCGTTTTGGAGACTTGACCTGTTTACTTATTGAATTATTTATGGCTTACTTCATCAGGCGAATGTCAGCGGGGTTCTACTTTTGTTTAAGACGGCGAGCGCATGAGCTCGGCAGACGCGCTGTTGGGTTACCTTGTCGTAAGCCCCAAAGGCTGGCCTCTGGCACATCTGGCACATGAAGTATTTAAATATTATTTGAGGGTATTGATTATGATTTTGGAAAAGACTATATCTCAGTGCATTCCATATTTTAATGCATTCTGAAACAGCGGTGTTGTTTTCTTTTTGGAAACCCAGGAGGGTTTGTTTGCTGGGTTTTGTATAGGGTCCAGCTTACCAGTACAACACAATATGCTTTTATTTTAGAAAAGGAGTTTTACTTTAGAAAATAGTACCTAAATTGAATAGGAAAATTATTTCCAAAAGGTGACACCTTAAGTCCTTTTTTATCAACTTAAGTTTATCAATATAAGTGCTCTTCTCATCACCTGCGTAGTTGTGATGTTTATATTTAGAATAGACAGAAGCCAGTCTGAGATCTCTCAGCAAGGCTTTACAAAAGGATGGGATTATGTTGCAGTGTTACTCCAGGTGTTTAATTTCAGGCAGTATGAATCAAGGATTTGATGCTTCTTATATTAGAAAAGATTGGACTTGATTCAGGAAAAAACCAAAACAACTCATTAATTTGAAGTGTATACATCACAGCCTAAAGATTTATTTTAGTTAGAGTTTTAAAATAGATAATGCATGCATATGATATAAAAGCGTATCCGTTAAAAATAAGTCTCCCTTCCTCCCTGTCAACCAGCTTGCACCTCGAGAGAGAACTATTCTTACTGTGGTATTCCTAGTTTCTCCTGTATTCTTCTCGAGACTTTCTGTTCCCTTCTCTTTCTCCCTCTCTTCCTCCCTTTCTCTTTCACACAGATGATAGCATTCTGTGTGTGCTGTTGTGCATCTTGCTTTGTTCACACAATCAGGGATTGCTCCATTTTCGTGCCTCCAGAGCTCCTCTGTGGCAGAAACATCACTGCTCAATGACTGTCCATGTGCTCTTCAGCATGTCCCAGCTGCCTTGCAGTTAGGTGGGACCATGGGATGGGTTCTGGTTAGTGAACTGTGAGAAGTGATTTGTTCCCCTCTGGGGCTGAAGCATAGGAGCCTCCAGCTCTGCATGGAGCACCCTGGACTGTGTATCATATAGTGGAGCCTCCAGCAGCCTGGGTCCCTGCATGAGTATGTGGAGCAGAGGGTCCCCCTTGCCCCGGCCTGCCCCTGCAGACCCAGCCTATGTTGGGTATGTAGTGATAGCAAAGAGTAACCCTCTGTTGTGTTAATTTATTGCTACATCACATCAGCCTCTCCTGATTGATGTAGTCTGTTTCTTCCTAACAGCTGTGAAATGCATAACACTTTGAATGAACCTGGTTCAGATTATCTGATAGCTTGTTAAGGAATGAAAGGGCATCTAATTAAAGAATAATCATTTTAAATAAACAAATACCAGAGAAATACATCTTAGCGCAGTGTGTTACTACACAAATGTAGCATCTCTATCTATCTCAGTAGTATTTTTTAAAGAAATATATACCTATTGAAAAATATAAAGGAGAAATAAGTATTTTATTATTTTAATGAGGCTTGATTCTTTAACATGATAGTTCATAATTTTTGCATTCATATTTGATATTAATTTTCTGGTCAGATTCTAAAGGAGGATAAGCACCAAAGCCATCTATACTAGCTTTACTCATTGTTAAGCATGATACTCAATGATGAGAGCAGTATTGCAAAAATATAGTCATCTCTCCCAGGAACTTACCAGTGCATAAGGCAGAGACTTTCACTGGAAACAGTTCAGTACAGTAAGGAAAGTGCCAGATTGAAGAGAGTGCTCCTTGTGGGCCAGAGAAGTCTAGCTGCTGGGGAGGCCAAATCTGAAGTGGCTTTGGAAAGATCCAGATGGGGAGAGGGACCATGCATTAATAGCACATGCAAAGATGGAGTGGAGCAAGAGAGTGGCCTCTTTGAAGGTCAGACCGAAGTAAGAGATGCCTGAGAGGTAGAGGGAACAGAGGACACAGGCTTCAGCGGCAGGCTGAGGGGTCTGGGTAGCCGTGGTGACACATCGGAGAGATTAGATCAGGAAGTGAGGTGATAAATTCTAATATTTGAGGCCTGCCAGGTAGAAGGGGCTCTTTTTTGCCCAGAGGGCAGCACAGGATCCAGTGAATGGAGTAGCGTAGTGGCTGTTAGCCAGGGCACTGGAGGCCTGGGTTCCAATCCTGACTTTGCCACTTTCTAGCCATGGAAAGTGCTGGGTAGGGGGCGCTGGGTCAGCGCTTAGAGAACATTAGTTGTGATGCCTCCTGTTGCTGCTACTTGGAAAGGAACTTGGTAACAGTGAGAACTGTCTAATGAGGGACTACATTAGGTCCTTCACAAAGTAGTAAGTGTTGTGTTACTGTGTTTATGCAAGTGCTGGGTGATAGTCTTTGTAGGGTGCTTTAGAAGGACTCCTTTATTGGGGCCAAGTTTAGACTAAATGGTTGACAAAGTTTCTTTTAACAAACATTTATTGAGTAACTACTATATGCTAAGTTGTCTGGCAAGCATCATCCTGGACATGATGAAGGAGATAGAGACCAGAGGAAGGAAATACTTGTTGTTTACCCAGGCTATGCATTGTTACAAAGGTATTATCACATTCCCTATTTGGCCCTTGAAAAACCATTCCAACTGGAGATGAGAAGCGTCTGTAAAGCAAGTTAAATGGTGTAAGTACTCAATGATGTTGGACATCCTGATAAAATGCAACGGACATTCAGGGAAGTTGAGTTAGCCCTTCCCTCGGATCTATTCACTTTAGTATCTTGCTGGTTCATTGCGACATGCTTACTTAAAACCTTCTTAGAAGTTCTACTTCGAGCCCAACTGTGGATCCTCCTGTCTTGATGCTAAGTTGGTGTTTGTGTAGTGTTTCTTGTTTTTTGATACTGGGCCTACTTCCGTTTACAATCAGGTACTGTTTAAAATCTTTTTGTGGACCAAGTAGGTCAAGCGTAAAGTGCCCAGGAGAGAATTGCTCAGGGTGGGAAGGCAGAGCCCATGGAAGGTCCTGTTCCCTTTCCTTCCCTCTGCTCTGCTCAGGATCACTTATGCTGGCCTGTGCAACCTTCATACCCAAAGTTTGGAGTCTCTCCAAAAATATTCTAGAATGAGAGTCTGCCAAGTGCTGGCTTTAAAGCTTCAGTGTTGGGACGTAGTTCCTTGGAGTGCCCCTTCTGTCCTTTGGCCTTTTTTATGGAAACTAGGTCAGGTATGCAGACTCCATACTCTAGAATTGAAAGGTGCATACTATGGTTAGAGTACGGGTTTCAGTTCCAACTTTGCTGCTCAGGAGCTGGGTGACTTTAGGCAGTAATAATAAAGCTATTTGTCAATTACTGAAGCTTTTCCTACTTGCCAGGCAGACACTATACGAAGCACTTGTCATGGATTATCATATTTTCCCCTCTCAATAAACTTATGAGGTAGGCACTATTCTTGTCCCCATTTTGGAGACAGCGGAGTGCGGTGGAGTTGGCTGACCCAGTTCTACCACATACCAGTGGCCTTGGGCTAGTCATGCATATTTCATCTTTAAGCCTCAGACAATACCTACCTTCCTCATAAAGTTGTTGCAAGGAATAAATGAAGTAAGCTGTTGCCCAGCACATGGTAGGCTAGCTTGCCCTGGTGGTCTAGTGGTTAAGGTTCAGCGCTCTCACCTCTGTGTTCCGGGTTTGTTTCCTGATCAGGGAACCACACCACCCATCTGTCGGTTGTCATATTGTGACAGCTGCATGTTGCTGTGATGCTGATAGCTATGCCACTGGTATTTCAAATACCAGCAGGGTCACCCATGGTGGACAGGTTTCACTGGAGCTTCCAGACTGAGAGACTAGGAAGAAGGACCTGGCCACCCACTTCTGAAAAAAAAAAAATTGGCCGTGAAAACCCTATGAGCGTCAGGGGAGCATTGTCTGATCTAGCACCGGAAGGTGAGAGGATGGCGAGAGGATGGCGCAAAAAGACTGGGCAGGGTTCCTCTGTGCTGTCCACAGGGTTGCTAGGAGCCGGAATGTCCAGGTTGCCTGAGGCTCCACTGATTATCTTGTAAGTGGAGTCAAGTTTAACTGCTTTGTGAAGTTACGGTTGCTTCTTTATAAATTGGTGTAAACATTGTTTCTGAATCTAGTTCTTTTCCTTTTTGTCTCCAAATTAGTCTTCCTTACACATCACTCACTTAGGAGCTCCCACGTTCAACCTTCCCAGAAAGCGATCACTTCAAGGCTGTTGTAAAATGGCTCCAGCGTTATTGTGACACAGAGGAGTAACAAAGCAAGAAGGAAAGACGATATTTGTTCTCCCCAAACTTCCCCCATCTCTTACCAACCTAATATGTATTATTTATTGCTATTTCCTACTTGGCCTACACCCTTATTAATTACTTGCTAAAAATCAGAATAAACTGCCCAATTATTATTTATCATATATATATTACTGAAATGTTACTGTGTAATTATGGTTCCACTAAAAAATAAATAAAATTTCGGTTTTAAAAAAATCGAAATTTGAAAAATTTCAAAAGTTTGAAAATTCTTGGTTTATGCTAACCCTTTGCTGTTTTTCTATTTGGTTTGGTCCTCAGGCCTCGTCGCCACCCTCTGTCTGTGAAAGAACTTTATATTCTATTTAGTGTCACGAAGCTGGTTGTCACTTTAAGATAGAACATTTTGTGGTTCCACTTAATCAGCCTTTGAACTCATGAACCAAGTTTAGGAGAGAATTTGCTAGTCTAGATAATTGTTGGGTCTTAGAGACATTTTGAACAAGACCCAAATACCACACCAGTGGTTGTCCAAAAGACACAAGAGAAATGGTGTGAAATGATGATTATGTAAAAAAAAAAAAAGTACGATTGATGTCAGTATGATTGACTCAGTCTTTTTAGTAGTGCAGGGACAAAGACATTAACATTTCAAAAATAGTACAAACAGGTCGTTCTAGTTGTTTTCATTGTGTCCTAACAGCATCAAGCAGCTACCGGGGTGGCAGTGAAGGAAACATGCAGACTGTGGAGATTCTGTTCCCCTCCCCGCTCCCTAAGTCCCCGGGGAGGAAGTGCTGTTGGGAGCTCATTTGAACAATAGTTTTCCCCTGAAGTTTGAGGAGCTTGTCCTTGGGTGTGGTGTTTCTCTCCATTTGTATAGTTTCCAGACTGCTGTGATTTTCTCTCTTAGCAATGTTCTCCGAGGTTTTAGTGAACATATAAAACTGCCAAACCGTCTATCAAACTGAGTTTGCAAAGAGACCTCTTGGGAAAGGACGAACTGAGTATTCTAAGTGGTCTACGATCCAAAGCCTTTCCTGGGCTGAGTGTTTATCAAGGCTGAGCTTTACTTCCAAACTCAGCTTGAGAAGAATCTGGGAATGTTTCCCAGCTGATTGGGGGTGGGGAGAAGAGGAGGAGGCAAGTCTGAAAGAACAGAGAAAATCGCACTCTCTTTTTATCTCTTACAGTTATCTGCTGAAATCAGTCTACAGATAGGGCTTGCAAAATAGAACCATTTTGGAGTATGAAGTAGGATAGGCTGTTAAATGTTAATTTAAAAATTATATGTAATATTTTAATTTTATTTTGGGAATGGAACATTGGGTAAGATTAGCTTTTAAATGGATCAGCCTTATTCTTCAAGGTTAAAAAAATGCAGAGAAAAGAGCATTATCTTTCTGTTAATTGTCATTAATCTCAAGTCACACCTTCGTTTTTGCTGTGATCCTTATCATCCTAGAGTTCAAGGTCTAAATTGACACATTTGGGAAGAGTGAGGTGTTGGGGAAATAGTACTGGTAAGTAAGTCAATGGTTTTTCCTTCCTGTCTATGTCAGTGTTAGAGAACTCTTTAGACAATGTGTTGATTTCAGTACCGCGATGCTGAATTATATTATTACAGACATCCTTGTACATAGATTATTAGTTCCTTGCTCTCTTAGTAGAAATCTCATAAAGACAACCTGTTTCCCTTACTTCACTGCTTCTTTCCCTAAAAGTTTTTGTAGTCACTAGTCCTTTTTCGAGAATTGAGTTGTTGGTGGTGCCAGAAGAAAATTTCTTTGGCCTGAATATGCCAGCTTCTCTTCCCTAAATGATGACACATTCATGTGTATTGTAAAGTTGTCTCCCCCTCCCCCCGCACTGCTGTGCATGTGGGTTCCCTAGCTGAAGAGGCTCGCGTTGGTGGTGAAAGACTTCAGTCTAAATTTAGATTCTTTTCAGAGGTTTCATAGAATACTTCCTGAAATTAAGTCACAGACTGCAAAAGCTGCTGCTACGTGGGGCTTCCAGGTTTGTTATTTTTTTCTACTCTGGAAACAAAGAAGACAGGGCAGGGAGGACTGGCTGTCACTCCAGCTGTTTCAGGAGGCTCTGCCATTGGAGCAAGAATCACTAGCAGCTTCTATAATGAATTCAAAGATTAGGGGAGAAGATTTGCTGGTAATTTGACAGAAATGGAAGACAATCACTAGTCTGAGGGAGAGTGGGTAAAACAAGTCACTTGGTTCCGGTTGTATTGTACGTTCTGGGTAGTAATGGGTAATGATAGGACTTCTGTTTCTCTGACAGCTGTAAAGGTACCTGGAGACTTATAAACCATGAGTTAAACCAGCAAATTTAATTTGTAGGGAGAGTGATGTAGTTGGAAGATCTTCCGAGTTAAGTTGAGAATGAGTGTTGGACTATAATCATGGGTGTTTCATACAATCTCCTCTCTCCTTGGATCATAAAAAAGGTGTTTTAAGGCTCCTTTCAATATGGAGAACTCCCTTACCTGTCAGTGCCTAAATGCCCCAGACTGGAGAGGCCAGAAGTGGAAGGAGGAAGTACCCAGATTTTCCTGTCCCTCGAGAGTCAGGGGTCTGAGGACTGCTTGTTGGGTAGTGTTTATAGTCGACCAGCCTGTTGTCGCTACACAAAGAGCCTTACAGATTCTGTTATGTAAGCATCACACTGTTTATATCATCTTATATTTGGGAAACGTGTAATTATATTGTTAAAAACGATTCCAATATCTGTCATTGTTAGGTAAACACATGGAGAATCTCATTCCCAGTGTTTTTCCCCCCAGCGTGGATCAACAACCTTCCCATGAGCATATTTTCATTATACAACCACCCCTTTATTTAAATATTTATTCTTTTAAGAAGGTTAATTTGGTTTTTGGGGAAAGGTATTATGTACACGGTGCAACATTTAACTGTACAAGATGGCTTATTTTGAAAAGGAAGTCTCTTCACACCTGTCCCTTGCCCTCCAGTTTTCTTCCCCAGAGACAATCCACTGGTAACAATTTCTTGTATATTTTTACAAAGATATGTTAGATAAAATGCTTATATATTCTTCTTCTACCCGCTCCCTTTTTTAAGGGGGAGCAATTATACACAGTTCTATACCTTGCTTTTTTCATTCAGTAATATATCTCGGAGAGCTTCCCATATCAATATATAGAGAGCTCCTTCTTTTTTTTTTTAATTGAGGTAAAATTCGCATGTATAATTCAGTGGCTTTTAGTATATTCCTAGTGCTGTACAACCATCACCACTATCTAACTCCAGAACATTTTCATCACCCCAAAAAGAAACCCAATACCCATTAAACAGTCAGTCTCCATTCCCCCAGCCTCAGCCCTGGCAACTGCTGATCTGCTTTCTGTCTCTATGAATTTGCCTAATTTCATAAAAATGCAGTCGTACAATATGTGGGCTTTTGTGTCTGGCTTCTTTCACTTGGCATAATGTTTTCAAAGTTCATTCAGGTGGTAGTATGTATCAATACTTCACGCCTTTTTATAGTTGAATAATATTTCATTGTATGGATATATCACATTTTTGTTTATCTGTTCATCAGTTGATGAACATTTGTGTTGTTTCCACTTTTTGGCTATTATGAATAATGCACATTCATGTGCAAGTTCTTGTGGGAACATATGTTTTCAGTGCTCTTGGGTATATACCTAGAAATGCTAGGTCATATGGAATTCTATGTTTAAATTTTAAGGAACTGCTAAACTGTTTTCCACGGTAGCTGCATCGTTTTACCAGCAGTGTGTATGAGGGTTCTGGTTTTCCTACATCCTAGCCAATACTTGTTATTTTCTGTTTTTTTTTTTTTTTTTTTTTTTAAGTTACTATTATAGTTATCCTAATGGGTATGAAGTGGTATCTTGTGGTTTTGATTTGCATTTTCCTAATGACTAATGATGTTGAGGATTTTTTCATGTACTTATTGGCCATTTGTATGTCACCTTTAGAGAAATGTCCGTTGGGTTGTTTGTCTTTTTGTTGTTGAGTTCTAAGAATTCTTTATATATTCTGGATACTAGACCCTTATCAGATATATGAGTTCCAAATATTTTCTCCTATTCTGTAGGTTGTCTTTTTACTTTCCTGATAGTGTCCTTTGATGTACAGAAGTTTTAAATTTTGATTAAATCTTTTATTTTTTAATTTTGTTTGTGCTTTTGGTGTCATATTCAAGAAACCATTGCCTAATCCAAAGTAATGAAGAATTTGCCCCTACGTTTTTTCCTAAGAGTTTAATAGTTTTAGCTCTTACATGTAGGTCTTTGATGCATTTTCAATTAATTTTTGTATCTGGTGTGAGGTAGGGGTCAAATGTGTCCTTTTGCAAGTGGATATTCAGTTGTCCCAGCATGATTTGTTGAAAAGACTGCTTGTTGAAAAAGACTTTGTCAAAAATCAGTTGACCATAAATGTATGGCTTTATTTCTGGACTCTCAATTGTATTTTATTGATCTATAATGTCTCTCCTTATGTCAATATCACACTATTTTGATTACTATTGCTTTGTAGTAAGTTGAGGTAGGAAGTGTGAGTCTTCTAACTTTGTTCTTTTTCAAGACTGTTTTGGCTATTCAGGATCCCTTGCAATTTCATATGAATTTTAGGATGAGCTTGTCCATTTATGTAAAAAGGCAGTTGGAGTTTTGATAGGAATTACTTTGAATCTATACATCAATTTGGGGAGTGTTACCATCTTAACATTTTAAGTATTACAGTCCATGAACATGGGGTACCTTTCTATTTATTTAGTTCTTTTAAAATTTATTATAACGGTGTATTGTACTTTTCAGTATTTAAGTCTTGTACTTTTTTGGTTACATTTACTGCTAATTATTTTATTCTTTTTGATACTAATGTAAATGGAATTATCTTCTTAATTTCATTTTTGAGTTGTTCATTGCTAGCGTATGGAAATACAGCTGATTTTAGCATATTGTTTTTGTATTCTGCAATTTTGCAGAGCTCATTTATTAGCTCTAATCACTTTTATGTGTGTTCTTTAGGGTTTTCTGTATATAAGATTATGCCATTTGTGAATAGAGATAGTTTTACTTCTTCTTTTCCAATCTGGATGCCTTTTATTTTGCAACAGCAGATATTCTAGTTGTATTCCTGTTATTAGGGGGAAATCATTCAGTCTTTCATCATTAAGTATGATTTTAGCTGTGGGTTTTTCATAGATGCCCTTTATCCAGTTGAGAGAGTTCCTTACTGTTCCTACTTTGTTGAGTGTTTTTTATCATGAAAGGGTATTCGAATTTGTCAAATGCTTTTTCTGCATCAATTCAGATGATATTGTGGTTTTTTCCCTTTATTCTATTAGTACGAAGCAGTCATATACTGCATAATGACATTTGAGTCAACAATGAATGACATATATGATGGTGGTCCCATAAGGTTAACCCCATGAAGCCTAGGTGTGTAGTAGGCTATACCATCTAGGTTTGTGTAAGTATACTCTATGATGCTTGCACAATGACAAAATCACCTAACAATGCATTTCTCAGAATGTAACCCCATCGTTAAATGATGCATGACTGTATATCATGTTGACTGATTTTTTGATTGTTGAACTACCCTTGTGTTCCTGGGATAAAAACCACTTGTTTATGGTGTATAAGCCTTTTAATATACAGCTGTATTCAATTTGCTGGTATTTCATTGAGGATTATTTGCATCTATATTCACAAAGGATATTGGTCTGTGATGTCTTTGTCTGACTTTAGTATCAAGGCAATACTGGTCTCACAGAATGAGTTAGGAAGTGTTCCCTCCTCTTATATTTTTGAAAGAATTTATGGAGGCTGGTGTTCCTTTTTTTAAAAATGTTTGATAGAACTCCCCAGTGAAGTCATCTGGTCCTGGGCTTTTCTTTTTTGGAAATTTTTGTTGTAGGTCTATTCAGATTTGCTGTTTCTTCTTGAGTCAGTTTTGGTGCTTTATGTGTTTTTAAGAATTTGTCCATTTCATCTAGGTAGGTTATCTAATTTGTGGATGTATAATTGTTCTTACTATTCTCTTATGATCCTTCTTATTTCTGTAAGACCAGTAGGAGTGACCCCACTTTCATTCCTTATTTTAGTGATTTGAGCCATCTCTTTTTTTCTTGGTCAGTCTAGCTAAAGGTTTGTCAGTTTTGTTGATATTTTCAAAGAATCAACTTTTGGTTTTGTTAATTCTCTCTATTATCTATTTCACTTATCTCTGCTTTAATCTTTATTATTTCTTTCCTTCTGCCTGCTTTAATTTGCTTTTCTTTTTCTAGTTCCTTTAGATGGAAGTTTAGGTTATTAATTTGAGATCCTCCTTTTTTTTTCATTGTAGGCATTTACAGCTATAAATTTCCCTCTTTGCACTCAGTTTTTGCTGCATCCCATGTATTTTGATATGTTGTATTTTCATTTTCATTTATTTCAAAGTATTTTCTAATTTGCCTTATAATTTTTTCTTGACCCACTGGTTTTTTTAAAGTGTGTTGTTTAATTTCAACAAATTTGTGAATTCCAGAATTCCTTCTGTTATTGATTTCCAGTTTCATTCCACTGTGGTTGGAGAAGATACTTTGAATGATTTCAGTCTTTTAAAATTTACTGAGACTTGTTTTGTGGCCTGATATATGGTCTATCCTGGAAAATGTTCCACATGCACTTGAGAAGAATGTGTGAGAAGTTCTTCTGTTGTGGGATGGAATGTTCTGTATATGCCTGATAAGTCTAGTTGGGTTATAGTGTTAAGTCTTATGTTTCCTTGTTGATCTTCTGTCTAGTTGTTCTATCCATTATTGAAAGAGAGATATTGACGCCTCCAGCTATTATTGTAGGACTTTCTATTTTTCCCTTCAATTCTGTCAGTTTTTCCTTCATATATTTGGGGCTCCATTGTTAGGTGCATAAGGATATATTTTTAGTTGTTTTATTTTATTTTATTTTTTTAATTTGTTTATTTATTTATTTTCCACAAAGCCCCGGTAGACAGCTGCATGTCACAGCTGCACATCCTTCTAGCTGCTGTATGTGGGACGCGGCCCCAGCATGGCCGGAGAAGTGGTGCATCAGTGCACGCCCGGGATCCGAACCCAGGCCGCCAGCAGCGGAGCGCGTGCACTTAACCACTAAGCCAGGGGGCCGGCCCCTGTTTTATCTTCTTGATGAATCAATTCTTTTATAATATCATTATATTAGGTCTTTCTTTGTCCCTTATAACAATTTTTTGTCTTAAAGTCTATTTTTTTTTTTAACAGGCAGATTTTTATAATTTTTATTTATTTATTTATTTCCCCCCCAAAACCCCAGTAGATAGTTGTATGTCATAGTTGCACATCCTTCTAGTTGCTGTATGTGGGACGTGGCCTCAGCATGGCCGGAGAAGCGGTGCGTCGGTGCGCGCCTGGGATCCGAACCCGGGCCGCCAACAGCAGAGTGCGCGCACTTAACCGCTAAGCCACGGGGCCGGCCCACTTAAAGTCTATTTTATCTGATATTAATATAGCCACTCCGGTTGTTTTTGGTTAGTTTGTGTGGAATATCTTTTTCTTTCCTTTCACTTTCAACTTATTTGTGTATTTGGATCTAAAATGGGTCTCTAGTAGACAGCATATTGTTGGATCATGTTTTGTTATCCATTCTGTCAATCTCTGCCTATTGACACTTATGTAATTGCTGATAGGGATGTATTTCTATCATTTTGATGTTTGTTTTCTATATGTCTTATGTCCTTTGTTGGTTACTCTAGTCCTCCATTTCTGCCTTGTGTGTGTTAAATCAACTGGCTCTCTTTGATGGACACGTAGGATGTCTCCAGTCTTGTGCTTTTACACGTGATGCTGCAGTGAATATCCTTGAATATGTGTCATTTTACACATCTGTAAGCATATCTGTGGATAAACTTCTACTGTTAGAAATCCAGCTGCTGCTGGAGTGATGCTGACAGAAATATGAAAATAGGAAGGAAGCCCCTTTTTCTCTCTTCTCATCTTTCAGCCTCTATCTAAGACTTCCCATTGGCAGAAGTGAACAAGGAGCCAGCCAGCATGGGGTCTGGGGAATGGAGTTTGTAGAGCTCTAGCCCCAGCATCACAGAGTAGAGTATAGCAGAGTGGGCTTGGAGAGAGAGAACGTGGGTGAATAATTGCACATAAGAAGTCATCATATTCCCTTAACATCTTTTTTTTTTTTTTTAATTTTATTTATTTATTTTTTCCCCCAAAGCCCCAGTAGATAGTTGTATGTCATAGCTGCACATCTTTCTAGTTGCTGTATGTGGGACGCGGCCTCAGCACGGCCAGAGAAGCAGTGTGTCGGTGCGCGCCCGGGATCCGAACCCGGGTCGCCAGCAGCAGAGTGCGAGCACCTAACCGCTAAGCCACGGGGCCGGCCCCCCTTAACATCTTGTTTCCAAATATACAGACTGATTTTCAACTTCTTAAAATAATTTAAATTAACTTCTTAATATCACATGAAGAGAAGTAAGTCTCTTCTGTATTACAGATCACGTCACAAATTTGTTAATCTTGTAGATCCTGAATCCCATCGTGGTTCTTACTAATCTCCCTTGATTTAAGGTGAGCATATTACTTTAGGCTTGCAGTTGTGTCTCTAGTGACTGAATTGAAAAAATGGCTCTGGAAAGTATTGTGCATCTGATGAACAGTGCTACTGTGCCCTTTTCAAATGTTGGATGAGCAAGAATACTATCAGTTCCTACGTTAGTTTATTGAACAAACAACGTATTTCAAGTATTTCAAGTCTTAGCTATATCTTCCTTTTTTCCTAATTTCTATAATTCTGCCATTATCAAATAGCATGCCTAGGAGGAGGTGACTTATTGCATGCTTTGGCATCTATAGAAGGGTAGAAATATCTCTTGGAACTGGAAAAAAGTTTTATCTGGTGGGCATATTCTAGAGTGGCTGTATTCTCTGCTTTGCCTAGAACAATTCTGTTTTAAACCTGTTGTCCTAGCATAACTAATAATAGTACCCTTTTTAGACATTTTTTTTTTAGGAAGATCAGCCCTGAGCTAACATCCATGCCAATCTTCCTCTTTTCGCTGAGGAAGACCGGCCCTGAGCTAACATCTATTGCCAACCCTGCTCCTTTTTTTTTCCCTTTTTCTCGCCAAAGCCCCAGTAGATAGTTGTATGTCATAGTTGCACATCCTTCTAGTTGCTGTATGTGGGACGCCGCCTCAGCGTGGCCAGACAAGCGGTGCGTCGGTGCGTGCCCGGGATCCGAACCCAGGCCGCCAGTCATGGAGCGTGCGTGCTTAACCACTAAGCCACAGAGCCGGGCCCCCCTTTTTTTCCCCCTAAAAAATGCCCTGGTTTGGTTGATATGGTCACTTGATATAAAACTTACCTATCTGACTGATGTTCAAGCCATCTTCTTGGTATAGTTCTATTCTTAGAAATTCTAAAACTTAACCTCTTAGATGTTTAGCTGTGTCATAGGTCACCATGTGAGGAAGTCACAGAGAGAGGCTGAAGTGTGGGGCTGGGGTTGACAAAAGGGCCTGTGACTGAAGGCATGTGTAGATACATAGACATGCAGTGTCTTCAACATATGTGCTGTCGCCTACATGCGAACACACACACATCTCTAAAGAGAGTTTTTGTATCTTAAGTGTTGTTGTTAAAGGAATGATTCTTTTCAAGATGAGAGAGCCTGTTAATCTTTTTTTAAATTGAAAGTCTTGGGTGCAAGGGTGTAACAGGGAATGCCTGGTATGGACTAGCTGTTAAGACTCCATGCAGAACAATGACCAAATGTTCTTTAGATTGTGAGCAAGATGTGAATTTCATTAAGGTTTGATTAGGTTTGCTCTGTTAGTGCCTTTCACATACTTTCAAGGGATTTTCGTAAACTTTTAAGTGAGTTTGAAGATGGCTGTTATGAATGATTTTTAAAAGAAGAATGACTTTTGAAAGCATTCTCATATAGGGAGATTAGGTTAACAACCTCACTTTTCATCGTTTTCACACTTTTGGGATATTTGTCACGTTTTCTGGGACAGGTGTGGATAAATGCAAATAAGTTTACTGTTGAGGTAAATAATAAAATGTCTTACTACCCTAGAGTTGTTACTAATACTCAAAAGAACCAGTGAGGTTTCATTAAGGGTAACCTGTTTTCTCTGGGAGTGCCATTTGATGCCACTCTGGAGCTGGCTTTGGGAAGGCTGGGACCGGCTTACTATTGCTTGCCCCCTGTTACTGTATGCTATTTGGCACAGGGCAGCCCTGCAAAAAGGACAGAAAAGTCATTTCCAGTGGGGACTGTTGGAGGTTGTTACCCAACTTTCTCCGTGTCCAGGAATAGTTGTTTTTCTATTGTTAGTTGTGTTAGGTCCAAGGGATTTCCAGGAACTCCTGATGAGTCTGGATCATAGGAATCAACCAAGCCCAATCAGAAAGACCGTAAGGTTTTATATTTTTTAAAGTGAATCTTTAGTTTTCGAAAAGAATGCGTTCTTTGAAGCACTCCTGCTTGTGAGCGTTCCTCGTGGTGGCAGAGGAGTTAATGTGTTAGGCGGTAAGAAGAGCTTCCTTAGCTTTGAATCCATAAATCACTTGAGGAAAACCAACTAAAGGAAGAAAAGAGATCGCAGAGGCAATGGGATTCTTAAAGGGAGAGCTGGCCACCTGTCTGATTTGCCCGCAGTTATGACCCTCCCTGATTGCTATAGTGGCTGGCAGAGTTTAGGCTGTTTCCCTCTGCTTCATGTGACCTTGTGTTCCCAGTATTTACCAAATAGTTTAAATAGTTTTCCAAAAAATTTCCTCTCATTTCCCACAGTGTGCACTTTCAGACCGTAAAAGGACCTATAGAGATAAATGTTAAAATTCCACAAATGATAGTGTCTCTTAATGATAGGTTTTTAGATTTAGATTTATAGGAGCTTAGAGTAGTTTAATGGTAGGCTCAATTTTTCTAAGTCTTTGATATTTTCCAGTTTGCTTCCTTGGAACAGTCTGTCTTGATAGAGAAGTCTTCAGCCCCCTGATTTCCTTTGCCTCAGTGGTCACTAACTGAGCGATGACTTCTTGCAGTAACTTCTTTCTATATGGTGGAAGATATCAAATAAAAGAAGAGAATTTATCAGATGTAGTCCCTGCTTTCTAGAATCCTCATTGGGAAGAGAGGGATGGGGAGGAAAACTGGCAGATTGCAATACATGCTCTACTGGAGGTAAACAGAACCACAGGAATATAGGGGCAGGCAGATTCTTTCCATCTGGAAGGGTTTGAGGAAGGTTTGTGGAGGATGTGGCATTTGAGCTTGGCATTGCATTATTGGATGAAAGTAGGCAGATAGGTGATGGGTTGGGAGGGCATTTTAAATATTGGAAAGAGCTTGAGTGAAGGCTTGGAATTAGAACAGCACTTGGCGTTTCTTGGGGGAAGGAGAATGATCAGTTGTTCTGTGTTCTGGGCTCATAGTCTTGGTGGCAGAAGCTATAGTAGAAGATGAGGTATTTATTGGAGTCCTTCTGTGTGGTAAATATCCTCTTGCTATTTAGATACCAACTGTGACACATTATAATAAAATGTAATATATGATCAGAACTTAAAAATCTGTCATAAGACAAAAATCAAGAAGCAGTATATATATGGTGGTTAAGAACACAGATTCTGAAGCTGGATTGCCTGGGTTCACATCCTGAATAGCTGTGTGACACTGGGCAAGTTACTCAATCTCTCTGATGCCTCAGTTTCCTTACATATAACATGGGGATAATAACAGTACCTACTTACAGGTGTATTGCAAGGATTAAAGGGCTAATATGTAAAGTATTTACAGTAGTGCCTGGCATAGAGTAGAGTGCTATATAAATATTAGTAAGTAGGAGTAGTAGGAGTAATAATAATAGTATTAGTATTCTGGGTATAATGTGCAATTTGATTTTTTTCTCTGAGACAGGTTAGATTAGTCATTCTGTAGATAATCTATTCTATGTATAATTTTGCATTAGTGAAATTGTAGCATCCCAGGCCCCTAAGTGCATGAAGACCCTCATAGCAGAATATTCATTGGAATACAAATGTCTTTCTTTCTGAGAACCTTGGTGCTTTGCGTTGCAGCTGTCTGGTTTTACTGACTCCTTCCTGGGACATAGCAGACTGTGAATGTTGGTTGGTTGTGTAGCTTATTGTTTGTGTGTATGTAATGGAAGACAATGATATCTTGTATATCAGTCAAGTGTTTTGGCTACAAGCAACAGAAACTGACTTGGGCTAATTTAAGCATAAGAGAATTTATTGGGAGGCTGTTGGAACTCCTGGAATGGCGAAGGCTGGGCGCCAAGCTTGAGAAAAGGCAAGAACTAAGGTCTCTCGGGTGGCCAGGAAGCACATCAGCCGTCTCCTGGGCAAATAGCTTGTCTGTGTGTAGCCCTTGTCACCATCACTGTGATTCAGGACATCCACCTTCCAACCATTCCTCATCTCCTATTGTAAATGCCCTGTTGTAAGAGCCAAAAACTGGAAACAGTTTAAATGCCTGGTGATAGGGATCAGAATGCATTGTGGAACAGCCATGTAATGGACTACATTGTGGCCCTTAAACATTTTATATAAGGACATTTAATGACATGGAAGCTGTTCACACGTTCTGTTAAGTGCAAACGGCAGTTAGCAAAACTGTGTGAGTAGGATAATTATATTTTAAAATTCAATAAAGTAGCTACTATTATTATTACTATTTGACAGAGGAGACATAGAGCTATTGACTAGTTTGCCCCAGGTCCCGGGGCTAGTAAGTAAGTAGAAGAGGCAGGATTTAAAACCTGGGAGTTGGGCTCCAGAACTGGGTCCTTAGCCACTTCATTGCATACTCTCTGACAGACAGAAAACTCTAGATGAAAACAGTAGTGGCAGTGATAGCTAGATGTGAGATTATGGGCGCTTTTATTATTTACTCCAATTTCTCTGATGAGCATGTGTTACTATAGTGACCAAACTGATTCTTCAGTTATTGTAAAAATTTAAAGTTCCAGAGGGCCGGCCCCGTGGCTTAGCGGTTAAGTGCGCGCGCTCCGCTACTGGCAGCCTAGGTTTGGATCCCAGGAGCGAACCAACGCACCGCTTGTCCGGCCATGCTGAGGCTGCGTCCCACATACAGCAACTAAAACGATGTGCAACTATGACGTACAACTATCTACCGGGGCTTTGGGGAAAAAAAAAAATTAAAAACAAAAAAGAGTTTAAAAAAAAAATAAAGTTTTAGAATATTTTTCTTCCAGTTGAAAAGTTATGTGTCCAGAGATATTCATTGTAAATTTCTTTTCATATGTAACAAGAAATCCCAGTAATTGTCTCCATTAGTATATGAATTGCCCCTTTGAACTTGTATGTGTCATACAGTGGGTGTTTACCATTAATGGAACAAGTGACTACCATCATCAAAACCAGAAAATGTTATTGGGATTTTAAACTCAGTGTTGCTGCATTTTCAAAATAGTTTGTGTTTTAAATGGAAGATTTAAATCTGTGAAGCTTTTTGAGATTTGTGTTTGTCACGTCTTGGCACGAGTTTCTCATTTGTAGTCTGATTATGAAAAGACTCCAGTTTCCATATGTGTATTTAAAATACTCTGAGTCATGAATTCAAATGAGTAATAGATGTTATATCTATATCAAATTTCTGCTTTATCCTACCTTAACATGAAGGCAGTACATTTGTTTTAGTACTTGCAATAGCAAACACGTTGAGTTGGCAAAGTGGTATTCATTTTAAGTATATTTCCCAATGTTTTTTTATTACTTTCCAGAAATTACTTTATTGGAATGAAAATTTCTGTTTGTGGGGCCAGCCCAGTGGCTTAGTGGTTAAGTTCGGCATGCTCCCCTTCAGCGGCCGGGATTTGTGAGTTCGGATCCCAGGCATAGACCTACACCACTCATCAAGCCATGCTGTGGCGGCGTTCCACATACAAGATAGAGGAAGGTTGGCATAGATGTTAGCTCAGGACTGATCTTCCTCACCAAAAAAAAAAAAAAGAAAAATTTTGTTTGATTTCATGGGAAGTATAGGAAAAGGGCCCACGTGTATATGCACACAGGCCCACATATATGGGCACGGTGAGTGGTGTCTGCATAGTTGTTTGGAAATTAAAAGTTGCACATCTCCATTTCCTTATCCTTTTTACTAAGTCTCAACTCAAATCTAAAACCACATTGAATGTGAGATGTGCCATTGTATGCACCACTAAAAGAGAAAAATGCTATGAATTAAATGACAGTGCTTTCTTATTATATATAATTTTATTTATACTATTGAGAGTGACTTAAGTATAGATTTTTATTATGTAGTATTCCTATGCATCATAATTAAAAAGTATAAGCAAAATAGATTAAAGAATTCCTAAAATATCTTCACCTTCAGTGTCCATCTCTTCTGAGTCAACCCTCTGACACAGAATCAACAGTATTTGTGTATTTCCACATATTATACCGTAAAGAGTGTTGGCAATGTAACTTTTTTAGAAGAGTGGGTCCATTCTTTGTAAGTTTTTAAAACTGCTGTATTGAGATATAATTCACATACCATACAATTCACCCATTTAAGTGTAAAATTCAGTGGTTTTTGGTATATTACATTATTAATTTTTAAAAATTGTGGTAAAATATATATAACAAAATTTGCCATTTTAACCAAAGGATGGGATTCAGTTCTATTAATTACATCCATAATATTGTGTAACCATCACCACTGTCTATTTCCGAAACTTTTTTAATTGCCCCAAACAGAAGCTCTGTAACCATTAAGTAATAACTCTCCATTTTCCCCTCTCCCAACCCTTGGTAACCCCTAATTTACTTTCTGTCTCTATGAATTTGCCTAGTCTAGATATTTCATAAAAGTGAAATCATACAATATTTGTCTTTTTGTGTGTGGCTTCTTTCACTTAGTATAATGTTTTCAAGGTTCATTCATGTTGTAGCACACATCAGAATTTCCTTCAGTTTTATGACTGAATAATATTTCATTGTATGGATATAGTAATATAATTTGTTTATCCATTAATCAGTTGATGAACACTTGGGCTATTTCTACCTTTTGGCTATTGTGAATAATGCTACAGTGAACATGGGTGTACAAGTATCTGTTTGAGGCCCTGCTTTCAATTCCTTTGGGTATATACCTAGGAGTAGAATTTCTGGGTCATATCTGCATTTACTCTCTAAGTTTTAACGCTGGTACTTTTGATCTCCACACACACACAGGCAATGACAACTACATCCCAGCTGTCACTGGCTGATTGTAGGATGCATCTTGATTTCAGAGATATTAAAATACAGGTCTTAGAATTGATGAAATATTGTATTTTTATATTTTATAAAGCTGAATGCCTTTAAGGATGTGGTGAGTCAACATGCCTATAGTAGATTTTCATCTGAATATATTCTTAAAAATCATTTTTAAAAAAATAGAAGTTTCCCATTATAAAGGAATATATCCTCTTTGTACAATATTTGGAAAAAAACAGAAAAATATGAAGGAAAAAATAACCTGCCCATTCTCTCTGAGAAATACTACTATTAATCTTTTACTCTAATTATTTTTGTGTTATTTTTCCAGGCATATATATTTTAGTTTATATTCTTTAGGATCTCTGACAAAAGTGATATATATTTAGTTTTTAAATTACATAATTATTTGCTATAGAAAGTGAAAGCTGCCTGCTTGTCGGTCCTCCCCCCCCGCCCCCATTCACCCATAAGATAACTATTGGTTACAGAGCTAGGAATATGAGCGTACAGATTTTGTTCTATGCCTCTATCACATTTATTGCTATAATTTTAATTTTATTGTCATTATAGTCTATTGTTATGGGATCATACTAACATTGTTTTCTAATTTGTTTTTCAAATTAGAAACAGATCTATATGTAAGGAGACCGAGCAACTTCATTTTATTTTATTCTTAAATACCTGCATATGGTAATAAATAAAATAAAGTAGTACAGAAGAGATTAGGCTGAAAAATTGACACTATCTTTCCCTTCCTTTCTCCACTCCCCTGAGTCTCTATTTTTAGTTCCTTTGGTAACTCTACATAATGCAAATATACTTCTCAGTGTTTACTTACTTTTACAGAACAGTGTAACTATGCTATGAGAACTTCCAGGTTTGCATAGATTCTGTTAGAAGAGAGCTGGCATCTGTCGTTTTAACTTTTGCATCACTGTCCCCACCCACTTTTGTTCATAAGTTTCATCTGCACATTAGACCAGGGCGTAGTCCCTGCTCCATTATTGACCTTCTTTCAGATCTTTTTCCTTTTTTTTAATTATTTTATTAGGTCACATTGGTCTATAATGTTGTGTAGTTTCAGGTGTAACGTTATTATATATCAGTTTCTGTATAGACTGCATTGTGCTCACCACCAAAAGTCTAGTTTTTATCTGTCACCATACATATGTGCCCCTTTACCCCTTTTGCCCTCCTCCCATGCCCTTCCCCTCTGGTAACCACTAATCTATTCTCCTTATCCATGTGTTTGTTTGTCTTCCACATATCAGTGAAATCATACTGTATTTGTCTTTGTCTGGCTTATTTCACTTAGCATGATACCCTCAAGATCCATCCATGTTGTTGCAAATGGGACAATTTTGTCTTTTTTATGGCTGAGTAGTATTCCTTTGTATATATACCACATCTTCTTTATCCATTCATCAGTCATTGGGCACTTGGGTTGCTTCTACGTCTTGGCTATAGTGAATAATGCTGCAGTGAACATAGGGGTGCATAAGCCTCTTTGAATTGTTGATTTCAAGTTCTTTGGATAAATACCCAGTGGGATAGCTGGATCATATGGTATTTCTATTTTCAAATTTTTTTTTTTTTTGTGAGGAAGATCAGCCCTGAGCTAACATCCCTGCCAATCCTCCTCTTTTTGCTGAGGAATACTGGCCCTGAGCTAACATCCATGCCGATCTTCCACTTTATGTGGGACGCCACCACAGAATGGCCTGACAAGCGGTGCGTTGGTGCACACCCGGAGTCTGAACCCTGCCCACCAGCAGTGGAGAGCACGCACTTAACCGCTACGCTACAGGGCCAGCCCCTCTATTTTCAATTTTTTGAGAAATCTCCATACTCTTTTCCATAGTGGCTGCACCAGTTTGCATTCCCACCAGCAGTGTATGAGGGTTCTCTTTTCTCCACATCCTCTCCAACATTTGTTATTTTTTGTCTTGTTAATTATAGCCATTCTCAGACCTTTTTCTATTCCTCCGTTCCTTCCCAGTGAATCTAGGAATATACTCCCCTCCCCCATCATATGCCATGCCTTTGTTATAATATTCATATGAATATTGAGTACATGAACTCTTTAGAGACAGATGTATAGGATGTTAGTAATAGATGCAAAGAACAGGAAAATATTGAGATGATTCCATCAAAATGTTAGTGAGATTTTAGAATAAGATTTAAAAATTTCAAGCTACTGTTTATAGAGGATCATATTTTGCCTATATTTTGTGCAGAGTATAGATTTAAATAGGATCAAAATTCAGAATCCCAGCATGCTCCTATAAAAGGGTGACCAACTGATGATGCCTTGTCTTTTTAGATGTCATATGCACACCATAATATAATATTTTTTATTCCCCCTAACAGCCCCCCACCCTCAAATATCATATTAAAATAGTCTTTGAGCTTGCTAGGCATGGAAATACAAAATAAGGAAAACTAGATTATTGTGTATTTTTGTATATATCATTTTTTCCCCTTTAGTGTGAGATTAAAATGTCTGGAGCTTCAGATGTGGAATTCCCACCTCCATTTACAAAAACTGATTGCACATTGTACAATAAATTAAATATATGTATTGTATTTCAGTTTGAAATTTAGTTGTGCATGTCTCCTGTAGAATATTTATTTGTATGTCTAAACCTACACTCCAAACATGAGCCGGGAACATGGTATCTCAGTTTTTAAATTAGTGGAAACTGCATGTTGCCTTGATGGGACATTCTCACCACTAATACCTCCCCTGCGCCGCCCCCCCCCCACCCCCCCCCGCCGCCCCGCGAAACACACACACTCATTTCTCTTCAGGACATAATAATAACATTGCTCCTTATCAGGAATCAAATTCTTTGATAACTTTTCAGAAAATTGAACTGAATTCTAAAATGAAAATAAATGGCTGAAAAATTTATTATGTGGTTAAAAATTGGTTACCTCTTCCTCTAATTAGTAAAAAATAAAAAAGTCTCAAAATCACTAAGTAAGATTCTTTTTCCTGCCAGGTTTATCTCTGGTCATTGTTTTTTGGATTTGGATTTAAAATTTGAAGATTATCTTGTATCTCTCTTTGGCTCTGAATATTCTTGTTGCTTCACAGGTCTGTCTGAATATCATCTCTTCTTTATTCCATATTATGAAATCTTCCTTCTCTAGTCTTCTATTTCAGTCTCAGTTTGATCTTGATAGACTGTTTCTAGTATCAACTTATAAACTATGACTATGAGTTAATGATCGTTGTTCTAAAAAAGATATAAAACTTATTCATATAAATGTGCTTCTGTACACGCATCACCTGGGAAGGCTGGGTATATCGTTCTATAATGTTGGGCACAGAACTTGCAACTGTATTTTTAAATTGAGGTGCTGGTTGCTCTCTTCCTTTTTCACTAGATACAGTGCAACGTCTTTCCAGCACCAAATTCATAGAGTTCCTGTCATCTGGCCTATTGTTAACCTCAGTGTATTTAAGTGAACATTTGGGTATTTATAAGCCTCAGTTATTAATAATGATCCTAGACCAATTGTTTAAAATAAAAGGCAGAGTCTCTTTTAGTTTCACGCATAATTTGCTTCAAACCCTCTGAACACAGGAAATAAATGCCTGTATTTCCATTCTCTCCCAACTGATTAAGTTGTGTCAGTTCATGTCTTTATCATGTACCTTTTTCCCTTTGGTGGTATTTAGCCCATGTACCTGAATAGCTCTGGACTTTGTAAAAACAGGGACTGTTGATCACCCTGAAGAGATTAACAGTTTTTAAGTAGATCTTATCCTGTATATTTAGAAAAAGTATAACATGTTGGCATTATGTAAGGTTAAAAGTCTTTCATAATATCTCTATGATGTTCATGCCACCTTTGTGATGATTTTCTGGTTCAGTAGTTTTCCAAATAATTTTTAAGCTGATTGTTTTTAGAATAAAAAATAAACCATCAACATAGATATCAATTTAGTTGATAAACAGTAAGTGGGTACTGTCTTTTAAAATATATATATATAACAGCTTTATTGAGATATAATTCATATACCATAAAATTGATGTTTTAAAAGTATACAATTCAGTGGCTTTTAGTATATTCATGGTGTTGTACAACCATCACCTCTTTCTTATTTTAGAACATGTTCATCACTCTAAAAAGTTCTGTACCCTTCAGCGGTCATAATCAGCCCCTGTAATCACTAATCTACTTTCTGTCTCTATGGATTTGCCTATTCTGGACATTTCATGTCAATGGAATCATACAATATGTGATCTTTTCTTTCTTTACTTAGCATAATGTTTTCAAGATTCATCCATGTTGTGTGTATCAGCACTCTGTTCCTTTTTATTGCTGAATAATAGAATAATATTCCATTGTATGGATATGCCATATTTTGTTAATTCATTCATCAGTTGATGGAATTTCAATTTTTTCCACTTTTGGGCTATTATAAATAATGCTGCTAATGAAAATTGATGTACAAGTTTTTATTTAGACATATGTATTCAGTTCTGTTGAGTGTATATCCAAGTGTGGAATTGCTGGGTCATATGCAACTCTATTATGTTCAACATTTTGATGAACTGCCAAACTGTCTTCCAAAGTGGGTGAACCATTTTACAATCTCACCAGTAATGTTTAAATGTTCCAATTGCTCCACATCCTCACCAATGCTTGTTATTGGTCATATTTATTTTAATCATGCTAATGAGTATGACCTGGTGGTCTAGTGGTTAAGATTCGACACTTTCACCTCTGCAGCCTGAGTTCATTTCCCCGTCAGGGGACCACACCACCTGTCTGTCGGTTGTCATACTGTGACAGCTGCATGTTGCTGTGATGCTGAAGCTATGCCACCAGTATTTCAAATACCAGCAGGATCACCCACGGTGGACAGGTTTCAGTGGAGCTTCTGGACTAAGATAGACTAGGAAGAAGGACCTGGCCACCCACTTCTGAAAAAATTGGCCATGAAAACTGTGTGAATAGCAGGGGAGCATTGTCTAATATAGTGCCGGAAGGTGAGAGGATGGCGCAGAAAGCCCGGGGAGGGTTCGCTCTGTTGTACACAGGGGCGCTGGAAGTCAGAATCCACTTGACAGCGCTAACAACAAATGGGTATGAAGTAGTATCTAATTGTGGTTTTGATTTGCATTTCTCTGATGAGTAATGATGTTGAGCATCTTTTAATATACTTATTGACCATTTGTATATTTTCTTTTGAGAAAATGTTTTTTCAAATCCTTTGCCCATTTTTAAATTGGTTGTCTTTTTATTGTTGATTTGTAAGAGTTCTTTATATATTCTGTATACAAGTCCCTTCTCAGATTTTTTCAAATAGTTTGAAGTATTCTCTGGATTGTCTTTTGTACTTGATAGTGTCTTCTGAAACACAAAAGTTTTTAATTTTGAGCAAGTACAATGTGTATATTATTTCTCTTGTCACTTACACTTTTGTCGTCAGATCTGAGTAACCACTGCCAAACCCAAGGTTATAAAGACTCACTCCTATATTTTCTTCTAAGAATTTTATACTTTTAACTCTTGCACTTAGGTCCATGATCCATTTTGAGTTAATTTTTGTGTATGGTGTAAGGTAAGGCTCCAACTTCATTCTTTTGCATGTGGATATTCAGTTGTCCCCAGACCATTTGTTGAAAAGACTAATCTCTCCCCATTATGTTGGCACTCCTGTCCAAAATCAATTGACATAAATGTCAAGGTTTATTTGTGGACTCTCTTTTCTATTCCATTGATCTATAGATATGTCTAGCCTTAGGCCAGTACCACACCATCTTGATTACCATAGCTTAGTTCTAAGTTTTGAAATTGGTAAGTGTGAGTCTCCAACTTTGTTCTTTTTTTCTAGATTGTTTTGACTTCTGGGTCCATTAAATTTCCATATGAATTTTAGGATCAGCTTGTCAATTTATGCAAAAAAACAGCTGAAATTTTGATAGGGATTGCATTGAGTGGATGCCATCTTATTTTAAGTAGTCTACCAAATCTCTACTATTGATTACATTCAACTTCTGGAACAGGCCTCAGTGATTGGGAGGATGCATAGAAGATTTGTATTTTGGTAGACAAATTGACACAAATCCAAAACTAGATTATTTGAAGAAACACTGAATGGGCACTATCTATATATTGAACTCTTTCCTTGATTTCATTATTAAATATATATATGTGGCATCCTTTGCTCAGGGTATTTGCTGTGCAGGTTTTTTAAACTCTTCCCATCAATGTTTTGAGATCAGTGAAGATGTGATAAATGAAGACAAGGAAAACCTGTGAGAACCAAGGTTCTTCAGGATCTTAGCTGTGTGTTAGAATGGTGTGAAAGGCATTGGTGGTCTTACACTCCAGGCACTGGAGTGTACCTGGGTGTGGCTTCTTTTTTTTTCCCTATCTTGAGAAAGGAATTACCTTAGAAAGCAGGAAAGCACTTTGTAAGAAATTTAGTTATTTTGCTCTTAGAATCAAGTCAGTTCAACATTATTGTTCTCTTACTGTGTGTAAGGCACTGTGCCAGCTGCCGCAGGGGGAGGAAAAAGACGGTTGAAACAACCTCCAAATAGGTCAGTCTTCCTGCCTCCTGCCTCTCTCCATTCCTTTGCATTTTCTGCTCCAGTGCCAGAGTTTACAGCTTCCTGAAAAAGCCAATCTGGTCCTGTTCCTCTCCTCATTGCACACAGGGTAAAGTCCAATTCCTGAGCGTTGCAGATAAGACCTTTCCTAGTCTGGCTGTAGCCTTTCCTCTTGCTCCTGAACCAAACATCCCATAGAGGCACACGTTTCCTTGTACGCACCATGGCTCTCCAGCATGTCTTTATGCACGTTCCTTCTCTGTCGGAATGACCTCTCCCTGCCCCTCCTGCTTGGCAGGGCTAGTCACCCTTTCTCGTCTTCCCACAGCAGTGTCTTCAGAACCTCATCGTGTTATTCATTTCTTTGTCATAGCGGCTGCTGAAGATGAGGCAAAGGCTCAATCATGTCTCTTTCTCCGGTGGCACAGGGCCTGGCCAAAGCAGTTCTTAAGTGTTATTTTGAATGAGGGAGAGTACCTGCTCAAAGGACCTGATAGTATAATGGGGAGGGAAGATGTTCAGAGGGCTGAAACTCCCTAATATGTGGTGGAATGGGAAACAGTGTGTTATTCAGCTAAATTCTGCAGTTTTTCTTGACCAAATATGGTACAGGCATATAATCATCCATATAGCTTAGCGTTCTGTGCCTTTCTTGTGCACCGTGTTATGTTCTGTGTTGCTGGCCTTTGTTCAGTAAAGCTCCGGGCAGAGTGCCTGCGAATAGGGGCCTGGTGTGTGGTGACACAGGGCAGAAATATGAGTCAATTAGTGATGAAAACGAGGAAGTGGACTGTTCTATATTATAGGCAGTCACGTCAGGTTTTAAAAAAATATTCCCCTGCGTTGTGAGACCACCTGGCATTCTGTGTCTTGTTCTTGTCTGGCTACCCCTCTCTCTCTGATCACCATGTTCATAGACAGAGCTCCCTCTGACTCCCCCACCTTTTGTGATGTCTGTAAGAAGATGTTCATTTGGGGATTAAGATATTATAGTCTCCCCTACCCCCACCTCAGTTTCTTTACCTTACCACAAAATAACGTAATTTTTTTTTATATTTTAAATTTGAGGATCAGATTTAACTCCTGAATATAAGGGGAAGAGGGTAGATTATTTATTCTTAGATTATTTTATTCATTCTTATAATAAATTTAGCTTTATTGTATAATTATTTTATACAAAAACTTCACTGGGAACTTTTTTGTTTTATGTGTATTTTAAATAAAAGCATCTTGTGATGGTAACAATGAAAATTTTGCTGGTGGCTAACTCAGGTTTTGTTTATCTGAAAAGATCTTTATTTCATCTTGAGTCTTGAAAGCCATTTTTGCTGGGTAGAGAATTCTAGGTTAGTAGTTATTTTCTTGAAGATATTCCCCTGGCTTCTGACTTCCACTGTTGCTTTTGAGAAGTCAGGCATCAGTACTTGGGAAGTAATCTTTCCTTTTTCTGTGGCTGCTTTTAAGATTTTCCTTTTTGTCTTTCATTTTCTGCAGTTTCACAGTGATATGGTCAGGTGTGTGTTTCTTTTTATTTATTCTGCTTGGGCTTTTTGAATTTATGGATTGATGTTTTTCATCACTTCTTGAAAATTCCCAGCCAGGATCTCTTTGCTCCCTTTCTTTCTTTTCTTCCTGGGACTCCAGTTAAACTGAAATTGGAGTTTCTTACTGTAACAGTTTATTTTGCTCTTCTTTTTCTACTATCTTAAGGAATAAAGTTAGATTTTTCATTTGCAACTTTTCTTTTTTTTTTTTTGGCGAGGAAGATCAGCCCTGAGCTAACATCCATGCTAATCCTCCTCTTTTTGCTGAGGAAGACCAGCTCTGCGCTAACATCTATTGCCAATCCTAAAGCTCCAGTAGATAGTTGTATGTCATAGTTGCACATTCTTCTAGTTGCTGTATGTGGGACGTGGTCTCAGCATGGCTGGAGAAGCGGTGCGTCGGTGTGCGCCCGGGATCCGAACCCGGGCCGCCAGTAGCAGAGCACTCGCACTTAACCGCCAAGCCACGGGGCCAGCCCCATTTGCAGCTTTTCTAATAAAGAATTTTTTATCTTATATGTGACATTTTACGGATAACTATCTTGACTGCTGATTATTTAATATATTTTAAGAGATGTGAATTTTTTGTTTTGTACATTTTATCAAAATAAGCTAGCTAATTGAGACTTTTTTCCAGAATTGCTGTACCATCTTTTCCTATCACTTTTATTCTATTAGTTTTATTTAGTTCAATTGGAAACATACCCTATTAAATAGCTTGAGTTGAAAATTTTAGGCCAGATTGGTTAGGACACTGTTTGGACATTGAGGCACACATAAAAAGATACTTTAAACATTTTGTTATAGTTTTTCATAGTGACTTTGGTTTATTAACAACTCTTGAGAAATTATAGAAGTGCAGCTTAAATCAGAGTTAGTGGTTATTGATTTCTTAGTCTCAGTGTGGTTTCCTAGTGGTGGGTCTTCAGCCCACTTTCACAGTATTGGGTATCAACTTCCAGAAAGTGCCTAAAGTTTAATTTTCAGATATGTCTCCACTGTGCCCTTTACATTAGAAAAATAGAAAAAAAATTTATCTTATAAATTTCCTTCTAAGTAGTGCTTTAACTGAATTCCACAAATTTTGATATGTTAATTTTAAAATTTTCTTTCAGTTCAAAATATTCTTTAATTTCCCTTAAGACCTTCCCTTTCACTCGTGGATTATTGAGAAGTGTGTGTTTACTATTCAGGTGTTTGGGGATTTTCCTGTTATTGTTTTGTATTGCTTTCTAGTTTAATTCCATTATGATCAGAGAACATACATTGTACAGTTTTAATTCTTTTAAGTTTGTTAAGATTTGTTTTATTAATGTTCCATGTGTATTGAAAAGAATATGTATCCTGCTCTGGTTGTGTGGTGTGTTCTATAAATGTCAATTTGTGCAGCTAGTTGATGGCAGTCAGTCCTTCTGTACCCTTGCCATCTACTAGTTCCATTGATTATTCAGGGGAGCGTTGAAGTCTCCAGCTGTAGTTTTGGATTTTTCTATTTCTCTTTTCACTTCTGTCAGTTTTTGCTCCATGTGTTTTGAAGCTCTGTTGTTAGGAGCATAACACAGGATTGTTATGTCTTCTCAGCAAATTAACCCTTGTTTCATTATGTAACGTCCTTTATTCCCTATAATTTTCTTTTTTCTGAAGTCTACTTTGTCTAATGTTAATACAGCCACACCAGTTTTCTTATGATCAGGGTTTGCATGGTTTTTCCCCATGTGAGTTGCAGTTTTCCTGGTTCTTTGTATGTTAATTTTGGATTATATCCTGGACATTTTGAATATTCTGTTATGAGACTCTGTGTCTTGTTTAAATCCTCTGGTGAATGTTGATGTATTTGTTTTAGCAGGCATTGACCTAGTTGAATTCAGGGCCTGTGTTCTAACCAACCTTCTGTGGGTTATGGTTTCAATGTCAGTTCTGTTTTCATAATCTTTGCAGTGTTATTTGTATCTGACCTGTCTGTGTGCCACTAGTGGTCACCTGGAGCTTGGTCAGTGGTTTACCCCATGGTTCAGGTGTGCTGGACATTTGTATTTGAAAGTTACCCACAGAAATCCAGAACCAAGGCTTGAGATTTTCTTGGCTACCCAGCTGATACAAAGCTGGGCTGCTCTCTGAACTCCTACCCCTAGCATGCTGCCTTTTGAGGATTAGCCCAAACTAAGCGTTCACCAGGACCTCATTCTTGGCAGGGAACAGATTCCAGCCCTCATCCTCCAGCCCTAAAAGGACACCTCTCAGCAAATGACGCCAGGGCAACAGCAGCTGGACTTCTGGGTTCTCTCTAAGCTCAAGTGCTGACTCAGATCTGGGCTCAGTACATCCTCACTACCTTGTCGGCTATTTGGTGCTTTTAGGAGGATGCTTTTTGTATTTCCTTCAGCTTTTATTGTTTTCAGCTGACTGACTTACCTCTTCTGCCATTACCAGGAGCTAGAAATAATGATAATTTTTAATATTTTCCAGTTTGTGAATTAGAGGTTGTTATGGGTTGCATTGTATCCCTCCAAAATTCATATGTTGAAGTCCCAACCCCCAGTATCTCAGAATGTGATCCCATTTGGAAATAGGGTCATTGCAGAGGTAATTAGTTAAGACGAAGTCATATTGGAATAGGGTGGGCCCCTAAGTCAGTATGACTGGTCTTCTTATCAAATGGGGAAATTTGGACACAGACACACATGAAGGGGAAATGCCATGTGGACGTGGAGGGTCAGATTGGGTGATGCATCAGTCAGCCAGGAACACCAGAGATTGCCAGCAAACCACCAGAAACAAGGAGAGAGGTCCGGAACAGATTCTCCCTCACAGCCCTTAGAAGGAACCAGCCCTGCTGACACCATAATCTCGGACTTCTAGTCTCCAGAACTATGAGAGTAAATTTCTGTTGTTTAAGCCACCCACTACCTGGTACTTTGTTATGGCAGCCCTAGCAAGCTACTGGAGAGGTGTTTATTTCTCTAAGTTGAGATCTTTAAGAAATTATATTCTTTTAGATCCTTAACTTTAAGTACCTAGCCCATTGCCTGTACCCAATAGATAGGCACTTGATAAACATTTATGTTCCAGAAAAACCTTGCATTCTGCAAATCATGCACTAAAAATAGTGTCTTATGAGAAAAAGAACATCGTGGCAGATCTCTGAAAATCTATGCGACTTGGTAACTACTAGCAAAAGCAATAATTGGTACCTCAGGAGATTACATGGACCACCTGGGCAGACATCTCAGTGTGGCTGGATGTTGCTAAAATAGATATTAAAAATGTACAAAAACAGCAAAGTGGAAATTCTAGCAATACTTGAATTGGTACTTGGATGGTGGGTGTTGAGCCAATGCAAATAGAAGTGAAGTTCTGAGCCAGTGGGGCTGCTGTTATAGTGGGCATGGACAAGAGACAGTGCAACGCCAAGCTGAGTGAGACCTTGGCCTGGTGTGGGTGCAGCCTGGGGAGGGAGGGTCTACCTGGGGAGTGAGACCCAGGTGCAAGCTCTTTGAGAGCGGTCTTAAAATACAGCTTCTTGTTAAGGCCGAGTTAGGTGATGGCTTTTTCTTTTCTTGCCTAAGATTTCAAATAATTCCATTCCCTCCACTTCTTTGCTTTGGAAACTCACAAATGAATCAATGAGACTTCCGTGTATAATGATGTCATTCCCACTTACCAATCAAACATGAGCTCATCTGTGTTACAGAAAGTCAGAGCAGAACAGATGGTATTTGAATTGAATTGAATTCCCTTTCGTCTTCTTCAAATTCACCTGTTAATCTCCTGCGTAGCTGCTCATGTTCAATTTAAGTGACTTAAAAAACATTGATTTAGTCAGAGCTGTAAGTATTTTAAAAATTAGTTGTGGAGTTATTTAAAAATTACATTGATAAATATTGCCCTAAACTTGTTCAGTTTTAACATTTTCAGTTAATAGGAGATATCCTGTTTATGATATATAAAGCCATTCATTGTTGCTGTTGATTTCCTTACAAAAGGGATTTTTTATGAATTTTTAGTTTGATCCTGTTTGTATTTCTAGTATTTTTAGTTTTTTGTCCTGAAATATTTAAGGTTACTTTTAGGTAACAATTATTGGATTTTAATTTCGAGATATTATATATATGCTTTCACATAACTTCTCTCTTTCAATTATTTTTAATCTTGTGTATAAATTTCAGCTGAGCTATTAACAAAGCTTACAATTTGACTTTTGTTATCTGTTACATTAATTTGAATTTTCAAAAGTATTACAGCATAGAAAGTTGGTTTATTTATCAAAACTTTAATATTTAGACTGCAAAGCTTTTATTTTAGCAAACTATTTATAATCAATTCATAGTTGAAAAGTTTATCTCAATTCAAGCTGGGGATTTATCCTTGGCTTTTTTTTAAATTGGAATATACATAGAGAAGAGTGCACATGTAGGACGATATACTTTGGAGTAGATTAATTTTTCTAAATAAAGAAAATGTCTTAAAGAGCAACCCTCTAGAAGGAGAAAAGAAATCATAAACTATACTTAGCTTGGCATAAAATGACTTTTGCATAAGACTTTTAGGAACAAAAGTGTGAAAACTCCTCAGGATTTGGGTGCCATTTTGTGGGGATCTGGCAATTTGGTAATAATTTGATGTCGTTCTAGGGTAGTTGTTTTGTTGCCTTTTGTTGAATTTTTGGCAGTAAATTCTAGGGGAATCTTTATTTCCAGGACAAAACATGATAAATCTATAGTACTGTGATAATACTGTCCATATTCTCACCTAATTTCTATGGCTCAAGCTGAAAACAGAGTAAGAGAGTGGCTTTGAAATGAGAGGAAAGGAAATTTGACAATTATCAAGAATGCCAGGCTGAAGGCAGCTTTTAATTTGATTAATTTGTAATTCATTTTTGGAAACGCTTTCTGAATATAGGGATTTCAGAGATTATCAAAGCTTCTTATAATTCTGAAAGTAAGAAGAAGCAGAGAATAGTAACACTATATGTTTTTAGTGTGTGGCTTGCATTCTCTCCTCTCACTTTCTGAGCAATAAGATTATCAGAACGCCATATTTGCTACATCTTTTCTTCATTTTACTCTTGTTTCTTCCTATGCCAATTCTCTCCCCACCCCACATCAATGTGTCTGATGGATAGTGTGGTGAAGGCTATGGGAGTGAAAACTTCTGGTGTGAGTCTGTGTATAGTATCTGAGGTGTGGATAATACCAGACCTGACAGTCAGTAGAAAGAGGACATACACTTGATTCTTGTTATTCGTGGTAGCTGTGTTCTATAAAATCGCCACAAACGCTGAATTAGTGAATACTGAACCATTGCTCCTAAGGGAATACAGGATTCGGTTCCTCTGAGCCTCTGGTCACATTTTTGTCAACTGATCAATACATAAACTTGTTTTATGTGTGCTTCTGTTTGAAGACATCTTTTTTAATATATATTGCTGCTTCATTAACACTGAACTCATGGCCCAACAGCATTGTAAGTCATGCCTGAATGAAGCTTATCTAACACATGTATTTTTTCTGTAAGGCACATCACGACCTTCTTGAGTTTAGGAACAGTAGACAGCACTTCAACACTACACTTGGGGCTATTTTATATAGTAAAATCACCAACAAAAAGCATAAAAATGTGAAAAAAGTGGCACTAAATAGACCACGAAAAGGACACGTTTATAGTATGAGAGTTGAAACAAGAAGGCAGAATGTCGCCTTGTTCGACCACTGCTGGGAACGTGTACATGGGGTGACTCAAGTTTTTTGTTGCTCTGCACATGTCTGTAAATGACCAGGAAAGTGCTGCGAGTATTGATTTGGGGGTTACTAAGACATTTTAACAAGTAGGCCAACTCACAAATACAGAATCCATGAATAATGAGGAATGAACTGTACTTGGAAGGCTAGGATTGGGGGGACCCACCACTTAATAAATATATTATCTTCAGCAAGTTACTTAGCCTCTATGTCTGTTTCCACATTTGTAAAATGGGGACAAATATTACATACCTCAGAAGTTTGTGAATTTATTGAGGAAAGTCGCTATCACATTGCCAGATGGATAGTAAGTCCTTGATGAGTGGTGGTAGTGGTATTAGTAGTAACTATTCAGACAAGTTTGTAATAATAGCAGCTATCTTTATTGAGTATGTATTCTGATGCTCAGAATAACCCTGAAAGGGGGGAAGTGTTGTCTCTACGGCTCAGGTGAGAAAATTAAGGCTCAGAGAGGTTGAGTAGTTTGTTCCATGTTACTCATCTGGTAAATAGCTGAGCTGGAATTTGAGCCCCAGACTTGATAATTTCAAAATGCATGCACATCTTGTGGCCTGGTATAGTGAAGAAAGATTATATATGGCTTCAGGTCCCCAATAATCCAATTGGGATCTGTACATCCAGGTGAGGGCAGAAGGTGGTTAGGCAAAGAGGAATGCGTCCTGAGTGAGGGAGGTTGTACTTGCTGCCCAGAGTTGGAAAAATTAGGGCAGAGGTAGAGCCCAGAGTGATCCAAGTGACATGTCTTGGGATGTAAAGACTTAGAAATATCATAACTTAGATTGGGCTAGAAGCCAGGGGTGGCTAGAAAGAATAGAAGACTTAGCTAGGGTTCAGCTGGAATGAGGGCCTGGACAAGGAACATTTTGTATTTGAGGGAGGTGATGAATTTGAGACTCTTTGGTATGTTGGTCATCTTCCTAGCTGTCCAAAACTGGACTTGTAAAGAATAGCACTTATAATTGCTTTCCTATATGTGTTTCTGACCTTCATAAGTCCTCATTGTAGCAGAAAGTTAGCATTTTGTGAAAGCTGCTTCTCAAGTACTCCAAATGACTGGCTTAACAGTGTTCTTTTCGTCAAAGTCTTAGTTCAGAGATGAGTCCTTTCTTTGGGTGGTTTTGGAGCAAGGCTTCTCATACACAGTTATGTTTGTAGATGGAGTGAGTTGGGAGCCATCCCAGTTCTCACAGAGCCCTAAGTGTCTGCCCTTTGGTGAGTAAAGGCCTGCCAGAAGCCCTTTCTCCTCTCCCTTCCCGATAACGGCAGCAGCGATTTTTCTGAGCCACAGCTGAGCAGAGTGTTGTGAATGTCCAAACTCTCCGAGAGACACATGGAAGTTTTCTATCATTTTCTACTTATAGTCTGCAAATATTTTTCAGTAGACTACAACATAGCAATTTGAGAGGAATGCTTCATGGTGTTCTTGTGGAATGATTATTTTGTACATCTGGTTCAAATTTGGCAGGTATGCATTGTATGAATTTCACCAAATTGTGTTTGTATTTAACATCCATATCAATAAATGAATAAGTAGTCAAAAGCCAGGGTAGTATTTTGGGGATATGTTATTCTTACTTCATGAATCTCTAAGAAGTTTGCCTACTGAGGTTATTATGTATATACAGTCAGTACTACTATACATTTGGGGCAGGGGCCGGCAATTTCTGCAGAAAGGTCCAGCTGGTAAATATTGTATGCTTTGCGGGCCACATGGTCTCTGTCACAGCTATTCAGTTCTGCCATTGTAGCCATAGACACTAAGTAAACAGATGAGCGTGGCTGTGTTCCAATAAAACTTTATTTACAAAAACAGGCAGTAGGCCTGTTTACAAAATTTGGCCCACAGGTCATAGTTTGCTGGTCCCTGATCTACAGCATAGCTGTTATTTTAAGACCCTCATAACTTCTTTGTAGGGTTAAACCCCAGAATTTTGTGTGTGCAGCATTTTAAAATTTGCACTAAAACCTTGAGCAATGAAAGTAATGTTTTATAGAAAACTTGTCATCTCTTAGGTATTTCACTTTAAGAAAAAGATTCTAATACCAAGGTGTTAAGTTCATTGAACATTTTTTCGTTGATGGTAGGAAAGGAAAATTGAAATTAAGTGCCAGGAACTCTGACTGCTTGCTCACATCATACTAATTTTTCTTCCATTACAAATTGTGTATTAATGATAAATTTGGGGGTATTTAATATCTCAGGATAGAAGGCAGAGATCGCTAATTTATTTTTCTCCCCTAAAATGTAACTCATTCTCTCTCCTTCTCCTCCTTTCCTTTTTTTCCCTCTCCCTGTCTTCTCCACGTGTTGGGTGTGAGAGGGTGACTATAAGGAGACATGGATTTCAGAGGAGGAAGAGACAAGGGGGTCCTGACCCAAGACGTCACCACCTCCGATCCTGAGATAACTGTAAGCTGTAGGGAAAGAAAGGGGCTGTTGACGGCTCTCAACCCATGATCAACTTGTTTGACCTCCCTGATTGTTTAATCATGGCCAGTTAGTAGATCTGTTTCTAAAGAGCTTTGTTTTAATGCTCTCTTCTCCAAACACTTGAGATCATACCCAGAACCTTGTGCCACCTGGTCTATGCCACAGAGAAGTGCAGTGTTTATGTGCAGCTGCTGTTGGGAAAAATAGTGCATGTTCGAGAATCATCAACAATTATCCATCTGTTTCCCACCATCCCTTTCCAAACTGACTTTTACTGATTCATGTCCACGCAAATGTGTTTTCCTGTAGTTGCCAGTCTTTATAAATTCATGTTTGTTTTTTTTTCACGAGGTCACTCCTTTTCTTTTGCGTGCTGTCATATGAAGGCCACACATCCTTGAAGCATTCATGATAATGTTATAATATGACAATAAGCCCTTTCCTACTGCACACACTCTCTCTCTTTGGAGATTTAGGTTGAGTGAGCAGAAAATAGTAGTGTGATGAAAAGATCAATGCAAGTGGGTTTGCAGAAAAGTTAACCCCTTGTTACGGGTAACAGACTGAAAACACAGACTTCTGACTGTATCGTGCAAACCCCAAGTGGATCAATGCCAGTTTACTTTCCAACGTTATTTTGATGACTAGCATAAAATGTTGAAAGGCTTTTGAAGACAAAACAACTAATCAATTGTATTTTAAAGATCCAATTTGTATCTGTGTCTAGATCTCCCTGTAAAATGCAAGCAACTGATGCATGGATCCCAGGATGGCCCTCCCTCCCCCTGCCAACCCTGTTTTATTTCTGACAATATTTCCTCTCAATAAATCCAAAACCTGCCTGCCCTTTGAAACCCAACTTGTCTCACCTCCACAAAAACAAATAAACCAAAACAACCTTTCTAAGCATTCCCACAATAATATTCTGTTTCTCTGAACTCGTGCAATCTGTCTGTACCGCTCATTTTGAAATTTGATTCCATGTGGCAGTGTTTATTGAGCAAGATGTCAGTTTATATTTACCCCTGTTGTGGGTCCTACTTTCAGTGAGTTTACATTCTGTTTGGAGAGTTATATAAGTAACTAATAAAACATGCCAGTAACTTTACAGGGCAGTAAAGGATAGGGGACAGATGAGAGAAGAAGAGAGACTTGAATTGGGCCTGGAAACAGAGACCTGGATGGGTGAAGAGGAGGAAGAGGGCAGTGGGAGGAACCCAAGCAGAGGAGTACATAAAAAGTGCCTGTGGGAGGTCTGGGAGACAGGGGGTGCAGTAGTCTGAGTGTGGGAGACAGGGAGTGCAGTAGACTGACCGGAGGGGAAGGGCTGAGGGGGTGGTGGGTGATCCGACCAGAAGTGAGTGGTACAGGCTTATGGCAAGTTCTAAGTGCTGGATGCTAGGAGTTTATATTTTTTCTCTTTCTCTGTCTTTTTTGGGGGGCAGGGAGGAATTTGTATGTCATTTTGTAAGTGGTGCTGAGCTCAAAGGTTTCTGTTTAGGAGAGTTACATAATGAAGTGTTTTATTCATTTATCCAACAACTAATTATTTCATGATTAAAATGAATGAGAGAAAAGAGATGCCAGAGCCTATTGTAATAATCCAGACATGAGACAACAGTTGCCTGGAATTGAGTAATAGCAGCGGGACTGGAAAGAATGGATTTAAGATACTACTACAAAAGATGGATTGATATGACTCGATGAGTAATTGAATGTGGTTAGCAAAAGTCATCTGCTTTGTGCTATTGTGTGGTTTTCTTGCTGCTGCATTTTGTCTCTTGAGCTGAACTGTAAGCTCTTTTGGGACAGACACTAGATTTTATACTCCTTTTGAGGTAGGTGCCCTTGTCTTTTTATTCCTGTTTAAAGAATTTATTCAACACCTGTTATTCCACATAGCATGGCATTTTTTTTAAAATAATTTTATTTATTTATTTTTTCCCCCAAAGCCCCAGTAGATAGTTGTATGTCATAGCTGCACATCCTTCTAGTTGTTGTACGTGGGACACGGCTTCAGCATGGCCGGAGAAGCGGTGCGTAGGTGCGCGCCCGGGATCCGAACCCTGGGCCGCCAGCAGCGGAGCGCGGGCACTTAACCGCTAAGCCATGGGTCCGGCCCCTAGCATGGCATTTTAAACAGTGACCTATAACTCCCTAATAAGATAAAGCTAAGACTGAAGGGTTTGTCTTATGAGAAACAAACACCACTTGTATTAGTCTTCAAATCGCTATTGCATTTAATGTTTTAATTGGGATATAATTGTTATACCATAAACTTTACCCTTTAAAGTGTACAATCCAGTGTTTTTAGTATATTTACAGAGTTGTATAACCATCACCATCTAATCTCAGGATATTTTCATCACCCCCAAAAGAAACCCCACATACTTGAGCAGTCACTCCCTATTCCCTTTATCCCCAGCCCCTGGCAACCACTAGTCTACTTTCTGTCTTTGTAGATGTCTGAGTTTGTTTGGGCTGCTATAACAGAATGCCACAGACTGAGTGGATTATAGACAACAGACATTTATTTCTCACAGTTCTGGAGGCTGGGAAGTCCAAGATCAAGGTGCCGGCAGATCCAGTGTCTGGTGAGGGCCCACTTCCTGGTTCATAGATGGCTGCTTCTCGCTGTGTCTTCACATGACTGAAGGGGCAAGAGAGCTTTCTGGGACCTCTTTTATAAGAGCTCTAATCCCATTTATGAGGGCTCCAACCCTTGACCTAATGACCTCCCAAAGGCCCCATCTCCAAATACCATCACACTGGGGGTTAGGATTTAACATATGAATTTTGAGGGGACACAAACATTCAGTCTATAGCAATAGATTTGCCTGTTCTGGACATTTCATATCAATGGAATCATGCAATATGTGGTCCTTGGCGTCTGGCTTCTTTCACTTAGCATAATATGTTCAAGGTATGTCTATGCTGTAGCATTTATATCAACACTTCATTCCTTTTTACAGCTGAATAATATTTCATTGTATGGATATACTACACTTTATTTATCCACTCATCAGATGATGGATATTTGGGTTGTTTCTCCTTTTTGGCTATTCTGAATAATGCTGCTGTGAACATTTGTGTACAAAATTTTGTTTTCAATTCTCTTGAGTATACCTGGGAGTAGAATTGCTGTTTCATATGGCAACTCTATGCTTAACATTTTGAGGAACTGCCAAACTATTTTCCAAAGTGACTGTACCACTTTACATTCCCACCATAAATGTCTGAGTGTTCTGGTTTCTCCATATCCTTGTCAACACTTGCATTTGTCCATCTTTTTCATTTTAGCCATTTCAGTGAGTGTGAGGTGGTATCTCCTTGTAGTTTTTTTTTTTAATTTTATTTATTTATTTTTCCCCCAAAGCCCCAGTAGATAGTTGTATGTCATAGTTGCACATCCTTCTAGTTGCTGAATGTGGGATGCAGCCTCAGCATGGCCGGAGAAGCGGTGCATCGGTGCGCGCCCGGGATCCGAACCCGGGCCGCCAGCAGCGGAGCGCGTGCACTTAATCGCTAAGCCACGGGGCCGGCCCTCTCCTTGTAGTTTTTATTTGCATCTGCCTGATAGCTAATGAGGTTGAGCATCTTTTAGGGACTTATTGGCCATTTGTATGTCTTCTTTGGAGAAATATCTGTTTAGATCTTTTGTGCATATTTTAATTGGGTTCTTTTTATTGTTGGTTTGTAAGAGTTCTTTATAAATTCTGTATACAAGTCCCTTACCAGAATTTGCAAATATTTGATTTACAGATATCTTCTTCCATTTTGTAGTTTGTCTTTTTGCTTTGTTATAGTCTCTTGAAGCAGAGAATTTTTAATTTTGGTGAAGTCCGATTTATTTTTTCTTTTCCTGCTTGTGTTTTTGATGCTACATCTAAGAAACCACTGCCTGGTCCCAGGTTATGAAGATTTATGCCTATGATTTCTTCTAATGTTTGTCTATGATGTGAGGTAGGAGTCTAACTTTGTTCTTTTGCATGTGAATATCCAGGTGTCCCAGCACCATTTGTTGAAAAGACTATTCTCTTCCCATTGAACTGGCTTGGCACCACTATTAAATTTTAATTTTAGTAAGTTTGACAACACAGTCATGAAATAAGGTATAGATATCTACTGTTTTAACAGATCAACTTTAAGTAAAAATTACTGTTGATTGGGTTTGAATTTTACACAGGTTGCTTAAGTTAGTGGCGATTGTGGATTTGGAGAGTATTGGACTTTTTCAAACAACACCATGAGATAGGGCCGGCCCTGTGGCTTGGTGGTTAAGTGCGCGCGCTGCGATGCTGGTGGCCCGGGTTCGGATCCCGGGTGCGCATCGAGGCACCACTTCTCCGTTCATCCTGAGGCCGAGTCCCACATACAGCAACTAGAAGGATGTGCAGCTACGACACACAACTATCCACTGGGGCTTTGGGGGGAAAAATAAAATAAATAAAATCTTTAAAAAAAAAAAAAAAACAACACCATGAGAACAACTGATAGTGTCATGAAACTTGTGGTCCTTTCCAAAGCCACAGTATTTGCAGCCAGGAGATGTCACGCCACCTGTCTCCCTGAGATGTCACACCACCTGTCTCCCTATGTTTATGTACTGGCTTAGTGATACCCCTGATTTCTTCTGATAACTGTATGGTTTGCATCAATGAGGGTAACTCCAGAGGATTCGTGTATGGCATTTTCACCAGCCTAGTAAGAGTTCAAGACTCTTAGGGCCCTAGTGCTGTCCAGTTCAGGCTACATGTCAACTGCAGGTGGTTGGCACCCATGATGGCTAGGTTTGCCGTGCACTGCACCCTTAGGAACTGGGCACTTGCATCCACCACAGCATACACAAATCTGATAAATGACATGACCTGTGCTAGCCTCGTACCCAGGCTGTGTGCTTTGTTGGGTTAGGTTGGGGTTAGAGGTCTGGGAGCTCAGGGAGCTGGTGTGCAGCACCCAAGTCTGCTTTCTCCTCCATAGCTCCCAGCGCACCGTGTCACCCATCTGGCTTAACTGATGGCTGCCACCAAATAGAAAGGCCACCTATTGTCTTTTATGTGGATGATAAGAATTTTCATTAAAGTTACTTTAAATATTAGGTGGTGTCACTTCCCAAGGAGAGCAGTATGGCTATTTAAGCCCAATTTTGTAAGACATAAAAATGCGAAAAATAAAAAATAATGCAAGGGCCACAGACAGGGAGAAAATATTTACAAAGGATATATCTGATAAAGGACTATTAATCCAGAACATATAAAGAACTCTTAAAACTCAATAATAAGAAAACAAAAAACTCAATAAATGGGCAAAAGAACATTTTTTTCTTGAACAGACATCTCACCAAAGAAGAATACAGATGGCAAATAAGCTTATGAAAAGATATCCTACATCATATGTCATCAGGGAAACACAAATTAAAACACCAATGAGATACCACTACACACTTACTAGAATGGCCAAGACGCAAAACACTGACAACACCAAATGCTGGCAAGGATGTAGAGCAAGTGGAACTCTCATTCATTGCTGGTGGGAGTGCAAAATGGTGCAGCCACTTTGGGAGACAGTTTGGCAGTTTCTTATGACACTGAATACTCTTACCATATGATCCTGGAATTGTGTTCCTTGGTATTTACCCAAAGGAGTTGAAAACTTATGTCCACACAAAAACTTGCATACAGATGTTATAGCAGCTTTATTCATAATTGCCAAAACTTGGAGGCAACTGTGGTATATCCAGACAACAGAATATTATTCAGTGCTACACGGAAATGAGCTATCAAGTCATGAAAAGATATGGAGGAACCGTAAATGCATGTTACTGAGTTAAAGAAGCCAATCTGAAAAAGCTACATACTGTATGATTCCAACTATATGATATTCTGAGAAAGACAAAACTATGGAGATAGTAAAAAAAGACAAGTGGTTGCCAGGAGTTAGGGGGGAGGAAGGGATGAATAGGCAAAGCACAGAGGACTTTTAGGGCAGTGAAACTATTCTGTATGATACTATAATAGTGGATATATGTCATTACACATTTGTCAAAACCAACAGAATGTACATCACTAAGAAGGAGCCCTAATGTAAACTTTGGACTTTGGGTGACAATGATGTGTCAATATAGGTTCATTGATTGTAACAAATATAGTACTCTGGTGGGGGATGTTGATAGTGGAGGAGGCTGTGCTTGTGTGGGGGCAGGGGGTATATGGGAAATCTCCGTCCCTTCCCCTTAATTTTTCTGTGGACTTAAAACTGCTCTAAAAAATAAAGTCGACTTCAAAAATATAATTCAAGGCAGTAGAGATTTATGTGTCAAAGGCAGGAAGTACTTTAGAAGTTCAGAGAAAGGAGAAATCACAGTTGGCTTAACAGGAAAGGGATAGGATTTGAGCTGTAACCCAAAGAATGAATAGAATTTCGATCACCAGACAGTGGTTCAATGTGTGTAGCCTTGGGCAAGTAACCTCTCAGACCCTTAGTTTCTTCATAGGGTTTGTGGAAGGATTACAGGATTAACATAGGTGAAGTGCTTGGGACAGAGTCTGGCGTAAAATAAGAAATAGAGCTCTCTTCAGTAAATATCGAGTCAGCACCTACCATGTGCCATGCACTATTGTTGAGCCCATATTTTAGCTCAAGAAATACTGGTTAGATGTCATAGAAGGAGGACAGCATACGACACAAAGAAAGGTCCAGAGGTAAGAATTGCTACGTTGTGGTCTGGGAACAGTTAAGTAAACCATATTTGGGTGATAAAGTTGGTAAAATAGATCAAGAGAAATTTTTTTTTTTTTTTTTTTTTTTGGTGAGGAAGATCAGCTCTGAGCTAACATCCATGAGAAAGATGAGCCCTGGGCTCACATCTGTGCCTATCTTCCTCCACTTTATGTGGGACGCCACCACAGCATGGCCTGACAAGCGGTGCGTCGGTGCACGCCGAGGATCCGAACCTGGGCCACCAGCAGTGGAGTGCGCGCACTTAACTGCTATGCCATGGGGCTGGCCCCAGGAGAAATTGTATTTTGAACTCCAAAGAAAGCAGTTTGTAGGGCAGTGGAGACCCTTGAGATATTATCAAAAAGGATTTTGATAATGTTTTAAGAATAATTTTGATTTGAATCAACATGGGAAGCAGGGATTTCAGTTGAGAGACTGTTCTAATAGTTTTGAAATCATTGCACAGTCTTTAGTTGGTTTGTTTAATGGGCAGGTTATTTATTTGTCAATCTAAAATGTACTTGATCAACATTATAAAAAGTAAACAGCAGAAGTTCTTTTTTTCTTCCCCTAGTTTAATGTTATGACAGTCATATCAAACTTTATTTCAGACTAATTTAACAGGAGTTAATGTTTCCATGTAAATCACCAGTGTCTTAACAGTGTCTTTTTGACATTGGCCTGGGGAAGTGAACCTCTTTGCTGTTGAAGTAAATGAAAAAGTACAAAATGCTAAGAGTTTGTTTCATCTACTCAATAGGGTTCATTCTCCCTCTCCTTCTCTTTCTCTCTCTCTTTGGTAACATTTTTTTTTTTTTTTTTTTTGAGGAAGATCAGCCCTGAGCTAACATCCATGCCAATCCTCCTCTTTTTGCTGAGGACCTCTGGCCCTGGGCTAATATCTGTGCCCATCTTCCTCCACTTTATATGGGATGCCACCCACAGCATGGCCTGACAAACGGTGCGTCAGTGCGCGCCTGGGATCCGAACCTGGGCCCCGAACCCGGGCCACCAGCAGCGGAGCGCACGCACTTAACCACTACGCCACGGGGCCGGCCCCTTTGGTAACATTTTTACTGAGATATAATTCACGTACATAAAATCTACCCATTTAAGTGTGGCATTCAATGTTTTTTAGTATAGTCACAGAGTTGTGCAACCATCACAACAATCAATTGTAGAACATTTTCATTACCCCAAAAAGAAACCCTGTACCCCTTAGCTGTCAACCCCCAAATCCCCTCATCCCCCCCTTTCCTTTGCAACCGCTAATCTACCGGAAAAGAAATTTAAAAACAATTCCTTTTAAAATAGTATCAAAAAAAATATTTAGGAATAAATTCAACAATAGAAGTGCAAGACTTGTACACTTAAAACTGCAAAACATTGTTGAAAGGAATTGAAGAAGACCTGAGTAAATGGAAAGACATCCCATGTTCATGAATTGGAAGACTTAATATTGTTAAGATGGCAGTACTCCCCAGACTCATCTGCAGATGCAGCCCAGTACCTACCTATCAAAATCCCAGGAGGCTTTATTTGCAGAATTGGACAAGCTGATCTTCAAATTTGTATGGAAATTCAAGGGATCCAGAATAACCAAAACAGTCTTGAAAAACTAGAACAGAGTTGGAGATTCACGCTTCCCAATTTCAGAACTTACTACTATGCTGTGGTAATCAAGACAGAGTTACTAACAATAAGGATAGACATATAGATCAATGGACTAGAATTGAGAGTCCAGAAATAAACTGTCACATTTACAGCGAATTGATTTTTGACAGTAATGTCAAGACAGTTAGATGGGGGCAAGAATAGTCCTTTCAACAAATGGTGCTGGGACAGATAATAATAAGTGGTGGTGAGGACATAGAGAAATTGGGAGCTTCATACATTGCTGGTGGGAATGTAAAATTGTGCTGCCACTTAGGAAGACAATTTGGCAGTTCCTCAAAATGCTGAACGTAGAGTTACTATATGACCCAGCAGTTCTACCTGTAGGTATATACCCAAGAGAATTGAAAACATATGTCTGCATAAAACCTTGTTACATGAATGTTCATTAGCAGCGTCATTCACAGTAGCCAAAATGTGGTAACAATGAACTGTCCATTATCTGATGAATGGATACACAGAATATGGTATATCCGTATAACTGAATCTTATTTGGCAACAAAAAGAATGAAGTACCGATACTTGCTACAAAATGAATGAACCTTGAAAACATTATGCTAAATGAAAGAAACTAATCATAAAAGGTCACGTATTGTATGATTCCATTTATATGAAATGTCCAGAATAGGCAAATACAGAGAGACAGAAAGTAGATTAGTGGATGCCAGGGGCTGGGGGGAGGGGAGGATGGGGAGTGGCTGCTAATGGCTACAGGGCTTCTTTGGGGGGTCATGAAAATGTTGTGAAATGAGATGGTGGTGATGGTTGTACAACTCTGACTATACTAAAAACCATTGAATTGTATTCACACTTTAAAAATCTGAATTTTATGGTTTGTGAATTATATCTTAACAAGTTGTTATATTTTAAAATGTATACTTAACGAGATACCGCTACTTTACGATTTTTTTTTCATTCTCTACTTAGAAGCAAGATCTAGCAGAGTTCCTTTTTTATTGTTTTAAGTCATATTTGTTTGCTTTTTTAAAAATACATGTTTCTCTAGAGTATTCTGACTTCCTTATGTTGTATGTCAATTTGTCACCATAATTATACCTTTTCTAAACCCACTGTCGGGGACTATGGTGCAGTGTAGCGCCTAGGCACCAGAGTCAGACAGACTCGAGGTTTTCCTCTTACAGGCTGTGTGGTCTTGGGCAAGTAACTTAATCTCACCTAACCTTGTCTTCCTTTTCTGTCGTGAGAACTAGATAAGATATAATCTGTGAAGGGCCGTTAATAATGTTTGGCACAGAATAAGCTCAACAAATATTAGCAATTGTTATTGTTAGTTTTACAGTTAATAATTATTAAATCTACCTCTAGATATATCTGTCCATGTTGGGGCCATTGCTTCCTACAAAATCAAACCTAGAAACTTATTTGAAAAATAAATCTTATGTTTATTTTTCTCCTGCTTTGAAAAGAAGATAAACAGAAAAAAAAAAATGCACCAATAAATAGTTTAGAAGGTCTTCTATCTGTTACAAGGGTGATCCCAAGAGCTCTTCCAATTCAAGATTCTACAAATACTATGAGAGTCTTCTCCAGATGTTAAATTTTAAATGAATTTCTTCCCTCTTTCCCTCCTCCTTAACTTTCTTCCCTCTTGAAAGAAGTTTTCTTTCTTTCCTCTCCTCTATTCATTCTCTTTTTCTCTTGGACCTATGAGATTTATCTTTAATTAAGAAGCAATATATAGATAAACACATTTTCATGATGGAAGAACAAAAATGTTAGGCTCAAGTCTCCCTTGTCCACCAATTCCAAACCTGGTGTTCTCCCTGCGCCATCCCTCTATACTCTCCCCTCCACCCCTCTCCCCTCCATCCCTCTATACTCTCCCCTCCACCCCTCTCCCCTCTCCCCTCCATTCCTCTATACTCTCCCCTCCACCCCTCTCCCCTCTCCCCAGGTAACCATTATTTACTTTTTGCACATGCTCATTGTGAGTCAGTGGGGCTGTTTTCCAGAGAGTTATTCAGATATCAAGGCTGATAGGGCTTCTGCCCCACCGCCATCTCAAGTGGTGGCTTCAGGCTTCGCGGAGGCAGGGAGATCTCTTGCCTGTTGTTCTGTACTTTGGCCCAGAAGTGACACACACCACTTCTGCTAGAAGTACTACAGTCACATGGTCCCAGCTAACTCAAGGGAGTTGAAAAGTACAATCTTCCATTTGCCTTGAAGGAGAGGAGAACTAGGTACTGGGAGCATTAGGGATATCTACCAGAGTCTATAATTTTCTTTTCTTTTCCTGTAGTTTCTGGTTTTGATGTTAGCCTCATAACTCAGTTGGAGTGGCTTGCCTTATTTATTTTTTATAAGGTGAGAATTATCTGTACCTTGAAATCTTGATAGAATTCTCCTGTAAAACTATCTGGGCTTGATGCCTTGTTTTGTGGGTAGATTTTCAATTACCATTTCAACTTCTATGGTTATTGGTCAGGGTTTTACTACTTTTGGGGCCAATTTTAACAATTTATATGTTTCTAAAAAAATTTCATTTTGGCCATTGTTAAATTTGTGCCTGTGGTGCGCTCTTAGGATTTGTAAAATTCATTCTTGTGGTTTTATCTCCTCCTTCTGTCTTTGTGTGGTTTATTTGTGTTGCCTTTCTTTTTTCTTGAGCTAATTTATAAAAGATTTGTTCACTTTTAAAAAACTAATCTTTTAAAAGAACTGGCTTCTGATTTTATTGACAACTCTCCTATTTTCTTTTTCATAAATGTTTGCTATTATCTTTATGACTCCTTTCTGCTTTCTTTGGACTTATTTATCTCTCGAGTTGGAAGATTAGTTCATACATTTTCCAACTTTCTGGATTTGTAATGAATGAAATTAAGCCCATGCATTTTAATATATAATATTTTTTGTTTTCATTTGATTATAGTTTCTTATTGCCACTTTGACCTTCTTTTTAATCTGAGTTATTTAAAAATAGGTTTTAAATTTTCCAGATGTGTGGATTTATTTAGTATATATATTTGCTGTGGAGTTTTGATAACGTTTAGTGAATGAATGTGGACTGTTTTCAATTTGGGAAATTTGTTTAAGTTTCCTTTATAGCTTAGTATGTAGTCATCTTTTCTAAATTCCATGCTTGTTTGTATAGAATGTATATTCTCAGCTTTAGGAGGAAAACAATTTCATTGAGTTTTTTTCTCTTTCATGATGTGGCTTCCTATAAACGTTTGGTGATGCTTAGTTATATATTCATTTTTGCAGCTGGGATTTCCCTTGTTTCTCAGTCAAAGCGCAAGAGAATGGAGGTTGGAGGCAGGGATGTGCCGTGGAGGGGCTGTTAGTCTGTGCAGTGCATGAGCTCTGAACTTCAGCCTGTGGCCCGGAGCCACACTACTATACTCAGTTTTGCAGCTGGAGGCAGAACCTGGGCCTGGGTCGCGGGCCCCCACTGGAGAGTGGGTGCACCTGATGAGGAGCCTGACTGCACTGACTACATAGCTCTTCAGACCCCAGCTCACCGCTCTAGTGGCCTCTCCTCCTGACTCCCACACCTGGAATGCCACAAGTGTTGGTGTCACCTTCTGCAGTCGCACTTGCCTGCATGTGGCTGTGTTGTCGTCTGTCTACAGCTAAGGTTTCCCTCTCCTTGTTTGTTCTCCATCTTTTAGGGATTCCTTAAATTTGTGAGCAGAGTTCTGTGTATTTGTATGTCTTAAATATCCATATATCATTCCTGTTGGTTTTTGAGGATGGGACAGATGGCAGCACGTGTTCAGTCTGCCAGTCTAGAAACCTAATAACCTGTCAGCTTTATTCAAGTTGGAAGTATGATCAGTGTGGTGTTACTATTTTTTTTTTAAATAAATGAATGAAAAGCCACAAGATTTTGGGTAGCAAAGCAATGAGCAAAGTAATAGAATGAACACTTGCAGGGCTCTGTGAAAATGATTTTGTGAATTAATTTTTGAAAATTTTATCCTCAGGACAGTCTTCAAAGCTTTATATTTTATGTTCTTACTTACTTTAGTGATGTCCCTTTTTCACTGCTCCTGTCTCTTCTAACATATATATGTATCAACCCAGAAAAATGCCATTTCCAGCCCTATGAGTTGCCTGATGGTAGAGATTATGAATGGCATATTACTAATCTGGATGAGGACTAGAAAGTGGAAGTAGTGTTAGTGATTAGGCAGAGAAGTGGATTAAGAATCTTTGCTGTCATTACAGTCTTTCTTACAAAGTCACTAATTTTTTTAACATATTATTTATACACACAATTTTACCATAAAAGGAGTCATACTGTGCATACTGCTTGTTCTATAACCTATTTTTGTTTTAATTTTTTTATTCACAGATTTTATTTTTTAGAACAGTTTTAGATTTACAGAATTATTGCAGATAGCACAGAGTTCCCATATTAACCCCCCCACACACCTGCACACAGTTTCCCAATTATTAAAATCTAATGTTAATGTGGTACATTTGTTATAATTAATGAACCAATATTAATATATTATTATTAACTGAATATTTTATTCAGATTTCCTTAGTTTTTACCTAATGACTTTTCCTGTTCCAGGATCCCATTCAGGATATGACATTACATTTAGTTGTCGTAATGTCATGTCTCCCTAGGCTTCTTGGCTGTGACAGTTTCTTAGACTTTCCTTGTTTTTGATGACCTTGACAGTTTTGAGGAGTACTAGTCAGGTATTTGTAGAATGTCCATCAATTGGAATTTGTCTGATGTTTTTCTCACGCTTAAACAGGGATTATGCATTTTGGGGAGGAAGATCCATTCTCATGGATCTCATCACATCATATCAAAAATACATACTATCATATGAGTTATGACTGTCGATGTTGCCTTGATCACCTGGCTGAGGTCGTGCTTGTTAGGTTTCTCCACTGTAAACTTTCCCTCTCTCCTGCTTTCCCTTCTCTGCTCTTTGGAAGGAAGTCACTGTGCACAGCCCACACTGAAGGAGTGGGGGTATGCTCCCCCTTCCTTAGGGTGGAGTATCTACATAATTTACTTGGAGTTTTTCAGCACATTGGATTTGTCTCTTTTCTCCCATTATTAATTTACTCAATTATTTATTAATATCGGTATAGGCTCATGAATATTGATTTTATACTTGGGCTTATAACGCAGTACTACTTTACTTATTTTGTTGCTCAAAATGTTCCAGCTTTGGCCATTTTGAGTTCTATCAGTTGGCTCCTGTGCCCCTTTGTCATACCCCCCTCAATGTGGTGGGATTTATTTTATTCTATTTTTTTTTCATTTTGTAATTACATGTTTTTACAGCTTTATTGATGTATAATTGGCATACTCTAAAGCACCTATAAAGTGTACAGTTTGATAAGTTTTGACATACATACATGACCACAATCAAGATAATAACACATAACTCATGCCTCCAAATTTCCTCATGCTTCTTTGTAATGTCTCCCTCCCACTCCACTCCATGCCCCCTTAATTCCCAGGCTCAGACTGATCTGCTTGTCACTGTAGATTAGTTTGCATTTTGTAGAATTTCATATAAATTAAATCATACAGTATGTACTCTTTTTTAGGGGGAGTTGTCTGGATTTTTTTTTTAATTTTTTTTAATTGATGTCATGATAGTTTATAACATTGTGATATTTCAGTTGTACATTATTATTTGTCAGTCACCATATAAATGCACCCATTCACCACTTGTGCCCACCCCAACCTCCATCCCCTTGGTAACCGCCAAATTGTTCTCTCTGTCCATGTGTTAGTTTATATTCCACATATGAGTGAAGTCATACGGTGTTTATCTTTCTCTGTCAGGCTTATTTCACTTAACATAATACCCTCCAGGTCCATCCATGTTGTTGCAAATGGCACGATTTTGTCTTTTTTTATGGCTGAGTAGGTATTCCATTGTGTATATATACCACATCTTTATCCAATCATCTGTCGATGGACACTTGGGTTGCTTCCACTTCTTGGCTATAGTGAATAATGCTGCAGTGAACATAGGGGTGCATAAGCCTCTTTGGATTGTTGCTTTCAAGTTCTTTGGATAAATACCCAGAAGTGGGATAGCTGGATCATAAGGTATTTCTATTTTTAATTTTTTGAGGAATCTCCATACTGTTTTCCGTAGAGGCTGCACCAGTTTGCATTCCCACCAGCAGTGAATGAGGGTTCCCTTTTCTCCACATCCTCTCCAACATTATTTTTTGTCTTGGTGATTGTAGCCATTCTCACGGGTGTAAGTTGATATCTTAGTGTAGTTTTGATTTGCATTTCCCTGATGATTAGTGATGTTGAACATCTTTTCATGTGCCTATTCACCATCTGTATATTTTCTTTGGAAAAATGTCTGTTCATATCCTCTGCCCATTTTTTGATTGGGTTATTCATTTTTTTTGTTGTTCAGTTGTGTGAGTTCTTTATATATTATGGAGATTAACCCCTTGTCAGATATGATTTGCAAATATTTTCTCCCAGCTGGTGGGTTGTTATTTTATTTTATTTTATTTTAGCATTTCCTTTCTGTCACTACAAGATGCTCATCTTGTATATTTCCTGCCCCAGTCCTAGAATTATCCATTTCCCCATGGAGCCCTTTTTCCTTTTAACGGATGATGATATTAGAAATGTAAACTTTTCCTAATTAAATATATCTATTATCATCTCGTGTCATTATATGTTCTTGTACAATACTAGGACTCTTTTTACTTTTAAAATAAACTTTACTGAAGTATAATTTACCTATAATAAAATGTACTCATTTTAAGTGTATAGTTCAATGAGTTGTAACAAACACATGACACTCAAGTAACCACCACCCAAGTAAAGATATAGAACATTTCCATCACTCCAGAACGTTCCTGATGGCCTTTTGCAGCCAGTCTTCCCACCTGATTCCTAGACCCAGTCCACTAGTGATTTGCTTTTTATATTGATTAATTTTGCCTATTCTAAAGTTTTATATACATGTAATCATGTAGTATGTACTCTTACGCGTTTCTTAATGTTTCTGAGATTTATCCAGGTTTTTGCATGTACCAGTGGTTTATTCTTTTTTATTACTGTGTTGTAGTCATTGCGTGAATACACCACCATTTATTTGTCCATTCACTTGTCAATGGATATTGGGTTATCATTTTTGGCTCTTAGGAATAAAGCTGCTATCAACTTTTATGCACACACCTTTTTGTAGTTCTATGTTTTCACTTCTTCGAGTAAAAGCCTAGGAGTAGAATTACTAAGTCGTAGGGTCAATGTCTACTAAACAGATCTCCAAAGTGGCTGTTCCATTTTATACTTCCAGCAGCAATGTAGGAGAGTTGTAGTTCCCCTGTGCCCTCACCAACACTTAGTATTGTCTTTTTAATTTTAGCTGTTCTAGTGGGTGTGTAGTAATACCTTATTGTGGTTTTCATCTGCATTTCACTGATGATTAGTGACGTTGAGCATGTTTTCATGTGCTTGCTGGCCATTTGCTTTCTGGTCTTCTTCAATGAAGTGTCCAAGTTTTTTCAGCCATTTTTAAATTGGGTTATTTTTCTTTTGATTATTGAGTTGTAAGAGCTCTTTATATATTCTCCATACAACTCTTTTTCAGATATATGTATTATGAAGATTTTCTCCTCGCTGGGAGAATTTTCTCTTGCCTTTTTATTTTCTTAATGGTACCTAGTGTTTATGTTTAAGTCTGTGCTCCTTTTCAAGTCAATTTTTGTGTATGGTGTGAGGTAAGGGTTAAGGTTTATTTATTCTTTTCTCCTAAGGGTATCCCATTTATCTCTACTGGATATCCATCCCATTTTCTAGGCCGGAAAAGACTATCTTTTTTTTACCGCTTCACTGAATTATCTTGGCACCTTTAATGCAAATCAATTGATCTTATACCTATGGGTCTATATTTGGACTTTCTATTCTGTTCCATTGATTTTTATGATTGATTTATAAATATTTAAGTGTATAGCTCACTGAATTCTCACAAACTGAACACACATGTGTAATCAGCACCCAGATCAAGAAACCGAGGCTTGCCAGTTACCCAGACACCTTCCTCAGGATTCCTTCCAGTCGTCCTTTGTCCTGCTAAAGGATAACCATAGCCAACTTCAACAGTATATATTAGTTCTGCCTGGTTTTGTGCTTTATATAAATGACATTATATAATATATATTATGTCTTCCATTGAATATCATGCTTGTGAGAATCATTCATGATTTTGTGTGTAGTTGTAGTTGTTTTTCTCATTGCTGTATAATATTGCATTTTGTGAATACCACAACTTCTTTATTCATTGTACTGTTGATGGGCATCTCAATGGTTCTTGGTCTTTGGTTATTACCAACTGTGCTGCTATAACCATTCTACTATGTGGCAAACGTTATGTATATGTGCATTTCTGTTGATTACACACCTAAGGGTAGAATTGCTGGATCATGACTGATTTTTTTTTTTTAATTTAAATGATCTTATGAATCCAGTGTTGGCCACATTTATTTGAAATTTTAATGTTGTGACAAATTATTTCATTCTTAATACTCAGTTGTCTTAATGAAGGAGCATGATTCATTGAACTATGTGGTTTTAGTTCATGGATGGATCAAGTTCTTATCTCCATCACTAACTTTGCCAGGTCACCTTGAGCAAGTTATTCAATCTCCTTGGCTTCTATTTTTCTCGACTAAATTGAGCATAATGATTTTACCCTGATTTACATGATATGAATAATGATTCGCTAAGTAATTATACAAAATTTTATGATAAAACCATGCAAAATAATACCTTTAAATACTTCAGTGCTATAGAACCTAGCACTATAAAATGACAAATAGGAAAGAAATTATAATGAATTTGTTCTAAAAGATTGTGTATTATGGGTTTTTTCATAACCATGCATGGGGATATTTGCAATGTGTTACCTTGCTAAACTTTGTCCTCACCTTTGGGTTTTCTGTCGACCTTTCTATGCATCAAATTAATAAGGCCTCATTTGTCAGCCCAGTAACTGAAGGAAAGAAAATGCTGAGAGAACTTTCTCTTGCTATTGTTTATTAATTATTACCTTTTTTCCTTGCTTATTTGTTTTGGGTCTGGTCTGATTATCAGGTTGTAGACTAGTTTGCTTAATTCTTTCTTGCTTTGTTGCCACCAAATCCCTCAATTTCCCCTTTACTCTCAGCAGTTACCACCTTGTTTAGGATGGCTTCATCAGAAGAACACAGCTTCATTTATATGACCAGGTCTTCAGGAGTCAGGCGGGTGAGGACGTTTGGATTTATGTGGAGTTCTCCTCCCTGTTAACCCTGGATTATCTCCTGTGAATGGAGTTCATTCAATTCCTTCTAGGGTGACAATCAAATGTAATTTACTTAATGACAGGCTTTTGGGGGTTGAAATTCATTTCTTTCCTGACAAAGTTGAGTTTTATTTTATATTGTATAACCTTAGGAAGATAGTCCAACCTTGAGAAGTCAATTTTTTTTTTTTTTTTTTGTGAGGAAGATCAGCCCTGAGCTAAGATCCATGCTAATCCTCCTCTTTTTGCTGAGGAAGACCAGCTCTGAGCTAACATCTATTGCCAGTCCTCCTCCTTTTTTCCCCCCAGAGCCCCAGTAGATAGTTGTATGTCATAGCTACACATCCTTCTAGTTGCTGTATTTGGGACGCGGCCTCAGCATGGCTGGAGAAGCCGTGCGTTGGTGCGCGCCCGGGATCCGAACTGCAGCTGTCAGTAGCCAAGTGCACGCACTTAACCGCTAAGCCACGGGCCGGCCGAGAAGTCAATTTTAAGCAGTTGTTAAAAAAAAAAGGATGCTCATAGTTTACTTTCCTTAGAAGTCAAACCCTCAGGCATGGGAAGTACCCTGAGGACAAGCACCATTTTTGTTGTTGTTCTTCATGGAATCCTCCGAGTTTAGAACAGGGCTTTGCCTGTGGTGGGTGATCAGCAGATGTTTGTTAAATGGATGAATGGATTCACCACTCAGAAGCAGCAGCTTTTACTAACTGACCTTGGTTTGTCAAGTTATATGACCTTTTAAAGCCTCAGTTTTCTCATCAGGAAAATGAATATAATAACAGTATCTGTCTCATGGAGTTGTGGTGTTGAATAAATGCAATCATGATGTCAGATGCAGTATAGTGCCTAATGATCTTGTAAGCATTCAATAAATTTGAGCTGCTGTTATTAGTTATACTCAAGGAAATTAGATTGCATTTTTAAAGTTTCACAAAACAATGGCAAAGTTTCCAAACCTTCCAAACTGTCCACTGTGATTCCATTGATAGGCTTCATCAAATGTTTTTGGCAGATGTATTGGTCCAGCAGATGTATTGGTCGGATGGTTGCCTGGGAGATAGTCTGCTTCCAGGGTGGTTTCGGAAGTTCAAGTTGCACACTGCTCCTTAGTTCCTGGTGTACAATCACCATGCGCTCACTTTTCAGCAAATGAGATAGTAGACATCCAGGCTGAGGTAGAGTTGGAGGTAATAAACATTGTACCATTGCGTATGACCTTTGTATGAGGACATTAGAAAGGAAAAATAAACATGTTTAAGGAGACAACGTTGATAATTAACTGATCTAGGAACTGATTACTTTTGGAATATAACTTAAAAAATTTAGATAAAACTTTCTCTAATGAAAACTTGAATTTTCCTATGTTGTAAGGCAAAGAAATATACGTCCACCTGTAAAATCACCCTGATTCTTCATGCCTTTGTTTCACTCTAACATGATTGGAAGACATTCCATTTGGTTTATTTAAGACAGAAACTGGAGACTGGAGATCTGGAGATGGAAATTATTCTAAAAGACAGAGACTTTAAATGAGATACTTTGCTTATCTCCCAAGCCAAGGGGTCTGGCCTGTAATACTTGGGAAGTAATCAGACAAAAGCCAACAGTAGCTTTGGAAATTGCTTCCTGGGAGGCCTGTCTTCTTTCTTCACCCAGGAAGAAGTCTTCCTAATGTAGATTCTGTGGGGCAAATCCACGGTGTCAAGAAAAGCAACATTTTAGGATTAAAAGTTAAAAATTAAATACGTCCCTCAGTTATAGACTTTCTTGGAGTGTAATGGCCTGATCAGTCCTTGGAAATCATCCCTTAAGGTGTAAAAATGACTGTGTTCATTAATGAGGGCTTTGTTAAAAAAAAAGTTCCAAATGCTGTCTGGACTTTATTACTTGTTTTTTGGCATGTACTTTTTTTTCTCCTGCATTGTATTACCTCTGTTTCGATGCAGGGGAACATTTTTTTCCATAGTGCCACCAAATGTCACTCATGATACCTTAAGAAATAGCATACACTCGTTCTGAAGAAGATCTGTCGGGTGACAGTGTATGCAAAGCTGCCAGGCGCTGACTCCTGGTGGAGTATGGGGTGGCAGTCAGTCACACCACAGTGGAGGTTTAGTAAAACTATCTCATTCATTCATTCAAGCACTTATTCATTTATTTCAACAAATATTTCTTGAGCATTGAATTTATGCCAGGCCCTGTGGTCCGTGCTAGGAATGTAATGGTTCAGAAGAATAGTCCCTGCCTTCTTGGTGCTTATGTTCTAGTGAGTAGTTAGACAGGAAAAAAATAAAATTTATTTATTCAGCAAACATTTTAAAGTAACCTCTGTGTGCCAGACGCCATACCAAGCTCTGGATACAGTGGTGAATACCAAAGACACAGTCCTGTTCCAGTGGATGTTTTTGTATGGGACAGGCAGACATGAAGCAGCATATAAATAAATAGAGGATTTAATTTCAAACTCTGATAACAGCTGTGATGCTGCTATGATAGTCTAATGTGGGATGGGGGTAGAAGTGGGGATGGCTGCTGAATCTTTCTGGATCTGAATAATTTCACCAATAAAGTGGAAAAAAGTGACACCTGCCCTGTATGTCCACTTGCCTCATCCTGTAAGAATAGGTAGAGAATGATGTATATAAAAGAGCTTCTGAGACTCTAAAGTCACATGAATGGTGTTAGTGTTTGCTGCTGGTGGGGACCGAAGGGGACAGGCAGAGGAGCAAGCATGTCCCCTCATCTCAGAGCTGAGCTCTGCCTCATGGCGGGAGGAGAGTTTCTGCCACAGCAGCCCTGCCTCGCCGGTGCTTCAAGGTTTGGGGCTATGAGCTGAACCCTGTCACACTTCTGAGGTCAAATAATTCACACAGTTCTGTCCTTTATTTTCTAATTTAATACATTGATAGAAGATGAAGCTGTAACACTCATATTTTAAGCAAGGAGGTGTTTGGAAAACCTGTCTAAAGACTGTCAGTTTACCAGAGTCACCCGCACCTCCAGAGCCAATATGGACGGCTGGTGATTGCTAAAACGTGTTTTGTTAACTTAGACAATTTTACCTGCAAAGAAGAAATCATTTTATCATCTAATGGTGTCTGAATAGTGGAAATGTGTTAGTGTGTTATGTGTATAAACTTATTGAGAAGGATTGGGAAAAGTTGTTTATTTCATTAAGCAGGTAATGGAACAGAGTTCAATTCTGTATGGATTTGAAGATTTTGGCATTTAAAGTCTGTTGATGTAACTCAAATGTGATTGTTTTTTCCTCTTAATGAAAATTTGAGGATTTCCTAAATTTGTATGAGAAGTGACGGATGAGTGACTCTGGTACAGGGCCTAGAAAATGACATGCTAGTGAAGCACTCTGATCAGGAAACCTTACTCTTTGCCATGAGCAGGGATTCTGTTTTTACTCTTTTTTGAGGCTTAAAGGATTTTTCCCCAAGGAGATAAAAAGAGTGAGTTTTAGACTTAAGTTAGATGAGGTAGACAACTAATAATATACTTTAAATGCATATTATGTGCTGGTGGCTATCCTAGGTGGTAAATTATATTTTCTAATAAATGAAAATTTTACGTAGATGTTTTAAGTTAGTGAGATACCTTAATTTTCTATATTTTTATCACTGTTACTCTCTGGCTTGCTTTTTGTTTTCTGTTCATCATAGTCCACGTTACGTGCCTGTTGTGTGGCCAGCACCACATGAAGCCCGTGTCTAAAGGGGTGGAAGGTGGGACTTCAGAGGAACTTAGCTGGGGGCAAAGCCACCCGTATGAAAAGTGATTGAGCACTCAGCTCTCTGGCTCTGACAGTAAACAGGAGTAAAGAGGCAACAGATTGCTGCTGGTTAGACTAGTGATTCCCGGAGCAGTCAAAACATTATGTAAATAAGGCTATCCACATAAAATTGCCAACTTTTTATTTTGCCAAGTCACTGTTGAAACTATTACCATTTTTTGTTACCTCATTTCGTTAAAGATAGGATATTTCAACATGAAAAAAATAGACATAACACTGGGACAAAGGACAGGTGTTTAAAATTAATTAGTTCAGTTTTATGAAAACCCACTATATTGTTCTCACTGTTTTCATTTTGGCACTAGTGAAAATGTTATCACAGAGTGACGTTTGGGAGACGCTGGCCTGAATGGGGCTTCACTGAGAAAGTGGGCCTCGCCTGGCTCGAGAAGATAGAGCACAGGAAGAGAGAGGGCTTGTCCGGTGGATTGAGGAGCAGGAATGACCGCCCAGCAGAAGCACTGGTTGGGGCGGATGGAAGCGGGGAATGAACCCAACTACGCTTTGAAGAATGTGGGAAATAAAGGTGATACTAGAGAATGGGACACTTTAAAACCCAGGGAGAAACAGATTTGCAGTAAATACAAGGCAGAGCCATTGGAGTCTTTTGAGCCTCAGAACAGGAAAATGGCATTTCAGAAGACTAATCTGGTGGCTAAGTGTAATGTGAATGGAGAGGCTTGAGTTAGGAAGGGCGCACTGCTCTTAGATTAAGCTGTGAGTAGGTGAAGCCAAGACTAGGAGAGTGAGTACAAAAGCAGGGGAAGGACAAATTCAAGAGACAGTTGGAAGAAAGAGAAGGTAGGATGTGGTGACACATATAAATATAAGAGGAGGGAGGAATAAAAATTACAGCCAAAGTTTCTAGCCTTGGAGAATAGAAAAATAGTGTGAAGTATTGACACAAATTAGAAAATTTCTTGTATGTCAACCAATTCTCATTAAAACCGGGGGAAAAAACCCAAAAAATGGAAAATTTCTTAAGATGATATAATAAAGTACTAAATTTGTGTTGATGTAGCTTATCCTGGGAGTGGGTGAAACCACAAATAGTATTTTGGGGACCCTATGCTTTTGTGAGGGACCTGGTAAAGAAGCTTGACTTACTAATTGAATTTACCTCAAGTTAGCAAAACAATTCCCTTCCGTGTATTTTCAGATGCTAAGTGAACATCATGTAATTTACTCTTACTTTATCCCCAACATGAGGAAACTATGGTACGTGATTAGGAAATTATAGGATGTAAGAGACATGATTTGTCCAAAGTAGAGAGCACTTGAGAGTTGGAGTTGAAGCAGCCATGCCTGGTCTACACCGAAAAAATAAGCTTCATTTTTTGTAAGAGTAAATGTCTCTTTTGTTCATTGTGGTATCCCCAGAAACTCACTCATAATTGGTGTATCACATACTTGTTTAAAAATAAGTGGTATATCTAGACAGAGTGGGATTTTATGCTGTGTAATAAATTATCTTTTATCATTATATCTCCTAGAGTAGACAAAGAGAATTCTATCTCAAGATCACAAAATTATTCTAGTGGGAGAAATTGTATGCCTTTAACTAAAGTAGATTCAGTATGATCCTAAAGCATCTTTGCACAAAATTGAGGCAAAATTCTCTTTGTGCTGACACTATTGAGACCTTCTCCACTTTGTGACGTAACCAAATTCCGCTGGAGTGAGCCTTAAATTAAAACATTGCCAGTCTTGTAAATATGAACAAAGATTAATCTTTCTGAGATGTTACCAGAATTCTTCCAGTCAGAAGCAGTCCAGCACCAGCACCTCAGAAAAACCAGGGCCCAGAGCTGGCAGATAATCTTGGAGGCTGGGGAGGTGAGGTTGGTTGGGGGCAGAGCATGACAGGTCTGGAGTTGTGCAATGGGAAGCGACTGTGGAATTTTTTAAAAGGAAAGAGACATGAGGAGATTTAAATCTTGAACAGATTACTTGGTGATAGCTAGTGTTGGGAGCTTGAACAAGGGTGGAGATGGTTTGAGAGAGATTGAGAAGTATAAGGATGACACACAGATTTCTGGCTTGTGCAGTTGATGGGTGTTGCTGGTGGTCTCTGAAGTAATGAATCTGCGGAGAGGACCAGGGTTTGAGGCGGAGTGGGAAGATTTTAACTTCAGTTTTGGACACTTTGAATTTAATATGAGAGCATTTGAGACATTCAAAGCTGTGAGAAAGAAAAGGCAAGTGAAGGAAAGAGAACATCACAGGCCCATTTGAAGAGAGTTGAAAAAGATGGCTGACTTTAAATTAACTTAAGAAAATTGATGGCTTTCCTATATCCAAATAACATTTAGAAAATGCAGCGAGAGGAACCCTCCTGAGATTCATGATAGTGACAAAATCCAGAACACTTAAGAGTAAACCCAGTTAGAAATGTGGAAAACTGTAATGAAATACTTTAAAACCTCACTTAATGTTTAAAGACAGGCATTAAAGAACTTAATAAATGGATGATTAACTACATTCAAGAATGGGAATACTCAATATTGTAAAGAGGTAAATTCCCCTTAAATTTATTTATGAGTTAATTTTTTTAACTGGCTCAAAATGATTCTAAAGTTCAATGGGAAAAGTAAGTATGTGAGACTAGCCAGGAAAATGCTGAACAAAGAGTAATGATGAATTTCGGGGCATGCATTTTCTGTTTATACATTTCCAAGTTTTCATTTTTTATAAGTAATGTATTAATTTTGTAATTAGAGGAACAAGAAGTAAAACACCAGCAGGAGCTGTAATAAATTATGATCTATCCACAAAATAGACTGAAGAGTGTGTGTGTATATGTGAATATATATGTACACATATATTGCCATTGGAAAGGAAGGGTGTAAAGATTATGCTGAAGAGGAACTATTACTACCAACTATACCGAAATAAAGAGGATTATCAGGGAATGCTGTAAACAACTGTATGCCAACAAATTGATAACTTAGATGAAATTGACAAATTTTTATTTTATTTATTTATTTTTAAAAATATTTTATTCTTCTTGTTGCAGTTGTAAATGGGATTGTCTTCTTGAGTTCTCTTTCTGTTAGTTCGTCGTTGGTATATAGAAATGCAACTGATTTCTGTAAGTTGATTTTGTACCCTGCCACTTGGCTGTAGTTGTTGATTATTTCTAATATTTTTCCAATGGATTCTTTAGGGTTTTCTATATATAAGATCATGTCATCTACAAACAGCGAGAGTTTCACTTCTTCGTTGCCTATTTAGATTCCTTTTATTCCTTTTTCTTGCCTAATTGCTCTGGCCAGAACCTCCAGTACTTAGTTGAATAAGAGTGATGAGAGTGGACACCCTTGTCTTGTCCCTGTTTTCATCTTTCTTCACTTTTATTTTTTTTAATTAATTAATTAATTTTTCCCCCAAAGCCCCAGTAGATAGTTGTATGTCATAGCTGCACATCCTTCTAGTTGCTGTATGTGGGACACGGCCTCAGCATGGCCGGAGAAGCGGCGCGTCAGTGCACACCCGGGATCCGAACCTGGGCCGCCAGCAGCGGAGCACACGCACCTAACCGCTAAGCCACGGGGCTGGCCCAAAATTGACAAATTTTTAGAAAGCCAAACTGCCAAAGCTGGTTCAAGAAGAAATGGAAAATCTGAATAGACCTATAAAAAGTAAAGAGATTGGATTAGTAATTGAAAACACTTCCTGCAAAGAAAAGCCCAGGCCTAGATGGCTTACTGGTGAATTCTGCTAAATGTTAAAGAAGAATGTGTACCAATTCTTCACAAACTCTTCCAAAAAAAAATAAAATAAAATAGAACAAGAAGGAACACTTGCCAACTCATTTTATGAGGTCAATATTGCCCTGATACAAAAAAAGACAACACAGAAAAGGAAAACTACAGACCAGTATCCCTTATGAATATAACCGTGACAAAATATTAGCAAACTGAATACAGCAGCACATTAAAAGGATACCTAAGTAGAATTTATCTCAGAATGCAGGGTTGGTTTAACATCTGAAAATCAATTAATGTGCTACGTCATATCAATAGATAAAGGACAATCATCTCAATAGGTGCAGAAAAAGCATTTGACAAAAGCTAACACCCCTTCGTGATAAAAACATGCGGCAAACCAGGATCAGAAGGAAACTTTCCCAACCTAATAAAGGGCATCTACAAAAAACCCACAGCTAACATCATACTCAATAGTTGAAAGACTGAATGCTTTCCCCCTAAGATCAGAAACAAGACAAGGATGCCCACACCTTCTGTTGTATAGGAGATCTTGGGCAGTTAGGCAAGAAAAAGAAAGAAAAGGCATCCAGATTGGAAAGGAAGAAGTAAAACTCTCTCTATTTGCAGATGATATAATCTTATATATAGAAAATTCAAAAGAATACAAAAAAAGATATTAAAGCTAATAAATGTGGGCTGGCCCCGTGGCTTAGCAGTTAAGTGCGCGCGCTCTGCTGCTGGCGGGCCGGGGTTCGGATCCCGGGCACGCACCGACGCACTGCCTCTCCGGCCGTGCTGAGGCCGCGTCCCACATACAGCAACTAGAAGGATGTGCAACTATGATGTACAACTATCTACTGGGGCTTTGGGGAGAAAAAGGGAAAAAAAAAATGGAGGAGGATTGGCAATAGATGTTAGCTCAGAGCCGGTCTTCCTCAGCAAAAAGAGGAGGATTAGCATGGATGTTAGCTCAGGGCTGATCTTCCTCACACACACACAAAAAAAGCTAATAAATGAGTTCAACAAAGTTGCAAGACACAAGTTGAATATACAAAAATCAGTTGTACTTCTGTACACTAGAAATGGACAACCTGAAAATGAAATTGAGAAAACAATTCCATTTGCAATAGCATCAAAAAGAATAAAATAAGTTTAATAAAAGAAGTACAAACCTTATACTCTGAAAATTACAAAACCAAGTTAAAACTAAAGAATACCTAAATAAATAGGAGGATACCTCATGTCTATGGATTAGAAGATTTAATATTGTTAAGATGACAGTAGTCCCCAAATTCACCTACAGATTTGGTGAAATCCCTATCAAAATCCTAGGTGGCTGTTTTGCAGAAATTGACAGGCTGATGCTAAAATTCATATAACAATTTAATACATCCAGAATAGCTAAAACAATCTTGAAAAAGAACAAAGTGGAGGGCTGATGCTTCCCAATTTCAAAACTTACTGCAAAACTATGGTAATTACTATGGTCTAAATGTTTGTGTCCCCCCCCCAAAATTCATACATTGAAATCCTAACCCCCAAAGGTGGTGATATTAGTAGGTGGGGCCTGTGGGAGACACTTAAATCATGATGGTGGAACCCTAATGAGTGGGATTAGTGCCGTATAAGACTCCAGAGAGATCCCTAGTCCCTTCTGCCGTGTGAGGATACAACAAGAAGTCTGCAACCTGGAAGAGAGCCCTCACCCAACTATGCTGGCACCATGATCTCAGACTTTCGGCCTCCAGAACTGTGAGAAATAAATGTTCGTTGTTTGTAAGCTACCCAGTCTATAGTATTTTGTTATAGCAGCCCTAACAGACCAAGAGAGTAATCAAGACAGTGTGGTCATGGCATGAGGAGAGACATGTAGATCAACGGAATAGAACTGAGAGACCACAAATAAGCTCTCACATTTATAGTGAATTGATTTTCAGCAAGGGTGAAAAGTCAATGGGGAAAGAATAGTCTTTCAACAAATGGTGCTGGTACAACTGAATGCAAAGGAATGAACTTGGACCCTTTCTTCACATCACACACAAAAATGAACTCAAAATAGATCATAGACCTAAATGTCTATTTAAGAGCTAAAAGTATAAAAAACCCAAAAGTATAAAACTCTTAGAAGAAAATACAGGAGTAAATCTTTAAGACTTTTGGTTAGGCAAAGCCTTCTTAGACATGACACCAAAAGCACAAGCAACCAAAGAAAATAGATAAATTGGACTTCATCAAAATTAAAAACTTTGGTGCTTGAAGAACACCATCAAGTAAGTGGAAAGACAACTCACAGAATGGGAGAATATTTGCAAACCATGTATGTGATAAGGATATCTTATCTGTAGATATGTAGATATTTATATAGAGAGATATCTATAGATAGGGGTATTTAGACTATTTAAAGAATTCTCACAACTCATTAATAAAAAGGCAAATAACCCAATTAAGAAATGGGCAAAACAGGGGCCGGCCCCGTGGCGTAGTGGTTAAGTTCAGCGCGCTCTGCTTCGGTGGCCCGGGTTCACAGGTTCGGATCCCAGGCATGGACCTACACCACGTGTCAACCATGCTGTGGCAGGTGACCCACATACAAAACTTAGAGGAAGATTGGCACAGATGTTAGCTCAGGGCTAATCTTCCTCAAGCACAAAAAGAGGAAAATTGGCCACAGATGTTAGCTCAGGGCGAATCTTGCTCAGCAAAAAAAAAAGAAATGGGCAACACAATCTAAATAGAAATTTCTCCAAAGAAGATATACCAATAGCTAATAAGCACATGAAAAGATGCTCAAAATCATTAGTGATCAGAGAAATGTAAATTAAAACCACAGAGACAGATAATAAGTATTAGTGAGGATGTGGAGAAATCAGAACTTCTGGTGGGAATATCAAATGGTGCAGATGCTGTAGAAACAATCTGGCAGTTCCTAAAATGTTAAACATATAATTTAGCAACTCCATTCATAGGTTTACAACAAGAGAAATAAAATATATGTCTACACAACAACTTGTACAGCATTATTCACAATAGCCAAAAAGTGGAAACAACCCAAATGTCCACCAGCTGATAAATGGATAAAGAAAATGTGGTACATCCATACAATGGAATATTACTCAGTTCTGAAAAGGAATGAAGTACTGATTCATGCTATGACATGGATGAACTTTAAAAACATTATGCTAAATGAAAGAAGCCAGTCATAAAATACCACATATTATATGATTCCATTTATATGAGATGTGCAAATAGGCAAATCCACAGAGACATAAAGACATAAAGTAGATTAGTGGTTGCCTAGGACTGGTGGGGTTTGAGGCCAGATGAAGAGTGACTGCTAATGGGTGTAGGATTTTGGGGGGATGATGAAAATGTTCTAAAATTGATTGTGGTGATGATTGTACAACCCCGTGAGTATGCTAAAAGCCATCGAATTATACACTTTAAATGGATGAATTGTATAGTATATGAATTATATCTTGATGAAGCAGTTATATTAAAATATACTAAGTGAAAAGTTTGCAGAACCATATATATTATATGAATATATTTTTGTAAAATAATATATTTACAAGTTCCTAATATAACACTATAATCTTAAAAATTAGCAAAATTTGTGAAGCAGTGGAAAAGAGACATTGGTGTATTTTCTCTTGATATAGTAGTTTTAATCAACTTACAGATCTGGTGACAAAATTTCTTAACAGTAATTAATATCACCTCATTGATAAAATAGTAATATCAGTAGCATTTATTGCATCCCTTTTGTATGTCAACATTATACTGAATTCTTTTTCTTTTCTCTTTTTTTTTTGCTGAGGAAAATTCGCCCTGAGCTAGCATCTGTTGCCAATCTTCCTCTTTTTGCTTGAGGAAGATTTGCCCTGAGCCAACGTCCGTGCCAGTCTTCCTCTATTTTGTATGTGGGTCACCACCACAGCATGACCCCCATCGAGTGGTGTAGGTCTGCGCCTGGGAACTGAACCCAGGCCGCCGAAGCAGAGCGCACTGAACTTAACCACTAGGCCATGGGGCTGGCCCCGTGCTGAATTGTTAACGTGAATTTTGTCCTTTGTTTTTTGCAACACCTGATGATGTCGCTGTGTTTTCTGTCACTCTCCCCTTGCTTTCTATTCTCCAACATACCAAAGTTTACATTTACAAAATTGTATTACCAGAATATCAAAAATGCGCCCTTCCTCTTGTTGTTGTTGTTAGCAGTAGCTATAAAGAGAAAAACTGTAGGTCTTAATATGAATTGGTATTTATGTGGTCCTATACAGTTATAGAAGCATATTGATAAATCCATCTGTCTGTATTTAAGTAAGATTTTAAAATTAAACTAAAATATTTTGTATTTTGTTACGATTGATTCCCAATTGGAGGAGAAAAAACTTTTTAGTTACTTGTCGGTTGTTTTGTTTAATGTAGTACTAAATCGGAAAGATAATCATTGGCAAAGATAATTTTTAGAATTTTTTTTTTTCTATTGCAAATATAGACTAGTGTCTCAGTCAGTTTGGGCTGCTATAACATACCATAGAGTAGATGGCTTAAACAACAAACATTTATTTCTCACAGTCTGGAGGCTGGAAAAGCCTAAGATCAAAGTGCCAGCAGATTCAGTTCTTGGTGAGGGCCCTCTTCCTGGCTTGTAGACAGCTGCCTTCTTGGTGTGTCCTCACATGGAGAGCAGAGTGAGAGCAAGCTCTGTGGTCTCTTCTAAGGGCACTAACCCCATCATGAGGAGCCCCCTCATGACTTCCTCTAAACCTAAGCACTTCCCAAAGGCCCCACCTCCAAATACCATTGTGTTGGGGGTTAGGGCTTCAATGTAGGAATTTGCGGGGGGAGGGGGCCGCAATTCAGTCCGTAGCAACTAGCTCTGGTGAAAATCTTGTCCATAAATGCTAACCCTAGCATTTTTTATTTGTTTTAGTATTATGTGCCAAGAACCTTGCAAAGAAAGACTTCTTCAGTAAGTAAACACCCATTTTTGCTCTCTTACAATATTAATATTCTTCACATATTTCTGAAATGTTGAACTTTTTAAAAAACACTGGGTGTATTCTCGTAAAAGTCCTGCCCTTTACTGAACAGAAATTCATGGTTTGACAAACTTCATTTCCCAGTTGACTACAACAAAGAGGCTCCTTAGCTCAAGGCCCAGAATTTATAACTCATGCAAGACAAACTGTCTCTCTCAGTCCCTGTTCCGGCCACACCCTGTGTTCTCTGTCTTCCCACCCATTAATATATTGCTTTCTGCTGGATGAAGCATTCTCAGCTCAAATAGAAAAGAGACATTTTTCTGTGAAATAGTTGGGTTTGAGTAAAATTGTTAGTTAAATTTTATAAATTAAATCACATTTTAAAAGTCTTGTAATTAAAGGAAATGTAAAAAATAAACAGAGGATCCATTTCTCAAGGAAAGAATTACCCCCTAACTTACAAAATTCACCTACTATAAAGTAGGCGCCTGCAGCATGAAATTCTGCACACTCTCTGATGCTCGTGAGAACGCTGCTCAGTTCTTCAGTGGTGTTATTCACACTTTAGAGATGACGAAACGCAGGCTCTCAGGCTTTATTCAGGCAACTAGGAAGCTCCCGAGTGGTGGCTCACATCCAGGTCTGACTCTAAAACTCTTCCCTGGCCACCTGTCTGATCTCACAAACCTGTCTGATTCATGCTCCAGCATTTAGGAACTTACTGAATTAAGACTTGGGGAATACTTGCTTCCATAGATAAAGCAAAGATCAGTAAACAAGATTGCTAGTATTACTATCTTTTAGAAGGTATAAATACAATTAATTACAGACACCTTTTCCTCCATTTAATTTGCCCCCCTTAGTGATCATCAGAAATGGAAATTTGAATTTAAGCCTATTTTTATAGTTTTCTAGCCTCCAAAAATCTGACGGTGATGTCGTACTGGGTTGCCTTTCTTAGAAACCTAAATGGAATTATCTTATTTTGCTGATCGAAACAAACCTTAAATTAGAGACTAAAATGTACCAGGGTAATCTTTACCGAAGTAGATGATCTTGAAGCGCCCTTTAGCCTGCAAGACTGTGTTCTGTGTCACAGTGATAGATCTGTAGTCTCATCCAGGTGTGGCTGTCCCCTCTCCTCTAGGACTCCCTGACCCTTTTGCAAAGATTGTTGTGGACGGATCTGGGCAGTGCCACTCAACGGACACTGTGAAAAACACATTGGACCCGAAGTGGAACCAGCACTACGATCTGTGAGTTGAATATTCTGTGCTCATAGAATTTGGGGAGCGGCAGGAAGGTGGGTATCTAGTTTTTAGGAGAAGGATTTAATAAAAATAAAAGTTTAAAAAAAGGATTACTAACTTCACATTGATAACAAAAGTGGGTGGCCAAATGAATACATATTGCCTAATTTTAGAATTCATATATTTGAAAGTTCTTGCATTTGACATTTTCCTAGATTTTTACGGTTTGCTTCTGTAACTGTGATCCTCAAACATTTCAATCTCCTGGTCATTTTAACAGGAAAAAAGGGCCATAGCTCAGGTGCTCTCTATGCTACTGATTTTTCATTGAAACCCCAAACCTGGTTGTAGAGTTTTTACTTTAAAAATGCATAATTATTATACATATTTATTATGTAAATATATATTATTATATATATTTCTGTTCATTTTTTAAAATTTTGCCTTTTTGTACAAATATATTTTATGCAAGAGAATATATAGTTTGGGAATGCAAACTGGTGCAGCCTCTATGGAAAACGGTATGGAGATTCCTCAAAGAATTAAAAATAGAAATACCCTATGATCCAGCCATCCCATTACTGGGAATCTATCCAATGAACCTGAAATCAACAATCCAAAGAGGCTTATGCACCCCTATGTTCATTGCAACATTATTCACTATAGCCAAGAAGTGGAAGCAACCTAAGTGTCCCTCGACTGACGATTGGATCAAGAAAATGTGGTATATATATACCATGGAATACTACTCAGCCATAAAAAAAGACAAAATCGTCCCGTTTGCAACAACACAGATGGGCCTGGAGGGTATTATGTTAAGTGAAGTAAGCCAGAAAGAGAAAGACAAACACTGTATGATCTCACTCATATGTGGAATATAAACCAACACATGGACAGAGAAAACTGTATTGTGGTTACCAGGGGCAATGGGGGTGGGGGGTGTGCACAAGGGGTGAAGGGAGTCATATATATGGTGATGGACAAACAAAAATGTACAACCCAAAATTTCACAATGTTAAAAACTATTAAAACATCAATAAAATAAATAAATAAATAAAACAAAAAAACAACAAAACAGTGACAGAAAACAGATTAGGGGTTGCCAGGGCCTGAGGGAGAAATGGGGAGTGAGTGCTTTTAAAACAAGGTTTCCTTTTGGAGAATGAAATATTCTGAACCAGACAGTGGTGATGGATGCAGAGCATTGTGAATGTACTTAATGCTCATGAAGTGTACAATTTAAAATGAGACAAAATAAATTGTTAAAAGATAAAAATGCATTATTATTATACATATTTATTATGCAAATATATATTATCATATATCTGTTCATTTTTAAAAGTTTTGCCTTTGCTAGTACAAATGTATTTTATGCAAGAAAATATATAGTTTGGTGTGAATGTATATAAGCCTACGTACCATCAGACAATTTCTTATATTCATTCATAAAATCTACTGCACTTTGAAAACCATTATTTTATAAGTATGTTTTCATATCCCTGCTAAGAAATTTTCGTCAAAGTAATACTGAGTGATTATTGGTTTTTATTAACACAAATTGTACTGGGTTTGGGTGGGAGTTTTAGTAGTTGGATTCTCAGACTCAAGTTCAGTTAGACTAAGGTACCATTAAGTAGCCTGGAAAGTGGTTGTTAATCCTTGTCCTGAAAGCTCCCCTCTATGGTTGATTTGCCTTGAGGGTAAGTGGGGGTTTAATGTATGAGTTAGAACCCTTTAGTGTGCTTTGGATGGGTCTATGGGTTTATAAGGAGGCCCTTGTTGCAAACTAGTATTCTATATTGAGTCTAGTTGGGAGGAATTAATGAATCATGTCATTGTCCTTTGGAACAATTAAAATATAGTAAATCTCTGTTATAAGATTGTTATCATCATGTGGTTATCTACATTTGCTTCTTATATAACCGGTGGTGGTCCTTTTCCCAGCCCACTGAAGTTAGTAGACGTATATTTATGGAGTGCCTGTTACATGTGGATATAGAGCCAATATTGCCTTAAAAGGATTCATCTGTACTCACAAGTTAATCAAATAAAATCTCAGTGGGCTCTCATAATTCAGAAATACAATGAAAATGAGTTTGCATGTTGTTTTCAGATATGTTGGGAAAACCGATTCTATAACCATCAGCGTGTGGAACCACAAGAAAATTCACAAGAAGCAGGGAGCTGGCTTCCTGGGCTGTGTGCGGCTGCTCTCCAACGTCATCAGCAGATTAAAAGATACTGGATGTAAGAACCAAACGCTTTTCTGCCTCTTAATGCAACTGAAGAAGGCTTATGAGGCATCATTTTTTTATTTTTCGAATACTGAATACAGAATTCCTGCCTTCCTCTCTAGTTAACATTTCCCTGGGTTAAGTTTTGAATTGTTTGTTTGCAGACCAGCGTTTGGATCTATGCAAACTAAATCCCTCAGATACTGATGCAGTTCGTGGCCAAATAGTGGGTAAGAACTTTCTCCTCTGTATAAAGAGATGCTTTTACAGAACTTAATATTCAACTCTTCATCACTGAGAAAACACATGTGGGCACTGACAGTGGTGACATACTTTGAAGGACAAACCACAAACGGGGCCATCTCTTTAGTACTAAAAAGTTTCATCTTGGGTGGTTCTTATTATTTTACCTAATTCCCTTCATCCTGTCATTCAAAGTTGAGTTAAAATGACAAAAAGATTCAGGATTATAATTTTAGTCATCACATTAATGGACAATTAATTTGTCATTGTATTATCCAAGTGTAGATGCTAAGAATGGTGCCCACATATGCAAGAGTTGAGAAGTAGTTTCTTCGTAAATGTAAAAGACCCATCGTATATGAAAAAGGCAAAGATAATTTCTGAAGACTTCCGTGTAATATGATGTTTTAGAGTCAGGGGATTGAATTCTTTAGAATGAAAGAATAAAATGTGCTAATGTTACAAAGTGTTGACTGGAGGTATTCTGTTGGAAGTGATTTATCGAAGTAGCTCATCCTATTATCCACCCCATTTTTATTAGCATTTTAGGGTAACTCATGTCGATTGTATGCATTGCAAAGAATCAAAACATAGTATTTCAGCAGCACACCAGAGTGACTTATGACCCCGAATGTTTTAGGTATTGTGTTACGTAGACTTGACCCAAGATAAATGAACAGTGGGTATACATCCTGAAAACTATCATAATGAAAAAGTTCTCACTTAATACTCTTCTGTTTGTGATTTCTTCTTTTCTTTGTGGAAGGATGTCGAGGGGAAGAACAAATGACTGGAAGCAACTTTATAAATGTGTTTGTGGTTCATAGCAGGGATAGAAAATATTTAGATCCATCTAGACTTCGCAAATACTGAAAGTGCTCTCTGTGTCCTTATTAAACATAAGTCAAAATCTTCTTAAAAATAAGGTAACTTAGAGGAAGTGAATATCGTATTCTGTTATTTTTGTGGAGAGCGTGAAAAACACAGCACCTCTTCCTGCTCCACATTTACAAGGAATGTTCGAAGCAGTATGTGGTGGTTGCAACTACTGGAGTAAAATGCTTCGTACTTGAAAGCATAGGAATATATGTGTGTATGTATATACCTATGCCTCACTTTTTTCATAATATTGTACGTATATTATACATTCACAATGGCTCACTGTATTACAATTGTATAAAATACCACTGGATTTTAATGCAAGACATTCTTTTCTGTTTTAGTCAGTTTACAGACACGAGACAGAATAGGCACTGGAGGGTCTGTGGTAGACTGCAGAGGACTGTTAGAAAATGAAGGGTACGTATCCCCGTGGCGATGCTGCTGAGTTCTCTGCTGCCTTAGGCTCTCGCTGTTTTTGAAAGTATCCTTCACACCTTTTCACTGTGCTGAATGCTTGAGATGCAGGAAAGGACTTTGGGATAAAACTGGGATCCAGTTTCCTCGTCTATAAAGGAAGCTGTAAGACTAGTGGGTTGGTGCCCAAAAGACTCAGGATCCTATTTAAAGAGGTTCCCACTGGCCAAAGATGGGACAGTTTGAGCATCAATAAGAATTATAACTGCAATGGATTGAAATACATCAAATATATTAAAAATCCTTGAGTTCATAATGATACAGGGAGGAAAAAAAAACTTCAAACACTGAAAAAAAAAACCACCGATAAAAACCATCAAAAACTCTCATTGGTCACTATCACATTTTGTGATCCCCAGTAAATTAATGGAGCTGGGCAATAATCATTAATAGTTGCTAACAACATCACAAAAGAGAGAGAGTCTGACATGAACATACCTCTTGGAAATGCCGGGGACGGGGGAACGTGTTGCACAGCCCCGAGAGAAGGCAGTTAAGCACTGTCCAGAAGAGGGGCCCTCTGTAAAGTGTGGAAGGCACAGCCCAGGGTCTTCAACAGATGCATTGTAGGAAAAATAAATAAAAAGGAAGAGAACCTATAAATTAATAATAAAAGAGACCTAAGAGCCATACCTATTAAATGCGATGTGTGGACCTCATTTGGATCCTGATTAATGAGACAATTGACTGGAGAAATTTGCACACTGACTGATATTTGATGATATTAAAAAAAACAAATGTATATTTTTTTAGTCATGATAATGGAAAAAGTCCTTATCTTCTAGAAGTGTATACTGAAATATTTAAGGATGAAATCGTAAAATGTTGGGGTTGGTTTCAGAATAATCCAGTGGAGGGAGAAATTGGAAGAATAGCCACGAGATGATCATTGTGTAGCTGGGTGATTAGTCCAGGGGATTCATTGAACTAGGCTCTCTATTTTTGTATAAATTTTAAATTTTTCAATGTAAAATGTTTTTGAAAAGTACTTGCTTATAAGGGAAAATAGACTAGTACATTGTCTTAAATTATTCAGGGGGTGAAGATTTGTGTTAAAGAGTACTTAAAGTCATTGCAGTATTTTTTGTAACTAGGAGTTCTTTTATAGAATAAAGTTACAAGGCAAATGGAGTATTTGGATTTGATTTCAAATCAAGAAAAATGAAACCTCGTTTCATGAGCTCCTGGTGCAACGTTGGTTTTTTTCCAATCATTCAGCTCCACCCGAGGATGAAATCCCTCAGGTGGCCTCCGTGGCACTTTACATATGGCTTCTTTTGGCCACTTGTGCCTCATGAAAAGTCTGTTTATTTAAATAGGACAGGATGAATTTTATGAAACTAAGCACTTGGGACAGTCTATATTGTTCAAGAAAAGCAAAATAAACAGATATGAGAGCATCGCATTGAATTGTAAGGTACTTGTCTTGGGCTGGTGTTCCCATGCGTGCTGCATTCTCCTCCCTTTCAGAACGGTGTATGAAGACTCAGGGCCTGGAAGGCCGCTCAGCTGCTTCATGGAGGAACCAGCCCCTTACACAGATGGTACTGGTGCTGCTGCGGGTGGAGGGAACTGCAGGTTTGTGGAATCCCCAAGTCAAGATTCAAGACTTCAGGCACAGCGACTACGGAATCCTGAGGTCCGAGGGTCACTACAGACACCTCAGAACCGACCCCATGGCCACCAGTCACCAGAACTGCCCGAAGGCTATGGTGAGAGAATTCACCCTGCCATCCCAAGTGTTATTGCAATGTGTCAGAGAGCTTTAATTCTTTGAACCTTTTTTTAGTAACTTGTACACGCCTTTGCTGCCGATGTTGGCAGAGCTGTGCCATACGATGGTTATGTCAGTGTAAAGACAAGTAACCAGAAAAAGCCAGTGATAAATCTTGCTCATCATGAATTTGTCAGCACTTGCTCCAATCTCCCAGTTTAGCAATAGTGTGAAAATTTTGGGCAAATGAATACCAAAGAAAACCAAGAGGATGCGGGGGCTAGATGAGGGTATTTGTAGTGCTCTGTGATTTGAATGTGGAGAGGACAGCGTGGGGTGGAAGTGAAAAGAAGCGATCATTTAACAACCACGGAGGGAGAACCTAAATGAAGGAGGCAAGATCATACCAGAAGAGCGAGCATGTGGAGATAACAGAGGGCAAGGTAAGGTCAGTCCTGAGGTGTAGATCCACATACAACATCTCAGGGGGGTGTGGCTGAATAAGAACACTGCCTCCCCAGGCGTGAATGGGAGGAAGTGAGATCCACCCAATTGTTCACATGGGCTTGTGAGGTGAGGAAGTCAGACAGAAGTTAACCACTGCCCTTTCGAATCCTCTTCTCAGTGATTTTAAAGAATGTTGAAAGGAAGCTTAGATTCTGTGCTTAGAGGATTGGTTGAAAACTTTCCTTGCAATTGAATTGAACTAATTGCATCCCCCAATTGCTTATGCAGAGCAAAGAACAACAGTGCAGGGGCAAGTGTACTTTTTGCACACACAGACTGGAGTTAGCACGTGGCACGACCCCAGGATACCAAGGTAGGTTTTCTAAAATTCGCACCATCAAAGCCGGTTTTCCAGTGGTTGCCTGGACCGCCCCCCTACCCTGGATTGTGGATGATAGAGCCCCTTAGATTTGAAGATGTAAACTTGGAAGAGTGGCAGTGCAAAGAGCGTGTCTGACTCAGGCTCTCTGGGTGAGCGTCCCAGCTCTGCTGCCCCCTCCAGACTCTCCACCTGGTAGATGGCAGCTGCTGTAACTCAAGTGGGTCCTTTAGAAAGCAATCCTGTATCTTGAAATCAGATCACTTGACTGAAAAAGACCCTCACCCCTAGATTAGATCAGATGTGCTCTTACTTGAAAAGTAAACCCTTCACGACGTGTTGCTCTCATTTTAAACTAAAAGTATTGATGGATGAATTGATATGATGTCTGGGATTTGCTTCAAATAATTGGGCTGGGGGAGTCAATAGGGGTATATTTGAAACAGGCTGATGATGAGTTGATAATTGTTGAAGTTGGTTATTCATTGTGGTCTCTCTCTACTTTTTTATATGCTTAAAATTTTCCATAATAAAAAGTTAAAAAGGAAATATAAAGACTCTATTACCCTTTCTCTCTTCTACTTTACTGTCCCTATTGCCTCAGTCCCTTGGGGACCATTCCTGGGGGAGATGAAGCTTTTCTATACGAATTCCTTCTACAAGGCCATACATCTGAGCCCAGGTCAGAGAGACCCCCACCCCCACCCCATAATGGAGTTAAGTTTCTTTTTTTCTTTGCTTTGCTTTCCCTTTTTTTCTTTTTTTAAAATTTTTGTGTTTTAGAATAGCATTACTACCTAATAACATTTTTAGTAATGCTCATTACCTTTTTATTCATAATTTATTTCATCTGAGAACAAGCTTCTTGTCTTTGATTTTCCAAGTCTATGTTGAATTTACGATTCCATATCTATAATTAGAATGAAAATATTACCTGCAAATGAATGAGGTATCTCTTTGGTGCCTACTATAAGAAATGTGAGGCTTTTGTGCTAATTAGAAGAGCATCTTGGTCAGTAATGCTGTGCTCCCATGTGACTGTAGATTGTATTGAGATAATTAATCAAGAGGTAGAATTAGAAACACTCGCTTAACAAAGCTGACTAGAAAATGAGAATGCCTTTTCCCGGGGCAACTATTTAGAATTGTGAGATTTCAAGTGCATGTTAATACATCCCCTTTAGCTTTAAAAAACTTGTGCTGTCTGGGAGCTTTTCAATGAAGAAACCTTTCTGACCTTGAGCATTTAATTTAACTTTGTTCAGGAAGCATTCAGATACTTCCTACTATTTTGGCCCTCTTGCGTGTAAGAGATGACATTGCCCGGTAGACAGTGTTCCCTATCATGGTTATAAGCTCTGAAGGTTCAGTTTTGATCTGTCAGATTTTGCTGCCTCTTGCAGCACAGAGGCCTGGACTCAGTGGGAGTTTGGCGTAAGTAGTACCATGACTGTCCCTTTAGCAGAACTGGGACATGGCCGTGTTGATAAGGGACTCCTGTGGTTCCTCTCGCTGAAGTTTTGGTCTTATGCCTCCATACGCAGATGGACAAACCTCTCTGTATCTTCCATTTTGGTAGAGACCTTAACAGTGTGAATTGTGATGAACTTGGACCACTGCCACCAGGTTGGGAAGTCAGAAGTACAGTTTCTGGGAGAATATATTTTGTAGATCATAATAACCGAACAACCCAGTTTACAGACCCAAGGTTACACCACATCATGAAGTAAGACTTTTACAAAATCTTTGTTGACCTCTTACATTTACAATTTAATGTTTTCTAATATGTTTCTTAATTTATCTGCTGTATTGTTTGTTAGTGGGGAGTAAGCATAAGCAAAATATGATCAATATTTGGTGGCAATGGCATGTTTTAAACTCTCAAGTGAGCTGTGAGCAGTACTGGAGCGTATGTTGTTGCCACGCTCTTCTTGCTTGCAGCCTAAAGACAATTCACCACGACGGCAGGTCAGGCAACTTCTGAACGAGCTTCCGCGCGCAGCGCTCTGATGAAGTGCGTGGCCCTTAGAGTGAGGAGCAGTGAGATGAGGTTGTTCCTTAGTGCCCGCTCGTCACTGTCTGGAAGGGCTCCGCAGTCCATGGGGCTGCCTGCCGGAGCCTTTTCCTTTGCCCGCCGTTCCTGCATAACTTGGAACTGGGAATTATCTGGGATCCCACATTCAGTGTTCCAGGTGTGTGGTGTTCTCAGAACCTAAGAGCCCACCTAGCTCTTCTCATTGACAGCTGACATTAGTGGCAAAACTTGAACAAGACCAATGTCACATTGTCCCTCTACTCGCTCTAGTCGTTTTATTTTACTGGAATTTTGCTTTTAGTGAGTGGGCTGAGAAATCTCTTGGTTATGAAAACGAGCAATAGTTAGATTTCACTTGAGTTCTTTGCTCTTGTGCGTATTGCCCGCCTCCACGATAATCTGCTTTTAAAATTTTTCGCGTTAACTCCATTGAATTCTAACCGCCAAGGCGCATCTAATGGTGTATTGGTCGGTCTCGTAGATACATATGAGATGCGTGATGAATGAGAGCAATTTCTGTTTTTATTTATAGCAGTGATAATGTGTGAGGTAAGCCATGTTTGGAATTGGGCTATCTCCTTTATTGTATCCTAGGCCTATATTTAGGCTAATGGTGGCCACCAGCAGTTTTTACATATCTATGTACATAGTTATGTCGTCAGAGAAAAAAGTTCGAAGTTCTGTGTAATGAACTCTCTTCTTAGCCCCTTTAGTAGGGAGGCAGCGGGGGGAATTGCTTGCAGCTCCCTTGGCCACTGCTTTTGGAGTGACTTGGATGCTTCTGTTCTTCTCAAGTCACCAGTGCCAACTCAAAGAGCCCAGCCAGCCGCTGCCATTGCCCAGTGAGGGCTCTGTGGAAGACGAGGAGCTTCCCGCCCAGAGATATGAAAGAGATTTAGTCCAGAAACTGAAGGTCCTCAGACACGAACTTTCACTTCAGCAACCCCAAGCTGGGCATTGCCGCATCGAAGTTTCCAGAGAAGAAATATTTGAGGTATGGAATTCAGTGCCACTAGCAAGTCAGGCATAGACTTTTCGTCCCTGTGAACAGAGAGGGAGTTCTTCTTTCTGTTTGGTATTTTAGGTGTCGATTTTATTGCTCAGTGAATTGCAAGGGTTTATCAGGACCAAAGGCTGTGTAGAGAGAGGGAACTGTATTTTCTTCTATGGGAAAAGTTTAAAAACTAGATAGCTTCTGAGGTGAAACCTAGAGATTTGTACAGACACTAGTTCTAATTAATATTGTAAATCCCCTTCACTGTGCAGATTATATATTCCTGCAACCTGCATGATTTCCTCAGAACCAGTCATTCCTTCTGCTGTTGCCTTGAACGGAATTTCATGTAATGGCACTGCCTCCTCAGAGAAGCTTAGTGGCCAAGGGGCCACCCTGTTGTCTCTTCTGGAAATAGGAAGATCAGATGGTTCCTGGAAAGGGTCCTATCCTTTATGCAGCAACTCTGTGGGGTCAGGGTCCCTAAACAGGCAGGGCTGTCTTGTCGCAGGGCCCTTTTCTCAAGGAAAATATGATCATAAGGTAAAATCTCAACTGTGTTTGGGCCATATCCTGCCTTCCTTTGTGGAATTATTGGCACAAGTGATCGAATGAGCCTGGGTAAGCACTGAACACAGATTCTCACCGGGCTCTAGCAGCTGAGGGAGGCGTGGAGGGTGAGTCCCATGGCTGTAGCAGCCCAGCGGCCTTCTCCACAGCGAAGGGCACTGAGGAAGCACCCAGGGCCATGCTTGATGCTCGTGCACAGCCAGTATTGGATGAGTGTCTGCATCAGCTAAAGTGCCCAGTTTTGCCCATTAGACAGTCTTGAATGGTTGGCAGGGATAGAAAAGAGCTGAATTATTGACATTTTGCTGCCAGATCATTTCCACTCAACATCCTCTTTCCCTCTTGGGATGGTAGGGTTTGAATTACATTAAATTGAAAGCATGAAAAAATTCTTAAGTGCCTTATCACTGAAATATCTACAGACATTTAGTTAGTTCCACTGAACATGGTGAATCTGAGGGACTGCTGGGCTGGCCACATGTTTTCTGTGTTTCTGGTAAGCTATTGTATGTCTTACTTAAACTCTTGTTTGCTTTTTGAGTCAGTGGGAATCATGTGATTTTTCACTTCAGATATAAAAACAGACTCAGAATTCTTTTAATATTCAGACTCTCTAGTAACATCTTTTTGGTTAAAATATATAAATTGTTCACAGTATGGACACATTAAAATTAATCTGTGTGGACAAAATCAACTCTAGTGAGGACGTTTGTTCTTAAGTCATTAGTGATTGGGCTGAAAATATAATATCTTTATTTCCTTTAGGTACTGTATTACCTGGCATGTATTTGCTTTGCTGTTGTTTCTGAGGGAGAGACAGTGGGAGAAAAGATTATGGAAGCAGCAATGTACTAGATGCCAAATAAACATTCTGAATAGGAATCAGATAGAGCTCGGATTTGAATGAATTATTTATTCGGGTTCCATTATCAATAACCTTTAATTTTTTTATAACTTTAAGAATAAGAAAAGTTCTTCTTAGGGCCGGCCCCGTGGCTTAGTGGTTAAGTGCACACGCTCCGCTGCTGGCGGCCCCTGGTTCGGATCCCGGGCGCGCACTGACGCACCGTTTCTCCGGCCATGCTGAGGCTGCGTCCCACATACAGCAACTGGAAGGATGTGCAACTATGATGTACAACTATCTACTGGGGCTTTGGGGGAAAAAAATAAATAAAATTTAAAAAATAAATAAATAAATAAATAAACTGAGCATTTGTTTAAAAAAAAAAAAAAGAAAAGTTCTTCTCTCTGAATCTGTACTTTTGATATGTAGGAGTCTTATCGCCAGATAATGAAGATGCGACCAAAAGACTTGAAAAAACGACTGATGGTGAAATTCCGTGGAGAGGAAGGTTTGGATTACGGTGGAGTGGCGAGGTGAGATGCTGATTTATTCACCCTTTCTGCCACATGGATTCCAGCAGAGCTGTAATAAAGTATTTTCAGAGAGAAGTTGTTTGCCCCTTTCTGGTGTCTGTCTTGGAGCGGTCAGGACCTCAGCAAGCTTTCTTAGAATAAGGATTCCTAAGAGCATGTGCACACTAGCATCTTGCCATCACCTTTCAGAATGTACGTGATTTTCACCATTCATTTACTTCTTGTAAAGCGAGAATTCAACTTTTAGACTTAGCCCCTTCTTCATCTGGCATCTCTGAACCTGAAACACGAAGGACCTGCTCCTGGAGTTAATCTGGGAGGCAGTCTGCTTTTGTCATTAGAGGACTTTCAGTGGTGTGAGGAAGGCATGTAAATTGCATTTGTATCAAAGGAATTGTGTAAAATGAAATTTTGGTCAAAATAATTCATGCAAATGATTTTAAAAATAGAATATAGTAATGAAAAGCTACCATTTCCTGTTTTACCTCTTTTCACCTTCAAAACAACTGCTTTTTTGCTCTTTGAACTGTTTCTTTAATAGGTGCCTGTATATCGCTAAATTGATTGAATTCAGATATTATCTATTGATTTCATGATTTATGGTCATAGACACAGATAGACTGGATAATGGTTGTGAGAATCTAATTTAATACTCTCACATCCCAGTTTAGTCATATCAATATTTTTAGATCGTCTATCATTCATTGTCTTTGGAACTTTACATAATGTGTTTTCACCATTAGTTTTTGATTCATCAAATGGAGACATTCTCAACCTCTCTTTTTCATAAGAAAAGGATATTAATACTCCTAAGTTTCCCTTCAGCATTCTTTCTACCTTTACCTCTTACATTCTGTCATCTGTAATGTTACTTTTATATTGTCAAGATTGAAGATTTGTGTTCTGTTCTGTAACCAAAATTAAGTAAGTTTCCTGTGCTTGTCTACCTATTATTTGTAAGAGCTAAAAATCAATACGTTGTTTATATTATTATGACAATGTAAATGTTGTTTGCTGAGGGGTTAAGTGGTATTCTATAATTTATTTTATCCTTTTGAACAAATTTTAATTTTTCCAACAATTTCTTCTTTTTCTTTTTTTTTTCTAAAACCATACTTTGCCTTTATTACCCCATCAAACTTCATCTTTTGCCATCCTCCACCTACCCTTTTTCCTCCATGTATCTCCCTCGTGAAGACTGTCCATCTGACTGATGATTCTCTAGGCCTTCTGCACAGTTCTCATCATGGGACTTCACTGCTTTCCTGGGTTAGAGCCATTGTCTTGTGGATCCCATAGCTTTCTCTTTCTTGGCTTACTCCTTTGTGTTACTGGAGTATATCCTCAACTAGCTTTCTTAGAAAGGGTGTGTGGGAGGTGAATTTTCCAAGATCTTGCATCTGAAAGTGTCTCTTAATTTACACTTTGACTGATAGTTTGGCTTTTTATAGACCTCTAGGAAAAAATAATTTTCATTTGACAGAACTTTGAAGGCATTGCTGTACTGTCTTCCAGCACCCAGTGTCACTGAACAGTGGTCTGATGACAGTCTGATTTTAGTCACTTCTTCACCAGAAGTTATTTGACCCCATCCGGGACCACCCATCATCCATAGATTCCACCACCTTTTTTGTTTTTCACCCTCATCCTGTCCTCCTCGCTTCCTCCTTACCCATAATCCACCGTCACAACCACCTTGTGCCTCCGCTCGACTCCCCTGCCTCTCTTTCCATTTGCTGTACTTGTCTGGCAGAACCCCAGCTCTGAAGAATCCACCCACAGGCTGCTGTGGGCCTCACCTGAGCAGCTGCATGTGGCTAGAGGAAAACATACTTCCGTGCCACGGGCCGTTCTCTGTATTGATGGCCACAGACCACGGGGAGGTTGTGGCACCTTCTGCAGTTCTGCTACGTCCTCGTCACCCCCCATTCTCTTTCTCAGGTCTCTAGCCTCACTTCCCCCTGTCCTCACTCTTATTTATTTATTTTTTTTGTGAGGAAGATCAGCCCTGAGCTAACATCCATGCTAATCCTCCTCTTTTTGCTGAGGAAGACCCGCTCTGAGCTAACATCTGTTGCCAATCCTCCTCCTTTTTTTCCCCAAAGCCCCAGTAGATAGTTGTATGTCATAGTTGCACATCCTTCTAGTTGCTGTATGTGGGACGCGGCCTCAGCATGGCTGGAGAAGCGGTGCCTCGGTGCGCGCCCGGGATCCAAACCCCGGCCGCCAGTAGCGGAGCGCGCGCACTTAACTGCTAAGCCATGGGGCTGGCCCCCACCCCCCGTCCTCACTGTTAGCTGCTGGCTTTGCTTCCTATTTAACTGAGGAAACAGAAGCAATCTGAAGAGTATTTTGTCACCACATATCCCGTCTGCCAGTATCTGTGCCCACGTGTCGGCCTTCCCTGCTGGGGCCCTGGGTGGCCCACGCACGTTTCTGTATAGGAGCAGCACCCCCTTGCACAATGCATCCCAGGCCCTTCTGCTTCTGCTGTTATTTCACATCTGTCTCATTTCAGCAAAATGTCCCGTTCTCTTGGGTCAACCTCGTCCACATACAAATGTACTATGATAACTCCTTTAAAAGAAACAAACATGCCGTGCCCCGCAAAAACCTGCCCTGGACACTATATCCTCTTCCTTTCTAAGCTAAAAGGAGGCAATAAAGACAAAGAAAGCAAAGTGAAAAGAAAAACAATTAGAAATTCCAGGAAAAACAAAAATTTGTTCAAGAATGCTTAATTCTCAGTTGTCTCCCTGATTCTCTGTTCTCTTTATAGCAAAATCCCTCCAAGGAGTTGCGTGCATCCCTATTCCTGCTTCCACATCCCTCACATTCTCTTGACCCCGTTCCAAGCTGATATTTCTGCCCTTTGAAGCCCTTTGTGTCCAGGTCTCCGATGGCCTACATCTCACCAAGCCCAGTGATGCCCCCTCAGTCTCTCTCTCCCCTGGTCTGTCAGCAGTATGTGTATGTGATGGAGTTGGTCACTCCCTACTTCTCGAAGCACTTTGTCCACTTGGTTTCTAGGACTCCACACACTCCTGGTTTTCCCTCTGGCTCACTACATGTCCCCTTTGCTGGTGCTTCCCTCTCTTCCTTACCGCTGAACATCGGCTGCCTCCGCACTCAGTCCTGGAGCCTCCTTAGTGCATGGCCTCCGAGTCCCACGGCTTTAAATACTGTCTACGTAGTGACGACTCCCAAACGTGTGCCTCCGGCTCCCTCTCTCCCCTCAGCTCTACACTTGTTTACCCAGCCGCCTCTCATCTTTCCTTGGATATTTCTAAAGCTTATTACACTTAACAGTCCAAAATTTCTGAGTTCCCCTCTCATACCAGCTCCTCCCTAATCTTTCCCAGCTCACTAAACCACCCCACTTGGCTCAGGTTGTGCAGTAGTCCTTACCTCCCCATTTCGCTCGCCTCCCAGAGCCAATCCACTGTGGTCCTCGCAGCTCTACCCTCAGAAGAGAGTCATACCTCAGCCACCTCCCCTCCCCTTCTGCCCCCCTCCTGGCTCAGGCCCCCAGCCCATCTCCTCTCTCCTCTCGCTCCTGACTGCTGTGGCAGTCAATGCCCTTGTCTGCCTGCTTTCTCACTTTTCTGACAGGCTGTTTCCCAGGGACAGCCACTATGATCTTTCTAAAACCTCAGCCGTGTCATTCCCTGTTCCTGAGACCCCGAAGGCTTTCCATCTACCTGGTGGGCCCTCCAGGTTCCTACCCCGACCCTGTCCGGCCCACAGCTGCTTTGCCAGCCACCTTCAATGTTCCCTCTGCCTAGAACTTGTCCCCAAGATCCTCACGTAGCTTGTTCCATCCGTTCGCTCAGGTCTGCACTCACACATCACCCTCAGGAGGCCCGCCCTGACCGCGCTCTAAATGAGCCCTTATCGCAACCAGGCCTGTTGGGCTGTCTGAGTTGCTCCCCTGTGTCTGCATCTCCACAGACACAGACTGCGCTGGCAGGAACTTTGACTTGTGCACGGCTGAATCCCCTGTTCCTAGAAGAGCAGCTAACACATAGCAAGCGCTTGTCTCGATAAATATCTGCTGAGTGAACAAATTTTACTTTCTGATAATTTCCTCTCCTCCATTTCCTTGCTTTAGTCTCTTGAAATGCCTGTTACTCAGATGTTGGATTCCCTGGATCGATCCTTATGTCTCTCATCTTTTCTGTGTCCCATCTTTGCTTTTCCCCCCTACTTCTGGGAGATTTCCTCAGCTTGTCTTCCAGTGCTTCAACATTTTTTATTTCGTCTTTTAAGGCACCACAACATACTCATTCACTGAATTCCATTGTAACAAAATGTAAAATGAAAGAATGAAAATAAATAATATATCTATCATGAGATGGAATCTTCTTAAGGGAGAACACCCCTCTAATTTGCATGCCCTTGTGAGAATTGTATTCATTCATTAACCATTCAGTATTGAACCTCTACCATCTACGAGGTACCAGGGATACAGCCGTGAGCAAAGTAACATGTTCTGTGCCCCCTTCACCCCTCCAGACTCCCCACGCAGAGGAGTTCTCAATCTAATGAGGTACAGACATCAATCAAAGAATTACACAAGTAAATGTAAACCACAGCTCTGGTTGTGCTCCAAAGGAAGGCCCCTGTGTCCTAGTGGCCCTGGGGAGTCAGGGGAGGAGAGCCTCACACCTTCACAGTTAGAAAACATAAGCAAATTCTCAGTGCTACAGCGGTTATCCCAAGGAAAATTATGTTCTGATGGGCATTATAGGGGGTCTCATTCTGTTTCTGGACAGAGTTAGGATTTTTTTCAGCAGCCAAAAGAAAAGAATTAGAAGGAAAAAAGTCACAATATGCCCTTTGGCCCTGGCACAGAATCCTTCCTCTAACTTCTCACCGTCACTGTCTCCTCCTTTATCTCACCCTCCCGTCCATCGGCTGTTCCTGAATCCCTCTGGGGTGAAGGCTGTGGAAAGGGCTGCATTCTCCTAAAAGTGAGCTCCCATTGGTACTGCCCCTCCATGGGAAATCATTTTCCTTTCAAGATTGTCCCAAGTTTCTTCTTGGATCTTCTTGATCTTGATTCCAGAAACCATCCTGCTTTTGGCAAATATAACTTCTACTTGCCCTTGATAACACTAATTCCATTTCCTGGCCAGAGGTTTAGGCTTTCTGTCCTCCTTCTCAGATAGAATCTTCCTACTTAGTCATTCATATTTGTCCTAACAGTTCAAATCAAACGACTTTCGTTTTTCTCTTCTATGCTGTTTCCTTTATATCTCAAGAGCTCTACTGAGAGCCAGGAATCCTCACCAATTGCTCATTTCACTCTGTACTATTTTGTCCTAGAGCATAATGAATCAGTCCTTGTGTTAAGATCTAAAACTAGAAATTTTAGCACATGTAAATGCTTTTTTGTTGTTCTTGTTCCTAGAGAGTGGCTTTATTTATTGTGCCATGAAATGTTGAATCCATATTATGGACTCTTCCAATATTCTACGGACAATATTTACATGTTGCAAATCAACCCAGATTCTTCAATCAACCCTGTAAGTATTAATGAATAAAGAAGTAGGGAATTTAGTTGGAGAATTTTTTAAATGGATTTTCAGCTTCAGTCTCAATTCTTGGTCTATTCATTATAGACTTACTCAAAGACTATGGTAAATAAAACTCTGAAAGGTAGAGTAAGAACTGGATTAAGATGGATGATTTCAGTCCTGTAGTTTTAGTGATTGGGTATCTTGTTTTCAGAGAGAACAAGAGTGAAATTGAGCTGCTCATATACTCAAAGCATTTTATTGCCATTTGAGGGCCCTCTGGTATGATGACCATACTTGTTGATGGTGTCATTCTGAGAAGTGGGTTACAAAGTGACGGAACCTTTACCAACATCGAAACAACGTTTTGACTAATTATCTGATTATAATTCCAACCTGAAAGTAGACGTGTGATGTTCCCTGGTTACAAACCGGAGCAGCTCTGGGTTTAGAGTGGTTCTTTGACTTGGATTGTTCATACTTATTTTCTTCTGTGTTCTCTTTTTTCCTTCTTTGGATTTCTTCTCCTTCTTTCTTGTGGGACAGGGGGAGGAATGAAGAGGAGGAAGGGGAGTTGCCCTTTGTGTGTGCAGTGGGAAGGCGGAGCAGGCGGCTCCCTGGCTGGAGACCTGTGCAGAGCACAAGGCCCTGCACTCAGAATGGCCTACACTTGCTTTGATTCTGTCTTGTCACTATGTGGAAATTCTTAATTTTTGAATATGGGTTCTGCATTTTCATTTTGCATTGGGTCTCATAAATTATGTAGCAATTCTGAGAAGTGTTCGAACTAAGAACATATAAAATGTTCAGGTGATCTATCCAAAAGACGCGCTCTTAGTTTCAACCACCTCAGCAGCCTTCTTTCACTGGGTCCTGAGCACACCCTGTGAGTAACTGATTCAGTGTTTGCTTGCCCATGGGATTGTTCCCCAAGAAGCTTGGAGAAAGCGCAAGATAGCCATCTTGGCTGGTCATTTTTCTAATGAATTCATGTTCTTTGGTGCCCCCTACAGGACCATTTGTCTTACTTCCATTTTGTGGGTCGGATCATGGGTCTGGCTGTGTTCCACGGACACTACATAAATGGGGGGTTCACCGTTCCCTTCTATAAGCAGCTACTGGGGAAACCCATCCAGCTCTCTGATTTAGAATCGGTGGACCCAGAACTACATAAGAGCTTAGTGTGGATTCTGTAAGTATTGACTCACTGTTCAGTTAATTGAAAATTCATACATAGTCACTTGTCTTAGTGTATGCCAGATACATGTGTTTTGTGTGTGTGCACGCACATGTGTATATATGTAGGGGATGGGGGTGAAATTAGAGAAGAGAAATAAACTATTGTTTTAAACTAGAAACATAAAAGTAGATTTAACAAAAATACTTAATTGACTTATTTTCCTCATAGTGTTTGGCCAGTTTCCCTTCATGGACAGTTCTTTTGCCCCTTCCTTAAGTTATTAAGCTGTGATGGTGAATGGTAATCCCCAGGCCATTGGTGGTTGGTTGGTCTTTGACACTTGAGGGTGCCTCCAGTCTGTCTCTAGAGGGGCCAAGAAAGTATCAAAAAAAGTTAGTATCCAGTCACCTTGGTTTTAGGATTATCCTCAAACTCTCTTAAAAGCAACAGGCATGGTAACATGGTAAACTGTGGGTGTCGTGGGTCCTTGTGAATGAGCTAATTTCACGGGAATGACAGGCAGATCCAGGCTCTGGCAGAGAGAGGACAAGCTGATGGATGAACTGGACGCGAGTCAGGCCTCTCGATTATATCCTGCGTCTGGTCTGCCTCATTTCCCACGTCCCAACTTGAAATGGTGGCTGGCAGGGGTTATGGCCTTCATCCTATAGAAAATCTTCCACTCTGTCTGTGTTTCAAGAAATATGGCAGATTAAGGAGCCAGTTTTAACTTTCAAGTGCTGCTTTGTTTGAACGGATGCATTTGGAAAGGCTACCTTAAAAGGGGGAGCAATATTTTCTTGGTGTGGCTGTGTGCAGGCTGATTCCCTTCGACTCAGTTCCCCTTCACGATTCCCTCCTTTCTGCTCATAGACTCGATTTGCAGAGCAATCAGGTTGCTGTGTCTCGTAAAATCACAGAATGGTAGAGCTACCGTCACCCTCCTTCTGTGACTGAGAAAGCCGAGTCGAGGACACGTGTGGAGCTCTGGTCTCCTGGTTCTTCCAGTCCCAGCGCCCTCCTGCCCTCACACGAGCTCTCTGTCCGTCTCAGGCTCTCTCTTCTCCCTCTTGCAGCCCTGGGTCTGGCAGTCCGTAAATCCTGTCTCTCTTTCTGCTGGATTGTTCCATTTAATGTTTCGTTCATTGCCTTTGTGGGAGAAAAGGTCTAACTGACATCCATCTTCTGTCCTAACTTCCACAGAGAGAACGATATCACCCCTGTGCTGGACCACACTTTCTGTGTGGAACACAATGCTTTCGGGAGGATTCTTCAGCATGAACTGAAACCCAACGGCAGAAATGTTCCTGTCACAGAGGAGAACAAGAAAGAATATGTCCGGTAACGTTCTGGGGAACCTTGGTGGTCGCCGATGGGGACACCCAGGTGCCTGGGAGCGTCCTGGGCAAGGCTAGGTTCATGTTTAGATTGTTGAGGCTCCTTCGCTGTGTGAGGCTTACCTGTCCCTGCCAGCACTTGTGACCAGAATCACATTAACAGAAGAGACTTCCAGAAACAGTCAGGTTCAACGGTGGGAGCTCTGCCTGGAGGAGGCCTGACATGGCCAGGGCTGACCTGTTGAAGGGAGAATAATGACCCCAGAGCCCAACTGAGGAAGGACTTTCAAGTGACTGCCCAATTCTGGTTGTGAAGGTGGCGAGCACAGGAGAGAGGAGGAGGCCTAGAAGTTTCCTTAAGATCAGTCTCAAGGGCCGGCCCCGTGGCTTAGCAGTTAAGTGTGCGCGTTCCGCTACTGGCGGCCCGGGTTCGGAGTCCGGGAGCACACCGACGCACTGCTTCTCCGGCCATGCTGAGGCCGCGTCCCACATACAGCAGCTAGAAGGATGTGCAGCTGTGACATACAACTAGCTATCTATACAACTATCTGGGCTTTGGGGGGAAAAAAATAAATAAATAAAATTAAAAAAAAAAAAAAGATCAGTCTCAAGGAAGTCTATTCCATTGTAATCTGTTTTCCACCTCATAAGACCAGTAAATGACTGGTCACTTACATTGGAAATTTAGAAACGTGGACATGTTTGCATGCTCAAGCCATCAGACTGCTGTGTAGTTGTCACATTGTCCTGTATTTATTTTCAAATATACTTTTAAATTATGGCAGTTGTTGGAACAGGTCACGTTAAATCCTACTGCTACTTTTAGTAAAGAATCAGAATGGATAAGGGGATGTACTGATTTATTTTTAACTTGGTACTTGGGCTAGGTACTACCAACTGGGGGGTTTTTCTCCAGGGAGGCCTGGCGGGCAGGGTGTTAGGTTCAGCAGATGTCAGACCTACTAATGGAGAAAAACTTTTTTCATGAACCATTTGGTATTGCTTCCAATTTGTGAATTTTTCTTTCAGGTTATATGTAAATTGGAGGTTTATGAGAGGAATTGAAGCCCAGTTCTTAGCTCTTCAGAAAGGCTTTAATGAACTCATTCCTCAACACTTACTGAAGCCTTTTGACCAGAAGGAACTGGAGGTACGTGGTCACTGTGCTAGGCCACATCCACATTGGAGGGTTCACACGTGATGGTTGTTTTCTTGATTCACAACCTGGCTACAGTGAGGCAAGCCCGGGAGTTTGTCCGGGCTCCCAGAGGAACAGAGTCAGGGCTACAGCGAGAAGGAGCCAGGATGTTTGCACCTGTTTGTGATGGGCCGGGTGTCCACTTGGCAGCAGTGAATCTGGATAATTCTCAGGAAATTGTTCAAGGTGTTTGTGGCTTATCCTATTTTTCAGGATCTCTAGCAGTGGAGATTTCTAGCCCCCTCCTGTGTATTCACCTCAGATTGAGGAAATTATCTCATATATAACCAAATTCTCCCATAATGTCAACTTTTTGTTTTTATTCTGGCTATTATTAGACTCAGAACAAAGTGTTATTGTCTTCTCTAATCATGCTTCATGTCCTTGAACATAGCCATTCATTCATCTCTTATCTGTCTCTATTTGGTGCCAAATAGCTCAAGCCATTAAAATTGTTCTCAGTCTCTCTGCCACCAGTGAGCCACCGAGAGCTTGTGAGCCATGCAGAGCCTCCCTTGGGTACAGCAGTGGCTCTGGAGGGAACTTTTGAAGCCAATTGCAGAAACACACACGTGACTCGTGCTGCATTCCCTTCTCTTCAGACTTTAAACTCCATGTACCATTGTCCCCAAGAGATCACGGGGCTGTGGCCCCCTTTTACAGTCAGCTCGGGTTTTCAGTTCCTTCCTCCTCCTCCTCCCAGTGCAGTGCAAAAGCACAGACCCAGACTTGGTGTAAGACAGTGTCCTATCATGGCTGTGCACCGTGGTCCCAGGGCTGGGACCAGCCTGAGGGGTCAGAAAGGCAGAGCGTAGCGTTTCAGGCGTCTTGTTGATTTATCTTCTTGTCTAAATGTGTGTCTAGTTTATTTGGACATAGCTGCTTCTTTGCTTTGGGAACCCAGTTTTTAACTCCTGTCATATAGTGGGAACCTGGGAGGCTTGTCGTGACATTGGTTTATACATTTTTAGAAGTAACTTGCCTGTAAACGCCTTCCCAGTTGATCATAGGCGGCCTGGATAAAATAGACTTGAACGACTGGAAGTCCAACACTCGGCTGAAGCACTGCGTGGCCGACAGCAACATCGTCAGGTGGTTCTGGCAGGCAGTGGAGACCTTCGATGAGGAAAGGAGGGCCAGGCTCCTACAGTTCGTGACTGGGTCGACGCGAGTCCCTCTCCAAGGTTTCAAGGCTTTGCAAGGTGACTGACATGGAGGTGGGGCTGTTGGCACTGCACGTCTGCACAGGGCATGTTCTCTACTGGGCCATGGCAGGAAGGACTGGAATGTTGGGGGCTGTTCTCCCGAGACGTCTGCTGGAAGACGACGTGCACGTGTTCTTTCGTAACAAATGCTCAGCCCTGCGGGGGCGCTCACCTGGCAGAGGGCTACACTTGCTCCCTGTGGCCGTGAGACCCTCTTCCCTCCATAAAAGATGATGCTCTTATCTCTGCCAGCTCCCAGTGCTCAAGGCTCTGCTATCCTTTGCCCAAGTTGAAAGAAAAAATCTATAAATACTTGGATGAGAATTCAGCAAAATAAAGCCCACTTCCTCTCAAGCCCACCTTTCCCAGTATCTCTGAGGCCACGGGAATCAGCAGGCGAGACATCCTCGAGTTAGCCCAAGTCTTTGCAGCAGCAGTGGTGGGTGCTTGCCCGCCTGGTGCCCCCTCGGGGCTGAGTTTGGAAAGACCTGAGCAAGGAAGAGCCCAGTGGAGCCGATGCCTCCCCTTTCCCTACAGAATTGGTTGACAGAGGAAGGGTACAAAGAGCAACAAGGTTTTAGGGAAAGAAATCAGAGTTTTTAAAGTACACTATGGATTCATTTCCGAATCTTTGATAGCAGCTCTTTAACTGTGGCCCTGGGATACAGGAGAGAGAGAGGCCTGCCCTAAGTATATCAAGAGGCCAAGTCCACTGCTACCATGTGGGTCATTAGCTCCAGGGGTCCTCCCTGGCCCTCAGTTTCCTCATCTATACAAGTGGACTGTCTGATAGGCTCCACTATCCAGTTAAGTACCCATCCTTTCTCTCATCCTTTCCAGCTCTAACTGGGTCCCTGGTTCACCCAGGTCTGGAGCTGGGGGTTGGAAAAGGGCGAGGTGGATGTCTATAGACACTGAGGGTGTGTGCCTCACGGCGGGGATTAGAGGGGCTCATGGTCAGCCTCGGCCAACTGGGAAAGTCCTCGCAGGCTGCTTCTCCCTAGCCCTGTGATTTGTAAAATTTCAGATTTTTGTCACTTGATAACCTTGATAGCTAGAAGGAGTCAAGTGAAGAATATTAATATATTAAAATTTAATAAATTGAACTTTGCAGTAGTGTAACGGATATATTTCACATCTAGAACATTCCCTGTAGACATTCCCTTATTTTAAGGACCTCTTTCAGTGAGAGAAGTTATTTCTGTTTCCTAGGGCTTTGGTCCCAGGCCTTCATGTCTTTTCGCGTTGTGCCTGTGCCTGGGAGGTTTCATGACTCCATACTCTGCTTTTCTTATAATGCTGCTGTCCTCTGTCAACAGTGGGCCCACTTGCTAAACATTTCTGTTCAAAAAAAAAATCGCTGGTGATTTAGGGATATTCTCCTCACACACCCTCACTGGAGCCTGGAGCAGACTCAGGGTTGGGGGCATCAGGAGGGTTCTCACCTCTTTGCTCCGCCCTTGTGATTTTCTGAAATGTCTGATGTCAGTCACTTGATGGCCACCGTAGGCATGTCAGCTGGGCAGAGGCTCACGCTGCCCCGTGAGCTCCCCGACCCTGTGGCAGGACAGCCCACTGGGACTCGGGGCTGAGGGTGTGGTCACAGGGGGGCCCGGGCTCTGCGTCTGAAGTGCATTAACTAGAATGTTGTCTTGTAAGGTTCTACAGGCGCCGCAGGGCCCCGGCTCTTCACCATCCACCTCATCGACGCCAACACCGACAACCTCCCGAAGGCCCACACCTGGTAAGCACGCCGGTCCCTGGGGGCTGTCTCCGCGTGTGCGGTCACCACAGGACTTTCCTAAGCTCGTGTCCTATCTGTAGCACCCCGAGTTTCATTGATGCCGAGTCACGGATAAGGACCCACTGTAGCAGCAGTGTCAAATGGGATAAGCGCTTGGAGTGTGTCACATGTGAGGGTTGTCAGAAGTCTCGCTTGTGAAACCAGTTTTGCCCCTTTATCGTTAATGTTAGCTCCCACTCCAGCGGGCTCCAGCGTTCACTTTGCTGGGTCTTGTTGCGTGTGTGTGCGCGCACGCATGTGCGCACATGTCCGTCAGTGGGGAAAACTGTAGTTTTTCACTTAGACTTAGTAGTCTTCATGGGGCTCCCTTTTCCTTCTGGGAACTTGCTTGTGACAGATGCACCTTGTGTATTGAAAAATCTTTCCTCCCTAAGTTTTAACTTAAATATTATCCATCGTGGATTATTTCCTTTGTGGTTTAAAAGTCACGGAACTTACATACCCTTTGTCTCAGAACCACTTATTGAAAGGAACAGCCGCCTTTAGTTCAGGAGAACCAGTTCCAAATGTCGCGATGCATCGTGATGTAACGGAAGGTTCCTGATTGGAACCCAAGGCTGTGGGTTCAGATGCTGGCCATGACACCCTCTAATATGTGACTTTGGGCAAGTTCCTCGATATGCTAACTGGGTTTTCCACACTTGTGAAAGAGGCTACTAAAGCTGTTCCCAAGACCATGGCGAGCGGACAGAGCACTGTCCCCAGCATGGCTGGTCCAGGAGTGGCGCCATGTTGATGCTTGGGACCATGTTGATGCTCGGCGGCTGCCGTCCTCCTCATGATGCCTTGTCCTTTCATAGTTTAATGCTTGGAGTAAAACGGAGATGAAAAATATCCTCTGAGGCTAAAGCTCCCAAAAAAGACTGCCATGCCATTTACCTCAACTCTTTCTTGGCAAAAACCATCCTTAATTGCTTAACCTCTATAATTCAACATGCCACTCTGGATCCTCTGGGTCACAGTTTTGTATTTTTTGATTTGCTGAGATAATAGCTTCTTAAAAGGTGTCTTTTTCTTTACACAAACATTGGAAATGAATTTCCCCATGGAAATACTGAGTCATAAATTTAATGTTTATTTCATCTATCAGGGATTTGACATTTTATTAGTTTTGAGATACAATTTGTTTTTGCAGGGAATTTTCCAGACTGCCCTATTTTGGTCTCAGATCCAGTCACAGAGGATTAGATAGATGTGCGGTAAATTGTTAGTGGTGATTTGACTGCCAGCCAGTCTGGATTATGGTGGTCTGCAAAGAGGGTATTCCTGGTACAGAGAAATAATTTCTCCCAAAGACAAAAAACAAACAAAACAAGTTGAGAGGTTTGTCTCAATATAACCAGTAAATAGTAATTTGGTTTTATTTTGGTTTTAAAGATCTTAAGATTTATTTTGCTGTGTTGATTGAAAAATCTTTGCATTAGAAGCAGAAAAGTCCCAGGGGGAAGAGGAAAACTCTCCTCCACCTTCCCCTGCCCCCAGAACTAGGCACTGAGGTGTTTTCCCTTCTCTCAGCTCCATCCCCCCTACACACGCTCGCGTGCTCCCACTCGGGAGCACACACGCACACACACTAGCTTGTGGCTGCTCCCACCTGTGCTTGTCCTTGAAGCGGGTCCTAGGGCCAGACGGCCCCCAGCAGCGACTCTCCCTCTTTTGTCCTGTCCCAGCTTTAACCGGATCGACATTCCACCCTATGAGTCCTATGAGAAGCTCTACGAGAAGCTGCTGACCGCAGTGGAGGAGACCTGTGGGTTTGCTGTGGAGTGAGGAGCAGCCAAAGGCTACAGATTCTAGCTCACCACCACCAGACCAAAAGCAGAGAGCTTTCTGTGCGCCTCCTGCGAAGCTGGCTGAGGCACTGAGTTCTAGATGACCTGAGGGAAAGGGTTGTCTCCCCTCCTTTTCGTTGGGGGAGCGAGGGGGGCGGGGGGACTTTGGTTGGTGGCTCCCACCCATATTTTCCTCCTTTTCCATTACCCATCCAATAAAATGCAGCCAGGTTTAGCATTTGGCTTCGGTCACGCAGGGTATTCTGCTGCGGTTGTACCACGTGGCGATAGGCCCCCTGCCCTGTGTCTTTATGGAGCATCGAGCCGCGGTTATGGAGCTGGGCCTGCTAACTGAGGGTTCATAACTGGTAGCTCTGCTAGCTAGTGTGTCTCAAGAAGTCCTGAGGCCCCTCTGCAAGTTCAGTGGCTCGGTTCCAGATTTCATCCCAGCAGCCTGCTCTGGGCGGCAGATCGATTTCTAACTGAGAAATAACTGTATAATACACGCTTATTGGAATTCTGCCACAGCAGGAAGCTTGAGTCAAAAATGTGCTTCCCTTTTGGAGAGGTAAAGGAATGGGGCAGCTTTCGCTGGAGACCTGTTTCTTTTCAGGGTATCCTGGCTGAAAAATTCGTTTCACGTAGAGAAAAATGATCTTTCCTTTTAAGAGACCCTTTTGCCGCATTATCTATCCAGTTTGAAATATGTTTTTCAGTGAAAACACCACATAATGGAACTTATAAAAGAACAGACCAAAACCAGCCTCAGATCCACGCAGCCAGTCGCAAGCTGTGGCTCCTGCACCATGTGTATGTAGAAGAGCATCGACTGGGTCCCTTGAATACTAACAAACGGTGATGCGGAAATTGCTAAGAGCTGAACTAACAAAACAAAATTCTGTTATTGTAGCTGCTGGCTTTGTGCAGACTAGGTTAAAAGGAAGACGGGGTATGGATAACCTCGATGACCTAAATCCACCCCAAGTTGTTTTACACGAATAGGGCGTGGGTGTAGACCTGGCAGCAGAGGGGCCCGTTCCACTCTGACCCATTCGGCCCATTTCCCCAACGTCAGACGGTGACACTAACAATTGTACTCGATTCACTTGCCCAGATGTCTTCTTCGTATGATGAGCAAGGCCACAGCAAGCCTAACCCTGAGTTTCTAGCACTATTTTCCAATTTGCACGAAAGTTCAAACAGTATTTCAACAAAGTGGCTTGATTGGAGATAGCTCAACTTCAGTGAAAAACTGCAGCAGCAGCAGCAGCTTCTCTGGGTGGTTTTTGGTGGTGGTTTTTGTTTTGGGGACAGGTGCAGGGTACTTCATTAGCACGACATTTCACTGTTGAAATTTCGTTGTGGAAGTTTCCGAGTTAAGCGTTGGGATCCAGCTGTGGGTCTGAGGTGGGTTTGGAAGAAGTTTTCGGCCGACCGTTTCACCTGTTCTTTTTGTCCCTAATACTGGGGTGTCACTTCAGACTGGGGTGTTTGGAGGCGTACTTACCCTTCTGCATCTTGCTGGGGTTCTTTCGCTTGCCTGGAAGCAGTCTGCAGTTTGGCGTGGGGAGCACGCAGACCTCTTAGGCCATGAACCCGGTCCTGAACAAGAGGCCGCCCAGTTTGGGGGCCGGGATGGCGGCTGTGGGTTCTCGGAGCTGTGAGAGAGCCACACTTCGGGGCCCTTACCGAGGTTCTCGGACAGAAGGGATGTCGAGTGCTATTGGCTGCGGAGGAAAATTCAATCCATTCAAAAAGTCCAGGCCAAATTGTGGGCTTAGTCTTCACAAGTTCTGCCTTGCCCCAGTTGGGCTTATCCTGTGTCTCGTTTACCATTATACTTTCTGAGGGCGTTCTAGAAGCTGGCTCCCCCATGACTCCCTGCAGTCTTCCCCCGTAGTCTTCCTCTGGAAGAGTGAGGAAATGAAAAATGAAAAGACCCCGTCACCCCCTAGATAGCTCTCCTCCCTGCCGTGAACTTAAACCACAGAGGAGGAGCAGATGTCCGTCAGGGAACTGGGAGGACTCACCACTGAGGTAGGAAGACCCGCCTGCTTTTCCTGTGCTGTTGGCCAAATCGGCAGTAATTAGGAAGGAAACTAGGGGCTCGCGGGAATGTGGCACTCGACTCCTCTAAGACTACCTTCCTGCCGTCAGGAGGCGGGGCAGACTCTGCACCTGCCAGCCCCATGCCCCTCTCGTGTCAGGGGTCACCTCAGCAAGATCCAGAGGGTCGTGTCCTGGCTCCCCCGTGGGTGCTCGGGACACATGGGTCACCCGTCCGCAGGGCCTGGGGCTCTGCTCTTCTACTTACACTTGCACGTGGGCGCCCTCGTCCGCTGTGCGAGTGTTATCAAGGAGCCTGAAAGAGCAGAACTTTCCAGAGCTCCCGTTTACTCTTGCCAACGGGCCTATCTGTCAGTGGCACTGCACTTCTAGAACCTTAAATATGGACAATGGATTGGGCTTTTTGAACCCCCCCCCAGAGAATAGTGTGGGAAGCAGTGGTAAAGGCTCCCAGTTATGCTACTTGGGGTCTGCGTGAACCCCGTCCACGCGTGCTGTCGTTGTCGCTCTTCTCAGTAGTCCCCGACCACCGCCATTCCCCCGTCTCTTTGCCCAGACGCTTCAGGGGCCCGACTTCCAGGCTTGCCCTCCCCAGCGGTCATCAGCCGACCCTCAGGGACGTAGCCACCCACCGCTCTGCCAGTGCTTTAGGTCGGGAAACGGGGGGGGCTGCCTGGGTGACGTAAGTGCAGCTCCTTGACTTCCGAGGGGAGCATCTGCCCGCCGGCTGGGATTGTGGCCCCTCGGCTTGCTTAGCCGTCCGGTCCAAATTCAGGTTGGGTGGTCCTCATGTTGGAGCTGGCGGGAATGGCCTTCTGCAGAGAACACACCCGCCCCACCCCACCTGCAGCCAGGTGGGTGCCACACGGCAGCCTTCCCGAAACATAGTATGAATTTTTAAAATTTGTTTATTTTTGTTTCTCAACCACTTTATAATGTATTTTTTAATTTATTTTGTAATGTCTTGTTTTTAAGTATTGCTGCTATCCTTGTTATTCTTCCCACTGTTTTTATTGCTGATTTATTTTGTGAAAGTTGTACACTAATGTTCTGTTTTATGTCAAAATCAAAAGTATTTAAAGAAATACTAGTTCTATTTAACGTGGTTATGGAACCAGCTGGAAACACAAAACAAACAGTGATTGTACAGCAGGCTGGACCCAGGAGGTCAGGTTCATTTTGTTACATATGCAATAAACTCACGACTTTACATTTTTGGTATCTGTTATTTTGGTGTGGAAATGAGATTGCAGGTTTTTTTTACAATCCCACAAGAAAGGAAGTCAATGGTCAGAAATGCTGGCAAGTGCCTTCTAAGGAAAACAGACAAACGTAAGATTAGAGTTGTGGAAGAAACTAATGGAAACATGGCAGTCAGTCTCAAGTGCTCTATCAAGCAAAAACTGGGATCAAGAAAGTTTCGACTCTCTTGACTTATCCTTCACACGTTGGTCATATTTGTTGGTTTGGGTTTTTATTTTTCTTTTTTATATGTTTTATCATGGTAGAATACACATATTAATTTAACCATTGGTAAATGTACAATTCAGTGGTATTAAATACATTCACAGTATTGTGTAACCATCACCACTATATATTCAACCCCTTTTCATCTTCCCAAATTGAAACTCTACCTATTAACCAATAACTCCCATTCCTGCTTCTCTCCAACCCCTGGTAACCTCTATTCCACTTTCTATCTCTATGAATTTGCCTATTCTAGGTACTTCATATAAGGGGTATCATAAAACATTTGGCCTTCTGTGTCTCACTTATTTCAATTAGCATAACATTTTCGAGGTCCATCCATATTGGAGCATATATCAAAATTTCATTCCTTTTTATGACTGAATAATACTCCAGTGTAGGAATATACATTTTGTTTTTCCATTCATTTGATGGACACTTCATGTGATAATTTTATGTGTCAACTTAATTAGGCCATGGTACCCAGAAAAAACATTAAAGACTAATATCTGCATCTTCTTTAATTTTTCAGCAGTGTTCTGTAGTTTTCAGTGTACAAGTCTTTTGCCTCCTTGGTTAAGTTTATTCCTAAATATTGTATTCTTTTTGATTCTATTTCAAATGGAATTGTTTTCTTAATTTTCTTTTCAGATTGTTGTTAGTATATAGAAAGGCAACTGATTTTGGTGTGTTGATTTTGTATCCTCCAACTTCGCTGAATTCATTTATTATTTCTAATAGTGTATGTGTAATCTTTTGAGTTTTTACATATAAGGCCACGTTGTCTGCAAACATAATTTTATTTCTTCCTTTCTAATTTGGATGCCTTTTATTTCTTTTTCTTGCCTAATTGCTCTGGCTAGAACTTCCAGTACTATGTTGAATATAAGTGGTGAAAGTAGGCATCCTTGTCTGTTCCTGATCTTAGAGGAAAAGCTTTCAGTCTTTCACCATTGAGTATGATGTTATCTGTGGGATTTTTCATTTTATTATGTTGAGGTATATTCCTTCTATTCCTAGTTTGTTGAGTGTTTTTTATCATGAAAAGGTGTTGAATTTTGTCAAATGATTTTGCTGCATCAATTGAGATAATGACTTGGTTTTTTTCCCTTTATTCTGTTAACGTGGTATATTACATTGATTGATTTTTGTACATTGAGTTATCCTTGTATTCAAGGAATAAATCTTACTTTGTCATGATGTATAATCCTTTTATTATGCTATTGGATGCAATTTGCTAATATTGTGTTGGAGATTTTTGCATCAATATATCATGAGGGATATTGACCTATAGTTTTCTGTAATGTCTTTATCTGGCTTTGGTATCAGGGTGATGCTGGCCTCATAGAATGAGTTAGGAAGCATTCCCTCCTGTTCAAGTTTTTGGAAGAGTTTGAGAAGGATTGGTGTTAATTCTTTAAATGTTTGGTAGAATTCACTTGTGGAGCCATCTGATCCTGGGCTTTTCTTTGTTGAGAGGTTTTTGATTACTGATTCAATCTCCTTACTAGTTATAGGTTTATACAGATTTTCTGTTTCTTCATGATTCAGTCTTGGTAGGTTGTGTGTTTCTAGAAATTTGTCCATTTCATCTAGGTTATCCATTTTGTTGGCATACAATTATTCATAGTACTCTCTTATAATCCTTTTATTTCTGTAAAATTCACTGAAATGTCCCCTCTTTCTTTTCTGATTTTAGTTGAGTCATTGTCATTGTCTTTTTTTCTCTTCCTTAGTCATCTAGCTAAGGGTCTGTCATCACGTAGATTTTTTTGAAGAACCAACTCTTGGCTTCATTGATTTTTTTTCTGTTCTCTATTTTTTAAATCTCTGCTATAATATTTATTATTTCCTTCCTACTGCTAGCTTTGAGTTTAGTTTTTTCTTCTTTTTCTAGTTCCTTCTGGTGTAAAGTACATTGTTGATTTGAGACCTTTCTCCTTTTTTAATATAAGCATTTACAGCTGTGAATTTCCTTCTTAGCACTGCTTTCACAGTTTTGGTGTGCTGTTATTTTCATTGTCATTTGTCTCAAGATATTTTTTGATCTCCCTTGTGGTGTGTTGCTTAATTTCCGAATATTTATGAATTTTCTTTCCGTTATTGATTTCTAGCTGCATTCCATGTTGGCAAGAGCAAATACTTTGTATGGTTTCAGTCTTTTTAAATTTTTTGAGACTCGTTTTATGGCCTAACATATGGTCTGTTATGGAGAATGTTCCATGTGCACTTGAGGAGAATGTGTATTCTGCTATTGTTGGGAGGAGTGTTCTATATATGTCTGTTAGGTCCAGTTGGTCTATAGTGTTTGTCGTTCAAGTCCTGTTTCCGTACTGGTCTTCTACCTGGTTGTTATAACCTACTGAAAGTGGGGTATTGAAGAGTCTCCTACTATTATTGTAGAGCTATCTATTTTTGCCCTTCAGTGTTTGCTCTGGGTCTCTTTAGATTTATCTTTGTTGAAGTTCGTTGAGTTTCTTAAATTTGTATGTCCATTTCTTTCCTCAAATGTGAGAAATTTTTGTCCATTATTTCTTCAGATAAGCTCTCTGCCCCTTTCTCTTTCTCCTTCTGGGACTCCAATAATGCATATATTTATCTGCTCAGTGGTGTTCCATAAGTCCCTTAGGCTCTCTTCACTTTTCTTCATTCTTTTTTCTTTTTGTTTCTCTGATTTCAGTGATTTCAAATGACCTGTCCTCAAGTTCATGGATTATTTTCCCTGTTTGGGTGTGCTATTGAACCCCTTTATTGGATTTGTGTGTGTGTGTGAGTGTGTGTGTGTGTGTGAAATGTTGGCCCTGAGCTAACATCTGTGCCAATCTCCCTTTATTTTGTATGTGGGATGCCACCACAGCATGGCTTGATGAGTGGTGTAGGTCCGCGCCCAAGATCCAAACCCACGAACCTGGGCTGCTGTAGTGGAGTGCACCAAACTTAACCACTATGCCCCAGGCCAGCCCCATGAATTTTTCAATTCAGTTACTGTATTTTTCAACTCCAGAATTTCTGTTTGGTTCTTATAATATATATATCGATCACTCTTTTTTATAGTCTCCTTTCGTTCATATATTATTTTCTGGATTTCCTTTAGTTCTTTGTTCATGTTTTCCTTTAGTTCTTTGAGCATATTGAAGACGGTTACTTTAAAGTCTTTCCTAATAAGTCTGATGTCTATGTTTCTTCAGGGATGATTTCTGAAGGTATATTTGGTTCCTTTGAATGGCCCTTGTTTTTCTTTTTCTTTGTATATCTTGAGATCTGAACTATGGTATCTTTTCCTGTCTGAGCTCCATGTCAGGTGAGAAAGAAGACAGTCTCTTAGGCAGTACACAGACAGGTCAGAACATTGCAAATGAGTTCTTCTGGTGAAGGGAGGAAACCAGCAATTGGGCTGCTTCCTTCCAGCCATACGGTGTTGTGCCAGGAAGGGTTGGGACAAAGGCAAGTAAAAATGCCACAAAATTTCCTGCCATTTTGAATGTGGTTTTCGTTTGACTGGGCATTCACCTGGTTGCTGCAGATCTTTGACAGGTTTCCAGAGGTCCTATAGAGTTATTTTAGTTAGTCTCTAGCTGTTGTTTCTATTTTTTAAATGTTTCCATGGGGGTAACAGGAGCTTCTTAGCCTGTCATCTTCTATCTTTGTCTTTTAATTAAAGAGTTTATTACATTTACATTTAAAATAGTTGCTCATTGGGCCGGCCTGGTGGTGCAAGCAGTTAAGTGCGCACACTCCGCTGCGGTGGCCTGGAGTTCACTGGTTCGGATCCTGGGCGCGCACCGGTGCACTGCTTGTTAAGCCATGCTGTGGCGGTGTCCCATATAAAGTAGAGGAAGATGGGCACGGTTGTTAGCCCAGGGCCAGTCTTCCTCAGCAAAAAAGAGGAGGATTAGTATTGGATGTTAGCTCAGGGCTGGTCTCCCTCACAAAAAAAATTAAAGTAAAATAAATAAAATAAAATATAAAATAAAATAAATAATAAAATAAAATAATAATAAAATGAAATAATAAAATATAATAAAATATAAAATAAAATAAAATAATTAAAAATATATAAAATAAAATTAAAATAAAATAGTTGCTCATAAGGAGGCACTTATTTCTTCCATTTTATTATTCATTTTCCATATGCCTTAAAGCTTTTTTTTCTTATTTTTGTGAGGAAGATCAGCCCTGAGCTAACTTCCATGCCAACCCGCCTCTTTTTGCTGAGGAAGACCAGCCCTGAGCTAACATCTATTGCCAAACCTCCTCCTTTTTTTCCCTTTTTCTCCCCAAAGCCCCTGTAGATAGTTGTATGTCATAGTTGCACATCCTTCTTAGTTGCTGTATGTGGGACGCGGCCTCAGCATGGCTGGAGAGGCGGTGCGTCGGTGCACACCCAGGATCCGAACCCAGGCCACCAGTAGCGGAGTGCACACACCTAACCTCTAAGCCATGGGGCCAGCCCCCGCCTTAAAGCTTTTTTGTCTCTCATTTCTTTTTTTCCTCCATTACTACCTTCTTTTGTGTTTATTTGATTTTATATAGTGACATATTTTGATTCTCTTCTCATTTTGTGTATATTCCAGATATTTTCTTTGTGGTTACCATGGGTATTGCACTTAAAACTTGCACTATAAAGTTATAACAACCTAATTTGAATTTATGCCAACCTAACTTCAATAACATACAAAAACTCTGCTCCTATAGAGCTCCATCTCCTCCTTCTGTTATTGATGTCACAAATTATATCTTTATATGTTGTGTGCCTAATAATATAGATTAGTAGCTTTTTTATGCATTTGCCTTTTAAATCCTATAGAAAATAAAAAGTGGACTTACAAACCAAAATTACGATAATACTAACTTTTAGGATTGCCCATGTATTTACCTTTACTGGAGGTCTTGATTTCTTCTTACACCTTCAAGTTACCGTCTAGCATCCTTTCATTTCAAACTGAAGGACTTTCTTTAGCATTTCTTGCGATGCTGGTCTATTGGTAATGAACTCCCTCAGCTTTTGTTTATCTGGGAATGTCTTAATTTCTCCCTCATTTTGAGGAACAGTTTTGCTGGATATAGAATTCTGACATTTTTTTTCTTTCACCAATTTGAATAAATCAACCCATTGCTTTCTGGTCTTCAAGGTTTCTGTGGAGAAATCTACTGATAATCTTATCGAGGATCCTTTGTATGTGACAAGTCACTTCTTTTGGTACTTTCAAGATTCTTTGTGTCTTGGTGTGTCCTTGAGTTTATTCTACCTGGAGTTTGTTGAGCTTCTTAGATTTATAGATTCATGTCTTTCCTCAGATTTTGAGAAGTTTTCAATCATTGTTTCTTCAGATATTCTTTCTGCCGCTCTCTCTCTCTCTCTCTGTTCTCTTGGGATTCCCACAATGCATATGTTTGTATGCTTGATAGTATCCCACAGGTCCCTTTGGTTCTGTATACTTTTCTTCATTCTTTTTTCTCAGTAATTTCAGTTGTCCTATAAGTTCATTGATTCTTTCTGCTGCCCACTTAAATATGCTTTTGAACTCCTCTAGGGAATTTTTCATTTCTGTTGTTGTACTTTTCAGCTCCACAATTTTTTTGTTTCCTTTTTATAATTTCTGTCTCTATTGACATTCTTATTTTGTTCGTGTATTATTTTCCTGTCTTTGTCCATGTCTTCCTTTAGCCCTTTCAGCAGCTGTCAGACAGTTGTTTTAAAGTTTTTGTCTAGTAAGTCTGCCGTCAGTGCTTCCTCAGTGATGATTTCTATTAACTTGTTATTTTGAATGTGCCATACTTTCTGGTTTCTGTTTATACCTGTGAATTTTTGTTGAAAACTAGACATTTGAATCTTATAATGTAAATTTGGAAATCATAGTCTCCTCCTTCCCCAGGGTTTATTTTTTACAATCTTGGAAGGTGCCTCTGATCAGCCTAAGGTGAAAGCTTAAGGTCTCAGGTCTTTCCTGTGCCTGTGTCTTTCCCTGGGCATGAATGCAGCTGTCTAAATCCCTCTGTATACACGGTTGCTTTTCTTTTTTCTTTCTTTCTTTTTTAACACACACACATTTATTATCTCACATTTTTCATAGGCCAGGACTCCTGGACAACTTAGTTTTGTTCTCTGCTGAGGGTCTCACAAGGCTGCAATCAGGTGTCACCAGACTGCATTCTCCTCTCAAGGGTCAACTAGAGAGGAATCCTCTCTCAAGCTCCTTTGGGTTGTTGGCAGAATTCATTTTCTTGTGGCTTTGTGACTGAGGGTCCTGGCTTCTTACTAGATTTTGGCTAGAGGGCATCCTGAGGCCATAGAGGTTGTTCATGCAGTTGATTCTGAATGTCCTAATCCTTAAATGTTTGGCTTCCAAAAGGGGAAAATAATAACAAAACAACTGAGGCTGTTCCTTTAGATCCCCTGGAAGCCACTTTAGCCAGTGGGGGATGTGACAGTGGATGCCTGCCTCTCTGTCTGCTCCTCCTCGAACAAAAGCAGCAATCAGTGATCTGAACACAGAACCTGATAGTTGGAGGACAAGGTCCTTATTGCCTACCCTGGCTCTGGCAAGTCGTACCAGGAACACAGGCATGGCTGCCTGCCACGGGGCTAGGGGTGCAGGATGGGCAGCCACTACCACACTGAAAACTGAAATGGACTGCAATTGACCAAAATTAACCACAGTTTCCCATCCAAGCTTTCCCCTGGAAGTTGCAAGCATTCAGATAGATAGACCCCAGAGTTCCAAAATAGTTACATCAGATTCTGCCACTCTGGTTTATGTCTGAGTGGAGATGGATTCCTAGGGCTTCCTACCCTGCCATCTTCCTTGGCATCACTCTAGTCGTATTTGTCTTTATTTCCCACCTGGTCACAGTCATTAGGACACAGGGCGTGTCAGTGGGCTCGCACAGATACGCAGCAGTCCTGCACTCACTGTCTGTGAGGGGCACTGCGCCCCACGTTAGGAAACATGTCTGGTTCATCAGGGCTTTTTCTACTGTCAAAGTCAGAATACCTTCAGGTTTCATCTCACGGTTATCACTAGATAACTGAGGCTTTAAGCAAGTCAGTGTACCTGTGTCCCCACACCTGTGCTGCCTACTGTCTTGATGACTTCTTCCAAGTCTGCTCTTCTGAAACTTTCTTGTGTGTTCCTCATCCTCCCCGCCACTGGCCTTCCCTCAGGCAGCCACATTAACAGCTCAGTTGTCTTCCGTGTTTACCTGATGATTGGAAACAGATATATACGGTCATGCACCATAATATAACAGTGTTTTGGTCAACGAGGGACCACATATATGACGGTGGTCCCATAAGATTAGTACCATAGAGCCTAGGTATGTGTGGGCTGTATCATCTAGGTTTGTGTAAGCACACTCTATGGTGTTTGCACAATGACGAAATCATCTAACAATGCATTTCTCAGGACGTATCCCTGTCGTTAAGTGATGGATGACTGTGTGTATACAAAATGCCCACAAGAGCCAGGATGACATCATTCAGAGTTGAGTCAGGACCTGAGACTGAATCCTGGCTTTGTAACTTGACCCTGGGCATGTTACCTAACCTGTGCCTCAGTTTACTCATTTGTAAAATGGGGAAATCAACACCTTCCTCCCAGTGGCACTGTACCGTTTAAATGTGTTCCTTGCAGACATGAAGCACTCCATCATCACGGCTCATGCTGTTCTACTCTAACGTACACGTGAAACAACGCTCCCTTCTGCATCTTGCTCCCCTCAGCATGCCTCGAGCCCCGAGTCGCAGGCTGCTGCCTCTTCTCCCCATCCAGCCAGGAGCTGTCCTGAGACCCAGGAACAGCCTCTGCTGGAAACAGCGGTTGGCTCCCCTGGGAAGTTCAGGGACCCAGCTGAGGGCTCCCTGCAGCCTGGCATGCTTGGTGGGCACTTTTCAGAACCAGAGTCTCCAACCGTCTTTTGGGGCTCTGGGCAAAGACACGGCCCTAGTCATGACCTCCCGGAAGACTGGGCAGGATTAGGAGGAGCTGGAAGAGGCTCGAGTTTGAATCCCGCACCACAGTACAGTCCACAGCTGTGTGATCTTGGGGACGTTACTTAACTCTTGAGCCTCCATTTCCTTAACTGTAAAATTAGATTAAAATAAAAAAGATCAATTATTTTTTATTTTTTTGAGGAAGATGGGCCCTGAGCCAACATCTGTTGCCAATCTTCCTCTTTTTCTTTTTTCTCCCCAAAGCCACAGTACATAGTTGTACATCCTAGTTGTAGGTCCTTCTGGTTATTTGACGTGGGACGCCACCTTAGCATGGCTCGATGAGCAGTGAGTAGGTCCACGCCCAGGATCCAAATTGGCTAACCCCGGACCGCCGCAGTGGAACGTGCAAACTTAACTGCTATGCCACTGGGCTGACCCCAAAAAGATCAATTGATAACACAACAACAGAGACGATTCTCAAAGATGTTGACAAAAGAATCTGACAAAATGACATCGTGTCAGAACAGTCCTTCCCTCTGATGTCCGGGAGGGCCCAAGGGAGCCTTTCTGGGTCCCTGGAAGTGTGTGGTCCCTTGGTCTGGTTGGTGGTAAATGAGTGAATACAGATGTAAAACATCAGCAAGTTGCCCACTGGGTGAAATGGATGAAGAGCCCACCCTCAAACCTGCAGCCACAGCCTGAGAGGAAAGACTACCCAGGGGATGTCTGCCCCTCCCTCCCCGTCTCCCACACGAGGGCTGGGAACCCAGCTCCAAACCGTCCATCCAGTGCCTCACACTGCCTCACGCCCTGGACAGGGGCAGCGCTGAGTGACTTGGGGAAGCCTTTGCACTCCCATATTGTCCATTAGTCTCTCCCTCAAGTCTTTGATTATGAACAGATTTTCAGTTTTCCATATAGGGCCATGCGAGCTCCCCAGCCGCCACTCACTCTATCAGCTGCCACCCTGAGCCCCTCCCTGTGCTGAGCACCCGACTTCCCACCACAGCCGAGGCTCCGCTCTCTGGCACCAGGAGTCCTTTGAGCGAGGGGCCGCCTGGATGGACGGGTGGGCGAGACACAGGCGAGTCCACACACCCACATTTCTCCCCTCTGACTAGGCTCTCCTCTCCCACTTTTGCCCCCTCTTTTCCACTTACCATGCAGCAGCCACAGGGGGGGGCGCTGGTGGAAATGCCACTGCAGGGCACCCGCTCCCTTCCCATAGGAGGTGGAGGGACGCGTGGGGCAGACGGGAGCCCGTGCTGGGAACAGCCTGTGCGGGCCAGTCTGGCAGCTTGGCCCGGGAAGGCTCAGCTGACCCTCAGGAAACCTGCAGAGACCTGTCAACCAGATGGAGCTGCTCCTGGAGCCGGCCAGGTGGGGGCCCCAGCCCGGGAGATCAGCCTCCCCGTAGGCTCAGATGCCCCAGCCCCCCTGCCCCCAGGAGGAGTGCTCGACCCCCCAGGACCCCCATTCTGACATCAGTGTCCTGAAGGGCTCCTGCCTTGAGCATCTCACTAGTTGCAGGAAGGGTTCAGAATCCAGTTTCCTTGCTCACAGCTAGACCGCACATTCCTGAGATGTGGACACTGAAATTCCACTGGCTTTTAAGGGGAGGGTAGTGAGGCAAGCTGAGTCACTTGTAGGATCCTCCATAACCCCTCCCACAGCCCTCCCCACAATTACTCAAAGCCAGCCAGACCCAGACCAGGAGGAACCTGCCAGGAGGGAGTTTTTGGTGACCTCTGGAGGGTGGACGAGGCCTCAGGCCGCAGAGTGATCCGTGGAAAGGAAGGCTGCTGCCAGTGCTGGGGCCTGCACACCAGCCCCCATGGGTCACGGTGGGAAAGACATACATGTCCTTAGTTCTTGGCGTTGGGCAGGGCCAGAGTGACCCGAACCCCCAGAACCATTTCTAGCCCCAGCAGCCCTGTCCACCAGCCCTGGGGGCCACGGGATAGGATCCTCACCCAGGGGTCCCGGGGGGCACAGGTGGGAGCACCTCTGACTGTCCTTGTGCGGTGGGCGCCAGGTGCCTGCTGACAGCTGCAGTGCTGTACGTCATGCTGGTCGTGGTGCCAAGTGGTGACACTGCTGCAGGGGACCTGAGACCAGGCCCAGCGCCTACGGGTGCTGGTGACAATCCATGATGGTGACAGGGTCATACGCGATCTTTCATCATGAAAAGGCTGCTTTTTGCAGACAAAACAAGGAGCTGCCATTAGTGTCGGGCCCTCTGGAGGAAAGGCAGCATGCACTCGAGCAGCTCAGCTTCATACAGAAAGAATTTGGAGGCCCTGGAACAATGTTAATGGAAGCCAGACTGGAAGAAAAATCAAGAGAACCAAATCTGGAGGCCATTAATAAAGACCTGGAAAGCCTCACTCTTTACTTGGGCTTAACATCGAGAGTTTTACAAATGAGCTAGGCAAGGACAACTCTAAACATACGGGACAAGTTGAGCTGACGGCTGACGTAAAGAAATAAGTTCACTCTTCCGATGCCTCAAAACACAGCCTGCGCAAGTAACTGCAACTCAGCCTCCAGAATCCACTGGAAGAATGAAGGACAACTTCAGGAAGCGCTAGACATGCCCTGGGTCAAAATTCTCATCTTCAGGGAAGCTTAACGCTGTTTTCAAAAGAGGCCAAAGGACGGGAGAGGAAAGTGATCAGTGTGTGGAACGGAGTGAAGTGTTAGACAAGCCTGGGGGGCACATGGGTGAGCTCTTGGTGACACTGAAGGCCTGGCCTAGCATCTGGGTCAGTCCTGCCACAGGTGAGACCGGGCCGAGCTGCACCCAGATGAGCTGCCCCACCCCGGCCAGTCCTGCGGCTCAGCCCAGGAAGGCTCAGCCGACGTCGAGGAGAAGACGCGGACGGTGGGAAATGCACCTGGATGCAACGGCTCCCTTGGGAAATGGAGATCCCTCAGTAGGCAAGTAGGAAGGATTTTTTTTTTTTTTTGAGTAAGACTGGCCCTGAGCTAACATCTGTTGCCAATCTTCCTCTTTTTTTTTTTTTGCCTCCCCAAAGCCCCCAGTACATAGTTGTAGGTCTTTCTAGTTTGTCTGTGTGGGACGCCGCCTCAGTATGGCTTGATGAGCAGTGAGTAGGTCCGTGCCCAGGATCCAAATTGGTGAACCCCGGGCCGCCGAAGGGGAATGTGCAAACTTAACCGCTACGCCACCAGGCCAGCCCTGCGAGTTGGAAGGATTTTTGAAGAAACTCATGTGGCTGAGGTAAATACTGATTTGAAAACACTTGAAAAAAGATGAAACCAAATGTATGCTAAAGTAGCAAAAAAAGATAAAATTATCGATGCTCCTAAAGATCATATTAAAAATCCCCAAACAGAGAACACTTTACCACAGTCAGAATGAACAGAGGTAGATGCGTATATCAAATCCTTATGTTGTCCACCTTGGACTAATACAATGCTGTAAGTCAATCCTATCTCAATAAAGCTGGAAAAAGTTAAAATTCACAAATATAAAAAAATTAAAAGTTAGAAATCATTTTAAAAAGTATCAATGAGGGCCGGCCCCGTGGCTTAGCGGTTAAATGCGTGCGCTCCGCTACTGGCGGCCCGGGTTCAGATCCCGGGTGCGCACCGAGGCACCGCTTCTCCGGCCACGCTGAGGCCGCGTCCCACATACAGCAACTAGAAGGATGTGCAACTATGACATACAACTATCTACTGGGGCTTTGGGGGGAAAAAAAAAGGAGGAGGATTGGCAATAGATGTTAGCTCAGAGCCGGTCTTCCTCAGCAAAAAAAGAGGAGGATTAGCATGGATGTTAGCTCAGGGCTGATCTTCCTCACACACAAAAAAAAGTATCAATGATAATACATATATGAAAGTTATAGGATCTTCTCTGTTGGACTTGGCATTTACCTGAAGGGATGGTGTAGTTAGAATCATTCTTGCAGCACCACCGGAATCAGGTTCCAATTCCTGAGTCAGGGAGCTCCTTTATCTGAGGAAAAACTCACCTACATTAACTCACGAGCACATAACTAAGAAAGCTTATGCTGGGAATAGGACCTGGATATTATAAATCTCCTATTTCTTTTTATGATTCTCTAAAATTAAAAAACACAAAAACAACACAGTGACAGAAAGTGAAAGGTAGGAGTCCCAGCAGAAACTGCATTGAGATCAAGAAATGAATTTCTATGGAATATTCAATGAAGAGCGAATTCCCTGTGAAAAGAGAGGAGAGTCTTTCTGAAGCAATTTAAAAGATCAGACATGCATGTGAAGAGTTGGAACCTGGTAAACAGACCAAAATTCTTCCAGAAACATGAGAAATCCTTAATGGCCATTCTCAAGGCCACTTCATTTCCCATGAGAGAAACACTCACAGTAATTTAGGAAAAGAAAATGCAGACTTCAGACAAAAAGTACTTGGAAGGAGTTTCAAGCTAACATATGTCCCTGATGTTTCAGGCAAAGCATCTGGCAGAGACCCAAGAGGCCCATCAGGGAATTGCCTGGAACCAGATTCCTGAGGAAGAAGGAATGTGGAGATGTGATGGCACAGGGACCCAGAGCGCGACCCATCCCACAGGCTCAGGCCCTCCACAGAGGGACCCTCCACTGCCTGTGTCCATCCTCCTGATGGCCAGGCAGAGCCCAGATGCTTGGACACCCACCCACCCAGAACCGCTGACTGAGACTCTGGTCCTCTCCTCAGACTCAGATGTTATCAAGAGGTCCCAGGGCCCTCCCCTATATTCAGGAAAATGAGGATGGTGCCCCCAGGAATTCTCTCCTCCAGTGGTCTTCGTTAGCTCAACACATACTCCACTAACAATAGAAATGTCTACACCAGGTGCTGGATTCCACCTTCTGTCCACATAGCCTGAGGTAGAGTTATTTGCCTTCCAAAGTGCCAATTGGAAGATCCAGAATCTCAGCTAGACACCTTTATCTCTGTACTAAAGTAATTTTGTTTTTTTTCTCTTTTAGCTTTACTGCTTTTAGTTCAGAGATTATAGTGGTTCAAATTAGAATGTTGATAGAATTATTCTTAGACTAATGATTAAACATTGAAGAATATTTAAATATGAATCTAATAATTGCTTCCACTTCATTCTATTTGTAGGTAGTGTTAATACAGAATTTTTGCTGTTAATAAGTCCACTAAAATAATCCATAAATACAGCAATAATTTTTTGTCTTTCTTCTAAAATAATTCTGACTTGTTTTCTCTTTTTGGTTTTATTGCTGTTATTGAAGTGATTACACAATAGTTCAAATGAAAGCTTCATAATACTGTAATTCTTAGGATATGATTTACAAATGTACATTATAAAAATGTGAATCTTATTACAAACTTATTTCTATCTTATTTGGCTTCTGGCTAGTCTAAAATAGTACTTTTGTTTTGATACTTAACAAGTTTCTCCCATTGGGCCAGGAACAGAGCAATTTCGTGTCTCTCCTCTAAGGCAATGTTGACTTTTCTCTCATTTAGTTTCACTCACGTAGTCAAGTGCTCTAAGTGCTCAAATGGAAACTTGACAACAATTACAATCCTTTGGGGCTTACTTTAAAATTGTACTTTATTTAAAAGTGAATTTCATGAGTAATTGTTTCCTTTTTTTCTGTGTCTAGAGAATGTGAGGAGGGGAGGACAGATCTTGGTTGGTGCCATGTCACCCACTGCATGACCTGTATTGAGTGTACCCCAGAGTCTTAGAGTTCATATCTATGACCAAAAACTAGATTAGTCTAGTTTTTAAGACTCATATGTTTACATAAATGAATTTTCATTCACAATTTTAAAAATTTATACTTTTTAAAATTATAACTCAATAAAAAATAAATTTGAATAAAATGCCTAGAGAGTGTCATCAGCAAGATGGAGGACTAGGAAGCTCCAGGTCCTCATCTCCATGGAAACATTAGACAAACAACTAGAGGCTGGCTAAAATAACTTTACAGGAGCTCTGGGAATCAAAGATGTACAGCAACCAAGCAAACACCCAATCAAGAAAAAGCTACATTCGAAACGGTAGGAAATTTCAAGGCATATTTACTTGCCCCTGCTCCACTCCCTCCCCAGCACAGCACAGCATGGTTTAGGGGAAGGGGCAGCCGGGTCCCCAGTTCCCTTTCACAAACCAGAGACGGCAAACCTGGCTGAATTTGTCATGTTCTAACCTGTTGGGGGCTGCCTGAAGGACTGGTCTCTGTGTTGCCTAACTTGGAGCTCAAACAGTCAGAAGCAGCACAGCTTGAGTCTCAGCGTAGAGGAAGCTGTGAGGAGCAGCAGGCATGGCTTGTGAAAACTACAAGGGGACTACCTGCAGACACCCAGGGCACGAGATTACTGATTGAGGAGTACAATCCAACATCTGAGGCCCTGAGAAGACCAGGGTGACACTCTTAGGAAAATTAAGACATCTAAAAGCATTTGTGTATATAGAGGAATTAGAAAAAAGCACACACATACAGGCCCAGGGAAGATGCATGCCCAGAAAAAGCCTGAGGAGACCTTAAGCCTTCATACTGGGCTGATAAGCAAAGGTCGTCCTCTGCACGGAGCCGGTCTGCAGACTGGGACAGGTGGCTGTTTTTTCAAATGCCCAATTTTCAACAAAAGATCACAAGACATAAAAAGAAACAAGAAAACATGGTTCATACAAAGAAAAAAACCAAATCTCCAGAAACCGTTCCTGAAGGAATACCAGCATCAGGCTTATTAGACAAAGACTTTAAAACAACTGTATTAAATATGCTCAAAGAGCTAAGGGGAAACATGGACAGAGAACTAATGGACATCAGGAAAACGATATACAAACAAAATGAGAATATCAAGAAGGATATAGAAAGTATATTAAAAAAAGAACCAAATAGAAATTCTGGAGCTGAAAAATATAGTAAGTGAATTGAAAAATTCACTAGAGGGTTCAACAGCAGACTGGAACAGGCAGAAGAATGAATAAGTGAACTTGAAGACAGGTCATTTGAAATCATCAAATCAGGGAAGAAAAAAGAATGAAGAAAAGTGAAGAAAGGCTAAGGGACTTACGGGACACCATCAAGTGGATCGAAATATGCATTATGAAAGTTCCAGAAAGAGAAGAGAGAATGCTTAAAGGAACGCTTAAAGGTAGACCTTCAGGCTAAATGAAAGGGTGCTGCACAGTGACTCAACACCACATGAAAATATAAAGTTCTCCAGCAAAGGTAAATACATGTTGTTTTGTAACTCCACTTTCAATTTTCTACATGATTTAAAAGGCAAGTGCATAAAACATAATTATAAATCCATGTTCACATATAAGGATGTAGTTTGAGACATCAGTAACAAACTGGGGGGAGGGCAGAGCTGTAAGGAGTAGAGTTTTGGTATGCGATTTGGTATTAATTCCAATTAGACTGTTATAACTTTAGGATGTTAAGTGTAATGCCCATGGTAACCACAAAGAAAATATTTGTAGAATATACACAAAAGCAAATGAAGGAAATCAAAGTCACTAGAAAAAAATCAACTGAACGCAAAGGCAGGCAGTACTAGAGGAAATGAGGGACAAAAAAGCTATAAAACATAGAAAACAAATAACAAAATGGCAAAAGTAAGTCCTTCTCTATCAGTAGTTAGTTTAAATGTAAATGGATTCAATTCCATAATCAAAAGACACAGATGGGCAGAATGGATGAAAAAACAGGATTTAACCACATGCTGTCTACAAGAGATCATGTCAGATCTAAGGGCACACATAGGTTGAAGATATTCCATGCAAATAGTAATGAAAGGAGAGCAGGGTGGTTATACTAATATAAGGCAAAATAGACTTTAAGACAAAAACTATTAAAGAGACAAGGGCATTATATAATGATAAAAAGGTCAATTCACCAAGAAGATAGAACAATTATAAACATATATGCGCCAAACATCAGAGCTCCTAAATACACGAAGCAAACGTCAACAGAATTGAAGGGAGAAATAGACAGCTCTACAATAACAGTGGGAGACTTCAATACTCCACTTTCAATAGTGAATAGAACAACCAGATCAATGAGGAAATAGGGGACTTGAACAACACTATATAACGACTGGACCTAACAGACACATACAGAACCCTCTACCCAATGTGATCTTATATACAGAAAAACCTAAGAATATACATACAACAAACCTGTTAGAACTAAAAAATGAATATATACCACCTTCCTAAGGGGCCTTTTTAGGCATTTTTATCTAATCACCCCCCATGACGAGGGAACACTATCATTCCTGTTAAGAAAGCATGATCTAGTGCAAAAAAAAAAATAACATACTGTGGAGTTAATAACATACAGAGAAGTAAAATATATAACATTAATAGCACCAAGGATGGGAGGGGAGAAATGGAAGTTTACTGTTTGTTCTAAGATTCTTACATTATAGGTGAAGTGGTATAATATCATTTGAAGGTAGACTGTGATAAGTTCAAGATGAATACAGTAACTCTAGATAATTCACTAAAAAGAATGCATATGTTATCCAGAAATATATAAAAAGGCTAATACATCATCACTAGGTTTTATCCTACACAAATACTTTATCACACTACATTCAAGAGGCACAGGAGTAAAAATAGTCCTGAATTATCTTTGGTGGCATTTTATTTAAGATTTCTCATCTATGTGTATACACGATATAGGTCTACACTGTTTTTTAGACTCTTCATTAAATTGTAGAATAAATATAAGCTAAAGTTATAAAATATCTTACGCTATTATACGGAATCCCATATGACCATGAGATGCTTAGACTAATATTTCCCAAACTTTTCTGTTTTATAGACTAGTAAAATATACTGACCAGACTTTTTAGATGGGTATATAGTTATTAATTTTTTACTTTACCAAGTATGACATTAAAAGAATTAATAACAGTCATCTATATTACTAGCATTTAATTTAAAAAGGACATTTTAACATCAAAACTTTTCATAATAAAAGACTATCATTTTGATTGTCCTTTATGAAAACCTCTCTTTGGTGCATTGATTTTTCTCATTTTTCTACTGATGACTGAAAACTTCAGCACCAGCTCCCAGTGGTTCGTAATCGAGTGTTTGTTACTCCTGGTTTGACCCTCTTCTCCCCTCCTCCCCCATTAGCTGGTTCATTAGCCAGAGGTGGGCCAAGTGTCCTCAAAATACTCCCTCCTGAAGCACCCCTCACCTTTTCAGATTGTCTCCCTCCTCTCCCCTGTCTTCTTCTATGTTTCGTGAGCCTCACCTTTTCCTTGAGACCCAACTCACATTTTTTATCTCCCATGATCCTCTTTTTAAGTGAAGCATTTCTGAGAGCCCTTACTTAGTTCTTATCTTCCCTTCAAGAAACTAAACTGAGGCCTATCTTCTCATACTTTTTTACCACGTTTGTCCAACAACTAAAATGGTTTTCTCCCCAAGAAAATTTCTGCTAACACTATTTTAAAATAATAGTTTTCTTGATAAAAACAAACACACAAAAAACTGTTAGAACTAAAAAACAAATTCAGCAAAGTGGCAGGATACAAAATCAACAGGCAGGGGCTGGCCCAGTGGCATAATGGTTAAGTTGGCACACTCCGCTTCAGTGGCCTGGGGTTCACAGGTTCGGATCTGGGCGCAGACCTATGCACTGCTCATCAAGCCACGCTGTGGAGGCGTCCCACATACAAAACAGAGGTAGATTGGCACAGATGTTAGCTCAGGGCTAATCAAAAAACAAACAAAAAAAAACCCCCAAAAACAAAATCAACAGGCAAAAATCAGTTGTGTTTCTATATGCTAACAATGAACAATCCAAAAGGAAATTAAGAAAACAATTCCATATACAGTAGCATCAAAAAGAATAAGACAGGAATAAACCAAGGAAATGAAAGACTTGAACACTGAAAACTATAAAACTATGAAATTAAAGAAATTAAAGGAGACACAAATAAATGGGAAGATGTTCTGGGTTCATGGATTGGATGACAATATTAAGACATCATTACTACCTAAATGATCTACAGACTCAACGCAATCCCTATAAAAAATCTCAACAACACTTTTGCAGAAATAGAAAAATCCACCCTAAGCCTCATATGGAATCTCAGGGATCTCCAACTAGCCAAAACAATCTTGAAAAAGAACAATGTTGGAGGTCTCACGCTTCCTGATTTCAAAACTTACTACAAATCTACAGTAATAAACATGGTATGATCTGTCAGAAGGGCAGACAGACATATAGACCAATGGAATAGAATAGAGAATCCATAAATAAACCACCTCCTATATGGCCAAATGACTTTCGATAAGGGTGCCAAGATCATTCGATGGGGAAAAGAGAGTCTTCAACAAAGGGTGCTTGGAAAACTGAATATCCACATGCAAAAGAATGAAATGGAATCCTTAAATCACAATAAAAATCACTCAAAATGGATCAAAGACTTAAACATAAGAACTAAAACTATAAAACTCTTAGAAGAGAAAAGCTTCATGACATTGGATTTGGCAATAATACCTTGGATATGACACCAAAAAGTACAGATAACAAAAGAAAAACTAGATAAATTGGACTACATCAAAATTTAAAACTTGTACAAGAAAGGACACTATCAACAGAATGAAACAGCAACCCACGATATGGGAGAAAATATCTGCAAATCATATATCTGATAAGGGGTTAATATCCAGAATATATAAAAAATTCCTACAACTTAAAAAAACAACCCGATTAAAAAATGGGCAATGGATTTGAATGGACATTTCTCCAAAGAAGATATACAAATGGTCAATTAGCTCATGAAAAGATGCTCAACATCACTAATCATGAGGGAAATGCAAACCAAAACCACAATGAGATAGATACCACTTTGCACCTATTAAGATGGTTATTATCAAAACACAAGTGTTTTTTATCAGAAAACAAGTGTTGGCAAGGATGTGGAGAAACTAAAACCCTTGTGCACTGCTGGTGGGGATGTGAAATGGTGCAGCTATGGAAAACTGTATGGAGGTTCTTCAAAAAATTAAAAACAGAATTACCATATGATCCAGCAATTCCACTTGTGTATACACCCAAAAGAATTGAAAGTTGAGTCAAACAGATGTTTGTACACCCATGTTCACAAAAGCCAAAAGATGGAAGCAACCCACGTATCTATTGATGGATGAATGGATAAACAAAATGTGATATACATATATGCAATGGAATACTATTAAGCCTTAAAAAGGAAGGAAATCTGTCACATGCTACAACATGGATGTACCTCGAGGATACTATGCTAAGTGAAATAAGCCAGTCACAAAAGGACAAATACTATAGGATTCTACTTATTTGAGATTCCTAGAGTAGGCAAATTCATAGAGACAGATGGTAGAAAGGTGTTTGCCTGGGGCTGGGGGAGGGAGTGTAGTGTTTAATGGGGACAGAGTTTCTGTTTGGAATGATGAAAAATGTTCTGGAGACAGATGGTGATGATGGTTACACAACGATGTGAATGTACTTAACACCACTGAACTGTACACTTAAAAATGGTTAAAATGGTAAATTTTATGTATATTTTATCATGACAAAAAAATAAACAGTACTTACCTTGAAATAGTGTTTGGAGAATCGGGCACATGCTGTGTGTGGCCCCCATAAACGAGCCCTTTCTCGGATCTTCCTTGGCTCCTGAGGGCCCAGCGCCTGGCAATGCCACGCTGGGGTGAGGAAGCTGGAGCTCGCGGTCGTGGAGGCACAGGCCCAGGTCTCCCGGCCCCAGGTCCTTGATCTTTCCACTCACAGCTGGAGCTCAGAAGACGCTGGATCTCCACTGGGGAACTCGCTCCTGCCCTGGGTGTTCAAAGGTTGGTGTTCCTGGAAACTGGGTCAGCGCCTGGGCACAGTGTGGGTGAGCCTGGCGTGGAAGCCCCCCACTCTCCAGTACACCCACTCCAGACTCCAACTCTCCAGGCCGAGAAACAGATGTTCCCTTGACCCAAATGCCATCCACACGTCTCTGCAACCACCATGCTCCACACCGACTTGCCAAGAGCACAAAGGCAACTTAATGCTTATGTTGCACAGGACTCCTGAGCCCAGCTGGCGAGGCCTTGTTACACACACAGTGAGGACCGTCAGAGGGGACCCTGCAGAGTCGGGCCTGTCGGCCGCACGACACCACCTATTAGCTGCCAGTCTGCAATCACTTGTCATTTTAGATACGTGGCTCCTGTCATCCCAGAATCCAAGACACTTTTTCACAAAGATAGCCCTCCAAGTAATTGTAAAATAACTTACAGTTAGCTCCAAAGAAAGAAGAGTCCAGTCAGATGGACAAAACCCGGCTCGGCCTCTATCCCTGCTCCAGGGTGCAGCTTGTGGGGTGGACTCAAGCTGGACAAGGTTCAATCGGTTTCTCCACAATTGGCTCTGGGACCTCGGACGAAGTACTCACCCTGAGCTGGAATCCTCCTCTGTCAAGTGGAAGGCCACTTCACCTCGGCCTGAGGACTGGAGACCAGTATGAAGACCTCAAGTCGCCGTCAGTCCCACCCACTGCCAATGAGCTGGCATCCTGGCCAGAACCCAGCACCACCACGGCCTAAAGCTCCCACTTATAGCGCATTTGCTTCCAGCCCCTTGGACTGGACTCAGCGCGAGATCTGAGTGAACTCAGCTGCAGGCTTCAGCCCGTGTTAGCCTGGAACAACGGGGAACAATGGGGACATAGGGGAGGCCATAGAGAGGCGAGGGCTTGAGAAGGGCTCCGCGCCGTGGCCCCGAGGAGGCCTGCTGACTGGCCGAGGTGTGGACAGGCCGTCCTCCTCGCAGCGGACGTGGCACTTCCCAGAGGGGCAAGTCCTTCCGAATTCAGAGTTAACTTTAGAACAAAAGCAGCAGCCACCATCCCTCTGTCCTGCTTTGCTCTCTCATCCTGCTGACATCACAGCAGCGCCGGGACTGTCCCTCCACGTCCTCCAGGGCAGGCCTTTTCTGCTGGGTTCACTCTGCACCTGAGGTGCAGATGGACGGACAGACGGGACGAAGGACGATGAGCGTGGAGAGGAGCTCCCAGCACAGGCCCCGCCCAGCAGGCGCAGCTCCGAGCCCAGGCCTCCAGGCACCCGGAGCCAGCTGCTGCCAGCCCATCTCCCCCTGCACACACAGGTGACACAGCTGTGGCCCTGAGATATGTAAGCAGAGCTGAAAGGGACCGATTCCTGGGCACGCTGTCACGCCATCCAAGTCAGGACCAGCATCCCTCGTCACCTTCACAGAACACACAGCGTGTCTGCTTCAGACCCGGACCAGGCTGAGACTCTGCCCAGGCAGCACGAATCCGTCACCATGAAGCCACAATGAGCTGGCCCACACTGGCCTGGGGACCTCTGGTCTCTGAGGGGCAGAGGGACGCTCAGGCAGAGGAAACACCTCACAGGCGGAGGAAACAAGCATTTTAACACATAAGGGACAACACATCCTTTTATAAAATATTTATTCTAAAAAAATCACGCTGTACAAATTTAGATAGAACATTCTCAATGCTCATATTTATAAAAATGTGAACATAACAGACTGGAGTTAACGAACAAACTTTCGTTGCTGTTGCTTCTTTTTAAATTAGGAAGGAAAGAGTGAATTTTTCAGGTACAATGATAGTAAACGTCTAGAAGACATCCGAAGAGCCAGCTGATAAGGAGCATCAGAGGCGCCTGCCGCCTCCCCCAGCTGTTTCTCCCGGGGGATCCACATCCGAGCAGCTGAGGCTCCGCTGGTCCATAGCAGACGCTCAGTGAGATTCCCAGGGCTGGTCACACACAGCACAAAAGTCTGTGTTCAGAGAAAAATCAGCACGATTGGTTCATAATTTCCTGTTTCTCTAGCAAAGCGGGTTTCCTGTACACTTGTTACAAAGGTCTGTACAAAAGCACGAAGCTCTGAGGCGTTACTGCTGAAAGAGTTAAAAACAGACAACAGGGAATTGTTCTCTACAGTTCAATCTGCACATTCACAGAGCGGGGAATACAATTAAAAAAATTCACAAATTCCAGACCGGGGAATTCTGGTTTCTTAAAAGGTTATTTTAAAAGCTTAGAAGAAGTTTCAGCTCTGCCATTTCCAATCGCCTCACCATCCTAACAGTTTAGCTCCCTCTAAAACTAAGTTCGCCGTCTTTCACACACACACTATCAGGAAAGTAACTGCGACAGTACATCTGCAGGACTTCTGTAAACGACATGAGCAAGGCCGAGAGGAGTCATAAAAGCCAGTGGGCTCAGAGCCCGGGAGGGGCCCTTCACATTCTGGGTGGCGGGTGCAGCTGCGGTCACAGCCACGGGTGCCAGGCGGGGTCCATGCGACACAGGTTGTCCAGGCTGTTTGCGGCGGCCACCAGGGTATTCACTTTGCTCTCCCCACCTTCAAACTGGGCGAGGTTGTGCAGACGGGTCATGATGGCGGTGACTGCTTTCTGAACCAGGGAGACCAGCTGCTGGCTGTCCATGTTCTCGGGCTGCCCCGCAGCTGAGAGAGGAGAGGATGTGTCCTCCTGTGTTTTTTTGTGCCAAGCGATGATCTCGTCCCGAAGCACAGTTTTCAGGATGCCGTCCACCTGCACGAGGAGAGAATGAGACAACCCCTGTTTAACCAAGAACAACCCTGACGGGCAGCTTCCCAACCAGACTGAGCTTGGCACAGCAGGCCGTGGGGACCCAGGTAGCCTCAGCACCAGGGCCGGGGCGTGTGCCCTGCAGGTGCGCTGGGGAAGCCACTCGGAGTGTAAACTACTGCCTCCACGCGGAGCAGCGGCCAGAAAACCTCAGCTTCAAGGCACAGCATCTCTGTCTGCTCTTCAACAGAGCCAGGGCACACACAGCCAATGGAACCGGCTGCCGTCACGCTGCTGACTGCGCCCCATTTGTTTATTCGTCTGTTCTACTCCATGCCTTCAAGCACCCGTCGAGGGCCTGGTCAGGCCGGCTGCTCCTGGCACTGCAGCTAAGAGTGAACAAAACAGGACCACCAACACCCCCTGCCCTTAAGGGGCTTTCGTCCCAACAAAGAAATGAATATCATGCCAGGTGGAGATGGGCACTGTGGAGAAACAGCAAGCAAGGAGGGCTCAGAAGGCTTCTCAGAGGGGGCTGGTGACAAGGTCACACTGGGGTGCAGATGGGAAGGAATCGAGGGCGCAAAGCATGTGGGTGCGGCAGGATGTGCTTCTCAGGCCAAGGGAACACCATGCGAAGGTCTGAGCAGAGGGCGTCCGCCTGGCCGTGCTGGAGGATCAGGAGAGCCACCCCCGGCCTCCATGTGGTCCCAGCAGCCACTCTAGGTGCTGGCCCCAGCTCTACCACTTCCTACCTGGGTGACCTCAGGAGAGTTACTGAGCCCACTGTGCCTCAGTTTCCCCATTTATACACAGGGCATAGTAATAGAGCCTGTCCCCCCAAATTATGTGAAGATTAAGAGTTAAATATAACGGGTCTAGAAGAGAGGGGAACACTGCTGAGACTACCGCTTGATGCGGAGAGCTGTGCCTGAGTGGGCAGGGGACCCAAGTCCTAGAGGAGGGGCCACCCTGGTCCACTGTCACATTCAGGGTATACAGAACACTTTCATTTTAGGTACCAGGACTGTTTAAAAGTAACTTCAGACTAATATGTTGAGGGTTTTATTCTGCCTTACTTGGTACCAACAGAATGTGTTTTTAGAAGACATTCCCATACAGAATGGTCTACATTTTAGGTGAACTTAAAGTCATTCACTATATTTAGGCTATGAAAGAATTTGGGCCCAGAGTTTGGAGAAGGCCAATTCTTCCCCATTTACACCAGCACAGTCTATGCAAAGAATAACGCAGGGTATTACTCCAAGGTGTAACAGACCTTTAAAACATGGACAGCCTTTACACAGGAAAAAATAAACGGGACATCAGACTAAAAAGCTTCTGCACGGCAAAGGAAACCATTAACAAAACGAAAAAACTCACCAACTGGGAAAAAAATATTTGCAAATCATATATCTGACAAAAGGTTAATTTCCAAAATATATAAAGAACTCATACAACTCAACAAGAAAAAAATGAACAACCAAATCAAAAAACGGGCAGAGGATATGAATAGACATTTTTCCAAAGAAGATACATAGATAGCCAACAGGCACATGAAAAGATGTTCCACATCACTAATTATTAGGGAAACGCAAATCAAAACTACAATGAGATATCCCCTCACACTCGTCAGAATGGCTATAATTAACAAGACAAGAAATAATAAGTGTTGGCGAAGATGTGGAGAAAAGGAAACCCTCTCATACTGCTGGCGGGAATGCAAACTGGTGCAGCCACTATGCAAAACAGTATGGAGATTTCTCAAAATATTAAAAATAGACATACCATATGGGGCCAGCCTGGTGGTGTAGTGGTTAAGTTTGCGCACTATACTTCAGCAGTCCAGGGTTCACAGGTTCAGAACCCGGGCGTGGACCTACACACTGCTTATCAAGCCACGCTGTGGCAGGTGTCCCACATATAAAGTAGAGGAAGATGTGCAGGGATGTTAGCCCAGGACCAATCTTCCTCAGCAAAAAGAGGAGGACTGGCAATAGCTGTTAGCTCAGAGCTAATCTTCCTCACCAAAAACAAAACAACAAAAAAAGAAACACCATATGATCCAGCTATCCCACGTCTAGGTACTTATGCAAAGAACATGAAATCAACGATTCAAAGAGATTTATGCACCCCTATGTTCACTGCAGCATTATTCACTATAGCCAAGATGTGGAAGCAACCGAGGTGCCCATCAATGGATGACCTGATAAAGAAGATGTGGTACATATACACAACGGAATACTACTCAGCCATAAAAAAGACAAAAATCGTGCCATTTGCGACAACACACATGGACCTTGAGGGTATTATGCTTAAGTGAAATAAGCCAGACAGAGAAAGATAAATACTGTTATGATTTCACTCATATGTGGAAGAAAACAAACACATAGACAAGGAGAACAGATTAGTGGTGACCAGAGGTGGGGGAGGGCAAAAGAGATAAAGGGGCACATATATATGGTGAGGGATAAAAACTAGACTACTGGTGCTAAACACGATGTAGTCTATACAGAAAATGAAATACAATAATGTATACCTGAAATTTATACAATGTTATAAGCCAATATGACCTCAATTAAAAAAAAAAGAAGCACTTCTTCATTCTTCCTCAAAGTTTTAATTAAATTAAAGTTTAAACTAAATGCCATTCTAAGGATTATCCTACGATTGTTTCCAGAAATGTAACATTTCTATCTAAACGAGAACTTCGTATTTCAAGCCTCAAGGCAAAGTGGGTAATATAATGAACTGCTAGTCACTGCACTGGAGCACACACCCCTTACTCGAGAGGAAACCTAGAGGCTCTTTATTTTACTTATGTTTATAGAAGTTTACATGCATATAGACACTTTTCCCCAAGAGCATTCCCAATAGAGGGATATGTGCAACTAACATTAAAAACAGCAAGATGTGTGTATAATGCGAAGTCCTTGTTCACAGTCAGGAGTTTATTCAATAACTTAAAACTGCCCTGAGTAGATGTTTTTGGAAACAATTGGTGTCTGAAGCTTCTCTAGATACAAACTGCTCATCTGGGGAAAAAAACACAAAGGACAGATATAACTGGTCTCATTACTTAAAAGAAAAATAAAGTATTCTGTGTTTAGTCTCCACGGGTGGAGAGAGAATCATCTGAGTGGTGAAGAGACAGGCTCAGAGTCAGAATGAACCAGATTTGAATCCCCAGCTGTATGACCTCTGCCATGCCCTCACCTGCCCTGGCCTCAGCTCCCCCATCTGTACAACCGCTGGGAGAATCTGACAAGAATCCATCAAAGCAGCCAGTGCCGTGCTGGGCACAGGGCAGGTGCCAGAAGTGGCAGGGCAGCTGCTGTCCTGTCACTGTAGGCAGAGCTGTCACACACCTTCACTGGCCAAGGGCATTTTGTCACACCTCGTGTCACTGGAGGAGAGTATGTGCCTCACATGTCACGTTCACTGAGGACCCGTCACTACAGCCCTAGTAAAACACGTGCGTCCTACAGAGAACACTTCTGCCCTTGGAGAGCAGAGAGGTTTTGCAACATGGGAACGGAAGGTAGCTACAAAATGGAATAAACAAAACTGACATGGAACGGTAACATTTGGGGAAGATTATCCAATAGAGGCTCCTAGATTCCTTTGTGTAAACTGGGTTCCTCAGCATCCTAAACACTTCTGGACAGAGAACATATTAAAACCCCCAAATAAATAAACTTTCATTGTACAGCAATAAGAGGCTCTTCTACCCGCTCTCTCCCTCCTTGTCAGCAGACCAGCAGTTCCTGTGGGGCCACAAGGTGTACCGAGTAACCATGGTCTGTGCCTTCCACAAGACGACCCCATGACCTACCTTAAAGTTGGGCTGGGCGAAGCACCGGGCGACAGCAATCATGGAGGCAGTCAGTGGGCCCGAGACACCGATGGTGGTCAGAAATTCAGAAATGTTGGGTGTGAGGCGAAAAGGGACAGGACGGTTGGCATCTAAGTCTCCAGTCGCATCGTTTATATCGAATCGAAAGTAGGCAACATTCAGTTTGCCAGTGTCCTGAATTTCAGAGGGATACATTTTAGGAACTTAAATAGCAGAATGCAGATGTCTAAAGAAGAGGGTTTGGCTATTCATACCAAATTACCTGAGCAATCTGTAACATCTCGGGGTTGAGTCTATTTAAATGCAAGACGAATTCTGCAAAGCCAATCAGTGCGAGCTGGATGGTGAACATCTTCCGGAAGGTCCAGTAGTCTGTGGCATTGGGGAATGTGTGCAGAGCCCACTCTTTAAGCATGCTGCGTGGCACCATGTTACTCTGAACTTCCTTGAGGATGTCTCGAAGGACCTGAAATGATGTATCACTACATGACTCTGCCATCTAATTCACTTATTTTTTTTCAAAAGGAAACCTCTCAAATTGTAATTTCTTACTTAGCACCAATAGAGTCAATTTTGTTGACAAATATGTTGACATATATGCAATGTCATTTGACTAAACATGGGGATGCACAAGGTTGGTCAGTTTCCCACGGGGAAGGGTCCCATGTCCGGTGCTCAAAGCAACACAGAGCTGTCTGGATAAAAGCCTCATTATAGGAAGTGTAGTAGCTGTGCTACCAGAAGTTTAGGTAAACATCTGAATACTATAACTTGCTAACTACAGAATATACCAGGCCAGTTAACAAAAAGGACAAAAGAATAGTTGGGGATCAACACCACCACTTCACATTAAAGACAAAATTTTATAAACTGAAGGAGCTGGTGTAAAATTAGAGCAGATGTTACACTTTAAACTGAGTTCTGTACTGGAAGACTCACAAGACTATTTCAAACATCATAAATTTAGAGATGGCTTCAACTTGATTGAGTTAATTTAGTTGCTGTTAGTCCAAGTGGAAAAGGCACAAGGTCTGTTATAGGCTAAGTCCTACCCAGGTGCTCTGAATAACCACTAGAATGCAGGCCCTAAGCACCAAGGACCATGCAGATCATCAATCACACATTCAGTTGCTGTTCATTTCCTCATCTGTAAAATGGAAAGAAAAACTTCTGAGATAGCAGAGTGAGGACTTCCAAAATCTGCTCTTCTACAAAAGCAATAGGAATACTAGCAAAAAATTATCAAAATAAACTTTTCTATAACTTTGGAAATTGAAACAAAGGCTTGCAACAATCTAAGCAGCGTTTATTCAAGGAAGAAAAGGCTGAGTCTTGGTGAGAACAGCGAGCTTTGTGGCAGTTTAATTGTCCTATTCCTATCCCCTTCTCCCCAGCTTCACAGTGGCCCTGAAAACCAACAGCCTTGCCACCATGGCAGCTGTAAAAACTAGAAGCCTAACAGCACAGGAGCAGGCAGAATAAGTTTGGTGATCCCAAAAGAAGCTTCATTCCCAGAGAATTGTCACTATTTGACCTGTCTGGCAGCTTCCTGGAAAAAGCTAAATTTATCAGGCTTGTCTCTAATTGAATTCAGAGTTCACTCAGTGAGGAACATCCTCTTTGAAGGGAGTTTGTTGAAAACAATCAGCAACAACCGTTTAACATCGCAGGTGCTGAGGCAGTGATACCAGCTGGAGTGCACAAGAGATTGGCCAAACAAGAGGAAGAGCTGGGAAATGAGAGGACAGAAGGGGCTTTGAAAAGCTCCAACATATTCCTGGGAATCTAGAAGGCCATGCTCATGGAAAACCTCAGAAGGCCCTATGCTCTCACTTCTGGTTGACCTTGAGACTCTGCACAAGCAGGAAGTGAAGGCTAAGGCAGAGTTGTAAACTTCCTGGCATGTAGAAGGCATGCCCCAACACACACACAGGCCCTCAAAAAAGGTAGAAGACTTATTGGTTCAAGGCATTTAAGAAAATCTCTGTCAAATCACTAGTTGACCACTGAGATAACTGAACAGAGACTTCAATGGCTGCACATAACAAAAATACAGACTTTACAGAATTAGTTCAAGAAAGTCACTAAACAAACAGCAACAACAACAAACCTTGGGGGGAAAAATCTGATTTCTAGCATTGCCATATGATATTAAAACACCCAGTTTTCACCAAAAAGTTATGAGACACACAAAGAATCAGGAAAACATGGTCAATACACAGGAAAGAAAGTGAAGTCATTTGTATCAAGTCACTTACATCCAGAACATATAAAGAATTCTTAGAACCAACAATAAAAAGACAAATCACCCAATTTAAAAATGAGCACAGGGCTTGAATAGACATTTTTCCAAAGAAAATACACAAAGAGCCAATGAGCACATGGAAAGATGCTCAATAACACTAGTTATCAACCAACATGAGGTAGCACTTCACACCCACTAGGATGGCTATAATCAAAAAGACAGATAATAAGTGTTGACAAGAATGTGGAGAAATGACCTCATACACTGCCGTCACTTTGGAAAACGTTTGGCAGTTCATCAAAACGTTAAACAAAAGAGTTACCATATAACCCAGCAATATAACCCAGCAATTCTACTCCTAGGTATATATCCGAAAGAAATGAAAACGTATGCCCATACAAAAACATGTACATGAGCATTCACAGGAGCGTTAGTCATAATAGTCAAAAAGTATAAACAATCCAAAAGTCCATCAACTGATGAATGGATAAATTAAATGTGGTGTATTCATACAAGGGAATGTTATTCAGCAATAAAAAGAACAAACTACTGATATATGCTACAGAATGGATAAACCTTGAAAACATCATGCTAAATGAAAGAAGCCAGCCACAGAAGACCACATATGGTATGACTCCATTCATATGATATGTCCAGCATAAGCAAATTCATACAGAAGAAAGATCTGTGGTGGTCAGGGGCTAGAGGAAGAGAGGAATAAGGAGTGACTAACAATGGGTGTGAGGTTTCTTTCTGGGGTAACGAAACATTTTAAAGATAGATAGTGGCGATGACTGCACAACTCTGTGAATATACTGAAGACACGGAATCTTCCATTTTAAAGGGTGAATTTTATGACGTTTGAATTATATCTCAATAAAGGTGTTATAAAAAATTGCCAAGGATGAAGGAGCAGAGTTAATAATAAAACAAACTAGGGTACAAAGAGTAAGAAGAGGGCACGAGGCTGGGATTGTTTTATATCATTGTCAGCATCTCTAGCTGGCCCAGCAGGACCCTAGCAGTTTCTAAGCTGGACTAATCACCAGCTTCATCAGTGGCACACACTGTTTATAAATCAATAGGGGAATTCTGGTGTGGGCATGTATCTGCAAATAGAAGTCACCGACCCCCACACTGGCAGAGGTAAATGTAGCCTTAGGAATACAATCCGTGCATCTCCCACAAACCCCTAAAAACTGCCCATGGTCCAGAGTGACCAGGAGTGACCCACATCCCAATGAAGCCTGTTGACACTGATTCCCAGAGGAGGTGACAAGCTGTCCACAGAGGCTAGTCAGAATAGAGGGGTTCCACATGCTTTGCCAGCACAAAGCTTGGAGGCTGCACCAGACCCTGCAGCCTGGACCGCCTCAGGCCCTGCCTGTGCCCTGAGCACAGCCACGGCGGGTGAAATGAGCACCCTGCGGGCTCCATCTTCCTAAACAGAACAAAGTCCTCCAGGACCCAGACTAACCGAAATGAGTCCCTGGGGGAAGGGAGGCAAGGCGATGGCTCCCAGCTCTGTAGCATCTCTCCTAGAAACCGTGAGGCCCTCTTGGGAAGCGCAGAAAGGACCACAGTGGCATCTGGGGAGCAGGCCAAAGTACCTTCCTCATGTGATGCCCACAATCCCGCACAAAACCTTCTCATCCAGAGACCACACCTGCCCTGCGTTCCACCAAGGGCAGGAATCTGCGGGTGGAGTGGGACCTTTGCCCACCTGACGTGTGCAGGCCAGAGTTGTCCAGGACTCCTGCGGTGGGCACCGTGCTCCCACCTGAGGCAACCAAAACAGCTGAGCCTGACGTGTTTCGGGGTCCGCCACCTTCTGTACTTTAGAAAGCACACCCACTACAGACCCTGCACTACCTCATGCCCCATAGCAGGCCAGATACACATGAACATGACGTGGATGAACAGCCTCATATCACTTAGACCCGGTTTGGCCGCCAAATGAGTTGGCCATAAAGTTATTTTTAAAATCCTAATTTCTGAGCTTCTTTGTAGGTGCAGGTAAAGGATTATGAACCTCTCACAGCTGAAAACTCACCTCTTTGTCCTGTTATAACAAACAGTCTGTGGCAAATGTCACTTCACTAAAGTCCATGGCCACCTTGTTTCTACCATCTCCGCAGTCACTCAGGGAGAAAGGTACCTCTCAACCCCCGCTACTCTTCTAAGCACCCTTGTCATGGACGCAGCCGCACCTGAGGCCTCAGGCAGCAGCTTGCCCTCCTGACTGTCCGATTCAGTACCTGGTGGCTGGCTTGGGTCCCTCGTGCCTGCACCGTGGCCAGTCTGTCATAGTAACGGGAGATGGGGTTGTCGTGCTCGATGCCCTTCTTGGCGCAGCGCTGCTTGTAGATCTCCACGAGGGAAAGAGAAGAGGGGTTGTCTTCCACGAGGCGCATCTGTGGGGACACTGCCACAACTCGTGGAACTGAGGAGAAAGGGGAAGAGAAATGGGGGGCAGATTGTGAGCGAATAACCACAGGGCCGCACTTGACTTCACCTTCAGGGACATCTCGGGAGCAGAGCTGCCTGGGCTCTTCGTGAGCAGAGAAAGCGTGTACCGAGCGAGAGCTGGGAGAACTCTGGTCACACACCACGTGTTGATCCAGCACATGGCATGAAGCCCCATCTACTGGGGGACGGAGCTGGAGCTGCCCATCACCCTGTGCTTAAGACACAGAGGAACAGAAATTCTTTAGAAGGCAATCTTAAAATATAAAAAATAAAGAGACTCTCCCAACGGCACTGGTGCTGCTGAGCCAGCAAGTGGCAGCTGTGACACTGAGTCTGCACCGGCCGGTCTCTAGGCCACTCTGACCACCTGCACACGGACTGAGTGTTGGCATGGGGCACACACAGACGCCGCTGACTTCTCATGAACAGAGAGTTAGTTCAGTCTAATGTCAGTTAAACCACAGACAGTGGCTTGCTGCCATGGCTTCAATCCATAAAGAAATTCCCAAAGGACTCCAGGGCATATATTAGGAACACCATTTGGTGCTAACCAAGAGTCTGTTTCTTTGTAAGAAGTAAAGAACAATCTAATACCCACAGCTGGGATCAACACTACAGATCATGTTACGTACACGTTAAAATGCATACAGCTTTCTACAGACTTGTTTTTTTAATCTACTTATTTTGGGCGATACTGAACTTAAGGGTAAGAGATTTTAGGTCAAAGTGAGCTGGATTACACTTTGGCTATCAGAAGAAAGGTCTATACAGGACTAGATAATATGCATTGCAACGGTCTCCTAACCTCAGGGACTAAATGCTAAAATGTTTTAACAATGGTTCTCTTCTCTGGGTGGGAGTATAGACGTGTCATCTATGCCCCTATTACAGACAGATATGGGTCACTCACGAATCACCCACAACAACTCAGTATGGAAAGGGCTCACTCAGGGGTGGCTGGTTGCCACTTGACCAAGATTTCTGTGGCCTACATGGGGCTTCTCGATGTTCCCGAGTCTTGCACTTCACTCCAGGAAGGCAAGCTCAGGCAGTGCCCACGTACTGCAGTGTGGGGTCCAGGAGGAGTTCAGAGACCTCACTTAAAACTGAAGTGTGCTGTTCACACACCCACAACGAGCCCTCTGCTCAGCCCAGCTTTGGCCAGAGCACGGGAAGATTCCTTGGGAAATCAAGATGGCAGTGCGCACACACACAGGTCTCCTTTCCCAAACAAACACCGGAAGCACCCGTCTTGCATTGAGGGGCGCAAGAGCTGGCGAGGAGCTTCCTCCAGGAGCAGAGTCCCTGTCTGGGGGCCCTGTGCCTCATTCCAAGGCCTTCCTTGCTTGGCTTAGCTCAGGGCATCCCCAGTTGCTAGCAGATGGCACACAGGAAAACCTCCAAGGCTCATGTGTGTTGCTGGGTCACCCCCAAAGTGCGGCTCTTGTACCTGTGAAAAATAAGTGCCTCTTTGTGGTTTCCTTCCTCTTCTCCAGACAGGGGTTGAGTAGGCGGAGCAGCTGCAGCACACGCTCCTCCCTGCGCGACTCCGTCAGGCAGGCGTCGTTCATGACGAGATACGGGTAGATCTTGCCGTTGTGCCCACGGATGTACAGTCTCCTGGCAGCGGTGTTGTGCTTCTGCACAATTTCCACCCTCGGCATGAACCTACCGAAACAAGCAAGCAAACACCAACTCCCTGAATCTCAATTTCCAATCCTTTTCTTTAAGAAAATGGAGCTTTACAAAAATGGTAGTCAGAACTGTCATGGAGGGCTGGTCCCGTGGCCGAGTGGTTCAAGTTCTGCGCGCTCTGCTCTGGCGGCCTGGGTTCGCGGGTTCGGATCCCAAGTGTGGACCTACTCCACTCATCAGCCATGCTGTGGAGGCATCCCACATACACCGAAGAGGAAGACTGGCACGCATGTTAGCTCAGGGCTAATCTTCCTCAAGCAAAAAACAAATAAAAAAAAAGAGGGCCGGCACAGCGGCCTAGCCATTAAATTCGCGCGTTCCGCTTCCGCTTCTGCGGCCTGGGGTTTGCCGGTTTGGATCTTGGGCACGGACCTACTCCCTACTCATCAGGCCATGCTGAGACGGCGTCCCATATAGAAGAGCTACAACTCTACGACTATGACACACAGCTACGTACTGGGGGTTTGGGGAGAAGGGAGAAAAAAGTGGAATATTGGCAACGGATGTTAGCGCAGGGTGAATCTTCCTCACCAATAAAAGAAAAATTAGAAAAAAAAAACCTGTCATGGAAAAACAGACTGTGCAGTTACAGCAGTCATCTGCTGGTTTGTTTACGCCCACCCAGTTCTGACAAGGTATAAACAGTGCAGCAGTATCTTACAACACAAGAGAAGAAACTGCGGCAAAGAGAAAAAAGACGGTGGAAGAGAAGATGGAGCTGGAGTCCAAATAATCCCGCCGCTGCCCAACCTGAACAGCTGGAGATGGGCTGCGAGACGGCTCTGAGTCTCCCAGCAGCAGAGCTGGGAGGGACCGGGGACTGAACGTCGGCAGCAGGACAGCCCCGTGTGACACTGCGGCAGCGAGGAGCAGGGGCCCGGGGGTGCGAGCCTTCGCCTTCTCGCTGCGGGGGGCCCTTGGCCACGATGGAAGTCAGGGAGGAGGGAGGGCTGGCCAGGACACAAGTCAGATTCCGAGGAAAGGGACACGGAATTCTGGACGTATGGAAAAGCAGAGCACCGTGTCTGATTTAGAAATAAAAATGAAACACCCATTTGTTAAGGGAAGCCTATTCATAGCTCCTCTGACATTTCAAATGAGATGCCATACAGTCGTCCGATTCTGTTTTGAATACCGCGCTTTCAGAGTTTATAAAAGACTGGGAAACTTTTTATTTTGTACATTCTATGAGGATTCAGAAAAGGATCATTTGAAAACAGACATAACTTGCTGCAAACGAGACATTTAACCGTCAGTTAGACCAGACCCTTTAAGGTGCTTGATCACTCAACTCCAGGACCAACCTTGTGCTCTCTCATTTCAGGGGACAGGAGAGCACAGAGCAGAGAATTACCATCTGAAACGCTGCCCTGGGTCTGCGCTGGAGGCCCCTCACGCGGCTCTGTGTGCCCGGGGGCATGACTATTAGCAATCACCCTCACGCGGCTCTGTGTGCCCGGGGGCATGACTATTAGCAATCAGGGGCCAGGTCAGGCTCACTTACCGAGCAATCTTGATATAATAATGTGTCGGCTTTGGCATCAGAAATTCTCCAGGAATTTCTACTTCAGCTGTCTGTGCTGAGAAATTGCTCAAAAACCGGCACTTTTCTTCTATGAGGAAGAATTTTGGAAGTTGCTTGGTTTTAGCCTCCAGGATTTTGATCCACTTTTTCAACTTAGAAATAAGATTATGAAGCTTCATGGATCCTGGAACACTGAAGTCAAAATCTTCAAAATAAGATTAAAAAACATTTTTAGTCATCTGGGTTATTTCTAATTCACTATAAAATCACTACTCAAGCACCTCCCAGCTAGGAACCCGGCACGCTTTATACCTAGCCGGGAGCACAGCGCTGCAAGTCCCTCTTGCTCTTTAAAGGGTAAGCTGAGGCCTGAAAGACCAAGAGGAGCCCTTGGGTGGGAGGTCTCACCCACTGTCTGGGACTGGAGGAGGAGAAAGCCCACCCCCAATCCCAGCTCCTCTCAGGAAATGACGCGCTGAGGCGCACGCAGGGCCTCAGGAGGTTCCTGCATAAAAGGCACCAGGCGTAGAGATCAACACCCGACGGCAGCCCCGCCTCGGAGAGCAAGCATCACACCGAGAAACTAAGGCCCCTCCCTGAGTCAAAAGCCAACACAAAAGTCAACCTGAAGCTAAAGGCGAGAAAAAAAATATCTAGGAGAATACTACAGTATAACTCAGCTCATCAGGAGTTAAGGCAAAAAATCAAAATGACAAAAATGGAAAACATGCAGTTTTTGCTTAAGCAATTAAAAAACTGATTACTGTAGATCTCAGATTTTGAGAGTCAATATTAAAAGGTCAATTAAATTGAAAAGTCTTTTGAACGAACCTCAATTCCCACCCAGATTAGCGCCAGTGGTGGAAGGGACTCTCATCGCCCAGCTTGCCGGAGCCTGGTCAGGGTAAGCCCAACCATTTCTGTTTGAGACATAGACCCCATGGGAGCCACAGGGGGCACTGTCCTCACGGTGACAAGGACCAACTATCCTGTGGCCAAACGAAACGCTGGCTGCGTGACGCGGCAGAGGCACCTCTACACATGAGCTGAAGGTCTCGAAGGTGCGCGGTCTCTCCGGCGCCTCTTTTGAACGCTCTCCCACACTCCTGTTTGCCCAGAGTTAGTCGTGTGGGGTAAGCCCGGGCAGGGCTGCCCTGGAAGGCGCGGAGCCCTGTCCACACTCCTGTCCCCTCATCCCACCGCCTTGCCTGGGGCAGAGCCTCCTGCAGACTCAGCAAAGACTTGCCCCCGCCCCAGCCCCCCTTCTCCAGGGCTGCTGCAGGTTGGACTGGAGCTAAATGCAGAGAAAGCGACTGAGGGGTCACCAACGTGAATGTGGAACCAGGAACTGGTGAAGGCTCATTCAACACCGACACAGGAGGCGCCTGAGGGGATGTGGCTGTCCAGGTGGGAACCCGTCCTCTGCTCTCCCCAGCCACAACCTCGGGCGCTCTGCCAGGTGCTGTTTAAGCCACACTAAGTCAACTCTGCGCGCTCGCAAACACACCACACACCACTCCACCACACGCTTCCCACAAAACGGCCCCTAAACAGAGCTGCACTATCTGGGGCTCAACCCAGAAAGTGATCTAGTCCAAACGCCGGAGAAAAATCAGGCTGTCAGACCTGGTCAAAGGAGACCTGGCGGACATGAAACCCTGTGTGCCATATCTCATGGGCAGGGTACATGATTTCTGAGGTAACTATGGTGAGGAGCCGACTCCAGAGTCTACCCCCTAAGGAAGCTGACGCTCACTGTGTGGTTTGCACTTTTGAGCCCAGCCGGGGAAGCAGGGCAGACCTGGGTTTAAAGCCCAGCTCGTCCACTTCCCAGCTCCGTAACTTTAAGCACGTTATTTAACCTCTCCGAGCCTCATTTTTCTCATCCATAAAACAGGAAGAGGACTGATGAACAGCACCAACCCATAAGGGTTAAATTTAACGAGGGAGCATGAACGGGGCGCTTGGTAGAATACCTGGCTAGCCCGACAGTCCCAATCATCACGCCCATGGGTGAGTCTAATGTACACAGTTGTAGTCAGTTTTATGAAAGTCAATGTATATTCTTGAGTTTTTTTCATGGCATTTACTGGTTTCCCTTTAACTTCAGCACCACTTCACGTGAGCAGGTGGCTGGAGAGGTCTTCATGCACCAATGCAAGAGGAGGTGGAACTCCCCCACACTTCAGAGCAGAGCTGTGACAGAGGCCACCCAGCAGGGACGTAGGCAGCTTCACACAAGGGGCCCTTTCTTCTCAACTCTGGATCAGGAAGGTGCTACAGGCTCATGCCTGATCTCGATGCAATCTCTTTTTCTTGTTTCTTTTTGTTAACTTTTATTTTGAAATAAATATAGACTCACAGGTGTGCAAAGAAATGTACAGGGAGAGCCAGACACCCCTTCCCCAAATCAAGAAATTGGCACTGGCACAATCCACAGGGCTGATTCAGGTTTCGTCAGTTACAGGTGTGCTCTGCAAGTGCGTGTCTCTATGCATCGTCACACAGGTAGTGCTGCAAAGCCAGCACTACAACCACGACGTTCTCCTGCCTGACACCACAGACCTGCGTATCACCCCTCAGAGCCCCACCTCCTCCTCCCCGCACCCCTGAGGCCCAGCCACCGCTAATCCCTTCTCCATCTCTGTTAGGATGTTATCTCACAAATGCTTCATACACAAGAATCACGCAGTAGGTGTCCTTTCGAGATTGGCTTTTTGCACTCAGTGTAATTTCTTTGAGGTTCATCCAAGGCGCTGTATCAATAGTTAAGTCCTTTTATTCGTTTCATATGAGCATCAAAGTACCAGACTGTTCATCCATTCTCCTCCGAGGGGCATTCAGGTGGTTTCCAGTTTGGGGCTATCACAAATCAAGTGGCTTTATAAACATCCCTATACAAGCACCTGCACCAAGTCAGTCTCCACGCTCTGGGGTCAATTCAATGTACTGTTTCTGAACTTCCTTTCACCTCCTCACAGGCTCCTCGTCAACAGCCAACACACGAGATGTTGCTGGAGCATGAAGTATAACCCTCCTTCTCTCTGCAGACGAGAACACGGTGCTGAAACAGGGAGAGGGCCCTTCCCGGGCACAGACGACCGGGACAGCTGGAGAGCTCTGAAACCCACTCCAGTGTGAGCCTCACAGCTGTCTTCTTTCAAGTTTCAGTTTTTGTCATCTTTTTAACATCAAAATCCAGATGATCTAGATTTTCCAACTTCTAATTCTCTATTTGATTTAATGATCTGGGTATTTTAAGATCAAGACATACTGAATATCACTTCTTTTAAGTGAAATATGATGGCTTCCACAAAAAGTGCATCTCAGACTCCTGCTTTTTCAGAGAAAGGTGTCACACCACACGTCACGTGAACTTCACAAAGCAAAAATCTAGGATGATGGAAGCACTTCAGGGTAAAAGACATGAGAGGGCATGACTCATATTTTATTTTTCAGAGTGCTTTCCCCAAGGTGCTGGTTCATCAGTGGAAGCCCCTTGATCTAATGCCAAACTCACACATCAGGAGCAGGAAGCCCAGCACCCAGGGCTGCCTGGAGGGAAAGCAGGGCACACACTGTATTTCAGATGGATTTAAAGTTAAGTCATGGCCGTAACTGCAAAGTATCCTTTGCAATTAGTGGGATAAATATTCTCTTTTACATTATTTCAATCTACTCTATATACACACATATTTTTAATTGTGTTCTCTGAGATATGAATTGTTAAAAGATACTTTAAATATCTAAAAATGTGAACAATTTATTCTATGGTTTAATACATCAGTGAAGAAAATGTTTTAAAGAGTTACAAAAGCAGTAATTAAGCTGAAGCATTTCCTTTAGATCTGGAACATTTTACTGGACAAATCTTGTTTTCACCTGATAATCACTCCTGTGCTGACACTTAAGACATAAAAGCCTGCAGAAGTTCCTCAGGCTGAAGGCTGGGACCCAGTGCTCCCAGGGGAGAGAGCCCACCCCGGGCTCCTCTGCCACAGGAACGGGGATGGAGGCAGACATCGTGGGAACAAACACTCCGAGCTCTAGGGGACCTGGTCACGCCTGCATGCGCACTGGGGGACTAGGGGCCCTATGTGACAGATGAAGACTCAGGCTAAGGGAGACGGGACCATTCACCTCAGGTCACCCAGAAAGTAGTGGAGCCAGGATTCATGCTCCTGTGGGTCTAGGGAAACGTGTGAACCTGAACCAGGGACAAGTAATGAAATAGAGTCTCCCTATCATTGTGCCTCCAGAATCCACTACGAGTTTGAACTTCACTTGTCACCTCGAGCCCTGCACCTTTGAGTCCCACTGCCTCACCTTATACCATCGAGTTTTCACACGAAAACCAAGTGGAGGGAGGGATGGGAGAGCAAGAGCGGGTTCGTCCTAAAACCACCCTGTTTATAACCCCTGACGTGGAGCCCAGCGCTCTGGCTCCAAACCTTGACCCTTCACTGCAGAGAAGGACGTGTAGTCCCAGGCTGGTGAGCGTCACGATTTCCTTGTGATCGGGGTCTGCGTTTTAAACACAGGATAACCAGCTCACCCAGTACAGTGCTGATGAAAATGAATGAATACAATTAGCTTAGGTGTTAAAGACCGAGGAGAAACAGTAAGTGGAACCTTCCCTAGTACAGGAAGAGCAAAGCAAGACTCACCGGTCGTGAACTGGCCCTTCAGCTTCTGGAAGACGGGGTCCTGAGCAGTGGCTTGCGCCCGCCGGGCTAGAGACTCGGAGGCTGCGCTGGAGAACATGGTCGAGACGTTGGACACGTTCTCCAGGCCGACCCCGAATGTGCTCACCAACTTCTTGACAAAATTGAGAGTGTGGGGGGTAATCTTGGCATCAGACACGGCCCCACTTTTCTCAAATGCAACAGAGTAACATTTCGCCAGGCCCTGCTGGAGCTGCCTGAGAACCTGGTGGAAATAGACCAAAGATAACTCACAAAACAGAGCGCTGAAGCAACTGACCAACCAAAAAGCACCTGTCCAGCACATCCGCACTGCCACCAGCACTGTTTTCTGTGGCCACTTGGCAAACAGTTGGTGTAAAATCAGCGTGTGCAGAATAGATGGAATGCCTGTGTGCTCCACACCATGAACTACATTTTTAACAATGAGGAGTAAGTGTCCTGGACATTTAAAAAACCAAAAAACCCACTTTTCTGGTCACACACATACCCTTCTGTTGATTAATCACGGAAAAACCTTATTTTCAGAGAGCTTCAGTGTTACCGCTGCACGTCTGCGTGCAACACAAAACACACAGTAGTAACGAGGGGCCTAGGGGCAATGAAGGCTGGTTATTTCATCATCAGCTTACCCAACCACCATTAAGGAGGGGCCTGGCTGCTGAAAACATCACTGAGAACTAACTCCCTGGGTGTCACCCACATACCACTCCTGCTCACAGCCACCACTGCTGCCTGCTCAACTCAGGAATTTAAGTGATCGAGCAAACAGAAGCGAGCCAAGCAAGCATTTTAAGGCCAGAAATGGCTTTCTCAATTTCATCTTTTTCATTTGAAGTATTCTGCCTCAAATATTTAAGGCTGCACTAGTGTGCAGACATTAACTATCTGCCTGCTCCATCATTCAATTCAACAACAAAGATATAAAAAGACCAGGCAGATAATCGAAAGATAACACAGCCACAAAAGCACACAGAACAATACATTCCCAAGATCAGATCAAATACCTCTTCATGCCAGTTCTCTCTGAACCAGACCATCTGATCGACGATGCCTTCCAGGGAAGACAGGAGGGTGGGGTGGAGCTCCCGCTGCATGTGCATGATTCGGCTGCAGCGCCACATTGGGGCTGTGGCTCTTATGGGCCCTGGATCTGATGCAGAATGGGACTGGTTACCCACTGAACTTGGCTGCTGCTGTCCAGAATCTGAGAGCAACACACACAACGCCAATGTCAGCGCAAAACTGACCGATGCGAGAGCTCGGTGCTCTAGAGGACCCACCGGCCAAAGGAACGCTGGTTCCTGCCGTGTGTTAACACGTTGTGAGAGCGTGTGGGAGATGCCCTGGTTCTAAGGAGAGGTGCACGGGGGGCCTGTACACCCTGGCTTTGGTAAAAAGCAAAAAGCGCACATGTTGTATGAAAAAGCAAACAGGGCGCATGCCTACTGTGACCTGGGTGAGGGCGGACAAGTGCTCACTGTACTTGCCCTTTCACCCTGACTGTAAGTCTGAATATTGTTAAAATGTTTGGAAAAAGTAGTTCACAATGCATTCCTTGTATTATATGCTTGCTCAGAGAATCTAAAAGTAGATGAGGAAGTCTACATTTTTTCCTCTAGGAAAGCCAAACCATGTGTGTAAAATAATATTTTAAGAAAATACAGTCACTTGCTGTATGAAAAATATGTTGTGAGCCCCTGAAGCCCATTTTTACAGCTTCAGCTTGCATAGAATAAAAAATCAATTTTCAAATGACCAAACAGAAATCCACCTAGGTAGACCCAGGGGGTCAGAGCTGAAATGCACTGTGCAATCTCCTGACCCACCCAGCAGTGGGCGGTGCTACCACGGTCCAGCAGATAAAGTCACCTGCTTAGAAAGACTCTGGCCTCGAAGCATGAATGTCTGGGTATTAAAAAAATTGTGAGGCAAACGGTGCTTTAATTGCTTATAAAGTACCATGTTTAGTGGGTATCTAAAACCATTAAATAAGTTATTTCTTTACATACTAGGACTATTCAATATAGATTAAAAGTCATACATTTTGAGTAAATTTTTACATCGGATAAGATTGATTTCTATGCTGATTTCTTCTGACAGCTGAAGATATTCCTTATAACCTTATAACATACATATAGTAACTGACATTGATACTGCTTACCAGGATGCATTTATAGCTAATGAGGCAAGTTAAACTTTATAATTATTTCTAACTAAAAATTTCATGTTTTTTCTACTCACGGATCAAGTCACTCAGGTACATGAAACACTCAGTTCATTTTGGCAGAGGAAAACCATAAACCTGACTCAGAGATCAGGCTTTGCCTCTTGGGCCCAGTGTCCTCTCACTGGCTAAAGAAAAGCCCGGCCCACATGCTGGCAGCGAGCTGTGGGGCAGGCGTGTGTCCACAGCAGTCAGGACACGGAATGCCCCACGAAGCGACCCTCCTCGCCTGGCTGCGGGCCCCACTGAGACGTACCGCTCTTGTAGCGCTCCCGCTGCTCTATTTTCAGGGTCAGGTACAGGGTCCGGATAGGAAAGTAGACTGCTTGGGGATACACTCGTCCAACCTGCTCAGAGACACGGGGTAATGAAGAGCACTGCTCACACTGCACTTCTGGATGAAGACAACTTGTATTAAAAATAGTCGATGCTCATCATAAATAGGGAGCTGGTCTGCATTTGGACCAAGGAAGTAAATACTGCACCATTGATCTAATTCATGAGGCCGGATTAAACTACCAGTAAAACATCTAGTTTAGCTTTAAAAGACCCAAGAAAGATCAACGTGGTGCATTTCATCAGTTCTGCCCAGGGCCTGTCAATGACAGAGAAACCACACTTCCATTTGACTCAGTAAATCTGAAGAAGGCAAAACGCACAAGTCCCCAGACCTTACTCGGGCAGATAGCAGGAAAACAATGACCTCAGTCAGTCTTTGCATTGGGCACAGCTCACTGGACTTGTGACCTGATTCTAACTGACAAGGAGGCTCATTAGTGAATAACTTTACTCTGTGTGACTGCAGCAAGAGGTGACTGAAAATTTTCTATTTAAGGTAAGAATCCCCAATTTTACCAAACTGGGGTTATTATGGCTCCTTTAAAAGGGCTGAGTAGATACTATCTAGCTCAGACAGAGGCCACAGGGTGGCTGGCTAACATACATTTAGAGATGTTCAAGGAATGACAATACCCAATAAACTGAATCTACATCCCAACAGATAAACTCCAAAATGCCAGCACCCAGGAACACTGCTACAGCCTCTCAAGGGAAAAATAAAATCATTTCTGGGTACAAGGCAGATGATGCATCACACGTAAAGAGCAAAGTACACAGGATAGACAGAAGGATGAGCACATGTTCCTAAGTGCTTGGTTACAGTGCTACTCATTCATGAAAAGCTCTATGACTCCGTAATTTTATAAAAAGCAGCACACAGTCAAAGGTACTCGGACCAAACTGTATCCAAATTTCTAATGTTTGGGTCCTTCTTCTGGGTCCTCCCTCTACCCTCAGTCTTTTCACAGGAGAGGGACGATCTGGAACCATTCTCAAATAATGGCCACTAAAGCCTTTTTTATAGGACTCTGGCCTGTCCAATTCCCCACCCCGCACAACTTTCAGCCTCTAACAGCTGCAGCCAAGCAACTGTACGGAGGGCAATGACTATCACAACGATGGCAAATGTTAGTCTTAAGGGAAGCTCTGAAGAGCTGCTAGCACATGGCAGGAAATCAGCTGTAAGATCTCAATCAGACACACATCTCACTGTGAGTTACTCTGAGTTCTCACTAGTAATCTCACATCTTAAGAGAATATTTTACTTGAATTGTACGTGACAACATGTTCAAACAAAGAAATTAGCATTTTAACACTATAATCCTCTACCAGTTTATTTCATTTCAACCTCAATATATTCTTCAATCACTTTCAATTGTGCTTTATATCAAGTGATATCTAAATGTGTACATCTTCTCATCTCTTTGACTTATTTTCAATACTTTGAGCATCCATTTTCTTTCTGGAAAAAAAGGATGTGAAATGAAGACAATTTTTTTGTGAACAAAGACATCTTGCTATTCCCACCTGGCTAATGAGGTTCAAAAGCAGCTTTCCCTCGGAGCCAACCAGACAGGTGAGCAGCTGTGGGATCCAGGCCAGCCACTGGATGGGTGGCACACCGATGCAGTACTTGTCAACAGCATCTGCCAAAGTATTTTTGTCATCATCAAAACTCAAAAGCCACAGCACCTAAGACAGAAGAAAAAATTCTAGAGTTCAATGAAAATTCTGAGGCCCTTAATCGTGACTTTTCCCCAACATTAAAACACTCTATAGAGTAGCTTTACTGGCAATGCAGAAACACATCTACAAGAGGGCCAGCAATATTGCTAAACTTAAAATATATATTTTACAGATAAGTAAAATCTAAAATTGGACTATTGTTTTTCTCTAGATTTAGCTTTAATGCCAATTACTAACTGATCCAATCTGCTGGCCAGGGGTGGCCCGTGACCCCAAGGAGGCAACAGATGGCCAGGTGATTAGCTGGCCAACCTGCTAATCACAAGTGCTCTCACCAGAACAAAAGGCACTTCTGCTACAAATCTCAGATGAACACCACCCTAGGATCAGGGCGGCCACATGTTGGCAGCCTGGTGTCCACAGACATCTGAAACAATTACATTGAGAAGCCAGCAAATTTGGAGTCAGATATTTAGGCAGCTTCTTTCTGTTACTATAATTGGGTTGTGCTTCTACAGTTGGCTTTAACTACTAGGTGCTGACGTTCGTTCCAAATTTTGACGTTAAATCAAGAAATTCTAAAAAATCCAAACCTTTAATGGACAAAACAGAAAAGTAGAACAATTTTCTTAAGTTTTCTGCAAGAATTAATTCTGGGTTGTATTTCTGTGTTCTTTGGGAAGGACAGGACGAGAGGGAGCAATACTGAAGAAGGACTCTCGGTCACGAGGGTCATCGTGGGGCATGTGTCAATTGCTGACCCTGTCCCTGGTGCTAGACTGGGGCAACGTGGAATGAGAACTCTAGCAGTTGAGACCTCACTCTGAAGTGTTTGCAGAGATCATGTGGTTCAGTGTCACCTGCGACTAGAGCTAACCAGCTCTGTGGCTGTGTGCGCTGTCCCTGCAGGTGAGAGATTAGAATCCATTGGGTGTCTGGCAGGTAAGTCGCCCTTGCAGACCCCTCGTCAGTCTGCAGGAATCTCTGTCCAGTGTGAGATCCCACAGAGAACGCTGGACTGGAGTCCTAAGACCTAGACTCAAGGCTCAGTTTTGTATGGGACCCCGAACGTGTTCAGGACTCAGTATTCTCAGCTTAAAAATGGAACTATGGAAGAGACTTTGAAGAGTGATGGGAATTGAGAGTTAAGGCATGAAATAACGCCTCACACCAGCATGCGTTAGTAAATAGCTGAATTTTCATCCAAACTTGAAGGCTACCAGGTAGTCTTTGGTCAAAGCTAATTCTTTTGGTCTCACCTTGGCTAAGTACTTCCTGGATTTGCTCTCGTTCTGATGCCGGCAGGCGTGCAGGTAACAGGTAATGGCAGACACTCCAAGATGCAGCTGCCGCTCCTTCACGAAGATGTTCTCCAGGTAGTCACCCCACATGGCCCAAGCCTTCACAAGCACATCATGCATTTGCACAGCTGCAGAAAAGGCTTTGTTTGCTTCCTCAGACCTGTGAGGGCACAAAATCAAAACAAATATTTTTTAGATGAACTTCACATAACATAAAATCAATCATTTTAAAGTGAATAATTCATGGGCATTTAGTACATTCAAAATGTCGTGCAACCACTACCTCCATCTAGTTCCAAAATATTTTCATCACCCCAAAAGAAAATCCTAACCACTGAGCAGTCGTTCTCCATTCCCCCAACCTCCAGCCCCTGGGGCCACCAATCTGCTTTCTGTCTCTATGGATTTTCCTATTCTGCATGTTCCATATAAACTGAATCATACATTATATGATTTTTTTGTGTCTGGCTTCTCTCACTTAGCGTAGTGTTTTTGAGGTTCATCCATGTTGCAGTACATGTCAGCACCTCATTCCTTTTAACGGCTGAATACTATTCCATTGTGCACATCCACATTTTGTTTACCCATTCACCTGAGTTGTTTTGACGTTTTGGCTATTATAAACAGTGCTGCTATGAACATTCATGAACAAGGATGTGCTTGAGCAGCCATTTTCCATTCTTTTGGGTATATACATAGGAGTGGAATTGCTAAGTCATATGATAATCCTATGTTTAATTTTTTGAGGTACTGCCCAACTGTCTTCCACAGTGGTTGCACAATGTTACTATCATACCAACAATGCACAAGACATCAGAAGAGAACTACAGACTCATATCCCTTATGAATATAGGTGCAAACATCCTTAAAAAAAATACCAGCAAACCAAATCCATGGGCAGTATTAAAAGGATTACTCACCACGATCAACTGGGATTTATCCCAGCAATGCAAGGTGGTGGTTCAACATACAAAAATCAATCAATACAATATACCATATAACAGAATGGAGGAGAAAAACATGATCATTTTCGTTGATGCAGAAGAAGCATTTGACAAAATTCAACACTCTCTCATGATAAAAACACCCAACAAACTAGGAATAGAGGAAACTACCTCAACATAATACAGGTCACATCTGAAAAGCCCACAGCTAACATCACACTCAATGGTGAAAGACTGAAAGGTTTTCCACTAAGAAGCCCACTTTCATCACTTCTATTTAACTCAGTACTGGGTGTCCTAGCCAGAGCAATTAGGCAAGAAAAAAAATAAAGGCACCCAGAATGAAAAGGAAGACGTAAAACTATCTCTATTTGCAGAGGACATGATCTTATATACAGAAAAACCCTAAAGAATCCACAAAAAAACTATTAGAGCAAATAAATTCAGAAAAGTTGAAAAATATAGGATCAATAAACAAAATTCAATTGTATTTCTATACCTTAGCAATGGACAATCTGAAAATAAAGTTAAGAAAACATTCTATAATAATATCAGAAGGAATAAAATATTTAACAATAAATTTAACATAAGAAATGCAAGCTTTGTACAATGAAAACTATAACACATTGTTAAAAGAAACTAAAGATGACCTAAATAAACCTATCTTGTGTTCATGGATTGGAACATCAGTACTGTTATGATGGCAATATTCCCCAAATTAACCTACAGATTCAGTGCAATCCCTATAATAATTTCAACTGCCTTTTTTGCCTAAATGGATAACCTAAAATTCATATGGAAATAAGGTAAGGGGTAAGGGACCCCAAATAGCCAAACAATCTTGAAAAAGAACAAAGTTGAAGAACACTTCACAATTTCAAAACTTACTGCAAAGCAACAGTAACCAAGACAATGGGGTACCATCATAAGAATGAACATACACATCAATGGAACAGAATTAAGTGTCCAGAAATAAACCTATACATTTCTGGTCAACTGATTTTCAACAAGGATGCCGAGGCCATGCCCCGGGGAAAGAATCGTCTTTTCAACAAATGGTGCTGGGACAACAGGATATATACATGCAAAAGAATGAATGTGGACCACTACCTCATGTCATACCTAAAAATTAACTCAAAATGGATTAAAGACCTAAATGTAAGAGCTAAACCTACAAAACTCTGATAAGGAATCACCGGAGTAAATGCTCATGACCTTGGGTTAGGCAATGGTATCTTAGATATGACACCAAAAGGACAAGCAAAAGAAAAAGAAAGCAAAAGAAAAAAACAGAAAATTGAACTTCATCAAAATGATAAACTTTGAGCATTAAGGACACTATCAAGAAAGTGAGAAGACAGCCTATAAACAATGTGAGAAAATATCTACAAATGATATATCTGAAACAGACTTATATCCAGACATAAGAATTATAACTCAACAATAAAAAGTTAAATAACTCAATTAAAAAATGCACAAAAGAACTGAATAGACATTTCTATAGAGAAGATATACAAATGGTCAATAAGCACATAAAAGAGGCTAAACATCATTAGTCATCAAGAAAATGCAAACCAAAAGCACAATGAGATACCACGTCACACTCACTAGGATGGTGATAATCAGAAAAATGAAAAATAACAAGTGGTGGCTAGGATGCGGAGAAATTAGAAACCACAAACACTGTTGGTGGGAATGTAAAATGGTGCAGGCACTGTGGAAAACCGTTTGGCAGTTTCTCAAAAAGATAAATGAAATACCGTATGACCCAGCAATTCTGTTCCTAGGTACAGATCCCAGAAAACTGAAAACATGTCCACACAAAACCTTGTACGTGAATGTTCATGGCAGCATTATTCATAGTAGCCAAAAAGTGGAAACAACCCAAATATCCAATATATGGATATACAACGGAATATTATTCAGCCATGAAAAGGAACGAAGTACTGATACACGCTACAACATGAGTGAACCTTGAAAACATTATGCTAAGGGAAAGAAGCCAGTCACAAAGGGCCACATTGTGTATGATTCTAATTATGTGAAATGTTCAAAATAGGCAAACCATAGAGACAGAAAGTAGATTAGTGGTTGTCAAGGGACAAAGGAAGGGGAGAATAAGGAAGGAGTGACTGCTAATAGGTATGTGGTGTCTTTTGGGGAAGACAGAAATGTCTTAGAATTAGCAAGTGGTGATGACAGTATAACACTGTGAATACACTATGATCCACTGAATTGTACACTTTTGAATGGTGTATTTTATGTCATGTGAATTTAATACATTAAAAAAAAAAGGATAAAATGGGGCCAGCCTAGTGGTATAAGTGGTTAAGTTCATGCTCCCCGCTGCAGCGGCCTGGGGTTTGTGGGTTTGGATCCCAGGCGCAGACCTACACACCGCTCATCAAGCCATGCTGTGGCAGCATTCCACATACAAAATGGAGGAAGACTGGCACAGATGTTAGCTCAGCGACAATCTTCCTCAAGAAAAAAAAAAAAAAAAAGGATAAAACCCTTTCACCTTGACAAAATCACTTCCTTATTTAAAAATAAGCTAAAAATCCAACTCCTATATACTGAAAATGTGAAAAGTAGGCTTTAAAGCTCCACATACGGCAACAGGCAGCATCCTGTAAGTACATCTCATTTGTATACTTTTTACAAAATTTCATCTGATGTTCGTTTCTCTAAAACAAGATTCAGCAACCTTTTTCTATAATGGGCCAAACAGTAAATGGTTTAGGCTCTGCAGGCCACACAATTTCTGTTACGTCTCCTCAACTCTGCTGCCATAGTGTGAAAGCAGCCATAGACAACGCCAGTGGGTATGGGTGTGTTCCGATACATCATTTACAAAAACCAGACACTAGCCAGATTTGTCCCGTAGGCCACAGTTGACTGACCTACTGCTCTAAAACAAAATCATCTCCATAAAAGGAATCAACTCCGTTGCAAAATGTCATGCTGAGAAAACGGGGAAATGAATCCATGTTATCAGCAGTTCTATATTCCAACAACTCGTTTTTAAAAAGCTTTTTAAGTAATACACATCAGATTGGCTTATCAATCTGCTGCAAGTTACCATCTTCGCGGAGGTATAACACCAGAAATATCACACTTGACAACTATCACTAAATCATAGCAATTTCTAGCTTGAACATCACATTGGCTTCAAGTTATAAATAACTAAATAATCAGATGAGTTTCTCTCATCCTTCCCTTATACAACATACATACTTGTTGATCTGAGCCAAGAACATTCCCTTGAGTGCATAAAATTCAGCTGTCATCTCTTTTGTGAAATATTTTAAGTTTGTAGATTCAATAACTTCAAGGCCCTATTTAAACAAAAAAAAAGAGTAGGAAAAAAGTTCTTGAAATTTCTAGACAATAAAACAAAAACTTCATTAAAATATTTATCTAGGCAACAAGCCCTAAGGGTGACTAACAGCGTACTTTAAATTGACAAGACTTGCCTACCATGAATATTCGCTGACCGACAAGTGGTACTTAAACTGAGTCACTAAATGACAAGTTCAGTTCTAGATACCTTAAGGGTATGATTGTCTCCAAAGCTTCATATGTCTAGTCAGTTTCATTGCTTTTATGAATATTCCTCTGAACATAACCAAATTCTACCTCATACCCTCATAATCTTATAGTTTTTAATTTTCTTTCCTTAAATACATTAACCAAATATACAGCAGAACAGAAACCATCAAATATGCAAGTGGTTTCCTTTCCCTTTCTTGTTTTGGAAGGATTGTTTCCCACTACTACGGCTGTGTTTACAGAAAGTTCTAATCCTCCTTCCCTGTGATCTGAACCAGTTTCCAAGTGGACACTCCCACTCTTTCCTGGACCCCCTTGGCCAAGGGGCAGGCAGTGGGTCCCACTGGCACTCTACCTGCATACACTCGTTTTTCCCCATGACTCCTGCCAGTTGGAGGTAGCATTTGACTTGCTGTCGAATCTTCTGGAAGCAATCCACAATAGGAACGGTTGGAATAGTATGAATACGACTTAATATATCCAGAGCTACATTAACCAGTCCTTGTTTTCGGGCAATTTTCCCATATTGGATGATTGCTGAAGCTGATGCGTGAACCCCAAGCATAGCGTTATTTGAACTTGGATCATGCTGAGAACTATTTTCATAGGCAGTTACAATGGCTAGAAAGCAAAGAAACAAGTTATCAGTCCACATCAAACATTTCTCAAAGTATTCCACAATAAGGTTTCAATAAAAAATGAAAACAAACACACACAGCTTATGAAAATGGGAAGCTCTGTGATAAACCCTCATTACTTTTCCTTGTATTTTGTATCAAAAGAAAGATGTAAGCAGCACTAACTATTGAGTTGAGCTTTACCATCCTGGCTAACTAAATCACGAGGGATGCTCTAAACAAACAGATGCCTGGCAGCTTTAGGGGATGAGCAGAGGGGACCAGGAACACTCGAGAAGGCTACACATAGCCACCTGAGAGCAAATCTTCCTCCAAACAAAGAGTGCCACAACCTGTGGCTCCTATCCCACTGGTCTGAGCCCCTGATGCAACAGGCAGTGTCTAGCAGCAATTCTGTTCTAGCTAGAAAAAGGTAACAGGGAGGGGAAAAAAAGCTTCCCATCTTTCACCACCTGCATCTTTACCCTCACCATACCAACCATCACCTACCATACCCACCAAAAAATAGAAAATCTGGTAAAAGAAAAAACAAAACAAAACCAAGACATGAACCAGAAGAGTGGGGTGTCTGGAAAATTACATGATGAATGCATGCCGGACCAGGTAGGTTTACCCTGGTAATGATGCTGCCTCCACATGAAGACGCTGCTCCAGTGGGACAAGTCGTCAGACACAATGGGCAGCCTGTTCCTCCAGGTCTTCACCACCGTCTTCATGTCGTGCAGACTGTTGTTCCTCCCTAGGTTGGTCGGCTGTAAGCCTGCGTTTATTTGCGCAGCTTCCTGAAGTTCAATGATTTGCTGAGCTGCCTGAATGGGACCAGTGTAAGAAATTCCACAGTAAGCACTATATTACAGATCAAATGAGGAAAACAAATCACAGAGTCAATCAGGAGTCTGACCTTTATTAAGACCTCACGGTTCAATTACGAAAGGAAGCACTCTGACGTATACAGATACCCTACATCCCAGATTTAATTTCTTCTTCACCTCGAACACTACTCTCACGATCCTCCAATTTTAAAACCTCAGCTCTGCGGCTACTGTGAGACAGGAGATTGGGAGAACAACAGACTGCCCTTGCTGATGGGCAGTCTCCAAACTATCTTCTCTTCTCCATTCCCTTTGCCACCAACCAAGTGTGGCTCTTGTCTACAATGTCTAAGACAGAACAGCCTCGTCCCCCTGCCCTCAGGCTTTCCTTCCATCAACATTTAAACCCCACAGCCATATTAAATGTCTTACAACATGGTTCTAGCGATCTCTTTGGGCTGATATATATACTTTCAATCACATCCCTTATGAGTCTGTCTAGACTACTACTCTTTAAACCCCAGATGTGTTGCTGGCTCTAAACTTATGGTGCTGTCTCCTTCCCGGGAACATCCTGGACACAATTCTGAGGCTATCCCAACTCTACCCATCAAGTCCTACCTTCCCCTCCCACAGGGATTTCTCCCTCCTCTGAATGCTTATGCTTATTTTCTTTCCTACTCCCACAGCACTGAATTGTACTCTCCCTCTTATTTTAAATTTTGCTTCTTATGGATACACCTTCTCCCTCCAGTTAGATGTTCCTTTGAGGCAGAATCTACGTTTTAAAATTGTTTGAATCTTGCAAACAAAGCATCTTATTCAGAACTCAGTATCCTGTTGTTGGTCTTAATTTTAAAAACTGCCTAGAAGAATTCATGCTTTCCATCTATATTTCAAATTTAGCTCATTACATTCAGATTTTTGAAAACTTTATCTAATCCCTTCCCCAACCAAAACCTACTGAAAATAGAACAATGGGATGTTTGTTTTATAACGGCTTTACTGATACATAATTAAAATATCATCAAAATCACCCTTTAAAGTGTACAATTCTGTAGTTTTTAGTATATTCCCAGAGTTGTACAACTATCACCACTGTCTAACTATAGAACATTTACACCCTTACACCCTTCCCAAAGGAAGCCCTGGGCCCACTGGTAGCCACTCTCCATTCTCCCTCTTCCAGATGCTGATAACCACTCACCTGCTGGCAGAGTCCCCAGGGCGGGTATGTGTGTGCATGTGTGTGCGCATACACGCACGGAGGCTAGAGGAGTGGGAAGAAGTGTGTTCTGTGGAGAGGAGCAGCATGTGCAAGGGGAGAGATGCTTTAGAGACGAGCCCCTGAATGGCGGCTGGTGTGGCTGGAATACATCGTCAGAAATAGTGAAGATGATACACAAAGGAAGAGGCCAAGGCACAGGCTATTTAATCAGCAGTCTTAAGTGTCTCAGAGGATGCGAGACCTTTTCAGACTGAACAGTGAACATCATACTGATGGTGGTGTAGTAGGCATGAAAGAAAATTTCTGAAGCAAAAATGAAAATCATCAAAACCACTCCCGAGGATGGCTTCTGTCACTTAAACCCCTTGGAAGCTTCACAAATGGGAAGCAACACTTTATTCCTTGACATTTTGACTCGGGCCTTCCTTTCACTGAGGGTGAGTTTAACTAGGAAAGGAAAAGACAAGTGGAAGGAATTTCCTCTCTGCTGTCCAGCTCAGGTTACCAACCCCAGCCTGGATGGGAGGTGCTCTACTGGGATGGACCCATGAGACAGCACTGTACCCACCTGGAGAAGAGGCGTGTGCACATGGGACACCACGTGGGGCAGCCGCCGCCACTCACGGATGGCCAAGCTGCTGGCCATTTCCACCAGGCGTTCAATGAAGCTCAGCTGCTGCTCCTCAGGGTGGCAGATCGCCAGGTATCCACGGTACATGTTGACTTTCCAGGCCATCTCCTTGGGACAACTTACTTCCACCTGGTGGTGAAAGAACATTACATAGGAGCGATGAGCATTCTTCCTCTCAGTATAAAGAGTCAAAAATGAAAGCCAATTTTCTTGCAGCCAATTATGAAAAGCAATAAACAGAAATTAAGCCATAAATAGACGTTTATTTTCTTTAGAGAAGTCACGCATTTAGATAGCTTTTCCTGGATACTCTCCTTTTCTGAATACCAGTGAGTGGCCCATCTCTCTAGCTATGAAGGCATGCCCCAAGCTCCTTGCTTTAAAGGCATCAGTAGTTTCAAAAATAGAGGACGCTGATCAACACTGTTATGACAAGCAGATTAACAATCACCACTCGGCCACAAAGTTGCTAGCATATTTTCAACGTATTAAATATACGTTCATCTCCACTCTGATAAATGTTGGTATAATTTTGAATTGTTTACAGTTCATACGGTTATCCTGGGAAATTAATGTAACTTGGCCCACATTATACAAGGAAGCAGAAGACAGTGACTCAGGTTGATACTAGGAGTGAACATTCATAAATTTCACTGTCATTTAAAAGCCACACTTTTTCATCTACTTTAAAATTTCCGCCAGATTTCTTATGTCTTGGATATCAGTTCTACTACGAAGGAGACGGATCCTCGAGCCGTCGCATTTCCTCTCCTTGGCCTCTAACCCCTGCTCCTGCTCCCGCAGCTCATAGCCGGGTGCAGGCTCCACGTCCACTCCTGCGAGTGCCCACCACCTTCCAAAGAAAGCACTAGAACTCACTGCATTTTATCAGTCTCTTACATAGCATTTAAAATAGTAAATGATAAAAAATTAAAGTCTTTTAAAAAATAATCTTTGTGTATAAGAAGATGAGAGGATATCTTTGTTGGAGGAATTTTACAGAATTTGCTGTAACAAGATTAATAAAACATCGATTCTGAAGCACCTCTGGAAAGTAACAATAAAAATTACATACATTTCAGTGCCAGAACGCTATCTGGCTAAATGATATAAGAATAATAATGGTAATAATAATGTCATCTTGCATTTATATAACATTTTAGCTTGTTTTTTTACATCTTACTTTTTCCAAGCACATTCACATTCATGGCCCCTCTTAGATCTCAATAATCCAATGAAGAAGAAATTCAGGAAGGCAAACTTGTGAACACATCTGCTTCTAACACTATCCCCACCAATCTCACATTTTCTGGACTTAAACACTATTCAAGATAGGCTTTTGTCAATCCCAGCACCCACCCTCCGTAACACCAAGAACAAAGGCATCTCTTCTATTTTTTCCTCCACTGAAAAAAATTACCCCATCTATTAAATCAAACCAAGGAAGATACTACTGCAGCAGCACTACAATCACAATGCACAGAAACAAAAAGAAAAGTAACTTGTTGAGTTTTTTCCCTTTAAATATCAGCACATGAGTAAATAATTTAGTACTATCAAGACCATTTGAAATTATTTTACTGCACTACTCAGAATGTTTATTCATATACTTTGAGCTTTTTTCTAACCAGTAAGTACCCTACAATTTTTAGAAAATAATCAAGAGTTTATGAAAGAAGAAATTCATTTGTCAGACCTACGGACAGAATGATACTACATATATCCAGCTAAGTGAGACCTTGGAAAGGAGAAAAAAGAAAAGAAGCGAGCTAGAAATATTTATTCAGTGCAATGTTTATCAGATTAAAGAAAGAATGATCAACTGTAAATGCATTCTATCAGAGAGAGAGAGATATATATATATATTTTTTTTTTTTGGTGAGGAAGATTGGCCCTGAGCTAACATCTGCACCCATCTTACTCTGTTTTGTATATGGGGTGCCGCCACAGCATGGCTTGCTGAGCGGTGCATATGTCCGTGCCCCGGATTTGAACCTGCGAACCCCAGGCCACCGAAGCAGAGCGCTTGAACTTAACCACTATGCCACCGGGTCGGCCCCTACATATTCTTTACCTATATAAATCATTAGATATTTCTTGGAGCAACATGAATTCCCTGTATCAGGTGAGAAATTTCTCAGATCCCAACTGAAAAGTCAAGCCTGGTCTCCATTTCCACCCTCTGTGGTTAACAGTTTGTGACTACTTCAGTTTTTCAATCTTTCAAATTTTGTTAAAAAGCAACATTAGTAATGAAATAAACACTGTAGCCACAATACAGGTTAAAATTTTAGGTTCATCATTTCAAAGAAAGCGGCCCTACAATCTTCATGTGCTTTCGCAGTCTCCATCTTCGGAAGAAAGGAAAATCACTGGTGTGAATATAAATAAAGCCTTACAGGGTGAGACCAAGATGACAGCATTCCTCCCTCTAAACCCCATAACATGAACACCACATGGAAAAGGTTGAAACTGAGGAACAGCAGCAAGGAAGGGGTCAGGGGGGAATACGATGGCAGGGCACTGAGGCAGGAAAATTCCAAAGCAACAAGAACGGCTACCTCAGAAGACTGTCTAAGGCTAACAATGTGTCGTGGAGTTCAGATGACATACAGAGCTGCACTGTCCAATGACTTTTGATGCCTCCGCCAGAAGCTTCCCAGTGGGGAAAGGGAATTGTACTTCTGTGCCCAGTCTCCTGTTGCGTACTAAATTCCTCTGGACGGAGTTTAATTGTTTAAAATGTGGCACTCAACCAAGTTAATGACTCAACTTCACTTACACTGCACTATCATCACTTCCATGATACATAATGTGCTCTGAATATGATACCGTTTCATTCAACAAATTTTTACTGACAGCAACTAATCTTCCAGGCCCTGGCCTTGTATGACTCACCCAGGCCGTACTCACTTCCAATAACTCTTGCTTCCCAAGAGCTATCTTTCGTCTGCCAGGACGCCCACCTTGTTCTAAGTGAAGAGAACTCTCCCGGGAGATTCATGGCTTTGGTAAAAGGAACCCCCGCAGCTGTGGGGGACAGAACCTGAGAGTGGACGAATCGGCAGGAGGCGGAAGGGACGTCTCACCTGCACCAACGCCTCCTTCATGGCGGTCCAGTTGGACACCCGCCAAGCGCACTCCAGGACCAGGTATGGGTTTATGTGACCTTTGGACTGGCCGTATTCCGTCAAGGCTTCCCACTGGTTCAACTCCTTAGAGCACCTGGAAGAATAGGGATTCACGAGCAAAAGCTCAGTTACCAGCAGACTCAGACAGGGCCAGGCACAAGACTTTAAGGCATTTATTTCTATTCCACAGAAAGAAAAAAATTTCCTTCCCCACACAGAGAAGGGTGGGCTTCTGTGGGGTGCTGAGTCTTGCTCCCCTGTAGGTTCCACCCGCCCTCTGGAAGAAACTGCTCCCTGGAGCACCAAAAACACCCACCATACAGCAAAGAGCTCAGAGCAGCAGCGCCAGCAGATAAGCAGGAATCATTTATTGTTTCCCCAACAGACACTTTTAATTACTCAAGACTTTTACACTGTTCTTAGGTTTTTGTTGGTTCTTTTCTTTATGGGGCCATAAAGGAAGTCTCAAAGTCCCCTTTCAAAACACTCATGAGAGCGGCCAGCCCGGTGGCGCAAGCGGTTAAGTGCGCGTGCTCTGCTGCGGCGGCCCAGGGTTTGCCGGGTCGGATCCCGGGCACGCACCGACGCACTGCTTGTCGAGGTGTGCTGTGGTGGCGTCCCATATAAAGCAGAGGAAGATGGTCATGGATGTTAGCTCAGGGCCAGTCTTCCTCAGAAAAAAAGAGGAGGATTGGCATCAGATGTTAGCTCAGGGCTGGTCCTCCTCACAAAAAAAAAACACTCGAGGAAATTTCAGAGATTTTTCACTGGTTCCTGTAACCTATTCTTGAATACATCAAACATGGTACAGCTTACCGAATCCAGTGATCCTCCCAAAGCTGGTATTCTGGGAAGATAGCAGGGGACGCACTACTCCTCTCATGTTCCTTTTTGGCTTTATCCATGGCCTTTTCGTAGGATTCTTGTGCCTAAAAAGTTAATAATGCTTTTAAACCACTGTTTAACTAGAAACTTTTCCATGGCCATCGCTCAATTATTTAGGGCAAGTTGGATCACAGACCTGGGAGTGCCTCATACTCTTCTCTCAGATCACTTGACACCCCAAATTCTCTATGCACCGAAAACAGAAAAGAGTGGGAGGAGAACCGAGGGTGCGTAATTCTCCAGACAGACAGAAGGAGGAGAGACCGCCTAGACCTGGCTATGAAAGCAGGGGCCACAGCCTGTGCCTATGCTTCTGGATTTTCAGTGGCTCAGTGTCCTACACAGGGCTGAGAACTGTATCCTGTGACAGTGGCCCACACTACATTGAAAGGACTAGCATGAGGATTAAAATGTAAGCACTAAACGCAATCTACCCGCCATTTCCAATAGGACCAATGACTGCAGATAAAAAGCACCCACATTAGCAACTAACAGTAGAGGATTTAGGACTGGGCTTTAAAAATGTTCATGTCATATATGTACATTTCTCTTAAATTGAGACATCAATCAAACGGCCTTTATGTGTAGGATAAATGCTTCAAATAAAACAGCAAACTTCTTATTTAAGATTTTATTTATTTTATTTTTTCCCCCCAAAGCCCCAGTGGATAGTTGTGTGTCGTAGCTGCACATCCTTCTAGTTGCTGTATGTGGGACTCGGCCTCAGGATGAACGGAGAAGTGGTGCCTCGATGCGCACCCGGGATCCGAACCCGGGCCGCCAGCATCGCAGCGCGCGCACTTAACCGCCAAGCCACAGGGCCGGCCCTAAACTTCTTATTTAAACGTTAACTCTGACTTGAGGATATTACATTGAAGAAACATTATAAATGACCTTTCATCAACCATGTAACCGAGCCATTTCATTCAACAGTGGCTACCTGCTCAAAGAATCCGTGCTGCTCATAAGCAATAGCAGTTGCTGTCTCTGAATACTTGCAACGCTTCTGCCATAACCCAGCCCACATATCTTCCTCTTGTAACAAAGAGTAAAGTTCAGCAAGGGAATCCAGTATCTCCTGAAAACACAGATCATGGCTTCTGAGTGCTCATGACAAAATACATTTTTTTCAATAAAGCAACTTCATTGTGTTGTAACTTAAAATCACTTGTGAGAGGTTTATTGAAACTGGGAAGACAATGGCAAGGAAGACATAATTAACAAAATGAGGTGAGGCCTCACCTGCTGAGGTGGAGTTATGCTCTCCTGCTCATAAAATTCTGTTGTTTGCTTCGGCTTAATCTGCAGACTCAGGCCTTTTTCAAAAGCCTGGTGCTCCAGCATTAAGGTGGAGCGGAACCAAAGGTTGTGTGTTTTCCCCAAGTACTTCAGAACACAGGGTCTGATGGGAATCGGTGGGACACACTGGGACATGGCTTCCACGAAGCAGTTCAGTGCGCTGGGCTGACAATCCCGCTGCACCTGGTGACTGCCACTGCACAGGAATGGACTAATCTCACCGGCTAAAGCCTGAAACCAAAGGGCAAGTTAATTCAGGTCTTCATTCAAAAGTCAGCATGTCCTTCCTCTCTCACATAGCATCTGGGAGTACTTTTGATAATTCACTCTTAGATAACAGTCAGTAGTTTCCTCTCCTTTGAAACTCAAGATTATTTTCTTTCATGAATACTTATCAAAAGCTAAAACGACATTTTCCAAAACAGGATTTTAAAAATATACTCACATGCTGCTGTCTGTCAGACAGAATTTTCCACAATCTGGGAAAAAGCTGGACCCATGTCTTTTCTGCCAGAGTTGTGGAAATGTGACACAGCTGGACAAAAGCGCCGAGCAGCGCTCCAGTCTACAGAAAGAATAAAGATTAGTATAACTGGGCGTGGGCTGGTGCTAACGATCCTGCCATCCAGGTGTCTCACACGCATGTTCAGGAGACACCACTGTCCCCTACCTCATCAGACACTCCTCCACTTTCAAACTTTCCAAGATCTGAGCGAATGTCACGTCAGAGTAAAAACACAGATTCTGAGCGCCAGAAACCCATGGTGTGCTTAGCAGTCATGCACAGATGTGGGTAAGGGGCTCATCGGTGACACGCCTACTTTTTTTAATTTTTAAGGGCATTTCCTAACATTATTGATTCCACCCTGTCTGGGAAGTATGAACATAGTGCCCACAGTGAAAGTGTAAATGAGAGGTACACAGGCACCAAAGCAGAGGCCACTGAAAATATGAATGAGAAAACAGAAGCACACCCCTATGAGGGAAGTTATCCGCCAACAGGTACAATCCTGAGGAACAAATCAAGAGCCATGAAAGTTCAGAGCCTCTGCAATTGACAGTGGACAAGAGATGGAAAAGTGACTGGACTGGAATGTACACCCTACGAAGGGGGCCAGAGCTGGAAACCGACGTGTGCCAAAGACAGAGACGTGTTTGATTTTGTCCACGGCTTTGTTGCTTTTGAAAATCTGAATTAGCTACCAACATTTCTTATCAATAGCCAAGTTTCTAGCCTACTTGAAGCCCATCAGGCCAACACGGCCCCACCTGGCATCAAGCAGCTGGTGCCGAAGGGCTCCAGTTTGCACTTGGGAGCCTGCCATGGGGCCTGCTGCCCCAACATGGAGAAAGAGTGTCAGGGACACGTGCGTCATGATCATGCTTTCCTTTCTCCCACAGCTGACCCAAGAAGGGAAATCACCCTTGTATCCATGTCTCTATTAAAAATGCAAAACTCAAGGATACAAATATTTCAAGGAAAATAGGAGAAAACATTTAAGTGAAGATACTCCTATTTGATACTCAGGCTGCACCATGAGGATGACCAGGATGAAACTAGCCTGGCTGACCTCACGTGGCTACTCCCTTCACCTCTGCCACTGTGTCAAGTCAAGAGCAGAGGCCAAGAGCACTGAAGGGCCACGCATGCACAGACCTGCTGACAAAACTGCTCATCTCTAACTGCGAGTGGGGGACTCCACAGGTTCACGGCTTGTTCTCACTTACACACGATCACAAAACGAGGTAAAGAAGTGTGTGGGCACAGTGGTGGCCCTGCAATGCCGGGGAGAAGAGAGAGGGGACACTGGCTTCAACAGATTTCCCACAGAGAGTAAGACGGTCAATCCTGGGACAAGGTGCCCACAGCAAAGAGAAAGAGCAGGTGTGCCTGGTGTAAGGATCCACTCAGATGCCTCTCAGTCCCTCTGGGCTTAGCCACAAATAGTCTAGAGGAGCTGACTGGCCCGGCCACTTCACAGGTAGAGGAGCTTAAGGAATGAAAAGGTCAGGGCCAAAACTGTGAACACAGCGATTTATAACCCCACCCCGCTGTACAAAACATATAAATATGAAAAATAACTTCCAGAAACATGTGAGATAAAAGCACATGAACACCACCCCCTCCAACTCCCTAACACTCCTGCTGCTTTTTCTCCACAGCACCCATCTCTCTGCCTGAGGAAGTATATACCGATTTCACTTCTTTCTGATTATTACTTACTTCCCCACTAGAACAGAAGCCCTATGAGGGCTGACTACTCTTGTCTGTCTCATTCAGTGATATTTCCAGTGCCCAGAACAGTGCCTGGTACATGGTGGGCACTCAATAAATATCTGTTGAATGACTAAGTGAGATAAAATGTGAAAAGGGTAAACAAGGAAAATGAGACTACAGCTTGAGTGAGCTTCCTAAAAAGGGCAGGACTGGAAACGCAGGCCACGATGCCTCAGCTAGAAAGGGCCAAGGGGACGCCCACGGGCAAGATTCTCCATGTGCAGCCATGTTAGGTCTACCCCAACCACAGTCCAGAGGGCAGCCAAGGCCCCACAGGGGATGAGGAGGTGCACAGCTGTGACTAATTCAGCCAAGGACAAAATTTAAATAGGTAAAACCAAATATAGACATTTTTAGCAATGTACTGCTAAAATGTACTCTGATAGATCTTCCACAATGAGCTGATCGTCAAAATTATGACAAGGCAACTGATGGGTCAGTATCTACATGGTGACTTATCATGGTGACCATCACCAAGACAGGCCTTTGGGTTTGGGAATGTGGATCCACAACCACTGTTTCTGGCAGTGATGGCGGGAGCGACAGGCATCTGTGAATGAGAGCGTGTCATCTACACATATGAGGATGCTCTGCTTCCTGCTGCATGCACCAGAAGACCAAGCATTTTATGTTTATCCAACACCACAACTGTGTCACTCAGATACAAGTTCAAAGTTTGATTTAACGCACAAATTCAGGATAAGTTTCACCAGAAAAGTTTAAATGTAAAAATTATTTGTGATAAGTAGCTTATCATTTTTTTTTTCACTTAGCTCCTGATATGAACAGAATCATCACTGTTTCTTTGTAATACTCTTCAAAAGTAACATGGTATATGAAGCCTTAACTAATTCTCTCAGTCATTACCAAAAAATGATCATCCCTACGATTAACCTGAGAGTTTGTGGAAACCAAAGAGTTTCTAACTGGCTAGATCTCAAAACAGATGCATTGGGAGGTTCCCTCCCCGCAAAGTGGAACTGATTTTACCACATTAGCCTATTCTCATTTTCTCCTTTCTTATTGTACTTGAAAAGTAATCCAGCAATGTCTCATCATACATTTATTTTTAATAAACAATTTTACCATTTCTTTTAAGGGATAATAGTGGAGAAAATAACCTCTTTTTCTTATTTTCTCCCACAAGGCACTGTAATTCCTTTCTCAAATCATCATATAAAATATAAATCTTTAGAGTCTCACAGACCTATAATGGTTTCAATTGAGATGGGAAAGAAAATAAGTGTGACCTATAAAAGAGAACTTTACGCAGGTTGTAAAAGAATCCTGGTTTAAGATTCAAAATATTCAGGGGGGTAAAAAATACCCTCCCTCCAAACTTGCATACTGACCTTCACTTCCCGGAGGGTATCCAAAAATTTGTCGTGTCTGTTGGTTAACATGTGCAGCTGGTTTCCAATATCCTTTTCAGAAAGCTCCTTGGTTTTGGGTGTGCTGGTCTGGTCTCCAGGAGCCAGTTCAATATCTATCTCTACATCCTAAAAAACAAACACAAACACAAATAAGCAAAACCAAAAGGTCAAATAGTTAAAGAAAACCCAACAAACACTACTCTTAGGTACTGCCTGTTACATTTTTGGCAAGTAAAATTTTAGTTTCCTGAAAGTTTATAATTATTTAAAGAATCTTGAATTCTAAAATAAATAAACAACAATGATATTAACTAGACCAGACCTCTCTCCCTCTTTGTTTAAATGACAGTATGAAAATGTCATTGTTTTGTTTTCATATTTGGGTTATGGAATGCAAAATAAAAAATTATAAACTTTAAACAGTAAAAATAATAAAGATTATTAGGGATTACAGACTATCATTCCTCAAAATACAACACAGTTGCCTAGCTGCCTTGCTCATTCAGATCAAGAATACTGTCAGTCATGGCAAAGAACCTTGCTGACACAATGTTTCATATGACTCATTTTCAAAGAGGAATAAATCTTATTTCCGTCTGAGCTTCTGGGAAGTCACAGTCAATAATTCAATCATCAAACTAGCCTGTAGGTCAAGTTACCAACACTTGGTATGCACCCTTTAAAATACAGAGGAATCATTTTCAAGTTGGTAATTAATTTCACTTAGGAGGATTACAAAAAGAAAAGAAGATCAAATCACCAAATAATCTAATATTTAGCAACAGTGAAGAAAATTTTAAATTCTTATTTATTAACATAATGAGTAGATATCCCCATATGCGAGAGGGAACAAACTATCCCTTTTAGAGCAAAGAGGATGCCTCCTCCTTCAATACCGGGTGGTTGTCTTCTACAACCAATGCTCCAGAGAGACTGAGATTCCGAAAGCTAACAACCTAAAGTAAACACAGTTTAAAGATCTGTGTCTGGAGTAGTGTCAGCCACTCCTTCATGGAGTACTGGAGCCATCAACACTAAAGCATCAGCCCAGCTGGCTGACCTCAGCTCAAGGGCTGCCCCATAGAAGGAAGCGGAGATCTGGGAGGTTCTCAGCAGGCTGCTGGTGGAACCAGCTACAGCGATGGTTCCAGTATGGTGAGGTCACTCTCCAGAGCAGTGCTTTCTAATCCAACACGGGCTACTTCTCACTTGGAAAGAAATATCACCAAACAGTAAAATATCCTGTACCAAGCAGTGCTGTATCACAATAAAGTGACCTATCTCAAAAGCAAATGGCATCACAAGATGCTTATCAATTCTAACTTCAAAAAATCTAACTGAATGCAGATACCACATTCAAAGGTTTCACATAGAGACAGGTTTTAATACATTGCTCTTGCCCTAAAAATATGCAAAACATAAAATTCTTCAACAGAAATGGGGTTCTGCTGTGAAAAGGAGACACCACGCAATCTGCAGCATTACCTCCTCTTTGGACTCGCTGTTCTCTCGCTCCCGAGGCTCCTGCTTGACATGTGTGACCATGGCAAAGGCCGCTCGGTCGTGGCTGTCGGCCAGATTGATGACATTGGTGATGGACGGCAGCATAGCTCCTTGGCAGCTGGTACCAATGGGAGTGCTCTTCTCACACACCGCCAAAAGAAGCTAGACAGAGTTTGTGGAAGAGAAGACACACGCTTGGCGTTTGAGGTGTGTGGACCCACGGTGAACACCCAGTCATCTCAACCAGCATGCACATGCTGATGACGCTGCTCCACACTTCTCCCGAGCTGAGACGCAGTGTCTGAGCCTCTCTCCTGGACGTCCCTCACTAAGGTACCTCTGACTCCATGTCTAAGCGTAAGCTCAGCATCTTTCTCCCCTACCAGACAGGCTTCCTCTTCTGTTCTCTCAGAGGCACCTCCCAGACAACAGACACCTTTGCTTCATCCATCTATTTCCCTTCTCCTTCATCTCCCACACCACATCACCAAGCCCTGCCAGATTTACCTCCTGAATATCTAGGCAGCCATCACCTCCCGCCTGGGCAGAACCTCCTAACTCACCTCCAGACTTACTCTTCTCAAATCCACCTCCTTCCACACAGCTGACCCCAGTGCTCCCCTCCCTCCACCCTCCAATGGCTTCCCAGAGCCCTCAGGGGACAGGGCAAGTTCCTTAGCGTGGCTCACAAGATCTTCTGTAACGTAACACTCCCCACGCACACGGAACACTTCTGTGACTATTCCCCACACCCCAGCATGCTTCACCACTAGGCCTTTGCTCATGCTGCCCTCCCTCAACCACGCCACTCTTGTATTCCTTTTTTTTTTGGTGAGGAAGGTTGGCCCTGAGCTAACATCTGTCACCAATCTTCCTCTTTTTGCTTGAGGAAGATTGTTGCTAACATCTGTGTCAATCTTCCTCTATTTTGTACATGGGACGCCACCACAGCATGGCTTAATGAGTGGTGTGTAGGTCCGCACACAGAATTTGAACCTGCAAACCCTGGGCCACCCAAGTGGAGTGTGCGGACTTAAACCACTAGGCCACCAGGCCAGCCCCTACTTTTGTATTCTTTTGGTAAATATTTAGTGAGCACCACTAGGTGCTGCGTGAGGCCTTGGAGATTCACTTGTCCACTTCACAGAGATAGTATCCTCTGCCCTCGTGGAGCTGAAGTGTCAGAGGGAAGGACAAGACCAACTTCAACACTTAGCTTACGTGGCAAGAGTGTGGCGTTCAAGAACACGAGAGGCCAGCATGGCTGAAGACTAATGAGTAAGGGAGAGAGGGACAGCATGGGGCTGGAGAGAGAGGCAAGGGTCTGGTCACTCGGGGACCAGCAAGACCGTATTCTGGAGGCTAGACTTCGTGCTGAGTACAATGATGGGGAGTGAGATGCTCTGCTTTATTTTTTAAGAGCAATTTTTCAATAAAGAAAACTGTACTGGATAGGAGGGCAGATGGGTGCACACCAAGGAAACTGTTCCTGTCATCCTTGTGAGCAATGCTGGTGGCCACAAGAGGGAGGTAGACGAGGGAAGGGAGGGAGGTAAGGGACTCTGAACTGGTAACACCTGGTGATGGACCAGATACACAAGACAAAGGAGGGAAGGAATGGAGGATTCCTGGCTTGTGCCCTTCAGCCTGCCCCTTCCTCCATCAATTTCTATGTACCTGTCACAGTCAATATCTTTTCAACTCTGTACCTACAGTACCTGTCCCACGGCCTGCCACCTAATACCAATCAATAGGTCTCTTGAATGAATGATGAATAAATTGGGGAACTCTGCGTGTTGCCATTAGCAAAGTTTCAAATCCATGCTATGTACAGCACTAAGAAAAAACACATTCAGCACAAATGGAAATATGCTAACAAGCTCTGACTGAAATACGGTGCCACAATTCTCTTCTTTTTCCCTCAAAGAGATTTTCACAACCTTTGTCTCAGTTGTCTCATTACACAAAGTAACTGGTCACCTTCTAGTTTCATTCATTCTGGGTGAGTAGACAAGAATTCCTTGCACAGCATCGGTAACCCGCTATGGGAAACCTAAGTTGCCTGGTGCTTTACCTTGGTGATTAAGCCAAAAATGAAGGATAGCCAATTTGAATAACAAACAAGAAGTCTCACTACAGTCCTGTTAGAAACGTCAAAGAACATCTGACTTACCCTCCAATGAAACAGTCAGACCTTTATTACCGGCACTGACTCCTCATTAAGGGAGCAAAGCCCACGGCACTGTGAGGCTGGCCTGGCCCGGCTGCTCTACCTTCCCGCTTTAAGAATGATGAGTGCTGACAATTATAGTACATTATATTTTCTAGGGCATGTAGACAGAATTTGCAATTTTTATATTTGAAGAAAAATGAATCTTTAGCTACAAACTAAGAAACATTAATCAACTTTCTGATTAAAGGGCTTAAAGCCATCCAAAAAAAGCTTTAGATGAAAACATAGATTTACCTGTTTTTTTCTTCCTACTAGAGACTAAAAGTAGTTTAGTGGTGGAGGTTTCTAATCCATCTAGAGCGTGTGAACACCTCCTGGCTGCAGGGCGCCCCAGCCACAGATGGCAAGCTGAGCCCGTCCTACCTCAATGCACTGCTTGATCCAAAAGTGGTTCCCCATGGCTTCCCAATTCTGGGAACAGGTCACATAAAGCAGGCGCTCGTAAACCCGACGTTTCATAGAGTTGTCAAAAACCTCGAAAAACTTTGCCCTGATGAGCGGCTGGGCACAACGCAGCCCAGAAAGAAAGGCAGGCTCAAGTTTCGCAGTCAGCTCGCTGCCAGACAGTGTCTCGTCCCTGTAATAGAAGGAATAACACCGAGATAGAAGAGCCACACCAGACAGTGGATTCCTCAAGCCCTTAGCAAACAAGCAGAAAACAAGTGGATACCAACTTTCTGAAATGCCACTATGAAAGCCAAGAGTGTTATAAATCATTGTAGGCTGATGCAGCATTTGAGCAAAAGGTTCATTAATGATGCCAAAATACGTTACGTGATTTAGTATTTAAATGAATATTTAAACTTCAGGTATAACTAAAAGATTAAGTTATGTTACTTTGGTCAGTCAGAAAACACACTGTAGATCAATATATGCAATATTTGATTAACTACTGTAATTACCTGTAGACATAGTTAACAAGGTCTAAAAACTGGGCATTTAATTCAAGGTCTTCTGGAAAACGCTTTTCTATGTAGGTCATCATTTTCACAAGCAAAATGGACTTCTCCCGGAGTGTAGGTGTCTGTACAGATTTATTTTTTAAAAGAAAAGGTCAATTACTTCTCTTTGAGAAAAGACATGTTCAAAATATTTCAGCCATCTGCTCTACTATTTTTCCAGCTCCTACAATTTTGTCAAGTGAAATAAGACAAGGTCATTTCTAAACAGAAAAATCAAAAATGACTCTGGCTATCTTTGCATGCTTACAATCAAGACAGATGCTGATATCATTTCCTAGAGGCTACAGCTCATTTTGAAGAGAAAGCAACTAAATTATAAAACAAATTAGAAGTTTGCAAGCATCTTACTAAGTTAAATAACAGTCCCTCATTATTATTATTGTTATTATTAGGCTTACCTTCACCACTTTAAAAGATTAACAAGTAATGTTCATTTAACATTTTAATAGAAGTAAAACCATGTTAAGATGAATGACCTATCTCAAGTTTCTATTTAAAATCTGTTAAGCACAGTGAGAAAAATCTATCTTAATCAAGAAAAGATACTGTGAATGCAAACACGGGAGAAAAAAATGTTTTGCTTGAGAACTTTCAGAAGGAAGAGCTGAGAAAGTGATGCCTGAATTTTCTTTTAGTACAAAGGAAGGTCACTGGCTAGAGCACAGTCTCTCTTCCCAGCTCACCTGATTGGCTGCCATTGGGGAATTATTTTTAACCCATTCTTCCACAATCTTAACCACAGCCCGGAGGATCTTGGCATCCGGTGATTTTTCAATGAGGGATGTCAGGATGGCCTGAATAAAGTTCTTCCTCATCTCCATGCTCATCACAGCCAGGCGAGTTTTCACCAGCTCCAGACTCAGCATCACCAGCTCGCTAGTTCCTGCTTGTGAGGGAAAGAGGGCGCACCCAACCATGTCTACAAACACACGTCAATAGGCAACCCGTTCCCATCATGTGACATGTTGGATTCTGTCCCTTTTGCCCCCAAATATTTTTCTCCAGCAACTAGGGCTCTAAGATTTGAAGAGCCTCACCACTTTCCTACCACTCCACCTTGCAAGGGTGACCCTGTAAAAACCTCCCCACAGGGGAGATGATGGAGCTGATGGGACTAGTGCAGGCAGCCTGGGGTACAACCAGGTCCTGAAGTCACATTCACGGCACTTGTGTTCCGAGATGTATCTAGCAGCAGTGCAGTGCCAACCACAGCTCCTTGCCCCACAGCAACATATCACCCAGATTCTCAGAGCCCACTGCCTAGGTCTGGAATCTCTGACTGACTTCTTTTTCAGAAATAACAGTTCTGATTTATAGCAAAATCGTTAGATAACTCTCATTTAGTGGTGAATGTTGCACATAAATGTCCAACCGTTTAAAAATTTCTTCATTCTTACATTAACAAATTTTAAAAGCAGTTCATTTTTAAAATGAGTCTTATCTTCGTTTTTTAAACAAAATGCTCAGAACCTCTTTGTTAAGAGCAAATGACAATGAATTTCATAAAAACAACAGGTATTCATGTTCACTTTAGAATTCAATCACATAGCTGGCACCACTTAGGTGTTAAACAAAGCCTGAGGAAAAAACACGGGGCAGGGGCGTGGGGGCACTAAGTCTGTCACCTGCAGTTGCTTCCGTGCTGCCCGATGCTGCCTGTGGATTTAAGTGCTCTCGGACCATCTTCTGCAGGGAGCGCATGAAGACTGAGATCAGCCTGTCTATGTAGCTTGGGTTGTTGCTGCAGGCAGACTTGAGGATCATAAGGGTCCCTAAAAGGCAGACATTGCCGGTTTTTATTTTTTTAGACAAGTTAAAAAAAAAAATGAATTAACAAAAGTGTGCTATTTAAAGCATTTAAAATGTGCTGTTTCTGACAAAAGTATAGATTAATCCCAAATGTCAACATTACAAGCTTTTATATGGCATATACTGCATTTTGAAGCATTCTGTTTTCACTCTTAATTCTTAGTTCATGATCAACATCATCAGGCATGAGAACTGATTTTTGTGCTTCAGTGGAAACAACACTCTTAACTTCAGTTCTGGATTTTATCTTGAGGTTACAGCAAACCCCCTAAGGGAAGTTTTCGTCCCATGATGTGTTTGGGGGGAAAAAAAGGAAGAAAATCCTTTCTTTTTTTATCTAGACTCTTTAGACATGACAAATATTTTAGAATTTGCACCTAATTCTGAAAAATTGCATAAGATCAATAAAAATCAGCAAAACTAACATCAGAATATGAACACTGAATATATATGAAAAATAATTTTATCTTTCGTCACTGGCATTTTTACAAACATCTTCACCCTGACTTACACATTAAATTTTGAATTTGTACTCATAGCTTACATCATAGAACAATAAAAGGGTATTTATTTGTCATTTACAGGTGCAATCATCCCAGATTTGGATAATTTCAGGCTTCCTTTGTTAAAAGGCTGATTCTCAGTAGAGCAGTCAATGTGTGGACAGTCTGATTCTACAAGTAACCCATGACACTTGATGATAGTGATGATGAATACGGGGAATGTGTTCTGGTTGTTTCTGAGCAGACGTCAGTAACCGAGCCCTGGATCTGGCACGGGGAGAACAGAGTGGCCAACTCTCCAGGCCCTCTCGCCTGGAGGCTGCCCCTGGTCTGCTGTCACCCTTACAAAGGAGGGAAGCAACAGTGGCCAGCTCTTTTCAAAGAGAGCCCTCTGGAGAATTAACAAGACAAGATGTTCATGCTACACTGCGATGGAAGCGAGGTTGCAAAGCAGGATCTACTGTATGATCCCCAGTAAAAAAAAAGTTGCAGAAGTATTTCTCACTATCCAAATCTATCTGGTTCCAGAATAGAGACAGCAAGCTTGGATAATAAGGGATATCATTTTAACTAAGTTTATCTGGCTCCTGAATTTCAGATAGCAAGTAGCAAGAGTTTAGAGAGCAAGAAATTCATTAAAAAATTATGTATTCAGTCTGCAAATTGAGACACAAGTGTTTGCATAACAAGAGCTATCTGTATATGTATTTATCTACAAGTGTGCAGAAAAAAGACATACTCACCAAAATAAGAGTGATTATTATTAAGTAAAGAGGCTTATAAGTAATTTTTATTTAGTTTTCCTTCATTTGTATTTTCAAAGTTTTCCTACTTACAGATGTGAGCTTGACAACAAGCAGAGTAAGTAGCTTTTCATTTGACTTCTAGGTATCTGGAGGCCAAAGTCATCCAGCTGCCCTGAGTACCTGAGACACCAACTTTCATTTCACTTGGGGCAGCCAGAGCCTCATCAAGTAGACGGGGACTAGCTCTCGTCTTGTGAGTGGCTTATTGACAGGTGAACACACTGTGAAAGGCAGTAATTCTATATATTTGTATACTGCGTCAGCAGCATCTCTGTATTTAGCGTAAAACTGAGTCAGCAGGATCCACGCAATATGGGGCAATTCCTCTTGCAACCAAATCCTGCATCTGAGGCTGAGGCAGGAGGAACCGAGGGAGCACTGATGTTGGGCAGGGTGGGGGTCGCTCACCTCAAAGACCACGGGGGACTGTGGCCTTGTGCACACCAGGCCACACACAGACACCCTCAACAACGCAGCAGCTCAAAGCTCCTCCCAATATCCTGAGCCTTTCCAAAAAGCAAAGCTCCTCCAGTGAGCACGGACAGATCAGTGCCAAACTGAACCACTGCTGGGAAAACCAAGTCAGACACACACTCACCAAAGAGCTGGGAGGGATTCGCGTTGGTGGCCTTCTCGTAGTTGGTGAGTCCTTCATAGATGACCTTCCCGACGGCCGCATAGAGGCACTCCAGCTCTTCATACTTGGAGGCCACACTGGAAGTGCCTACAACAGAAGCGAGAACCTGAGCTCTGTGGTCTAGACTCTCAAGCCTGTCCAGGCACTGGGACGTTCACTATCCTCACACTAGGACTGAGCTTTAACGGTTGGGCTCTGTGGCAATTGGCGCGGGCACTTCTCTTGCAGGACGCATGGCGCCATCTCTGGGCTGTTCCTATTTTACGGAGCTAAGTGACAACCTTTTGTCTCACCACGGCTTACCGGAATATGCTCTAAATACACTTATTTACAGTACGCCAAAATTTGATTCTGTCAACTGTTCAACACTTGACAAAATACTTTAACTTAACTTCCCTTTAAACACACTAAGAAAACTACTGTTCAGCTGATGAAGAACTGCATTTCTAAAGCAGACAAAAAATATAACGCAATGGCTGCTGCCGTTAAGTTTTTATGTCCATTTTTTTTTAAAAGAAAGGCTGAAAATACAAAGAAAAGTGGGATAATAAAATGCTCAATATAGTAAGTGGAGATGAGCACTCTCAAACAACAAGCTGTGTGCCACCCATCCACTCAGAAAGAAAGGCACCGATGGAGAAGGTCACATACTTGGCTCTGTCGGGAAAATGCTCATCAGGCGTGAGAGAAGGCTATGGACCGCTCGTAAAACTTTGGTGTTCCCACACGTCATACAGGCCGCAATTCCACGCTGCAGGGGTTTGAAGCTACTGAGGATGGCTGGAGACTGGAGAACAGTTAGCAAGAAACTCAGCACTTCCAATCCTGTGCAAATATTTCCATAGTTAACTTGATTAGGCTGCTCCTGGAATGGAGAACACAGGCCACACACAGATGAAATAAATACTCTAGTACACTGAATTACAGAAACATAAATCGAGCAAAATTTAAAACAATGTGCCATTAAGTATTTGGAGATGAAGTAAAAAACCACTGAAGAATGAACATATAAATATGTGACCACCATATTTTATTAATACAGTAGGATTTCATGTTTCTTTTAATAAATTTGCTTTAAATATTTAGTCATACTTCTTAAAAGCTCATGAAAAATATTAATATTAAAGTTTTGAAAACTACTAAGATCTGGTCTAAAAAGGCATTTACTGCAATGAATTTTGCTTGTCTCCTTCTATCTTTTTAGTTAAAATACAAATATCCTGGGGTTGGCCTGCTGGTGTAGTGGTTAAGTTTGCATGCTCTGCTTCAGCAGCCCGGGGTTCGCAGGTTTGGATCCCAGGCGCAGACCTAAATACCACTCATCAAGCCATGCTGTGGTGGTGTCCCATATACAAAATTGAGGAAGACTGGCACAGATGTTAGCTCAGCGACTATCTTCCTCAAGCAAAAAGAGGGATTGGTAACAGATGTTAGCTCAGAGCCAATCTTTCTCACTAAAAAAAAAAACCCAAAAAACAAATATTCTTGCAAAAGAAAAGTATCTTTGAAATTGTGTATCATGAAATCAATCTAATAGGTGATACCAGCACTAAAGAAAAAAAAAAAAAAAACAATGAAATAGAAAATAGAGTGCACAGTTTGTAGTAAGGCTAAGTATTGCTTCATGCAACTTTTGTTTCTGTGGCTTATGTACACAGATGCCTGGTATATGTGCCATTTGTATGCAATAGGTTATGAGGTAAAATCTCTCACTTACTATGGATTATGGGGAAAAGGTGAAGTTCCCTGTGAGCATGGCACATTGCTTTATGAAAATGTCAGCCTATTAAGTGACAGAGGTTGTCCACTTATGGCCGAGCTTGACTTAACTGTCACTGCATTTGACAGGAAAGTAATTTGACCTTTCAAAGAGAAAAAGAGGAAGGAAACCCGCAGACAGTTGAGAAGTTAGGCACCAAGCTAAAACCCAAGCATATGCTGCAGATTTAGGGGGCCTAAACCCACTGTTTCCATAGCACAGGTAACATTTGTAACATTTCAAAAAACTTAAGCAACAATGTTAGTCTCTGCAATGCAAAATAATAAATGCTTACAACAGGTTTGCAACCGCCAGACACTTAACAAGATCATCAGAAAATTACACGATACACGATCGTGGTTTTTACAGAAACAAAACAAAAATATCCCACAAAATAATCAGCATTTGGGGCTATTTCTTTGATACCTGACTATACAATGGTCAATAACAAGTTATATGTTCATCTGTTTTAAAAATTCAAGCTTATTTTAAAGGTTGTTGTGTAAGGCAACTAAAAATGTTTACGCCAAGCTAGCCAATAGGTCAGTTTAAGAAATGAAACTTTGAAAGACAAGAGAACTATTATGTTTTCAAAACTCCTAACTGTACTTGGGGCTAGGAGTGAGAGCTGAAGTTTTAAAACCATTTTCAGGTAGTGAAACTCCCTCCTCCTTATTAGTGGCCAGAAGATAAAGTGGAAGGGGCCATGACTGGCCAAGGGAATGGACAATTTGGGGTTTGGCGGCCCAGGACCGAGCCCAGGAGACAGGAGACCCACGTACTTACCACACTCATCAGCAGCTTGTCGAACCACTGCAGTTTGAGCTCGGACTTGGACCACATGTCCGGTCGCAAGGCAGTCTTCAAGAGAGTCACACACCGACGAGACAGCACCTCCCCAGGAGACCCCGCAGTGTTGGTATTGTCATTAACCTGGAAATTCACATTCAAGCCCACATTTCCCTGTGTACATGTTTACAGTCATTCTCGTGACACTGCTTCTCGTCTGCGTCCCACGCCCTCACATCCCAGCTCTCCACCTCATGGCCACCTGCTCTCCCACCTGACTCAATACAGCCATCTCTGCTTCAGGGAAGCTCCCCCACTGGACCCCCCCTTGCAGTGCATCAGTGGTGATTTACACTTATTTGTGTGATTAGTGTCATGAGGCTCTCTGAGAGCAGAGCCCGAGTTCCTCCCCACTGAACCTCCTAGGCTGTGCCTAGCACACTGCAGCATGCAAGAAAGTACTGGATGAATAGTTCAGAAGATTCTTTTAAGTACCTGGAAATCCTCAATAATATTGCAAGATACACTATTTTGTTTAGTAATTATAAAAACATAAGATTCCCAAATTAAAAAAAAACACTTAAGGGGCCAGCCCAGTGGCACAGTGGTTAAGTTCATGTGCTCTGCTTTGGCAGCCTTGGGTTTGCAGGTCTGGATCCCAGGCATGGACCTGTACACCACTTATCAAGCCAGGCTGTGGCAGGCGTCCCACATATAAAGTAGAGGAAGATGGGTAACAGATGTTAGCTCAGAGCTAATCCTCCTCACCAAAAAAAAAAAAAAAAAAAAAAAACCACAGGAAAATTTCATTTACAACGTTTTTGTGAAATATAAAAATGAAAATTTTCAGAAATGGATTCCCAACAACTCCATGAAAATATATACTGATTTGAATGGTAAATAAATACAAGTTATGAAAGCATTTAAGTTACTAAATGTTGTATGTGATTTACCTAGGTGGGATCATCCCAGCACATTTATGAGACAGGTAATTCGGAAGTTAAGTAATTTACCAGAGATAACTCAATTACCACATTTTACCAAAGCCAAGATGTCTCTAATTATAAGATACACCATTATTTTATAACTGCTAAAAGAAAAAATGTTTTTAAAAAATCATAACAATTACAAGACAGGCAGATTTCAGAAATAGTAGCATGTCATGAATGGAATTTGGTATGAAAATGACAAAACTAGCTCTCAGACCTTGGTTTGTCTATTTCATTTTTGACTAAACTGTCACAGATAACATTCTGGAGTCTGCTAAGCAGTTCTGGTTCTGAAGAATCCCTAACATCAGACATTCAGAACGCCATACCTGACAGGCCACCCGGATGAGGAAATTCACCACGGTGTCTGTGTGCTGTTTATCAATGGGCTTGGTCAGAAGGGAGTCGGCTCCAGGCAGTGACTGGCTCCTCCCAAACACCTAGAGCAGCAGGAGGAGCACTCTCAACAACGCTGTCCCCACACAAGGTGCTGGCTGTGCAGCCCGCTAACAGTACCAGTCCTCTCAGGGGCAGACGCTACTCTGGGCACCAGGGACACCAGAGGCAGCTGTGGTCTCCGCAGACAACGAATAAACAAAGTAATGGGTCATGTGCTCTAGACTGAAAAAGGGCATGCTCCAGGAAGTGAAAGGATGACATCAAAGCCGCTCCTCAGACTGAAAGGCAGTCACCACAAGAAGACAAAAAGAGAGAGAAAACTGCTTCAGGGAAAAGAAAAGAGACAGGGGACAAGTCCTCAGTGAGTAAAGAAGCTGGGGCATTTCTGAAGCAGAGGAAACACCTGTGTGGCTGGAGCATCGTGCACAAGGCACAGGGACAGAAGGCCATCTGCAGGGCCAGGTCACGCAGGCTTTGGAGGCCATGGTCAAGGGGAGGGCTTGGGGAGGGAGAAGACCCCGACAATTTTTCAAGTTTTTATTTTGAAATGATTATAACATTCACAAGAAGTTACAAAAACAGTACAGAGGTCCCATGTACCCGTCACCCAGCTTCCTCTGACTTAAATTTTGAAAAGTTTTTTGGTACTCTGCTTTGTTAAAAATGTATCAAAGAGGGATAAAAGTGGAAGGAGTGAGAGGACCCGGGAGGCAGGTCCAGTACTCTGGGCGAGGCTCTGGGGCTTGGACCACGATGGTGGGGCAGAGAGGAGAGCAGTGGGTGGGTACTGGAGGCTGGGCTGACAGGGCTTGCTCTCAACCAGACGTGTGGAGAGAAGTAAATGGACAAATTGCAGATGGCTCCAGGTTTCTAAGCTGAGCACAGCCATATATTCTAGAGGAATGGTGAAGGGGGGCGGGAGAGTTCAACCTTAGGCATGCAGAGTTACAGGACCGCCACCTCAACAAGGGGTGATGAGAGAGTCAGCATCCTCAGGGCTTTCTTGGTGGCTGCCCTCCAGACAAAACAGGACACACCGTCTTTTTAAAAATTGAACACAGGGGCCGGGCCCCTGGTGTAGCGGTTAAGTGCGCGCGCTCCGCAGCTGGCAGCCCGGGGTTCGGATCCCGGGTATGCACCGATGCACTACTTGTCAGGCCATGCTGTGGCGGCATCCCATATAAAGTAGAGGAAGATGGGCATGGATGTTTAGCCCAGGGCCAGTCTTCCTCAGCAAAAAGAGGAGGATTGGCATGGATGTTAGCTCAGGGCTGACCTTCCTCACCAAAAAAAAAAAATTGAACACAACATGGGAGCATGTTCTCAACCAGTTTTTGAGAGTCTCTCTTAATGCCTTTCTGCAAGAATTAACCATTACTGTCGGAACTCTAGTGGTATTAAGTGAGCACAAAGGAAAACGTGTCTGCTAACTTGGGAAACACCACGAGCGAGTAACATGTCATTGGGTTTCTGTCTGTTGGCACAGCCTTTCCCAGTTATCTCTCTGGCATGGTGCTGGGCACTTAGCCCACATTCAAAATTTGTTGAAAAAATGAACAAACTTCCACAAGAAAGTGTAGAAACTTCCATAAAAGAAAGCACACGTTGCGTGTGGACATGATCCTACCGCATTGATGGCTCCTGTGGCCGTCCTAAAGCGTTTCATTTCCTGGGCAGAATCCACGGACAGACCTCTTTTAATAGAAGATGAGACAGAGCTGACTCCTTCTCCACTTGAATTTGGGTCCATATCCGAATCCGGCTTAAAAGACACACACACACATTTGACTCGACTGACTTCTAGGGAGAAGTATAGGGAATAAAACCAGGGACAACACAAGAGGGCTGACGCCCCTACCTGCTGGTCCTTGATCCTCTGCAATTCCCACTTGATGACAACTTCAGACAGGTCCACAGCCAGCCTCCTCTGCTCAATGGTGACGCTGGGCGTGAAGCCGAGCCTCTGCATGGCGCTGACCATATGCTGCACCAAGTGATGCCGCACAGGGTAGTACACCTGCGGGCAGGGGGCCAGCGTCACGTGGCGATGCTGCACAGTGACTGCGGCACACACGCATGTATATGCACATGAACACACACACACACAAATATACCCATACATATACATACACACACCCTATCTGCCTTGGCCCCTACACACGACCCAACCCCCTCTCAAGAATTCTGAATCATAACTTTAGCAAGGAAATTCTCATTGTCTATGTATGTGCATGTGTGTTTATTACTCACGCCACCCCCGGCTGAGTCTCAATATAACAGCATATTTCGGCCTTTCAGTACCATCTTTAAAAAATACTGAAACACTCACTTCTCCTTAGGTAGTCAGGTCTAGTCACACATATCAAACTTCAGACTTGATGTAATAAAAATTTAGCCATACCAAGAAGCAAATTCCCAATTCTGAAAGAGCTGCCTGTAAAAGAATTAGCTTTCAACTCAATCCTTTCTCCTCTACCCAAAATCTACAAGAAATATTTACATGTGAATACATCCAACAAAGTGGGTGATTTGGCTATAGAGAAGGAAGTACCAGTGACATGAACAACTTTTTCAAGACAAATTACCAAAATCAAGAGTTAATGATAACTATCTCCCAAAGTAACAACTCATCTGTATTCACTGTTAGCTGAGTCCTTATAAGAAAAATGAGTCTTAGAGAGAAAGAAGCACACAACTGGGACACATTCTCTAAACTATAGCAATTCCCATGGTGATAAAGCCAAACATACATACACATACTAATGAACAGACCAGAAATACCTTTACTATAAGTTGAACGACCACCTTCTTGCAGAAAATGAAAGGCAAAAGTTCAAACCAAATGCCTGAAAATGCATTACACATCGATCTACAGTACTTTCTACATACCTTAAAATGCTGCACTATCAAGTGCAAAATATGAACCAGCTGAGGGACCGTGTGTCCCTCCTCCACAATGATCTTCCTTGTCCAGTGGGTCAGCATCTGGTGCCCATCCTCCATTCTGGCAGGCACTGCTGGGGTCAAAATAGCCATTGCTTGTCTGACAATTGCTCGAGCTTCCATTGCATGGGCCTTGAGAAGACTGTGAAAAACCTAAAACAGGAAAGAAATTCTTATATAAGAATGAAGGCTTTAAAAACAATCACTTAGAACCAAGGCATAATATTTTTGCAAAAGAATTTTTAAAAAATGCCTTAGGGCTCTCTTATCAGGAAACAGTTGCTTTCTCTTTCATTAAGTTTTGGTCAATGAATACGTTCATTCTAGTATTTGCTGATCACCTACTCTGTGCCTGTGCTAGGCTAGGATGGAGCATACAAAGATGAGCAAGACCTGCTCCTTAAGGGCAGGGATCTCATGTCTATTATAACTAGCAGGAAGTTAGTTGATATATACGCAGCATGGAATATGGAGTGAAAAGACTGTCAGAAGCAGTCTTGCAATAGTTCAAGTGAGAGCTGAAGGCCTGATGTAATTAAGGTCATGGGAACACAAAGACCAACCAATTGCTACTGAGGGTGGCAGGGACAGGAAGGGTGTTGGAAACAACAGGACTTGCCCATGCGTGGACGTTGGGGAGAACAAGAGAGCGTCACCAGTGGCCCCCTGGGTCTCTGGCTGGGACGACTGGGGGACAGTGGTGCCCATCAGAGACTGTATTTCTATCTCAAGTACCTGTGGAAGGTGCCGTCTGAGAGGCTACTAGCTTTATCTGGGTCTGGGGTTCAGCGCCACAGAAGTTCACAAGAGGGAATGGTCAGAGGAAAATAATCAGGGATGACTCACAGAACAGAACGGAAGTGATCACTTATCAGATGCTTAATGGGACAGACAGCTTGAGCGCTCAAGGGTATTATTACACGTAATTCTTACACAGCCACAGTAAACTAAATCACCAAGGGTCACGGAACTCGTGAGTGGAAGAAACGAAACTCAAACCCAGGGCTGCCTGATATCAAAGCCTAAACCACTGAGACACAAGGAAAACGCGCTCAAGATCATCAACAAGGCAGAGGGCTGACTAGATGAAGGTTCAAAAGTACCTACTGTCTTTAGCTAAGGAGTGGGCTGGGCCCTTGACCAAAACATTTTCAATGGAACTGCAGATTGGAAGCCAGAATGTAATGGTTACAGGAGCGTGAGGTGGACAAAGGTGACATTTTGTTGTTTCAAAAGCAAGGCAGCAGAGGAATGAGAGAGCAGGGCACTAATGGGAAGAAAGGGAGAAGGAATAATCACGGGAGGTTTCACAGTGTTTATAAGATGGCAGACACATGCACTTTAAATTGTATTGGGAAAAGACAATAGAAAAGGAGAGGTTCTGACTGTACAAGGGAGCAACGTGTACATGTGTGGAAATATATGTGAACGTCAGGTGGGCAGCAGGGAGACTCGAAAAGCACCTGAAGGACAATTTTCTTATGTATTGCAAATTTAGCAATAATGTGTGCCAGAAGTAAGTGTCCACTGTATTTGCAAGCGGGATCCACGCAGGCCTTGGAGAGCAGGCAGGGCCAAGCGAAGGTCATCAGGCGGCGCAGCTTGCTGTTGCGGTTCTTGTTGTTGTCATGGATGTGGTGGGGCGCGTGCTCCACCAGCAGTGTGGCATACTGCAGAAGGTAAATCCTCAGGGAGTCCAGCATGTCCGCCTGCTTCTCTGGGTCAAGGACCTGCCGAAAAGAGCAGAAAGGAACTCATTTCTAGTTTTGAGTTGTGTTACATACTAAGGGTCATACAACAAGTTTAAACCTTTATTAAAAAATACACACACACACACAAACTCTATATATAACTTAAGTTTTACAATGACAGAGTCAATGATGTCACATCAATTTTCCTTTACTACATGTGGATTAGAAACTCACTGAATTTATTTCAATGCTGAAAAAAAGGGCAGACTTAGAAGGCAGAATGCAGTGGGTGAAGGGGCTTGAGGTAGAAAAGGAAGACGTTCTCTTTGGTACAAGGTGATTCAGCACTGAGTTTCTTAATCCAAGTAGTCGAGATTTTTCTTTCCTGGTCAACTATTATTATCTAGTCCTTATTTTTCAGTATTATGATCAGAAAATGTTAACCGGGAAAAACATCTCTACTTTAAAAAAAAAGTTACGGTTTTCTACGTAATCAAGTATCTTATAGATTTTTGTGTGTGTTTTGTGGCTATAAAAAAAAATGTACATTCTTTGGAGAACAGTCTACTGTCTCTACTGAATCAAGTATATCGACTGTATCATTTAACTAAGTATCCTATTTCCGTCTACCAGAAAGATCCCAAAGACTGAAGACTTCCATCACAACTGTGTTTTCATCAGGGTCCCTTCAGCTCCCTAAGTCCTCTCTCTGGATTTGCTGCTTCACAGCGGTCCCTCCCAGGGGCTCCAGCCTGCCCAGCACCGTTTCTCCTCATCCAACACTCGAAATCCAACTCCTCACTTGTGCTGAGTCAGCAGCCTCGCACCCAGAAGACACAGCCTAGAAAACGCAGCACTGCGGAAGGAGCTGCGTCTGGGTCACCATCTCCCCATAGTTGCCCAGAATAAGGCATATGTCAGCATGTGGACCAAAAATAATTTCTTGGGCTCAGTTCTCATTCCGTTGAGAGGGTGGGGGTGGGGTCAAAACTGCAGGAAGGAGGCCCATCGTAAGGTACAAAGACTATGTAAGGACCAGTAACCTGCCAACACAAACAACAGTCCCCTCTGCCTGGACCCCAAGACAGAACAGGTGAGAAAACTAGCTGTGTCCTTCCAAAGAGTGTTGATGTGTACGTGGTAGTCACCTCCATCAGAACTCCGCTGATCCACACTGCAGACATGGAATGCCAATTGCTCACAACACTCTAACAAAAAACTTGAATACAGAACACTCAAGGCAAACACAACACCTATCAGTGAGGTTCAAGAGCCCAACCTGCAGAGGACAGCTGAGGCACTGTGAGAAACAGTGCAGGCATTTTGCAAAGAAACACTTAATTCAAAAAACCTTCCAGTGTAAACTGGAAACGCTATTGTAGACATGCACAGAGACCTTAAAACCTAAGCTAACTTCAGACATTATTACTGCCCACAACGATGTTTCACTAACTTGGCAACACAGGGTCACAGTGGCAATTGGATCGAGTCTAACATACTCACTGGCTCTTAGCAGATTCTTTTGTAAAGCTAAAGATGAAAACAGAACATGACAAATCTACTGACCAGCAATAGTTTTTACAAAATAACTCTGCCATCTGAATTTTCATTGACATATATTCTGTTTCTCGTTGGAATCTATTAATGTAGAAAAGTTAATTCATTCAAGTGATGCTGCCTTAAAAAATTCACTAGTAGGAATTACAAGGATCTGCTATAAACTAATGTAATCACAAAAACTAACAGCCTTAGGGAAATAAACTTACTTCAATGAACCCATCTCTCTCTCTCTCTCTCTCTCTCTCACACACACACACACACACACACACACACACACACACACAGACACACTTATTCATCTGCCAAGCTACTTTTCACGCCAATACATTGCTAGTCAGGTCACCTTCGTAATGAACACACTGGTGATGCTTTCTGGGTTATCGCCTTCTGGATTGGGAGGTCCTAAGAGCTGCTCTCCTTCCCCCTTCTCAAAGCTGTATAGGAAAGCAGGATTCAAGATATGCTGCAGAACCTACAAAAAAATTTAAAAATGAAGGAGAAGGAAAACAAAACCATGCTCCTTCTTTCTTTAACAAAATGGGCAGGACCACCAGTTTGGTCACACTATACCACGAAGTCAGAACTCAATCAAGGGTGCGTATAATCATCCTGACTTATATTCAGATGGTCCACAGGATAGGCAGGTTGAAAACCTGAGGAAGGGGCCGGCCCGGTGGCGTAGTGGTTAAGTTTGCATGCTCTGCTTCAGCGGCCTAGGGTTCACAGGTTCGGATCCCGGGTGTGGACCTAGGCACTGCTTATCAAGCCATGCTGTGGCAGGCATCCTACATATAAAAAGTAGAGGAAGATGGGCATGGATGTTAGCCCAGGGCCAGTCTTCCTCAGCAAAAAGAGGAGGACTGGCAACAGATGTTAGCTCAGGGCTAATCTTCCTCACCAAAAAAAACAAAAACAAAACAAACAACAAAACCTAAGGAAAAGAGACATTGGCCTGGTTTACTCTTCTCACTGCATACAAGTCATCTTCTAAAAACAAGGAAACTAGCAAACTACCTTCAACAGTGGTTCACTGCTGGATCTGCCTTAATTTTCTCTACAATGGCATTTTCCTCATAAACAGTCCGAACTACTATTTAAGTGTCAACAGAGACACAGCAGAACATGAATGGTGCTGTTGGTTCCCTAGAAAATTAGCTCAAACGCCCGAGGCTGCTACTGCATAATGGTGGGACTCACCTTGGCTTTCAGTTCATCCCCAAAGTTGGGGTCACTGAAGTCCACAAAGCGAAAAAACAGGGCGCGTTTCTGAGCAATGCTGTAATTTTTAGGAATTTCTTCCTCCATATATTCTTTTAAGAATGTCATGTTGCAGAGAAAACGACCAGTAAAGGCTCGGAGCAGCTGGAACAGCAATTCTATATCTCCATAATTCCTTCTGAAAGGTCAAAATAAGAAAAGAGGTCAAATTATGGCAAATTTGATAACTATGTATGATCTCTGACTTGCCTTTTAAACAGCTCAAAGTTACAGACCATTCTCTACAACAAATCTGACTACACACACCCAATGAACCATAGCCATGCACAAATTAGGCAAGAGGCCCCAGTCTAGCTTAGGATAGAATAAGTCACTTGACGCAAAGGCACCCACTTGCAATAATTCAGCAGACAGTAGGCCAGCAGCTTGGGCTCCTTCCAGTTTGTGGCAGCCATGTTCTCCTTCCGGTGTCTTTCTTGGAAGGTTTCACTCACCCACACGCGTCTCAGCTGGCTCACCAGAGAATGCTGATTGGCCAGCCAGGAGTCATCGTTTTTAACTATAATACTTATGATCTGTCAGAGGAGAGACAATTAGGGAATTTGACAGGGTTCTCTCTGTGTCTCAATAAAACTTTTAAGGTTTTAGGTATTTACTGAAGAGACGCTACCTTGATGGCCTGAAACTGCAGGTCCAGACGCATGGTGCTGGTGCTGGGCGAGCCAGGGCGCACGGCGGTCTGGGTGCCACCGGGCAGCAGCAGAGTGATGAACCTGTTGGGGTTAGCTGCCAGCACATCTCGCAGAGGTCTGGCATCTTTGTGTTTTAAAAAACTCTGAAAACAAAACAAAACAAACAAGCTGTTTTAAGCTAATCAAAACTTCCAAAATGATATAGATATAGGTGATATAAACTCTAAGGCTCTTTCTAAATCTCTCTAGGCAGGATTAAAAAAAATTACTGTAAGCACCCTTTTTAAAAAATGCTTTTTAGACAGTAATCATACTTAATGATTATGATTTTATAATCCTAGCAGCTCATACATTTGTTACCACCACCAAAATCTCATAGAGAGGGATCTTCCTGGACTTGAACTTTTCATATACACAACAATGATGTTTCTAATATTCAAATATATTAGAGAAAAATAAAGCCAGGAAACTGAACAGTGAAATACGAGTTTCAGATTTTAGAGCACACTGGCTGACACAAATCACAGGGACGCCCAACTCCAGCTCCCCGTGCTCTGACCATGAACATTCTGCTCCACTGGGGATCGTTCAGTGTTGCTTCCATCATGAACAGCTCCACTGTCTGCGAGGGGTGCCGGGTCAGGAACTTGATAAGAGGCTCTCTGAATGGACTGCCAGCCTAGAAAACATGGTGAAAACTCCATCTTCTCAGGGCTCGAACTTTCCTTGGTCTACCAACCTAACATGGTAGGAGCACGCATTTCTCCTCCTCATAACTGAAGTGCATTAACAAACATAAGCAAATAATAATATCTAACATCTTTATACTGTTAGATTAATCCATCTAAAATGTAACAAAGAGAAAATATTACAGGCAACAGATGTAGGAAGAATCGGAATCAACTCTAAGTTTGACCATTACCTCAATCAACATAGCCCGTTCTGTTTTCATCACAACCTCTAACAAAGGCTTCACCAGAGTTTGAGGTGCAGCTGGGATCAGATGAAAAAGGTTTATGATTGCTGAACAAATTTTCATTTCCTAATGAAGAAAACCAGAAATCATAAAATAGGCCAATTAATTTTGCTGGCTAGAGGTATCAAAATTACTACAGACCCTACTACGGTCTAGCTACATTCGCAAGGCTAGCCAACGGAAGCAGAGAGTTAACATGTAAAAAGCCACAACTTATCAATCTCAGATTATAGCTGTGGCCTAAGGAAACTAACTGCCCCCGGCATTCAGATTTCATCTGTCAACGTGGGGACAGCGAGCTGACTGTGTGTACCTGACATGACTGTGTGTGTTTGTTTTCACGCACACTGGCGAGTGTTGGCAGTGACCTTACGGGCTGCCTAGGCTAGCCCCTCATGGAGGAGGGGAGGATCATGCCTGTGGCTGTAACAGCGTTAGGATTCCCTCCCTTTGTCGTGACATCATGGGGTCTTCCCAGTACACTAAGTTCAGAGGGCACAGACTTCTTTTGCCCTCAAAACTTAGCACAGAAAAAGTCCTCAAAATACTTATTTACCCTGGAAATTAAATATCAACATAAATAAATGACTGACCATGGTACAAAGTATTTGTCTGCCAGGCCTAAAAATAAAGCTGACAAATTGCTCTACGAAATATGAAAAATGTGAAATGCCAAGAAGTTTGCACTTTTTAATGTGCTAACAGCTCAGCGGTCAGTTGCTCTGAATGTCATTCCAACTTTCTGTTCTCAGCTTCAGTTCCCACGGTTTTGAGTCTGCAACTCAAAGGACCTCTACATGGTCACAGGGCAGGGAAGACTCCTTGACTTACCAACCTGCATTGTGTACAATGGGATATCCATCACTCTAAGCATGGTAAAATGGGGATGATAAACACTAGTCATGGGGACCCCCTCCCAGCAGCATTCGAGATACTTCTCAAAATGCCTCTTAAAACCAAAAGGGAAAACAGTGAGATTGGGTAAGGAATGACAGAAATTAGCTCGGTGTCAACCCCATCCTACCTCTAGAGCTCTCCTTCTACAGTATTTTTGTCGTCAGAGTAAGTTCTATCCTAACATTAGATAACATTCTGATAACGGTACTTTTATATTGTGGTTTTTCGTCATGAAATCCCTTCTTGTGGTCTTCACAACACCTCCGGAAGACAGGAATGACAGACGTTATCACCCCCATTTTACAGAAGAGGCAAAGCTCAGAGTCTCACTGTCCAGAGTCAGTGTTGTGACTACATCAGTGAGGTGTGCGTGAGCGAGAGATGCAGACTGGGTGCAGGGGAGTGATGAGGCTTTAAATTCAAGGCAGGCAGTAAGTCAGCCATGTGAAAGAAAATGTAACTCCTCCCAATTTCTAGCAGGTGTAATATATTCTTTGTGGAGTTCCCTCTCAAGAGGTTGTTAGATGTATGAGCTCATATGAACATTATGATAGCAAAATCCAATTGAATCTTAAATAGTATTAAGATATTGTAATTCTAACATGTAGAAAACCAAAGAACTTAGAATCTTGCTTAAAACATCCTAATAGAAAACATGCGTGGCATCCGGACAGTTCACAGCAATGATACTAATACAACTCTGCCACAGACAGACGATACAGCTCACTGCACTCAAAGGCACAAGGCACTCTGTCCATCACAGAACCACAAGTCACAGCAAAACCAAAGACGACAACAACCCCCTCCTGCGCCTCCACTGAAATTCTCACCTCTACCCCTTCCATGGCAGGCTGAACCAAAACAAAAATTACAGCATGAAAAAAGGCAACAGAAAGGTAAAAAGAAAAGAAAAGAAAAGAAAATATAAACTGTTCTTCACATTGCAAGTCATAAACTGACTTTTAATAGGTTGTTCTCACCTCAAACTGACAGAATGGAGACAAGGAACATCTCCCGCACTCTGAAATGCTTTCCTGAGGATGGGGAGGAAAATCATCTTTTTTCTATTTACGTTATTTACATAAAAACGTCCCATATACTCATACACAGTAAGGATTACTGGGGTAAACAAGACAGCAAAGACACAATTATCAGAAAGCACACAATAATTAACAAATGCTCAACAGCAAAAAATGCACCTTCCAACCTTCAGATGTCAAACACAGCCCTTCTGATAGTGTTGAATACAGTGTATTCGTTCCTAAATCAAATGTAAAAAACAGGAATTTTGGAATTCTTGTCTAGGGGAAGAAACTGTAAAACCTTGTTGTATGCAAATACATTTAAAAAACTGTTTTGTTTAGAATAAGTCAAGATTTTATATGTAGTGCTGAGACATTAAAAAAACTTTCCCAGCTAAAGTTAGAAAAGCACTTGGGGGTTTAAGCCCAATCAGTAAGGCATGTCTGAGGCCTCCACACCCAGAAGAACGCACAGGCCATGATACCATCTACCAGATAGCTGGGTTATCTTGTGAAGTGAAGATGTGTGTGTATGTGTGTGCATGCGTGTGCGTGTGTACACACAGACCATAACAGGTGGTCATGAGTTCTGCCCTGTAAGTTCAATGCTAAACAGGCAAACTTTCCTAAACATGATGAGGATGCACAGCTCTGACCCTCGGGGCTGTCCGATGAACTATTTAACATGTCTTCAGTTATAGTTTCTCAATTAGGCAATGTTATTTGGGGGATTCGACCAAACAGGAACACGCTACTTTCCAAGACCCATTCCCAATCCTGTACAGCGTCCATAAAAGATGATAAGAGCTCAAGTGCAGAAAGGCAGCTTGGCCCTGGGCTGAGGTGAGGAGGCCTGTGGACCCCAAACACCATGGCCCCTGAGTTCAGACCTGCGGCCTAACTTCACACAGCTGGACATTCCCAGGCGCTCAGGGAATACACTCCCACGATGAGGAGCACGTTTCAGCAGGGGCTCAAGGACCTCCCAGCACCCACTGCTCCATCCCCTACGCAATGCTCCCCCTCACCTCCAAAAAGCCCTCCAAATAACTTGATGTAAAAGTTCACGGAATCTTTTTGATTTAATGGAAGTCACTCATATACCCACCACTAGGTTTTTAAATGTTTATTCTAGAACTGGCTATGTGTTTCAGAGAATTAACAGCTTATTATAAAAAGAAATATAAAATTTAGAGCAAAAGTACCTAACAGATGAGAGACGGGGAGGAAAAGCACAGAGGACTTCCACCTGCTCCCAAGAGCCGAGGCTCTTAAAACATGTTCTGCTCTCCCCACCAAGAGTCCCTGATTTTTTTCCTGTATATATAAATAACAAACCTTCAAAGAGGTCATGGATGATATAAGACTCCTAAAAAAGTTTAAAATCCTGGTTTAGTTTTGCTTAGTTGGCTGTTTAGAAGCAATAGGAAACAAGACTTACATAAACAAAACACCTTGACACAGAATGGTCAAAACAAAGCATAATAAAGCCAAAACAAAAAAACCAAGTTGGGATGAAACACAGCATCTGACAAATAGGCACAGGAGACAAAAGCCACGTTAATTATGCCTCTGAAGAGCTATAGGAATTCCCTCATCAGGATACTGATGTACAATTTCACCGGGCGTAACAGGAACTTATGGAAAACACCATCCCACCGATAGGACAATCGTCGACTTAAAAAATATTTTAAAAGAATATTAACATATACAAATAAGATTAGATTCAAAACAGCAAGAACCATTCATTTTTAAGAAACAAAGTCTTTGATGACCAACATCAGATACTTAAAAAAGATTTAACTGAAGTGGTTTTCCCTCAAAACCATAAAAGATGTGTTTTGAAGTACTGGGCATTTGCCTTCTGGCAAACACTGGGGTGGGAGATTCAGACCTAGAAAACAGACATGCCAATATTTAGTGATGCTTTATTACATTCTCCTCAATGCTTTACTGAGTCCTAAAGTCTCTACTTGGTTTTATGAGGTGATGTTGATGGAAAGCAACGGAAAACAACAGCTGAGGAATGCACCACCATGCACACAGCAGCTGCCAACAACAGTCTAGAAAATAAACTTTATACACTTTAAAGTAAAATTAGTGAAATTGAAACACTAACATTTCAAGCTCCCCAGAATTCTCATCAATGAAAATATCATATTAATGTGAACAAACAGGTATTTTAAAGAAACACGAAAAGGAACGTTCAACAATTAAGAGAAATAAAAGCAAAATGTAATGCTAATAAAACATGTTGAACAACTTACATAGACTATAACCATATAAAACTAGCTTTCTGACCGGTGTTTTAACTGAACGCACTGCTCCGATATGAACATTGATAACAGCAGTACACGGCAGGGTTGCCCTCCCAGAAACAAACAAGTCACTCACGTTTCCGTCGCTCCTCTGGCCCCCTTTATGGGTGAGGACCACCACCTCCATCCACTTTCGCAGATGTTGCTGTTGAAAAAATACATCCTTAGACATTTCTTCCTCACAACAGGAGCATTTCAATTCCAAAAGGCTGCTCTTAGGTGAAAGCTCATATGTAATCATTAACTTCCATCATATTTAATGTGAGCAGTGCTTCTATTACTGAAGTAGTCCAACCATCAAACTAACCATGAGAATAATTTGCATTTTTTATGTTCTATAAGTAGAAAGGCTGCATTTACCCTGATACAACAGAAAACGTCCTGAAACATGGCCATTCCAATGTCAGAATTTTTACTGCTGTCCATCATGACTACTGTCATCTCACTCCTGTGCTACTGTGCATTGCTGCTGTTCACTGTGTGCTGTGAGTTGGGCACCAGCTAGGCACTGGGGCAGAGAAGTGAACAAGCAGATATCATCTCTGTCCTCGTGGAGCTCAGGTTCCAGTGGGGAAAACAAGGTAAAACAGATAGGTGCCTGCTGTGTGAACAATTATGGTAAGAGTTGTGAAAGAATAACAGGAACCAGGTTTAGATGAGGGTCGAGGTCGGGGAGGGCCCTGCTGAGGCAGACATGCCAGAACCATGAGCGAAGAGTGCTCTAGGCAGAGAAAAGAAGGGACAGGCCCTGAAGCTAGAAACAGAACAGTGGCTACCGTGGCTGAGGATTAGTGGGCACAAGGGAGACCCCGGGGGGATGGGCTGGTGATACAGGCATGGATCCCATTTGGTCAGAGGTCATATAAATTAGTGCAAATGAGTAATGATTCCCTTCTGTGCATAAGGCGGGCAATCGTTCTGTGATAAGACTCTGTGTTCTGCTGCAAGAGCATGAGAAGAGAGATCCCCGAGCCCAGAGCGACTTTGGCCTGACTGGGCATGTGGCAACCAGGCTCCCGCCCACGTCCAGCAAAACCTGGCAGAAAAGCACTCAGAGCCTACATCTAAAACCACAAGAGCATCCAAATAACAGAACTACCTTCATTATCCTACACTGTCCAAACTTGTTCTTTGAAACACTGATGCCCCGCAGGAAGTTAACATGCCGCTTTAAAAAGGACTCCATGGTAAAACAGGCTTGGGGACAGACAGTTTAAACACTTCTCAACACTTTTCTCTGAGCCTTTCATGTCTATAGACTCTGTAGAACTTCAAGAGGAGATTACAGTAAGTTGTGTTTCCCAAAATTACTTAGCCAATGAACTATTTTTCATGGAAAATCTACATCTTGTGGGGCCATTATTCCAAGGAACACATATTGAGAAACACTAAAACAATACACATTTCTTCAAAGAAACTAAGTACGCTAAACTAACAATGTTTTACCAGTAAAATTCCTTGAAGGATATCACCAGAATATATATGATATATGAAACCTTATCTTACCAGAGTAGCTATTCACACCAAAGATACAAGAGTAACAAAATTAAAGGTGCAGAAAACGGCCAGCTGCATCACCATTCATTCTGCTTTTAGATTCCCCAAATGGAAAAAATTACGCTAACTGGTCTATAAAACTCACTTTTAGCTCAATAAAGAAATATCAGAAACAACTAGCCACATATTAGACTTCAAGATCAAATGACAAGCAGTTCAATTTTTAAGAAAGGAAAATTTTCAGCATTGTTTTCATGAATGCCCACCCTCCGAGTAAGGTGTCTTATCTCCTAAAATTAGGCTGAAGGCTTAAGCTGGTAACCTCCAAAGCAAATCATATGAGGGAAAAACCAAAGGTCCGGTGATTGAGCACAGTTCCGAGGAGCAAGGCTACCTAAGCGCAAAGTGCCCCTGACCACGGCACCTGGCAGGGCACAGTGGCCCAGGCTACGTAAGAAGACTCGAGCCACAAATGCAGAAGTCCCTCAGCTCAGGTCCAGGCGGGGCTCAGGTGAGTGGGGCGCCAGATGGAAATGGCTCAACAACAGTAGCTTCAATCATTCTTTATCAAGAACATCAATACTCTCTGCTTTTAGAGGACTTTTCAACCACTCAGAAAGCGGCTATAATGCCAGAGAAGGAAAAAAATCCCCTGAACACACCAGAAACACAAACCTCACGTACTTTATTTTAGGGAAAAAGGCTCCTGGTCTTAGTCAGAAACTTCAGACTGTGAGGCAATTCTCATCACACTGTTCTAAAAAATCTGGATAACAATGTTTATTGAACGAATTTTCAGCTCACAACAGATCTTGAAAGGTTAGATCGGGGGTAAAAAAAACAAAAATACAAGGTTGCTTCAGGCAGGCATGCAAAGGCAGCAAGAAATGACAGCTGACAGAGGGAAGAGACAGACTGTAATTTTTAAAAGGAGACAGATATAAAAACATTAGGACGTTTAGAACATATGCACTGATCTCATATATGAAAACACCAATAGCTGTAATATGATGTAAGAAAAAGTGTATGTTTGATGTGCTTTGATTAGAAAGTGACACAATTTCATTCATTTTAACCACAGTTGTGAATGTTTGTATGCATGTAAACTGGTAGGTATGTATGTGTATTACATGTATTTGGAAGCTTAAAAGTAAAGAGTCTTCCAATTTGGAAAATCCATTTACATACAATACTTCGTTTCCCAATTACACTCCACTATTAAGGCATCACTTATAATTTTTAGGACCAATCATAATACTACCACTTTCCAGTTAGGTGCTTTGGTCACTGTTCACTGTTTAGGTGTCTGTAGACATGAAGAAACCAGTACAGGAAATAAAAAACTGTGTGATTTTCATATACATATTCATGTACCTATACTCCATACACACTATATTTATATCTATCTACTCACTCCCGTTTATAGCTGGGGAAAGGGGCACCAAAACCAGAAACAACACCTCCAATATCTTAAAATGTCTAAATGGCCAAAAGCTACTTGGGAAACATAAGCATGAATAACACATGCATGTTTGCAGTAATGTACCATGAAATTATAAATTAACAAATTATTTATAAATGTCTATTTACAGAATGCAAGAGAAAGCTAATAGTTGAAATCCTCCTTCCTTGACTTACACTTCAAGTTTAAAAACACTGTCAAACAGATCTTTTATTTGCGTAATTATTTCCTTGGTAATTCAAAAACCCAAAGAACTTCTCAAGTTCTTCCAAGTTTTTCACTGCATCATTGTCTATAATGGCCAAGGACTGGGAACAATCTAGATGTTCATCAGTGGGGGAATGGCTAAATAAACTATGGCATGTCCACAGAATGAGATATCATGCAGCCATAAAACAGAAGGAAGAAGCCCTTTATGCACTGATATGAAATGATGCAGTGGTAAACGGAAACTGTTAACCTTGGTTGTCTCCCGGAAAGGGAATTGGGTAGATGGAGGACGGAGAGCGGAGGGAGACTTCGCAGTATACCCTTTTACATATTTTCAGTTTTAAATCAGGTAAATGTATTACTTATTTTAAAAAACAGATTAATTTTCAGGTTTATTATAGAGTATGTTTATATGCATTTGGCTTACCATCATCTGATCACAAAACTTATCATTGAAAGAGTTCGGGAAGAGCCTGGTAACCGAAGTCAGACGATTCACAACGTTCAGTGTCAAGCTTCGATAGTCCCCCAGCATCATCAACAAAGGTCGCATATGTGTGTGGATTTGATCTACCTCTATGGTAGCACCTTCTAAAAACTATTAAAAAAGAAAGGTTATACAGGAAAACAGATAACAGAATATATAATAGAATGGAACTCATATTCAACTCTAGCGGCAAGTTTTTGTTTTCCCTTGGGAAAATGAAATATTAACCACATATATTCCAGAAGTTTATGATGAAATGAGGAAGACTAGTCACTACTATTTAATATTTTAAAAGGTTCAGTATGACTACGAAAGAGGTAGAGACATTATTACAATCCAGTGTGTATCAACCACAGACAGACTTCCAGGCATACAAACAAGGTGAAGAGGAAGAACTCAACGCAGAATTCACACCCCCCTGTCCCACTCACCTTTCTCATACAGGCTTCTCCAGCCTCCTGGAGCTCACTATTTGTGGAATTAAGGGCTTTGAAGAGTGCGGCGATGATCTTCTCCCTGGACTGAGGAAGGTAATTGCAGGCAGCAAGTGCATCTTTAGGAAGAGAAATCAGTACAATTTCATTATTAACCTGAAAAATATATGAACAATTTCCTTGTCTAAAGGCTTTTCCCAACCAACCAAACATATGAATCACTAACCCTCTCTCCTAGTATCTGGTCCTGAGAAAGACACAAGGATGCACAGGGTTCTAGATACATGCTCACTTTTATCTAAGAGTCAAGTCAATAGCCTGCCAGAAAAGCCAGGATAAATCTTACACCATCCAGAGAGGAGGAAGAAGGGCTGGAGGGGGAGAAAAAGGGGGTCCTCACTGACACCCCTGCCCCCAAGACATCCTCACAGGGTAAGAGCATGGCTGACCCGCCTGCAGATGCATGCTGAATTAATGCAGAGGGCATGGCCTTGGACCCTGGGGATGAAGGGAATAGACACACACAGCCCAGCTTCTCTCTATTATCCATGTCTAATCAGACAGCCTCATCCCAACTTGGGGGATTCAAGGCTTTGAAAATGCAAATATTCTTAGGAAAGGGGACACACTCAGTCCTATACATTAGTTTAACAGATAGCAAGAGTAATGCCCATATTAGCTAACAGGAATGCATGAGGCACCCCAAAGAAAGGAGCCCCAACAGGAGAAGTGAGAAGCTGCCCCACACCCCTGCAGCACATCTCCTTTTCTCTCTACTGCCATGTCTTCAACACCGTGGCCCCACCCTCAAGCTCAGGTATTACTGTCTGCCCCTCAGCTCCTCTACCTCTAATTCAGGAGGATTCTGGCAACATTTTATTAAGTGTATAAAAACCAATAAAGCAAAAGACGAAGTCAACTAAAAAAACTTGTACTGGGTATTTATTTACCCCCCCAGAAAGCGGGGGAGGATGATGGTTTCTAAGTCCGAGGGCAGGTACTGATCTAGCGTATTTTCCTAAACCACACAATTGCTGTGCTAAACAATAACTGCCGTTCCTCATGAAAGCCAAGAGACAGCAGGATTCTCAAACGCTTCTGAATCATGGAAAAGCCTACAAAGTTTGTAGTATATCTTACCATACACTCTGATTTGGATGAAAATGGCAATATATGAATGCCATGACAACTCTCTTAAACCAGAATATTAGGTTCTTAAGAGAATTGTAGCATAAGGAGTTTACTATAGTGTAAAATCCACAGTTTACTATATGATAATAAATTATTTAAATCCTAGCAATCTATATAATCCATTGACATCTCATTACGTAGTTTGATAAATATATAAACATAATTTTTTGATTCTAACTTAAAAAGACTACAACAAGCCATAAAAATTAGACAACAAAAAAAGGGGACTGTCTCTTTTTTTTTGTGAGGAAGATCAGCCCTGAGCTAACATCCATGCCAATGCTCTTCTTTTTTAGCTGAGGAAGACTGGCCCTGGGCTAACATCTGTGCCTATCTTCCTTTACTTTATATGGGATGCTGCCACAGCATGGCCTGATAAGCAGTGCCTCAGTGCGCGCCCGGGGTCCAAACCCAGGCCGCCAGCAGTGGAGCACGCGCACTTAACCGCCACGCCACGGGGCCAGCCCCCACTGTCTCCTTTGACTTTTGTACCCAATAACTTGACTCAGATTTATATTAACTTACTTAATGCTGCAATTCGTAAAGGTACAAGTGATGGAAGGCTTTTATAACAGGGCAGCTTTGTTAAAGCCGAATCTTCAGCCTCACACAAATTTAATAGCTGCAAAAGAGAAAACAATTTAATTTAGCCTGCTCTTACTGTGAAGACATAATAACCTTGTAAATAACAGAACACAGCAATCTTTCACACACACTGCAACACAATCAACAATGGACAAACTAAACTCAAATCCTAAAGAATTTAAGTATCAAAATATGACTGAGCTTCCTTATTCTAAAGCAAAACTCAGTCAACCTCATTAGTGAAGTAAATTCTTAGACATTTTCTCACCCACTCTGATACCACAATGTTTTATCTTTACACAGAGGATCACTTTATCTAACTGCGAATTCCATGGTGGTGGTACATCTCCTCCTTGTTCAGAGCTGCTTCTCAATGCCTTGGATCAGTGTTCAAGAAATATATGTGCTATAACTCACATATTTGAGTGGTAATACTTTTTCTTCCTTTTTTAGTACAGGATAGCATAAAAAAGGAAGTTGACCATCACCGGGACTATTATAACTCAGAGATTCCAGTGGCTATCCTTTCAGACATTTTACCATACCAGTATATATTTACATATCTAATATCTAGAATGTCACATATGGTGGTCTATTACTACTTTACCCTTCTATTTACATCCTGGAAAAAATGATAGACTTTTACCGGTTTTTTTCCCCTCAAGATTCCTACCTAGTAAAAGATGTAAACCAGTAGAAAAAGATATATAGTGAAAAGTACTTCAAGTCCACCCCATTTCACCTCCCAGAGGAAACCGCTGTTACCAGTTACATGGATGACCTTCGGAAATGCTCTCCTCGTATATAAACATGTGTGTATACACACACACGTACATATATAGACACCCATATCTAAATCTACAGAGAGAGAGAGAGTGCCAAGTAACTACAATATAAACCCAGAGTCCCAAACATGGCCATCACCAGAATGACCCGGGGAAGCTTTTACATGGTAGATTCCCAGGTCTGACTCCAAATCTACTGAATCCAAATCTGGAGGGAGAAGACTCAAGAGTTTCTATTTTTCAAAAGATGTTCACATGTTTCGATGCAGCCAGTGCACTGACAAACACTTGGAAAATCAGTTTCACTCCCCGAGATTTATCACTCAACATGACCAGGTTCTGGTCTTCAGCTTAGTGAGAAGTCTTCTATGCAGATTAAAATACATCTAGAATCACCAAAGGGAAGCAGTCCTCCCATCCTGCAGTGGCTCTCCTGGGACTCTCAGTCAAGTCTTATGAGCAATGACTCTCATACAAAGGATATAACAAGTATAAAAGATCAAAGCTAGACCACATGATCATATGACCATCTGTCCAAGCAAAAACACAGGACTTAAAAAAACCAAGACACAAATTTTTCATAATTGGAAATTCAGACTTAGTGTGAATCAGGAAGAATTTGTTTCCTTATGACTTTTGCCTCAGTTTGCTCTGACAACGCCTCCAGAAGTATGACTCAAATCTCAGAAAAATTTCAAATTGGGACTGATCACCAGACCATTATTGTATTCTAAGAAATTAATGCTTGTAATTTGACGGTACTGGGTTTAATTTCTGTTTATCACTGTCTAATACCACCCCACACTGGAATGTTTACCACAACAAATACTTATAAGATGCCATCCACCATCGCCTGTATCATGGGCCAAGGGGCAAGTCAAGTCTGCTAAACAAAACGAGAAGCCAGCAGGACAGGGCGGTGATGAGGAAGCAGGCTCTAAAATTACGCTGTGATTCCGACGACTCTACAGCTCCCCTGCTCCATGGCTTTAGGTGTGCAGAAACCCTCAGGCTCAGTTTCTGCAGCTTCAAAATGAGAAGAGTCAGTATCTATACTTCAAGGGGTGCTGTCAGAGCCACACATGGAGTTCACGTGAAGTTACTTCTCAAGAGTGCAGGTCACATTCAAGGGATTAATAAATTCAGTAAACTGGCACTTGCTCTGTGCCAGTCTTATTCCGAGCACCAGCTGATACAAGAGTGATTAAACTAGATGGTACAGTCTTATCTCCAGAATACAACTTTACAACGCCAAAGAGAAGGTTCCCTGTAGAGGTTTGTTGAACATCTCCAGTCACCTAGTCTACCTTCTTCCCAACCCCAGATTTCACATACCTGTGCAGAGAGCTGTGCCAGGCTATGGATGGTTACCTGTGCTCACTGCCCGTGCCTTCTCTGAATGCTGCCTGACCAGTCTTCGTGCACAAAGACAGGTTACCAGACACAAGTCATCACCATCCACACCACGCCGCACCACCACCCCCCTACCTCTGTGTAGAACACCTTATGCTCCACCACGTTAAGATCCATTGTGAAGAGCCTGGGCTGCAACGTGGTACAGAACGTGTTCCCCTCCATAAGGCCAATCTGTGCGTTGGCAGGCTGGTGTCTGAGCAAATGCTTCTTAGGTGGCACCATATCCTGGAGGACCTGGGAGAGGCAAGGAGGAAGCACCACTAACCAGATACCCCTTAAAATGCAACACCCCTCATCACAATATTCCAAAACAATTACCAATGTAAACACCAAAAATGAGACCAAAAGTTATTACAGATGTCTTTTAGTTCCACGTGTTAAAACTGGCTCGGGGATAGGTACCTGCCAGATACATTTAATTCCTATGGCTACAGAGTAACCTCTCTTAAAACAAACAACAAAAGAATAAAACTACCAGATTGCTATACAGACCCAGGAAACCAGCCCTCTATTCTCTTGACACTGACATTTACCAATATAGCCATTAACACAAGCACACTGTTTTTCGCATATCTGAGATCAAAAAAGGGCATGTATAATAGCACTTTGTGAAGTGGACATGAAATTATAAATTATGTATCGTCTACAACTCAAATTTGAAGAAAAAAAAGTCTTAAATGTTTTGCTCAAACTATCCTAGTTCCAGTGACAGAAATCTCACCTCTTTGTGGGGTTCCATTATCACGGTCACACTTTTTCCAGTGACCTGGGCCAATACCTGCAGTGAATGCATAGCCTGCTTTCTCACAGTGGAGTTTGGGGAGGTGACTTCTCGGACCAAGTCATGTGTCACATGGTGAAAAGACTTTTCCTGAGCTGCCACGATCTCTTCGGCTCTCTCCTCGTCTTTTAAAGGTGTTGCACACCTCATCAGAAGCTGCTCCAGGGTGGTCTTCGCCATGGCGACTGCCCCATTGGACACCTGCAGGCCAGGGACTCCTTAGAATGAAAGGGGAGATGCTGCCCACTGCACCCACGTCTCCTGCACACCTGCCTGCCATGAATGCTGTCACTGGGGGTCCACACCCCTCACGCCAGCCACTTTAACAAGACTACTTCATAAGCTCCACACGGTACTTTAGTAGCTAAAGCACCTTCTTACAGGTAACGCCTGCTTGTCATTCAGAAAAGAAAATGTGGATCTAGACACGATCCTTGTATTTACCAAACAGACAAACTGGCAATGCCCACCATATTCTATTCGTTTGCATTACATCTGCATATGGGTTCATAAAGAACGCAACTGCTAAAGAAGTTTTGCAGCACGTACACTATTTAGCCCTATGGCAAGACTGAGTAGTATTCCCCTTTACAGATGTACTGTGTTAAGTACTCTGGCCTGTGACTGCTCTTTATCAAGGCAAATAGGTCTTTAGAGACCCAGAGACAGTCTATGAGGGTTCTGATCTATCCTTTTATTAAAGTAATGAAATCTAAGCTCCTAGGAGAGCATATCTGCAGAACTGTCTCAAACTATCCTCCAGGCAAACTGGCTTTCTGAAATAGCATGATTAGGTTTGGGACCACCCATCACCTACCTCTCCAGTTAAGTCCATCATGACAAAGAGAAGCGCTTTGAGGAAAGTCTGCTGGTTCTGGAGAACCCAAGTGAGAGGCAGCCGCTCCATGAGAAACTTAATGGACACCACACCCCCCAGCTTTGCATACCAGGCCTGTTCATAACAACACGCGCACAAGCGTTCCACAATGTAAGAAAAGAGAGGCAGCTGGCACGCCTGAGAGAAAAACAAACACACAAACCATAATGTTACTTCATATTCTTAAACTGCCAGTCATTTTTAGAATGACCGCCCCCGGGGCACAAACACCCCCAAAATAGAAGACACTCCTCAGTCCTTCCTTACCCTCTCCTTTGAGCCCAGGATGATACTTGCAACATCAAATATCACAGCCAGGGCCACCTCCCCAATCTTGCAGAGTTCCTTCTCCTCATAAGCCATACAAATAGCTATTGCATCAATAAGAACCAAGGGATCCATTCCTTTCGACCCATTTTCTTCACTGTGAAACATGGCTGTGCTGGGCTGGCTGCCCACCTGGTAGCAAGGTAGCAAGAAAGGACCTGAGAGGCAGAGGGCACGTGAGAAAGCAGAGTTTACTTACATGAATGTTCCTGTCCCTCAAATAGCAAAACTATCTCACTTTTTCCTTGAGGTTAGGAATTCAATAAAAGTCAACCCTGGTACTTTAGACAAACTTTTGTTAAACTGCAATCGTTTGTAAACTAAGTGGTCTGATTTTACACTAAGGCTATTTTTCAGAATGTTTCCCATTATACATTGTATTATTTTCAGATTTTTTCAATCACAGCTCAAAAATGTATTAGTTTAAAATGAGAACCACAATCAAGTATCTTCTTTAAAAAAATCATTAAGCAGGCCAAGGGGCACAGCACGGGAATGACTACGGGTTACGCTCTGGACATTTCTCACATATAAATAACAATAAAAAGCAACAACATCCAGCTATGACCCACAACACACACAGTCAGAGAACAACCTGCCAGCAACTATTAATTAATGCCTCACGGGTATGCAGCAGTAGGCGAGACGGAAGTTACAGAGAAGCTTACAGGTCTGCTGGAAAGATAATGTTAACAGAAGAAACACTGAGAAACCATCTAAGTGTTAAACTGTATAGTACTGACTGTTCAGGCCAAGAAGAGCTAAAAAGGGGAAAGTTCTATGTGTTCCTCAGTGTAGTGTTCAGAGAAAGCTGCGTGTTGATCTTGAGGGTGAGGGGCTTTGAGGACACAAAGTGGGATGGCACTACTCAAGTGTGTCCACTGACCAGCACTGGTCTGAGAGGAGTTGCAAAAACTGAGGGTAAGTGTTCAGGAACTTACACAGCAATCGGTAGTGCCATGATATTTTTAGTGCCTTTCCCAAAAGCACCAGTCTGCATTGGATTAGAAATAAAAACAAAGAGATAAACAAAATTGGTCCTTCAGCACCCAGAGCCTGAGAACCCCTGAAGCAGAGGTGAGGAGCCATTCCAGGCAGGGGGAATGGCATGGATGACCATCCCAGCAGCAGAGAGAAGCACTGCTTGGAGACTTCAAGGAGCTGGCTGAAGAGCAGAGAGTAGGTGAAGGAGCAGAGTGGAGGCTGGGCCTTGGGAAACAACACCACGGAGAGGAAGACCAGCGAGGAATGTGACCACAAACTGTCTCTCTGTTTTACATGCAGTGTCCAAAAGTATTCAGCCCCCATTTCTCATGAAAAACAAAGGGCCAAAATACTAAATTGGGTGTATTTTATAGATAAAAACTTGGTAACAATTTTCAAGTTAATATGGGACCCATCACTGAAATACTAATTACCTTTATCAACGTAGTAAATGGAAAGTCAGAAAACGAAAGCCAAAAGTCCATCAGCCAAACTCAGCTTCTCTGAAACACATCATCCCACCAAGTTTTTGAAGCACCCTAAAAAAGTCAAACAACCACTTCCTCTGCCCACTCACCACACTGCTGGGCAACGGCCACCATGGTGTAATGGCGAATCAAGCTGGCTACAAAGGGCAGGGCACTGGGCCGGAGATCTTTGATGACAGCAGACATGAAGGCCCCGGTCAGAGCCTGCTCAAACGTCTTCCGAGCTGGGGTATCTTGCGCTTTGTAGCGATGTGATATGATGACATTAGGTATGGTCTTTTCTGTAAAGCTGGAAGACAAAAGATAAATCCATCACCACAGTGCTCAAGTCCTGAGCTGATGATTCCACCATGACTTATTTTGTTATTTTCAACCTGCACACTTTCCTCTTGTTTAGATAGGCCTGCGTTAATTTCTCTGCTTTAATTTCAGCAACACCTGGAATCGAACATGATGAATTTTATTATGAACATTTACACCCAGTGGTTCAAGAGATACCAAATATGTCCTACGGAACATGAGTACAGGCAGGAATCAGAGGTATATTACAAAATGGTGGCACATTCAATAACTTCATAATTATTTTCTATTTTAAGAAAGTTGATGTTTGGGGCCAGACTGGTGCATAGTGGTTAAGTTCGCGTGCTCCGCTCCGGTGGTCCAGGGTTCGCAGGTTCAGATCCTAGGTGTGGACCTACACATTGCTCATCAAGCCATGCTGTGGCGGCATCCCACATACAAAAAACAGAGGAAGACTGGCACAGATGGTAGCTCAGCAACAATCTTCCTCAAGCAAAAAGAGGAAGATTGGCAGCAGACGTTAGCTCAGGGTCAATCTTCCTCACCAGAAAAAAAAAAAAGTTGATGTTTGACTTTGATCTTTTATAATGAAATAAGGCAAATTCTAAGAACAAACTCAATCAACGATCAAATAGGGAGGAAAAAAGCTATTACTTAAAGGCAGCTATACACCTGTAATTCGTTGAAAAATCACTGGAGTATACAATCAAATGGGCTGTGGATCTACTGATAAAGCATTATTACCAATTATATGAGAGTAACTAAAACCCAAGAAGACAGTCAGGGAAGCACACATCAAACACAAGGATAAGAAAGTCATCAATATTTTAAAAATTATTAGTTTCTTCCACCCTTGAACAGCTCCAGATACAGAAATTTCTATGACCAGAAATCCACCTCTTTCTAATTTTTGCCCACTAACTCTCTAGTTCTGCCTCTGAAGCTAATAAAACACACGGAGGCCTTTCATTTCCACACTCAACACCTTCAAACAGAGCGGTCATCTCCCCACTCCACACCTGAACGTCTTCTCAGCTCTCTTCCAGTTTGTGACAACACTCTTTAAAATGCCACTGCAGTCAAGGTGCCCAAAACAGATACCTGGTTCCCAGTGTCCCCCCAACCTGCTCTTCCCCAATGTTCCTGACAACTCAGCAAGTGGCACCCTTGGCTGAAGCCAAGAAAACCTGTGGCCAGCCAAAGTCAGTCAGATCCCTTCATCCACTTCCCGTAACACTTCAAGCAAAATCTAAAGTCTCCAGCAAGTCCTCCCAAGGCCCCACTCAGCCCTGCCCTCCCACCTCTCCCTCTCACCCAGTGCGCTCCAGCATCAATGGTCTCCTGTGGAGCCCACCGGGAGGGAGGCCTCTGCCTTTGCATTCCCTGAGCCTGGGGTGAGCTTCCTCTGGGTGTTTTCACAATTTCCTCCTTCAAACCGCAGGGTGATTCCTGTTCAGTGTCACCAACTTGAAGAGGACTTCTCTGACCACCTATTTGTTAAAATGCCCATTTCATGCCCTATCCCCTTAGCCTAATATACTTAATAACACTTATCACTACCTCAAATATTAGACATTTGTTTCTCTCTGCTTGTTTTCCATGTCCCCCACTAAGTTCCTTGAAGGCAAGGATGCAGTCTTGTACACAAACCTGGAACAGTACCCAGTACTAGAAGGCACTCAATCTATGACAGTAGTGACAATACAGAGAGATGAGGAATGATGGTCTTTACAGTAAATGCATAAGAGGGCAAAAGATGAAAGTGGACCCTTACTCCACACCACTCACAAAAATCAATTTCAGAGAGGTTAAAGATCAAAATGCGGAAGGACAGAACTGTACAGCTTTTAGAAGAGAATCCAAGAGAGTATCTTGTAGGATGTAGGAAATGATTTCTTACAAATGATATATAAAAAACACAAAACAAAAGGAAAAATATATCAATTTGAACACGTTAAAATCATGAGCTTCCGTTCATTAAAAAATTCTGCTGAAAGGCTTAGAAACAATGACACTCCAGTAGCGATGAGCACATCTAGGATAGAGACCTTGGTGTCTACACAGTTATTTCTTCAGGAGCCCTACTCCTTTCACAGGGAATAGTGATTCTAAGGCTGGAGGAGAGAAGGCACAAGGTGAGCCAGAAACATCTTATTGAGCTACAAAGGGTGCTCAAAAACTGATGAGGACAAGTCAAATGAACATAGGAGCCAGCCTGGAGGGGCTCTCACTGACTAAATCCAGACAATGTGGTCATTAAAGTGAATAATAAATTGTCATCCATTAAATAAAGTAAGAATCCATGAGTCTATACTGCTATAAACAAATATTAGAGAAGGAAAAGCTCTTCCTTACTTCACTAAAAAGGGAAAATGGAGTTAGAAATCACCATTTTATATCCATACAATAGAATATTATTCAGCAATAAAAAGGAGCAAACTACTGACAAATTTTACATAACGGATGAGTCTCAAAAGCATTATGTTAGGTGAAAGAAGTCAAACACAAGAGATCACATATTGTATGATTTCACTCATATGAAACGTCCAAAAGAAGTAAATTTATAGAGACAGACAGTAGATCAACGGTTGCCAGGAGCTGGCAATGGGAATGGGAATTAACTGTAAATGGACATGAGGGATCTTATTGGGGGATGAAAATGTTCTAAATTTGATTTATATTTGCAACACTCTGTAGGTTACTAAAAATCATTAAATTGTACGCTTGAAGTACATGAATTTTGGATATGTAAAGTATACCTCAATAAAGTTGTTAAAAAGAAAAAGAAAACCACCATTTTGCAATCATCATACAAATATCGCTTTAGCTATATTTCATTTACATTTGATTACATATTATTTTCTTTACTCCTTATTCCTTCTCCCATCTCAGATCTTCCATTGGGGAATTTTCATTCTACCTGAACGAAGAGCTGCTGGTGGGAGATTTCTGTTTTTATTTGAAAACATCTTTATTTCACCCTCATTCTTGAGTTATATTTTCCCTAGACATATGATTCTAGGTTGGCAGTTCTCTTCTTTCAGACTGAAGATTTATTCCACTGCCCAGTGGCTTTCACAGCTGCCAATCAATCATTCATTTGAGAGTACTCAGCTTTTAAGATTTTCTCTTTATTTCTGATTTGTAATTGTTTCATTATGATGCATCTATGTGTGGAGTTCTTTTTATTTATCCTGCTTTAGAGTCAACAACCATCCTGAATCTGTGCATTGTTGTTTTTTAATTTTGTTCATCAGTTCTGGGAAATTCCCAGCCATTATGTCAAGTATTACCTCTGCCTCCCTCCTTCCCCTCTCCTTGTGGGTCTTCAAGCAAACTATGCTACTTCACTCTATTTTTCATGTCTCTTTCTCTTTTCAATTTTCCATCTTTTTCTCTCTCTGCAAGCATATGGATAACTTCTTTTGATTTATTTCTCATCTAAAGATTCTCTTTGTGCGGTTTTTTTTTTTCACTCTGCTTGGGCACTTTTTACAGGTTTGTATTTCTTGGACTATTTTCAAGTTTGTCTTTCATTTATTTTAAACATAGTGAGCATAGCTATAACCTAGTTGTGGTGATCCTAACGTCTGAAGCCTGTGTAGATCTATTCTGCCTTCTATTGATCCGGCTGGCTCTCACTCATGCCGCCTTACTTCCTGTGCACTTGGCTATCTTTGACTGCTCTCTCTTCAATGCTCTGTTAACAACTGAGCACCTACTATAGACTAGCATCATTTCTGATGTTGTGAGAAATGTGAAAAAAAGGAAAAATCTCTTCCCTGAAACTTACAACACAAAAAGATGATATACATACATTATCACAAAAGATCATTATATAAAGGTCTTAGCCTTAAGTGATAAGAGCAAAACGTAAATATCACGTGACAAATACTTGGGGAATAACAGGATCACTATGGACTGGAAAAGCAAAAGATCCACGGAATGCCTATCACGTGCCAGGCACTGTGGATGTAACGGTGAGCAAAAGGGAGAGACAAGGACATGACCCTTGATTCTTGAAGCTTATACCCTACTGGAGGAGGCAACAATAAAGGCAGATTACAACTGAGATCAATGCTAATTCTCAAGCACCCGAGTTCTCCTTTCCATTTTCTCTAAAAACCAAGAAGCATTACTAGGCAAATAATATATCATTTTCCTGTTTGAAGGAGCATGCTCATAACACTAAGAAATCGGAGAGGTCCTCTCCATCCCCAATTCCTGAAGCAAAGATACATCTAACGGCAGAGAATTAAATTACCAACATACTTGGGGTGTGCAAGGAGCTGGTAGAGCGCGTGTTTATTGTCCTCCAGACTCATCATCGCCACCAGGAAGCACTTGATCACTTCCCACGCCTGCCTCCGGTAGTAGGGCTCAGTGTTGGCACTCTTCAGGCAGTCCAGAGCGGTTTCAATGGCCTACAGCAAAGGAACACAAAAAACACTATAGTTTGTGCTGAATTACATGATTTTGAAAAGGTTTCACAGAAAGCATTTGCAGCACCCAAAAGAATCTTAAAGCACATCTTCTTTTGAAGAGAGCACAGTGGAACTACACAGGCTAACAGATATTCACCTAATGAAACCTCCAAAGGAGGCAACAGAAGTATTACGAAATAAGGAACTGCATGGTTCAAATTAAAATGTAAAATGGAGTTTACTAACTTCATGCTTAACAGCCAATGGGAAATTCCAGAAATTAAGTGACCTCAGAAGGCCTCTTGTGGTAGATTTGCTGTATTAAACTAGATACTGAATCATCTACACATACTTATCAAGTCCTCATGAAAAGAATAATGAACTTGATGCAGACCACAGACTTTCCCGTGTCTAAGTTCAATGCTAAAAGATGGCCTTCCTAAGCTTTTACTAAATTCTCTCTTTAAAAGATAAAAGGGTTTACTTCATTTTTTCAGAAAACCTACAAAGCTACACACACATTTTATCCTATTCAATTAGGTTAACCAGGAAGGTGAGGGAGGCACTTCACACAGAAAAAATCATTTGAAGCCTTTAACAACTACGATTTTAACCTTAAATGGTAAGTATACACAGAAAAATCAAAGAACTAGTCTGTGTTCATGGGGCCGGCCCTGTGGCATAGCAGTTAAGGGTACGCACTCTGCTGCTGGTGGCCTGGGTTCGGATCCTGGGCACGCGCCAACGCACTGCTTGTCAGGCCGTGCTGTGGCGGTAGCCCATGTAAACTGGGCATGGATGTTAGCCCAGGTCCAGTCTTCCTCAGCAAAAAGAGGAGGATTGGCATGGATGTTATTAGCTCAGGGCTGATCTTCCTCACAAAAAAAAAAAAAAAAAAAAGATTAAAGATTTATCCAGGCTCTGTGTGAGGCACCAGCAAGGGACCTCCAGGGACAGAGGCCAGGCCTCCAGCACACACGGTCACTCAGAATGACAATGGCTCCTCACTCCATCACCCCCAGCTGGTGTGTCTGAGTTGTTCTGGGGTACTGCAGAACCGGCCTTTCTCCTGCTGCCTCTGATCTGGTCAGTCACGATCAGATAGATCATAGATAATAGATCACATGGGGATAATTTTACAATTATTTAAGAATCAGTGTAACCTATGAGCTAATTACCTGCCAAAAAGAATAAAAGATTGTAAATTATGCCAAAAGCAGAATTGTTTTAGTGGAAATCCAACAGCGCTTGGCCATGCTGATCACTCCCTTCACCTAGCTGGCTCCCTCAGCCCTGTGGGGTAGACTGCAGCCCCCAGGATGCTGCCTGCTGGGAAAGGGTCCAGGAGGCCTGTGGAAGCCTATCTTCAAATCTTGGTTTCCTCTGCTCTTTAGCTGCTTTGGGGAAAAACGACTGCTAAAGGGAATTTCTTGCTCTGCTTGACCTATGCAGAGGGCAAGTAAAAGTCAGACGCCTTAGTTTTCACTCTAACATCAACCCCAAGCTGACGCGGCCAAAGCAAGTAGAAGCCGAACTTCAGGAAATTACCCAAAACGTGGGAACATGCTATACCACAGGATGTTCGCTACAGTAATTTCAATGTAAAGACAGAATTATTTTCTTAGGAGGAAACTAGTATTTACTTGGTGAATCTTTTTTTTGTGTGTGAGGAGGACTAACCCTAAGCTAACATCCAACGCCAATCCTCCTCTTTTTCTTGAGGAAGAGAGGCCCTGAGCTAACATCCGTGCCTATCTTCCTCCACTTTATATGGGACACCACCACAGCATGGCTTACCAAGCAGTGCGTCGGTGCACGCCCAGGATCCGAACCTATGAACCCCGGGGCGCCAAAGCGGAGTGTGCGCACTTAACCGCTTGCACCACTGGGTCGGCCCCCTTGGTGAATCTTTTGATAAAAGTTTGGGTGAGAAGCTGAGATTGCACCTCACCTTCGAGGTCTGGAGAGGACTCTATGGGGTGAGGCTGGGGGAGGGCCGGGGACAATGCATCTGCTTGAGGAAGTGAGGGGACAGGTGGATTGAGAGTGACGATAGAAAACGACTCCAGAGTGACATTTACCCATGATGGGCATCCTTCCTTCCAAATGTTTAGCAAAGTCTAGTTAAAAAAAAAAGTCACAGAAACCACTACTGTGGGTAAACGTCTTATACAGAAAGGTAAACATGCCGAGTTCCTCAACACGACACAACAGGACAGAACAGAGTTAGCCTGAGCAAAAGGAGGCTTTGAGTCATTCTAGGCCATAGAACCAGGCCACAGAACGCTGGTTTCAGACCAGGTCTGCAAGGAGCTCAGGAATCCCAGCCAGCAGCTGGCCTAATGAAATTGCTGAGTCACTCAGATACACGCAAAAGGCTACTATAATACCCTTTTAAAAAACACCCAATGTGACAGCTAGATAAATGTTCTGAAAAGACATGGTAACAAAAGCTGTGACACAGGTAGAAATAGGCCGGTTATATAATAATAGGGAAAGTTGAATCTGACAATGGAGATTATACTTAAGTAAAACAATATGTGTGTGACAAAGCACTAGGAGGGACAGTAAGGCGAAGGGGGAACAGTTTTCTATAGGATAAAGCAAAAGTAGTTGAGCGGAACACTGCAAGATGTTGGGGGCTCAGTTTGTTTTTTACATAATGAAACTGGAGTTCTAAAGGGCATGCAGAGAGAGACCAAAGAGCTGTTGTAGGGGCTAAGGAGCCAGGAAAGACAGCAGGAGTCGTACGGATAGAGAATGGGAGAGAAGTAGGGACTCAGGAGTGACGGGGATGAGGGACAAGAATGGGATTAACTTGGGTTCTAGACGATACTTGAGGTAAAGCCTGTTGGGCATCAAAACAGACTAAGTTCAAGGGTGGGATGGGCTGGGGCGTCACTTCTTGGTCCATCAGGAAAGATGGACTGCTCAAGGGTCCAAAGTCCTCAGGGGCAACACCCCTCCACTGGCCTCCCAGCGTCACGAAAGCCTCCTCACCAAGCTAGTCCCCAAATAAATCCTGTTTCTTCTTTGAGTTAGAAATACCCAAAAAAGTACATTTTATTTACACATTTTCAAACAGAAATGAACTTTCCTACAATGAAACTTATAGTATCTTTAAGAAGCTCCCGAAGACATCCAAATTTACCTTCTCCATTGGGAGCTGAAGAGATGCTTTACAGTCGGAAAACTCCACTGTAATACTGGGGCCTTGAACTTCAGTCACGACATAGTGCAGCTTCTGGGATTCCTTTAACATCTTCCTGTTACTGCCACCAAATTTACCAAGCACGCGATAGGCCACATGAGAAATGCTATCAGCAGGATTGCGTAAGGTGCGCCACAAAGCCTAAAAATCAACACGCTTTCATTAAAATCCTTCCAAAGTAATGCAATCACATGGTTCACAAATCAAAATGAAAAAGTTATAAAAGGCTATATGGCAAAAATTGTTCCTCCCCACCTCTGTCTCCTGAACACAAAGTTCCCTTTTGTGGGGGAAACCAACATTATTAGTCTTGTGTATCCTTCCAGAGAAATTGTGACAATGCATATACAAATATAAATGTCCTTCCATGCTCCAGAAATACAAACGGCAGCATATTATAAATATTGCAGAGCTCAAAGGCAAGAAAACAGCAATATATTGTTTGGGCATATACTGTACAAAATGGGATGGAGAGGAGCAGAAATCGAAACGCAATTTGCTGGTCAAGTTCTTGTCCTTGGGTTACACAGTGAGTTCTCAGGTTTTTATTTCTATTACTACGCTTTATAACTTACACACGCGACATACAAATTATCCCATACATTTCAAACCTGACATTAGAAAGGATGGTGAAGAGGGAAAATGGGGATCATAAAGGGACCTGTGTTATGGGAATGGCTAAGTGAACATGTACCTCGTACTGACAATTAGTAAGAGGAACATACACACTCAATTGTTCCAAAAACCCTGTCAATTTTCCCACATTTTTTCACCTAAATTATCTTAAGTCCTGAAAATTAACAAAGCTTATAATAAGTCTATTTTCTTATGTCATCTTCTGTAACAATGCCAGATGCCAGCGTCTAGTGACAGTCAACAAAATCTTGGAACTTTTCTTTACTTAAAGCAAATTTCCAACTTCTCATGTTCCCGTAGGTCCAAAGAGGCTTCTCCCTAATGACTGCTGAGAGGTGTGGTCTAAGTCTCCTCACCTCTACCACTTCCACGTAGCCTAGCAATCCTCATGTATCTTCAGGAGAGGGGACTTCTACTTAACTCCCCGGGAGGAGAGAGCACTGGAATGAGTGCTTCCAATCTCCCAGTGCTCACACGTGGTCTTGGCTGGTGGATGAGACTCTGCCACCTGTCTAGCAGGTGGGGTTACTGTGCCTCCAAAAGCAAGAAGCAGCCTCGACAACAATGCTGTTCTCGAGTCAGGCTCTCAGCCAAGCCTCTAAATGACCGGCCAGGAGAGTAGACTCGGAGGCTCCAACCCAACTCCTGGGCCACCTTCTCCTGCCTAGATGGAGTCCAAGATCTAAATTGCAAGACTGGCAGGGAAAGTCTCCTAACCTTAGCCTCAAGGTCCAGTTGCAGTCTCCAATCCAGTCTGCCCAGAGACTCCTATCTTTAGGAGTTACTGAATCTCCATCATATAAAGCTGGCATGTTGACTCCTACTTGGGGCCAAGTACTCTACCCTAAAGGGGCAGATGAGTAAATAGCAGGTAGCCTAAACCTCTAACAATTACCAACCACATTACAAATCAATAATAGGAGCAGAACACGAAGGAAAAACCTGATATCCGACATATGAACTCTAATAAACAGAAAATATAAAATGTTTTCAAAACAGCCTTTCCTATCTGCACCATTCCCGTCCGCATGGGCCAGACAGCTATACCTTCCCTTAGGAATTTGCGTCTCTTTACTGTGTAACTCAAGATCTTTCCTGACAAAGAAAGGATCTTCCTGGAAGCAACAGCGGCCATAATACCTGCCATCGTAAGTCATCAACTTCATGAGAACCTGACACTTGTGAAAGCTCTCTGAAAAACGGGGCAATACTGCAAAACAAATTTCCACTCAATACTTAGAATATTTCTTTATATCACTCCATAAGCCAGAAGATTCACAAAGTAAGGTGAAAGCTATACCACGTCATCTTGCAGAGAGCCCAGCAATGAGCACAGAGAGCTCAACAGTGACCCGTCACTTCCGGAAACCACCAGCGTACAATCCTCAGTAAAAACTAGATACATGAGCACCTGAAGCCCTCTGCTGGCGCTTACGAGAATGCAGACTTACCTGCATGAGCTCTGCGCGTACTGGCTGAATGTGGTCGTAGAGGAAGTCGGGTTGCAGGTTGTCCACACACAACTCCAGAGTCCTCAGGCCCTGGCTGACCAACGTCTGAGACCCATTGAGAGCAGACACCAAGGGATCCATTAACATGGGCAGATATGGCAGGAGAGAGCTCAGCCGTACGGGCACCGTGAGACACAGCTCCACAAAGAGGTCCTTCATGTGCTGCTTGTGCAGGCCACTCTGCAACATGTTCAGCCCTAAAAACAAGGTTTGAGGCCATCAGAGACAGCAGGTACTTCCCAGACGCATGCTAAAGTTAACTGTACAAAATAACGGGTCCACTTTTATCATAAACATCAACGTGATGATAAGAAGACTTTTTACGCCTTATAATTTATTATATTAGCTAAATCTATTCTATAACTGCATCCATGATCCCTTTTGTTTGTCATATTCATAATAACAGTAGGCTGCATATAATTATTATGTTATAATTTAAGCTATAATTAATATTAATTTTTTAATGTTAATTAGATGAATTTAATATTAAGTAATTGATTCATATTATACATCCATCCTTTAAAAATCATGTTATACTATTAATAAGCCCAATCTAAAGACACAGACTCCAATATGGTGTGTTCATCTCAAGTATGAGGTTTATAATCTTACATCTTTTTTCAGGCTTCCAGTAGACCACAGTTGACGTCTATGCTCTAAAATAAACATTTTTCTTAAAATCAACCTTTGTTTTTATAAATGAAGAGGAGCCTCCTTATAAAGTCAACTTCCCACTCCTTATGAGGGTAACCAAGTATTTACTGAGCTCTTCCTGAGACATGTCAAATCAGAACCCGCCCAGAGAGCGCTCAGACAAAGAGAAAGGCATGTAACAGTGGAACCAAAACAAGGCGTGTCCTAGGGAGTGCAGGCTAGAGAGGGCTCGCAGAAAAGAGAGGTCATCGGTGAAGGCATCACATAGGAGCAGCACCAGATAAAGAATCCAAAGGAGGAGGAGGATGAGGAGAGGAAAAGGCTAAGTTCCCAGAAGGGGAGCCCCTTGAACAAAACTAGGTGGGGAGACATGAGCCTGGGGAGAGTGCAGCAGGAGGAAATCAGACTGATCAGAGCAGAGGGCTCAGGTCAGGGAGGGACTGGAGATGGGGTTAAATGCGAACAATAGAGCCTGATGATGGCCACCTGAAGCACCCTGCCTGGTGGACTTAACGGCCATGTTACATTCAACATAGTCAACCATCTCTCAGTTGCCTCCTGGGTATACTATGTTGTAAACGATGTCTCTTTAAGGAATTTATAAAGAAAATACAGGAAAAGATTCAATCCCTTGCCAAGAGCTCACCCTTACAAAAAAAAATTCCTACAATAGTGTTTCAAATCAGTTCACATCCATAAACATTCAATGGAATCAAGATCCCCTTTAGCTACATAGCTTGAAAGCATTCCTAATTACACAGGAATTACAGGATTCTGGTTATGCAAGTTAGCAACTAATTAAAAATATAAACTTGTAACTCTGCTTTGTAACTTGCTTTTTTCCCTCATTGTTCTGATTTTCTTTCAATGTAGGGATCCCTCATCTTACTAAACCACTTGAAACCATTTTCTCGACTTCCTTACCAAATGCTACAAAAATGCAACAAAATCCTAACCAGGGTAACTAAAACCTTCCACTTCCACTCAACTCTGAGTAGGGAGGAAGAACCCATTTCTTTCAAGTCTCATTGCCTTTAAAGAGAGTAGGGAGACAGACACATACACACACTGCAGGGGACATATGTGTCTCCCCTCAACATGACCTTCACAAGGTAGAGGATGAACCCCAGCCACCAAGGGCAGCCAGACCCATGCACACCCACAAGACTAAAAGGCAACCAAAATCACTGCTGACCTTGCAGGAGGTTTGGTAGGAGAGGCAAAAATTCCTGATACAGGAGATCATGACTACCTCCCCCAATGGAGCGGAACAGGGCCCGAAGCAGCAGGAAGTAGTTGTAGGGCTCTTTGGCAGTCTGTGCGAGCTCCATGGAGCTGTTCACGATCTTGTGCAGGTGAGGCTGCAGGTGGAGGAAAGACAGGTTAACAGGCTCTAAATGAGGAGGGGTCCCTGCAATCAGACAGGAATGGAAGGTAATTCTGATGAATTTATTCCAAAAGGAAAAACAAAACAAGGCCTCTCCAACATTTATTTGACTCAAATTTATTTCTCTTAAAATATATGTTGGTTTCCACCAGTTTGGCTGTGAAAGAAACATTTAATAGGTTCCTATCTTACTATGCAGTTACATGATGTTGAAGAGACAACCCTTTGCAGCAGGAACTAGAGGGTCTGGGAGCTCTGCAGTTCTTGCAAACACAGTCACTCCTTTAAGAGACTAAAATAATCCAACAGGACAAAAGACCCCTGTTTCCTACAACAATCTAAATGCAAAAAGCAACCTAAAGGAACTGAAACTTCACTATCAATCAAATACTATATGTGCAAAGTTACGAAGAGCCTCAAAAGACATTTGAGATTATACGGTTTTGGAAGACAATCGAAAAATGTGTTCATACGGGTCATTTCATTAATAAAAAAAAGCACTTAATTAGCTTATACTAACTTTAATCAACATTTTAAGCCAGATTAGCTTTTCCTTTTGTACTTCAAATCCTGGTTTTGACATGTGACAGGTTAAGTTTGACATGAAATTTTTTGCAGGTATATTTCAACTGAACTGTGGACTGTAAACTGTTCATGTAGTCACTGATACAATTACAAACGTGTTATTGTATATGGCATATGTTTCTTTTACAGAATAAATCAACTATATATATTATTCTTATGACAAAATGTTCTATGGAATTTTTCCTTGAATTTCTGTTTTCAACAATATTCTAATATCCTATCGTTAGGTTTGTCCTGTTAGGTTTTATTCTGTTTTTTTCGTTGTTGTTGTTCTGTATAGTTGTATCTAACGTTGCCAAAAACTGAATTATTTGAAGATACTGAATTATGTGGAGACATCACAATTAAATACTTTTTATCTTTAAAAAAAATTCAAGTATTTTCCTTTTTTATTAACACAAAAGTAATGTTAAGGTTGTGGATAACTGATTACTACATAACTGAAAAACACTGAGGAAACCATCACATAAAAGCACAAATGACTGGTGCTTTCTAACAACCATCTGTACATTTACTTCAGAAAAAATGGATCTTGTTCATGTCCTCAAATTTCCCCCATGGGAAAATATCTCTCTTCAGACACAACTGGTGATAATTTCACCAGTTTTCTATAGGAACTAAAATATTCTGCCACGAATGGAAGTGAATTTTTATATGGCTTTTGTTCCACCATCTGCTTTTTTAGTGGATGATGTAACCATGGATAGGTTTTTCCCATTTGCTAGAATCAAATAACTGATGAGATCAAATTATATGAGATTAGTCATCTATAAAAATGTCTGAGGAGACACATTCCTCCAAGATGATCTTAATAAAGGAATACAAATTGGTTAGATTTCTTGATCTAAAGGGGAAAATAAACAAACAGTCCTAAAATGGGGTGTTTATGTGTAGCACAGAGAAAATGAAGACAGAGAAGAATCAAAGTTAACATGGAAGATGGCTGACGTAATGAGAGCTATGTCACAGCAAACTATTTCTCATTGGGTGAGAGGTAAGTGAAGACATTTTTTCATTCCATACTCTTCTGCATTACTCAATTTTTAAAATAAGGATGATGTGCTCCTGTTTTACTTGTGTAATCCAGAAAAAGAAACTGAGTTCAAAAAAGAAAATTAGTGGTGGCGATACTAACAATCCACTGCCCACTATAAGAGTCTGAAGTTTTCATTTTAAATCACCAGATAAATTAAGCTCTGCTTAGAAATACACAAAATGTTTCTCACACTTGGCCTTTATTTGTTGCAAATATTTATTAATTCAAAAAGCACTTTACAAATATAAAGAAGAACTCCAGTTTCTGTTCAAAGGTGAAAACAAGAATTAAAAAACAACAGACCCTGAAAACAAAGTACTACTTGGATCTAAACAAGCTTTACCTTCAGCATTTGTTCATTTTCAGCCGCAAAGAGGGAGACGGAGCCAAAGACCAACTTGAACAGCTTGAGGTACAGGTTGGAGAGCTCCACGTTGGAGCCCATTTCCGGCAGGCGATCAAGGAGATATTCCACCAGAATTGTGGCGAACAGAGCAGAGGTAGTAGGATTTGCCAAAAAGGAATTGGCAACAATCTATCAAAACAAGAAATGCAGGTAACAAAAACAATCCCTTCCCCAAAGCAGCTTTATGAGAAAATACCAAACTTTCCAAAAATACAAAATCAAACCTGTATCAGACACTCCAAGAAATTAATTATCCACCAAAGGAAAAGAATGAAATCGATTTCCTGAGCCCTGGGTGGAGCGATTTACTTTAAGCACTTAATGTGTTATTTTATTCTCACCATCAAATATTAGAGCCTAGATCTACCATACATTTAATTACTACTATGAGAGGAACTGGGCCAAAGCATCTTAATCTTTGGGAAAAAATTTTTTAATGTTAAGGCCTAATATTTCTATAAATTTTGCTCTACGAGCACATCTTTAGGCACATTATTTAGAAAATTCTCAAAATATAACGGAATATAAGTATTCAACACACAAAGAATTTTACAGTTAATGTCGAAAGAACATAAAAAAGGAGTTTTATACCTGAAGAGCATAATTTTTTGAGATTCTTTCCACCATATAAGGGACTGTAGTTTGAAAGATTTCTTTGAACGTTAAGGGATTCATCATTGTGAACACGCCAGCAAAGTGTTCCAACACCTCCTTCTCCTCCTTCATTCTAACAGTCTGGCAGTTTGCTACTCGAATGTATGTTTGTCCATTTCCTGCTATCTGGACCTAGCAGAGGAAAAAAACCCATGGACGTTAAAACAGAACGTCCCGAATATACTCCATTACATAACCAGATCAGCTGCATACTTTAAAAAAGCACTTGAATTAGATAATAAATGCCCCCCTAAAATCTTTTAAATTCTCTATTCTCACCTTAATTTGGGAAAATAATTTTAAAAAAACAAAACTTTGTTAGGTGTCCCAAATAAGAACAAATTTAGTAAACTCAAATCTTGTTTCTATTACATTCCATTACACCATCTCCCCGTCAAAATACACACACTGACACTTATTTTCACAATTCTCACCATAAATGCAATCAATGCTTTGCTACAGGACAAGAGCAAACCTGGGTATACAGATACTGTAGACCAGCCAAAGAATAACACATCCCCCGAGGCCCCTTTTATCACTAGCATCTCTAAATCTAAGAGCTCTTTTCCATCCTCAGGTTTGAGGGCACTTCCTTACCTGATAAATATCTAAAGCCTGCATGGCATATTTCACAAGTTTTATGTAAATCTGTGTCTCTTTGGGCTGTAACTGCTTGTTGGGAATGAACTGAGCTTCTGGAAAAGAGATGGCATAAGAAGTTAATGTGAATAACCCCCCTCTGTGAAACACCGTCTAAGTAACTCAGGATTGGAATTACCACCAGGTGCTTTGCATGACGTTATGCCCCACGTGATTGTCTTGACGCCACAGACCAAGGTTTTCACCAAACTTCGGCAATCCGTGACTTGGAAAGTCTGCTTGTCCTCCTTGTCCTTTTCTCCTTGCTTCTCAAAGGGAGGCACAGGGGCTGGGGTCACAGGGGTGGCAGGAGTGGGGGGTGGGGGCGGGGCAGGCGTGGGAGTTGGGGCTGGGGAGGGGGCAGGGCCCGGAGCTGCGGGCGCAGCGGGCACCCCTGGCAGGGCTGCTTCCACAGCTCCGAGTTCTGACTGAGGCTTGCACTTCTTAAAAATGGCCGAGAGCTGGTACCGAGCAATGGTGTGGAATTTGAGAACAAAAACCTAACAGGAAGAGAAAGTGGAGGCAGAAGACAAAAATCATTCCTCTTCACTTCGCCAACAATCCTTTCAGAAGACACAAGAAGAAACTCCAGAAAATCACCTGCTAAAGTCGTTCTTCTTCGTGTAAAGGAAAAGAAATGTGCTGTTTTCCCACGGTAACTACAGCACTATCACTATCTCCACTGTATCTGCGAAGAATTTGGCTCAGGAAAGCCGGGTGCCAGGCCTGATAAGCGGGGCCTGGATGCGACCCAACTGCTGGACTGGTAACCCTAAGATCCACCCTATTCCCCACTCGCCTTGGGAATTACCCTGTACCCCTCACCCAGGCACCCACTGGGTCTCTCTCCAGAGATGTTCACAGCTAATTTGCTATAGTGTTCCAGAAAATACCTTTTCTAATTACTTTCCAGGAGCTGTGCTAAGAACTCGCATACATTTTTTATTTCTCTCACAACAACGCTATGAGGCAGACAGTGATTTTCCCTGGTTAGAAATGAGCAGACCAGCACAGAGAAGTTAAGCAACTCGCCCAAGAACATTGGCTACTTAATGGGGAGCCGGGATCTGAACCCAGGTGGTCTAACGCCTGGTATCAAGCTTGGCAATCGGGCGGCCTGACAAACTTGCCAGTAAAGCACTCTAGCAGTGTAGCAGTGTGTGGGGTTAAAGAGCGCGGGTACGGTACCTCCAGCATCCGCATCAGGACATCTCTCCCGTTGCCACTCTCCTGCTCGCTCTTGGAGCGGATGCAGTCCACCAGGTTCAGCAGGAGCTTGCAGGACATTGTCTGGATGCTGCTGGGCAGGGACTCGTCGTCAATGTTCTTGGCAAAGAGCTGGACGGCGAGGGAGAGGTCACTGAGGGGCAGGTGCTGACGGACGTGGTGCACGAGGTCAGCCAGCGTGCTGTAGGCGAGGGGCCTGTAGGCAGAAACCTCCACTAGTGCACGTCTCAACAGTCCCACGGGGCCACGTCTGCAGGCCACTATTTCCACCACTACCTGACCCAGGAACAGCACCACTGGGACAGCACATTTGGGGCACGCTTTATAGGGCTCCAGTTTCCCCAGCTACATGACTAAATGCCTCAAGTCTTGTCTTGGTGCTTAAATCTGTATTTTCTAAGTTCATGCATGTCATAGTTACACTGTCACACATAGTTAACATAAGCACTGTCACATACCAGCTTGATCGTGCATTTGAATGAGTTTTGCTGCTCGAAGATAAACAGTATGTCAATTACTACTTTACATATTGTGACCATTTTATAGAGATACAATAATAATGTTCGGGCTATTAAGCACTCGCACTCACTAAACGTTTGGATATCAGCCACATGATGGACACTGGGCTAGGCACCAGGGATGCCACGATGACCCAAGTAAACAGAGTCCCTGGGCTCAGGAAGCTTATGCATAGGAGGGGAAACACACAAGTAAAGAAATATACTGTTTAAGTTGTAAGTGCTGTGGGAGATGTGAAAAGGAGACTGTGAGAAAGACCAGTGGGGGCACTGCTCTTAGATAGGGTGCCAGGCAAGGCCCCTCTGAGGTGACACTGACACTGAGACCTTAAGGACTAAAAGCGGCCATGGGGCAAAAAGCCAGGGAAATTTCCAATTGGGGGAAACGGGAAGGACAGAGGCCTGAGTGGGAACTGCCTGGAGTAGCCAAGGAGCTGAGAGGCCAGTGTGGCTGCAGCAGGTTGGGGAGGGGAGAGCCAGATCCCTCGGGAGTCACCTGCGGTGGTCAAGAGTCTGGGTTTTATCTAAGGGCAACAGAAAGCCACCAGAGGGTTTCGAGCAGCAGTGACATGATCTAATGTCCAGCTCCAGGCAGGTTCAACCCCAAGTTATACAGAACGTCCTACTTAATAGTTTATAAGTATTTTATATAGAAAACACAGGGAACAGTCTACACCATATCCAAAGTGTTCTGCTTATTCTTCAAAAGATTCATCACACACACCTTTTATTAGAACCAAAAACATTACTAATATTGATTCATTTTACATTGTAAAAGATGATTAAATGTTAATTTTCTCCTTTAGAAACAATAAACATGATCACTACTACATTTATTTTATAAAATGCATCAGAAATAAAGACTAGAAGGAAATACACCAAAATATTTTAGCCATGTTACTTGAGCTCTTTGTGCAGGAGAAAAGGTTTTCTTTCCTTCTTTCTTCTTGGTAGGTAATCAAATATTCTTTTATAACAAAAAGACACATTTACTATATAAAAAGCAAAAATAAAACTGCTACTAGTCAGATAAAGTTTTCCCTACAATTTAAATCAAGACAACTACTCTGATTTCTTCCTTTAAGCAAAGGCACAAAAAGCAACCTAAAGCATTTCCAAGAATTCCTACAATTCTCCCTCCAGCACAAGAGTGAAGGTCCAACAGCCTGTTTGTTGAAATGCTCATAACATCAAGTGCCAGGAATCAGCGCCCTTCGCATTTAATCAACCAGTTATCATAGGTTTAATCTCGTACCTGAGAGTCTCTCGAGCAGTATATCCTGAGCCAATTAGTATGGATTCATCAAACAGCTTGTCCATGCAAGGAATGAACTCTAGAACACAAATACCCATTGCACATATCACCAAATAAACCAATTACACATTAAGTTACTTAACAGTACTTGCACGGTAGCCAGTCTGCAGTCAATTAGCAACCCAGATTTGAAAAAGGATGAAGAGGAGAGGAGAAGAGAAAAGCATACATTCTATTTTAGTCTAAGACAATGGCTTTGCTGGGCCACACAGCCATCTGCTATCAAAGATTCAGTCAGGATTACATTCAGTGTCAGAGAACAAGCTAAGAAAACGTTAGCTTCGTCTTCCCTGGCAGAGAACCCGCCCCTGAGACTTCCCCATAGGCGCATTCCATCACCCTTAAAAGCTGCCCCCATCCACCTGAACCCATCTGGAGAAGGGGGCAGTGTCTCTTAAATGTCCCTTTATCCACTGCCCTGAAGTCGTCCTTCCTAAAGATTTTATGGTTAGTCATTATGGAAAAATATCCTTATTTCTCCATATAAATTACAAAGGTCTAGAAAATTTTAGAGTTCTCATAGGCATGGGTCACAGGTTAGGGGTCCTAATGCTATGAATGAGGTTGACTAGAAACTTGCAGGGCCTCCTCTGTCCCTCTAATCCTGCAGGTGGAACCACCAGCAAACCTCCTTGCTGCTCCCCCGCAGGCATGAAGACCTAACCAGGGCAGAAATAGCTGGTCTCCACTCAGGGACAATTCACACTTCTCAGGACGTGCAGACAGGGTAGCAACCCACATTCTCAGGCCGCTAGTCCATACTCCCCTTGGGGGACTCTGGCCACAAACATGGAAAGGATGTTTCAATTCTGGAACAAGCCTGACACTATGGCCAGCTTCAGTAACTCAAATAAGGTACATTCTTCACCAGCAAATAGCTACTGGGGGTCAAAGATATAAAAAGAAATGTGTATACCGGAGAGACAAAATGCACACCTCTGCATAACCCCCAGAGCAAGGCAGCACAGGGAGAAGTGACAAATGAGAAAAGCCACAGACAGTCCCTCTGAGGTCAGAGGAGGAAACGTGCCTGGACTGTCTTCAGGGGGCTAGCCAAGAGGAAGGAGGCACAGAAGCAAAGATGCAAAGGGATCACACACCAATGCCGGAGGGCCGGCGAGGGGAGGAGTGAAACGTGCAAAGGAGACACAGTGAGAAATTAAGTTGTCTGGCACTGGTTTCCAGATCCCCTCCATCACCTGGAATCTGAATCTCTAGGAAAACGGGGAACTCTGTGGGACAGTTTTCTCTTCAGGATTAGCACAAATGGGTAACCATTTGCCATCATTTCACACGCCAAAAAAGTAAGGCTAAGTCAATTTTCACGTACATGTTTTCAATAACATTTAGCAGATGTGTAAATTTTAACTATATGCATATATTTTTTAACTTTATAATAATATGGTTGACATTTAACATGATTCTTTAAATGTTTCTTTCAATAACTTTTTTGAGATGTGATGCTGTTACCTATTTAAGTCCAGGAATTACTATGGGCTTCAAAATGAAGTGCCCTATATCTTGTTTAAAAAGAAAAAAAAAAATCAAGCCAATTAGTAGAGAGACTGAAAAACATGGAGCAGGGTGGGAGGAGCCTTTAAAAGCTGAATTCCACAAATCTAATGTGATCCAGCCCTGGAGAGCACATCTTGGAAACCTGCTGATCTCTGTGGAGCAGGTGTTAACACAGACTGAAACCAAGCCTTACGGCCTCAAAGAGGGCCTGGTTGTGCGTGATGGAACCGAGGTTATCTGGTAAGCATGAGGAAGGTTTTTAATCTGTCAGCACTTCAACAGGTAGAAGCCTCCTGCTACACAGCTCCCCAAACGCACCTCCAAAATCCTTATTACTAGAACAGCAGGACTATCACAAATTAATCTGAGAATGGTACTCAGGGCACAACTCAGCCACTTCAGGTAACAGATTTTAAAACGTCCCATTTAAAATTCTTCTATTTTCGTACTGTTCAGAGATGAACACACAGGAAAAGCCATAAACAGTAAAGGAAGCTGTCACCAGACAAGTCGCCATGGCTGTCGGCTCTGGAGGCGAGTGGAGGCTGTGAGCACCAGCAATGCTCCATTTCTCAGCCTGGGTGACGTTCATATTCATGTTTGTTCTGTAATTTTTGGTGAAATCATACATTTCTTTTCTGCACTTTGCTCTATGTGTTACATTTCTTTTTTTTGTGAGGAAGATCAGCCCTGAGCTAACATCCATGCTAATCCTCCTTTTTTTTTTGCTGAGGAAGACCAGCTCTGAGCTAACATCTATTGCCAATCCTCCTCCTCTTTTCCCCCAAAGCCCCAGTAGATAGTTGTATGTCGTAGTCGCACATCCTTCTAGTTGCTGTATGTGGGACGCGGCCTCAGCATGGCCGGAGAAGCGGTGCGTCGGTGCGTGCCCACGATCCGAACACGGGCCGCCAGTAGCAGAGCGTGTGCACTTAACCACTAAGCCATGGGGCCCGCCCTATGTGTTACATTTCAAAAAGAGTATTTTAAAAACATCTATATTCCAATCAGCTATTATCCATAGGCAACAGTCACACTATAATGTGTACTTTAATAGCAGAAAGATATCTAAGCTTTACTGTATTAACCCATGTGTAAGCACTCAAACCGTACCCTTCCTTTCACGTTTAAAAACTATGTAAGGAGGGGGCCAACCTAGTGGTGTAGTGGTTAAGTTCGTGCGCTCCACTTCGGCAGCCTGGGGTTCGTGAGTTTGGATCCTGGGTGCAGACCTACACACCGCTCATCAAGCCATGCTGTGGTGGTGTCCCACACACAAAAAAAAAATAGAGGAAGACTGGCACAGATACTAGCTCAGGGACAATCTTCCTCACCAAAAAATAAAAAACAACACAAAACAACTATGTAAGGAAGCCAAATCTCAGTTTTATGTATGCCCTGATCTACAAGCTGGGGGCAAATAAAACATTTAATATTGAAAAATTACTGGGGAAATTATCATCTCAAAACAATTAGGATGTAACTTCAACCTAATGATTTGGACACACCAAGAGTATTAAAAAATTGTAAATCAATAATTGATAGAAAAAGTATAATTATCAGATTAGCAAAAATCAAGTATCAGTCTTGTGCATAAAAACAGAACTAATCCATCATTTTCACAGCATGGAGCAAGAAAATATTGCTTTCTTCTCACCTTTTAAAGATTGCTGGCTGTGAGTCAGTAAGCAAATGGCTATTTGCAATTTCAAAACATATGCAGTCAAAAGGCAGAGAAGTACCATGAGACACTCAGGACCGAAGCTATGCTAAGGAAATGATTGCATTAATTATGAGACTGTTAAGGAGACAAAGGGAGAACTCTGGTGGCAGATAAAGAAGAGAGGCAGAGAGAGCTTGGGAAAGCGGCAGGCAGAGAAAGAAAGGGCAAGGATAAACCCAAGACAGCAATAAAGAAAGGACAGGTGGAGCCTAAAACATTGGAGCAAGCTGAAGACAGCACGACGATGGAATGTCAGCGGAGTCTCACCCCAAAGATGGGGACAAGACCACATGAGCATTCAAACACAAGGTGGACATACGGTTTCTCAGCTCTGTTGTGAGGATGTGCTTTGCAGCAATCAGAAGCTCCTTTCTGAGGTGTGCGGTCTCTGCTGGACAATTTGAGAGTAACTGTAACATTCCTTTTACCATCTGCTGAGAATACTTAGTCACCAGCTCCTGTAAAAAATAAGGAGTAAAATAACAGTTACACGGATGGGGGTTGTTAAGAAAAACCCAAATGTTATAAACTTTTAGAAAATTCAGTAAGACGAAGCTTGGCTCAAAGGACCCTCAGAAAGTAAAAGGCCTAATCAACAAGCATTATCCAAAAAGTTGTAATAGCTGGTGTGTGTGCACACTGCCATACTGGAAGGATGGAGAGAAACATAAACAGCAGTTTTTTTACATAATGGCATTATAGATGTCTTCTTTGTACTTTTCTCTATTTTCCCAACTTTCAACAATGAATATGTATTACTTCATTACTGGGGGGAAGGAGGGAGAAGTAAATATTGAAAATTAAAAAAATAAATAAATACTCTTTACCTAGTCATCCCTTTAATCTAAGTTGTGAATAACACCAGAGACACCATTAATCAACTCAGAATAAGCTCTGATCACAATCTCCTTAGGAGGTGTTTTAGGAAAGCAATTCACCAAGATTAACTCAAGTTGACTAAAATACCAATGGGTACCTCATTTAGATTTTTTAAACCAAATGTTCAATTTTCTTAGTGTAAGTTATCTTTATCTAGATAAACACACTGAAAAAGGGAAAAAAATGGCTACAAATGGCTACAAATGCTTTCAAGGTAGCTTTATTCTAAACAATTTGGCATGCATATGCTCATTTTTTATTTTCCTGAAATAAAATCCTTAAAAAATAATAAATTATAATACAATTCCATTGCTATAGAATAGATCAGGACTAAATTTATTTCATACTTCTGAGTAATCATGACTATACAAAAATTTTATTCAAAAACATTGTATGACTAATGGGAGAGAAGGTATCTTCTTTTTCCTTCAAGTTCTTCTTACAATGTAAATAAGGAGAGACTATAACTACAAATGGGAAAGACAAAAAGAAAAATAAAACCACTCTACAGGCTCCTCAAAAAAGCATCCAAAACTTTTTTATCACAGGTTTAGTTGATAATGCCATTTTTTGAAGTTCTAATCTCTCCTACATAATTTGCTATAACACCAACTTCCAACAGCAAAAGTCAATGAGCCAAATATGTCCACGCAAAAATCTGTGTGCAAAAGTTTGTTTATAGTGGCTTTACTAATAATGGCCAAAAATGAAACAGGCAAATCTATCAAGACAGAAAGTACATTAGCGGCTGCCAGGGACTAGGAGTCAGGGAAGAATGAAAGTGACTGCTAATAGGTATGGGGTTTCTTTCTGGGGTGAGCAAAGTGTTCTAAAATTGGATAGTGGTGATGGTTGTATAAATCTGTGAACAAACTTAAAACCACTGAACTGTATACTTTAAAACGGTAAGTTTTACGATATGTGCATTATATTTTGATAAAGCTGCTTTAAAAAAAATTGGAAACAACCCAAATGCTCATCACAGTGGAATACTACTGCCATGGACTAAACATGTCCCTCCAAAATCCATATGTTGAAACCCTCACCCCTACTGTGGCTGTCTCTGGAAATGGGGTCTTTAGGAGGTAATTAAGGTTAAATGAGGTCCTAAGTGTGAGGCCCTAATCTGAAAGGCCTGTCACCTTATAAGAAGAGAAAGAGAGAGATCTCTCCCTCTCATTTCCCCTCCCCCAATGTGAGGACACAGCAAGAAGGCAGTGCCATCTGCAATACAGGAAGAGAGGCGTCACCAGAAAGTGAACCCTGCTAGAACCTTGATCTTGGCCTTTCCAGACTCCAAAACTGAGAGAAAATAAATCTTGTAGTTTAAGCCACCCAGTCTATGATATTTTGTTACAGCAGCCTAAGCAGACTGAGACAAGTAACCACCAATAAGAAGTAGTGAATTACCAACAAAATAACAAGGATGAATCTCAGCGTTACTGCTAAGTGAAAGAAACCAGACTCAAAAGGTTACAGATACTGCCCACTATATGATTCATTTATACGACATTCTGGAAAAGGCAGAACTATGGGGACAGAACACAAACCAGGGTTTGCCAGGGACTGGAGGTGGGAAGAGGAAACGGATTACAAATGAATAAAAGGGAATTTGGGGGAGTGATGGAAATGTTTGGATGTGTTGGTGGTTACCAACTGTATGCATCTGTCAATTCGTAGAACTGTATACCTACAAAAGGTGAATCTTATTGCACATAAATTATATCTCAGTAAACTGGACTTAAAAGTCAATGAACTTACCTGGTAAATTCTGATGATATAAGCTAAAAATGACAATGTTTTAATCTGAGCAGCAATGAAATCAGCATACAACTCCTTGTTGTAAAGCTTATGTTGCCTGAATAAGAAGTGAATAAAAGTTACAATATTGGCTCTCAAGTCTTTAGGTGACGTTAATATTAATTAAAAGCCTATAATAATTACTAAGTCCAAAAGTTTGATTTCTACACAGACCGTCGTAACAACAAGGCAGTAATGGTAAATGCTTCCACGCTTTTATGCAGTTCCAAATAACATAAAGAGCTTAAAGGAATAAAGCAAGCAGTTCTCCAGGCCATTCCACAGCAGTTACAATGTACATCCCATAAGTCAATGCTAGACTGATCTACTCATTCAGCAGAGAGCATTAGGGTACCGATTTACTTAGTGATAGACCCTGTGCCAGGGCCACAGGGGTTTTAGAGCCGATTCACCCTTAGATCCAGCCCTCAAATGACTCAGAGCCAGAGAGGCTGCAAGTCAAGAGAGTTAGTGTTAAAGGTCTTAAGAGGAATGCCATGAAGTCTGAGAAAAAGCTTCCCTAAGAGGCATCAAAGGATGAATACGGTTGGCCTATTCCATGATTAAGGGTAATAGGTAAGGGACAACAGAGGAAATAGAGAACATTCTAGCACTCATGCTGAAAGGAACAGCAACAAAGGCCTGAAGGTGAGAAAGCCTTGGATATCCCATAGCCCATAGTGAGTATAGTAACGCCTAATGATAGCACTCAAGTTACAAGACACCAAAGACCGAGACATGTCATCTTTCCAAAATAAAGAACTAAAATAACTATTGCTATTATCTTTGAAATACAAGTTTGAAAAGTAAAAAATACATATATTTTCACCAAAATTTTATCACTCAAAATTTCCATGCCTTACAAATGACATCAAGTGTATTTTTACTTGGAATTAAAGCACTGTGGCAGTCCAGCTATGTCACTGTCTGAAGATATCTCACCTGGCTTGTGCAGATACCTGAATTGCAATGGTATTCATGATCAAGGGCACAAATTCAGCAACAACATTGTGGATATTCAGTTTGTAGAGCTAAAAGCAAACATATCAGATTTTCATGCTCTTACACTCTGCTATAGCAAAACAATCTGGCATACCAAAGAAACTATAGGATTCATTACATTAGTCAGCATGTGTGTATCACACACATCTATTTGCCACAGAAAATCAGATGTGAACTTTGTCATAAAATAAGAGGCCAAAAACCAAAGAAACTAATAAGCAATATGCATACCTGATACATTAAAACAACAATAATGGGCAATTCTGCCAACACCTTCAGAGACAGAGACCCTCTGGGAATGATGGAATGCTGTAAGACAGAAACAAGCAGGACTGTGGTTATGACAGTGGCACTTAAAACAGCCCCAACCAGTATCCCATGACTAAGCACCACCCCACCGAAATAAAAGGAAGGGAAAACACTGACACATCTTTGTAAATATCTGTGGTGAAAGAACTGTATACAAAGTATACAAACTATCATTTAATATAAAAATTTTTATATTTTCCAATGGAATCACCTGTAGTAAAAAACTTCAGGAAAACTGGTCAAAACTGAGATATTCAAATCACCTGAGAAAATTTGTAAATTAGTATCTATTATTTTACTTATGTAAAAGAACAGCAAAAAGTACAAATTTACCCAGTTTTATTCAAAGATACTTACAAACAGGAAAAACGCTTACAATAAATATAAGAAAAAATTTAATAAGTCTTAATATAATAAAACAGGTAAGGAAAATGTCAGACTCAAACTACAAATGGGCAATGAATAGGGACAGACAAGCAAGAAAAGACACACAGACTGATAAACAGAAAACAAATTCTAATTCAGGAAGAGCAAAGGAATGAAAGCTTTATTCAAAATGTAATTTCTTGTTTATCCCAGCACAAACGGAAACGTTCTGCAAACCATCTCAGTGAAACAAATATAGATGATATTCTTAATTCAATCATAAAAATACAGTCATAGAAAACGCTCAGTAAATGTTACCTATGTGGCAGATATTACAAATAAAATACATTACCTGCAGACAACACCAGCACTACCTTCACAAAATTCCATGAGACAGGTTTTTCAGATAATGAAACGTTAAGGCCAGAACAAAGGTTTATGAACTTTCCTACAGTCAGAAAACCCAAGTGGTGGGGCTAGAACATCGTTCCAGAGCTTCTGTCCCCAGAGACCACGCTCTCACAGACACTGAACAACAAATTTTTCTGTCGTTTAAAGCGACTTCATTAACGTCAACACTAAGCACGGAAGAGAGGACCCCGGCCTGGTCAGCTGCTCTTTCCAACATGTGATTCTGGATTTCCACTACAATTTTATCTTTCTATCTTTGCAGCAATGTTGAGAAATAGTTCACTTTCACCACTTCAAGGCTGTACAGCAGAATCAGTGATGCTCTCTCATGCATATACACACTTGTTAATCTTAAATGCCTCCAAGTGTTTAAGAAAAAAAGAAAAAACTTAAGTGGTCTAAAAAGTCAGTATCTCATTTTTTCCTATACCATGTGTAGGACACATAAAAACAAAACAATGAAAAAACTTACTGTTCTCGTCTCACTGTCCTCACGCTCAGGATTCACCTTCACAGCAATTGTCGTGATCATACCAACCATTTCTGGGGGAGGGACCGTGTTCTCGGGGATCACTTGAGGGTTCTCAAAGTAGCGGTTCTGTATAAAAAGAACAGAAACCACTGTTTCTAAAGTCCAACGCAATATTCCTTAAGAAAATACACCTGACATGTGGTGGAAGAAACCAAATGTTCTCCATGTGTACATGGCACCAATCCCACAGTACTTGGGGGCCTCTTTATTCAGGACCATAAAGATAACAGGACAGGGGGCCGGCCCCGTGGTGTAGCGGTTAAGTGCGCGCGCTCTGCTACTGGCGGCCCGGGTTTGGATCCCGGGCGCGCACCAACGCACTGCTTGTCCGGCCATGCTGAGGCCGCGTCCCACCTACAGCAACTAGAAGGATTTGCAACTATGACATACAACTATCTACTGGGGCTTTGGGGAGAAAAAGGGAAAAAAAAAGAGGATTGGCAATAGATGTTAGCTCAGGGCCAGTCTTCCTCAGCAGAAAGAGGAGGTTTGGCATGGATGTTAGCTCCGGGCTGATCTTCCTCAAAAAAAAAAAAAAAAAAAGATAACAGGACAGAGGCAACATTCTCCACCTATGACAACAGAAAACAAAAACTTTTCCCAAGTATTTCCTGCTCCTTCCTGGCTGATAAAGATGAAATGCATATCACATGACATTACCATGCCTCCGTGAGGCAGGGAAGAATGTACCTCATCCCTCTGACAAAAAACTAGGAGCTAGCCCCTACTGAATCAACTTTCCAAATAGTCTCCTAAATAGAGATCAAAGATGTGAACAGAAGCAAAGCACAGAAGACATTCTTAAAAGCCAGGACCTTGTTGTCATCCTTAGTTCTCAATGGAATTTGGGCTTCACGTTAAACAAGACAGCTTCTTACGAAAAGCAGCTCTAAGGCTCTGACTGAAATGGTGGATGATGACTTGATAACTTGGAATACAGTTAATTTTCAGTTTTATACATTATTAGCAGATTAAAATCCTTAAAATACCAAAAAGAGTCAGTTTTACCATGTTAATTTAAAAAAATTTTTAAGCTTAAAAATACTTTAAAATAAAAACTCTGACACATAAACAAATTTATGTGCAATGATTTTTACCGTAGCATTATTTGTGATAGTAAAGAACTGAAAGTCAGGGAAACAAGCAGCAGGGAGACGGTCAAGGCACATGCACATGATAAGACAATTATGGAGTCACTACGAGTTATGACTCAGGAGAAGTCTGGGAAGATGTTCTAAACTGGTCACAGCAATTCCTTCTAACGAGTGAGAATAAGATGGGAGGAGACGCTCCTCTCCCACTCCACACACTTTAATATTGGTGGCACTGCTCGGAAAGAGTTCTTTCACTATAGGAAAGAATTTTAATGACACAGAAAAATACTGAAATATAGACCACCTCCCCGATAGGCTTCAAGACTGTGAGCACAAACATCTTTAAAAAGCACAAAGTGAAACGCAAAACAAAACCTCAACGTCAGTGGTTCTTACAAGGGAGAGAACTATAATTTACTTTCCGTTTTTGCAAAATTTCTACAATAAGAATATATTGCTTTTATGTTAAAAACAGATTATTTAATCTAAACAGTGAAAGCAAGAGAATTCCTTTTTTAAATGGCTGATATATCAACCTGCACTCTGATCATCACTAAATAGTCCCCATTCTAAAACATCCCCCCAATTATTCCTTCAACCCAAGTGTTCCAAATTCCCTTCAGAATGGGGAAGTAATAAACAAATACAGATAACAAATTCAAATAATATTGAAGACATACCACTACTTTTGGAAGCTCCTTGTAAATCTGTTTCACAAAATCCAAAAAATGATGAATCTAAGAAGAAAAAGACAGTGTAAGGAAGACATTGATAAACAGAAAATCCTTACAATAAATAAGAAAAATGTTAATAGTCTTACTATACAAGAACTCATAAAGCAGGTAAGAAAAACGTCAGACTCAAAACATAAACAGGCAACAAATGTTAACAGACAAAAAAAAGAAATACAGAAGACTGAAAACAGAAAACAGTTTTAATTCAGGAAGAACAAGGGAATGAAAATTTAAATAAATGTCTTTTTTTTTTTTTTTTCTGCTGAGGAAGATTTGCCCTGAGCTAACATCTGTTGCCAATCTTCCTCTACTTGTATGTGGGTCACCATCACAGCATGGCCACCAACCAGTGGTGTAGTCGGTGCCTGGGAACCGAACCCAGGCCACCAAAGTGGAGCATGCTGAACTTAACCACTAGGCCACAGGGCCAGCCCCAGTAAATGCCACTTTTGCCTTTCAAAAAGTAGTACTACACCCTGCTGGAGAGAATGCAACGAGAGGAGGACTCATAAACTAAGGGAAGCATAAACTGCTGAAATCTTTCTGGAAAGCAATTTAACAATACATATCAGAAACATTAAAACACCTCTGACCTGATAATTCTATTTCTACAAACCCATTGTATGAAAAAATTTGAACTGTAAACAGATATTCAGTAACAGCCATAAAATAAAAATTTGAAACACCTTAAATATGCAAAAATAAGGGCACCCAAATGAAAGAATATTATGTACCCACTAAAACTTAACTTCATAACATGTATATATATATATATACAATGGAATACTACTCGGCCATAAAAAAGACAAAATCATGCCATTCACAACATGGATGGACCTTGAGGGTACTATGTTAAGCAAAATAAGCCAGACAGAGAACGACAAACACCATACGATTTCACTCATATGTGGAAGACAAAGTAACACATGGACAAAGAGAACAGTTTAGTGGTTACCAGAGGCAAAAGGGGTTGGGGGTGGGCATAAGGGGTGAAGGGGCACATTTATACAGTGACTGACAAATAATAACATAGAATTGAAATTTCACAATGTTATAAAGTATTATGACCTCAATAAAATTTTTCAAAAAATTAACTTCAAAAAGAATTTTTTATGATTGAGAAAATGCTTACACATAATGTGAAGGGAAACAATCAGGACACAAAATGTCACATAGAGTATCATTCCAATTATGTAGAAAATATACACAAGGTGGGAAAAAGGAAAGGAAATCACCAAGACATTAAACATTGTTTTAAGATAGAATGAATTCTATTTCATTGTTATGCTTTTAATTTCCAAATAACCTACAACAGGCATTTACTAAGGCTATCATCAGATAAGATATTATCTTAATTATGGCTAGCACAGAATATTTAATGCTTATTCTGTAGTTGCCAACTGCTATGCTAAGAGCTTTAACCTTTACATTTAATTCTCCAAGCAATCTCGGAAGATGTACTGTGACTGTCCCCATTTAACGGAAAAGGCTCCAAACACTTAGAAGTTTCCCAATGTCACAGCTACTGAATTGCAGAGCTGAGATTCAAACCCAGCTCCGACTTCAGAACTGACGTCTTAACTCTTGTATAACATAAAATAATCGAAATCTCTGGCACATCAGACATTAAATACCGGAACCATCCAGAGAGCCCTGCCAGTTGATCAGTTAACACATTTTAACTACCGAACAAATTCAGTAAAATATTCATATACACCTTTAAAATAAAAAATGTAACTGTTAAATCCATAAGGAATTTCTCCCAACTTAGGCCATGTTTTTTCTATGCTTGAAAGTAGCACATGTTCTGTCAGCTCTAAAAGAGAGTAAAAAATTTTCACAGCAGAAGAAATGTGTTGGCACACTTCATAAACACTATCAGGATAAACACTTACTTCTTGTGTGATGGGTGGCCTGAACTGTTTGTGTAGCTCAATAATTATTCTTAAACAAATAAGAACATTTTCTTCATTTTCCGTCTTTAAAAAAAAACAAATTTAAAAAAAGGTTATACTTCTGAGGACTTATTTTAATCTAAAGATTAAAGATTCTTTTCTAAGCATTTTTCTGTATACCCATCCTCCATCAACCAACTGAGATTAGATTTGTTGAACACTCATAAACCCACAGGACACAGCTGTCCCAGACAGAAAGCTTTCATGGTTTCTGGTGGACCGTCAGAGGGCATCTCACCAGTAAGTTCTAGAGAGTAAAGCTCTGATGGATGAGTTAACTGATATTTATGGCAAGTCACACCACAAACTAAGGTCTTAATGGCCCAACTGACCATTGTTTGAAAATATTGCCAAAAGAATACTGAGCACCCACCACGTACAAGACCCTGTGCTAAACACTCTCCAAACACTCTAAGGGGGTGCCATTCACGCTTCACCCAGGAGGCGTTAATGCTCAAAGAAGGTAAGCAACATGGCTAACGTAACACAGCTAGTAAATGGCAGAGCCAGGATCTGAATCCAACTCTATCCCCCTCCAAAGCTCATCTTTCCAAGGGGTACTTAACAAGTACCAGATAGATTCACCCCAAGAATAAGAAACTCTTTATGAGCATCTACAGTGCTTGACACACACAAAACTAGAAAGCCTGAAACCAAAGAATCCCGTACTCTGAGTTTGTCGACCATCACCAAACTCACTTCCCAAGATTTCCACTATGTCTACTCAACTCCCCAGTGACTCAAAAAAATTATCTTCAATTAATAATCTTTAATTTGGTTGGCAAAATGGGGGAAAACAGACATTAAGAAATTTTTACTCATGTGAATCAGAACTTTAGTGAAAGGGAAACAACTGTATAATACTGGATTTTACAATAAGAAAGTCATTGAAAGTTGTGAATATGGCTAAATAACAAGAATTTTCAAAGGTTACCTCCAAAAAGCGAAACATCACAGACAAAACGTTTTTTGTATGAGGACGAAGATGTTCATTGGTTGGTATTCTATGAATTATTTCAAGAACTAGCTTCCGCAGTTGCTGGTAAAGAAAAATAAAAAATGTAAATATAAAATCCTTCTCAGAGTTCCAAAGTAATTCTCTCCCATTCTACAAGTGTCACACAGCTGTCTGTCTCCTGCACTGGTAACCACCACACTACAAGACAGATCCAATTTCAAAAACAGTCCTGTAAATTATTTAAATGTAATCCAAAAAATATACTGCAAACCATTACTTTCAATATTTCTACAATTGTGTACCAGATCAAGTAAGCCAAATTTTCCCTCTTTCACACCTTATCAGTGTTCCCAGCAAGACACTACCGTGTGCATATGAAGTGGATTTAAGACGAAGAGCAAAACACAAACTGAACTTCGTCTGAGACTGCCCTTCATAATCTCAGTTTAGCTCCTGGAACGCCCTCTCCAAGTACCGCGGGCCCAAGGACTAATTACATCATCAGCTGCACTAAGCTTGCATGATTCTGTCTACAGAGCTGACAACTAAAATGCAGGTCAAATATGTAAGACCTTGAACTGGTACAACATAAAAATGCTTTATTTAGCAATAAGCTTTCACTGGTATTATGGTAACTTTTTAGAAGTTATTTTTAAGAGATACATGCTGAAATACTTACAGAAAAAAATGATACAATGGGACTGTTTTAAAATGATCAAGGTGGGGAGGGGATGCAGAGTGGGTGGGTGTATAGATAAAAGAAAATTGGCCATGAGTTACGAGAATTGAAATTGATAAGAGTAGAGGTGGGCACTAGGTGTGGGGAGGGTCCTTAAACCATTGTTCCTCCTTTTACATATAAGTAAATTCCTCTATAATAAATAGTGTACACACACGTCACCAGTCAGCAAATGTGAATAACTTAAATTGTAAAAGAGATGGCCTAAACAAAATAAAACCAAGACATTTAACTGAGGAGGCAATGGCATTAGACAAACTTATCCTTATGTGACAAAACCTCTTTCACTTTTAGGTGCAACTGTAAGGTTTTTGAGTTGTTTTAATTCCTAAATGCTTGTAATCCTAGAGCATAACATTTTTTTTCTTTTTTTTTTGTGAGGAGATCAGCCCTGTGCTAACATCTGCCAATCCTTTTTTTTTTTTTTTTTTTTTTGCTGAGGAAGACTGGCCCTGGGCCAACATCCGTGCCCATCTTCCTCCACTTTATATGGGACGCCGCCACAGCATGGCCTGACAAGTGGTGCGTTGGTGCACAACCGGGATCCGAACCGGCGAACCCCAGGCCACCGCAGTGGAGCGCACACACTTAACCGCTTATGCCACCGGGCCGGCCCCACATTTTTTTCCTCACTGATATTTTTTACCAGATTACCTGTGCTGGTTTCTCCTGAAGAAACTGAACTTCTCCATCTTGAAGAAATGTAAGAAATCGAGGGATGATATGTTCCAGGAATGTAGAGTATTGAGGAGATGACGTTACATTCTAATTATGCAAAAATAAAAGAAAACAGCATTAAGTTTGTGTACATATTTTCATTTCAAATTCACATATTATAATAACCTAAAAAGAATATAAAACATTTTAGCAGAGCCAACAGTAATTTTTAATACTTTTAGATGTTTTAGTGATAATGTAGTTTTAAATAAATTAGGATGATTGTTGCTTCTGAAATCCAGTTCAAGAGAAATAAATGCTAAAATTTACGGTTAAAACTAGAAATACTAATGCTGCAGAAAATGTTGAACTTGGAGCCCCTTCTAGGCTGCTTTGCCACACTCCTGAGTATGAGACCACTGAAAAGTCATTTAGCTTCTATATCTCAAGTTTTTTTCATTTGGAAAGTGAAGAGCATAAACAAACTGACACCTTTTTCCAATCTAAAAATTAATGTATTAATTAGATCTATATGATTTAGATTATGATCTAATCTAATCCATTACTTATCCCAGCACTGATTTTAAAAAGGAGAACAGGAAACGAAACTACAGCTTGGAGACAGTAAAGTGGCTACTAGTGCAGTTTCTGGATCCCACTTAAAAAGTGTAACCCTAGACAGTTACTTAACCTGTCTGTGCCTCAGTGTCCCCATCTGTTAAGAAAGAATAACACTATTTCCTGCCTTATGTAACCATGTAAAGATTACATGAGTCAATATACACAAAGCTTACAACACAGTCTATGGTAAATGCTCAATAAATGTTACCTGATATTATTATTAGAGCACCTATGTGCTAAACACTGTGCTCTGTGCCTTTTATTCTTTCTCATTTGATCCTCTCCACCCTAAGGTAAGTATTATATCCACTGCACAGATAAAGAGGCTCAGAGAGGTTAAAAAACTTGCTGAATGTCAGAGTCAGTAAGTTTTGAAAGTGTATTCAAATTAAGGGTATCTAACACCCAAGTCCTTTTCCCCTTTTAACATCTCATTCAACAGGTATTTACTGAGCTCCTATCGTGTGTTCAACGGGGATAAAATGAAGAAAGCTGATACAATCCATGGGGGAGGCAGTAGAGTGGTAGGGAAGACAGACATCAAGAAAAGAATTAACGACACAGAATCATGATGTCGAGAAAGCACTGGCAACTAAGGGAACATCTAACAACTGGATATAATTTACTGGATGCAACCAATGGCAGAGACCACCTACCTGAAGAAGAGACGTTTATATGAAAACCTAAAGGCTAGTAGGAGTTAACCATGTGAAAAAGTGGAGAAGAAGAAGGTTCTAACAAAAGCATATGCAAAGGCACAAGATTATGAGAAACCAGGATTATAAAAAGCAGGGATGGGCGGCTAGCCCCGTGGCATATTGGTAAATTTCGGCACACTCCACTTTGGCAGCCTAGGTTTGTTGGTTTTGATCCCGGGCATGGACCTACACCATTCGTCAGCTGTGCTGTGGCAGTGATCCACATACAAAATAGAGAAAGAGTGGCACAGATGTTAGCTCAGGGCAAATCTTCCTCAGCGAAAAAAACTAAATAAAAAAAATAAAAGGCACGGATGGGAGTCTCTAAGAGAAAGGAGTTAAACTTGCACTATCATGAGTCTGACAAGCTGGTGAGATGAGGCATCTGGGCAATCAGATGTGTCTGGAGCTCCAAACACTGATCTGGTCTGAAAATAAAGATTTGGGGTTGTCTATTATATAAGGTAATCTTAGAAGAGGAGTCTATAAAGGAAGAAATAGATAAACAGGCAAAAAACAGAAAAGCCTGTGGTGTCACAGGGGCAAAGAAAGTAAGTTCTGCAATTCTTGGAATATGCAGCTAAGCATCAGTCTCCCAGGGCCAACCTGGTGCACAATTCTAAGGGCTCCATTTGTACAATACTGTTGGGGAGGCACCCTCGGAAGCTGTGCAGTACCTCGACAGCCTCTCCCCAAGCAGACTGTGAGTTCATTGGGGACAAGAACTTTGTTCATCACCTTTCATCCCCAAAGCTTAAGATTTTTTACATAACACCCACATTCAATGATTCAAGGAAAAGAGGGTTAAGATTCATGCTGGAACATTATCAACGTTATTAAGAAATCAAGCTCATCTGCACATAAGCCCACACCAAACACTGATTTCATTGCCTTCAAAACATCTGAGCTTCAAATTTCTCTCATAAAAAAGATTCATTCAACAAGCTGCCTGGTTATTCTGCCAGTATTTCAACTCAGTCTCCAGCTTTTTGATCCATAAGAATTTTTCATGTTATTTCTAACTCGAAGCTTTCTTTATTTTCTGTCCTGAAAGATGGTCCATATGATATTTACTTAGCCTAGAATCTTATTCCTAAGCGGTTAGTGAAATGAATTTCTAAAACACCTGAAATCACTGGGAATTTTTCTTTTTTAATTTCACTCACTTGATTTAAATATTTTTTTCTGGGGTGGTAGTGGTGGAAATTTAGAATTAACTACTGATGGTCATTCTAGTATTTAATTCTTTGAAGGACTTAGTCACCTGAACTCCATTTAAGGTAAATGTCTACATCATATAGATTTCAAAAGTCACTATTTGGAAAAGCCCCAAGTATACTGCTTTACTTTTAACTCTGCTAATCTAATCAATGCACCTGAGACCAAAGCCAGGCACTAACTTGCTAACTGCCAGACACTAAACAGGGGAGGCAGGGGTCCGACACTTAATCCAGACAGCCCCATGACCACTCTCGAGGTCTGGCGATGTGCTTGTTCCTGCAGGTTCACAGGCAGCTCTATGATTTCAGCTTCTCAAATAAGCCTGCGAGGGCTATGGTTCTCTCCTATCAGTTCTTCCGATAAAATGCAGAATGCAGGCCTATCCTGTTCTACCTCCCACCTCTTTTTTTTTTTTTTTTTAACAGCTTGTGTTAGCAGCTTGGGCAGAAGAGAAAGCTCTTTAGCTCAATCTCTAAATATCTCAGGATTTCTTTCCAGCTCAATCCAAGGTAACAAATCCTTGAAAACGTCTATTTAAAACAAAACAAAAAAAACCTCACCAAATGAAAATACTATCCATTACTACAGACACTAGGCTATCTGATTCAATCCTAGTAGCATTTATTACTGTTTACTAATTCAAATAACTAAGCCAGAGGCTAAGAAACATTTTCTCTATTCTTCTTAATCATATTAACTCTGTGAGAAAGGTTTTATCATCCTCACATTAAAAATAAGGAATGTGAAGGCCAGCCCAGGTGGCCAAGTGGTTAAGTTCAGCGTGCTCCGCTTTGGCGGCCCGGGTTTTGTTCTTGGGTACAGACCGACACCACTCTGCTAGCGCCCATGCTGTGCTGGCAGTCCATGTACTAAAAAAATGGAGGAAGACTGGCAGAGACGTTAGCTCAGGGCAATATTCCTCAGCAAAGGAAAAAAAAAAAAAAAAAAAAAATGTGACTTTCTCTTCTCCCCGTGACACTAATGGACACCAGACTAGCCATAAAGTTAGACAAAATATGAGAGAACAGTTTTCAGGTGCTGAACAAGAGGCAGTACATGATCACAATCACCAAGAAAAGGAGAATTCACAAGCTAAGCCCCACGATCACCCTGGCCCTCTGCCTGGGTATGATTTCCCAACCGGGGCCCTGCAGGCTGGGGCCCAAGGAGAGCATAGTGGTCCTGCTGAGCTGAGGAGCAAACACCAGAGTTCAGGGCAGCTGAAGTGGCTGGAATCTGCAGGGCAGAGCCCGAGAGAAAAAAGAACTACAGAATGGGGATGGGGATGTTCTCCCTTGTGTCCTTGGGGGCACTCTGCACACACAGGTAAGGAAGCCTAAGACTACCTGAGGCTTATAGAGAGTGGCGGCGTTGGGACTGAGAGACAAACAGAGATATCAGAGGTCTAGCAATGTTAGAGGATGTTGGGGTTCCAGCCTAACCACAGTGCAAAGATCTTCTTAACAACTTGATAACACCCCAGACATCCAGCTGAGGAAGGACTGTTTCCTAGAGAAAGACCTATTTTAGACCTGTCCCAACAAAGCCTAAAATCAACTTCTGATGAGATCCACAGGAAGACAGGGTTTGGAGACTGAATTCCACCAAGTTAGAGGGACTTGGGAAACACCTTGGGCTTCCCACATATCCTCCCTACCACAGCATAAAACCAAGTCTACCCAAGTTCAATAGACCAGCTAGCAACTGCCAACTACAATAAAAATATCAACACTCTTTCAGAGGAAGGTAGCAGAAATCTAGCATCCCTACGTTTCACAAACAACGTTCAGTATACAATCAAACACTACTAGACATTCAAAGAAGCAGGATAATGTGACCAACAGTCAACAGAAATCAACCATTATAGAGCCCAAATGTTGTACTTAGTAGATAAAGACCTTAAAGCAGTCATTATAAACATGTTCAAAGAATAAAAGAAAAATATGGTCTTAATAAATGAAGATAGGGCATCTCTGTAGAGAAGTGAAATCTAAAAAGAACCAAATGGAAATTCTACAAGTGAAAGTACAATAACTGAAATTTAAAAATACAAACAATGGAAATAAACTGAAATTTAAAAGTAACATTCCAGCAGACTGGAGATGACAGAAAAAGTCAGTGATCCTGAAGGCAGATCAAAGAATAAAGAGAAAAAAGACTGAAGAAAAATGAACAGAGTCTGAGGGACCTATGGGACAATATGAAATTGTAGAATGTAAGGCCCAGAGGAGATAAACAGCTTGGTCAAGGTCACAGAAGTCATAAGCAATAGAGCCCAAATTGACATCTTGCTCTCATTCCACAGTAACATGCCATCTATTACATGAACATAACAGATGCACAGCAGAAGTCTGAGTGAATCCTGAGTATATGCCCAAAAGAGTTACCATATTTAAAAATAAAAAAATGTTAAACAACCAAAATAAAAGCAACACTCCTCAACATCGTTTGGGGCACTATAACTAGAGTGAAAAAGTTGGACAACACTGTGTACAAATTTTCAAGTTTCAATTTCAATACAACACAATAAATTATATTAACAAAAAAAACGACTGTTGAGTTACCAGTAAAAAGACTGACAGAGAAGCAATAGGAAAGCACAGAAGAATTTTAACCCCAAAATGAAAAATATAAAATATAAAGCTCATACCTCAAAATTTTCACTAACTTCTTGCATCATTTTTAACTTTGTTTCATCAGCTGTAAATGGCAAAACAAATCATTAGGTAACTGGAATTATGTTAAGGACATTCCTAAAATTACTGGATTTAATAATTTAAGAGAAGCAATCAGATCTTATCAGTTTGACTGTCATGGTCCAACAGAAGGCACATAACTAGTTCCCTACTACCAGTCACACACACTCATACTCCCAGACATACATGCACACGCACAGACAAGGAGACAGACAGACAGACACACAGACACACAGACACGCGCGCACACACACACACGTGCCTCTTTGGGGTTCCAGCCAGTAATGCTCATCACTTTGCTTCTCCACAAGGCACAGAAAGGGGAAATTAGGATAAAAGTTAATGTTACTATTTATCTCAATGTGCACATCATTTGAACAGAGATGAACGAGTCACATTAATGCATTTCTTAATGACAAAGGATCAACTCACGCGTATTCACATCCGTGAGAGCTGCCACAAACTGAAGGTATTTTTTCATCAAAGTGGTTTGGTCAACCACCGTGGCCCCTTGTGTTGCAACAAATGCCATCTTTCTTTTGAGCTAGTTTGTTTCTCAAGAGAAAAGTATCAGGTCCATGAGTTCACTGAGGCTATGAAAAGAAGCATACGGTTAGCCAACTTATTAAAGGCACAGGCTCACAATCTCTGAAAATCTTACCTAAATGCCTCTACCAATCTAAATACTTTTGCTTTAATCCAGAATACAACACTATTCCCTCTGCTTTTTTGAAAATAAAATTTACTTAAGTCCATTTTGTCTGTTAATTTCTAAACATGAATTTTACACCCAGATGCTCTTCTTTCCTACTTTATGTCCTTCTTTCCCTAGGCCAGGGGTTGGCAAACTCTCTGTAAGAGCCAGATAGTACATATTTTAGGCTTTGTGGTCTCTGTCACAATGGCTCAGCTCTGCTGTAGCCAAAAAACAGCCACAGACAACACGTAAACGAACAAGCATGGCTATGATCCATAAAACTTTAATTTGAATTTCATATAATTCTCAAATATTTGTGAAACATTATTCTTCTTTCGACTTTTTCACAACCATTTAAAAACGTAAAAACCATTCTTAGTTCAGGGGCTGTATAAAAACAGGCAGCAGACTGGATCTGGCAACTTCTACCTTAGGTAACTGGTTCTCAAACTTAAGTGTGCATTAAGGTCACCAGGAGCCAAAGCTGGACTCCCCAACACCACCCAGAGACTGTGGTTGAGTGAGGGGCCCCGGACTCTGTAAATTTCGTTTGCAGCTGGTACACAGGAGGCACTCAAAAAATGCTCCTCGAATGAATCAATAAATGCTTTAGGCTGCTGCTGACCACACTTTAAAAACTGCCTCTTCAGGCTGACACAGAGGGAGACTTGGTTTCTATTTTAAGAGCCCTCACAAAAGCTCCGGAGAACCTGGGGAAATGGCTTTTACCCATCTTCCTTGTAAAGATAACTGCCTAATTTCACTCTACATTAGGAGGCAGTTTCATGACTTCATTTTCTTCTTTCTGTAACACACATACCAATAACACTTCTGCAGGCCTTTCAAAAGCCCTCCCTACCGGCTGCACCCCCTTGCAGCTCACACTTCTGCCCCAAGTGATGGGGATATCCTGACACCACAAAGCCCCTTCTGGCCACTCTCTAGGCGACACCAAAAGCACTTCGATGCAGAGAAGACGTCCACAGCTGTTCCAGCACAGCCCACCGGAAGTCCCACTCCTCTGGCTCAGAGCAAAAGTCACTAACAAGACCAAAGGGAGGGACCTGTCAGCCCTGATGGATGACCTAACTAGCGCTTCCTCTTTCGGGCCACCCTCCCTCCGCCAAACACCGAAGGCCCCGCATCCCCATCCCCATTCCCGGGGACCCAAGAGTCAAGGTCACGACCTCTCCCTGCTAAGAAACTTCTGGTCAGGCCCAAAGTTTTTAAAGGCTCGGTGACCCCCTTTTTCACCGAAGTCGTCAACTCTCCCATTTCCCGGGGCCCCAAGAGCTTCCCACCTGGCCTTAGGGGGCCCAGAACAGGGAAAACGTCCCATCCCGCCCGTCTGTCTCGAAGACCCCTGAGGCCGCGCGGCCTCCGTCGAGCCCCCGCGTCCCGGCCCAGGTGGGAAGGCCGGAGGCGGGCCGCGTCGGCGCAGAGGCAAACGGCCCCGCCGCCCCGGCCGTCCCGCCCCGCCCCGCCGCGCCGGGTCTGAGGCGGCGCCGCCGGGCCAGAGGGGGCGCTGTCGTCGCCGTACCGTCGCTCTCCGCGCCAGGCCAGGTGAGCCAGGTGCCTGCGCGGAGGCCAGGAGGTGCTGGGCTGGCCGGAGGGCGCCTCCGGGGGGACGCGGCCCCAACCGCACGCCCTATCTCCCCGGTTTCAAACGGCCCTGCGCTTTCCTCCTTTTGTCACCGTCCCCGCACACCCAGCGCCCGCCTCCCAGGCCGGGCTACGGTGAGCGCCGAGGGCCAATTCCCGCGCCGCTTGCCCTCCGCGTCCCGTAGCTCCCCGGCCAGGCAGCGGCGGAGGTTTGCGGGCCGCCGCCAGCCCCCGCCGCCCGGGCTGGGCCCCAGTGGCCGGCTGGAGGGGTCCGGGCACTCGGACCTCCGTCGATCGGCGGAGCCGCCGCGCCGCAGAGGCGGCCACACGACCGGGCCCCCTTGCATCCGTCGGGGCCGCCGCGCGCGCCTCCCAGGGCCGTTCCGCCGCCCACCCGCACCTGCCCGCGCTTACCCCGACCTCGGCAGCCGGCCTCCTGCAGCCCCGGCCCGCGACCCCCTGCGAAGCCTGGGCCGCCACCGCGCGCAGGCCCGCCCCCGCTTAAAGCGGCCGCGCCTGCCGCCCGAGAACTAGGCCCCGGCGCGCCGCCCCCAAGTGGGTGCGGCCTGGGCGGGCGGCGGGAGCGGGGAGGGGCGTCTGCCACCCCGGCCCTTTAAACCTCCGCCTGCCTGGGCGGGGCCGCTGGCAGGCAAGGAGGGGCAAACAGGTGCCAAGTGTCATTGATTGGCTTTTTTCCGCCCTAAATCTCCTCGCAGGAGCCAGGTCCCGGGAGGGTGCGAGAGGGAAGTTCGGGGGCAGCTGCGGGGCGGTGGGCACCAGAGGGGCTTCCCTAGTTGGCGGCGGTCGGGCCCGGGTAGAGTCCACCCCTGAACTGAACGTGGCAGGCTTGGCGGGGCTTTCTCCCCCGCTGCCTTCCTGGGGTTCTTAGCCTGGGAAGGGGGAGGAGGCAAGGAAGGTCTTTGGGAAGGCGAAGGCTGAAGATAGACCAAGACCCTGCAAGCTCCTCTGCCTGGACGTGGCCGGCAGAACACAGTCATTAGCTCTGCGGCTGCTTCACTTGGAGGCTAGATGGCAGAAGACCGCTTTCCCTGTCTGCTCCTACCTGGCGGGCAGATGCCTCTGGCTAGGCCAGAGCAATGATGAGACGGAGAAGGGATTAAGGCAGAATGCCCTGATGCCCAGGTGAGGTGGTGTGGGCTGGACCAAGAGGCCCTGGAAGAGAAAAGTACTGTCAGGCCTTACCTATAGACCCCATCTATGATAGTGGTTGAATAGCTGTTCCTGGTAACCCATGATTACCATGTTAAATGGACAGAGCATGAAAGTGATGATCTAACCCACCTCTACCACTTCCAGGACCTGCTCCACCTTGTGCCCCTTCCTGACTGTTCCTACCTCCACCCCCCATCATCAGTAACTCACCAAAATCTTTGTGTTCCCTTCCCAGATGGATACATTTCACACCTTGCAATACATAGAGCTTGCAATACCTGCAGATACCCTGGAGGAAAGGTGCCCTCTTGGGAAACATGCTCCTTGCTTGTTTAATGTTGCCACTTGAGAATGAGCCTCTGCTTAAGTGTTAGGATTGTAAGTGGATGTATTTACTGCCAATTATTTCTGCCCCGGAGAAATAAAATGGATCAGAACACCCCTTCTCCTATGGAAGACGTGCCTACTTGCAAGCAAAATCCTCTCTGCTCCTACTACCCCCCCCCCCCAACAAAAGTAGGAGGTCCAAAGTTGGGGAAAGTTGAAAAATCTGAGGGAAGAAATCAGTGTGCTAAGGTGGTTGTTTAATATTGTTTGGGGGAGAGGGAGGTGGAGAAAAAACAGCAGTAGACAAATCCTTTGATAAATTTCAGCTTAATTGCATATGACAAAGACCTACAGTTAGGCCTAGCCCTAACATTGGTGAAATCCCTTTACTTTCCCATGGCCTTAGCTTCTAGCAAACCACCCATCAGGCTGCTCTGATTTTTGCCTGTTTTCTTGTCTGTCTCCTGAATTAGAGGTTGAGGACACTGCCAAAGTCATCCCTATCAGATAAATTAGATCACACCCCTCCTCTGCTTAAAACCCTCCAAAGACTTTTCAGCTCATCCTCATTGCCTGGCTCTGCGGACCTCCCAACCTCATTCTTCACGTTCCAGCCCCCGTGGCCGTGCTGTGCCTCTGCCCACCTAGGACCTCTGCAGCTACTTCTCCTGTCCGGAATATTCTTCCCTCAGAGGCACACAGCTGGCTCCTTGTCATCCTTGACGAGCTCAAAAGTCACCTCCACAGATAGGCCTTCCTTAAGGCCCAAAATAAGAAAACCATTACCACCCCCCACCACTGTCTTTCATAATACTGTAGTTTTCCTCAGTAACCTCACAATCTGAAATTATTTATTTACTCATTTATCATCTGTTTCCCTTCCTAGACAGTAAGCTCCTTTTTAGTCTTTCTTTACCAATGTATTCCCGTCGCCCATCAGGTGCTGTCTTAGTCTGCTACAGTTACCAGAACAAAGGGTGATTTAAACAACAGAAATTTATTTCTCACGGTTCTGGAGGCTGGGAAGTCCAAGATCAAAGTGTCACCAAGGTAGGTTTCATCATGAGTCCTTTTCTCCCGGCTTGTAGGTGGCCATCATCTCACTATGTGCTCACAGGACCTCTTCTTTGTGCTTTCAAAGAGAGAGAGATCTCTGGTATCTGCTCCTTTTCTTAGAAGGACACCAGTCATATGGGATTAGGGCCCTACCCTTATGACCCAGTTTAACCTTAATTACCTCTTTAAAGGCTCTGTCTTCAAAAACAGTCACATTGGGGGTTAGGGCTTCAACATATGAGTTTCTCAAGAGACACATTTCAGTCCATAAAGAAATGTATAGACGTGTACCCTGTTTGGAATAATACTGTATGAACCCAGAGGGCAGGGTCAGCTGGAACACTAAAAAGGAGAATACAGGGAGCCCCAAAATATCGACTCTGGTGGGCATGAACAATCTGGACAGGGGGTCTGGGCAAGGAATAGGTCAGGGCACCAGGCCTAAGGCTGACCTTGTGAGACACACCAAGAGGCCATCCCCCCTCCACTGTCCCCTGGTGTGCTGGAGTCGCTGCTTACCTTTGCCTCACCAGTTGGGCTTCTTGGAGGCTGGCCTTAAGGTTTCCAGCCCTGCGAAGGACCTTCCCCTGTGATAAATTAATAACTCACAATCTTACCCTCCCTAGGTCTCCTGTGGGTTTCAACAGGGTGATTGGGTGTCCCGAGGTCTAAAAATTCCGGCTGCCCTGGCAGAGCCGACACCCAGGCCTAGAGCCGTGTTAAATTCAACCAAGGGGTCATGCAAACTCCGTTTTCCCCCTCCAATCTACCATGGGATTTAGCCCCCAAAGCCTCTCCAGAGCGGATCTGGGGTGATTGTTGTCAGCTCAGTGGCCCCCACTTCCCACAGTTACATTTCCAGGGCAGGACAATGGAACCCTAAGGCTGCTGCCCTTCTGTGACCAAAGGGAGATGTAATTATATCGCCTTGCTAGGACCAACAGACCAACTAACCTGCTTTAGCAAGATTTTCAGTGACAAGAATTAACATCAAGACAGGGCTGTGAGAGCCCACGGAGGGAAGGTCTCTGGGGGAGGTGACGCCTGTGGGGAATCCTGGCCAACAGGAATTAGGCAAAGAAGGGTCACATCAGCATCAGCTTCAGGGTGGCCCTGCAGGTGTCTTCTGTGACACAGAGAGGACTATCTGTGGCTACTGTCAAATTATTATTCAATGTAATAAAGTTACACATTAAAAAACAATAAGTCTTATTATTCTACTTATGCATTTAGTACATTTTAAAAACCACTAACGACCAGACGTTTGAATAAGGTTAGTTAAATATTTGAAACTAAATTTATAATCTTAACATATTATTTTCTTCTCAAGCACAATTTTCTTCTTAATTCCTGCCAGACAAGCAGAACTCTCCCAAGTCCTTAACCAGTTCCAACGATGACAGCCAGCACTGACTGAGGGCTGGCTGTACCCAAAGCACTCTTGTAACTCATCTTCTCCTTACAAGTCTCATGGGGTAGAGACTATTATTATTTCCATTTTAAAGAAAAGGGAACTGAGGAAAGGGAACAGAGAGGAAAGTGACTTTCCCAAGGTCATATAACTCTCAGGGCGAATCCAAAGGCTCCTGGTTCCTAGGCCTGGGATTTGTCCCCATGATGGTGATGATTCTACTGGAGAGTGATGTCTGTCTAGCACTTTTAACTTTCCTAAGGGGGCTCACTCAAATCTGTGCCCCTTCCATTACAGTGAGATGGCAGTGGAGCCAGTGGGCCCATCCCCAGGGGAGCCCACAGCTGTCCTGGGGACAGGGGCCATGGCTTTAGATGCCTTTGCTCCCATGCAGTGGCTTATGCAATCGTGGCCCATCAGCCACCAGGCTGGAAGAGCCATCCATCCTGCTCCCTCTGGGAGGATCCCTTGCCCACGTATGCAGTAAAGCAGGGGCAGAGCTGGGACCGGGATCCAGGCTGCAGGTGTCCAGTCTTTAAGGCCAGCCAGGCCCAGCCACCTTCCAAGAGGAAAGACACACTCTGCTCCATTACGGCAGATGGAAGCGCCTGCTTAGGCCAAGGAGTGTCCAAGGAGGGGCCTGGTCACTCCTCATGGAGGCTGTCAGAGTCTCGAAAGCCCTCAGTGACAGCGACGTCGCCGTCGGCCCAGGTATGAGCAGAAGCCCCATTTTACAGCAGGCGCGGAGAGGATAAACCGAGGAATGACATCAGCCCCAGCACAGGGCCCCTGCGCTCAAGCCCCTCTCTCAGCAGGGACAGGAGGCGTTTCCAGGTCCTGGCCCAGCGCCCGCACACATTAGGCGCTCAAGGCTTCTTGAATGAAGAGCCATCTCCAAGCCGCGTGCGTCACGAGAGGAGAAAGCACCTGGAGAAAGAACCCAAGGGGGCCTGCTCGCGGCTTCGCAGCTGGGCGCGCGCCTCTGGGGACGCTGAGTCAGAGCCGGCGGGCGCAGACTGGAGAAGCGCGGACCCGGGGAGGGGAGGGGAGAGGAGGGAGGATGGAGGGGAGAAGAGGGAGGATCGTGGGGAGAGGAGGGAGGACGGTGGGGAGAGGAGGGGTGTGGCGAGGGGAGGGGGCACAGACAGGAGGACCGCGGACCCGGGGATGGGAGAGCAGGGAGGATGGTGGGGAGAGGAAGGAGGATGATGGGGAGGGGGGGGTGCAGCAAGGGGAGGGAGGGGCTCGGGGAGGGGGCACAGCGGGCTGTGGGTGGCGGCGGCGCGCAGCGACACAGCGTTCCGCGGCGGGGACGAGCGAGCGCCGCGCCCGCACCTCCTCGCACAGCCCGCACCGCGCGCCCTGAGGAGCGGCCGCCGCCGCCGCCGCCGCCGCCGAGTCGATCCGCGTCACTTCGGCGCTCCTGCCGCTCCTGGCGCCGCGATGGCCCCGGCCCTCTGGCCGCTCCTCAGCCGCATCTTCTGTCTCGCCTGCCTCCTGCCCTTGGCCCCGGCGAGGGTGGCCGCAGGTAAGGCGCAGCACCGGCCGGCCTCCCGCCCTCCCCGAACCGCCGCGCGCCCGGACCCTCGGGGCCATCTCCTGCGGGTGGCCTCGCAGGGAGTCCGGGCTGCGGAGGTGGCCGTGCGCCCTGCTCGCACCTCCCTGCTCCCCGGAGGCCCCTGCAGCGCGCTGCGGAGGGGAGGACCGCCAGCCGAGCGCCGCGAAGCCTCTCCTCTCTCCCTTCACCCCTCTCGCCAGAAGTCTCCCCGGCACTTAAGGGGACTCCCTGCGCCCCTCCGTTCCTGCCACCACCTCCAGATTGGCCCTGACCCGGGAACCGCGCGCGGTGGCCGGCGTGTCCATCCCGATGCCTGGGGGCCTTGCAGCCGCGGGGGTTGGGGTGGGGGGACGATGCGGGGAGACCCGGAATGTGCCAGGTCGGTCGTCAAGCCACAGCTCCCAGGGAGCGCGGCCGGGTTGCCTGAGGAGCAGCGTTTTTGACTTAATATGTCGCCTTATCTGCAGAGGCTTTCCACCCTGTTTGTGTTGGCTTCCGGGAGGATGCGATTTTAGAGCCCAGGAGACTAGTCTGCCATTTCCTCTTTGGGAGTAATTTCCAAAATGGACCCGAGCTGACAAGTGCCGTTGGGTGCTACCCCTTGTCGCCCTGGCGACATCCCCACCTCCCCACCGGCGGAAGGCCGGCACCAACCTTTCTGCCTCATTTTGGCGACAAAAAAGGGACTCAGATTGGAGAGTTGTTGGGGGTCAGGTGGGCGGTGGGGGGAGGTTAAACATTATCCAACATTTTTCATTACCCCCCCCCAAAGAAGGGTATAGAGAGGAAGAGATCTAATGCAAATTTGTGAAAGAAAAGCCATAAAGTAAAATAAAAACCTGCACCTTAGGGATGAATTAGAGAATTTTGTGGGAATTATGCTTGGTGAGGATACCCTGCTTTCCCGTGGAAATTCATATAGAAATGTAAACCATCAGGTTTACCTATGTCCCGAAATTATCAATGTGGCCTAAATTACAAAAAAAAAAAAATAAGAGTTAATTCTTTGGAAGTCACATGTGGTTCCCAGCCTGGTCTGTTGCACCCACCATACGGTCAAAATAGCTGGGAATGGGGTTGGGGAAAACCCACGGGAGGAAAGCAGAGACTCAGAAGCCCCTTCTGCCATTCCGGGGGTCTGGGTCAGCCAGCACAGCATGCTTCATACACCAGGGCTTGAAGTCAGAAGTCTATGTCTTGGACTGTTAATTCATTCCAGGCTGTGTTATCCAGACTTCAGAAGTACCTTGGGAAGTGTTTCGGGCTATCTAGGGGTGCAGTGTGAAAGGGCTGAGGTAGCCGTTTTCTAGAATGTTCAGGGCCCATGCTGCGTTGTCAGGGAGAATGTGCATGCTCCAAGTGGAAGCCCTGGGGGCCTGCTAGTGGGTGTTGCTTCCGTGGGTCAAGCTTTGCGCAGTTGCCACCTCGGTTTTTGCTTTGGGTCTTTTGTCTTTTTGTCACTTGTGGCACCTGTGGAGCTCCCTAAACCCCTGCCTTGGCTGCTCTGTACTCCAAGGCCATGTCATCTGGGCTCGCAAACTTGGAAAGATGGATTTGGATGCGTAGGGCAACAAGACCTGGCCCTTGGTTTCTTCATCCACACGTGGCAAAGCCTTCATGGTTCATTTCAGCCTGGATGCCCTGGATGTTTCTGAAAGCCCTGAGGAACAGGGGCAGCGTCATCTTGGGTCTGTGAAACAGGAGCTTTTTAGAAAAAAGCTCTAAAAATGTGCTCTTGGAGGCTCCTTGTGTCTGGACAGGTCGGGGAGCTCCCAGGAGCTGGGCCAGTGTCTGCAGCAATGTCTGCTGTAGCCACAGCGCCTCCCAACCCCCACCCATCCCTCCTCCCAGCCGAAGCCTGCTGCCCTCCTGATTCCATTCCCTTGGCAACGGATCTGCGTCGTGCTGACACGGGCCCCTCTTGCTGCAGATGCTGGATGGCCATTAGCATGCAGCCACCTGCCAGCCTCGCTCTGGCCCACGCTCCCCGCCTGGGGGGCAGGCGGGAGCCAGAGGAAGGAGGGAGGAGATGGCCTTTCATCCAGGCACCTCTGTCTGCGCAGCCTGGCCAAATGCTGCCTCCCAGCCAAAGGAGGGAGAACAGAGCTCAGCCCGGGTGGTGCAGATTTGCTGAGTGGCCCCAAGTGACACAGGTGCCCCAAGTGACAAAGAGACGAAAGACCCAAAGCTGACCCCAGCTCTATCACCTGGGAGCCTCAGGGCACTCAGGTCCCTCAGTGTAATATATATTTTCTTGGAGAAGCTTCTGCAGCAGCATCTAGAATTCTCTCTAGGCTTAAGACACTGCAGGTCCCTTTCAGTGCCACCCCAAATGACTTTATAATCCAAAATATGGCCCCAGGGAAAGGGATTCAGAACAAGGAATGTGTGACATGGGCGAGGGGAAAGGCGGGAGCAGTGGGGGCGGGCGATGTTGCCACAAGGGGAAGGCAACACAGTTGAGGACACACTCGCTCACCTCCCAGGTTTGCTGAGTCCCACAGGTCTCTCCTGAGCTCCCTGAGGGCAGGAGGCTTGTCTTGCACTTCTTGGCCCACCAGCACCTGTACGGGTGGGGCCCAAGAAAGGGGCTCAGTCAGTGCCACCTGGGTGAACAGTTTCCAGGGGGAAGTGCCAGGTGGGCTGGTCCCTCTGCTATACTCTTCTCTCCAGGTGCCACTTGGCAGCAGTGGTATTGAACACCTACTGGAGATAGAGATGACCCCTGCTCCCAAGGAGCTTGCAGTGCAGTGGGAGAGACAAGGAAACCTTCATCCCAACATGGGTTGTGACAACTGTGTGCTCAGGCTGTTGGGAAAGCACCGAGGGGGCGAGGGGCTCAGGGAAGGCTCCCCAGAAGAGGTTATATCCATGGACAGGTAGGTGGAAAAGGGCGGTAGAGATGGTATGTGCAAAGGCCCCAAGGCTAGGAAGGACAGAGCATGTTGGGGAGAACTGCAAGAGTTCAAGTGGCCGGCTACAGCATGGATGTGCCAAGATGTGATTCTGGACTCCGCCCTGAGGCTGGTCCATGATCAGGTTAGCTGTGCAGGAAGCTTGTTGTTGGGGATGCCTGAGAGCGGGGCAGGATGAGAGGCCAAGGATCAGGGACAGGATGTAGCGGTAATCCAGACAGGGCTGAATGCTCGTCTTAAACAATGGCCTTAAGAGATGGAGAGAAGGCAAATGGGCCCAGATGGGAGGAATTACGGTGGCAGAGGCCTAGGAATTGATTCTTGGGACAGCTGGATCCACTAACCCCAACAGAGAGTGGGAGGTGAAGAGAATGGTAGGTTTGGGGAGGAGAGAAATCCAGAGGGTCTAGAACAGCACTGTCCAACAGAACTTTGGGTGATGAAGGAATGTTCTCTATCTGTGCTGTCCAGAAGAGTAGCTACTCACCACCTATGGCCATTAAGCACTTGAAATGTGGCTAGTGCAATTGAGGAACTGAATTTTTAGAACGAATTAAATTTAAGTAATTACCATTGATTAACTTAATTACATGTGGTTAGTAGCTAGTGTATTGCTCAGTGCAGGTCTGGAGCCTGGAAAGTAGGTCTAGGCGACTGAGTTCCATCAGCATTTCGGAAGCACTTGAAGCCATGGGAGGGGGGAGTTTGGTGGGGAAGGTGGGTGGGAGTGGGTAAGTGCAAAGAGCAGAGTGGGGCTTGCAGCCCCCTGCTTCCTTCTGCATCACATCTTCTGCCCAGGTGTACACTGCAGCAGGCTGGGCCCTCTCCCACCTCAAGCCCTGCAGAAGTCTCACCTGAAGAGGAAAATTATAAATTACAGGAAAATGGTGAAGATATGCAGTAGTGCTATTGACAAGAGTGAAGGGTTGTGTGAATTAAGATATACCTGCTTGAGGGATGATCATGCAAATATTGAAATTCATATTAGTGCGGCCATGGATTTGCTTTTGATATGTCGTCATGTGAAAATAAAATAATTCAAAATTGTGTGCAGAATGTGATTATGACTAAATTAAAAATGTTTATGCGTGAAAAAGAGACGTGAAGGCAGCAATATGATGGCAGCTGTTATCTTTGGGAGGCAAGATAATGGGACGTTTCTAGTGTTCTTTATGCGTGTGTATTACTTTTATGATGGAAACAAAGCTTATTTTAAAATCTTACCTTGTTTATATGATAAAATGTTATTTATCTATGTAAAGTTGAAAAATAATGACTTAGGAAAACGCCTATGACACAGAATTGAAAAAAACAACAACAATGCAATATATAATCTCAGAGGATGAGCATAATTAAAAAAAAATGGTAGAAAATGCCCAAATATAGTGACAATGGTTGTTACTGATTAAAATTTTTAATAAAATATTTTAATTTTTTTGTTTTATACTTTTCTCTATTTTCAGGTTGTAATTAGTCTTCCCTTCAAGCTCGTGGTCAGGAGGGGAGTATTACTTAAAGGCCCCTTACCTGACCTCTATGCCATATGCTCGAGGCCCTGTTCTCGGCTGGCATCCTGCAGGACGCGTTCCCGGGTGCCTTGTAAGAGCAGCAGCCCCAGTACTACAGTCCAGGTTCCCCGAGGAGTCGACCCAGCTGGAATCACAAAGTTCCAGTGTCGGCCCCGGCAGGAATCCTGGAGTCACCTAGAGCAGTGCAGCCCAACGGGACTTTCTGTGACAGTGAAGATATTCTGTATCCGCACTCTTCAATATGGTGACCCTTAGCCGCTTGTGGCTGTGAGCACCTGAAATGACACTAGAGCGACCAAGAAAGTGGATTTTAAAGTTTGTTCCATTTTAATTGAAACTTAGCCATCTGTGGCTAGTGGCTACTCTATGGGGCAGTGCAGATCTAGAATCTCTCACTGTATAGGTTTAGAAACTGAGACCAAGAGAGGAGGAGGCTTGGCTTGGATCGGAATGGACCTTCTTCCCAAGGCTTGTTCTACCACCATCAAGGCGTTAGGCCTCTAACGGGGTCCAGACTCAGCTTTGTGTTTCAAACTGGAATTTTGTGTGACGGGTAAAGACTGGTCCAGAAGAGTGGGTAATGGTGGGCATTTCGTGGCAGCAGCTGTGTGGGTCCTCCTGTGACATGCATTGGTAGTCATTTTCAGAGCTAAGATATAAGTCTGGCCGGGTCAGGCCTGTGCCATACACATGCTCTGTAAGGCCCTGTGTGGCTGGCTTGACGAGAAAATATAAACGAGGGACACTGGAAAGAACATGTGATTTGGAGTCAGGCAGGCCTGGGTTAGAATCCCAGTTTGACAGTGAACCAGCCGTGTGATCCTTGGGCAAGTCACTTGAGCTGCCTGGGCCTCAGTTTCTCCACCTGTAAAATAGAATAATAGAAGCCAGCCTAGAGGATGGCAGTGGGGTTCCTTGCCATACCCCCCTCCTGAAACAGTCTTTGTCTCCGGGCTCCTAGGCCTGTATGAACTCCGCCTTACCACCGATGGCCCTGCCACCACGGGGGCAGAGGTGACCATCACGGCCAGCCTGGTGGCCAGCGACAATGGCAGCCTGGTCCTGCCCACCAACACCCACCTCTCCCGCTTCCACTGGATCCATACCCCACTGCTGCTCACGGGGAAGACTGATGAGGCTTTCAGCTCGACCATCCGTGTCGTGGGTAATGTGCCTGGGGACTTCCCGGTCTCTGTCTGGGTCACCGCCGCCAACTGTTGGATGTGCCAGCCTGTGGCGAAGAGCCTCCTTGTCCTCCCCATCACAGGTGAGGACCTTCCCTGTTTGCTAATTTGCCTTCAGACTCTTGGTGCAGAGAAAAATATCCAGCCTGGCCAGTAATCACATAAATGCAGATTAGACCCATGGTTCCTTCCCTGTTCTCAGTCAAGTTAAGAAAAATCAGAAAATGATAATACCCACTGCTGGCAGGGTTGTGCTGAAATGGACACTAAGCATGTATTGCTTCTGGGGGTATAAATTAATACCACCCTTTGGAGAGCGTCTGATCCATATGTATTAATGGTTATAAATTATTTTAGCCTTTGGTCCATTCATGTTCTCGCTCTGTCTTCCTCCCTTTCCCCTCCCCTCCCTTCTCTCTCCTCCCAAGAAGTCCCTGCTCTCTTGGAGTTTACAATCTAATACAGAATTTATCTTTAGGAAATAAACCTCTCACTTGGGTAATGAGAGGTTGTGCTTTATGCACAAAGATATTCATTGCGGTGGTGTTTATAATAGCAGAAGAAAATATTAACAAGGTCAGTATGCAGCCATCAGGGGACTGGTCAGGTTATCGACATAATTCGTATAATCAATAATAATGACGCTTACAAAGAGTTTGTAATGTCCTAGGGGATACTCATGCTTGTAAAATTTTAAAAAGCAAAACACAAAATTCTGTAACCAATTTGATCAACTGTTTATTATATGTGTACATTAAACACATACACACAAATACTTTGCAGTTCTTCAAACATCAACAATGGTTGTGTTTGAATGATAAGCAGTTTCTTTTTGCTCTACTTTTCACCTTTTTCCAGATGAGCTTCATTGAATATGCCTTACTTTCCACTTTTGTGGTGAAAAAAATTAGCTCTTAAACTTTTTTAGAGAAGTAGACACAGAACGGCAGTCCTCACCCGGCCCAGCACACTGGCTGTGGAGAGGCGATCAGTAGAACTGCTAATTTTTTTCTAGGCTCATCTAATACTTTGAAATATTTTCTAAAAGTTGCTTTCAGAGTCTATGCATTTCCTTCTGGTTCTGGGCATCTTTTGTGCCACAAAATTCCAGGTCCTGGTAGAAGGGGTGCAGAAGGGAAGCTATGCATGTCACACATGCCGTGAGTTGTCAACAGTGTCCACACAGCAGGGGCGACAACTTGGGGGGCGTGCGACTCCATGTACAGTGACCTGCAGGGTCCCCTCTCGCCACCACCCAGCTCTGACAGCCAGAAGGTCAAGTTGGGGAGAGGTTACTCTGCCAGCTGGCACAGACCTCCCTCCACCTCCGTGGACTCACCCTCCCTCCATCTCTCTCTCCCAGAGTTCCTCGTGGGGAACCTCGTCGTCACCCAGAACACCTCCCTGCCCTGGCCCAGCTCCTACCTCACCAAGACGGTCCTTAAAGTCTCCTTCCTCCTCCACGACCCCAGCGACTTCTTCAAGACTGCCTCGTTTCTCTACAGCTGGGACTTCGGAGATGGGTGTGTCCTTATCCCCTTGATGCCCCAAAGCCTTGGCCCCTGGCTGGTGGCCCTGTTGTCCCGTGCAGAGCGCTCCACACTTTCCCACCTTCACCACTCACTCCCTCTCACTCCATACACCCCTTGAGCAGCTGCTCTGTGCCAAGCTGGGGGTGCATGGGGACCAGGGGTGAATCAGTCACTGGCCTTGCCTTTGAGGTGCATATAGCCTAGTAGAGGAGGTCATTGGTGCCCAAAGCAGCCCTTTAAGGAAGGTCAAGGTAGGTAGGATTTTTCTCCATTTGACTCGGAAGGAACCCACCAGCCGATGGCAGATGCAGTAGAATTCAGGTGTTCTGGCTTCATTTCTCCTTACTCCTCTCCAAACAAGCCAGGCTGGGGGAGGCAGGTCGGGAAGTGGGGGTCTGGCACCTCGAGCTCATGTGAGGATGGTGCTCGGTGGGGTACCTCACTCCACTTGGGTCCCCCCAAGCCCCTGGCTGACGGTCCTGCATGCTGGGCCTGTAAGTCCCATCAGGGGCGAGGAGTGGTTCATGCAAAGGATTCCTGAGCCTTTCATGAACTTGGAAAACTGGTCTCTGGGCTACAAGTTTCCGTACCCTCTCTGCAAGAGAGGGTACATCTGGTCTTAAGGAATGCCAAGATTTGGAAGGCAGAAAAGTCTGGAATGGAGTGGGAAGGAATTTAGAGAGGTCTGTCAAGCCAACCCCCCTCACGTTAGGGAGAGATGCTTGTCTCTCCTCTTCGCAGAGATCCCCGGTCCCCCAGCAGCAAAGAACACTTCTTCCAACAAGAGTCATGCATGTCTAAAACTGTCACCAAAATCCTTTAATCTTCAGAGGAGAGAGTCCTCAGGCTCTTGAAGGAGTCCAGCCCAAGAGCAGCCTGTCCTTCCAAGCCGTATCCTTTACATTGGAAACAGATGCACATTTTGCTTTCCACTCTGTAATGTATCTTTGTTGCTTTTAACTTAAAAATAACAATCATCTCTGGAAGAGGCACTGAGCTTGCCTTTGGCCTTTGTGTAACCTCATCTGAGAAGTGTGGATGTCAGGATTATCTGAGAATGCTAAAACAGCTCACTGTTAGGAACTCTATTATTTTGGCTCATCATTTTAATAAGTTAAAGGAGAAAGATTGTACGATCATCTCTTTAGATGCCAAAAAGGTATAAGAGTGAGCAGAAATGGAGATTCGATGTTACCTCAGTAAACTAGAAAAAGAAGTTTCTGAAACCAACAACCAACGTTATACCTAGTGGTGACATTTGGAATATGGATTCCCAGAAAAGGGATCTGTGGTCAGACGTTTTTGGGGAATCATTCCATTGAAATACTGGGGGGAGCCCTGCCCTACATGCAGGAGTAAGACAAGGATGCCTCTTTTCACTATCATTCAACATTATCCTGAAAGTTCTAACCTATTCAGTAAGTCAAGAAAATAAATGAGATGTAAATATTGGAAAGCAGATGATTTACAGAAAGATGATCTACTTAAAAAACTCCAGCAGCACTGTCCAATGGGACTTTTGGCGATGTTAAAAATGTTCTGTATCTGTGCCACGTGCGGCTCTTGAGCCCGTGAATCTTGGTTGGTATGACCGAGAAATCAATTTTTAGTTTTATTTAATTTTTATTAAGATAAAACAGCCACACATGGTCAGTGGCTACATATTGGAGAGTGCAGTTCTAGAGAATCAACAGGAAAAATGATAACAATGTAGTAAGGTAACCAACTGAAAGTATCAGTCGTTTTCTTATGTACCAGTAATAATAATTTAGAACATAAAGGAGGGACTCCTCCTAATAATAGCAAAAATAGTATAGAAAATAAACACAGGAATACACTTACCTGGAAATGGGCAAGATCCTGTCTGAAGAGAGCTGCTGAGAAATATCAAAGATTGGAGTAAATGGGTGGGTGCACCATGTCCAGGATGGTGAGTGTAAAGATGTCCATTTCCCCCAGTAATTCTGTAAGTTGAATGCAAATCTAATAAAAATTCCAACAAGAATAATTTTTGGAATGTGACAAAGATTCTACGGTTCATCTAAATTTTGTGTATAAATACACAAAGATACATACATATATATAAAGTATATACATACATGTATACAAACACATACATATGGTTATAAACATATGTATATATGATTTTATAACATAAAGAACTTCTGGAACATCTGTCTTAAACCAGGGGACAGTTTCTGTACTTATTAGGGGCATTTCTTTTCTCGTTAAAGACTTTATTCACTATTTCTATTGGAATTGAACATTTTTGACTAGCCAATGAGACAAAATAAGAAAAAGAAATGAAATATAAATATGGTAAAGAAGGAAACAAAAATCTTCATACACAGATGACAATACTTTTTACCTGGAAAACGCAAGAGACTTAACTGAAAAATCTTAGAACTAAAAAGAGATTTTAGTAATATGGCTCATTACAAAACAAAGATTCATAGCTTTTCCATACAATGGCAATTGAAAAAAATCTTTTACAATAGTTAAAACTGAGAGAATAAACTTAGCCTAAAATTGTAGGCTTTATGTGAATGAAACCACAAATTGTACTGAGAACCTTAAAAAGACTTAAAAAATGAAAAGAGAATTTCTCAATATTTTAAGAAGAAAAAAAAGATCAGAAAAGCAGAATGATGATGAGTGGAGATGGGGAGAGGAACTGTAAAAGCATCCATAAATGTATTAAAGCTACAAATAATTTGCAGCAACAAAAGGCAGCTCAGTGGAACAGGATAGAAAATGCAGAAACAAACCTAAATTTATATACACATGTAGTATATGATAACAGTGGTATCTCCAGGCAGTGAGTAAAGAAAGATTATTTAATAAATGGTACAGGGGCAGTTGGTTAACTATTTGGGAGAAAAACAATTTGATTCCTAATAAAAGAAATTCCGGATAGATTAAAAAAGTAACATAATGAGCCAGGGCTAGATTGAAATGTAGATAATTACCTGCAGTTGGATTATTTGACAGTGGGGAAGGCACTAAGAATAAAAATAAAAAGCAGAAACTATAAAGGAAAAAAATGCTAAATTTGGCATCATCAGATTTAAAATTTGAGTATGAAAGAAGTAAATCAAACCAAAAGACAAGGGTTAAACTGGGAGAAAATATTTAGAAGATATATAATAGGTAAAGATTTGTTAAACTTCATATGTAAAGAGCATTGACAAATCAACACAAAGATTTTCTTTATTATTATTAGACTTCCTTTTGAAATGATTCAGGTAATTGCAAGGAAAGAGCATGATATTACACCTTGATATGTTATATCATAGTCTGTGATGGAGGTATGATCCTCCCTGTTTTACAGATGAGAAAAGTAAAGCTTGGAGCTATATAGATAGGAAATCTGGAGCTGAGATTCAAAGCCACGTGTCTCTTAACTCTACAGTTCATACTTCTTCCCTCCCCAGATTGTCCCTGTCTCTAACAATCGGCCTCTCCCAGATGGCTGGGGGGGCAGAGCACTTCCTGGCAGGTGATGGGCACCTGTTGCCAGGACTTCTCCCACCTGTAACTCAGAAGCACAAAGACAGCCAGCAGCCCCTTTACCCAAGCACAGCTGACCCTGGCTGGCTCTGGGGGCTGCTGCTGTGATGGCAGCTTCGCTCATGAGGCATTGGTAGCCGAGCATGTCACTGTGCAGCCACCGCTGACTCTAAGAAGTCACGTGAGTAATTTCTGTCATCTCTCTCTCACCTTACAGCACCCTGATGGTGACTGAAGACCCTATGGTCTATTATAACTATTCGATCATTGGAACCTTCACCGTGAAGCTCAAAGTGGTGGCAGAATGGGAGCAGGCCTCACTGGACGCGGGGAAGGGCATCGTGCAGAAGACAGGCGACTTCTCCGCCTCCCTGAAGCTGCAGGGTGGGTCTCGGGCCGGGGTTGGTGCAGGTTGAGCTGTGGCCCCTCGAGGAGCCCTGGCCACCACTCCTTCCAGGGTTGGGTTGTGCCCAGATCAGAGTGGCTCCAGTGGCGTGCTGGGCTGAGCCCGGATGCACATCCTCTCTTCTCGTGCCCCTGGCAACCCTCTGAGCAGCCTGTCATTATCCAGGCTTCCAAGAGGGCACTGAAGGCCACGGAGGAGGTCATGTGGCCACCAAGTGGCAGAGGCAGGATTTGAACCCGGGCCTGCCTGCTCCCAGAGCCCGAGCCTGTGGCCAGAGGCTCTGCTGTGAGTTGGTGTGTCCGTATCGCTCCTTGTTCCCTGGCCACACGGGCCTCCGGTCAAGGACACAAAGCACAGTAGACTGTGCCTCAGTCTACCGCACAGGGAGGGAACTGAAACCCGTCACTCCCTGGCTTTGGTGAGGGGGGCGCTTGGGCAGCTGCCACAGATTTCTCAGCTGCGCACACTAACGGTGGTCTCCCCACGCAGCACAGATGATGGGGAGGGGGGTGACCTGCACCAGCCCTTGCTGCTGGTTCCCGGAGCCCTGCCTGCTCCCTCCAGCTTCCTCACTGAGCCAGCTCTGGCCCCTGCTGCTGACGGGGAGGCAGGATCCGGGCATGCCCTGGGGGCAGACCTGCGACCCACCCTTGGGAGAGGGCTGGAGGGGAGGAGGACAGGGTGGTCACACAGCCCTGGGCGCCCTGAGACAGCTGTCCTCAGTCACCAGGTTTAACGGGGTCCTCTCTGCCTTTCAGAAACCCTTCAAGGCATCCAGGTCTTGGGGCCCACCCTAATTCAGACCTTCCAAAAGATGATAGTGACCTTGAACTTCCTGGGGAGGTGAGTGAACCACAGAGGGCACCGTGGGTGACTCATGGCCCTGCCCACACTCTCTCACAGATGAGTCTGAGCCTGCTCCATCCCCCAATGGGCCTCAGGTCTGGGGGCTGGTGGGAGGATAATGCCATCCTGCCCTGCAACCATGCCATGGGAGAGCCGGGAGCACAGCTCCCTTCTCAGGGTCAGGGGAGGGAGCACGGGCCTTTTGGGGCTGTCTGCAGCTTAGGCATCAAGGCAAAGGCAGGGGAAGGACCACTCCTGTGAAAAGCCCTCTGTATGCAACTTGGGCCTGCTTCCAGCCCCCGGAAAGCTAGCCTTCCTAGGCAGGACCTGGCTCGGCTCTTGGCAAGAAAGCCATGAGGCTGAGTTTGTAGTAAGCGACGAGACACGGAGATGCTGGGTGTGCTCTCCCATGAGCGTGGGCGGGGCTGCAGAGGTCAGGTCAGGGCCCAGCCTTCCAAGGACTCTCGTGGGGAAGGCCAACACTGCCCGGCCATACTGGAACACCTCAGAGGGAAGCAAGGCTGGACAGGGAGGAGGAAGATGAGCCAAGGGGCTGGAAGTGGCTTCTCAAGCTCCCAGGGGGTTTCGGAGGCAGGAGCTTAGTGCTTGGAGAGTGGAGTAGGAAGGCACTCGGGTTGGCAGACCTGATCGTTGAGGTGGCATGACTGTTTGTTTTACCCAGGCTTGGGGTTCTGCGAAATGGGAATGCTTACTCAGTGTCCCTTACATGGACCTGCATCTTCCAGCTTCTGAGCCTGTGCTGTGGCAGGTGGATAACCCGGAATGCCCTCACCCTATTCAAACCTATCAAAAGCCTACTTACCTTTTCAGATCCTACTCAAAGCCCAGCTCCTCCAGGAAGCCTTCCCTGACTTTCATTGAGAATGGGCTCACTTGTCCGCTGTGCTTCCACGTGTGTCACTGGAGCACTCATTCTGCCTTGTCCAGCAGTCTGTGCAGTCCCTGTTTGCCTCACTGGCCTGGGATCTCCTCCGGGTCCAGGGCCATCTCTTATGTACCATTGTGTTCCCTGGTCTAGAAGGTGTGAGGTGGAGGCCAGGACAGCTTGGTGTTCTGTCCTGGAAAGGACACTGAAGTTCACGGTCACCTGGCCTTTCTCGGACCTGGTCTGTGCTCACACTCCTTGCCGAGCCATTTCTGAAAAACCGCCCCCATTTCTCCGCAGCCCCCCTCTGACCGTGTGCTGGCGTCTCAAGCCCGAGTGCCTCCCGCTGGAGGAAGGGGAATGCCACCCAGTGTCAGTGGCCAGCACAGCTTACAACCTGACCCACACCTTCAGGGATCCAGGGGACTACTGCTTCAGCATCCGGGCTGAGAATGTCATCAGCAAGACGCATCAGTACCACAGGATCCAGGTGTGGCCCTCCAGTAAGTGATACCTTGCCTTCTGCTCCAGTGCCACATAGGTAGCAAAAACCAGTCCACCCTGCCACCACCACCAGCCAACCCTACCCATGCCATCAGCAACCAAGCCCGCCTATACTAGAATCGTCAGTAACCCCACTGGCCCCAACCAACACCATTGACCAACTGCCCACACCACCACACCAAACTCGACCAGTCCCATCAGCAGCCAGCTCGAGCACCCCCATGCCACTCTCAACACCAGCACCACAGCGGCCAACTCAGCTACTGCCAGCCAACTTGACCAGCACCACTGCCACCATTACCACACCCATTGCTGGCAGTTTTTCCAGCACCATCTAGAGCCAGCAGACAGCTCTGTAGTCGCTACCACCCATACCACCATCAGCACTGCCATGAATGCCCCTGCCACCAGTCCCCACACCAGCCATTTGGACCAATGCCATCGCTGCTGTGCCATCCAGGTGTCACCCCAACTTCAGCTCTCTTGTTGCCACCACCGTCATCGCTGTCGGTGTCCCTCCCACGTTACCAATGCCCCACATGTCCCTGACTCGAACACTCCCTCATTAAATGAGCCACCGTGATCGCAATGCTCCCTCCTTCTCTGCCATCACCTCCATCCCAGTGCCTTTGCCTCCATCCCAACACCATCGCCTCCATCCCAGCACCATCACGCCCATCCCAGCGCCGTCACCTCATCCCGGCACCATCACCTCCATCCCAGCACCGTCGCCTCCATCCCAGCACCATCGCCTCCATCCCAGCTCCGTCGCCTCCATCCCAGCTCCATCGCACCCATCCCAGCTCCGTCGCACCCATCCCAGCACCGTCGCCTCCATCCCAGCACCATTGCACCCATCCCAGCACCATGGCGCCCATCCCAGCACCATCGCCCTCATCCCAGCACCATCACACCCATCCCAGCAACATCGCCTCATCCCAGCACCATGGCGCCCATCCCAGCACCATCGCCTCCATCCCAGCACCATCGTGCCCATCCCAGCACCATCGCCTCCATCCCAGCACCATCGCGCCCATCCCAGCACCGTTGCCTCCATCCGCGCTCCATCGCCTCCATCCCAGCTCCATCGCCTCCATCCCAGCACCATCGTGCCCATCCCAGCACTGTTGCCACCACTAAAACCCGCATCCCCAGCAGTGCATGCCTGACTCACAGGGCTGCTGTGGGTCTCCCAGGGAGTGCGAGCTGCTCAGAAAGTGCACAGTAGGGTCCCTGTCATTCATGAGGACGCCCAACCATCTACCCCCTGAATACCCTTCTCCAAACCAACGTCAGGCCTGGCCGCTGGATGACAGTCGTAGGATTGGCTGATGACAGCATTAACTTCTACCCCTTATTTCCAGAGGACTCTTCTGTGACCCCAGAAAAGTGCTTCCTTTACATAGAGGAGAAAGTAGGATCCCAGAATCCTAAGGGATGGTCTTTCAGATGCCCAGCCAGGCCCCACCCTTTATAGTACACAAGGGGAAATCCTACCAGCTGCACTTGTCCCCAAGCTTGGCCCTGTAAGTGCAACAGACACCATCATTGTCCCCTCCAGTCTCCTCCGTCCCTCTGAGCCCTTGAGCAGATACCACACTCCACTCTGGCCCTGGGTGACCTTGTGGTTCAGGCAGACTCTGTGACTTGCAGTCATCAGCGGGCGCCTTGGCCCTGCCTCCCCCAGCACCTCCTGGGCACTGAGTACCCAGGATCCCCCTGAATGCTGTGGAGAAGACAACACTACAGGTAATCAGTGCTGCCTTTTCTTGGGAAACAGATCCTTGTGGTGTATGGTGGTGTCTATACCAGGAGGCGGGTGAGGGTGAGGGAAGAGTAAGAGGGAACCCACACTTGCTGGTCACCTGCCGTGCACCTGGCACATTCACACCTCACCTTGTCACATCCCCGTGGCAGCCTCACAGGTCAACATTAGCATCAGGTAGCCTGGCAGAGCTGGGATTCGAACCCAGGACCGCCTAACTCCAGACACTGGGCTCTTCCTGCTCTGCATGTGTCTTCCTGGCAGAAGGATCAGTGAGTGAGCCCAGAGCTGCCAGAGGGCGGAAAGCTGTGACCTGGTCACAGGGCTGCTTGGGTGTCCTCACTACATGGCTTCCCTTTCCCAGTGCAAGTCACCCCAGAGAGAGCAAGGAGGGAGCTGGGATGTCTTTTGTGGCCTACACTCGGAAGTCGTGTGCCATCAGTGCTGTCGTATGCAGTTCATTAGGAGCAAGTCACTAAGTCCAGCCCACACTTGGTGTGGGGAATTGAGCTGCACCTCTAGAAAGTTACTATCAAGTACTTGTGGACATATTGTAAAACCCTCACACACACTAACTTGGTTTGTGTGAGATCCTGGATTTGCCTATTGGGGTTGCCTAGTTGGGATGCAGGTACATAAGGAAAAAACAGCTCTGGTGGGAGTTGACTAATCTCTTCTCTACTGTGGTCTCCTCCTGAGAGCTGGCATTTGGCACCAGCTACCCAGCCCCGTGACTTCCCCCTCTCTCACTCCCAGGCATCCAGCCAGCTGTCTTTGCTTTCCCATGTGCCACGCTTATCACCATGATGCTGGCCTTCATCATGTACATGACCCTGAGGAATGCTGCTCAGCAGAAGGACATGGTGGAGGTGGGTGCTCAGAAGGGTGGGGGCTGGACCACTGGGCCCTGACTGGAGAGGATCTGCGGGGAGGGCATGGGAGCTAGGCCAGGGGTTCTGCAGGAGGTCTGGATGTCAGAGCCAGGCCCTGGGACTGGGGATGATGTGCCCCAGAGGCATCCATAGACCAGGCCAAATTGTTGACTCGGCTTCTTCTTATCTGACTTACCTCTTTCTGCGCTCACTCCTTGCCTGGCATCTGTGCTCAAGAACTGATAAGGGAGAGGGTACCCGAAAGAGGGAGACCCAGAGAGCAGAAGAGCCAGAGGCACAGTGAAGTGCTGTGTGGCACCAGAAAGGTGTGCCTGTGCACACTGCTGCCAGGCAGCTGAGCTTGTAAGGCCACCTGACAGGACTCCAGCAGGCGGGTGATTGACCCCTGGGGTTTTGTTCACCATAGGTGGCTGATTTTGACTTTTCCCCCATGTCTGACAAGAACTCGGAGCCACCCGCTGGGGTCAGGTGCTGCTGCCAGATGTGCTGTGGGCCCTTCTTGCTGGAGACTCCATCTGAGTACCTGGAAGTCGTCCGTGAGAACCATGGGCTGCTGCCACCCCTCTACAAGTCTGTCAAAACTTACACAGTGTGAGCCCCCCACCCCGTCTCAGTGTTAACTGACTGCCGACTTGGCGCTTAGCGCAGGGTGGTGCACGCCATCAAGCAGGGGGGGTTCATGTGTGTGGGGCAGTCCACTGGGGCCAGCCATCCATCTTTATAGTCCAGCTGCTGCCACAGCCCCCCGTGACAAGCCCCCAGCCACCCATCCATCTGTACAGTCTAGCCACTGCCGTGAGCCCCACCCTACCGCTCGCCTTTGAAGAGGCCCCAGGTGGGACTTCCACATTCGACATGGTCCCTGTTCTCCCACAGGTGTACCCGGCTGCCCCTCGCCCATTCTGCCCATATTGGCATGTCTGCCATCCTTCTGGGGTTCGCACTTCCCTCCCCCAGGCAGCCCTGCCCAGGTCAGAGCTAGGAGGGAGGTCACTAATGGTCAAGGATACATCAAGAAAGGGCCTACAAACAGACAAGTGCATACATGTGTACACGTACACACACACACACACACACACACACACACAGAAATACACACGTGTCACACAAGCATCTCACGTGATTTCCTCTGTATCCCTTAAGTACCCTGAATTAGAACTAAAATGAAATCTGACCTTCTCCACATGGCCGTGACAGCTCCTGGGCCTGGCCGCTCCCTTTGTCACTGCCCCTGTGGCTACTGGATCCCATTCTAAGGATACCCTGTTTCCTGCCTGCTTGCTGGGGGCCTGGTGGGGGCAGGGCTAATACTTTGTAAGTGCAAAGTGCTTTATAAATAGCACCTTCTTTTGTTGAGACCATGTTAACTTCCACTGAGGAAAAGGCCTTGCAGCAAAAGAGGATTTGAGCCAGTGGGGACTGGAGTTCCCTGTGGGGATGATGTTCTGCTGCCCCACTGCTCCCTGGGTGGCCTTGAGAAGGAAGAGGCAGGACTGGACAGAGCCAACAGTGAGGGAACCAGCCCACCTCTCTCCCTTCTGGCCCAGCGGCCTGGGGGAGGCAGAGCATGTGGAGAGAGCGCGTCATGGGTACAGAGGGAGACCAGGATTGGGCCGTGGTCTGACCGTGCAGTAGTGCCCAGAGCAGCCTGGGCCTGTGTGGGGAGGGTGGGGCAGGGCCGGGCAGGTGGATCTCTGTTGCTGTACGTTTGCTCTCAGACTTTGTGCTGAAAACAGCATTCCTAAGGTCGTGCGGCTCATTCTCATGAAATACTGCCATTATTGCCGAATAAAGCTTGTGTGCTCTAAACATAGCCAAGCATCTGCCAGGCGGCCAGAGTCTCTTTCTTTTCCACACATGGACGTTTGGGTCTTTCAAACAGCAAGAGCAGATCTTGGGTGCAGCAGACATTCCTGTCGTGTTCTCTGGCAAGTGAACCTGATGGAGCCACTGTCTGGGGCCTCAGGTCCCCGTCAGTGGTTCAGACTGGTGGTTCTCACACTGCTGCTCAGGCTGCATTGCAGACTGATCAGACTCATGAGGGTTTCTCGGAGGTGGATCCAGGCATCCCTGGGTGAGTCCAGCATACAGCCGAGTCTGAGACCCGAGGCAGACTGTAGGCCAGAGCTGGGATGCAGGCCATGCCTGGGAACTTGTCGGGCATGCAGGTCCCTGGGCCCCATCCCACACCTGAATCAGCTCCTGAGGAGGGGGCAGCCACCTGTGTTCCTACAAGCCCCCAGGGGTCCTGGTGCACCATCAAGTGTGAGAACCTCCGTTTCCAGCAGGGCGTTTCCAGCTTGGATATGCATGAGAGTTGCCAGAGGTCTTAAATGACACATTTTTTCGTTCAGGAGGTTGAGTGGGGCCTGCGATCCTGCATTTCTAACAAGATTCCAGATGATGCTGATGCTGCTGGTCTGAGGACCACACTTTGAGTTGTACACCTCTAAGTCTACACCCTTCCTGAGCTGTTTTTCTTCTGTAAGAGGTTCGAAATTCTTCTTAATTGCCTCTGCTCTCCCGCCATCCCCACCACCCAACGCCCACTGGGTGTGCCCCAATCTCCAAGGAGCTGGACATGGGTGGGAGTGGACCCTGCCCTACTTCTGCTGTACCACTCTGGGAAGCCCCCTGTTTAATGAGCAAAGCCGTTTAGGGAACTTTCCAGAACATCAGCATCATTGGCATGTAGGGCGGGGTCAGCTGTGTCAGGGTTCAGGACGGGAAGGAACCTGGACATTATAGGGGACCCTGTGTTTTGGATAACTGATGAGAGGATCAAATGAATCCTTGGAGAGAGGGGGGAATGTTCTTGCCTCTAGTTATTTTAAAGTGTTCCTAATAGACGAGAGCCAGGCGTCATTTAGAACCACTCCCTGTCTCTGCACGTGCCTTCAAGAGAACTCAGGATAAAAAAAAAGTCTCAACTCCACCCTCAGGAATTTAGAAGTGGCTGTTCATGCTGCGAAAGGAGCTACATCTCTGCAAAAACTGGGGTCATCAGGTGTTTGTCTTACAGAAGTTAAAAAAATTTTTTAAAAAAATACATTGTTAACCACATCAAAAAGGTTGGGTAGAAAGAACCGTGGGATAAAAATGCAGAAAAAACAGATCTGTAGAGAGAAGCGTTACTTTGCCAACTGAAGACGCACACGGCTGCAATACATTTCAGTAGGAGAATATTTGACTTGCAAAACTGGAGGGTACATAGGCTGCCGGGGCAGCGTGCTGGGTCAGGCAGCAGAGCCATGCACTTTCAAGGCTGCCTGCTCCCTCTGAGCAAGGCAGGTCCTCCCAGGTGCTCCCCGACTGTTACGCCGTCTGTGAGTGCTGCTTTGGGGGATGCAGGTGGCTTCCAGAGCTGCAGCCAGGTCGGGGGACTTGTGGGAAGCGCACTGTGTGCTTACTCACCAGCCTCTGGTCACCGGCCTGTTGCAGGCCTGTGGTAGCTGGCTTCCAGCTCTGTCCACCATGGCCACATCCCTCCCACGCATCCTCGTAAGCAGTGTTACAATTCTATATTAGCCCTACTCTTGGATGGCAGGAGGGGCTGGGTCAGCTATGCCCACCAGCCTGCAGTTCCAGGAGGGATTTGATGATCGCTGATGAGAGGCGGTGGGTTCCCATGACCAGAGGGAGCCAGGAGCAGAATCAATTGAATGTATTTTTGCCTGCACCTGATAAGAGTCATGTTTTCCTTTAAGAAGGCAGCCCAGGGCTCAGTGCACGCAGCCCCCACCATCACTCTGGACATGGTGGGGTGTTTTGGAAGGGTTCTGAGGGTCCAAGCCTGATAGGACTAAAGTGGGTTTCTAAGGGAGTGTAGATGAACACACCTGTACTGGGTTGAATAGTGGCCCCCCGCCCAAATTCACGTCTACCCGGAATCTGTGAATGTGACCTTATATGGAAATAGGGTCTTTGCGGATGTGGTCAAGTTAAGATGAGGTCATACTGGAGGAGGGTGGCCCCTAAATTCAATGGCTGGTGTCCCTATAAAAGGAGCAGAAGAGACACAGACAGACACACAGGAAAGACAGCTGCACAACCGAGGCACAAGCTACAGCGATGCATCTACACGCCAAGGGTCGTCAGCAGCCACCAGGAGCAGGGGAGAGACATGGAATGAATTCTCCCTCAGAGCCTCCAGAAGGAACAAACCTTGACAACACCCTGTGCATCCGTTTCCTAGGGCCAGCATAACAAAGTGCCACAGACTGGAAGGCTTAAACCACAGAAATTTATCATCTCATGTATCTGGAGTTTGGAAGTCTGAGATCAAGGTGTGGGCAGGGCTGGTTTCTCCTGAGGCCTCTCTCCTGGGCTTGTAGACGGCCGTCTTCTCTCTGTTTCCTCATATGGGCTTCCCTCTCTGCGTGTCTGTGTCCTAATCTCCTCTTCTTCCAAGGATACCAGTCCTATTGGATTAGGGCCCAGCCTAACGGCCTCATTTTAACTTAATTCCCTCTTTAAAGGCCCCATACCCAAATACAGTCACATTCTGAGGCACTGGGGATTACAATTCCAACATATGAATTTTGGGGGGACACAATTTAGCCCATAGCACCTTGATTTCAGACTTCTGGCCTCTGGAATAGATCTCAGTTTGTGGTATTTGTTTTAGCAGCCACAGGAAACGAATACACTTCCCCACGTCCATCTCGTCAGCTCTGTCTCTCACACTCCTTGTCCATCCGACAGGAAGTCCTTCACAGCAGATCAGAATCCAAGCACTCCGCCCCGCCTCCACTGCCCCCCCGCTCTCCCCGGAGGAGCCTCCCCAGTGCTGTTGGCTTCCCTTGTCCCCTCACCCAGCCCCGAGTGTGCTCTCAGAACTGCACCAGGACCATGTGCTCCTCCGCCCAAACTCTTCAATGTCTCCCAGCTCAGAGTCCACACAGTGGCCCCCAAGGCCTGCACGACCTGACCCTTTGACCTCACTGCCCTCAGGCCCTGCTGCTCGTCCCTCCGGCTCTGCCTTCCTCAGGGCTTTGCTCTGGCTGTTCCCCCTGCTGGATGCTCTTCCCTACACACACAGGGGCTCCCTCCTTGCCTCCTTCATGTCTGCTCAAATGTCACCTGCTCAGTGTCACTGGCACTCCCCGCCTCCCATTACCCTACATCCCCCACCCCCAATAGCACTGATCACCTTCTAAGATACCATTAATTTTGCTAATTTATTGATTTAATCTGTCTCCCTCCATAGAATAAAAACTCCAAGAGGGAAGAGATTTGGCCTACTGTGTTCATGATTTCTAGTTCCAGCGTCTAGAACAAAGCCAGGCAAATAGTAGGTTCTCATTAAATATCATTGAGGAAGGGAGGAAAAATGTCCCCATTCCTCCCCTGAAAAAACTATGGCCTCATAGGTCTGGAATTTAGGAGAGGAAAGATTCCAAGGAAAGCACTCGATGTCTCCCTAGATTGTCTGGAATGGTCTGGAAGCCCTGGTTTGGGCCATATGGGTGAGTTCCAGGTGATGGGAGGCAGAGGCCTCCCACCTGTATCCTGGAGAGAGGGACTGTTGTCTGGGGGGTCTTTCCATGCTTGGAGGACCTGGAGCTGCCCCCAAGTAGGATGGCGTTTCAGGAATCAGTTCTGTTGCTTGCCCATCATCAGATCAGGAAGCCACGGGGCTGGCTTCTGAGGCAGATGCTCTGTTCCGAGTTGAGGAGTGGGGATCAGAGGGTGGGGGGAGGCAGCCGGGCTGTGGAGGGTGTGGAGGAGCCCGAAGGAGCAAGCAGGGCTGGGACCTTCCCGGCAGCTAGCCAAGGGGCTGAGGAAGAGCGAGGGCCACCAGGGAGAGTCTGGGGCAGGGGGCTTTTGATCTGAGATGCCCAACCCCCGAGGGGTCCATGGAGAGAGTTCATGAACTCGATGGGAGAAATTACATCTTCAATGTTACAAACCTTTAATCACGTCGGGGCATTTCCTTCCACCGTAAATATAGGCAAACAGCAGTGTTGTCACAGTTCCTGTGACTACTGTCAGCAGAAATCCCAGATATTTTCACATCACATCCCAGTTGTTTTGGATCTCTCAAAATGTCATCTACGCTGATCACATCTTCAAAATTACAGTTGCTACTAGACTGGCTGCTGGATCTGATTTCACTAAGCACATATATTACAATCACTATTTTGATAACTGTATTTCAGTATAATTGGTTTCCTTTGTAATCCTATTATTTTATATTATTTTTTTTTTTACATTTTTTAAACTTTATTTATTTATTTTTCCCCCCAAAGCCCCAGTAGATAGTTGTATGTCATAGCTGCACATTCTTCTAGTTGCTATATGTGGGACGTGGCCTCAGCATGGCTGGAGAAGCAGTGCGTCGGTGCGCACCCGGGATCCGAACTCGGGCCGCCAGCAGCAGAGCGCGTGCACCCAACTGCTAAGCCACGGGGCTGGCCCTATATTATGCTTTTAAAAACATTTTTCTGAGGGTTTGATCCAACTGGAGAGGGCCTCATGGTGCCAAGAAGGCTGTCAGGCCCTGGTAGCTGTTCCTGAGAAGCCTATAGGGGTTCAGGGGTGACAGGGGACTCTGCTTTCTTCAGGCCTGAAGAAAAGATCCTTCTGGGGGCCCTAAAGGCTGCTGTTCTGGACGTCTGACCCAGGGGACCAGGCAGGTGCCAGGCCCCAGGCTGTTTGCCTGCAGCGCCCAGTGGGACCAGCAGGTGGCAGCCTTGCTCTGCCATGCTTCCTGCAGGCTCCTCCTCCCAGCAGTGGCCCGGGGATGACACTGGGGGACAGAGGGACACGGATGGCGAGGGTCCTGGCAGCTGTGGCACCTGCAGATGCACACACACCTGTGCACATGCGTGAACATACAGGCACACACCATATGCATATGCATGCTCACACACACAGACGCAGCAGCCTACCTGGGAGTCAGCTTCCAGAACATTCAGCCCTTTCCAGGACAGAAAGCATTCCCGGGACTCTTGCCCTTGTGAAGTCCTTTCAGAGAAGGGGACCCCCTTTCATCTGCCTCATCTTTTCCTTCCCTAATAGCTTTCCTGAGGTGTCCACAGGTCAGCACGAGTCAACAGCTCTATCACAAAAATAATTTAAGTGCAGCTGAGGTGGGGAGTTGGGTGAGGAAGTGGAGATCTGAGTTCTAGCCTGGCTCTGAGACCTTGGGCAAGTGACTTAATCTGTCTAAGCTTTAGTTTCTTTGTGTTGCACAATTTGTGTGAAGAGTGAACTGTTACAACGAAACAACTAAAAGACAAACCACTCAATTAAAAATGGGCAGAGGATCTGAACAGACATTTTTCCACAGAAGATATACAAATGGCCAACAAGCACATGAAAAAAATGCTCAAAATCATTAGTCATTAGGGAAATGCCAACCACACCACAATGAGATACCACTTCACGCCCGCATTGTTGGCTGTAAGAAACAAAACACAACACAACAGAAAGGGAAAATAATAAGTATTGGCAAGGACATGGAGAAATAGTAATCCTCGTACATTGCTGGTGAGAATGTAAAACAGAAAATAGTCTGGCAGTTGCTCAAAATGTTAAACACAGAATTACCATATGACCCACTGCAATTCCACTGCTAGGTATATGCCTAAAAGAACTGAAAACAGATACTCCAACAGTCCACGAATGTTCATAGCAGCGCTATTCACAATAGCCAAAAGGCGGAAACAGCCCAATTGTCCATCAACCAAAAGATGGATAAACAAATTGTGGTACATATACACATGATGGAATATTACTCAGCCATAAAAAGGAATGAAGCACTGACACATGATACAACATGGATGAACCTTGAAAATGTCACGCTCAGTGAAAAAAGCCAGGCACAAAAGGCCACATATTATATGATTCCATTTACATGAAATATCCAGAACAGGCAAATCCATAGGGACAGAAAGCAGATTGGTGGCTGTGAGGGTTGTTGGGGGAGGGAGGAATGGGACATGATCACTTAATTGGTAGTAGGTGTCCTTCTGGGATGATGAAGAAGTTTTGAAACTAGAGCGGGATGGTGGTTGCACACCAGTCTAAATGCACTGAATGCTATTGAACTGTGCACTGTAAAATGGTCAATTGTATGTTATGTGAAATTGCATCAACTTTTTTCAATTAAAAAAAAGAGAGTAGAGGCTGGCATAGTGGTTGAGTTTGCACACTCAGCTTTGGCGGCCCGGGGTTTGTGGGTTCAGATCCCAGGCACGGACCTACGTGCCGCTTATCAAGCCATGCTGTGGCAGGTGTCACATATATAAAGTGGAGGAAGATGGGCACGGATGTTAGCCTAGGGCCAATCTTCCTCAGAAAGAGGAGGAGGATTTGCAATGGATGTTAGCTCAGGGCTAATCTTCCTCACCAAAAAAAAAGAAGAACAAAAAGGAAAAACAACAAAAAAAGAGAGTGGATGGGTGTATTTTCCCAGCATTCATTTAGAGAACATGCTGGCGGCATCAACAAGCCCCGCACCAGGGACCCAGCAGATTCTGGACACATGCCCTTCTTTCCCAGCTTGCTGCCTCATGGCAAAGGGCTGTTGTGATGACTGAAAATGAAAGATTCTGGAAAAAGAAGTGTGAGGTGAGATGGAAGGGAGCTGCTTGACCCTCCTGGGGGCCCCACTATCTTTTTTTTTTTTTTTTTTGCTGAGGAAGATAAGCCCTGAGCTAACACCTGTTGCCAATCTTCCTCTACTTTATACGTGGGTTGCTGCCACAGCATGGCTGACAAGTGGTGTAGATCCTTGCCTGGGATCTGATCCCATGAACCCGATCTGCCAAAGTGGAATGCACCAAACTTAACCACTACGCCATGGGGCCGGCCCCTGGGGGCCCCACTGTCTTTTCCAGCTTCTGACCAGATGGGTGGCACAGACGCACAGCACACCTCTGGCACACTCCTGAGGCGAGCTTCTCATTGGTGAGGGAAGGCTCCTAAGTGAACTCCTCACTCAGTGGGCCTCTTTCTGACCTACTGTGTGCTGAGTGTCGGGAATACGGTGGCCCAGAGGTGGAAAAGCCCTCTCTGCCTCCCTGGCAGGGGCCCTCGTCTGCTCAACAGGACCTCACCCCCTCCCCCAGGTGATGAGGAGCAGGCTTCCCAGTCCCCCTAGAACAGGGCTGGGGTGGGGGGAAGAAGGAGTGAGGGAGCCAAGGCCACAGGCCAGACCCCTGCACGCAGGCCCTGGGGAGAACAGGGGGGCCTTTAGTGATCCAGGGTGCACTAACCATTGGGTTCCACTGCCTCTTCCTCAGTGCTAGGTGGCTGCTGCTCCCTTCTAAGGTCTAGGTTTCCACCACTGTGACAGCGGGCTCATTCCACATCTATTACTCCTGCCTCTACTGACCAGCTTGTGTCTCCTCTTCTCTGTAAACTGCATATATGTATGCACATGTGCGTGCATGGGTGTACATGCATGTGTGTGCATGCATGAGCATGTGTGTGCATGCATGTGTGTGAATGGTGCACTGGGCACACCGTGGGCCCCAGGAGTGATGGGATAAAGTACTGGCAGAGACCCTCAGACAACAGCAGGTGCTGGGGTCCAGGTCCCAGGAGAGGGATGTGACCCAGTGGAACCATGACTTACGAGAGGGCGAGGGAGGACCGGGGGTGGGGGGTGGCTCTGCCCCAGCTTCTGCCAGGGCAGCCTTGAGCACAGCGTGTCCCTCTCAGTCCCCATCTGCAACACAAAGGGGACTGGGTACCTGTGAGGCTCAGGGCAGTTCCAACCTTCTCTGGCTCAACCTTTGCATCAAAACTTGGAAAACACACCTGCCAGGTTAAGTGTGCATTTTAGGAGACGTGAGTCTTTCAGAAAGCCTGTCAAGTCTCACGGTTTTACGTTCCATCTAAACGACCCCTGATTTTGTCTCCAGCTCAGACTGAGCTCTGGTGCATATGTCCGGCTCTCTTGACATCTCGCTCCTCGTCTGTCCAGAACTGGGCTCCAGTCTCCTCCCCCAGGCCTGTCCTCTGAGCCGGAATCTTCCCCATCATGGGAAACCTCATCTCCCACCCATTGGGCACTCAAGCCGAACATCTGGGAGATTTTGATTCTTGCTCTTACCCTCCCACATCCAATCCATCGGCTAGTCCTATTCGCTCTATTTCTAGAATATACCCTAAATTCCTCCACGTTGGTCTGTGTCCCCTGCCGACACCATTCCTCCTCTGGGTGGCTGCTCCCTGATCTCCCCGCCCCGCCCTCTGTGCAGGGACCTCTAACACATCAGCAGGACCTCGGTGTCTCCCAACCCTCCCAGGGCTCCATTGCTCTAAGAATAAACCCAGGCCTTTGAGGCTTCACGTGGTCTCCCAGCCCCTCCCTGCACCCTCCCACCTGCAGGTCTTCTCTCAGACCCTGCAACAGGCTGTATTAGTCCCCTAGAGCTGCTGTAACAAAGCACCACAAATTGGGTGGCTTAAAACCATAGAAATTTAGTCTCTCACAGTTCTAGAGGCCAGAAGTCCAAGATAAGGTGCCGGTAGGGTTGTTTCTTCCGGAGGCTCTGAGGGAGAATCTGCTCCAGGCCCCTTTCCCCACTTCTGGTGGCAGCCGGCATTCCTTGTCTTGTAGGCACGTTGCTCCAATCTCTGCCTCCTCCTTCCCTTGGCCGTCTTCCGCCTGTGTCTCTGAGCTCCTTCTCCTTTCTCTCATACAAACACGGGTCCTTGGACTGGGGGCCCACCCTAAATCTAGGATGATCGCATCTTGAGATCCTTAAATAATTACATCTGCAAAGACCCTCTTTCCAAACAAGCTCACCTTCTGAGGTTCTAGGTGGACATGATTTTTGACACAGGCCAAACCTGGAGTTATCTGGAACGTGATGATGAGTGGGTGGGACCCCAGGGCCTCCCGAGTGGAGGATGAGCTCAGCCGACCCCAGGAGCAGGCGCGTGAAGAATCACGTTTGCCACAGGCGCGGGTGATGGAGGGCATGTTGGGCACACTGCAAAGTCCTGAGAGAAGATGTGCTGAGCTGACATTTTGGAGACCGCGGTCAGCAAACGGCCCTCGGTGCAGAGGCCTTGCGAGGGGAGGCAAGCTTTGCTTTCCTTTTCCTTTTCTTCCCACAAAGCCCCAGTGTACTCCCAGGAAGGGCAGCAGGGGGCGCCATAGCTCTTCTGAGAGGAAGCCAGCAGCAGAGCAGAGAACGGAAGGCCTGGCCTCCCCACCAGACACAGCGGCTGCCCCTCTGGCTGTAGTTTCTGGCCAGTCCCTCACTCCCAGGTCCCCAGGGAGTGTTAGACTGGGCGCGGGCCACTCCTAGCCTGGTCCTGGAGGAGGCTAGAAGGCCGTGGCAGGCACTGCATCCTCTCTCAAACAGAAACCCCAGACTCTGGTCTCAGACAGAGGTCAGATCAGCTGACTTTCCCACTCAGAACCCTCATTGGCTCCCGGAACCTTCAGCACCAAGTCCAGACTCTTAGTTTGGCTTTCAAGCTACTCCAACTTATCTTTCCAGCCTCATTCACTAATATTCACCCTTAAGCCATGACGCATGTGGTCTGATCACACCCCGGCTTGCAGTCAGGGCTCAGCATGCATTCACTCAGCAAATGTGCACCGTGCAAGTGCTGGGAATACAGCCATGAGCAGAGCCAGGCCTGGCCTCGTGGGGCTTCCTATCCGTGGATGACGGACATAGAGCCAAGAACCACAGAGAAAGCCACCAACTGTCAGGGGCTGTTGCTCATGCCTCTTCTTCACGGCCTGCCTGGAGAATGCGCCTAAAATCTGGCCGCTGCCCAGCATGGGGCCTGGTGCAGAAGAGGCTGAGTTTCCTGACTCCAGCCCAGACCACAGCGATGAGAGTTCTGGTGACCATGTGTGGTCTTCCGGCAGAAAACCTCGAGGATTCTCCGGGCTCAGGCTTCCCAGGAAGACGCTCTAGGACGCTGAGCTGGAGGGGGTGAAGACAGCAGCAAATCGCCCAGCAGGTGCCTGATTACAAGCACCACCATCAGCTCTACCCCGGGGCGACACACGCACTTCTGCTAGATTTTAACAGTCATTAGGAAAAAGATCATTGCCTGTGATCTATTTATTCTTATATTTCACTGTGGACACAGTTAACATTCTTGCTGTCTTTAGATTCAGCCCACCAAGAAGAACAGTATTCTCACTCTCCACAACGTTGAATTGTACCTGAGCCCTGGGCTCCTGGAAAACAGCAGAGGTTAAAGGAAACTCCCACCCTCTGTGTTCCAGAAAATGGCTTATTGCAAGGAACCACCCTTCTCCATATGCCTTCGAGAAGACTCCCTGATGCCCCTCTTGTTTACCTATGACAAGACAAGACACAGACCCTCAAAAATCCCTTTCTTTGCCTCATAAATGATTACCTGAACTGCTTGTCTCCACTGGTCAATGGGAGTGAAGTGCTTGGTAACCAAACTTTGGTTAAGCTTCTCTCCTCCCTCCAGGCCCCTGAACTTTGGACCTCAGCCTGCACCAGCAGACAGCCCTCTGGGAACAAGCTGGCCTCAGGTTGAAATGTTCTCTAATCCTCTGTCCCATCACGCCACCGTCTCATCCCACTTCTCACACCTGGTTCTTTCTACCCTCGTTTACTTCTTTCTACAGAAGAGAAACTCCTGCCTAACTCTTTTTTTTTTTTTTTTTTTTCATAATAGCACACTATCTTTTTTTTTTTTTTAAAGATTTTATTTATTCATTTTTTTCCCCCCAAAGCCCCAGTAGACAGTTGTATGTCATAGGTTCACATCCTTCTAGTTGCTGTACGTGGGACTCGGCCTCGCGTTGGACGGAGAAGTGGTGCCTTGGGGTGTGCCCGGGATCCGAACCCGGGCCGCCAGCATCAGAGCGCATGCACTCAACCGCTAAGCCACGGAGCCGGCCCCTGCCTAACTCTTGAGAGGATCAGATGGTCAGAGCATTCTCCCTCTGGCAATAACCCTTTTAAATAAAGTCTCTCCTTACTTACTCTGGATTTGTTTTTATTTGCCACTCTTGAGAGAGCAACGTGAAGATGTTGGCTGATGATTCAATATACGTTTCAGGAGGTCTGAGCAGGTCATGTCAGAAGCCTGACTTAGGGTCTAAATGGGCTCATGGCTGTTGGGAAAACGTACTCTTGTGTCCAAACAGGCAAGGCCACATGATTCCCAGGAACACAGCACAGCTGAGTCGTAGTCCCTTAAGACCTCCTTACAAAGACACGGGGGCTTTTCCTCCAGACTCTGCCCAGCAACCGGCTCCCACCCCACTCCCCGCGCCCCCTGGCCCAGGGAATCCCCTCTAGTTCAGCATTCACCATAAAAGCATGATTGTCTGATGCAAAGACCTGGAGACAGAGGAACACCCAGGCCAGCTCTCTTCCTGGAAACGGGAAGGGGAAAACACAACAAGAACAAAACATAAATTAATCTCTCAGTGATTTCTCCTGCCTGAGCAGCTCGCTCAAGGTTGCAGAGCTGGTGGTGGGGCAGCGTGCCTGGGAATGACCTCCTGGCTTGCAGGCTTCCATACCGCCCAGGGGGCTCCAGGACTGCTGCTCCTCAGGCCTCCAGAGAAGCCCACCTGTCCTGGGATGCTCAGGATGGAGTTTGAGCTGCAGGGGATGCTCTGACCACCAGGGGGCGCCCAGGCTCCGAGGAGTGGGGGGGCGCCCATGGCAGGGCTGAGAGCAGAAATAGCGGGTTCCAGACCCGTCTCCTGCATTCTTGTACCCTCCCAACAGCTCTGCCAGGTAAGACAGGCAGGGCTGCCTGGGCTCAAATCCTTGCAAGCCGTGTGACCTTGGGCAAGACATTGCTCTTCTGAGTCTCACTTTCCTCGTCTCAATTGGGGGAAATGATGGTGTCCACCTAGGGGACTCTGCCACGTGCCCCATGGTTAAGACCCAGTAATATTAACTGCTACCAACAACCAGCCGAAGAAACTGAGGCCCAGAGAGTCAGGGTGACTGGCATTCAAAAGCGAGAGGGAACCTTCCCTACCCAGTGCTGACTGAAAATCCAGTTGGCAGCACCTCCCAGGCATGTCCTCACACAAAATTCCAGAACCTTCCAAGTCCCCTGAACCAGAGACCTATAGAGGGAGAGATAGCTCCCTGCAGTGTATAAGGAAGGCTGGAACCATGGAGACAGACAGGATCCCAGTTTGAGAACCAGCTAGGCCACAGGCACCCACTGACCTCTCTAAGCTTCAGTTTCCCCAGAGATAATGTCTCGGAAGTGGTTGGGAACTAGGCATGGGGATGTGTGTGAAAGTGTTTTGCTCCCAGGAACGGTGGCCCCACCTTGGAGCTCCTGGAGGGCAGGGACCAGGTCTGAGATCTTGGTCCCAGGGTGGGGCAGGGTAGCTGATGTGCATGTGGTGAACAGGCCCCAAATACAGCCAGCCGTGTCCATGGGGGCAAAGGGCGGTGGATTGATAAAAACAGTCGTCTGTGGGCGTCAGAGGCGGAGCCCGGAGGAGGAAAGGATGTGTGGAGGCGGCGGAGGGGGTGGGGCAGTTACGGCATCTCCTTTTGGAAAGCCTGGGGCCCGCAGCGCTGCAGAGACCAGCAATGTTCTGGGTGAGGGGACCAGGGCTTATGGATCACAGAACCCCCGGCCAAAGGGACCAGGCTAGGGACGCTGCAGAGGATGGAGGGCCACAGTGGGCGAATGCTGCCCGGAGCGCCCCTGGGGCAGGACGGAGCTGTGTCGTAGGAGTCCTACCCGGGACCTCCACCCTCTGACTGGGCCCAGCGTGTGGGGTCCGCGAGGTGCTCCACCAGCTCTGGACGTTTCCCTAAGTGCTGGGTGACCTTCAGAACATTGCTCTCTGTGATTTTCCTCACAGCCTAGCCTGCAGCTCCATCTTTAAAAATAGGTGCAGAAAAACCCATTGCTTATTCAATGAGCTCTTTTGTTAAAAAAAAAACTCCCTGCAGCTTGGGTTTGTTTAGTTCATAAAAGGCCTACTGTGAATATCAAAGAGCCGGCTCATTAAAGAAAAATAAGTGCCGGGAAGGAGTGGGAGAGGGCAGGGGTCGGGAAGGGTGGTGGGGCCACGCTGGGCTGCGGCTGGAGAGGCCGGGCGGGCTCAGGCTCAGCTCAGGCTCAGCTCAGGCTCAAATCTCAGTCCCCTCTGGAAACCTGGGGCAATGGGTCCACCTCTTGGAGCCTTAGTCTTCTCATCTGAAAGTTGGGGATAATAATAAAGCCGGCGCCTGGGATTCAGAACCGAACAGGAGGCGGTCCCTCCCTCCACCCCACCCCCCTCCACCCCACTCCCTCTCCGTCTCTGCCCTCCCCAGCCAAACTTGTGGAAAGAATTGTGCCCACTCAGGTCTCGCCTCCCTCTTGTTCCACTGCTCAGTGCAGCCTGGTTCCCACCCACGTCTCCTGTGGAACTGCTCTTCCCAAGGTTATCGTCATGTTCACGTGGCTAAACCCACGTTGTTCAACAAACATCAGTGAAGCACCTCCTGTGGGCCAGGCACGTTCCCGGCCCCTCTCGAGAGGCCCTCATCTTGCCTGGCGCTTGGCAGCTTTGGGTCCTGGGCAGCAGCCCATCCTCCCGGGAAGCTGCAGAGCCCATGCACTCCTCTCCCTCCCACCCTGCTGGCTGTGCCTCCTCTCCCCCTTTCCTTGACTTCCTCTCGGTGGAGCTGGCTAGTTGCCCAAGCAGCCTCTGTTCCTTCCATCTTCCTTAGGCCGGGGGTCCCAGTTTCGTTTGGGACCACCATGAGCCCAACTAAACGACTTTTCCAGTGCCCCATACAGCTGGGGGTGGCTGATAAGATAAAAGAAGTTTTCAGTGAAATGTCTACAAATTCCCCCTAAAAGGGAGACAGGCAGCTTTTCTGCATCCCTGTGGCCACCATCCTAATCTAAGGCACTATCGTGTCTGAGGAGCTTGACGACAATGGCTTTCCAACTGGTGTCTTGCTGCTTCTATTCTCCCCAAAGCTACCAGAGGGGTCCTTCCAAGGCATTAGTATCTGATCCTGTCATTGCTCTGCTCAAACACCTGCTGTGGCTCCCTTTTACCCAGGGAGATGTTCAACCTCTGTATTGAGCGACAAGACTCTGTACCCACTGCAGACCTCTCAGCTCACTGCCTCCCCCTCTAAGCCCTAGTCCTATGCCATCCCATAGAAACAAATTCGAGCCATATACGTAATGTAAAATTTTCTAATGTCCACATTAAAAAAAAGAAAATAAACAGGCCAGATTATTTTAATAGCATCTTTGCTTTAGTGCAGTATATCCAAAATATTACCATCTCCACATGTAATCAACATACAGTTTATTAATGAATGGCTTACCTTCGTATTTTGTACTACATCTTCGCCATCTGGTGTGTGTTTTCCTCTTAGAGCATGTTTCAACTTGATCTGTTTCAAGATTTCATAAAATGTACAGTTGGAAAAGCGGATTCGCATACCCAAGTTGTTCCAAATATAATTAAAAGTCTTCCAATGATGGAACTAAGGATCTGTTTTTAAATTTTAACTAATTAAAATTAAATAAAATGTGAAATTCAGTTCTTCAGTGGCACTAGCCACATTTCGAGTGCTTAGCAGCCACCTGTGGCTAGTGGCTGCCGCAGTGGACAGGGCAGCTTGGCGTCCCGACCAGCGCTGACCAGCACACTTTCCCTGATATGAAAATGTCCTGTACATGCGCTGTCTGGTGCAGTGTGGCTTTTGAGTGTGGAGGAATGGAATTTTGAATTCTGTTTAATTTTCATTGATTTAAATTTAAAAAGCCACACGTGGCCAGTGGGTATTCTACTGGGAAGCTGCTGTCATGCCTCAGCTTCTGGCCTCTCGGCCTCGGCCCCACTTCTCCCTCTGTCCGACCTCCCCAGTCTTCCTCTTGGCTGAGTCTTAGACATCAATTTGTCATTAGGTTACTGCCCCATCACTCTGTTTTGTTTCTATCCCAATAATGACACTTTTTTTTTTTTTTGTGAGGAAGATCAGCCCTGAGCGAACATCCATGCTAATCTTCCTCTTTTTGCCGAGGAAGACTGGCTCTGAGCTAACATCTATTGCCAATCCTCCTCCTTTTTTTTCCCCAAAGCCCCAGCAGATAGTTGTATGTCATAGTTGCACATCCTTCTAGTTGCTGTATGTGGGACGTGGCCTCAGCATGGCTGGAGAAGCGGTGTGGCGGTGCGTGCCCGGGATCCAAACCAGGGCCGCCAGTAGTGGAGCGCACGCACTTAACCGCTAAGCCACGGGGCCGGCCCTCAATAATGACTTTTTTTTTTTATCATTTTATTTATTTATTTTTTTCCCCCAAAGCCCCAGTAGATAGTTTTATGTCATAGTTGCACATCCTTCTAGTTGCTGTATGTGGGACACAGCCTCAGCGTGGCCGGAGAGGCGGTGCGTCGGTGCGTGCCCAGGATGCGAACCCCAGGCTGCCAGCAGCGGAGCGCGTGCACTTAACCGCTAAGCCACGGGGCCGGCCCTATAGAATGACATTTTTATTACAATTAATTGTTTAATTTCTCTTCCCCGGTAGAGAGGGCGTGGACCAGATCCATCTTATCCATGGCTCTATGCCCAGTGTCCTGAGACTAGTACACAGTGGCATTCCATAACACTTATTGAATGAATGAATGAATATTCATGAATGAATGAAGTGCCACGCTGCCTGGAGTTCCACCACTAGAGAGTTGTTCGCTTCATGGTTAAGCATTGCCTTTCTTTTCTTATAAAACACACATCCTCACTTTACAGGCCAACATATTCCCACCACATAGTAATAGTTACTATTTATTGAGCAATTACAATGTGTTAGGAGAATTGGAAACGCTTTACATCTATTAGCTCGCTTAATCCTCACATCAGTCCTATAATGTGCATGGTATTATCAGCTGCATTGAAGGACAGAGTAGTTTAGTAACTTGCTCAAGGTCACACAGCAGAACCAGAACCCAGGCAATCTGACTGTAGAGACCATGGTCAAATCAACAAGAAATGACTTTCCAGGTCTTTTGACCATGATCCACAGTAAGAAGTACATTTTATATTCAGATCTGATACAGCACACACACACACTCCTCTGAAAAAAACTTTCACAAAGTGTTACATTATTTTATGTGATAGAGTCTGGTGTGTTCTATTTTATTGTTATCTCATTAAAAAATGCTAATTGTGACCCACTGACTTGATTTCACGATCCACTCCTCTATACTATTCTTACATTTTATTAAAGAACATTTTAAACACATAAAAGTAGAGAAAAGAAAATAATGATTCCCCCCCAGGAACCCATCACCCCAGCTTCAACAATTATCAGCTTGTAGCCAATCTCATTTCATCTCTACCCGTGCACACTTCCTCTTCTCTATTATTTTGAACCAACTCTCAGACTTGATTTCAATTAATTTGTAAATATTCTAGTTCTTTTAGTCTGGTAGGACTGCCATAACAAAATACCAACAATTGGGTGGCTTAAGCAATAGAAATTTATTTTCTCACAGTTCTGGAGGCTGGAAGTCCAAGATCAAGATTCTGGCTGATTCAGTTTCTGGTGAGAGCTCTCTTCCTGGCTAGCAGACGGCCACCTTCTCGCTGTATCCTCACATGTCCTTTCCCCGGGCATGCATTCGGGGAGAGAGAAAGAGAGCTCTCTGGTGTCACTTATAAGGACACTAATCTTGTCAGATCAGGGCCCCACCCTTATGAACTCATTTAACCTTAATCACCTCCTTATAGGTTCTGTCTCCTAATACAGTCACATTGAGGGACAGGGCTTCAGCATATGAATTTTGGGGGGACACATTCAGTCTGTAACAGCTGTAAAATAGTTTTAGCAAAGATGTCCTCCATCATGGGGGAGGAGGATGGGCATGTTGAATACTTTGGGTGCTAATCTCTGCCCACCTCACGGCCCAGCAGCCCTGAACCTGGAGAGGGTAAAGGGGGTGCAGGGGAGGCATCCATGACAGAGTTTTAGCTGCATCAGAGCCCCAGCAGTAACAGCCAGGAAGAGCTGCCCATTCAGAGAGCTGTCCTTGGAGGATTCCGGGGTGCTAAGGACCTCCTTTCGGGGCTCTGTGCCCCGGAGTGCCTGCTGCCTCGTGGGCTGGGATGAAGATCTCACGCCGAGTCAGGAGGCCTGGGCTCCCCACTCCCTGGGACCACTAACACATGGCATGGCTCAGGCAAGCTTGTTCTCTCTTTGGCCTCAGTTTTCCTTCTGTGAGATGAGGGCTTTCAGATCAGGTTGCCCAGCACACACGTTTCTGGATTCCCACCCTCACAGCTCACGTTGGGGCAAACACCAGCAGGTCTCCCCAGGTTGTGTTTCTAGAAGGACCAAGGGATCGACTGCCTGGAAGAGGGCTGGGAGGGCGCCCCCAAGCAGGGCTAGGAAGGGGCGCATTCCCGGCCCAAGTGGTGCGCCAACTTGCAGATGCTGCGGATTCCATTTGGGGAGGATGGGGGACTGGAGAAACAAGGGGCTGGGGATGGGGGAGGGACTGTCTTTGTTTCGAAAACCCTTGATAGGCCATTCTGATGAAAGAGGAGCCTCGGTGAGGTCTGGGAGGGGGAGGTGAGAGCCTCGGCCAGGACAGCTCCCAGAAGCAGGATTGGCCATGGCATATCTTGGGCCAGGGTTGCCTTGTTTCGTTAAAGACGTCAGAGGCGGTGATGGAGCCCGGAAAAAGCCGCCTACGGCAGCGAGTCCCTGAAGCTCTGTGAATGTGACGCCTGGAGGAGAAGGGACGGCTGGCATGGGGCGACGCGTCGCAGGGCAGATGGAGGATTCAGCGAAAGCCGGAACTCAGCGCCAGGTGGGACTGGAGCCATGGCAGCCTACAGAGAATCCCCAGGGAGCGGCGGGAGGCTGGCATCCCTCCCAGGCCCTGGACAGTGGCCAAGGCCAATTTCATTGAAACGTAACAGGACAAGGTGACCTCAGCTGGCCGGCGGGCTTGGGGGTGAGGGGAGAAGCTGGCAGATGGGCAAACAGTAGAAAAAAGCCTCTGCTGTGATTTCGGCTGGCTTTCCCCCCTCTCCCGCACGCTCACGCATGGCCAGCAGGTGCTCACACCTGTGTAGGTGTGCACAGTGGGCACGTCCGCAGACATGCAGAGACACACTCGGCGGCAAGCTTACCCCCCCATCCTGGCTTCACTACTGACATTTTCCGTTCCTAGAGGTGTGTCCTAGAAATCCCTTTCCGTTCGAGGATTTCTTGGATGCTGCAGCCAATTCTCATTCCTGCAGTGGAGTGCCTCCGCAGACCCTGCCAGGAATGTCTCTTTTTCATTTATTTCGGGCACCGGAGAGACAGTGAGAGGAAGAGCCCTGCAGACGTCTCCGTGGTATTTTCATCAACACGACAGCCTCTGGAGCACGTACACCCTGGAAGCCGGGGCCTGGCTCTGGAACCTGGTCTTTCTCCCTCTGGTGGGAACAGAGGGACCAGAGCCTCTCCCCGGGAGGCAGGGAAGCAGGGTGGAGGTGGGTGTCCCCGTGCACAACGCACCTCCACCCCTGGCCTGATTCTCCCCACCTGCCCCATTCCCAAATCTTATGTCCCGTGAGGCCAGGGGCTGCGTCTGGGTGGTCCACCTTTGTAGCTCCAGCACCTAGCACAGTGCCGCGCCCAAAGAGGGCGTGTTAGTGCAGGTCCACTGGCAGTCAGAAGCCAAGACAGGATTTCATTAGGGGGAAAGCCTGGGTAATGAGCGGAATAGTGTCCGCCCAAAATTCATGTCTACCCAGACCTCAGAATGTGACCTTATTTGGAAACAGGGTCTGTGCAGACATAATCAGTTGAGAATCTCAAGATGAAATCATCCTGGATTTAGGGTGGGCCCTAGGTTCAATGATTACTGTCCCTATAAGAAGAGGAGATGACACAGAGATACACAGGGGGAAGGCCACGTGACAACGGAGGAGAGATTGGACGATGCAGCTGCAAGCCAAGGAAGGCCAAGGATCACTGGCAGCCACCAGAAGCTGGGAGATTGATGGGTTGTTTCTCCCTCAGAGCCTCCAGAAGGAACCAAGCCTGCTAACACCTTGATCTTGGACTTCTGGTCCGAGAATTGATCTGTGAGAGAATTCATTTCTGTTGTTTTAAGCCACCCAGTTGGTAGTGATTTATTATGGCAGCTGCAGGAAACTAACATAGCCCGAATGAGAGAAAACAGGGAGGGGCTGGGAAAGGCTGGAGGCACTGGCTGATCCATGGATCCCACGCCCAGTGAAGGAGAGAGGGAGGAGGTTCGCAGGGAAACGTGCTCAGCTGACGTGCAGCCTCAGCAAGGCTTGGCGAGGCTCTTGGGGAATCCTTGGGCCAAAGTTGGCCATCAGAGTCCCGAGTGCCCCAGGAATGGGTCTGCTGCGGGCAGTCGTGGCTGGGGGCAGTCCATGGGAAGGGTGGTGCGAAGGGTCCCTGCACCCAAATCCAACTGTGTGTGTGGAGGTCTCCCCTCACTAACAGGCAGTTCTGGGACACCAGGAGGGTGTCTGAGAATACAACTCAATTCTGGTGCTGTCTACCAGGAGATAGAATCAGATTCCTCAGGGAAAGAGCTCAGTCCCTCAAGACCGCCCTCCACAAGCCCAGGTGGTTGCCTGTGCTTCTGACCAACTGGCTCTAAATCAGAGGTTCCCGTGACCCCTCTCCTTGGATTCGATTAATTTACTAGAATGGCTCACAGAACTCGAGAATACGTGTTTACTCACTAGATTACCGATTTATTACAAAGGATATTGAAGGATACGAATCAACAGCCAGATGAAGAGATACACAGGGCGAGGTCCCAAATAAAGGAGCTTCTGTCCTCATGGAGCTTGGGGCCCGGCACAGCAGCACGTGGGAGTGGTCTGGCTCCCCATCGTGGAGGCTCTCCAGAAAGGGAGGCCAACAGGCCGTCCTTCTGGGTTTTGGTGGAGGCTTCATTACACAGTCATGATTGATTAAGTCACTGACCATTGGCAATTGACTCAAGCCCTACCCCCAACCCCCAATCCCCAGAAATCAGGGGGTGGGATTGAAAGTTCCAGTCCTCTGATCACATGGCTGGTTCTCCTGGCAACCAGCCCCTACCCTTGGGTGAGGTCCAAAAGTCACCTTTATTAACAGAAACAAGAAATTCCAAGGGTTGTGGGAGCTGTGAGCTGGGAACCGTGGACAGAGACCACATATATATGAGAAATATATTTTGGTCATCTGAATAACCAAATGTATATTTCTTATAAATCACAATATTGCAGGTGGCCTCGGGGCAAACACTGCTGTGGGTTTCAGGGCGCAGCTGCTGTTGGGGGCTGCTGGGCATGTTCTCGTGGCCACAGTAGTTGAGTGAATGAATGGACAATGAAGGGAAGTTGCTGTTGGCCTGAGAAAGACTGGACATCCTTCCGGAGCAGGGGCCTTTCTCGCAGAGTTGAAAGCAGAGACAGGTGCTGCAGCAGAAGCCTCCAGAAGGGAGAGGGCTTGTATTTGTTTCCTAGGGCTGCTGTAAAATTACCACGAACTCATGGCTGGTGAGTTGCAGAGCTGCTGAGGTCCTAGTGCTGAGCTTCTGTTGGCTTACAACAGAAATTTATTCTCTCACAGTCCAGGAGACCAGGGAGGCAACAGGTCACAAGCCCTCACCTCTGGCCCCAATGTCAGAGTTCAGGGGTCTCCAAGACCACTCTCATTTCTGACACCAACTATAAATTTGAGGATCTCAAGACCACCCTCAGTTTTAATCACTTGCTAGAAGGACTCACAGAACTCACTGAGAGCTGTCATGCTCATGCTTATGGTTTATTACAGGAAAAGGAGACAGATTAAAGTCAGCCAAGGAGGAGACACACGGGACAGAGGCCAGGAGGGTTCCATGAGTGGAGATTCCACTTGTCCCCTCCCAGTGGAGCTGTGGACACAGCAATGACACGCGACAACATGCATGGAGTATTGCCAACCAGGGAAGCCCCCTGAGCCTTGGTGTCCAGAGTTTTTATTGGGCTCCATCACGTAGACATGATTGACTCTGCATGCATGTCGCCAGACCTTCTGGAGGTCTAGCTGGTACCGCACAGCCCAAAGCCTTCACCCTAAATCACATTGTTAGACTTTCTCATGTGGCCCAAGGACCCCAGGTAAACAAAGTCACTCTTATCAGGCAGGACATTCCAAGGGCTTAGAGATCACCTCCCAGGAGCCGAGGGCAAAGAGCAGACCTCTCTTTGGATAAGGTTAATTCTTTACTACACACCAGCTAAGGGACCACGGACAAGACACTAACCCTCTTGGTACCTCAGTTTTCAATGTGCAAAATGGGCAGCTTCCTTCCAGCGTTGTCAGGAGGATTATGTGAGATGGCATCTGTGAAAGCCCCTAGCCGGCCATCTTGCACACAGCTGGTCCTCAGGAAGAGGAGGGCAGTGCTGGCTCAGCTAGGGGCCTGACACACAGGAGATTCATCCCCAGCCTCAGGACGATAGGATCTAAGTGTCCTCAGCCAGGGTGCGGGGCTCTTAAAAAGTGAGTTGACAGCCCCGGCAGCAGAGTAAGAGCTGAGCTCATTATGTGTGGCCTTTTTGATGAATTATAAAGAGCCTGAGCTTCATGCTGAGAATGGAGAGGGAGAGATGTGAGGCCACTGGCAGACATATATGTTTTATTTCTGAAGTGAGAGGAATTCTGATTCTTCACCGGGAAAGCTGCACCTTCATGCAGAATGACCAAGCAGGCTCAGGGCTGAGAGGTGCTGAGCCAGGAGACGGGGCGCCCCATCAAGGAGAAGGCGGCAGGGCCGGATGTTGACTGTTCCTTTGAGGGAACACTTAGCTGTGTTAGAAGTTCAGGGCTGTGTTATCTGCGGGCAGTGAGAAGGAGTCGTGCAGATCGCCTCCCTGAAGGTGTTTTTTCTCTCTACCTTGAGAGACATGCTCACAGGCCTGGGCCTGTGCAGGAGTGGGAGGCTCTGGTCTTCAGCAGGGGCTCTGCTGGGCAGCCCTCCTGAAGACGGGTATCGGAAGGCAGACGGGTGGTGGGAAGTGGTGGTAGGGTGGTCCTTGGATCTCCCACTTCCCTGCCCTCCACTCCTTCTCCTGTTTCCTGAAATGGGCTCCCAGTGGGCTCGGGGTGAACCCCTGGGCTCCTTTCAGCTTTGGTCCCCTCCCACCTGCTCCTCCCAGCCTCCCCATCTCAGTTGATGGCATCTCCACCCTTCCAGTGTCCAGGCCAAACCCTGAGGTTGCCCTGGACCTCTCTCTCTCTTTCTCAAACACCACATCCATTTGTCAACAACCCCATAGGCAACATCCACAATTTATCCAGAATCTGCCTGTTTCTTCTCATTTCTACTGCTCCGAGCCTGGTCCAAGTCATCACCGCCTCTCATCTGGATTATTGCCATCAATTCTGCCCTGTCCCCTGGCGGTCTAGTCTCAGCCTGTTAAAACCTACATTGATCATGCCTCACCCCTGTCCCAAACTCTCCATCTTCCAGTCTCGTTCAGAGCCCCTGACCTGCTCCCTCTGGACACCCTGTACCGCAGCCAGGAGACCTCATGGGCAGCAGTGGGTCAGGGTCTGGGAGGGGATGTCCAGGTCCTCTCATGCTGGAGACGCCCATCCTGTAATCGGGCACCAGAGTAGCATCTGGGCTCAGGAGGTAAGCAGGCTCCACCCTGGTCTTCACCTCCGTCTATGACCAACCCCTACCAGTGCGGGAAACACCCCACGAATAACCAGGATCTGCCCATGGAAAATATGCTGGCTGCCATTTTGTTTCATGATGGTAGCCAGAATCCCAAAGAAAACTCTCTCTCTAAGTATAGACGGTCCCCAACTTATGATGGTTCATACTTCAAATTTTGATTTGTGATCTTTCCCTGGGCTAGTGATATGCGGTATGATACTCTGTGATGCTGGGCAGCGGCAGCGAGCCACAGCTACCAGCGGCCGGGTGATCATCAGGGTAAACAACCGACACATATACAACCATTCTGTTTCTCCCTTTCAGGACAGTATTCAATAAATTACATGAGATAGTCAATACTTTATTATAAAATAGGCTTCGTGTTAGATGATTTCGCCCAACTGTAGGCTAATGTAAGTGTTCTGAGCACATTTAAGGGAGGCTAGGCTAAGCTATGATGTTCGGTAGGTTAAGTGTATTAAACGCATTTTGACTCATGATATTTTTAACTTACGATGGATTTATTGTGATGTAACCCTATCGTAAGTCAAGGAAGATCTGTATGCCCCGCCCCCCACACACGCGCGCGCGCGCGCACACACACACACGCACACACAACCAGTACTCAGTTCCAGGTTGTTCATGTGATTCGCCTCATTTAATCCACACAAGAGCCCGAGAGACAGGCTCCTACGCTTATGTCAGATGTGTGGGGTTTCACTATATTCTCTTTAGTAACATTGCAGGTATTGTCAACAACAGCTAATTATTTGGAAATTCTTCCTGGGACAGGTAGACAAATGTGAAACCGTGGACACCCTCTGTTTGATTAATAGGGACTTGGCAGCCACTCAGCTTTGGAATATACTTTGAAGAGTTGATATCCCAGATCCCTTGCTCTCGTTGAGCCCGGGGCACGACCCCTGGCACTGCGGCCACCCTCATACTTGCTCATCACAGGGGACTATTGCGATTACAATACTAACAGCAGATGTGAGTTCCTGGCTTGCTACATGCCAGGCCCGTTGCTAGATGCTTTGTGAGGTCTGCCAACAGCTCAGCATCATGGGGGATGTGGGCTGCATTTTACAGAGGAAGAGACCGAGGCTCAAAGAGGCTAAATAACTTGCTCCAGGCCACTCAGTGGCAAAGCTGCAGACCTGGTCCTGATTCCGAGGGATTCAGTCTCATCCCTGTCGCCACTCATCTCCACAGGGATTTTTATCCAAGGCAGAGAAGACCTGCGAACTCCTGATAAGTCAGGGAGGGCCCCTTCCTCCCCCAGTGCCAGGGCTGGGCACTGGGGCTCTTCTCCCTGATGCTCCACTGTTGGGCGGCTCTCGGTCTGTCCAGCCTCTTGTGTCTCCTCTCCTCCACGTTTTTAACAACCTGCCAAGCCCTGTGTCCCCAGGGCCGCCCATCACAGTTTTCCAGCAGCCCGGCCACCCCTTATCCAGACTCTCCAGGCTCTACCCTGGGACCAGTTTCCAAAAATACACATTGGCTCCAGCGCATGGCTGAAGGGCAGGGCAGTTGGGAATTGGGGGGGCCGGGGCTGTGTGAGTCAGCTGGTAACTCTCCAGGATGGAAATTTTTACCCAAACTTCCGGAGATGTGGCAAGGACCCACTCCAGACACCAATGCCCCTGCATGAAGACGGGTGTCTTGGACATCTGGTCTCCCAGTGTCTCACCTGTAACCTCTGTCGGCCCCATCAATGGTGAAGAGGCTCTTTCCCATTGTGAAGGCAGATCCATGTGCAGGGCCATAAAACCTAATGCATTTGCCACCGAGAAGACGTTTTAATAAAAGCCACTATCCCTCTTTTCAAGACAGGCTTGTCTGATGAATAGCTCGGATGAGCCTAATAAAGTTATAGGTGAATGGAAATTAGGCCTTTAATGGGTCCAGTGGCAGCTGAGGATCGTTCACGCTGCCTTTTTATGAGACCGGGATGGAAACCCCCCTCCTTCTTTATTCGTTCAATTCCACCCTGGAGCAAAGGTTCTCACAGCTGAGACCAGAATGCTCTGTCAACCCCTCCCAATCCTCTGATCTTCTGTCTCCTTGTTGACCAAACGGGCCTAAGGCGTGGATTCTCAGTCTGCCTCTGACCTGCCCGCAATGGGTTGAACCGAGACCCAGCTCTGCGCTCACAGCGTCCCTTGCTGATGACCAAGCTAGAAGCCAGAGGGGCGTGGTGCAAAGGAGGAGTGAGGCTGTGAGAGCTGGTTCTGTTTCACAAACTTGCCCTGAGTCTCCGCCATGTGCCTGGCTGGGGCACACGCTCCTTGATGGGCGCCTGGAGAAAACTGTCCTAGAGAGGAAGTGGCAGGCCTGACGGACACAGTGAGGCGAGAGGGTGAGGGCCTGGCTGTGGACCACTGAGCGTCAGCTCTGAGGCAGGCCCAGGAAGAAGCCCCCTCCGCCCATGTATGCCCCCAAAACACCTCCAGTTATAACCTGGATCCCACTGGGCTTTCCATATTACAACCCAGGCCCTGATGCTCTCTTCTCCCTCATCCACTTCCCCTTCTTCCACAGAAAGCAGGCCCGGCCAGTGCACGGTGTTTGCAAATGTCCCGGCCTGTGGAGCCTCATGCTCCATCACGGAGCCCCCCTTTGGTTGCTGTTGGTCTCCACAGAGCCCCCCACAGCCTGTGGAGTCATTGCACATGGAGACCCTCCCACCCCAGGCAGCCCCTGCCTGAGGGTGGGCGTCTGTGTGTGTGGAGGCAGTGCCCAGGGCCGTAGAGCCAGGACCTTGACCTTCCAGTTCTCCCCACCCCATGGCCCTGCTGCTTACCTTGGAATAAGTTTCCTGTGATGATCGGAGCCCTGCTGCTGCCTTTAATATTTTATGTGTCCATTGAGTACTTGACGTAGAGGCTGTGGTGTTTGGGGGGCATTGTAGCTGTTTGCTATTTTTTGAAGACCCACTGTCTTAGTCTGTTCAAGCTGCTATAACAAACTACCATAGACTGGGTGGCTTATAAACAACAGAAATTGGGGCCAGCCCCGGTGGCCGAGTGGTTGAGTTCAGCACGTTCTGCTTTGGCAGCCCAGGTTCAGTTCCCAGGCACAGACCTACACCACTCGTCTGTCAGTGGTCATACTGTTGTGGTGGCTCACATACAAAAAGAAGAAGAATGGCAGTGGATGTTAGCTCAAGGCGAATCTTCCTCAGGAAAAAAAAAAAATTAACAGAAATTTATTTCTCACAGTTCTGAGGCTGAGAAGTCCAAGATCAAAGCATTGGCAGATTCGGTGTCTAGGTGAGGGCCTACTTCCTGGTTCAAGATAGCTGTCTTTTTGCTGGGTCCTCACAGAGCAGAAGGGGCAAGGAAGTTTTCTGGAACCTCTTTTTCAAGGGCACTAATCCCACTCATGAGGGCTCCAGCCTCACGACATAATCACCTCCCAAAGGCCCCACCTCCTAACACTATCACATTGGGGGTTAGGACCTCAACATATGAATTTGGCAGGAGACACAAACATTCACTCTACAGCACCCATAAAGCACATTTTGTGTAAATTAGGATGAAGGAAAGTGGGAATTTTTCTTAAAATGACAGCTCTACACAACTTTTCAGAGTACAAATGTTCACAGGGCTTCAGTTACCCAAAGGAGCCGCCTCCCAGGTCAGGGGTTTCAAAGCTGCTTCTTCGATGATGACATCAAGATGGGTGGGTCAGAGTGCATCGAAGCTCTCAGTGGAGGTGTCTCAGTATTTCATGTTCATTTCTCAAGTTCTGTTGAATGTCATCATCATGACAGGTAAACCTCAATGTTCATCCATTTGCCGGGAACGCATGCCAGAGACTGGGGATGGGAGGATGAGTTAGACGTGGAGCTCACGGCCGAGGGTGGGAGTGGGAGTGATGTAGAGGCAGGTGCTCATTGTCCAGGATGGGAGTACAGCTGGGGCCATGTAGAGGAGAGGGATTAAACCCTCAGGAAGGGGAGGGTGTGTGAGTGGTGGTAACTCAGCAAAGGCTGACCAGAGAAGGGGAAGTTGAATGTTCTCTGCTTGTCAGGAACTTCTGATCATTTAGAGTTGACCTCGGAACCATCTACGAAGAGGTGGTTCTGCCGAGAGAGCAAATGTAGACGAGATCTCAGGGAGAAGGTCCGTAAGTTGCTTTAGAGAGACGATGTTTTCAAGCATCATCCAGAACTTTGCAGCCAATGGATCAAGCCAGCCAGGAGCAGGCCGGTGTCTGGGCAGCAGGACAGTGACCCCGACTGCCCAAAATATGAGCTGGACTGTGACAAAATTCCAATGCTGCCACCACTGCTGCCACCACGAGACTCTGATTTCACCGGCCTAGGGTAAGGCCTGGGATTTGGGATTTAAAGAATCTCCTTCGACGATTTCACTAGCAAAGTAGAAAGAGGCTGGTCTGGAAGTCAGGACGCCTGGGTGACATTGAGGCCAGCTGGTGTCCTTTCAGAGCCCCAGTTTCCATATATTTCCCTACATTAGCGCAGAACTACATATGCTACAATCGGTTCTGCATCACTGGGGACACAGAGGGTCAGTCACCTCCTGGCAGCAGAGATGGGCGTTCCTGGAGCGAGAGCCACCCAGGAGGCAAGGGTTCTTTCCTTCTCCCTCCACCCTGGAGATGGCCCTCCTCCACAGCCCTATGGGATCCCCTGCCTGCTCCTGGCATCCCCGCCACATCATAGCTCACAGCCATCTCTACACACAGGTTCCTCCTCGGGTTCCAGTCTTTGAGAGGCTTCCCAGCCGTGGGGAAAGGGAGATGCACTTCTGGGCTTGGCCGACTTTCCCAGCTTGTTCCAACTCCATCAGGGCCCCAGGGAGCTTGTGATCTGGTGCGATGAGCCACTTTGGTCTGCACCCCAGTTTCTCCAGCTTGTGGGTTTCAGCTGCCCTCCCGTGGCCTGGAAAACCAAAACCAGTGACCCCCTCTGGGGGGTGGGTTTCACTGCCATGGAGACATTTTACCTCTCAGCCAGCCGACGCCTGAGTTCTGCCCCTGCATCTTCCCAGGACCGGCTGGCCCTTCTGGGCAGGGTTCCACGCTCAGATGTGGTCCCTGCGGGGGAAACAGGGTGGGCCCCGCAGCACAGAGGGAGTCCAGCTTTGTACCAACAACAGTCATGGTGACTCAGAGTGCTGAATGCTTACCCCTGGCCAGCTCTCCGTCAGCACCTCCGTGAACTACTCTCACAGGTAGGTGCCACTGGGGGCAAGGCTGCAGCCACGGGCCCTGGCCAGTCACTGCTGTGGACATCTGGGGACACTGCCCTTGAGCAGTGGCTCTTCAACGACCCAATAACGGTGCCCTGCCAATGATTTCTCAGATGAGATGCGGTCCTGGCGGTTGTGAGAATGGCTGTGTGTGTCAGTGGTGGGTGGGTTTTGCCACCTCTGAGCCCTCAGCCATCGGAGAGTGAGGCAGTGAAGGTGATCAGAGGTGTTGCCTTTTCCACAGGTTGGCCTGCGCCCTAGACCTGGGGAGGCCCTAAAAGCAGGCTCGGCACCACCACCATTAGAATCTGCTCACATTTTTGCCTGCTCCAGCCTCACCCCTGGCCTGGCTGGCCCTCCTCTGCCATGAGCCAGGTCCTGCCGAGGGCTGACCTCCTTGGTGGGGCAAATGAGGCCGATCGCTGGGTGGGGCTCAATGATCACCCCCAGGCCCGGAGCAGAGGACTGGCTGTTTGGGAGGGGATGTTGGGCTGAACATCCTGGTTCAGAGGAGTGGGAACTACATGTATAGAGTCAGGCCTGTTTGTGTCAGAGAAGCGATCTGCCATTTACTAGCTCAGTGACTTTGGGAAAGTCACTTGACTTTCACTCTGAGCCTCACTTTCCTTCTCTACAACCTGGGCTGGTAGTGGTTGGGCCAACTTCATGGAATGATAATGAGGATGATGAGAGATGGTGCAGCAACAGGGTGAATGCCATCAGGCCTCAGGAATGTTAGTTATACAGATTATTAATACTCCCATGTTGATGCATGCACGTGGCTGTTAGCCTCTAAAGGTCCGGTGGGAATGGGGGCTTGGACCTGAGACTTGACTCAGATGAGCATGGTGAGGACGCTGCACTGGCCCTGGCCATGGAGAGGGCCTTTTGTGCAGAAAGACGATTCTTCAGATTTGTCAGTGGGATCCAAGTTGGGAAGAGTTGTGGGTTTGCATGAGCCTCCACCCTCCCACCAGGGCCCCATGGGAGATGGTTTAGCACGTTGGTGATGAGCCTGGGTGGTGGGGCCTGGCAAACTTGCTTGAGTCCTGGCTCTGCCACTGTATCAGCCAGAAATTGCCATAGCAATGTTGTGTAACAAACCAGCCCAGAACTCAGTGGCTCACAATGGTGAGCGCCAACGCTTGTGCTCACGGATCTGCAGATCAGCTGTGGGCCCCGAACCAGGCTGGGCTCAGCAAGGCGGCTCTGCTTCAGGCTCCAGGGGGCTCAGGGCCGTCCTGAGTCTGTTCATTCTGGGGCCGCAGCTCCCTGGGGGAAGTGCTCCTCCCACAACAGCAGAAGTGGGAGGGGCAGGCCCAATGGGCAATCACATTTGAGTCTTTCCTCCTCTAGCATCTGCCTGTATCCCACTGGTCCAGTCACCTGGTTGAGCCCAACACCAGCGAGCGGGGGAGTAGTAAACATGTCCTCAATAATCCCAACGATCCTGTCCGCTCAGCCCCTGGGCAGACTTGGGCACATCCTCTACTGTTCGTGGTCCCCGTTTCCCTCATCTGTAAAGTGGGAAAACACACACCACCCACCGGCTGTGAGCAGGAGTGGAGATAAGGCCTGGAGGGTGCAGGACCAGCGCCCACGCCGAGTGACTGTGATGGATTACCTGGGGCATGTGTCAAGGCTGGCTGGCCAGAGCTTCCTGTAAATCTCGGGGTTTCTGCTCCTTTTTTGAGCAGAGGTGGGGCTGGGGGCCTTTCTTCTCCAGGTTCTAAACAATTAGATGTCAGTGCGGCCAGCTCTGGCCCTGGTGGTCCGCACTTGCCTGCAACCAGGACAGAGCAGGACATGAGTTGACAGCAAGCACTTCCGTCCGAGGGGGTCCAGAGGAATTATCCTGGGATGCTCTCGGCTCCAATTTCTGGTTCGTCCCCCTGAGGGCAGTTTCTAGCTTTTATTTCCTCCCCCTGGGGAGCTCGATGAATCCTGACTCTGGTTTATATCTTCTGAGGACTGGGTTCTCTATTCTCTGCCCTTGTTAGGAAATTCTATGTGCAGACAGCATCCATTGCAACAACTGCGACTGCCATAACCACTCCTCACGGCACCCCCCACAGCTCCCACACCAAACCTGGCCTCTTCTGCACGTTTCTACAGCACCTGCCTTCTCTCTTTCAAGATGCCCCAGGCACTCATTCAACACATGTTTGCAGCTGGGGATCTGCAAACATGACTGGATGCTTGTTGTCTACAGGCCCTGGGAGCGGGGCACACCCGGCTCTGACCATGGGCTGCCTGCATTTCTCTGGTAGGCCTCTGTCTTGGCCTGTGTCACGTTGTTGGAACCCTCTGTGTACATTTCTGTCCCTCCGGCAGGTGGGCAGGGGACCACAACTCATTCATGTTTTCTTGTATCTGGGCAAACAGTTGGCACTGGTACAGGCCACAGGCTGGAACTGAGTGCAGCTTTCCCACAGCATCGCTGCTGCCTCGGGGGGAAGTCCCGGGTCCTCGGCAGCCTCGTCAGCGTTCCCAGAAAACCTCAGTTTCACAACCAGTGTGGCTACCAGGCAGCCAGCTCTCATGTCCCTCAGGACTCAGTCTTTTCCGTCTGGAAAACTAGAAGTCGGCTTTTTTTTTTTTTAAACTTCTGCTGACAGCCCGAGAATCCCGTGATTTAAACGATTAATATGAGGAGCAACATCATTATTCTGTTAATATATTATTCATTTCACTAGTGATCTATCCTCTCCACACCCAGCTCCGAGAGTCAATTTTCCCTCCCTGCTATTTTAATAGAGCCGCATTTTAAATGGTGAGAACAGTGCATTAAACATGTATAAGATGTAATCTCATTTAGAATGAGCTCTTCCAGCAGAGCCGCCTCATAAGCATAAAGACAACAATGCGGCCTGGTCTTATCAGGGCCCACACGGGTGGGCAGCGGAGAACAAAGTCAGGCTCTAATGAGAGAACATGTTAAAACTTCTGATTTACTTCTGTTTGGGGCCTTTGGCCCAAGGCAAGGGGAATCAGTTCTGTCTGGAGTCACACAGGTTGTGGACAGAGGCCCCACCCCCTCCTGATGTGTCCCCTCCCCGACCTTTGCCGTCCATGCCTCTGATAACACATTTTGGGGAAGAGGGAAGGAGGGGCTTGTCTCTAAGAGGGTGGGACCCTCATCTTTCGCTTAATTTGAAAGCACTTGGGATGGCTACCTGGGGCTGCACGGAGCCCTGGACAGGCCGTCAGAGCCAGCCTGTGCTGGTGGAGATGCATTCTCCATGCAAGGTCAAAGGGGAGCTTTGAAATGTTCCAGAAGCGTTGGGTCATTGTTGTTACTGCTGTGATGGGGGATACGGAGGAGCCACGCAATGAGTCTTGACCTTGAGAAGCTTCTGGTCTGACCCAAATTGGTGATTCACCCCAGTTTGGAGCCAGGAGGTGCCCTCAAGTCTGGCAATGGTGCTCTAGGGGCACACAGACAAGAGCCGTTATTTTGAGGCCACCATTGAAGGCTTCCTGGAGAAGAGGGTGTTTTGGACGGCATGGAAGGCTAGACAGAATTTTGTCAGGTTGGGTTTGGTGCGGAGGGCAGTTGGGCAGCAGCAAGGACATGAGTAACAGCATGGAAGCAGGATGGAGCCAGTTTACAGAGGGTCTCAAACCATGGGCCGAAGAACTTGGACTTGGTGCAGGCAATGGGGACCCACAGCAGGTTTCAGAGCCGAGGAGTGACCAGTCAGAGCTGTACAGGTTCACATTTCTGAATCCCTGAATGATTCTGAGTGATGCGCTCTGGTGTTCAGATACATTCTGCAAATAGCTCAGGGCTACGATGGGAGCAGGTGGTATTCCTGGGCTTCCTTTTCCACAGACAAACTCCTATTTACCCCTCAAGACCTTGCTCAAGTGGCGCCTCCTCAGCCAAGCCTCCTCTATTCTATTCTATTCTATTCTATTCTATTCTATTCTATTCTATTCTATTCTATTCTATTCTATTCTCTGCTGCCCCTGATCTTTATCTGGCCCTCTGCAGGTAGTGACCAAGAATTAACCCTGCTCTCCACAAAGCAACAGGTAATGATCGAGATCAAATGGATGGCTCAGAAGGATGCAGGAAGGGAGCTGGGCTCAGTTTGGGTTCCCCTAGAAGCAGACCCTGAGACAAGGAGTCGAATGCAAATGATTTATTTGGGAGGTGTCCCAGGAAACACCCGTAGGGGTGTGCGTGAGGCAGGGCCTGGAAGGGTGAAGCACTGAGCGAGTTTGCACAATGGGCAACTGCAGTTGAAAGCTTGTGGGAAGTCGTGGAGACCGTGTGGCGCCAGTTCAGAGTTCTCCACCCCGGGGCGGGAGCTGGGGTATTTGGGGACTTCCAGCCAACGCCCTCAGCCCATGCCGAGACATGGAGGCTGGCAGTTGGAAGCCCGGGGGTCTGCACGGGGGTGGTAAGACCTGAGGGAATACGGTGCGGAACCTTACCCGGCTGCAGGAAGAACAGCTGGGTGTGCAGCCACAAAGCTGGGACTTCACAGAGACATGAGCTGGGGCGCACGTCTACCTCTGTCCAGCCCTGCCTGTGGCTTGGTCACCACAGAACGGTTCTCTGCTGGGAGACTGACCCCGCACGGCCAGCCAGCACAACTCATCTCTCCGCTTCCAATGCCAGCTCCCACCACCTCCTTCAGTCATTAATTCAGCCTGCCTGGAGCCTACACTGGAGAAGGATCCTTGGATGGTGGACGTGACTGTTACGTCCATGTCAGAGAATGATCTGGAAATGGTTTCTCCATCTTCCTCCCGTGAGTCTGCTTCTGAGAGATGGGGTCGTCTCTGTTCCCTGACAGTTCCCAGTGTTTGGGCCATGCTCTGGGGACCATCCCACCTGCTTCCTCAAAGATGCTTCTCTGCTCCCCAAGGAGCAGCCTGTAGCGCAGCCCCCAGCACCCATCTCCTAATTACCCCCTCCCCTGTCTGTTGCCCCCTCTGGAATCAGCTCCTCAGGGCACAGACTCGATGTCAGGAGGTTCTGGCCTTGGTGCCCAGCCTGGGCGCCTATCACCCACTGAGTGCCAAATGGGCAAACGAACAGGGCCAACCCTCAATGTGCAACACCAGTGCACTGACCAGACCGCCCATTCTTAATGGGGGACAGCACCCCTAGGGGCTAAAATTAGTTCCGGAAGGAGAGTGCAGAAAATAAATCTTAGCTATCACAATGGGTTATGTCCATCCAAAGCTCAATGCTACCTGACAAAATCGTATTCCTTAGTATTTAATTTCATAGGGGATGGGGTGATTAGTTAAAAAATATCTTCAAAGGCTCCTTAGGAAGGTGATAGTGGAAAAAACATTGAGAAACGCTGGACGAGATGGAAGACTGCATGATACCAGCTCATCTTCTTTGCCCGTTCGTAACTCCCCACGAATCATGCTTATCTGACTTTGGAGAACAGTTGGGGCTGGTGCCCAGATCCCCTGGATGAGGAGTGGTGTTTGTTACAGAGGGGATGAGGGGGCTTGCCAATCTCAGGCCCCCAGCATCGGAATGTGTGGGTCCCCCAGTCCCGGGGGTCACCTCGACAGCCACCCAGTTCTTGATGGACACGCCCCAGATTTGTTTATTCCTCAATCCACAGCCACAGCCCCATGCCACGAGGGTGGGCAGGTTGGAAATTGCTCCTCCTCTAGCTGTCTTTCCAACATCCCTTGGTCCTTGTTTCCGGTGCCAGAGGACCAGTGGTAACGACTGTCTCGGGAGCCAGCACCTGATGCTCGGCTTTTCTTCCCGGCAATTTGAACATTTCCTCTAACTTTTTGTTGCTTGCTCAGCAAGCCAGCAGGAAGGGCAGGAGCATCTGCCTTCCAGCTGAGTGGTTGCACCCCACAGTGCGGACAGACCCCTGCAGTTCCCACTGCCCTTGCCCCTACCCCACCCTGGAGCTCAGAAGCCACGTGGCAGAGAGAGGGGTTGGCGTCTGTCACCCCTGGCATTCTGCGACTCTCTGGTCCTCCAGGGTGCCCACAGACCTGCTCACAGTGGTGGCCGTGCAGTCTCCAGCAGCCTCCCCCACGTCAGATGTGTGAGGGTTGATTTCACGGCTTCCCACCGTGGCTTGGCCACTTGGCCTGTGCTCAGTGGCAGAGTGGCTAACGGTGCTGTTCTGTGATCACCACGTCCTCAGTTCAAAGCCCGGCTCTCTCTCATGAGCTCTGTGGTCTTTGGCAGGCCACCTCACGAGCTGTTATCACTAAGGACGGGAGAGAACAGCCACGCAGGGTGAGCACATATGGACAGTCCCTCACCTATAGCTCATCTGGGGGCTTGTGGGTCTGCAGATAGCTAGGGCCTCCCTGGGGTGAGGTCTGCCCTATTTTCAGGAGGGGTCAGGCTCTGGACCACAGGGCAGAGGGAATACCACAAGATGTGGTAATGAGGTTTGCATGGGCTAGCCTGGGAACCTGACTGTCCATGTGCCTTGATGCCAGTGGCTGACTCACCAGCACAACTTGGGATCCCAGGGCAGGTCTGGGGGAAGGGGTGGTTCTCTGCTGGGCCCAGCTGTGTCAGGGACTCCTATGTGGATCTGGCCTCCTCCAGAGCCGACAGGCCTGCACCCACCTGACCATGGACGATGGTAAGCTGGAAGAGGCTCGTGTGGACTGGGAAATGCTCTCCTCTTCATGCCTTCTGGCTCCCACGTGGACCCATTGGGTGACCCTGGATGAGTCCTCAAACCTCCCTGCACCCCTGGGAAACAAACAGCTGTGCAGAGTGGCCTCTCAGGCTGAACCTCATGATCCAGAGGCCCCCTGATTCCCCATTGCTGCTAAAAGGCTGCCTCTGTGGGGCCCAGCTGGGGCTCAGGTCGCTGGGAGTTTGGCCTTTTGGGTTCAGTAAGTGGCAGATTGGCTACTCGGCAGGAGTGTCTCCTCGGCCCTGGTGGCCTGGGCTTGGCAGCCTCCAAGCTGGTCCCGGGGCTGTGCTGTTACTCTACCTTCCTCCCCCGCACCTTCTCCTTTCCTCCCCACTGCTCCCCCTCCTGCCCCCTCCGTGTCACCCCCACTCCACCCTGTTAATGAGTCCCGCGGAGATGCCACATGTCAGGTGTCGCCTTGCCCGTGGGCAGATGAGAGGCCCTGAAAGCCTCTGGCAGGTTTGGCTCTGCTAAGTGTGGCCCTGACTCACGGTTTCCATGGCAATGGCACTTGCGGTAACAGCCTTGGCTTGTTGCCAGGGCAGATGACAACCATGACAGCCAGTCAGACTGAGTCCAGCTGTGCTCACAGCCAGAGGGGACAGGATGCTGAATGGGGGTGACTCTCCTGCCCCTTTCTCTGCCCACCCAGGGTCTAGCCTGGAGTGCCGTGCTCCAGAGGGCCACCCCTCTTGCCTGGACAACCTCAGCAGGGATGTTAGGGTGCAGGAGGAGCCTGGACAGGGACCAGGACCTCAGAGCAGGCCAGGCTATGCTGCTGCCTTGCTGTGCAAACTTGGGCAGGACCATGTCCTCCCTGGGCCCCAGGACACTCCAACATACGCTTCTTGAAGTCACCTCCCATTGACGTGTCACACAGGAGTTTTGGCAGATTTTGGCCCTGTGGGAGGTAGAGGGTAGCTTACCGCTCTTTCAGTTACCCATGGCTGAGTAACAAACTAGCCCAAACGGCCATCCTATCATCTCTCATGGTCCCCTGGGCTGGCTGGGCTCAGCAGGGAAGTTCTTCTGATCCCACTAAACGCCTCGCATATGTTGTCATTAGATAGTGGCTGGGCTGTGTCATCTGTAGGCTCGACTGGACCCTGGGACAGCAGGGCTTCTCTCTGCTCCATGTCGTACAAGAGTCTGTCTCCATGTTGTCTTCCCGAAGGGGACCTGGACTTTTTACATGGTGGCTCTGAGCTCCCCAAAGTGCAAGATCCAAGAGGAAAAAAGCTGAAGCTGGCAGCCCTCTGACAGGCCAGGCCTGGACTTGGCACGTGTCTGCCACATTCTAGTCACAGGGCTGGTTTACCGTGGGAAGCACCCATGTGAGGGCATGAACACGAGGGGGCGTGGTGTACTGGGGCCATCTCTCGAGACAGCCCCATTGCCCCAGCCGGTGGATGACAGAACTGGGTTCAGACGAGTGAGGTGATTTAACTCCTGACTCAGTTACTGGTGTCCTTATGAGAGGAGAAGAGACCCAAAGACACACACAGAGGGAGTAAAGCCACGTGAAGACAGAAGTCAAGAGTTAAGTGGCCAAGGTGAGTTGGTCTGTGGAACAGGATTCAAATCCAGATTGCTAGGCTCCTGCCCCAAGACTCTGCTGCCTCTTCACAGAGGATTTCAGCTGTTCTCTGCAGCATTCGGAGCAGAGAAAGGGCCGGGCGGGGGGTGAGGGAGGAATATGAACTGGGAAGGACATGGATGTGCTGCCTTGGGTCCCCTCTGTCTCCTGGTCTCTGGGGACTGCACCTGTTTGCTCACTGAGAGCTCTGACCACCGCTGCCTCTGCAGCTCTTGCAGCCGCTCCCCCAGCGCCACTGGCTGTCCTGACCTCCGGAGGGGGGCGCATGGCCTTGGGCTGCCCAGCAGTCACCCAAAGGTGCCAGGTGATGACCTGCAGTGTGGGGAGTTAACTCCCATGGGGCCCACTTTGACCAAAGCAGATAGAGGATGGGATGAAGCTGGCAGATACATCCTTCTCCTGTCCTCCTTGTGCAGGCTTGTTCTGAGGCATGGCTTTCTCTACAGCCTGTTGGGAAACAACCCCCACGGCCGAGTGACCTGGGACCTCTTTGCAGCTTGTGAAGCCGGGGCCGCCCCGGAGAGTATCATTTTGTTCATGCCTCCACCATTCTGTCTAATTTCCCCCATCCTCACTCTCCCCACCCTGGGGTTGCACCTTCCAGTATAGCGTTAGCACTCGGGCCTTGCCTCAGGCTCTATTTTCTAGAAAAGCTGGATTAGGACAGACACGGCGCACAGCTTACACTGTCCTCCTCGTCCTAGAGAGAATGGACGTTTCCCCTGAGGCAGGACAGCAGACAGCAGCAGGAGCTTTGATGCCGAACCCTCATATCAAATCCTGACTCTTCACTTAGTGACCCGTGACCTGGACAAGTCAATTTGCAGAGCTTCAGTTTCCTTGTCTATAAAACGGAGATGTGTAAGTTTGCTGGGGCTCCTGTAACAAATTATTACAAGCTTAGTGGCTTAAAACAGTAGAAATTTATTCTCTCACAGTTCTGGAGGCCAGAAGTCTGAAATCAAGGTGTCAGCAGGGCCATGCTCCCTCTGAAGGCTCTGGGGAAGATCCTTCCTGCCTCTCCCAGCTTCTAGTGACTCCTGGCCATGTTCCTCGGCTTGTAGCTGCATCCCTGTAGTCTCTGCCTACATCCTCACACTGCCTTCTGCCTGTGTGTCTGTGTCTTTTTTCTTCTTGTAAAGATACTGGTTATTGGATTTAGGAGCCTCCCTACTCTAATAGGACCTCATCTTAATTAATTACATCTGCCACAACCCTGTTTCCAAATAAGGTCACATTCTGAGGTTCTGGGTGGACATGAATTTGGGGGCGACACTATTCAACCCACTACAGGAGACCCCAGGCCCAGAGAGTTGTTGGAGGATGGAATATAATCTTGTATGTAGCATTCTGAGCATGGAGCCTGTCATGAAACGAATGCCCAATAAATGGTCATCGTTGTCATTCAAAACAGCGATGTGGAAACCCTTACCCCACACTTCCCCAATGAAACTTCCTCCAGGGGAATCCCAAGGGTCATTAGTTACCTGGGTCAATGTGGAAATTCTCATTTGTAGAGTCCACAGATTTGATTTAGATCCCTACATTTGAGGCTTAAGGAATTTAGATTTCACAGATTTGGGTGATAATTTCTAACATTTATCAAGCATTTGTCACTTGGCAGAAACTGTGCCACGTACCTGAGATGCGTTATTTAATTTTATTCTCACAATAGCCTCATGAGGAAGGTACAATGATCACACCCACTAAAAAAAATGGAGATGACAAAACTAGTTCCAGAGATGTTGAGGGCTAGCCCAAAGCCACACAGCCAGTGAGAAGTGGAACTAGGGCTGAAGCAGCCTAAGTCCAGGGCCCTCGTCCTTCATCAGAATGAAGAGAGCCTCCCCCCGCTCGGCCTGGCCAGAAGCATTTGTCTTCAGAGAGGATAAACATTTGGTCTCCTCTCTTCAACAACTGAAAAGACTTCCTTTTGAGGTAGTGAGTTCCTCATCACCTGGGGCATGTAAGCAGTAGCAGGGGCTGTGTTGCACCCGGTAAGGACATAGTAGATGTGTCTTCTGCATTGACTTCTGTGAGTACCATCTCTGGGACCCCTGAATTTCACACGTAAATCAGGAATCTGACGTTCTGCGATGCAGGTAAGTGAAGGAGAGCCTCTGTGATTTGAAATGTCTCCTCTTCCTCCTCCTTTTTACGTCTGAGTTTCGTTTCAGGTATTCAAAATCCAGTACATCCACACTTAAATCTCCTCCTTAGCATCCACATGGTGGTAGATTGGTAATTTGGGGAGATGTCTGGGTTACCCAGGAAATGGACTGCCTTCTAAACCTTTGAACATCCTTTTCCAAGATGTGGTGTCTTGGCGTATCCCTGGCTCTCTCAGGAGCATACATTATTTTCTGCCATCTGGTTTATCTGGAAGTGCTCTCTGTTCCTCCAGCCTGGAGGAACAATTCCCCACTCTACACCCCACGCCGCAGTGCGCCCCCTTTCTCCAGGCTTGGTCAGGGCTGGGCAGAGCAGGAGGGTGAAGGGAGGGTGATGCTGGGTGAGGGGAGCTTGGCTGTGTGGCTCTGGGCATGGAGGAGCCCAGGAGCGCGGGTCCCTGGCAGCATGGGAAGACCCTCCCTTCCTACCCAACGTGGGTGGAAACACTGGGGAGGGAGAGGAAGACCAGGGGAGGCAGGCCCACGTGTGCTCTTGAAGACGAGGGCATATCTGAACCAGGTTTGGATTCAAACCTCGGTTTTTGCTGCCTCTAGCTGGCAAGACCCCTCCTCTGTCCTCGGCCCACCTGGCTACTTGTCTGGAGCAGTGGGGACTGAGGTCAGGGGTGTCCCGGCATTCCGGCCTGCTGGCTGCACGGGGGGAAGGCTCTGGACCCACAATCCTTTGCAGGTCACAGGGTGCTGCCATGGGGTCCCCTCTAGTCTTGTTTCCCTAAGACCCCAACCCCTGGATAGTGCTCTGCTGCATGCTAAACCTTCCCCAGGCTGCCTCTGTCCCAGCACTGACCTACTCTGTGCGGGCCCTGCCTCACTTGTGGGAACCCCGCTCTGCTAAGGCCCCCCGCAGTCCTGGGAGTCCTCAGGCGCCCCCACAAGGAAGCATCTGCCGTCTCCTTCCTCTCCTTTGGCTGAGGCCTCTGCTGCTTGTGAAGCCGTGGGAAACCCTCGTTTCACTGCTCCCTCCAGGACCCCACGGGGCAGCCCGCAGCTCAGAGACTGCCCGCGGTACACGTCTAGTCCTCTTCCCGGCCGCAGCCTGCTGTGGGCTGTGTGGATGCTCTGCTCCACGCGGTGACGCAGGGGCCCGGGCTCCTTCCCTCACATGGCCAGACTCTCCCCTAGGGCCGTGGAATCCAGGGGAGGAGGAAGTGTGGAGGAGGGTTTGATGCGCCAGGCCCGCAGGGCGTGTGCTTCACTTCTGCCTTCATGAACCCGTCTGCACGGGTGGCTGGGAAGGGTGGTCCAGTTGTGCGCCCAGGAGGCAGGCCCTAGACGGTCTCTGCTCCCAGCGCCGCTATGCGTGAGGATTTCTGAAGCCAAAGCGCAGACCTGGGGGGAGAGCTGGAGGGGAGAGCAAGAAGACCTTGCCCACTTTCTCACCATTTGTCCTCGGTCCCGAGCCTGTGCCTGGTGCTCAGGGGCGAGCTGAATTTCCACGCCAATCATTTCTGCCAGTGTTGTTGCTGCCTGGTCTGCTACCCTCTGGGACTCAGACATTGGGCCTGGGGCTCAGGGGAGGCAAAACTGAGCGACAGACCCCAGACCGGCTGTAGCAGTTTCCAAACCTCCTCCCTGGGCAAGCTTGCCTGCCTGGCTTCTCTCCCTGAGCCCCCCACCACAGCTCCCAGCAGCCCACCCTACATGCCAGTGCCTCCTGAGTCCCCCAGCTAGGCTTAAGCCCCACGTCTCCCACCTCACACAGGAATCAAATCAGATTCCCCCGACCCCCATCCCCCAGCTTGGAATCAGTCGGCATCCAGTCCTGGATACGAGCCCCGGTCTGTTTGCGCAGTGTGGGGGTTGGAAATGAACATCTCTCCCCAAATAATAACATCAACAACAACCTAATTCAAACCAGGCCTGTGCCCGCTGAGAGCCTTCATTGCCTCCCTAGGAGGTTGAGAAACTGGGCCGAGACTTGTGGGCAGAACTGAGCAGCTCCAGGGGGAGGGCACACCCCGCCCTAGGGACATAGGGATGGGGATGTTCAGGGGCAGCCGAGGGGAAGCACCAACTGCTCAGGGCCCTCAGGAGTCCCCACCCACCGCTCACCCTAAGAGAGGATGCACCCAGCCTGGGAGCTGGCACCCGTGCAGCTGCTGGCCTGCTGTCCCGTCAGCTGGACAGTGCAGCTCTGGGATGCTGAGTGTGGGTGGGCATGTTTCACTGTAGGCTGCTTCTAGGGCAGGGGCAGCTCCTGGGCTTTCAAACCAGCGGCATTTGCTGCAAGCCCCGTGGCTGAGAATCTGCCCACAGGGACCCTGCCACAATCACCAGGGGCTCCCCAACTCCTATTTTCCACCATGCCCAGGGCACCACCTCAGTTCTGGACCTTGGGAGCTGCATGATGTGGGGGGATTAATGCAGGTTCAAATCCTGGCCCCACCTCTTTCCTGCTATATGACCCTGAGCCTGTCTCTCAACCACTCTAGCCTCAATTTTCTTATCCATGAAGTGGGGACAGTAGCAACTCCCTTGAAAGACTCTGTTGAGGGATTAGAAATCACACGTAGAGCACCAGCATCCAGAACACATCCAGAGAGCATGGCTAGTGTTGTCATGATGATGAAGATGATACGGAGAATGCGACGGCTCCCAGAGCTAGTCCCTGCCATGCTCCCCTCCCCCGCCTCCCACCTGGCCTTGCCCAGCTGGATCCCAAGAAATGAGAGGAACAGGGCCTGCCTCCTCCAGGTTATTCATTTTCAGAAGACCTCTCCGGGCTCCAGACTCATCTTTCCTGGGCCTCATCTGAGGAGTGAGTGGTGGGGGCCACTCCGGGCTTCGCAGCATTGGGATGTTGTATCCCAATCATCGTGAGACAGAGCCTTTGAACAAAGACAGGAGCAGGGCCCACCACAAAGCCCCAAAGCTGACTCTCTGCAGGGGCGGAGGGGCACATCTGATCCGAGGAGCTCTCGGGGCACTTGGAAGCACTAGTCAGGTGACAGCCCAGGTGTCTCTTGCACCCCTCCAGCCTGATGTTTACACCTTTAGGACACATTCATTCTTCAGACAGAACTGCAAATGTCTGCTGTCCTGGGATAGCCCTTCGTGAGCATCCCCCCTCATCCTACAGAGGAAGAAACTGATGCTCGGGATGGAGAGGGACATGCTCAAGGTCACCCTGAGCCACAGCTTGTGGCCTTAAAAAGGCTCCATGGATGCAGAGTTGCTCTGACCTTCCCTGTGGCTGCATTTGGTCCTCAGGGCCCTGGACCTAGACCGCATGTCCCCTGCCCTGCCTACCCATGTCCCTAAACCTGCAGTGACAGGTCCACACTGCTCATGCACGCCCTCCCCTGGCCTCTGACACAGCCAAATACAAAGAATAGACACAGCAACGCAGCCTCCTTGTGTGGGCTCGGCCCCATGCCTCCCTAGGGCCCTTATCTCTGAATTTAATCTCATGAGCAGGTGCCCAGACCTATCTCTGCCTGGCGGTTTATTGAGACAAAGGCAGTCTTCTTCCAGACCCCACGTTGGCTGCCTCTGCACCAGGACACCTGGGACAGCCGGTTCTGGGTTTGCCCAGGCACAGAGAGAGCCCACTGGGCCACCTTGCCCATCCCAGGGAGAGCAAACCCCTTAACCACTTCTGAGTTGCTTTATTTTTACTTATTCATATTTATTGTGGTAAAATACATATAACATAAAATTTGCCATTTAAAAAATGTTTAGTGTCCAGTTCAGTGGCATTAAGTACATTCACATTGTTGTGCAACCATCACCATCATCCATCTCCAGAACACTTTCATCTTCCCCAAACTGAAACTCTGTCCCCATCAAATACTAACTCCCCATTCCCTACTCCCTCTCTGCCGGCTGCTGGTGACCACCCTTCCACTTTCTGTCTCTGTGAATTTGACTACTTGAGGGACCTCATATAACTGTCTCCTGTCTCCTCATACAGTATTTGTCTTTTTGTGACTGGCTTATTTCACTTAGCATAATGTCCTCAAGGTTCATTCATGTTGTAGCAGGTGTCAGAATTTCCTTCCTTTTTAAGGCTGAATAATATTCCATTGAATGGATAGACCCCATCTTGTTTATTCATTCGTCTGTTGGGTTGCTTCCACCTTTTGGCTCTTGTGAATAACACTGCTGCGAACAAATATCTCTTTAAGCCCCTACTTTCAATTCTTTTGTGGATATATCCAGAAGTGGAATTGCTGGGTCATATGGGAATTCTATGTTTAACTTTCTGGGGGACCGCCATACTGTTTTCCACAGCGGCTGCACCATTGCACATTACATTACGTGGTTGTCGTGCCTCCAGTGAGGGGTGAGGGGTGAAGGGGAAGGTGGGATAGATTCAGAGGCTGAGCAGCAAGGCTGTCATCTGAGGTGCTAGGGAGATGTTGGTACCCAGACTTCATCCACACTCCCTCAACTTTCCCCAAGCAGTTCAGTGTGGAGCCATCTCTGCAGCCCCTGTGCCCCCAGGATGGGTCCTGTGGGAGGCCTCCCAGGGCTGGCCAGGACCTCTGCACACTGTGCATGTCAGTATGTCAGTGGCTGGGTCTCGTGAGAGATGGGGACAAACCAGAGAGCTCATCTGTGTGCAGAGGCCAGCCCAGGCCCCGGGACTCCAGGCAGCACTTCTGGCGGTCATCTCTCCCCAGCCCTGAACTCTGCCCTCCCCCGCAGCTGCACCTCATTCTGGCAGGTGGTTGCAGGAGTCCAAGAGCCCCTTGCTTTCCAAAGACAGGAACCCCTTCTTCACCATTACCCCCTCCAGCTGGCCACCTGCTCATATGCAGGCAACTGTCCTCCTTACACTGGCTGGACCGCACTGAACACCAACCAAAGGGTGTCCCCTCTCCCTCCCGAGGACCTGTCATCTCAGGGACTTGTGCCAGGCAGGGCCCGCTATGCCCAGAGGATGGCTTCCCCAGGAATCACATCTTGAGCTGGGCCGGGTAGCAGGCAATGCGCTGCACATATAGATGCTCCTGCTCACCAAGAAACACCCGGTTAAGTGTCACTTTCCTGTAATTATTTGTCTGGTTCTGCTAACTCATTCTGCTGTCCAAACAAGTCTTTCCCACTCTCTAAGCCTCAGTTTCCCTATCTATAAAGTGAGGAAGTGGACTCAAGTTTTCTGCAGTGCATTCTAGATCTTTCTCTTTGACTAAATGATTTGACTTTTTATTATTACTATTGTTTTTAGTATGATTTCTTTCTCACGAAGAACTTTCAAAAGGGCATTACTCACCCCGTCTTGCACAGGCTGGCACAGTGTGACCTGCTCTGAATGACTCAGGGTCACCCAACACAGTATGGTTCTTGATGAGCCAGTGCTGCTCTCCCTCCGGGGTGCTTGAGAACAGAAGGCTGGTCGAGTTATGAAGGAGAGGTTTGTGGCAGGAAGAGAGAAAAGAAAGGAACTAGCATTTGTAAACACTACTGCAGGCCAAGCTCTGTGCCCCCTGTATTAGCTATCCATTGCTATGTCTTAAACCCAGACAGAGTGGCTTCAAACAACACACATTTATTATCTCATATTTTTCTGTGGGTCAGGAATCTGAGCACAGCCTGGCTGGGACGTTCAGCTTAAGGCCTCTCACTGTGATCAAGGTGCTGGCCAGGGCTGCAGTCTCATCTAAAGGTTGAGCTGGAGTGGGTCCTCTTCCAAGTTCACTCGCTTGACTGTTGGCAGGATTCAGTTCTCTGAGGGCCTCAGTTCCTTGCTGCCTGTCGACCAGAGGCCGTCCTCAGCTCCTTGCCATGTAGTCTGTCCATGGGCTGGTTTGCATGATGGCAGCTTGATTCCCTTGGAGCAAGGGAGAGACAAAAGATGACAAGCAAGGTGGAAGTCACAGTCTCTTTGTATCCTAATCTTAGAAGTGACAGCTCATAACTCTTGCCATGAGCTATTTTTCAGAAGCGAGTCACTAGGTCCAGCCCACACTCCAAGTGGAGGGGATTTCACACAGGAGTGGATACGAGGAGGTGGGACCATCTCACAGGCTGCCCACCACGCTCCACATCATGTAGGATTTGTTACCTTGAGATAAGGCTCAGAGACATGCCCTGATGTGTCCAGTCTAACTGGATTGAATCCAGGCTTACTGGCTTCAAGGCCCATGTTCTCCCACCTCTCTCTACTCCTCCCCCTGCACACTTAGCTGTGACTTTCGGGGACTTCAACCTTCAAGGCTTCCCGTCCCCTCTGACCTGCCACCCCATACTTGCTACATCAGACCTTCACTGCACACATGATTCTGAGCCCACACTGGCCTGAGGTAGGAGCCAGTGCAGCAGTCAGGGCCTCTCGTATCCCGTGGTACTTGCTGCATAATACATGCCATGCAGAGGGCAGCCTGCCCCGAGCACCTGCAACTCTGCGTGGGCTGGCTCTTGATCCACACCTTGAGGTGCTGGGGGCTAACAGAAACAGCCCTAGGCCCATGATGGACGGGAGCTGGAGGATAAACATTCCAGCTTCCTCACCCCTCAGGTGGACAACTCAGAGGCGAGTCCCTCGCCGTCACCCAGAGGTCCTCAGCAAGACAGCCTCAGCTGTCTGCCTCCACTGGCTTCCTCACCTTCCTTGTCTCCCACCCAGGCTTCCTGGGCTTACCTCCCGGGACAGGCTGAAAACACATACCACCTACCCCAAAGATATCCATTTCTTAATCCCTAGAACCTGTGAATATTACCTTATATAGCAAAAGAAAGTCTTTGCAGACGTAATTAAGTTAAGGATCTTGAGATGGGGAGATTATCCTGGATTATCTGAGTGGGCCCTAAATGCAACCTTCAGGCGTAAGGACCAAATGCAATCAAAAGTGTCATTATGAGCTGGAGGCAGAGGGAAATTTGCCACAGACAAGAGGAGAAGGTGATGTGAAGACGGACACAGCAATTGGAGAGATGTGGCCAGAGTCAAGCACCACCAGAAGCTGGAAGGGGCAAGGGACGAACCCTCCCCTAAAGCCTCTGGAGGGAGGGCGGCCCTGCCGACCCCACGATTTCAGCCCAGAGATTCTGATTCTCAACTTCTGGCCTCCAGAACTGTGTGAGAGTAAGATTCTGTTGTTTTAAACCACCGAGCTTGTGGTAATTTGTTACAGCAGCCACAGGTGACCAATATCCCTCTCAAATAGACCACCTGCACTGCAGCTCTGACTCAGGGTCTGCTACTGGGGGCGCCCCGCCTCCGACAGCAGGTGTGGGTCCCGGGCACGTGGGTCTTGATGGATGAGTTCTGGAAGGTTGAGGGTCAACAGGTCTGACCTCAGGGGCCAGGGGGCCCAGCTGTACAACAGGGGCTGAAGCCACCTCCCATGCTGGTCAGAAAGAATTCCCAGTTACAGGTGTCTGGATATCCCCAGCAGCTGGAAAAGGCAGGGAAGGATCCTCCTCTAGCGCCTTCAGAGAGAGCATGGCCCTGCTGACACCTGGATCTCAGACTTCTGGCCTCAGAACTGTGAGAGAATCAGCTTCGGTTGTTTTAAGCCACCTGGTTTGTGGTCGTTTATTATGGCAGCCCTAGGAGACTAACAGTCTCCATAGAAATTCGATGGCCAACTTCTACAAAGAGGGGCCGACTGAAAACACAAGGAGCTCAGTGGACTCAGGGAGAGAGAGGCAGTATTCTAGGCCTGGAGAGAGAGCACAATTCCCGCTCTCACGGAGCTCGCAGACCAAAGGGTGGACAGGTCACGACAAGGATCCTCAAGGCAACTCGGGGTGTTGTCAGACCGAAGGTGCTTCTGTTAGTTTCCTGAGGCAGCTGTAATGAAGCGCCACAAACAAGGTGGATTAGAACCACAGAAATTTATCGTCCCACAGTTCTGAGGCCAGAAGTTGAAATCAGGCTGTCAGCAGGGCCACGCTCCGCTCCATGTGCAGGTGCCTGGGCAGGATCTGTTCCAGGCCTCTCCCAGCTTCCTCAGACGTCCCCTGGCTTGTAGACGGCGCTCTCCCTGGGTCTTCACGCAGTCTTCCCTCTCTGGGTCTCTTCTCTTCACACGGTGTTCTTTTCATAAGGACCCCAGTCGTATTGGGTTAGGGCATGACCTCATCCTTACTAATTATATCTGCAAGGGCCCTATTTCCCAATAAGGTCGCATTCTGAGGTATTGGAGGTTAGCACTCCAACATACTAACTTTGGGGGGACACAATTCAGCCCACAACGGTGCTGACACCGGGCAGGAACAAAATACCCCCAATTACCCCCACCCCCAATTTCTTGCCATCCACCTACACGTGCCCTGTGCCTTCCCCCACTTTCTACCTAGGGAGGTTCTGTCAGTCTTCAAAGCACAGACATGGCGGCTGAGGGAAGAGAGAGAGGGAGCTGGTGTCAGGGGTGCTGCTGGGCGTCAGACTCAGGTGGCCTCCACCGACCTGCACAGCAGCAGCTCTGCTCTGCGCAGCGGTCCAGGGCCCGGGAGCAGGAGGACCTGCTGGGGCTTTATAGTGTGCCGCGCGAGACCCAGCATTCGACCAAGACCAGGCAGCCTTTCCCGGGACGCCACTGCCGGTCCAGCTCTGGCTTGCTCATCTCTATTTAATTACACTTATTACCCCGTGCTCTGGTTTCTTCTTCCCTCGCCTCTTGACCCGTGATGTAAGAGCTCCTTGAGGGGGAGATGGGAACTTTTCCCATCGAAGGTCTCCAGTGCATGTGAACAAACACATGGGGAGCCTCTGAGCCCATCAATGCATGGATGGAATGAAACGCACGAACACTGCAGGTTTCTTGTCTGTGACAGAATGGCCAGGACCGCTCCGGTAAGACGGTCTGGTCGGTCAACCACAGGAAAGGGCAGGGGATTCTGGCTGAGCTGGGCCTGGTGGGTGGCCCGCGTGGAGTGAACGACGTGGTGGATCCATCCAGGCTACAGTCCGGAATGGAGATAGATAAAGTCTGGGGAAGCCATGGTCCATGGAAATCAGACATCAGAAACAACTTAAGACGCTGATTTGGGGCAGCTCACTTCCCTCTGGACTCAGTTTCCCTTTCTATAAAGGAGGTGTTGGTAGTAAAGCTTGGTGCCTGGTGCACAGCGTGTCCAACAGATGGAACTTAGCAGTTGTAAGGGTCATCTGTGCTGACCGCCCATGATCTGTGGACCAGAGGACAGAGGTTCTGGGTTTCAAAGGCAGGGCCTGGGTCAGCACCTTGGGGAACTCCACCCCGGCGCTAAAGGTTGGGAGACTCAGGACGCTGGATGCTACTTCAGCTCCATCCTCAACCGAGAGCCTGGTCCGGCCATACTCAGATCTGAGAACATCAGGAAGTACATTGGTTGGCACACTGGGGAACCAGAATATTCTGGCAGCCTGGAGCAGTAGAAGGAATCCAACCAGAAGACACAGAGCTACTCATGAGGTCTTGAACTTGAGCCCCACGGGGGTGAGGGAAGCAGCTGCTCTTTCCACAAAGACCTGGGGGCTTTGGCAACGGCTGGCCTGCAGGCTGTGGCCCCAGGATTGGGGGTGTGTGGAGGTGTGTTGCCTGCTCCCCTCCAACCTCATCGCGGCACTGTTGAGTGGCTAGATAATTTATTGGCAAATTAATTTGTTCTCACCACTGTAGGAGGTTTAAAAGGTTGAAGGGTATTTTTCCCTCCTTGTCCCAACAAGGGAGGCAGCTGATCACTCTGAGTCTGGATGCTTCACCTCATGGAATTGTTAGGAGCCGTGGGTCCCAGAGCTGAAAGCCGAAGCTGAGAGAACCCCAATGTCAGCGCTCACCCAGTCTGGGTCTGGGGGTCTGGAGCCGCAGACAGAGGCTGATTCGGGGGTTTGACAAGGCAGGAGTGGCCCGCCGGGCCCTGCAGGGGGAGGGGGAGCTTGCCCAGGCCAGCGGAGGGTGGGATGGGAGAGTTTCTGAGAGTGGCTGAGCCCCAGTTGTGCAGAGCATGGGACTCAGGGGACCCAGGAGACGCCTGGAGACCAGCTCCTGGGGATGAGGCCACAAACGCGGCAGACTGCTCCCATGGCCGCTGGGCTCAGAGGGGAGGTGGACTGAGGTGTCTCCAGATTGTATCAATGGAGTCAGTGCTTGAAGAGGCGGAGGCCAGCCTGGCCACAGCAGAGGCCGGCCACTACCTGTTACCTGCCCCCACGCCACCCCTTTAGGAAAGGGCTGGGCGCTTCACACACACACACATACACACACACACACACACACACACACACACAGTGGAAGATCTAGTTTGATTTGGAAAAATAAAGCAATACAATATCTTGAACCTAAGTGTTGTAGACTAAATGTGTTGCTTCCTTGTTCACTGTTTTTTTTTAAAACTGTCGTAAAATACACATAACATAAAACTTACCAACCTAACCATTTTTTAAAAAATCAATTAGTTAAAAAATTTTAAATTGTGGTAAATACATATAACATAAAATTTACTACCTTAACCATTTTTAAGTGTACAAAAAATGCACAACATTATTGTTCAAAAGATCTCCACAACTTTTTCATCTTGCAAAACTGAAACTCAGTAAACAACTCCCCATCTCCCCTCCCTCTGCCCCTGGCGCCCACCATTCTACTTTCTTTCTCTATGAATCTGACTACTCTAGGAATCTCACATAAGTGGAATCATACAGTATTTGTCCTTTTGTAACTGGCTTATTTCACCAAGCACAATGTCCTCAAAGTTCATCTATGTTGTAGCAGGTGTCAGGATTTCCTTCCTTTTTAGGACTGAATAATATTCTATTGTATGGATAGACCACATTCGGTGTATCTATTCATCTGTCAAGGGACATTTGGGTTGCTTCCACCTTTTGGCTCTTGTGAATAATGCTGCTATGAACATGCATGTGCAAATATCTGTTTGAGTTCCTGCTTTCAATTATTTTGGGTATATACCCAGAAGTGGAATTATTGGATCATATGGTAATTCTGTTTTTAATTTTTTGAGGCACTCATCCACTTCTTACGTACATTGCCATTTATGAACTTGCAGGGGAGCCAGGTGCATGCAGGGAAAAGTCTAGCATTTTTTCCAAAGGCATCAGCAGCATGGCACAGGGGCTGCGGAGGTGTGTGAGGCCTGTCCACCTTCTTGCTTTCTTCAGGCATTGCTGGCAAAAGCTGACACTTTGATATCATCAAATTTCCAAAGGAAAGAAGAAAGGAGCTTTGATGAGGAGGCAACATGTCGCAAAGGCTCCTCTAGAGAAATCTCAGGATGTGGGGAGGGAGAGAGTGGGAGGGGAGCTGCCTTTGCCCCATTTTGTACAATTCAGGTCCTGAAGCTTCACCCCAAATGCTGGTTTGCAGCTATTGAGATCCACCAGGCAGGAGAGGAAAAAAAATAATTCCATTTTTCAAGTGTGGCTTAATTGGGGCGAGAACTCAGCTCTGTGCACAGGGAACACATGTTGGTGACAGCGCCGTATTTCACGACGCATGGGCAGCACCCCTGTAAAGCACATCAACTTGAACCGTCTGGACTCAGAATGGCTACTCTCATCCACACGGGCCCCCGTGGGATGTCTACTCAATCCAATTTTTAAGTGGAAAAAAAAGGCTTGGTGGCATTTTTGCTGCAGAAAATTATCACCAACTTGCCGACAGTTTTAGAGAAAATCTTCCAATTGATACAAGATGTCAAAGTTTCAGAGACGACAGGGACAGATGTGTGTGGTGGGAAGAAGGGCCAATAAAGATCAAGGAGACCCCACCTGCGACACAACCAGCATCATAAAGCCTGTCTGGTTTCAGATTTTAAAAATCTGTGTGGAGAGTGGGAGAGCAGCAGAGACGTGGTCAGGGGACGCTTTCCAATCCCTTTGTGCCTTGCAACGAATCTAGTTCACCAGGAAACCTGGCACCTCTCTCTTCTGATCCCTCTCTCAGGCCACTGGGAGGGTCCTGAATGGAGTCCAGAGAGCCTGCCTCTTGCTTTTGGAGCAGTGCCCTTCCTGGGTGGATGGTCCTGAGGGCCTCCGGGGGTGTCTGGCAGGAAACCTCGACAATAGGCTCAGGTCAGAAAAAGAACAAAGTCAGAGGGGCAGAAATTGCCTGCCTGCCTAGTGACCCCATGGAAGGAAACATGGGAAGGAGTTTTAAAGGCATCTCCTGCTCGAGCGTCATCCCTTCCCCTTCAGTGATGTCAGTGTGAGGTGGCACGGAGGCAGGGCAGTGACACCAGGCCCCTGACATGGGCGGGAGGTTCTACCGACGCTCCACCACTGGCCTTGGTGTTAGCTGGAGCCGTGGGGCAGCAGGCCTGGGATTCCCGCCTCAAGGGCCATTTAGCCCATCGTTGAAGATGGTAAACCAGCTCAGCTGAGCCAAGCCAGAGAGCCAGGCTTGCACAAGGCCGCAAGCTGAATTACTTCCTCCCTGGAAGAATCGACTGTGGAAGCCCAGGATGGCTTCCTGGTGGAGAGAAAGGCTGATTGAGGGAAGATGCTGGAACTCTGTCTCTGTTTGCCTTCTCAGCTGCCCTAAAGAAAGGAATCATGCTTGCCACTGCTTGTTAACCACTTTCAATGTGTCTGGTGGTCTCTATGCAGGATCTCACTTGTTGTGGACTGAATTATGTCCCCCCAAATTTGTACATCAAAGTCTTAACCCCCAGTACCTCAGAATGTGACTGTATTTGGAGATAGGGGCTTTAAAGAGATAATTAAGGTAAAAGGAGGTCATTAGGGTGGGCCCTAATCCGTTATGACTGGTGTCCTTATAAGAAATATTAGGACACAGATACCCACAAAGACAGGACCATATGAGGACACAGGGAGAAGACAGCCGTCTACAAGTCAAGCAGAGAGGCCTCAGGAGAAACTAGCCCAGCTGATACCTTGATCTCAGACATCCAGCCTCCAGAACTGTGAGAAAATAAATTCTGTGGTTTAAGCCACTCAGTTTGCGGCACTTTGTTATGGCGGCTCTAGCAAAAGAATACAGCATTTAATCCTCATAAGGGTCCAGGCCGGTAGGTGACATTAAGAATAGGGAGCAGGAGGCTTGGGGAGGTCGGGCCCTTGCCCGGATGCTGGAGCAGCTGGAGCCAGTGGTGGCTGCTTTCTCCCTGGGGGCTCCAGCAGAGTCAGTTTCTTTCCTGGGATTGTTCCAGGTTGGAGAGCCTGGATCAGCTGGGGTCTCCCTCTGCCTCGACCTGTGGCTGAAGGTCAGTTTCTCCTCTGGCTACACCCAAAAGCACCATCTGTGTCCTCGGTTACCCTTCAGGCTGGATCAATGCCTTTGTCTCTCAATTCCTCAGCCACAGGCAGCAAAAATGATAGCAGGGCAGGGCAGCCAGGCCAGGTTCAGAGCCAACAGCACTGCGCAGGGCAGGGAAACACCAGCCAGAGGGTCCCTGGAGAGTCCTGGACACTTGATGGCAGCCAGTGGCTTAGCTCAAAGGCAAGGGGCCAGCTATGTCTCATCCCAGTGTGTGTGTCTGCACTGCAGGCGGTGACACTACTATGGCACAGACAGGGCCCCTCTGCTGTCCAGCCTGAGCCACCTGCTCAGGAATGCCAGGCCGCTGGCTGCTTGCTATAAAAATTCCGAGCACTTAAAGCCCACTTTAGGAGTTTTCTATTCGTGTCATTTATAGTTCGCATTCATTTTAGGGTCCCCCAAAATCACCCCTGAAGAGCATCCAGCATGTTCAGCCTGCGTCAGCATCCCCACGACATCTACCTCCCCAGGAGCTCCCAACGTCTGTGTCTCCTTTCCAGAGACCTTAAAACCCATCAATAATCAATGCCCACCTGCGGAAGGGAAAGCAGGGAAGCCGTCTCCCCTCTTGGGTCGTGTTATTTACTGTTTGTTTTCCTGGTTGTTTCCCTTCGGCTTCCTGGAGACAGTGTCACGACGCACACGTTCACGATGCACTTTCTTTCCTGGGCCTGGATGCGGGGGTAAAGTCAGAGACTGGTGACGTCCCCCCAGAGAAGACAGCACATCCGTCCAGCTGCCCTGAGAATCCGTCGTAACACATCGGGCACTATTTCCTGGGTGGAGTTTTGGAATGGAAAAAAAATTGCTTAGGCATTCATATTTCAGTCAAGTGAGGGCTGTTCCTTCAGTCAAGTGAAGGCTGTAATACTATCTTTATTTTATTTTATTTTTTATTTTTTTCCCTTTTCCTCCCCAAAGCCCCAGTAGATAGTTGTATGTAGTAGTTGCACATCTTTCTTAGTTGCTGTACGTGGGACGCCGCCTCAGCATGGCCAGACAAGAGGGGCATCAGTGCACGCCCGGGATCCGAACTCGGGCAGCCAGTAGCGGAACATGTGCACTTAACCGCTGAGCCACCGGGCCGGCCCCGTAATACTATCTTTAAATAAAAAGGGGAGTGTTGAACATCTGTCACACACACATGCACACACACATGTCGCAGGCATCAAGATATGAGAAAATGCGATGCGTCAGATCAAGTTTGAGTGCTGGGTCCACCACCTGCTTGCTATATGTATACACTGACTGGAACAAAACTGACCTGGCAGTTAGCTTAAGCAAAGAGGGGTTCATTGGAGTGACAGGTAGGGGGCTGGAAATGGGCAGGAGGCAAGGAGCTGGGGAGGGCCAGGAAGCAGGGGCCACCTTGATGGCCCTGGGAAAGGGCTAGTCACTACTGCAGCCCGAGATAAGGAACCATCCCACAGCCCAAGGCCTTGCTCATGAGACTGGAGAGAGTCAGATGGACGAGCCTGGTCAGCCGCTGCCCCATCTGGGCCAGGGAGGAGAGAGAGAGGAGCCAGCGCCTTTGGCCCCCACAGTGGGAGGCAGGTACAGGAAGCGGAGGTGGGATGCAGGATTGCCCAAGAAATGGCAAATGCCAGCACAGTATGTGGCTGCCTGGGGCTCTAATGTAGGGGTTCAGGGTCTGGGGTCCATGATGGATCTCAGGGGTCTGCTAAGCCCGGAAACCGCCTGCAACAGCGTGTGTGCATGAGAGAGAGCACAGGTGTGGGTGGAGCCGTGTGCATCTATTGGAGAGCGCCCAGGGCTCTCATCAGGGTCTCAGAGTGGGTCTGTCGCCACCCTACTTCCCTCAAAAAGGCTCAGAATCATGTCTGAATCACCTCCACAGCGCCCTGGGGTCTTGGCCCCCTCCAAGCAATTAACAAGGCAGACCAGGACAGCCGGTCACCCCAGCTCCATCCGCTTCCGCCCTTGGCAGTCCCGCTCCCTTCTCATTACTGACCACCCACCCTACTCACACGGAGTCAGGTGCCCTCCTCCGTGCTTCCACAGGGTCCCATACCTCCTGACATAATGCCCGCCCTGCTGCATTGAAATTGCTTAATCATCTCTCTCTCTGCTCCCTTATTCATGCAGAATCCCTGCACCAAACATGATCTAGGTTAGCTGAATAACTACTGAATGTGTGGTCCGGGCAAAAGGGAGGGGAGAATTCCACACTGAGAACCCCGATGCACGGTGAGGGTGCGCCCCCTCCCTGCCTGGAGACCTGCCTTACAAAGGGTAGCTCTGTGGTTCTGGCATCAGTCAGGAACATTTGATTGCAAGCAACAGGACAAAAATTTCTAAATACAGTAAGCTCCCCAAAAAGTTATTAGGAGCTCCTGGGGGTAGCTCATATTGTTGAGGGGAAGGCAGGAGGGAGGATCCCTACAGGAAATCACCCAGCAAGTAGAGGCAGGGCACACTGACGGCCTTGAGATTCCAATTTCAGGGAGGGGGCATCTGATCCGCACCTTGTCCAGAGCAGGTGGGGGCTCCGTGATTGACACTCCCACTGTATTAGTCTGCTAGGGCTACCATTAAAAATGTGTGGCTTAAACACCAGAAATGTATTGTCTCACAGTTCTGGAAGCAAGAAGTCCAAGGTCAAGGTGTCAGCAGGGCCATGCTCCCTCTGAAGGCGTTAGGGAAGGATCCATTCCAGGTTTCTCTCCTAGCTTCTGATTGTTTCTTGGCCTGTGGCAGCATCACTCCAATCTTCACAAGCATTCTCCTTGTATGCGTGTGTCCAAATTTCCTGTTTATAAGAACACCCTTCATATTGGATCAGGGGCCCAGCCTACTCCAGTATGACCTCATCTTAACTAACTACCTCTGCAATGACCCTATTTCCAAAGAAGATCACTAGCTGAAGTACTGGGGGTTAGGAATTCAACATATGATTTTTTGGAGGGGGAGACACAATTCAACCCATAACATCCACCAAGACGGAGTCCCGGGGGTGAGGTGGCTCCTCAAAGCAAAAGGAGGGTACCATCCCCAGAAGAAGGGAGCATAAATGCTGGGCAGTTCGGACACAGTTGCCCAGGCGGTTGCGAGAGACTCACTAGGCCTCACTCTAGTCCGGTGATCAGACAGCAGAGGGCCAAGGTGTGAAATTAACAACTTGCTCTCTCCCCCATCAGCCTCGCTCAGGCTGTAGGAACCCAGACTCAGTCAAGTCCTCCCGATGTATCTGCTGAGCACCTGCAACTGTGAGCTCTGTTCGGGCCCCTGGGCTACAGCAGTAAGGAGGACAGTTTCAACCCCTGCTCTCTTGGCGCTTCTGGCCTAGCGATGAAATCCCCCCAGACCATCTGTTGATTCCCTTCCAGAGGGGAATGGGGCCTCACCTTTCCCACCTGGGGCCTTCCTGCTGTGGTTTCGGTGCTCAGAGACATGATCCTGGCAACACTTCTCCTGGGGGGGACACCTGCCGCCTGAGGTGTCAGCCCCCTCCCCACCCGCACCCTGTCCATCTGCCCCCCTCCCCCCACTATGTCTTTCTTTGTCTCAGGAACTAAAACAGGAGGTGAGTTTATCAGACACAAATTGCTCAAGGATCTCATTCATTTTGTGCAGTAATTAAATAGAAGCTGTTTGGAAATATGATTATAGATTGGCCCATCAAAGCAAATTAAATCTTTGAAGAGTAATGGCCTAATTAGCTTCAAGATTCTGCCATTAAAAAAAAATCCATACGCCCTGTTGTCCCAAACCAGGAAACATCGGGGTCCAGCTGTGAAAGGCATCAAAAGGACATGAATATCAGGTGGTTGTGGATTCTAAGAGGATGAGGGGCCACGGGTGTAGACCCATTTACCAAAATTAACCTGGCTGGCTAGTCAGCTCCTTATTTATTTTTGCTTCACAGTGTCTTCTTTTTAGTGGATATTTGTGTATGAACTATCCACTCTGGGGCTTCTTGGCTCAAGATCCTGGCGGAGACCCACTCCCACCCATGCCTCTTCCTCTCCCAGCCCCAGGATAAGCCTCTTTCCTTTCCTTCTTAAAGCTGACCCCGCACATCTGTCCTCTGTTTCCTCAAGACCAAGCCCACCTCTGCAGCAGTCTCTCCAACCCCCCAACCCTCCTCATCTTCACAGTTTTCCCACTAACCTGGGAGATAAGATAGACAAGGTTCTGGAAAGTTCTGGAATGTACTAGGCTGTCTTAGGCCCTGTCCCTGTCTAAGCCCTGACTGTGTGTAACAGACGACCATGGGCCTTGGGCTCCCTTCTGCTCAGCTTCCAGGGGGTGGGGGACCCCCAGCAGAGTTGACACTGTGGCCCACGGCTGTGGCCGTTCAGTTCTTCTCTTTTAGTAGCAACACTCATATTTTCACTCTGGGTCCAAGTAAGTTGTGCTGGTTAACCCCACCCCTTGGTCCCAAGAATGAACATGTGATCTAGGCCTGGCCAATCAGAACACTTGATTCCCCTGGCCAAAGTGATTAGGCAGGGGTGGGCATGTGACCCAATCCAGGCCAATCAGAAACATAGCAGTTCCATGTGGGATTTCCCACCCAGTGGCTGAGTGGGAAGTGGCCACCTTGCTGCTGGAGCCAGGAGCCTCTCTGAGGATGCCCAGCCCCTTGGAGAGCCAGGCCCAGTGCAGGCTCAAGTCCTGGACCAGGCTGGGCCAGAGTGAGACCTCTGGGGACACGTCAATCATTACACGAGCCTTTCGGTTTTTGCTTTGGCCAGTTTGAGTTGGAATGCTGGCAGTTGCAATTGAAAATGCTCTAATTCTGAAAGCCTCTCCCTCCTTAGCACTCCCAACCCAGGAGGCCCGGTTGCCAACATGTTGCCAGTTTCACGGGGCTCCAGCCAGGGCCCCCTGTCTCCACCCTCACTCCCCAGGAGAGTGACAGTTAGGGCCTCATCCCTACAGGTCCCCTCAAAAGCAGATAGGACTCCCTTTGCAACCCCCAAGAGGTGGATGCTGAGAACGTGTTAGAATTTTATTAGGAGAAATGCCCGTGGGAAAAATGGGGGAGGGAGTCAGGGAAGACTAGGGACCCCGAGGGAAGGCAATAGAGAGTGGGAAAGGAGATTGAGTAGAGCGTGTTAGATGCCCTGCAGTCTAAAGGAGGCTCGGCAAGGTTGTTGGGGAGGCCTGGAGCTCTGGTCTCCCACCCCATCACCCTCAGTCACCAGCTAGGAGCAGTGGGTCCCGGAGCACAGTGGCGGGGGCCCTGAGTCAGTCCCGCTCCCTGCAGGGGGAGACGTGTGAGGAGACTGTGCCACTTCACCCCTCCCTGTCGAGGATCCCAGGCTGCACCCTGAGGAGCAGGGCTGTATCGCTACATTGAGCCTGAGCTGCTCCTAATGGGGACCTTCTGTGGGCCAGGGGCCAGCTCTGACTTGACTGCAAACCGCAAATCACTTATTTGTTTGTTACTAAACAAGGACTTTGGCACCCCGTTTACTGTCGCTGTGGTCCCTGCGTCTGACATAACTCACTGAGCTCAGTGTCCTTGGCTGTAAAATCTCTCCGGGGGGCGTTGTGTGGATTGAAGTCACTCACTCACTCATTCACTCACTCACTCTTCATTCCCTTGTTCATTCATTCACTCCTTTGCTAGGTGCTTTCTATAGCCAAGGCTTGTGCCAGAAATTGGGGTGAATGGCAGGTTTCGGTCACTGCCATCATGGAGCTAGAGCCTAGTTGGGAAGATTGACAAAATAAAGCAAAAAAATTAACAAAATGATCACCACTGTCATGATCCAGAGGGATTAGATGTGTGTATATATGGTGGGATGAAAGGAGAGGGACACCCCCTGGGACAGAGCGGTCCTCTCCGAGGGGGTGATATTTATAGCTGAGGTTCAAAGGGTCTGGAATGAGCCCCTGGGGGTGCAGAAAGGAGGATACGAACAAAGGAGAGAATTAATGGAAGTGCTTGCTACCGGGCTTACCCCTCCTCCCCGGGCCTGGAGGGCTGCAGGTTGTGGGGTACGGGCAGCCATCCGGAGGTGGTGGGAAAGCAACGCTGGCCCCACCTAGAGGGGAGATCTGGACCAGAGCCCCTTGAGACTCACTCCCGGGTACCCCACATTGGCTGTCAAGTGGCCATGCTGGGGCAGAGGGAGAGAGGACAGGGCTAGTCTCGAGTCCTCCCATCTCTGGCCTCCAGCAAGAACAGTCCCCAGCCTGGAGGCCCCGTGGGGTTCCTTTGACCAGAACCTTGAACCACCCACTTCCTCCATGTCAAGTCATCATAGATAAGAAGACACATCCACCACTGATTTAATGACAGCTTGGGGGCAGAAATATTGCTTTGGAGATGATCATTGGTTGTAAAATACATGCAGATTTCAGGAGCACAAAATGTGGGAGGAAACAGAGTCTTAGAATTGAGGAAATACGTGAACTGAAATCCCCTCTGTACTGGGTTGAATTGTGGCCCCAGAAGATATATCCAAGTGCTAACCCCCAGTTCCTGTGAATGGGACCTTATTTGGAAAATGGGTCGTTACAGATGTAATTAAGTGAAGGATCTGGAGATGAGATCACCCTGGATTAACTGGGTGGGCCCTAAACCCAAGGACAAGTGTCCTTATAAGAGACAGAAGAAGAGAAGTCACAGACCCATGGGGGAAAAGGCTGCGTGACCACGGAGGCAGAGATTGAAATGATGCATCCAAAAGCCAAGGAACACTAAGGCCGGCAAGCAGCCAGAAGGTAGGGGGGAGGCAGGGAATGAATTCCCCCCCAGAGAAGCCGGAAAGAACCAACTCTGCTGACACCTTGACTTTGGACTTCTGGTCTCCAGAACCGTGAGAGGATGAATTTCTTTGTTTTAAGCCACCCAGTTTGTGACGATTTGTTATGGCAGCTGCAGGAAACTAATACAGCCTCCAAGCTGGGGAGCTATTTCCCAGAGAAGGGCTCGTTGGGTTTTCCGAGGCTTTGACAGAAAGGGCTGTGGGTGCGAAGATGACATTTACAGCCAAAGAGGGGAAGTTGTGTGCATGTCTCCAGGCTCAGAAACCAGCAGGCGAGGAGACGTGGGTGCCCAGGGCCCTCCAGGCATCCTGCATGGTTCATGGCTCCCTTGAGCACAGACAAGGCCAGGATGGGGCCAGGAAATGGCCGTCCTTGGAAACACCTGGAGTGGCCAGCTGAGGCAGGAAGGCCCTGGGTCCTAGGAGCAGCACCTCCAAGGCCCCACTTCCTTCATTATGATGTAGGATCAACAAAGACACATGCTGAAGATAATCATATGGACACTAGGGTCCCACTACACACCGGGCTATATGTGCGTGATCTCCTGTAAGCCTCACCCCAACCCAGCAAGGGGATGAGCTCATACTGTCCCCATTTTACAGCTAAGAAAGTTAAATCCATGGGGCCGGCCCAGTGGTGCAAGTGGTTAAGTGCGCACATTCTGCTGCGGTGGCCAGGGGTTTGCTGGTTCGGATCTCGGTCATGCACTGATGCACCACTTGTCAAGCCATGCTGTGGCAGTGTCCCATATAAAGTGGAGGAAGATGGGCATGGATGTTAGCCCAGGGCCAGTCCTCCTCAGCAAAAAGATGTTAGCTCAGGGCAGATCTTCCTCACAAAAAAAAAAAAAAGTTGAATCCAGAGACATCAAGTAACTTGCCCAAGGTCACACAGCTGGCAAGAGGCAGAGCCAGGAACAAGACCTGCATTCCCATTTCCACTACACAGCCAGAGGTGTTAGGCCTGGGGCTGCCGCTAGTGACCATCTGTTCCTGGCAACCTTCCTTCCTCTCCCTGGACCTCAGTTCCCTCACCAGAAGCGGGGGGGCTGGACTCCAGGTTCTTAAGCGAGGTGTGCCCCAGAACCACCCTGGGAACTTCTGCAAAACCTGCTGGGGCCTCACCCTGTGATCGGGGACCAGGAGCGTGCATTTTGTAAAAGTCCCCTGGGTGATGCTCCCAGGGTGAGTCTTGAGAACCGTCAACCAGGAGAATCCTCTGATCCTCCCAACACCCCAAATTTCTCCCCACACAGCCGCTGGAGCCAAGAAGGTTTGATTTATTCATGTTCATTACTGGCTAGCTCTGCAGAGCTGTGGGGAGGATGGGCTGGCAGGCAGGGTTGCAAATGAAAACCAAACACATTCTAAATTATGAAATGCACAAAAAACCCCGGAAACCAGGCTCTTTCATTCAGATCCAGAGGACTGGATGCCGTATCCTTGGCAACGCAGTTTGAGAAAAACAAGTCTTTCTCCGGAGCATCGCGTCAAGAGGACCCGGCATCTGTCCTGGGACAGGAGGCAGGCCCCTCTTCGGCCTCCTGCCCCCACACCCCTCTGGGTCAGCCTAATGCAGGCTATTGATTTGTGGAGCTGGGAGGGAGGAAGGGAACACCGCGGAATTTGAGAAACTTGCTGGACAAAGCGTGAAAAATACAGCCTCAAGAGTCACTTTGATGTGATTTCCGGAACTGTTGCAAACCAATTCCCGTTCCCCAATTTCTTTAATCTTTTTGATAAATGGGCCCTAAAATTACTTCTCCTTTTGAGATGTCCAACAATGAAAACTCTAAGCCTGGGAGGTAAAATCGTTGCTTTGTCATCGCATTATTCAAAGGCGACAAGGAACACTTTCAGGATAAATTTCGCTTTCCATTTAATTTACTCCATATTGATTTTCATCACTGTGAGTTAAGTAATTACCTCTGAGCTAATTCTTAGTTAAAAAGGAGAAGTTAAAAGTTGCGCAGTGTAGACATTAAGATCTTGGAGCTCTGCGATGGACAGAGCAGTAGAGATTGGGTGTCTAGCTGCCACTTGTCTCCACTCTTACAGTGGCAATCTGATAAAATGGTACCAGTTATGGGGGCCAACCAATGCGTGGGGAGTAAGTCCCTCACCCACAACTGCAGCGTGGGGCTGAGATGGCGATGTGGTGGCCCGACTTTACAGGTGGAAGCCCTGAAAGACTAGCGGGTTAAGTGTCCTGATGTGGGTGGGAGCTGGGGTCTTGTGTCTCTCATGGGAGAGGTCACAGGTCACCAGCGACGTCTCCAAGTCAGCAATGAAGAAAGCCCCTTGGTGGGCTTCCCTTAGCCCTCGACCTGTAGAGACCCACCTCATCCCTTCCCTCTGCAGGTATTTATGAGCACCTGCCCAGTGTCCAGCACTTGCTCGCTGACAGACCGAGACATCAAGTAACTTGCCCCAGGTCTCCCTTGGCCCTGTCCCTTGGGCTGGAGAAGGCTCCAGGGCCCACAGAGAAGGCAGATGCATAAAGAAGGTGATGCACAGAGAAGGATGAATGATGAAAGCATATGAAAACGACCAGGACACAAGGAAAAGAAGAGCAGTCAGACTTGGCGAGGCAGTCCCAGGTGGCCCACTCCGGGGGACATATCCTCCAGGAGGGCGAAGGTCTCGCTCGCAGCTTCTGCTCTACCAGGACACTCCACCCTGTCACTGGATAGTGGGTGGAGCATGTCCAGGATACATAGGCTGTGCAATGATGTTTAGCAGAGTCATGGCCACGAGGGGAGAAAGCTTGGTGTCAAATGAAGGTAACTCTAGGTGCCATTTATTGAGCACCGTTGGGAAAGGTGGTCGTCAGTTCCCCAGCTCGTCCACATGACACTGGGCCTGGCTGGAATGCTTCCTTACCAAGAAACAGGGAGCCCATGCATCCTGTGCTGTGCTTATCGCTTGTGCAAGCATCTCTCTCCCTGTTTCAGATGCTATGTGCTCCTGTGTTCTGTTGGGTCAACGGCCCTCAGGCATGCCCCCAGCTTTCTGTATTTCAGACCCCATGGTGGAGGAGTCGGGGTCCCTTCACTGCAGCAGGAAGCGGGGTGCCTGCAGCCACACTGCCCTTGTCAGCTGTGGAGTGGATCCACTGGCCACAGGGGCCGGACACACTGTGAGGGGCTGGGTCTGGTGCGCTCTCCCCTCTCCTCTCTTCCTGTAAGAAAATGCTGCACCGCTTGAGCCTGGTGTCATTGTCTGTTCTCAGCGACCTCGAATCTCGCACTGGTCTCTTCCCCGGGTGGCATTATCTGCCTGCTAAGCTTGGCCGCATTCACGTCATATTCTGTCCTGCAGCACAGCCTGGCCGCCCTGTGAACCAGTGAACCGTGAACCAGCACCTACTCTGTGCCTGGGGTGTAAACCCGTGGAATCCTCGCACGCACCTGGGCTGGTGGCAGTGCTCCTGCTGGTCACGTGAGGAAGCTGAGGCTCGGGGAAGGATGTGGCTCCGGGTACCACGAGTGCTGGCATGAACCCTGTGTATCCAGTCCAAGGCCACCGCCTCTCTAAAGGGAGAATCTCGCGAACGTAGCGTTGAGTCACAGGAGGGGCAGGAGGGGCCCTCCAGGTGGTGGACAGGCGTAAGCTGAGGCTCACAGGAGAGCTGCAAAGTGGGGGCTGCTGAGGCAGCAGGGGTGGGATTGACAAAAGGAAGGCGGGGCAGGATCGGGGGGGCTTGTCCCCAAGGTCAGGCATTGAGCTCTGCTCCCCTAACAGCTTGATCTCTAAGAGAGTCAAGAGGCTTACAGAAGGCCAGGAGTGGTCGGGAGGGTCTCTGCTGACCTGCGCCCCATGCCCGTGGCCAGACCTCTACGGGGCTCTGCGGGGGTCTGTTGGTGGAGCCCAGGTCACCTGACCACAGCCCAGGGCCCAGAGAGTGGGGAGAGAGTGGACACCTGCCCCCTCCATGTCCCAAACAGGAGAGGCACTGTGATGCCGGGCCCTGGCCTTGCTAGGCGGGCCAGCTTTCCCCTGACCAAGGACAGCGTGTGGCCTCCTGGGCAGGCCTTGGACTGTCCTCAGGGGCATCTTCAAGTCAGGAGATGAGGCAGTGGGGTGGGAATGTTCCATCTACCAAGGCTGGAAGGCACGGGGTCCTTGGGCTGTAGGCTTTTCAGAGGCTGAAGAAAGCATTTGAGACCTGGGAAAAGCAATTTTTGGCTGTGAAACATGGAAAAAAAATTATAAAATCATAATCGATACAAGTTTAATTAAACATCTACAAAATGTCGTGTTATGGCTGCTAGGCAGCAGGGACGTGGTTTGCCTCCTGTGTTGTTGATTATAAATGGTGTTTCATGAGGGCACGAGAGTGCTATAAGGTGCCAGGGGTGAGGTGGGATGGGCCTCTGTGTTAGTCTCCTGGGGCTGCCGTAACAAATTACCACAAACTGGGTGGCTTACAACAACAGAAATTTATTCTCTCCTGGTTCTGGAGGTCAAAAGCCCAAACTCAAGGTGTCGGCAGGGCTCTGTGGGAAAGCTGGGATTCGAGCTCAGAACCCCGACAGTCTGGCTCCCAAAGCTGTACCCATCCTCACGGCCGAACACTCCCTCCAAAGGCTCTAGGGGGGATCCTTCCATGCCTCTTCCGGCTTCTGGTGGTGGCCACCCATCCTTGGTGTTCCTTGGCTGGTGGCTGCTTCACTCCAGTCCCTGCCTGTGTCTTCACATGGCTGCCTTCTCCGTGTGTATCTTTCTGTGTCATCTCCCCTTCTTATAAGGACACCAGTCATTGGATTGAGGGCCCACGCTAATTAGTATGAACTCAACTTGATGACGTCTGCAAAAACCCTATTCCAAAGAAGGTCACAGTCTGAGGTTCTGGGTGGACATGAGTTTTGGGGCGGTGTTTATTCAACAGACTCCAGCCTCCACGGTGGGAGTATTTAAGGGCTGGGAAGGACTGGAATGGTCTTCAAGGGGGAAAGGCTGTCCCTCGAACCTCCAAGATGGGGGGTAGGGACGGCCCTGACCAGGAGCTGGATCCCCCCTGGCTGACCATCACTCTGGCTGCTGGGAGGGGAATGGAAGGCGAGGAGAAGAAGGGAGGTGGTTTGAGCAGTTCTGCAGGAAGGGACAGTGGGGACAGAGAAATGAGGCATATTTGAGAGCGATGAAATATTAATATTAACAACAATGATAATAGTCAACGTTTTTGAGTATTTAATGTGGACCAGGCACAGCGGTACACTGTTACAAATTTTGAGTCATTGAAGTCTCCCATCAGCCATAGGAAGCAGGTACTATTGTTACTCCCACTTCACAGAAGAGAACACTGAGGCTCAGAGAAATGAATTTGCTCGAGGTCATATAACTAGGAAGTGGGAGAGTTGGGATTTGAACCCAGAGCCTGTAGCCATCCTCATGGCCTAATGCTGCCTCTATGTGGAAGATATGGAGGCGGCAGTTTGGATGGGGGCCAGGGAAAGGGGAGACCAGCTCTCCCTGAGATGGGGAATGGTGGAGAGGAGTAAGTTTGGGGTGTGTTGAGTGGGGGCAGGAAGAGAAGAAGTCCATGTTGGACATGTTGAGGAGGCAGGGCCTGTGCGATGGGCCTTGGGACACCACGGGCACGGCTTGGTCAGAAGCCAGGCCCTCGGGAGACTCGACAGTTGGCTGGGAGTCTATAAACAAAGAATCTGAATAAAGCAGAACAACAACCCCCCCTCACACACATACTCAATAGCCAGCCCCCCCACCACCTTTTTTCTGCTTTAATAAAACTCTCTTGACAACTTGCCTCCCTCTGCTTGCGTGGACACAGCAGCAAATGATGACTATTTTCAGACATGCTTCATCTTCCCGTTGTTTCTTCTCCCACTGGTTCTATTCACATCAGTTGTTTGGCACAAGGTTTTGAATTGTTGGTTTTTGCGCTAAATTCATTTCCCAGAAATGTCAAGCATCGCCAAGGCCAGGAGTGGGACACGTGCTGTTCCCTGTCTTTTGTTCTGGGGCTTTTCTCTCCACGCGCAAATGCGTTCTTTTCATTTGGCAGCACACGGAACCTCTGTACCTTGAACTAAGCCAAGAGCTGCGGCCCGCCTACCGCACACCCAGAGTTGCCTCCTGTTTCATTGCCCCCTTTGAAATAAGTGCTTAATATTTGATGAAAGGAAAGAGGAGGGGTGGTCAAGCTTCTTGAACCCCAACTGAATTGTGGGGCCATGACACTCACTTTCTGGGTGGACCCGGACAGACGGTGGCCCAAGTTCACTGCAAAAGTGACAATGAGTCTGTGTGCTGCCAGCACTAAAAGGACACTGCTAGTCTCTGTCCCTCCTCCTAAGAGCAGCATGGACGGTGCCAACCTCCTGCTCCTATCCCTTAAGACCCTGATATCTGCCAGCCCAGCACGCATGCCTGCTCCTTGGGCATTTCTTGATGCTAAATCCTGTGTACAGTTGTAAATATTATAAGGAGCCTCTGTAGGGCTGAAATTTTACAATCACATCTACGACAGAGTGTTAAGGCTGCTGGCATTCTAAAAAGGAGATAACCTTTGTCCTTGTGGCGTTGGTAGTTTTCGTCCTTGGCTTGACATTTTATAAGTGGTTTGTGTTTCGTCCAAGCTTGAAGACACAGAACTGGACCTGTCTTTGGGCCATGGGCCTGGTGAGCCTGCAAACAGCCATGATTAAGGATGGAATGAAAAATGACCAGTAGGGGATGAGCTGGGATGGCATCAGATCAGTGGGGAGCACTAGGGTATTCATGAGAGTGGAGACCATGTCTCAGTATATAATAACAATAAAAATAGCAATCATGTACTTGCTGTGTCCCCAACACTGTTGTTAATGCTATATATGTGTTAATAATTAATCTTCACAACAGTCTTGCTAGTTACCAGCAATGCCCTTGTCGAAGTCAGGTCATATGCAAGTGTTATGAGTTAAATTGTGTCCCTCCAAAAGACATTGATGTCCTAATGCCCAGTACCTGTGAATGTGACCTTATTTGGAAGTAGGGTCTTTGCAGATGATCAAGTTAAGATGAGGTCATTAGCGTGGGCCCTAATCCAGTATGACTGGTGTCCTTATCAAAAGGGGAAATTTGGACACAGACACACACAGAGGGAAGACGATGTGAAGAGATACAGGGAGAAGACGGCCATCCACAAGCCAAGGAGAAGCCCACAGAAGGAACGCACCCTGCCGACACCTTGATCTCACACTTCCAGCCTCCAGAACAGTGAGACACTGAATTTCTGTAGGCTGCCTAGTTTGTGGTACTTTGTTATGGCCGCCCGAGCAAACAAATAAGACAGCAAGGGTTTTATTAAGGATGGTCTCCCATGGGCAAGTGGTCGGGGTCGGGGGAGCAGGACGGGGAGCTAGAAGAGGCCGGCAAGGGTGGGATTTCAGAATCTAGTTGGGGGGGCTTGGGAGTGTGGGCCACAGGAACAAGCTGTGGCTCATTTTTGTGACATGAAGTCGATCTTAACAGACCTTAAATTATATAAATTGTGACCAGAGCAGAGACATCTGGGTTGAGGGGACAGCACTACTCTCAGCTTCCTGCTTTTGTTCTTGAGTCGTTCATTCATTCATTCATTCATTCATTGTCTCCCAAAAGCATTTACTGAGTGCATATTATAGACTAGGCTTGCCAATTAAGAAAGCTTGAGGAGATTTGTTTAAAACTTGGATTAACTATTTAAGAAAAATTTCCCTTCTATATGGTTATGTTCTCTGTTTGATACATAGTATGGTTCATTTATTTATGTTCTTTTTTTTTTTTTTTAAAGATTTTATTTATTTACTTTTCCCCCAAAGCCCCAGTACATAGTTGTCTGTCATAGCTGCACATCCTTCTAGTTGCTGTATGTGGGACGCGGCCTCAGCATGGCTGGAGGAGTGGTGCCTCCGTGCGCACCTGGGATCCGAACCCGGGCCGCCGGCAGCGGAGCGCACGCACTTAACCGCTAAGCCACGGGGCCGGCCCTGAGTTCTTAATCATTCTTAGGCATTTTCCTCAACCTTGTTGAGTTAATTTTTGATACAAAAGTGAAAACTGTATTAAAAAAGTGCAGTTGGAGAAGTCCTCCATCCACCCCCACTGCCCGATTTCATTCATTTTGAGGTTATCCTTCAGTGTTTCTGTTTGCAAAAATTAGCAGATATAGATGTATATGTATTTATTTTCCTTTTTTCTTACATAAAAAATGACCCAACAGTAAATACATTCTCATATTTTGCTTTTTTCACTTAACAATACGTTCTGGAAATCTCTTCATATCAGTACATGGAGATCATTTTTTTTTTTTTAACAACTGCATAGTATCCATTATGTGATGCACCATAGGCTATTTGCCGGCTCTCTGATATATGAGTGTTTATTACAGATAACATTGCAAGAACTCACCAGTATATCTATGCAGTATTGTTGGAAGTGTATCTTCGGGGTTGGTTCCTGGAAGTGAGACTGCTGGGTTAAGGGAAAATGCACAAAGTTTTGTGAGCTACGATCACATTTCCCTGCATGGGAGCACTGTACCATTCTGTACGCCCACCAGCAATGTATGAAAATGCCTGATTTTGGGGAGCGGGTGGAACCTAACAGGCAGCTCAACATAGAGCCTCATTCAGCGATGCCCCAATGACATCCCTCCACCAACAGGGAAAGCCATCAAAGAGACGGATGGAAAGCAGCTGGATGGATATGCATTGGTCTGCAAGATGTTTTCTGCTTGTAAGTCAGTGGGGTGGGGGGCTCCAGAAAGGGTGGGAGTCAACAGCCCTCTAGTTCCCTGCACAGGAGACCTTGTTCCTTAGACAGATGTCCTGGGAAAACATCCGCCCCCAAACCATCCTGTCTGCAATGCCCTTTGAGAGGGCGGGGATGGGAGGGAGAGACCACAGGTCTCCCTTATGAAGTTAGCCATGAGGATCCTCTGAGGACTCTCTGCTCATCCCCAGAATGAGTGGAGGAGGGGCTGTCAAAATAGTTGACATCGCCGTGAGCTGGGCTTTGGCCTCTCTGAGTGGACAAGGCCATGTGCCAGAGCAGGGTCCAGGGACCTGCAGGATGGCTGCCAGGCCAGGGATCTTGTCCTTATAACTGAGGGATCAAGAGAAGGTTTAGGGGTTCCAGGGGAGTTGCTGGGGTGGTGCAGAGGCCATTTGCCATGTCATGTTCCAAGATGCTGACAACTTGTGGAGTCGTCACCGTTATTTCAGTTATCTCTTGCTGTGTGGATTATCTCTTGCTGCGTAACAAATTACCCCCGAATTTACCAGCTTAAAGCAATAAACATGTATTATCTCACACAGTTTCTGAGAGTCAGGAATCTGGGAGTGACTTAGCTGGGTGGTTTTGGTTCAGGGTCTCTTGGGAGGTCTCAGTCAAGATGTTGGTGTGGTCCACCATCCTCTGAAGGTTTGACTGGGACTTGAGGATCTACTTCCATGATGGCGCACTCACACGACTGTTGGTGGGAGGCCTCAGTTCCTCACGTGTGGACCACTCCACAGAGCTGCTTGAATTTCCTCACAACATGGCAGCCAGCCTTCCCCAAAGTGAGCTATGAGAGAGAGAGAGACAGAGAGAGAGAGAGAGGGAGAGAGAGAGATGCTGCAGTGCCATTTATTTATTTATTTATTTATTTATTTATTTTTGTGAGGAAGATCAGCCCTGAGCTAACATCCATGCCAATCCTCCTCTTTTTGCTGAGGAAGATTGGCCCCGGGCTAACATCCGTGCCCATCTTCCTCTACTTTATATGGGACACTGTCACAGCATGGCTTGACAAGTGGTACATTGGTCCACACCTGGGATCCGAACCTATGAATCCCGGGCTGCCGAAGCAGAGTGCGTGAACTTAACCACTAGGCCCCAGGTCAGCCCCCGCAATGCCCTTTATGACCTAGTCTCAGAAGGCACACACGATTACTTCTGCTTTTGCTCTTCATCAGAGGTGAGTCACTAAGTCCAGCCCACACACCAACAGAGGAGAATTAGGCTCCATTTTTTTTGAAGGGAGTGTCAAAAAATTTATGGACGTAACTTAATCCACCACACTGTGTAACACATCACCCCACACCTGGCAGCTTAAAACAACCACCATTTATTTATTCTGTTAGCTGGGCTGGGCTCAACTGGATGGCTCTTCTGCTGGTCTCATCTGGGATTCCTCATGCAGCTGCAGTCACTTGGGGGCTTGATTGGGGCTCAGAATTTCCGGATGGCTTCACGCACATGCCTGGCACTTCAGCTGGGATGGCTGGAACAGCTAGGGGTTGGCCGGGCATACCTCTCTCTCCAGCATGGTCTCACCAGCAGGGTGGGTTAGCGTCCTAAGAGGGAATCTTCTGAAAGCACAAGCTCTAATCCACAGGTGCCTTTTCAAGGCACTGCTTGTGTCAAGTTTGCTAACATCCCATTGGCCAAGGCAGGTCACACGGCCAAGCCAGCGTGACGGTGGGAGGAGTGTGGATGCCAGGGGGTGGTCTACAGGAGCCCCCATGTCACCGTCCTCACACTGGCCATGTGTCACTCTACAATGGAGGGAAAGAAAGAGACTGAATGACTTTCTGGCTAGACCTCCAATTCTGTCTCCCCTCCCCTCCCGCTTCCACAGGCCTCTGCTGGGTCCTGATAACATCTGATAAGAAGGTCTGGGTCTGGGGCTCCATGGGGAAACCTTGGGAGAGCAATTCTAGCCTTCTTTTAAAACATGACCAAGAACCTCCCTCGACAGAACAGACAGAAGCTTGAATTTTGGGGAACAGAAATATACTCACTCAGAGTTATATCCTTAGGGAGACCGGTTTCCCATGAGTCTCCAAGGAGGACAGGGCCTGGGGAATGGACTTGGGGGTGATCAGAGTTACCTTAAAATAGAAGGCAGAGTGGGGCGCTACCTACATGGCCTATATGATTAGGGGTCTGGGGCTGGGACTAAGGGGTTGTGTCTTTCCCCCAAATAATCCTCTTCCCAATCATGCTTGAGATTCCACCAAATTATGAACTCATCTTTAAAACAATTGGGGGAGCTGTGAGGTCTGGAGGTCATCCACACTTCAGTGTACATCTGTCCAATTCGATTGCTTCTCTCTTTACTTCATTTCGCCCAAATGAAGCCAGACTTTTGGGTAGAGGGAGCTTTGACTGATACGTGGGGGTAGCAGATCTCCCCAAAACAAATTCTAACTGATTGTCAAGTCTGCCTCCGCTCAACCTTCACTGCCTTAATATGTCTCCATCATTGGAGATATACTTTGTGATTCTAGAATATTTTCTGGGAGGCACAATGTGAGAATGCAGATACCTATTTATGTCTCTATTTTTTCAATTTTCCATGCATGCGTCCATTGACTCAACAGACATTTCTGGTGTTTACCCTGTTAGGCCACTATTCTGGGCACAGGGACACCAATGTGACTCAGACATGACCGCCCCTCTTGATGAACTCACAGTCCAGAGCAAGTACATACAGGCTGGTCTCTACCATCAGTGGACGTTGTGTTCTGCCTGAGAAGCTTGTCCAAGAGAACAGGAGACTCATGAGAACTGGCTGAGGCGGGCTGGGGGCTGGAAGCCTCAGGGAAGGCAGGGCTGCTGGGTGGGCCTGGGACCAGGATAACCAGGTGAATCTCCTCATTCCTGAGGGGCAGCGGGAACCACTGACTAGACGTGGTACTCTGGAACCAGCCTGGTTCAAATCCTCTCTCCTCCACCAACCCACAGTGTCCCCTTGGGCAATCCACTCACCCTCTGCCTCACTGTCCTCATCTGTAAAGTGGGGATTCATTCCTTCATTCAAAATATATTTACTGAGTACCTACTATGGGCCAGGTCCTGTTCTACGCTCTTGGGAAAAATCTGTGAACACGAGAGACAACCATTTCTGCCCCTTATGGAGCTTACATTATTTGGGGAGAAAGACCATAAACAATAATATTGTAAATGGGTAAAAATATAATAGACAATTAAATAAATATAAAAATCAATAAGTGAATCAAGGTGATTAGTATGATAGGAAAGGAAAAACAGAGCAGTGGGGGATTGGGAAAAGGGAAACAATTTGAAATTTAAAGAGAGATGGTCAGTGTTGTGTATCTTGGTTCTGGTGGTGGTTACCTGGATGTATTTGTCAAAACTCCTTGAACTATACACTTAAACTCCATGCCTCTTATTGCATGTAGATTATACCTTGATAAACAGAACACTTAAGCAATGGCAGTCAGGGTAGAACTCCTTGAGACAGTGAGGTTTCTAACACCTGGGAGGAGGCAGAGCAGATGTCTGGGGGAAGATGTAGAAGGCAGAGGAGCAGCTGGAGCAGAGGCCCTGAGCAGAGTCCACCACAAGCGTCTAGAAAGCCACCTGGTACTACAGGGACTGATCATACCCATCCTGGTTGATGGATGGGTCAGCTTTGACTAGGGAAGAAAAAAAGATGGGGCAGCCCCCTGCCCCTCACAGGGCACCGGGGAGCATGTGTGGATTCATCCAGCCCTGTAGGCCCAGCTGAGGGTCTGTATCAGTCAGTTTTTGCTGCAATAATGCTGCGTAACAAGCTACCTAAAAATCCCAGTGACTTACAGCGACAAATATTTATTTTTCTTGTGTCTGGGTCTGTGGGTCAGCTGGGTTATGTCTGGGTTTGCCTAGCTCAGCAGGCCCTGGTTCCACACCGTGCGTTGTGTTCAGGTTTATAGCACAGGACTTCATTTTTCCAGAACCACAGCAAGTTTCAAGCCTCTGCTCGTATCGTATCTGCTGAAGGAAATCACATGGCCAAGGGCAATGTCAATGGGCAGGGACGTGTACCCCACCCAAAGAGCAGAGGGCATGGGTGTGTCATCCAGTTGCAGGGGCAAGAATTGGGAATAATCGAATCTACTCCAGGATCTCTGATCAAGACGGACCTGTGACCTCCCAAGGCACAGAAGAGCCAACATGTCCTGGGTTCCAGCCACCTTTGCTCTCAGAAGGCCCTTGAATGAGCAATGGGGAGAAGTGTCTGGTTTTCTGATCACTGTCATTGTCATTGCCATCGATGAGGGTGCTGGGGTGGGCGGGAGTGGGGCTCTGCCGTTGCAAAGATGGGCACTCCCTTTCCGCGCCTTCCTGGGCAAGGTCCCAGATCCTCCAACAGCTTTTCCCGGAAAAAAACATTCCTTGGAATGTTTTCTGGATATGACAGGAAGAAACTTCCATTCTGGAACGCTCTGTGACCTGACACAGTGGCTCAGATTTCAGTCATTAGCCTGTATCCTTAGCACGAGACGCTTTCACTTCTAAGCTTTATGGAGCATCGTGGTTGTGGTTTTTTTTTTTTAAATAATGACCCATCTACAACTTCTGAACAAAGTATAATAAAAGTAACAAATATGGGTACACCATACACAGATTGTCACTCTGGATTTACTGCCCCCCAACGTTTTCTGGCGAGTCACACTAAATTTACACTTTGGCTCTTAATCCGTCACTCTGTCTTTTAATGCGACATCTAATCTGCTGTTTCTTTTCTTCCTTTAATACAGTTTCCCTTGAGGGGCTTTTGCAGGACTGATTTTTATCACTTGTAACGTGTTTAAAACAAAGTGGTGGCTATAAATCAGAGCCTTTATTGGGATGCGTGAAAAGTCACTTTAAACACAATAACTTTAGTGCCTTTGATTCACCCTGGGAAATCTGACAGTAGGAAGAGTAACTGAGGTCCCTTTGAACTCTGGGGATGGGAGAATCATCCCTTCAAGGTGAAACTCGAATGCTTTCTCCAACCTCAAAACTTCCACCCCTTGAGACCAGGATTCAGGAGCAGATATCAAACAGTGGTTGGTAGAATCTGCTAGGAACCCAATAAATCTTGGTTTGAATCCCAACTCAGTCTCTCACAGGCTGTGTGACCTTTAGCTAGTCACACAACCTCTCTGAGGCTGTTTCCCACTTCCAAGACAGATATAGATCGCCTCCCTCCAAGGCTGTCGTGAGAATTAATGAACAGGTCTGTGGGAGTGTGCCTAGCACACAATAGGTGCTCAATATATGTTTGTGCACTGAGGTGGCCCCTCAGGAATCAAGGCCTCCCTCCCTGACCGGCCCTGGGACCTGGCTCCTTCTGGAGAGAACGAAGCAGCCCGGTACATCAGTTGGGTGGAAGCCTCCAGGGTCCACACCTGCAGCCCCGGCTCCTCCCACAGGATGGAGGAGGGTCCAAGTTCTGCCCCCTGCCCCACCTCAGAGCCTGCTGCTGAGGACTGCAGGCTCCCAGGCCCCTGTCCTTGCTTCTAGTGCCTTCCTGAGGGTGACCCCAGAACTTTCAGGTTCCCTCAGACCTGTCCTCCTCTCTCCACTTTGGACATCCCCCTCAGCCTCCTCATCTTACAGAGGAGGAGCCTGAGGCCCCAGACTGGGTGTGAGGGTTGCTGTGTGCCAGGCAGGCAGGTGCCACCAGCTTGGGTTCATCCTCAGTGTCCTGATGCCCAGCTCTCGACAGCCTTGCAGGGCCCCCAGCCAGAGGAAGGCAGGACTCCGCAGCCACCCCCACGCTCACAGCACACTGCAGCACGCACATGCCAGGCCCAGAGCATAAGGTAGTCACAGCAAAGCCTGGACAGCAGTCGTCCACCCCACACACATGTCTCTCTCTATCATCCCCTGCCCTGGTTCATTCACCTGCCATCCTTAAGGCTCCTACTATGTGCCAGGCCTCTGCTGATGATGATGTGGATCAGACCTAGGCCGTGCCACTCCTCTGACTGCTGGTCTCCTTGCTGTTGGAACATACAGAAGTGTGCTGGACCTCAGGGCCTTTGCACTGGCCATTTCCTCTTCTCCCAGACTCCCACCTGGCAAGGAGCATCCAGTCTAGAAGGCCATTCTGGACACAGGTGTTCCCAGCCCAGTAGGGAGCGGGCTGGGGTCAGGGAAGGATGAAAGGCTGGGAGCCCAGAGGGGGCAAGGGCTCTGCCTGGGGAGCTGGGGCAGGTTTGAGCAGGCAGAGATGGGGCCTGGGGGAGGAGAGATCTTCCCTTCTCTTCCTCCCTCCACGTCCTCTCCCTGCTCATGTTCTTCCAGACCCTCCTCCACGTGTTTGCTCCCTCCGGCCCCCTTCAGCAGGTGCATCCACAGCTTCTTGTCACCATTCCGAAGCCCCTGGTCCTCGGGGCCCTGCTCACGTCACACCTTCTCTGGGAAGGGGTCTCTGACAGCCCCAGCCCAGCTCCCTGCCTCCATCCTCTCCAACTGTGAAGTCCTGAGGTGGCCTTGTGAATGGCCACAGGGGTGGTGCCATCTCTCACAAACCTGCCCCTGGACACTGCAGATCCGGACGTCCCTTCCCGGGCTGGGGAGCCCTGCCCTGGGCTGGGAGCAAGCTTACATGTGGCCACCCTGCTCCCCGGGCTGCTGGCAATGAGGCCACCTCAGCCGCCGGGGGGGTCCTTCCAGAAAAGCCAGGCAGCTGAAATGAAGGGGGATAAATGGCTCCCAGCATTGTTTCCAGCAAGACATTTGGGGAACATAAATTGCACAGGAATTAGTCACTCTAAATTGCTTTATTTGGTTTTAACTTAGAATAGCGCCTAAATTACTCAGCTCGTGGGGGGAGCGAGGGGGCAGGAACTGGTTGCCAGGCCTGGCACCAGCCTGAAGGAGTCACGGGCGGAAAGCAGAGCCATCTGTCCGGGGGTGGCCGTTGGTGGCTTGTGGGCTGCCTGGATCCCTTCTGAATTCGGTAAAAGCCCGCGGGATGTGAGACTCTGAGGCACGACTTCGCACTGCATGGTGCGGCTGCGAAGGGGAGGATGCTGGGTACTCTTGCCATCTGAGAACCCTTCCCCCCACTTCCGGCTCTGCTCCTGCTGTTCTTCTGCTCTGCTTTGCAACATAGCCACCCCCCCCACCCCATCTCTCCCCTCCCTTCCTCTCTTCAATCCGCTCCCAGTAGGTCTGCCCACATCCCCCGTCAGAAGGGCTCCCGAAGCCCCGTGACTCCCTCTGCTGACTCCCATGGCCATTCTCAGCCTCACCCAACTCACTCTGAAGCCACGCTGGGCATAGTCGCTCGCTCCAGCCTCCGGGAAGAACTTCCTTTCCTTGGTTTCCTGGCCCACACATCTCCTGCTCGCCCCCCACCTCGCAGACCGGTTTCTCTATTGACTCCCTCCACCCCCCACCAGCCTGCTAACTGGGCCCCCGGCCTCGGACCCTGGGCGTCTTCCTGACTGCACTCCCTCCTTGGGGAGCCTTAAAACCATCCACTCATCAATGACCCCTAAATGTACCCCATGGGGCCGGACCTCCCTTAACTGTGGACTCACGCATACAGTGGCCTTTCGGGCTCCTTCACTCAGATATCTGCTTAAACATCTGAAACTTACCAGCCCCCACACTGAAGTCCCAGTACCTCCGCCCCCAGCCAAACCCTCCCAAAGGACCGCTCCATTTAGGCACTAGCACTCCAGTTTCCCTTGCTCAGGCCCAATCCTTGGCAACCTCCTTGATTCCCCTCTTCCCCTCCCACACCCTCCCTAACCCACCTGCAAGTCCCATTGGCTCCACCTTCAAAACACATCCAGAATCCAACCTCCTCTGCTCCCACCTGTGTCTGAGCCGCCATTGTCTGTCCCCTAGATCACTGCATTAGCAGTTCCCAAGTCCACCTCTGTCCCCACAATCAGCCAGAGGGAAAGCGTAAGGTGGTCATGTTCTTCCTCCCTCTTCCTTTTCTGTTCAAAACCCTCTGAAGGCTCATGTCACAGAGCAAAGTCCTCATAAGGGCCAGCAGGACCCCACTTCTGACCTCTTTCCTCTTTGTTCAAGCCACTTCCCCTGCTACAGGTCTCCTTGATGTTTGAACACAGGAGGCATGCGTGACCTCAGGGCCTTTGCACTGGCTGTTCTCTCTGCTGTACACCAGTCTCCCAGACACCCATGTGGCTCATTGCCTCACCTCCTTCAAGTCTCTGCTCATATGTCACCTTCTCAATGAGGCCCACTCTGACCACCCCACTTAAAATTCAACCCCCACCCCTGCAGTCTGCACCCTCTTACCTTGATCTGGTTTTTAATGGCACTTCTAACATATGGTCTTCTAACATACCATACAATTCACCTAATTATTATGTTTAATATTAGTTATCTTTCCCCTTCTAGAATGTAAGCTCCACCAAGCCAGGGGTTTTGCTTCTCTGTTCCCTGCTGTATTCCCCAGGCCTAGAACAGTGCCTGGCAGATAGCACGTGCTGGATGAAAAAATAAAGCCACGAAGCCTTGGCTAGACTTTAGGAGAAGCGACAACGCAGTTCTGTTTGAACCGCTGTAGAATTTAATCGGCTGCTTGCACGGTTCCCCTCGACAAGGGCCAAGCTCGAGGACCTGCTCACCCATGCCTGGGTGGGCTTTGCTGAGTTAATGGGGCTTCAGGCGACAGCTCCTCCCCGTCACAATCGCCTGCCGCCGTGGGCCTGCTTGATGGCGCGACGCATCGTCACCTGTCCAGGGAGCCAGCACGCCGCCACACGCCGATGCGAGGGTCCGTGGGGGCTGTGGGTACAAGAAGGAGCTCATCGAGAGATACCGTCCACCTTGAAGCCTTTTAAAATTGTTTCATTTTTCTATTCTGCATAAAAAGATAAAATGTCCAAGACTTCGGCAAAACGCAAAAATCTGGTAGAGAAAATGAAAGCCTAGAAAAGCGGAAAGAGGGCGGCAGGTTTGGGGGTGCAGAAGGGGAACTCTGAGCTGCCACATGCTGACGCTGGGGGCATGGGGGGAGCCGGGGGTTAAAGGTACCCCACACTGCCCATCCTACTGTCGCTAATTCGCAGCTGACCCAATGGGGTCGTGAGAGTGACATCCCCAGTTTCCACCCACCCAGCTCCCAGCGCCCGGTCTCCGGTAGTAATCCCCCAACGTCCCTCGGACAGGCGTCCCTCTCCCAACCTCTGGCCAGATAGCGTGTGGGGAAGGGTCCCAGTCCCCGAGCTGGGGTGAGCATGTGATGTGGGCTCGGCCAATCAGTGTGTGCCTCGTCCGGGGGTGAGCGTGCGACATAAGCCCAACCATTTAGCATAGTCCACAGAGGCTGGAACACGTGACCCAGGCCCAGCCGATCAGTGGCCCCGTGCCCCAGGCTGGAGTGATTGGCTCAGGGATGGGCGCGTGAATCAGTTGGTCCAATCAGAGCGAACCCCAGGCATTGCTCCTACCGCAGGGCCCTGGGACTCCGCCCCAGAGCTTTCCTGGCTGCGGGGTTGGGCTCACCAGGTGCCAGGAGTTAACCCCCCAGGAGCAGCCCTCAGCCAGGATGGGTGGACTTTGGTGGATAGATAATCCAGCTTCCTCACCCCTCAGGCAGAACAACTGTGAGGCAGGTTCTAAGCAGTCTTCCAGGCTTCCTCGGTGGTATTAAGCTCCAGGTGCCCATAGAGGTAACTTGCGTGGTAATGCACACTGTGTTGGCTGCTTGCCCTCTCTGTCTCGTTTCCCAGCTCCTAAATCTCCCAAATAAATTATTTTCACTCAAATATTGGTCTCAGGATCTGCTTTTGGGGAGAGCAACTTCAAACACAAGGCACAGAAGGAGCCCATCCACGTGAAACCAGTCCAGAGTATACCAAACCTACAGAATGAGCCTTGAGACAGTGCTTGTGCCCCTTGATCCAACCGTGCCTGAAGTCCTCACTCTGGATGTTTTAGTAGCTTGAATCCTTAAGTTTCTCCTTCTGCTTAAGTATGTTTGAACTTGAGTTTCTTTTGCTTGCAATGGAAAGAGGGCTACTAATATTCCCATATTATTGATGAGAAAACTGAAATTAGGTGAATGACCCAAACAGATTCCTGTTTCCCAAGCCATGGCAGCCAAGCCTGCCTGTGCTATAGCCACTGGCCTCATGACAGTGAGGGGTGACTCCTCAGGAAACTGCAAGAGGGAGGAAGAGGTGGGTGTTACAGATGGGGTCAATGCAGACAGACACGAAGCACTTTAACTTCCACAAACATCTATTGAGCTCCTGCTGCATGCTGGTCTCCAAGTCCTCATGTTCTTCCAAGTTTTGGGTGTGGTGGGGGACAGACAAATGCAACTGAGTTCCAGAAGTGGTGGTGTCAGCTGCTGTCTGTCAGACTTTGCAGCCCCAGGCAGGGCCCTGATGCTGGGCCCAGCTCCTTAAAATCGCCCGTGGCCTGCAGGCAGGATGGTCCCGTCTCCCTTGAGTGCAGCACTCGGCGCCTACTAATGGCTGCCGTGCCCAGTTGCCGAGGCTGCTGGTTAACCCTCCATTCTGATGGAGCTGCATGCTGGACAACCGCCCAGTGGAACGACACTCCCTGTGCGCCCCAGTGTTCCTGGCTGGCAGGTTTGGGGAGCCGCTGCAGATGGAGGTGCCTGCTGAGCACACCCCGTGAGCTACAGGTCCTCCCCCTCAGACGGGCCGCTGCAGAGCCCTGGCTGGCCGGCACGCACTGAAGTCAGGTGCCCATGGGCTCAACCGTGTGCAGAAGGCTGCCCCAGCTGGCACCCTTGTCAACCACTGGTCTATCCATTCAGAACTCTGCACGCCAGGTCCTTTGCTGCGGGTGGGGAAGCTGAGCTGAAAACAGCCCTGTTTCTGCGAGTTCCTGGGGCTGAGTGGGGAGGGCTCGGACAAATGCACAGAGGATGGCAGGACTGTATGATGCTCGTTCTTGCATCGCGGAAGGAGGCAGCCTCGGCCACAGGTCAGGGAGGGTAACCGTGCCTGACTCAGAGCAGAGCACGGTGCTGGGCCATGGAGAAAAGGTGTCGGTGGCGTGGACAGAGTGGGCAGCGGGAGGGAGGGGTTCTGGGGAAGCAGAGTCTGATGTCTCGCCCCACTGGGCAAAGTGGTCCATAGGAGTCTGGGCCAGCAAGTTCAGCCAGGCCAGGGCAGCATGGGAGGTGGCTGGTCTCTGTGAATCCTCAAGCAAGGTGTCAAGGGCAGGGAGGCAGGTCCCAGTCCCTGCCTCACTTGGACCTGCTCTGCATGGTGACAGACTGGTGGGACAGAAGCCTGGAGTGGCCGCTGGTCCTTTTGCACTGTAAGGACAGAGTCTGTCTGAGAATGAAGCCAGCCCAGAGGGCCTGGACTCAAGAACTGAGGACAGATAGATTACTGAAGACCCATTTTAGCACCTGGATCCAACTATACCTGAAGCTAATCTTACCCTACTGCTAAATCTTCAGTTGTGTGACCCCAGAGATTACTTTTTCCCCTCCCTGCAAACCTAATTGATCTGAGGACTTTCTGTTATTTGCTACCAGAAGAGTTCTAACACATTTACCTCTTCTACACTTCAGTTTATTCATCTGTAAAGTGGGCTCAAGGTGTCTCAGAGAGGATTCCAATATGCTAGTATATAAAAGAGTTTGTGAACTGTGAAGTGCTGAGTGACTGCTGTGTGCAGAAGGCGGGGGACCGTGCACGGTCTTATTACAGCAGGACCCTCTGGGTCTGGACAAGTGAGCCAGGAGGGAGCCCGCTGCTGGAGGGGAAATGATAAAAGGGTTGTCGGGTCTGCAGCCAAAGCCAGGTCAGTGAGTGCCGTGCTGTTATGTGGGGACCTCAGGGACCCTGCATCCCACCCCAGCCTGCACACAGCAGGCGCAAAGCAGATGAGAAGAGCTATTTCCACCGCAAATGAGGCGTGTGGTTGCTGAAAACATTTCAGAGCATGCTCACTCCATCCCTGGTGTCCTGGGATCTGTGAATATTCCTGCCCAGACTGGAGTTCCTTCTGCCCACGAGTCTGTGGCCAGATTTCTTGGCTAAATGATGAACGGGGGACTCTGGGATGTCCAGAGAGCCCCAGGCTGGGTCCTAGTGGGAGTGAGGGACGTCCCTGGGCTGCGGGGATCCAGAGCAGACCCCAGAGGCGTCTTCCCTGCAGAAGGCCTGATCAGGCCCTCAAGTTGGCGGGTAATTAATTTGCTTAATTAAGGGGGGCAGGTGCAGGGCTCCTTGGGGATGCGCTGGGGAGCTGCGTGACTTCGCTGCAGAAGCATCTCCCGCGCTGTTGTTACCACAGGTCAGGGGTTGGTGGCAGAAAACTAATTAGGAAGCGGCGTGGGAAGCATTGCACCTTGGAGCAGAGGCCCCGGCATCTGCCGGCCTGAGAGGGGGTGGGGCCCTGGGTGCAGGTGGGCCCCAGGGAGCTCCATCTCCCTGTGATGGCCCACCGCTGCGGGAGTGGAGAGGGAGAGAGGCGCCGTGGAGCTCACGGGCTGACATTTATCATCCACCCTGTTAAATTCTGTTTCCAGAAACACTGGGGCAGCCCCTCTCCTTCCCGAACCACAGGCACAGCTGAGCGGCCTGCAGGACATGGAGACGGCTCCTGGCTATGCCGGTGCCCACCCTGGATCAGAAGGGCCCTGTCCAATGGCCTGAGTGGGGCAGAGCTGCCCCCCCAGCAGCCAGCCCGCGACCCAGCACCCTGGACTTGCTGCCACAGGCTGCGGCACCCGCACCTCAGCTGGTGCCACCTGAGGACCTTTGTCCTAGCTTGTGCCTCGGGCCAGGGCTCTCGCTGCTCCATCCCACCCCTTTGCCTCTCTGCAGAAGCCCTGACCACTGCCCTACACTGTCCTCGCTGCCTCCAGTGCCCTCTCTTAGCACTCTGCACACTGTGCGGCTGTCCCATCAGACTGTGACCCCAGGCTGGACTTGCCTTGGGCCACTCTCAGTTATTCAGTGAACACTGAGTACCTACTGTGTGCCTGGTGCTGTCGTAGGTGCTACAGATGGCAGAGAGAAAGGCTGACAGTCCCTGCTCCCAAGGGACCTCAACACTCCGTGGTCAGGGCCGAGAGAGAGCACGGGGTCTGTCAGGGGCCCTGAGGGCTGCTGAGGCGGATGGGGCGGAGAACGAGGGTGGCGTCAGGGGTGGTCAGGGAAGGCCCTTCTGAGGAGGGGGCTGTTATCGGCTTAATTGTGTCCCCTGCAAATTCATATACTGAGGTCCTAACCCTCAGTACCCCAGAATGTGACTATATTTTGGGGAGAGAGCCTTTAAAGAGGTGATTAAGGTTAAGTGAGGTCATGTGCGTGGGCCCTAATCCAATGTGGCTGGGGTCCTTATAAGAAGAGGAGATGAGGACACAGACATGCACAGAGGGAAGCCCATGTGAGGACACAGGGAGAAGACGGCCGTCTACAAGCCAAGGAGAGAGGCCTCAGGAGGAACCAGCCTTGCCCACACTTTGATCTCAGACTTCTAGAATTGGGAGACAATAAATTCCTGTTTAAGCCCCCCATTCTGTGGTACTTTGTTACGCAGAGCTAGCAAACTAACAGGGACTTTTGAGTAAAGACCCACCAAGGAGGAGGGATGGAGCCCGAGGGCTGCCTGGGATGTGTTCCAAGGTGGAAGCTTCTCGGTGTGGTCAGGGACCAGCAAGGAGGTCTCGGGGCTGAGCGGCCTGAGATGAGGAGCTGGTGTGGTCCAGTGAGGGGTCAGGTCGTGTTCTGAGTGGGAAGAGGAGTGAGGGGCAGGACCTTCCTGTTGTGTTCCCACTGCTTTGGGACTGTGGGGCCGGAGCAGGGAGACGCAGTCCAGCCGGACAGGATCCTGGGGGGACCTCCAGCATGAGGCCACTGCTTCCCGTCCCCAGGCCATGGCTGATGGTTGAGGCAGCCGTGGCCTTGCCTACGTGAAGCCGGTTCTATCCAGAGAGTTGCCCGTCCACACACGTAACCCGCAACCTCGCAGAATCCCCCCACCCACAGTTGTGGTGAGTCCTACAAAGGGGAGCCGGGCTCAGTGGGAAGGGTATCCCTGGTGGGGGAGCCGCATGGGCAAAGACTCAATGGGGGGTGCAGCTCAGGGCCTTTGGGGAGCTGAGCAGAGCCCGGCAGAAGGAGCTGAGGCCACACTGGCCTGAGGACCCAGGCTGAGACCTGGCATGACGAGGGGATGCTGGGGGCACCTGGAAAAAAATTTGCCAGCTTTTTTTTTTCTCTGACTGGCAGATTGTCTTTCAGCTTGATCCCCTACCTCGGGGTGGCTTTATCCCTGTCAGATTTAGGGACATGCTGTGTGACTTGCTCCCTCGTCACAGCAAGTCCTCGGGACCCACAACCTCCGGAGTCCTTCAGATGTGCCCAAGAAGCCTGACTTGAAGGCCCGAGGTGCGTGTGCACATTTGCCTTTGATGGAAAATAAGTCACCTAGTTTACCTTAACTTAATTCAGATGTGAGCTCACCATTTGTCAAGAGATAAACGAATGTGGGGCGCCGAAGGGACACAATGAAATGCTCTTCAAGTCTGTATTGTGAACAAATGTGCAATTCTTGGCCATTCCACTCTGTCGTCCGCAAAAGTGAGGGGCGGCTGCATGGATATTTTGCGTGTTGAGAAGGAATAAGAGTGGGACGCACCCATGGGATGTGCCCACAGGATACATCCACTGGAACCTTCTAAATCACCTGTGGAAAAGGCCAGGAAAGAGAACACCCATATTACGGAGAGTAAGGACCTGATTTCCGGTGGAATCGCGACTCCTTGCTGCTGTGTCTCCAGGCACGTCCGAGCCCAGACACAGGCTGGCCACCGGGCGCCTCCCCCTGTTCTGCCGATGTGCCCCCAAATAGCCGGCCCCTATTCCCAGCAGCTCGGATGATTGCAGACAGCCCCTTCCCTCCTGCTGGCAGCTGGTGGGCCCCTGATTACATGAGACTTCTAGGAGTAGGGGAAGCTGAGAAGGTATTAAAACACAGCTTTCAGAGGCACCATCTGTAACAATGTCCCAGATAAAGCCTGGCCCCAGAGTGTGATGGAAGCTGCCTCTCCAGGGTCGGGTCGGAACTGCTCTGAAGGCACGCGGGGCTTTGTAGGAGGGGCAATTCCACAGTAGGAGGGCTCTGGCCTCTGCCAGGGGAGGCTGTGACGCAGGCTGGGTGCTGCTGTGCTATAGGTTCAATTGTGTCCCCCCCAAATCCAAATGATGAAGTCCTAAATCCAAGAATCTCAGAATGTGGCCTTATTTAGAGATGGAGTCTTTACAGAATTAAAATGAGGTTATTAGCCCCTAATCCAATATGACTGGCGTCCTCATAAAAAGGGGAAAATCTGGACACAGGTACGGGCACGTACACACACACACACACAGAACACCATGTGAAGACTGGAGTGATGCTGCCATGAGCCAGGGAACTTCCAGAAGCTAGGACAGAGGCCTGGAACAGATCCGTCCCTCACAGCCCTAAGAAACCAACCCTGCTGATATCTTTAATTTGGACCTCCGGCCTCCAGAACTGAGACAATGAATTTCTGTTGTTGAAGCCCCCCAGTCTGTGGGGCAGGGGAGCAAATGAAGACACGCTGAGCACCTGGTGAGGAAATAGACGTGTGCTGGGAGAGGCCATGAAGGATGGTGATCATGGGATTACCCACAGGGATGAGGGACATTTGACAGGGGCCTCTCCTCTCCTCGCGAGCAGCTGTGGGGGGGGGACAGTCTCTTCTGGCACAGACTTCCTGGCCCCCCTGCTCCCAGGCTGCAGTGGGGGGAAGTTGATTTGCTTGTATAAAATAAAATATAATAAAAGCTACAAAAAGCTGAGGGAAAGACGAAAGTAATTAAGAACCAGTTTCCTGAGATGAGTGTAGCTGTCCTCCCATGGAAGCCCGACCTGTTCTCTCAGGTCCCGAGGAGGCCAGCAGGTTCGGGGTGTGCTCCCAGGTGGAGGAGCCCCCAGCTGACCCACACTGTCCCTTGCCGTGAATAGCCCCTGGTGGGGTTTCTGGTTGGAGGGGTTCCCCTTGCTGTGAAGGCTTGGCCCCTGCACTGAGGTGATGTAATTTCTGCCTTCACCAACCACAAAAGTGACAAGTGACCCCACACCACACTGATGCCCACTGCCGCTTAAGGGAGCTTCCTTCTTGGGCATTGGCCCGATGCCCTGCCTAGCTCTGCAGAGACCCATAAAGGCCCCCCTGCAGACACAAGTCCTCGTCCCCCTGGGCCCCCGGGGGTAGGCACTCTTGGGTGGAGGCATATGCAGCCCAGGAGCCCCCGAGGGCAGAGTTGGGGGTCTCCTCTTTGTTCCCAGGCACAGAGCAGGTTCTAGCCGATGAGCATGTGGACTGGTTAAGGGTGGAGCCGAGTAATGACATTACATCTCTTCCCAGTAGGGACTTGGTGGGGCTGGGGATGATGGCGGAGCAGGGTCCAGGGCAGGATATAAGACAGAAATGCCAGGAATCCTCCTTTGTGTTGTGAGTTGAATTATGTCCCCCCAAAAGGTGTGTTCAAGTCCTAAGCCCTGGTACCTGTGAATGTGATCTTATTGTAAATAGGGTCTTTGCTGATGTAATCAAGTTAAGAGGAGGTCATTCGGGTAGACCCTAATCCAATGTGACTGGCATCCTTGTAAGAAGAGGGGAATTTGGACACAGAGAGACACAGAGGGAGAAAGCCATGGGATGAGAGAGGCAGAGATTGGAGTGATGTATCTATAAGGCAGGGAACACCAAGGATAGCCAGCAACCACCAGAAGCCAGAAGAAGCAAGGAAGCATACTCCCCTAGCCCTTCAGAGAGAGCGTGGCCCTGTCAACACCTTGATTTTGGACTGCTGGCCTCCAGAACAGTGAGAGAATCAATTTCTGTTGTTTGAAGCCACCTAGTTTGTGGCAGTTGTCACAGCAGCCACAGGAACTAACACGCTTAGTCTTTCATTGGCACTTTCAACACAGATCATTGAGGGTCTTCTATGTGCCCGGCACTAGGGGCACAGCTGTGAATAAGGCAGGAGACAGACACCAATCTCATAAACCAATAAAGTAGTAACTCCAGATAATGACAGAGGCTATGATGTAACCAAAAGGGGGCCAAGAGGATGACAGCAAGGGTTTGGGGGTATGCCACGGCAGCCGGGCCATGGGGAGGCCTCTCTGGGACAGGGATTTTCAGGGTTGGGTAGGGGATGCGAGAAGCAGAGCCCACAGGGCGGAGGGTCAAAGGCCCCAGGACTGACCTGAGCTGTGCATGTCTGATGGACAGCAAGGGGATGAGTGAGGTGGTGTAGGGTGGATGGGGGCGGGCCTTCACAGCCTCCTGCCCGTGTCTTGGAAGAGTGAGTGTTACTGCAGGTGTGATGGACAGTCATTGGAGGGTTTAAGCTGGGGAGTGACCCCATCTGAGCATGCTTGAGAAAAGTCACCCTGGCTGCCCTGTTGAAGCAGTGGCACAGTGACAGGGAGGTGCAGGTTCCAGGTGCGAGACGATGGAGGGATGAGCTTGGACATGTGTGTGATTTGGCTGGTCTGGGGGTGCTGGGGGGACAGGATTGGTCTCTCTGGTCATCTCTGGCTGGGTTTGCCCAAAGGTGACACCAGATGAGGCACAGTTAGTTCTTCCTCTAGGGGAGGAATGTCACCTTGTGGAGTAAGGAATTCAGCTTCCTCCAAAGAGAGGTCTGGCCCTTGTCCTGGCTACTGGGAATTTCCCAAGTGATAGAAGCGTTGTTATTCATAATGACCCCTCAGACCACACCTGATTGTTTATGCTAACGAGGTGACTCTGGTGGACTCCTAGAGAGTTTAAGTTAAGGAAATGACTCAGGGTGGAGGCTGGCCACACTGGAAAGGCCAACCATGTGATTAGAGGCTTGGGGCTTTGAGCCATGTAATATCAACCTGACCTCCAGGGACGGGACAGGGGCTGGAGACTGAGTTCAACCACATGGCCGGGGATTCAATCATGCCGGTGTAATGAAACTCCAATAAAACTCTGGACACTGAAGCTTGGACAAGCTTCCCTGGTTGGCAATATACTCTGAGTATTGTCACACATCATAGCCAGAGGGGGTCCAGGACTGTCTGGGACTCCACGGGGAGAGGATGACAGAAGCTCGTGTTTGGACCACTTCCAGACCTTGCCCTGTGCACAAACCAAAGCCGTCCTTTGGCTGGTTCTAATTTATATCCTTTTGCTCTAATAAAACTGTAATTGCAAGTATAGTGCTTTCCTGAGTCCTGTAAGTTGTTCCAATGAATTATCGACCCTGAAAGTGGTTTTGGGAAACCCCAGAACTTGATGTTGCGGTCTTACCCTTGAGTTGGGCTAACTCTGCATTCAACCCAACACCACTAGGGGGCAGTGGGGAGAGAGTGGGGCTGCCTCAGGCAGAAGATCCCCCTTGGAACAGATCAGTCTTGGGTTGATGCCCCAAATCAGGGGAGCCACAAGACATCACATTGTTTTCTCATCCCTTCCTCTGCTTTGTCCAAGTTGAAGAAAGAGCCCCTCCCCCCACCACAGCAGAAGGCTAATAAAGACACAAACATGAGCCCCTGATGGTGAGAGCAGTCTCCTCATCACCAGCACTGTTCCCTTGCACCTCTTTAATTCTCCTTTTAAAATATTTATGGAAGGAGTGTTTATAGACTCAAAATGTAATTTAGACCTGAAGGTGCCCTGGTGATACAATAAGTCACACATAGCAAAGACCAATTGGAGTCAATGAGGCCCACACAATGATGTAACCCTGCAGCAGACCATCATTACGGAATTGGTTTTTGGGGGAGGAATGTCCTGTTTTCTCTTTCTTGCATGCCCTGGACTCGTGGCAGAGACACATAGACAATTCCCTTTTAATGCATCCGAGCCACCTCTGGGCACCCATAATTCTGTGGTCATTCAAATAACACGGAAGACTGATCACACCTCAAAATCACCACCTTGAAAAATTAATTTCTCTCATTGTTTGAAAACAATTTTCCTAGTGTTTCCTTGTCAATTTAGAGCATGCTTAAGTCCTCGGTTGGTTTCCTTTCATCTTGATTCATCTGATGGATTCTTCTGAGGATTCCACTTTGAAAACCTAATTGACCATACACAAAACAAAGGCTGTTGATGGCTTTGTGAGAGTGTGTGTATATATACTGTGTGACGGGCTAATTTTACCATGTTCTAATTACAGCGCTGGATGGCATTATAAATTTGTGTTCAATTAGGCTCAAGCCATCAACTGCTGAATACATTATAAATTTTGTTGAATCAGCCCAACTGATGTTACAAGATCCACTGTAATAGCAAGCAAAGATTCAGTCATCAGATTAACTGAACACCCCCATCCCCATTCAAACTTGTATGTGTCACCATAAAATTGGTTAAATAAAGAAATAACAACCTTATAATGAACATGAATGTGGACATAAAATCAAGGCATAAAGTGTATAGCAAAGTCCACAGTAGACCTGTAATGCTCTCTGCCTGCGATTCCATAAGCTACAGAAAGAGACAGGTCATTCTGGCAAAAATCAGTCCCCTCCTGAAGAAAAGAGGAGGAGCAGAAAGGTTCAAATTGGATCTCTGCTAATCTGACCCCCCTAGTTGGAGCAGATCCTTTGAAGGAGGTGCACTGGTTAGTTCAATATCCTAGCTAGAAAAGAGGATTAAGAACTAGGGTGGGCATCGCTAGTGTTCACCAACCTCCTGATCTCCTCCCCTTCCCAGCTCATGGAAAGCTGTACCCTTCGGCCAGGCTGTGTGACCAATCTGGCCAATGATATAGAAGAAGTGGCATGTGTCACCTCCAAGTTGAGGCATTGAAGAGAAGGCATGAATCTCCAGTCTCTATTCTTCCCCTGTCTTGGTGATTGACAAGGCCTCCATCAGCCTGGATCTCTGAGTGACTGTGTGGAGAAAACATATCTGGCCCCTCCCCTGGCCTGGCCTCCATATGCCAGATCTAGACCGTGAGCTAGAAAGAAATCTGTGTTGTGTTAAGGCACTGAGATGGGAGGGTTATTTTGTTAATGCATATAGCCTCTCCCATACTGACTAATACAAGAATTTCAGCATAATTGAAATATTGTAAACCAGTTTGGACCATCAGTTTATTGTGTCTCTGTTGAGAGAGCTTGGATGGAGGCATCTCAGTCTCTTGGAGGGCTTGGGGTTATTTAGGCCCTTAATGGTTAATGTATAAATCTGCATGTTGGCACCTGTGTTGTCCTGGGCCATAGTTTTGACCTGACCTTCTCAGGTTCTATGTTTAGAAAATGAGTCTAGACTTCATTCACTCACTCATTGATTCATTCATTCATTCATATATTCTGAACATCAGGATACGTTAGGGACTGTGCTAGGAGCTGAAGAGGGAGGAATAATAATGATAATAATGATAATAAAAGCAAACTTACTGGGAGCTGGCTACGGGACAGCATTGTGCCAAATGCTTCACATGTGTTATGAGACCTGATGCTCACCCCCCTGCACGTGGCAGGGACCATCCTCACTCCCATTTCACACCAGAGGGAATGGGAGCTTAGAGGAGAGGGAACTTGCTCAAGGTGTCACCTCCAGGAGGTGACAGAGCCAGGATCTGAGCCCGACCTCTGAACTTAAGAGCCTCTGCCTTAGCCCCGTCCAGTGCCCAGAGGCAGGAGATGAAGGCCCCTCCTGCCAGCCCCTCTTCTGCACCACCCGTCTGTTCTTGTGGCTTCCCCCGTAAGCCCTTCAAAGACTCAGTGCTGTCTTAGGATAAGAGCCTAAGGGCCTACACCCCCCGCCCTGGCTTCAAGGCCTCATGATCAGGCCCCTGCCTGCTTCTGCAGTCCCACCCTGTCACATACTAGCTAGATCCTTTCCACCTCTGTGGCTTTAGGGCTGTCTCCTTGACCTCCGTCGCTCTGTCCCATCTGTGTGACACTTGTGTCTACCCGAGGAATCTTCCCTCCTCCAGGACCCAACTCCAAGTCTGTATCTTCCCTGAAGCCCCATGCCGCTACTCCCTGACCCCCGTTCCCTCCCCCCGGAATGTTAGCGTCTGTTCCTCATGTAGCATCGTCATGGTTTACTCCTGGTTGGTCACCCCACTGGACTAGAGTCCCTCATGTTTGCCTCCCTGGCCCGGCATGGTGCCTCGAGCACAGTGGGTGTCAGTGCTCATTGGTCCCGTTATATCCAAATGTACCTGCCGCGGGGAGAACAATCCTGGCAGACGCGGAATGGTGCGTTCCCCATGGGGCAGCCACCACCTCGGCAATGACAGAACTGGCTCTGAGAAGCGACATCTATATACATCCCTCATCGTGGGCCAGCAGCTCCCTGGAGGTGCTTTCCCCCTTAACAGAGAGTAATGGCTGCCTACAGCCGATTAGGCCTGATTTCATCCTAAATAGCAGTCATTGGCACTCACTGTCCTTTGTGGTTAGAGAGGACACAACAGAAGAAAGAGTTGAAAGAGACACTTCTTTCCATCTGAGCTCAGCCCAGTTCCTGGATCTCCACAGCCATGCTGTCTAAACAGAGCCACGGCCTCCCAGGCCCACCCAGCCTCCTGGATCAGAACCTAGATACAACGCCTGTCATCTCACACAGTTCCCCAGGGGCACTTCCGTACCCACCCACCTCCAATGCCAAGACAGTAGGGTATTTCCTGGGGGTCATGAAACTGGAATGTTCTTCTGAGAGGTGACCACCTCTCCCTGGGGCAGCTGTTCTCAATCCTGCTGTGCATTTGAATCACAGACTCTCTGGAGTGAGGCCCAAGCATCGGTATTTTTTAAAGCTCCCTAGGTGAGTCCAGTGTGCAGGTGGGTTGAGAATAAGTCTGCTAAGGGGCATTGGGGGAACAGGTGCAGACTTCCAGGCAGGAAGCAGTCGGAGGCTGGGCCGATTGGAACTGGGACCTGACCCTTTGCAAGAGGGTCCTGCTGCCTCCTCCCTGCCTCCCCAGCATACTAATATCAAAAATGCTGCTGTCAGAGAAAGCGAACAGAATATCTCCAAGTCACACAGCTGTCACACAGTCTGTGTGTGTCCGAAGCACATCACAGAAGGTGCGCTATGCTGCTGAGAAGCTGTCTCTATGGGGCATCCGTTGATTCTGGGGTACACACCAGTCGTAGGTGGACGGAGCCTGCTCCTCTTCCTCACCACGATCTCCTGAACCTCAGCCCCACCTACTCTCAAGTCCATCCTCCCTCTTCTGGCTTCGTTGTGATGTAGAGGAAAGAGCCTGGACTTGGAGTAAAGACCTCCGGCTTTGATCCTTAATTACCAGCCCTGTGATAATGGGAAATTTACTGGACCTCTCTGAACCTCAATAACCTCATCTGTAAAATGGGGATCATAATGTCTCCCTGGCCAGGCTCAGGCAGGACTCCAATGTGATTGTGCTGATGAACACGCTGGTAAACTGTGCAGGACACACCTTGCATTCACTTGTTCACTTGGCGAATATTTGCTGAGCAAGTACTGCTGACCAGGCACCGAGCTGGCTGCTGGGTGTTGAGAACCGCCAGCCCTCGCCAGAGAATCCATTGACTGGACTCACTGTGAGTCATGGAGTCCTCCCTCTCCAAGGAACATTCTCTGTGGATCAGGTGGGGAAGACATTCCAGAGTCAGGCCAGAAAGGTGGGAATTAAACCTCACGGACCAGTTAGAGTTTAAGGGGCTGGGTGGAGGGTGGTTCTCTAGATTTTAAAATTAAATTGTCAGAGTTTTAGCTATTACTCCTTCTCCCCCCCCCCTTCTTTTTCTCCTTTCAGCCTTTTTAGAGTGTTTCTTTCTTTTTCTCTTTTCTTTGGTAAATACAGAGACCATTTCACTGTTATCAGCATTATTTCTTATTCACTATTTTCTTTCCAACAATAAAACTCTCCTTGGCGTCTCCATTTATGAGGCTATCTGGAGTTATTTGCATTCTGAAGGCTTAAATCAAAAATTTTAAGACCAGTCATGAGGAAAGCAGTAAATCCATGACTGGGCTTCAGCCCAAACAAATAATAAAAAAGATCGCGCATCAAAGTAATAAACAATGGTAATGTCAGTGGCTCATTAGAGTTCAAGATTCGTAATCATGATGGACAAGTATTTTCATAAGAAGGGAAAAGGCGATGAGAAACCAAATGTTTGTTTTTCTTGCTTTTATTCAGTCTTTTCTCTTTATTTGGGCCTCATCGCTGTGATTTTAGATGATCGGTTCTTGGGGTAAGAGTTTCGAGGCCTGCTGGTTTTGATTAATAAATACAGGCAGAAGTAGAAGGAAGGGAAACCTTGTGAGGAACCACTGGGTGAGTCGGAGCCATGCCAACAAACCCCCACTCCATTTCCTTACTGACATCCCACCTTGTTTTGGGCTAAATTATCCTCTGTGGAGATCTGTGACAGCCCATGATTAGCTGTGCTGTCACCAGGGTGCCTCTAGGTTGTGCTGGGGTCTCCTTAGCAGGTAGGGATTCGGGGACTGTATTCATTGCCTATGGCTGAGTAACAAATTACCCCAAAACTTAGCTTAAAAGAATGAACATTTATCATCTCACACCATTTCTGTGGGTCAGGAACTGGAGTGTGGCTTAGCTGGGCGATTCTGGCTCCGGGGTCTCTCAGGAAGTCCAGGCAAGAAGTCTTTTGGTGCTGCATTCATCTGAAGGCTTGACAACAGCTGGAGAATCTTCTCTCAAGGGGGCTCACTCACATGGCTGGCAAGTTGAATGTTGGCTGTGGATGGAGCCTCAATTCCTCACCATGTGGACCACCCCACAGGGCAGCTTGAGTGTCCTCACAACATGGCGGCTAGTTGTGAGGGATTCAAGGGAGAGCAAGGTGAAGCCACAATGCCTTTTATGATCTAGTGTCTGAAGTCACACTGTCATTTCTGTGCTATCCTATTGGTTACACAATTCAGCTCTATTTGGTGTTTGAGGGGACCACACCAGGATGTGACTATCAGGAGGCAAGAACCATCTTGGACACGGGCCACCACAGACACAGAAGATCTTCCCCAAGCTCCCTCTGAACAGGAAAGGAAACGCTTTGAAGAGCATCATATCAAGCCACAGCAAATTGGTTGTACCTTGTGTGCCTTTGCATATCAATTGGTAGTGGCCATCTGGAACAATGGGATGAGATTGGGGCTCAGCATGGAAGTATGACAATTGATTGGTGATATCTGCCGCAGGCACAGGAATGAGGACTGGTGACAGATGCACCTTTATTACTCTGACTTACCATGGCCAGGCTCTGCAGGGGACACAAGAGCAAGCAGACATGGTAACAAACAACAAGCATTGGGTTAATTATGATGCAAGGAGGAGTCACAAACCCACCACCAGACAGCCGTGGAGGTGACCATCCCCTGATATTCTTGTCCGTGAAGGTCCCAACTCTACAATTGTGTGAAGCATAGGTGGAACCAGAAACTTCCCCAGAGGCCATTAAGTCAAATGTATTTCAAACAGGTTTTGGCTTCAGACCCTTTAAGATTTTATTTATTCATTTTTTTTCCCCCCAAAGCCCCAGTAGATAGTTGTATGTCATAGGTTCACAGGCTTCAGACCCTTTAAAAAAAATCCCCTCCAAGACCACAACATATAAGACCGGTAAAAGTGGAATTGTTCAGGTGGAAGCGAAGGTGGGGGGCTTGGAGCTCGCCCGTTCCGACTCCCGCAGGATCACCACAGAGGTCCCTGAGGTGCCTCTGCTAGGGTTCCATGGGGCACAGTTTGAAAACCATTGATTTACCTATTTCCTCCATTTTGCAGCTGAAGAAACTGAGTCCAAGAGAGAGGAAGGAATTCTCAAGAACAACTTGGGGAGGGGCTGCTGGCTTGGTTTGCAACGTTGGGTCTCCAGATGGTCATTGCTCAAATGCAGGTGAGATATGAGCATCCTGGTGTGGTCAGCCCTGTGACCGGCTGACTCTCGTCCCCAGCAGTGGGACCTGACAGACAGGTGGTCGGTGATGGGGACTGATGCTATGAGGGCTGGTAGCAAAGGTGACTTCTCTTCCTTCCCCCTCCACTCTCAATGTCCTCCGTGCACATGCATTTGTGCCAAGCACGTCCAGACCCCTAGGACAGAATGGCAGGAGGGATTTTTAAAGCCTGACCAGACAGCATTCCAAGTGTGTCGCCCCCTTCCCTCCCCTCCTCTCGAGTTAAAGCAGCCGGCCGGGCTTCTACGCAGCTTCCGCCAAGGGCTAATTTAGTTGTGATTTGTGGCAAACATTTATGGTTTAATAAAGTGACTTTCCAGTTGCCATGTTTATCACAACCCAAGCGAGGAGCCTCACTGGGGAAGCATCTGCTGCCGGTGATGATTACAACAAAAACACTTTCGTGAGCTGTTTTGTCAAGCTCCTTCAGGGTGACTCAACCTCCCCAAGCCTGAATGTAAGAGAAGAAGGAGGAAGCTCAGGGAGGGGGAGGCTGACGCCTAGAGAGGGGCTCTTGTTGGAAGGGCCTCGGTGGGGGAGGGGAGCAGGGAGGATGGGGCCCTTTCTGTGCCGTGAGTCAGGGAACGACACCACGTGCCACCTCCTTAGAACAGAAGTGACCCCACTGTCATGACTACACTATTTGCAGAGCATGCGAGAAACGACTATGTTTCTTTTTTTTTTTTAGTTCTAGGAGGCCACGGGAGCCCTGGCTGCTGTGGCTTTTGGGGTGTGAGCTCCATTCCAATGAGCAGGGACCCACAGCTCTTTGGAAATCAGAAATCTCTAATTGCAAATTGTCCTGGGCTAAATTGTGCCCTCCCACCCGATTCATATGTTGAAGTCCTAACCCCCAGTACCTCAGAATGTGACTGTACTTGGATAGGGGGTTGTTAAAGAGTAATTAAGTTAAATTGAGGTCATTAGGGTGGGCCCTAATCCAATATGACCGGTGAATTTATATGAAGAGGAGATTAGAACCCAGCCACGCACAGAGGGAAGATGACATGAAGACATAGGGAGAAGACAGCCATCTACAAGCCAAGGAGAGAGGCCTCAGGAGAAACCAACCCTGCCACAGCTTGATCTCAGACTTCCAGCCTCCAGAACCGTGAAAAAATAAATTTCTGTTATTTAAGCCACCCAGTCTGTAGTATTCTGTTATGGCGGCCCAAGCTGAATAACACGCAAATGACCAGTGGAGATATTTAAAGCAGCTGTTTGTTCTCAGAGATTAATGCACTATCTCAGACTCAATGCTTATCAGAGAATGCCCAGGATGCTCAGGCCAGAAGAGTTCTCTCCCAAGGTCTAATTGAGCAAAGACTTTAAAAAAACACTGTTGAAGACAGCACGTTTTCCAGGCCTCTGAGGACCCCAAAGGTTACTACTGAGATAAAGATTCCTTTCTGAGAGCTGTTGCCTTCCTCACTCAAGACAGCAGGAGGCTGGAGTATTAATATGTCTTCAAATTCATTCATTCATTCAAAAAACACTAATTTAGCACCTAGCGCTATAGCCTACTAGAGTTGACTCTACCCAGTGTAGGGATTTCCTCTTCTCAAAGTGAGGCCCTTAGATCTCCTTTTAAAAATTCAGACTCTGGGGCTCTGCCCCACAGCTGATGAGTCAGAATCTCTGGGGGCAGGGCCTGGGAATTTGCCTTTTGAACACACTTTCCATGTGATTCTGGTGCAGACGAACGTTTGAGAGCCTGTGCCACATGGTATCCCCTCTGCTGGTCATTTGGCCTCTGCTAGAACATGGCCAGTGATGGGCTCACCACCTCCTCAGGGGGCCTGTCTCACATGGGTGTGATGTGGCCATGATGGGGCGTGCATCTTCTTTATCTTGGAGCTGAAATCCGCATTCTGCAGCTTCTACGCTGGGGTCCTGGCTGTGCTTTCCAGGCCTCCCCCTCTTCCCGACACCCTGCTTGTATTTGAGGACACATGTGAGCAGCTAGAGGCAGGGTGAGAAGGGAGGCCAGCTAAGAGCAGAGCAAGAGGAGAGAGAAAGAGCGAGTTCTACAGGGAAAGCCTTAGAGGACATCGATGTCTCCATGCCCAGGGGAGGGAGTGAGGGGGAAATAATCAGCACATGGGATGATATTTTAAAATCTTCACCTTTGTGTTTTTCTTTTCTGGAAGTCAGAGGCATTCATACACCCTGAGGAGAATTAGAATTGTTGAGCCTGGATTTCCAAGAGAAGTTCAGCTTCAACTTCCTGAACAGGCTTTTGGAGGGTCCACAGGAAACAATCCTGGTGAGAGCCGTTGATTTCGTGAGGGCCAGGTCTGGTTGGCCAGAGAAGGTTCTAGAAGAGTGCTGTCCAATAGAAATAGAATGTGGGCCACACTAAAAAAGACTATATCTAAAATATGTGGTACATATATGATAGAAATACCTAAATCTATATCTTTCTAAAGGAGATCGTTTCACCATGTAATCAATATAAAAATCAGGACTGAGATTTTTACATTATTTTTCTTATAGTAAATCTTTGGAATCTGGTGTGTATTTGACACTTATAGCACATCTCAGTTTGGACGAGCACACGTGGCTGATGGCTACTGTGTTGGAGAGCAGAGCTCTTGATAATCAAATGGGAAGGCCAGATACCCAGGGCATGGAGTATCAGCTATAATATGTGATCAGAGTGAGTGGAGAGGGTGACTCACCACCCTCCCCACCCCATGGACAAGGACAGAGGAGGAAAACTTAGGCTTGGGGTGGGATGGGGTCTGACCGCAGAGGGGGGCTGGGATAGGGGGTCAGGTAAGGGAGACACTCACCTCAGAGGCCCAATTTAAGGGGTACCAAAAATTCATCAATGGAGATAATATTTTAATGTCATATTCTTTAAAAATCAAAAGTAATGCAAAAGAAATCTGTGATGAGCAAGATATCAAAATTACAAACACAGGGTCCAAGCCTTCCTGTGCACCCACCTCCCCAAGTCCAGACCCCATCAGATCCATCAGCACCACAGTCTCGTGCCTTCCCTCCCTTTTAGGCTGTGGTTTGGGTAGGATGCCTGCAACCCTGGCTCTGGGACTAAGCTTGTGACCCAGGCCTTTCCAATTAAAGTCACCATTTGTGTTAATTATCTATTACTGCATAACAAATTACCTCAAACTTAGTGGCTTAAAAGAATGAGACAATATTCATCATCTCATGGTTTCTGTAGGTCAAGAAAGCAGGAGGGGTTTAGCTGGGTGGTTCTGGCTCAGAATCCCTCATGAGTCTGCAGCCAGATGGTCAGCCAGGGCTGCCGTGATCTGAAGGCTTGACTGGGGCTGGAGGGGCTATTTCTAAGAGGGTTTGTTACTGGCCAATGGGCTTGATCTGCTTGCTGTGATCTGAGCCAATTAATCACAACGAGTTAGGGATCGAGAAAGGAAGTTTTAATTTGATTAGCCAGCATAACTGGGAAGATGGCAGACTAATGTCTCAAAAAACTATCTTCAAAAATTACAGAATCTTGAGGTAGTTATATAGGGAAAATGGGCAGTGAGGAGGGGGTCCAGGGATGTTGGTCTCCAGGCATGATGGGCTCCAGGCATCACATTATTCCATTCTTCTGTCAGCTGTGATGGATACCTTGTAAGTGTGTTTCCTGCCTGTGGTCAGCCTGTTCCCAGAGACAAACTCATAGAACAAAGTTTTAATTTATCAAGCTATCAGAGAGTACATACGTAAGTGGAGGCCATAAATCAGGAAAGCATGTGCATTTTTTTAGAGCACGTGCAGAGCAGTGAGTAGTCACGCAGAGGAGGGGCTGGGGCCATTTAGCATAACAAGATGTCCTCACTTATGTTCACTTACAGGTTCACTCATGTGGTTGATGCTGGCTGTTGGTGGGAGACCTCAGTTCTTCTCAACGAGGACCTCTCCACGGGGCTGCTTGAGTGTCCTTGTTACATGGCGGCTGGCTTTGCTCAGAGTGGGAGATCTAAGATGAACAAGGTGAAGCTACAATGTCCTTTACAACCATGCCTCAGAAGTCGAGTCGTGCTCCATCATTTCTACAACATCCTCTTGGTTACACAGATCAGCCCTATTCAGCAAGAGGGCACTACATGGTATGAATATCAGGAGGCAAGAAAGATTGGGAGCCATCTTGGAAGCTGGCTACTACACTGTTTTAGTTTGAGGAATGCATGTGTGGCCCATGTTGGTTCCAGAACTTTCTTTGGAATCCCTGGGAAAGAGGTGATCTTCTTTACAGCCAGGCTGATAATTAGATAGAAGGTCTGCATAACATTGACATGAGAGGGCTTTCTCAGGCCTTCCCATGCCTTATGTATTTATTTCACATACTTTTTCTCATTATAAAAGTAATATATATTCTTTATAGAAATATTTAAAGATTATTCCTAATCTTGCCACTTCGGAATCTTTGCTCACATCTTGATGTATTTCTTCTTTTCTTTCTCTTGGTCTCTGTCTGTCCGTGTCTGTCTGGCTTTCTGTTTTCCTACTGCCCTCCCCCCCAAACCCCCGCCATCATCCTTTTTATAGCAAGACATTTAAGCTGATCTTCTTACTGCACATCTTTTGTGGCATAAAACTAAAAATAAAAGCTAATGAGTCACAGTATCTCCAGGCTCCAGTTCCCCAGGAACCTGCATGGTGGGGGGCTTGGAGCAGTCTCAGTGATGACTCCTGAAGAGGCCCCAAGCCCTGGGTCACCTGCTTCCCCCAGGGGCTAGCAAGACCCCACTGGGGCCTTCAGCCTCCGTTGGGGTCAGTGTTATAGCCTGGAGGCCCCACCCAGCATTATGACTTGGGGGGGCCAGGTGGTGCATGTCCTGTCTCCAAGGCCTCAGCCAGGTGGCTGTGGGTCTGGGGGAGGCCTAGGGAGGGGGCAGCTGTGAACACTGTGAGTCCCAGGGCCTGGGGCAGGCTGGCCTCCCAGGAGGTGGGGTTCATGTTTGCCCTTCTGCACTGACTTCTAAGGCTTCGTCTCTTCTCTGGGGTCAGCTACAATGCAGGGATCCCTGGACCAAACTCTGGTACCCTCTGATGGCAGCAAGATTGACAGAATTGTGGATTGACCAACTCTCCTGACCTTGCACCTGGCCACCCTCGTGATTCGGCTCTCTCGGTTCTGTGCTCCCACAGCGGTGTGACCTGGTGACACTCCTCCCTCAGGCCAGACAAAGCGGGGTGCCCCACCCCTACCCCTGCCAACACATACTAACCCTCTTGCCCTGCTGGAGCAGGAACAAGCAGAGGGTGGGTCTGTCTGGCTGACATGGTGCCTGGGACTCCTGGTCTGGCCAGCTGCCCAGCTGATGCCAGCCGCTGCCCAGCCGCTCTCCTTCCTCCTCCTCCTCTACTTTTCGGGCCCACACCCCTTCAGGCCCCACCAGCTCATGTCCACACCCCCATCACAGCCTCCCTGTCACCCCCAGTCACTCCTGCCCCTCAGCCCTCCTCCAGGAACCCTCGTCACTACATGCTATGGTCATTTTTCCACCACACCTGAATTTATTAATGAGGTGACTCAAGGTGGGCCCCTAGATACCTTCAGGATGGGGGCTGGTCACCAGAAAGACCCAACACGGGACCAGAGGGTGAGAACTTTCAGCCCCACCCCTTCAACCTCTGGGGAGGGGAAGGGGGCTGGAGATTGTGTTATAAAAATTCAAAGGAGATCTGGAGAACTTCCGGGTGGGTGAAGACAGTGAGGTGCTGGGCAGGTGACATGCCCAGAGAGCACAGAAGCTCTGTGCCCCTCCCACGGGCCTTGCCCTGAGCATCTCTTCCAGGCCAGTCCTGAGTTGTATCCGTTATAATACGCCAGTAAACGTAAGCAAAGTGTTTTCCCGAGTTCTGTGAGTTGTTCTAGTGAATTATCAAAACTGAGGAGGAGGTTGCGGGAACCCCTCAATTTATAGCCGATCGGCCACAAGTACAGGTGGCCCCCGGACTTGTGACCAGTGTCTGAAGTGGGGGCAGTCTTGTGAGACTGAGCCCTTAACCCGTGGGGTCTGCACTCACTCCGGGAGTCAGTGTCAGGATAGGATTGAATTGTAGGATCCCAGGTAGTGTGGGGAAAGTCAGAGAATTGGTCAATGTTGGAAAAGACATCACATTTTTGGTGTCAGGAAGAAAAAGACATCAGACAGCCCCAGCAAACTAGTACATCTGGAAACAGATTTGAGAGAGCAGCTGGGAGATATGGGGGCTTTGGACGTGAGCGATCTGCCCCAATCCTGCTCCCCACCACTCGCAGGTCTGCACATTTGCACCTTCCTGGTTCTTCTTAGGAGGGGCCAGGGCCATCGGCACTGACAGAGGTGGCATCACGGCGTGTGAACGACAGAACCAGAGACCTTGACGCTTCATTAGGGGAACTTATTGAATCAGGACAGCTGGCAGCCCCGCGACGCAGGTGTTACCTGCTTTCTTTTGTTGTTGGAGATTCTGATGCTAACTCTACTAACTGCGTCTCATGCTGCACGTATTTGGAAACTGGCTTTTTCTGTTGCTCATTTAGAGAAGAACGAAGCCTTCCTGGGAACACAGGTTGCAATTATTAAGTCACAGCCAAGGAAACACAGCCAATATCTCGAATCTGCAAGAAAGCGGGAGCTAAGCTATTAATTTGAATTCTAGCACCTTAAGGCTCTCGGTAACCTCACCCCTCTGTTCTCGCCATAAGACTGCATTCCAGCTCAAGTAGGGATCATTTCTCATCCAAATAATTCTTGGCTCTGTCAAAATAATAATATACCCCGTCCTCAGCATGAGCCCTGGACAGGAAAAGCAAAGAAATTTCTGCTCTCAAATTCTTCCCCTGAGCTAAGTAGGCTAGCATTCATCAAGAAGTACGCAGAATTTGTTTCCTTAAAAAAATGGTTTGCCTTCTTTCTGATTCGTTCAAAGAAAGCGCTTGTCTACCAAAGGAGAAAGGAAAGGAGAGAATGAGGGTCAGAGGAAGAAAAATAGAAGGGAGGGAGGAAGGAAGGAGTGAGCGAGTGAGGAAGAGAGGGGAAAAAATGGCTGAATGCTCCGTTATGGCTCAGAGTATGGGCTCTGACATCAAACAGGCCTGGGCGGGTGGGAAGGAGCCAGAGACCTCCTGGACCTGCCCTGTGTCCTGTGACATCTCAGAGTCTCAGTCTCCTCATGTATAAAATGTGAGTTATCAAATCTACTTCACAGGATTGTTACGGGGCTTAAAATAGGAAAGAAATAAGAAAACAAGGAATTCAATAAAAAATGGGCAAAAGATTTAAAGAGACACTTCAAGTAAGTACACGGATGGTCAATAAGCACATGAAAAGATGGTCCACCTTGTCAGTCATTAGGGAAATGCAAATTAAAACCACAAGGAGGTGTGATCACACACCCATTAGAATGGCTAACATTAAAAAACAAAAAAGAGACAGAGACTGGCAGCACCAACCGCTGGCGAGGATGCGGAGCAACTGGAACTGGCATTCGTTGTTGGCGCACAGTGGTACAGGCACTTTGGCGGACAGTTTGGTGGTTTCTTAAAAAGTTAAAGCCAGGCTTTGTCACCCTGAGCTCTCTTGACATTTGGGTTGACAGTTCTCTGTTATGGGGCCTCTCGTGTACGCTGTAAGATGCTTAGCAGCACTCCCCTCCCACCTCCAGGTATAACAACCAAAGATGATCCCAGCATCACAGAATGTCCTTTGCGAGTCAAGATCAGCCCCGGGTGAGGACCACTAAGTTACCTGTACTTGGCATCTGACCCAGCCACCCCATTCCTGGGCATTTATCTGAGAGAAATGAAGACTTACGTCCGTACCAAGACGTGTACTCTGATCCCCACAGCAGCTCTGGTCATCAATGGCCCAAACTGGAAACAACCCAAATGCCCCTCAGCTGAGAAATGGATACACAAACTGTGGTACATATGTGAAGCTGCTGTGTATTACGCTGAGTGAAAGAAGCCAGACGCAAAAGGCAACATATTGTATGATTCCATTTATATGACAATCTGGAAAAGGCAAAACTCTCGGGGTGGAGAACACGTCCGTGGTTGCCAGGACGGGGGAGCGGAGGGGTCGATTCCAAAAGGGGGCGAGGGAAATTTTTAGCACGATGTTCTATATCTTGACTGTGGTAGTTACACACTGTAGGAGTGTGTCAAAACTCAGAGAAATGTACGAGAAGATGAGTGAATTTTATTGTATGTAAATTATGCCTCCATAAATCTGATCTCCAAAAAAGAGAAAAGAAAGGAGAAGAGGAAGAAGGGAGAGGAGAAAGGAGAAAAGGAGAGAGAGAGCAAGACTGAAAATCACACCACCCAGTGCCCAGGTTGCAAACACTCAACAAATGGAAGCTTTCTCAATCCTCACTGTCTTAAAAACAGAGACAAGAAGACAGGGGCAGTTAGGCAAGTACAGTGACCTGACGAGGCCCAGCATTAGGGTCCAGTTTAGGGTGGGGAGCTGGGGGGACCCACCTGGGGAGATCAGGCATCTGGAATACTGGAGGTGAGCACCACGCTCCCGAAACACATCAAGGAGGTACCTTCTGAGAAGCGAATGCCAAGGTCTGGGGAACCCTTGGAGATCTGAGTGCCCCACCCCCCACATATTCAGATGGGAAAACATAGTGGGGTCCTTGTCCAGAGCAAACAGCATAAAGGGCCGCAGCCAAAAGGCCCGCCAGACCCTGAATCTCCTTTCCTCCCACCACATCCAGGGCTTGGATATCCGTTCCTGAGGGAGGGGTGGGGTGGGGTTTACCTGCCTGCACTCCTTGCCCCATGGTGAGGCCCCTGAGGACAGGAGACCCGCTGTACTCACCCCTGTGCCCCCCGTGCTTGTACAAGATGGGGGTCACACTGGAGGTAGAAACCCAATGAATGCTCTGTTCCCTACCCATTTGATCAATGAAGAAATGAACGCACAAATAAGTTAATGGATAAATGAAGCGAGTTTCAGGTCTACTGATGAAATCTCCGGTTAGCTCTGTTAGAAACACCTGGAAAACTCAGGCAAGCTGATAGTTGGCACCGCAGAAGCAAAGCCCACATGGTCTCCCACTTTTGATCATTAGCATGGATGTCGCATAGTTATATTCATTGTGGGTTTCCCGGCCCAGTGACCCGCCACCATTTAGCATCACACGTTCTCTTCCTCAGTCCCTGTGGATGTGCACTGGGCAGGCCCTGGGGACCGAGCAGAGGGCAGCCCAGGAAGGCCCTCACCAGGGAGCTGATGTTCTCCGGGCATGAGGCAGCCTTCCATCAATCCAAGTGCTCACCTGATTGCTGTTCGAAGGCACAGTTCAGGGATCCCCCGCACACCTGTCTTACCTGGGGCACACGCGGCTTTACGAGAATCAATTTCCTGATTGTTCCCAGCATGAGAAGGCAGCTGCAATCAAGATTCCCTTACCAGTCTTGCCTTCCAAAGACTCCCTTTTCCTATTTCACAGAAAAAAAAAAAAGTTCTCTCTATCCCCAATTGGAACCCGATTGCAATGCAGAGGGAGAACCGATGCAAATTAGGGCGTTTCCAACTCCGAGCTTTCAATCCAATGGAAACAAGGCCGGTTGAAGTTGTCAGCTGATGGAGGTTTTCTTGATGATAGATCATTAGGAGAATTTTGGCACATAACTTGAAAGGAGTTCAAACCACTGAGGGATGCTCCTGTAACAAAACCCCTTCCGTTCCCATCTACTTATTTTATGAGCCAATATATATTTTTTAAGCTTACATTAAAAAATAGGAGAAAAATCGATGCTGAATTCTGGCTCATCGCAACAAGAGTAACGCTCAGCCACGGATTCATGAACCAATTGTGAAAAAAAGACAGCTCCATCTATCTCGTTAAGAGATGCAGTTCTAACGAAATTTTATTTTTATGCTTAATAATTATTTATAAAAATGTGTAATGAATTGGTTGTGACAAATTGGATACTTATAATTGCACTGTTAGCTCAGACAAGAAAAAAATTTTTTAAACTCCAGAGCTGTGTGGTCACAGGGAAGTTAAAAATGCAATTTTAATTTATATACTTTTTGTTGAGAGAATTATGATAGGGTGACTGATAAAATACTTTCAGGCATAAAAATATATTACATCAGAATACAATTCTGTGGGGGAAATGGAATGGAAATATGAGTTCAAGGAGAGACAAAAGTTACAAACTTTTTGACTTAAAAAAGAGCCCCTTCCTGTATTTTTTAAATGAACGATCACGGATATCAAGTTTAGATTTCATTAGATGCATTTAAAAGAGTGATGTACAGTTTTGTTTTAAAAATGTCAATATTTACAATGCATAAGAAATTTTGTCCTTTGCAACCATTTAAATTTATGAAGAATTTTAGATGTCAGTTAAAAATATGTGAGAGGATACAAAGTATTTCAAATTCTTTGTGGTGGTGGAGGAAGGTACATAAGCAAATAATATTTAATAATAATAATAATAATAATCCTCAGAGAACCACCCAGACTCTTACCTTGAGAGCATTGACTCTTTTTTTTTGCAAAAAGTGCTAACGAGTGTCAGTTACCGCACTTCCAGGCCCACAGCTGCTAGAAGAGGCGAAATAAAAGGGGGAAGTCAAGGGAGACGGGCTGTCTGTCTCCAGGAGGGACACCAGCAGATGAAAACAATAGCCACCCTGGCAGGAGGGAGGAGACAAGAAAATTCAAAATCAGGCCCCAAGTGTCACATGCGTCTGGCACTTTTAGCGTGGGGCAGACACCTCGCCGCCTTTCCGCCTCTCAGGCTGGTCCAAGGACAGGTGTGCACAGCAAGAATCATGTGGCCACCGTCAGTGTGTCAGCTCCAAAAGGCTGAGCTACAGTCCCAAGACACTGTTGGGGAATATGTAATACGTTCCAGAAATATTTCCTTGAAAGGTCTGAACACATAAGCATTTAAAAGGGCAAGTTCAATTCTCCAGAGAAAGTTGACTCCAACAAATTCCAGTCGAGAAGCTTTGCTTGCCCGCTTCCTGTTGGGCAGTGTGAGGCATCTGCATGTGAGGTGGCCCCTCTGTCTCCAGGGCTGCATGGAGCAGGCTCCACTCGACAGTCGTCAGGCTTCCAGTCCCAAGACATGGGGCTCACGAGATGAGCACGTGGAAGAAGGTGATGGGAGAAATGGCTTCTGGCACCAGGCTAAGGTGTCAGATTCCAGTTCCCTGGCTGCCCGGGACAGTGGGGACAATAGGGGGCTATTGTTGCAGCTTTCTAAGTGCCAGGTGCAGTGTCGAGCCTTTTACGTGCATTAACTCAAAGAATCCTCATCACTAGTTTATGAGTAGTGTGGTAGGCTGGGAACGGCCACCCCAGAATATCAGGTCCTAATCCCTGGAACCTGGAACTGTTACCTTATATGGGAAAATGGTCTTTGGGACTAAGTTAAGGATATTGAAACGGGGGAGATTATCCTGAATTATCCGGTGGGCCCTAAATACCCTCACAAGTAGGAGGCAGAGGGAGGTCTGACATGGGCAGAAGAGAAGGTGCCGTGAAGTCAGAGGCAGAGACTAATGGAGGACTACCAGCCACGGGAAGCTGGAAGGGGCAAGAACAGATTCTCGCCTAGATCCTCCAGGGGAGGCGGCTCTGCCCAAACCGTGATTTCGGCCAGCGACGCTGACTCCTGACTTCTAGCCTGCAGGACTGCGAGACAGGGGGTTTCTGTTGTTTTAAGTCACCAAGCTTGTGGTCGCTTTGTTACAGCAGCCACAGGAGACTAATAGACCACATGCAGTGCGTGTCTGACTCAGGGTCTGCTACTAGGCACCCCGCCTCCGACAGCAGGCGTGGGGTCCCGGCCACATGAGTCTCGATGGATGAATTCTGGAAGACTGAGGGTCCACAGGTCTGACTCCAGGGCTGTGGGGCCCCGTCGTAGAGCAGGAGGCAGAAGCCACATTCCCTGCTGAACAGAAAGAAGTCTGGTCGCCTGCCCCTGGATATTCCCTAGCAGCACATCTCCTGGTCCAATCTGAGCCGCTTTAAAAACGCAAGTTCCTGTTCCTACCCTGCCCGCTCCCCCCACCACCCCTGCCACCAGTACTAAGGAATCAGAGTCTCCAGAGGCAAGGTTTAGGAGTCTGCACCTCTAACAAGCCCCCCAAAGTGTCCTTATAAGAGGGATTCAGAAGAAGAGGAGCCCATGAGACCACAGAGGCAGGTTGGAGTGATACAGCCACAAGCCAAGGAATGCAGGCAGCCTTCAGAAGCTGAAAGAGTTAAGGAATAGATTCTCTCCAAGAGCTTCCTGAGGGAGTATGGTCCTGCTGACACCCTGATTTCAGGCCTGTGAAACTGATGTTGAGCTTCTGGCTTCCAGAACAGTGAGAGAATAAATTTCTGTTTTTGTAAGCCACCAAGTCTGCGGTCATTTGTTATGGCAGCCCCAGGAAACTGATACAGGTAGGTACCATTATTATCCCCATTTTACAGACAAAGAAACCAAGGCTCAGAAAGGCTAATGTCAGGGCCAACGCCCCCCACACCCCAGGGTGCTTCTGGGCTCAGGTTACTCCTGCAGCAGTTGCCCAAGACATGCAGACCAGGCTGGCAGTAGAGGACCCTTCCGATCTGTGGGAGATCAAGATTTGGCCATCCTAAAATATATCTCTTTACCTTGATTGTTTTCTCTGAGGGACATTTGACCTCCCCCATTAATTGCCAAAAGAATTTGACATAGTAACTCCTTCCTGGAACGGATCTTCTATCATGATGGCTGTAAAGATAATGTAGGATAGAGGTTACAATAGGAAAGGCACCAAGCCCCTTTTATCAAAAACTCTGTCTCTCCCTGACCACGTTGTCTATAGATGACCCTGAAAAGAATTGTCTTCCTGCCCTCTGAAGTCCCAGACCACTACCCAACCCCAACATGTACCTTCCCTTTAGCTGCAATACTTAAGCAAGCAGCTTAGACAGAGGGACGAGATGCTCATTTCTGAGTTTCTCCCATGTATACATGTTATTAAACTCGGTATTATTTTCTCCTGCTAACCTGTCTTGTTAATTATTTGGCCAGCCATAAGAACCTAAAGGGAAAGGGCAGAGGGAGATTCTCCCTCTTCCCCCGACAGATCCCAGGAGGCACACGTGACCTCAGCCCTCCTTCCGAGGGCCGAGTCAGTGGGTATGGACGTGGAGCAGGGCCACAGCTCTCAGCCCCACTGTGCACCAGGGCCCGGGGACACCGCCCAGGCTGCGGGCGCCATGAGACCTCACCTTCAGGGCCTGTCTTGGAAAACCCTTTCAACACATGCAATGTAAAAATCTTGACTCCTGAGGACCCAATTCGGGTTGGTTGGATGAATCGGACAGGTGAATAGGTCCCAAATAGGGGCAAGCCTTTTAATACAAAGCACATCCTCTCTGCAGTGGGGCCTGCAGGGGAACAATGCATCTTGTAAGTAGTTCCCTTACAGCTGTGGCTTCAACAAATGCAAGACTCTTTTATAAACCATACCTTCCAGACCCAGGACAAATGGTCTTATATACAAAGCCGTGATGGCCAGGGAAGGAGTCGGCCTTGGCACCACACAGAGGGGCCGAAGGGAAGCATAGAACAGTCGACACTAACAGCGGCTGAGAAGGTTTGGAAAGGACAGAGGGCAGTACTTGAAAAGAGGCTGAGACATTGGGGAACTGTGGCCTCAGCAGGCAGAGGTGGCCTCACACCTAACAGCTGGGGGGGGTGGTCCTGAGGGGACAACATTCTAGAGAAATCATCGTGAGGGTGGGTGTATAACATTAGGACCACCAAAGTCCTCAAGCTGCCCATATATATATTTTATTTGCCATTTGATAAATGTAAAACATTAGGCAGATTTTTTTTTCCTTTGGGAAAAAGAATCACATTTTTTCCCAGGAAAAAAATGTGATTTTGTTGATCAGATATTCTAGCAACCCAATTAGAAAATTAACTTCTGAACTTGATTACAAAGTCATTACTAGTCTGTGAACTTCATTGCATCTTAAATTAAAAAAAAAAAACTTTTTATTAAGGAAAATTTCAAATACAAATGAAAATAGAGAAAAACCCTCAAGTACCCCCTCTTAGCTTCAGTGAGTAGCCAGCTCATGACCACTCTTGTTTCCACTCTGCCCCGAATACCACACCCACCCTCCGTGCTGAACTGTTTGGAAGTAAATACCAGACATCATCTCTCATCTGTAAATACTTCAGGATGTGTCTCTAAAAGATAAGGACTTGTTTTTAAAAAACATAACCACAATATCGTTATCACACTTAAAAAATTAACCCTAAGTCCCTCAAATCATCAAAGCTTCAGTGTTCAAATTTCCCATTTCCCCAATTGTCTTATCAGTGTATATATTTTTCACGGTCTGTTTGAATCAGGATCCAAATAAAGTCCATACATTGCAACTGGATCACACCTAAGTCTCTTTTATTCTGGATCTTTTATCCCTCGATCTCTCTCTTTATTTTTTCCTCCCTTTGTGATTTATTTGTCAAAGAAACCAGGCTGCTGGTTCTGTTGGGCTCCTCACAGTCTGGATTTTGCTGATTGCAGCCCTGTGATGTCCTGTAACCTGTTCCTCTGCCACCTGTATTTAATCTAATCAAGTGTGTCTAAAGACCTGTCAGATTCTGGCTGAGTTTTTGGCAAGATCGCTTCATGGGTGACAGTGTGCCCTCCCGTCAGGGACGTGTTTTATGTTTGATGGCCTGTTTTTTAGATCATTTCATTGCTTAGTTGGCAATATGATGATACTCTAAGTCCGTGCTTTCTGTACTCTAAATCTACGTGTTTCTTAGCTGGAAGATTTCTACAAAGAGGAAATGTTCTATTTGGTTATTCTGAGGAGGCGTTTATTCAGAAAAGACAGGATGAATGCTTGATTTTTCTGCCCCTTTATTTACCAATTTTCAAAATCATTAGTTATTTCAATCTATCAATTATTTTTCTCAATGGTGCTCAAATTGCCCTCTCTTAAGAAAGCAGGTATTTAACAAAGATCTTGGAAGAAAACACAAACCAAAGGGACCAGCTGGGCCAGGTTTGGTGGAAAGATTCCTTGATTGGGGTTTCCATTCTTCAAATGATGATTTAATATTTGAGAAGTCAGCTCAATCTAACTTGTTAGTGGTGTGTTAAACACATCAGGGGAGAACTCTCAAAGACTGCTGTGCCTCAATGCTTGGTCCTCGTTTTGGACCAACTTCAGAATAAAGCAACTCTCCTTTGGAGCTATAATCACCCTGTTGTATTAAATTCAGTAATTTCTGGCTCTTCTTTCAACTGCTGCACAAGACTATGTGCTTGGATTTGTTTGATAGTTAAATTACACCTATGTAGTGAAAATGATCACTAACATAACATGTAACTCTAACAAGAAACCTGCTTTCATTGCATTACAAAGAACTTGATCCTCTTGCCACATCTTTACAATTCAGGAACCTGGATTATCAGCTGGTTCTGTTAATTTTGACTCTAACTAGAACACAAAAGTCATTTCCTGCATTTTGAAACACTATAAACTTAAACTGAGAAACAGCTGTTCATATCTTTATGCATTCTCTCTGCCGTGTGACAAAATCATTCCTCAGTAGTTGCTGTATCATCTATCTGTTTATTTAATTTAAATGCTTAACTACATTTTCCTTTTTGAAATAGATGGGACCACATGAAGTATTTCTTTCCGTAAAGTCCTGTACGTGATATGATTAATTTCCTGCCTTGATATGAAACACAAATCTCAGCTATTAATAATCCAGTGACATGGGAAAGAAATTGCTAATGACCATGTGAAATTGCCCTGAAGCTTTTATTTATGAGAAATCCTTCTTTCTGGTGTGAAAGGGTTGGCTGGATCCCCCAAAACACAATTAAGTAAAAGTATTTCATTTCATGGCAGAACATCATCAACCATTAAACAATATTTCTCACACTCCCAATTATTTGTAATTTTGATGTGGCATATGGAATATTCTGTTAAAAAGGAAATCAGCCCTTTAATTTGCAATGTTTAATGTAAGTGATAAACTTCAACTCCAGTTTATTATGGAAAGGCTAATGAGTGCTCGTCTGTGAGCCACTGAGATGGATGATCACAAAATTATGCAAAAATTAGTCTTTTCCTACTTAAAATATCATCTGGTTTGAGATTTTTAAATACACTTGAAAAAGAAGCTGAAATCTATAAAGGTCTGTAGTTCTTTGTAACTGTAATAACATTTCAGCTAAACAGATTTATATTTGCTTATATGTATTTGATATAAGGTTGACGTTGACTTGTTGACTTTCTGTAGCCTAAGCTTGTTCTGGAAAAGGTGTGATATTCTAATGGCAGCATATTTCTAAAAATTCCTGTATCCTGTTTAATTATGAAACATATGATGTGTGGCAAATTACATATACAATTTTTATTTCGAAACACAGTCACCTTTGTTGATAAGTAGCTGACAAGCTGTCAGCTGATAAGCATCTGACAACTTGGCAGTGTCCCACGCAGCCGCCACTTCTGCCACCTGTTTGCCCGGGTCACTGGGCACCTGTCGGCCCACTGGGTGCATTGCCTGTGGTGCTGTTCTTTGCATCTGTCTGCAAAAGTCCAGGAAATGAGTGGCACCCCATGGCCCCGGCATCCGGTCCAACCACGGGGAGGCAGCACACCGCCTTGGGTAGCCGAGCTCTGTGTCCCTGGGCAACCAGATCTGGCTAGCCGGCCATGGGGATGCTTGGTGAGGGTGGCACCATCCTCCAGCTCCAGCCACAGTCCCTCAGCATCTCCACCTTTGGGCCACATGCCCATGCATGCTAGGCTCTGCAAGAAAGGGCACCAGCTCCTCTGTCCCTGTGTTTGATTTTCTCCTCTGATTTGGGGGATAAGGGGAAAAAATAGGACAAAGGATGACTTAAAGAGAGTTTGTTCAATATGTGCGGAGAATGACTAATTCTCTACCCACAATAAAGAGTAATATGAGGACTTTCATTATCCTGAAAAAAAAAATCAAAATTCAAAACATCCCAATCATTAAAATAAACATATGGCCTAAGCTCATTTCAAGGTACACATCTAATTTAGATATTTTAGTTAGACAAGTGACATATTATCCATTGGTATCATTTAAAATATTAACATTTATAAGCATATGAGAAAATTTAGTTATTGTATATAACAGGTCAGGGGTATTTTACCTTATTCACAAGGGACTGTACCTGGCTTCCTGACAGCCTGGAGAATTCATGGCGACAGTAAAGGATTTAGTGTAGATAAATTAAAAAAAAAGAAATCTTTTCTGATGTTAACAGGAGGCGAAGCTGGGTAAAGAGAATTTGGGAACTCTTTGTAGTATCTTTGCAATTTTTCTGTAAGTCTACAATTATTCAAAAGTAAAAAGTTAATTAAAAAAGAGATGATTCTGCATCCCCATTAGAATGGCTAAAATTAAAAGTAGGGACAATGCCATATACTGACAAAGACACAGCACAGCTAGAGAGTTCACACCCCCTGGCCGGAAGATCAACTGGTGTACCACTTTGGGAAAGAGTTTGGCTGTATCTACTGAAGTCATCGATGCTGTCTGACCCAGTGATTCCAATCCTGGGTGTATATCCAACAAAAATGAGTGCTGATGTGCATGAAGGTCCAGAGCAGCATTATTCTTAATAGCCTGTTATGGACTGAATTGTGTCTCCCTCCAAATTCACAGGTTGAAGCCATAACTCCCAAAGTGATTGTATTTGGAGACAGGAGGTAATTAAAGTTAAATGAGGTCAAAAGAGTGGGACCTTAATCCAATATGACTGATGTCTTTAAGAACAGGGTGAAATACTAGGAATGCACGAACACCCTGAAAGGGCCGTCTGCAAGCCAAGAGAGAGGGCCCAGGAGAAACCAACCCTGCTCACACTTTGATCCTTCAGAACTGTGAGAAAAAAAATTTCTGTTGTTTAAGCTGCCCAGTGTGCGGTACTTTTTTATGGCGGCCAGAGTAAACTAATACATAGCCCAAGTGGGAAACAGCCCAAATGCCCACCAAGAGTAGAATGGATAAATGAATTGCACTATGTTCATATAATGGAATATTATGTAGGAATAAAAAAGAACAAACTATTGAGACATGTGACATCATGGATGAATCTAAAAATATGTTGAGTGAAAGAAACCAGAAATACTATAATTTTGCATTTATGTGAAGTTTAAAACCAGGGACGACAATCTTAGGCAATAGAGGTCAGAATAGTGGTTACCTTTGGGGGTGCTGACAGGGAAGGGACATGGGGGTCCCTTTGGGCTGACAATGTTCTACATCTTGATCTGGTGGTGGTTACACGGGACACATGCATAAAAATTCGTTAATCTGTGCACTTAGATCTGTCCTCTTTATCAAAAGTTATACCTCAATAAAAAAGTTGGAAGAAAGGAGAGAAAGAAAGGGAGGGGGAAGCAGAGTCGTGTGGTTATGAATCAACTCTACGTTTTTCAATGAATAGCTTGGGATCTGTGCAGACAAACCCTCAGGTATCTCGAATCTCCATGTCCAAGGGCTCAGCTTTACCGAGCTCGCGGGGACAGTAAAACTCCCTGTTTTAGCACGTGATGAGTCCACCTCTCGCGCCCAGCCTCTTGACAGAGCACCTGAGGACAGCACTTTGGACTCGTAAAACATGAAAGGAAATGAATTAAAATATCAAGGCCGTAGAAACGAGTATTTAAAACACAAAGTGCACCCAAACATCAGTCTGAGTTTGAAAATCAAGCCTGACTTTCTCGAACATCGGTGTTAAGAGCTCGGGTAGCTCCCTTTCATGAAAGGGCCGCTTAAATATTGCATGCCAGGCCCCATCTCCTCGGGATTCGCTGCAGCCTGTGTTTCGTCTTCCGCCTCCATCAAAGGCAGGACCGCTTCATCACAGATTCGGGGAGTGCGTGTTGTCAGCCCCCTGGGGGCCGGCCCACGGAATTAGCATTTTCCACATGCAGCTGGTGAAATGTGGAATAAAGGAAGGCAGACGTGATGAAGAGAGGAATGAGGGCTGCAACCAAAAAGCGCTGTGACTTTGTGGGAGAGGATGGTCCCTGTGGTAGGTGCAGCCAGGGGAGGCTTCTTGGAGGAGATGGGGATTGACATGGAACACTATTTAATAATAATAATAACAATAATAATACTGATAGGGTCTTAGTTTGAATTCTGCCTGGAAGCAGACTCTGAGACAAGGATTCAAGTGCACATAGTTGATTTGGGAGGCTCAGAGTGGGGAAGTGAGACAGGGAAGAGAAGGCAGCCAATAAAGGGTGTGATTATGAGCCAGGCTCCACCGTGGACAATTGGAGCTCCATCCCACTGGGAACTCCGGGAAGCGCCGTGGGACACACGCCAGGAGTTATCCCACCCAAGTGCGAGAGAGCTGGGTGTTTATACGCTGTTGGCTGAGGGCTGTTGGAGAGGGGGATGGCTTTATTCCCCTCATGTCCATCCCGCCATGAGCACCATCAGAGCAGGCTTTGCTGCCAGGAAAGCCTCAGGCAGAGGGCTGCAGATGGTCCAGGTGGAAGGATGCAGGTGGGAGGTGCCAATGGCTTTGCTCCCATGGCTGTCATGCATCGTGTGCTCATGGGGGACCAGGCACTGGGCTAAGCACCCTACCAGTACTTCCCATTTCATCCTGGCCGCACCCCACATGGAGGCATTATAGGAGGAATCTGGGTTCCAGAGAGGGTGAGGAATGGGCCCAGGTCGGAAAGTTGGGTTTGACTCCAAGTCGGTGTCAGCCACAGGCTCGAACCACTGGACATACCGACAGGTGTGAGCCTGCATCCCTAGATCCCCCATCTCCGTCCACAGATGTTCCTCCTCATCTCACTTGAAATGTCCAGTCCTGACCGAGGAAAGGGTGGTCTGTATCGGAAAGGAGAAACATACTCTTGGGACTTGGAAAAACCAGTGGCAGAAAAGGTGGAAACAACCCAAGTGTCCACCAATGGATGAGTAGATAAACACAATGTAGTACCTCCATCCAATGGAATGTTACTTAGCCATGAAAAGGATGAAGCACCGACACATGCTACACGTGGACGAACCTCAAATGCAGTACGCCAAGTGAAAGAAGCCAGACACAAAATATCACATACCCCATGACTCTGCTTATATGAAATATCTGGAAATTCATAGAGACAGAAAGTGGATTGCAGGTTACCAGGGGCTGGGGGAGGGAGGGAGGGAGGGGGGTTATTGGTTAATGCAGACTGAATTTCTGTTTGGGGTGATGAAAAAGTTTTGGAAGTAGATGGTTGTGATGGGTGTACAACACTGCGAATGTACTTAATGCCACTGAATTGCACACATTTTAAGTCAAAATGGCAAATTTTATGTTACATGTTAACACAATTTTAAAAATTAATAATGTAACATACCAAAAATAATTGAGTTGTACACTTTAAGCAGGTGCGTTGTAGGGAGTGTGAATTGTATCTCGACAAAGCTGTTTAAGAAATGCAGTGGCAGGTGACGGCACAGCAGGCGGGCCTTCATCTCCTGCCTCCTCTAGCTTCTTCCCACCGTGCATGAAAGGAAAAGCTGGTCCTGTTGGAAGGTGAGGATCAGGTTGGTGGTCACCACACCCAACACTGGCTGATCAGGCAAACTTGGGGGCTTATAGAGGATTCCCTGAGGGCGGGGCTGTGGGTGGGGTGGAGGCCATCCCAGAAGGCCGCATCCCTGTAAGCCACTGCAGAACCCCCAGAAAACCATGCTGGGAGCCCTGGTCCAGGGAAGGGTCATAACTGAGAGGTCCCAGCTAGCCGTGTCACTACAGTATGGCAATTTTCTCAGCCAGCACTGCTTAAAAAATTTTTTTCAGTAAATATAGCTTTGTTCTGCTTTTTTCTTGTATAAAAATATATGTTCATTGTAAAAGAAGTTGCAACAACATAGAAAATTACAAGGAAGAAAAATCACCTAAATGCTTAAATGCTACCACTAACATTTTGGGAATCATTCTTTCATGCATCTCTTTAAGCATTTACACACACACAGACACACACAGACACACAGACACAGGTTCATAAATGGGATCATATCACACAAGCACATTATGACGTGAAACTATTTTTGCTTCTCTTCTCTCTCTCTCTCCATTCCTCCCTCTTCCCTCTTCCCTCGTCTCTGACCAACGTTAACAGCCTGGTATATGTCTCAATAAACCCAGTCCTGGTTAAGTAGTTAAGATTTGGCGCTCTCACCACACGGCCTGCGTTCATTTCCTGGTCAGGGAACCAAACCACCTATCTGTGGTTGTCTATTTTGGTGGCTGCATGTTGCTGTGATGCTGAAAGCTATGCCACCAGTATTTCACACACCAGCAGGGGCACCCGTGGTGGACAGGTTTCAGCAGAGCTTCTAGACTAGGATAGAATGGGAAGAAGAACCTGACCACCCACTTCTGAAAAAATTGGCCATGAAAACCCTCTGAAGAGCAGTGGAGCATTGTCTGATGGAGCACTGGAATGTGAGAGGATGGCACAAAAAGACCAGGCAGGGTTCTGCTCTGCTGTCCACAGGGTTGCTAGGAGTTGGAATCGACTTGACGGCACTAATAACAAATACATCTCAGTCCATATCCTTCTCTATTCATATCATCTTGAGCAAACATATAGCTATTTACCTGGTTATCTACCACGGCATAACAAACCACCCAAGCGTAGTGGCATCAGACACAACCATTTTAGGAAGCTCATGGCTTTTGTGGGTCTGGAATTCAGGCAGGTTCATGTCTGGGCCTCAGCTGGGAAGATTTGAACAGCAGATGGTGACTGGAATCAACTGGATGTTTCACAAGTCTACTGTCTGGGTGAGACGTCTTGAAGGCTGGACCCAACTGGAACCATTGACAGGAACACCTAAACGTGGCCGTGCCGTGTGGCTTGGGCTTCCTCACAGCATGGAAGCTAAATTACGTGAGGGAGGGTCCCAAAAGGAGCCGTCTGGAGAGGAAGAGTTTCAAGAGTCTCAAATCATGCAGCTTCGCTCTGCTCCCCAATCTACTGGTTAGGAGCGAGTCATGAGGCCAGTCCAGGTTCAAGGGCAGGGGAATCAGACCCCCAGCAGGCAGGGGAGAGGCAAGGAAGAGAGGCACTGCAGAAGAGCTTGTGGGACGGGAGATAATGTTGTGGCATCTTTGGAACATACAGTTGGCCTCACTGTATCTATATCTGTGGCTACACACACGATCTCTAAATATAAGATCACATTGTGTACCCTCCTCTGGCTCTGTCTTTCTCCCTTAATACCAAGTCATGGAGCGAGTCACATGGTAAAGCTCAACCCACAGCTTCTCACAGCGCATCGTAGCCCACGGGGAGGATGCAGTGTGTGCCTTCAGCTACTCCCACTGGCTCGGTATCTGGCAGGGTCCTCAGTAAAGCTCCCGCCTCCTTACATAGTACAGGCCAGGCCTGCGCTGCAGAATGTAAGCAAAGTGGACGGTGAGGCAGCATCTGAGGCTGTGAGGTACCTGGGGGGCCTCTCTCTGCACGGGCAAAATTTGTTCTGAAACAGGGTGGTGACAGCAGAGGAGCCTACAAGAGGGCCTGCGGGACCCCTATCCCACTGGATGGAGCAGTCACTGGGAGGGCAGGCTGGAGGCGTCCTGGCTGAGAATGAGCTGGAGCAACCACATGCCACCCCCAGGGGTTCACTAACATGGGACTATGCAACTTGTCCTGGCTCCCGAGTGCAGAGTGTGGACGTCTGTGTCCCCTGGCTCACCAAGACTTGAGCCTGCCTTGTTTGGGCATCAGGCCAAAGTGGAGGAAGCTCAGAGCCCTGGTGGCAGTTCAGCCTAATGGTAGACCAATGACATGGGAGCAAACAGCCTCCTTTGTCCCAGAGGTCAAATCTATTAGGAGATGGCAAAAAACACACAGCTGGTCAGAAGACATGGCCAGAAGGTGTTAGTTTTCTTCCCCACCACCGGAAGAAGCAAGGAATGGAAAAGTAAAACCCTGACCCATTGAAAGGTGAACCTTGGCCCCTCATCAGAATCTAGAATTTGTTGCTCGTGTTTGAAGAATAGCAGTGGTTGCAGGAAAGTGACGTCCCGTGAAGCTAATGAAATTCAGGCTTCAGCCCCTCCCTTGTGAGGGTCCAGTGCAACACCTGCTCCTAATTTTTCATGGTGATATTGCATTCTCTTCTTAAAGAGAGCACCACATATCATACAAGCTTCAGATCCCGCAGAACCTGGACCTGCCCCTGGGAAGTGCTGTCCTGTAAAGTACTTAAGGCAGAGTGCCAAATGCACGGTCTGTGACTTTGAAACTTCCAGCAATTCCTGAAGGAGAAGTTGTGGAGGAAACCCGGAGCTGCATTTTCAGTTGGGGAGCCTTCGTTTCTTATTATTTTGTCAGGGGCACAAAGGTTAGTGAAGGGAACGAGGTTGGGAAATGGAAAACATATTTGCCTGCTATCAGATTATTAAAAATAAATACTTATAATACAGTATTGATTTCCCAAATCCTAGTGCAAATGAGAGCAGAGATCCAGGCCTTGGAATACAGCCCTCTTAAAAAAAGGCAATTATATGATTTCATTTTCAACAGTGTCTTTTATTGTCAAGCCCTTTGGCCAAGAAGTTGAAAGCAAGCCAAGCCTGCAATGGCCACGGTGACACGTGGCATGCTAATTCATTGGTTCTCAATCCAGCCGAGAAAGTCACAATCTCTGGCATTCCCAGTACACTGGAAAACGACAGGTTCATGTCTCCACATGGACTCATGAACAAACCAACCTACTATGTGCTCAGTGCTGTGCCCTGATTGCAAGGATAGTAACAGACTGGGTGGACGTGGCTGATTCCAGCAGGAAAGGAGGTCACTAAAAGGAGGCTGGGTGGCTCCAGGATCCCAGGCAGGAATTGGGGAGGCTTGTTCAGAGTCAGCCACAGGCCTGGCTTCATGCGGCCCCTGCCACTGCTGGACCCCAAAAATCCAGTGGGCTGGCCTTCAACACTTGACACAGGTCACTGCCAAGGGGGTGTGGCCACTGTTACCATGGCAACTACTGTTCCCACTGATGCTGAAATAGACTCAACAGATCCCACTTGTGTCAATCACCAGCTCCCAATGTACAGATTGGGCTGCGTGCATCTGATTGGTCAAGCCGATGTCACATGACTACAGGCCAGGTGCAAGGGAAGCTGGGAGAGTGACACTCAGGCTATTTTGGTTTATGTGAGAGGCAGACTTCCAAAGCATTAGGAATAGACAAAAGATCTGAACAGACCCTTTACAAAATCGGGTGCATGAATGGCCAGTGACCACATGAGAAGATGGTCAACATTGTTAGTCAGCAGGGAATTGCAAATTCAAACCACAATGAGATGATTCTATACATCCACTGGAGTGGCTAAAATTTAAGACCAACAATGCCAAATGTTGACAAGGATCTGAAGCAACTAGAACGTTCACATGTTGTTGGTCAGAGTGTAACACTGTACAACCACTTTGGAAAACAGTTTGGCAGTCTCTTGTAAAGTTCAACATACACTCATCATACAGCTCAATGATTCCACTCCTAAGCATTTACCCAAGAGAAATGAAAATGCATGTCCACACAAAGACTTAAACACGAATGTCCATGAAAGCTTTATTCATAATAGCCCAAGCCAGAGACAGTTTGAATGTCTATCAACAAGTGAACGGATAAACAAATTACAAATTGTGATCTATCCATGAAATGGAATACTAGTCAGTCTTAAAAAGAATGCACCAACATGGATGAATCTAGAAACATTATGGTGAGTAGAAGAAGCCAGTCCCAGAGGAGTCCCTACAATATGATTCCATTTGCGTGAAACCCTAGGAAAGAGAAATCTACTCCATCGTGAAGGAAAGCAGATCAAGGGTTGCTTGCAGCCCGGGGTGAGGAGTGTGTTTAGACTGGAAGGCTACAAGGGAATCTTTTGCAGTGGTGGAGATGTTCTGTGATCTTGATTGTGGTGGTGGTTATATGTGTATAAACAGTCAAACCTCATCAAAAAAATGTGCGTTTTACTGTATGTAAATTTCACCTCAATGAAATTTATTTTAAAGCAGCATTAGGAGAACACAGCGTCTGCTATCAGATGACACGTTTCCCTGGGAGTCAAGGGAAACAAACATTATGGAACATCAAATAAGATGATGCAATGGAGTCTTATATATTACACGTGTGATCTCATACCACTTAATCCTTCATAATAATCCCCAAGAGATAGTTCGTCCATTTTCCAATAAGGAAATTGAGACTCTAGGAAAATTAAGTCACTTACCCATTACTAATAAAATATTAAATTATTAATTAGTTCATTTATTTGCAAATAATGATTTATTTGCTCAACCAACATTTATAGAGTGCCTACCATGTACAGGGCTATGTGCCGGGGTTCTGAGCTCTTGCCTCCAGGAACTCCCAAGCTGGTGGGTAGGAGACACAGCAGATAGCAGAATCCAATGGGGGAGGAATGTGTGGGTGTGGGAACGGGGCTGCGCAGATCAGGGGAGGTTCCTTGAGTCTTGAGTGACTGAGAGGGATTTATGGATTTGGAAAGATGGCAATGTGAGGGCAGGGGGGGGCAGTCCTAGCTGTCCAGAACCACCTGGATCGGTCTGAGCACAGCTTTCCCGTGGGTGGAGATGGTGTGGACAGATGGAGGACTCAGGCGGTCCAGGCTTGGAATCGTTACGGCAGGAAATAGGGAGTCAGAGCAGGTGTGTGAGCAGCATAGTGACATGATCAAGGTGTGGATAAAGAAAGATCTTCCTTACAGCGGCGTTAGCCTGGAAAACACCTTCTCGTCCATCCTGGCCCAGCTTAAATGCCACCTCTTCAGAGGAACCACCAAAAAACCACAGCGAAGAGCCACACACAGAGCGTAGAGCAGCATCCTAAGGGTTTATGAGCAATGCAGCTCATTGTATCATAACGTAAATGTATCACAATGTAAATGTATCGACGTCAAAAACGGTGACGGCATTTACTTATTACTTGCCAGGCATTTTACACACATCATCCAACTTACTGCCCCTAACAACCCTATGGGCTGTGTGTCCCCTGCTTCTTATACATGAGGAAGCTGCGGTGTAAAGAGGTTAAGTTCTAGTTCACAACGCTGGTAAGTGGCAGAGCCACCATTGGAAACCTGATCGGTCAGAGTCTTAAGTTTCACAGTGTAGCTTTTTGATTATGAGAGCAAACTTCTCCTGTCGTTCTAGATGGCTCACCCTCAGGACCGACGGGCTTGCTGCAGAAGCTGGTCTGACCCCTTGTTGACGCCCCTGCCTGGTCCTGTAGGTCCCAGGGAGACGCAGCCGGGAGCCGCGTTGCCACTCTGCACCCAGGGCCACCCTGCTCACGTGCAGATCCTCTCTCTGCCCCCCAGACCCCCAGAGAGCAGCTCCTCCATGCTGCTCTCTGCCCAGGGCTGCCCTGTGCGCGCCACGCCCAGAGGCTCCCTGCCCTCTGGCTTCTCATTAGTTTTGGCAATGGGGAGTCCAGCAGGTGCTAGAGGGAGGGAGGAGAGTGAGGTCCGGGTATTGGTGCCTCAAGTCCCTATTGGCAGAGCCAACACAGGCTGGCTGCTTCCTTTCACCAGGACCACAGGGCCTGTCAAGTGCCCTCTCCCCTTGGGCCTCTATGGTACCAGTCTCAGTGACCGTGCCTGCCCCTGCCGCTGGACCCCAGGGCACTGCCTCAGCCTCACGGTTTTCCTCTCCCCTGCTCACATCTTTGACAAGTCTCCAGCAAGCTCTCCTCAATTTATCCTATTGGTTTGTGTCCCTAAGTGCTGTTGGTATCAACACATTTATCCTTTCTAACCACACTCAGCATTTCCTCCTCCTGGTATAATCCCTTAGGTTTAGGTAATTTGGTACAGAGGTGGGTCAGCCACCTACACCAGTCAGGTCCCAGCCAGTTTGGTCCAATTGGAGCAGAGCACAGGACTCTGATGGTTTGGGGGAGCTAGTATTCTCTTGCTCACCCTCTTCCTCCTCTGCCCACCTCCCACCGTGAGGAAGATGATGCCTACAGCCACAGCTCTCCTGGCAGCCATCTTGTGACCATGAGGGAAAAGAGTGTGAGGAAGAAGTCAACAAGCAGAGGAAGGAAGACCAGAGAACTGTGGAGAAACTGGGTCAGAGCCTGCTCGGACAGCCTGCTACAGGACTCTTCAGAGTCGTAGGATAACAAATGTTGCATGTGCTCAAGCTAGTTTGTATTGGATTTTCCACTATTTGCAAAATATACCCTCAAGAGATTTACTAAAGACAGTCCCCAAACCGCTTTACCTTCCTCTTCTTTTTTCCTAATGAATTCTACTCCGCTCTTCACTCATTTGCATTTCTCTCTTAGATACGCAACTGATTAGATCACTTCTAGAATGAAAACCCAGCGCTTATCTTGTTTAAGCAACCACTTTCATTCCAGGCCTTTACGATCGCGCTGATTCTCACCCCAGAGTCTGGCACCATCTTCCATTAACGTGTCAGCGTCGAGCTCCCTGAAATAAAGTACCGGAGCTCAGTTGTTGAGCTGGGCTAATTAAAGATGTGTATCATTGGTGGAATTGTCTCTTTGGAACCAAAAAATTAATTATGTTTCTTTGGCCTGGTGACCAGATGTGGAAAACAAACTAACAGATACACATAATTGTTTGCTGTCTACGGTTCTCCCAATACATTATCTCCGGGCTCCGTCTGCTTTTTCAGATTCTGTGGGTACCGGAGGACGAATGTCTGATGGGATCTAAGGAAACCGACTTCAGACAGTCGGTGACTTCTTGGAACACTCACTCTTTCCCCCGGGACATGAGACTAGGGAGGAGCCACAGGGATTGGAATGGAAGGATGAGGCTCTAAGGGCCCCGTCCCAAGGAGGGGTCCGCAACTCTGCGGATCAGAAATGTGTCTGTGTGCTGGCATCAAATCAGAGAAGTGGGAGTTTCTGTGAGGAGACGCAGCAGGTGTGACCTGAACGTCTGAAGAGGAGCAGCTGCAGGAAAGGGCCACGTGGTTCTCCTGCCCAGTCCTCCGTCGTGTGCTCCACAGGCAGGTGTCTGGTGTGAGCCTCGTGGGGTTGGTCATTTGCAAAGTTAGGGGAACAGTCCACGAGACCACCCTCACTTCTGACACTAGTGGTGCCCCAGACCACCCTCAGGTGTGATAATTTGTTAGAAGGACTCATAGAACTCGCTGAGAGCTGTTACACTCGTGGGCAGAGTTTATGACAGAGAAAGGATACAGATTAAAAGCAGTGAAAGGAAGAGGCTCATGGGGTAGAGTGTGGGAAAGTTCCACACACAGAGCTTCCAGTTGTCCCCTCCCAGTGGAGTCGTGGGCAGTGCTAACATCTCCCAGCACGGACATGTGACAACACGCGTGGAGTATTGCCAATCAGGGAACCACCCCCGCCCAGCCTTGGCGTCCAGAGTCTTTACTGGGGCTCCATCACGCAGACATGGTTGACTCCCCACGTGGCTGACCTCAGTCTCCAGCCCCTCTGGAGGTCAAGCCGACACCGTGTGGCCCAAAGCCCCCACACTAAGTCACATTGTTAGACTTTCTGGCATGTCCCAAGGCCCCCAGGTCAACAAAGACACTCTTAACAGGCAGAATATTCCAAGGGCTTAGAGATCGCCTCCCAGGAGCCAAAGCTAAAGATCTCCCTTTGAGCAAGGTTAAATTCCTCACTACACACCATGCCACTGTCTTTTTTTTTTTCCTTCCTATTTTATCAAAGTTTAACTTACCTACCCTGGTGGTCTAGTGGCTAAGATTCGGCACTCTCACCACCACAGCCTGGGTTCGTTTCTTGGTCAGGGAACCACACCACCATCTGTTGGTTGTCATACTGTGGAGGCTGCATGTTGCTGTGATGCTGAAAGCCATGCCACCTGAATTTCAAATACCAGCAAGGTCACCCATGGTGGACAGGTTTCAGTGGAGCTTCTAGAATAAGACAGACTAGGAAGAAGGACCTGGCCACACACTTCCGAAAAAATTGCCCATGAAAACCCTATGAGTAGCAGCAGAGCATTGTCTGATAAAGCACTGAAAGGGGAGAGGATGGCACAAAAAGACCGGGCAGCATTCTGCTCTGCTGCACACAGGGTCACTAGGAGTCGGAATCAACTCGACAGCACTAACAACAGAACTTACCTACAGTGAAGCTCGCAAACCTTAAGGGAACAGCTCAATGAATTTTCGCACATATATGCAGGTAACCATTACCCAGATGAAAACACAGAGCATTTCCAGCCTCTAGAAGGCCCTACGTACCCCCTCCCCAGTCAATACCCACTGTCTTCTATCGCCATAGAATAGTTTGCCTATGATTGAACTTTAAATAATCATCACATGGTATGGACGCCTGGTGTCTGGCTTCTTTGGCTCAGCACCTTGCCTCTGAGATTCCTCCAGGCTGTTGTCTCTCAGTACTTTGTATGGTGTTATTGCTCAAGAGTTTTCCAGTTGTAGGAATGTACCACAGTGTGTCATCCATTCTGCTGTTGACAGGCATTCGAGTTCGCTCCGGTTTGGAGCCATTTATGAAAAAGCTGCTGTGAACGTTGGTGCACCGGCCTCTAGCAGCACACACACCCCCTCGCGTCTGTCAAGCGGAACTGCTGGGCCGTGGGCCTGCTAGACTTTAGTAGATGCTGGCGGTTTTCTAAGATGGTTGTACCAATTTACTCTTCACACACTGCTTGGAGCAATATCCCAGGATGAGTTGGGATAAACAGACCCAAAGTCAGAAGTGGATTAATTTGCTGGGACAAGTGGATCCCTCCTGTGGGAGAGGGGTGCAGGCCCCCGAGGACCAGGAGAGAAGCTCCTCTCCAGGGCCCATCTCTGCCATAGATTAGCCTCCCAGGGGAGGATACCTAGAAAGGTGTCCCTTCCAGGCCGACCAGGCCCAGCATCCTGAGTTGGTCCCTGGAGACTTTCTTCCCTTCCCTCACTTTCCTTAAGGGAGGTCTGGGCCCAGAAGTGGTCCCACGAGTGTCTGGCTGTGACTTGTTTCTTTAAGAGAACGCTGTGCTCCAGATGGACACACTGGCCAGAATGTTTTTGGGCCTTTCCACCCATAAGCCTTTGCTCACGCTGCTTTTCTTTCCCAGAATGCCTTGTCTCTTTCTATTTGTCCAACCAAATCTCCCCCAGCCGGTGAGGTGACCACCAGCCTGTCTCCTCCTGGAAGGCCTCAGAGACCTTCCCCAGCCTGGTTCCCTCCCCCAGCCTCCCCAGAGACAGCTGACACAGTGGGGTCTTGCTTCTGCAAGATTGGCTACAGAGGCACTGGGAAATTTGCATGAAGGCTGCTCCAAATGACCCATCTCATCCCCAAAACAGACTCTCTCTCCAGTGTTTCCAAGACCCTACTCAAGTGCCAGGCTGAATCAAGCTGATGTGACAAATGAATAACAGAGTGTCTCTCCCAGAGTCATCTGAACACCGAGTGGCCAAAATGTCCTGCTTGTCTGTTTCTGAAGCCATTTTGCTAAATTCCAGAGTAGTTCATACAACATGGGCCTCAGATAGCCACAGAAGTCACGTCCTAAGGCAAATGAGGGTTTTAGAATTTTAGGGGGTCTTAAAAGGAGGGAGCCTGGACCAGACCACTCATTTACAGATGAAGAAATGGCTCAGAGGATGGAGGAGGCTTACCGCCAACTCCTCCCTGTCAGGCTCTGTTTGCAGATAGAACCAGCGGTTAAAGGGTTTCACAATTAATGTAATGAATGTCATTTCGTGGGCCTTCTGCAAAATTGCAAGCTTAGGAAGGCTAAAGTGAGATCTTGTCTGATCACATTCTAAGCTCTGTGATTAACCAACAACGCGGCTTGAAGCCACAAAAAGTACAAGAGATGCTCCCAGCCAGCACGGAGCTTCCACTGACATCTGCAGTTGAGATGTGAGGAGACGGACAAGCCTGGGGCACTGCCTGACTTGAAGGAGGAAGGGTAAGACTGGAGAGTCACAAAGGAGACCCCAGATCACGGAAACAGACCCCTACCCTGGTGGCTTTCACATGCATGTGCCGGGCACTGTGTAACTTTTATGGCTTTGCTGTCCTTTTGCAATTGGTACCGAAAGCGTGCTTTTCAGCTTCGCGTCCAATTTATGGATGCACACGTATAATTACTCTCGTGTTATATGGCTGCATATAAAACTGGCGACTGTGGAATCTCATTAGTTTTCACTTTGGTAAATCACCATCTCAGTTCAACTCAGCAGAGAACTGGTTTGTTCTCTAAGTGGCAATCGGCCCGTTGATCTGCCTGCCAGAGGGCTCCCTAATTATGAAACACGCTCAAGGGTTCATTAGGAACTTAAATTACAGCCTAGTCGCTGAGGAAGCTGACCTCTCGTTTTGCAAGGAAGCACACTGGTTGGATGAAGGAGCTTTGCTATATCATTCATTCACTCACTCACTCATTCATTCATGCATTTGCACAATACCAAATTGGAGATGCTCAGTGATTGGCCCGGCCTTCTTGGTCATTTGTGCAAGCTAACAGGGTGCTACATTGTAACATTTCAATTAAGAGGCGTCCCAGCCTGTGTTCTTGTTCAAACCTGCCCTGTGCCTTCAGCCAAATGAGTTCTGTGAGTTCAGTGTCCACTAAATCTGACAAGTGTTGTACACATCGGCCAGGGCACGTTGGAGGCCTGGAGAGTATGGCCCCATGCACCTCGAGAACTGCCCCCGGGGACACCCAGGAGCATCTCCATGTCACCCTGACACCTGGGATCCCCCGGGGGAATGGTTTGCCGTCCATCCTGTCTCCGCTGACTGCCCCTTTTACGGCTCAGGCTCCTGGTCTCTTGGCGGGACAAGTGAGTCACAGGCCTTCCCGCCTCCTCTTGGGGCCCCCACAGTGCACTGTCCCCAGGCCGTCCCACCCATCCTTCTAGCGCTCACTTCAGAACGTGGCCTGCCCTTGCTTAAAACCCTTCGGTGCCCCCCTATTGCTCCCAGGTAACGTCCAGACCCCTTCCCCTGGATGTATAAGGCTCCTGGTGACCTGTTGCTTGCTCTCTCTCTGTCCTCGTCCCATCTCCACCCTTCTGTCAGCACAAAGCCCTTCAGTTTCCCACCCCCCCAAGTGTTCGTGATTCCGTGGCTCCTGTGTTCCTTCCTGAAGCTGCTTTCTCTGCTTTTTCCCAGAAACAGCTCATCTCTCCTCTTCTTTCCAGACCTAGCTCATGTGTCCACGTCTGTGACGCTTTCCTGATGAGAGGCTGAGTATATGGAGAGAAGAGCTCATTCTAAGGATGGAACAGAGTATTCAGGGATGAGAGACTGAAACACAAGCGACACTGGCAGACCGTGTATGAAAATACAACTCTGACACACAACCCGCAGGACCCAGCCCCCGATGGCCAGGACCTTCTCAAGAACTGGCAGCTTCCCTAATTTTTGTCTCTGCTTCCAATTTAGGACCAACCAGAGTAAGCCACATAGGCTCCCCAGACTAATCACACAGGATGCCCCTTCTAGTGAGCCCACCTGTGGCTCCCCCAGGCTGACACCCCTGATCAGGGCACCCCTGCCCCTTCCCTTTTGTCCACGGTAAAGCTTCCCCACCCACCGCCTGCCTTTGGGTCTCTGCCAAACACAAATGACAGTGGCTGATGTGCTGTAGGAGGCTCTGAATAAATAGCCTAGGCTGGTCCCCATTTGAGTGGCCTTCATTTCTTCCCACAGCTACCAGCCCCCATCCCCCAGCTGCCGTCTCCCCAGGCATGAGGCCTCGCCCCTCCACAGCACACCTCCTGCATCGCCATCTTCTTCCCCAGTTGGAGTCCCCTGTTAGCACGTTCCCAGTACCCAGCTCAGGACCTGCGTCGGCGCATGCTTGTCAGTTGATGGAATGAACGAAGGACCTGGCTATTTATACATGTGTGGAGTCGCGGTGCCAGAATGCCAGGAGTCCCAAGTCCCTACTCGACACCCCTGTGGGCCTTAGGCCAGTGGGATCACAACTTGTGTTTCCCTGGCCTTCGAGACATTCTAGGAAGGGAGGAGAACTGGAGGGCTCTTCCGTAGCACTAAGCACAGTTGTGAATTTACACGTCCATGTGACTCCTAAGGAGGACTCCTCGCCTCTCTAGGCATGTGTCTCCTGCGGGCAGCCACGTGCCTTTGTTGGTGGCGTTATATGGTGTCTTTGTTAGTGCCCGGCACGTAGGACGTGCTTATTAAGTGTTACAGGAAGAAAGGGAGGGAGGGAGGGAGGAAGAGAGGAAGAGAAGGAGGGAGGGGAGGAGAGAGGGGAAGGTAAGCAGAACTCTGGCTCTCCTGGGGTCCCCCTCTCCCCTCCACCTTTACTGTCTTCACCGCTCCTCCCCTCCCTTGGTTTCTTCTAGCTTCCACCAGACACGTGATAAAGGTCAACACAGGACAGCTGTGAGGATTCTGAATGAATGCGTGGTTGACTAATACCTTTCCGAGCATCTTTAAATGGGGTTTTAATCCCACCACTGACCCAAGTTCCCAGGCTGGGTGCCAGCGGGAGAGCCCCGCCCCACTCCTCCAGCGAGGGGATGGTCTTTGGGCAGGGGGGCCTGACAAGGGGGGGGGGGCGTGTCTGCCAAGGCTGGGCGCCTCTGTTGAAAAACACCATCAAATGCCAAGCACCACAAATTATTCTGTGAGTTACAGGAACCATAAATATTACACAGCACATTTCCACAGCGCTGCAGGCCCGGGAAGCAGGCGCTCCATGCAGTCCGACCCGGTAATTAGGCAGACCTGGCCAGAGACCAGCCTTAGCCATAAAAATCCTGCCACTCGTTGCCTCCAGACCAGTCATTAGGAGAGACCAGGGGAGAAGGGTCGGGCGTCAGAGAATGTCCAGTCGTGTAGTCGGTTGTCTCGTAAGAACTCCAGATTTTATTTGAATTCCAGTGCTATCTGAGGCCCATAATGGCCTCACCAAATCCCAATTAAATACATATTTTAGGGATTTTAATCTAAGCAATACCAGCAAATGTGCCACTTTGGGGATGAATTATTTATTTGTTTGGGGCTGAGAGGAGATCCACACGAGCAGACCAAGGCCTTGGGATAGCCATAAATGAATTAAAACAGCAGCCTGCAGCCGCCACAAAATCTGGTCTGTCACCGGCTTAATGCACCAGCAACCCACCAGCCACACTCAGGTGTCACGGAGAGGGAACCAGGTGGGCCCACCGGAGAAATGCTTAGAAATGTCTCAGACTTGGCTTTTCCACATGTTCTTGGAAGCATTTGTCTCTGAAACGCTTGTTGAAATTTTTAGATTTTGAGTTTCCATCTAGAAAACATGGGCCTGGAGGGAGTATGGAATCGATCTGCCTTCTCTTTCTGAGCTGGGAAGGGTCTGAGTTTTCTGGCCCATGTTGTTTGCAGAGTTTTGTTTGGGTTTTGTAAAAGTCTTACACTTGTCAGTGGGGGCGTTTGCGGCCACATGGAGCATGTGGCCTGGCCCCAAACCACTCAGAGGTGAGCTGAGGGTCTGAATCAGTGTCCAGAGGGGTCTTACTTAATCATTAATAAGAAAGAACGTGAAGGACTGGATTTGTTCTGTCCAGCAGAACTTCCCGGCCCGCTGGAATGTTCTCTGTCTGCACCGTTCAGTACAATGGCCACTGGCCACGTGTGGCTACTGGGCGCTTGAAATGTGGCTAGTGTGACCGAGGAGTTGAACTTTTCACTTTTAAATTTCATTTGTTTTCAAATCGTTTACATTTTAGAGTAGGTACCTGACAGTTATTGGAAAACTCTTGAGGATGTTTGGAACTTGGACATTTGTTTATTTTATTTTCTTTTTTGCACTGAGGAAGATGTGCCCTGAGCTAACATCTGTGCCAATCTTCCTCTATTTTGTGTGGGGTCACCGCCACAGCATGGCCCTTGATGAGTGGTGTAGGTCCACGCCTGGGAACCAAACCTGGGCTGCATAAGTGGAGCGCGCTGAACCTAACCACGGGGCCATGGGGCAGTCCCCCAACTTGGGCGTTTGGATCTGCTTTTTCAACTGCAAGTTTTATGATGTCTAAATACAGATCAAGTATTTCTGATGGGAATTTAGGGTCAGAATTGAGATATGCAGCATATGTTAATAGGCTGTTAAATTTATGCTGTTAAATATATCCTGAATTTCCAAGATTTAGTACCTAAAATGTAAAATATTTCTTTAATAACTCTTATGTTAATAATGTGTTGAGATGGTAAACATTTTGGATATATTGGGTTACGTAAAATATATTATTAAAGTTTATCTCCTCTGTTTCATTTTGCTGTGGCTTCGAGAGAATTTAGATCACACAGGTGGTTCCTGCAATCGTTCTGGCGGCAGTGTTGATGGCCCAGCCTCAGCGAGGTGCTGGTCACAGGGGGATTAGGTCTCTACAATCATGGGGCTCAGGGCTATGGGGAAGACAGACAACAAGCAAGTGAACAAACACGAAAATAGCAGGAAGGCAGGTATGTTCTGAAGAAACCCTCCAGGTGCATGGAGCCCTCTAGGACCATGTGTCTACAACCTGTGTAATTGTATATGGCAACCGCTGGCAGCTCCCCAAATCAAAAGCAGAAAGGTCAAAGCCAAGGCCCAGGGGTTGTCCTGACACCAGGGACAGCCGATGCAGGTACCACCACATCTTTCTGCTTTTCAGAACAAAAATCAGGCCTCAGGTCTGACAGCAAGATCCCCATTTGTAGTCTCAGCTCTTCTGGGAAACCCGAGCATCACTTGTCAGAGGGCCTAGACTGAGAATACCCTCTCGCCTCCCAATTCCCTTCCTGACCCGGCACGTCCCACTGTCGTCACCACATTGCTGCCCCGGGTCGATGGCCTGTGTTGCATCAGGGGGTCCCAACCTTGTTCAGTGGAGGGCCCCCTCGTAATGTGAAAAAAATCCACGCAGCCAAGTGTGGTGGTGGGCGCTGAGTGTCTGCGGGTTGAGACACCAGTAGAGGTCGAAGAGTGACTGTGCATTAATTCAGGGGCATTTTTAAAGGAATTTGAAAGTTATTTATCACAGCATCTACATACATTTGAAAATTAATCCACAGTAGGGAGGTTTTATTTGGGCCAGCTGCGAGTAGGGGAGGGCGGATTCCAGAAGCCCTGCTGGAAACTGGCGGCCTCCGCCTGGGAGCAGCCAGGTGGCCTCAGATTGGAGGAGTGGGCCATGAGCAAGAGCGAAGAGGGAAGTGGTCTGAGATGCCCTTGGGGTCCCCAGGCCTTGAGTGCTGATGCCTCAGCTGAGATTCAGGAGGCATTTTTCCGCCTGGGGCCCCGAGAGGAGGTCAGTTTCCTGGGAGGTGCGAGACCTGTAGGAGAAGCCGGGCCCAGGACTCAGGCTCCCTGGGGCTGGACGAGCTATGCCCAGATGTCCCCTGTGCAGAGGCCACAGCCAGGTCAGTGACACTCCCCCAGGAGGCAAGGCCATGTGATGGATCCTCTGACATTCGCCTGTGTCTTGGGTTAGGGCCTCCAGAAGCCAACTCGGAGTCAACAATTTCAAAACAAGTGGTTTATTTGAGAGAGGAAAGTGATGGGTTGGGGAAGCGAGATATGGGGATTAATCCCATGGGTGGCCCCTGGGACCCAGTGTGGAACACCCGCTTCACAGTGACCCCATCCGAGCCAGTGCCATCTGGTGGGTTACTTATACACGGGATTAGTTATGTATTGTTTCATAAAAAAATTATCCTGGGCCGGCCCGGTGGCATAGTGGTTAAGTTTGTGCACTCCGCTTTGGCAGCTCAGGGTTCATGGGTTTGGGTCCTGGGTGCAGACCTATACATCACCCATCAGGCCATGCTGTAACAGACGTCCCATATACAAAATAGAGGAAGATGAGCACAGATGTTAGCCCAGGGCCAATCTTCCTCAGCAAAAAAAAAAAAAAAATATTATCCCAACACTTAGCAGCTTAAAACAAAGACACTTAGGATCTTGCTTGCTGTGGTTCGAGAATTCAGGAGCAACATCGATGGGTGGTTCTGGCTTCAGGTCTCTCACAAAGGTGCAGTTAAGTATCAGCTGGAAGGCTAGACTGGGGCCAGAGCATTTGCTTCTAAGATGGGTCCAAGCGGCTGTGAGTCGGTTCCCTGGCACCTGGCCTCTCGACGGGATTGCTCCAGTGTGATCTCAGCGTGGTGCTGGGATTCAGAGGGAGCAGGCGTCTCTGCCTGGGAATCCAGGAAGGCTTCTCGGGGAGGCGGCCATGGAGAGGAGTTTTCCAAGGGAAGAAGGCATTCCCACCAGGGGACGTGACTCATCGATTGGTTGATTTCAGGGACTCTAGCAGGTGCTGTGGCCGGCTGAGGAGAGCAGTGGTGCGGAGGGGTGGGAGATGCCACGAGGCCTCAGGCGCCACCCAAGGGGGCTAGAAGGCCAGGCCGTCCTGACACGACAGCAACGTTTGTATGTTGCTACTCTGTGTCGGCTCCGTTCCGAGGCTCTATGTGTGTGATCCCATTTGATGTTCACATACACTCTAAGATAGGCAATATTACTATCATCCCCAGTTTACAGAAGGGGAAACCAAGGCATGGGAACGTAAGTGGCTTATGTACAAGGTCAAGCAGCTGTAAGGGGTAGAGTGGGCTCAGCAGCCAGGCGGCACCCCCCTAACCAGGGCCCGGACGCCACACCAAACTGTACTCCAGGGGAGGTGGGGTACTTGGCAGCCGCAGCAGTGACCTCAAGGTCACCGCAGTCCTCAAGGGAGCAGGACCCAGGAGAGGTGCGTTGTGATGGAAAGGAGAGACCAGGAGCAATCCCAAGAGAGGGCTGGTCTAGATGGAAGGAGCGCAAGACGTGGAGACAGAAGACACGGATTTGAATCCTGGTGCTGATCCGTTTTGTGGACTTGGGCAAGTCTGTGAGCCTCTGGGTCTCAGTTACGTCATCTGTAAAATAGAGTTCTTTCATTTGCCCAATAATATTTACTGAGCACCTACTGTGTGCCATGTTCTTTTCTAGGGACTGAGGTCACAGCACCTGCCCCCTGGCGGAGGGAGAAGGATAAAGAACAAGTGAACAACTGAGAGTGAGACTATTACACGATAAGTGTGGTAAGGAATAAAAACAGGAGAAAGGGCATAGAGGATGAAGGGGGACTGGGTGACACTCTGTATTAGGACAGGACATTTGAGCTGACACCCGGGGGTTGAGAATGAGACTCCCAAAGATCTGGAAGGGAGAACCAGCTCCTTGGCTGAAAGAAAAGCAGGTGCAAAGGCCCTGAGGCAGGGATGACCTTGGAGGTTCATGAGAAGGTCAAATAAATGAGTCAAATCTAGTTATAGGGCAGGCTCTGGGAGCAGGCGGGGGCTGATGGGGGAGGGATGGGCTGACAGACAGCTATTTCTGGGTGCAGCTTAGCCCGCAGGCCTCAGAAGGAGGACATGTGCCCTCTGATTTTCTCCCCAAATCCAAGCCCACCTGGGGAAGCTGATTCCGCATGAGAGCCAGCTGCTTGGTGTATTTGGACTTGTCATTAGGACTCTAGTACTTCTAATTTAATTTTTCCTTTGTGTCTCTCTCCAAATGACTGACTCCAAGTCATCTCTAGGAAAAGCGTGCCAGAGGTGAAAATCAGCAGATTTTAGATGAAAATTGAGAGTTGCATACAGACACTTGGCAGTCTCCAGCGCTGGGCAGCGGCCCTGCCTGGCCCCAGGCATTGTATACATTCGGTCTCAGTGTATGCTCAATATGGGTGAATGACCACCCAGGGCAGGATGTTCTGTCCAGTCCCTCACAGTTCTTCCCATGAAGGAGCACTGAGAGGAGGCAGGACAAAGGACAGAAAGCAGACCGAGACGGACCAAGCGTCGGGCCAGCTCAGCAGCATCTCCTGGAGAGAGGCCTGGCATCTCCACCCAGCGTGAATCCCTCACCTCCCACTTCCCCACTTGGCCCACAGGGGCTGTGTGTGCACAGGACCCCAGGACGTGTCTGCATTACTCCCCCAGGACCCGGGACTACCTGGAGAGCAGCCCCAGCCAGAATGGCCTGGGGGCCCCAATGGTCGGTCTCGTCCACATGCCCACTCTTGGCCCCTTGGGGGCTCTTTGAGGCCCCTGGGCCAGACAAGCAGGGGCCCGACCTTTCCTCAGCAGGAATCCTGTCTGCCTCTTACTACCTGCTTCTCAGCAGCGCAGGCCGCCAGGAGCCGGGCAGTCCCGGCCAGAGCCCCCAGCTCCCAAGTGAAGCCAGTTCAGTGGCTGCACCCAGCTCTCAGCCCCTGCACATGAACTTGGAGCAGAAATGAGATGCTTCCACTGGCAGGACCAGCAGCACCAGCTATCTTTGCATTTTTCCTTTTTTTGTTTAAAAAAAAAAAAAAAAGCGTCACATCCCATGCACATGGATTGGAAGAATAAACATAGTTAAAATGTCTATATTACCTAAAGCAATCTACAGATTCAATGCAATCCCAATCAGAATCCCAATGACATTCTTCACGGAAATAGAAAAAAGAATACTAAAATTCATATGGGGCAACAAAAGACCCCGAATAGCTAAAGCAATCCTAAGAAAAAAGAACAAAGCTGGAGGTATCACAATCCCTGACTTCAAAACATACTACAAAGCAATAGTAATCAAAACAGCATGGTACTGCTGCAAAAACAGACACACAGATCAATGGAACAGAATTCAAAGCCCAGAAATAAAACCACACATATACGGACAGCTAATTTTCGACAAAGGAGCTAAGAACATACAATGGAGAAAGGAAAGTCTCTTCAATAAATGGTGCTGGGAAAACTGGACAGCCACATGCAAAAGAATGAAAGTGGACCATGTGCTATCGCCATTCACAAAAATTAACTCAAAATGGATCAAAGACCTGAAGGTGAGACCTGAAACTATAAAACTCATAGAAGAAAATATAGGCAACACACTATTTGACATTGGTCATAAAGGAATCTTTTCGGATGACATGCCTACCCAGACTAGGGAAACTAAAGAAAAAATAAACAAGTGGGACTTTATCAGATTAAAGAGCTTCTATAAGACAAACGAAACCAGAATCAAGATGAACAGACAACCCACCAGCTGGGAGAGAATATTTGTAAAACATACATCTGACAAGGGGTTGATCTCCATACTATATAAAGAACTCACACAACTGAACAACAAAAAAACAAACAACCCAATCAAAAAATGGGCAGAGGAAATGAACAGACACTTCTCCAAAGAAGATATACAGACGGCCAATAGGCACATGAAAAGATGTTCAACATCATTAATCATCAGGGAAATGCAAATCAAAACAACACTAAGATATCACCTCACGGCCGTTAGAATGGCTATAATCACCAAGACAAAAAACAACAAGTGTTGGAGAGGATGTGGAGAAACAGGAACTCTCATACACAGCTGGTGGGAATGCAAACTGGTGCAGCCTCTATGGAAAACGGCATGGAGATTCCCCAAAGAATTAAAAATAGAAATACCCTATGATCCAGCTATCCTGCTACTGGGAATCTATCCAACGAACCTGAAATCAACAATCCAAAGAGGCTTATGCACCCCTATGTTCGTTGCAGCATTATTCACCATAGCCAAGAAGTGGAAACAACCCAATCGTCCCTCGACAGATGATTGGATCAAGAAGATGTGGTATATATACACTATGGAATACTACTCAGCCATAAAAAAAGACAAAATCGTCCATTTGCAACAACATGGATGGGCCTGGAGGGTATTATGTTAAGTGAAATAAGCCAGAAAGAGAAAGACAAACACTGTCTGATCTCACTCATATGTGGAACATAAACCAACACATGGACAGAGAAAACTGTATTGTGGTTACCAGGGGCAATGGGGGTAGGGGGTGGGCACAAGGGGTGAAGGGAGACACATATATGGTGATAGACAAACAAAAATGTACAGCCCAGAATTTCACAATGTTCTAAACTATTAAAGCATCAATAAAACAACAACAACAATAACAAAAAAGCGTCACAGTAAGTTGGGGGTGGGGGTGGGGGCGGGGAGGGTCCCAGCGCCACCGGGGAGAAAGGCGGGCCGGCATGCATCTGGGTTATTCCAGCTCTGGGACTCTCCCAGCCCCACTTGTCCCTCCTCGAGACCCGCATGGGCCAGGCAGACTCCTACCTGTGGCCCTGGGAGCCCGCTAGCCACACCCCTAGATCTCTGCCTGCTCCCTGACAGGCTCCGAAAGAAGACAGGTTACCAGTTTCCACCCTCCTCAGGCCTTTTCAAGTAAAACTCTAAGTTACCTCTGCAGGGATTTTTGGAATATATTTTGTGTAATTTGGGATAGTTCAGTAGTTTTCCATAAATACATTAACTGGGCCTGCTGCCTGCCTTTTATGTAAATATTGTTTTCCCATTATAATAATGATGATGATATTTACCATGTATTAAATACTTACCGTATTTCAGGCACTGCAAGCCTGGGAGGGAGTGCTGTTTTTGTCCTCATTTTCCAAAAGAATAAACAGAAGTTCAAATAAATACTTTGTGCAAGGTCATATTCTAGATGATGTTGCCAGATCTGCCTGTCTCTGGCAGACAGCAAGCATCGGAGGCCCAAAGCCATTCCCAACCCCCTTTCCTTTGCGTTTCTCATCTAAAGAGGATGGAAAGCTAAAGTATTCATCTTACCAGACTTCCTTGCAGCTAGAAGTGGCCAAGTGACCAGTTTTGGCCATCAAGATGTAAGCAAAAAGGATCAGGCAGAGGTTCTTGGAGAAGAGTCAGCCATTAAAATTTATCCCTTTATTCTGTCCAGTTTTCACCATAGCCAAGAAGTGGAAACAACCCAATCGTCCCTCGACAGATGATTGGATCAAGAAGATGTGGTATATATACACTATGGAATACTACTCAGCCATAAAAAAAGACAAAATCGTCCATTTGCAACAACATGGATGGGCCTGGAGGGCCTGGAGGTATCCACATGCCAAGGGTGGAGGAGTAGGAAGTAGTAGTAATCTGAGTTTTTGATGACATCAGTGGATTGCCTTCTTCAGGATCCTTGTTTCATGAGGCAAATAAACTAACTTATTTAACATACCATTTATTGGGTTTGCAAGCAAACAAAATCATATCTGATACCTAGCTGCCAAAGCCCATGGTGCTACCCAGTTTTGAGGCTGCCCATTAAGGGGGCTTTTGGGCTGGGCCCTGGGAAACAGCATTAGAATGAACTGCAATTTGTCAAAAGCCAAGGTTCTGACCCACAAAACACCACCGGAGTGTCCAGAGAATTTTAGGGATGCAAACTTCCATTTCCTCAGTGGGCCAATGACATCATTACTGGGGTCAAAGGTTTTGAGGTCTCTGCAGAGGAGCTGCTTCCCCCAGGAGAGTTGGGCTCGTTCCAAGCAGAAGCCCAGTCAGCCCACACATCTTGCGCTGATCTCCGTTTACGCCCTCTCCGCTTCATCCCTGTCCCTCCCCCACTTTGGGGGAATGCAGCAGTGCCGTGTTCTCCGCCATACCTGAGCCCGGCAAACATGCCGCAAATCTGGCAGATTACTCAGTGTCTTAGTCTGTCTGGGCTGTCACAACAGAACACCGCAGACTGGGTGGCCTAAACAGCAGACATTTATTGTCTCACAGTTCTGCAGGTGGGAAGTTCGAGATCAAGGTGTTGGCAGGGTTGGCTTCTGGGGGGACCTGTCTTCCTGGCTGTAGGTGGCTGCCTTCTCTCTGTGTCCTCACGTGGTCTTTCTTCTGTGCGCACGCGGGGAGAGAGAGAGAGCTCTGGTGTCGCTTCCTCTTCGTATGAGGACACCAGTCCTGTTGGATCAGGGTCCCCCCGTTATGACCTCATTTAACCTTAATCACCTCCTTAAAGGCCCTGTTCTCCCAATACAGCCACACCCGGGGGTTAGGGCTTCAACATAGGAACTTGGGGGACACAACTCTGTCCATGAGACTCATGAAGACAATGCTGCGGTCCAGCCCCAGCTCCAGAGGAGCCCAAGAAGCCTGGGGTCGGCTCCTCTGTCCCCATCAGTGCAGTTCATCCAGAGGGGGCACCACCCGGCTGGCTGTGCAGGCCTCAGGCAGGTCACTTCACTTCTCTGAGCCTCAGTTTCCTCATCTGTAAAATGGGGATGAAACTAATGCCTGTTTTACAAGATTGCTGCGAGGATTAAATGAGTTAACACGTGTGAAGTGCTCTATACAGCAGCTGGGTCACGGAAGCCTTGTGAGGGGTTTGTTACTATTATTTCTGGCTGTGGGGACATCACCACCGTTCCCAGTCTCCAATCTCTTCTTCTTCTGGACCAGGGCAGGATTGCACTTTCCTGCCCCCTTGAAGTTAGGCACGACGTGTCATTTGTGTTGGCCAATGAAATGTGAACAGAAGGGTCACGTGACCGTCCGTGTGGTAGCATTTGAAAGCCAGTGTGGGATTTTCCCCAGACCTCTCTTCCCTGAGAAGATCACATTGATGGGGAGGTGACACAAGATGGAAGCATCTTGCGTTGTTGGGACAACACATGGGGGACAGCTGCCTGGATGGTCACCTGGACCAGCAGTGGAATTTACGTGAACAAGAAATAAACGTCAACTGGGTTAAAGCCACGAGATTTGGGAGTTATTTATTACTGCTGCAGAGCCTGGTGTAGCCTGACTAATACACTCCTCTGGGGAAACTACTCAATGAACTGGTGATAAGATCCATGATCCTGGCTGGGGTGGTTGCTACAATTAAGGATGATACTTTACTCTTAGTCTTTTGTTCCTAAGGTGGAAAAAATGACCGTCTGCTACTAGGAGGGACAGTCAAGGGCATCCAGGAGGAAGACGTTGGTTCTGATCTGCCCAGGAGGGTCCTCCCACACACACAAAAGGCAGTGGCTGTGGCAGGGCTGAGGCACAAGATGCAAAGAGGCGATGGCGCTGCCTCGGGAAGCTCTGCTGGGCATCCAAACCCAGGGGGCATTTGTCCAGCTCAGGCAGAGACGGAGCCCCCTTGCCTGGGAGATGGAGCAGGAGGGATGCTCTGTCTGGGCCAAGGAGGCTGGGGAAGGCAGGAGACAGAGGCAAGAGCCCATGGGTGATTTGATCCCTCGTGGGGAAATAGAGGCAGCGGCTCTCCTGGGTTTGCAGCGTCATCGCCGTGCAGAATGTGGAGGCTTCGTGGTGCCATTGGCAGGTGTTAGAGGGAGGGGGTCAAAAAGGCCTCAGTGAGGGGCCACAGGACAGGGTAACACTCTCCTTCCTGAGCCAGCTCGGACGATGCTGCAGCACGCTTTTCCCACCGTGATCCCAGCTGAGCTCTAAGGACCGGGAAGAATGAGCATCATCAATTATTGGGCAGAAGGTGAGGTACTAGGTGTCGCCTCCACCCTGCTCCCCGGTGATGGACGTGCCCGGCGCATACAGGTGCCAGCTCTGGCTGTAGACCTCACAACACCGGCTGTTACACGTTCCTTCCTCCATTTTACAGACGAGGACACTGAGGCCCAGAGACACCAAATCTCTTGACCAAAGTCACATGGCCATTAAGGTGGTTGGAGCAGGTTTTCAAACCCAGGACAGCTGGACCCAAAGCCCATTCTCCTTCCAGCAGATGATGAATGGAGGTCCAGCAGGTGTTGGCCAGCATGAGGCTGGATAGCTGGTACAGGAATCCCCAGGGGCTTGGCAACAGGTTCAGGGAAATGACCGTGGCCTCCAAAAGGATCTGGGCAAGGGTCTGGGACAATGACTTAGGCCTGAGTCTGAGACCCCAGTGCGGTCCAGGGCTCTAACCCAGGCTTAGTCCCGGAAGCAGAGAGAAACCCAGAATACGGGAGTGAGCAGTCCCAGCCCAGGTTCCTGAGACCCTCCCTGCAGGGGACAGATTGGCTCCGGCGTACGGCTAAGCCCCTCTGCCTGCCACTCCTCCCGCAGCCCGCCAGCTGATGGCACGGCCCGCTTCCCTTGGTATCTCTGCCTTAAATTATGGTCTGCATACGGTGGGGAAATTAATGTCCCTTCTTCTTTTTTGTGTTTTAATGACTTAATATGCAACAAAAGGAGAATTTTTCTCCTGGGAGGCTCCAACAGATGTTGCTATTTCAGTCCAGGCCGTGCTTCCCCTTCCAGCTGCCTTTCCCACACAGCGGGATGCACGGAGGAGACACTCCGCGTCAGAACACAGGCAGGATGTGGCCCAGCCACGCAGTGGTGGCCGTTGGATCCAATTTGGGCTCTCTGTGATGGGGAAGGAGGGATTCGAGTTTCTGTCAGGTGTTGCTGGTTTTCTCCCAAATTGAAATGACGATATAATCAACAGGGGTGCCAGCTCATAACCGCCCTCTCGGGGACTCTTCAGCTGGCTGAAGAAAGTCCCACACAGTCTTCCCGGCTCCTGCCTGGTCCCACCTGCAGCCTTCGTCCTGGTCTCATCTCTGTTCAGATGTCGGTGTTCACAGTAACTTCCCCATGGGTTCTCCCCATGTTGCATGAGGAAGTGTGCTGCTGCAGAGAGGAAACCTCGTTGTAGAGTGGCCAAGAGCGAGGGCTCTGATAAGAGCTGATCTATGTCTCAAGTCCTGTTCTGCGTGACCTGGGTAAGTTCCAGTATTAACCACTTGTGGCCGATGTTTTCACGTCTGGAGCCTGGCTGGCCCTGGAGAGACTGCTGGTCCCAGGGCTAGCCCATTCCTAGAGAGAGCAAAGGACTCGCTGCAAGTGTATCTTGCATATGCAAGCCAGCCAACCCCGAGCCCACACCCCATCCCCCTCCTCCATGGGGCTCTCACAGTCTGGGCCACTGTCCCCCTGCCCTCATCACCCAGGGCCAGGCCCCAGACATCTAGGGACAGACCTTCTGCCCCAGAACCCACAGAACCCACTGAAATTATCCAAACTAACTGATCCTACAACTGCCTTCCTGTGGAAACCACAATAAAGGCTCTGGCCCATGTTTCCCCTCACTCCCTCTGCTTCCTGACCGGCCCTGGTGCTCCCTGTGTGGCCCTGCATGGTTGGCGGCCCCTCCTCGCGAGTAACCAACTATCTTTTCAATCTGATCTGTTGGCCTCACCACACCTGAATAATAATAAAACCTACATTTTAAAACAGTGCCTTAGCCACCTGGGCCTTACTTTCCTCATCTTTAAAATGGGGATGAAAATAGTATTTGCCTCCTGGGTTGTGATTAGGATCAAAGGAGTTAATAACTATAAATGCTAAACCCACGGGCCAGCACACAGTAAGTGCTCATCAAACGTTAGTGCTGACGATAACAACTAATGGTATAACCACTGTGGGATTACTGTAAATAGTGTGATTCGGGGGTCAGGGGTTCAATTCCCTGCTCCAACACTCCCTAGCGGGCTGATCGGGTTACTCAATCTTTGGGGCCTCGGTTTTCTTGCAGGGAAAATGGAGATGACGCCATCAACTGCCTGCTACTGCTGAGAGGATTAACTCACCTGAAGTATGCTGAGGCTGGCACCTGGACCTGCCTGTAAAAGCGAGTGCTGTCCTGGGAACAGAATATGTTTTTAGCAAAGACAAAGGAACAGGTTTCAAGTCCAAAATATTGATTGGGAGCGTATTGTGATCTCAACCCACAAGAAGAGCTGGTCTTTCTTTCCTCACTGGGCCTGATTTTTGCCATGTGGGACTTCAGAAACCCAGGCCCCTGAATGGTAACTCGTACTTCACAGCACCCCATGGTTACGAAAAGCTCTCACTTTCTGGAAGAGTGACTCAGGGTGCCTGGCCTAGAAGCACTGGGCCTGGGTTCCAATCCTGTCTGCACCACACTTAGTAAAGGTGCCACCAGGAAAGTGACTTGATCTCAATGTGCCTTGGTTTGCTCATCTGTAAAATGGGCTCTGGGGAGGACAGGATGGTCCTTCCATGCAAAGCACTCAGCGTGGCACTGGCCTGTTGCAGGCCCTTGTAAACATGGTCTCCATGCTCCTCTGGCCTTTTTGTTGCTCCTCAGAAACCTAAGCTCAGAGAACTACATGAGGCCAAGTGGGAGCCCAGCCTCCTGCCCCATGTGCAAAACTGGAGGAACTGGGGGTGTTTAGCCTAGAAGAGAAAAAACACAAAAATAAAGAAACCAGCATTTATTGAGCACCAACTATGTGCTAAGTGCTGTTCTGGGTGGTGGGGCTTCGGCAGGGAACCCGGTGAGCCCAGTGTTTGCTCACATGGAGATGACATTCTAGCGGGGGAGGCAGGCAATAAAGAAGCAAGCAAAACCTACAAAAACATCATGTAATGACAAGGGCTAGGGAGGAAAGAAACTGGGTTCTGAGAGAAAGTGACCGGCGGGGGCAATTTGGGACGGTGAGGTTAGGGAGGAGAGTGACCAGCAGGCTGAGGCTGGGGCCCCGGATAACCCGCACGGGGAGTCTGCCTTCTGTTCTAAGCTGTCCCCGGAGCGCGGCAGGATCACACTGGCCGGCCTTCCCTGCCGGGGCCTCCAGCCATGGGGGAGGCAGGCAGGCCCCAGGAGAGCGGGAGAAGCCCCTCGGAGCTGTTTTAATTGAAAGATCGCTTCTTCCCTGTGCTCTCTGTAGACAGCGGGCGCATTGAATTAAACATGAGCAGTGATTTATTTATCAAGTCTTTGAAGAAGTCTCTCTCTGACTATGATTTGGTGCACTTCTGCAGTTAACCCTTCCCAGCCTCTGACCAGGGGTGGTTGAGAGCATCTTGTGCAGAGTTCATCTGCAGAGACTGTGTGTGCGCTGGGGGCGGGGAAGGAGGACGCTGCAGACTCACCTGGAGAGGAGGTAGGATGATGCTGCAGAGGGCATCGGCCTGCTGGCTACTCTCAGTGTGCCTGCCCCTCCAACCTCCACCCGTCCCTGGGCTTCCGGAGCCTGACTCTGCAGACTACCCCACCTTCCAGAGCGCACTGACTTATTGGTCATGATTCTTTGCTCTCCTGCAGCGGAAATACACATCTACACCCTTGCCACGGCCTGGTGGCAGGCAGAGTACACTTCCCCACCCACTGGCTGTGGGCTTGGCCAACGGGAGGCTAAAAGACATGAGGCACAGAGACCTCGAAATGTGTTTGTGCAGTTGGACCTGCTCCTTGTGCTTCTGCATTGGCATGGCAAGGACACATCCTGGGCAGCCGTGGCCCCTCCAGCCTGGGCCACAGAATGAGATAGGAGATCTGTGGAGCAGGGTTTCCCTGTTGATCCGCATACCCTTGAGCATGAGACTAAATGATTGTTGCTTTAAGCCACTGAATACTGGGGTTGTTTGTTACCAGTATTATCATGACAATAATTAATACACCCAGGCTCCGCTGGAAGGCACCAACAGATCAAAGAGCTGGAGGAGGGATGTTGGGATACCATTGCCCCATCACCAATGGCCCTGCTCCCTCTCTGCTTTGTTGTGGTTCTAGAAGCTACAGCTCCCGCTGGGCAACCCTAAACTCTCCCTGGGCTCTGCTAACATCCTTTCTTGCCCATCAGGCCTAGAGGTGGTAATGACTTTCCACTCTTGGGAGTCTCCGGGCATATCACCAATCCTGGTTGATTCCTCAATCCTGCCCCTACCTCTGTAAACAGCCCCTTCATTCAAACATCTCTTCAAAAATCCCAGGCGAGTACACCCGTGTTTTCAGCAGCATTATTCATAACAGCTAAAATGCGGAAGCAACCCAAGTGTCCATCGACAGATGAATGGATAAACAAAATGTGTATATCCATACAATGGAATATTATGCAGCCTTAAAAGAGAAGGAAATTCTGACACCTACTACAATATGGATGAACTTTGAAGACATTATGCTTAGTGAAATAAGCCAGTCACAAAAAACCAACACACTGTATGATTCTACTCAAATGAGGTCTCTAGAGTAGTCAAATACATAGAGACAGAAAGTAGAACGGTGGTTGCCAGGGGCTGGGATGAGGGAGAATGGGGAGTTATGGTTTAGAAGGTGCAGAGTGCCAGTTTTACAAGATGAATAGAGTTCTAGAGAGGGATGGTGGTGATGGTTGCGCAAGATTGTGAATATATTTAACACTACTGAACTGTACCCTTAAAAATGGTTAAGATGGTACATTTTATGTGTACCATCTTACAGAATACAAAAAAATTGGAAAAAAATCCCAGATGAGTGTGTGCCTGTTTCCTGTGGGGACTATGAGCGACCTATGAGGTATGCCCTCCCTCGTCTCCACCTCCCCCCCGAACCCCGAGGACTGGTGTCAGGGCCAGAAGCTGAAAGGGACCATGCGGGACTCCAGGCTCAAGCAGGGCCCTTCGGGACCTGGGTACAAGCCAGGGCACCACCCCCACGTCCTCCCAGACCGTGGTGCCCCAGGCCACTCGGAGAGCTCAGGCTGCAGTCAGGGCCCCGTGGAGCCGGGTGGGGCAGCAGGTGACACTTGTCACCCAGTGGTGGACTCCTCCTCAAGGTGCCAGAGTCAGTCCAGGGCCCCGTCGCGAGTGGTGAGAAGGACAAGTGTGAACCTGTCCCTGGGAAGGTGAGAGGCTCTGGGAGTGCCCTCACTGGTGGAGGCCTTGGGGGCACTCGTGGTTATGTCTCTACAGGTGTCCCCACTGGCTGCCAGGACCCATGGGCAACACTGGCCTGGGCGTCACAGACCTGCTGGGTCCCCTGTCTGTGGAAACACTGAACTGAAGGATTGTATTGGTCAGAGATCTTGAAGTTGTAAGGAACAGAAACCTCACTCACGCTTCCTCAAACGAAAAGTGTCTTTGTTAGCTCACAAACTGGAAAGTCCTGAGAGGGTGGGCTTCAAAGTTGGACTCATTTTTGACAATACCAGGTACCCAGTTTCTTCTGTCTCTCCCCTCTGCCTAGTGTTGGCTTCACCAAGACTGGCTTCCCTACAAACGTGGGGTCAGGCCCACCAGGGAACTTGCGGCCGGCATAGTCAGCAGCCCTGAGATCAGGAAGGCGCTCGTTGCGCAAGTTCTTGCTTCTGTGTTGACTGCCTCTCCCTGCCTGGAGTAGCAGCCGGTGACAACGGGGACCTGGTCTGGCCGGCCTGCTGCCTGGAAGGGTGGCTGACACAGAGCGGGAGCCCAAGAAACATAGGAGGAAGAGTAGATGTCGTTCAGCCAGTGGCAGCCCTTTGTCCCTCTTTCTTGTGTGCGTGTAGCTCCAGGAAAAAGGAGTCTGAGAGCTGGTCGGGGGTCCAGACCGCAGCCGCCCCACCCTGCCTGGGATGACGCTTTCCCAGGGCTCCCAGGGGCTGCCAGCCCTGTTACCCGCCGGCACCTCCGTGCTCTGACCTCAGGGAAGCCACTCCTCCCCACCTGGCACTTCCCACCTGGCAGGCATTGATCGGGGAGGGCCAGATGGCTCCAAGAAGTAGCATGGCACGGCTGGGCAATTTGATTAACTTGCCTAATGACCTCCAAATTCACTCGATTCTTTTCCCCATGACAACTGTATTTTCTCCCTAAAAATGTTATTGATTCCCATATGGGAGGACATAGGTGTAATAGCAAAGAGTGCTCTGCACGTGGCAGACAAGAAACCAAGTTGCAGGGGTGGAGAGAGGCAGAGGCGGGTGAGGGGCTGACTCTGTTTATCTTCAGCCAAATTGCAGTCAGGTGGCCCCTTCATAAGACTGTCATGGACCTGGCCACAAATCCTAGGTGCAGGAAGCAAATTGAGAGGTGAGTAGAGTTGCCAGATTTAGCAAATAAAAACGGTTAAATCTGAATTCAGATAAACAACAAAATTTTTTTTAGTATAAGTATATCGCATGCAATATTTGGGCTTTTTATTTTATCTGTATTTTATCCGTCAACTGTAGGAGTACGGGATGTTGTGTCCCCAGGTACCAAAAGCTGGACTGCAGCCCACAGACCCCCTCAAAGCTGGCCCAAGCCGAGACTCTCAGACGCGGCAAACTGTACCTGTCGTTCCTCCTTTCTATCCACTCCATCCTTTGATGCAGGGGGCTGGGCTCTTCCTCCCTGGCCAGTTCCACAAATAAAGTCCCCACCCGGGGTCCCATCTCTGAGCCAGGCATTGCCGGGAGTGAAAGTTGCTGTTTATTGAAAGAGCCCACTCTGTGCCAGGCTGTCCGGGCGGCCGTCCGGGCAGCCCTTCGCGCAGGAACTAAACCTGCACACCTCTGGGATGCCGTCACTCCCATTCGTCAGGTGAGGAAACAAGGCTCAGAGAGGGGAAGGGGCTCCCAGAAAAGTGGCAAAGCAGGACTCAAATCCCAGCCCCCTGGCCACAGAGGTCACGTCTAAGAGCTCCCCATGAGAGTCACTAGTGTCCTGGCTGCAATGGGTCAGAGGAGGGGAACAGCCAAGCCCCCATGGCTAAGCATGTCCCCTGGGGTTGGCTGGGGGCAGAGAAGGACTCTGGGCAGCCAAAAGTGTTAGTTTCCTGGGGCTGCTGGAACAAAGCACCACAAAACTGGATGGCTTAAAACAACAGAAATTTACTCTCCCACGGTTCTGGAGGCCAGAAGAATCAAGGTACCAGCAGGGCATGCGCCCCTGGAGGCTCTCGGGAAGGCGCCTTCCTCGCCTCTGCCAGCTCAGGGTGGCTCCCGGCAGCCTTTCATGTTCCTTGGCTTGCAGATGCATCACTCCCATCTCTGCCTCTGTCGACACATCGCCTCCTCCTCTGTGTCTGTGTGTCCTCCCCTCTCCCCTTCATGGATGTAGGGCCTACTCTAATCCAGTATGACCTCATCTTAGCCAATTGTACCAGCAAAGACTCTATAACTAAGGCACATACTGAGGGTCCAGGTGGACATGAATTTGGGGGGGACATTATTCAGCCCCGCACACCAACTAATCAGGCGCCAGCAGGTGGCATGGGATCTCCTCCTTCCTGAAACGTGCTGGATGGCTGTTTCCAGGACTCTACACTCCACATTCTCCTCCTGTCTCCAGCCATTCCAGCTCAGATCCTCTGCTCTCCTGACCTCTAACCCAGGAGTGTCCGGGACCCAGCACCCGCCTCTACTCCCTGACTGACCTTTGGCCTCGTCTCAACCTCTATGCCGGGGCCTCCAACGTTCCTATCCCCAACCTGACTCTCCCAGACTCTGGACTCATGCACACACCTGTGCACACCTGCACACACCTCCACCTGAGTGCTGCAAACACCTCCAACTCCAATGCTGACACCCAACCGTGACGCATCCCCCAAACCCACTCTCCCCGGTGCTCCGTCTCAGCCGATGGCATCACCATGCCCTGGCTCTGGCCCAAACCTGAGTCATCCTCACGTCCTCCTCCTCTCGCACCCACAGCCAATCTGCCGGGAAACCCTGTCGGCTCTACTTTCAGAATCAGCCCAGAATCCAACCCTTCTCACCACCTCCACTGCCACCACCCTCGGCTCAGCCACTGTCATGTCCCTCCTGAGTTGCTGCAACAGACTCCTCGCTCTCCTCTCCTTCGTCCTGGGCCCCTACAGCCTGTCCCTGCAGCAACCAGGGCACTCCTGTTAAACCTAAGTCAGACGATGTCATTGTTGCAACCCTCCTGTGGCTTCCCGTGATGCTTGAACGAAATCCAAAATCCTTACCAGGGGCTCAAGACTCCAGAAGCTGCGGCCCCAGAGACCTCTCCCACCTCACGTCTCGCCGTTTCCCTCCTCCTGCTGCACGGGTCCTTCCTCTCTGTGTTTCTCTGAGAACATCTCAGGGTCCCGGTGCCTGCCGCTCCATCTGCCGACATATACCCTGTTAGTTCTGCTTTTCTGGAGAACTCTGACTAGTACAATTACCATCTGACATTTTGTATGTTTCTATATACATATTACTGAGTGATGATAGGTAGATAGGTTGACAGTGTACATATATTACTACATATGTATTTACTAGAATATGAACTCCATGCTAGCAGGAATTTCTGTTTATTTTGTTTCCTGCTGCATCCTCGGCATCTTAAACAGTGCCTGGCATGTAGTAGGTGCCCCCAGAGTGTTAGCTGAAGTCATCATCATTGTCTTATTCAGCTCAGGCCACTGTAACAGACTGGTGGCTTAAACAAAGTAATTTATTTCTCACAGTTCTGGAGAAGTCCAGATCAAAGTGCTGGCGTGGTAGGTTTCTTTCTGAAAAGAAATGGCAAGGAGAGAGAGCTCTGGTGTCTATTCCTCTTCTTATAAGGACAACAAGTCTTATCAGGTTAGGGTCCCACGCTTATATCCTCATTTAACCTCAATTACCTCCTGAAGGCCCCATCTCCAGATACATTCACCTTGCGGGTAGGGCTTCAACACGTGAATTTGGGGAGGACACAACACATTCCATAGCAATCATCATCATAACAAATGCTTCTCTGACATCAACAATAATCTTTTGGGAGTCAGACCTAGATTCAGTCCTGACTGTTACTGAGCAAACACTCACTATCTAAGGTGCATAGAAGCCAATACTATGGCACTGGCTTTCGAGAAAAGAAAGAGATTTATTGAGAGGTCGACCAGCAAGGAGACAGGAGGCAAAGCTCTCAAATGTGTCTCCCCGATCCAAGGTTTGGAGCGAAATGCAAGGAGTTAGGAGCTGCTAAGGTGCAGCTGGGCCCGTGTAAGCTGACTGGCTAGTCTTGAATCAGTAATCAATCTACTCGGGCTGCTGGAAGCCAGATTTTCCTTCTTGAAGGCTGAGATCATCCTTGGGCGATGGGTTCCCGCCTGGCACATGTGCAGTGCTGTCTCTGTTATTGAGCAAGGTTTGATGAATCAACAACCTGTTTCAAGGAAGCAAACCTAGTTTAAGCTGGTCAATGTTTTATGTGCTGTTTCAGGTCCACCATTTGCCTGCTACGTGATTTGAGGATGCCCCATGTGCTTTGGTGAAAGTTTCTTAGTCTAAGACTTTTCATACCTGTATGAGTTACCTAGGGCTGCCGTGACAAATTACCACAAATTGGGTACCTTAAAACAATGGAAGTTTATTCTCCCATAGTGCTGGAACATAGTCCGAAATAAAGGGGTGGCTGGGGTTGGTCCCCTCTGGAGGCTCAGAGGGAGTATCTGTTCTGCACCTCTCCCCTTGCTTCTGGTTGTTGCTGACGATCCTTGGCATCCTGGTTTGTAGTTGCATAGTGCCAACCTCTGCCTCCGTCTTCTCATGCCCTTCCTCCTATGTGTCTCAAATCTCTTTTTCTTTCCTCTGTTGAGGACACCAGTCATTGAAATTAGGGCCCACCCTAAATCCAGAATGATCTCCTCTGGAGATCCTTAATTTCACTACAGGTACCAGGGATTAGGATTTAGGTGTATCTTTTGGGGGAGATGCTATTCAACCACTATATTACCTAACCTTTCTTCCTTCCCCCTCTCCTTCAGGGGGGCTGTCAGCACCCCGGCTTCCTCCAGTGCCCTCAATATTTTCCCTGACAGGCATGTTCTCCAATAAATTTCTTGCACATCAAATCCCATCTAATCCCATGTTGATGTTGTTTCTCAGAGGGCCTGAACAAACAAATATACACAGACGTGACTTTTACACAAAAGGGATTAGATATGTTGTTCTGAAATTTGTTTTTATTTTACTACCACATGTGTCTTGGGCATCTTTCCATGTCCAAGTACATACAGATCTGTGAGATTGTTTTGAAGAGCTATATAATATTTCGTCTTGATTTATTTATAGTGCTTTGAGTGCCTGTGTACAGTTTTTGTAGTGGTTGCTCTGGGTATTGCAATGTACATATGCATATATATATTTTAGTTTAAATAAATTGAATAAAAAAATTTAAAAAATATATACATATGTAATTTATTACAGTCTCCTGTTGTCAACTTTTTACCACTTTGAGTGAAGTGTGACAACCTCACTTCTACTTAGGTCCCTTTACCTTCTCCACTTTTAAATATCATTGTCCTGAGTATCAGATGGTGTTACAATTTTTGTTTCAATCATCACATCTGACTTACAAAACTCTGGAGGAGGACAGTCTGCTCTTTGTGACCCATTTGTCTGTTTTTTCCATTGTTTTTTCTTCCTGATGCTCCGAGATTCTTCCTTTTATCATTTCCTTTCTGTTTGAAGACTTCCTTCAGCCAATCTTTAAAGGTAGGTCTGCTGGAGACAGAGTCTTCTAGTTTTCCTTCATCTGAGAATGTCTTTATTTCCTCTTCATTCCTGAAGGATAGTTTCACAGGATGTAGAATTCACTGCTTATCTCAGACCTTGTGATTGTTGTCTTTAGAGTTAAATCTAGATCTTCTTTGACATCTTCCCTATGTCTACTTAACATGCTCAATTTTTCCTCTAGCTTCTTGAACTTACGTAACAAATATGTCATTTTCTAGTCATTCTAGAAGTTCCTTGTTAGTTTTGGTTGATTGATTTTTCTCCTTATTATTGGGCATTTTCCCTGCTTCTTTGCTTGCCTAGTCTTTTTTTTTTGAATTGAAGTATAATTGACATATAACATCACATTAGTTTCAGGTGTACAACATAATGACTTGATATTTGTATATATTGCTAAATGACCACCACAATAATTCTACCTAACATCCATCACCAAACATAGTTAGACAAAATTTTTAGCTATTTTTTATAGGATGCAGATATTGTGAATTTTACCTCAATGGGTTCTGGATATTTTTCTATCACCGTAAATAGCCTTGAGCTTTATTTTGGGATGTGATTAAGTAACTTAGAAACAACTTGTCCTTTCAGGTCTTGCCTTTTAAGATTTGTTAGGTTGGACCACAGTGGCATTTAGTCTAGGGCTAATTCTCCCTATGACTGAGGCAAGACCTTTCTGTGACTCTACCTGATGCCCCAGGAATTATGAGGATTTTCACTCTGGCTGGTGGGAAAGGAACAATTCCCAGCCCTGTGTGAGCTCCTGCAAGTGTGCTCTCTAATCCTTTTGAGTGGTTCTTTCCTCAGGGAATTTCCTCACACACCTGCGCTGAGGAGGACTTGGCTGAAGACTCAGCAGACCTGAAGATCTCTCTCTATCTCCAACTCCAGCTCTCTCTACCTTTCCCTCTCCCTCTCTCTCTCCCCATCTCCTGCAGCTCTTTCTTCTCTGGTACTCTCTCCCACGAACTCTAGCTGCCTTGCTCTCCTCAGACCCCAGCTCCATTTCCTCCCAGAGAGTCTGTTGGGCTCTGCCAGCCCCTCCCTGCCCTGTGACCTGAAGCTCTCGGGGCAGTGAGCTGAGGCAATTGTAGGGTTCACTTTGTTTCCTATCTCCTTCATTACTTGATGTCCAATATCTTGAAAACCCTTGTTACACATATTTTATCTGTTTTTTTTTTTGTTTTTTTTTTTACTGAGGAAGATTTGCCCTGAACTAACATCTGTGCCAATCTTCCTCTTTTTGCTTGAGGAAGATTCACCCTGAGCCAACACCTGTGCCAACATTCCTCAATTTTGTACGTGGGTCACCACCACAGCATGGCCGCCGACAAGTGGTGTAGGTCTCTGCCGAGGAACCGAACCCAGGCAGCCAAAGTGGAGCATGCCGAATTTAACCAATAGGCCATGGGGCCAGCCCTTCTGTTTTATTTTTTTTCAGTTGTTTCAGGCCACAGGGTAAATATGGTCCCTGTTATTCCATCTCAGCCAGAAGCTGAAGGAGCTGCACATTTAAAAGTGATTTTTTAAAAAATTTAAGAACAAAAAACTAAATTTGTTTTAAAAACAACTCTTTCTTGTCTCCTGCCTGAGGCCATAGAGGCCCTGCCTGTTTTCTTGCAGGATTTGCCCCTAAATGCCTCTGCCCATTATACTTGGCAATGGCCCCAGGGTCTCTGCCATGTTGGATTCACCAGCCTGACTGTGAAGGTGAGCCTGGGGGGATTCTGGCCCAGAGGATCCAGCACAGTCAGAACCTGAAGGCCCGTCAGCACCAGAGGTGGTCCGGCAATCCCTGCTGTTGACCCTGGAGACAGCTGAAGAGCCGATTCTGCAGCAAGAAAGCCTGCTTAACACTGGGAACGCGTCCAGCTGGGAACACAGCCAATCCCTGGATGGGGGCCCTAATTCAGGCCTGAGAGTGAGCAAGGCTTGTGGCAGCCTCTTCCACAGATCTAATTCCCTGCAAAGTGGGGCAGCTGGCACTGCTGGGAAAGGTGGGACTGATCCTACTGCCCAGGTGTTGACTGGGCATCCATCTGCGGGGGAGGGGCGGGGCAGGGGAGGAGACAAGAGAGGCTAGCCAAACCCAGGTTAGACCCCAAGCTCAGCATCCCTCCCAGGGGGGCTTCAGAGGCCTAAACCTCACACCGTTGCCCAGCAGATCCAGGGCAGGGTGGGGTGGCACAGTCCTTGAGAACCTTCCCTGCCCCTCCTCAGTAAAGAAGTGACCCCAGGACAGAGAGAGATGAGGAAGTAAGCCAGTCTCCTTTCCAGATGTACCTATGATTCCAGGAGGCCCCTCAAAAGAACGCAGTTCCTGGCCGTGTCCGGGGCAAGGCCCAAAGTAAGCAAGTCTGTGTTTGGGTCACAGCCCCCCTGGGGCACCAGTGAAGCCCGCAGGGAGTCACTGTCCCTACCCAGGCAGGACAGGGCCAGCTCCTCAGAGGCTGCAGGAGCCTGATGACATGCTTCCTGCCCCCAGCACGCCCAGTGCCATCCGGAGTAACAAGTTGTGACACTAACTTCCGGTCAGGCCCCCAGTGTTCCCGCTTGGGACAGAGAGGGCAGGAGGGCATGTGGCAGTGTTCAGTGTGTTCCCTCGTCCCTAGCACTTGTTCTCCATGGGAAGGCCATTTGTTCAGGGGACAAGGAATGGCTCTCGGCTGCCTTCGGAACCAAGAAATTGGCGTAACTGGAAGAAAAAACGAGGCCAGGGAAGATAGACAATTGTCCATCTCCTTGGATCTAGAAGTTCACTCTGGGGGCAAGGGGACCCCTCGAACAGGGAGGAGCCGCTTGGTGGAGAACTAAGGGGCATGAATGCATCTCTGAGACCATGTACGATAAGCAAACTGAGCCGGATTTCCTTCCTGAATTGCCAAAGGAGACGCGGCTGGAGAGGACAGAGCTGTCTCACCCAGAGCTCCTGTCCTAACCCCATGGCACACAGCCTCTCCGAGACTGCACATCGCCGTCCAAGCTGCAGCTGTTACCATTGGCGTCAGGATCATCTGGGGGTTGTAAACAATGCAGAGTCCTGGGCCCCTGCAGACCCCCTGAATCAGTGTCCAGGGGCGAGGCCCTGCATGCTACATCTGTTGTGGGCTGGACTTCGATAATGGCTGGATCTCGGCCAGGTGGCTTCATGGTGCAAGAGATCGAACGCTCAAGGCCAAATGGCTCCCACAGGGCAGTTCAGGGCCATCAACAAGGACCAGATCAGAGGAGCCAGGAAGTGCTTTTCCTAGGTGCCCCCTACTCTTCTGCCCTCAGCCAGAATTGGGTCACGTGCCCCTTCTGGAACCAGTCCCTTACGCCTGCGTCACTGAGCCAGGGGTGGGTATATTAATCTTCTCAGGCTGCCATAACCAGGTGCCACAGACAGAGTGGCTTACGCAATGGAAATTTATTTTCTCATAATTCTGGAGGCTAGAAGTCTGAGATTTAGGTGTCAGCAGGGTCGGTTCCTTCTCAGGCCTCTCTCCTGGGTTTGTAGACAGCTGTCTTCTCCCCCTGTCTTCACATGGTCTTCCCTCTGTCCTAATCACCAGTCCTATGGATTAGGGCCCACCCTAATGGCCTTATTTTAACTTAATTACTCTTTAAAGACTGTATTTCCAAATATCGTCACATTCTGAGGTGCTGGGGGTTAGGGCTTCAATACAGGAATTTGGGGGGGTAGGTACAGTTCAGCCTATAACAGTGGGGTTACCCTAATTGGTTTAGAACAGTCAGGGCCCACCCCTGGAGATGGTGTGGGCCTAGTGCCCTCCCCCACAGAAACAGTGGAGGAGGGGGTGTTAAGAATGTTGGGGACACAATATCCAGCACACATTCTATTAACTGCGATGTGAATGCAGAGGAGAAGTCAAGTGTAGTCAGGGATACTTCCTGGAGGAGGGGGACAGGAGCAGGGTCAGAGAATGGGCAGAGTTTAGAGAGGTGGAGAAGACAAGGCCATGGGGCCACAGCCTGAGCAGAGCCCAATATTTTGGGATGTTTCCGCGACCTACCCCAAGACCGAGCACACAACAGGTGCTTAATAACTGCAGAGCTGGCAATTGTTCCTACATTAGCAGGAGAGTAGACCAAGAGGCCCCCTCGTTCTTCCTGCTGAGTCAAGTCACTTCCCCCACTTTTACAATTGATCGCCCACATCACCCAATAGAATAGTTTAGAAACTCAGGCTCAAAGAAAAAATGCTAAAATTTCCATGTTAATGCAGAAAATGTGATTTACATTCCAGTTGGGCTGGTGTCTGTCTCACTTTTTCTTTTGCTTCCTGTCTAATTGGAATTTAATATTTGGTACCCCCCCCCATTCATCTGGGGGTGATTATGAATCTAGAGTGAGCCAGACCAATGGAGATGGAAATGAGGGAACGCTCTTGTGATTACAAAGCAACAGCCTAGGTACGAAACTGTTGGAAAAGCTGGCCTGTCCCCGGTCTCCTTAGGGGCCGCGCTGGTCCCACGGCCTTGTCTGAGTCTCTAAATATAATAGCCCTTCCATTGGGCCTGGCAGGTGCTCCCCTGCCTAGAAGGTGCCGGCCTCTTCCCTTCTCCTTCATTCACTTTTTCTACAGATACGTCCATGAGAACCTACAGGGTGCTGGTGTGGGGCTGGGCTCGGGGGATGCAGAATGAGTGAGAGAGACCCAGTCTCAGGTCTTCCTGGAGCTTTTGGCCCCACAGGAGACAGAAAATGAACAAGCCATCGATAAATACGAGGTGATGGCAGAGAGCGATCTGTGCTCGGGAGGGGGTGAGGCAGGGTAGAGTTAGGGAAGGAGGGGTGGGGCATTTGACATGGGTCCAGGAAGGCCTCTCTGGGGCCGTGTCATTCGAGCAGATTCCTGGGTGATGAGAGGGAGTTGGCACATGGAGAGAATCTCATTTCGGGTTCTTTGCATCTTCCAAGCGCTTGGATGATTATTGAATTCATTCATAGGCCCCGAGGAGGGTGAACGCAGCAGCAGGAACACGGGCGAGTAACGAGACACTCAGGAAACCACAGAGGAGGCGACAGCTGCCTAAGGCTTGGCGCATGCTCGAACCAGAAAGAAATAGTAAGAAACCAAGAAGAGCTGATGAATGTGGACAGAGCACGCACGGGACAGAATTGTCTGCAGAGCGATGGCAGCTTCAGAGAGAAGCTCCAAGGACAGGAGGGTGCAGGGTGTCCACTCCACCCCAGCCTGCCTTCCTCTGGGATTTCGCCACCCTCAGGGAAGGCAGGGTGGAGGGTCCACGTGGCTTCCCGGCCATAACTGACCCCAGCCGCCCCACCTCTACCTAGTGTCTGGCTCCTGCAAGTCTCTGCTTGCTGGATCCCTCCTCCTGCCCCTTCTCCTCCTGGCACTGCAGGTCTGGTCACCAAGTCTCTCTGCCTGGCCCAGGGAACGTGCCTCAGTTGGGGCCTGGAGTCCCAGTTCTGGGCCTGGTCTTTTTCCTGAATTCCCCTCTCCAACCTAAGTCATTGTCAATTCTGGGTTTGCATCCTGCATAACGACTGTATTGCCTCCCATACACTACGTATTCACTACGAGCTGGGACTGGGTGAGCCCTGTCCCTGGGTGGTAGCCAGGCTCCAAGATGGCCCCCAGTGATCTCCACCTCCTGTATGCACAGCCTTGGGTAGACCCCTCCCACATATTCCTCCAGGGTTGGTCTCTGTGACCTGTAGAAGACAGCAGAAGTGATGGCATGTCACTTCCGAGATTAGGTTACAAAAGATACTGTGCACTTTCAGCCCTTTGGAGAGGCCCACATGGTGAGGGACTGAGGCCTTCTGCAAACAGCCATGTGAGGGCGCCATCTTGGATGTGGCCCCTCCAGCCCAGTCAAGCCTTCAGAGACTATAGCCGTGGCCACCATCTTAATCACAACTTCATGAGAGATCCTGAGCCAGAGCCACCCAAATAAGCCACTTCTGGCTTCCTGACTCACAGAAACTATGAGATAATAAATATTTGTTGTCTTCAGCTGCTAAGTTGTAGAGTAATTTTACACAGCAACTAATTTTACACAGATAACTAATACACTCATCTTAGCTTCTTCAATCCTTAGAACAACTCTATGCTGTGTCTTACTGTCCCGTTATACAGGCAGGAAACTGCAGCTCAGACACGCGAAATCACTGGCTCCAAGTCACCCAGAAAAGAAGTCGTGCAGAGAAATGGAACATGGGCGTTTACATCTCTTATAACCAGACCTCTGGGCTTTCCATCCACTGACAACCACACTTTTCCTACTTGGAAAGCATGTCCTCAGCTGAGGGCTTTACTCCTCAAAATAAGCCCAGGAGGGCTAATTGCCCTTATTTTACAGGATGAGCAAACTAGGGCTCAGAGAACCATGACGTGCCCAGGGTCACACAGCTGGGATGGATGGAGGGTACCTGATCAGAACTCAGTCCCCTGGGATCACTGGAAGCTGCCAGGGGAGGCACCTCTTCAGAGCATGGATGATCCCTGGGGTGTTCCCCAGGAGGGGCCCGTGTGGCCTCAGGCTCTTCTTCCCTACCCAGGGCTGTGGGGCCTGGGGAAACCCTGGAGCCCCTCCTCCACCTTCCTCCACCCCTCAGCCAGAAAAAGGCTCGCAGCCTGGTGCGATGTGGACACTGTCCCCTGCAGGATGGAGGTTTCAAGAAGCAGCTGTTTACTCTGGGTCTTGAATTTTAAAGAGGTTTAAAGTCCAACTTGGACCCTCAGCTCCCAGGATGCCTGTAACCATGGCAGCAGCTCACTGAGCACCAGCAAATATTTGCCAAAGGAGAGAGACAGAGCCAGGTAGGGAAGGAAAGAGACCCAGGGTTGTGGGAACAGGGCTTTGCCCTGGATGCCCGAAGATGGTCGTGGGCTGTCCCCAGGGGTTACTCAGAATAACTCCTCTATCGGGCCTGTGCCCCGAGGGGGGCATGTGCCCCACCTCATGCCCATTCCCTTAGTCTCTGTGTGAAACATGCCCTCAGGATGCCATGTCCAGGGCCAGATCCCGCGTGGGCCTCCTCCGCACTAGTAAATTCCTTCTTTTTCTTGAGCCTCAGTTTCCTTATCTGTGAAATGGAAGTAACAAACCTGCCTGCCTTTTCAGGAATGTCATGTGGCTTAAACGAATTCCAGCCCACTAGAACATCCTCATGAGGGATTGTTGTAAAGACACCTCACCCCCTGGCTGGGTTCCAGGATGAAGGGATGTCCAGAGATCCAGGCCACATTCCAGATAGCCCAGAGAGGGGAAGCAGCTTGCTCAAGGCCACACAGCAAGTACAGCTGGGCCCAGAACCCAGCCACACAGCACTGCTGTCATCTCAGACCACAAGGGCCTCCCTGACCAGCTTTCACCAGCTGAGCGGTTGTGAAATGCTGGCATTGGTGTATTTCCCTGTGGATGTGCTCAGGGCTTAGCCACGATCTGGGTCAGGACTCAGGGTGTGCCAGGCGCGTAGACAATATCTGCTAAGTGTGTCTCAGCAGAGAGAATCCAGGGAAGCAGAGCCTGCAGCCCCGAGCTGCTGGGGAGGGGCTCAGCTTTCCTGCAGAAGCCTGAAGAAGGGGCCCTGGGCTCTTCCTGCTGGCCATCCCCATCACCTCGTGTTCCAGCTTCACTGGTCCATGTTCATGCCTTGATTTGTAAACAGGCCAAAAGCTGCATTAATTTTTAAATTACATCCCAGAGAGTAAAAAAGATTATATCTGATTATTAAGAGAATAAGGTGTGCAGAGCAAGCATGCAGAATATACTCCTAAGAGGTCTGGGGGTGAGTCTTGACTTTTTTAGAAGTCTGGGTCCTCAGTTTCCCCACCTGTAAACACGGCCCCGGCCCTGACCCAGCTGGGAGTGAGTCTGAACGTTCTCAGGAGACACTGTTCGGAAAGTCTCCTCGCAGACATCTCCACTCTGCCCTCTCTCTCTGCTGCAAGCACAAATATATTTATTTATTCCATTTTCCTATTTCTTGCGCTGGAAACTCCTAAAGTAGAACAGGAGGTGGGGCTGTGAGGAGAGGTCTCCAGGCAAAAGCTCCTCTCCAGGGCCTGGGGGCAGCTGAGGCTCTACCGCACACGCACGCGGGTGGGGACACCTGACCTCACGCCTGCACACCCGTGGGTCACTGAGAACTGCCCTGGGGCAAGGACAATGCGACACCTCTGGTTACAAACTCGGCCATCCGCACCTGGATTCCTCCGCTCCGCCAAAGGCTCCCGCTCAAATGGCGGCTTGGGGACCAGCTGAAGCTCTGCCCTGGGGGAAATAAAGGCTGTAGCCGTAGCAACCGAGTTGCCCTGGCGCTGGGGGACAGGTGCCCTGGCGCTGCCCCGGTGGGAAGGTGCTGGGCGTGGCCATGTCTCCAGGGGCGTCGCCATGTCTCCAGGGGCTGCTGGATGGAGGGGGAGGGGGAGGGGATGGTTGGGATGCTGCTGCAAGCGCCTAGCCAAGTGCAATGGTGTGGATACAGAAGGTGCACATAAGTGACCACTGTTAGTGTTTGGCTGGATGATGAAGGAAAGCATTTGGACAGAAGGAAAATGATGGCAGATGGAAATAAAGGAATGAATGAAAAGAATTGCAAGTGATAACTACAGGGGTAAATATTCAAGACTTATTCTCTATTATTTAAATCTCTTTAAAATATAACTGACTGTTTTAAACAAAAATAATAATGTAATGTTATATATGTTATAAATGTGGCATTTATAACATATATAAAAGTAAAATGTATGACAAAACTACCTCAAGGAAAGGTGGAAGTATAGTGTTCTAAGGTTCTTGTACCATACATGAAGTGGTATAATATTGTTTGAATGAAGACTTGATAAATTGAAGATGTATATCATAAACCCTAAAGCAACCTTTAATGGTTTAATTTAACAAAGTAGTTATAGCTAATAAACCAACAAAGAAGATAAAAATGAAATCATACAAAATAATTAATCCAAAAGAAGGCAAAAAAAGAGGAAAAGGGGAGTGAAGAAGGATGGGGTAAATGTAAAACAAATGGCAAGTTGACAGATGGAAACGTAACCATAGCAACTGTCACAATAAATGTAAATGGTCTAAATCCTCCAAGTTAAAGGCAGAGTTTGTCAGATTCTATAAAAAAGTGACACCCAACAGTGTTGCCTACAGTAAACACACTTTATATGTTAAAAAAAACCAAGAGTAAAGGGATAGAAAAAGATATGCCATACTAATACTAATGAAAATAAAGCTAGAGTGGTCATGTTAATATGAAAGTAAATTTCAGAACAAAGAATATTACCAGAGATAAAGAGGGTGTTTCACAATGATAAAAGTATCAGTTCATCAAGAGGATGTAACAATGGTGAATGTTTATGCACCTAGTAACAGAGCTTCAAAATACTTGAAGCAACAACCAATAGAACTAGCAGGAGACAAGCCATGGACTGGAAGAAAATATTTGCAACACATATAACTGTGAAAGGATAAGTTTCTAGAACCCAAAGAACTCCTACTAATCAATAAGAAAAAGGTAGACAGCCTAAGGGCAAAATATATGAACAGTTATTTCACAGAAGAGGAAACACAAATGTCCATAACCATATGAAAAGATGCTTAGCTGCATTAGTAAACAGGGAACTGCAAATTAAGTATTATTTTATTCCTACCAGATTAGCAAAAAATTACAAGTCTGAACATATCAAGCATTGGGCTCTCTACTGCTGGTAGAAACTCAAATAGCTACAACCTCTTTGGAAAACAAGTTGGTATGACCACGTGTATTAGTTTGCTAGGGCTGCTGTAACCAAGTATCACAAACTGGCTGGCTTCTACAATAGAGATTTATTGGCTCACAGCTCTGAAGGCCAAAAGTCCAAAATCAAGGTGCTGACAGGGTTGGTTCCTTCTGAGGGCTGTGAGGGAGAATGTGTTCCAGGCTTCTCTCCTAGCTTGTGACAGCCTCAGGTATTCCTTGGCTTGTAGATGACATTTTCTCTGTGTCTTCACATTGTCTTCCCTCTATACGTATCTGTCGCTGTGTCCAAATTTCCCCTTTTCATAAAGACATATTGGATTAGGGCTCATCCTAATGACCTCATCTCAACGTGATCATCTGCAAAGACTCTATTTCCAGATTAGGTCACATTCACAGGCGCTGGGGGTTAAGGCTTTGACATCTTTTTTGTGGGGTTGGGGGGGCACAATTCATCTCATAATACTTGGTTAAATGTGAAGATGCTCATATCTTTCAGCCCAGCCATTGCATTCCTAGGCACTTGCCATAGACAAAATTCTTGCAGATTGCACTAGTAGATATATGCCATCCAAAAGTCCATCAGCAGAAGAACGGATAGATAAATGCAGTACGTGCATTAAAGAAAGACTACATAGCAGTGAAAAGTAATGAATTACAGCTACACACATCAGCCTAGAGAAATCTCAAACACAGAATATTAACTTGAAAAAAGCAAGTCACAGAAGAACCCATGTAGTCTGATTATGCAATGAAGATCTGTGTGGTCAATTCTGTCACCTCCTTCAAGTCTTTGCTCAAATGTCATCTTCTCAATGAGGCTAAGTAAATCCCAGCCCCTCACAACCACACTCCTATCACCCCTTATCTGCTCTACATTTCCTTTCCCTGAGCACTTACCAACTTCTAACAAATTAGATAGCTTGCTTCCTCTTTGTGTCTAGTAGTTATTGTTGATCTCCCCCCTCCAGGATGGTAGATCCACAAGAGTGGAATCTTTTTTTCATTTGTTCATTGATGTCAACCAAGTACCTAGAACAGTACCAGACACAAAGTAGGCACTGAACAAATATTTCTTAAATGGAGTGGTTGGTTCACAAATATTCATTTATGATTATTTTGCAACTGTGCATATGCATTACACCTAGTCTGTTGTATGTAAGATATCTCCTAATAGTCTTTCAAGAAAATAGGTATGGTATTTCTTGCAAGACCTGAGTCTCGAGCCAAGATACAGACCCTCCATGATCTCTGCCACTCCCGTAAGCATAGAAAGCCAGGGTTTGACTGCGTTATTCCCCCGGGACATGCTCTCTGGTGTATGATGATGAGTGACAAGGAAATGTCAATCTCCCCACAAGAGGGGAGATTTTATTTCTGCTTGAACAGGGTTTTAAAATGTGCCTGTGAATATTTGCACTGACAACTACAGAGAGCAGGCCTGCTTTGTAGGGAGAAGTAAACCCGCCTGGTAAATTTGCCTTGTGCATCCTTGAGAAAACAATGGGAAGCTAGCAGCCTGTCAAGGCCAAAGTCACAAAACCAAACCTGCGCGGTTCTGGCCTTGACAAGCTTCCTCATCATATTGAAATCCCCAGTAACAATCAAATCGCTTCCATCTGACTGCCTAACACCAACCCCAGGCAGAGTCAACTGGCTTCCCTATGAGCCATCGAGGCTGAGGTCAAAACAACTGGGTTGGCTCAATTTTCAGCTAAATATGGAGCAAGGGATCATTAAAAAAGAAGTCCCTGTGGAAAATGCCCCTCCCTCAGCATTGGCCACTGAAAGGCTTTCTGGGACACTGATTTGCTTAATTGGCTTAATTGTCTCTCATAATAGACTGTGAGGTGAAGAGCACGTTTTCATCCTTCTGAGACTACTCACAGTAGGATCCATAAATGCGTGTTGAATTAAATGGCTTATGAACGAATACGGTTCCCTTCCAGTGAGGAGCCTATAGTCCAGTTAAAGAGGTTTCTTTACATCTACTCTCAAATGGTGGGGAAGCTAGGCATTGGGACTGCCTAGAGGGCAGGGGCCATGATTTTAACCCAGATTTTTATCTCCAGCCCTGAACTCTTGCAAAATCCAATTGTCCACTTGACAGCTCCACTAAAATGTGTTCTATGCATCTCAAATTTATGTTCAAAACAGAACTCTCAATTCTCCCCACCCCCAAAACTGCTTTTTCGCCCTCCCTCATCTCCCCATCTCAGTAAATGGCATCAACCACCTGCTCAGGTCCAAAACCTCACAGTTTTTCTTTTTAAAATTGGGATATAATTTACATGCCATAAAATCACCATTAGTCTTAAAGTGTACAATTCAGTGGTTTTTAGAATATTTACAGACTTTTACAACCATCACCATAATCGATTTGAGAACATTTTTATCAACCTAGAAAGAAACACCATACCCATTAGCAGTCAATCCCCACTTCCCTCCAACACCACAGCTACCCTCAGCCCCTGGCAACCACTAATCTATGTTGTCTCTATAGATTTGCCTGTTCTGGACGTTTCATACAAATGGGATTATATAATATGTGGTTCTTTGTGACTGGCTTCTTTCACTTAGCATAATGTTTTCAAGGTTTATCCATGTTATAGCATGTATCAATATTTCATTCCTTTTCGTTGTGGATAATATTCCATTGTATGAATACACTACAAGTTGTTTACCTATCCGTCAGTTGATAGACATTGGGTTGTTTCCGCTCTTTGGCTATTATGAAGAACACTGCTATGAACATTCATGTACAAGTTTTGAGTGGACATATGCCGTCAATTCTCTTAGGTATATATTTAGGAGTAGAATTGTTGGGTCATATGGTAACTCTATGTTTAACTCTTTGAGGAACTGCCTAACTGTTTTCCACAGTGGCTGCACCATTTTACGTTCCCACCAGCAACGTCCAAAGGTTCCAATTTCTTCACATTCTCACCAATACTTGTTATTTTCCTTGTTTCTTTTTTTCATTATAGCTGTCCCTAGTGGATGTGAAATGGTATCTCATTGTGGTTTTAATTTGCATTTCCCTAATGACTAATGACATGGAGTATTTTTTCATGTGCTATTGGTCATTTGTATATCTTCTTTGGAGCAATATCTATTCAAGTCTTTTGCCCATTTTTAAATTGGATTATTTGTCCTTCTTTGTTGTTGAGTTGTTAGAGTTCTTTACATATTCTGGATACAAGTCCCTTATCAGATATATGGTTGCAAATATTTTCTTTGATTCTTTGGGTTGTCTTTTCATCTTCTTGATAGTGTACTTTGAAGCACAAAGTGTTTACTTTTGACGAAGTTTAATTTATCAATTTTTCCTTTGTTTGCTTGTGTTTTGGGTGTCATAGCTAAGAAATCATTACCTAATCCAAGGTCACAAATGTTTACACCTGTTTTCTTCTAAGAGTTTATAGTTTTAGCTCTTAAATTTAGGTCTTTGGTCCATTTTGAGTTAATTTTTACCTAAGGTGTGAGGTTGGGATCCAGCTTCATTATTTTGTATGTGGATTTCTAGCTGTCCCAGCATGATTTGTTGAAAAGACTATTATTTCCCCATTGAATGGTATTGGCACTCTTGTCAAAAACCAATTGACCACAAATGTATAGATTTAGTTCTGGCCTCAAACATATTCCATTAATCTGTATGTCTATCCTTAAGCCAGGACCACATAGTCTTGATTACTATGGCTTTGTAGTAAGTTTTGAAATCAAGAAGTGTGAGTCCGCCAACTTTGTTCATTCTTTTCAAGATTGTTTTGACTATTCTGGATCCCTTGTGTTTTCATATCAATTTTAGGATTGACTTGTCAATTTCTGCAAAAATGTCAGGTAGGATTTTAATAGAGATGGTGTTAAATCTTTAGATCAATTTGGGGAGTATTGCCATTGGCTGCTGACAGCCTTTAAGCCTTACCCCTCACTCATCCTTTCTGCCCCAACATCTGAGCAAGCTGATGAGAAAGCCCAGGTGCTCTCTCCTTTGGTGTGGGTGGAAAGTCCAAACCACACGTGGGAACCCTAACCCCGCTCCCTAACCACCAAAAAAACCCCAAGCCAGTCTCCTTTCCCTGTTGTCAAGTCATTTTCAGACCAACTTGGGAGCCACTGTTAGAGATTTAATTGACATAAGTCAGAAGTTTAGATACTTGGCATTTTGGACAAGAGAATGGGATTGGAGCCACCCTTAAAGTGGCCCTGGGTAAGGTGTCTTGGCCTGGTCTTATCTGTGTGTCTCAGATTGAATCCTGTGTCTTGATTCAATTCTGGAAGAAGCTGTGACTGATGCTAGGCTCAGGAGAATAACTCTTACCTTGTGACTATTGGTTGTGTCTTAACCAGGTGTTGACTCCATTCTATAGAGTGCTCAGAGGAAAGGCTCAGACTCTGTGCAATATATGGGCTTGTGGGGTGGTCAGTCATGAAAGAGCAGTCATTAGAGAAAGAAAAAGCAGGCATTATGTAGCGCGTTGTGGCTCACACTTCTAAAAGCAGATGGCTCACCATGACTCTACAAAATGCCTTTGCTGTTGCTGCTACTGCCTATGCCTCTGTTGCCAAAAAAGGATTCTGACAAAAGAATTTGTCAAAACCAGGTAAAAGGGCACTGATTGGCTTAGCGTCTCTACAATATGGATGCTGAACTAACTTGAACGTCTGCTGAAATGTATCAATTAGCAAATCTTTATGGCCTTAATCAGTACTGGGGCTCAAATTGCATTTATACCTTGGGATCCCACTAAACTTAAACAAGGTATTCTCCATAATCTTAGGGATGTTCCTGACATCAAATAGAGGACAAATAGGTATGCCTCATCTTAACCACTGAAACTGTTGCCTTGCCTAAATTCCCCAGAGTCGCATTGCCCATTGCCATCAAATATTCCATAGTGGGCACGGAAGCTCTGACCCAATGATTAATAAGTTAAAATTACAAATGGGACCCCATAGAGTTTCCCCCACTTAAAGTAATTGATACAGCCCAATGTAGATTAAAACAGGGCCTTCAAGGATTGAAATTCATTATACAAGACCTATTTAGCAAAGGGGTGATTATCCCCACTGCTTCTCATTTAATAGCCCAATTTGGCCTGTTCTTTTTTTTTTTTTTTTAATTCCACCCCCCTTTTTCTCCCCAAAGCCCTAGTACATAGTTGTATGTCATAGTTGCACATCCTTCTAGTTGCTGTATGTGGGACGCCGCCTCAGCATGGCCCGACAAGCGATGCGACAGTGTGCGCCCGGGACTCGAACCTGGGCCGCCAGCAGCGGAGCACGCACTTAACCGCTAAGCCACGGGGCCGGCCCCCTGGCCTGCTCTTACACTTGGAAAGAATGAACGGCACCTCACAGCAGATTACTGCAAACTTAATGTCGTGGTTCCAACCATTACGGCCCCTATGCCCGATATTATTAAAATATGAAATTACCCATTCCATTCAATCATCAGCTGGTAAACGTTTTGCTATTATAGATTTGCTAGTGTGTTCTGTTCAGTGCCTGTTTTGACAGGCTATCAGCTACATTTTGCCTTCACCTTTGAGAGGACACCATACACCTTTACCTGGATACCCATTGGGTACCTCAACAGTCCTGCCATCACACACAGTCTTTGCAGGCATCCAGCTTTCTCCAGAAACACAGGTATGACATCACATCGATGACATCCTCCTCCAAGGAGATTCATCCAACACACTCATTCACAAAAGAGCTCATCAAAAAAGGATGGGTCATTGCCCCCACACACACTGCAACTCCTGAAACCTCAGTTAAATTCCTAAAAATTCTTTGGTAAACTGAAGGCCACTCCATCTCTGACACTGTCAAGAAAGGATTTTTGTGCCTCTCAGCATCCACAATTTTAAAACAAGCCTAACATCTTTTAGGCCTTTTGGGGTTCTGGAAGCAACATAGTCTGCATTTACCAATTTTTTTAAGCTCACTTATACTGTTACTTGCAATCTGCCCTTTGAATGGGGCCCCCACAGCAAAAGGCTCTAGAATCTGTCCAAATTGCAATGCAACAGGCACTCCTAAAGTGCCCGCAGAGAGTCCCTCGCTGCAGAGGCTTTAGCAATCTCCTTTCACGCCTCCCCGTGTTTGGACCACTCACAGTGGCTGTAAGTTACCGGTGGGCTTTTGATGCAAGGCAGTCCTTGGCCCCACGCTATATGCCGTTACAGCAGCAATTGCTGGCTGCATACTAGGCTGTCCTGGAAATAGTGGCTCTCATAGGCCCTGGCCTGTAACCTTCCATACCTAGCTGTCCACATGCCTTGGGTCATGGATGCAACACCCCAGCAACAAGCTCAGCATGGCCACCAAGGCCTTTTTGCTACAGATAGAGTCAAACCTGGGCCCTCTGGCACACTCCATCCGCAGCAAGGGGTGGCCTTCCCTGTCCTCACTCCCTTGCTAGATGTCCCGGTGTGGGATGTTGTCACTCCTCTCTCAGACCGCTCGGCTCCCTGGGGAGTCCCTTGGCATCAGCCGAGTAAACAGCAAAGGGAGTTCACACACTTTACAGATGGCATCACCACCGTTATACCTGCTAGAGCTCCATGGAGAGTTGCTGCTTTTCACCCCTTAAACAAGATGTTCCTGAAAAATAATAGGACCCAAGGGTCAGCACAACCGGCCAAACTTTAGACAGTCAGCCATCTTAGCCCTGGAGGCCCTGGCCAACACTTGACCCATCTGCACAATTTTACAGACTCTTGAGCCAAGTTGCCCCTTTGGGGGTAAAGAACTCTGGGAATCTCTTACCTCACAGATAACCAAAATATAAACCATGATCATACATATCTCTCTATGTACTAAAGCCACAGTACAAGACCTCACCAAGATACTCCTTATCTCCTTCGGAGTTCTAGATATTATTGATGATGACAAAGGCATTCATGGCACTTCTCAAAATACACAATTCTGGGCCATTGAACAAGCATTCAACAAAATTTTTTCCTCCCTCACCAGCCTCAAGCTACAGACCTCATAGAGTGCCATAATACCTTACTCAAACAAGTTCAAATTCAACTAAAGCAATGTGGCATATTTCAGTCATCGGTCAAACATCAGGGGTGAATTATAACAGTGTCTGACTCTGTTTTTTGATGTTTGCTGCCAGTTTTCAAACCTCACCTTTCGTTCTTTCCCTTGTTCCCCACATCTGGGCAAGTGATAAGAAAGCCCAAATTCTTTCTCCTTTGGTGCCAGCGGTAAGTCCAAACTACTCCCTGGGGGGAACCATCACCCCGGGTCCTACCCCCAACCACCAAAAAACACCCAAGCCAGTCTTCTTTCCCTGCTCTCTCAAACCATTTTCAGGCCTGCTTGGAAGCCACCCTGATTTCCCCAGAAAGCCTCATTACGTGAGCAACAAACCTTTTCATATTTTCTTGGCGTGTGTGTGGTGTCAGCAGACTTGACATCTGAACCAAATTTTTTCCACCAAGCGCCCACAGCAGCGATCTTAATAATATTAAGTCCTCTAAACTACGACCATGGATATCTTTCCATTTATTGAGGTCTTCTTTAATTTTTTCCAGCAATGTTTTATAGTTTTCAGTGTACAAGTCTTTCATTTCTTTTATTAAATTTATTCCTAAATATTTGAATTGTTTGATGCTGTAGCAAATAGAATTGTTTTCTTAGTTTCATTTTGATTGTTCATTGCTAGTGTATAGAAATACAGCTGATTTTTATATATTGACTTGATGTCCTGCATTCTTGCTGAACTCATTTGTTAACTCCAGTAGTTTTTTTGTGGCTTCGTTATGATTTTATATTTACAAGAACATGTCATCTGCGTATAAGGATAGTTCTACTTCTTTGTTATGAATCTGAACGTGTTTTATTTCATTTTCTTGCCTAATTTCCTTGGCTAGAACCCCCAGTACAATGATAAAGAGAAGTGATAGACTAGAAGTCCTTATCTTGTTCCTGGTCTTAGGGGGAGAGCATCCAGTCTTTCAACATTTACTACGCTGTTAGCTGTGGGTTTTTCATAAATGCCCTTTATCATGTTGAAGATGTACCTTTCTATTCCTAGTTTATTGAATGTTTTTACCATGAAGGAGTGTTGGATTTTGTCAAACGTTTTTCTGTGTATTGAGATGATCACGTAGGTTTTTTCCTTCCTTTTATTAATGCAGTGTATTACATTGATTGATTTTCTTGTGCTGAACCACCCTTGAATTCCTGGAATAAATCCCACTTGGTCATGTTGTATAATCCTTTAACTTCTATTAGATTCAGTTTGCTAGTATTTTGCTAAGGATTTTGTACCTATATTAATAAGGGATGTTGGTCTATTGTTCTCTTTTCTTGTGATGTCTTTGGTGTTGGTATCAGGGTGATGCTGGCCTCGTAGAATAAGTTAGAAAGCATTCTCTCCTCCTCCACTTTTTTGAAAAATTTGTGAAGGATCACCAGTGAAGCCACCTGGCCCTGAGCTTTTCTTTGTAGCAAATTTTAAAACTACTGATTCAATTTCTTTACTTGTTATAGGTCTGTTCAGATTTTCTATTTCTTTTTGAGTCAGCTTCAGTAGCTTGTGTCTTTCGTGGAACGTGTCCATTTCACCTAGGGTTATACAATTTGTTGGCACACAACTATTCAAAGTATTCCCTTGTAATCTTTATTTCTACAAAGGCAGTGGTAATGGCCTCTCTTTTATTTCCAATTTTAGTTATTTGGATCTTCGGTCTTTTTTTCTTGGTTAGTCTGGCTAAAGGTTTGTCAATTTTGTTAATCTTTTCAAAAAACCAACTTTTGGTATTGTTGATTTTTCTCTATTGTTTTCCTATTCTCTATTTTTTTTTTTTCAATCTCTGCTCTAATCTTTATTGTTTCTTTCCTTTTGCTAGCTTTGGGTTTAGTTTGTTCTTCTTTAACTAGTTCCTTAGGTTGTAAAGTTAGGCCATTGATTTGAGGTCTTTTATCTTTTTTAATGTAAGCGCTTATAGCTATAAATTTCCCTATTAGCACTGATTTCACTGTATTCCATAAGTTTTGGTATGTTGTGTTTCATTTTCATTTGTTTCTAAGTATTTTCTTATATCTCTTGTAATTTCTTCTTTGACCCAGTGGTTGTTTGTGTGTTGTTTAATTTCTACATATTTGTGAATGTTCCAATTTACTTTCTGTTATTGATTTCTAGCTTCATTCCATTGTGGCCAGGGAAAATATCTTTATAATTTCAATCTCTTTCAATTTATTGAGACTAGTTTTGTGGTCAAACATGTGGCCTGTGGAGAATGTTTCATGTGCACTTGAGAAGAATGTATTTTCTGCTGTTGTTGGGTGGAGTGCTATATATGTCTATTAGGTTTAGTAAGTTTATAGTATTGTTCAAGTCCTTTATTTCCTTATTGATCTTCTGTCTGTATGTTCTATCCATTATTGACAGTGGGGTATTGAAGTCTCCAACTATTATTGTTGAACTCTATCTCCTTCAATTCTGTTAGCTTTTGCTTCATGTATCATGGGGCTCTGTTTTTAGGTACATATGTGTTTATAATTGGTATAATTCACTGATGGATTGACCATTTTATCATTATAAAATGTCCTTCTTTGTTTCTAGTAATAATTTATGTCTTAAAGTCTATTTTGTCTGCTATTAGTATAGCCACTGCAGCTCTCTTTTGCTTACTATTTGCGTGATACATCTTTTTCCATTCTTTTACTTCCAACCTGTTTATATCTTTGAATCTGAAGTGTGTCACTTGTAGACAGCATATAATTGTATCATTTGTAAAATCAATTCTTCCAAACTCTGCCTTTTAATTGGAGTGTTTAATAATTTGCATTTAATATAATTACTGATGCGGTAGGGTTTATGCCTGCCACTTTGCTATTTGTTTTCTGTATATCTTGTGTGGTTTTTGTTCCTCTATTCCTCCATTACTACCTCCTTCTGTGTTAAATGAATATTTTGTGGTGTAGTATTTTAATTCCCTTGTTTCTTTAAATATATTCTTTTGAGTTGTTTTCTTAGTGGTTGTCCTGGGGATTACAATTAACCTCTTAATTTAGAACAATGTAGTTCAAATTAATATCAGCTTAATTATGATAATACTAAAAAACTTACTCTTACATAGCTCCATTTTTTCCCCACTCTTTCGAGCTGTTATTGTCAGCAATAATAGCAATAAAGATGCAACAAATTACATCTTTGTACATTTATGCCCATCAACACAAACTTATTATTACTTTATGCAGTTGTCTTTTAAACCAGATAAGAGAATAAAACAGCTACAAACAAAAAAATATGTTTATACCATCTTTTATTTTTACCTATATAGTTATCTTTAGCAGTGTTCTTTATTTCTTCCTGCAGATTTGAGTTACTATCAATATCCTTTCATTTCAGCCTGAAGCACTCTCTTTAGTATTTCATATAGGGCAAGTCTACTAGAAATGAATTCTGTCAGTTTTTGTTTATTTGGTGATGTCTTAATTTTGCCTTCATTTTTGAGTGATATTTTGCCAGATATAGAATTCTTGGTTGACAGTATTTTTCTTTTAGCACTTTGAATATGTCATCCCTCTGCCTTCTGGCCTCCATAGATACTGATGAGAATTCAGCTGTAAATCTTATTGAAGAGCCCTTGTATGAGTCGCTTCTCTCTTGCTGCTTTCAAGATTTTCTGTATCTGGCTTTTGAAAGTTTGATTTTGATGTTTCTAGGTGTGAAGCTCTCTGTGTTTATCCTACTTGGAGTTTGTTAAGCTTTTAAAAAACTCATTTTTGATTCCTCTCCCCAAATCTCAAATATCAGCAAGTCATGGTAACTCTACTTCCAAGTATATCCTAAATCCTTCTACTTCTTTCTGTCTCCTCTGCTACTGCCCTCGCCCAAGCTACCATCATCTCTCACCTGGACCAATAGAATAGCCTCCTCTTTGGTCTCCCTGCTTCCACTTGCGACCCTCTCCAGTCCATTATCCCTCCACCAAGCAGAGTGGTCTCCTTAAAACATTAATCCAATTACCACACTTCCTTGCTTAAAACCTCCAGACTTCCCATTTCACTTTGAATAAGATCTGAACTTAGGCCCTTGGTGATCTGGCCCTGCTACCTCTCCATTCCATCTCCTACTCCCCCCTTCCCCAGTGTATGCAGCCACCCGGCTGTTTCTTCTCTTGAACATTCCAAGCTCAGAACCACCTTAGGGCCTTCACACCAGCTGTTCCCTCAGCCTTGGGAGCTCCACCCAAGGTTAGCTTTCTTCTTTCAATCAGGTCCTAGCTTAAATGTGACCTCAGACAGTAATTCCCCAGTTACCCCCATCACATCACCAGCATTTTTCTTGTTTATATATTTGCCTTCCTATTCACCAGTGTATCTCCAGTGCCTAGAATAGTGCCTGACACATCATAGGTGCCTAAAATACTTGTTGAATGAATAGCATGAATGGTAATACCTGTGCTCAACAGGAAGATCTCTTCCAAGAACTTCCATATAAAAAATATTGAAACTGGTGCTGGAGTACCCTGAGACTGTGAAGGATCCTGGCCTGCCTTTGCCATCAGCAGAGACTTGGTCCCAGGCTGCCTTTGATTTAGCTGCATTCTATCACTTTTCAATTCGTTTATCACTGATCATCCAGCTACAGGTTCTACAGCAACCCTCAACAAACCAGAATATTCCATCACCCAAGACACTCTATCCCATCCTTCTTAGAGCACTCAATTCACTATCAAGGTGTTTTCCAGCCTCAAGAAAAGGGCAAAGTCTTGCATGGGGAAACTGAGGCCATGGGTCTCCTTCAGAGGGAAGCCTCAAGGCAAAAGGAACTCACTGAATTTCATGGGTGATTCTTATTTCTGCTCTTATGTCAGGAAGGGCAAACCTCCAATAGGAGGACCAGCATGAAGCAAAGGTAAGGAGAGATGGGTTCTTTCATCTTCCCACATCAGGTCAGCAAGGAGCACTTTGGTCCCATGTTCTGAGTTCAAAGCTCCTTCAAATGCAGGGAGAAAGTGATCTGGCTCAGCAGGGGTTCCAAAGCCCCGATGAAAAGGTATGCTCCTGGAAGAGGCAGTGCGAGGCAGGGGTATGAAATAAGGAAACCCCTCAGCACCTGTCAGAGGGAGATCTCAGTAGCTGGGGTTTTCATCATGAAGGAGTTTCAAAATAAGCTGCTCTCCACCTGGTCTCATCACGTTGGATGCCAAAGGCCCCCAAGCAGGGAGTCTGGCCTAATTTCATCTTCTACCCACCACTAATGGTATTCAGTTCCTGCCAAGTCCTAATTCACAACATTGAAAATGGACTCTAGGAACCTCAGTGACCCACTGCTCTTGGTTTTAGAGGTTACAGCTTCCATTGTGGCCTCAGCATCAAGTACACCCAGCAGTGTCATTGGGTCCCAGGATTAGACTCTGCTCCCTTAGAATAACAGAATGCAGACACTGTTACTTGGGAAGGGGACAGTTATACTCTGCTACTACCAAGACAGAGTAAAGATGCAAAACTGGGAAGTGGTGGTGAGGGGGCAGTACCTCACATCTGTGGAGATGGAGGGACTATCAACACACCTGCCAAGGCCAGGTGGGTACAGAGGTGGCTCTGGGAGGACACAGTGGCACTAGCCCCTCAGAGCCAAAGACCAGATGGCACAGGTGGGTGGAAGCAGGCTGAGGAAGGGGTAGGGTCTTCAGGGCCACAGGCCAGCTTTGATCCCAGCTCTGCCCTTTACCGGCTCTATGATCCAGAAGTCACTGTTTAGCTGTTCTGTGTATTCACTGTAAATTGGGATTAGCTCTTTCAGGGGGCTGTTAGGAGGATTAAATGAGATGTATGGCAAAGCATGGACAGAGTAGGTGCTGAACAGGTATCCCACCTGGGGCAGGGAGCTGAGGGTCATCTAGCTAAGCTCAATTCCTGGTTGAGAAGACAGGGAGGGGCTGAGGACAGGGAGGCTTGGCAGGGCCAGTGGGGCATCCACGGCCTGAGCCTGGAGTTGAGGAGGGAAGGGTACAGTCAGGCATCACGCCTTCCTCCAAGCATCCTCGGCTCCCCTGGGGCCAACAGACGCAGGCCCCAGGTGTGTCCACTGGGGCCAGGCCCAGGCTAACCAGAACAGCCATTATTCTGCCAGGGGTGCAAAGCCCCACCCCTCCCTGCCGTCAGCCCCAGACACGGAGAAAACAGACTCTAGGGCATCTTCCAGTGCACTTTAATCAAAATTCCATCATCAGAAGAGTTCCTGTAGCATACAATGTTAGGATGGGCATGTCAACTTGGTCCTACAAATGGAATTTCCACAGATTTGCACTTCAAACATGTATGAAAAATAAAATATATAATATTTAGTTTTATAAATTTCCCCACTTAATCACTTTATCTTTAAAATAAATTACTACCTCTGTCCAATAAATTAAGCAGCCTGGAGTCACTGAGCAGATATCAGCCAAATGACATCCCTTTCCTGAACGAGTTCTGGGGAAAATACTCGAGACTGTCAAATGCTTCCAGGAATCAACAGGAATTGAAACTAGCACGTTCCTCACAGTGCGGCAAGACATCAAACACGGGAGCCTGCTAATGGCTGCTCTTTTCTGTCGGGAAAAAATAAATCTCCCAAACCATACCGAATGGTTGTGAAGCCTGTAAATGAACTTTTGGCACCAGTGGAGAGAAGAGGCCTTTCGAAGCTGCACCCCAGTGATGACTCCATCAAAGCATCGGTCTCAGGGAGAGGTGACAGAGGGGGAGGGACGGCTGCCACAGCCCTTCTCCATTCCAAGTTCCCCTCTCTGGAGCCACGGACGCCCCCTCCACCTTGGAGAAGGCAGGGCATTGTCTGGGCAGCCTGCCCTCCTCTTCAAGCTCAAGAGTTCTTCTGATGGAAAGATTCACAGCATAAAGAACACCAAGAGAAAGGCCCTTCTGCGACGGGGGGGACTGCTTTGCTGCGTGCTCAGTGGACAGCAGGATGTACTCAACACACAAGGGACACGGCCACTCCAGCAGGGCGGCTGCACAGCCTCTAAAGGGGACGGACAGAAGGCGCACACGAGACACCAAGGATCCGAGAGGGCGGGCAGGGCTGGGGTGCACTAGCATTTACAGGGGGTTCTGAACAGGGCCTTAAGGACTATAATGCCCCCACAGCAGGAAGTCAGACCTTCCCCCACCTGCGGCTCAGGGCTTCTTCCCCCCGAAAAACAACAAAATCTTGCTAAAGAACAAATAAGCCGGTGACGAATGCTGCCACAGAGCCTTGGTCTTAGAGATTCCCTGGGAATGGGCCTTGGGGGCCCCAGCCCATTCTGGCAGGAGGTTTATACACAGTCTAACTGGGGAGTAAGTGGCCCTGGACTTCCACAGGAGCAGCCCCACCCGGCCTCCCGGACAGAGGAGAAGGTGGCTACAAGTCAAGGAGACGCTCCTCACAGGTCTCCACGGGCCACTTTGAAGCCCCTCCAAATACGTCGACGTTGTTGTCCACCCAGGGGATGATGTTGCCCGGCATGTTCGTGGAGCAGTTGGCGATGTTGACAATTTCTTGCGCACGAAGGACGCGGTCCCATATGTTGAACTGGCTGAGCTCCCCGACAAACGCCTGTGTGGCATCAAACCTGCCCCCAACAGTGTCCTGGGAGAAGGGGGACAGAACTGCATCAGTGCAGGTTCAAAAGCACGACTGTGAATTCTCTGGGCACACGAACAGCTTCAGGGAAAGGATACCAGCCTGGGAGGGGGAGGCAGGGGACAGGAGGAGGGGGACTTGGACATTTTCCTGACTCCCCTCTACTCTGACTATACTCCCTGACCACTAATTCCCGCAGGTTCTGCAGATGTCAAGCCTGGGAGGTGGCTTTACTCAAACCATCCCATTTTACAAGGGGGAAACTGAGGCTACAGCAGAGAGACACTGCCCAAAGACCCAAAGGGAGGACTAGACCTGGGTTCCCCGGCTCCCAGCCCCTCCTAGGGAGAAGTAACAGGGAAGTGAGGAGGGGAGGGGCAAAGGAGGAGCCCAGGGGACCTGGTGTTTGTTCCCTCAAACACAGACTGAACTGTCAGCTCTTATCCGCCCAGAGCTGACTGCCAGCTTGGATTTCCTCTCTCCCAGATGGCCAGTTTCTTGAGGGCAGCCTCCGAGGTCTTGCTCTTCCCTCCCCATCTTCCCCACAGGTGTTCCCCAAGTGCCCCTTGCTGGGGATCAGGGTCGAGACCCTGAGCCAGCAGCAACTGGAAAATGCCACACCACTCACAGAATCCTGAGTCAATACTGTGCCGGGCTGGACAGATGACTTGGGGTCATACATGACCCCATGTCCCCCGGACACTCCTGCTCACTTGTGATGGACTGGACTCCATTCTGGAATCTGTCTGAACCTGCCACACCAACTGGTCCCCTAAAGTGCAGGCCATATCTCGACCCCTGCCTCAGGCCAAAGATAGCACGAGCCAAGCTGGTAGGGACCTCACCCATCTGGGTTGGCCACCGTGCAACAGTGGCCAGGTCTGGCAGACAGACAGCTGGGGGTGGGGGGCGAGGGGGCAGGCAGCCTGCAGGCCCAGCCTTGTGCTGCCGGCTGGCGAGCACACTCTCATCTTGCACCCCACCTGCACCCACCTGCTCCTGCCCGAGGATCAGCACACCCCCCGGCTTGATGGGGTGCCAAGGAGCCAGGTTCTCCCCGGTGCCAAGCTTCTCCCCATCCTGGAAAGCTTCCCACATGCCATCCCGCGTCGTCCAGGTGACACAGATGTGGTGCCACTTGCCATCACTAACAAACAGGGGCAGCTGTGCAACCTGTGGGAGGCAAGGTGCAGGTGAGAACCCCCCGTGGGCTTCCCAGAAGTCTGTCCTGGGGGACCGGAGGCCCTGGGGCCCACTGCTGCTCCCATCATGCGGGGTCCCTCCTGGTCTCCCCTTCTCTGCTCTGTGGGTAACATGCCTGACCCCACCCCTCAGAGAGACCCTTGGGAGAGAGATGCCATGTGTAAGACACAGATGCTCAAGGGGAAAGGGGCAGCCTGGGTACATGACCCCAGGCTTTCAACTGGACACCTTTGTATCCGGCTTGGCTGGGGGTCCGGGATACCGTGCAGACTGAGCAGATGTGATGGACAGCCCTCCCCATCCTGGCCCTGAGCGCCTCAGGCTGCAGAACCCGAAGGTAAGTCAGGCCTCTACTGGACGAACTTTGGAAAACAGTCAGACCAGGTGTCTACACTCCGCAGGCAAGGTCCTAACTGCCATCACGGCCCTCCAGGAACCGCGTGTGTATGTGTCCTCCATGCAGAGGACCGAAGGCCTACGGTTATGTGTGAATGTGTGTGCGGGGGTGCACACCAAACTGGAGAAAGGGCATTTCAGACCCACACCCATGTACTGGCAGTCCTGGGAGCCCTCGACACAGCTCCACTGCGAACATCTTGTTGTTACTGCTTGTGTCCTAGCAACCCGGCACTCCCTCCCAGGAATTGGCTGTTTACAGACATCTAAACCGAGAGGAAAACAAGGCTCTCGGCTCTGCCGTGTCCATGTCCAAGGGCACCATTTAGAACAATTAATCCTCAGCTCAGGGACATGGTCACCGCTGAGAGGAGTCCGGCAGGCAGATTCCACAGCATTTCCCACTTAAACAACTCCCACCCAGGGCTGTTCAATGAAGAGAGAAGGAGGGGCCAGGGCCAAGTGAGTGCTCCCCGGTCTCTGGGTGCCAGGGAGCTGGTGCAGCCATTCAAGGAGGATGTGAGGACACAATTTCAGCTGTGTCACGTCTGACCTGAGAATGAAAGTTTCAGTGGGGCCACTGGAGGATCCCACGATGCCCAGAGCTGATCTCTTGAGGAGACCACACTCCTGAAGGTCGAAACCAGCCCGTCTATTAAAAAGGGACATTGACTCTGGAGAAGGCAAGACTGTAGGGACGAGGAACAGATCAGTGGTTGCCGTGGCTGGGGCAGGGGCGGCAGCTGACTATGAAGGGATATGAGGAAATTTTGGTGGGTGATGAAACTGTTCTATATTTTAATTGTGGTGGTTCCACAACTGTATGCATTTGTCAAACTTGTCAAACCATAGACTAAGAAGTGTCAATTTTACTGTATATACATTATATGTCAACAAACTCCCCCCAAAAGATATGCTAATGAGAAGTATTATACACTCAAAGAGAGAGAAGAGACACACACACATCCTGCACTAACGGGTGCAGCCCAGGGGAACAGCCCTCACTGACTGGCCTAAGGGCCAGTGACAATTCAGGCTAGCACACAGAGACCCCAGCTCATTCTGTTCCTTCCAAGACCCCTGTGCCTGGACCCTCTGCTGCTTCTTGGCCAGACTCATAGCTTGGATCTTCACAAGCTGCAGCTGCCTGCCCCCTGCCCTCTGACCCTTGCCAGCTGCCCAGAATGGGACTGGGTCAGTGCAAAGCCGTCCCCACTATGAGCCAGCTGTTGAACTCCCAGCAACATCCCGCTCTTTCTTTGTCGCTGCTACGATGGGAGGGTGGCAGTCCGGGCAGGCCTCACCTTGTCGTTGATGAGCAGCTCGATGGGGTTGTTGCCCCACTCGATCAGCACGATCTCATTGGCCTGCCCGGGCACTGCATAAGAGAACGGGGTGCCGATGCCCGGTGAGGCGCTGGAGCGCAGCCACAGGCAGATGGTGAAGGCGTACAGTTCGGGCAGCGTCTTCTTGATCTTGCCATACAGGTAGTTTGTGCGGAGAGGGAGGGACACTTTGAACGCATCGGGCGACTTGAACGCACTGTTGCCTGCGGGGAGAGAAGAGAGGCCGGCAGAGTGTTAGCCCACCCCCCAGGGAGGCCCAGAGTGACGGCTCACCTGGAACCCACCCCAAGTCGGTCCCCAGCAGAGGAGCACCAGCTACCAGCCAACCACTGTTCAAATCCCGAAACCCTGGCAGTAAACAAGAGCATCCTTGCTCTCGAAAGCTTGAGGAAGCGGGTAGGGGCAAGCTGGATTCAATTTTCTGGTTAAATTAAGTCAGAAAACCCTTCCTCAGCCAAGTCCTGTGGCCTCAACTGTTCCTTGAAATCTTGGCTCTCTGCGCTCCTTCAGGAAGGGTGGGGTTGGGAACCCACTGGGATTGGGCTTGGAGGCCGAAGTGTCACAAGGCCCCAGGCACTGGATAGACACTTGACAAGCCAGTAAGTCCATGTCACTTCTCACACTAACAAATCACCATGGCTGTGGGGAAGGAGTCAGGCTCGCACACATGTCTTGACACTACAACTTAACTCAGAAATGGTCTTTGGGCTAAATCCCCAACGTGAGCTGCTGTGCTCATGATCTGCCCTTTCCTCCTCAAGAGAAGATCACATTTATTGACCATTTCCTGCAGTTTGGGACCAGTGGGAGGCAGAGAAATGCAGGGGTGTCGCCCCCGCACTGAGGCTAACACATCTGGCCAGAGCCTTGACCCTCTGGGCCTGCATGGGACTGGTGAGGATCCCCCTGGCTGTCCCCATGTAAATGGTACTCCCAGAATCTTTGAAAACAATTGGTACTCCTAAATGGGTTTAAGTAATTTTCAATACAGTTTTGATTGAAGCTCAAAATTAACAGCAACAACAAAATGAACATAGAAGGCAAGCCCCTGTCTGGTTATCACAGATTCCTAAGCTACAAGGTACCACCCGATTCCATGAGCTGTCATGGCAAATGCTGGCTTCTTACTGGGAACCAGGTGCTGCCGGGGAAGGAGTCCAAACACCCTTCACTCATTCCACAAATATTTATTAGGCACCCATGAGGGGCCAGATCATCTCCACTGCCATAAAGACAGGCTCTCTGGACCCAGAACTGACAGAGCCCAACTGCCTGGGTCACTAGTGGACTAAATCAGTCCCCTCCTCGCCCCTTCCACAGAACAGGAACGAAAACCTTCCTCCACTACAGTCCCCCAAACTCATTTTCTGTCATAGTAAATAATTCGAGAGAGAAGCTCTTTGGTGCCATGGTTCACATCTATCCGAGGAAGACCTTCTGCAAAGAAAAGCAGCAGGGCCCAGTGCCACCCTTTCAACCTCTCTGGAACAGGCAGCAAAGAAACACTAGAATCTGGGCTTCACCCGTACTATTGACTCCTATCTTCTGATGGCACCGTCTTGCCGGGTCCATCCTGACCTCCCATCCTGAGAGTGCAGGGCACTCTCAGCACAGGCTGTGGAGCTGCAGAGCACTGGGCGGCGGCTGGGAGGACCTGGCGGCCTGGGGAAGCCACATGGGGCCAGGACAGGGTACAGGCTGGGACGGACCCCACGTTAGACTGAAGCAAAACTGAGAGACCCAGAAAGCCCCAACTCCCCGATTTTGTAGGTTGCACAGTTGAGGTGCCGAGGCTTGGAGAAGTGAGGTGACTTACCCTAGGCCACACAGCTAGCAAATGACAGAGCAGGGACTGGAAGTCCCTCTTTCCACTACATGTAGCCACTAGTATTTAATGTGCAAATGACCATGTTCTTCAGGAAGGCATGGTTATCTAATAAAGAGAAATGGCTTCTATTCTTGCAGGTGGGCAGGTGGCTGATTTAATAAGGCTCAGTGTTGGTAATGCTGTTAGCTCGGTGACAACAGATAGGTTTAATTGGAGCTGGGAGAGCCGAGGGGCAGAGGAGGGGGGCCCAGACCCTGAATGCTGATGCCCTCTCTTTATATAAAGCAGCTTGGAGGTTCAGAGGAAACTTAGTTAAAACCAATTAAGGAATTAAAAGGCCTGACCAATAAATCAGAGGCTGCAGGTGGTGGACAAGCTGAGGAGGGGGCAGCTGGGGCCAAACACAGAGGGGTTTGGTCTTCTCAGTGCCAAAGTTTTCTTCAGCTCCAAGCTGGGCTGTGCCTGGCCAGTGGGCCTGCAGTCTGGAGGACCCTGCAGATGAGCAGGTCTCACAGCAAAGAAAACAAGCATCCTTGGGACCTGGGCAGCATGAGTATCCGTACACAGGGTTGGCCGCTCACCGCTGGGCTCCGGGGAGCCCCCTGCCCAGCAGGGCTGGAGCCCACAGGCTGCTCCGGGCTGCAGCCTCCATGACTCTGGTCCTCTGGGGTCACCAGCAACTTCAACCCCAGCTCGGCAATCTGCTGGCCATGTGCATGCAGGTGTCAATTAGCTCTCTGACTCAGTCTCTCATCTGTAACTAAATCCTACCTCATAGAGTTGTGGCAGGAGTTACAGAAGATTCAGAATGCGGAACTCACAGCCCAGCGTCTGGCCCAGAACAGGCACTTAATGGGCAGGGGATGATGAACTGAAGGCCAGAGTCCCCCAAAGCCCCTACACTATGTGTTGCTGAGGTCTGTCTCCTCTGGGCTCAATTGGAAGCTTCTAGAGAACACAGTGTGTTTTCTACTCACAGTATATTTGGGGGCTGAGAGTTCACATTTCCCTTTATACTTGTCACAAATAGGATGGATATAAACTTAGAATTGCCCAGAAGACAAATCGGTCAGCAAATGATCACTTTTCTCAAAGACTCATCCCAGAACCCGGTGGAGCACCCAGAAGATTCTACAGTTCTCGTGGTGGGTCAAAAGGCAGCAGACAGTAGCAGCTGAGCTGCTCCTTGGTGCCAGGTCCTGGGGGCTCTGCAAGAATGGCCAGCCAGGAGCCTTGCCTTGTGGAGCCGAGCTCTAGCTCACAGACCTCCCCTCTGTGCCACCTGAGCTCAGACGGCTTTCCATAGAACCTACCCATCCACAGCGTGGTGCCACAATCAGGCTGGGGATGGGAGGGACAATCACAAAGTGGCAGCTCCTGGGTGGCCAAAGCTATGATGAAGGACCTTAGAGGAAGCCAAGAGAGACTCACAAACTGCCTGGAGTCAGAACACAGATGCAGAGGGGGGGATTATGTGGCTGTTGCTGCTCACCAGCTGGTGGCCCAGGCCCCACCTCGGTCCCCTCTCCCCAAATGACACACCTCTGGCCAAAAATGTCTGAGCATTTTTCTCATCTGTGAAATGGGTATAACAAAAGTCCTATCTCATAGGGGTGATGTGGTCAGCACACTGCCTGGCACTACTCCATGTTCTAACTCAGTAGACTTCTATTAACCCACCTCCTTGTAGCTACTTGGCCACCAAGCCAAGTGAGGTAAAGGCCAAGCAAAGCCCTCCTCTCATTCTACAGCTACCCCCTTCAAGTTACTAACTAATCACAGTGTGCCTGCTCCACAGCCCTGCATGTCCCCAGGTTCCACTGGGGGTGAGGCTGGGGCAAGGGAAGGCAAGCCACCCTCCCCTTGGACCTGACACTGCCTTCCTCTCCTCCTGTCCTATGAGAAAGGCCAAAGCTGCAGCTACTCTGCCTTCAGGGAAGACCCTTGAGACCAAATGAGTTTCCTGAGGTAACCTGGCAACAGAGGTGAGGCAGAGAGGACGTTTTTCAGAAACTCAAGAATCCAAGTCTAACAGGTAAACCACACTCACCCTTTTCTGAGAAGGGTAAGGAAGAAAGGATAGACTTTTCTGGAGGAAGAGAACAGCAAAGGGCCGAAGCAGACCTGTGCCTTCTGGGATGCTGCTGTAAAATGAAACGGAAACACCATCCCTTGGTCTACTCCACCTGGCCCTCCAGAGCCAATGTCACTAAAAGAGTAAGTGGACATTCTGCTATTGCCCGTTCTCCTATCAATTCATGAAATTAAGTAATGAAAAACTGCCTTTGTCGGATTAGCGCAACTGATAAGATTATAAACCCAGCAAACCTGAAACTTCACCCCTAGTCCACGCAGCAGCTTGGGGGCTGATAACAATCTGAATGATCTAGGACCCATGATCCCTCCCCTTCCTGTCTCCTGTAGGAGAAACTTACCCACCAAAGTGTGAGCAGAGAAGAGAACGATACACAGTATCTGCTGCAAGGACTAGCTGAGAAGGGACTGAAATGCCCAAGTGGCGGGAGGTCGGGGATTAGGTTGTTTGCCCACGCTGGTCCTGAGAGCACTGGCTTTTCCATGGATAACGCCAGTGGGGCTGGGGGGTGGGGCTAATTCCTGAGATGACCATCATCAGTTACCCTTCCTGTTTGCTCAGACAGCCACGGCCCACCTCCATGTAGCGCCACCATCACTTGCTGACATCCCAGTCGGACTGTAAGTGATGAAAACCAGGCCACTCCCAGCAGCAACTGGCCCCTTCAGTCTCCACCGCGTCTCTCCGGCAATGCGCCAACAAGTCTGTCAAGTCAGCCTGACTGTGGGCGAGAAGCTCTAACCCTCTGTGCACCGTGAGAGATGACTCCAGGTTGAAAAAGCAACATTTCATCGGGGAGACAGGGAAGGGAGAGGTGGACTGCTGCTGGAATGGTAGAGAATCAGGTGGTTTTCTGCACCGAGGACAGGTAGGTTCAGAGCGGACAGAAGAGCAGCCCGAGGGCCTGACCCAGCACACGTGGGAGCAGAGCCACGTGGCAAGAGTCAGCAAGAGGGGTCTGGGAGCAACCACTCCCTCAAGGGCCCAAGCGGCCTCGTCTGTAAATGGGCAAGACAGCTGGGGGCTGGCCCGTCTCTGCCTGCTCTCCCTTGTTCTGAGCCCAGCTTCCCTTACTCCGCAGCTAAGAACCAAGACAGTGGGGTGGGGGGGCCAGGAGGGACGTCAGCCAGAGGGTGACAGAGAAACAAGCGAGGCACTCACCTCGCTCCAGCTCCGTCACCCTCTGCAGCAGCGCGTTCAGGGCGCTCTCCGTCTTCTGCCGGTGAGCCGAGGTCTCATTGTGGAGCAGGGACTTCTCGTCCTCCAGCTCGGCCACCTTGCGCAGCAGCTGCCTCTCCAGCTCCCCGAGCCGCCGCTGGAGCACCTCTCGAAAGTCGCTGGGCAGCGCGGCGTTCGACACGTTCACCCTGAGCTGGTGCTTTTGGTCGGTGGGAGGGGACACAAGAGGGAGAAGTATTAAGGCCAGTTAAGCAACTAGAAGGATGTGCAACCATGACGTACAACTATCTACTGGGGGGCTTTGGGGAAAAAAAAAAAAAGGAAGAGGATTAGGCAATGGATGTTAGCTCAGAGCCGGTCTTCCTCAGCAAAAAGAGGAGGATTAGCACGGATGTTAGCTCAGGGCTGATCTTCCTCACCAAAAAAAAAGCAATAATAATAAACAAAAAAAAGGCCAGTTAAAAAAGGAATTGTGAAATGTAGCTCTAATGACCCCAGCACACAGGGAGAAGCTTCCAAAACCGGAGTATTAAATCCTGCCAGTGGCACGAAGGGGAGCATTTCACTGATGCTTTTTTTTCCTTTTTTTGTGTGGAAAGGCTTTCAAAGTCAGACAAGAATTACTTTGCTGCAATATTTGAAACTTATGAATCTCATTTTCTCCTCTCATAAAGCTGTTTTTCTCCCCTTACTAAAAAGTCAAAATTTTAACCAACATCTATCATTCTCAGGTAAAGACCAAAACACAGCTAGGATTTTTAAAAAAAAGGGTTAATCAAATGGTACTCAAAGCTGATGAGGTTTCATCCGGAAACGAAAACAGCCTCCAAGTTCCAGTAGGGCACAAAAGTAAATAACTACGCTTGCAGAGATGCTCTGGGAAATGAGAGATGACTAGTCTGAATTCCAGGAATCTTTGCTTTTAACGCTGTGTTCTAAATCCTCACTTCCTATCTCTTTTACTCCTCCACCATCACGTGGCTCTGGAGGCAGCCTGCCTCTGCCTAGCCATGGTCCTTGGCAAGCGATTTACCCCTGTCTGTGTTTCAAATTGTAAAATGCAGTTAATAGAATCTGCCTCACAGGACTGTTGCAGGGGTTAAAATTAGATAATATGCCTGGCACATATTTAGTGTTCCAGAAATGTTAGCTGTTTTTAATCATAATGAGTCAAGGGATATACAGATGCTGGAAATACTGTATTTAGCCATCATGCCACAGGAAATCCTCAAATAATTTTGCAATAATTACCACCTGTAATTGAAACCTTTTGCTAATAAGTATTTTGGTAAACGTGTAACAGAAAAGTCCACACTTCTTAAATAGAGCAAAAAGTAAAGACGGAAATTACATGATGATTTCTCTCTCCAAGTTCCAAACTGCATACACCTTCCAAGAGAACTGCACAAGGTCCCTTCCCCCAAAGCAATAGGGAAGGGCACCTAGAGCCGCGCAATTTGCGGACAGAGCGTCTTTGAAGTTAACAAGGTTTCCTCCAAGGCGCGTTCTGGTGTGGCCGGTGACCCGCCCGCGCTCGCACCCCGCCGAGAGCCCCCGGGCCTCCGCCCGCTCAGGTCCAGCCCGAACTGATTTATAAGAGGAAACACCGGACGCCCGGGGCAGTCGACCTCACGCGGCAGCCTCACGTCCCTGGGCACAGCCTCCGGGAGCGCGTCCGGCTCGGGGAGACTCGGAGATTTGCAAGAAGAGAGAACAGGCCGTCCCACTGCTCTGACGCGGACTTCGGGAAGTGAATGGCCGCACAGTGGGCAGTGGCGGCGCGCGGGGGATTTAACCCTTTCCTTCCAGCAAGGGGAGAGGGGTGCGAACCACGCAAGTAAGTTTCCGAGCAGGAGCGAGAACCCCCCCTGAACCCAAACCCAGCTCGCCCCGCGTCCGAGCGGGCCCGAGCAGCCGTGTCCCGCACATCCTCGCGGACGGGACCACGCGCCCCTCCTCTGCCCCGCGCCTCGGGGACGTCTCCCCCAGGACCCCCGCGCCCTGCTACCTCGAGGCTCTCCAGGCGGTCCTTGAGGGTCTGCAGCGAGCGGCTGAGCTGCTCCACGACGTGGCCGGGGTCCCGCGGCAGATCGCCCATGGTGTCCTTGCCCGTGGCCGCCCGGCCCGGCGCCTTGCCGCCCGCCAGCCCCTCGCAGCGCGCCAGCTTGCCCGTGAGCTCGCGGATGGCCTCGCGCTGCGCGCCCAGCGTCTCCTTCTGCTGCACGACGGTCTCGCGCAGCTGCAGCACCGCGGCCCTCAGCTCCTCCTCGGGGCTCAGCGCGCCTCCCTGCATGGGCATCGCGGGCAGCGGGCAGCCGGCGCGCGCCGCCTCCGGGGGCAGCGCTGTGCACACGAAGCGGCTGCCGGGCGCGGGGCCGTCCTGGGCCCCGGCGGCCACCGAGAGCGCCACGCCGGCGGCCAGCAGCGCCAGCATCCCGTCGCCGTCACGCTCACTCCAGCATCGGCGGGCGGGCGCCGTCGGGGCGCACGGCGGGGGCGCCTTCGTGGCGGGCTGCAGCCGTGCGCGCCACTCGAAGGCAGCGGCAGCGGGACCCCGCGGAGCCACCCCTTCAAGCAGCCCGCACGCTCCGCCGGCGCGGCGCTCTGGCCGGGCCCGGCCGGCGCGCCCTTTCTTAAGCTGGGGGGGGGGCCGGCGCGCGGGGCGCGGCGCCGCGGGCTCTGATTGGCCCGGCCGGGCGCGCGTCAGCGCAGGGGGCGGGGTGGGGGCGCCTCTCCCGGCGGGCGGGTGGGCGCGTGGGCCGGAGCCGGGGGCGCGAGCGCCAGCGCGGGGCCCTGGGGCCCCCACGAATGGGGTCCTGAGGTACAGGGGTGCTGAGGTACAAACCGCCCCGGCTGCCTTCGGGAGCCGCGGCCAGCGTGTCCAGGGGGCCCTCGGGCCCACCCGAGGACGCGCGCGTCGCGGGCTGAGGAGAAGCTGGAGCCCCCTGGTGCCCCGGCGCCCCCGGGGCGGCTGCTGAGCTTCCGGCGCGGCGCGAGGCCTTGCTCAGCGGTCGCCGCAGCCCGGGGGTCCGGGGGGGACACTCCCACTTCACAAGTGAGGAAAGCGAGGAGAAGTCCCAGCGGGACTCGAACCCACGGCTGCCGTCGCGAGCCCCCCCGTGGCCGGCGGGGGCCGCCTCGTCAAGCCGCCACCTCACCCTGAGGCCAGGAAGGAGACGCGCGACAGCCGCCTCCGGGACGCCCTCCGCGTCCCCACTCCCACCTGCCGCCTTGGGAAGAAGTCTCAAGTCCGGGGGGACCAGAAACAGGCGCAGAGCTGACGGCAACGAGAGGACGCCCGCACCCTTGCGCACACATGGCCTCCAAAGAGGGGCGAGGAGTGGGGCCTGGGTCACGAAGCTGCTCTCGGAGTGGGTCCAGTGAAAGCCCAGCAGGTGGTGACCTTATTCAGCAAGACCTGGGCCTGATGGGGTTCATCCGACCGCACTCATCGCGATGGTGCCACGTAGTAAAACAGCGCCCCACGCTTGTCAGTGGGGTGCCGGCCATGTCCACTTTCCCAGTTTGAGGCCCCAGTCCTGGGATTCTTGGAGAGAACAGATATAGACAGAAAGCCCCAAAGGCAGGAGCAGATTTGTTTCCAAATCTCGCCTGTGGCTTACCAACAAGTTCAGAGAGATTTTGATGCACAGCTACAGACTGAGCCGGTTTACTGAACATTATAAATGGAAATCTTTATTTTTTTCTCTCTGTTTTTAAGAAATCCTGTTGCAAGGTCATTAATCACATTATCCATTATACCAGAAACAAATGGATTTGTCACTTGTGTGCAGAAGCTGAGGTTGCTTCTGGAAACAAATTGTATCAAAATAAATGAAATTATTATGATAATATAAAATAGACTGCAGTGATTAATCTCCAGAAACCAAATTTTGACCTGCTTTGTACTTCAAACAATAGCTTCTGTTATGTAAATAGTTGTGGAGTTTTCAAGGACAGTGTTGCTAAATTACAAGAGAAGTTCTATTCATGAAAATCTCTTCATGGATAAACATTAGAGACAGGAAATCCGGTCTACACAACAGCCAAAGCAGAGGACAGTGGAAGTAAAGATGGTTCAGGTAAGCATGTTCATTAGTGGAAAAAGTATGGGGTGGGGAATGAGGGGTCAGGTAATGGGCTAGTGTCTCTATTGGTCTAGGTGGCTGGGAAGTATCAGTTTCACATTATAAATAATGACCTTGAATAGACTCATTCCTCCTACATCTTCTTATTTCAGCTCCTTGAAAACTCCAGAAGTTCAAATGAGCCCACATATATACAAATTGCATTAATGAAGGTAACAGAGTTGCAAAGCACTTTATAAAATGTTACATTTTAGATGATTCCATAAGGTACCAAATCCAGACATGTTCAGAATTATCTAAATAAGGATTTGACTTTCCAAATTTCACTCGTAAATTTGGTGGTTTTTTACTCATAGACCTAGATAGATCTTAACTGGATATGACAATAGAGTAGCCTAGTCTATATTGTTCCATATATCCTTTCTTGACACAGACTGATAAATTCCTATTTGCAACTACTTGAAATAGAGGCTTGTTCTTTTAATAATTAAATAAAATCAAGTGTATTTCCAGAATTCTAACTTCCTCCTGAACAAAGAAAGCAGTGTACAAGACATAAAAATAGCAAAGCATGTATCCCAAAATAATTACTCTTAAATTTCTCAAGAGATTTCCAATATGGGAAGTGATCAGTGAAATTGTCAAAGCCCAGAGGGAAAGACCCAGGCATTTAAGATGTGACTTTCTTTGGAGGCGGTATAATTAGAGGGCTTAGTTAACAGGATATATGCTGTTTAGGGTTTTATTTTGTCTTCCTGGTGCAGTGGAAAGTCTACTGGCTTAGGAATGAGGAGGCTGAATCCTAATACTAACTCTTGTCACTAGCTAAGTGGTTTAAAAATAAGGGGATTAGACTAGACTCTTCAAAGGCCCTTCCGTCTATGCTCAAGAGCTGGTAGTTTGAGAAAGAATCACTGTTCAGTGTGATGAATGTTTCAGAGCCTTGCTTTTTGTGTTTGTGTTATGCTTGTGTTATGAACCACCTGTAGCCAAGGGTGAGCATGGGAAGGCAGGATGTTTGTTTGAGCATGGGAAGGCAGGATGTTTGTCTGTACAGCAGGTAAACCTTCACACAAGGAGATGCTGTAACTGTGGTTGAAATTTGCTCTCAATAACATGAAAGCTCACCCTCGATTTACTCACAGCACAACAACCTTGTCTACCTGAAGGATCCTGCATATCTGACTCATGCTACCCATGAGGATGGTTATATGAGTGGCAGAGACCAGGGCCCACAGATTTTCCTCCATTTGAAAAGTCGTGCAGATCTGCAGCAGTGAATCAGCTCCACCTAATCTCTTAGTGTAACTGATGCTGCAGCATAGTAACCACCCACTCATTCACTATGTCTCCTGGCTCCCAGGTCAGCTGAGAGCCCCGTATGGACTTAAACCGTGTGCTGGGAATCCTGATGAGCTCATTCCGCCTCCATTTTATTGCCCCATCTGTTTCGTCCCCTTTTTCTTCTCACATGCATTTTTATCTTGGTCTTCTGGGAAATGTGCTAATTTCCACCATGGTGTCAGAGGATCCCATCTTACACTTTCTTACGTTTCCTCGTCTCTTTCTCAGTGCCACTTGGGAAGTCAAAGAATGGGGGTGTGAGTTCAGTAACAGAATCCAAGACAGCTTCCCGCAAACATGCCTCAGGAACTGTCCTTGGTGCTGAATTTCAATTGGGAGAGAAACTAAGGGTGAGTGGTGTTGTGGGTTTTTTGTTTTGTTTTGTTTTGTTTTTTTGGTAGGATCAGTGCAGATAAAAGGGAATTTGGAGGCTCCAGAGAATCCTAACTAATACTCTTTTATTCCTAAAATGCTAAGATCCTTTCAAGAGTGAATTTTTTACTAGACTGAACTGCATGGTAGAGAAGGAAGTGCTTGAGCCCTGGACCCAGACAGCTCTTGTTTCAATCCTAGTTTTATAACTTGCCATTTGACCTTGAGAGGATAGCTTAACCTCTCTGAGTTTCAATTTTCTTATCTCTACCATCAAAGCTAGATTTACTGCAGAGTGTTATTGTCAGGCTTGAATGAGATAATGTATATGAACATGATTAGCATGTGGCAGGTGCACAATAGATGCTATTATCCTTTTCTTCCTTTTTTCTCCACTGAATTCAGAGCTGAATTATATACATTCTTTTAAAAACAAAGTTTAAATTTTTCCTTTATTTTCTACAATATCCATTTGGAATTAAGGCAAGGAAGAATTCTCGAGAAAGAACAGGTCAACCTTTTTGGAGGAAAAGCAAGGGATGAGAACTTCAGGAAAACTTACTGGTGTCTCTGCAAGAGAAAGTTATCCTACTTTGTGGTTTGTTGTTGTTAAGACAAAGAATTGTATTTTTTAACTTTAATCAGAGAATTCAGTCAAAGTGAACTATTTCACATCTACACCAACTTAGAATATATCACTAGCCTATGTGTCTGGACCCAACTAAAAGATTTGTAGTACTTAACATTTCACTGAATCTGAATTTGTATTGCTGTGGGATCCCAATAGATATAAGGCCCCGAAATAAAGCAAATGTTCGTTCTTCAGTGCATCTGGGTTCTTCTTGAACAACATATTCCTGGTGTAATTTTGGGAGCATGTGATATGAGACATTGAGTTTCAGGAAGTATTCCTGTGTTAGTATATGATCACATGAGGCTGGAAAGCCATGATTTGGGGATACTGATTGTAAATATTACCCAACTGATTTCAACAAACGAAAAAGGCTTTTGGTGACATCCTCTAACTTTAAGCTATAGAACATGTCACTGGATAAACCAAGGATAATGTCTTAGGTCAGTTTTTAGAAGTAAAGGATAACAGACTGGGAATGGGAGGAGCTGGAGGAAGGAACCTCGTCAACTTGGATTGCTTGCAGGAAATACTCTAAGAATGTCATCTCAATTTCTCTATATTAGGAAACACTTGGAAATGGCCTCACTTTTACACAAGTAGTGAAACTGGCCTCTATCTAATCCATATTTGTAGCTCAGTATCTCTGTATGGTTTAGGCACACAGGTTGAATCTTTGAAAGTGAGAATTGGAAGAGATTTTATAGAATTTTGAAGACTAGGAAACAGTTTAAGAAAGGTTAAAAGGTCATATGGCTACTTAACAGCAGGGCCAAGATGGAACTCAGGTTCTCTGGTTCCCAGTCAAGAGCTTTTTTCTCTGTACCACTCTCTAATTTACTCACTAATCCTTTAAAATACTTGGCTTCTTCAAAAACAGATTTCTTAAAAATTAATAATTTGCAATACCAGATCCAATGACCATTTTCCTGTAATTCTCCTGAAACTCATTACAGCATTCAACATTGTTGGCTAAGTTCTTTTTTGTTAAAACTTTCCATTGTCAGTTTCTATGATACTGTATTCTGGTTTTTTCCCTTGCTTTCTGAACATTCTTTCTTTCTTCTTTGGATCTTCTTTCATTACCTACCTCCTCAACACATGTGTCATAGGTTTGAGTTGTCATAGGGTTCTCCTTTCTCTCACTATACCCTCTATATGCTCTTTTATGCTTTCACCTATGGTCTCTATGTTAGTGACTTTATCCCTGATCTGTACAGAGCTCCAGAACGTAATAAACCAATTGCATGCTGGATGTCTCAAGGATATACTACCAGCACTTCTAACGCAATATGTCCTCGACTAAATCCATTGTTCTCTTCCCCATCCCTCTCTTCCTCCTGTATCCCATATTGCTGATGTATTAATGTTTTCCAAGTCATCCAAACTGAAAACTTTGGAGTTATCTGTGTCTCCTCTCCCACCCTCCACATCCATTCAAATTCTAGTCAGTTTCTAAGTCCTAATTCTACTTTTACAATATGTCAACTCTCTATTCACTGCTACAACCTCATCACTTCTGTTCTAAACTATACAGTTGCCTCCTAACTGAACTTTCCAACTCTACCATCTCTGTTTCAGCTTACATTCTATTGCCAAGTCAGTTTTCCTGAAGCTCAACCCTAAAGCATTTAATGCCTCTGCTCAAAAACCTTCAGTATTTCCCTGTGCAAATTCATAAACTCCTTAGTCTCCATCACCTGCCCCCCCAACTTCCTATTAAATCCTATTTTCTACTATCCCTTGATAGACTAAACTACAATCAAAGTAGACTATTTCATGCTCTTCACACATGACCCACACTTTCCGTCCTTCAGATTTGGAGCTCAGGTTGTTTCCTACATCTGGAATGACCTTTCCGCCAATTCTAGAACCACAAAACTCATCCATCTTTCACAGCTCTGTGTACATATTACCTTCTCCACAAATTTTACCCTGAATTTGCTCAGTGTGAAGTGACACTATAAAGGTCAGTAATTTATCTTTACATTCTTTATTTCTCTTACTACTTTCAGCCTGTATTATAATTGTCTTCTCCACTGGACTATGAGCTCCTTAAGGGCAACATCTAGTTCTGATGTACTTTCTCCTTTCAATAAATATCTTGTTGAATGTCTTTGTGCACAAGTGATAGTGCTGTGGGAGAGAAACAAAGAAGGTGTTTCTCAATATATAATCTGTTCTGTGATTTTGAAGGAAGAAAGTCACTGTGTTTGAATGGCAGGAAACATTTTCATGGAGAAGCTGGTAATTAAATTAGCCCTTGAAAGGGATAATAGAGGGTGTAAAGATACGAAGTGTTGAGTATCTGAATGAGCAGGCAAGAGAAACGAAGATAGAAGCTATTGGAGAAAAACAAGATATGTAGTTAGTAATATCATATAGTCCTCTGTTCCAAATCTGTTCTCTGTTTCCAAGGATACCTTAAGATAAATTTATTTCATTTCCAGTAGATACCACTTACCTAGCATCCATAAGGAAAGACAGGTCATTATTTTGGCCAGGTGACCAGAGTAGCTACTTGCAAGAATGAATAAAGTGTGAGTAGTAACAACGTTCAGTTCTGAATTGAGCAAAGGAAAGTGGGAATTTGTGTCTGAAATGTCTACACATTCCAGACTTTCTGAAATTCTCCCATCTGGATACCCAGATGGAAGTGTCACAGAAATGATGGGGGGAGGGTTAGCAGTTTTTTCCTGCTGGCTCTATAACACCACTTGGTCAGGGTTAAGGTGAAATTACAAAAGAATGAACCTCTCTCCCAGCACTCTCAGAGATTCTGATCCCTAAGAGCAATAGGAATTAGAGGGTCAGAGCCAAAACAAGTTCTCCAATGACGTTTATTCTCAACATATGAGGTTCAGGGCAGCCTTGAGCTTTGAGCTAAAATTCTTATTGGCTCTTTCTTCTCAGCTGAATCATTTCTTCCCCCTAGAATCCTGATGTTCATACGTGGGATAGCCTCTCCTTGGCTGAATGAAAGGTGCAAAGAGACTGCATAGTTTAGATTGCTAATCAGGGAGGAATTGCACTATTACCAGCCTCCATCAGGAGAATATGTTCCTCTGTGTTCCAGATGTCCCATTGCCATCTCCACTCAGCCCTGGACCACATGAAGGGAATTAAACCCTTCATGTACATTGCTGCTTTTGTTGCAGAGGTGGCAAGCATATTCTATCCAAACTCTTTCTTCTTTTGCTCGGTGATTCAGTCCAGCTAATGAACAGCCCATCTGGGTGGAAAGGGGTGAAGGACATTTCCCTTAAATTTAAGCAGCTTAAATAAATAAATTCTCCAAGTAAGATTTTCTTTCCTCTTCAACAAGAACCGGTTAAACAATCTTTATGTCGTTCTCCAACTCAAATGAATCCCAATTGGGATTCATTAGGAAATATTTAAAAACGCTTAGAATGAAGGGAAAATCTTTTATGGAAAGAGATACTGTATTATGATTGGTTTTTAAGTCTAGCTTCCTGAAAGCTACATAAGGTAGTAAAAGGGTTCTGAGAACAAAGGCAGAATGCTGTATTGCAGCCTTGAGTCTTTGGGTTTGACAGATAAGGTCAATTTAATGCCAGAAAAAAAAAAAATCCTCTCATGGCATATGAAAGCAAAAAGAATCTGAGTCAATGTATGGTATTTTAGGTCAAAGCTTAGACTTCATTCTTTTTATGGTGTTTCATATTTTTCTTTACCATTTTGGCACTAAAAAGAGTTCTCTCAATTTTCAAACCTTATAACAAAATAAATATGCAGTAAGTATGCTACTTGAAACTGCAGCTAATCTTTTCATGTTTAATCTGTATTTTTAAACAAATAAGTGATATCATGAGTCCTGGTTTGAAAACCATCTAAGCCAGGAAGTATAAAGAATGTGTGTGTTTGCTGAGGGCTATGGCAGGGGTGGGTGGTGAGGTGGTGAGATGGTAATTTCCTTTGCAATTGAAATCAACATAAATCCTCAAATTACTACATAAATGCAATTCATGATGCTTCAAATCTTGCTGAAGATTATGCTGTTAGAGTAAACTGGCCGGGAAATGTTATCTCAACTGATAATGATGAAGGATGAAGACTTTGTTTTTATTGACTTCTGTTTCCAGCACTAGAATAGTGCTTGGCACATTGTGAGTACTCAATAATATTTGTTGTAAAAGGTATGTTGTTGTGTAGAGGGGCTGTGTGCTTTACAAAATATCATTCCCATAAATAGGTGGTATACTGATTTAGAGTAAAAGGCTCCTAACTTCTTGATCCAGAAGGTTACTTGATGGCCTAATTTGCTTCTGAAAACTACAGGCAAGACTACTATATTGCAATTTTAATTATATATTGGAAATTTGTAAGTCCAGGAAAAACAACAGAAACATAAGCCTTCCCAATTTTGACTGTCTCTTGGGGAATTAGAGAATGGAGGAATGGCCTCGCCCCAGGGAATGAAAACCTTAAAAGGGCATCCTTTGAGGAGATGGGGCTGAAAACAGAGAGTAGGCCTGAAAAGACTTTTCCACTGGGGTAAGCCTCAGACATTCTCTCTACAGCACTGCAGTTAACACTCCTCATGGAACCTCAGCCACCATCCAAGCCATGTAGACATACACCTACACAGACGTTGCAAATGGAATCTTGGAAATACAAAGCAAAAGAGAGCATCCATTTACCTCCAGCACTGCTTATATCCTTGTTACCATAATTCTAGAGTTATAATGTTTAAGCACAATATTTGGGGAATCTTTGGTTTGACTTGGGTTGAACAAGAGTTATTTCTATGACCCTCCTACCCCCGTGGGCCAATATGGATAACTAGGAGATACAAAGGGGTTGTTCGTCCTCTTAGCCCAAATTAAAAGTGACTCCAGTGAAGTTTTGTTGAATCTTCAAGCATCATAAGCACATGCCTTTAGAAGGCTATTTTGACAAATCTAAAACAGAAATGCCTTTGCTAGGAGCTAGCACATTGACCTGTTCTGTGATCAGTATCTGAGCTGATGGATTGGAATAGAATGGTATTGCAACTCAATTTCACAAAATGCTTACTTTTGGAAGAAATGAAAAGCAACCAGAAAAGTAAGTGGCAGAATGAGGGGGAGGGCCTGCCCTTCACATCTTTTCTAGAACCTATGAAAGGACTAGGGAATATGGTTTAAGAATTTCTGGCTGTGAAATAAGAACTTGGAGGTCATGTCAAGTAGTTTAATGATCTAAAAGCTCAGCTTGAGTCCTCTTATGTAATGACAGTTTTTATTCCAGACAGAACATCCTGATCCTTGAGCACAACTACTAATGAAAATTTGTAAGTCCAGGAAAAACAACAAAAATTCTCTTTAACTAATATTAAATAAGGAATTCATAGTGGAAATGGATCCTGTTATGTCATTATCCCATCCATTGCATGAAGATAAATTATGTCATGAAACTCCCAGTCACTAGAACATCCCTATCTTTAGAGATCTAGGCCAATAATAAATCAATTCCCTTGGATTGGCAAGTGTAGCTTCACTATTCTGCTTATTTCTCTAGGTCTCTGATTTCCCTAGTAATTTCTTACTATTTTGTCAGGCTCCTTGATGTTTTTAAGGAATTTTTAAATTCCTTAAAATTTAAATTTGTTCTCAGTGAGAGGATTGTCCAAATAACCTAGTTCCATAACTCTCTTGAGCTCAAATTGTTCAAACTAGTTATACTAATAAGGGAGAAGATGAATGGATGCTAGGCACATGTGAGGATATGAGATTGTTGTCCTTTCTTTCCACGAAAATTCCTCCCACCCAGAACCAAAAAATGTGTAAGTTGGAGGGAATCTTGGGTGTCATTTAGAACAATTCCCAGATTTCACAGTTAAGAATATTGAGATCCAGAAAGATAATGGGACTAGCCTAAAGTCACATAGTTAATTTTGGTGCAGTTCCAACACAGAACATCTGACTTTTCATCCAGCATGTTCTCCAACTCACCTTGATGATTTCTTCCTCTGTTTCTTCTGCAAGGATATATCAAAGACCAGTTGTGTTACCTTCTCTATGTCTCATCTCTGGGCTACAGTTTTTTATCTTTTGGGTAACCTAAAATAAGCCAATAAAGTCACTGGAGTCCCTAAAGGAGAGGAGAGAGAAAAGGGACAGAAAATAAATGCTTGAAGAAATAATAGCCTAAAATTTCTGAAAATTGATGAAAACTGTAAACTCATAGATCCAAGAAGCTCAATGAACCCCAAGCACAATGAACATGAATAAAACTACACGAAGGCACATCATAATCAAATTTCTTTCTTTTTTTTTTTTTTGTGAGGAAGATCAGCCCTGAGCTAACATCCATGCTAATTCTTCTCCTTTTTTTTTCCCCCAAAGCCCCAGTAGATAGTTGTATGTCATAGCTGCACATCCTTCTAGTTGCTGTATGTGGGACGTGGCCTCAGCATGGCTGGAGAAGTGGTGCATTGGTGTGCGCCCGGGATCCGAACCCAGGCCGCGAGTAGCGGAGCGCGAGCACTTAACCGCTAAGCCACGGGGCCAGCCCCAAATTTCTTAAAATCAGTGATAAAGAGAAAAATTTTAAAAGCAGCCAGAACGTCTTTACCTTTTAAAGAAAATCTGTCAATCTAGAATTCTATAACCTGATGAAAATATCTCTCAAAAATGAAAGCAAAATATAGACTTATTCGGGCATACAAAAGCCGCAAAACAATTATCACCAGCAGATGTACAGTACAAGAAATATTAAAGGAAATCTTCAGGCATAAGAAAAATTATACCAGGTGGAAATATGGATCTATATAAAGGAATAATGGGCACCAGAAATGATGACTACATAGACAACATGATTGTCTATGGAGAAAATTTTATGTTTATATGTCTATGGAGAAAATCTACAAAAAAACTACTAGAACTAATAAGTGGGTTTAAGAAGATTTCAGGATTCAAGATCAAGATACACAAATCTATGGTATTTTTATATACTAGCAGCAATTAGAAATTGAAATTTAAAAATTCATGATAGCATCAAAAATATGAAACGCTTAGAGATATATCTATCAAAAGATGTACAACACTAGTACACCAAAAACTACAAAACATTGCTGAAAAAAAAGATCTAAGTAAATGGAGAAATTGCCACGTTTGTGGATTGGAAGACTCACCATTGTTAAAATGTGAGTTCTCCCCAAATTGATCTATAGATTCAATGCAATCCTAATCAAAACTCTAGCAAGCTATTTTGTAGAAATTGATAATCTACTTCTAAAATTCATGTGGAAATTCAAAGGACCTATAACAGCCAAAACACTTTGAAAAAAAAAGAACAAAGTTAGAGGACTTACACTATCTGATTTCAGCTCTTATTTTAAACTACAAGTAATCAGGATAATGTGGTTTTGGAGTAATAATAGGTATACAGATCAATGGAACAGAATAGAGAGTTCAGAAATACACCTCACATATATAGTCAATTGATTGTTGACAAAGGTGCAAAGTTCAGTGGAAAAAGACAGTATTTTTTTAAAAATTTGATTCCCATGCAAAAAAAATGAACTTTGATTCATACCCCACATAATATGAAAAAGTAGTTCAAAATGGATCATAGATCTAAATACAAAGCCTAAAGCTATAAAACTTCTAGAAGAAAATCTTTGTGACCTTGGGTTAGACAAAGATTTTTTAGCTACAATACCAACAACACAGTCCATTTTTTAAGAGTAATACATTAGATTTCACAAAAATTAAGAACTTTTGCTCTTTGAAAGACACTGTTAATGAATTTTTTTTAAAAAAGCCATAGATTTGGAGAAAATACTTTCAAATTACAGATCTGACCAAGTACTTGTATCCAGGTTATATAAAGAACTCTTAAAACTTAATCATAAAAAAACAAACAACCCAATTAACAAATGGCAAAAGATTTAAACAGATGCTTGACCAAAGAGGATATACAGATGGCCAAAAACCATAAGGAAAAATGTACAAAATCATTAGTCATTGAGGAAATGCAAATTTAAACCACAAGCTACCATTACGCACTCTCTAGTATGTCTAAAATAGAAAAAGACTCACCATATCAAGTGTTGGCAAGGATGTGGAGCAACCTGAGCTGTCACACACCGCTGTAGGAGTGAAAGATGGTACAACCACTGTGGAAAAGTCTGACAGTTTCTCAAAAAGTCAAACATATGCCTAACATATAATCCAGACCTTCTGTTGCAGGGTATTTACCAAAGAGAAATTAGAGCTATATTCATACAAAGACTTGTACATGAATGTTTAGCAGCTTAATTTGTAGTAGCCAGAAAGTGGAAGCAATCCAAATGTTCATCAATAAGTAGATAGATAAATAAATTGTGGTAAATACTGAGCAATAAGATGGAATGAGCTATCAATATGTGCAGCAATATGGATGAATCTTGAAATAATCATGCTGACTGAAAGGAGCCAGAGAAAGAAGAGTAATACTCATGATTCCATTTATATAAAATTCTACCTACAAAATGTAAAATTAAAGCAGATTAGGACAGGGAATAGGGAAGTGGAGAGGGGCTGAGAGGGATTACAGATGGTCAAAAGGAAACTTTGGGGAATGATGGGTATATTCAGTATCTTGACTATGGTGATGGTTTCATGGGTGTATACATATGTAAAAACTTACCAAATTGTACACTTCAAATGTGTGAAGTTTATTTCATGTCAGTTATACCTCAATAAAGCTTAATAAAAAATGGAAAAAATATAAGCCAGTGATCATGTGTACAAATGATATAACATGAATAAATGTACATATGAGATCACGTACATGAGATCACACTTTTGTACATATAGGAATATGTAAATCTAAATAATGCAAGTATGTGATATAACTGTAACTATAGGTTAAGATTCACCTGAGAAGCCATAAATGTGCATTTAAGATAACATATCACATGATATATGACATTTGTAATCACCTAGTATGGAAATGTAATGTGATTTTAATAGAGGAAAGTCCAAGAATAAATTTTCATCCAATGCGCATTAATTTCCTTCCTCCCTCCTGAACTTATAATCCTGGCTTATGACATGAGTAACCTATTTCCTGCTGTGAGCCACCTTGTCATATTACTCACTTCGACCTCAATAAGGAAAACACAACAGTCAAGCCTTCCACAGCTCTCAGACACATAAGCTGGCAATCTAATGCCTTGTTCACACAGCACACCATTTGTTCTGGGACATTTCAGGTTAAGCCAAGAGGATTTCTCTCTGAAACAAAATACTTTCAATAAGGCTGCAAAGAAGAACTACCTCTTAGAGAAGCACATTGGGTAAAAATATAGAAATTTTTTTTAAAAAAATTATTGTTTGCTTTCTGCAAAAGGCCAAGGCTGGGACTTGAGTATGAATCCACAAGGAAGAACAGATGAGCAATTCTCAACAATTCATTTGGACTTTGACTGATTTTTTTTCCAGGTTAAGTAAACCTGATCCTTAGAGAACTTTCATGACATATTATAGATAAAACTAGTTACATAAACTTATAAAAGTAATACAAGTCTTTTACAACAGTCATTTTCTCTCTCTCTCCTCCTCTCTCTCACACACACACACACACACACACGTGTGCACGCACACACACATTCTCTCTCTCTCTTCCCACCCCAATACAGTAAATATGTGAAAGAATATCTCTGGGCGACATTTCCTCACCTGTAGAATGAGGAGTTGCATTATCTCTAAGCCCCATGAGACAGCATCCAGCTTGGAAATGCTATGAGATAGACTGCTCAGTTGATCACTCACTGTGGTTCTAGCAAAGCGAAAACTAGGCTATATTTTAAGACACAGACTAAAAACTTCCATGGTATTATGCTACGTGATGTCAGAAAGCTGAAGAATTTTAAAAATCTAGTAAAGCAACCTGTTTTTTAAGATCTGAGTGACATCAGAGAGCTGGTTTAACTGATTTTAAAAGTAGATTAAAATCATGTCTACGTAAATGAGTCTCAACCCTGCCTGCACATTAGAATCACCTAGGGATTTAACTAGTCCAGGGGTGGGGCAATGAGGTGTTTTGTTGTGTTTCTGCTGCTCATGTTCTTACATCCTCCAGGCAAGTCTAATGTGCAGTCAGGGTTGAGAACCCTTCATTTATACTGTAGCAAATATCAGGATAAATGCAGGCCACAGTCCAAACCTCAGGGTCTGTAATATTTGGATCTTGCTGGCTTTGTGTAGGCTCAGCCTAAATCTGAAACGACATTTCTGTGAGCTAATAGATGAGCTACTTCTTCTCTGAAACCCCAGGGCTGCCAACCCCTGGGTGGGTCACACAGGTTACTGTGTGATTAAAAAATGTCAGTTTGTGCAAAGCAAATATATTTTCAATATTTTTAAGGTTCACAAGTAATACTTGCTCTTTGTAATAATTCAAATAATTCAGGGGTAAATAAATTTTAAAATAATAATGTTCCCCTTCCCCCTCCTCTCTAACACAACTCCCCTGATGTAAGTAGTGTAAACAGTGGGGAGTACATCCCTTTATACTGTGTATTAAAACACATGTACAAGCACATACAAATGTATGCACTCATCTATCATGGGTTTGTTCTTTCTTCCTTTGTTATATACAGAAGATAGATATTTTTGTATTTTTTTCCTGCCGTGTGCTTTATTCACTTCACCTATGTCATGAGACTTCGGTAAAACCTGGTGGATTAAATACCCTCCTGAAACCTCACTCAAAATGGCAGCAGAGGGACTAAAAAGGACATGAGCTGTGAGGACAATGAGAACAGGAAAGGAGAAGAGGACAATAAAATCTTGGAGCTGAAACTGTCTTAGGAAGCCAGAGAAATGGAAACTGGACTTAGGAGAAAAGCCCCACACCACTACTTTCCAATCCAAAATCTCAGGCTGCGGAATTGGGGGCGCGTGTACTTCTAAAAGTGGGTACGCAGGTGACACTGGAAGCTGGAAGATTGGCTGAGAGGCTGCACCAGAAGCTCCTGAATCCTCAGATCCCCCTCCCCATCTGAACAACCAGGTGATTTGTTCTCCCTCCTCCCCAACAGAAGACCAGACGAGTAGTTCTCAAATGTGAGCAGGCATCAGAGTTTGCTGGAGGGCTTGTTCAAACACAGATTGCTGGGCCCCACCCCGAGAGTTCTGATGCAGCAGGTCCAAGAGGGGGCCTGGGAATTTGCATTTCCAACAAATTTCTAGGTGATGCTGACACTGATGCTGGACACTACACAATGGGAAGCACTAGACTAGAGATTTACTCTCTGATTCTAGACATGGGCACACAGGACACAGTAAAGCATGCAACCATTCTACAGAAAACAAGAATGCGTGAGCACCTATGTACCTACATACTGAATGAGAAGACTCTCAGCCCCTTCTCCCAGTAGGGTCCCAGAATGTTAGCAGCCAGATGCCTACCCCTAAGGTGGGGATCCAAAGATTCTTCTCGGAGGGGTCTGATAAACCTGAAGGAAAAACATATCCTATATATTGGTAGTTGAGGACCCCCCACCAATGAAAGGGTCAGTCCCCCCAGCAGAGAGTCTCACCCCTGTATGATGGAATCATCTGGAGAGCTTTTAAAAATGTGAATGACAGGGTTCCAACCAACCAATTAAATCAGATGCTGGTGGAGGGGGGAGGGTGTGCTGCCATTTCTATTGGTTTTAAAGCCCCCTGGGTGATGCAAACGTACAGCCAGAGGTGAGAACCACTCCTTACAGTGATGCAGGTCATGGGCAACAAGGTACAGCCACACACGCAAGCACTCTGGGTGCTCCGCTCCTAGATCTGAGTCGACGCTCATGAAATGTTTGAGGAAGCTCTAATATGCAAGTCAGAGACCAGAACAAACAGAAGAAAAGAACTCAGAGGAAAGAAATAATGCAGGAAGCAGAAGAAAACTTCAAAAAAGCTGTAAATTATATCTTCAGAGAGATAAAAGAAGGCATTCCATCCATGAAGAAAGAACAGGAGGTTACAAAAAGAACTTTCAGAGAACAAAAATAGCTCTTGCAATTTAAAAATATTGTGACAGAAATAAAATTCTCAATAAAAGGTTTGGAAGTTAAGTTTAGGAAATATCCCTTAAACAGAAGAGAGAAAGAGAGAAAGATGGAGATGAGAGAGAAAAGATAAGAAAACTAAAGCATCGGTCCAGGGGACCCGACAACTGAATAATAGATATTCCAGAAAGAGGGAACAAAGCAAATAGAGGGAGGATTATTAAAGTAATAATTCAAAAGAATGGCCCCCAAAGTAGATTGGTGGTTGCTTAGGGCTGGTCGGGGAGAATGGGGAATGATTGCAAATGGGCACAAGGTTTGTTTTGGAGGTGATGGAAATATTCTGAAATCAGATTATGGTGATGGTTGCACATCTCTGTAAAAATACTAAAAACCATTGAAATGTATACTTTAAATGGGCAAATTTTATAGTATGTAGATTATATCTCAAGTGCAAAAATAGACCTACACTGAGGCACATAATCATGTAATTTCAGAACACTGGAGACAGAGAAATTCCTAAAAGCATAACTCCCGAGAAAATACACAGTTCACATATGAAGAATCAGGGTTTAGAATAGCATTGTACTTCTCAGGAGTAACACTTAACTCTACAAGGCAGTGGAGCATTCAAAATTCTCAGGAAAAAATTATCATCAGCCTAGAATTCTATCTAGTATAAGGCTAGACTAAAGAATGGTTGAAATCCAGTGGCTAATGCCCAAGTGAATGAGGAACACACAAACTTTATCCTTAAAGTCCATGACACTATCCATCTCATTTGTTACAGCAAAAGCATGAATTACGCTCACGTTGAAGCTGGCGGTCTGCCAGCGGGGGAGCCCAGCCAGTGGCCTCACCTCCACTCCTCAGGGGGTTCTGCTGTTTTCTGTCTTCATGAATCTGGTGTTTCTCCTAATGTGAAAAATAACTGTTAAATTGTGAACATGATCCTGAAGAAGAGAGCCCACAGCCAGCAGAGGCATTGTGTAAAGCTTAAGAATCCGGCTTCCGATTAAACAACTTGTGTTCAAATTCTGGCTGCATCGCTCCCATTCTTGTAACGTGGGGCCGGTTACCTCACCACTGAGATTTCATTTCCTCTCCCGTAAGCTGGAACTAAGAACAGCTTCTCATTGGGTCGTCGTGAGGATTAGATGAAATCTTATCTGTTTCTTAGGTGGAGGGCATGGTACCTGGTACACAGCAGCACTCACTAATTATTATTAGTAGTACTAGTAGTAGTAATACTAGTACTAGTACTGGTAGTACTAATGGTAGCAATAAAAATGAAGAGGTCTGACAGGGTGATATCGTTGACCAATTTAGTGTCTCATAAATGTAAGACTTTTACATGTTCAGAGTTCAGTTTGCCCTTTATTATACCAATACTCTGTCAAAAAAAAAAAAAACCTATTTCTTATTTTTCTTTCATCCTACTGAGATAGATTTTTCATTCTACTCATGTTCTTTTGGGAAAAGGCCTAATACTTATATCTCCATCTGTAACTCTCTCTGAAACACAGCTTCGAGGTTTGAAAGCCTTCTCCTCTCTTATCTACTTCTCATTGTTAACATCATACTCAGGGTGTCTGGAACAGATTCAAGTTCCCAGTGTGATGGTGTGATTGTCTATACCAGGGATATATGTAAGAGAGGGGCAGAGGGGAAGCGAGGGTTTAAAAGGGGAGCCTATACATTCATGGCAACTCGTGACTTTGGGTTTGTTTTATTGCATTGCAACACAGAAAACATCTGAAGCAGAGTCCCTGGCTGATGTTGTGGAAGCAATTCAGACACAAATATCTGTCGAGAGGTAAGAAAACACCCCAAATAGGAGTGAGCACGTTGAAGCATGTGGTGTTCTACCAGCTTATCCTCTGGCACGCTGGCAGAAGAAGAAGATTCCACCTCAGCCAGACCAGAGGCACATGCTGAGAGGGTCTGGCAGGGCATAGCTGTTGTCCTTGGATGGCACTCGGTCAGGGTCTGAGAGGCTGGGAATGGCGATAGACTGGAGATGTGCTATCCCTTCTCTTCTAATAGATTTCCACACCCTTGCTCCGCAGAGGGAGGCGGAAGGGCCGCCTCCTGGGGTCTGCGTGTGGGCGTGGCATCTCTACCACCCAGCTCATTCGCCTCTCAGAGAACACCCACCAGGCGTCACTCCCAGTCTCAAGTGATTATTCTTAAAAGACACAGACACGAAACATAAACTGCTGAAAGGAACACACACACACACACAGCTCTTCTAACTCCCAGATAGCACTTTAAAACATATCAGAGTTTTCTCATTTGCTTTGTCATTCAGTACCCATAACAACCCTGTGTGGGTATTACCATTTTCTTTCTTACAGATGAAGGAGCCAGAGAGGTAAATGGCTGGCCAGGATCGCGTAATGAGTAAGTTTTGGAGCCGGCATTTGAGGCCACATTTCTTGACTAGAAATGACATATTTTTTCCATGGTGCCATGCTGCTGCTTCTACAATAATAATAAGAGCAAATATTTATTAAGCACTGACTGTGTGCCAGGTACAGTTCTAAGCACTTTACATACATTAAGTTATTTGCTCCTTATAACAATCCACTTTTACAGGGGAGGAATCTGGGGCACAGAGGAAGAAGTTTTTGTTCTGTAAAACAGGAGATGGCCATCCAGAGAGGTTATGCTACATTTAAAAGGGGGTCAGTGCTCTCAAAGACTCCACTTTGAGTTTCTTTCTCTTTCTACTAAAGGCCAAGGTACTTTGCTAAATTATTTATGTCCTTTCAGTAACTGAAGGACCCGTTAGCAAACACCAATTAGATGCCCGCTCTGGCTGCAACCCAGGCTGTGTGGGGCTATTACAAGGAGCGACACCAGGCAGAGAGGGGTGATCCCTCTGTTCAGTGGCCCCCACATTGGTGGAGAGGCGAGGTGGTGATGTGACTATCCAGGGATAGCTGTGCCCATTTTTGCCTCTGTTACTTTGTGGAAGTGGAGTCTACGTATCTGCTTCCTGCCGTGTGAAGTGTTTTCTCATGATCTTATGTCCATGTCCCCTAGGCCTCGGGATACCTCTAATTCCAGTGTTTCAGCCTCCATGCATCGTCTGTGCTCACATTCTGCATTATTTCGGTGACTTCCACCCTGTGCCGTTTGGCCCAAACCTTCTAAGCCAGGGTCCTGACTTGTTCAGTCTGTCTCTCTGCAGGAATCACTTCAACCCCCTGACTATTTCATTGGCCTTCTTTGAGATTCCCCCCAGATCTCTGGCCTTTCCCCTGGGCTCCTGCATCCGGAAGAGCACAGAGCACTCTGTAAAGGTCAGTGTTGAATCCCATTTCTGCCAGGTGAGCTCACCTTCCTCTCGTGCCTGATAGATACCACTGTCCCTCATGCCCAGAGAGAATCTGCACTGAAAGCTAGTTTCCTCTCTCTATGCCCGTTTGACCAAAAGTGTAATTACCTTCAGTAGTTTATATCTGTCTTTTCTTTCTGTTAAATGCTCCACTGCCTGCTATATACTCACTCATTCATTTAGGAGACTAGAGCTGGGCACCGGCGAGGAGCTAGAAATACAACAATGAATAAGACAGCTTTGGTCGTTGTCCTCCCAGGAAACTGCACAGCAAACAATTAAAACACAGTGTGAACAGTATGGCTGCAGGAGAAGCACAGGAAGTATGAGAAGCCCAGGGAGGAACCCCCAGCTCGCACTGAGGGATCACGGAAGACTAAGAGAAAGTGAGAAGTGGAGAGTGAAGGACGAGGGAGAGTTAGCAGGTCAGAGAGGCTTGAGGGAGTGGCTATGGGGAGGGAGGAGGTGAGGCAGACAGAGCATTTTAGACAGGCCTCCTCCTACCGCACACACACATACACTCATGCACAGGCCTGGTGAGGCCAGGAAATAAAGAGACCTTCCTAAGGTCAGAAGTAGAACGTTCAAGAGAAGTGTCAAAAACTAAGGCTGCAAAGATAAGCAGAGGTCAGATCGTACAAAATTTTATGAGCCATGTTAAGGCAACTAGGCTTTATTCTGAGGGCACTGGGAGTCCATGAAAGGGTTTTAGGCAGGACAGTGATCGTGTGATCAGATTGCATTTGGAAATGTCACTGGTTGCATCATGGAGGGGCCCAGGGTAGAGGGAGGTGATGAGGAGCTGTCTGCATTAACAAATGAAGGGGGTGCGTGTGTGCATCTCCTGTGTGTACACCTTTTGGGCCCCCCAAAAGGCTCTTGTCCCTCAGCAACTTGGGGAGGTGGCTATCCTCAGCTCTCAGTTGAGTCCCTCTCCGGGAACTGTCCTCAGCTGAAGAGAGCCACCTCACCCAAAGTCACACTGCTCCCCAGGGCAGCCATATCCCAGGGCTGGTTGACAGGGCAGTCTCAAGGCAGGATGGCTCTGAAGGGCCAGCCCATCTCCAGCGCTCCTGTGGAATTGCTGAGGCCTTGGGTGCCGCCACATCACAGTTCAGCTCTTCATCCTTTGCTCCCCACAGCCATGGACTCTAGGGCTCCCCAGTAAACTTCCTGCCTGCTTCTCAGAGTCTCAGAGCCTGTTTCCTGGGAAACTGGATCTAAGACACTTGGGATCAGGAGTGGTCGAGGAAAGAAGACTCTGAAGTGGGACTTTGGCCCTCAGTCACCCACTGGTCAGCTGGCCTGAGGCTGTATCAGTGGTAGGTGGAGCTCTGATGGCCCTGGTGTGCTGTAGTGGTGCATCTGCCAACCTTCATGAGTGGCGAGCTGGGCAGGGATTGGGGGGTGTCCTGGCAGGGCCAATATCTCTGGCTTTTGAGATGTTAAGGGCCTGAAATAATATAATGAAATGAATGATCACAGTGAAATGGAATGCTTTTTAATGAGTGCCCTTGATGCCTTGGAGAAAGACTATAAGAAGCAAAGTGTGAAATTCAGAGGGCCTTCTGGATAGCATGTAAAGAGACTCTTATCTCCTGCATCCAGAAGGCAGGAAAAGTCAGGCCTAAGTCTTCATGGGAGTAGCCCCAATCCTCCAGAGAGGATTGAGTTCTCAGCCCCAGTAAATCTGCTGTGTCAGCTCTGGACCTGAGTTGGGAAGGAGTAGGACCCTGAGGATTGAGATGGGTCATCTTGAAAAACCTTGAAGCCCCAGATCCCCTGAAACTCCCTACCCCTGCAGCGGTAGTCCCCCACTCCAGTTAGAGGCTAGCTGGAAGACCATGTAGAAGGCTCAGCTTTCCAAGGCAATGTGTACCCCCCTCAGGATGTGCCCCTGCCTCTCCTCCTGGCACCAGACCAGTATCCAGGGTCAAGTCATAACACAGCCCAGCTGGGGACGTGTGGAGCCTGCTAAGGGATGATGGTGTCTGTCCCCAGGAGGAGAGTGCATATGGGACTGGATCCCAGGGGTGCTGGACCAAGGGGAGGGGGCCTAGGGTTGGAGGAGGGAGAGTTTGTTGATGTGGAAGCCCTTCTATATACATACACTGCATTTGACCCCCTCGCAAGGACCTCTGGAGAAGGTGCCAACACGCTACAAGGATGGATCTTGGAAGCTTGGAGAAAGCAGTGGCACACACCAAGTGAAGTACAAATGTCCAGACTGCTGTGGCACATGTGGAAGAAAGAATCAAAAGGCCTGAAAGTGCACACTCCCCAGTAGACTTTCTGCGCGCAGAAACCCAACCCATGACAAAGAGCTTCAGATGTCTACTTCAGATGTCTAAGTGTGCTCCTTTTAATAGCTTATGATGAATTTGCTCCAAGTTTTCAATTTACCAGAAACTTTCTATCTCAGTTCACTGGAGGAAAAATGCCTTTTGTGGCTCATGATCATTTTGAGTATGAAGTATTTACTCAAGGAAATTTTCTTTCCCAGAAGATCTTACTAAGCAGATTGTTCAATTTTTCATTGTCAGAGAAAGCTCCCTGCCATATCTTTCCTGAGAACAAATTTGCTTAATTCTTGTCTTCCTGGCTGGTGACAGGTTTACTCTGGATGGCATTACTGCCTGGTTTTCATTAATCTGTTTTCCTGGCTGGGCCGTGTAATTTCTCTCCTTGTAGTTTTCTTTGGTATCCTGGTTGACTCACATACTAAGTGTGTTTTGAGTCATTTCCAATTAGTTAGGCTTCTGGCTAATACTTTAATTTTACCAATGGTATTTTAGACCACATCAAATAATAACACCATATAACAACACCACAATGGTAATTGATACTTAATGAGTGCTTACCTGCATCAGGTGCTGTTCTCAGGGCTTTCCACAGTCAGCTCATTCCATCTTCACAACAGCCTCATCTTGAGAACCCCAATGCCAAGGATGAGAAAGCTGAGAGGTGCAGTAACCTGTCATGGCATAAAGTAGACAAATTGGGAATCTTTATCTCTGGGTTACGGATGTAGAAACTGAGCCACAGAGGCCCCCCAACCTGTATCTGCTCCCGTGCCATAATGGGCAACTCAGCCTTTCCCAGGCAGCCTTGGTAAGAAGGGGCTTGGCATCAACACATCTGAAGTTTTGGGACTTAGAAGTCTAGCAACATCCATTGCCTTCCCCCAGTAAATAATGAGACAGGCTTTGTGAGGTTGCCAGCCATGGATGGAAATTTAGGTAACTGGGGTTCTAGTCCTGCCCCAGAAACAAGTAACTTTTCCCCCTGGGACTTGGTCTCACCATCTGTAAAAATGAGGGTGTAGACCAGATCAGGAATTGCATATTGGTGGCCTGAGGGACATTTGAAGCCCACAGATGGGTTTTGTTTAGGTTACATGTTTTGATCTGTTTTGATTTGGTTTTCTGGGGGAGAGGGGTTGTGTTAAATTTGAATTCCTTCAAGATGGCCAGTCCAGACACTGGCCCCACAACTCCTTATTGTCTTAAACAAACCTGATTTAGACATTTATGTACTTGCTTGGTCCCTCTAGGATTTTGAGTTGCAAATTTGGGATTAAATTATCTCTGAGAGCCATGTCAATTGTGTTTATTTCCCCCTGGAACCCCTGAACCAAGGAGATGAGAGACCTAGGGGGCAGAGTCAATGAGGGAGCAGGAGTGGGTACTGGCCTGCACATTCTTAGTGTCCTGGGGTCATAGACACTTGGCTGGCCTTGCCCAGTACCACCCACTCCACAGTGCCAAGGAGGGTGAGGCGGTGGTGAGTGCTGGCTGGGAAGGTGGAGGTGGTGCGGTATTCTGCTCTCATTCACGGACTGTGTGCAGCAGTTGGCATGCCCGCTGTGGGAAGGAAACATCAGCAACCCGCAGAAACAAGTGCCCAGGCTGTCCGGCAGCTCCTGCAGTCGCACAGTGACCTACATGGGGCAACGGGGAGCTGCCTGTGGTCTTCAAACTGGGCAAAGCCATGGAACCCATTCCGCTGAGTGCAGACCAGCCTCGACTCTGCTAGAGTCGACCTTGACGGGTCCAGCTCACCGCTCTGTCTTGCTGTCTGTGGTTGTCATAGTTACCAGGTTTTATTGCCCCTGATTCCCCCGCTTCGTGGGGAAGGGGCTCCAACTCACTTCTGGCTGGGGCCGAGAAGCCCGTTCCAGTTGTGTGCATTGAGGTCACCTGAGACCGCATTGCTAACACCAGTTTGGCTCCCAGACGTCCTGGAGAGTAGGAAGGGCCCCATTTCTTCAACGTGTGTGAACGACCTTGATTTTCTTTCTTGTTGTCCCTTTTCACTTCCCTATTCTGTGCCCAGCTCTGTGACTGACATAATCAGGGCTGGTATTATCCCTCAAACAATATGACATTTCAAAACACCCAGGCATCAGGTGGACCAAGATAATGTCAGGGAGGCTCAATAGGGTTCCTCTCAGGCCCTAATGAGAAACACAAAGGAGCAAATTATGGAGACTTTCTATAGAGTCTTCTGGTGAGCGCAGGAAGAGAGGAGAAAAAAAGAATCCTATCAGTAATAAGGGCCTTTTTGGGAAGAAGTAGTGTTATCCATCTGCTCTCAAATCCAGATTGAGTTCCACAGGCGAGAGAACTCTTGTCTCTCGTGGTGGGTTTCTCCATGTGAGCTTAGGGGAAACATTTCAAGCCGAAGAGAGAATTAGATCAGCAAATGGCAGTGAGTATGTGTACCCCTGGCGGAGAAGCCCGTAAATGAATTTTGTTGCTTTGTTTTGGCTCTCAGCTAGAACACCCCGTTTAATTTAATGTTTTTAAACAGCATTATTTAAGCTCCACGAACATTTTACAAGCTATTCTTAAGGTCAGAACTTTTTTTAATTGTTCATTTCCACGGAACTCCTCTGAGGTACAGTAGGATTAAAATTGTATATGGGGGAAGCTGAGTCTTTAAAGATACAATGCATAAGATGATTTTTTTAAAAATCCTAAATATTTTTACATTATTATGACATAAAATGCTTAAGAAGCCAAGTCTCCTTGATAAACTGTTTTATTCTTATCTTGTAAACCTCGGAGCACTGAGCATTATGCCTTGTACATACATAGTAGGCACTCAGTGGATATAAGTTGAATTGCGTTTATCAAATATTTATTAAGTCTTCTACATTTAATTATATAGTTTTGCTAGAGTAGGAATCCTATTCTAATAGCTTTATTCCAATTCAAGTTTTGCAGGGTAGACTTAATTTGCTTAATTTATTCCAAATAGCTAGAAAAATTATGAAATATTTTGTCATTAGCATAAGTCATTGTGAAATAGACCTAGGCTGAACATTTTTCTTACATAGTGCAGCTGATATGTAGTTTCAAGTTAAGCTGGCAGAATCCTTAAACAGATTTTTAAAATAACCTTCTCCTCGATTATCAAACAGCTTTAGTCTGATCCTTTGGAGTCCCAGCCATCTTAGATAGAACTCAAAATAAGTTTGTGAGCACTGCAAAGCCAAAAGAAAGAAACTCACCTGCTAGCCTCCTGCATCCAGAGGAAATCCATTCCCACTTGTCTGCGTTTGACTGAACCTTTGTGAACTGCCAGTGCCGCACACCCTGGAGGAGCCGGATTAAAGACCGACAGGAGGCGTCTTACAGATCTTCTTAGACAGGTGCTTTCACACCTCTGCAGTTTATCCAAGGCTCACTTCACAGGGACCTGGAGGGAGCTCTGCCCTTCCTAAAGCCCATGAAGTAAAATAAACCCAGAGCTGAAAAATAAGATGTTCAGGTTCAAACTCAAAATTACGTGAATGACGGACAGAAGGGAGACAGCAAGTCTCTTTTTATTAAAACCCTATATATTGGCATTTACTGTACTCAACGGAAGTCATCTTCATTCGCTCACTGATTTGTTTGTTCATTCAGCCCGTTTGGACAGAGCGCCTACTATGTGCAAGGCCCCCTGCTAGGAGTGTGAGTTCTGACAGGACTGTTTCAATGACTCCCCACCCTACAAGCTTATGAGTGGCCCTAGAGGTGTGAATCCTGTGTGGACCCACCTCACTGATTTACACTTCGTGTGTTTGGGAACATAAGGGTACTTAATCCAGTGTGCCCCGGTCATCCCACAGACTTCAGGGGGGGTGGATGTGTAAGCCAAGGTAAAATCTCACTTGGACTAAAAATATTTGTGATTCAAAGCCTATTTTAAAATCTTAAAATTCCAGAAGGAGGGGCCGACCCCGTGGAGTAGCAGTTAAGTGCTCGCACTCTGCTGCTGGTGACCCAGGTTCGGATCCCGGGCGTGCACCAATGCACCACTTGTCAGGCCATGCTGTGGCGGCATCCCACGTAAAGTGGAGGAAGATCGGCATGGATGTTAGCTCAGGGCCGGTCTTCCTCAGCAAAAAGAGGAGGATTGGCATGGATGTTAGCTCAGGGCTGATCTTCCTCACCAAAAAAAATTCCAGAAGGAAACTGTTATGGACCGAGTTGTGTGCCCCCTAAAATTCATACATTGAAGCCCTAACCCCTAACGTGACCCTATTTGGAGAGAGGGTCTTTAGGGCCTTTAGGGAGGTTATTAAGGTTAAATGAGGTCATAAAGGTAGGGCCCTAATCTGTTAGGACTTGTGTCCTTTTAAGAAGAGGAAGAGACACCAGAGATCTCTCTGTAATTCTCAACACACAACGAGAAGGCGGCTGTCTGCAAGCCAGGAAGAGAGGAATCACCAGAAACCAACCCCGATGGCACCTTGATCTTGGACTTCCAGCCTCCAGAACAGCGAGAAAAGAAACATCTGTTATGTAAGCTGCCCAGTCTGTGGTATTTTTTTATGGCAGCCCTAGCTGACTAATACAGAAACACTGCAAAAATCCCCTAAACTGTTCTCACAGGATTATGGCAGTTAGGTCAATGCCACACACACAGAGGAGGCAATAGGCGTCTGCCGAGTGAGCAGTGAAGAGAGAGCTCAGGGGACACCTGGTCCATGAGGTCATGGTGGGCGGGGAGACGGGACCGGTCACCAAGCAGCGGTATGCTCCGCTTCCTTGTCTGGAAACCGCAGTCGCTCATCTAATTCAGGCCCTCTCTGCCTTATGGGAAGACTCTGCGAAGGTTGGAGGATGACCCTAAAACAGCTTGAACTTGAAAATAAAAGTGAAACACTTGATCTTTTCCTCCACACATTCTCCCAGACCTGCTTCTTCCTTTTGCTGAAGGGTCAGGGCAGAATGACAAGTCAAGGTCACCGCCCTTCTGACCTGTGTGTTCATGGCGACCCCTCTCCCAGGAAGGAGATGGCTGGTCAGTTCTTTGGTGCTACAGGAGTTAGAAATAACGATCTCTTTGGACATCGGGAGAAGGCCCACGTCGGGCAAAATTATAAGGAAGGATTTGCTTGTGTCCAGTATGTCTTGTCCTTCCTACCCCCACACGTGCCAACTCCCAAGTGACCTGATGCCCCAGCACATCTGATCTGACAGCGTAAGCTCAGTAAGGTGTTAGAGGTTAGGACTCAGTGACTAATACCCGACATGCTATAGATTGGGTTTGACAAAGTTTACATACAGAAGCTGTTTATTTCTTTCTAGTTTCACGCCTGAAATTTGGGTAACTTCCAGCAGATAAATAATGGCACTTAAGCTAGAGACATGGTCCCAGTGGTCAAACTTTCTGAATAAAAAGTTAACATGCAAAAAATAAACAAAAGTTAGTCTGCTTTTCCACCCAATTGTGTTATTTCTGTTAAAAGAGAAGGATTTATTAAAATGGTCAGTCTATTAGCTATTATAATATTACTAATATTAGGATAGTTTACCTTTGGAAATTTTTAGAGCATAATTTAGGAAAATACAGATATTTTATTCAGTGACTATTTACTATCTCCACCATCTGGTTTTATTTCAAATTCGAGAAGAATAGTACAATCTAACTCAACCAGTTGGAAGACTGTAGGAGGAAACCTGGAATTTTCCGTTCTTCCACAGGCTTTGGGATCCCTGAAGCCTGTCTTTTACTACAAATTTAGCTGCCTTACCACACTCTAACTCTCTCATTTGTACTTAACTCTCTCCCTGTTAATCTCAGGAGGCATTGTTCCCTACTCCCCAGCCAACTGGCCTCTAGTTTTTATAAAAAATTCAAATTATACTTTTAATTATTTTTATAGAGCTAAATTATCCTATTTAAAATATATTTAACAGACTTCCAGTTAAAGATGGCAGAGTAAAGACAATCTTTACTGTATCTCCTATACTTAAGACCTAATAAAAACAAGAATAACACAAAAATGAGGCAGAAGGGACATAATCTTTAATGAAACAAGGAAGCAGTTACACAGCTTCCCACTCCACAGACTGTGGGAGCACCCCCGCCAAACGCTGCCGCTCTGGACTCGGATGCAGGACCGGCCTGAGTAAGCAAGTTACAGGTGTCCCCAAGGACCCAGGCTGCACACTTGTAAAAAACTAACAATAAATTAAAAAGATAAAAGTAGATCCTTCATAGGTCATACCGTAAACAAGAATAAACTCCAAGTGGATCAGCTATCTAAATGGAAAAAATAAGACCCTACAAGTACTCAAATAAAACATGAGTAGATTCCTCTTTAAGCTAGATGTAGAGAAAAGCTTTTTTTTTCTTTTCTTTTTTTTTGCTGAGGAAGACTGGCCCTGGGCTAACATCTGTGCCCATCTTCCTCCACTTTATATGGGACACCGCCACAGCATGTCTTGACAAGCAGTGCGTCGGTGCGTGCCCAGGATCCAAACCGGTGAACCTCTGGCCGCCACAGCGGAGCGCATGCACTTAACAGCTTGCGCCACCGGGCCAGCCCTGAGAAATCTTTTAACTATGACTCAAAACCCAAATGCAATAGAAGAAAATAATGATCAGTTAAACTATGTGAAAAGACTTATCCGTATACATAAAGTCAAAAGGCAACTAACAACCTTGGAAAATTATTTCAACGTATATCACAGATATAGTGTTAATATACCTAATATATAAACAACTATTTAAAATGAGAGGAAAACACTTAAAAACCACAAAAGAAAAATGGGCAAAAACATGAACAGACAATTCACAGAAAAAGATATAAAAATGATCCCTTAAATGTATAAAAATATGTTCAATCTACTCATGGTAAGAGAAATGCAAATTAAAACTACATTGAGATACCATTTCTCATCTTGGATTGGCAAAAATTAAGAAACATAACAACACGCTGTGCTGGTGTGACTGTAGGAAAATAGGCCTCTTACAGATCACCGATGACTATACAAATCATTACAACCCTTACAGGGGGAGTTTGTCTAGCTAACAAAACTACATATGCTTTCACCTTTTGACCCAGCAATTCCACCTCTGAGAATTTTCTCTCAAAATACACTGCCAACAATAGAAAATATTGGAAGCAACCTAAATGCACACACACAGAGCAGAATGATGGAATAAACTGTGCTACATTCACATGACAGAGTACTATGCAGCTGTAAAAAATGGAGAAGGGGGGCCAGCCTCATAGCCTAGCAGTTAAGTGTGCACGCTCCGCTGCTGGTGGCCCGGGATTGATCCTGGGCGCGCAGCAAAGCACCACTTTTCGGGCCATGCTGTGTCGGCATCCCATATAAAGTGGAGGAAGATGGACACAGATGTTAGCCCAGGGCCAATCTTCCTCAGCAAAAGGAGGAGGATTGGCATGGACGTTAGCTCAGGGCTGATCTTCCTCACACACACACACACACAAAAATGAAGACAGTCTCTATGAATTGATTGGGAGTGATTTCTACGATATATCATTAAGTGAAAAAAGTAAAGTGCAAAAGAACATCTGTATATGCTACCTTTTGTGTAAAGAAAAGGGCAAATTAGAAAACATGCATCTATCTGCTCATTTGACCAAAGAGAAGTACAGGAAAGATAAACTAGACACAAATGAGATTGGTTACCTGCAGGGTATGATTAGGAAGGAGTGGAGAGGATAGAAGGATGAGAGGGAGAATGACACATCCTGAATATGCCTTTGTGCACAGTCCTGACTTTGGAACCACATTAATATGTCACACAGAAAGAAAAGATAAAGAAAGGAAGGAAGAAATAAAATCAGCAAGGTTGCAGGAGAAATTCTAAAACTGAATACAAACAAAAATAAACTATAATTCAAATGAATACCATAACCACACTGAAATGGAGGAAAAAGAACTAACCCAATTAACTTTTAAACACAGTATTTGGACTATATACCCTCAGGCTAAAAACAAAAGACTGAATAAATATTGAACTCTAATTAGTAGGCTTGTTTTTCTCAGAGGCTTGAACTAGCAATTGTGAAACCGCTGTCTGAAAATTCTCGGGTTGAGCTAATAAGTACATTTATTGTGGATAATGGGAGTCAGGTTTCATACTGTCAGAAAAAGGAACTACATAGGGAAAGCGGGAAGGACAGAATGAGTCCTATGGTATTGGGTTGAAATTGGAGTTAGTGTGAACTTGTGGGTGTTAGTCTAGCTGGATATGGAAACGGAAATATATGGTGAGGCTATGTAATGTGTGCACACATGTATGTATGTGTGTATGAATATTCATATATCTATTTCCCAGTTCTGTCTGTGAGAGAAGTACTGACACCCCACTTGCAATGAGCATACCCAGTGCCCAGATCTTGGTTTCTAAATACTATTCTCCACCAAAAGGAACCAGGGCTCTTGGGAGAAATGGCTGACTGCAGGCTGGGAAAGGGACAATACAAGATAAGCCTCGACTATCTTATGCCAAAAAGGAAAAAAAAATAGTAAAGAAGATCTCCAAGAATCACAGGAATTTCTCGAAAGGATACAGTAGCCAGCTCCAAGATGTTCCCACTGGCAAAATAGGGGATAATTTGAGCGTCAAAATAAGTGATGATAGCAAAGGATTATAACCTATTGAATCCATGAGTCCACATTGATATAAATGAATAACTAAATAGGAGAAGGGAAAGTTCTCCCTTTTTATGTATTTGATTTTGATGCTTATATATTGCTTTTTTAGTCACTTTATTGCGATAAAATTCACATACCATACAAATTGCCCATTTCAAGTATACAGTTAAATGGTTTTGGTACACTCACAGAGTTGTGCAGCCAACATCACGTCTAATTTTAGGACATTTTTATTACCCCAGAAAGAAACTCTGAACCCATTAGCAGTCACTCCTCAATTCTCCTCACCCCACTTCTAGCCCAGGGCAATCACGAATCTACTTTCTGTCTCTGTAGATTTGCCTACTCTGAATATCCCCTGTGAACAGACTCATATAATATGTAGTCATTTGGTATTGGCTTCTCTTACTTAGTATTTTCAAAGTTCATCCATGTCGTAGGCTGTATCATTACTTCATTCTTTTTTGTTGCCAAATAATATTTCGTTGTATGGGTTACCATGTTTTGTTTATCCATTCATCAGTTGATGAGCATATGGATTGTTTCCACTACTTAGCTATTATGAATAAATATGCTATGAAACTATATGTACAAATTTTTAAATGTACACATTTTTGAATATCTGTGTACAAATATTTATATGGATACATGTTTTAATTTCTCTGGGAGTGATTTTGCTGGGTCGTATGGTAAATGTGTCTAACATTTTGAGGAACTGCCAAGCTGTTTTCCATAGTAGCTTCACCATTTTTCCATGTTGCATTTGACATGCCCACCAGCAATATATGAGTGTTCCCATTTCTCCTCATCCTGTTATTGTCTGTCTTTTTGATAATACCTGTCCTACTAGGTGTGAAATGGTATCTCATTGTGGTTTTGATTTGCATTTCACAAATGACTAACGATATTGAACATCGCTTCATATACTTATTGTCCATTTGTATGTCTTCTTTGGAGAAATGCCTATCCAGAGCTTTTGCCCGTTTCTTATTGGGTTATTGATATTTTTATTATTGAGTTGTAGGAGTTCTTTACGTATTCTGGATACAAGTCACTTATTAGATATATGATTTGCAAATATTTTTTCCCATTCTGTGGGTTGTCTTTTCACTCTCTTGATGGCATTGTTTGCAGCACAAATGTTTTTAATTTTGATGAAGTCCAATTATCTACATTTTCTTTTGTCACTTGTGTTTTTGGTGTCATATCTAAGAAACCATTGCCTAACCCGAGGTCATAAAGATTTACTCCCATGCTTCCTTCTAATAGTTTATAGTTTTAGCTGATACATTTAGGTCTTTGACCCATTTTTATTTTTTTGAATATGGTATGATATAGGGATCCAACTTCATTCTTTTGCATATGGATATCCAGTTGTTCCAGCACCATTTTTTAAAAAAGCTATCCTTTCTCCATTGAATTGTCTTGGTACCCTTGCCAAAAAGCAAGTGACCATAAATTTAAAAGTTTATTTCTGGACTTTCAATTCTGTTCCATCAATCTATACATTTATCCTTATGCCGGTACCACACTGTCTTGATTAATGTAGCTTTGAAGTAAGTTTAAAATCAGAAAGTGTGAGTCCTCCAAATTTGTTCTCCTCTTTCAAGATTATTTTGGCTTCTCTGGGTCCCTTGCATTTCCATCAATTTTAGAGTTAGCTTGTTAATTACTGCAAAAAAGAAAAAAAAAAGCCAGCTAGGATTCTGATAGAGACTGTGTTGAATCAGTAGATCAATTTAGGGAAGTATTATCATTACCATCATAATAATGCTAAATTTTCTGATTCATGGACGTGGGATGTCTGTTCATTTATTTAGATCTTTTTTAATTTCAGAAAGCTCTTTCTTATTATAGAAAGTCAACTAATAATTGAAGAAGGAATGATAATAGTAAAAGATCCTCATTTGGTAGTTATCCTACTAGTGATTGATTTGGATAAGAATTATCAATGGATGCTAAATCTAGTGGGTGAAAATTTGAGGAGTAACAGGATATTTACATAATCTCAAAGTATCTTATCAAAAGACACTTATTAATTACAGAGGATGAAATAGTACCTTTATAGTGGAGAAATGCTGTAGGCACTGCCTTAACCTTACTTTCTTATTTAATCCTCATGCCAAAACCCTTTGCTAGAAAGACTATCGTTAACCCCATTCTACAGATGAGGCAACTAAGGCTTATAGAGACCAAGTAACTTGCACAAGGTTACACAGCTAATAATTGGTGAAGGTTTTCTGACTCAAAGTCTGTGTTCTTAATTGTAATGTTATACTGAACATTTTATTCTTGCCAACAAGTCTATTGTGTCAATAATTTATTTAAGCGGAGAAATGTCAGTATTGTTCTGAATGAAAGTCTCTTGTGTATCAGTAAAAGTCACATATAATGGCTCTTTATGCAAATGTCCTCCTTGGTCTGTTAGCCAGGAAAAAGCATCTCTCCTGAGAAATTTGTCTGCATTGTTTTATCAGACAATGAGAATTGTACAACTCATTTCCCCTTTTTCTTTTCTGCCCGGGAACTTAGGCTAAAATAAATGTTCAAGTGGAGTAACTCATTTGGGTGCCTGGCAAAGTCTATTCCTATTTTGCAGGAGCTGTATTCTTCTTCTTAGTTGTCCTGTTTATATTGTGTTTAATTTTGTAAGCAACCTCAAATCCTATTTGGAAGTCAGTAGGACATAAAGAACAAATTAATGTAAATATGCTAAACACCATCGAATTGTACACTTTAAATGGGTGAATTGTGTGGTCTGTATAACTCGACAAACCTGTTTTAAAAAAGAGTAAATTAGTTAATGATGTTGAAAGAAAAAAGGAAAGAGAAGGGAAGTGGGTTGTAAAGCTGTCAAAGAAGACCTTGTACTGGGAGAGGAGGCACACAGGCTCTGAAAATCAGGGAGGGCTGAATGATAAGAAATGAAGGGCAGGTCGTTGCAAACAGGGGGATCTGCCAACTGGCCGAGTGTGAAGAGGGACCACTGTGCACCATGGACTGGAAGGAGAGCTGTCTGGTCTGTGAGCTCAGGTCATGAAGCCTTGAAGAAAAGGCTGGGTGGTGGGGTGAGCGACGCCTCACGTACCATGATGAGACACGTGGAGTTGATCCTCCGAGCCAGGGGTTGCAAACTGGCAGCTGTCATGGCATATCCGGCCACAGATTGTTTTCCCTGGCCTACAGAGTATTTTGACAAGTTTTTAAATTAGTTGTCAACATTACAAATTGGGAAATTCATGCAAAAATCCAAATTTCCAGCTTATCTGGGAAAATCAGAAAACTTGTCCACATGGTCTGTGTTCTCACCTGACAAGGGTAACCCAGCGTGAGAAGCAGTTTTTTGCTGTGGCCATGCTCCCCGGTCAGTCCCACCTGCCGTACTCAGTCATGCTTTCTGTGTGGTCCTGTAGGCATTTGAGTTTGTGCCTGTAGCCTAGGCAAGGGAGAGCTGTTGACATTTTATGAGGTAAGGAGGGATATATTGATGCTTTATGTTTTATGGTGCTGAGTCATAAGATGGACTGAAGGGGGGAGAAAGGATTCTAAGCAGGGAGACAAGCAGGAGACCAGAATCAGGATGGAAAGAAAAATATTTGGGGGAAAGAATAGGCAGGAATTCACAAGTGACTGAAATCAGGAGATGGAAATTTCCTCTTGCACAAAGCAGTCTCAGAGTTGCTGGGGAGAAGACGTTTTGGGGTTCATTCGCTAGGTACTTGTACGCCAGCCACCTTTCATTGTGCAAAGGTCAGTACTTGTCCACTCCTCCCTTCTCATCTCAGGGGACCAGGCTCCTGCCACCTCACCTCCAGTAGGCTCACCCTGCACAGCTGCGACACTGGCTCAGCCCCAGTGCATGGCTCTGTCTTTGTCTCAGTGAATTGCTACATCTATTAACTGCTAATTGAGTCAAGCCTTTCTGCTTCTTGAGATTTAGCAAACATCTCCCATCCTTGTCCTGGAATACTGTATCCCGGGTCTGCTGAAGAATGGAACCCTCAGGTACAGCCTGCTTCTCCACTAGTGAAAAATCTCCCTATCTGATTCCACGTGGTTCCTCCTCTACTTCCTTGTTCCTTCCCATTCAAAATGGACAAACCGGAATTCTGTTTCTGGATGTAGAAAGCCAGAAAGAATGTCACTCCTACCCTAACAATGAGAAAATCATAACTTTTCTTGACCCCATCAGAAAGCTGAGGTTGCAGGGCAGCCAAGTGGTCTGAAACCTAAGGAAAGATGGGCCCTTCCAAGGAAAAATGAAATGCAAGCACTGAATCAGCTGTGGCATAGCACAGGAGGAAAAGATGCAGGTGCTATACAAATGGGTAAGAAGAATTCAGGTAAAGATTTTTAACAAACTTCTAGAGACCAAGCGAGGGCTCATATGAGAGTATAGAACTGTGGGTACAAACTCCCACTTGCAAGCTCTGCTCCACAGACCTCTACTGGGAGCTCACACAGAAGATTGGACACAACTGGGAAACTAGAGCAAACCTCACAGGCATGGAGGGCGGCCACTGTGGCAGAGGCACTAAGCTCAGGGCTAAAGACTCTTGCCCCCTTTGGAATAAAGGCCTTAAGCTGCAAGAGGATGGGCAGAAAAATCTACCATCCCCAGAACACAGGTGAAGACTCACTGAGAGTGTCAGAGGGTAGAAGAATAAATCTTCCCTTGCGGGAGGGTCAGGAAATCATTCTGGGTCCAGAATCCTATACTAATACCATGAGAGGTCTTCTACTGCTGGCACAGGAACAGGAAACTCTCTCCCTCACAAGACACACCAAAGATACAAGGCAGAGTTTGGCTGCCGTAGGAAGGCAGGCTGGGTCACTGAGAAAGCCCCACTTCCAAGATCCAGGGACACAAGATCTGCTAAGATTGAAGTGGGACCAGAATACAGAGAATATCTTTGTCCACCACGCCTAGACCAGCAAGCACCCAGTGACAGCAACAGCATTCTACTGCAGAGGCAGGGGCCAGAGCATGGAAACCCTCTCTGAGATGCAGACACAAAGGGAAGGCTGAAAGCTGAGGTGGTTGCAGAAACATTGAGAAAAGCCTTCCAGCACCCCAGCACCACCCTAAGCACAAAGCACTTCTAGAAAAATTTGATGCTAGTGGTGCACTGAAGGTAACTATAGCAACAACAAAACCCAAACCTAGTTTCATTTCTGACGAGATTGACTCAACACCCACACTAGCAGCCAAGCAGAAGAAAGGCTTGCCCATTTGCAGGCATAAATATTTATTTCTGTCTCTACTGTTCTACACACCATGTCTGGCATTCAATCAAAAATTACAAGACACACAAAAAAGTGAGTGAAAGCAACCCACTGTCAACAGATACAGCAATAAAAAGAACTAGACTCAGAGATGACTCAGATGTTAGAACTCTGAGACAGAAATTTTAAAATAACTATGATTAATAGATTGAATGCTCTGGTAGAAAAGGTGAACAACATTTATAGAACAAATGAGAAATTTTAGCAGAGAGATGGAAACTGTAATAGTCAACTGTAAATGTTAGATTTTTTAAAAACAATAATAAAGAAAAGAAGAATGCCTTCAAAGGGCTTATCAGAATACTTGACACTGCTGAGAAAAGAAAAGTGAACTTTTTGGGCTAGCTGAGTGGCATAGTGGTTAAGTTTGCATATTCCACTTTGGCTGCCCGGGGTTCACATGTTTGGATCCTGGGCATGGACATACATACCACTCATCAAGCCATGCTGTGGCAGTGTGCCACATACAAAAATAAAGGAAGATAGGCACAGATGTTAGCTCAGGGCCAATCTTCCTCACCAAAAAAAAAAAAAAAAGTGAACTTTTAAGGGAGGTCAGTGGAAATTACTGGAATGGAAACACGAAGAAAAGAGTAGGAAAAAAAAAAGTAAAATATAGTTTAAAGGACAGAGCATCCAATAGGTATGGGACAATAGCAAACAGTCTAACATAAGTGTAATTGGAATCCCAGAAGGAAAAGAGAGAGATAGTGAGGGAGAATAAATATTTGAGGAGATAACAGCCAATAATTTTCCAAAAGTAAAATAACATTACATTACAGACCCAAGAAGATCAGAGGACCACACCAGAATAAATAGCCCACCCCCAAAATACTAACAAACAAAAAACTCAGACACATCCTATTCAAACTTCTGAAAATCAATGATAAAGAGAATATCTTGAAGGTAGCTAGAAGAAAACAGACACATTCCATACAGAGGCCTATATATAATAATTATAGAAGACTTAGAAACTATGCAAGCCAGAAGATAATGGAGTGACAGCTTTCAAATATTGATAGAAAAAAACCTGTCACCCCAGATTTCTCTCAAAAATAAATACAAAATAAAGACTTTTCTAGACAAACAACAGCAGAGAGAATTCATTATCTGCAGATCTGTAATACAAGAAACGTTCAAGAAAATCCTTCAGGCAGAAGAATTTCATACCAGTCAGAAATTTGGATCTACGCAAAGAAATTAAGATCTTGGGCCAGACCCAGTGGCCTAGTGGTTAGGGTTGGCACGCTCCTCTTCAGCAGCCCGGGTTCAGTTCCTGGGTGCAGACCTACACCATTTGTCAGTGGCCATGCTGTGGTGGTGGCTCACATACAAAAAGAGGAAGACTGGGGCCAGCCCAGTGGCATAGTGGTTAAGTTCACCCGCTCTGCTTCAGTGGCCCAGGATTCTCAGGTTCGGATACCAGGCGTGGACCTACACACCGCTCATCAAGCCATGCTGTGGTGGCATCCCACATACAAAATAGAGGAAGATGGGCACGGACATTAGCTCAGGACCACACTTCCTCAAGCAAAAAAAGAGGAAGATTGGCAACAGGTGTTAGCTGAGGGTGAATCTTCCTCAGCAAAAAAAAGAAATTACGATCTCCAAAAATAGTTTAAAGGAAGGTAAATATTTTTAAAACTATTTCTTATTTTAAATGGTTCTAAGAGATCATTGACTCTCCAAAGCACAAATAGTTGCAATCCATGTTGTGATAAAGGACTTGTATGTAGAAGATATAAAGAACTCTAAAAAACTCAAGAAAACCCAAACAATCCAATTTTTTTAAATGGGCAAAAAATTTGAACAGACACTTTACCAAAGAAAATATGCATATGACAACTAAGCACATGAGAAGATGCTCAACATCATTAGTCATCAGGGAAATGCAAATTCAAGCCACAGTGAGATACCATTACGTGAATATGTATAAATATGAATACTTAACGGCAGCTGTATTCATAATCACCAAAAAATACTGGAAACCATCCAAATGTCCTTCCACTAGGGAAGCGATAAACAAACTGTGGTACATCCATACCATGGAATACTACTTGGCAATAAAAAGGAATGTACAACCAATACACTCAATAACATAGTTAAGTCTCAAATGCTAAACTGAAAGAAGCCAAACTCAGAAGGCTACATACCATGAGATTCCATTTATATGATATTCTGGAAAGGCAAAGTTATAGGGACAGAAAAACAGATCAGGGATGCCAGAGGCAGGAGACGGTACAAGGGTTGACTATTTGAGGGTCACGAAGGAACTTTTCGGGGTGGTATGGTTACACAACTCTATGACTTGGTTGAAACTCATAGAACCATATACTAAAAAGGGTGCACTTTGCTCTGTGTAAAGTATACTTTATTGGAAAAATAGACAAACCAGGCACTGTTACCTTCTGTCTTGGGTTCACACTGTCGAGAAGCTGCTGGGCTGTGGTATAACGACCCCAAGTCCTCCATGTGTAAACTCCTCGGCATTCTGGACAGAAAGGACTGAAAACAGAGCAGTTCAACCAGAGTGTATCGACTACCTGCTGTTGATAAGACCAGGTCAAGACAGTGTGCGAGGATATTGGCTTATGTTTATTCAACACCTTTTCGTTCTTATCTGAGTTCACTGCAGGTTGTCATCCATGCAGAAATTTTTAAAGGGCTTATCTCACCAACCACCTGTCTTTGCCTCTCATGGGAGGGACACAGTCTTGCTTCAGGGCCTCCTGGATGGCAGTTCTGCCATTGAGTCAAAGGTGGGGCCCTCTCACTGGCTTCACAGACCCCAGTGCACAGCGTTACAACATATTTATGTACGTGGAATTTGGTTAAAATGGGCTTCGAGGCCTTAAAGGGGCAGAATGGGAAGAAGGAGGCGTTGGAAGTGGAGTGGGGCACAGGCCAGGACTGGACAGGCCTCGGTGACAGTGAGGGGGCTGTAGTACACGTCCTTCTCCTCCTGCCCTTGTCAGACAGGCAGTGTCGCGTTGCGGTGGAATCCAAGCAGCACGGATCAGGCTCCAGGCTCTCCTCAGCCGCAGCTAACGACTTGCCCAACCACAGCCTGTCCCAAAAGGGGCACTGGATTTCTTTCCTCGTTGCTGGTGCAGACCTGCCTTGCAGGCCCACATGCGCCTCACCAGAGTGTCAGCTCTGGTCTGTCTTGTTCGTCACTGTCCCCTCAAGGCCTAGCACGGTGCCCGGCCAGAGCAGGTGCTCAGGAAATGCTTGTTGAGGGCGAGAATGAATGGATTGGTTTCTCTAGACAAAGTCATCTCTGGAAGCAGCTTGGACCTCCAGAGGCCAAGTGTAGCCAGGCAGGGGCCTTGGCTTCTAGGAGGGTGTGACCCCCTGCATGTCCAACACGGGGCCAACGTGGCTCACGGAGCCAGAGCCCCTCTCTCATGCCACATGGGTCTTCGTCATGACAGGGATGTTGGGGGAAGCGACAGTGTGGCAACAATTTTCCCTTCACCTCAGGTCTGCCCATTCTCCTCTGTTTCAAGAAGGCAGACGGAAGGGCAGGACTGATGCCCAGTCCAGGAGGTCCAGAGCCAGCCAAGGGGGCTGCTGGGCATCACTCACTGGGCTGTATCTCAGGAGCTGCCATGGTCACTGGAAGCACATCCACACCATTGCCAGAGGAGCAAGCCACACACCAGTGTACCAGGAGCTGAGGCCCAGAGCCAGCCAGATGCGGGGACAGCAGGGATCAGCCAGGCCAAGCAAAGCTGGCCGGATGGAGTGAGGCCAGCGCCTGGCCCGCTTCCCATCCCAAGCTTCAGACCAGGTGTCCTTCCAGCTGCGAGCTGCACCCACTGGAGCGGGCCCTGGTTCTCGGGGCAGCAGGATCACACTTGGCTCCTGGAATCTTGGTCTGCTCACCTGGCCTGGCTGGAACAGGCCTGGACTGTGGTGCGAGGATTCCAGGTCCGTGCCTGCCCCTCAGAACATTCATACCAGACCCAAGCATTGGGACCCTCCAAGACACACAGGCCTGACTTCCCAGCCTCATGCCTTCCGAAGTCTCAGCTTGTGTCCTGTGCTCTAGCCACACAGGTCGGCTTGCCTTGCTGTTCCCCAAACTCATCCTGTACATGCCCCCCACCCACCCATGCTAGCCTCTGTGTCATTCTCTCCACCTGCAATGCCCACCACTCCCATCTTTGCTGAACAAATTCTGCCCATCCTCCAAAGCTCCTCTTGGGTGCTGCATCCCCCACAAGAGTTTTCTGATCCTGTTAACCCAGTGATCATCAACTGGTGATGGGCTGAGACCAGGGAATGTGACCACAAGTATACCCCACCCTCCAATCACTGTGACTCTGCCACCAGAACGATGAGATTTGGTATCATGTGATACATTTCTCTCCCCAAATTGAGAGCCACTGCTGTAACCAGACATGATTATTCCATCTTGGTGGTGCTACCTGGCATTACAGTGATTTGTAATCTTGGCTTTGAGGAGCTTCTTCTGGCTGCTGGGTTGTGTGGCTTAAGGAAGGCTGGCTGGCTGGCTGTCAGGCCACAGAGAGGCCCCACGGACAAGGCCTCAGGGCCTTCACTGTGTGCAGCGGTCAGCCACACACCGTAGCCTCACACGGTGATCCTTGCCAGGGTCTCAGAGAGGATCAGCCACAGGCCTGTCTCCTATTAACTGCTCACAAGAGACTGACGTGTAAAGCCAGTAGGATAATTTATGTGGAGAATTCAAACTAATAACTAATATTAACATAGGCCTGACCAGCTCCTCCTCCCCCTGTAGGCACACTGTATGGGAAACTGAATTATAAGTAGAAGGTGGCTTAGAGAGCCAGGAACCAGAGCAGAGAGGAGCAATTAAACCACTTCTATGATTGGAGTGTTGACCTGCATCAGGTTCTGTGTATCAGTCAGGTTTCTGCAATGATGATGCTGCATAACAAACCTAACATCTCAGTGGCCTAAAAAACAGTGTTCATTTTCCATCCACAAGTTTGCAGGTGGACTATGGAGGCTGTATTTTGGGCTGTAGGTTGGGCTTGGGTCGGCTCCACGTGCGTCTCATTCTGGGACCCAGACTGAAAGGGATACCAGGGCAAGCTCTTCTCAGGCAAATGGCAGGAGCATAAGAGACGGGCAAGCCATGCAAGCGTGTTTAAAGCCCCTGCTCACATTGCGTCCACTAACATTCCATTGGCTGAAGGCCGAGGACAACAGAGTGGGGCATGGACTCGCCTTCGGGGAAGCCATGGAAAGGGCAGAGAAGGAAGGAAGAAGTGTGTACGAATAATGCAAGCTGCCACCCACAGGAGGCCCAGCAAGTGCCTCTGCGCTGCGAGAGCGTCCCTGCGGAGAGGACTGGACGGGGTGCCCATCTCCAGGCGGTGCTGGGACAGGTAGGGGAGGGGCCCTCTCCAATGACTTTCTTTCTGCTTGACACAATCTTTCCTTATATAAGTCACGCATTAAATCCAATTACAGGCCTGCTGACTGAGGACTCTCTCTTAAGGTGACTTTGCCTATTCGGCTCTGAAGCAGGAGGTCTCAAGTCCATAATTCAACTCTCCAAGGTGAGTCTTCTTTCCCTTATTTCCCTGTTCTTTCAGGACGCCTCACCACTGGCCCCAGGTAGCTCCTCCACGAGAAGGCCACTCCTCGAGGGCAGGGACCATGTATTATTCATCTTAGAATTTCTATGGGCTGAATATTTGTGTCTCCTCCAAATTCGTATGTTGAAACCTAACTCCCAAAGGTGATTTTATTAGAGGTGGGGGCTTTGGGAGGTAGTTAGGTCGTGAGGGCAGGGCCCTCATGAATGGGATTAGTGCCATTTTAAAGAGACCCCAGAGAGCCCCCCAGCCTCTTCCGCCAGGTGAGGACATAGCGAGAAGGCACCATCAATGAACCAGGAAGCTCTCGCTAAACACCGAATCTGCCAGTGCCATGAACCTGGACTTCCCAGCCTCTAGAACTGTAAGAAATAAATGTTTGTTGTTTATAAGCCACTCAGACTGTGGTATTCAGTTATAGCAGCCCAAATGGACTAAGACAGAATTTTTCCAACTATCTCAACACACATCTGTGGAATTGAGTATTGGCTTCCAGGAGCTTCGGGAAAACTGATGTGACAGCACCCATTTTCATTGCCGGTGTCCCCACTAAGCTTCATGAGAAGGGTGATGCCTTGATCACCAGGGTGTCTGCAGTGCCTAGAAGGGTGCTTGTCACAGAAGTTTAATAAAGAATTGCGAATGAATGAATGAATGAGTGAATTCTTGCTCTACGCCTCCCACTGTCAGCTGCCAGTGACTTCCCCACTCTTCTCTGCCTCTCAGCCTGAGAGCCTGAGCATTTTCAAGAGCACCCCCTATGTCATTGAACCCACCACGACTCTGCTAAACAGGCACTCCTCATGGGAGGACAGAACAGAACGTTCCCGTCCAAGCACCCTTTTCCATTGGTTTTCCGGTTTGCCTCCCTCAGACTCAACAATGGCTGATTCAAGTCCATGAGTCATGCTGGCTCTGAGGGTGAAATAATGGGGGCAGCTGGATGGACGTCACAAAATCACACCCACTGACAAGGTAGTGCTCTCTCTATCTGCTCGGAGACCGACAAAGAATGGTCTGGCTATTTGGGGGCCAGAATTCCAGCCCCAGCCCCCACCTTCCCCAGGTAACTGCACAGACGAGCCCCTGCCTTCCTCCCCATGGCACATCCCGACTCCTGCTCACAGCCTCGGTGCGCAGCTCTGATTGGGCATGCACTCACCCAACGAGGCCACTGTGTCCTGTTTGTCTTTGCAGAGAGAGCTGTTCCTGTGAGCAGGCACTGTGCCTGTTGCCCGAGAACCATTCAGAAGCGAACACTTGAATCTCCACTGACTGTTCTGTTCAGCTCTTACTCATTTTTTGCTACACATTCAATAAGCGAGAAAAAGGTGCCCTCTCCATCTCCACAACACTGACAGGAAGGGGGAGGGGCAGATCCATCCTGCTGCCGTGAACTTCCTTCCTGTTCCTCGTTTCTGAGGTTAATTGCTGTCCACCAGGGTCTCCAGGTGCATTTTTAACAGCATTTTAGTGGTCAGGGTGCATGTGTTGATAATAGGAAATCAGATAGAATGAGAAACGACTTTCATCTTCTTGGGAGCCCTTGGGGGCCCCGCTGCTCCTCCAGCAAGATGGCCAAGGGGACTGCATTGTGACCATGCATCAGCAGAGTGGCCTGGTTCCTGCCATCAAGTGGCTGGCGGTCTGTGGCTATGAGAGGGACAAGGACACAAACAATTAACTGCCCCCAGGGGGGAGTACTTGACGAAGCCCCAGAGGAAGCCAGGATTCCTTTGCATTTGAGTCTCTCTCATTCAGAAATGTAGAGGAATCCTAATTCAGGTCCAGAATGGCTGGCAGAGCACCCTTGGGCCTCTAGTTATTGGGACAGGAGGAGAGCATGGTGTTGGGGGTATCAGAAGAAATCTCCACTCCCCCTGGACTCTCTCCACTCTTTTCTCCTCTCCAGAGGTGCCCTTGACACAGCAGAGTGGGCAGCAGCCAAGAACAACAATATTGCAAGTAGAAGAGCACTTTACAGCTTCCGTTTCCACATCTCTTATCTTATTTAATCCTCACTGCCCCTTTACACAGGTGTCATCACTGGGCCCATTTTATAGATGAGAAAACTGAGGCTCGTTGAGGTTCAAGGATCTGTCCAAGTCTAACTAGCCAATGAACAGTGAAGCCAAAACCCTATTTTGTCTTGAGTCAGCCTATCCATGTGGATCATTCCCATTGTCGCCATGCAGAAGGAGGGAGGGTGAAGCTGTGACCATGAGACTGTGCCCATCCACAGCCATGTGAGCCGAGGGGCACACACCACAATGCTGCCATCATCCGGGAGGAGCAGGCCATGATAAGGGACACTTGGGAACCAAGGAATCAGCTTCTCAGGGCAGGGAGGGCTCCCTGGACCTCCTGTCAAGTCGTGTTCAGGCTGGTTGCCAAGGGCATCACTGATTATTATGCTCTGGCAGCTCATTACTCCCCATTAACTTTGCTACCTGGGAAGGGGGCCCCAACCTCCCACCGGGGTAGTCCCCTCCACCTCACCTGAAGTTTTTCCTTATTTCCAAATTAATCCACATCCTGCTACTGCTGCAGTAATTGGGGCCAAACACTTCAAAACCTTACACTGCGTGAAGATGGAACTTTTTAAAAATTGCTTCCCAACCAATGGTGCCCATAATGGAATCAGAAAAATGAGCTCCTCTCTGGTGCTTTCGGGAACGTCTTCCAGGCGCTCAGCTTCCTTTGTCAGGGGAGCCGTTTTGTTTCTGTTGAGTGTGTCTTGTCTAACACGGAGCCAGGGTTTGGGGGTGGGGGAGAGACGGACAGAGATGAAGAGACCTAGGCTCCTTTTATTCGGTGCAGATGGATGCCTGAGAACTTTCCAGTGCCGATAAAAGGAAAGTCTATCTGGTCACAAGACTAGTGTATTAATTTAGTTAAGCCCACAAAGCAAGTTCCTTTTTTCATGATAATTGCTGCAGTGTCTGGTCCTGACAGAAAGGAACTGTAGCTCAGTGTCAGAAACAGTTGTGGTTCCAACGGCCTAATGACACAGGGATGGCAGCCTTCATGGAGAAAAAAGACAAATGTAAATTAGCACAGACTTATGAATACAAGCCACAAATGTCTCAAAGCCAAGGCCAGTAGCCGTGGATAAAAGGTCCCCCCAACACACACACATTTTCCTTTTGTTTTGTCTTCTCTTCAATTAGCTAACCTAAATATATATATTCATTTATTTAATATATTATATAATATAATCCTAGTGGATACTTCTGGGAATTTCCTGGTCTCTGCTTCCCAATTTTCAGGATCGTGACAGAAAGAATGCGGTTTGGACCCACCTCCCCCTTCAAGGACCTCTGCGGTCCTGGCCGCTGCCACAGAAGTGACATCCTCCTTGTCCTCCCCGACGCCCTGTGCTTCTCTCTCCCCCACGCTCTGGCAAAGATCCTTCCCTGCCTAGGGGGAGGGGGGCTCGCCCTGCTGGTTGTCACGGGAACCAAGGTTAATTGGACGCCCTGGATTTCGAGTCCAATGTTGGTGGCGTGCCTCAGCAAGAGTCCTTGGAAATAGCTTTTCCAGGTTGCATGACTTTCTCAAATGAAGACTGCCCCTAGCCTGCCCCGCTCTGTCAGGCACTTCATCCTCATGTGCTGTCTTGGGATTTTCTTTAGGGTGGTACAAACCCTCCAGGAGGGGGAGTAGCCCACTCTTCCACCTAAGGCAGAATCGAATACACCAAGTAAAAGGGAAGCTTCCACTAGGATCTGAGGCAGAAAGTCCACCGGGGGCTAAATTCTCCCCAGACACTGTGCTGTCATTTCTGCCAGAGGAGCTGGACTAAAGGACACAAAAGCAAGCTGCTCATAGGGAAACCAGGAAGTCCTCACACCTTGGTGTTGGTGGAAGACAGACGGATATTCACACCCTGTAACTAACTCTACCTAAGGATTTATGATGAGGACCGGACGAGACAGGCAAGTGAAAATGCTGTCAGTTACAACTTGCCAAGGAAACGTGCGGAATCGCTGTGATGACTTGAGGACGGGACACACGGCCTGCTCTTCATTCATTCATTCATTCATTCATTCATCCATCTATCTATCCCTCCAACCATCCATCCAGGCAGCCTGTTACATTTAGCCCTCATAGCAATTAGCATAATGCCAAGTCCACAGTAGGGGGTTAATTATGCTGGTAAACAAAGAATCTGCCAAATATACTTCGGACGGAATGCTTGCCAGAGTCTCAGATCCTCAAATGCATTCCTCTTATTTTGTTGGCATTATTAAAGCTGTACAACCAAACCCTCTATTTAGTATTCTTCTGGTGAGATATCAGAGAAACTACATGAAATATAACTGATAGGAGCAAACCAGATGTAACTGATTTTTTCAGTGGAAAAATTCCACTTCTTCTCACCACTGATCCCCAATTCATCCCTTGAATTTTGGATGGTCTTTCAGGAACAGCCTTTGAGGTCTGACTGAGGCTGGAGCTAAATAGATTCTGATGCTTTGGACACAGGGCGGCCCCCAGGTAGGACCTCCAGGTGGTCCCCGCAGCCTGAGTTCCGTCAGCCCCACGGTAAGGGCAAGGCCCTTGCTATTTGTCTCTGCTCATTATTTCCATGAAATCACGAGTCTTCAGAGTAGGAGACGTGGATCAGCTTTTCTCCTGGGCTCCATGTATGCATCTCGCTGTCGAAAGCCAGAACACAGAACACGACGGACGAGAAGTGGAAAACTGAACGTCTGAGCAGCGCTTGCCTTCACGAGGCTCAGGCAGCAGCTCTCTTCAGCTGGAGCACTGATGGATCAGGGTATTGGCGCCTGGTGCTGCATTGGTTGATGCCTCCAAACGCTCTTCAGAAACACTCCTCTATTGTGTGAGTTAATTGCATTACGTAAAGCCACCTGACCCTGTGTCCAATTGTCCTGCCCCCAGAGCGGAAGGGAGGAGGGCAGTCACAAGACCATGTTGTGTTCTCCACATGCTTGCTGGGAAGCAGCCCAGCCAGATCTATCACAGAGAGAACTACCTGGGAAAATGAATTCCCCTACCCCAGAGCCTCGCTCTCAGAGGCCAGCAGAAGCATCACTTCCCTTGGTTTCTATGGAGGCAGCCTACCAGGGCCATTCCTGCCTGGGGGTTTGGGAGGTGGCGTGGTTTAGGAGGGGATGTCCATGATGCCACAGTCATCCTAAGGGTGTACGCCTGTCATAACAACGGCCGCTGCTGTGTCCTGCTCACGTGTCATATGCCAGGCATGAGCTGAGCTCATCCTCTGAGTCAATGCTTGTGACAACCTTGTGGGGTAGAATGTGTTATCCCCATGTCACACGAGGAAACAAGGCTCAGTTCAGTGACTTGCCACTTAGCTGGTGGTCGTCGGAGCTAGACTTCAGCCCAGGTAGTCTGTGCCTCTCACGGGAACAAACACTGGAAGGGCATGTGTGAAATAAAAATGGCAGTGTGCCAACTCCTGCATCTCCAGCTCTGCCCTGCGTCTGTGCTGTGGCCTCAGGACTCTCCCGGATGTCCCAAGTGCACCTCAACGCTGAACCGTCATCTCCTCCCCCACAAGCCCAGCCCCCGAGCCTGTGTCTTCTAATCGAATTTTCTAAGCCACAAATACCTTGAAGGTGACCTTGACTCTTGCCACTGGCTACATCCAGTGGGAAATCACCTTGCCTTGACTCAGCATTCCTCACCTACCACCTCTACCGCCCTGCTCTTTGACCTGCCCTATCTCACCGCCACAGCCTGCCACACAGCTTGTCCGGTAAGCCTGTCTGCCGACAGGCTTGGCTCTCCATTTCCTATTCCATTGAGAAGTCTACTGAGGCCTTTACCATCCAGCCTCAGTTTACCCCCTATAGCCTCATTTGCTACCACCACGTCTGCCTGCACACACAAATAGTCCCTGTACCCTCCCTGCACCTCTGTTCCCCGACATGCCACGCCCTGTCATAGCTCAGTGCCCACACCCCTCCCAGGACAATCAGTGCTTCTCAAGCTCCTCCCCTACAGTAGGCAACTGGCCCTCCTGTGAGTATCTCCCCACCCCACTCGACCCTCCACTCTCACGGGGACTCTTCACTCCCCATCTCTGCTCCCCTAGCACCTGGCTTAGGGCCTGGCACCCAGGCACAGCTCAGAGAATGATGCTGGATAAATAAATGAACGCTGCAATCAAGAGGAGCCTGTCTGTGCTCCTCAAGCCAGGACCTGGGTGCACTTGAACCTGTTCCAGGCGGTAACCAAAAAAATGCACAGAACAGCCTGGGGCTCAGAATTAACTAACAGCCTTCTCTTTGTCTGCACCTGATGAAAAGGAGCTGATGTGCCGTCTAGGTTGGGGGAGGCTGGGTGCCAAGGTGAACGCCTTGTCAAGTACTCTGGGTGCCTGATCTCCCCACCTGGGTGAGGTAGCCTCTGGCCATGACTGCCAGGGCCTGGTGCTGCCAGCTCTGAGAGCACCCAGGCCGAGGCACCCACCTTCCCTCTCCCACCTGCCAAAGGGGCCCTGTGCCCGAATTAGGCAATTACAAGCCCTGATGCGGGCTCCATTTCTGACTGTGCGCAGGTCTTCCGGGATTGTGAAAAATGTCCTTCAGAAACCATGAAGGACACCAAGTCCTTTGACAGCCTCTTCCTCTGGTTGTTTTCCTCCCCAAGAGGCCAGAAATGCACCCATACATCCAATTAGAGGCTCTTCTGCTTCAATGAATATGCAAAGCTGTTTGTTCAGTCCTATGAACATGGAAGATGAGCCACATCATCCCTGGGGGCTCTGTTGGCTGCCCACCAGCATCCCCCTCTCCAGTACGTGACAGGACCCAGACTCCCATGAAACACTGGGCTTCAGCAAGATGCCCACCGGTGCATGTGGTGAGCCCTGGCCATCTAGACAGTCAGGGTGATCCCATCCCCCATGCCACGGTGACTGTTTCAGGTGACCCAGGGCTCAGCCGTTAGCCCAGAGCATTCCTGACACTGCCTCAGGAAGACTCATGTGTTCCAATTTGGGGCAATGACACACAAGGAAAATTTGCTAGGAACTTCCTGGGGAAAGTTTCCTCACTTTTCTGAAAGAGCCTCAAGAGGAGACGTGGTAGCAATTGTGAGGGTTGGAACTCTGGGGGCCTTTTTGCCACCATGAGGGAGGCTGCTTAAGGAAAAAACTGCCATCCTGGAAGGCAGAGTCTGAAAGAAAACGGGGTGCTTGATAACATTGTTGAACTGCTGAATCAAACCAACCCTGAAATCCATCTTACCTCTGAATCTTCCCGGTCCATGAGCCCATCAGTCCCCTTTAAGGGTGGTAGAGCTAGTGTGACACGAATTTTCTTTTTCTGATAGTCCTAACAGATTCAATCCACCCTGGAAAATGGCTTCTTGCAGAGGCAAGAGCTCTGCACCAGGAGGCAAAAATCTATGTCACCCTGAGCCCCAGTCTCTCTCTCAATAAAAGGAGTAACTCATCACCCTTGCAGTGCAGTGGGAGAGAAAACGTGGTTGCTGAAAATTTCCTAGCACATAGTAGATGCTCAATAAATGATACTTTCTTCCCTTGCCTTAGGCCACTTCGAGAGTCAATTATTCCAAGATTTCATTTTAAAATGGCAATAGTAATATTTGCCTTCTTTTCCGGAAATAGTTGCTTTTAGAGTCGAATAAAAGAGATGTAAAAACACTGAGAAATAAAAAGCCTTCACCTGGTTAAGGTGCGAAAATTGTAGACTCAAAGGCACTCAGTGGCCACCATCCATCAAGGCTCTTGCCTTCCCCGCTGCCTCCTCCTGGAAGCCTGTCCTGACATCTCCCTCCTCTGAGCCCTTGTGGTTCTCCCGTGACCCTCGTCACAGGCACGGTGACTGCTCGTTACTTGCCTGGATCCCGACCAGACACCATGAGGACGGGGCTGCGTTTGTCTCCTTCACCCTGTGTCTAGTACGTAGGATGGAGGCTGGCCCTCCGGAAACCGTTCTGAGAGAGACTCCCAGGACCACTGCCAGCCCATATGGCACCCTTGGCAAATTAGGAGAAGCACCCGTCTGGGCAGCTGTCAGTCAGCGGGCAGTGGTCTGGCCCGCAGACATCTCTCCCAGCTGCCCCCCATCAAGGTCACGGAGAGATCCTGGTTGCCGCACCAGCGGGTGCAGGTCCTTTTCCGTCGTCCTTCTCCATGGCCGACCACCCGTTCCTTTCTGACACTCCCCCACCACATCTCATTTTCTGCCGCACATCTCTCCTGGTTCTCCCCGCCTCTCCACACCCCCCACCCAAAACGCCATAGGTGTGGGGGGCTGGCTCCGGGAGCTTGAACACGGCCAGGCCTGCGCACCGCGTCTGTCGCTCTGTTTCCCTCCACAGGTCAGCTTCTTCCTCTCCCACTGCTGGCGAGCATTTCCTCTGCAGAAAGAAGACGCTCAGCCACGGCAGCTCTGAACTCACATTCTCACAGTTTAGCAGCCCAGAAGGAAGGAATACTCCTCTTCTGGCTCCAAATTTTTAAATCCCAGAGGTGCACTCTGATTGGCCTGGCTTGAGTCATGTGCCCTCCCGTTGGACCAATCCCTGAGCTAAGGTGCCATGACTGGCAGCTCCCGCTAGAATGGCCCCGTTGGAGTGATCTGGTCGCCCCAGGATGTGGACGAGGGCACTGGACAGATAAAGAGGTAAGTCCGCTGAAGCCCCGAAACAAGAGCTCTGCTTAGCTTAGGGCTGCCCCACACAGCAGCTTGTCTTTCCCTCTCTGTGTCCCAGCCCCTCCCCCCGGAAGCAGCCCTCATCGGATGAGAGGGATCAATGAGTGACATCACCTGCCGTTCCTGGCGCCTCTTCTCCCAGGACCATCTCCGAGCCCAGCGCTAGCCTGCACCTGTGCTTACACTCCAAATCCTTTTGGCCGGCCCCCCCAGGCTTGGAAAGGCTGTAGGCCCCTCCCTGCCTGCAAGAAATGGGCCACTTACTGCCAAAGATACGGGTTACACACATAAGAGACGCAAGAAGCAAACTGAAGAAGGAAAAAGAGCAAGTGGAGACGGGGAGGTCTGAAGGCCCAGGAGCGGCTCAGTCAATGTCACTCTTCCTCTTTTTGCGGTCAGCCCTCTGTGACAGCTGAGCCACCGTGAACTGCTGCTAAGTTTCCATCCCACACATCTCCCCCCATGCCCACCGTGGTGCCCGGTTGCTTCTCTCCTCCCTAGTCAAAATCCTGTTCAAACGTTTCTTCTCTAGGGACATCATTCCTAGGGACAATTGGCACTGCACCAATTGTCACTCTTAATAACTTAGTATGAACTAGTCCCTCAGATTAGGCGGCAGGAGAGCACAGCCCAGAGGGCCGCGACTCACGATGCCGCTGAGCGCAAGAGAAGGGCTCCTGGTTCCACAAAAGATCCTGATTCCACAGTGGGGATTCTGAGCAGCCAGAGAGCACTTGAGGACCCCCGGGGGCGAGAGGAAGAAGGATGCTGGGGAGAGACCTCTGGGTACTTTTTTCTGTTCAAAATATTGGTGATGTTCTAAAGAAAACGTGACTTTTTCTTTTTTAATTAAAAAAAAGCGGCAAGTGGCCTGTGTTGGTGAGTCTGGTCAGAGGCCAGCCTTGCATATTTCAAGTTTACAGACTGCAGGAGCTATAGCAACCCTACGTAATCTCCAGCTCATCTCTCATAACCCCCAGACTGCCGATGATGGGGCTGGGACCGTGGAAACAGGACCCTCCTGGTAGGAAACGCCAGTCAGGGGGTGGGCCCCACTGCCCTGGGGGAGCCCAGTGTGTCCAACCCCAACTCTGAAACCTGCAGCCGCTGAGTCAGGGCCTCCGTGGACTTGGACAGCAAGGAAACACCTGGGGTCCTTTTCTGCTGAGACGTCGTGGGAGAACCAAGTAAGACCGCTGCTCACAGCGGTCTAATTTCAGGAGCACCCGTCCTGCCTCCGTTCTGCCCGCCTCTAAGGCTTCACAACCATATCGCTCCTTCTGATCTAGTGCGCTAATATTAGCTACCGGCGATTCTCATTACTATCGTTAATTTAATTAAACATTAATTTAATTAAATTGTTGATTAAAATAATTTTATCATAAAAATTATGATAGATATGATAGATAGTTGCAAGGAAGGGTTAATCAGTGCTTTCAGTTAGCAGGACCCAGGGAAACCCAGCCTCGTGTGCACAGGCTACAGGTGACTGTCATTGGATGCAGACCCCCTAGGAGGAGAGAAACTGCTCTCATCCTCCCAAGTTAATGAATAAGGAAACAGGCTCCGTGGGTAAGGGCCTTCTGGGACTCGACCCCCATCTTCTGGAGGTAATTACGGCAGGACTTTTCAGTAGCAGAAAGTTTATTTGCCCTCCCACCCCCCAAGGAAAGGCAAACCCAAGGAGAGTGAGTTTCAGACATTTCATGTGAACGACTGTCAAGCTCACTCAGGTCCTTCCCTCTCGTTAATTGCCCGCCCTCCCCGGCACCTACATTTGCCTTTCCTGGGTGCGGGTGCGTTCCTCCAAGCGGCCGCCCGCCCGGCCTCTGGGCACCAACGCCGATGAGCAATCACCCAGATCCTGGCCATTTGCATTCGCCGCTAAAATCAGCCTCATCAATGACCACACTTCCAGGAAGCCACAGAGAGCTCTGTCCCCGCCACCTGGAATTGCGTTTGGCTCCGGCACCAAGACCGTCTAGAAGGCGAACAGTGGCGTGTCTGGGCATTTAAGCCATTTGTGGTAAAATGATCCGGATGTGCAAATGGCTGAGTTCCCTGTTATTGGATTGTTTTTTCCACTAGATGAAAAACAGATTTTTTTTTTCAAGTGGCTGCAGCTCCATTCAAGTAATAACAAAAGAACTTCTGATGGCGCATTAGGTACACGGTGAGTCTTTAGAAGAGAAGGCCTGGCATGGTGTGAGGCCCAGCTAGGTGCACACGGGTGGCTGACGTTTCTGTTCAATATTACTGAGCCCCTTTTTGTGCATGGCACCGTGGGGGCTGAGCTGAAAAGGAAATGCACGAAGAAGGAAGATTTTGAGGCAAGGAGAGGGTCTAGGCATGTTGGGTGGAGGGCGCCCCGAAGACCTGCACCAAGGAGGGCGTTCAAGGGCCTGGGTAGGGGAGGGAAGAGGGAGTCATCCTATATAACCAGGGTGGGGGTTCCTGCGGGCACAGCTAGGTCTGGGAGCTGGAAGTAAATAGCCTCTCCTGTTACCTGTTACTTGAGCAGTGACTCATGGGATGAGCTCAGTAGGCAAATGAAAGGGGCGATGCCAGAGGCAGGGAGGCCAGTAAGATTTCCTTGTACATTAAGCAAACATTCATTAAGCTCCTACTGTGTGCTGGCAATATGCCGGGTCCAGAGGTGCGACAGAGAAAAGACCAACCAGATCCTGCCTACCCAGGGCTTCCATTCTGGGATGATAATCGGGGAAACAGACTTCGTGATGCGTCCTAAAGAAAATAAAGAGGAGAGGCAGGAAGCAGGAGCCAGCCACATGGGGTGCCGGCTTTAGTTCCGCCAGTGGGGAAAACAGCAAGATTAAGATGTTTGAAAGGATTTCAAGCCCTTACTTCAAGCATGCATTTCCCTGTCCGAGTGTGTGCAAGCCCTCAGGGTACAGAACACTCCAGAAATGTGCATGCAGCCCTTCAGGTCCATTTGCACAACTTCACTCTCTCCTTTCTGCTTGCCACCTCTCTGGGCCCTACGGATGGAAGGAATTTCACTTCACGTGAGCTGAGCGTGCAGCCGGAGCCAGGTCTGCGCCTTCTCCCTATGCCTTTTTTTTTTTTTGGAAGATGACACTCCTATAGGAAACCTGGCACGTGTGGACGCCCCATGTGGGCAGATGTGTTTTAAATGTCATGTAGACAAGCCACGTCTGGACGTCATATTTTCTTAGCCAAGTAAAAAGAGCAGGCGTTTGTTGGTGCCGCGGCTGATTAAGCCTCAAATCTCCGTTAGATCCGAGATCTCGCAGCTGCCAAGGCGAGTCACCCGGTCAAACAGGGACTCTACAAACACATTCCTGCCAGGAGCTCCACCCGGCAGGGGGGCTGTGTGAGGACTCTGGATGCAAGTGAATGAAGGTGGGAGCTTACTTACCTCAGCCTGTCTCCACACTGTCACCCCAAGTCCTGACGGAGACCCCAGGAGACGTGCTCCCTCGGGGCTCCTCTGCCGTTCGGGAAAGGTGACTGTGGAGCTGAGTCCGCGGTCATGTCTGCCTTTGGTTTCTGGGCGGCTGGTGGCTCTGGGGCCCTTCTGGTTGAGGACGTAAGAAGGAGTGGGTATTGGTCTTTTCTTAGCAGGGGTTCCTGCTAAAGCCCGCCTGTCCCCAGCGTGGGGGTGAGTTGTGCCAAAGAAAACCCTCTGGCCACACCAGCCTCCAGTGGCAGAGAGAAGGATCCAGGACCTCCTGGTTCCTTTTAGGAACGTGTGTGGGAATATTGTCCCTGTTGGCTGGAAAGGGGAAACCAACCGGGTGTGCTGCAGTTCCGCTCTGGCACTAACCACCTGGGGAGAACACAGACCCCACGAGATAAGGGCTCCCCAGCACTGCCCTCATTTCAAACATCAGCCACACTTCAGGGGTCCCCCGGCCACTTTCACTTCTGACCGACTGGCTACAAATTCAGGGGTTTCCACACCCCCCTCAGGTTCTAGATGATTCTCTAGAACAACTCACAGTACTCAGCAAGTTACTCACCTATTCTCCTGAGAGGTCTTATCCACCCGTCTGGACCGTAAATTGCCCAAAACCATGGGCGGCTTCTGAGCATCATCTCATGATCACTCCACCAAAACCCAGGTAAAGATGTACTGTGAGTGTCCCCATCATACAAGCAGGAATTACATTATATAAACAAGATAATGTATGCAAAGCATTTGGCGCTGAGCCTTACATGTTGTAAGCACTAAAAAAATTATCTTTAGGAAACTGAGCCCAGAGAGGTTAAGTAACTTCCCCAAGATCACACAGCTGTGAAGAGGCAGAACTAGGGTTTGAACATAAGTAGGTGTGACTGCAAAGGCCATGCTCTTAACTAAGATTAATTGGCACCTACTATGTGTAAGGTACGGGGCTTTGCAGGGTCCTGCCCTTGAGAATCTTAAACAGCGCTGGAGGGAGACATACACACATAGGTGGGATTCGAAGCATACTACAATAGGAGGTATGCAGAGCTGGTGAAGACAGGGAGGGGAGCGACTGGCAGACCCTGGAGATGGCATATGAGGGAGGCCTTGACGAATGGGCAGGATTTTGACAGAGATGGCAAGAAAGGGCATCAGAGCAGATGGAACAGCATGTGCAAAGGCACTGAGACAGGACACTACAGCGTATGAACCAGGATGGGGTCTTGTCCGTAGTAGCAGAGGTAGAGGCTGGGTGGGAGGTGCTGCCGGGATGAGGCCGCACGGAAGGCGCCTCCAGATTGCCGAGGATGCTGGCCATCAAGCTGAGGCATCTGCACATCGTCTCAGAGGCCCTGGAGGAGCAGCTCCCACCCCAAACGTGGCAGATGTTTGATCCAGATGCCCGTGTGCTCAGAGCTATTTCATCAAGAACCGCACTCCCGCGAAGCTCAGTGCCCGTCCCATATCCGCGTCCGACCAGAGTGGGTGACTGGCCCTGCTTGGGAGGAGCCGACACCAAGCAGCTCTGATGCCAACTGGGTCCCTTCTGGTGGGCCTGTCCCCGGAGAGACAGGTTATTTGTGAGCGAGGAGACTGGTGCCTCATGGCGGAAGGTTGGAACCATCACGAGACCCCTGCCAAGCCACCGTCATTGAGGGATACTGGCTTCCCCCTCACTCGGCAGGGGACCTTCCCCCCACTGCACCTCAGTTCTGACCCTGGCATGGCCGATGGCCCTGGGCTCCTTTTCACTTTAGGAAAAGAAGCCACCCAGTTACAAACGCACCATTGCGTGGGTTCCCTGAATAAAACCACAAGCACAGAAAGGCTGTGGTTATATTTTTTCTAAAAGGCAGGCAGGTAGCATGACTGCCAAGGACACGAAGCCAACAATCAGCAGCATTGCTTGACCACACAAGAGAAAGGAAAACAGTCTTTCTCAACGCTGATGGATGGGGCCCGATCCTGATGAAGCTGTGTGTCTCACTGGCAAGTTGAAACGTTCTGCTCCGTGATCGTATCTCCTCTGACCCGGGTCCTGCAGCTACAAGCTAATCATACTCTCCAGCAGGTCCTGCAAATGGCTCCATCTCTCCTGATGAGATCGGAAGGACTCACGTGTGCCTCGAAATTCCGCAGCATCTACATTCCGCCCAAAGACCCGAGTTGCTGCCGGAGTTGAGACAGCGATTTCCCCACGTTTTATACAATCAAGAAAAGAGTCGGTCCCCGGCTTGCATTTCATTCTGCTGCCTTGTGTCTTGAGCTATTAAAACTATATGGAATTATTTCCCGGCCTTCCCCTGGGACCTTCCTACACTGGCGGTGCCACGTTTGGGAATTTATGCCCTTTCCTTTCTCAAATTGAAGATTTCATGTCTTTCCTCGCTGCATCTCGCTTGGGCCAGAGTAGAACAAATTACTTTGGCAAAATACGTCCTTACCAACAGGTAACACTGCAGGAAAGAAACTAAATCCACAAATCTGAGTGGAATATTTTGAAGATCATCCAGAAGTAACGTGCTGCTGGCTAACCTGTGATGTAGACACAGCTGCGTCTAGATGTATGCACGGTCTTTCTTCAACAGCAAATGGTCTTGGGGTGCGGCGTCCCCCACAAAGGCCCCAGGAGCTGGAGGCCGGGAGAAGAGAAGGAGGGCGGTGGGGGGACTGGAGCTGGAAGAGTCAGGGCTTGTCTGCGGGAATGGGAGGGATGCTTCAATCCTGCTATTGGTTATTTTGAAAAATAAAGTCACACTAATTCAAACCTCTGGTTATTGATTCTAAAATTTTCTTCCCCAAAAACAAGCCAAGAAAGAGGCACCTGGCCTGAATTCAGCTGGTTTTTCTTTCAAAACAGGCTTTGTCGATAGATGTGACCTCGGACTCTGAAATCAATCTCTCTCATGGGAAAGCAGACGAGAGAGACATGGTGGTGGGGGGAGGGGAGAGTGGAGAAGTCCCCCCCGCAGCGGGACTGGCGACCTTAACGTTTTCGCAGTGCCTTCTCCTCAGTTTGCCCCCAGGAGTCTGTCAGGGAGGCGGCCAGGTCCCCACGATCCTTGCTGGACGGGCGAGGAAACCAAAGCTAAGCGCTTGTGAGTTCCAGTCCTCCTGCATAGTAGTGTGCACGGTGCATGTGCTTCAAAGTCCTCCAGCTATTCCATGGGTGGCCCCTCAGTACCTCCTGTAAGTCCATTTGTCCTGACTGGACTTTTTCCAATCCACCCCCTTACGTGAAATGGCAGGATAGTGGAAGGAATTTACTGGAACTTGGAGGATATTGACTCTGTTGCACGAGATGGGAAGCGCAGCTTAGCCCGGCCTCGGCCATCACGCAGCGTCGTCCCGACACACAACCGTGACTTAGACGTTTGGAACGAAGACGTGCTCGGTGGGGAGGGGCGATTTCAGATTCTTCACGACTCAAAACTCCTCCCTCCAAAAGCGCATCTTAAACATTTTGGAAAACCCTTAAGTAAAAAGAGCCATAATCTTTGCTTAAAACTGATTTTTTTGTTTTTGATAAGTATGACAGCTCTATCACGAATCATACCAATTCTGCTCTAAAATTACACTTGACCCCTCAAAGCAGTGGATCCAATCGCATTCCTCCAGACCGTGATTCAGCCCTTCTCAGTGCTAAAAATGTCATTTTTCTCTCCAACGGCTTAAGACGAATTGATGTATTTATATCCTACCAATCTGTAAGTTCTCGGGTGTGAATTGGTTGTTTACCTTAAAGAGCAGACAAAAGTAAGAATTGTAATCATGGTTGTTCTGCTCTGGGGGTTGAATGCAAAGAGCAGACAGAGCCTTCTGGGTTCACATTTGATAACCTGCTTCCCCAGAGTTTGCAAAGGGGGAAGGCGCCCCTTGCAGGGGGTGATTCTGAGACGGAAAGGGCCCACCCCCTACCTCTGATCATTTCAAACTTGTTCGTGCGCTCATCAAACTGAGCGTGGATAACAGTGGCTGGCGTTCTTGGAGCGCTCACTGCGCATGCCGGCCCTTTGTGTGGACAGAGACATTTAATCCCACAGCAGCCCTTGAGGAGGGTGCTGGCATCATTCCCACGGTACCGAGGAGGAGACTGAAGTTCAGAGAGGCTGAGCTGGGAAGCACAGGGCAGAGTCCACAGCGAGCTTTAAGCTAACACTTCTCGAGCCCCACCGTGCACTTGCAGCCCGGGCCCCCAGGCTCCCCAGCCACCCCAGGGCCGGGCGCTGTACCTTTTGTCAGATGCTCACAGGAGCTCCGTCTGTTCATAAGAGAAGACCTCTGTGCCACAGGCTGGGTTCCTTCTGGGCGCTGCAGGGCAGAGACGCTCACAGCGATTAGCATAAGGAGACAAGGCCCAATTTGCCCAAACTCTTTCCAGCGGGAGGGCACTCTGAGCAGCCTGACGAAGAACCAGTGTATCGCTTACTTCTCCGAGGGCCAAGTCATGGCCACAGAGTGTAATTAACATAGAATATGTGAATGGCTGATTTCATTCTCACTCATGGGTCCTCGTTCATTGGCCAAGAGTTACCTTTTCTTTTTCTCCCTCAGATGTTTTGGTCCTATTACTCATTTAATAAAAATAGACTCACAACACGAAAGCTGTATTTTTTAATAAAAATGGATTTGTGATTTGGGGCTGACTTGTGTTTACCACCTATATTTGTAACAATATAGTAATTTATATGTCAGAAACCTGAGCTTTCTGCCCCCAGAGGCTGCAGAGCTGCCTACGAATGTCACATTCTGCTTATGAAATGCCACATTGGGCCCCCTGGGCCCTGCGGGCTTGCTCACCCGCACTCTGCGCAGCCGAGGATCACCGAGGAGGGCGCGCACTGTGGAGGAAGCCCATCACACTCTGAGACTCGGGTTGGAACCAGAGGCCTGAGCAGGACTCTCCGCCTTGCCACAGCTGGGCCCCAGGGCCTCGGGCGTGACACGTGCCGCTGAGCCTCAGGGTCCCCAGGCAGGGCTGAAGGAGGGTCATGACTGCAGGTCGGGCAGGTGGCTATGATGGGAGGGGACCAACCAGGCTGGTCCTCGTCCCTTCCCTGCACACTCACGGCAGAGCTCTGGAAATGTGGGTGATGCCGGATTTCTGCCCAGAAGGGCTGTGTGGTGGTTGAATAGTGTCCCCGCTAAATCCATGTCCACCCAGGGCTGGCTCCGTGGCTTAGCGGTTAGGTGCGTGCGCTCTGATGCTGGCGACCCGGGTTCGGATCCCGGGCGCGCCCCGAGGCACCGCTTCTCCGTCCAGCGCGAGGCCGAGTCCCACGTACAGCAACTAGAAGGATGTGAACCTATGGCATACGGCTATCTACTGCGGCTTTGGGGGGAAAAAAAATGAATAAATAAAATCTTAAAAAAAAAAAAAAAAATCCATGTCCACCCAGAACCTCAGAATGTGACCTTATTTGGAAACGGGATCTTTGCAGTTATAATTAAGATGAGGTCATAGTGAATTAGAGTGGGCCCTAAATCCAACATGCCTGGTGTCTTTAAAAGAAGAAGAGAGACATGCAGAGGAGATGGTCATGCAGGGAGAGAAACAGAGATTGTAGTGATGCGTCCACAAGCCAAGGGTCACCACGGATCGCTGGGAGCCACCAGAGCTGGAAGAGACAGGAAGGATCCTGCCCTAGAGCCTGTGGAAGAAACGTGGTCCTGCTGACACCCTGATTTTGGACTTCTGGTCTCCAAAACTGTGAGAGAATACATTTCTGTTGTTCTAAGCCGCGCAGGTTGTGGTAATTTGTTATGGCAGCCCCAGGAGACTGGCCACTTTACCAGTAAATCCAGAACATCCTTGAGCCTATGATAACCTTCCCCTGGCCTCAGAGGGGAGAAGGGAGGAACAGAACTGCTCTCTGTGCCTGTCTCCATCCCCACGCTCCTCCTCAGACTGGTGGCTGCCCCCACTCTTTGGAGACCTAAGGCCCATCCCCTTTGTGACCTTAGGCAAACCATGGCCTCCCTGACAGCGGTAAACCTCAGGCTGCTCCCTATTAAATGGGCATCAGCACCTGCTCACGTGCAGGGCCTTCCGCACAGTGGACTCTCACCAAATGGTGACCAGCAGGCACGACAAGACGGCCAGCACAGTGAGAATGGGAGTTTCGGGGTGGCAGGTGGCTCCTCAGGAAGGCTCCCTGTGTCCTTCCCCGCTGAAGACCCTGGAAGGACAAGCCTGGGCTTGGCCAGGGTTGCTGGCCAACACAGAGCAGGGCGTCTCTCCTGAGCAGATCACATCGAGATGCTCTGAATGGATGCTCTCTGTGACCCAGTGACCACTGCCTCCAGCCAGAGGCACCAGGACACGTGGCCCGCAGACATGGGAAAACACACTAAATGGCCGAAAGTCTGGAGAAGGAGGAATCGGGAGGGGTCAGGCCTCTGAGCAGCAGAAATGAACCCATCTCCTGGATTCGTGAGCGCACCCAGCATTTTCTGAACCTTGCCTCATTCCATCCCACATGCAAAGCCCCAGGAAAGTGTGTGGCTGGTTGAGTGGGGGCAGGGTGGGGGGCTGCACGTCCCTGCTGCTTCCCCGAGGTGGGCAGGTCCGGATCTACCGTCCCACTCAGGTGGTGCAGTGGGGCAAGATCAGGGATGATTGCCTGAGGGACCTCCAAGCCTGGTTGGAGAGGGGGAGGGGATGGACACCGGGGACCAGAAACCAGCACCCATCCCACACCTGGCACCCATCATCATCCTCGAAAGTGGGGACAGGAAGGCGTGCCCTCTGCCCTGTGACACCCGTGACCTGCTCACCTCCATGGGCACCTGTGTCCACAGCCTCCCCACCTCTTCTCCTGAAGGCAGGCTCACTGTGGAGCGTCCGGGCCCCCGGGGATTCAATGTCGTCCAAAGGGCAGAGCACACGGAGCATCTGCCTGGGTTAGCGCCGTCTGGCACACACCACTTCTACAGGGCTGGCCCAAGAAGTGGGAGCCCGAAACCAGGGCAGGGTGCCTGCGGGGCAGGGCCTTGGCGGCAACAATGGCAGCCACGCCACCTGGACAGGCTCAAGCAAGCCCACCCCCCTCATCTCCTCAGAGGTCATGGAGGAGAAGGCTGGGGCGGGAAAGGGAAGGGCAAGGGCTTGCCCGGGGCGCCCAGCCAGCGTGGGGACCAGGCAGGCGGGGGCCAGGCCAGAGCAGCGGAGAGACTCCAAGTTTGATAACAGCTTCCACACCCCCCACAGCCACAGCTCTCCCACTGAGGGAGGAAGACTGTACAGAGGGTCAAAGAATGAAATAATGTGACTTACAGTGTAGCAGAGTCGCAGCTAAAACCTGAGCAAACAGGAGGTGCCAAGTGCAGGAGGGGCGGGCAGATGGGCTCACGGCATCTATTTAATTACCGAACACCTGCCACCTGGCACGCAGGTGCTGTGCTCGGTGCTGGGAATGTGAACTGCCCGAGGACACAGGCACCTGAAGGTAGGGGCTTGATGCGTTTCCGCCGGGCCAAGGACAGGGCCTATGCATTGCAGATGCTCAATAAGCCTCAGCCAACGGATGGATGAATGAACGAATGCATGAGTGAGTGAATAAGCCTAATAGGGGAAACAACCTGAACCTCTAAATGCAGCCAGGATGGGAAGGGGATTTGAGCTACAGAGGAGAGAGCAGTCAATTCAATCTGCGAGCAATTCAGCACGGAGGCGGCACTTGGTCCAAGCCTGAAAGATTGAGTCGAGTTTTGAGTACTGGAGAAGGAGGCCACAAGTAAATACATATATTCACCCAGAAGCAGGGGCAGTATTTCTGAGGAATCTGTACAAGGCCAAATAGAATCAGATTCTAGAACAGTGAGGCATTTTTCTAAGTGACAGAAGGGTCACACCAGGAGCCCCAGAGGAAGGTGAGGGGCAGAGTTTGGCCCCGGCCTCCAAGGGGAAGGTGCAGCTCACGCTCCTCTGCTGATGCTGCAGTTACAGCCAGGGGTTGGGACGCCTCTCCCTCGGGGTTGGGGCGGGGCTCACAGCGAGGGCGGAGCCTCTGGGGTCCTTCCCTGGAGTAGGGCCCCTCACAGGCTGAGGGGCAGGTCCTGGGTCAGCAAAGGAGGGAGCTTGGCCTCTGTGGGCCCGGGAAAGCACACGAGTTGGGGGCAGATTGGAAAGAACTAGCGTTCTGCTCACCACACTGTGCCCTGCACGGTCCCAGGACTTGGACCTTAAGAGCTCTAATCTGCACAGCGGCCCAGACAGGCTTCTTCTACTCCCATTTTTCAGAAGAGGGGTCTGCTTTTGCTCAGAGCTCCAGGATCGTGAGAAAATTTAATGCATCAAAAGAGAACATGCAAAGACATCTACCGTCCATCAGCATCTTGTGAAAGATTTTTTTAAAAGGTAAAATAACGACTTTCATACAAACATAAAATGAACACGTGTCGAAGATCGTTTTTAACTCATTAATTAATGAGGGAACCAGTAAGATGTTACCAATGGTTTAAAAGAGAATTGAAAGAGCAACAATAAAGAACGCTGACGTGAATTTGCAAATAGATGCAAAACTGGCCTGTCTGTGGGGTGGTAATAAATCGCTTTCCAGTAGATGCGCTTCATTTGCATTTTGATGGACAAGAATCATTTGCATCATTATCAGTTTTCGAGAACTTGCAGAGTTGTAAGAGAGTGCGAAGACAATGACGGCAGAGATACTGGAGGGGTGTGCTAGACGGGCCGCTAAGCCACCCTTCTGGCCTGACCAGCGGCACCCATAACCTCTGCCTCTGCGCCTTTTCCGCAGATGGACTGTCCAGGCCCGCCCTGAGCGGGACCTTCCTCTGAGCGTCAGATCCCTCCCTTCCCGCCCCACTGTGATTCTCATGCCAGCAACAAGCCTCTCTCTCCTGAGTCGTATCGCTTTTGTGACGGCCACTGGATCGTTCCCAGCAGCATAAAAACGAGCCATTCTTTCTCCCATCTAAAAAAAATTTTTATTGTTTTAAAAACAATATTTTTAAAGAAAAAAATCCCTGATCCCACTTCCTCTGAAAGCTACGACTCCTTGTCTTTACTCTTCTTTGTAGGAAAACTCTCCACATTCTCCTCTTCCCACGCTCTCTTAAACTCTCCCCTAACAGCTTCATTTGATATTGCAACCCCTCCCCAACAGCCACCCCCCTGCCCCTTACCTTTCTCTACTTTTCCTTTTCCCACAACGCTGGGCACCTCTAGCCTGCTACAGAATCTCCTGGGTATTCTGCCTTTTATTGACTGTCTCTTTCCCACTGCACTGTAAGACCACAAGTGAGGGACATCTGACATTTTGTCCATGGATGTCTCCCAAGCGCCTAGAACAGGGCCGGACACCCAGCTCAACCCCCATCCCACTCCCTGGTTTCACCGAATGTTCTTCCTGACGCAGGAAACACATTCCCTTTCCTATCTGGCACGCCCTGGTAGCCACTGAAGCCAGATCCCAAGGCCTTGGGACCTCAAAAGCCAGGAGACACGGGACCAGAGGCTGCCCAGCAGGCAGAGGAAGGGTTTGCAGGTGATTGTCAGGGGAAGGAGGGGGAGCCCAGGCCCCACCCTGCTCACCCCAGACTGGCTGACATTTCCTAGTGGAGTGAAGAAAAGGGAAGAAAGAGTGTGGCGGCTGCATTAACACAGGCTGACCGGTCACATGCTGCTTTACCTGCTTAAGCTCATGGGACGAGCCAAGAGGACAGTGCCGTACTCGCTTTAACACTGAGGAGGAGGACTATCAGGCCCAGGGTGGCCGTCGGGGAAGCAGAGAGAATCAGGGCAGTTTGGGCACCAGGTATGTCCTGGGCAATAACCTTGCCTCCGCGCACTTCATCTGCACCCAGCCCTATCCCGCAGCCCCATCTCCCAGGAGGGTCCACAGGCTCGGGCAGGCCAACTGACGCACCCAAGGTCACCCAAGCCAGTGCGACGGGAAGCAAGAATTCAAACCCAGGACTTTCTCGCCCCAAGCCCGCAGTCTTTCCTCGAGAGGTGGGTAGGTCTTGGAGAGCAGCGTCTGAGTCGGCACATCAGGTCTGCCCTGTGTCATTTCCTCCTCCCTGTCCCCTCAGGCTCAGCAGCAGAGCCCTGACAATCCGATTGGAGAAGCACATGTTTTACCAGGAAAGACAGGCCCCCGTCTCCAGGGAAGAATTTAATCTCAGCGTGGCATGCCCTTGTCCAAGGCAACGTCCGGGCAGCTTGCAACCCAGTAAGGCTCTGACCCAATTAGCCTTGCGGGTCTGTAGCACCTGGCCCCGGGGATGGCTGGCAGCAGCGGCCGTAATCCTGCCCAGCGAAAGGAAAAGACGAGAAAAAAAGAAGAAACATCCTAATGCCGCCGGTAACTGTGGAAGGGCCTCACCCAAGAGGGTTGATTCCTCTCGGTGTGCTGTCACTCCATTGGGAACAGAGGAGGGACTTCCAGGGCCACACGGGGAGCTGATTAAAAACCTGCAACCAGGTGAAGCCAGGTGCTACCGGATGGTAGTGTTTGCACTATGAGGGGCACAAAGTGTGTGTCTTGCAAAATAGTCCTCAGATGTGGATGGATGAGGTGGCCCTGCATACACTACTCCAGTCTCTCCATCCAAGTCCATGCCTAGATGCCTTTTGTCCCCTGCCCCAAGTGAAGGACCCAAGGGTATTTGGAGAAAGAATCCCTTGGGTTCATTTCTGGTTAGTATGGGACCAGAGAGCTGTGGGGGGCACGAGGGAGGGGTGAGTCTGGCCTTGACCTCTCCCAGCTCTGCAGAGCCCCCTGCTCCCACCGTCCTTGGGCCCAGCTCATGCCTGTGGTGCATGATGCTGCCCCCTCCTGGCCACTGTGGGTAAATGCTCCCCCAGCACAATCCAGGTAGTGGTGAAAACCCTGGTTTCCTTTGCCCACCCTGGAAGGCTCACCCTTTCACAAGACTTTCGCAGGTGACCCAGGAAAGCTGGGAGATTCCACCTGGCGGCTCTCTGACCCTGCCAGCAGGCCCCTGGCACCCTCTTGCTCCCTGGGCTCAGAGTCTATCTGGTGGTCCCATGACTAGGGGTCTGGAGCCCGGCAGGGGCTCAGAGGCTGTCTGGGAAGTGACCCGGGAAGGGGCTATCTCCCTTCCCTCTGTTTCTTGAACACCAAACACCTTCTCTTCCATGACAATAGGCTTTTACAAAGAACAATAACACAGCTTTCTGCAACGCCTCTTGCAAAATTTTCAAGGCAAGGAAATGCAAAGACTAGTTTCCTGCTTAGAACCTGTATTAGTTTCATTGGGCTGATGAAACTCATGCCAGAGGCGGGGCAGCTTGCACAGCAGGAATGGATTCTCTCTCAGTTCTGAAGGCTGGAGGTCCAAGATCAGGGTGTCAGCGGGGTTGGTTTCTTCTGAGGGCTGTGTTCCCGACCTCTCTGCTTGGCTTGTAGATGGCCATCGTCTCCCTATGCCTTCAGGTCGTCTTCCCTCTGTGTCCACATTTCCCCTTTTCATAAAAACACCAGTCATATTGGACTAGGGCCCACCCTAAGGACCTCAATTTAACTTAACCATCTGCAAAGGCCTATTTCCTGCTAACACATTTGGAGGTACTGGGGGTTAGGACTTTAACACATGAATTTGGGGGGAGGATACAATTTGACTCACAACAGAACCTGGAGGAAGGAAAAAAGCGCAGATGAAATGGACACACAAACCAGGATCCTAGTAAATGACTGCTGTCTGTGGGCCCCGCCCCCCGATTTGGACAAGGACAGGAGGGGGATGCTGATGCCGTAGGCTCAAAGGGCAAACACAACAGGAGTGGAGATCCCCCCACCAAGGGATGAGTATGGGGGAAAGGAAAGAAATGGACACTTGTCCATCACAAACCTGCTTCTTTTGCTACTAAGAAATGATATTCATGGTGGGTTTGCTCATAGGACCCCAGGCTTAAACTTTTAAGCCATTTGTGACTGCAGACGTTCTGAAATATCAAAACTTGATGCCTAGAGCTCTGCTCCCCATCTGGGGAGGTAAAAGAAGACTACGGTGCTAATTACACAAGGAGATAAAACACCCGTTTCAGTTTGTTCCTTTCATTATCTAATATTTGTGTCCTGGAAAAAGGCGTGGCGACTGGTTTTGGTAAATGGAGTCATTGAACATGTACCGGGGAAGTTGTTACTCCTTTAGAGGGAACCACACTGGCTTATTGGGAAAATTGAGGCGTTCACCCCTACTTTGTCTTTGGGGTGTATCTGGGCTTCCACTTACTCCCTTTGCTTGGTGACAATGACCTGCAGGCATAGCTGTGTCCCAAGCATGTAGAAAACCCACCTCAGGCTCCCCCGTGAAGGCGATCAGAGCTAGTCAGAGCACTGAGCACGGAGCCTGACCCAGTAAGCACTCCAAGAGGGTCAGCGGTCAGCATCCCAGTCTGCCTGCCCTTGTTGGCCCCCCACACCCCCGGCGGCTCTTCACCCTCCCTGGAGCGGCTGTGCAGATCCCTGAGGGCATCTTGCAGTGACTGGCCCTGCCCCTCACTCCTCCTGTTGTCATGAATGTGACGTCAGCATCCCCTCCATGCCGCACACCCAGGGGTGCCACCCTGCAGACGTAAGCACCCATGCCACCCCATGTCCTCCCCTCCCACTGCCCACCTTCCTGCACCCAACGTCTTCCTCCACCCACAAGCACTGCCCGGGAGGAGGGCTTGGCGGCCATCTATGCCTTAGTGGGACTTTGTTACTGGGTTTTCTCTAATGACACATCTGAGTCGTAAGTTGTAGAATCACAGAACATTACAGTTTACAAATCCCATGGTCCAGAGATCTTCTAAGAGTGGCACAGAGGGCTCCAGGAGCTGCTGTGGGCCCAGGGCAAGCCAATGGGTGGGCCTTGGCCCCCCATCCTGCAGCCAGAGAGGATCTGCTTCATTTGCTGCATGCGGTGCAGGCGGGCCCAGACACCCTCACACACGCTCACACACTCACATACACACTCATCTTCCCACACTCACAGACTCCCTCATGCACACTCACCCTCACATACACCTTCATACCCTCACACACACACTCACCCTCACACCTGTGTCCATGAGTACATGCCCTGATGTACACACATATCCTTGGGGGGAGTGGAAGGGAAAGGGGGCCTCTGGGGAAGGGACTGGGAGGGGTGAGGAGGGGTGAACAGGAGGCGAGGCAGCCACACTCCATCCAGCCCTCAACAGGCACAGCGCAACTCCCCCTGGTTAGATCTAGATGCATCCTTGGCCTGTGGGCATCGCATTTCCGCAGTGGGCAGGGGCTGTGGCAACGCCCCCCCAGAGGCCCATGAGCCATGTGAGTGGACGCGTGGGGACTGAAGAGCAAAGAGACCCCCACCAACAGCCCCCAGGGGGACTCACCAGTGTGACCTTGTTTTGGAGCCAGAGGCGAGAGCCCAGGACTCTGTGGGCTTTGTAGGAGCACTCTTGTGAGAACAGGGTCCTTGGACTCAAGGAAGCCGGAAACCCTTTTCTAGTCCCCACTGCTCCCTTTTTAGACAGGACAGCTGCGTCTGGAAAGCTGAAGGTCGCTCAGCAGGTCAGTGGCACTGCTGAAGCCAGAACTTGGGTCTCCTGGTTTCTGGTCCATTAAACGTTCCCAAGGGGAGGACATGTCCAGGTGCATTTCAGGCCTCATCACAGCAAATGCCAGTTCACGTGCGCCGCCCAGCCCTCTGAAGGGAAGAGCATGGGAGAATCAGAGGACGGAAAGAAGAGAGCTCCAGCCTAGAGCCACCTGGCTGCCAGGCACTGTGCAAAGCAATGTTCGCGCACCACCGATTAGAAGTGCACAAAAGGGGACTATTACTGATAAGGAAACTGAGGGCAAGAACTCATCCACCTTATATAGCTGGCAAGGCCAGAGCCACGTTTCAAGTCCAAAGGCCATGGTCTCTCTGTCAACCACACCTTCTCTCAAATACCCACTCCAGTCTCCAGTTACCCCTCTTCCAACCACTGCTGACAGATCCAGAGCTCCACCGGTTCCCATCCAGTCTCCACCGATCCAGGATCCACCCACCCTGGCTCCAGCCATGCATGTCCACAGCTCTACCCATCCCTCATCCAGGCTCCACCCATCCGTCATCCAGGCTCCACCCATTCCCATCTGGGCTCCACCCATCCCCATCCAGGCTCCACCCATCCCTGTCCAGGCTCCGCCCATCTCCATTCAGAGCCCCACCCTTCCCAAGCCGAGGCGGGCCTGGGTTTACTCTTGAGGCATCTCTTAGCTGTAGATTTTCCCAGCCAGCATTTTCAGCCTGAATACAGCTTGGTTTTGTTACCTCCAATTTGGGCCCTGGCTACACTTTGACTTCTTTTCATTCTATTAAAGTCTTAATTAAAGCCCTTTGGAAAAAAATTAAAGGAAGCCAGAGCCAGTGACGCTTCCTTCTGCAGAGCTTTGTCTGTGCATTATCTGAGAACCCAGCTCAGGGAGGAGAGTGAGCCCTCCTCCGAGGACAGTCCCGCACGGTCGTCTCAGCTTCCCACAGATTATCAGTGGCAACGGCTGCTCAGGCCCGGCAATAATTTGGGGTAATAGATTTAGTCTATAAAGATGGCGGGGTGGAAAATGAGTGACGTGACCAGGACAGCCATGAATTGGTGCGGGGTGCACGGGGTGGCTCAGGAGCTGCTTGTGATGGTGGAGCCGGATCTGGCTAGAAACCCAACTGCAACCCCTGGGGTGGGTCCGGAGACCGCGGACGAGTCAGGGCACCCCTCTACACCCATCGGTCTGCACTAGAAAGTGGAATAACCTAACCTCCTGGGCTTTCACCAGGCTCACAGATGAACAGTGTTCACAGAGATTTTTGGAATCATTGAAAACTCTCACTCGCCTTCGCGAGAACTGTTGCTCCCGGATGCCCAGGCTGGTGGAAATGCATCCTGTCCTGGGCACAGAGACCATCTTCACTGGAGGAGCAGACGCGTAGGTTGGTTTGAGCCAACCCGCCAGTTCATCTCCACCATTTTAGAGATGACTCGATATTGCCCAAATTGCCCCAGGTTGAGCAATTGTTTTAAAGCCCTGAGGAAGTTTAGAATGGATGGAATTGTCTGGAACATCTATAAAGGGAACCCAGAAAGGCCCAGGCAGCGATCACCGGAAGATCACGTCCACGCTCCCTCTGTAGATCGTCTGGGCAGGGCGGCCCCGGGTGCCAAGCTGCAGCCTCTGTTTGGCGTCTGGAGACCCGTTAAAAGGCTGATGCGGTTTTCCTGTCGAAGAGTCAGACTAAGTGGAGGATAGAAATGTAGAAGGAGTGTCCCCAGGAGGGAGGGTTATCGGTGAGTAAGAAACTTCAGCAGGTTTCTGGAAGACAGGAAAGCGATGCGGCCACATAGAACAGTGAAATGGGGGAGGAAGCCGTGACACAGGTGCCAGAGCAGCGGGGGAGCTCCAGGCCTGATGGAGGGTGGGAGCAAGAGGGGGGCTGCGGGTGGGACGGTTATGAAACGCCTGCTTCTGTCATCCCTCCAACCAGCTCCCTCCCTGGCCCAGCCCCAGACCACCAGGGCACCAGGAGAGAGGGAATCTGTGCCCCAGAATAGCCTTCCTCCAGGGGCACTCCAGGCATCTGGGGCCGACCTTCCGCTCACCCTCAAAGGAAGCCCAGTTGTTGGCACACCTCGGCCTGGTGTTCAAAGACCCTGTTCAGGGAAACAATACAAGAATGAAAAAGAACATCACCGCCACGCATTGAGAGAGGAGGAGAAGCAGAGAGGAGAGTGGCGTAAATCAATTAAATCCTCGAGGACCATAGCTGGGTCAGAAGTTACTCCCTAAACCTGACAAGTGAAGGAACAGAGGAAGAGGCGTGTTGTCTGGCATTCCAGCCGCTGCCACCACAATAACTACAGGCAGACACTGTTCAGAGAGGTTGTCCCGGAGTAAGTGGGGTGGGGGCTGGGGAGGGAGGGGTCAGGAACCGCCGCTTTTCGTCCTCAGCCCTTCCATTCGCTTTCATTATGTTATTGTACATTGGTTTTGTAAATTTCTTTGTAAAAGCAGAGCATTTTCACAGGAGGGAGGGGGCATGGGCACCAATCACAATGGAGATACTTACTAGTTCCCCATTTTCAGAGCATTGTTGGCCAACATCTGCTCAAAGTGTCTACCTTATATTTATTTATGTTTTTTAAAGGCTCTGCTGATATATCAGCCCTGAGAGCTCACACGGTGTGCATCCAAAGATGACATCTTGGTGAATGCAGATGGAATCCAGAGGTGCTTCTGAGATGTGTTCCAGAACTTTCTTTGCATCTCATGAGCTAAAGAGTAGATCACTGCCTCTCAGGGGCACACAAAGAAAGAAGAATTACAAAGTCACAAGTCAAAATTCTGTGTTCTATTTCTATTCTAGAGGAAAAAATTTTTTTTTACCTAAAGTAAGAACTTTTGCCACAAATACGTGTGTAGGTGAGCGCTACACACTCCCCCAGCTAAGTGAGTCTCCAGGTCCACACCTGTGGCTGTCTTCACTGCAGGCAGAGCATCTTCTCTAATTAGCTAAGGATTAGATAGGTGAGAACAGAGGTGCGAGAAGCATCCTTTCGAGCTACATTTCCTGCCCGGCCTGCATCTTGTGGTTTGGCTTTTAGCTGCGTTCACATCAGTCGGAAGACGACCCTGACTTCAGGAATGTGAGACCAGGAAGGTGCCACCAGAGCTTTTCTTATCCTGCCCGGCCTGCATGGTGAGGTAGGCGTTCCCTAGAGATGAAGCACATCCAGCTGGGCCCGCCTTTAACATGGCATGTCCCCCAAGGCCAAGGCTGATGTCCACACTGGAGATGACTCACTGCAGTGGGGGAGGGAAAGACTTGACCGACCCCGGATATTGGATCCTGAATGCTGCGTGATCATATTCTATCCTGGGACGTGTTTAAGATGAGTAGAGACTTGCAGGTCTAGGAAAAGACACTGCTCCAAATACTCATCGTCACCATCGTCACTGTTGTCACCAGAAGGGGGAATAGCTAGGAACCAAGATTTCAAATGTGAGGCTCTCTACAAAGAAGAGCCAGTGGTGTAAGTTCCAGTCCAAGTTCAAGTCCAAAGGCAGGAGAAGACCGATGTCCCACCTGGAAGACAGTCAGGCAGAAGGAGTTTCCTCTTATGCAGGCTTTTTGTTCTATTCAGACCTTGAACTGATTGGATGAGGCCCACCCACATTAGGGAGGGCCATCTGCTTTACTCAGTCTACTGATTCAAATGTTAATCTCACCCAGAAACACCCTCACAGACACAGTTAGAATAATTTTTGACCAAATATCTGAGCACCTCATGGCCCAGTCAAGTTGAGACATAAAATGAACCATCACAGGTCAGTACACAATATGCACCACAACCCTGGTCTCTGTGCCAAGGGTCTTGTGTGCCGGTGCCCCTTCCTGGGCCCAAGCACCGCTGGCTCCACCTCCTCTGCATCCGGTCCAGGGGGCCCAAGGCCACAGTGCCTATGTTCAGGGCTTCACCGAGCTTCTTCTGAAAACGCTGCAGTTCAAACACACTCCAATGGCTGTGGAAGGAAACAGATACAGCAGCCTCCTCCCCAGGGTCTCCTCTCCCATCTTCTTCCCATCTCTCTCCAGCTACCCCTACCCAAATCACCTTCCCCCTCCTTTAGCCCCACCAAGGAAAGCCTCCGTGCTGATCAATTCCTGAAAATTGATTAGTCATAATTGTGGGGAGGGGTAGACACTTTCCCTCCACACTACATTTTCCAAAAGAGGAACAGTTTTGAAAATATCAGAAATGTATAACACTGTCAAAAGTACACAAAGCCAGCTAGGTAATTGCTACACTTAAGTCATGGTGGTGTGCCCTTTGTGACAAGGTAAAAATTGCTAAATTTTTGGGCCAGTTCCAGTGGCCTAGTGGTTAAGTTCGGCACGCTCTGCTTCAGCAGCCTGGGTTCCGTTCCCAGGTGTGGACCTACACCACTCATCTGTCATTGGCTATGCTGTGGTGGCGGCTCACATACAAAAAGAGGAAGACTGGCAGCAGATGTTAGCTCAGGGCAAATCTTCCTCAGCAAAAAAAAATTGCTAAATTTTCATCAAGACGAAAATAAAAACCAAAAATTATGATGACAAGTAGTCTGTGCTCTGCCCATTCTCCATACTCAAGCCTGATACACCCTTTCACCAGCCCGTGTGCCTCCCTCAGGGCTTGGACAGGGAACAGAGGCTACATGAGGACTGAGGGATGAGATAAGAGATTTGTTATAAGGATTTGAGCTTCCAAAAGTGAAGGCAAGCCAAGTTAGGGGAACGGTCTGCAAGACCACCTCACTTTTGACGCCAACTGCAGAGGGCTCGCAAGACCGCCCTCGGGGTTGTTCGTTCACTAGAAGGAAGGGGAGGGCATATTTACTGAACAACAGTTCAATCTGCCACAGGTACAAAGTTAAACTAAGTAAAAGCTTCCCTCCCCACTCCCACACCGAAATATACACACACTCATGTATAGTGCCACTATCCACGTGTGTGGACATACTTACTTTTAAATACAAAAAGGAGTTTTGTAAACACGCTGTTTGAGAGCTTTGCACATATAATTCCCCGATTGATTTATTTAATAAACACTGACATAGGACTTGCTATGTGCCAGGCACCATTTTACAAATATAACTCAATTATTGGTGCAAAAACATCCTGGGGCATGTATCTTGAGAAACTTGAGAGTATGCTTTTAGGATAACTTTATAGCAGTGGGGTTGCTGGGAGTCTTTTTAATTTTCATAATTATTCCCTAATTGTCTTCCGGAAGGAGTGTGCTGATTTACAGTCCCCCCAGCAGTGTAGGAAAGTGTCTACTTCTCCATCCTCACCAGCCCCCGGGCATCACAGCTTTCCATTTTTGTTAATCTGATAAGTGAACAACAAATTTCACTGTTGTTTGTTTCACATGTCTTTTGTTAAGTATGAGGCTGGGCATTTTTCCCACATTTATTGGCCATTTCTATTTATTTTTCGGTAAATTGCCCTTTCACATTCTTTGCCCATTTTCTATTAGATTATTTTTTCTTATTGATTTATGTGAACTCTGGAAAGCAGGGAAGTTGGCCTGTCACATTTGTCTGCCCCAGACGTTGCAAATATGTTTTCCCAGATTTTCATCTGTCTCTTGACTCTGTCATGGTCTACTCTATCAAACAGAAGTTTTAGACTTTTATGTAGTCAAATTTATCAATTCTTGGGGCGGGCCTGGTGGTGCAAGCGGTTAAGTGCGCGTGCTCCGCTTCGGCTGCCCGGGGTTCGCAGGTTCAGATCCCGGGCACGCACCGACGCACCACTTGGTAAGCCATGCTGTGGTGGCATCCCATATAAAGTAGAGGAAGATGGGCATGGATGTTAGCTCAGGGCCACTCTTCTTCAAGAAAAAAGGGGAGGATTGGCACTGGATGTTAGCTCAGGGCTAGTCCTCCTCACAAAAAAAAAAAAAAAATTATCAATTCTTTCCTTCCTGAGTTCTAGGTTTTGTATTTTATTTCACTCATGCTCTCTTCTGTAATTGTTATGCCTTTATTTTCTAAAACTTTTTATTCTGGAATAATCATAGATTCACAGGAAGTTGCAAAGACAGGACAGAGAGGTCTCTGTACCCACCCCATGTGGTTTCCCCCCATGGTTACAGCTTCCATAGTTAAACAACATGAAGACCAGGAAATTGACATTGGTACAACGTGTGTGTATGGTACTGTGCCATTTTATCACAAGTGTAGATTTGTGTAACCACCACCACAATCAAGATACAGAACTATTTCATCTCCACACAGATCTTCCTCATGCTGCCCCTTTATGGGCACGCCCGTCCTCCTTCCCCCCACCACCTCCAACCCTTGGTAACCACTAATTTGTTTTCCATCTCTATAGTTTTATCATTTTGAGAATTTTTACATAAGTCAAATCATACAGTATGTGACCTTTTGAGACTGGCTTTTCTCACACATCATAGTGCCCTTGAGATCATCTAAATTGTTGCCAGTATCAAGAGTTCATTCCTTTTTACTGCTGAGTAGTATTCCTTGGTGTGGTTGTACCACAGTTTGTTTAACCATTCACCCACCTATTGCAGGGAATTTTGGTTTTTTCCAATTTGGGACTATTACAAATAAAGCTTTTATGAACAATCAAGCTTTTGTGTGGATATAAGGTTTCATTTCTCTGAGATAAATATGCAGAGTGCAATTGCTGAGTCATCTGGTAAGTGTATGTTTGATTTTTTAAGAAATTGCCAAATTATTTTCCAGCATGGCTGTTTTTTACTTCACTCTGTTAATCTCTGTCTTTTAATTGGTATATTTAGACCATTTACAAGTAATGTAATTCTTGATATGTTAGGGCTTGAGTCTGCCATTTTATTTTTTGTTTTGTTCATTCTCTCTGTTTTCTTTGTTCTGCCTTCCTGTGGGTTACTTAAACATTTTTTAGAATTCCATTTTGATTCATAAATAGTGTTTTTGAATGTATCTCTTTGCCTACTTTTATAGTGGTTACTTTAGGTATTTTATTATACATACATAATGGATCACAGTCTACTGGTGTCAACACTTAATCATTTCAAATGAAGACTAGAAAACTTACTTCCCCTTATATCCATTTACATGATCCCACTTATAATTGTCTTAGATGTTTCCTCTGCATATATTGAGTACCTTATCACACAGTGTTATAATTTTTGCTTAACCATCAAATGTAATTTAGAAAACTCAAGAATAAAAGGAAAGTCTATTATATTTACCCATATTTTTACTCTTTCTATTGTTTTTTCTTTCTTCCTTGTGTTCCAAAATTCCTTCTTTTATCATTTTATTTCTATTTCAGGAATATTATTTAGCTATTCTTTTAGGAAAGATCAGCTAGTGACAAATTCTCTTAGTTTTCCTTCATCTGAGAAGCTCTTGATTTCCCCTTCATTCCTGAAGGATAGTCTCATTTGATACAGAATTCTGGGTTGACAGTTGTTTTCTGTAAGCTTTCGAAAAATATTGTGCTTCTTCTTTCTGGTCTCCATAGTTTTTGATAAGAAATCTGCTGTGATTCTAATCATTTTTCTCATATAAGTAAGGTGTTGTTTTTCTCTCTCTCTGCACTCCGGATTTTTTCTTTATCTTCAGTTTTCAGAAATTTGAATATAATGTATCTTGGCATGGATTTCTTTGAGTGTATCCTGTTTGGTGTTCATGCAGCTTCTTGCATCTGTAGGTTTATGTCTTCTGCCAAATTTGGGGAGTTTTCAGCCATTATTTCTTTCAATAATTCTTGGCCCTGCCCTCTTCCTTCTCTCTTTCCAAGGCTCCTATGAAATGAATGTTAGATCTTTTGTTATCATCCCACTGGTCCCTGAGCCTCTGTTCTTTTGCTGTTTATTGTTTTTAGTCTATTTTCTCTCTCTTGTTCAGACTGGGTAATTTCTATTGCTCTCTCATAAAATTCACTGATTCTTCCCTCTGTCCCATCATTCTGCTGTTGAATCCATCCATTGAGCTTTTATTTGGGTTATCGTATTTTTCAGTTGTAAAATTTCCATTTGGTTCTTCTTAATAGCTCCTATCTCTTTGCTAGGACTTTCTATTTCTTTGCTAAGATGTTCTACATTTTCATTTGTTTCAAGCATGTTTGTTATTGCTTGTTGAAGCATTTTTATGATGGCTGCTTTAAAATCCTTGTCAGATAACTCTAACATCTGTGCTCTCTCACCATTGGTGTCTGTTGATTGCCTTATCTCTTTCAAGTTGAGATATTCCTGGATTTTGGTATGATGAGTGATTTTTCTATTGAAACCTGGACATTTTTGGTATTATGTTTTGAGACTCTGGTTCTTATTTAGATTTCCTGTTTTACCAGGCCTCCTCTGACACCACTCTGGCACCCCCGGAAAGGGGGTGAGGGTGCCACTTCATTATTTATGGGGGGGTGGAAGTTCAGGCTCTCCTCTAGGCCTCCCCTGACACCATCCCAGCAGGGAGGCACAGGGGTGACTCATTACGACACCATCCCAGCAGGGAGGCACAGGGGTGACTCATTACGGCTCCCCGCCTGGTCTCCATGGTCACTGCAGGGGAGAGGGTGGCCTCATTACTCCTGGGTGATGATGAAAGTCCTGACTCTCTGCTGGGCCTCCTCTGACACCACCCCACCAAGCAGGGTGAGGAGCCCCTTGTTACCACCGGGGGGGGGGCTCACCCTCACACTCCTCATGCAGTCTCCACCAAACCCACAGAGGGAAGGGTTCTCATAACCACCAGCATCAATGAAAGTCCCTGCTCCCCTCTAGGGCCTTCTCTGCCAGCACCCCAGCAAAGCGAGGAGGGTTGGGATGCCTCATTAGAACACAGCAGGGGTGAAAGTCTAGGCTCCTCACTCGGCCTTGCTGAGAATGCTGCAGCTCGGGGTGAAGCTGCAGCATTCTCAGCAGTGTTTGGCAGGAGTACAGGGGTCATTGTCTAAAATCGTCTACTTTGCTGGCCTGCCCCTTTCCTGGTGCTTTGGCTAGAGAGAGCGTATTTTCCTTAGGGCTTTTTGTACCTGCACCTGTTGGCATTTCTAGGTTGCCAGCTTCTCCAGCACCCAATCTTGGATATATGAAGAAGAAAAATTCAGGGAACCCACCGCCATGTCATTCCTTGGGTGCCAAGCTCCCTGGCCCGTCTGCCTTCGTCTCTCTACCTTTCAGAGTCTTCTTGTGTTTGTTTTTCATATAATGTCCAGGGGTTTTAGCTGTATTTAACAGGACAAGTAGAAAAAACGTGTCTATTCCATCATTCCAGAAGCTATGGCTTTATTTTTTAATAATACATTTAATTCTCTGATCCAGGGCCAGCCCCGTGGCTTAGCGGTTAAGTGTGCACACTCCACTGCTGGCAGCCTGGGTTTAATCCCGGGCGCGCACTGACGCACCACTTCTCTGGCCATGCTGAGGTCGCGTCCCACATACAGCAACTAGAAGGATGTGCAGCTATGACATACAACTATCTACTGGGGCTTTGGGGGAAAAAAATAAATAAATAAAATTATTAAAAAAATAAAAAAACAAATCTCTGATCCCTCTAGAATTCATTTTCACGTAAGGAGTGATGTAGGGGACTCTAGTTTCATTTTTTTCCAGCCTATTCTAAGTTCTCTTAATACTTTTATTGGATAATCCCACTTTTCCCCCATTCATTTGAAATGCCACACATCTCTCCATGCATATGCAGGGCTATTTCTGAACGCATCCTGTCCCATTGACCTGTGTGCCGCCTTAGTACCCACTGGTTTATCTATAGTAGCATCAACTACAGGTGCTGTTTGCTGGAACTCGTCCCCTCATTCTTCCTCTGCCCAAGGGGCCCTGAGAGCCCAGCCTCTGCAGACCCTCCCCCCACACCCTCTGAAAGTCACCGTATTAGTTTCCAGCGGCTGCCGTAACAAAGTACAGATGGTCCCTGACTTATAATGATTCCACTTATGATTTTTTGGCTTTACAATGGTGCGAAAGCTATATGTATTCAGTAGAAATTGTGCTTTGAATTTTGATCTTTTCCTGGGCTAGTGATACGTGGTACAATCCTCTCTCATGAGCTGCAGCTCCCAGTCTGCCCCGCGATCACGAGGGCAGACAACCAATACACTGACAACCATTCTGCACCCAGACAACCATGCTGTTTCTCCCTTTCAGTCCAGTATTCAATACATTACATGAGACAGTCAACACTTTATTATAAAACAGGCTTTGTGTTAGATGCTTTTGCCCAACTGTAGACTAATGTAAGTGTTCTGAGTACATTTAAGGGAGGCTAGGCTAAGCTAATAGGTTAGGTGTTAAGTGCATTTTTGACTTACAATATTTTCAACTTACGGTAGGTTTATCAGGACATAACCCCATCGTAAGTCAAGGAAGATCTGTACCACACACTGGATGACTTAAAACAACAGAAATTTAGTCTCTCACAGTTCTGGAGGCCAGGAGTCTAAAACCCAGATGTCGGCAAGCCTGATTTCTTCCTGGGAGCTCTGAGAGAGAATCTGCTCCCGGCCCTGCCAGAGCTTCTGGTGGCTACGGCATTCCTCGGTCTGTAAATGTGTCACCCCAGTCTCTGCCTCCATTGTCACATGGCCGTCGTCCATCTGTGGATCTCTGTCTCTTCTCCTCTTAAGATAAGGACCCCAGTCCTATTGAATGAAGTCCCCCTACTCCAGCATGACCTCATCTTAACTAATTACGTTTGCAATGACCTGAGGGGTTCAGAACAGGCCTCCCCAAGACATGCCACTTTGGCATGTGGAATATTTTGAGTTAAAGGCAACTGAGACCTTGCGGGCTCAAGAGAAACTTACCTGTCCCTTAAAGAATTTAAACTGCGGGACTTGCTCATAAGAAGAGTTATTACCAGAAATAACTTGTTATGACCTATCTGTACAGCAGGGCAAACCTCTAATTACTGAACACCGGCTCTTCTTATCATACTGTGAATTATCCTCCTGCCCTCTGAAGCCTCAGGCGCCTACCCCATTGCTCAGCTCAAGATGGCGTGTATGCCTCATTTTACCTTTTTGTCTCTGACGCTCTCATGCATGTGGGGTGTTGTACGTCCAGATTAGTTAAATCTGATTTTCTCCTATTAATCCGTCTCAGTCACACGTGTGTGCGGGGCAGACCTGGGCTCCAGCCAACTCTGTCTTGGTCCCTCTCGGTTCTCATCTTGGGCTTTCCTGCCTCTCCACCATGCCTGCGCCAGAGAATTCTGGTTGCCACAGCCCCTTAATTCTTGGTTCAGAGGTTTCCTGGGGAGATCTTGGGTAGGTTTTTTGGTTTGTTTTTACTTTTGTCACCCATGACTCAATTCTGTGAAAAACCCTTGTTTAGGGGTCCAGGGACGGAGGCTGCACGTGTCTTCCCTCGTCGCTGATGACCTTCACCAGGGTAGAACACTGCTCTCAGCGTGCCCGGCCTCCCTCAGGCTTAAAGCAGCACTTGCTTTGTGGGAGCTTTCCTGTCCTCCAAAGTTATTCTCCTCCACGTGATCCATCCACATGGCATGGAAGGACTAGGGGCTGGTGTCAGCCAAGGGCCAAGCTCTGGCCCTCCCACTCCTGGATTTGGATATATGTGGATGTATGGATTAGTATGGATGGATGGGTGGACTGGGATGTAAGTCAAACCACAATCACCCAAAACAATTCATAACTTCGTTCCTTTCGCTGAATTGTCATGAGCACCCACAATGTGCTTTATGCCTTAGAGATACCAGTCCCCTGCCCTCATGGAGAGACTGACAATAGACTCCAAACAAGTAACTGAGAAAATATTAGGTGTGAGGCAGGTGTGCAGGGTATTAAAACAAGATGACATCATGGAAAGTGATGGAGTTATCAGGGCAAGTCAACATTAAGGTGGCACCAATGCTGCAAACAGATTGACTAAAGCAGCCAACCACGCAAATCTCAAGAAGACAAACATTCCAGGGCGAGAACCATCCATGCACAGGTCCTGAGGCAGGAATGAGCTTGCCATGTTTAGAGAACAGGGGAAGACCATTGCTGCTGGAACACTGAGACCAGGGCGGGGAAAATTCTGCAAGGTGTGGGGACAAGCCAGACTCCAGACGGCAGGAGGCTGGGTTCTAAGATCATGCCCTGCCACTTGGCAACTGAGTCACTTGGGGCAGGCCCCTTTCCCTCCAAGCCCCACGTGGCCCAGACAGGGAGTGCCTGTTTGGACACTGGCCACGTGCCCCCGTCACTGGGCATCAGAACTCCCCAGAGTTCCATGCTGGGCAGACATTTTGGCTTGTTGGCGAGGGTAAGACATACCAGGTCCTTTGAGGCCCAGACACATGTCTGCGTGTCATATTCTGCAGGGACCACTGCCCACAAGTTCTTCCCCATACTATATGGAGACCCCATCGGCTAGGGGTTCCGCCCATCACCTCGTGGCCAACTCGTGACAGCCCCAGCCTGGGCTCTCCGTCTCCCACCATCTCCATGATAAATAAGGGAAGCTGCCATCGGCCAGGCTGCCATTTGCACATTTTATGAGCACATTTCAGTGCCCCCTGCTCTCAGCAAGGCTGGCGGATGAGCCTTTCTGTCTCAATCAGATATCCTGGTTAATGGTGAACTATATTCGCACCTTACACGGAGCTCCCTTTCTCAAAGAATTATAAAACAATAAAATGCATTTGTCACCAAGACTTCAGTGACCATAAATTAATCTGGCTCCGACAAACACAAATGCTCACCAGGATTTTTTGTGGCCTGAGAGTCATAATTATGAGTATCACTTACTATTTGTACCATCAATGTGCAGATCTGCTGGTGAATAGACATTTCTGATGGAGAAAATGCTGTCTCGACCATCTTATGATCCACACCCTTTGCCAACCTTGAGAAGTTACACACACAGATGAAGACAGCGTTCCAAGCCCCACAGATGCCTGTCTTCTTTTTTTTTTTTTTTTTTGTGAGGAAGATCAGCCCCGAGCTAACATCCATGCTAGCTAATCCTCCTCTTTTTTGCTGAGGAAGACCGGCTCTGAGCTAACATCTATTGCCAATCCTCCTCCTTTTTTTATTTTTCCCCAAAACCCCAGTAGATAGTTGTACATCATAGTTGCACATCCTTCTAGTTGCTGTATGTGGGACGCGGCCTCAGCATGGCTGGAGAAGCGGTGCATCGGTGCACGCCGGGGATCTGAACCCGGGCCGCCAGCAGCGGAGCGCACGCACTTAACCGCTAAGCCACGGGGCCGGCCCACAGATGCCTGTCTTAATGAATGCGTACATCACCCTATTACCTTGTCTTCATTCCCTCTAAAGCTTGCATTCCCAATGTTGTGGCAGATGTTCGCAGAACTACCAAATGCCTTTACACTCGGCTCTAGCGAGATCTTCAGCCACACGCCTTTCCTCCAGGAAGGTGAATGATGCTTGAGAATCAGCAATCTGCTCTCTATCCTTCCACCCCGGCCAATCAACGAACTAATACAAATTTACTCCATCAGACCCTGGTAGCTAGACTCTGTTGAACCAATATTTCAGATGACTACAGCAAAGTTTCACAGGAGCTCAAATTAATCTCATAGAGAAAAGGGGCATGATGTAATCCAAGACAATATTAATGTCCGGAAGATGCAGTAAATTCTATTTTTATTATTCCATGCAGATTGATGTTCTTATTACCTATCACACTCACATATGATAAAAAGCACCTGTTTCTGTACAGGAGATCTGATAAACTGTACTAGCATGCGATCATCAGACTTACACATTTTATAGTAATGTTTTCTTAACAGACAAAAGTGGTTTCATTTAATATTAATAAAACAGATGTTTGGCTGAAAGTGGCTGGAAGCCACATGGCTTTGATACCTTCGTGATAGATGGCGCCTCCCACTGCACTGTTCTCTAAGTGGACAACCGCTCCCTGGTCCAGAGGGCCAGCCTCCCAACAGAAACTGAGAATAGAAATCCCATTCTAATCGCCGAAGTCTGAAAGACAGGAGGTGTTGGAAGACAGACAACACGTTCTTCCTGCCATTTCTAGATTATTGGCCCCTCCACTGGAACCCACTGTAATTTTGAATGGGATGTAGAAATAGCCATCGAACACGTGACGTTAGCACCGAAGTCAATCCTAGTAAAATTTGTGGGGTGGTGGGAAGGGACAGTGCTCCTCCACTGAGCCATAACTGTGAGCACGTAGAATCCTCTTTGCAAACCGTTTTTGTGGCCGCGTAACAGCCTTCTAATCCAGCTCTCAGCCCCGGCACTCTCCCTCTCGTCATCATAAAAAAGCAGCTGGTTGGGTAAATTTCCCCTTGGCGGCCTCTTGTTCAGACAGACATAAGATTTTTGAAATGTGTGGAGCTGTTTCCTCTGTGAAACCTTGGAAGATCCAACACCTGGCTTGTCCCAGACAAAGACACTATAAATAAAAATGAAAACCCCACACAGGTAATACAGAGCCGGCACTGCCTCCTTGCCTTCCAGGCAGACACATGTCTTATTAGGAATGCCTCTGGGTACAAGCCAGGAATGCAGCGGGAGATTAGAGCAGGGACGGTTAGGACACAGACCTGATGAATTCATCTGTTGGCGGGCAGCCTGGCCAGCAACACAGAAACACAGAGCAAGGGCGAGGTTAAAGGATGGGATGCTGCCTGCCTTTGAGGAATAAGACCCTTGCAGCACTGATGAAAACGTGGGTCCTGAAGCCCTAGTCTTGTCTCCTCAGCAGAGGAAACATTTTGATGACCTGGCAGCCGCCCAGGAAGTGGCTCTGAGGGTGTGCAGAATTGATGGATGCTTGCTGTGTTCATAAGAGGCCATGTGGAAAGCTTATTTCAGCCCAGGGCTGAACTCGTCCAAATGTGTTACTCTGCACAAGGACCTCCAATCCATGGGGATGCTAAACCCTCCAGTCAATTACCCAGATAACCTGGCCTTGGGCGGACACATTATTTGGGGATTGATTGTTTTGTTTGACACTAACCAGGGTGCCTGATGCACGACAGGCATTCAGTAATGCTTTTAATGAATGACAGAATGAGCGAAGGAACCGATATGAAGAAGTCACAGATTTCTCAGGGTGATGAGTTGGCGCTCCCAGAAAAATGTGTGTGCAGTCAAAACTGCCTTGGAGAAACCCTCACATGGGCCACAGAGAACCAGGACAACTGTCGCCCTGGCGGGATTCATGGCCACGTTCACAGGCCCTGTTGGGAGCTTTGCATCATCTCTCAGAAGGGCCAGCTTTCCACCCAAGGCAGGACAGTTCCATGCCCCTGGCTATATCCATGCGGATGGAGCGGCAGGCTGGCCGGCACTCAGGTGCCTGCTGCACAAAGCAATCAGCTCAGATGCCAGAACCCACTCTGCCCAGCCAGAACAAACGCACTTCTCCCCTCAAGCTGGGGCCCGTGGTCCTGTGCATTTACATCAGTATTTTCCTAACCCCCCTCCCCACCCCTCTTATTTTTATGCTGAGAATGATGATTAAATTCTGGAATTTTTAACAACTACGTGAGGCCATTGCAAGATAGAGCTGGCTATTTGAAATCCCGACAGCTGTAAGCTTTCTTCACCCCAGGAATCTATTGCTATTCCAGGCCCGGGGAACTGGGCGCCTGGCCACACTGCACACGGGCCCACGAGGCCAAGAGCGCCTCCCCCGGCTCCTGGAGAGGAGGCTGTGCGGGGGATGCCAGGAAGCCCGGGCACTTCAAGGGAATGGTGGAAAACTATGCTTGCTATCAAAAGGTAAGAGTGTCTTGCCAGATGAATAATGGAATGGCCTTCAATAATCCATTGGTTTAAATTAAAAATTCCAAAATGGTATAAAATGTGAATACATGGAAAATGGTCACTCTACATTTTGGGAAAATCGAAACAGGCAGGAGGGGCCTCCCTAGACCCCCCCCCCCACCTCAGTCACACCTGCACCCACTACGTCTGAACCCCGTCTTGACTCCCCTTCCCTCCCCAGCCACCACCCATCGCTCTCCTCCTAACTTCTCTTAAACCAGCCAGGTTTACACCTCCCCCTCCTCCACCGTATTAATTTCCTGTGGCTGCTATAACAAGCACCACGAACTGGACGGCCTAAAACAACAGAAATTTAGTCTCTCACAGTTCAGGAGGCCAGAAACCCAAAATCAAGATGGCAGCAGGGTTGGTTCCTCCTGGAGGCTTTGAGGGAGAATCTGCTCCTGGCCTCTCCTCTCTCTTCTGGTGACTGCCAACAACCCTTGGCGTTCCTTGGCTTGTAGACCCATCATTCCAATCTCTGCCTCCGTTGTCACACGGCCTTCCCCTCTGGGTCTCTGGTGTGCCTCCTTTTCTCCCTCTATTATAAGGATACGTGTCATTGAATTTAGGGCTCACTCTAAATCCAGGATGATCTCATCCCAAGATCTTTACCTTAATTCTATCTGCAAAGACCCTATTTCCCAATGAAGTCACGTTCACAGGTACCAGGGGTTAGGACTTGGATGTATAATTTGGGAGGTCATTATTCAACGCACAACATCCACCAAAACTGGAATTGTCAAGGTTGCCAATAGCCCCAAGTTGCTGAATCCAATGTTGATTCTTCATCTGTACCTGATCTGCCCCATCAGCCGCACCCTCAGCCTCCAGGACTCCCCACCCTACTTGTGGTTCTCTTCCTATACCCCTCCGCCTCTCTCACCGGCTTCCTCATCTCCGGCGATCACCACTCCATCCTTCTCGATGTTCAGGTCAAAACTCATGGCGGAGGCATTGACTGCTCTTCCTCTCACTCATCCAATCCAACAGGAAGTCCTGTGGGCTCTGGCTTCAGAAAAGACCCAGAATCCGACCATGTCTCACCACTCCTGGTCTGAATCGCCCCCGTCTCTCCTTGGATACTGCATGAGCCTCCTCAGTGGTCTCCCTCCTTCTGCCCCACTAAAACCCATTCTCAACTGCAGCCAGAGTGACCCTGTGGAAACACCAGTCAGTTCACACCAGCCCTCTGCTCAAAATCCTCCCATGGCGCCCATTTCACTTACAGAAAAGCCAAGTCCTTGTAAGGCCTGCCAATCCCTCCCTGATCTGGCCTCTGATTACTTTCCTGACCATCTCCCTCTTATCCTCCCCCATCCGCCCACTCTGTTCCAACGCATGGGCTTCTCTAGTTCTCAAATACCCCAGCATATCCCACCTCAGGGCCTTTGCACTGGCTGTTCTCTCAGCCTGGAATGGTCTTCCCTAGATACCCCAGTGGCGCCCTCCTTCACCTCCTCCAAATCTTTGCTCCAATGTAATCTTCTTGATGAGGATCCCCTGACCACCCTATGAAAATTACAAACCGCCCCCTTGGCCCTCTCAATCTCCATGGTCTCTGTCCTCAGCTCAAACATACACTCGCAGGGCAGGGCTCTCTATGTGTGGATCCAACACCTAGAATACAGGAGGTGTGCAGCAAGTGTTTGTCAAATAAACAAGTGGGAAAAGTGCCATAAAAACAAAATGGTTTAATTGCAAACTATGTCATACACCGAAAAGTGTGTACAAGCTTTGTACATAGTTTAAAGAACAGTGCATACTCAAGCACCCACCTCCCAGCTTAGAATAAAAATATGGGCTGTTCATTTGCATCCCATGTGCCCCTCCACATCACAGCCCCCTCTCTTCCCCCCAAAGTTAATCACTACCTTTAATTTCCATTAATCATTCCTTTGCTTTTCTTTAATGTTTTCCACATACATATGCATGTATCCCTAAATACATATAACACATAGTATATATAATAAATATTGCTTATTCATGAGATTTAAAAACCCATGCTTTTGTATGTAGAAGTGCTGCCAGTTGTTGTCTCCAAATTATGGGTGACTTTTCAGTTCCTTCTCGTCCTTTTCTGTATTTTCCAAGCTTTCATAATGAATATATATTATTTTTACAATCAGAAAACAACAAAATACATGCCTACAGATATCCGAATTGTCTCATCGTGAAACTAGAAGCGCGCTTGTTTTTGAGGCAAATAAATACCATTTCTGCACTTGCGTCTCTCTATGACTTACCCTCAAAAAAAGGCTCAGACTTGTTGAGTGTGGCAGAGAAACAAATATTGCTTAAATGAATCTTGAAAACGACATGCCCAGAGTGGCTATCTGGGTGGCCAGCGATGAAGCAGGTGCCTTCAAAATCCTGCTCCCCAAGATGAGGCCCCCCCCAATGCAGCTCTGGGCTTGGCTCCTGGGATCAGCGCCTGGCGGCCAAAAGCCACTATTCTTTCTATGATTTGTAAGCAGATGCACGTCCTGGGTGGTCTCTGGTTTTATTACAGTGACTTACCTCTTCTATTATTAAGGACACCAACAGTCCTTTATTTTTATTTCTTTGCTGCCGTCAGGGATGCTCGCCCACTGGGGGTGAGGTGCTGTGTGAGACAATGGGCTGGGAGGTTCCACCCGGCCCCTGACCCCTTCCGCTGTGACCTTGGCAGTGCAGCCTCGGAGCCCCGGCTTCCTTCTCTGCAGCATGTAGATTGGTCTGGAAGAACGTCTGCTCTGTATGTTTCTGTTTCCATGCTTTGCTCTTGCTTATTTTTCTTCTTTTCTAAGCAGTGATGAGGAGCTCTAGGTGATGGGGCCAACTGCCTGGACCCCATCCTGGCTCTGCCCTTGGAGCTGCTGACCCACGGTAGCTCCCTCACCTCTCGGTGCCTCTGCTTTCCCCTCTGTGAAATGGAGAGAAGGAATAACCCAAACGCAGAAGCTGCAGGGAGAGCTCAGAGCAGCGCCAGCGCCAGCGAGCTCTCGGTCAACGCTGGCTGGGATTCCTCATGCCCTTTCCTCCCTTCTACTGTTTTGGGAGTTATACATTCTATTTCTAGTATTTTAGTGGTTCTCTTACGTTTTTAACATGGTTACCTAACCTAACAAGTGTGACGTTAATTAGCATCTCCAGAATCATGAAAGGTCACCCTGAATTGTCAGGATTGAGGATGTTTCCATGCACCTTACACATCCTTAAGTGCCTCCCAACTTCTATGACATATAGCATTTTAGTTTCATCTTGTTTTTAAAAGTCTTTAACGTTGGTCTCTGTTATTACATTAAATTACGTTATTTGGTAGTGAAGAGACTTTTGGATTTTCTCTGGGGGTTCCGTTGCGTTAGCAGCCCCCTACAGGCCTCAAGCCCCACTGGTCTCACTGCGCATCACCCCCCTGACTCTACAGGCACAAGCACATGTACGCTTACACAGACACACACACCTGCACATATGCACGTGCACACACATGCATGCACCTGCACACATCTACATGCACACACACACATGCACACACACCACTGAGGCCGGTTGCCCTGAAGCACCCCTCTCCCGGATCTCCCCTCTGCTCCATCAGCACCTGCCCATCCTGGGGCCCAGTTCCTCAGCATCTTGCTATCTCTTAGGACAAATCAATGGACGAGGGTCTCCCAGGGTGACGTCCCTCGACCGCCATATCAGAATCACCTGTGGAGTTCAGACTAGAGGAGAATAAAGAGAAACAAGACGAAGTTCAATGTGTTCTGGGTAGGATCCTGGAACAGAAAAAGTGCATGAGTGTGCAAAATGGGGGAACGCTGATAGAGTCTGTGGTTTAGCCGATGGTACTGCAGCCCTGTTAATCCCTGGGTTCATCACTGTGCCAGGGTTAGGTGAGATGGTAACTATAGGGGAGCTGGGGGAGGGGTATATGCAAACTCTGAACTATTTTTGCAGCTTTTCTGTAAGTTTCAAATTAACTCAAAGAAAATCATCTTGGGAATTTTTAAAAATATATATTCCTGCGCCCACTGCAGACCTGTGGAATGAGAAGCTCCGGGGGACGGGGGGGTGCTCCAAAGAGCTACATTTTTTTTTAGACCCTATCACCAACCTCCATGACACCCACCTCCACACCCCCACCCCTCCCCTGGAGGGGTTGAAGATGGTTGGCAGATCCATCCTTGGGCCAGTCTCGCCTTGGGAGCCCAGGAAGGACCAGCCGTCAGGCCAGGAGCAGAGCAGAAGCAGGAGACAGCGGAGGGAAGAGGCCACAGGCACTCCGAGTCGGGGCAGGGGCTGCTCGCTCCCAGAAGCTACATTTTTAACAAGCATCCAGGGGACATTTCCATTCCACGAAAGCTAAGACTCACAGGTGCTCACCCATAAGGGCCAACCAGGACTGAACGCTCCAGGCCGGCACTGGCCAATAGAACTTTCTACGATGATGGTAATCTTCTATATCTGTGCTGCCCGATACAGTAGCCACTAGTTACCTATGGTTATTGAGGATCTGCATGCGGCTAATTTGACTGAGGAACTGAATTTTAACTTTTATTTAATTTTAATATAAATAGCCGCATGTGGCCAGCGGCTGGAGGGTGGACACGCAGCACTAGCCCCTCACTCCTCTGTCCCATCTCACACTGTGCACAAATTACAGGCTAATATTTTACTTTGGCCTTCAGCACCCGAACTCAAAGAGGGGCCATGTGCCAGGCTCTGGGTAGGGGGGAGAGACTTGCGGGTATTTGTTGAAATCCGCCTCCCTCCTAACCACCGTTCTGCATGGCAAAAATGACTCTTCCCCAGGGGGCCATCCAAATGAAAACAGGCCACAGATCCATTGCAAGTCAAGGCTCCAGAATCCAAATATCCAGGCCCTTTGGGTCGGGGAGGAACGTTTACTCCCCCTCAGTCCACTGCTATCTAGGCAGCCGCAGCGCTGGGTCCCTGCTGCTCTGAAACCAGACTGGAATTGACATCCAGAGTGGAGCGGCTCGGGAGAGGGCAGCCTGGGGCTGCATCAATAATGCCTGAGAGGGCCTGCTGTGAGCGGTCTCTCCCCACTCCATGCAGACACGCGTCTGGGACCCTGGAGCCCTGAGGGAGAGAAACACCCTCCTTTCTCATCTAGGGCAGGGCTGGGCCAGGCCAGGGCCTGAGATGGGCCACCAAGGCAGGCTTTGTCCCAGCCACTGCACAGACCTCTGTCCTCCAGGGTGGGCAGCAGAATGCCCTTCTAGACGCAGACTGGCTGCGTCTGGAGCTAGAGGTGAGAGTCCCATGACTGGGACTCTCTGAATCCCCCCAGGGGGGTGCAACAAAGAGGCCAGGAACACAGCAGTGGGGGCCAGGGGCAGGCCTGAAGCCAGGAGGGCAGAGACCGCCCCCAGGCTGTGAGTCCTCCACAGGAGCTGGGGCTCATCGCACTGGCCTGTCACCGTTACTCTGGGGGGGGGGGGGGGACATTTGTACCATCTTTGGTTAGAGAGCCTGTGGTCTGGAGAGGACAGTCTGAGAAGCTCCAGGAACAATCATCTGTGTCTTAGGGCAGACCGGAGACAAGGATTCAAGGCCAGTAGTTTCCTGGAAGTGATCCCCGAACCCTAGGCAGCACCCTCGGGGGTGGGAGTGAGGCAGGACAGGTATTTTGGACTGAATTGTGTCCCCCTCAAAATTCATACGTGGAAGCCCTAACCCCTCAGTGTGACTGTATCTGGAGAGAGGGTCTTTAGGGAGGCAGTTAAGGTTAAATGAGGTCACAAGGGTGGGACCCTAATCTGAGAGGACTAGTATCAGTATAAAGGGAAGAGACACCACAGATCTCTCTTTCTCTGCATGAGCACAGAGAAGAGGCCACGTGAGGACACAGTGAGAAAGTGGCTACCTGCAAGCCAGGAAGAGAAGCTTCAGCAGGAACCAACCCTGCCAGCACCTTGATCTTGGACTTCTAGCCTCCAGAGCATGAGAGAAATTTCTGTTGCTTAAGCCACCCAGTCTGTGGTAGTTTGTTACGGCAGCCCTAGCAAACTAATACAGGAGGGAAGGCAGCTAATAAGGGTTGTGTTGTCAAGCCAGTTACCCCTGTGGGCAATGGAGGTGGGCCTACTTGAGAACTCTCTGGAATGTGGCACACACGCTCCACAGTCACCCACCTGAGAGGGCAGAGGAAGCACTTATCCTCCAACTCCTGGCACTCTGCCTGGATGAGGGCCGCTCCCAGGAGGCGATAATGCCCTAGCTATGAAGAGCATCAGGAAAGGCCCTGGGGCGGGGAGATGCAGCTGCTGGCAGCTGGATATCAGTCCGAGTGCACTGAGAAGGTAAGTGCCAGGGGATCTGGGTGGACTCTAGCAACATCTGCAGCTGGCAATCTAGTCGATTTGGGAGCCTGGCGAGAACACAACGCCCACTCAAAGGGCCCAACTGAGACAGTTTAACGAGGGAGCTGAGCAGGGTTACAAGACGGTGAGGCATCTAAGGTCTAGCAATGGTCGGAAGCTGTTACCAGCTCAGGCCAGAAGGGGCAAGTGATGGGAGCCCAGGGAATGGGGAGCCATGGGGGTGCCATCAGGCAGGAGAAGGATGCCAGAACCACAGCAAGGCAGTGGGGCAATAAGTACTCCAACCTTGCCTCCCACTTCCTGCCTCTGGCTTGGCAACAGGACGGATGGATGATGACAGTGTTATGCTGGTGAATGTTTAACAACTGGCTCTCTGGTGCAGAGGAGCCCTGATTTGCAGAGTTTCCCAATTTCTGTGGTATAAATACTCCCACCAAGGCCTATTTCAAGCTACCAACATGACATCCACCAGCTTATAAAATCCCTGAACATTTAACAAATGGCTCTCGCCAGCCAGCTCTAGCACATCACTAGATGATGATGTCATTCAAAGAAACAAGTACCAGAGGACAGGGAGCAGACGGGAAAACAATAATTACCATCATGATCATGACAACAATGAACACTTAGGGAGCAGTGCCAAGTGCCAGGCACTGTTCCATGTCCCACATATATTAACCGATCACATCATTCCATGACTCCATGAGGTAGGTGTTATAATCTTGCCCATTTTGTCCATGAGGGCACCGAGGCACAGAGAGCTCAATTTCCTGGTCCAGAATTACCCACCTAAGAAGTTCCAGAGCAGGACTTGACCCTGGTCAGTCTAGTTCCATAGCATACCCCCTGCTACACTTCTCTACAACTCCCCTGGGGTTCCACAGGTTGACTTTAAATGGAGCTACCCAAGAGTTGACTGGCATAGGAGCCTGGAACTCAAGAATTAACCAAGAAGAAACGAGGAAACCAAGGCCCCACAAAGAAGACCTGCCAAGGCCACAGCGAGTGAATGACTGAGCCAGGATTGGGACCCAGGCCCCTGCCTTCCAGGAGCTCCCTGCCCCAGCTCCTGCCTCTCCCTGTGGGTGGCAGGGATGAGGCAGGGCAGTGTGAACCTGGAGCTGGGGTCCAGCAGAAAGAACCAGTATCCTGGGTCTCAGTATACAGATGGTATGTAATCCATGGTGCTAGGAGACCTTTCCCAAGAAGAGTACAGCCAGAGGACCCAGCCATGGGTCATATCAACATTTAGAGACATAGCAAGAGATGCTGACGAGAGGCCAAAGGGTTGGAGAAAACTGTTCTGAGTTTTCTCGGATTCTGTATTTGTTTATTTGGCATCCATTAATCATGGGGCCAGACTAATGGTCAAATTGTTTACATCTCCCCTGTGGTCTAACTTCCATGAGCATGCAAAAATTATGTTAGCATTCTTCCAACAATCCCAAGTCCAAACCCCCAACCACCTCCTTTATCTAACTCTCACCCACCAAGCCAATATTCTTGCTGCCCTAAGATCACCCAGGACCAGGTACCAGACAACTAGAGAACACCCCTGTAACTCAGAGCCCACCAACACTATTCAAACTAGACAATCGGAAACCGTTTCCCCTGCCCTGCTCTGCCTTTCCCTCAGGGAACACACTAAAGAATACGGCCTAGGCTTTCCCCTCCATCTTGAGTCTGCCTCCTGACTCTGATGCTTCCCCATGTGGCCCTGCGTGGATACGTGCCTCTTGTTTCCAGGAGAACTGTAACAGTAAACTTTTCTTTTAATGGCATTATCCTCTCCATGTTGTCACTCAGTCATCTTTATAATTTAAGACGCAGTTGCAGATCACAGACCCAGGGGAAGGTGAGGTCACAGAAGCCAAGAAAGAAAAGAAAAGGAGGTCACAGCCGAGCATGCTGGATGCTGCAGAGAGCACAGCAAGTTGACCGGAAGCACCTGTTCAACCTGGCAACCCAGAGCTCAGTGGGGACTTGATTGTGAGCAGTTTCAGCGGGGCAGCAGACAGGGTGCAGGAGCGAGCATGAGTGGGGAGGGATGGAATCAGCAATGCAGAGAGCTGAGGGAGATTGTGTGCTCTGACCAGGAGCCCAGGAACAGGCGGCACTGTGAGGAGGGGGAGGTCAGGGCAGGGTTAGGTAAAGTGGGAGGTGCTCACGCACATTTGTAGGCTGGCAGGAAGGTCTGGGAGGGAGGGCGAGGTTGCAGACACCCCTTTGACACCTTCCACACAAGCTGTGCCAAGGCTTCCCCAAAGACCATGAATAAATGATTAAAGATCGACATCGATCCACATATCTGAGGCCCGTTTTATTTCTGACTCACTGCTTTTCCAGTGGTTGCTTCGAATGGATGTTGAGAAGGCAGCCCCTGGACCCTAATAAAGAGCAGGCTCCCTGTGCTTATGAAACCCTTCAAACCCTCTTCCTAGCATCCTTTTCCAGCTGGAGGCTCTTCTCACCCTGGCAATGGCCCACTGAGCCCCCGATCCTGGGGCCTGTTCCCCATTTGCAGAGAAGGGAGTTAGAAGGACGCCCAAGAGAGTGTGGGGCAGTGACCTGTCTCCACAGCTGCCCTACTTCTGGCTGGCAGGAGCTTGTGGGGTGCAGGGACAGGGACCTGAGAAAGACGGGGCTAGATGCAGAAATTGTTAACGCCAGGGATCCTTCGTCTCTTGGAAACTTAGGCACATTTGAAAAGAGGCTTTTTTTCAGAAGAGCGTCTCTTTAAGAAGGTTTCTCTTCAAAAGACTGAGGCACGTCAGAGACGTTCTCTTCCCCAGCACTACAAAGACGTAAATTTTCCTTGCTAGTCTCCTCTCCCGCTCTGCGAGTTACAGCAGCTTCTCAGTCATTTATTATTCATCATTATCATAGTGACATATCCAGCCATCTAATTCATTGTCTCCAAGCGCTGACTTCCTCTCGTTACTTAAATGCTCACCCGGCTGGAATTTCTTCTGACAAACTCCTGGTCCCACTCTGGCATTATCTTTCCCCAAGCAGGCATGATCATTTAGAACTTTATTGGAGATCTCGTGAAAGAGCCCTTGAGAAAGAATCAGGCCTTCGAATTATCACCAATCATTTAGCAAAAAGGGAGGACAAATGAGGACTAAATGGAACTGCCTGTTCTCACTGCACTGCAGAGCAAATTCAAGGCGCCACCGTCACAGTGTCCCCGGGGAAGGCATCAAACATGTACGTCCCCGGGCTCCTAAATGACCTCACTGACTGCCACATCTGTGGACTGCCTGGGCAGGGTGGAGGATGAAGCCAACATCCTGGATTCCCACAGGTAGGCAGGGGGCTGTCAGCAGGCTGGGAAGGGGCCGTATGTTCTCAGACCCTCTACAGTCATTCTTCCCATTGCCCCCACAGCCAGCAGACACAGCTCCCACCCACGTGCTGCCTCCTATTTGATGCCCAGAGGGACCCCTGCCATGGACCCCAACCTTCCCCATCAAAACTTGCCTGCCTTATTTCTGTTCCTTTTAAGGACCTGCCTCTACGCATTGATCTAAGGCTGTCCAATAGAAGGTTCTGCAGTGGAGATGATCTGTCTGCGCTGTCCAATATGGCAGCCACCAGCCACACGTGGCTATTGAATACTTGAAATGTGACTCATGCAATCAAGAACTGCATTTTTAATCTCATTTAAGTTTAAAATTAAGTAGCCACATGTGGCTAGTGGTGACCAGTTAGAGAGGCAGGTCCAAGGGGGGCTCATCCGTTCATCTAGCAAGTCCTAGAAAACAGTCATGGGTAACACCAAGTCCATGGCACGTGTTAGGCATTGTGCTGGATGTGCTCTATTCATTATCTCATTTTATTTTCATGACAACCATGGGAGTAAGTACCGTTATATCCCATTTTACAGATGATAAGACTGAAGCTCAGAGAAGGTAAGTCAAGTTGTTAAGAAGGGATTCAGATCTTGGCAGCCCAGGAGAAAGTCCAAGAGAAAGCAAGCAGGCTTTCTCCACCCCACAGGGGCCTGTGTGATGGGCAGGGCTCCACAGGGTGTCGCATCTCACTGGGTCTCCTGAGGAAGATGTCACAGAGCGTCCATTGCCTGCATGTTCAACAGGAGCAACGTCCTTCCTGTATCTCTGGGTCAGGAATATTGCTGTTCTTTCTCTGGTTAACTGACATTCCACACTTCCCCCAGGACAGGATGGTCAGCCTCAGCTGGGGGTCCTGCTTTATTCTCTCCCCTTTGAGCCTCGAACAAGAGGAAATGTTGCAGCAGAAGGGATTTAGATTAGACATGAAGTGTACTTTCCAGAGCACTGGAATGAGCTCCAAGGGAGATTATAGAAGCTCCATCTTTGAAGAACCTTAAAAGCAGCACAGATTCCTATCTGGGATCATTATGACATGGTTTTTCCAGAGGCAAGGGGAGGAACAGATGGCCCTAATGGTTTCTTGGAGCCTGTAAATTTTTCTATGAAAATTGCTATCCTTCATTAAAATCATTCTGTACATTACTTGAGGAAAGGAAATATAACACGGAGCAAGACTTGAAGAAATAAATCTGGGATTAATGGGGTGCCTTCTCTCATTGATTCTCCATCTCTTCTTTGCTAAACCTTGGTTTCTGTTCCTCTTCTCAGGAAAAGTCTGTTCCTCCTTCCCATTAATATCTTTGTCTTCCACACACTGGTACCAGCCTCTCTGAGGCTTATAGTAAGAAGCCTTTCCAGCAAAAGGAGCTGTTTCTACTAATGGGTTATCCTTCCTACGTTGGCCAGAACATTCTCTCTTCCTGGTTCCTGGACTCTCCTCCCTAGAGGAAGTTGCTTGGGTCTTCCTTTCCTGATCAGACGCTCCATCCCTAAAACAGAATAAAACTTCCATCACCTTCATCCGCTCTCCCAACTCATGGAGCGGGGGGAAGGGGGGCTGTCACTAGGCAACCAGTTCTACTTACTCTCTCCCTACCCCAGGGAGCTGCCAGGTCACCAGCACACAAGTCTAGAAGCACCTTTACTTTTTCTTTTCAATTCCTTTTCCCTTCTGTTTTTTAACCACTGCTACTTTTATTCCTCTAAAATCAGGCTATAATGGCTTTTTCCTCAATCGTGCTAATGGGATGAAAAACAGATACATCATTCATTTGAGGCAGGATCACACAGATTCACACTGCATGCAAATGTGCAAAGTGTAGCTTCTTTATTCTGCTATAAATAACGTCTATGAAAAAATCTGATCTTCCTCCCAGGCCCCCATCTCATTTGTAGCTGGAAGAAGGGGAAGGGAGAAAAGAAAACAAAATTTAGTCCAATCCAGTAAACATAGCATCATTACATAATCTAAATAGTCTCTTTAGGCTCTTCAGGGTTTCTCGCCCTTGGCTCCCCAACAGTGCCCCCAGCCCCTTCAAGGTGGTGTCCAGCCTTTGTGGACTGTGAGTGGTTTATGACCTCATGGCACTAGGGGGTAGGGGCCCCAGCCTCTGACTCGTCTTTGGATGAACACACAGCTGGTGTCTCCTGACTAGAACCAGCTATATAATTTGCAGAGTTTGGTGCCAAAGGAAGATGTGAGGTGCTTTGTTCAAAAATTACTAACAATTTCAAGACAATGAAAGCAGAGCATTAAACCAAGCATAGGCCCTTCTGAGCTCGGGCCTTGTAGAGTGCATAGGTCACACACCCACAAAGCTGGCTGTGTTTATCACAGACCTGCCTCTTGTTGGGGTCTATCACTGGGGGAAGAGGGATCTGTTCTCCCGGGGCTTGGTCAGAGCCACATATATATATATATATATATATATATATAAACTGATCAAATTGTACACTTTAACTGTACACAGTTTAGCATACTTCAATTGTACCTCAATAAAACTGGGAAAAAAATCAACTCAAGGAACTGGAATAAAACATTCCGGGAAGGAGAGACCCACCTCCATACAGGCTCTGCATTTCCATGTCTTTTAGCCCAACTTCTAATTTCAGATAGAAAAGAAAGGAGAGAAAAAAAAAAGACACACCAAAATGAGACATTGCTTTAGAAAGGTGTTGAAAATATATTAAACACTAAGATGTTACCAAAATACATTAAATGAATAATTTCAAATCTGTCTTGTCAAAGATTAAAAAATATTTAAAATTAGCAAGCACAGAGAAAACTAATGTTGAGCAAATAATTTTAACGAATATAGCCTATTATGTTCTAATGAGTGGCTTTTTTAAATTTGAATTTATTTTTGTAACGGAAGCTTTTATTTCCAAGTCTTGTTAAAGGGACTTTCCTATTACATAAAAGTGCAATTTGAAGAGAACAAGTCTTTAAACAAGTTTTTAAACAATTATATTATGATGTTCCCACAGGGCACAGACTTGGAATTTAGCCAGTCCTCAGGCTGATTCCCAGTTCTGTTTCTTGTTTATTTTGAGGCCTTAGATGAGTCACTGTGCCTATGGGAGCCTCAGTTTCCCCATTTGTAACACGGAGCTAATGATCCTTCACCTCCAGGTAGCTCAACCTGTAGCACACACTGTAGAGACTGAACATGAATTTCCCCCCATACAGTGGTAGCTGATAATTATTAGATTTTATACTCAATATAATTATTAGATTTTATACTCAATTAGTCCTAAAGCTGCTATCCCCCAAAAGGATATTGAAGGAGAACTGTAATGCTCAGTCCTTTCATTCAAGTCTCAATATTGATTAGACAATGAACTGGACACTCCTGGATGCATCATAAAACGTTCTCGAAATAATCCCACTTTTCGTTCCTCACCTGCCAGGCAGCTGAACCGCAGCTTTATGAAATATGAAGCAAGTCCTCTTTTATAGCCAGGCACTCATCTTCAGATTCCTTGGCATACGAGTCCCTCCAAGTTATTTTATTATTTCCAAGAAACTGTAACAGCCTTTTTATATACCTTCTGTTGTCATAAGAGTGATCCCACATAAAGCATGTCAACCAAATACGAGAAGGGCATCCTTCATCCAGTTTACTGTTTCCTTGAGACAGCTGCCTCTGGGGCTGGTCAGCTGACGGCTTTGATGGGGTTATTGAACATGCTTTTCAAACAAAGAAAACCTGGAGAATGTGGAAGGTCCTTCCTTGGTCAATTTAGCCCACGGTCTGGGGTGGACTGGAAGCTCCTCTCACCACATGCGGGTCTGGTGGGCCCCACCCAGGCCCAGCAGCTGCTCCTGGGCACAGCCAAGGCTAAGTCCGGAGACAGCTGCGCTGGTCTCAGCCACCCTTCCCTCTGTGTTCCCGCCTCCTGAGGTTCCAGTCCTGGACCCCAACTCCCGTCCAACCTCCAGGTCGCCTCCCCCGTTTCCTTTCTCATCTCCTTGTTCCAAAGGGTCAGACCTGGTTCCAGCTTGCCTCCCTGGGCCTCAGTTTCTCAGTCTTTAAAATGGGGATTAAAAATATGCCAGCGCGCGTTTTTTGCTTTTTGTTCTTTAACAAGAATCAAATCAGACGGCGGCGGTGAGCGCGTTTTGTAAATTACCCAGAGGTGGGCTGTTATTGTCATTGTCATTCCGCCTCCGCGTCAGGGAGCCGCACGCTCTCCCCTCTCCTCCCCAGGCCCGGCGGCGTGCATATAAACAGTCAATGTCTGCCGGCTGCACCCCTGCAGAAGCGCTCCTCCAGGGAGCAGGCTCAGCCCCGCAACTCTGAAGAAACCGTTTACTGACTCAGGGAGTGCCAGGCTCCCCCAGCCATCTCCTGTTTCCTAAAGGGACGGCCCCGAATCCCCCAAAAGTTCTGAAAAATAATTTTAGTCTCATTAATTCTGGAAACAAACAAGGGCAGAGGGAGAAGGCAGATGATGACCTGAATTAAAGGACAAGGCAGAGGGGCTCCCGAGATACCTGTGGGATGGGGGCGCAGCGACCCCAGACTCCCGGACAGACGAGGACATCCAAATGGAGGCCTGGGCCGGTCCACAGCATGGGGTCGGGGCTGGGGCTGGGCCCACAGGATGGGGGCGGGGCCGGGGCTGGGCCCACAGGATGGGGGCGGGGCCGGGGCTGGGTCCACAGCATGGGGTCGGGCCGGGGCTGGGCCCACAGGATGGGGGCGGGGCTGGGGCTGGGCCCACAGAATGGGGGCGGGGCCGGGGCTGGGCCCACAGGATGGGGGTGGGGCTGGGGCTGGGCCCACAGAATGGGGGCGGGGCGGAGCCTGGGGTGGGTGGGGATCACGGGACTGTGCGGGGCGGGGCGGTGCCGGGGCGAGGCCTAGGTACACAGGTAGGGAGCAGGGGGAGGGTGGCACGGGGACAGGGCTACTCCTAGGGCTGTCGGGGGATGCCTGGCCTTGTCGACATCTTCTAGCGTGACTGAGGTATCCGGAAAAAGAAACAAGGGGAAGGCCAGATGGAGGAAACAGCATCTCCAAGTGTTACTGGGTTGAATTGCGTCCCCAAAATTTCACGTTGAAGCTCCAACCCCCAGCACCTCAGAACGTGACCGTATTTGGAAATAGGGTCCTTGCAGATGTAATTAGCTAAGATGAGGTCATTAGTGTGGACCCTAATCCAATATGGCCTGTGAGGACCTCATAAAAAGGAAAAATGTGGACACAAGCTATGCACAGAAGGAGAACGCATGTGGAGAGACACAGGGAGAAGATGGCCACCCACAAGCGGAGGAGAGAAACCTAGAACAGACTGGCACAGCCCTCAGAAGGAACCAGTCCTGCGCACACCTTGATCTTGGACTTCCGGCCTCCATACTGCGAAACGATAAATTTCTGTCGTTTAAGCCGCCCTGTCTGTGGCACTTCGTTACAGCAGCTCCAGCAGACTAGGACATCAAGTCACAGAGGCCTGGCGGTGCATGGTGTGGGGGACTGCAGAGTTTGTAGCCAAGTAGGAAGCATGAGCGGAGGCAGATGAGGCTCGGCAGGAGGGGGCTCAGAGGGCCACAGTCAGGAACTTGCGGTTTATCTTTGGTCAAAGGGGAGGCATAGAGGCCTTCAAGCCCGGAAGGAGGGTGGTCAGCGTGGGTTTTAGAAAACCGGCTCTGGCTGCGGCGTGGAGGTGGCTGCTATGGCCACCTGGCAGAGATGGAGTTCAAGGGCAGCTTAAACACAGCTATTTATTTTTTCACGGTTCTGGACACTGGGAAGTCTGAGATCGAGGTGTCGGCAGGGTTGGTGTCTCCTGAGGCCTCTCCCCTTGGCTTGCAGATGGCCATCTGCTCGCTGTGTCCTCACCTCGTCGTCTCTCTGTATGTGTCTGTGTCCTCATCTCTTCTTAGGATACCAGTCCTATTGGGTCAGGGCCCACCCACATGACCTCATCTTCATTTTTTTTTCAATTCAAATGTACGTTTGTTGAACCTATATAAAATGGGACAGTTAAGAAATGCCCCTCTCCCCATCTGTGTACAATTCCCTGCTGTTTCTCCTCCGCTGGGCACATCCTGTTTACTAGTTTTTTTACAATTTTGCAATCTCCCATCATGGAATGGTAGTCTGGCTTAAAGCTCAGAGTCTGCTCCGAAAATGCTGGGGAGCGGAGTGATGGTCACAGCCAATGGAGAAGTTGCTTCATTTGAAGCATGCACGGAGCTGGCCTTGTGGCTTCCTGTGGAGGGACGGGGGCTGGGCTGGTGCTCCAGTCCTGGGCTCTTGGAATAAACAGCGTTGAACATCTGCACGACCTTGACTCACATAGTTCGAAGGGAACTGTAATCAGCCGTGGCCCCGGGGGCTTCTTCCACAAAGCTGGGGGTGGTTGATTTCACATCTGTAGAGAATTGAAAAGCCTGTATGTGTTCTCCAAACACCTGTTGCCTCCGGGAGTGGTGTGGGGACAGTCACAGCCGGGATGAACAGGGCAGAAAGACCAGGGCCTTCCCAAGCGAGCATGGTGTTGGCGGGGAGCATGGAAGTCTCTGGAAGGAAGGCAGATAGGTAGGCAGGCCCTGGAGCGTGCCGGACAAGAGCTCCCCTGGGCTTTATAGAACCCTCAGCCCCATGTCCCTGAAGGCGGCATTCCAGCTGGTTGTCCACCTCATCTTAATTTAATCACCTCCTTAAAAACCCAATCTCTAAATACAGTCACATTCTGAGGTACTGGGGGTTAGGACTCCGATATGAATTTGGGGAGGAAACAGTTCAGTCCATGATACAGGGATACCCACGTTTCTATTGCAGTTTGCCCTCCAAGCCCACAGCTCCCTGTGACACATCAGAGAGAGCCCATCACAGGCCAGTTGCTCCCTCAGACTGGCCCTCACCAGGCGACCATGGTCCTTGTGAATTCATCACTGTCTGGGTTCGGCCCTCTCCAGCATGCTCAGAAATCTAATTTTTATTCATTCGGGTGGTATTTATCACACTGGCTCTGGGCCAGATGTTGATTTTGTGGGCACAGTGAAATGGCTCCATCTCTCTTGGAGGTGAACTGGCACGAACCAAGTTCAAAGAAAATGATACATAAAAACTACGTGCCCACTGAGTGGTTTGCCCTGTGTGGTACAGCCATTGGGCATGCAGGGTGACAGGCCAGTACCTTCTCTCCCTCAGGCAGGCTCCAAGGAGAGCCAGATGACCATCAGCCGGCCACCTTGGGTGGACAGACCTTCTTGCAGACTGACTGCACTTTCTCGTCCGGCAGGTGGCCTCCTAGAGAATGACTGTGATGCCCTAAAAATTCACCTAATTAGCTTGGAATCAGAACAAGGACAGTGAGGTAAACCCGGGCACGGGCTCTCCCACACCAGGGATCAGCCTGGTGAGACAGTCTTGATGCCTGAGCCAAGATACCTCCTGCCTGGCCCCAGCCGGACTGCTCTGCCTGCAACTGTCTCCGGGGCCCTGGCTTACCAGCCCCTTCTCACCATGTGATCTTTCTCCGAACAGGATGTGATTCAATTGGCCAGATTTCCATCCACTGAAGTTGCAAATTCATGCCAGACCCCAAATCCAGGAGCACAGGAGTTCTGGGTCTTTCCAAATCCTTCAGCGTCTCCTTCACCCACAGACTCTGGATCCCACCAGAGGCAAATCCCAGCTGGCAGGGAGATGTGACTTTTCTGGGCAGCCCCATTTCCAGAGGCGGATTTTCGGTAAAGCTAAAGAAACCCCAACATCAGGACCCCTCATTTGCAAGAGCCCTTTCAAGAGCTGGAAGATGCTGGGAGTCATACAGTGTTCTAGGTAGGGAGAGAAGCCAGGTTGGAATCAACAAACATGTCTAATAAATTGCCTAAAAGGGATCACAGAAGAAAGGGACCTGAATTTCCAGGGCCCCGGTAGGTACTTTGTGGTGATTTCCTTTCTCATTCTAAATAAATATTCACTTTCATACCTAAGTTTATATTGTATTTGTGTATTCTTTTTCTCAAAGAGAATCCCTCAAATTGTCCAAGCTTCAGGCCTCACAACCCTAGATCCACTCCTGCCAGTTTCCTTGAGTCCTCATTCCAGTGGATGCTGGGGGCGGGGTGGGGGTGGGGGGGTGCCTCTCCAAGATGGGCAGCTCATGCCTTCTGAACTCAGGGATGCTGCCCAGGAGGTGGGTCGACGTGATGAGCCAGAGATGAAGAACCTGGGGGTTCGGCATATAATGGAATATTGGATCTGAGCTCTGTCCCCACGGTGAAGAATACCCACGGTCCCTTTGGCCCTGCCCAGGAGACCACCGCTGTTGGGAACACCCACTTGGCTGGTGTAGCCATGTTTTTCCTTCATTTCACTGAAGAGAGAGATTTACATCTTTCAATAACACGTCTTCATGTTCCTTTCCAGGGACATTTTTAAGCTTTAAAAAAAAAAAACTTTGAAAATTGCTTTAAAAGTTAAATCACGAATTTTTGTGCCTCCCCCTCAAAATCAAAATAATGTATTTTTGCAGACGACAGAAACATCAGACGTCTTCCCTCAGTCATCTGTCTGTCTGACTGACACATTTTTAGGGACAGGCGATTGCCGTGCTTAATTTATGTCTGTGTGTGTTTTAACGAGCTGTGTGCAATGGTTTTGATCTGGGAGTTGGCATATGGCTCTGCATCTCTCCTTAGTCTGGTTGTTTGTGGTCTCCTCACCTTTGGAGAGCCTCACCCCCTCCCCCGGGGCGTTGTTTTGAATCTGTTGGTTCCCTCCCCACCCCACCCCCGTGTAAGCCGGGCTCCATATGGGACTGCTTCAGGTGCCAAATCCTCTATTCAGGATAAAGTCTGTCACATAGGGACGAATGCAAGAGAGACAGTAGCCAGGGCGCCGTCGCCCCGTGACCTGGTGGCAGGGTTCTGAACACTGCAAGCTTCACCTCTACGAGCCGCCATCCATCTTCGCCTTTCAGGGTCTGCTTCTTCCGCTGCCTGCCCCACTTCCGCTGGAGTTCTCTGCCTCCCGGAGTGTAAAATGCCTACCTCCCGCTTTGCAAGAGCTGCCACCTCTGTGAGCAGCAATCACGGGCACTAATGCATGATTCATAGGCGGCTCTTGGCCCAGGAGTGAGTGCCCGGAGGGAGGATCCTGAGGCCCGCAGAAGCATTTTGGTTCAGGGAACATTCTCTCATTGATGCACATCTGTGCCGCCTGGAAGTGCATTAAAGAGAATCCGATGTGCGGCTACTTCTAAAATAGCTTTCGAATGTGCAAGTGCCCAGGGAGGACGGGGAACGGCTCAGAGCTGACGAGGCCCTTGGCGGAGAGGGCTTCATTCTGGCTTTGTCCTTGAAGCACAAAGTGCCAGGTGCCCTGTGGTGGCACTCCTGGGCCCCGGGGGAGGAGAGAGGCCTGTCCTGGCAAAAGCAGGGCCACCAGGACCTCAGAGCCTTGGTGCTCCACTCCCTCACCGAGCAAGGCTTTTTCCACTCTGTGGCCATTTCTGTCGTCCTGGCCTAACAAGGAGACTCCCCTCCAGCCTTCACCAGGGGCCCAGATTCCGGCAAAGCAACCAAGGGGTCCGACATCCCAGCTCAGTTTCAGCATCACTAACCATCCTCCAGGTGCCTTGGGCAAGGCACCAAGCCTGGGGATCAGGAAAAGTGTGCCCTCCTGACTTGAAAACCCCCAGGTGGTATCCCATCGGTTTCTGATCTGCTTGTCTCTGTGCAAACCATGTACTATGGGGTATTCAGAAGGACTACTTGTCCTGGGGACCAGACCTGCAGAGCTGCTGGCCAATGAAGAAGGCCAACACTTGGGCCCAAGGCACATGCATCAGTCATGACTTCCAGTGGTAAGTAACTGAAATCCCAATACAACTTGGCCTTGCAGAAAGAGAGAACTCCTTAATGCCCATAGGTGAGGGGTGGCTTCAGGCATAGCTGTATCCAGGCATAGAAACAATGTTGTCAAGACTCTTTGATGCTACATCCCATGACTCAGCTTTCCCCTCTGTTGGCTTCATTCTCAGGCAGGCTGGTCCATGTAGTGCCTTCACAGCCTTGCCAGCCCAGTGGAAGACAGTCCTTCTCTTCCAGGGCTCAGTGAAAGTCTCAGGGATAGTCACTGTGACCAGGAATTGGATCAAATGATGAGCTTGGGGATGAGGGGTGTCAGCACCACTCAATCCACACAAAATGTGAGGAGAGATTCCTAGAGGAAACTCAGAGTCATCAGAAGGATGGAGACAGTATGCTGGAAAGAGAAAAACACCAGGCGTTCAACATGGAGTGAAGACAGGGACTCCATTGTTGCTCTGTGCTGTTTAGACAGACAGAGGCAGTCATTCCTGGTTTCAGGTTTGTTCTCCCTGGCAGACAAATTCCCTATGTTTTTTGTTTTTTTATTTTTATTTTTTGTAAGGAAGATTAGCCCTGAGCTAACATCTGTTGCAAATCCTCCTCTTTTTGCTGAGGAAGACTGACCCTGGGCTAACATCCATGCCCATCTTCCTCTACTTTATACGTGGGAAGCCTGCCACAGCATGGCTTGATAAGCGGTGCATAGGTCCATGCCCAGGATCCAAACCTGTGAACTCTGGGCCGCCAAAGCGGAGCATGAGAACTTAACCACTACGCCACCGGGCAGGCCCCCTAAATTCCCTCTGTTTTAAATACCCAGAGTGGTTTCTCCTTTCCTAACTGGAATTGCCTGTTACCCTAGTGAATGGCTCTCCTGTGGCCTGGGTGGGCAAGGGGACCCCTGGCAGCAACTCCAGCAATCAATCCCCAACTGGCTAGGGCACTTGGGGGCCAAGCAGAAGCCCGGATGTTTGGCTGCCTCTGGGACAATCTGCTCAGCCATGAACCAAAACTAAAACAGCCAGCCTGGAATCTCAGCTTCCCTGTGGGGATGCAGGAGGCAGACACTCCACAGGTGCAGAGGAGAAATCAAAGAGAATCCACAAGCACCCCCGAGGGTGGTTCTGTCCACAGCTGCAGCGTTTCATTATTTACACCTGCTTGTAGTAGACGCTCCTCAAGCCTGGGCTGCGCCCCCACCCAGCCCTGCTGTGCCCTGGGCTGGCCTTGGGGACTCCCTGGAAGGTAGTCCCATGACCCCTCAAATCCTCCTACTTTTCCTGGTTCAAGATGCGCAAACCTGAGCTCATGTCCCTCCTGCCTCCAAGGCCACCCACACTGTCCACCTGGGGACAGCCCTTCTGCAAAGCCAGAAGAGAGAGAGGAAAGCTTGCTCCACTCCCTAGGTGGGCCAAGGCCGGCCTGAATCCTGACACTGCTTATTCATAGCCTCCAGCCTGCCTCCCGGACACAGGCAGACAGCATGGAGAGCCATCTGCACACTGGAGCAAACCCAGAGACATAGAGAGCAAAGGCAAGAAGGGGGCCCCCAGGGACCCCGACGCCAGCCCCCCGGTATGCCAGAGGAACTAGGCACAAGGAGGAGAGCGATGTCCCAGGGCACACAGCCAGTTGAGTGGTCAGGGCTGGATTCGGAGGGCGGGCTGACGGCGGGTTTGCTTTCACTGGGCCGTGTCTAGCAGACCTGGGAGAGCCAGCCACCCCAGTGTAGCAGTCCATCGCTGACCTCCCTCACCTGGCATGCCCACCATGTTGGCCTGAGCCCTGGGCTCCTGCCTCACCCCCAACTCTGAATGCCCTCTCCAGGGGGCACCTGGTCCCTCACCCTGGACCCCTTTCCACATCCTGGCCAGTCTGACTTTGGCCACGCTCCGTTCCCTCTTGCGTCAGCCAGCTTCTGAGTTGTCAGCAATAGAAATGCACTCTGAGTAATTTGATCAGAGAAGGAAGTTGATGGAAAGGGTATTGGGGAGCTCACGGACTCACAGGCAGGCTGGAGAACCAGACCCACAAAACAGGCAGAAACCAGGGCAATTGGGGCAGCAGCCCAGACCACGGTCAGGGAAGATGTGGCTGCCCCAGGACACAGAGTCTGTGTGGCCACTGCTGCTGCCCACCTCCACCCACCCCACCCTGACCACCCACCACTACCCTCACTGACCACCTACCTCCACCCACCTCCCACCCACCACCACCCACAACCCACCTCCACCCACCCCCAGCCCCCACCATCCCCACCCAACCCCACTCCCCATTCATTCTGCACACTCCCACCCACGGCTCGGAAATCCAGGAGCATCGCCATCATCACGCAGCTTGGGGGTCTTCTCAGAAAGAAGTTGGCTGTCAGTGATGTCCTCCTCCAATCCCCAGCCCAGCAGCCGTGGCTGCAGAGGGGCAGCTGGGGCCCCAGCACCACCACGCTGCCCTATCTCTCCACCGTCCACACAGCTCTGCGCTGAGCGGGCTCTGGCCCCCAGGAGGCCTCTGCAGTGGTGAGTGGGGCCACAGCCAGCAAGCAGCCACCCTGAGCACTGCCTGCTAATGGGGCTGAATCCTCTGGGCGCCAGAGGCCACAGGCCCTCCCCCCTCCTGACAGACCAAACTCGGCACTTATCCGAATCTTCACCACGGGCAGCCCACCCCGGCCGCCCCTGAGGAGGAGGCTGAGCTCCCCTCCTTTTCTCCCAGCTTGGCTCATACAACGGGAACTTCTGCTCTCACTTCCACCTCCGCAGAGACACCGTGGGTGGAGGGTGCCCCGGCTCTCCCTCCTCCACCCCTGTCATGGTGGGCAAGTGACCGCTGTGATCGTCAAGGTCTGGGCCTGTGCTACCGTGAAACCAGAGACCGCCTCTACCTGCTGCCCCTGGGCAGAGGCCTCCCTCCTCTGACGGCCCATGGACACGGGCAGCAGGACCTGGCCCTCCGCTCTGGCCTCCGCACCTGGTGGTGCAGGCCACCAGCCTTCCCTCACTGGCAAGGCCAGTCTAGACGTGGGGGAAGAAAGGCAAAGAGTAGGGAACCTCGTTCTGGTTTCTGAACTCTTAAGGGCCTAACTCCCCTGTCCATATCACATGTGCTTTTATTCTTTGAACCACAGAATGACAAGCTGCCTGGCCACAGAAACCGCTTGCCCTTTGAAATGCAATGCCCCATCCTGGCTTCTCTATGGCAGCAGTGTTCTCTGCTTGACCTGAGCTGGTGTTAGGCTGGGGTGGATAGACAGGGGTGGGCCACAGTGGACCACATCCAGCCCTCTGCTCCAGCCCAGAATGAGCATCCTGGGCTCCAGGAGCATGAGGACTCTTCACAGTAAAGGAGGCAGTGCCTTGGGGCTACTTTGCTTGGGGACAGTGGTCACGAATTTAGAAATATTCCCTCTTCCCATTGAGATAGGCTCACCCCCACCCCAGCGCTGCTGTGCTGACGCTGACAGTGGGCCTCTTCTGGTCCACTTGGTCTGTCTACCAAGTGATTGACATTCAGAGAGTGTAATGGGTTGAACAGTGTCCCCCCCAAATTCACATCCACCCAGAACCTCAGAATGTGACCTTATTTGGAAACAGGGTCTCTGAGACGTCCTTATCAAGGTTAGAGTGGAGACCATGCTGAGTCACAGTGGGCCCTACTCCAGTGAGCGTTTCCTTACGAGAGACGGAAAAGGACACCTAGAGACACTGGGAGGAAGGCAGTGTGAAGACGGGGCAGAGGCTGCAGTCAGGTGTCCACAAGCCAAGGGACATCGAGGAATGCTGGGGGCCACCAGAAGCTGGAAGAGGCAAGAAAGCCTTCTCCCCCAGAGCCCTTGGAGGAAGCGTGGCCCTGCCAACACCTTGATTTTGGACTTCTGGCCTCCAGAACTTCGAGAGAATAAATTCCTGTTGTTTTAAGCCACCCAGTTTGTGATGCTAATACAGAGAGTAAACGGAGTGAGGAATCAGCTTCCCAAACCATCCGCACTGCTCAGCCCTCAGCCACAGACGCGACCACCCCTTTCCCTCCTAGGACTGTGTGTAATGCACAAAGCCGGGGCTGCCTCCTCTTACAGGCAGCCTCCTGGCTCACAGTCTTGGAAAGCGAAGCGACTCGCAGCCCCTGTGGTCCTTTCCCCCATGCTGGCCAGGCTCCGGGGTGAGTAGCTGTAGATCCCGGAAGCCAAGGAGTGGGACCCAGAGCCTGGAGGCTGTTCCCTCACTTGCTTATTTCCAGGACTGCACTCCCCAACATTGCCCCACCCCAGCTTAATAGTAAAAGTTTCATTTGACTTACCTATTTTAGGGTAAATTATTTTATAATTCGGCTCCTTCTATCTTATTTTAATGTTTTATTCTATCAAATATAGAAGGAAATCTTATTTCACTGCCTATAGAACCTTCCAGGACATGCTTCAGCTGAACCAATACGAATACACTGTTAAGAAATTCAAACAGGACAAAGGCGTGAACAGGCAAAGGCCGAACCCAGTAGCTGACAAGTGCATGAAAAGAGAAATGCAAACTAAGGCAACAATGAGACACCACTTTATATCCACCAGATTGGCAGAAGTTAGAAAGTAGGGTAATGCCAAATGTGGGTGGAGACGTGGGGAGATGGGAGCCTCTGCGCGCTGCAGGCTGGTGCAGCCCTCAGGAGAGCCTGCTGGCAGCTTCCATGAATGAAGCGTCTGTCTCTCTGCTGGAGGGCTGCCGTCTCACTCAGCGGCACTCTCCAGGAGGGGACCCGCACAGGATACCTGTCATGGCCCCAGTTGAGGTGGCAGGCAGTGCAGGGAACCCAGGCTGGATCCGTCAGGGTCCCCACAGGAAATAGGTGGCACTCCCAAACTGGGTTCATTCGAGGAGGGTTAACTTACAAAGGGACCGTTTACAGAAGTGTGGGTACAGGGGAACCCCTGAGATAGTGCGGAAGCGCAGGTTCAGAGCAGCAGAGCTGTTACCCAGGCCTGAAGGGAGGAAGGGAAGGAGTGGTGGCCGAATCCACATGGGGAGAGTTGTGAGGACGAGGCTGCCTTAGAGGAGCAGGACCCAGCCTGCCTGAAGTGCCGCTGCCGGAAGGGTCCCCGGGAGAGGAATGCCTGCCCCCTCCTCCTCCTCCCCTTCCCTCTGGGCCCCTCTTGGGACTTCCCGTTGGCCAAACCCAATCAGAAGGCAGAGAGCAAGGAGCTCATTGTTGGGGACCATATGGGCCAGCCTGCTGGGCACAGAGCAGGTGGGGAACAGTGGAGGGTGGGCCTGGAGGGGCAGACTGAAGAAGTGGGAGACGTTCAGCACACTCCCACCCCAGGGATTGGATAAACAACCCACAGCAAATACACACCGTGGAACACAACACAGCAACCAGAGGAAGTGAAGGAGTGGTTCCTACAGCAATGTCAGTGGGTCTTAAAATCCCGTGTTGAGTTAAACAAGAAAAGAAAGACATAAAACAGGACCAAGAGCACAACACTCTTTGTGTACATTTAAAATGTACACGTACACAAGACCAAATCGTTTCAAAGATGGGTGTAGAGCCAAGGCACCAACCAGAGGCTGGCCTGGGAAGGGGACTGGAGACAGAGGAGGCAAAGACGAGCAAAGGAGCTAAGGCAGGAGAGGGGCCCCCCAAGGACTGACTGAGTGATGAACTGGGGGGCATAATTGACGCAGCTCTGCGCCTGGAGCAGTGACAGCTCCCCTCTGCACCCCGCCATCCCACTCCTCAAAAGTACTCCTGCAAGCAAGCGAGCATCTCAGAGTGCCAGGTGACAGAGTACAAGCTGTTTCACCCCTCTCTAGAGGAAAAAAAGGATAGTGGGTTCAGAATCTTGGGGTGAAATGAACTGGGCCCAGTGTTTCTTAGGGATGGAATTGTTTGAATTCTTCTACCACTCTGTTGTAGGAGGCCTTGCTGGGGGTCTCCTCTCAGTGTCCCCTTCCCTCTTCCTAACAGAATCCAGATTCACGTTTGGCTGCCCTTCTTGGCCCAGGCAGTGCACATGCTTTGGGGGAAATGAATGCACCCCCGTTGTAGAGATCATGTATTAAAATTTGCTGGGGCCACCGTAACAAAGTACCAAGACTGGGTGGCTTAAACAACAGAGATTTATTTTCTCGTGGTTCTGGAGGCTGGAAGTCAGATACCCAGGTCTCAGCAGGGTTGGTTGCTTCTGAGGCCTCTCCCCTTGGCTTGCAGATGGCCGTCTTCTCCCTGTGTCCTCACACGGTCTTTCCTTTGTGTGATTCTGTGTCTTAATCTCCTCTCTTATGAAGACACCAGTCATATTGGGTTAGGGCCCACCCACGTGACCTCGTTTTACCTTAATTACCCCTTTAAAGGCCCCATCTCCAAATGCAGTCATATTCTGAGGCCCTGGGGGTTAAGACTTCAGGGTATGAATTTGGGAGGACACAACTCAGCCATCACAGTTTGTGGCTCAGTGGACATAGGCCCGTGGGCATGTCCACTGGCCACAGGCACCACTGTCCGGTCAGGTGGATCTTGGGGCTCATGCTTGGATGTGGGACAGAGACCCTCCATCTCCATCCAGATGATGTGGCATGAAGAAGCAGAGAAGCAAGTGATGTGGAATCGTGAGGGGTAGCCTGCCCAGGATAAAGCTTTCATTGCGGAAGGCAGAGCAGAGAGGTGGAAAGAAACCCTCGTGATGCCCTGGAGCCACTAAATCAAACCCATGCTGACCACCCCCTGCCTCTGGCCTTTCGGTCACATTAGCCAGAAATCTCCTTTAGTGTGGGAGCTGGTGTGAGTTTGATTTTCTAATGCAAACAGCTGATCACATTCCGTGTCTCCGCAGTTCCTAGTGTGGGTCCCATGCACCTCCATGCTCCCTGGGGAGAGAGCACCAGTGGTGAGATGGGAACAGCTATTCCTCTCCATCAGGCTGACCCATCACACTTCCTTGAAGAGAGTCCCAGAGCTGGGGCGTTTGACGTCCCCCAGGGATCAGACCTCAGTGTCAGCATTTCTTCTCCAGCCCCTAGGGTCTGCATCTGGTGTCCAGAGAGGGAGGTGCAGCCAGCCAGCCCCTTCCCTTAGGAGGGCTGTTGGCTCCTGGATGTTTCTTGCTGTCAAACCTAAAGAAGGGGCTGGGCCATCCCCACTCCCAGATTTCTGGAAAGCCCTGGAGCAGTGAGTCTATGAAATGACAGGGCAGAGGAGGCCAGGCCATCCAGAAATGCCACTCCTGACCCCCCCACCACCCTAGTAGCATGTTGGGGACATCATGGCTCCCTCCATTGCTGGCTGGCTCTGGGGGGATTGTAGGAGTTGCCTTCAGAGGCTCGGGCAAACCCGTGTCACTCTTGTTTCCACGAGCCTGCCCACTGCTCAGCAAGCACCCTTTTTATTGACCCTGGGGAGCTGCTAGAAGGGTCTCTTTTCCATCCCCACCTCTGGCGAGTCTAACTCTGAGAACTCCGGAGCCACTTCATTTTGTGAGGAAATCCAGTTTATTCAGCAATTCTTGCCTCTAGGGAGTTCTCGTAAGCACCTGGCCTACCGTGCCTGAATCTCCAAGCTTTGCTCAACTGCCTCCAATGAGGGGTCCATAGTGACCCATTTTTTTATAGAGATGTTCTTTAACAAATGAAGCCCAGCCAGATGCTCCTCTGGGGCCGAGAGACTGTCCACTTCAGAAACGGAGGCCCTGGCTTCCCTTCTGGGAACACCCGCAATGTAGGATCTTGCAGATTGTTGCCCACCAGTTCTCTGCACAGGCCCACCCATTCCCATGAGGACGCAGGATGTCCCCAAGCCCTTCCTCCTGCCTTTGGTAGACTATGCCCCTCGCACACCGCAAGTCCCTGCTAACAGTTTACCCTGCTCTCGTAGTCTCAAAGCTTCCCCCACAGCGAACTCACAGCTGGCACATCCGAGGGGACTTTAAGGACAGGGCGAGTGTGTCTGCCACCAGCATCATTCCTCTATTCAGAAAGGACTCCAAATTCTTCACAAACCAACTACCTCCTAAGGCAAGGCTGAAAATTACTTTCCAGCCCTTAACTTCATGAAGCTTTTAGACTTCCTTGGTTTAATGAATTTATGTGAAAATCTGGTCCTCCAGATCTGTGCAGCCTCCTAAAAACAGTAATTCTGATCTCCGTGTGTTTTTCACAGTGTCGCCCCTTTGACACAGGTGGTATTCTAAGCTTCACAGATTCTTTTAGTAACATGACATTCAACAGTTAGGTGGTATGTGGGGCACCCACCACCTTGCCTGATGCAAAACAAGCTCTTGAAAGATATTTCTTGGTTGAAAAAATGAAATAAGGCTCTGCAGTTACTGCAATGCAATTCTGACACCAACCACCTGGAGCTGGTGCAGACTCCACGGGATGTGATCCCCAGTAATACTGCTCCCACTTCAGACACCAGCCACAAGTTCAGGGCCCCAGGCCACCCGCAATTATGACCAAAAGGGCACAAATCTGGAGCATTTTCACGACCCCTCTCAGGTTCAATAATTTGCTAGAATGACTCACAGAGCTCAGGATAGTGCTATATTTTATGATTATAGTTTTGTTATAAAGGACACAGATCAGGACCAGCCAAAAGAAGAGACACGTAGGGCATGCGGATCTCGAATGCACGGCTTCTGTGCCCTCTCCCCATGGAATCTGGGCGTGTCACCCATGGCACATCTGTGTGTTCACCAACCAGGAAGCTCCACAAAACCTCAGGGTTCGGTGTGAACCTGCATCCTGGTTCACAGCTGGCCATCTTTTCACTGTGTCTTCACATGACCGAAGGGGCTAGGGTACTCTCTGGGGTCTCCTTTATAAGGGCACATTCCTGAGGGCTCCAGCCTCATCACCTAATCACCTCCCAAAGGCCCCGCCTCCTAACGCTACCACATTGGGGATTGGGATCTCAACATATTAAGGTAGCGGGGCACAAACATTCAGATCATCAGAGGCTGATATCGCCTGGCTCAAGGCCCCAGTCAGCAGATCATACGGCTGGTCTCTTTGGCATGGCAGGCTCCATCCTGAGTCATTTCACTGACTTAAACCCAGGTGTCCTCCGGGAACCCACCATGAGTAACTGACACTCCTGTCTACTCAGGAAATTCCAAGGACTTAGAAGTTCCCTCCCAAGAACCTGGGACAAAGTCCAGTCAAATTCTTTATTATATAATAGCTCAGATCTTGAGGGATTATTTGAATAAGAGGTGCAACAGACCACCTGAGTTCTAAAATTCTGATGGTCAGTCTCTAAATGTAATCCGAATTAATCCCAAGGCTCCATGTGGCATCACCTTCAAAGAAACAGACACTTTAGATAAAAACTATCAAAAGATATTCTGATCTATGCTTATGGCTCTCAAAGAATATTACACGTTGATGCTTCTTAATATCCCTTTTCCCGTCTTGTGGCATTTCGAATCCTTCATTCCCTGCAGCAGCCCAGACTCCTCTCTCCGCTCCTTACTCTCAACTCCACCAAGAACTCTGTCCTGACCTGGACCCCAGGAGCTCTCAAGCTTTCCTCCCCTCCCCCAGGAAATAAGCAGAGCTGCCAAAGACCAGGCCTTCAATTTCCTGAATGAAACTGGTCCCAAACTGTGATGGTTAATTTTATGTGTCAGTTTGACTGGCTGCAGGGCACCCAGGTTAAACATGATTTCTGGGTATATCTGTGAGGGTGTTTCTGGATGAGATTAGCATTTGAATGGGTGGACTCAGGGAGGCAGATGGCCCTCCCCCACGTGGGTGGTCATCCTCCAATTCACTGAGGGCCTGAACAGAACAAAAGGTGGAGGAAGGAGGAATTTGCCCCTTTTTCCTGACTCACTGCCTTAGCTGGAATATCTTATCACATTTCATCCTCTTCTATACCACCAGCTTTTCTGGGCCTCCAGCTAGCAGACGGCAGATCGTGGGACTTCACAGCCTCTGTAATCACATAAGCCAATTCCTCATAATAAATCTCCTTTGATATATATGTATCTATAGATAGTTCCTATTGGTTCTGTTTCTCTGGAGAACCCTAACAAATAGACAAGCCTAACCTGGGTCTAAGAAGACATTTGGTCCTCTCTCCTCCGACTCCCTGCCACCTGGTTGATTACAGCAATTCATATTTGCACAGTGATCTTAAAGGAAGGTGAGAAGCTAGATCACCTTATTGAATGTGAGCTTTACAACGCCCTCAGATGGGCCATAAAACGGGCACTGCTCTCTTCCGCTGTTACAGAGGAAAGACTTGTAACTCAGCACAATTGTGACCTGCCTGGAGTCACACAGCCAGGTGGTGACAGAGCCCACCTCTAGCCTGGGTCTTCTGATGCTGAGACTGGGCATTTCCAGAACACCGCGCTGAAACTTCACGCGTAAAACCCTGACCCAGAAACTCCGCAGGATCCTCAATTATTCAAATCAAGTTGCAACCATATTTATTCTACTCCATTTACCAAAATGGACATTCTAGAGAATTTTCTCAGTATGAATTTGAAAGGTTGAACCAAAAGGGCTTCTGATGAGAATTCAGTTAATAAGAACCAGACACCTCCTCCTCGCCCCATGGGTTCCCTGAGCCCTCTGGATTTCAGGAGTAATTAATTTGAATTCCCATTTCTAACCAACTCTGTTTCCTGAATTTCTAAGCAATCCAGGTGCCCGCTGTTTGGAATGAAGAGAATAACCTATTTGTCTGCCTGGTTTGATCATGAACTGCAGTCCTCAGGCAGGAGAAGATGCTTCCAGACACTCCCAGGTCATTTTTCTCCACAACTTACCCCACCTGAAAACAGAAGCAGCAAAGGGCACCCTTTCCTGCCCAGAGGCTCCCAATACATTTTTTTTGGTGAGGAAGATTCACTCTGAGCTAACATCTATTGCCAGTCTTCCTCTTTTTGATTTTTTTGCTTGAAGAAGATTAGCCCTGAGCTAACATCTGTGCCAGCCTTCTCTGTTTTGTATGTGGGTTGCCACCACAGCATGGCTTGATGAGTGGTGTAGGTCTGTGCCCAGGATCCAAACCCAGGAACCTGGGCTGCCGAAGCAGAGTGCACTGGACTTAACCACTAAGCCACGGGGCCTACCCCTCCCAATACATTTGACAACACGTTTTTGCCATTGAAAGGGGTCAACACCCAGCTCCTGTCTGGGAAGCCGCGGTGCAGGGGGAGTATAGCAAGTTGAGATCCAGTCTCCGCAACCCACGGGGTAATCTTGGATACATTACTGGGCTTGCTGAGCTGCTTCTCTGCCCACGAATTGGGGCAAAGGGGACTCCCTTGCTCGAGTCCACCCTTCAGGCTGCTGTGAGAATCCTACACGGCAAGGCCAGTAAAGTGCCACCATGCAGTAAGGTCGATGCCTCTGGCTACGTTTCCCACCTGCTGCTTTTTCTCAAGAAGTCTCCCTCGGGGCAGATTCCACACCCCCTTACAATGTCAGCTTGCAGGCGCCCCTGACAACCCTAGAAGCCCTGGGTCCCGACGAGGTGAGGGCCTACACTCTGCTGAACCAGCACCTGCCTGGCCATGCCATTGGAAGCCATCACTCCCATCCCCAGATCAGGTCAAGGCTGGCAGAGGTAAACTCTGCTCCTCTCACTCACCTCCCCTCTGTGGTGGCCGAGGAGCATTGTGAAGGGCCCCCCATCACTCAGGTTTCCAGTGACCTTACCAGCCACACTATTATGCTTGGCTTCCAAACAGGGGAGGAGAAACAAATGATGTTTATTCTCTCATCCCCAGTCCCCTCCCCCGTGCTGGGTATTCTGAGAGGAAACCAGACCCTTGGGATGCCCAGCTGGGGTCAATTAGGTAGAGCCACATGGAGTGTGAGAAACTAGTAAGATCCTTTCAACTCGAAAGCCAGTTTTGCACGACTGTGTCCATTTATCCCCCAAGAAATTTCACACCTTGACACAGATGAGGAGATTTTAAGAAAAAGGAATTTAATGTAAAGTAGTATGTCTAATCATGGAAGGGTGTATGAAAATGTGTCTTCTCTTCTGGCCCCCTGAGATATGTGAAAGGAAGCCCCCTTCCCCAAAAAGGCGTCCCTCCCATAACAGTAAAACCCCAAATTGGCTCATCTCACGAGGACCTTGTACATCTGATGGTGTTGGTTGAAGGCAGGTCAACAAGAATGATTCCTGCAGCTACAATTTAGCTTGCATGACCTGGCACACAGTGGGTGCCCAATAAATGTTGGATGGATGGATGGACAGATGGATGGATGGATGGAGGGATAAGCAAATGAGTTATTCAATGATCCCATCACAAGCCAACATTCATTAAAGCCTTTCCATAATGATCTAGGCATGGAAAAGTTGTTTATGGAAAGGCGAGAACCAAATTTGCAAACCTTCCTGTTGGCTTCACGATAACTCATGCTCAACTGCATCTAATAAAATATGGAAGCAATTTTACAGGAACATTTTGTGCTTTCGCAATTCATTCAACTATTTCTTCTAGAGGGCAAGTCATTTATTCTCATCCAGATGTGTGGGGAGTTCCGTGAATAAATCTGCAAATATCAAGATGAGACGCTCCCCTGCCCCACCTCCCCCCCCGCCCCGGGAGTCTGGGTCTAGCTAAAGAAAGTGGAGACTGACGGAAGTCATTCTGGCCTCCTCTCCAACTCACGGTCTCCAGGCCCAAAGCGCCGCATGCTGTCCCCCTGCTGAAGGGACCTGGAAATGCTAGAGCAGCTGAGTCTCCAAGTCACATTCCTCAGTCACGTGGCAGGGCCTTGAGAGATGAGCCGCTCTCCATCCCATCAGCCTCAACTCGAGAACATTAGGAAGGACACTCAGATGTCATTGCTGCTGCCACTGTCCCCTCAGATGCTACACATGGCCCCTTCACTGGGCTGTGTCCGCCTGTGCGAGCTGCCCCCAAACTCCCGGCAGGTTTAAGAACTGATGAATAGGAATGAGTCACACCTGCCCAGAGCCGCCTAGCATTCCATTCAAGTCCTGATTTTCTGGGTCACCAATTTTTTTAATTAAACTTTTAATTTTGAGATAATTGTAGATTCACATGCAGTTCTAAGAAATAATACAGAGAGATCCCATGTACCCTTTACTTCATTCTCAGCCCCCCCATGATAATATCTTGCGAAACTGTAGTACAGTATTGAGTCGCCAATTTTTTAAAATGTAATATCCCATGCCTATTTCCTAATGGGTGATAGGAAGTATATTTTCATCAAAGTGAGACGCTTGACTCCCCCTCCCACTCCAAAACCTGCTTGACTTGACCTCCAAATATTTCCCATTTTGATCAAGGGCACTCCCCCCCGGCAAGTACACACCCCCAAATTCAGATTTTCTCTTTCTCTTCCTTGAATTTTCCCACCCAAATCCAAACTAGCAATGAGTCCTGCATGTCCAGGCCAAAAAGTCCTGAATCCACCCACTCATCACTCTCTCTACCACAATGACCCTGGCATTAGCCACTGTCAATTCTCTTCAGCAGAACTAGCTACAGAATTTGCAGGGCCCAGTGAAAAATGAACGTACAGAGCCCCTTGTTCAAAAATTATTAAGAATTTCAGGGGGCCGGCCCAGTGGCATAGCGGTTAAGTGCGCGTGCTCTGCTGCTGGCGGCCCGGGTTCCGATCCCAGGTGTGCACCGAGGTACCGCTTATCAAGCCATGCTGTGGCCGCATCCCGTATAAAGTGGAGGAAGATGGGCACAGATGTTAGCCCAGGGCCAGTCTTCCTCAGCAAAAAGAAGACGATTGGCATGGATGTTAGCTCAGGGCTGATCTTCCTCAAAAAAAAAGAAATGAATTTCAATATGGTGGCAGCACAGCATTAAACCAAGTGTGGGGCCCTTCTAAATGCAGGGCCCTGTGGATGGCACAGGTCCCACATCCACGAAACCCACCCTGCCCTCAACCCATGACCACCAGGCACACACCTATAGATGAACAAAGTTGGGCTGGTGGATTTGATGCAACAAGGGTGAACACACACCATGGGCAACCCTAAGGCAGCTCAGTTAGGACCTGTTACAGGATTCGGGCTTCTGTTGTATGATTTGAGGGAGGGCTCAAGGAAGCAAGGCTTCACTCTGGATTGGACACCAGCAGGAATGGGGGGTAATGCAATGATTGAGCATCTTAATAATTCTTATTTAGAAGGTGAGGAGGACAGAGCAAGGCTAGAGAAGTGATGGGTGAGGAAAAAAAAGAGCCACTTTAAAAAAAGAAGAAAGGAGTCATGTCAGCCAGGGTGGAGGATGTTTGGTTAATTTTGTGGTTTGGACGATGTCCACATTTTATCTGGGTTCAGACGTGACTTTGGAGGGGTCTTGCTGCTGTATTGATCCATCATGGTCACAGAGTTGCTTTGTCTGAGGTTGCTAACCCATGAAATTGTTTATGTCCAACAGGAGAATGCCTCTGCTCTTTCTCACCCATCATCTCTGGCCCAGCTGCTCGAAACAGCCCCCCTAACTTGCCTCCCCACCTTTGATCTATTCTCCAAACAGCAGCCAATCCTGTTGAGTCATATGTCAGCTCCTACCACTCCTCTGCCAAAACTACCAGTGGCCTCTGTAGGGAGTTGAATTGTCTCCCCCAAAAAGATATGTTCGAGCCCTAATCCCCAGTACCTGGGATGTTACCTTATTCAGAAATAGGGTCTTTGCAGATGTAATTAAGTTAAAGATCTTGAGATACTATCATATTGGATACAGGGTGAGCCCTAAATCCAATGACTGGTGTCCTTATAAGAAGAGGACACAAACACACACACCCTTGTGAAGACGGAGGCAGAAATTGGAGTGATGGGGCCACAAGCCAAGGCACATGTGGGGCCACCGGAACCTAGGAGAGGCAGGAGGATCCTCCCCTGGAGTCTTCAGAGGGACTGTGGCTCTGCTTATACCAGGATTTTGGACTTCTGGCCTCCAGAACTGTGAGAGAATACATTTCTGTTTTGAGTCATCAAGTTTGTGGTACTTTGTTGATGCAGCCCCAGGAAACGAATACAGTCTCCTGTTGTAATTACAAAGGAACCTCAATTCCTTCCTGGGACCCACCAGACCCCGGGTGCCTGGGCCTGCTTCTCTCCACTCTCATTCACATGCAACTTCTCCCAATGCCCCCCATGCTCCAGCAACACCTGCCTCCCTCTTTCTCCAATGCACTGGCCCTTTGCACATGCTGTTCCCACTGCCTGGAATCCACTCATCTGGTCTTTCCACAGCTGATCCTTGTCATCATTTAGTCTCCTTGCGGATACCCCCTCCTCTGGAAGACCTTCCTTAACTTCCTTGGTTAAAATAACACTCTCCCCCACACATACACCTGCTCCTTACCCTCTATCCTGTGGCTGGTTTAATTGTCCTCGTGACACTGAAATTATATCATTTATTTGTTCACATGTTTATCGTTTGTCTCCACCCTCCATGTGAAGGCTCCGTGGGGTCAGGAACATCCCCATACTCTCTGCATCAAGAACAGGTTGTTTTTATTGAACAAACACACATACTGTGTTTGCTGTATGCCAGGCACTCTGCCAAATTCTTTACAAATGTTACCTCATTTAATCTCCATGAATAAGATATTTTACAGACAAGGAAACCGAGGCACAGAGAGTTTCAGTAACTTGCCCAAAGTCACAGAGCTTGTAAGTGGTGGTGGCAAGATTCAAACCCAGACAGTCTGCCCCAGAGTTGGGGGTTTAAACACTCTGCTGGACACACAGAAGACTTAAATATAAATGTCTACTGGATGAATGCATTTCCCTTGAAGAGTGAGCGCCAGCCCTTCACAGGTAACCTATTATGTGGGAGGGAAAATGGTCCAGGAATTTTGTCCCATGTCTATGCCCCACCCACTGGGCCACTCCACCGCTGTCACCAAGGCTCAGGGGACAAGTGAAGGAGAAGAGAGTAGCACTGCGGAAGGTTCTAGAACAGCTCCCAGCCCCCAGGTATAGGATATCTCCCAAGATGGGTGGCTCCCCTCTCTCACCCAGGTGCCCACCTCTCTCCCCATCTCAGCCCTGTGCTTCTGCGGGAAGGGATCCAGGGTTACACAGAAGTTCCCTGTGCTGGGCACCTCGGTGCTCTCTGTGCTCAGCTCCGTGGATTCTGCCTCCAGCTGAGCAAGCCCACCACGTCCTGAGCTGCCCTGGGCACCCAAGGGGCCTTCCGGGGCCGGGCCCCAGGCGCAGCCCACCTTCCTCCACCCACAGCTCCTGGGGCTCCAGGGGCTGGGGGTGGGGGTGTCTTTTTCTCTGTGTACGGACACTTTCCGGCATGTTTTATATAATATTAGCATTTCGTGGCATTGGTAAACAATCCTAGGAAGCAGAAACGAGGTGGGTGGCTCGAGAAATAAATTTTTTAAAAAGGAAAGGGAGCAATAAGAATGAGGCATAATCAGAAACGAGAATGTGAGCGGCGCCTGGGAAGAAATTTGAGGTGGGCAAGCTTGACAACGAGCGAGAAAGGAAACCTGAGACAAGAAAACAAAGCTTTCACACCAAGCAAGCCGGAGTCCTGGCTAGGAAGACAGACTGCTCCCCAGGGCCCGGCCGGCGCCTCCCCGCCCGCGGGCCTTCCGGCTGAGGCCTCATGGTCAGCGTGGGTTTATGATTCATGCATCAAGGGTGATCTTTTATTTTCAGGTGAAAAAAAAGATAGAATAGCTCTTCGTTTCCTTTGGCAGCCTCCTTTTCCTCAGCGGCTCCCTCGGCCCCAGGAATGCTGTAAACCGAGTTGATGGCTGCGCCCGGGTTTCGCTGAAAGTCCTCGAGGCTTTTGCTTCCTGTTGGTTGTGAGCTAGAACGGAAGGTGAGCTCTTGGGCCATGAGCAGGTGTCCGTCTCCGGAGGCATCAGAGGTAGCTAATTCGATGCCACCGGGAGGCACTTTTAGATAAATTATTCCATCCCCCTGGTCCATAGGAAAACTGACTAGAAAAATATCTCCCAGCCTGTTCTAGGTGTGAAAGAAGGTATTTCCCACATCTCATAATTAGCATCCTCCACAAGCCATCAGCATCCAGGAGAGAGAGGTCTGATTCAAGATACTCCCCTAGAGTTATAATTAGAGTTCTCTTCCAGCTCTCTTAAAATTGTATCCGCTGTATACATTATGCTTTACTATTTATAAAGCAGTTTTGCAAACATGACCTCACCTGGCTTTCACTTCAGTCTTCTGGGGCGAAAACACAGTCTTTCCTAATGTGACCCTGTTACCAAATACACACCCACCACACAAGAGGGACCAAATAAAACTAGAACGCCAGGCTTATGGCAAGGAAAGAGTTTATATTTCGGGTGACGTCAGCTGGGGGATGAGAGCTTTCAAATTTGTCCCATCTCCCCGAAAGTTGGGAGGCAAGGGGATTTAAAGGTTGTGAGGAATGTGGCTGCCGGTAGGGAGGGGGAGCCTGTGGTCTTGCTGGTAGGCGCTTTCCCACCAGCCTGCCTTTGGCCTTGTGAGGCTGCTGGCAGGGAGGGGGAGGGCGGATAAGAGAATTGCAGGTGGGTGTCCTTCAACTGTCTCCGCCTCCGTCGTGGGTGGTGGGTGGTGGGTGGTGGGTGGTGGATTCTGGCTCCAGGAACCGAGGAGTTGAGGTCTGAGAAGCTTTAGCTTCTTGTATCAGTTTCCCTGTAACAAACCTCAAGAACTGGTAATTAGCCAAAACATCAGTGTGAGCCCAGCTTGAGGCCACCTGGGCTTTTAACAATTAGTAACTTCTGTTTGCCTTGTGAAGTTCAGGGATACAAAAAAACCAATAGTTACATATGAATGTAACTTAGAGAAGCAGGGAAAGAGGATGAGTGCTTTTGGTTTTAACCTCATACATGCTGGGTTTAATACAAGGGAACTGATACCAGGGCTCCAGTATCAACCCCACCCCCCCCCCCCCCCCCCCCCGGCCCTGGGAGCGAGGGAGGAGGGGTTGCTGCGGTGGGTGGGTCAGACCCCAGGGCCTGTGTGGAGCCCTTTTGCTAATGGGAAGGTCACTGTCATCAAAGGGCTCACACATTTCTAGTACTTGCCTCTCTCCTTTGACTTGAGCTCCTGCTGAATCTAGGGAGTGAGGAGACTCAGGCCTGGCCAGCCCTCCTCATAGGCCCCCTCCACCTCCTCCACGCTGATGTAATAGGGAGAGGCCTGGGCTGGCCACCTCCTCTCTACTCTCTCTTCTCTCGGGAGGCAGCCAGGCCCTAAGTCCAGGCCAGCTGGGTCTTAGGCACTGGGGGCCCATATGCTCTGTCTTGCTCCCTGCCTCTCTCTGATTGCATCCTCTGGTGCTGGTGGATATGAACAATTGGCCTTTTGTCTCAAATCCCTGGACCTTAGAAAAGAGGGGATTCCATAGGGTCCAGCCCAGATCATAAAATTTCTGCACCAGGATTTGGGACCCAAGTTGAGAGACACTTTCTTACTGAGGCACCATGTCAGGGAGGGGGAGATTGGCAAGGCCAGATGAGGGCATCGCTGGATTTCTGGATGTATCAGTCAGGAAAGGTTAGGTTATGCTGCAGTAACAAACAACCCCAAAATCTCAGTGGCAAAGAAAAAGAGAGAGACAAGGAGAGAGGGAGGGTGGAAGGGATAGAGGAAGGAAGGAAAGATGGAAGGAAGGAAGGAAGGAAGGAAGGAAGGAAGGAAGGAAGGAAGGAAGGAAGGAAGGAAGGAAGGAAAGGAGGGAGAGAGGAGAGAGTTTGGTTTCTTATTGCCTTTGTTGTTGGCCATAGGTCAGCCATGGTTTTTCTCCCCATCCTCTTCCTTCTAGGACCAAGACTAAAGGAGCTGCCCCTATTTGGAACATTCTGGGTTCACAGCAGAGGGAAAGGGTAAAGGCAGGATAAGAAAATGGCTCTTAAAATTTCTGCTCCAACACAGCATGTGTCACCTCCTCTCACATATCCAGTCTTGCAGCCAAGCCTGATGTCAGTGGGTCGGGAAGTACAACCTCCCTCAGGGAGGAATAGCCGACAGTGTGACAAGCACACAGCCTGCCACACCTGGACGCAATACAAACCAGCACCAATGGCTCACCGTCACTGCTGTGTGCCACCAGGCTGTCATGAAGCAGCTCTCCTAACTCAGGGTTGGGACTCAACAATCCAAGTCCCATGAGAATTTCATCTTACAGACAAGAAAACTGAAGTTTTCAGAGAATGTCTGGCAAGAGCAGACCAGATGCTCCCTCATCCCACATTCTCATCCTGGGCACATGGAAAGATGACATTTCCCAGGCTGCTTGGCAGTGGACAGGGACCACGGGACTGGTTCTGGACCACGGGATCTACGCAGGAGTCATGCATGCCCCTTCCACGCCTGCCCACAAGCCCCCATTCAACCTCCCACCTTCTCTCTCCCCCTTCCACGTTCACTGTGAAGGCCCTATTTCAAGATGGCAGCATCTAGAAACGAAGGAGCAGGGGTCCTGGAGTCAGCACTTGACCTGCTGCCCAAGAGAGCCCCTAGGTCTGCATCACACAGTCCATCAGGCCACACAGCTGGGAAATGGTGAGGGTGGGAGGCAAGTCCCAGGTGTCTTAGTTTGAGTTCCCCCGAAAGCAGAGCCTGTGGCAAGGATCAGGTGCAGGTAGTGATGCGGGAGGTGATCCTGGGAAAGAGGAGTGAGGGAGCAAAGAGGATGAACCAGGTGCTGTGGGTTGAATCACATTCCTCCAAAAAAGATGTGTTGGAGTCCTAGCCCCCAGTAGCCAAGAAGGTGGCCTTATTTGGAAATAGGGTCGTTGCAGATGTGATTAGTTAAGATAAGGACATACTAGGGTAGGATGGGCCCCTAATCCAATACGACTGGGGTCCTTATAAGATGACAGCATGTGAAGACAGAGACACACGGGGAGAAGGCCCTGTGACGACGAAGGCAGAGACGGGAGGGATGCGGCTGCAGGCTAAGGAACATTAAAGATTGCCAGCAACCACCAAGAGTGATGAAGACAAGAGAGATTCCCCTACAAGTTTCAGAGAGGGTGTGGCCCTGCCAACACCCTGATCTCAGACTTCTAGCCTCCAGAACTGTGAGACAATACACTTCCGTTGTTTTAAGCCATCCAGTTTGTGGTACTTTGTTATGGCAGCCCCAGGATACTAATAGAGCAGGGAAGAATGAAATTGAGCTGGTCACCACTGAAGGCCACTGGCTCTCAATCCACCAAGGACACCTGAGCAGCCATGGAGATGGTGCCTCAGACTCGTCCCTCCAAGACTGGGGACCAGGGTGTCTATGCACCAACTCCAGTCTCCCACTGGTGAAGGCTCTCCCTGGGGGCAGCACCTCCACATGGCAGGGCTGCTACTCACAGGCTGAGCTCATGAGCCATCCATCAAGCCTCAAGTGACATCAGAAGCAGATGAGGGGACTCAGGGTGGGGCAGGCACCAAGAGCATCTGCTACTCCAGGATGTGGGTCCTGACCCCATCATCTCTCCATAGCACTGCTTTACTGCCAAGAGAGGCCAAGTTCAAGGTGAAAACTGAAACCCATGCAGAATTACCATTCACCCTATGCACTTTGAGACCTCTTATTTCATATAGGTGCGTGGATTAACTTGTCAACATTTTATCAAAGGGAAAAAGGAGTAGGGGGTGAGAAGGAGAAAGAAGAGGAAAGTCAGTATTATTATTGTCATTTTACAGGCGGGGACCCTGGGACCCAGGTTAAGTGATGTTTTCCTGGGTGGCGCAACTAGAGAACGTCTTCATACTGAGTCCACCTGACTCCCAAAGCCCACGGTCTTCTTGAACACTGATGATTCCTTCCTTCCTTTAAAACTGAGAATCCACTGTCACAAGCACAGCTGATCTTTTAAAGGGAGAACTGGGAGGAAAACTGGCTGAAACACTGCTCATGCTCCTGATGCGTGGTTAAAAGAAAAGATTTATTTATTCACAGAAATTGCATAATCTCGGCCATGGCTTCACAGGATTTAGGGGTTTGAAGGTGTAAGATGACTGGACTCAGATTCTTGACACTGAAATTTTTTTTTTTTTTTTTTTTTTTTGCTAAGAAAGATTGGCGCTGAGCTAACATCTGTGCCCCTCTTCCTCTATTTTGTATACGGAACACCGCCATAGCACGGCTTGATGAAATGTGTATAGGTCCACACTCAGGATCTGAACCTGCGAACTCCAGGCCGCCAAAGTGGAGTGTGTGAACTTAATAACTATGCCACTGGGCTGGCCCCAATTGACACTGAAATTTTATATTCTTGCTTTGTAAACTAGGATGAAGATTTCTAATTTTTGCGTATAACCAATTTAAGGGTCATGCTAGCTGCTGTAACAAACAAATTGCATCAGGGCTCAAAAAAAGCTGCTCATCTTAGTGGTTTGTTTCTTGTTTACTTTGAGTCCTGAATCAGGGTCTGGAGCCACGGGTGGTGCTCCGCTAAGTGGTGATTCAGACTCAGGTACTTTCCATCTTGTGGCTCCTCCAAGGTCATTGTGCTTGTCTGCACCAACCCAAGGGAAGGAGAGAGAGTTGAGAAGACCCACCTGGTCTTAAAGGGTGACCATATCACCCCATATGCATATCTCCCAAACCAGGACACTTGTGAGAGTGAAAGGAGGCGTTATGAAGAATTACCCAAGACAACAGTTGTTATCAAGTCTGGGCAAACTGGGATATATGATCTCCCTACTTCTTAACCACCTTGAACTGGAAACGACCCACCTCACTTCCCTTCACTTGCTATTGGTGAGAACTGGCCACATGGTATCATGATTATCTATTTTTGTGTAACAAACCACGCCAAAACAATGGCTTAACACAAGAACTGATCATTTTTTTACTCACAAATGTGGGGTCGTCTGGGCTCAGCTGGTGGTTCTTGCCCAGGGTCTCTCATGCAGTTGCAGTGGCTGGGACCGGGGTCATCGTGAAGGCTTCCTCACTCACCTGTCTGGTGCGGGGCTGGGAAGACTCAACCAGGGGGCCTTGTGTGCCTTTATCTCCATGTGGTCTCTCCAGCATGGCAGGTCCAAGGCAGCCAAACTCATACAAGTGGGTACAGGGCTCCAAACAACACATGTCATGAGAGAGAGCCAGGGGAAGGCTGAGTCACCTTCTGTGTCCCATCCCCAGAAGTCACATAGCATCACATCTGCTTACTCTGTGGGTTGAGGTTGTCACAAAGACCCACCCAGGTTCAAGGAAAGGATGTAGATACCACCTCTTTATGGAAGAGTGGCAAGAACAGATGAGACCAGAGATGGTGTTGATGTCATTTCTTGGAAAATACAACATGCCATGCATGGACTCACCAAAATATAAGGGGTGAGGGCTGCTGGGAAATGGAGACAGGCTGGGCAGCCTCTTCCCACCTGTCTTAGTCTGTTCAGGTGACTATAATAGAAACACCATAGATTTAGTGGCTTATAAACAACAGGAATTTATTTCTCACAGTTCTGGAGGCTGGGAAGTCCGAGATCGAGGTACCAGCAGATTCGGTCAGTATGTGGTGAGGGCCCACTTTCTGGTTCATAAATGGCACCTTCTCACTGTGTGAGGGGCAGAAGGAGCAAGGGAGCTCTTTAGGGTCTCTTCTGTAAGGATACTGATCCCGTTCATGAGGACTCCACTCTCATGACCTAATCACCTCTCAAAGGCCACACCTCCTAATACCATCACCTTGGGAGTTAGGATTTCCACATGTGAATTTTGGGGGCACAGACATTCCATCCACAGCACCAGCCCAACTCTAAACTCTAGAAAGAAGAGCAGGATCGTAGTGGACACTTTGGCCATCTCTCCCACACCAACCCTCCCTGCAAAGCAGCCCACCACTCAGGTCATTAGGCCCCAAGAGGATGACCAAGTCCTCTGTGGCACCTGTGAGAAGGGGGCCCATGGAAGGGAAGGAGAGAAGAGAGGGAGCTTTGCCTTGGCCTCAGAAGTACACTCTTCCATGGGATCCGTCTAGGCAGCACCGGGCCTCCTATGGGATGAAGGACCCAAAAGTCTAGGTGACGCACAGCTTGGCCTGTGCTGAGTATCCCACCACCAGCCAACACAAGGCTAGCAGTTCATGGTCAGTCCATTAGAAAGGTTTTTTTGGAAAAACAATAATATTGTTGGTGGCTAAAATTATTATTATTAAACGAACTGCTTTGTAAGTGAACCATGGGAAACATTTCTAAGTTTCAGTTTAAAGAAAACCAACCATTTCTGCTTTCTGATTCTGTTGTGATCTCATGGAATCTCAGCAAAGCATGAAGTGTGCTTTCCAATGCAAGGGAATGCTAGACCATAAATTGAGAGTAACAGTTCCTAGAAGGTCCTAGAAGGACACGCTTGGTTCACACCCAGCAGTCCTCCTATGAGCCACTCAATGCTCCTTACCCAGCCTCAGCACACAGCAGTCACTTATCATTTGTGTCTGCTTTTTTTTTTCTTTTTGATTTTTTTTTCTTCTGTGAGGAGGACTAGCCCTGAGCTAACATCTGATGCCAATCCTCCCCTTTTTTCTTGAGGAAGATTGGCCCTGAGCTAACGTCCGTGGTCATCTTCCTCTACTTTATATGGGACGCCGCCACAGCATGGCTTAACAAGTGGTGCGTTGGTGCACGCCCAGGATCCAAACCTGTGAACCCCGGGCTGCTGCAGTGGAGTGCACACACCTAACTGCTTGTGCCACCGGGCCAGTCCCTGTGTGTTCTTCTTTTTAAGAAGCTTCTTGTCTCTCACTCAGCAGACATGGTTTCTATGATGGTTAATTTTATGTATCAACTTGACTGGATAATGGCGTGATATATATATTGCATTTATATAGATAGATAGATAGATAGATAGATAGATAGATAGATAGATAGATAGATATAGATATAATCTCCTATTGGTTCTGTTTCTCTGGAGAACCCTGATGAATATAGTTTCCTTTTTCTGCCTAAAAATTCCTCCTTTTTAAGAGATTTTTTTCTCTGCCCCCTCAGCCTGTCATCAGTATTCTGTAAATATTACAAGGTGGGAAGCAATTAATTCACCTGCAAGAAACAGGGAATTCCTATCTGGAGATCAGACTTTTGCCCTCTTTTTTAACTAGAAGGTTCTATAGAGAGAACCATTTGAGCTTCATTTGTATAAAAATAGCAGCAAATTTCCAAATTCCTGATTCACTCTGTGAAAGGGTCTGACATGTCCCACGGCTGTGAAAATGAAAGGTCTCACCTGCAAACTGAAGTCTGTCCTGTTTAAACTACATTCTAATGAGAATGTCCAGTCCTGGAGGATTTCCGCAGACAAGTAGAGAAAACCTCTACTTTCCTCGAGAGGGCCCAATAAGCATTCTCATAAGCTTTCTCATAAGCATTTTCCTTAGGTCTAGCTTAAATGAGTCACTCTACCACGAAACAACACTGGCTCCTTGGGTTCTGATGGGCAGAGCCTTCCCCTCTCTCCTCCTCAGGGGTTCTGTCCCCTCCTGCCACTCTCACAGGTCGTGGGCGGTGGTGAGCAGCCCCAGCAGACTCCCAGGAGCTGGCCGTGTGTGTCTCTTCCCAACTCCTCGCTCAGTTGGTAGCTTGGAATTAGCCATGCTGTTCCCGGGAAGCCCATTGGTGCAAATGAGAGGGATCAGGACGTCCCCAGACCCTGACAGTCCCAGCTCACTACCTTTGGGACTCCAGGAACCCTGCCCTCATGGCCCCACTCACAGGCAGGTGGACAATACCCTTCTCCTTGAGGTGTCCCCACCTCCACTGGTCCACACAAACCCATCTGGATCCCCGAGACTGGGCCAACTAGACCCCAGGAATTCGAGGGCCTGGCCTGGGTCTCTGTGGGGGTGTGGTCCTGAATGTCACTAGAAATAGGGAAATGTACCAACAGGTGGGGGCATGCTGAAGGCTTTTGTTTTTCAACGGTTGGGACCTCATTACTAAGGAGTGGCCTCTCGGCTGTTATCAACAGAAGCTTGTTTCCAGGGGGCTGTGAGACCCAGGAAAGCGTGGGTCTATAAGCCACACCCACGGTGGGGCTTTGCCGGGAGCACTGGAGCAGGAGTCACAGGTGAGGTCACCTTGCTGGGTTAGAGAGGAGGAGCAGGGCTCAGGTGAGAGGGCTGAGTGCATCTCACTTCCCGGTCCAGGCTCCTGGCCCCACACAAGACCCCACTCCCATCTGTCTGTCTGAAATCCCCATTCCCCCTTCCACAGAGACCCATTCTGATGGATTCCGCGTGCACACTTCTATCCAAATGTGTTCTTAAACACCTGTGTTGTTATTTGTGTGCGGGTGTTTTCATGTACACAAATGGCAGCGGGCTGTGGTCTTCATGATGTTTCTTCCTGTTTTCAAGGATCTAAAAATGCTGCTGTGGGTACATCTAACCCCTTACTCTTGACTGCTGCACAATATTCCATGGTATGTTTCCACCCGCCTCGCCTGCCCCTCCCCTGGTGAGGGACACCTAGGGCGCCTCCACTTCCCAGGGCACAAATGACGGTGGGAGGAGCATCCTCAGACGTGCTCTCCTATGGACCTGCACGGGACTGCCCCGGGACAGCGAGTATCTTCTGTGTGCCAGGTGCGCTGTGTGTGTTATCTCAGGTACGTCCTCCGTGGACACGGACCAGTCCTTTTCTTCATCTGCCAGTGGCAGGAGTGACTGGACCTCGTGGGTCCAACCTGGGGTTGGATGAGGACACGGCTGGGAGAGATTTGAGATGCTGTTCCATGTTGGAATTCATTAATTCCAGGAAGCCACCCTGAGGAGGACACGCATGGACCAAAGACCAGGAGTCACCTGAAAGACGGTGTACCAAGAATAGACCCCCCCCCATGCTTGTCCCTAGCCAGAGAAAAACTCCTTTTTACAGTAAGCTGAGTGACATTTGGGTCTCCAGCTAAACAACCAGTTCCCTGCCCTCTAGTGAGAGCTTCCCGTTGACAAGAAATTAGGAATATGTGTAAGAGGGACAAGCTCGGACAAGCAAGAAGGGATGGGAACCAGAACTCAGGGGGCAATTGGCTTCATAGAAGAGATGGCTTGAACCTTCCCTTGTGACGGCAGGAGTGACAGAGATATGCAGATGGTGGTAGGAAGATGGGAGAGCTCACTCTGCTGGCTTCAATTTCTCCATGAAGTTAGAGATGTGGGCTTCTGCTATGCAGAAGGGGGTGGGGAGCGTGGGTGGCTTGAGGAGAGAAGAGGAGGTATGAAGAAGTGGTTGTTGCAGAGAGTGGGAGAGCCAACTAGCAGGGGAGAGTACTGGGGCTGGGGGCAGCACGGGGCACCCGCCCATTTGAGGTCCCTGATCATGAATTTAAAGTGAAGAGTCCAGTTGATTGTGTACTTTTCTCCAGGGAGGCTCGGCAGCCTGGGTGCAGGAGCAGAAGAGGGTGTCAACCACGCTGGGGTTTGCTCAACGAGGGACGATGGCAGGAGAGAGACGAGGGAGTTGATTAAGTAAGGGACTATGAGTAAGGAAGGGAGTGATTCAGTGAGGAGATGATGGGAGCTCTGGAGGAGGCCGGTGCAAGAGCTAGAGCAAGTGGGAGGGGAAGCTTTAAGTCTCCTTTCCAGGTGATGGCAGGGTCCTGGGTGTGATCCGAGTGTGGGAAAAGATCACTGGAGGTGAGGAAGTCAGGGAAGTGAGAGACCTGGGAGTCAGATGGCCATCTACATGGGTCATCGAGAATAAGACAGGAGGGAGCATAGAGGAAACAGACAAGAGCCGAAGTCCTCCGTCAATGACCAGAAGACCAGCAGGTAGGAGAGCAGGTGACATGGCTGGGTTCTGAATGAGAAAGAAGAAAAGTGTCTTAGAAGTGGCCATGGCAAGTATGGACGAGGATACCGACCCCACCTCAGATTCTGCAGTTTGTGAGATGTAAGAGAAGAAAGGACTCCCAGGGGAGGGCAGCAGGTGAGGTGATGAACCAGGTAAGACGGGGGAGAACCTTCACAGAAGAGGATGAGGCTTGAGGGGAGTTTGCTGGCTACAGACCTAATGGTGCCATCAGTCCAATTTGAGAAGGTGAGAAGGATGGGGGTTGGGGGAGTCAGATTAGAGAACGTGCAAATCCGGAAGGAGGGTCCAGCGCAGAGGCTTGGTTCTTTGGAGGTGGCCGAATTAACAGGGCAAGCAAGGCATGAAGGGAATAGCCCTGTATGACCTTCAGAGGGACGCACATAGTCATTTCAAGCTGTGGGTTTGATATTACCGGAGCTTCAGACAACTGCTGGGACAATGGCTCCCCCTGGTGGCTGAGGCAAGTATAAGTTCCACAGAGTGGATCCCCAAACTTGCACCTGGGGGACAGGTGGCAGCCAGGGCACCAAATGCTTGCAGCTGAAGAGTTGAGGCGATTCTAACAACAACAAAGGGGGCCAGCCCGTGGCTTAGCGGTTAAGCGCACGAGCTCTGCTGCTGGCGGCCCGGGTTCGGATCCCGGGCGCGCACCAATGCACCGCTTCTCCGGCCATGCTGAGGCCTTGTCCCACATACAGCAACTAAAAGGATGTGCAACTACGACATGCAACTGTCTACTGGGGCTTTGGGGAGAAAAAAAGGAGGAGGATTGGCAATAGATGTTAGCTCAGAGCCGGTCTTCCTCAGCAAAAAGAGGAGGATTAGCACGGATGTTAGCTCAGGGCTGATCTTCCTCACACACACAAAAAAATAACAACAACAAAGCCCAGGTGCACAACCCATGTCTTTCCCATAATTGTAACCTGTGCGGAGATTCCAGCCCAATAAATTCACTGTCAGGAGTAAAAACCAACAATCTCTCAATGTGTCACATCTCCCCAGTACGTCTGTACACAAACGGCTTAAAAACTGTTACCCTCAAGACAGAAATGTATCTCCCTCCAATGGTAGAATTTTTAATTTATGAAAGACCCTGATTTAATAGATGTGGGCGTAGGGTACCAGCATCAGAATTTCCCTCCAACATTTTATTATAAAAATGTTCAAACTTAATGAAAAATTGAAAGAATTTTACAGTGAATACCTGTATACCCATCACCTAGATTCTCCAATTAACATTTTATGACACTCACTTGATCACATATCTATCCAACTCTCCATCCCTCTATCCAGCCAACAAGCCATCTTATTTTTTGATGCATTTCAAAATGATTTGCGGCATCAGTGCATTTCACCCCTAGCCACTTCACAAATATTATTAACTGGAGTCCAATATTAGTTTATAGTCCTTTTTTTCCCTTTTGAGGTAAAATATGCAGACAATGAAATGCATAAATCTTAAGTGCACCATTCAAGAGATTTTGACAAATGCATACACCTATGTAACTCATATTACCATCAAGATGGAACAGCACCATCACTACAGAAAGTTCCTCCCTACCCCTTCCCAGACAACCCACCCATCCTTTCCCCCAGCAACCACCGTTCTGAATGTTCCCATCATAGACTAGTTTCTGCCTGTTCTAGAACTTAATATAAATGGAATTATAAAGCGTATCCTCTTTTGTGTAGCCACATCAGAATTTGAGTAGCTGCCCGGGTGATTCTGATGTACCAGCAGGGTCGGGAACCTCTGCTCAGGCCAGGCCTTTTCTCACATTACAGATGAGAAAACTAAGGCTCAGAATGATTTGGCATTAGGTCACAACTAATTCGCTGCAGATCTGGACTAGAACTCAGGTCTCTTTGCTGATAGCCCTCTGTTTACTGTGCAAGACCAGGGCTTCTCAAACAGTGATTTTCAAATGTTAGCATCCATCAGAGTCCCTAGAGGCTGGGAAGATCCCATAGGTCTGGAGTGGGGCCCAAGAATCTGGATTTCTAACAAGTTCTCAGGTGATGCTGATGCTGCTGGTCCAGGAGCCACAGTTGAGACCCACTATTCTAAAAGCCAGGGGTAAGATTTACAATTGGAAGCCAATGATGTTGCTTCTACAGCTGGCCAAAATGGGTGCTCATCGCAATAAATAAGAGATGAAGGGGATGAGATGCTGATGATGACCATGTAGGGGAGGAAGACAAATCCTCTATTCTCTGGGTCCTTCTGGCTGGGCTATGAATTAAATTGACATGAGACAGAATAACAGGAGAAAAATCAAACAAAGCTATATAACACGTATACATGGGAGAGACCCAGGAAAAACTGGGTAACTCACCAAAATGGCAGAGGCTCTCATCTTAAATGCCATCTCCAATAAAGACAAAGCAGGGTGTTGGGGGTAGTGGTTTGGGACTTCAAAGGGGAGGAAGGCAACTCACATGGAGATGGAAAAGCAAATGTTTGGTAAACAGAACTTTGATAAGAATGGGCTTAGCAAGGACCCTCCTAGTCTATCAATACCTAGAGTTATCTATGGTGATGGCCTGTCCTGGGGACAGGCCTTCTATCTTAAATTTCTTTTAGGCAGGTGGTGGGATGCGGGGAGGTCAAAGTTTCTTTCAGAGTCTTTTGATCTTGAAAACAATCAAGGCAAAGAGACATATTTTGAGGTGGCCAACTCTGATCCCCCACAAGCACATTGCAGTGGGTGTCCTCAACCCAGCTGCTTTCTTGAGATCTCTCTTAAGGTCTCTATTTGGTGATCACTCTATAGGACTTTGTTGTATGTGTTTCAGCAAGTGTCCCCACTCGTTGAGCATCACCTCACTTTCTCTTTAATGGGGGGGGGCCTTCCTCTCTCTGCTGAATCATTTACACTTGTGTCTCATCTGATGCCACAGGCCCTCCTCCCTTCAGCCTCATTTATCTAGTTATAAGACCCCTGCTACTTCCAAAGGCTGGGAGCAACCCTGTACAGAGCTACCTTCCAGGAAAGAACCCCTCACATGCTGTATGGGCAGCATGGGGTGAAAGCGGTGTTTTAGGGGAACACACCATACCATTTTTAATTTCAATACTTATGAACTGATTTTAATGTGCATTAAGAAAATAGCAAATCCATGAATTCACACCTACTATATTCACACCTATTCACTATTCACACCTATTCATACTTATTCACACCTATTATTTAAACTGTTTCATCTTTAAATAAATTTAAGTTTAAAAAAGGAATTGATTTGAAGAACCAATATTGATAGACTAATAAAACAGATGTTTATATGTATGTGGCAAAGTGAAGGCATATGAGGCTGACTGAGGTCTGAGAAGCCCAGCTTCACTAGATTTTGGGAAAACAGGGGCTGTGGAGTCTTGCAGAGCAGCATGTTCTGTTAGGAAAATTCACACTCTTTTTCCTTCAGCCTTAAATTGTTACACTAAAACATAAAAAAAGAAACCTATAATTATTTTTCATTTGTATTTTGTGACTTATTTTGCATATTATTCTCCATACTTTATGATTACTTATGAAGGGGAGGAAGATTATCCTCTGCCCACTCTGGGTGCTTTCTGGCTGGACTACAAATTAAAGTGACCTGAGACTGAATACCAGGAGAAAATCAACCAAAGCTTTATAACATGTATACATGGGAGAGATCAGGGAAACAGTTTCTCAACAAATGGCAGAGGTTTTCACCTTAAATACACTCTTCAGCTAAAGACAAAGGAAGATATTGTGGGTGGGGGAGTCAGTTATGGGAGATTACCAGAAAAGCACAGTAAACAAGAGTAAGGTTATTATGCAGCTTCGCCTTCCCCATTGATAGGTTTCTAGAGATAAGGTCATCCCCCCTTCTTCCTGGTACAGAGAGGGAGATACGTTTACAAATGCAGATTTCCCTTACCAATGTAAATGTTTGGCAAACAGAACTTTGATAAGAATGGGCTTAGCAAGGACCCTCCCAGTCTACTGATACCCAGAGTTATCTGTGGTGATGGCCTGTCCTGGGGACAGGCCTCTTATCCTAAATTCTTTCAGGTAGTTAGGAGGGTGGGGGATCAAAATGTCTTTCAGAAAATAATCAAGGTAAAGAGACATATTTTGAGGTGGCCAATTCTGATCCCACACACTTACTTTCTTTAAAATATATGAATTTAGGGGCTGTCCCCGTCACTTAGCGGTTAAGTGCATGCGCTCCACTACTGGCAGCCCGGGTTCGGATCCCGGGCACGCACCGACACACCGCTTCTCCGGCCATGCTGAGGCCACGTCCCACATACAGCAACTAGAAGGATGTGCAACTATAACATACAATTATCTACTGGGGCTTTGGGGAAAAAAAGGAGGAGGATTGACAATAGATGTTAGCTCAGAGCTGGTCTTCCTCAGCAAAAAGAGGAGGTTTAGCACGGATGTTAGCTCAGGGCTGATCTTCCTCACAAAAAATAAATAAATAAATAAATAAATAAATAAATAAATAAATAAATAAAATATATGAATTTACATATTTGCTGCAATTTTAAAGTGTGATTTTTATAACATTTCAGGACTAGAATTCTTTTTCCTTGAGGAACATACTTTCAATTTTATAATGAAAGTCAGCTGGAATATAAGACGGCATATAGAAAATTACTTTAGAGACAAATTTTCAATATCTTTTTTATTTATAAATGAGTTGTGTTGTTATTAAAAAACAACTTGATTCAATTACACTGATTTCTTTATTTTACACTTTACCTCATTCCATATAGATTTGAGACAACTCTAGCAAGGACATATATGATAAAATAAAAATGAAAAAACTAAGACTGGGAATTAAAAGTAGGAAGTTAAGGTGAGGGAGAGTATAAACACAAATGTTTTTTTATGTGGCTCTACAGACCCAAGTGGTTAATGTCTTGTAGTTGAGTTTCAAATTTGGCTCTAAGCTCCTTGGCAGCTGAAGAGAAAAGAGACAAAATAGTTTCCTGATTTTCATTTTTGGGAAAGAGGAAGCATGTCAGTTTATCAAACAAAGCAGAACTTTTCCCAGGACTTAGCAAAAAATGAAATTTATTAGGATGGAGGGAGCATTGCATGATATAATGGATCACGTCCTTGACATTCCTAAAGCAAAGAGAACAGAATGACTTCCCTGGCACCATCAAAGGTGACAGTAAGCTAACCACATCATTTTCCATAATTCTCATCTAAAGTCCTTAGAATCAGCCCTGTGTATAATGCTGCACTTAAAGTTTCTCTTTATAACCAACGAAAGTGTTTTCAGACATTAAACTGGTGATACCATCTTTCCATCAACAACTCTCAAATTTATATTCTCCCAACTCCATATTCATATATCCACTACCTCCCACACGTGTCCACTTGGGGTCTAATAGACATGTTAAATTCAACATGGCCAAAGCTCCTGATCTTTCCCCCAAAAAACCTGCTCCATCTGCAACCTCCCTCACCCTCGATGACGACCATTCCATCCTCCTATTTGATTCAAAGCCAAAAGCCTTGAATCCTTTCATCCCTCCTCCAATCTATCAGAAAATCTCATGGTTCCATCTTCAAAATATATCCAGGATCTGACTGTCTGACCACTTCTCACCACCTCTACTGTCACCACCCCCATGAGCCACTGATAGATATCACCTGAAACATGCAATAGATAGGCCTCCTCACTTCCATCCTGCCCTCCACCCCCATTCGCTGTCTAGTCTCAGCCCAGATGCCAGACTGATCCTTTAAAAACATAAATCAGGGGCCAGCCCCGTGGCTTAGTCATTAAGTGCGTGCACTCCACTGCTGGCGGCCCGGGTTCAGATCCAGATGCGCACCGCTTCTCCAGCCATGCTGAGGCCGCGTCCCACGTACAGCAACTAGAAGGATGTGCATCTACGACATACAACTACCTACTGGGGCTTTGGGGGAAATAAATAAATAAATAAATAAATAAATAAATAAATAAAATAAACAAACAAACAAATAAATAAATAAATAAATAAAACATAAACCATATCGTGTTGTATTTGGGCTCAAATCCCTACAATGGCCCCCTCTTTCATTCAGAGAACATGGCAAAGTCTTTACGTGGCCATGAGGCTCCACAAGATGAGATCCTGTTGCATCTCTGACCTCACTCCGTACTTTGCTCCAATCACATCACCCCTCTGCTGCTTCTTGAGCCCACCAGACATGCCTCCAGCCTTTGTCCTGGCTGTTCCCCCTGCCTGGGACACTGTTTTCTGCAGACACCTGCACAGTTCGCTTCCTTTTCAAAGGTCACTTTCTCAATGAAGCCTACGTTGATTGTCCTATTTAAAGTTCCACCTTCCTTCCCCTCCATCCACCACCCCCCACCCTTCCAATACCATTTATCCTGCCCAACTTTTTCTTTTCCTTGTGGTTCTAATCTCCTTCTGGCAATCTAGATAATTATATTACATAATTTGCTTATTTATTATTGTAGCAGTCAGAATAGGCCAGGTTATGCTGCAGTAACAAACCCCTTGCCCCACCAAGGCTAGCCCCATGGCTGAGCAGTTAGGTGCACGCGCTCCACTACTGGCGGCCCGGGTTCGGATCCTGGGCATGCACCGACACACCACTTCTCCAGCCATGCTGAGGCGGTGTCCCACATACAGCAACTGGAAGGATGTGCAACTATGACATGCAACTATCTACTGAGGCTTTGGGGAAAAAAAGGAGGATTGGCAATAGACGTTAGCTCAGAGCTGGTCTTCCTCAGCAAGAAGAGGAGGATTGGCATGGATGTTAGCTCAGGGCTGATCTCCCTTACAAAAAAAAAAAAAATTTTTTTTAATTTAAAAAAAAACACCCCCCCACCAAATCTCAGTGACGTAAAAAAAAAAAATGTTCATTTATCACTTGTGCTAAATGTCTCAGGGCCCTAGGCTGACAGCACAGCCTCCATCTGAAATGTTTTCGGTTTCCGTGGCAGGGAGCAGAGGGAAAGCTCTAGAGGATCTCACACAGGCAATTAAATGCTCTGATCCGGGGCCAGCTCCGTGGCTTAGCAGTTAAGTGTGCGCACTCTGCTGCTGGCAGCCCAGGTTCAGATCCCGGGCGCGCTCCAACGCACCGCTTCTCCGGCCATGCTGTGGCCACGTCCCACATACAGCAACTAGAAGGATGTGCAGCTATGACATACAACTACCTACTGGGGCTTTGGGGGGAAAATAAATAAATAAATAAAATCTTTAAAAAAAAATAAATGCTCTGATCCGGAAGTGACACACCCCTTCTCACAATTCATTGGCCAGAACGGGTCACATGGTTTCACCCAATCACAGAAGACCAGGAAGTAAAGTCCTACCATGTGCCCAGAAGGGGCCAGAGAACTGGAAATATTTGGAGAACAGAACTAATGATTACTACAATTTTGCCAATTTTACTTCATGCTCTAGAATGGAAGCTCCACAAAGGCAAGTGTCTTTAGCGCCTAGAACAGTGCCTTGCACATAGAAGGTGTTCAGTAAATATTTCTTGAATGAATGGATGGATCACATGGTTAAATTCATATCTGGAACAGGAAGTCAGGAGCTAACTATAAACGCCAAAACAAATGTATATACTGCAAACATGTAGGAAAGAAGTTCTTAATCCATTCCTGCGCGGTTCTTGAAGCCCATGAAATTATTTCAAACTTTTTCCAAGGAGGGTCCCCATAGATTTCACCTTGTAAAAGATACCTCTGAAACAGATGGAGAACATCTGATCCAGGAAGAGGGGGCATTTGGCTATGTCAGGTATAATGCCAGAACACACAACCAATATTAATTAGGGACCAAGGCTAGCTGGTGAGTCACTTCACCCCTCCGAGCCTCAGTCTCCTCACTGATGCATTGGGCCTGCAGTGGGGATCAACCCAACAGGTGCTCTCCACACCTGCAAGCGACTCACAAAAGCCAGGCTCGCCAAGGGGAGCTGAGCCATCCTCACCTGTGCAGCCACTGCGCCATCTAGTGGACACAGCGCGCAGTCAGGGCAGCCGATACGCACCTGGCCTTCCTGAGTCCCTGGAGGCAGCTGGCTCTCAGGAAGGCTTAAGGAGCTCTAAATCTATATAAACCACAGAGCGAGGTAGGACTTTTGGCCTTCCCTGCGGGGCAGGGTGGAACTGCAGGGCTGGGCTGCCTGGGGCAATCATCTCCTGTCCATCCACACCTCTCTGATTCTCGGACAGCAACTGGAGGTTGTTCAGTAGGAAAAAGATCAAGTGAGGTGAGAGAGGCAATTGACTCAGCATGAAACTGAACGGAGCGCAGAATGACTTGTTAATGCAACCTTTTAGAAAATCAAAATTAGTGCCAAAGAAGATCCACGGTGAACAAAATATCACATGTTTAAATAAAGGCAGGCTCAGTATTCCCGATCTTTCCATCTGCCCTCAGGCTCCAGTAGGGCTCACAAGGCACGTTACAGATCCTATGCCTTATCAGCCTGGGCCTGGGAGAGCCCTGGAGGGACTAAGGAGCACCTGCCACACCAGCCAGGTGGCTGGGCTGGGCCAGAGTCTGGGCTCAGCAGCATACCATAACCAAGAATTACTCGACCCTGAGGAAAACGGCAAAGTCCAGTCCCAGTGGGGATTCTTCATTTACACAGGGAAGAAGATTGGTTTAAGTTCTCTCTGCAGTGACGGAGGCAGGTAGAGTGAGGGTCGACTCTGCCCTCAAGTGGCACCATCTTTTACCTGAGACATACGTGGACAGGAACAGAGTGTTAGGGGATTCTCTGGTTGGACTTTGAAAAACAGCAAAGCACCACTGTACTGTAAGTGAACACTTTATTGCAGCAAAGCGACAGGATGACCCCTGAGGACCTTTCCCACCCTGAGATGCTTGGGTCCCTACCCAGACACGTCATTGCACAAAGCTAACACCCATGGGCTTGGTGTCCGTCACCCTCCCCACAGAGGCCCAGCCAGGGTGGTGGCGTTTATCGCCAAGGCAAACAGAGCTGCCTCTGGATCCATGACTGGCCGTGTTTACTGATGACGTCACATCCATCCAGGGTTCCTAATCCATGTGACTCAAGGGTGAGCTGCTGGTCAAGGTGAGTCACTGGCAAGAATCTGGCCCCCAGAGTGACCGAGTCCTTGGAGAACTAAGCTGGGCTGAAACCCTACAGGTGAGACATAGCTGCCGACATAAGGAATGTCGATGAAGAGGTGCCTCGGACCCCTCAACCCTCACTCAGCCCCTTGCAGCAGCCTCCGTCAATGCCACCTGTGTAAAGCTCACACATTCCCATTTTTCAAATGAGAAAACAAAAGCTCAAAGCAGGGAAGTGTCTTGCCCAAGGACACAGCGAGCAAGCAACAGGAGGGTTTGCTTGCTGTCTGATGGCAGAGGTAGCAAAATCAGACCAGAAGCAATGATTTTAAAAGGCAGAGGCAGGGAGGGGTATTCCATCGAGATTCGGGCAAAACCAGGTTGGAAAGAGTCTATCGGGTAACAGATCTCTTAAGTGTGAGCCCGAATTCCAGACATGCTGCTGGAATGTCCCCGGCTTCCTCCAAAGCAGTCTTCTCCAAACGGTGGCCTGGGAGCCCTGGGTGGCCCAGGAACAGCGTCTTTCAGCCTGGTCACCTGGCCCATCTATGGCTCATCCCCTTCTCTCCCATCAGGACTGCTAAAGGTCAGTGATTCAGATGGGTGGGCCACCCAAAAAAATAGTAAATCAAGAGGTGTTCACTCTGCAGAAAAGTAATAATCATAATTAAACTTGAAATGTGTCTGTGCAGTGTTGCACAACCTCTGAGTGGTGTGGAAATTCCATGTGACTTTACCAACCAGGCTCATAGCCTGAAGGTGGGGGTAAAATCAGGCCGGCAGAGCTCATCAGGAGCTGCAATCTCTGTTGACAGTGAAGTGGAATGATCTGGAGATCAAAGGCAGCCTCAAAGGGGAGAGGAGGCGGACAGCGGCTGCAGCCTCAGAACAGACCCACCACCTTCCCTCAGCCTCCACTAAGGCAGCCCCAGCCACCCCAGGCCTCCCCCTGGCCGGCAGCCCCAGGGGCAGGTGATTGCCTGGCCTACACAGCTGCTTGTCGCTCCAGCGTATTCCTAGGGAGAGCCTGTGAATTCCAGGGCCTGGCAGCTGCACCTCTTGAGAAGTGCCGCAAGGGAGAGCTGGCCCCTCACGCCCTCAGGGTCATCTAGAGTACTGCCCACCCCCACTCCTATTGATCAGGGCATGGAGGCCCCTGGGGACATGACAGAACCGGCTCCAAGACACACAGGGGCAGTAATCACTAGACAGAAACTAAATTTGCCAGACCTACAATCCAACGCCATTCCCACCATGTCAGGTGGGCACACTGTCGTAGTGTCCTATCCTATTTCAATGGCGGCAGCAGACCCCTGTCACCAAGTCACAACGGGTACAGGCCCGGAGCCTAGGGCTGCTCTGGTGTAGCCAATGTCAGGCTTGCAACAGCCTGAAAGTGTTACAAGTCACTAACAGAGGCTGTTCCTCTTTCCCAGCTGCTGTTTCCACATGGAGGAAGAATCCAGAGTCCAGATCAGGAGTCTACTCAACAACCCAATGGCCAGCTCAATCAGAATGGGAGGAAGTGCAAACACCTGAATATTTTGTCTGCTTCATATCAAAGATCCAAGTGTTTCACAACCTAAGGAGCTTGGAGTGACATTTCGTGCTAAAATCTCATCTCTTTTTTTTTTTTTTTTTTTGTGAGGAAGATCAGCCCTGAGCTAACATCTGATGCCAATCCTCCTCTTTTTTTTTCTGAGGAAGACTGGCCCTGAGCTAACATCCATGCCCATCCTCCTCTACTTTATATGGGACGCCGCCACAGCATGGCTTGATAAGCAGTGCATCAGTGTGCGCCCGGGATCTGAACCCGGGCCGCCAGCAGCAGAACGCACACACCTAACCGCTTGCGCCACCAGGCCGGCCCCAGATCTCATCTCTTTTTGTGTTTGGAAGAAAGCCCCTACTGTAGGCGAAATCTTCCAGGAATTATGAACTCAATCACAAGCGCTGAGATGGATCATCATTTTAGCTAATACTAATGCATGAATACTTTCCTACCGGGGGCCTCTGGGGATATTGTTGTTGTGGTGGTTTTGTGGGGACAAGGTTTTCATTTGCCAACTTTGAAAAATGATTCAGAAATGCATTTCTTGGAAAGGTGGATGTAAAATTACGTTCTTTGATTAAAGTAAAATAAAAGTGCTTTTAGAAATTGGCCTAAGGATATAAGCTCACAGACAATAGGAGATTTTCCAGGACAGTCCCAATTTTCATGACATTGCCCCTTTGGGCTCCATAATCATATTCTTACTTGGCAGTCCCTGGGTCTTTTTTATCTCCAAAACAGGGTCATACCCAAAATGAAGAAATTTAAACGTATTAAAAGTTTCAAGAAGTGCTTTCTTGCCATTTGGATTTTTCATTTGAAGATTCATTATGTTGGTATATGTTGACTTCAATACAACCTCAAATTTTAATAACAATAGTGTCACTTAGGAATGCTTTCAGCTGCAAAGAACGGAAAACTCAGTGCTCACTGATGCTGGTAGGGTCGCATTCTCTCTCCTCTCACCCACCTCAATTTGGTGACGTCCAGTCTTGTTTGTTGCTTTGAGCTTGCAAGATGGTGGCTTCTTCTTGCACAGACATCATATCTGCTCTCTAGGTAGTTATCAGGGGGCCAAGCAAACGGCTGCCCAAACCCCACCTGTTTCACTTTTTACCCTCTCACCAGATCTTTGTGTACTTTGTCTCTGTGTCTATTTTGCCACTACCAACTGCAGGGGAGACCAGAAAGTCAAGTTTTTGGGTCTCCAGCCCCGATAGTAGAAAATCTGCCATTCTATGCCTGCTTGTTGTTTTACCAAGGTTAAAGCAACTATAGATTTTTAGTATCGCTAAATACAACAAATAATGCATAGAATGCATGCTTTTCATTGGAAAGTTCATGCTACTGACAGGTATTAAAATAGTGAAGCTCTTTCCACCATGAATTTGTGACTCCCACTCAGGCCCAGAGTCCTGCTTGACATCATAGCCAAACACGTGCTAAAAATTTTATAGCGATCAGATACTAAATGGAACATTCCAACAGGCTTAAGTGGCTAAGTCTGCCTTTCTTACTCAGCAGAGTTTCCATTGATTCTTAAGCCTTCCTGTGCCTCTTGGTCAAGGTCAACATGTTGGGGATATTTTAAAAGAAACACAGAAATGACTACTCAAGATTTTTGCTTAATTATTTATAATTGTATGCATTTGCCTAATGGAAATTTCCATTTTATGCTGAATTTCAAGATCCATGGGGATAATACTTCTCCTTTTAGTGAAACAGTTGCATTCTCTCATCGTTTATTGCTCTCATAGATCCGTGGAATATCAGAGTCAGAGCAGAGGCACAGTTATAGACAGTGGGAAAGGTCACAGAAGGTCTGAGCTGTTCTGGAAACAGATTCACTGGAAATGCCAGGGCCCAATGTTGAAGGGTCCCTTGTGGTGAGGTGGCACCTGGCAGGCACATGGACACAAACACGGGTATGAGATAAGGTGGGGGTGCACACAAAGAAGTTCATCAGGACAGGCCTTTGCTGTCCCTGAAAGAAAATTAAAGCATTGAAAAACAAACTGTTCTAGTGCAGAATAGTCCATTATATTCCACCCCCTAGCACCCCGTGCTGTTCACTTTGGGGAACTGCTTGACAATCCAGGTGTCTTCCTTCTGGCTTCACTGCTGTGACAGCAGCAGCAGGGAAAGAAATGAGAATTGTCTATCTGGCTCAATAGATTTCTGTAAAAGCACTTCAGAGTGTCTCTTTCCTCTCAGAAAAAGCCCCAAGTGAAGATAAAATTGTTCCAGAACTTACCGCACTTATCAAGGAAAAATATTGGACACACTCTGCAATGATTTAAATCCTACAAAGAGGACATTTGCAGACATGGTCGATGATTGGAATTTGCTAAATATAGAAAACAAATCTGCTTGGGAAAAAGAAAGTCTGGAACTTTCTCTGCTGATGCTTTCCCATGGAAAAATCAAGACAAAGCAAATGAAGATAGGCCAGGAAGATCCACTTCCACAAATCAGCCATTTCCCCGTGAAGCCAAATCACGGAGAAGTTTTCAGGACAACAGACCAGTGTCTCTCCCTTTCTGCCCTTAAAAAAGTAAACGAATGTTCAGGTTATCTTGGCCTCTGGCAAATAGCCTCTCTTCCCAGAGGCCATCCGGCACCTGGAGAAAAAGAAAGACTTCTGAATCAGTGCTGTGGACAGAAGTCAAAAAAAAAAAATCAGACAATTTTAGAACTAAAAGTAACTTGAAGACCAACTACCCTATTTCAGAGGTGAAAAAATTGAGACCAAGAAGTGAAAAATGCCTTGGCCAGTCCCACCTACCGATAGAGGCAAACCAGAACATGATCCTTGGCCTCCTAGCCCAGGACTTATCGCGCCATAAGCAGTCTCAAATGGAAACTACAAAGGCCCTTTCAGACTCCTGGCAGACTGTACCACCCAGAATTCCTCCAGTTTCAGTTACTTAAAATTATGGCTAATGTAACAAAAATATTTTAACACATAGCTGAGTTTGCAAGAATAAAGGAAATATATCAGATACCAAAAACACAAAGGGAAGAAAACCAATCTCTGGAACAGATGATACGGCAGCCCTTGGGGGTGTGAGTGGGAGTACTGGACTTGGAAGTGGGCCTAAATGGTCAGGTGTTTCAAATGCTATGTGTTTCACCCACACAAGGATTTGGGACCTGTGCAAGATGGAGAGTAGACACTAAGACCCATTCACACAGGTGGGACCCTCAGAAGACTGTGTGCCAGCAAGAGGGGCACTAGAAAATACTTATTGACCCGGGGGAGGACAGAGGAGTTTGACTTAACTGGAGTTTTGAGGAGAAAAAAATAATATCCTAAGAGAACTTAACCCACTAAGCCTGTGACATGGGGCAGATGCAGAGTCTGAATTTTACTCTCTCCCATGGTGAGCTCCTTGGCGTGCCTGGCAGGAACAAATGCAAGACTATTCTGAAGGAATACTTCACAACCCAGGCCATCCAGCGTTCTTAGAGACAAAATGGATCACCACTGAAGATGATTTCATAGTGAGAAATTACTAAAACAGATAAGGAAATGATTGACCCACCATGATAGAGAATCTGCAGACACAACCATGACTGAATGAAACCAGAAACAACCAAACAAGACAAAATCAAACACAAACCACACAGAACTATCTGGTAGAGACTATAAAATAATATTGTAAATGATTAAAGAGATGAAGGGATAGAAACCACAAGAAAATAACATTCTGAAAAAGAAACTGAAAGACTTATAACAAGAGATTAGATTAGTAATTTTAATTTTTAATTTTGCTTTCCCACAAAACAAAGTTCAGACCTAGATGGCTTCACCGGTGAATTCTACCAAACATTTAAAGAAAAATAAATACTAGTCTTGATAAATTCTTCCAAAAAATAGAAGATGAGGGAATACTTCCCAACTCGTTCTATGGGGCCAGTATTACCCTGATATTGAAACCCATCAGACATCACAAGAAAACAACACACCAATATTCCTTAAGAATATAGATGTAAGAGTAATCAACAGAACACTAGCAAACTGAATCCAGCAACAATAAAAAGGATTATACACCATTACTAAGTGTAATTTATCCCAGGAATGCAAAGTTGATTCAACATACAAACTCAATCATTGTAGTACACCAAATCAACAGAATAGAGAAGAAATCCACATGATCATCTCAACAGACACAGAAAAAGCATTTGGCAAAATCCTACACCTTTTTATGATAATAATTCAACAAACTAAGAATAGAAGAGAATTTCCTCAATCTGATAACTAGGTTACACAATCAATATACAAAAATCAATTATATTTCTATATACTCACAATGAACACTCTGAAAATGAAAATGAGAAAACAATTCCATCTACAATAGCATCAGAAAAATAAAATACTTAGGAATAAATTTAACAAAAGAAGTGTAAAACTTATACTCTGAAAAATTACAAATCACTGTTCAAAGAAATGAAAGAAGACCTAAATAAATGCAAAGACGTTCCATGTTCATGGATAAGAAGACTTAATATTGTTAAGATAGTAATACTTCTCAAATTGATCTATGGATTCAATAAAATCTTTATTAAAATCCCAGATGTTTTTCCTGTATCAATTAACAAGCAAATCCTAAAATTGATATGGAAATACAAGGCACCCAGAGGAGCCAAAACAATCTTGAAAGGGTGAACAAATTTGGAGGACTCACAGTTTCTGATTTCAAAACTTACTACAAATCTACAGTAATCAAATCAGTATGGCAGTGTAGTGGTAGGATAGACATATAGATCAACTGAACAGAATTGAAAGTCCAGAAACAAATGCTTACATTTATCAGTTGATTTTTGACAAGGGTGCCAAGACAATTCAATGGGGGAAAGAATTATCTTTTCAACAAATGGTGTGCTAGAACAACTGGATATCCACAGGCTAAAGGATGAGGTTGGACCCCTTTCTCACACCATACCCAAAAATTAACTCAAAATGAATTACATACCTAAATATAAGAGATAAAACTATAAAACTCTTAGATGACAACAGGGGTAAATATTTATGACCTTGAGTTAGGCAATGGTTTCTTAGCTATAACACCAAAATCACAAGCAACAAAAGAAAAAAATAGATAAATGGAACTTAAAATTAAAAATTTTTGTGCTTCATGGGACACCATCAAGGAAGTGAAAGGACAACCTCACAGAATGGGAGAAAATATTATATTTGTAAATCATATATCTGATAAGGGACTTGTATCCAGAATATATAAAAACTCTGACAACTCAATAATAAGAAGATAAAAATCTAACACAATTTAAAAATGGGCCAAGGAATAGACATTTGTCCAAAGATGATATACAATAAGTTCATGAAAAGTTGTACAACATCACTAGCCACTAGAGAAATGCAAATCAGAACCACAACGAGATACCAATTCACACCCTGTAGGATGACTATAATCAAAAAGATAGACAATAACAAGTATGAGCAAAGATATGGAAAAATTGGAACCCTCATACCTTGCTGGTAGAAATGTAAAATGGTGCAGTCACTTAGAGAAACAGTGTAGCGGTTCTTAAAAATGTTAAGCATAGAATGACCATACAACACAGCAAATCCACTCCTAGGTATGTACCCAAGAGAAATGAAAGTATATGTCTGGGGTCCGGCCCCGTGGCTTAGCGGTTAAGTGTGCATGTTCTGCTACTGGCAGCCTGGGTTCGGATCCCGGGCGCACACCAACACACTGCTTCTCTGGCCATGTTGAGGCCACATCCCACATACAGCAACTAGAAGGATGTGCAACTATGACATACAACTATCCACTGGGGCTTTGGGGAAAAAAAGGAGGAGGACTGGCAATAGATGTTAGCTCAGAGCTGGTCTTCCTCAGCAAAAAGAGGAGGATTAGCATGGATGTTAGCTCAGGGCTGATCTTCCTCACAAAAAAAAAGAAAGTATATGTCCGCACAAAAACTTATACACAATTTTCACAGCAGTATTATTCACAATTGCCAAAAAGTGGAAACAATCCAAATGTCCAACAACGGATGAATGGATAAAAAAAGTGGTATATCCATACAATGGAATATTATTCGGCAATAAAAAGTACTGAAGTACTGATACATACTACATCATGGATAAACCTTGAAAACATTATACTAAGTGAAAGAAACCAATCACAAAAGACCACATATTGTACAATTCCATTTATATGAAATGTTCAGAGTAGGCGAAATTTTAGAGACAGAAAGTAGATTTAGTGGTGTATAGAACTAGGGAAAAGGGTTGGGGGAAAATGGGGAGTATCTGCTAAGGGGTACAGAATTTCTTCTTGGGGTGATGAAAATGTTCTAAAGTTGATTGTAGTGATGGTTGCACAACTTTACGAATAAATAAAAAACCATTAAATTGTACACTTTAAATAGGTACATTTTGTGGTTTGTGAATTATATTTCAATACAGCTTTTTTTTTTTTTTTTTAAGAAACTGATAGTTGAGAAAGAACCAAATAGAATGTATAGAAATGAAAAATCGTACTGAAATTTAAAACTAGATGGACAGGTTACACAGGAATTTGACATAGCCAAAGAAAGAATGAGTGATTCAGAGGAAGATGATCCAGAATGCAGCACACACAAAAAGATAAAGATACGAAAAATGTAAAAGAGAGGTATGGTTTCTATACCCAGCTAAACTATCAGTCAGCATACTAAACTAAACTTCAACATCTCCAGCTCTGATCTCACCATTACAAACTTAAGCGTTCATTGACACAAGACACAACAACAACGACTGAAGAGTTGCTGGATAAAATGTCAACTCTACAAAAAAACAAATAACATTTTCACAGTGCTTGCTAATAATTCATAAGCAACAGAGAAGATGGATTAAGATTTGAGCTTTCTAAACAGAACAAAGTTGAAAAGCATAAGTGGTTCAAATACCATTGAAGTGACAAAATTGGTTTTCATGTGTATCTTATGAAATCCGTTGAATGCTTCATGATCATATAGCATTTATAGTATATTAATATATGTTGTATTTAACTCTTATTCCTAGAAGGGTTTATACCAGAGGTAATAAGCCACTATACTTTAGACCTATCATTAGTGTTTTTATAAATTTGATAAGTATTCACCTTTTTTCGAGCACTAACATTTTCAGTATATTCATATAAGTGTGACTGGATGTTTACTCTGCAATGAACTCTGCTAGAAAGCTCACAGCTTTTTCTCAAAATCCGTTTATGCCAATGCCTTATTACCTTTTTATATTTGTTGAATCTAAAATCTGTATATTCCCTTCGAGGACTTCAGACCCATAATCTGTTTTGCAGTGGTCTATTTTATTGTTTTTTGAAAGCTGGAGAAAGCCAACCTCTGATGTAGTTGTTTCCTGTGAAATGAAGAGCATCTTGTCTACATCATAAATTCATCCTCTTAACAGTCTTGAGGAGCTACTATGTGCCAAGCACTGAGCAACCTGCAGTGAACCATTCAGGAATCATCCCTGCCCATGAGATGTTTGCGTTCTAATGGTGGGGCAGGGGTGGGAAGAGGTAATCAATAAAGAAATGAATGAGAAAAAGATAAGCTAGTGTATTAGTTTCCCACTGCTACTGTAACAAATTAGTAGAAACTTAGTGGCTTAAAACAACACATATCTATTCTCTTACAGTTCTGGAAAGTCTGAAATGAGTCTCAAAGGGCTGAAATCAAGGTGTCAGCAGGGCTGGTTCCTTCTGAGGAGAATCCACACGCTTGCCTTTTCCAGCTTCTAGTGGCCTCCTGTATTCATTGGCTTATGGCCTCTTCCTCCATCTTCAAAGTACATCACTCCAGTCTCTGCTTCTGTCATCACAGTGCCTTCTCCTCTGACTTCTCCTGTGTCCCTCTTATAAGGACCTTTGTGATTATATCCAGCCCATCCAGACAATCCAAGATAATACCCTCCTCTCAAAATCCTTACCTTGATCACATTTGCAGAGCCCCTTTTATCACATAAAGTAGCATTCACATGTTCCAAGGGTTAGGACTTGATGTCCTTGGGAAGTCATTATTCAGGCTGCCATAGCTAGTGATAAGCCCTACTAGAATTAAAATAGAATGCTATGATAGAGAAGGCCTAAAACACTACTCCACGTTGAGTTGTTAGGGAAGGCCTGAAATCCAAATTACAGGAATGCAGTGGGGGCAGGAGAACATTCTAGGCAGAGGGAACAGCTAATGAAAAACTCTACAGCAGAAATGAGCTTGGCATGCTGGAGAAGTTAATACTCTTGGACTGGAAGAAAGTTACAGAAAGGTAAATAAGTTTTCAGAATAAGAACACTTAAAGCCCCATCTTCTCTCTTGGTATTTTATATGGGAATTTGCCCAAAACTATTGTTATCAGCAAGGACCTCTTTTGTCACGAAACAAAGTAGAATTCTTGTGAACATCCCAGAGCACCCATCCAGGCAGAGGGCCCATCACCAGGGCCCACACTAGGTTCAGAAGAAGGCATAAACCTCAAAATAATTTGGAGTGTGGCTTTCAAAATCTTACTGACGTTGTCATCTACAATTGCATCTCATGAGTTTTGTGAACATAAACAAGATTTTTGATTACTTAAACTAAGCAGGAGCTAAAAGAGGAAACCTTGGTTGCCTGCCCCTGGGGAGGTGGGGCGCTGATTTCCAGCGAGGCCAGGCCAGCTCCTCTTCAGGGCGGCATCCTGGGCAGTTGGAGAGCTGCCATAGAGCTTTCTCAGCAGGCAGAGAACTGTGGAGCAAAGTGGCCGCTCCTTGCCTTCTCCCGAGTCATTCCTGTCTATCGATTTACTTTCCTTGGCTCTGAACATCAGTGAAGCCCCAGAACAAATAAGACTGTGGGTTTCCAAGCTTGCATGAAACTGACAGACATACTTGAAGAGTCTAACACAAATGGCCTTTTGAGAGTGCTCCCACCTTTTTACACCTATAGCACATTTGACTGTACCTCTACTACTGCTTTCATTGTGGTCCTCTTCCTACCTCCTGCACACGTATTAAAGGCTTGGGTCAAGCCCGCTTCACTCTGCACTCCTACAACCCCCAGCAGGGTGCCTGGCACAGAGCAGATAATCAATACTCACTTGTTCTTTTGTTCAACAAACACCTGCCAGGCATCTATGTGCCAAGCTGAACTGCACTCCTCTTAATGTTGGTGCTGGCCGTTCTCAAAGACTTCTAAAGGAGCAGGATGGTCCTAACAAGGAAATGACTCCATAAGGAGAGTTAAATATGACTGAATATCTGTTTGAAGATTTGCATATAATTCTCATCTTGGCAATCAAATCCGGCCATCTGAGATATTTGCTGGTTTTATGGTAGTTTGTTAATCTCTGTCTTTTCTGGCTCTGAACCACATTGCTGAGCTGTGGGGTGTGAAATGTTAAGCCTCTGCTCTCTTTCCATCTCCTCGGTTGACTGCCTTGCAGCAGAGGGTGAAATGACCCCATTCATCAGGAGGCACAGAGGGAAGTTCTAAGACAAATGGTGACCTGAAAAGTTAAGGCAGCAATTTTCAAGTTTAAATGAAAACCAACAGACGTACTTGAAGAGCCTAATACGTAATAGTAATTATAAGTAATTTATAGTAATTATAAGTAATTTATAGCAATCATAACGTCATGAGTGCATCTCACATATGGCAAATGAAACACAATTGGCAAATCCTATGAGCCAAATGCTAGAAATTTGTTAAGAAAGGAGGTGGCTGCTTCCACTGCCTGAAACCTAGGGCTGATGTGTTATTTCTCCCAATACCCAAGAACACATACCCTTTTAGTTCCCAAGCACGATATGTTTTATAGCTCACAAAATCTGATAACATTGTCCCAGAGTCCAAGTAGTTTGTTCTGTTCTAAGTCCAGCAGCATCTCATACTCCAGGAGTTCCCATCTGGGCCACACAGTGCCTTCTTTGTGTACATTTCCCAATGAACTTTATCACAGAAGCAGTTTAGAAGCATCATATTTTTACAGGCCATAAAAGACGCAATTGCACCCAGATAGAAGTTTTTTAAAACCAGAATAAGACTTCCCACTCTTGTTGGGTGGATGTCTCAGACGGTAAGTGGTGGTTCCTGCTGGGAGAAGCCTGTTCCGTATCCTCAGGGTCTGGGCTGAGGCTGGGGTGGAGACAGAAAAAGGAGCATCAGGAGCTACGCACCTGCTTAGACTCTGAGCGCTGAAAGGAAGAGCTGGGTCACCTCAGCTCACCTTGGTTTTCTAAATCTAGGAACGATCTTGTGAATAGCACGGTTAAATTGCATTGAGTTAAAGGTGGCTCTTAATGTGAAGTTTAAAAACGTACTGCCATTTCTGTAACCAAATCTTGGCATTTATTAATTTTTGATATATCAGAGCTTCCCAAAATGCAAATGGCAGCCCCCTTCCTCCACCTATGAGAGCCCGTGTCCTGGGGTCCCTCTCATCTTTGGAGTCAGTGAGATCCAGGGGGTCAAGCAATGAAATCAATACAACTGGGGTACATGGGCCCCTCTTCCCTCAGTCCTCAAAAGGCAGCTCTGGGGGAGCGCCCAGGGAGAGCGTGAGACTCGGGGCTTCCGGGGCCAGCACCGCGCGGGACACTACAGGGCTCTAGGACCACAGAGGCCTGACCGCCCGCGGTGCCTGCCCTGTCCAAGCAGAACAGCAACACAAGCTACGGACGCCTCCGGGGTCCACGTCCTCGCGTCGCCAGGATGGCTCCACTAGCAGTGAAAGAGCGCAGGGTTGCCGACCCGCCCTGCATGCCTCAGGTGGGGATGCCCAGCCCACACCGGCCGCTAGATCCCGTCCACTTCTGCTGCCTCAGGTGGCCCCGCCCACTTGGCCCCGCTCACCTCCGCCCCGCCCACACGGGCTGCTAAACCCCGCCCACTCAGGCCCCCTCAGTTGGCCCCGCCCCACCGCTTGGCCCAGCTCACCTCTGCCCCGCCCACCCGGGCGGTGCTGCCCCCCCCTCACACCACAGCTCGGCCCGCCTCCTCCTCGCCATCCCCGGCCGCTCGGCCCCGCCCATCCCGGCCGCCTCAGGTGGGGCCGCTCCGCCCACATGGGCCGAACTCCCTCGCGGCCGCCCCGCCCACGCCGGCCCCGCCCACCCCGGCCGCCTCAGGTAGGGCCGCTCGGCCCGTTCCGCTCGCTCCCCCGCGTCAGGCTGCGTCTCCTCAGCTCCTCAGCTTCTGGGGGACGGCGGCGCCGCAACTTTTGACATTTTGGCGGCTGAGGCGCGCGCCGGCACTCCCGGGCCGACTGCGGACCCTCGAGGGCCCCTCAGCCGCGCTCCGGCGCTCCCGCCGCCCCGGGTCGGGCGGCCACGAGGCCCGGCCGCGTCCTCCCGCGCTCGCCCGCCGGGCGGCTGCAGCCATGTCGCGGGGGCCGGAGGAGGTGAACCGGCTCACCGAGAGCACCTACCGGGTAAGCAGGCCCTGGGCGGCCCGGGACCCTGGCGGCACGGGCGTGCGGGGTTCGAGGGCGGGGATGCCCGGGGACCCTGGGGCGCCGGGGGCGGGGATCGCGGCGGAGAAGCGGGAGGCCTTGCTGGGGCAGGTGGGGGTTCCTCGCCTTGGGGTGAGGAGGGGACTTCACGCGGGAATCTCCTCCCCTCCCCCCGCGCTCCCGGCCATGGAGACGCCCAACAAACTACACGTTGCACAGCCAGACGTATTTCGGGGGAGATAGGGGGCGGTCTGTGCAGTCCCCGCGGCCACGTCCTCCTCCCGGCTTCTCCGTGGGTCGGGGACCGCGCCGGCGGGGCTGGCGCTTCGGCTCTCGGAGAGCGGAGAGCCGGGCTCGAGTTTCCCCCGAGAAAAGGCTGCGCCCGCCCGAGAGCGCAGGGCGAGACTCGGGTGATCAGGGAGCCCAGGTGAACCGAGCCTGCGCTTCCGGGGGGCCCCGGCTCCGGGGTCCACGGCGCGGCGAGTCTGCTCCCTGGGAGGGTGCAACTCTCTCCCTCCGAGACCTCTTCGCACCAGCTTTCAGCTCCACTTGGCTCTTAGACATCTTTCATTTTGTGAGGTTATTGGAGCAGAGGACGCCCGAGGTTTTGTTAAATTGACCCGACCGTAAGGAATGCGTGGATGGTCATTCTCTTAACTTGCATTTATTACGAAGTTTTCCAGAAACGGATTTAGGATTAGTGGCCACTTTAGTAAGTACGAGTACTTCTAAATGAATGCCAGTTGAAATAAGATATATGTTTAATCATCTGCTATTAATACAATACAACACAACTCTTGTTTTAATTCAGCTTATGGCTCATGGAACCCCTGAGACTTTCAAGTTCTCCAAATTCATTTGGAGTCATTTTTAAGGCCCAGAGTTTGGTCATTTTTATAGATTTTTTTTAACCCTAAAATTCAGTTTCTAGATTTGCAAGGTCTGAGTGAATTCCTGAAATCAGAGTTTATTGACTTTTGTTGGAGAATAAAAAAGAGCATGAAAATATATTCATAATCTATCCCTTGAAGCTCAAAAGAGTATTGATTCCCTTCGTATGAATACACAAATACTGTAACATGTGAGTTACACTTGATAGATAGAGATAGTAAACACAGTTGACACAGCATTTTGGGGCCAATTAAGTAACTGTGACCAAAATCTGTTACTTATTCATGTGTTTCTTTAGCAGATGGCAATTTTTAGAAATTCTGGAAATTTGAATGTTCAAGTTTTACCTTTATATTGAAGTTGTTAATATTTAAATGATTCTGAAGATGGGCGGGAAGGAATTGTGGGGTGTTGACAAAATGTGTAAATAAAACATATCTTAGTCTTGGAGAGTGATAGCTACTCGGATGACTGTCAGTAAAGAAAAAACTGTGTGTAATTGAGGAATGTAGATCATTGCGGCGTCTACAGTATCTGCTGGGCCACAAAAACACTTGAACACGGGAGTTTCTCTCCCCCTGCCTCCAAGAATACAGACACTTAAATTTTTCCAATCTGAAATGAGATATCAACTTGAGACAAGCAATCAGATGCTTAGGAGTAACTCTTCTCTTGGCCCTTTCTCCCACTTCTTCCCTGATTTCACTTTTAGTGATGACTCAGTGGAGGACTGTACTCCAGTGGATTACAGTGCCACAAATGCCAACCACTTTTGCATGTCATATTACCCAAAAAACTGGGGCAGGAGGAGTGTGGATTTCATAGTTTTGGTCATATGTATTTATAGATATAAGGCAGTGTAAATCATTTTCATTTTTCGAAAAGTTATTATAACTGAAGATCAAAGACCAGTATCTTAGTGCTTTCCATTCCCAGGTGTCTTAAAACATTAAAAGCTCACAAATGTTTGTTCATTGACTTTAATCACCATTTCCTCGTTAATGTTTTGGGATCATGTTTTTTATATTGAGATGGTGGAATAAGAATTTACAGCTCCAGACAACAAATTTATGTATAATCTATGAAGTGAATGCTGCTAGCTCATGCTTTGGCCATGATGGAAATACACAGTGAATTTTACGTTCACAGGTCAATTGAAAGGCTGAAATACTTTCACTACCTCTCCATTAGGTTCTTCCTCCCCACCTTACCTACCCCTCATGATCAAAGCTGAAAACAATTTAAGCTTAATATGGAAAAAATCTACTGACAGTGTTGATGAATCTAGTTCTTTTAAAAAGAGATTTCCCTGATGTTACTGAGCTATCTACAATGTTTTACTAATAGAAACATAACCTAACCAGGTGCGTTTACAAAAGCCACCTGCAAATGAGATTTTACGACTTGCTAGTATGGATTTTAGATTTTTTTTTTCAATACTCAAATTTCTCCAACTATAAAATAAAGGAATAAATTCTTCACAGAAAATGGGGGATTATAAAGTAGTATGATCCTCTGTATGCCGTATCAAAAATCCTTTAGTATATATTTACACATATGCTGAGTTTTCTAAAGTGGATATTTAGAGAAATGATTACTGGAGATTCATGCTAAATCCCAGAAGGATGTCTGTTTTATGGCTTCACAAATGGCATGATAATAAGCCCCCAAATGTCAAGTAATGTTACCGTTGCTAATTAGAGCTAAGCCAAAGATCCCTCCCACTCCCCACACTTCAGTCTATAGTATGCCCGTAATTTGCCCTCAGCTTCCTACTTGTGATTTTGCATGGTTTTCTGATGAGTACGTGCATTAGTGGTACAAGGAAGAAGTAAAGTTCAAAAAAAACCCTTAATTAAGAGTAACAACAGCCTTCCTAGAAATTAGAACTGTTAAAGTCTTAGGAAGTTGAGGGGGGATGGGTGTGACATCATCCAGGGATGTCATACCTACATTAATCTTGCTAAAGTAGCAATGAAGGGGAAAAATGACACCTAGAAAGCAGAGGGAGGGAAAGGGACACAAGTCTTTGTTTAAATGTCACCTTCTCAGAGAGGCCTTCTCAAACAACTCTTTAAAATAGCAGACAACGCCATCCATCTCCCAACCCCGCCTAACTTGACCTTTTCCCCCATAGCACTTACTACTTAGGATATACTATATATTTATTTATGATGTTTATCTCTCCCCCCTCTCCAACTAGAATGTGAGCTCCCAAAGGAAAGGAGCTTTGTTTTGTTGTATTCTGAGCTCTTAGAACAGTTCCTGGCGTGGAGTGGACGTGCATATTTGTAATAAGTGAACACTAATTTATTTAGTAAGCACCTGTGCTATGCCAGGCTCCCACCTCCCTCCCTTGATACTTTTCATAGAGCATTTGTTTCATTCTAAGTGTACATCAGCCATCAAGGTGGATATGGATTTTGTTTGTTTACCATTGAGAAACTAAGGCCCAAAGTCTATGAGTGACTGGTACCCAGATACCATTTACCCTGCCAGCCTCCATCCCTCTTCTTTTTGAATAGTAATTTAGTTTCTAGTGACCAAAAAATGCACCAACAGAATACCTTTTCATAATTTGGTGATCTAAGATGTTACCAAAATTTTCTGTCATTCTATTAATTTGTCATCATTGACATATTTTGAACAAAGCTTTTTTTAAATTGGAAATTGAGATACTTTTGTTCTTTCACTGGGTAAAGTAAGCATTCTAGGCATGTGTACTAGGTTTTGTTTATTTAATGGCTTTTTATTTTCTCGACTTGGGTTCAATTGGGGTGTATAAGTGAAACTTCCTGCCTGGTTGGCTTCTAGTGTGGATTATGCTGTACAGGTCTAGCTTTTGAAGCTTTAAGTTGCCTTTTATTTTTATTGCTGTAGCTGTATACGCTATTAGATATCTTCATCTGTTCCCAAATGCTACTTTCTTCAAGTGTGCTGAAGATAAAATGGGATTTGCAGAAGCCCAGACAACTTGCTCTTGGCTCTGTGATGACTAAAAAAGAGGACAGTAAGAATCAGGTGCCAAGTAGCAGCAGAAAGGGTTGCCAGGTGGTGAATATTAAACTGAACAGCCCAGTATTGTAGCTTTTTGGCTGGTAAAATGAAAATACAAAGCCTAACAATAGATATCTTTTTCTGTCATAACATTTTTCTTGACTGGGAAGAGGTTTTAGAACCATGATAACATTGTTGCTGTGCAGACAGAGCAGCCTGTGAGGCTGAGAGCAGCCTTTATTATGAAGCCTGTGAGACTGGGACCACATGGAGAGGTGACACCATTCACACGTTTCAGGTTGCTTTTGAGTTTACATTATTTCAGTATTGGACATTAATTCTTGTCTTGCACTTCTATTGTAATGAGCCACGGGCAGACCTGCAAGGGAAATCTAATGTGCATGGAATTGCAACAAATTGGATTTTTGTTTTCCTCAAGATTCTACACAGCTATTTATTCTGTTCTGCAGTTCAAAAGTAAAAATTATTTTATAAAAGCAACACAAACAATAACTTATCTGTTGACACTTGTAAATATATTTTTTATTTGTTTCTAAAACTTTTTATTGAACTGTAATATACATACAGAAAGATGTGCTTAGGTGTACAGTAGGCCCCCTTACCCATCCAGGATATGTTGGAAGACCCCCCAATGTATGCCTGAAACCGAGGATAGTACTGAACACTGTATATACTATGTTTTCCTATACATATATGTTTGAGGTATGACAGCAAAACTCGCACAAATTTATTTTTCCTTCTTCACACTTTCACAGATAGAGGATTTGTTCTTACCATAGATCTTAGCAACCTCAGCATACTATTTTTTTTCTTAAGTCAAGAACTTTAACCTTTTTGCTTAATGGAAGCACTTTACAGTTTCTCTTTGGCATATGGGAATTACCGGCATCACTACTCTTGCTCTTTGAGGCCATTGTTAAGTAAGATAAGGATTACTTGAACACAAGCACTGCAGTACCTAGACAGTTGATCTGATACCCAAGATGGCTAGTAAGTGACTAACGGGCAGGTAGCATATACAGCATGGATATGCTGGACAAAGGGATGATTCGCATCCTGGGCTGGGCCAGCGTGAGATTTCATCATGCTACTCAGAACAGCACTCAATTTAAAACTTATGAATTGTTTATTTCTGGAATTTTCCATTGAATATTTTTGGACTCCAGTTGACCACTGGTAACTGAAACCGTGGAAAGCGAAACCTTGGATAAGGGGGGGCTACTGTATATAGCTCACTAAATTGTCGCAAACTGAACACACCTGTGTAACCAGCACCCAGATGAAAAAGCAGACTATGACCAGCGCCCCTGACCTCCCTTTCATGCTGCCTTCCAGTCACTACACCCCCTCCAAGGTCACTACTCTCCTAACTTCCAACAGCACTAATTAGTTTGGCCTATTTTTTGTCTGCCTTCTTTCACCTAATGTGTTTGTCAGATTCATCCATGTGGGGGTAATTGTAGTTAGTTCATTCTTTTTACTGTGTAGTATTCCACTGTGAATATATCACAATTTATCTGTTTTTCTCTTGAGGAGGCAGTTGGCTTGTTTTCAGACTACTCCAGGATATTATGAATAGCACTGCTATGAACATTTTAGTACATGTCTGATGGGCATAGGCCCTCATTTCTCTTGGGTATATAGTTAGGAGTGGATTTGCTGTGTTATAAGGTATTTGGAATATTTAGCTTTGGTAGAAACTGCCAAGCAGTTTTCCAAAGTGGTTGTACCAGTTGACATTTCCACCAGCAGTGTATGAGAGTTCCACTTGATTTATATCCAGGCCAACAGTTGATATTTTCCTTCCTTTTAATTTTGGCCACTCTGATGGATATATGCAAATAAAAATTTTAAATTAAAAACAAAACAAAAGAAACTGTTTGCCCCAGGGTTGCTGCTTAGACTTCTCTAACCTCAGCAGGAGCCTGATCTCCATAGGGGTTACTTAATGTCAGAAGACAGAACCAGGACCTAGGGAACATGGGTCTGAGAGAGACCATACAGTTGTGGTATTCAGTAGATTAGACTCTACAACTATTACAGCTGAACACATCAAAAGTTTTCATTGTGGGGGCCAGCCCGGTGGCATAAGCGGTTAAGTGTGTGTGCTCTGCTGCAGCGGCCCAGGGTTCGCCGGTTCGGATCCCATGCGCGCACCAACACACCACTTGTCAAGCCATGCTGTGGTGGCGTCCCATATAAAGTGGAGGAAGATGGGCATAGATGTTAGCCCAGGGCCAGTCTTCCTCAGCAAAAAGAGGAGGATTGGCAGATGTTAGCTCAGGGCCGATCTTCCTCACAAAAAAAAAAAGTTTTTATTGTGTAAGGGGTGTTGGAGGCATAGATGAGCCATATTTAAACAAACTGGAATGCTGGGAATGGGTGCAGAGATATGGTTAATTGAATCTTCTTGTTAATTGAGTATTAATGAAAGTACCTTTCGGGGCTGGCCCCATGGCTTAGCGGTTAAGTGCATGCGCTCCACCACTGGCGGCCCAGGGTTCGCATCCCGGGCGCGCACCGACGTACCGCTTCTCCGGCCATGCTGAGGCCGCATCCCACATACAGCAACTAGAAGGATGTGCAACTATGACATACAAGTATCTACTGGGGCTTTGGGGAAAAAAAAAAGGAGGAGGATTGGCAATAGATGTTAGCTCAGAGCCGGTCTTCCTCAGCAAAAAGAGGAGGATTAGCATGGATGTTAGCTCAGGGCTGATCTTCCTCACAAAAAAAAAAAAGAAAGAAAGAAAGTACCTTTCCCTTTTTGTGTGACTTTTCTTGAAAATGTCCCTACTTTACTGTTGCAGGCACAGTAGACTGATTTTTAAAAAGAATTTCAATGAGTTACAGTTGAATCAAGAAGTTTTAAGACTAGTGCTTTCTAAAAGAAATGTTATTTTTAATTTGAGTCTTCTCCCCACTTAGATTGTACATACTTGAGAACAAGTCCCCCAAATTATACTTCTCAGGGTTTCCCACAATCATTCATATTTTAGTTATTTATGTGTGTGCGTGTATGTTGGTTTTAATGTCAGAGGCTTCCCTCCCACCCCCAAAGCCCCAGTAGATAATTGTATGTTGCTGTATGTGGGACGCGGCCTCAGCATGGCCGGAGAAGCGGTGCATTGGTGCGCACCCAGGATCCGAACCCGGGCCGCCAGCAGTGGAGCGTGCGCACTTAACTGCTAAGCCACAGGGCCGGCCCAATCAGAGGCTTTTTTAAACTGTATTTTTCTCTGATACCAGAAAAGTTCCAAAATTTCTATGAGTATTTACACTGAAAGTAAAAGTCACCCAGAATCCCACAACCCAGAGATAACACTGTTAACTCTTATTGTCACTCTGTCTAGTATTTTCCAGTACGTCTTTCCACGTCAGTCAGTGTTCTGTGCTTCATCATTTTGATGACTCCACAGTACTCCATTCTCCATTATAATTTATTGATCCAGTCCCCTGTTATGGGACGTAAGATTGTTACTGATACTTTGCTATTAAAGCCCTGCAGTCAGCATCATTGCAGCTAAAGCTTTTGCACACAGCCATGATGTTTTCCTTAAGCTAAATACCCAGAAGGGAGCTATGGGTCAAAAGGCAGGTACATTTTAAAGCATATTTGCTACACATTGCAAAATGCCCTCCAGAAAACATGCCCCAAATTATGCTGTAATCTGCTTGTGTGAGAATGTACCTTTCCTGAACCCCAGCCAATTAAGTAGGTCTTTTAAAACCATTTTCTTTTTCATAACCCGTAGAGGGCTTTTTTTTTTTTTGAACAGTAGTAAAGTGTGTATACCTATTAGATATAGTAACTTATGGACATTGGCCAGGAGCACACCTGAGATTTCATGTCTACCACTGTTGGGCATAATTCTCCCCATAAACTTTATATTTGTCAATGTATACAGAGTAATTATAGCTCTGTGGCTCTTCAGGCCTGTAGACTTTTGTTCTTATTTTCCTCAGCCTTGATTTTATACTTCTACTTTTGTTTTCCAGACCTCAAGTCTGTCTTTCTGGTTTATCATTATTTTAGGGACTGTGTTCTGGTTGTAACAGCTGCCTCAAATCTTTGCGAGTAAAGGTGAGACTTGTGTAAATGAGATAAAATGTTTCTGGCTTCTCTCTCATTCAAAAATAAATGAAAAATATTACCAGAATGTGTTCCCATATAAGGAGCAAAATAAATGAGCACCCCTCAGAGATCTAACTGATCGCTCACAGCCTCCTAGAGTTGCGTGTGCTTTAGAGAGAACAGCAGGTGAGTGAAGATGCCCTCGGGTTTGTTGCTTAAACTGCTTTTATTTATACGGTACTTTGGAGGTTAACAAGTCCCTAAGCAATAGCAATTCCTTCACTAAAAATATCAAAGGACAGCAGTGGTTAACTCTAGGGTGGGGAGGGAGGGAGACTGACTTCTCACTTATATTCTACCTTCTGGAATTTTCTTTGAGTAGATTACTTTTATAATGTTTAAGCTATAAAAAAAAAAGAGCAGAGATCAATATATTACATTTTAATGGATAAAAAGTTTTAAAAACTAAGCTAAAATGTGCCATTTTCTGCCTGTTTTGCGAATTAATCTTTTATTTTTTTTTTTGATTTTGTGAGGAAGATCAGCCCTGAGCTAACATCTGTGCCCATCTTCCTCTTCTTTAAATGGGTTGCTGCCACAGCATGGCTCGACAACCAGTGCGTCGGTGCACGCCTGGGATCCCAACCGGCGAACCCCGGGCCACAGCAGCAAAGTGCGTGCAGTTAACCTCTTGTGCCACTGGGCCGGCCCCACAAATTAATCTTTTAAACATAAGCCTAATTTAAAATCTTAATGTTTTTCTCTCATTTTTTACTTAAAGGAGTAGGTTTTTAACACTTACTAACCTGAGACTATAAATGCAACAGAAAAAGAATTCAACAAAACTGAGGATACCCAAATTCCAGTTTTTACAACTGTCTTTTAAAAGTCTTATTCCTGATGTTGCAAGCAGCTGATCCCTTTCAAGGTGCGGCTGTATCCTTGAAAGGTACAAAAGCAGTAATTACAAGGACAAGAAAAGGTACAGAAGTGGTAGTAACAGCCTGTCCAGGTAAGTAGGGATGAAAGTTCAGATGATCAGAACACATTGCCTAGAATAAACATGAAAAAGATTGGGGTTGGGGGTCAGAACAGATCTCAGATGACCAGTCCAACTACCAGCCACCCTAAGTGCTTCTCTTTGACCTTTGGGACAGAGCAGCCCCCTCCTGAGTTAGGAGGAGGGAAGCTCCAGCCTGTCTGTGGAGGGTAGAGAAGTACATGAGACAACCCTGGTCACCGTCATATGCCTGTCCGATACAGATGCTGAGACCTACGCTGACAGACCAATTCATTTCTGGCCACAAAAACTCAAGCGGCAAAAGAAAATTAGGAAAATTACAATGATAATTCCTTATACTTAAGTCCTGCGATCCCTCCCTCCCTCCCTTCCTTCCTTCCTTTTTTCTAGGAAGATTAGCCCTGAGCTAACATCCATTGCCAATCCTCCTGTTTTTGCTGAGGAAGATTGGCCCTGGGCTAACATCCATGCCCATCTTCCTCTACTTTATATGGGACGCCACCACAGCATGGCTTGACAAGTGGTGTGTCAGTCCATGCCCAGGATCCAAACCCGCGAACCCCGGGCCGCCAAGCAGAGGGAACGAACTTAACCACTATGCCACCAGGCTGGCCTCTGCAATTTTTTTTGTTGTTGTTTAAAACTTTAATGGTTTTAATTGACCAAAAGGTGTGTTTTACCATGGGCTTCATCTTACACTTGGAGCAGCTCCGGGTGCAGGACATCAACTATGTCTGACAGTACAATATATTTCTAAGTGTGTAAACACCCTTTAAACATGCAAAACATTGTTCTTATATGACAGTCCAATTGTTGTGCCCCTTGAGAAGATGACTTCTTCAGCTAACCAATCCATCTTTTGTGTTATCTCAGATTTTTGTGTGTACTTAATAATGTCATATTCCTCCATTTGACCTTGTGCTTTAATTTTCTCATCTATAAATAAGGATGATAATAGTACCCACCTCATATGGTTGTGAAGATTAAACATAATACATGAAAGCTCTTAGCACAGTCTGTTAGCAGTGATAGCGTGTGTTTACTAGACTGTAACCACCATAAGAGCATTGATTTTCATCTGTTTTGTTTACTGCTCATCTGCAGTATCTAGTAGAGTGACGGACACATAGGCAGAGGTGAGTAAATATTTAATAAAAGAATAGTGTTGAAATTATTGGCATGAATTTTTCTGTCAATGAGCTATACACTCCTTGAGGGTTTTTTTAATCCCTTGTTGTGCTGATACACAGTAAGAACTTAAAAATATTTGTTGAATAAATAGTGAAGATCTATGCTTATCACACAGTTGTAACTAAAATCCTCACCTATTCCATGGCCAGTGGGACTGAGATAGCGCTAATAACAATAGCTACCATGTTTTGCACATCCGTTACGTATGTGCCAAGCTTACCACCTGCATTCATTCTTTCAGCAACTGTTTTCTTATGCACCACAGCTGCACCAAGCACTGTGGTCATCACTGGGACCCACACTGGAGAAAAGACAGAGATGTGCTTTTCTAGAGTTTATAGCTTATGACCGGACAACAATGCCCAGGTTTTAGTATCTCTAGCCTTTCCCTCCACCTTGGCCTGCTCCCAGTATCATCAGTCTGGGGAGGATGATACTGGAGGCAGTATCCACTTCCAGAGGAGTCCTGCCTTTACCAATTCAGTTCTTTGGACTTTGTTTTGTCGCAGTATTAGAAGAAAGGAGGAAAAGATTAGTATACTGTATGTGCAGGTTAAATTCAAGAGGAGTTTTTTAGGCAATTATAAGAAGTCTTTGGAAAGTTGGATGTATAAGAGAAGTAGATGAGAAACAAACAAAAGAAGAACTTTAGAAGTTTTGATTTCCCTTATTGGTATCTGATAAATAACAAACTTGAACTTTTTTAAACTTATTTTGGGTTTTTGAACAATATTTCTCAGATTGCAAGGGCTGCGATTTTAAAGCAAAGCAGAATGATCCATCTCACAGGGTCTGGTTTAAGGAAGTTCACTAGAATTATTCCAGATACTATTATAAGAGTGGCATTTGGAAAGAACTAGTAAACTAAAAAAAAGAATGTCACTTGCTATATGAAATCAATAATTTACTTTGATCTGGTAAAGTTCCTGTTACCTGTTAAGTATTTTGGGGCTTTCTAAACAAATGTGACCCAGCATATGAGACATTCTTTCCTGTAAATTCATTGCTTGCTTTTTATTCCAACACATGCCTTTTAAAACAATTGAGGCAGGAAAGAACACTTAACCAAATGGTGTAATGCACTCTGTGGCCTTCTAGGTTTACATCTGTTGACAGCTATTTAAAACCCAGTAACTAATCGATTACTGTTTCCTTAATATATGCCATTGATCTGTGATAAAGTTATATATTTCTAAGTAATATTAAAGATGTTTGCATTTCTTATTTTTGCCATGTCAATCTGGATTGCCTTGGTATTTTTTCATATCTATCTTTCTATTAGACCATGCATTTTCAAGGGCTGGAGCCCTTTCCTCATTCACCTTTGTGTTCTCTACATCCAGCATAAGGCTGGGCTCACTGTAGGTATGTAGTAAAGAATGAACAAATGTATAGTTGTTTCAAAGGCCCAAATGTGAACAGGACTTCACAGAGTTAGTGGAATGAAACATAAATATACGTTTGTTTTGGTTTTTTTTGAGGAAGATTTGCCCTGAGCTAACATCTGTTGCCAGTCTTCCTCATTGTGCTTGAAGATTCACCTTGAGCTAACATCTGTGCCGATATTCCTCCATTTTGTATGTGGGTCACCGCCACAGCACCGTCGATGAGTGGTGTAGGTCCGCACCCAGGATCCGAACCTGTGAACCTGGACCATTGAAGTGGAGCACGCCAGACCCAACCACCAGGCCACGGGGCCAGCCCCACATGTTATCTATTACTTGCCATGATCGATCTCTCCCTCTCTCCCCCTCTTTCCCTCCGTCCCCCCTCCCCCTCCTCCTCCTCCCTCTCCCTCCCCCTCCCCCTCCCTCCCTCTCCCTCCCCTCCTCCCCCCTCTCCTCTCCCTCCCTCCCCTCCCTCTCTCTCTCCTCCCTCCTCCTCCCTCCCTCTCCCCTCCCTCTTCCTCCCCCTCCCTCTTCCTCCCCCTCCCTCTCCCTCCCTCTCTCTCCTCCCTCCTCTCCCTCCCCTCCCTCTCCCTCCCTCTCTCTCTCTCTCTCTCTCTCTGACACACACACACACACACACACACACACACACACACACAGGAAAATACCAGAAAACAGGCACATTTTGAAAGTTGTGTTATGTACTGATCATCCTAGTACTGTAGCTATAGAAATGATTTTACTTCCGTTCTTTCAAACATGAACATGTTCCTCTACAAACCAAGCAAAAATGGATACTGCTATTATCATAGTTGGAATTTCAAGAAGTGGTTTTTACTTCAATTTCATAGGGACTACTCCCTCTGAACTTCAGTGTCCAAAAGTTGCTTGAATTCTGGGGCAGGGTCCCCAAATTCTCTGTCCAATGGAGGCCGGTGTGGGCCAGACATTGTTACAAAGTCTGATAGCGTGCTAATTGAAAGCTTTCTTGGCATTGCCAAGAGAGGGAGTTAAAGCATCCGCTGAACCTTGAACCCAGAATAATCAACTACACTTAAACTACAAGGAACAGTGGTTTCAAATGATTCTACCCACAGACAAATATAAAACTTTTGTCTGTTTAAAATAGAATGAAACTTTCTAGTGTTGAACTGGATTCAGACCATTATTTTTTTTTTCAAATTACTTTATCAGATGGTTATCAACTCAGATTGCTTGTAACGGGGTTCTCCCTCCACAATTTTTAAAAAAAACAAAAATTGAAAACTTAGATTCTTACGCTACTTTACTGGGTGGGATAGCTCTTGGACTTAATTTTCTAGACAGATTTGATAATTTCATCCAAAAGGTTTGACCTTTTTGTTTTCCTTAATTGTGCTTTTGCTTCAGAATGATTCTTGCTGCCTAAGTGAGTAGTGAATAGGGAAAGTAGAGTTTGTCACAGAAATCTGTTTGTTTAAACAGTGAAATAGAAGGTCGTGGAGATGTGATTGCTTCTAGTAATGTGTGTTAATAGGTAGCAATATATACCTTTCTGGATGATTATTACACTGGTGTTCTCATCACTTGCTTGATTCTTAAGGAGCTGGGGATCTGAAGTGCTCTCAGAACTCTCTGGGAACATTCTTCTAGGAAAGGCTAAGCCCAAAGAGGTGGCCCTGTGCTTTGCTGGCCCAGTGGCTTCTTGTACTCAATTCGTGTTGTGAGGGATGGAGCCATGTAACCCTGTGGGCTTCATGGTTTCATTTCTAGAATGCCCTTTGCACTCTGAAGCACCACTTTTGCAGAAATAATTCTTTATAAACCAAAGCCTGGATTATGAATGAAGAAAGTAAAGGAAGAACGAAGGCAAAACAACGTTTAAATCATAGTGAAAGTTTCACAGAGAGTTTGCTCTGTTGGCTGAAGATTTTCTGTGAAACTATTCTTATAGAAAGACACAGTAAGAATTTTTTGCCTAGAGAAACATTTGCCAAACTCCTTCTCCAATCATAGCTGGAAAGACAACTGCTAATCCAGCAGGAGATTTGTCTCAAAATAGCCGGGTTATCTTTTTCTACTAATGTATCTAATTGATTTTCACCCTAGGAGGGGAGGTTGCTACAAACAGCTACGTGGGCATAAATGCTCTGCAGACCAGTAGCAGTTTTCCAGCTGGTCCTGAACCAGTGTTTACAAAGGACAGTGGATGACCTGCATCTCAATACGTCTGGCTCTTCTGTGGGCAGGCTGGTTAGAAACAACCAAAGAATGAGCAAAGACACAGAGCTTGTGGCATTCCATAGCATTGAGGATTTAAAGCCTGAATCCTTAGCAGCCTGGAATTTTAAGAAAAGTCAAGCGTTTTTTGTTGTTGTTGTTGTTTTAATTTTTTGTTTATTGCAGTAACATTGGTTTATAACATTGTATAAATTTCAGGTGTACATCATTATACTTCTATTTCTGCATAGATTACATCATGTTCACCACCCAAATACTAATTACAACCCATCACCACACACACGTGCCGAATTATCCCTTTCGCCCTCCTCCCTCCCCCCTTCCCCTCTGGTAACCACCAATCCAATCTCTGTCTCTATGTGTTTGTTTGTTGTTGTTATTATCTACTACTGAATGAGGGAAATCATACGGTATTTGACCTTCTCCCTCTGACTTATTTCACTTTGCATAATACTCTCAATGTCCATCCATGTTGTCACAAATGGCTGGATTTCATCGTTTCTTATGGCTGAGTAGTATTCCATTGTGTATATATACCACATCTTCTTTATCCATTCGTCCCTTAATGGGCACTTAGGTTGCTTCCAAGTCTTGGCTAATGTGAATAATGCTGCAATGAACACAGGGGTGCATGTATCTTTACGCATTGGTGTTTTCAAGGGTTTTTGTTGTTGCTGTTTTTATTTCTTTTTTTAAATAGCTTTATTGAGGTGTAATTTATAAATTATAAAATTCCGTGCTTTTAAGTGTACAATTCAGTGATTTTTAGTAAATTTACAGAATTGTGCAACCATCACCACAGTCCCATTTTATAACATTTCCATCATCCGAAAAAAAGTACTTTGTGCCCATTTGCTGTCATTTCTCCTTCTCACCCCCAATCCCAGGCAATCACTATATTTTCAGTCTTGATAGATTTGTCTTTTCTATATTTCGTATAAATGGAATCATATAATATATGGTCTTTTGTGACTGGCTTCCTTCACTTAGCATAATGGATTTCATCCATGTTGTAGCATGTATTAGTACTTTGTTCCTCTTAATGGCTGAATAATATTCCATTTATGGATGTACCACATTTGTTCTTCTGTTCACCAGTTGATGGACATTTGGGTTATTTCCAACAAGGTATTTTTTGAAGAGCCACATTACTGCCTAATACTTAAAAAATAATTTAAGTATCAACTTTTGGAAAAACATAGGATTGGGAAGCAAAATGAACAAGGAAAGCCCTGGCATTTTCAGATTTTATAAGCCTATTATGACTTAGTAGGTAGAGGGAAGAGGCTTGCTGCTCTTTCGACCCTCGGTTGGAGCTATTACTTTGAGCTAATGAAGTTGCAAGCAGTGGCCCCATTACCTCACTCCCTATTTTCATGGCTAATTGGCCCACTGGGTCATTGTGTCTCTGGTAGTGTGTTCAGATGAGCTGAAGGCACGTCACACAGCTGATTCACCCATGAACAAATACATCTCTTAGATAATAATAAAAAAATTCAAAAACTGCTGCTGCTGGAGTACACTTTGGGCATTAGATGGTCCAGGCACTGTGATTGGGGCTGGAGGCACTGTGATTGGGGCTGGAGGTACAGTGGTCCTTGGCTTTAATTTACATGCAGTTCCTACTAAGGAGACAGAGTAAACAGATAGGTTATTCCATGTGAGGTAGTGACAAGCCTTTTGGAGAAGCAAGGAACAGAGCTGGAGAGGGGGAGGCTGGAGGTGCTACCATCCATGGGAGGAGGAGGGTTGAAGAAGGTGTCTCTGAGATGTTTGGAGCTGAGACCCAGGTGGATGGGTATCCAGGAGAAGAGCCTTGAGGCAGGAAAGTAAGTACAAAATCCCTGTGGTAGGAATGGATTTGGCCTGTTCAGAGAACATCCCAGAGGCCATTGTGCCTGGAGCACAGTGATTGGGTGCTTGGGAGGGGCGGCCACAGCCCAAATCTACTTGTTTGCAGGAAATATTCAGGCTTTTGGTGCCTCCTCCTACCCTGTTGTTAAAAGGACAAAAATCACTGATGACATTAATCTATGATAGACATGAGCACTGAGGATAAAACCATTATAATATACTAGTAAACCACCTTTCATTGTTTCTCTTCCCCTGCTTAGATGTTTCCAATCATGTGTACTTTTTTAATGCTGACAAGGGAAACAAGTTTATGGTACTTAAAAAAAGTACTGTTTTTTATTTATCAGATAGGCAAAAAGTATCTACTACAACACTACTTGGTGTAGTGGTGAGAGTGTGGTAAAACAGTACTTTCATACAGTGGTTGTGGGAGCACAAATTGCTGCAGCTGCGTTCTCCAAAGTATTTGGCAGTATCTAACAAAATTGAAAGATCTATCATATAATGACATAAAGAAATGGAAAGATATCCCATGCACATGGATTGGAAGAATAAACATAGTTAAAATGTCTGTATTACCTAAAGCAATCTACAGATTCAACGCAATCCCAATCAGAATCCCAATTACATTCTTCATGGAAATAGAAAAAAGAATACTAAAATTCATTTGGGGCAACAAAAGACCCCGAATAGCTAAAGCAATCCTAAGAAAAAAGAACAAAGCTGGAGGCACCGCAATTCCTGATTTCAAAACATACTACAAAGCAATGGTAATCAAAACAGCATGGTGCTGGTACAAAAACAGACACACAGATCAATGGAACAGAATTGAAAGCCCAGAAATAAAACCACACATATACGGTCAGCTAATTTTCGACAAAGGAGCTAAGAACATACAATGGAGAAAAGAAAGTCTCTTCAATAAATGGTGTTGGGAAAACTGGACAGCCACATGCATAAGAATGAAAGTGGACCATCTGCTATCGCCCTTTGCAAAAATTAACTCAAAATGGATCAAAGACCTGAAGTTGAGACCTGAAACTATAAAACTCATAGAAGAAAATATAGGCAACACACTAGTTGACATTGGTCATAAGGGAATCTTTTCAGATGTCATGCCTAGTCAGACTAGGGAAACTAAAGAAAAAATAAACAAGTGGGACTTCATCAGATTAAAGAGCTTCTACAAGACAAATGAAACCGGGATCAAAATGAATAGGCAACCCACCAGCTGGGAGAAAATATTTGCAAAACATATATCTGACAAGGGATTAATCTCCATAATATATAAAGAACTCACACAACTGAACAACAGAAAAACAAACAACCCGATCAAAAAATGGGCAGAGGAAATGAACAGACACTTCTCCAAAGAAGATATACAGATGGCCAATAGGCATATGAAAAGGTATTCAACATCACTAATCATCAGGGAAATGCAAATCAAAACAACACTAAGATATCACCTTACACCCGTTAGAATGGCTATAATCACCAAGACAAAAAACAACAAATGTTGGAGAGGATGTGGAGAAATGGAAACCCTCATACACAGCTGGTGGGAATGCAAACTGGTGCAGCCTCTATAGAAAACAGTATGGAGATTCCTCTAAAAATTAAAAATAGAAATACCCTATGATCCAGCTATCCCACTACTGGGAAATATCCAATGAACCTGAAATCAACAATCCAAAGAGGCTTATGTACCCCTATGTTCATTGCAGCATTATTCACTATAGCCAAGAAGCGGACGCAACCTAAGTGTCCCTCGACTGAAGATTGGATCAAGAAAATGTGGTATATAGATATATACAATGGAATACTACTCAGCCATAAAAAAGACAAAATTGTCCCATTTGCAACAACATGGATGGGTCGACCTGGAGGGTATTATGTTAAGTGAAATAAGCCAGAAAGAGAAAGACAAACACTGCATGATTTCACTCATATGTGGAATATAAACCAACACATGGTCAGAAAGAACTGTATTGTGGTTACCAGGGGCAAAGGGGGTGGGGGGTGGGCACAAGGGGTGAAGGGAGACATGTATATGGTGATAGACAAACAAAAATGTACAACCAAAATTTCACGTTATAAACTATTAAGACATCAAAAAAAATTGAAAGATCTATCATACCCAGCAATGGTATCATATGGCCAGCAATTCTGTTTCTAGGTAAAGTCTCACCTGTGTATACAAGGAGACATATACAATCCCTTGCCACATAGTTAGTATTAGCAAAAACTTGTAAGCCATCTACATGTCACTCAGTAGAGGAAATCAAGAAATTGGTTTATGCGATTATGGGGGCCTGGGAAGTCTGAAATCTGTAGGGCAAGCTGGCAGACTGGAAGCTGACACAGCAGTCTGAGAGCAGAATATCAGCTTCCTCAGGGAAACCTCAGTTTTATTCTTAAAGCCTTTCAACTCATTAAATGAAGCCCACTCAGATTATTGAGGGTAATCTCTTACTTAAACTAAACTGGTCGTATATGTTAACCATGTCCACAGAATTCCTTTGGAACGACACCTAAATTAGTGTTTAATTGACTAACTGGGTACTGCAGCCTAGCCACGCAGACACATGCAACTTACCATTACAAAGGGGTACTGTAGAGAAGTTAAATAGGGATAAACTCAGTCAATATATATCAAGGTGGACAGGGCTCAGAAGCATAATAGTGAATAAAAAAAGTAAGATGTAGGGGCCAGTCCAGTGGCATAGTGGTTAGGTTCGAGCGCTCTGCTTCAGAGGCCTGGTGTTCGCGGGTTCGGCTCCCAGGTGCGAACCTACATACTGCTCGTCAAGCCATGCTGTGGTGACATCCCACATAGAAAAAATAAGAGGAGGATGGGCACAGATGTTAGCTCAGAGACAATCTTCCTCAAGCAAAAAGAGGAAGATTGATAACAGACGTTAGCTCAGGGCCAGTCTTCCTCACTGAAAAAAAAAAATGTGAGTGAAATGTATTATATGATACCATTTATTTTATTAAATGCACAAAGCAAAATTATATATCAATCATGACTAAATATATGTGTGGAAAAGTATAAAATATGAGTTAGAAAGTTAACAGCAGTCATAATTAGCAGGTCCCTCTGGGGAGGAAAAAAGAGATGTGAGACTTGGAGGAGGTGGTTAAAGCATCCTGTGGTTTTGTAATGTAGTTCTGTAATGTTTTAATTCTTTTTCAGCAAAGGAAATCAATATATAACAGTGTTAACCATTATTAATTCTTGTGAGGACTACAAGTAGTTGTGGAATCTTCGTTTTCTTTTTCTTTCCCTTTTTTTTTAAGGGAAAGAAAAGGAGAAGGTCAGAAATATTCATTTGCTTGGGTAGAATTGCTCCATATTGTGATATTATTAGAAGATTAATTATATTCATCAAAAATCAGGAGTAAGTTATAAGAAAGCTTCTAAAAAGAAAAGGAAAATACTGTAGAGACTCCCATAATTTCTCACACTAAAATAGTGCTCCATCATAAAAGCATTTTCGTCTCACAATATTGCACAATTCACTTCAAGGAACTTGTACTGAGGCCTGAGGGATGAGTGCAAAGGTTAGCAGAGAGGCTGCCAAGGCCTGACTCCAGCGCTTGCTGCCTGTGGAAACTTCAGCAAAATTTTTGAATTTAACATCTCAAAGTTTTAGTGTCTCATTTGTAAAATAGGGATGATAATAATCGCAGTATTAGGATCTAATGAGAAAAACCCATGTAAAGTGCTAGTCATAGAGCCTGAAACATAGTAGCACTCCATAAACATCAAAATGTATCTCAAATGGAAAAAAGAAATAAAATGTTTTCAACTGAATAAAGCAGATAATGATAACACCTTCGATTTCCTTTGTAGCACACGCTTCTCTAGAGGGTTTTGTATTCATGGTCTCTCTCATCCAGACGTGACACTTTGAGGTAGGAGTGCCAGTATCATTTGTTTTCATGTTACGGAGAGGAAATGGAGGTACCTGGAGACATTTGAAGAGTTGAGTAGTATTTTAGAGCTTTTGTCTTGCAATATTAATTACTACAATTGATTCAGCGTGCACTGTGTCAAGTGCTTTGAAGAGCACATAATAAGTGCTCTGTAAATATTAGTTATTATCTCATTGAATCCTCATACCCTCATGAGGTGGAAATTATTATTATTTCCATTTTATAGAGGAGACTGAGGCTCAGCAATGTGGGATGTGATTTGCCCAAGGATTCAAGGCCAAAGTTTTTTTCATGCTGTGTCCCCTCACCCCCTAAGACCCATTGCTACTGGGATGGCGTGTTACAAATTATAGATAATACAAATTGATACACAATACAGGTCGATATTAGTAGCATAGATAGATAATACAGACTGAAGAGGAGCCAAAACATTGTTCACATTTGACTGATGGGAAGCATTTTTATGTGTTTATATATTTGAATACGAGTATTTCTGCTCTGACTTAATACTTCAAACAAAAAACATCTCAGTTGTCTAATTTTCTTTTACTTGGCTTCTGCTCCCCATTCAAGATGGGTATGAAAAATATGACTCTTCTGACCATCTGTTAGCCCCACAAGCAGCTGCCTTTTTGCCAGATTTATTCACTAATACTTTCCCTTAAGGCAGGGGACGTAATCAAGTTTTGATGATGTTCGTCTAGGAACAGCAACTTCTAACAACACGAGGAAGGAAGAAGCAAGATTTTCTACAAATGACGTCTATCTAGAAATATTCTCAAACACTTAACCCTTATTAACAGATATTCTTGTCATGTGAAATTAGAATGTGCCTTGATTGGTTTAAGCATTTGTGATATTGCTAGATTAATTTATATGAGATTGTATAGAATAAAATAATATCAAATTTCAAGGGGCCATACATTACCTGAATCAAGTTATAAAACTATTTAGAGATTCTTAAACCACTTTTAAAGCTTATTCCAGTATAAATATTACCCCCATTTTTTAACTTAGAAAAATAAACCCCTGAAATATCAAATAATTTGTCCTTGGTCATGTAGAGAACTGGAAAAAGAAACGGAAAGAGAAACCAGTTCTTAGAAATGTAGAGTCAGCTCAGTTTAACTATCTGGCTAGTCATAATTAATTGTATTGATTTCTGCTTAATAGTCTGTAGTTCCATACTGGGAAAGGTAATGATTTTTCGAAAATGAAACAAAAATCTAAATGGTGAGAAAGTTAAAACCATGATAAGGTTGTATAATTTGTCTTAAAGTTATGACCTGTAACTTCACAGGAGGCAAAGGAAATTCATGCGATAGACCAGCTAGAAATCTGGTGGGAAGTGCCTGGAGGTTCCGAGCGTTCTGTTCCTCATCATTTTATTAGGAATAGCTCACCACTAACCCCCAATGCTGCTGAGCTTTTGTGATAGAACCAGCCCCCCTTCATGTGAGACTCAGCACAGGTAGAACAGTGGTGTTGCCAGTCATGTCATTTTAGCCTAGACTATCTATATTCTTCTCTGAATGGAAGTAAAACTCACTCTGGTTGGAAGAAACTGGTTTGATAACTTACCCTCCTTGCCAGGCAGTAACTGGTGGAATACATACTAAGTTTTTGTTATTGATTGTAACAAAATAGTGCTTCTTGGCCCGTTAATACCTTTTGTAATTTATTTTGTTTTTATACTTGGTATCTTAAACCTTTTATTCTTAGTGCCAAACTTAAAATTGATTTGTTCATTACTATTGGTGATTCTCTCTAAATTTTAAGCTCTATAACAATTCAGGTCTTAACAAACCTTAACAAGCATGACCTTTGACCCACCTGCTGCCCTCCCCAAAAAAAGTGGGACTCATTCAATTCACAGGACTTCCATTGCTACTATAAAATTTTACAGATTGTGGACTACAAAGGCAGCACTGCTTTTTTGTTCCTGGGTTTAAAAATACATGTACTTCAGCTAAAAGAACTAGATTAATGGCCAAGAGCCAGTGTAGAAAAGGATTTTCCACTGTTCAAAGAGGCCAAAATTTCCGGGGGAAAAATTTCTGTAGCTAAACTTAAACAATAAAGAATTGAAGTATATGTTGAACTTTCCAGCTTAAAAACTCTTGTATTGTTTTCTCTGAAGCTGGTTGTAGTCTCAAGTCTTAGTTAAACTTTATTTTCCAGTAGAATCATTTAGATAGTGGCTTATGCTTGGTGTTAACTTTGGAAGTTCTTGTTAATTCATTGTTTTTGATATTTTAATAAACATTTCAAGAATTATATCAAGAGATCATATTTTCCCCTTATTTGGATAAGCTGAACTAAGAATAATCTTAAGAAAGAACACAGATTTGGGCTTCTTTTTATGACCGTTTATATGCTAGAGGACAGAGTTAGCTCTGCATTGGTTTCCTTGTATTCTTACCATCCAGACTCAGCCTCATAAGAGTGTTACAAGAATTTTAAATATTTTAAAAATACTTTTTTTTTTTTTTTAAAGATTTTATTTATTTATTTTTCCCCCAAAGCCCCAGTAGATAGTTGTCTGTCATAGCTGCACATCCTTCTAGTTGCTGTATGTGGGACGCAGCCTCAGCATGGCCAGAGGAGCGGTGCGTCGGTGCGCACCCGGGATCCGAACCCGGGCCGCCGGCAGCGGAGTGCGCACACTTAACCACTAAGCCACGGGGCCGGCCCTAAAAATACTTTTATTTTTGTATTATAACTTATATTCTTATCATCCAGACTTGGTCTCATAAGATTACTATAGGAATTTTAAATGCGATATTTGGAAAAAAATAATTTTACTTTTTTATTAGAAAGTAACCATTTTCGAATAAGTTGTTAGATTTTAATAAATTATTGAAATCTCATACATTGCTGATGGGAATGTAAAATGGTACAGCCACTCTGGAAAATAGTTTGGCAGTTTCTTATAAAGTTAAACATACACCTACCATGTGAACAGTAATTGAATTCCCAGGTATTTATTTTAGAGATATGATCACTTAGGTTCATGCAAAACCTATACATGATTGTCTGTATCAGGTTTATTTGTAATTGCCAAAAACTGGCAACAACTCAAATGTTCAACAGGTAAATGAATAAACTGTGATACATTCATACTATGGGATACTACTAGCAAAAAAAAGGAATAAACTATTGATACACCCAGCAACTTTGATGGTTCTTAAGGGCATTGTGCTGAGTGAAAAAGCCAATTTCAAAAGGTCACATACTGTATAATTCCATTTATATAACATCCTCACATGGCAAAATTATAGTGATTGAGAGCAGTGGTTGCCAGGAGTTAGGTGGGGTGGATGTGGCTATAAAGGGGTAACATGAGGGAGATCTTTGTGTTAATGGAACAGTTCTGTATTATAATTGTGATGGTTATACAAATCTATACATGTGATAAAATTTCATAGAAACAATGCACACCCTCCCCTCGAAATGAATGATATAAAAACTGATACATCCAAATAAGATCTGTAGTTTAGTTAATAGTGTTGTACAAATGTCAGTTTCCTGGTTTTGATAATGTGCTATGGTTATATAAATTATCATTGAGGGAAGCATTCTTGGGAACTCTCTGTACAATTGTTACAACTTCTTGTGACTCTTAAACTATTTCAAAATAAAAAGCTTAAAAACAAAACAAGGGAATTGAGGAAAGATGATAGAAATAGTAGCTGTGGCTACAGGTCTCTGTTTTCAGTTACTGAGGTTTACTGTCTTGCAGAGAGACTAGTGGGGGAGTCAACATGGCTTTGGGGCTTCATGGCTACTGGTTGTGAATGAGGCTCAAACAGCTGACTGGCTGTTATCCCAATACAGGGTGAGTGGACTTCCAGTTAAGCATGGCAGATTGATCTCATGTGTTCTTCTCTTTTTTTCAAGAATACATTAAAATGATGGCAAAGGAACTAAAAACAACAACAACAACAACAAAGCTGTAAATCCTTGGTGTAGAGACCTGAAAACGGAAATATCAGTTGCCAGAGGCCTGAAGAAATTTGAGGTGATAGAAAATGGACAGAGGACTGGTAACTGTCTTAAGAGGAGTTACCACTGATGAGAAGTACTGATGAGAACTCAGCCATTCACCCCAGAGAACTCCAAAGGCTAAGGAGCAGGCCCCACAGAAGGCAGGGACGGAGGGGAGACATGGAGCTAGAATAGGAGTTATGCAAGGTGCTTAAACTGCCAGGTTCCCTTTGTTACCCCAACCACCACTACTGCCAGCAGCTCCCTCTGCCTGGCAGACTGGAGATTTAATCTCAGGATACATTGAATCAGAGAAGCTCTTGGCTTGGAAACACTACCCAGGGGTGGGTGGGGGTAAAGCTCAGAGCTGAAAACAGGGGAATTCAGTAAAAATCAGCTCAATAAACTGTGGGATTCTCAACTCCCTTCCCAGATGGGAAAGCCAACCACCTGGTGATTGCCCCCTCACCCCACCCAACTACAGGAAATTAGAAACTTCTCTGGAGAAACCCAGTGGCCCTGGTTACTGTCATGTAGCGGGTTTCTCTACAGCTGACTTGCTGTCCAGTCACTCTGAATGAAGCCTGCTAGTCAAAAACCACTCGTATACACACCCACAAGCTTCCAGCCAGCGTTTTAGGGCCTTATTCCTAAATATGAACAGACGATCAAGGATCACCAGACATTTGAGGAAAGCCTCCAACACAAAAGACAGATAGATACCAAGCAATGAGAAGAAATAATCAGGAGAAAATATGGAGAACTGGAAGAAAATGCCAAAAAACTACAATTAATTTATTTAGGGAAGAGATGATATTGCATCAATAAAACAAGAACAGGATGCTTTTAAAAAGGAATAATCCAAAAACTTGAAAGATCCCAAGTTAAAAATATGATATCAAAAGTTTTTAAAACATAATAGAAGATTTGGAATGTAAAGTTGAGGATATCTGTCAGAGATGTAGAACAAAAAGTGGAAAAATAGAGAAAAAAGGTAAAATGATTAGGGAATAAATCCAGAATGTGTGAAATTCTCATCACAGTTCCAGAAAGAATGAAGAAACAGAAACAAAACAGCAACATTTTTCAGACCTGAAGGACATAATTTTCTATGTGGATAGGATCTGTTGAGTGCCTAGTAAAGTAAATGAATAAAGTACTTGCACTGAAACAGACCATTATATAGTTTGAGAACACAGGGATAAAGAGAAGGCTTCCAGAAATAAACAAGCCAAAAAAAAAAAAGCCACATACAAAGGAAGAAGAAATGACTGCTGACTTCTCAATAGCAAAACTGAATATTAAGGATGAAGATAGTGGAGCAATATCTTTAAAATCACTTTCAAGCTATAACATTCTACCCAGCAAAATAACAATCAAATGTCAAGGTAAAGATAATTTCAGAAACTTGGGGATTCAGATTTACCTCTAATGCATCATTTCTTAGATCATTCTTGGAGAATGATCTCCAGCAAATAGGAATGAATGAAGAAAGAGGAAGATGTGGAGTCCAGTTAATGAGACCTCTACCACAGGGGACCAGAAAGGACACGCAAGGGCAACAGTGTGGCAGGGACAGTCAGGCCAGACTGAGCAAGAGCCAGACTGAGGACGAAGAGTACTTGGAGAAAGTTCAGGGGGGAAAATGGAATGGAATATTAGCTGACAACTTTGTATGTTTGAAAAGTAATATTATAGTCTTCTGCTAGATCTGGTGGAGCGTGTGGAAGAATTTTAGATACATAGAAAACTAAGCCTCGGGGCAGTCGGGGTGGAATGCGATATTTGTTAATCCCAGGGGAAACAAAAAAGACTGTACCAAGAAAGGAAACATAATCCTTAGTACATTCCTTGCATTGTAAAGGCCAGTATTTACAAAGTCATAATAGACCCTGACTATTGAATTACCAGGAAATTGCCATTTAATTATATAGGAAGGATTGGGGAAGGGAAACTGGTGTGATGTGGAGAGCTAAGTCCTCGTCTACTGTAGCAGAAAGCCAGTAGTTACTGTCCAAAATTGAGAAATCAAGATTGTGATTCAGAGCTGTGGTAATAAATACAAACTTAGTTGAAAGTACTCTTGGGAGTAAGGCCAGGGATGGGGAATGGTTGAGGCAGGGGTTGTTTTCCATAACAAGCCTTTATCACTGTTTGATAAAATAAAAGTTATTACATTCTCTCTATTAACTTATCATGGAGAACCTTTTTATCCCAAAGAGCATGTGTGTCAAGTATCTGCCCCTTTGAATGTTGTGTCATTTTTCATTCTTTTTGTTGCCTGGTTGTTTACAAACAGGGTACACATTTTGGGAGAGGGGATAGAGAGACTTGAGTGGTCTCTCTGGAATGATTAATATTGTGAAGATTGTTGTTTGTAGGTGGAACAAATATATTTAGTCACCATGTATTCTAAGTCAAGAAATCAGAGCCCCATAGGAATGATTTCTTGTCTGTACTTCAGATTTAGGATATTTTAAATTTATTGCCTGTCTTATACTTGTCATAGCATTTGTTTCTATGTTTATGACTTTCTGGTGATATAGGAATGACACTTTTAAAAATGAAAACCATGACATCTGCAGAGATATGGCATCATGAAATCCATGAGGGGGACACGTCTTCCCATCCACTACTGTGTGCACAGGACCTAGCATACGGTAGTTACGCCATAAATAGATGAATAAACTTATCACTAGGGAAAAAATGCCAGTGACCACCTAGAAACAAGGTTCCAGGCTGGCCTGTGTCCTAGAACTATCAGCAGCACACATCCCCATACCCTGTCCTGGTAATTAGACATAGTAGACACAAAATCTCTTGGAAATTTCTGTTCGATTGATAGCCAAAACACTGCCATATAATTAAGTTCTGATCATGCACACCTGTTTCTTAACACTATAATAATAGCCATTAACCTACTTAAACCCAAAAGGGAGCATCAGCTTCTGGGCCCACAGCTCCTTCAGGGTATGCTTTGTAGAGACTGGCATGTCTGCTACTTGCTCCGTTTACAACAGGTTCTAGGCAACCCTTGGGCAACTGGAGAACTGCCAGGGTTACGTAGGCCTTACCAGTGCAAGCACCCCATTCCATCCGTAAGGAAATATGTGCTGTTCATTATTTTTAAGTAAACATTCGTGACTTTGTAGACTGCACTCTCAAGCATACATAGGTATCCCAGGCTATGCAGTGACAAAATATAAAGATTACTTGGTCTCCCGTTCGCTTACTTTATTAATTTGTTTGTTTTGTTTGTTTGTCAGAATGTTGTGGAACAGTTCAATCCTGGGCTACGAAATTTAATAAACCTAGGAAAAAATTATGAAAAAGCTGTTAATGGTAAGTCTTTCTATTTTCTAAATTTATGAATATAGAGCACATATAAAAGCCATTCAGTAAATAGTTCACTTAATTATTTTTAAATGTTTAATATTGAATTTTTAAAATATCTTTAAATTGGTAGAACTTTACAATTAATTTAACTTACAGAACTTTGCAATGATAGGATATTAGTGTATTTGAAGTGAGTAAATTGAATAGGCTGCTATAAGTGATGTATTTTAATTATTAAATCATGCTTTTTGACATGGCTCAATCTTTTATATCATTGCCATAAACATGTTTTCTAGTTTTTAAACCAAATTCTTTGTGAACTAATAACATATAGAAAATGTGTACTTAAAGTATTTAGGTTAGTGTCCTGCCATATAGGAATTATTCTCCTTTTATTTATATAAAAGAGTTTCTTACCTTTGGTTGTATCACTTTTGATAGTAATATGAGAAATAAAATTTTTAGCCTGAATGAAAAAACATCTAAATTAAAGGTTGAACTTAGATTCTTACTTCAAAATGAGTGCTTCATTTAAAATGAACTTGAGCATTGGCTTTTGAATCTCCTTATGAACCAGAGTTGGTTGCTAGTTTGAAGAGATTTCATTTGTTAAAAACAAAATTTCAGCCAAATAAATTTGAAGATCTTAATTGGCTTTATTCAATAATTCATGAATGGGGCAGCATCCTGTCTAGCAAGTAGAGAGACACTCTGAGGAGTTATACAAAATGGAAGGTTTTTACAGGAAGGTGGGTGGGGCAAGGAAGTTATTAGCAAAAGAAAAGAAAGGATTATATTGGGCCAGGACAGCTTCTCTTTTGGGGGAAGGGTTTTGTCATTCAGATGGCCTCTTCTTCCTCTGGGGGAGAAGGGAGGGCCCACATGACAGATTATCTCACTGGTACTGACCAGAAAATTCCAGACTGGTTGATGAAGATTACTTTTCTGGGGAAGGTCAAAACTGCAATTAGGTTAGGTATTAAATCTAGGCTTGGTTATCATGGGCTTTAGCACAAGTGACACCATTTTGGGCCTGTGGTTTTCTCTTTAACAATTTCCCCTTTTTGATCAGACTCTCAGCTTGTCTGAGAGATGTGATCAAAATTTAAGACATTAGTGCCATTCTCAGCTACCATTTTGTAGTTTTCAGGGCTTTTTCTGATCCTCTGTGTAATATTCACAAGCATGATATTTTTGCTTAATTTCTCTGACACTCACAAGTCACAGCTTCAGGTTCACAATCTTTAGGTTGGCCATCTTCTTCACTTCTTTTTTGACATTCTAGTCTTAGGGAGATCATTTCCCCGGTGGTCAGTGGCTGCAAACATGGAATTAAAGCTTTTGAGAGGATACAATGTACCAGGGAGACTATAAGCAGGATAATTCTCAATGTTTGGAGTGTAAGTTGAAGCCATTGTTCAATAGGGGAGAACCTCTGCCCTCTAGGTTCTTCTGGCTGGTCTAAGAATTAAATTGACATGAGACAGAATAACAGGAGAAAATCAAACAAATTTAATAACATGTATACATGGGAGAAACCCAGAAAAATTGAGTAACTCGCCAAAGTGGCCAAAGCCACTACCTTCAATACCATCTTTAGCTAAAGACAAAGGAGAATGTTGGGGGTTGTGATTTGGGACTTCAAAGGGGAGGAAGACAATTCACATGGAGATGGAAAAGCAAATGTTTGGTAAACAAATGTTGACTATGCCTTGCAGGGACAATGACGGAGAGGAGTTTGATTAAATGGCCCCCTGCTAGGTTCCTCCCTATCACACCTAGTCTATATTATACTCTAGTTATCTTATAGTATTATCTCCTTCCTTGAACAAGACTTTCATCTTAAATTCTTTTAGGCAGTTAGAGGGAAGGTCAAAGTTTCTTCCTGAGTCTTTTGTTCTTAAAAAGTAATCAAGCCAAAGACACATTTTGGGGTGGCAAATTCTGATCTCCCACAGTCCCCAAGATCCAGACCAAAGAAATCAAATGAGTCAAAGACGCTTTGAAGGAATCATCCTTTTAAACTAAGTGGCTTGCTCGGTGATGTTATGTAACTGAATTTCAACTTCTCCAGGAGTATTGATCCAGGTACAGCAGATGGTGTTGGCCATAGGACAGACACCTCCTCACTCAGCTAAAAGATAATTAAGGTCTATTTTATTATCAACAACAACTTTGGCCAGAGAGTCTAAGGATTTTTGTTGGGCAGCTATAGTCTTAGCAACGGAATCTGCAATGTCTTCAGGAGTTAAGGAGAAGTCTCTTTTATATTCCCATTTGTATCTATTCCTAACTAGGGAATTAGGGCCCTACCAAAGGAAGTGAATTCTGTATCATGAAAGCCTCCTGGTAGGTCCTTTCTAGAACAGTTAGGGGCACAGTTAGATACCTAAGATGCATTACCCACGTGTATGCCAGCCGTCTAGGCATTCATAGCCCCAAGGAGAGTGATAACCACCACTGACAGAGATAAATCTTGTTGGGACCCAAACCACTTCCAATAAAGTGGCACTGTTAATGGATTCATTCATAGGAATTGTTGCATTTGCCCATTCAAGCCAGGGGTCAGTCAGGTTTTTAGCACATGTGAGAAGAGAATTTCCTAGCTTGAAATAAAGAGTCACCCTAAATGCCTTGCAAAGATGGGTACTGCTGGCAAGATTTCCTAGTAGGGACAAATCTGATCTAGATAACTATGGGAATGTGGGGGTGAAGAAAGGGCATTACCTTTCCAGGCCAATGTCAGAGGAAAAAGAGAAAGAGAGAGAAAAGAAAGAAAAGAAAAGAAGAAAGAGTTTCATGTTCAGTTCAAGTATGAAGTCTTGATCTGTCATCTTGGACGGAAGCAGTCTACCTCAATGTCAGCTACTTCTCTTCCTCGTCAATTTGATTCAGAGATTCCCAGCGTCTGTACAGGACCAGATGTCAAGTGGAGCCTTCTTTAGCTGTAAGATGTGTATCCAGGGCTCAGTGCCTTCTGGTTTTGCAGCAGTGTCAGTGGTCAGGAGCATTTGGTAAGGTCTCTTCCAATGGGGCTCGAGGGCTGCCTTCCTCTGATGACATTTCCAGAATACCCAGTCACCAGGTTCTAGAATGTAACCAGCAGGATCTTTTGAACTGGGATCCAGAAAAGCTTCTTTAACCTGTTGATGATAGGCTTGAACGTAAGACGTTAAAGACTTACAGTAGCTGATCATACTAGCATGAGACAACAAGGGATCAGCAGAAGGTTGTATACCAATTGACATTGGTCTGCTGGTGACTGTTTTGTGTGGAGTGAGTTTATGTTTCCCAAAGCGGGGAGTAGGGGGGTGGGTACTGTGAACAGTCAGCAAGACCAAAGGCAATACCTTAGGCCAGGGGAGTCCAGTAGCTTCGGCACATTTAGAAATTTTGGAGATCCTGTGAGTTCTCTCAGCCTTGCCTGATGATTGACAGTGATAGAGACATGGGTAATTCCAAGAAGTTTGCAAAGTTTTCGTTAGGGCTCATACGATTTGCCCAGTGAAGTGAGCACCTTGGTCACTGGAGATTAGGGAAAGTATGCCCCCAGTGGGAAACACATTTTCTAACAGTTTCTTTCCCACTGTGAGATCATCAGCCTTGTGGAAAGGAGAGGCTTAAACCCATCCAGAAAACATACATATAATAACAAGAACATATTGATAACCCATACTAAGTGGCAGTTGAAAGAAGTCCAGCTGCAGGTGTTCAAAGGGTCCAGAGGGAGGAGTTTTGAGGCCTCTGGGGACAAAAATAGTTTTTTTAGGATTATGGACCTAGCAGGTAAGACATTGCTGGTAGACTGTTTTTGCAATTTTATAGGAGTCTCCCCACCAATAACTATTTGTAGTTTGAGTCATCTTTAAGTGTACTATGGTGAATGAAGAAATGCAAAAACCAAAAAATGGTGTTTGCCAGGGAGCTGGGAAGAACCAAGCAGCTGTCTTGGGTTTCCCATAGCCCTGATTGTTCATTTAATTTATAGCCATTGTTTACCCATCTTAATTTCTCTGATTCAGGAGCAAACTGTTGCCATGTTACAGGGACATCAGGATGGCAAATGTCTGGTAATGAGGGGCTATTTTTTTGCAGAAGCAGAATGGACTTCAGCCACATGTACCACAATCTTAATAGATTCTGTTGCTGGTGCCTTTGCATGAAAGTCAGCAAGGGCATTTTCCTGATACTCAGATTCAGTCCTTTTAGTGTTAGCCTCAATTTTTATGACAGCAATTTCAGAAGGTTGGAGAATAGCAGTAATAAGATTGTTTACATGTTGCCCAGTTTTTGATTGGGGTCCCAAAGGACATAAGAAAACCCTTGTTTCCCATTATGTACTCTTACAAGGAGAATGGATTCTTATTGAACTTATACAAATAACTAACTATATTGCCATGAAAAGAATACTTAAGAGTTTCTGAATTCTGGAGGGTTCAGGTAGGGAGAAAAAGTAAATGTTTTCAGATTTGTTTACAAAGATAGAATTTACCAAATTTATAATAATTTAACAAATTGCTGTAAGTCATAGTTTAGCTAAAGAAGAAAGGTTTCCTTATGTCTGGGGGGAAAAAAAAAGAATCATCAATATTTTAAACACAAAGTCATAAAAATTATAAGCACATATCTACACAAATATAATCAAAGAAGGTTTAGCATCGCCTATTTGACAATGCTTCGCATGCAATTTAAGATACTAAATAAGCCAAATTAGTTTAATATCTCTCTTTGAGATGTTTCAGGGACCCTCTGAAAAATCCCAAAGTTAGCTCGAAGTCAAAAGGAGTTCATTTAGAATTTGGTTTTAGGAAGTTTGTCAAAGATATCCAAAGGTTTTAAAACACTTGGTCCAATAGGATCACAGGTCACTGTGAAACATTGCTTAATTATCTATTTAACCACAGTGACAATTAAAGACCTCACAGGCAAAGGTAGAAGGTTACATAGTTCTGAGAAAAACTTAGCTTTTTTAATATTGAGAAGACTAGGTTAACTTAAGTAATCAAAGACCTGATAAAGCACAGAAAATTATTTTGATAAAACATAAAACTTTTGCTTTCATTTCATAATCTCTTATGAGGAGCAGACCAGCAGTTCAAGAAAACTTTGTTTTTTTAACAGATGAAAGAGAATTAAGTTCTAGTTTTACGTAAGTACACTATTGATCTTAAAGCTCATTCTTACAACCCCCACAATAGCAGTTTAATTTTAGCCAGCCTGAATACACAAGATTCCCTCTCTCTCTTTTTCTCTCTTCCCAACTTTCTATGTCTATAGTTGTCCTTCATTTTTTTCCTTCTCATTCTGAAGTAACCCAAGGTTTTAGTTTACATAAAATTACTCTCATTTCCCTTAACAAGAATGTATCTCCATACATCATACCTTTTCTTAACCAAAAAACATATCCTACTTTCCTTGCATACAGATTTGTTTCCATTATTATTTCTAGTAGCTTTAATTACATATAGTAATTAGAATTCTTAACCCTTAGAAGCCTTAGCTTCTCCTGAAAACTAAGAAGTAAGCAATTGTGAACTGTCTTTTATATTAGCATTCTGTGGCTTGGGAAATTATATAAAACCTTTTATAAATTTTAGAAACCCAAATATCTTTAGTTTCTCTGTAATAAGAGGTCAAAAGTAGTAAACTTAGACTTGTTTGGCAATTAATGTTTCAGTATTTTATCTTATTTGGAAATGATCTAGATAGTCAATGAATTTCCATCATTTAACTTAGCAAAACTCTAAGGTTTCAAGTTCCCAAAAATATTTTGGAAGCTATTTTTAAGTACGCATACCATAAAATGTAATTGTTGCCAAAAAGTTTGTCTGTAAACTCTTATCCCACTTACATCTATCTAAATCATTTGCTCCCAACACTTATATTTAGATTACCCATGAAAACTTCATGAGACATTAGACAAAGCCATCATTCTAAGTTATTTTTTTGCTGACAAATTTTGCAACAGCGATATAAATTTGACTAGTAAACCCAGGTAGAATAAAAGTTGTTTATCTGCATTATATTTAATGCTGATAATTCTAAAGATATGCCTATTTTAATAAAACTATGAACTTAAACTAGTTTTAATAGCTAATATTTTCCCAGATCACGTAAACCTGAAAAGCATTTGGGTTAGTTTCTGTTATATTTCTGAGAATTTAGAATACCCATCCTTACAAATGTTTGCCTTCAAACCAACTAAATAGAGCTCTTTATAAATTAATTTTGGCAATACCATCCAGAGGTAGAAAAAAAATCTCACAATTACAAAATACTTATATGGACACATATATGCAGACAGATACACAGATCTTAACAGCTTTTGTTTTTACTAATATTTGTGGAGAGGACATTTAAGATTTTTCATTATCCCGATTTCCAAATACCTTTCTTTTTTTTTCCTTCTGATGAAAAAAAACTTCTCTCTAAAGTTTGCATTTCAAAGAATGGCTCTTAGTTCCTAGAGAAGATGGGGATAGAAAATTTGCATCAAATGCACAGATTAAGTGCAGGACAATTTTATTTCCAATGTCTGGATCTTTTCAAGCATTTTGAGAGGAATGGGCGATTTTGGGGGGATTGGCAAAAAGGGCAGGTGAACTTTGAACTTCTAGAGCCACATCTTTGGCTCTGCAGAGACTTGCAAGATAAAGATGTTATCGCCCAACGTGGGGCCTTCTGCTTTCCGCAAGACATGCCAATAGTCAAGAGGCAAGGTGGTAGGAGTAAAAGGACTTTTTTATTACAGCTTGCTAGCAAGAGGGAAGATGGCCGACTTGTGTCCAAAAGAACCATCTTAAGGGGGCACGAAATCTTACAGCAGTTATATAGGCCATTGCATTATTGGGGAGGGGGTTAGGAATGTTGACCTTCTGGTGTTAGAGACAGAAGTGCCATACCAGATCTTTCAATCTTCACTGATGATGGCTATCAGCATAGATTCTCTGTTTGGGGGGTCATCACATTCCTAAAGAACTCAAAAAAACGAAGTTATCATCTTATCACAGCTGGGAGGTACATGCACAAGCAGGGGTCGTAAAATCTACACAGCAGTTAGACCTCCTGGAGGGTGCATATCCAGCTGGGTTAGTTTGTCAGAGGTCATTCAAAGTTACAATAGAGTTTTTCTTTTCTACAATGGCTTCCTTCATGTCAACCTTGTCTTGAGCTGGTATCAAAGACAGTTGTTTCCAATTCCCCCAAGAATTAGGTTGTTGCTTTTGTTTTAGGTACCTTTTATCTCTTTAATTTTTCATTAGCCTTTTGCAATGAATCTTCCAATGAAGATGTTTTGGAATTTCAAAACCTTTTGGAGGCTTCTGCATAGCCTTTGCTTTTAAGTGCACTTTTTAAATTATCTTATCTGTTTGGAATTTTCCCCACAATGGACATTGTAATTCTAATTTGTTTTTAGTAAAATCTTGCCATCTTGTTAGATATCTGCAACTTCTAGGACTATAGTTGTTAAACATAAAATAAGCAGTTGTGTTGGAAGGTGGCGCACTCAGCTCTTTGGATAAAGGATCCCATTTCTCTTAACTAGGCCTTTGGGTTTCTTGGAACCATATTAATACCTAAGAGGGATGTGCCACAGGGTTGGGAATTGTGGGGTGCTTTACAGTGTACCTCATTGCACAAAAATTTTCTTGAGGTTGGTGGGTGACCTAGTGTCAATCTTAAGGTGGCAAGCGCTCTAACAAACTTTAAATGCTCGACCTGCGCCCACCAATGTGTGCAGCTTTCTGGCTTCCGACTTCTCCATTAGCAATAGCCTTTACTGGACCCAGTCCAACTCCAGCTCACAACCACCAACAGTTCCCTAGGTGGAATCTGGGGGATTGGGGAGAGGACTGAACCAGCAGACCCTAAAGAATGGGAACTGTGGACTGATTCCAAACAAATGGAGGACTGTACCTGTCACCAGCAGTTCCCAGCGTGGAAACTGAGGACAGAATCAGGCCTGGGGTTTCCACTCAAAAACCTGGGAATTGTGGTCTGAAAGCCAATTAGATTGGGAGCTTGACGCAAAAAGACAGTGGGGCTCAGGCTGGCCTGGTGGCATAACGGTTAAGTTGGTGTGCTCTGCTTTGGCGGCCTGGAGTTGGCAGGCTCTGATCCCTGGCGCAGACCTACATACCACTTGTCAAGCCATGCTGTGGCGGCATCCCATATAAAGTAGAGGAAGAGGAAGATGGGCACGGATGTTAGCCCAGGGCCGATCTTCCTCAGCAGAAAAGAGGAGGATTGGCAACAGATGTTAGCTCAGGGCTAATCTTCCTCAAAAACAGAAAAAAAAAAGAGAGTGGAGCTCAAACTGAGAGGAACTTACTAATAGCCCTGGAAACGGCAAGAAAGACAATGAACTCAAAAGGATTCACAGGTTGCCATGCCTGTGTTTCTCGTCCCTGAAGCGGCTGGAAGTCTCCTTTGGTCTAGTCACTGCCACCAAATCTGTTAAAAACAAAATTTCAACCAAGTAAATTTGAAGATCTAATTGGCCTTTATTCAATGATTCATGAATTGATCAGCCTCCCATCTAGCAAGTAGAAAGATATTCTGAGATATTACACTAAATGGAAAATTTTTATAGGAAGGAGGGTGGGGCAAGGAAGTTATTAGCAAAAGAAAAGAAAGGATTATGTTGGGCCAGGACTTCATCTCTTTTGGGGGGAAAGAGAACGTTTTGTCATGCAGATTGCCTCTGGGCAAGGGGGGCAGGATCGAGAGGGCCCACATGACAGATTACCTCATTGGTACTGACCAGAAAATTCCAGACTGGTTGATGAAGATTACATTTCTGGGGAAGGTCAAAACTGCAATTAGGTTAGGTATTAAATCTAGGTTTGGTTTCATGGGCTTTAGCACAAGTGAAGCCATTTTGGGCCTATGATTTTCTCTTTAACACATTTGAGGAAGCTGACACGGCATCTACACACGCATTTCCCTACTAAAAGGTGAATGTTATTGATGAGTGCCTTAAAAACTTCAGATGCCAACAATCACCAAATTCTAGCATGGTCAAAATAATTCTCCCTATGTAGCAAGTGTCACCCCCAAAATATTCAGACCCCAGTTTCACCCTCTATCCTGGTTCACTAAGACCACCATGTAACGTAATTAGAAAATTTAGTTTCCAGCAGTTTTAGATTTGAAGAAGGCTTCAGATCAAGTTTTGTGTTTTTTACGTATCTCTTATTTCTCTTTCACCATACCCCACCTTTGGCTGCTCCCTGTTAATATTTTTAAAATAAACCTGTGGCCTCACACACCCTCAGCATGAGCCTGCCCCAGGGAAGGGGATGTGCTGGCTAGACTTTGGACTTTGGATGACAGGTGCTCTATTATTGTAGTCACTAGAAAAGTAAACTGCTTATTTACTTTTTTCTGGATCTCTGTGCTGTAGACCAGACCAGGAAATGGAGCAGGCCTGGGATTTTCCTCCCTTGCCCTCCAGCAGTATCAGTGACTTCTGTGCATGCCCCGCTCCCTCCTTCAAAGAGCTGGAACCTTGTTTTGGAAGTCTTGCACAGCTGACTCTCCCTTGATGATTGCTTTGTCACAAGGCTACCAAGTCATTGCTTTATATGTCCCTGTGAAGGAAATCACTATGACCTGCAGTGGTTTTTTTCTTTCTAGCATAAGCTCCCTCTCTGAGGCAGAGTTGTACAAGGTGACTCAGTGAGCTGCCTGCAGCTTAGCCTCCTGCTAATAAAGCTTCTCCCCAAGGGCTCTTATCACTTTAACACCTCCTGGAGACTATTCTGCATTTCACAATGTATTTCCAGAATTTCTGTGGGGCATCTGGTTTTTGCTGAAGCCATTGAGAAACTTTGATAAATCTGTAACGTCTTTGGTGAGAATCTGTAGTATAGTCGGAGATGCCAGATGTGCAGTTAACAGTTAGGTTATAACTCAAGGCAACAGGCACAGCTAATGAAGAGCATGAGATGAGCAGTGTCACCAGAATTTGAGTAGTGGAGGTCAGTGTGGAATGGAGTAGGCAGGAGGCGGTGTAGGAACTGAGCTAGCTGATAGATGTTAGGTTTCAGTAGTCAAATGCTGCATACAAGTGCTTCAGGCAGAAAAGACGGCATTCAAGCCAAGACCTGGAGTCCACACTGGCATGGGTGAGAGCTGTTGGGGAATAGTAAAATATAAGATGGAATAGGGTCAGATTATTAACGCATTTGAATGCAGCATCAGTAATCTGTTGCCACATAACAAATTGCCCCTAAACTTGGTGGCTTAAGACAATAGTTTATTATTTCGCATGGTCCTGTAAAGACAGTGTAGTTCAGTTCTCTGGACCGCTGGGGCTCACTCCTGCGGCTGTAGTCAGCTGGGGCCTGGACTAGGCCGGGTGCTGAGCTCACTCCCTCCCTCAGGCATAGCAGGCTGTTCCAAGAATGCAAGCCCCTATGGAAGTTATGCTTGCCAATACCCCACTAGCCAAAGCAAGTCCCATTACCAAGCCACCCATCAGTGTATTAGGAGACTACACAGGCTGGGAATTCTGGGAGGTGTGATTCTTTGAAGGCCATTACTATAAAAATCTACCATGAACTCTGGAGTGTGGGCTTACTCTATAGGCAGTGGGAGGCCATTGAAGGTTGTTGAGCAGATCCATAACCTAATGAAATCATATTTTAAGGAAAAATTATCTGGTAGAAGTATATAGATTAGATTGATGAAGTAGTTGGTCAACCACTAAAATAGAACTTTAGAAGAACTATTGAAGAACTTCATTAAGAACTAATGAAGAACTAATATGCTTCATTCCTTAAACCAAGTGGCAGAATATCTCTAATGTATTTACAGAGGGGGACAAAATTATGAAAATATTATTTTATTCTTTATTCTAGATAAATTATATGATTATTTAAAGTTAATTCCTTTCTCATAAAAGCAAGGATATTATACTAGACTGAGACAGTTAAATAGTTTTAAACATAAGTCAACAGTTAATGAAAAATTTCAATTTAATGTGTGGATGCAAACCAAAAATTTTGTTTAAATATTGTGTAATCCTGTATACCATTCTCCCGCTAATTCACTTATCAGTACCTTGCAATTTAAAATCTTCATACTAAAACATTACATATATTAACTTGACAGTTTACTGGCTATAAACCTTGTTTTTAGGTTGGAGTCATCTCTTTTTCAGTTCTAGCTGAGACCAAAGAGTCAGAAAGCAACATAATTTAGAACTAAGGAAGTGAGGTACCTTAGCTGGAGCTGTATGCATTGGCTGATTCACCACTGATCTTGGGCATGTCTCAGGATATCTCCACTCCACTCCCCTTCATGAAATGGAGTGATAACATCACCGACCCATATCTTAACGTTGTTGGGTAGATTGACTTAAGTAATGAGTTGGAAAGTCAACATAAATGCTACTTGTTATTGTTCTTTTTTCTAACTCTACTTTGTTATCCTCAGTCTTATGAAATAACAGTATAGTAGAACATTACACTTCCTAAACTTGTATACATATATAGTAAAAGGCATAACTTTTGTAATTTTTTAGCTCTATAAGAAATGCCAAAACAGATTAATTTGCCATGAAAATACTACTTTTTTGGCCTGCAAATCTTCAGCTGGACTTGTACATTAATTCATTCTGTGACACCCTACCACCACCACTGTTTTTAAACTTGAAATACCTTTTTAAAACAATACCCATTATAAATTGGGGCAAAGCAGCTTGTGTGGCCTCTGGTTTTCTTCTCAGAGAAAGGAAAGGAATCTCAAAGAGATTCTTATGAAGGCTCTTTTAGTTCCAAAACTTGTGGTCTCTAAGGCTATGTGAGAAACTGATTTCTGTGTATGAAGCCAGCCTTTGAGTAAAATAAAATAAATAATTTTCTCCAAAATCACACTAAATAAGGCTAGGTCTTGTTGAAAATCTTGCTTGTTTTACACCTTTAGTCTCCTCGAAACTAGCTTGTTGTAAAGTGGGAGAAGGAATTGGTATTAGCAGCTTCCATTTGTTCATCCAGTGCTCACGCTATTAGAGCATTTTATAGATTAACATCCTTTGTTTCAGAAAAGATAACTAACTTGCCCAAGACGGTCATGTCGTTTGAAGTAAAGGTAGAATTCAACCCCAGGTTTGTCTTGCCCCCGACTCCCCTCACAAAAAAAAAAAGAAGGAAAAAGAAAAGGAAAAGAAAAACAAGTCAAAAGCACATTTCTGTACCTTATAAGAATCAATGTGAAAGGAGAACTAAGATTTTTAAGGTAATTAGAATCCAACTTGTATAGCAATGCAAGTTTTTCTGTCTCTGCCAAAAAGGGAAGGGAAAAAAGTAGAGTATTCAATTATTTTTCAGATAATTCCATTGTTTTTTGGAATGATAATGTATTTCAAATTTCATAGATTTTTTCCCCTGGCAACAAGTATGTTAGTTGTTTGTGTCTCAGAATGTCTTTTTCAATAAAAAAGGTAAAAATGCCATTGAAGGACGAGGTTCCTAGGCCACCCCACGCAAGTCCTTCTAATAAGAATGTTGCAGACCTGTATTGCTATAGAATAACCAGCTTGGAAAAGATTTTTTGCTGGAGTGGATGTGTTCCAGCCCTAATTTGATGTTAGGAACACATCGTCTACTCTGGAACTGGCATCAGGAGCAGGCAGGGCCTTCTCTGGACTTCCAGCACCTGCTGCTGAAGGTTCCCCAGGGCTGGTCCAAAGTGAGGATCCCATGGGGGGTCTCCAGTGGGTGGGGGCCTCTGGAAGTGCAGCGGAGGGACCTCTGCCCTGGCACAGCTACCAAGCACAAGCTCTGCCCTCTGAGAGCCACACTTGTTGCAGCCAGAAGGGGCTGAGGGATGTCAGAAGAAAACTTCTATGTTGCTTCCTCCTTTCCTTGTCTAAGTGATGATTTTGTGTGTCACTTTCTCTGTCTAGCTATGATCCTGGCGGGAAAAGCCTACTACGATGGAGTTGCCAAGATTGGTGAGATTGCCACCGGGTCCCCTGTGTCAACAGAGCTGGGTGAGCTGACCGTCCATTATGTATAAACCCAATTTGAGCCACAGTTCCAGGGCCTGTCATCATGTGAGCCCTGATAAGAACACCTGAAGTGGCCCAAGTCCAAAATAGAAAGGAGAGCCAGCCCAGCACTCTAGTTTGTTCACTTCTGGAATGATTGAGTTCACTGTGGTCTGTCAGAAGTGGAAGCTTAGTTAGAGGGCAGGCCAAGGCCAGTGGCCAGCCTCCCTGCTCCCTAGGAATTGGGCTTCTGTCTCTTAGGCTTGGGCCCTAGCCTTTCCCCTCAGATCCCTCAAGCACGAAGCCCAGGGAGCTCTGATCTACATTCTTAACTGAAGGAGAGGGGCGCGCTGGGCCTCCCGACTCTGGCAGGAGTATTTCCTGTGACTCACCTAGCAGAAAGTCAGACTCCTTTACATTTTGCTCTTGGCTCTCGCTGCTTCCACAGTTGCTCTCAGTTGTGACTTTTCCGGTTTTGCTGGTATGAATTGATCTCCTGTGCACATGCAGAGGGCAGCCACACCCTCGGCCAGCTGTGGAGGGGATCCGGATTTCTGTTTACAGAGCCGGTTCACTGTACCATCTCCTAAGGGAGGAAAGGCTTTTTTTTGTTTGTTTTTGACAGCCCCACACATAACCATCATTTTAAAAACTTGTTGAATATGTTTTATTTTACAAAGGGTAAAATTTCTGGCTTCAAAATGTTTGTCATAATTTGAAAGATTCAGAAAACCAGAGGAAAAGATTGGTAAAGTGTGTGTGTTGAAAGCAAAGCAGGTCGTTCTCCAATTAAAAAGTGGAAAAGGAAGCAGAGGAAGAGTATAGGAGCATAAGTTTAAGTTCAAATAATTCACACCATTTCTATATAAAGTGTCTTGAGGGTTTTCAAGATTGCTTGGAAAACTCTTAACTGACCCGTAAAAGCTGAGAAACAAACTTGAGGTGTGATGACACTGCTGGGATGGCTGGGCTGCTGGGTGTGAAGTGGATCTGGGTGCTCGTTAACATTCTCTGACAACTTTTGTGCTTGAAGAGTTCATAAAGAATCTTAACCTGTACACAAAACCTAAGTAAGCCTGAAGTGATGCTATATGATGAATGTCAGTACTGCTATATTTAGTAGAATCAATTACATGCAGAAATTTTTCAAAACCCTGACTTGTGTTCTGTTGGTGCTATAACTTCTGCATGGTCTGGCAAGGTCTGAACTATAGAAACTCTGTTCTAAGCAGGATCAGTTTAATGAAATACACACTGCGTTATGTAGACAGAAGCAGATAGTAAAACCTAGGATACTTGAGGGATGATTGAGATGATTATAGGGTTCCAAAAATAGGACTAAATTAAAAAGAAACATCCTATTTGTGTCAGGCATGGAGGAAAAAAAATGTATGACCCTTAACATTAAAACATATGGTGCTCTGACTCATCATCATTCAGTTTGCCTTTTTAATGTTTTATGGTTCTTGCCACTGTTTAAATAAGACTTCTGTTCCACACCTTACTTTATTCAGCTGTGAGTTCATAATGTTGAATCAACTACTTCCATAGCAACCATGTTGTTATAAACACGGGCTTAAGACTTCAGTTTCAACAAGGAAAATGTGTTGCAATGGTGAAGTTTCTTTCATGTGGATATGTATTTTATTCAGAGGGAGTGGAAATAACTTTTGCTGTGTTTTATTTTTGTTTCAAGTTTTGCTTATATTCATTATCTCAGATAATTATTAATTTTCTACTCATTTACAGCAATTCCATGATAAAGTGCTATCCTAGTAAAAGTTGCTTTTTTTTTAGACACATTTCTTTTTTTTTTTTTTTTTTTTTTATTTTTCCCCCCAAAGCCCCAGTAGATAGTTGTATATCATAGTTGCACAGCCTTCTAGTTGCTGTATGTGGGACGTGGCCTCGGCATGGCTGGATAAGCATTGTGTCGGTGCGTGCCCGGGATCCGAACCCGGGCCGCCAGCAGGGGAGCGTGCGCACTTAACCGCTAAGCCTCGGGGCCAGCCCCGTAAAAGTTGCTTTTAGAGACCTAATATTAACTTCTTTTGATATGCTTAGTTTTTTATCTTGTTGTTAAAGTTTAGACTAAACTACTGCCCTATATCTGTTTAAATTCACTGTGTGGAAAAGTAGTGGACAAATCATAGAAAAAAGAGAAAGACCTAAGGTAGATTGTATTTTTCTCATTTTTTAAGCAGATTTTATTGTCTAGTTACTGACTTTTGGTGTTAGTATTCATAACTGTATTATAAAACTTGTGTTATAAATTCCATCTGATAAAACTGAAGGGGTATTACACACGTGAAGATCATAAATCATTTCAAAATTTTCAGTCCTTAAGAGTATTTTCTCTGAAAACTCTTTGTTTTCTCACCCCCACCTCCCAAAAAACCTATAGTTTTAAAAATTTCAATTTAAAAATTTTGCTCGGGGGCCGGCCATGTGGCTTAGTGGTTGGGTGCACGCGCTCCGATGCTGGCAGCCCGGGTTCGAATCCCAGGCGCGCACCGACACACGGCTTCTCCGGCCATGCTGAGGCCGCGTCCCACATACAGCAACTAGAGGGATGTGCAGCTATGACATGCGGCTATCTGCTGGGGCTTTGGCGGGGGGGTGGGGGGTTTTGCCCAGGGAGGAAGAGAAAAGGATGCTGAAAAATTATCGTTTCTAAAACTTTGATTACAAGAGTAGTTTTCATTTTAATGTTGAAATAATTTTTTTTTTTTTTTTTTTTTTTTTTTTGCTGAGGAAGATTCGCCCTGAGCTAACATCTGTGCCAATCTTCCTCTATTTTGTATGTGGGTCGCTGCCACAACATGGCTGCCAACGAGTGGCATATGTCCATGCCCAGGAACAGAATCCCAGGCCGCTAAAGTGGAGTGCGCCCAATTTAACCTCTAGGCCACGGGGCCGGCCCCTAAAATATTTTTAAATGTTGCTATAGCAACACATTATAGTGACACATAACTGTTTTCATTTAATACATATTTTTATATGAAATTTCTATTCTGATTCTTCTGTACTTTAGGAGGTAGGTGAAGAAAATATCCTCTGAGTAAAATATTTACTTAATTCATACAAATTTATAGTGAGGATTCAACTTGGAAAACTTGGCCAAATACATTAGGAATGTTAATCAGGTGGCAAAGCTAAGCATTTCAGTCTCTTCTCACTTTAGGGAAAGAAAAAGACCTAAAAGCTGGAAGAGAAAGTTGATTAACCTTTTAACTTTCTTTTGTTTTTTTTTTTTAAAGATTTTATTTATTTATTTTTCCCCCCCAAAGCCCCAGTAGATAGTTGTATGTCATAGCTGCACATCCTTCTAGTTGCTGTATGTGGGACGCGGCCTCAGCATGGCCGGACAAGCCGTACGTCAGTGCGTGCCCGGGATCCGAACCCGGGCTGCCAGCAGCGGAGCGCAGGCACTTAACTGCTAAGCCATGGGACCGGCCCTTAACTTTCTTTTGGATTGGCCTTTCTAAGTAAGAGAGAGCTGCAGCAGTACCATTTCTGATTTCTAGCTCTAAAGGTGTTTCCACTTAGATATCCCTCTTTTAGCGTCAGCTCACCTAATGCTATGTGAATAATTTAAGATGCTTTTGCCCAAAAGTATCAAAATCCCCAACTAATAGTGGTTTAAGCAATAAGGATGTTTATTATGCCACATAAGAAGCCCAGGAGTAGCAAGTTCCTGGTTAGTTAATCATTACTAAGGACTCAGGTTCCTTCTCTCTTTCTTCTCATCCTCAAGCCCAACTCCCCATTGTACCAAGACAGCTACCATTGCTAGTCTTAATCATCGTATCTTCCCTCCTTCCATTATATCCAAAAGCAAGAAGGAGAATTTCTTCTCAGGTATGTCCTTTACAAAGGAGGAAACCTATTCCCAGGAGCTCCAGCATATATCCTCTCATGTCCCATGGCCCAGCAGTCAGAGAGGTTTCCCCAGCATGGTTAGCCAAGGAATACATCTGACGGGGAGAGGGTATAGTTGTTAGGAAAACACCCTATGACACCACCACGTCAAGCAGCTCTGGTATCAAAGGTCTTGTTTCAAAGACTTTCAATGAAAGGCAAGGACTTATACAAATGTGCTTGCTTTAGCTGTGCCTTGCACTGCAGAGTGCTTCTGTGTTTTGCATGTCTCTCTGATTGGAATAATGTTTTTCTCCCACATGGGTTGTGTGGTTTGACTATCGTGTATACTTTAGACTTTATGATTGTTGTTTCTCCAGGAGACCAGAGCCATCCTTCCCAATTTATTCCTTTTTGGGAAGTGGGACTCCAAGCACAGAGGAAGAATTAGGGATGGGGAGTAGTTTTTGTTGCTTTCCACCCTTTTGTTTTTCTTTTCCGACCTTTGGGTATCTTATAATCATGAACTCTTTGGTGCATTTTCCCTGTCTCTCCTTTCTTTTCTCCTCTCATCTTCCTCTCTGCTGATAGATCTGCATGGTCTTACAGCCTCATTTTTGAAAACTGGGGGATTAAAGAAAATGAAAAAATGTCACCCATAATTTTGCCACTCGAATACAACCACTCTATCATTGCTGTATTTCTTTCCAGTCTTCTCTTCCAGTGAGTATGTTCTTAAATAGTGTGCCTAATAACAAACATTGAGTGCTTGCTCCCTGCCAGGCACAGGGCCCAGTACCTGATGTTATTTCATTTAGTTCTCACAACAGTCCTGTGAGTTGGGTGTAGGTACTTTTACTATCTCTTTTATAAGTAGGACCCAGGGGTGAAGTGTGTACCCTAGATCACAGTTAGTAGCTGGTCCGACTTTAGAATCTGAGTTCTTCACCTCTGCACTCTACTGAGGAAAAGGGAAAAGGAAAGAACCAGCCAAGAAGGGGTCACTGAAAAGGAAGAAAAGGGGAACCCCACAATGGAGACCTTTTCAAGAGGGAGATGAGAGGGAATCATTATTGTCAGAGCAGCTGAAGACTAGGGAGGGGCTGGCAGGTATGGTAATTAAAGGTCACTGGTCCCCTTGGAAATGGTGGTTTCACTAGTGTCCTGACTGTAAACTCCAGGTTTTACGGGGTTAAGGATGATGGAAATTACAGAGAAGTAACATACGTGTATGACTTGTTGTAAGTATTGCTTGACTTTTGTACTGCTGTACTTTGTACAGAAACTCGGGTCTCATTAAGTGCCTGCTGTGTGCCAGATACTTCTTACATTGCCTCATCTCATCCTCATGAGCCCCATGGATAGATTTTTGCTGTGTAGTCTGCAGGGTGGGCACTAACCTGGTGGTGTTTCCTTGGGGAGGCTGATAGGCCCTAAGGGTAAACTTGGTCACCTCCTTCTGCATGGTGGTGAGAGATAACCTTCCTGGGCAACCACATTGGGTCCTGTGTCCCTAGCCACCTGCTCTGCAGCTAAGCAAGACAGAGCAAGAGTTGTGGAGGTGGTGACCCCTACGAGAGGATGTAGACGACATTGGTGCTGCCTGGGTCACAGCTGGAGCGCAGGAAAGATCCTGTGACCCAGGGCAGGGAGGCAAGGCCAAGTTTTATTTTCCCCTGAGACTCTGGCAGGTAGCATGCTGCTGGACGCCCGAGAGGTGGTCAGTAAAGTTCACATGGTTATGTTGCTGCTTTCAACTTGTTGTGCAACCTTGGGTAGCATTTCACCTTTATGGGCTGGTTGGCATGCCTAAAGGAGATGATGACAAGCGTTGTTTGAAGATGAGATGAGATAATGTGCCTTGTAGATGCTAGAGTTTCAAAGACCAGAAAAATGCCTCTCTGTTGCCACTTCATATATTCACAAATATTTGAGAAGTCAAAAAACAGTACCAATTTTTTCATTGACATTATTCTCTTCTGTAAAGTAGGTGATGTAAGTTTGTAAGACTATACATTTTCCTTGATTATTCATGAACCAGTTTTTCAATTCTCTCCATTGTATTTTTGTTTTCTATTTCATTAATCTCTACTCTTACTTTATTTTCTTTCTTCTATCTTTGGGATTACTGTTATTCTTTTTCTAATTTCTGAAATGGTACAGTTAACTCATTAATTTAAATACAGGCAGTCCTCGTTTTGCATGGCAGTGCAGGACCATAAAAATGACCATGCAAGTTAAAGCTATGTAAAGGCATCTTAATTATCAATGGGGAAAACTATGATGGTCCCATGACCTTTAAAAATTTTTGTCAAAAACAGGGCCGGCCCCGTGGCTTGGCGGTTGGGTGCGCGCGCTCCGCTGTTGGCGGCCCGGGTTCGGATCCCGGGCGAGCACCGACGCACCGCTTCTCCGGCCATGCTGAGGCCGCGTCCCATATACAGCAACTGGAGGGATGTGCGGCTGCGGCATGCAGCTATCTACTGGGGCTTTGGGGGAAAAATAAATAAATAAAATCTTTAAAAAAAAAAAAAAAAAACATTAAAAACTCTCTTATTGCCAGTTATAAATGTATAGGGAAATGAAAAAAAAAGTAAAACATTTATTTAGTACACAGTAATTTAAAGTATTAGAAACACTGATAATTAAAGCATTTTTATTTATTTGTAGAAAACTTGAGTACTTTCAACGGCACTTGTCGCCTTCTTGTATAACTTGAGATATGGAATAAGTATCTTTTCTATGCTTTCACAAATTGTCATGCTCCTTTCTAAGTTTGGATCAGCTTCCGACATTTTGTCCTTTGTGATTTCAATGTTGTGAGTTGTTGAGAGTTCCTTGAATGCAAAGGTTTTTTTTTTGCTGGCATCACTTTCTCTGAAACCTCTTTTCATATCAACCACTTTGCTCAATTATGTTAAGTTTGGGCTTCACTAAGTTCTTGTGGCTGCACATCCAGAGTCCCTCAAATGGTGGCAGTGTTGACGTTCCCACAGGCAACTATTTCTTCTATAACTTTATTTGCATTCGTTGTTACTATTTTTCATTTCTTTGCTGCACTATTCTCTTTCTATTAACCATTTTTGTAACATGTCCCATGGGTTTATCACTGGGAAACAAGGAGGCAACACAGCTACACACTTTGCTGTCTGTGTGTTCTATTTGCAGTCCTTGCACCAATACCACACTGTCTTTAATTTTAATTTTTTTTTTATAATTCTATTTATTTATTTTTTCCCCCCAAAGCCCCAGTAGATAGTTGTATGTCATAGCTGCACATCCTTCTAGTTGCTGTATGTGGGATGCGGCCTCAGCATGGCCGGAGAAGCGGTGCGTTGGTGCGTGCCCGGGATCCAAACCCAGGCCACCAGCAGCGGAGCGCACGCACTTAACCGCTAAGCCATGGGGCCGGCCCCACACTGTCTTAATTACTGTAACTTTATAATAAATCTTGATATCTAGTAGTACTTCTTTTTTTTTTTTTTTTATAATTTTATTTATTTATTTATTTGTTTTCCCCCAAAGCCCCAGTAGATAGTTGTATGTCATAGTTGCACATCCTTCCAGTCGCTGCATGTGGGACACGGCCCCAGCATGGCCGGAGAAGCGGTGCGTCAGTGCGCGCCCGGGATCCGAACCCGGGCTGCCAGCAGCAGAGTGTGCACACTCAACCACTAAGCCACGGGGCCGGCCCTCTAGTAGTACTTCTTATTCAAAATTGTCTTGGTTATTGTAGGACTTTTGCATTTACATATATTTTAGAATCAGCTTGTCAATTTCCACTAAAACAATCTCCTAGGATTTTGACTATTCAATATAGATTGAATCTATAGTTAGATTTAGGGAGAGTTGATATCTTAACAATACTGAATCTTCTAATCCATGAAGATGGTATATCTTTTTATTTATTTAGGATTTCTTTAATTTCTGTTGGCCCCATTTTGGGTTTTTCATTGTAGAAGCCTTGGACATTTTTATACATGCATTCTTAGATATTTATGGTGTTTTTTTGTCCTATTGTAAATGGTATTTTTAAATTTTTATTTTCTAATTGTTTGATTCCATTGAGTTTTCTATTTTAGTGACTTTTTCATTACTATAAGTTTTATTTAGTTCTTTTGAAACCTGCAAATCAATTTACCTTATTTTTATAATATCTTTATTGAGATAAAATTAACATACAATACAATTCACCCATTTAAAGTGTACAGTTAAGTGGTTTTTAGTATATTCACCAAGTTTTATATTATCATCCCTATCAACGTTAAAATATTTTCATCACCCCAAAAAGAAATCCCATATCCATTAGCTGTCACTTCCCATTCATCCCCAACTCCAGCCATATGCAACCATTAATCTATTTGTCTCTATAGATTTGGTTATGCTGGACATTTCATATAAATGGAATCATACAATATATGATCTTTTGTGACTGGTTTCTTTCACTTAGCATAATGATTTCAAGGTTCATTCACATTGTAGATTGTATCAGTACTTCCTTTCTTTGTATGGATGGATGATATTCCATTGTACAGATATACCACATTTTGTTTATCCATTTTATCAGTTGGTGGACATTTGCATTGTTTCTACCTTCTAGCTATTCAAAATAATGCTGCTATGAACATTTGTTTACAAATTTTCTGTGTACATATGTTGTTCTTTCTCTTGGGCATATACTTAGGAGTGGAATTGCTGGCTCATATGATAACTCTAAATTTAACCTTTTGAGGAACTGCCAGGCTGTCTTTCAAAGTGAGTGCACCATTTTATTTATTTATTTATTTATTTATTTTTAAAGATTTTATTTATTTATTTTATTTCCCCCCAAAGCCCCAGTAGATAGTTGTATGACATAGCTGCACATCCTTCTAGTTGCTGTATGTGGGACGCAGCCTTAGTATGGCCAGAGAAGCGGTGCGTCAGTGCGCACCAGGAATCCGAACCCAGGCTGCCAGCAGCGGAGCTCGCGCACTTAACCGCTAAGCCATGGGGCCGGCCCGAGTGCACCATTTTACATTCCCACCAGCTGTGTATGAGGGTTCCAATTTCTCTACATCCTTGTCAATGCTTGTTATTGTCTGTCTTTGATTATAGCCATCCTAGTGAGTGTGAAGTAGTATCTCATTTTGGTTTTAATTTACATTTCCTTAGTGACTAATGATGTTGAGCATCTTTTCCTGTTCTTACTAGCCATTGCATATCTTCTTTGGAGAAACATCTATTCAGATCCTTTGCCCATTTTTAATTGAGTTCTTTTTATTATTGAGTTTGCAGATTAACTTTGTTATTAATAAAGTTTTGTTTTTATGTTTTGATTCCTTTTATCATCTATGCAGTAGTTCCATTGTTTGAAGTTCTTGAGGGTCTAATTCTGTTGATGCTATTTTTGTGCCACTTGATTCTCATTCATGAAGGGTTCTTTCCACAAGGGTTTTATTGTCATCTTATGTTCTGTTCCATGTTGGGATCATCTATGGAGGGTGTAAAAGTTTTGCCATTGGAAGTCACCAAGAAATGAAAAGGAGAAATGCCAAGCAATGGTGGAGCTTCCCTGATTTCAATTATATAGTTTACTTCTTAGAAAATAAAAATAGTTGATGTAATATAACTTATCATTTGATAAAATTCTTGTAAAATTTTTAGAATTTGCAGGGCAATAGAAATGGCCCTTTATTTTCTGTTGTATCCCTATGAACAAAGGTATTCTGCAAGTTTTGCGGGGGGGGGCTGACTCAGACTTTATGGAAAATACTTTAATGTAAGTATCCAGAACTTGTAAGTTATTCTAATTATCTGAAACTTAAGAAATAATGGCAGATTTTAATTTTCTATAAATCTGCCAGATACATATCCTTCCCCAAAAAAGTCATTTCCTGATCCTTTTCTCTTGAAAATAAATGGTCTCTTATGAATAGAGTCTGTTCTCCTATTATAGAGAATATTCAGAAAATGTGTCATTGCTTTTTTTTTTAACTATAATTGAAAGTGGTAGAAAAATATTAATGATTCAAGAGAAATACCAAATTCTAATCATTTTTCTGCTACATGCTCTCAGCCACTTGAAGATACAATAAGAATTAGCATATATTTCGCAGTGTCTTTCAAATTCGTTTTGCTAAAGCGCCACCTTTTATCAGTTGTACCTTAACTGCAGGGGTGAGCAAACTAGAGGCAAGGGGCTGGCCAGCGCCTGTTGGTGAATAGTGTTACTGGACTGTGCCGTGCCCATTTGTTCACGTGCTATGACTGCTTTCAGGCTGCAGCCGCAGAGTTGGGTGGTTGCCACAGAGAAGTTTGGCCAGCAAGGCCTAAACTGTTTATGACCTGGCCCTTTACACGCCCTTACCCTGACCTTTAGTGTCATACAGTTGCTTAAATGTGAGGACTGAGTGATGGTGGGAGGGATCCGATATCCTTATCTCCTAAGAAAAAGCAGTTCCTTACCACCTGATATCTAAGTGCTTGGGTTTAACATACGTTAACAGCATGATCCTAACAACCACAGTGGTCTAAGAAGCCAAGAGCATAACCACGTTGCCTTGTTGGAAGGAATGAGCAAACAAAAGAAAAGCCAAAACCAGAGCTCTGTAGTCAGGATTTGGCTGGTAAAATATTTTAATCCACTGTGTTTAATTGTCAAATAATGTGTCATATGAATAATAATTCATGTGACTCAGGTTGTCAGGGTGTGTACCTGTAGTTGCACACACAAATCTTTATCACATGTACACAGTTTGACTCAAGGAACAGTACTCATTTAAAAGAGGAAATCAAAATTTGGGTAAAACTTCCAGTGTTGTCCCTAAATCAAGCAACGTTTATTTTTCAAAACTTAGAAAATATTGAAAAGGTAGAAAGGGAAAACAGAAATGATCAGGGGAAAGTATTTTGGCAAAATATTTAAAAGAAACTTTGAACCAGTTTTTTCATCTTTAAAGCATAGAAAAATAAAGCTTGTTCTCATTTATTTCTCAAGAAATAACAGGAGACTTTTTTGGGGGAGTTTACAAATTGCTTTGTGGTCCTTTCACCTCACCATTACATAAATTTAGACTATGTTATTTTGTTCCACTTTAGTCAGCTATTACATTATTTTGAATCATTTATTAAATTATCAGGGCCAGTTTCTTAAATTGGGCATAAAACAGAAGATTTTATCTCCTCTCCACCAGGGAACCTAGAAAATCATAGGTTTTCTTTTTTTTTTTTTTTTTTAGCAGTTTCTGAATTTTATTTATTTATTTTCCCCCAAAGCCCCAGTAGATAGTTGTATGTCATAGCTGCACATCCTTCTAGTTGGTGTATGTGGGACGCGGCCTCAGCGTGGCCAGAGAAGCGGTACGTCGGTGCGCACCCGGGATCTGAACCCGGGTCGCCAGCAGCACAGCGCGTGCGCCTAACCGCTAAGCCACGGGGCGGGCCCTCATAGGTTTTCTTTTGTTATTGATAGAATGTTTATAGATCATGCAATTAAAATATATATATTCATTACAGTTTTGTCTTGTTTATAATAAAAATCCAACCTGACAGTCTTAGGTTTTAAAAATAAGAGCAGAAAAAAAATGTCTGAAATATTTTTTTTTAAATGTTATAAAGTCACAAAAATATTGCAAATATGTTCCTAAGACATAGATAAAATAAAAGAATTCATCCAGAGTCAATGAGAGAACTAAGTTGAGCCAAAGCAGTTATTATTGACTGAAATCACTTATCTTTTAGTTGCAGGTAAGGCTTACTTTAAAGAGATTTAGACCCTTCCCACAAAAATAGGAAACAATCAATAGAGAATTTTATTTTATTTGCCTAACATAAGCACCTTACAAATATTAACTCCTATACTTGTCGTGATAGCCGTCTGAAATATGTGCTATTGTTATTATTTCCATTTTACAGATGAGAAAACTGGGGTTCAAAGAGAGTAAGTAATTTGCCAAGGTCACCCAGCTGGTTAATGGCTAGTTAATTTGATCGCAGGCAGTCAGCCAGCTATGTGGCCTGTCATGCCAATTTAATTTTCTATATATCAAAAAGATGTGCTTTTTCTGACATGCTTTTATTTTATGGCAGTCAAGATTATCCTGTCCGTTATAGCTCACCAGATAAAAGGCTGTGTTAAAGGGCAAACCATCATATAGTCTGAAACTGATTCAACATATATGAGTCTGTATTTTGTGTTTTCATCAGATATAATCAAGATTTTGAATTTTGTACTTAGGAGCATTTATAACATGACCACTTATTCCAACTGTTTTATTGTTTAATTTCACTTTGGGACGTGGAAAAAGATTCCTGGAATTGTACATGTGATAAATGCCTTTGGACTTTGCAAGTGACTTTTGTCATCTCAATTTTCAGGTGGCAATTGCTCACTTAACACCTCTTTTCCCTTTTGGAGCAAGAAAGATCTTAGCTATAGTAATTGTAGCTATAGTATAGTAATTGTAGAGAAAGGCTTATAATTTATAAATTATAATTTATAAAGTCTATTGAAGCACATACCATATAAGTCCATATATCATATAGGCATATTGGTATAAGTATGTATAAATTCCTAAAACTTTCAGAGGATGTCCTGTATTATAAATTGTACTTCGTTATGAAAGTTGTTATAAGGAAAGCATTTCTTCTCTCAGCTTTAAAGTAACTATATGTGCAAATGATGTACTATAATGAGTAAAAACTACAGATGTAAAAGCTAAGTTGTGAAATCAAGATTAGTCAATTTAATATTTAATGCTTCCTGATTGCATATGGGCACATCCTGAATGTAAATGTGAAACATCATTGCCTATTTTTCAATACACTTTATTATAGTTGCCCATTCTCTCAAATCTTTGAATTCTGAAGTGTGTGAAGAGAAAATTATCTTGTTTAAACCTAGTTTTCACAATTATTCAAATTGGTCTTTTTCTCCTTGAGGAATATCTCCAACTCAAGATGGAGAGAGTGTAGGAGTCCTTATTCTCACGCTCTCAGCTATAGCCAAAGAACAGCTGGTCAGGGGTCTACAGCACCTGCACAGGTCTTGGTGACTCGGGGGACCCAGGGGACTCTGCCCCACCACTAACAGGGTCATTGTTCATGAGAGCTAATCACATCCTCTTACAGGTGCACGCAGATGTCTTACTCTGTTCATGGCGCTGTGCTAGGCCTGAAACTATGTGTCAGAAACAAAACCTCTCAGTTCTAACAGACAAAGAGAGGAGGGGGAGGGACTTTGAAGCATGCCAGGAAAGAGTGCCTCTGGTCAGATGCACAGGAAACAGCCAAGAGGTATGGCCCTTGTGCCAGGATGAAGAAGGAAGACAACTAAATAAAAGAGGGACATGCCTAAGACACGTGTAGTTAGAATCATGACATGAGTGAGGCCTGGCTTGACCCTGCCAGACACATTCCCAAGCATACCATGATGCCATGGTGGAGAGTGACAGCCTTAGTGGGGGATTAGGTAGATTCCTTGTTAGTGCACATGGGACTAACCATCAGACTACATGATGGATCGCTGTTGAACACAGCTTTTTATCTGCTGAGCTATAATTGACAGGATAATCTTGACTGCCATTCTGAAAGTTTTTGGTCTTCAGCCATTTGGGAGTAAATGTACTTCCTCAGGTACTCTTTCCTGTTCCAGATGACTTAACAAAATTATTAAAAGTAAGGATGCCAACAAGCACATGAAAAGATGCTCAGTATTATTAGCCATTAGGGAAATGCAAATCATAACCATGGTGAGATACCAATTCATACCCAACAGAGTGACTATAATTAAAAGGACAGACAATAACAAGTGTTGGCAAAGATGCAGGGAAATTGGAACCCTCATACATTGCTGGTAGGAATGTAAAATGGAGCAGCTGCGTTGGAAAAGAGTCTGCCAGTTCCTCAAAATTTAAACATCGAGTTACCATATGACCCAGTAATTCCACTCCTTAGATACATACTCAAGAGGAATGAAATATATGCCCACACAAAATCTTAGCAGCACAATTCACAATAGCCAAAAGGTGGAAACAACCTAAATGTCCAGCAGCTGATGAATGGAAAAACAAAATATAGTATATCTGTACAATGAAATATTATGCAGTCATAAAAAAGAATGAAGTACTTATACATGCTACAACATGGATGAACTTTGAAAACATGCTAAGATAAAGAATCCAGATAAAAAGGCCACGTATTGTATGATTCCATTTATATGAAATTTCCATAGTCAGCAAATCCATAAGAGACAGAAAGCAGATTGGTGGTTCCCAGGGGCTAGGGGAAGGAGAGAATGAGGAATGATTGCTTAATGGGTACAGGGTTTCCTTTTTGGGTGGTGAAATGTTTTTGAACTGGATAGTCGTGATGGTTATACAACATTGTGAATGTGCTAAATGTCACTATTGGTAAATTTATGTTATGTGTATGCTATCACAAAACAATACCAAAAAATGTAAGTATTCCACTTCTGAAAAGTTCCCAATATGGGATATCCTAATTAATTCATATGAAAAACAATATAACAGACATTGTAATAATCCAAGAGGCTAGTTGTACACATTTCCCAGCCCCCTAGAAAATGCAGGCAGCCCAGCAGCAATGTTATTAACATCTAATCCTGACCTTATTCTCCTCAGCTTTTCACCAGAGGAGAAATCTGAAAACCTGAGTTAGGACCCTGGTTGGTCAGAAATCTTGTAGACAGTTTGCTCTGTGCTTTACAGCATGTCCCACATCCCATGTGCCACCTCCTAACCTCACTGTAACCCCATGCAGAGTTTTGATTGGCCCCAACTTAGTATGAATAACACGGTAAGTGAATTTTGTTGGTATTAATGGAAATATAAAATTCAGGAGTCTCATTTAGATCTCACAACAGTCCTCTGAGATAGGAGATATTATTCCCATTTTATGGGCAAGAAAATGGAAACTTAGGTTAAGTAAGTTGTCTAACTTTACACCACTAGTTATCAGTGAAGCCGGGGTTTAAATCTGTCGATTCTGTGGATAGTGGAGGATTTCCCACAAACTCATGGAGCTTGAGCTCTAGGGCCCCTCAGTTTCACCAACTCTTTTAAAACCCTGTGCTTAATTTTGAATTTGTAATCTTTTATTCCTTAAAGAGGACCCAACAAAAGTTGGATTTCTATGCAGGAACAAATTATGAAAGTAGTCTTCAAAATCTGGAAGACTCGGCATGTGACAGAAGGATTTAGATCGCTTGTGTATTGTTCCTTAAATCCAGTGGAGGGGGGCCGGCCCTGTGGCTTGGTGGTTAAGTGCGCGCGCTGCGATGCTGGCGGCCCGGGTTCGGATCCCGGGTGCACATCGAGGCACCACTTCTCTGTCCATCCTGGGGCCGAGTCCCACATGCAGCAACTGGAAGGGTGTGCAGCTGTGACATACAACTATCTACTGGGGCTTTGGGGGCAAAAAATAAATAAAACCTTTAAAAAAAAAAAAAATCCAGTGGAGGGAAGACATAGGAAGCCAGAATTTGGTTCAGTATAGAAAACGGCCTTGGGACAAGTCCTTCTGTAAAACCTGCAAAGGAGCTATGAACAGCTGTGCTTGCAATAATATCTCAAGAAGGATTCTGAGGCTGAGAGAGGTGTCCTGATGATCTTTTAGCAGTGTCTGCTATAGGGAGGTTCTGGAGGAGGCGGCGGCAGCGGTTACAACAAATGTGCCATCCCTGCCCCACTCAGGGAAACTTTTGGTAAGGCAAGGATGTGAGAAGTAGATATACTCTAGGATGAGCTTAGCACTGTTGGTTGATAGACTAAATGAGTGTATCAGATAACGATATTGGGCTCTTGCATTCTAACTCTATGAATCAGATTTCTCTAGGCTGTCTTGAAACCATTTACATCATTAATAAACTTGGTCCCCACATTCAAGATACCAACAACACAGTAAGGGAGATCATGAAAATATATACATACATAGCTTTAGTACAGGACCGAGTGCAAGAGTAAAAGGTACAAAGGCTACAGAAATTCACAGGAAGAGATCTGCATGGGGATGGGGGAGGTGGAGGGAAACTTAGTGTGAGGACATGCTGTAATATCCTGATGGTCAGCATCGGAGGTGGAAAGGGTGGTGGTTTCTGGTGGAGGGAACACATGGAGGGGACAGGATATTTCAGTTCATCTGGGATTTAGGATTCATAGCGAGGATCGTGGGAGATAATGGGCACAAATTAAAATTGGAGCCTTGTTATTTTGAGTGCTAGGCTACAGAATCGGTGTTTGAGTCTCATTTCAAATTGAAGTAAGAATTAGTATTATTAGGACTAAAAGGTTTTGAGTTATTAAAAGCTGACTAATATTTTAGGAGCATGGGTTCAAAGATAAAATAAAAATTATGAGGTGATTGGGCCGGCCCCGTGGCTTAGCGGTTAAGTGCGCGCGCTCCGCTGCTGGCAGCCCAGGTTCGGATCCCGGGCGCGCACCCACGCACCGCTTCTCCGGCCATGCTGAGGCCGCGTCCCACATACAGCAACTAGAAGGATGTGCAGCTATGACATACAACTATCTACTGGGGCTTTGGGGGGAAAAATAAATAAATTTTAAAAAATTAAAAAAAAAATTATGAGGTGACTAAAGAGGCAAATTAAATGCCTTGGCTTAGTTGCCAAGTTTTTTGCAACTAAGAACTGGACTCTTAGAGTCCAGAATAAGTCTATTCCTGTAACCCTTGAGTGCAGTGAAGCTGATATATATATATATGAGTCAGGTATTTATAACTCAAAGCCATGGCTGCTGGTCAGCAGCTTCCAATTTTCTAACAATAGAAATTTGTGACATACTAAAGTTTCTTTTTTCTCTGTGCATATATATGATTAAATATTTTAATCTTACCTCACTTTTATTCTCTATTCAATCCTGTCCAACTTCCCACTTCATATTAATATTTTAAAATAACTTATGAGTCCTCCAAGAAGTTTAGAACTACACTTGCATTTTATGAGTATTAAAATATACTTTGTTTTTAAAAAATTAATACCTTTACTGAAAAATGAACCTAATAAACACAGTTTCTATCTTTTTTAAAATGTCTGTTTTTACTTAATTAAAACCTGTGGCTATATAAACTGTTTTGTGCACTGCTTTTTTTAATTTAACATTCCACACATATTTCTTTGCATTCATAAGTAATCCGTTCCCTCATCCTTTTATATGGCTGCCTGCATTTCACATCTTTGCATTTTCCTCTCTTGGTACGGAGGTGGAGTCCCTGTGCTAGGGAGGAAGGTGGGCATTGGATAGGGTTTGTTTCTTCTTTGCTCTTGTGAAAAATTGTCCCTTAACTGAAAAACAAAAGTCATTCTATGGTACTCTGAAAAACATATAAAACCAAATATTCAGTAATCAAAGGATTACAGTAGTTTTCTTTTCTCATTTAAATCACAATATGCTTATTCAAATGAGCACCTGCTATCTGGTTGGCAGTGCTCTAGTTACTAGGGATAAATCAGTCCATAAAAATCCCCGCTCTTGAGGAACTTACAGTCCAGTGGGTGGTAAACAGACAGACAGGTCTAATATGCCAAGTAGTGAAAAGGTGAGGGGCCACTGAGTGATGGAGAAAAGGGACGGAGGGGCGAGTTGGGTAGAGTGCTTGGGGACCTGCAGTCGGGGGGGAGCTCCGCAGGGAGATGTCTGGGGAGACCATTCCAGTGGAGGCCTTGTGAGCTTGGTCACAGTGTGGAAGCCAGTCAGGTTGAGGTGCTGTTAAGGATGGGAGGGTGGGAGGGTGGGCGGATGTCTGGAGGGAGAGCAGGCATAGGGTGGGCCCAGGTCACATAGGGCCTTGTGGGTCATGGTAAGAACGTTTCCTTCTAACATGAGGTCGGGATGGGGAGCCTCTGAAGATTTTGAACTCAGGAAGGACATGGTTTGACTTATATTTTAAAAGGTTCTTCCTGGCTTCTGTGAAGAACAGACTGTAGAAGGGTGGGAACAGGGAGACTGATTGCAGGCTGTTGTAGCAGTATAGGTGAGAAAGAACGATGGCTTGGACGGGGAGAAAGGAGAAAGGAGAGGCAATGGGTTTTGCTGTGGATTGGAAGTCAAGTGGGAAGAAGGGGGTGGGGTGGATGCGGGAGTCAGGGTTTGCTTTTCGATGTGTAAGGTTTGGGATGCCTGTTAGACCAAGTGGAAATGTCGAGGAGACAACTGGAAATGTGAGTCCAGAGTTCATTGTGTGAACGTGTAGTTCTATATCCCTGTGAACAAGATGGGCCCCATTTTGCTTGCCCAACGATATTGTTACTTAACACTCGATGCCCTGTGGCTTCCCTCAGTCGGAAACCAACAATTACTGAGGATCGCAGAGTGTCAGATGCTTCACTTCTGTTTTCTCATTTGATTCTCACCAGGTCCTATGAGAGGCTGTTTATTTACATGTCCATCTTACAGGTGAATGCAGGGAGGCAGGACAGAAGTGGGACCCATGGAGGCCTCCTATGCCCAGCCCTCCCCACCCCACACAAAGCTTCACAGCAGCAGGAACGTGCCAATCAGGGCAGCAGCCCAGCCCTTCCCTTTTCTGAGCACCCCTTCTCCAGTGTGAGTTGTACAGCAGGCAGTGGGGATCCCTGCTGTTGTAATGGATGATCATCTTTTTATGCCTCCCTAGTTTCTTTCCTAAAGCATTTTTTAGTTTGTTTCAGAAGTTTAGTTGCATCAAGCAGGTAGCCATTGACCACTCTGTTTGACTCAGAGGTAGGGCCTCTGTGTGTGTGTTTGGGCCATGACGGGTTGGGGAGGGGGGTGCTGATTTTCAAGGGGGGCCTTGGAAACTCAGTCCCACCACTTTGGTTTTATTTCCTGCACGACCCAAACAGTCTGAGCTGAAATGGCTTTAGGTGGCCAGGCCAGCCCTCACCCGTTGTGCTTCTGTGATACTGCCCAGCCTCCTAGAGGTAGCCTGTTCCACTTTAAAACAGCACTAAAAGTTAAAGTGTTCTGGCTGATGTTGAGTAGACATTCCTTTCCCTGTAATTCACATATACTGAGCATCATTCCATCCTTGGGTACCTGGTAGAGAAAATCTAATTCTTTTTCTACGAGATTTCTCTTCACATATTTGAATGAGGACACAGAGTAGTTCAGAGCACAGGCTCAGGATCAGATGTGGATTCAAATTCTGGCTCTACTGCCTTTAGTACTTGTGTAACCTTGAGCAACTCATCTAACCTCTCAAAGCCTCAGCTTCCTCCTCTGTGCAGTGGGAGTAATAGCAGTGCTCCCTCTTAGGTTGTGTGGACTAAATGAGGCCATCGCTGTGAGGCAGTTAGCACAGTGCTTGGCACAAGGGAGGGACTTGATACCTGCAAGTATTGCTGTCTTTGAGGATCTTACAGTTGTGAGCTGGTGTTTGTCGTCTCTCTAAGGTAGAAGAAGGTGAGGACAAGGTTTGAACTGCAAAAGCACGGAGTTAATTCTGTTTGTTCTTGTTCTGTGTTTCAGTTGTCAGTGTGGAGTAACAGATATAATTAAATGGATGCTAGGTTTTGTGGATCTTCCTTAAATCCACATCATAATAGGGCCACCGAACATCTATATGGGCTGTGTGATCCTAGATCAAAGGAATAAATGGCTTTCCATCTGAGAGTTGGGAGCAGTAGCCATGTTTTATTTTGTGTTTTTAAACTTGTTCAGTTAGAAGTGGTTGCTTTTAAACAAAACAACAAAAACCTTAGTTCTCTTGAAAAAATTCTTCACTTAAAATTTTTAAGATCGTTTTTACTCAGTAATATTGAACTGAAACTCTCTTAGTGCCTTCTCTACCATGTATTGTCCTTATCTTTGTGTTTTGGGGTCCTGTTTTAATATTTTTAAAGAACTTTAAAAATTTTCAGATGTAGCATTTTTTAAGCTTGAATGAAAATGCCGACAGGTAATTAGTGATACCATAAGGAATAACTAGTTGTCAGCTTCATTCATTATTGATAATACACCTGCTTTCATTATTGTTAGTATCAAAGTGGTTATATTTTAGCCTTAATCTGCTAATCAATGAAAAAGGAAGATGAATAATTAATGTTAACTTACTTCACTTGATACAATAGCTAGTAGAAAACTTCTAGTCTTTTAATGCTGCATTTTACATTAAGATGTAAAGAAAACAATCACTTTGTAATCTGTATATGGATGCAAAATTAATAAATTATTTCTGTGTGATATATAATTGATACACTTAAATAAGTTAACATGTCCTTTTAGCTAAAATAAGAGTAATACATCAAAATCCAACTTGAGAAATATTTTCTCTTCATTGCAAATCCTGTGCTTTATTTAACTTGACAGTACTTATGTACAGCAGGTAGGCTAAAATAGTTTAATTACTAATAAAAAATGAAGTGGGTAATAAACATTTAATTTGCTTCCTGAATCAATCTATCAATCATAATGACAGAATTATCACCTAAGCCCTGAATCTCCCCCCTCCTTGATGTAATATTTGGTCATAATTTCAGAGAGGACATCTCTACTTGGTCTTACCTTAGATGTTGAAAGACTAGATCTCTGATGTTCTAGGCTTGCATTTGCTCTATACTGCACTGGAAAGACTTAATTTTAAAATACCCAGAATGTTATCTAATGATAATTCCCATTGAGATTTAAGTCCTGTTGCAAAGATAACAGTAATATTTTAATTTTAGAACATTTCTTATATATAAATTAAGAACTTATGTCAATCATACAGGGTTTATTGGTTTCCATTTATTCTTCCTTCAAACCTTAATTAAGTCGTCCCCTTTCTTAAAGAACACATTGTTTAATGTTGCTGTCTCCACTTTCTTATTTCACTTTTCTTTTATTGCCAAATTTCCAAAATAATTGGTTTATGCCAACTTCCTCCTTTCTGCATCATCTCTCGCTTCCTTTCCCACTTTTTACCAGAAATAGGGAAGCTGGAAAGAATCTAACACTGAGTGTCTGTGTCTTGCTCTTGGCACATTTCCCTTGTTAAGACACGTAATCCTCACAGCTTGGGTTCTCAGGTGTCCAGCACTAAATCCACATAGTCTGGTGTTGTAGCTTCTTGTTTGGCAAAATGAAAATTTTATAAACAAAAATGTCCCTTGTTTTGTTTTAAAAAAATTATCTTGTTTGTGGCTTAGGATCTTCTGAGGCCGGACCTCAGTGTTACTAAGCCTTGGTGATAGGAAACAAAAGCTGCCAGGAATTTTCTTCTGGAGGCTCTGAGGATGGAAACAGCTCTGCGTGGGTGCCAGCCCTGCCTAAGAGGGCTCGGTCTGCTGGGGCTCTGGGTCATGTGGATGGATGCCATGCACTCACACTCCACAACAGAAGCCTGTCTTCATCTAAAAACAGTTGTTTCAGTGGAGGAAAAAAAGGAGAGTACAACTTTGGGACCAGGCATTCGAGTTCAACAAAAGTCACTTTTCCTGTAGGAATTTCTGTAATAAATATGCATTAGCAATATAATCAAATACTACAGATGCCACCTTTTGATGGGTCAAGCTTTTGCTAGAGTTTTCTTTTCCTGCTCTCATTGTACTTGACGTTCTTTTTCACTGTAATCACCCTTTCATTCATTTGTTCAATATATTTATTTATTGACCAGACTTTGAAGGCCTGTTGTGTGCCAGCAGGCACTGAGGGCACACAGCTAACTGAGAATCAGAAGATCGAGTACTTATCTATGCATAACTTCTAGAAGCATTCAGACACTGCTTGTGTTTTCCTCCGAGCAGGGGCTGGTTCCTAATTACTGCTAGTTCCAGATGGCTACTACGTGGTTTTTCGTTTATTTGTTTTTAATTAATAGATTTTATTTTTTTAGAGCAGTTTTAGGTTTATAGAAAATTGAGCAGCTCTTACCCAGAGTTCCCACACACTCCTCTCCCCCGCACTCACAGTTTCCCCTATTTTTAACATCTTGCATTGGTGTGATACATTTGTTACCAATGATGAACCAATATCGATACATTATTATCAACTAAAGTCCATAGTTTACATCAGGGTTCATTCTTTGTGTTTTATGAGTTTTGACACATGTTTAATGACATATATCTACCATTACAGTATCCATTCCCACACACACACACCCTTGGCAACCACTGATCTTTTTGCTGTCTGTAGTTTTGCTTTTTCCAGAATGTCATTTAATTGGAATTGGCCTTTACACGCTGGCTTCTTTCCCTAAGCAGTATGCATTTAAGCTTCCTCCATGACTTTCTGTGGCTTAGTAGATCGTTTCTTTTTTATCCCTGAATAACATTCACTTGTACTGATGTACCATAATTTGTTTATCCATTCATCTTGGTTGCTTCCAGGTTTTGGCAATATGAATAAAGCTGCCTTAAACATTCATGTACAGGTTTTTCTGTGGACATAAAATTTCAAGTCATTTGCGTAAATACCTAGGAGCACGATTATTGGAGCAAATGGTAAGACTGTTTACCTTTGTAAGAAACTGCCAGATGTCGTGCAAAGTAGCTTTACTATTTTGCATGCCCACCAGCAATGAATGAAAGTTCCTCTTGCTCCACCTCCTGACCAGCATTTGGTGCTGTCAATTTTTTGGATTTTAGCCATTCTGATAGGTGTGTAGTGGTATCCCGTTGTTTTAATTTGCAGTTCCCTAATGGCATATGATGTGGAGCATCTTTTCATATGCTGGTGAGGTGTCTGTTCAGATCTTTTGCTCATATTTTGAGTTGTTTGTTATCTTATTGTTGAGTTTTAAGAGTTCTTTATATATTTTGGATACAAGTCTTTATCAGATATATATGTTGCAAATATTTTCTCCCAGTCTGTGGCTTATCTTTTCATTTTCTTAACATTGTCCTTTGAAGACCAGAAGTTTTTAATTTTAGTGAAGTCTACCATCATTTTTTCTTTCATGGATCACGCTTTTGGTGTTATATCAAAAAATTCATTACTAAACCAGAGTCATGTAGATTTTCTCTCATGTTATCTTCTAAAAGTTTTATAGTTTTGCATTTTACATTTAGGTCTGTGATCCATTTTTGTGAAAGGTATAAGGTCAGTGTCTAGATTCATTTTTTTGCAGGTGGATGTCCAGTTGTTCAGCACCATTTGTTGAAAGAACTATCCTTTCTCCGTTGAATTGACTTTGTTTCTTTGTCAAAGATCAGTTGACTGTCTTGTGTAGGTCTCTTTCTGGGCTCTCTTTTCTGTCCCATTGATCTATTAGTACATTCTCTCACCAATAACAGATGTATTGATCATTGTAGCTTTATAGTAGGTCTTGGAGTCAGGTAGCGTCAGTCCTCTGACTTTGTTCTTCTTCAATATTCTACTGGCTATTTTGGATCTTTTGCTTTCCATATGAACTTTAGAATCACTTTGTTGATACTCACAAGATAATTCGCTGGGATTTTAATTGCAATTGCATTGAATCTATAGATCAAGTTGGATAGAATTGACATCTTAACCATATTGTCTTCTTATCCATGAACATGGAATATCTCTCCATTTATTTAGATCTTCTTTGGTTTCTTTCATCAGAGTTTTATTGTTTTCCTCATATAGATCTTGTACATATTTTGTTAGATTTATTCCTAAGCACTTCATTTTTTGTTTGGTGCTAGTATAAATTGTATTGTGATTTTAATTTAAAATTCCATTTCTTCATTGCTGGTATATTGAAAGCTATTGATTTTTGTATATTAACCTTGTATCCTGCAACCTTGCTATAATTATTTAGTAGTTCTAGGAATGTTTTTCTCAATTCTTTGGGATTTTCTACATAGACAATCATGTTATTTACAAACAACAGCAATTATTCCTTCCTTCCCAATCTGTATACCTTTTGCTTCCTTTTCTTGTCTTATTGCATTTAGAACTTCCAGGATGTTGAATAGAGAGAGGACAACTTTGCCTCATTTCAGTCTAAGGGGGAAAGCATCTCATTTCTCACCATTAAGTATGATGTTAGCTGTAGGTTTTTTGTAGATGTTCAAGTTGAGCAAGTTCCCCTCTATTCCTGGTTCACTAAGAGTTTTTACCATGAATGGGTGTTGGATTTTGTCAAATGCTTTATCTGCATCCACTAACATAATCATGTGATTTTCTTTCTTCTTTAGCATGTTGATATGATAGATTACATTAACTGATTTTCATATGTGGAACCAGCCTTGCATACATAGAATAAATCCCACTGGTCATGGTGTATAATTCTTTTTATACATTGTTGGATTTGATTTGCTAACACCTTGTTGAGGATTTTTGCATCTCTGTTCATGAGAGGTACTAGTTCGTAGTTTTCCTTTCTTGCAATATCTTTATCTGGTTTTGATATTAAGGTACTGCTGGCCTCATAGAATAAGTTAGGAAGTGTTCCCTTTGCTTCTATTTCCTGGAAGTGATTGTAGAGAATTGTTATCATGTCTTTCTTAAATATTTGGTAGAATTCACCTGTGAAACCATCTGGGCCCAGTGCTTTCTGTGTTTGGAAGGTTATTAATTGTTGATTCAGTTCCTTCAGTAGACACAGGCCTATTCAGATTATCTTTTTCTCCTTGTGTGAGTGTTGATAGATTGTTTCTTTCAAGAATTTGGTCCAGAGCCAGCCCTGATGGACTAGTCGTTAATGTTCAGCACTCACTCCTCAGCAGCCTGGGTTTGCTTCCCAGTCGCAGAACCACACCACCCATCTGTCAGTTGCTGTGCTGTGGTGGTGGCTCACGTAGAAGAACTAGAACAACTTACAACTAGGTTATACAACCATGTACTGGGGCTTTGGGGAGGGAAAGTGTGGTCTGTCTTGGCAGAAGTTCTGTGTGTGCTTTAGAGTATGTATTCTGCTGTTGTTGGATGAAGTATTCTGTCATTTAGATCCAGTTGATTGATGGTGCTGTTGAGGTCAGCTATCCTACTATTATTCTGCTGGCTGGATCTGTCAATTACTGATAGAGGGCTATTGAAATCTCCAGCTATTACAGTGGATTACCTATTTATCCTTGCTGTTCTATCAGTTTTTGCCCCATGTATTTCAACTCTCTGATTGGGCACATACACATTAAGGATTATTTTGTCTTCTTGGAGAATTGATTCCTTTATTATAGTGTAATGCCTCTGTTTATCCTTGATAATTTTCCTTGCCTTGAAGTCTGCTTTTTATGAAATTGCTATAGCTACTTCACCTTTCTTTTGGTTACTGTTAGCGTGGTATATTTTCTTCATCCCTTTACTTCTGATATATATACATCTTTATATTTTAAAAGTGGGTTTCTCATAAACAACGTATACTCAGGTCTTGTTTTATTATCCACTCTGTCTGTCTCTGTCTTTTAACTGGTACATTTAGACCATTTATATTTAAAGTGATTAGTGATGTAATTCAATTAATATCACCATATTTGTAACTGTTTTCTATTCTTTGCACTTGTTTCTTTTTAAAAAATCTTCTGTTTTTCTGCCTTCTCTGGTTCTAATGGAGCATTTTTATGTTCCATTTTCTCTCTTCTTTTAGCATAGCAATTATACTTCTTTAAAAAAATGTTTTTAATGGTTTCCCTAAGGTTTGTAGTAAATGTTTATAGCTAATCTAAGTCCATTTTTAAATACCACTATACCACTTCATGGGTAGCACAGATACTTTATGATAGTATTACCCATTCCTCCCTCCCATCCTCTGTAGCACTATTGTCATTCATTTCACTTATCCATAAGCTATAGCCACTCGATACATTGTTGCTGTTATTATTTTGAATAAACAATTATCTATTCTATCAATTAATAAAAAATAAAAGTTTTGATTACCTTCATTCATTCTTTCTTTAATGCTCTTCATTTCTTTATGTAGATCCAGGTTTCTGACCTACATGATTTTCTCTCTGAAGAACTTCAGTTTTCCTCTGGTGTCCTTGTTTTTGTCTCTCCTGTTGTCTTTGGGTTTTCTTTAAAAATCCTTCTAAATGGAGTCTCAGACGTAATCTGTTATTATCCTGGAGCCCTGCTGATGGGTGATGTGGTGGTAAAGTATAGGGGAGGGGGGCCATTCTTAATCTTATGTTTAAATCTCCATTTTTTGTTTTTTTGGGGTATTTTTGTTTTTTGGTGGGCTACAGTACCTGGGATATGACCTTCAGAAGAGTTTCTTAGCCTTCCCCACCCCCCTTACTTGAGACAGGGCTGGAGTTAGCTAATTATCTTCCTCAGGTCAGATAAGGCTTTAGTAAAGTAGGTTCTCTTGAGGGTTGTCCTTACACAGAACAGAACAATGCTGGGCTGATTTCAAAATGGTTACTTTCCCCCTCCCCATGCCAGAAGCCCCAGGGAGATTTTCTCCATTCTTCACAATAAGAATCTGATGGGGGGGGCTCTTAGAGGTACAAGTCTTGAAAGTGTGGGGGCCTCCTGAGACGGAGCCCCCTGGAGTTTTTAACTGTCAAGCTAGTCCACAGTGAGCATCAGTTTCTGGTCCCGGTAAACTATGATTTATCTGCATTAGCCTGACTCTAGTTTTCAAGGCAGATCTTTACCTGTGAACTTAATTCTCTGGTGAATCTAAGAAGAGTTCTTGTTTTTTCAGTTTGTTTAGCTTGTTTCTTGTTGTGAGTAAGGGAGTGATGACTTCCAAGCTCTTTACATGTTGGAGCAGAAACCGGAAGTACCCTTGCAGTTGGTTTCTGACCTAAAGTGGCCAGATGTGTCTGTTCTCTAATGGATCAATCCTGATATGGTTTAACTACAGGAGAATTGTCAATACTTAAAACTGAGGTGCTAAGTATTCTGTTTAATACTGTAAAAGGCTGTGAGGTAGAGAAAAGTAGAGTATACTCTGTGTTCTTTTTGATAATAAGAGATTGCCAGTTGTTCCTCTGGGGTCCCTGGGAATGGGGGAAGAAACATGAGAGGCATGCTGAGCTGAGTTGAGGAGAGGTAGGTGTCTATTTCCCTTTTTTGGTAAATTTTAAGAAGTATTCCAAAACATTTTAAGCATACTAAAGTGTATTAAAGAATACATAGATATATGTATGTAAGGAACAAAAAAAGAATAAAACAAACATGGTGACTAGTTACAAGTTGACAGCCTAGTATGTGAACTTTATTTCCAGAAAATGAGTACTCACCCAGAAAATAGCGTGTTGAGGAGTGTGTGGGCTTATTTTGTTGGTGTATATAATGCATTATTGAACTAATTTGCTACTTTTGTCTAGACAAACACACACCTTACCAGCCAGTATTTCTCTTCAGAGCACAGGAAAGCATTATACTCACCCAAGCCTGTATTCTTGTTACCACTATGCAGATGAGAAAACCGAGGCTCTGTGCGATTACCTGGAGAGAGGTTAAGTAACTTCCCAGGTGTGCACAGCATTAAGAGGCCTGTCTGGCGCCATTGCATCTTCCTGTAGATGCTTTGACTTTTGCCCAGTCTTTATGTCCCTTGAGCTCTCTGTGGGTGATGATGGTCCAGAGCCCCCCACTTTCTGAAGATGCTTCCAATCTTTTAGCTTTCACAGTACCCGCTCTTTTTCAGCCTCCTTGACCAGCCTTTCCCCTTCTTCATGAGCTCTTCTTCCTGAAGACCTTGTGTTCTATCACTGAGAGATCAGCAGGAGCTGCTGGCCTTTTATTATGAAAAACTGATGTCCTTTGGGCAGCCCATTCTAGTTTTATATATAAAAGTAAGTTTTATTTGTTCTGTGTCTAAAAGGGATTCCATTCCTCTCCAAGGGGGAAAAATGTTTACATTTGTGGCTACAACTTTTGTCTGGCTGAGAGGACTTTTCACTTTCAGATCTGTGGCCATTTCTACTATTTTCTAAGATTGAGGTTGCTAGAGATCTTGCTATTAAATAAGTAGAACATTGATATTATTTCTCCTGTCAACACACCTCTTACTCTCTCCCTTACCTCCATCAACCAGCATTGGATTAACCACTAGAGGAGGATGAAATAATTTTATTCTTCTTAACAATAAATAACTAAATAAATTTAATACTGCAATAAAGAATTGGTATGAGATAAACCTTTATCAGAAACCCTAAAAGGGGATGAATAGTCAGGAACACAAGATCATAACTCTTAAATGCCAAGTCTTCATGATGAGATTCAGGTTATACATTATTGGCTGGAATGCTATCTAAGTCACTTTGTGTCCTCAGAGTATCAGATATGGGCACACAGTGTTCATCTGCCTCTCATTTGTGACATTAATTTTGATTCTCCAGTGAAGGTGCTGTCTGATTTCTCCACTGTTAACAGTTACTATTTTTTTCTGTTGCTACTAATAAGCTATCTGTTGGGAAACACTTGCAGACTGCGCACATATCTTATTCCTCATCAACATATGTACCCTAGATTTAGTATCTATTAATGATTTTTGCCTGAACCAGTTTTTATTGTGATGGTTGCAAAGTGATGATTTTCCAAATCTAACACTCCCTCCGTATTTACCTATTGGCACTTGGTGTTCTACTTTTAGCAGGAGCCCTCCCCTGTCCCCCATTTCTTTCTTTTTTTATTTATCTATTTATTATTGCTATGGGCTCATGGAGTCCAAGATTTTCTCAATGATTTATAATTTATTACTGTCTTTAATTATTTTGGTGCTCAAAATGTCCCATATATGCCCAGTAGGAGCTCCTTCAAGCTGACTCATTCATTCATTCACTCGTATGCACTTCTTTACTTTTTTGCATAACAGTATGTTCCAGGCTCATCTTGTCCCTTCTGTGCCTCAGTTGTGGAATCAGCAGCTATTTTTCTGAGGAGTGTTAGTTCGTTTTAGTGAAGAATGATATTAGAAACCAAGATTTGGATACCACGTATTCTCATTGCTATTGAGGTGTTGTCTTGGTCCTTTCAGCAAACAGAGCTAGGAAATATATACATGGATATAGTATATACTGTATACATACACACACACAAATAGATGTGTATATACATATATATGCATATATACACATATATATACAAATAAGCATATGCACAGACATTTACATATTTTGGAAGTGTGTAAGAACCTTGGCTCCCAATAACATCAACATATTTACACATTTTCTCAATCTTGTTACATCTAAAATAATTTTGGATTTATTAGAAATTTTATAAATTTATAATAATCTTAGGTTATAAATTTATATAATAAAGTTATAAGTAAACTTAAATATTACCTTTAGAACTATAAAACGTATTTTGGAACCCCCCCCCCAAAAAAAATGACCCTACTAAAAAGAGTTTAGAGTTTGTAGTTTTACCACTCACCATGTCTACTGATTTTTTTTCCCCCCATTCTGGACATTGTGGTAAAATGTTGTAGAGACTCTGGATTCTGTTATCTTCCTCTTAAGAGTGTGGAGTTTTGTTCTAGCAGTTAAATTACTGATGGATCACCCTGATTTTGTGGAGGCTTAGTTCTAGACTTTTTTTTGGTGGATGTATTTTGGTTTTACCCTTAGTTCTAGGGCATAGCCCTCAGTCCTGTGACTTAGTCCTTATTCCTAAGGTATGGCCCTTCTCAATTTCAGTGGGAAGCCTCTGGTGTTTACCAAGCCTTTGGAACTTGGTGAGACTGGAATTCCAGACTCTCATCCCCAATACTGTGTATCTGCTGAGAATCTCTGCTAATCTCTCCAGGCCTCCAGCTGTTGCCTTAGCTGCATTTCTTGTGTCTTACTCTGTACTTGTGCAGTTTAGTTGTTAGCCAGGGATTTGAGAGGAATTGACATAGATTTTGGGTCTCCCTGCTCCATTGTGTGAATATTCCATAGTTTATCCATTCTAACGTTGATAGATGTTTGGGTTGTTTCTCACTTGGAGATATTGTGAATAAAACTGCTGTGAACATTCTTGTGCATGTCTGTTGGTGAACAAATACACTCATTTCTCTTGGGAGTATATCTAGGAGTAGCATTGCTGGGTCCTAGGATAGGCAGATTTGTTTATCAGAACTGTCAGTTTTGCCTTTTCTGGAATGTTTTATAAACAGAATAATACAGTATGTAGCTTTTTTCATCTGGCTTCTTTCATTTAGCATAATGTATTTGAAATTCATCCATGTTGTTTTGTCTATCAAATTCTTGAAATAGGTGCTTAGAGCATTGATTTTCACACATTCTTTTCTAATATATGCATTTTAAGGCTATAAATTTCCTCTAACCACAGCTTTAGTTGCATCTTACATGTTTTTATATGCTGTATTTTCTTTATCATTTCATTTCGTTTCAAGATAATTTTAACTTTCATTGTGATTTCTTCTTTGACGTATAGGTTATTTAGAAGTCTGTTTCTTTGTTTCTAATATGTGGACATTTTCTTTTTATTTTATTTTATTTTTGTTTTGGTGAGGAAGATTGGCCCTGAGCTAACATCTGTTGCCAATCTTCCTCTTTTTTGCTGAGGAAGATTAGCCCTGAGCTAACACCTGTGCTCATCTTACTTTATTTTTGTATGTGGGACACCACCACAGCATGGCTTGATGAGCAGTGCATAGGTCCATGCCTGGCATTCAAACCTGCAAACTCTGGGCCGCCAAAGCAAAGTGTGCAAACTTAACTACTATGCCACCAGGCCAGCCCCCTGGAGGTTTTCTAAGTTACCTTTTTGTTAAGGTTCTAGCTTAATTGTGCTGTGGTTAAAGAACATACTCAGCATGGTTTCAGTCCTTTGAAATATAATGAGGCTTTCTATTGGTCCGCTTTTAATATTCTGTTTGCTTTAAAAAATGAAGTTCTTGGATATATATTTTTTATATATACAGTGTGTGCGTGTATATATATATAGAGAGAGAGAGAGAGAGAATTCTTTATATGTATTATATAGTACTCTTTATATGTCTGCTAGATCAAGTTTATTTATCATATTATTCAGGTCATCTATATCTGTACTGCTATTTTGTCTGCCTGTTCTATCAGCTTACTAAGAGAGGTGCATTAAGGTCTCTTACAGGGATTTTTTTGATTTACGTATTTCTTTTATAATTTGATTTTGGCTTAAATATGTTGAGACCATGTTAATAGATGCATACAGATACAAAAATTTTCTATCTTCCAGATGAATAGAACATTTTGCCGTTATGAAATGATGGCTTTATCTCTAATAATGCTTCTTGCCTTCTTTGACTACTTTGTCTATTTTGTTGTTTGGTTTTAATATACCTACATCAGCTTTCTTTCGGTTAGTGTTTGCCATATGTCTTATTCCATCCTTTTGCTCTCAACCTTTCTGTATCACTGTATTTAAGGTATGTCTCTTGTAAGCAGAATATAGTTGGATGTTGTTGCTTTTATAATGCTAACAATCTTCGTCTTTTTTTTTTTTTTTCTTTTGTAAGGAAGATCAGCCCTGTGCTAACATCTGCCAATCCTCCTCTTTTTTCGCTGAGGAAGGCTGGCCCTGGGCTAACATCCATGCCCATCTTCCTCTACCAATCTTCGTCTTTTAATTGTTGACTATATAGCCCATTTACATTCATTGTAATTACTTTTTGCTTTCTACTCTCTGTCCTATGTTCGTTTCTTCTCTAGTCCTCTTTTTGACTATTTTTTTCCCTATTAGCTTGCTAGTTATATGCACTTAATTCTTTTAGTGGCTACCCTAGAGATTAAAAAATACATTTTTTCTTGTCAAAGTCAAATGTTACTTGGCACTTTTACTTTCATCTCAGACAATGAAAGAACTTTGGAACACTGTATAATTCTATTATATAACTTCTGTTTGTCCCATTTGTTTTCATAAGATGGGATAAATCATGATCAGTGGTGGAATAATTATAGTCTCCATGCAAGACATTAATTAGAACTGTGGTACTATAGTTGGCTAAGTCAGAAGCTAGATTTTTGGAGGAATGTTGAATGAAATGCTCACTCTATCACTTACTTGGCATTATCTCCACATGCACATTGTTTACTTGTACAGTATTGACACTGATCAAAGGACAGCACTTTTGACTGCATCTGGGGACTGAGAGTGGGCCGCCACTGAGAGCTATTCTTAGATGCTGGCAAGGCCTTTCAAGTTGAGTTACATGTTCACGACATAATCTGCCTTTGTACTAATTCAGTGCTGGTGACTCTAAACTTGAGTGTACATACTTGTGTATTTAACATATCCCATCTGTGTTTAATTTGCTTTTACTAACATTATATTTTCTGCTCATCACATTTGATATTTGGAAAACTGTCAGAAAAAGTATATCCTTTTTTCCGTGACATTTTTGGTTAGCTTTATTTTAACCCATACGGTACAACTTTAGGCCAGTAGTAGGTTGCCTTCTACCCTTTTTATTGTCTGATTCCACCTGAAGTAACATAGAGGAAGTAGTATGTGACTTAGTCATTGCTCTGTGCTCTCTGGAAATAATAAATGTGTTCTGATTATCCATGATAAAATATAAGTGAAAAATATTTATGCCTACATGTTCAGCAAATGTTCTGTGCTATTCAGATCCATTAGTAGTCTCCATCAAGTTCCTCTGTATTTATACTGTGAATTGATGAAGAATTATCTAGTTGAAAATATATTAATGGTCCAATAACTAATCTATATTTCAAACAAAAACTTTCTACATGTTCATACCAGTAATACTCTTTAATTTTTATTTAATTTTTTAAGTCCCTACTGCCTATTGGCTAAATGTATATCTTTATATGATATTGTCCAAAATGTTGGACATATCTGTTCATAGTTCCTAAAATTAGAGTGATACCACTATTAGCTATAATTTGGATGAATTTTAGGGAAAAATTGATGGTAGACATTGACTTTTAGTTATGTTAAGTTTATGATTTTGAAATATGTATATATTTAAATCCCTTTAATATTGCCATTTAAGAATATAATTTATTTGGACTGAGTCACAGTACTGTACTTACTATGAGTTTCTTCCCGAAACGTTGACTCAAAACCTAAAAGGGAAAAAAGGAAATGGTTGATCCAGTGCATACAGTGCTGTGATTTCTGGGATCAATATGTTGATTCCCTTTTGGGCGTGTAGTTAGTTCTGCTCCATTAGAATCTGGGCTGTGCTTTCTTGACTCCACCCTCTTTTTTCAGAAATTTTTTTCTTCTCAAATGTAATGTATGAAAAAGGTTACAGGGCTAAGAGTAAACAAACGTGTGTGATACCATATTTCACACATAAAGTAACACTTGCTACATATATTTAAGAATACACTTCTGTAGATTGAACATAAAGGCTGCTGCCATTTCCTGTTTCAAGATACACTTTTGGCAGCTTGTATAATCACAGTAAAGATGTTTTTTAATCCTTTTTTATGACTGAGGAGTTAGTGGCTGCTGCTATGAGGTTGGCATTTAAATTCCATGCACTGTGAGGGACAGGAATAACAAGGATGAGGTCAGGTGTTCCATTCCTGCCCACAGAGTGAATGGGCTGTTTCACTGAGCCTTTCCACGGAGCTGCCCACAGGGAGAAACCGTGGGCAGGAGGGGTGAGAATGATGAGGGAGTGTGCAGTGTGGCTGGGGCCCTCCACGCCAGAGCACCAAGTTCAGCAGTGCCGGTGTTCACAGAGTGCCTGCACTAGGACGTACTTTTGTTTTGGCAACACGATTCTCAGAGATCTACATTATTTAGTAGTCCCCTCTTATCCATGGGGAATACGTTGCAAGACCCCCAGTGGATGCCTGAAACTGCAGATAGTACTGAACCCTATATATACATACTTATGATAAAGTTTAATATATAAATTAGGCACACTAAGAGATTAACAACAATAACTAATAATAAAATAGAACAATTATAATATACTATAATAAAAGTTATGTGAATGTGGTCTCTCTTTGTCAAAATATCTTATTGTGTTATGCTCACCTTTCTTTTTCTTGTGACGATGTGAGATGATAAAATTCCTGCGTGATGAGATGAAGTGAGCTGAATGACATAGGCATTGTAACGTAGCATTAGGCTACCGTTGACCTTCTAGTGATAAGTCAGAAGGAGGATCACATGCTTCCTCCCTACAGTTGACTGCAGGTAACTGAAACCGTGGACAAGGGGGACTACCGTATAAGGTTATAGAAATAACATTCACGACAGTATGAAAAAAAGATGTGAATGCCTTGCTTCTAGCCTGAATCACTCTAAATGATTTAAGCAAAATTATTTTTAGAAATTTTTTTAAGTAGATTTGACTTGCCAAGAATAGAGTGCTTGATTTTCAAATAATTGACGTGGCTTTCTTTCTTGTTTGTTGTTCATCTCCAACCAGGAGTTATTTATGGGTTTAAAACAGATGTGAAGGTGACTCAGATTATTTCACTATCTGAAATGACATATTAATATAATTATATTCTTGGTCATCTAAAGGCTTCCTTTATGAAGAACTCGGGCTTGTTTCATGTTGAGCTTGAGGAGAACTCACTTATGGGATAAAAGAAGTCAAGGTCATTAAGGATATAAAGTGGGTACCTTGATAACCTGGCATGGTGGAATCATGAGTGCTGGGGATGTGTCTGCCCTCGCTCTCACGTTTATCCAGGAGTCTTTTCTGTTATAGCTTCCTAGAATCACACAGTGCTTAGGGACTTATAGGTTATATGCCTATAAACTTGTAAGGTTATATCCTTACAGGGGATTCTCTGCCCCACCACCCGCCATGGTTATTTTAAGCAGCATTGTTCATGGTGGGCTTCATGCTGAGGAGTTGGTTTATCTGGGACACCACAGGGGGTGGGGGGTGACATGTTACATTTGCATTTGGAAAGATCCCTGGCACCTGTGAGGAAGAAGATCCAGAAGAGAACAAGCTGGGAGTAAAGAAAAATGATAAGAGCTTGAAATGGGAGGGGGCCTCCTAAGAGGTCCATCTGGCAGGTTTGAATGTGTGTTGTGGGGGGGGACTGGAGAGACTCCTCCCCCACCTCTATCGGAAGAGATTATTGGGTGAACATAGACTTCACGTGTCATTCCCACATCCCTTCTCTCCTGGGCAGGGAAGGGCTGGCATATTTGTTGCCCAAGGAAGCAGGATAAGTAAGGGGCTTGGTTCCATCCTAGAGGGGGCCCACGTGATGGCAGCACATGCACAAAGGAATGAGTCTTTGTCATTGGGTATGACATGTAGGGAGGTGTTGATCCCTCATGACTGGCTGGCTGGCAGCCAAGAGCTGGGATTAGAAAATACGGGGTGAGTTCACTTATAGACATGTTGAATATGAGGTACCTAATGGGACATCCAGGTAGATGTGTTCAGGAAGGGGTTGAGTTTCTGAGTCTGAAGATGAGGGGAAAGACTAGGCTGGCAGTTTGAGAGTCAGATGTCTTAAAATGTTTTGAGAGTAGGGCATAGTAGAATCATTCATACAGAGGTGATAGCTGAGGTCGGGTTCTTGTCTGTATTCTTTTTCTCTTTCCCCATGTTCTACCACAGTCTTAATTTTAACTCTCCCTCAGCTACAGCCTTTCAGTTTGCCCAAAGAATTCCTTTTTATCTGAACTGTAGGATAATCCACCCAGCACCTTTTGTTGTTGTTTGGTGTGGTTTATTGGTTGTTCCAAATGATTCTGTCTCTCTCCCAGTTCTTAGGTATAGACCCATTTGGTTGCAGAGAGAGGCTCTTGGCGCCTTTATCAGAGTTTAGTAGCAGAGATGCAGCTCACTGCCATGAACTGCCAGAGATGTGCTTTGCAAATCAAGTGGTCTTGTTGCTGCTTTTTGGAGTAAGTCTCTTTTGACCTGGAGCATTCTCTTCTGTCGTGTGACTGTACTTGTTTCAGAGAATTGGTGTAGTCCCAGGAGACGCAAGACAGAGCACTGTTCCTGCTGCAGTTTCCCATGGTGTTAATATCTTCCAGAACGATATAAGAACTCGTATGAGAAAAATAAAATAACCTTTATCTTTTATGTCTGACAGATCATCAGATTAACCTGGAGATTAGCTAAAAATAAGTCATTTGTTCCTATAGTTAGTTACTGTAATGACCAAGGTAATCTTTTGTAAGAGAATCTCAAAATTAAACCAGGTAAATAGGATTCGGCTTAGGGAATGACTAAATATAGAAAGAACAATGTGAATGTGAAGACAAAGTTGGCATTCTATTGATGAAGTAAGTTTGCTATCAGCTGTGTCCCTCTGGAAGCCACCCCCACCATGGTGACGCCCGATGCTCCCAGGCTCTGGAGGGCAGCGATGGATGTACTTCACTCTACTATTTTACTTTCCCTAATATCTTTACAAAAACTACGCAATGCCTTTTCCCCCTAACATATCTGGTTTTGTTCACAGGCCGTGTTCTCATAGAGATTTCAAGTACCCACAAGAAACTCAATGAGAGTCTTGATGAAAATGTAGGTGAACTGTTTTTATATTTACAAAATGTATTTATTTTTAAAATTTATTTTGCTTAAAGTCTCGAATCTGGTATGAATTTTTTATTTCCTTTTGTTAACAGTTCAAAAAATTCCATAAAGAGATTATATATGAACTGGAGAAAAAGACAGAACTTGATGTAAAATACATGAATGTGAGTACATGGTTTTGCTCCTCCTCCATGGATGGAGACAGGCAGAGGACACAGGGGCCCGGCTTTCTGGGGGGCTGCACTTGCCTGACCTCTGAGCCCGAGGAGAACTTTGCCCCACTGTTTACTCAGCAGCCACAAATATAGAGGGAGCTTGGCGTTGAGTATATACACAGACGCATAAATCGGACAAGGTCCCCTTGGGCTGAGTGGACACGTTTTCACTAACACTTGGGATCTTTATTAAAAAGCATAGAAGAGATATTGCAAGGAATCATACTGCTTCTGGAAAGCATTGTTTTCAAAGAACACACATATGTGGATGACACCTGTGTCTGTATTAATGCAGCTGTTGCTTTCGAAAACCAGCTCCGCAGGATATATGATGTCCATGGGAGAACACCCTCTGGGCCCCCTGGGAGTCCCAGGGCCGATTGTCAGAGACTGCCCCTGCGGGGTGTCTCTTACCTGTCACCCGCTATTGTCAATTCTAGCAGTTTCTCCTTCCACGTGGCCCTCCAGCCCCAGTACATAGGGCTCCCTCCATCTCCCCTTTCTGCTGTAGAGGAGTTGCTTTTGTTGCCACGCAAAGTCCCCTTTCCTCTCCCCAAGACCCCCTTGTGGCTGTAAGCAGTATGGATTACCCCCAAATCATCCTGCTGCCCATGCGTGCACATGTTCTGTGTACCCTAGAGGAAGGCCAAGGACCACCTGCGAGTGCTGAGGTGCATGTAATGCCAAGCACTTTCCATACGTTATCTGATTTTTATCCCTACAGAAACTCCATAACGTAGGTGCTTTTACTATCTTCACTGTACAGATTAGAAGGAAAACATGGATTTTAGAGAAATTAAGTAATTGCTGAGATCATTCAGGAAATGAAGGATAAAGCCAAACTTCTAACCCCAGGTCTGTTAGGCTGCAGATCCTATGTTCTTTTTTTTCTTTTTTTTTGTGAGGAAGATCAGCCCTGAGCTAACATCCATGCCAATCCTCCTCTTTTTGCTGGGCAAGACCGGCTCTGAGCTAGCATCTATTGCCAATCCTCCTCCTTTTTTTACCCCCAAAGCCCCAGTAGATAGTTGTATGTCATAGTTGCACATCCTTCTACTTGCTGTATGTGGGACGCCGCCTCAGCATTGCCGGACAAGAGGTGGGTCAGTGCGCACCCGGGATCCGAACCCAGGCCACTAGTAGCGGAGCACGAGCACTTAACCGCTAAGCCACGGGGCCGGCCACAGACCCTGTGTTCTTAAACACTCTGCTACACGGCACCCAAAATAACCAGAAGTGATTGCACTTGTTCATTTTGTTTCTTTTTTCTTTTTTCTTTTTCGTGAGGAAGGTCGGCCCTGAGCTAACATCCGTGCCCATCTTCCTCCACTTTATCTGGGACGCCACCACAGCATGGCCTGACAAGCGGTGCGTCCGAGCACGGCCGGGATCCAAACCCAGGCCGCCAGCAGCGGAACGGACGCACTTAACCGCTACACCATGGGGCCCCACGTTCTGTTTCTTGAAATCATAAGTCGTAAAAGAGTCAGGAACATGTGATTTAATATTATTTATTTATTCACCAAAGCACTTACTGACCGCCCAGTGTCCAAAAACCTTTGGGAGAGAAAGAAGACATTGCTGCCCTTAGAGAGCTGCCCTTCTGGTCAAGGGCCCCTCATATAAACAGGAAACTTTAGGACAGACAAAGCCACGAATGTTCAAGTTGAAGGGAGGGGGCAGTATGAGGTGTGGGGGTGTGCAGAGCCATGGCCTCAGCCAGCCATGCCCAGTGGACATGTGAGCAAAATAACCGCCTGACAGTTTGCACTGGGCTGCAGCAAAATAAGCACGACATTTAACTTACAGGCAACTCTCAAAAGATACCAAACAGAACACAGGAATAAATTAGATTCTTTGGAGAAATCTCAAGCTGAATTGAAGAAGATCAGAAGGAAAAGTCAAGGAGGACGAAATGCACTCAAATATGAACACAAAGAAATTGAGGTGAACTTTTCAGCACTATTTTATTTTGTTGTTGATGATTTGTACAGTTTACGGGGGAAGCTTATTTACCTCAGTCAACCACTTTATCCACTCACTGTTGTGCTGCTGTTGAAGTTAAAAATAAGCATTTTGACTTAGTCTGAGCTGAACAGAGTTTTCCAGAGTTAAGAATAATTAGTCTGCGGCCTCCTAAAAAGATTGGCATTTTCTCCAGACTCAGGGAGGGTAAGGGAGTCTCCATGATTAGCATTACTATCCCCATTTTACAGATGGGGAAAATGAGGCTTAGGTTAAGTCACATGGTTGACACTTAGAACTGGGGTTTGAACTTGAACTTTCTGTTTCCAAAGCCCTTGATTTTCCAATAGAACACAATCATATCCCTGGAGTACAAAGTAATATTTTGTGCAAATTGCCCAGTGGAATGTAAGGCTTTTGGCAGCTTCTCTACACATGAGTCAGGGATCTTAATGAGAATGATGATATCTGCTCCGGTCAGGTTACAACTTTGTTATGTTGTCTAATGTTTATCTGCATTTAGTATTTACTCCATTATCAAAATAAACCAAGTATAAAGATGGCAGAAGATAAATGTCAGGCTGTGTAGCTATTTGATTGTATAATTATTATTTATTTTCCTAGTATGTAGAAACTGTTACTTCTCGCCAAAATGAAATCCAAAAATTTATTGCGGATGGTTGCAAAGAAGCTCTACTTGAAGAGAAAAGGCGCTTCTGCTTTCTGGTTGACAAACACTGTAGCTTTGCAAATCACATACATCATTATCATTTACAGGTAGGTGTGACGGCAAATTGTGTTGCATGTATTAATAATTTTATTTCATATTTAAATGCTCTTGAACTGCTTTACCTTCCATACGTGCCCCAATATAAAGCAATGGGCTTATTTTGCCAATGAGAAGATTCCAAAGATAGTTTTTGGCCAATTTGAATATGTAAACTTTTAGAAATTTAGATGAAATGGTCAAATGTCTGCTTGTAATATTAATTTAGTCATACATCCATATTTAAAATCTTTCATAAACTAATTCTTAATAATTGAGAAATGGCACTTATTTCCTTCTCTCACCTATAAATCAGCTTTTCTCAGACTCTTTCTGATGCATCCTCAGCATCAGTATCTTCACCAGAGACAGGGGGTGAGTCCCAGTGGGCCCTGGATCCACCCTACCTGGGTGGTTTGAGATATTCACCGTGGGGGTCCATGTATAGTGATGTCACTGGAAATTCTATCCCTGGCCACAGACCCCATTCACAGCATCAGGACACTTGGTTGTGGTTACCTTTTCCTTCCTCTTCAAGGTGTTTCTTCATGATCTCATCAACTGAATGATTGACTTTACTGCCTTCCTTCCAGCACATGCAGTTGTGAGGTTATACCTCCAGGAATCATTACAAAACATGTGTTAAATTTCCTTTCCTCTTTTTTTTTTAATTATGAATTCTGTTGGGCCTATGTAAGCATCCAAAACTAGCACTAATTGAAGTCAAATATTCATTGTTGTTCATAATAAAGGAATTTAGAGAGTGCTCTATGATAGAAGCTTTGTAAGAGTGTAAATATAAGGCAACTTCCTCTTTTTTTCAGGGAAAAAAAAAAACTTGGCCTTGTATGTATGCATATGTCATATGTTACATGTTCTATAAAGGTTTGCAACTTTAAGGAATATTCAGCTACCAAGTCTATTACCTAAGATCTACAGTTGTTATAAGAAAGGAAAGAATTGCTGTATTAGATGGTCACTTTTGTCAACAGTGTATCTCTACTAGTTTCAGCAGTGTCCATTTTCATGGTGAGGGCATCCTGCTGGGGCAGAGTCATAGGCTGGAGAGAGACAGAAGTGACCTTGAAGCTCTCTTCCTATGGTGACACCCTGCCAGCAATGAGGTACTTGCTGTATCATGAGGCAACCTGACCTATTTCCAGAGAGCTCTAGTTGTTGGCAGAGTCTTTCTTACACTTAACCTTGGGTCCCAGTTATGCTTTTTAGCATAAACCAAATCTACTTCTTTCTATACCAAAAGTCTCTTCAACTCTCTGAAAACCACTTTTGTGCCTTCCCTTATCCCAGCTAAAGCATCCCAGTCCTTTCAGTGGCTCCTTGGATGAAACATGCCCAGGCAATTGGTGTGTCAGGGTTACAGGCAGGGGACACTGGTGGTTTGGGGGAAGGGCTTTCCCCTTCCTTGGGATTTACAACACCCTTAGCCCAGTCCTGATGAACATAGAGTCTAGGTAAAAAAAAAAAAAAAAAGGGGGGGGGTGGTTACTATGAAAATAGCTTCAAGAAAGGTCCACTACTTCCCTTTTCCAACCAGATTCCTGCTCTGGAAAAAGGGGTTCACTGAAAGGCTTCAGGGAGGAGTCCAGTAGTAAGAAGCAGAGCCAGGCTTGTGGGAGCCAGGGACAGATGCCTCTGCCTCTGGGGCTGTGGGGTCTCATCTCTGTCATTCTGTTTCTCTCTGCTCTGCAGTCCAGCTTCTCTGCAAAGCCCCATAGTCTGCTTGCTCCAGAGCCCCAGTCAGCCCATGGCCACGGTGTCCCCTCTGCACCGTCCCTGACTCCGAAGAGCCCACCATTCTCTGCCTCCAGTCCCTCTGTCTCATAGATGAACTTCTCAGGACAGATCTGATTCACTCCTCTAACGTGTAAATTCGGTTCCCCTGGGGTCAAAGAGTCCTAGTACCTGTGTTGGAGGTGCTTCTTGTAGAAAGAGTGGGAGGAAGAAAGCAGTGATTGGCATTTCTGAGGCCACTGGGAAAACAATGGGGATTAAACCAGGTTGCTCAACTCTTCCCTTTTAGTTTTTGAACTTATGCTTTAATCATTTACAATCCTTGTATTAGTCTTAAACTCTGTAGTCACATTGAAGGAGAGGGTAAATTCCTGAAGAACAAGAGCCTAAATCCTTCTCAGCAAATAACACACAGCAGATGCTCAAAAAGCAGATGCTTTGGGTGCTGGCCTGGTGATGTAGTGGTTAAGCTCGTGCGCTCCACTTCCGCAGCCCGGGGTTCGCAGGTTTGGATCCCAGGCATGGATCTATGCACTGCTAATCAAGCCATGCTGTGGCAGGCTTCCCACGTATAAAGTAGAGGAAGATGGGCACAGATGGTAGCCCAGGGCCAATCTTCCTCAGCAGAAAGAAGAAGATTGGCAACAGATGTCAGCTCAGGGCTAATCTTCCTCACCAAAAAAAAAAAAAAAAAACCAGACGCTTTTAAACTACTTGCTGAATTTAATGTAAAGCTCCCACACTTCTGGTGGTTAGCCAGTAATATGCTATCAGTGATACTATTTGATGTAATTTTTGTTAGCTCTTTGAACAATACACGTTTGTCTTCAGTTCTGTTTCTTTTGGATTTATAGTCTGCAGAATTGCTTAATTCCAAACTGCCTAGGTGGCAGGAAACCTGTGGTGATGCCACCAAAGTACCAGAGAAAATCATGAATATGATAGAAGAAATAAAGACCCCAATCTCTACCCCAATATCCGGAACGCCTCAGCCTTCACCAATGATCGAGAGACGCAACGTGGTAGGAACTGGGTATCTCTTCGACATTTCAGTTGTGGATTTACTACTATGATTTGGGCCAAATTTGCACAAAGGACCAAGGCCGCCTTTGTCAGTGGAAATCTCAGGTCCTCCTCTATTACTTCTAGGGCCTACCTCTTCTCACTTGCATCCCTTACCTTCTGATTCAGGATTAGCTGTGCAAATGTTTTATACTATGTTTAGCCTTTTATCTTTGTTTTGGAAATTTTATTGTTACTGTTTTAATTTTAATGATTCCAACTTTATACATTTATTCCCAGTGAAGGAAGTATAGGTGTCTTAGAAAATACATTAACAAAACTCTGATACCATTCATCACAATATAAAGCACTTCAGAAAAAAACAGTCACCAGAGTATTCAAGGTAATGAATTCGAGCATTGTAGTTTGCTGTTCTTTGAACCTGGGCTTTATTTTCACAAACACATGTGGAGACTTGGATCCAGCAGGTAGTCTGAACACATGAGTCCACCCTACCTCTCCATCTAAAACCCTCTGAAATGACAGCCAAGATATTAAAGACCAGCCAACAACCTACAGAAGAGATCCATAATACTGGGGGAAAATAAGAGAAGGTGCTGTCAATGGACCAGAAACACTGAAAGAGTCTCTGAAAGATCAGTCTATGGAGAATCAAAATAGAAGTAAACCTCAGCCCCAAGGACGTGCAGGGCAAGATTTCTGCAGAGGGTGGAGCAGCAAGCTCAGAGCCACTGGATACAAGAAGTGGGAGAGAACCTGGGACATTTCCATACGTAGCTGGTTGGGGGACTGATTCAGACCATCTAGGCTGGTCAGTCCCTTCCCCTTGTTCCACTCGTGCTGAACAACGGGCAGCAGGGGCTTTTGTCTGCTAGCCAAAACAGCACGTTTGGACTGAAGAGGGAGGGCACACGCCTGGAAGGGTGTCTTGCCTCTCCTGCACATCACCATCTTAGTCTGTGACAATGAGAACAGGCAAAATACAGACTATTGTGTACAGTAGAAAAGGATAGGGACTGCCATACAATACAAAGATGGACAGACAACCAGCAATCACTAAACAGGTGAGGAAAACCAATATCATAAAAAGACACGCTTAAGTAAAAAACTGGAATGACCAGTGTTGGAAGGCGACAGAGCCAATAGAGCAGAGAAGAAATCCTTAGAAAGAGATGAAAGGATATTACATCCACAGAGAAGAATCAACTAGAGATCTTGGAAATTTAAAATTGGATTATTATTTATAGTTAAAATGATATGTCTGGGATTTGCTTCAGAATAATCCAGGCATGGGGGAAAATGGATGGAGCATACCTGAAACAAGATAGGTCGTGAATTGATTATTGTTGAAGCTAGGTGTTGGGTACATGGAGATTTTATTGTGCTGTTCTTTCTACTTTTGTACCTGTTTGAAATTTTTCTAAAATACAAGTTTTTGTTTTTCATTTCCCCCTCCACCCTCAAAACAAAACAAAAAATCCACAATACAAGAACAATAGATGAGCTCATTAGCAGAATGGAACTGCTTGGAAAATTGAGCCAAAGAACTCTCCCAAAACAGTGCAAAAACAGAGGATTTTTTAAAAAAAGAAAGAAGATAAACATAATGTTAGACAGTTTGAGACATGAGAGATATATCCAGCTGCCTACTCAACATCGCCACCCCGATGTTTAATGGGGATCTCAAATTTAACTTGTCCAAAACCAAATAACTGATTTTTTCACTCTAAACCTGCTTCTCATAGTCTTCCCCATCCAGTAAATGGCAACTTTATCCTTCCCGTAGCTCAGACGCAAAACATTAACTCCTCTCTTTCTCTCTCGTGCCACAGTCAGTCCATGGGCATAGCTATTGTTTCCACCTTCAAAGCATGTCCCAAGTCCAGCCACTTCTCACCCCTCCACTGCCCTGACTGTGGGCCCTGCAGGGATTACTGCAGTCATCTTCCGCCTGGTCTTGAACACGGCAGCCAGTGTGATCCTGGATGAATGGATAAGACCAAAACCTCGACAGACTGCAGAACCATAGGGATAAAGAGAAATTCTGAAAACCTCCAGGGAGGGAAAAAGTAGATTACTTACAAAGAAAAAAGAATTCTGTTGATACCAGATTTCTTGTTAGCAAAACGAGATGTTAGAAATTAATGGAGCAATGCACTCAAAATTCTGTGGAAAAAATTTTTTAAAGGTAGAATCCTATAGCCAAGTAGCACTTAAGAGGGAGCCTGAAATCTACAGAGACAGAAAGGAGATCAGTGGTTGCCAGGGGTTGGGGGAAAAGGGGGAGTAACTGCTTTAAAAAAAATGAAGACAAATATGAAAAAAAGAATGCAATATTCTTGAAATAATTCAGAATGGGGCATTGCCCTACAACTAAGAGAACTTTGGGAAGAAAGTGGAATTTATAAGCCTAGGAATCTATAATTCCTTTGCTGTGTTATACTAATATTAAACTAATAAAGAATTTTTCACAGGTTGGGAAAGATTATGATACCCTTTCTAAATATTCGCCAAAGATGCCCCCACCAGCTCCTTCAGGCAAAGCATATACCAGTCCTTTGATTGATATGTTTAATAACCCAGCAACAGTTGCACAGAATTCAGAAAGGATAAATAATTCAACAGGTAAGATATTTAGTTTGATTTCTTTTAAAATACCTTTTTAAATTTTTTAACTAAATATTTTGGATAAATGTATCATGAGGTAGAAGTAAACAAATGTGGTAGCACACGTCAACACTGGCTTGGAGGAACATACACTTCAGAGCAAATAAGGGTCTGGGTTTATTATAAGACCATAAGACATTTTATAAGTGACACATTTCTTTGATACATACTAATTCTATATACTGATTAATGTCTACATAGAGCAAACGTACTATTGAAAGGTGTTATATTTGAAAATAAATGGAGGGGCCGGCCTGGTGGCACAAGCGGTTAAGTGCACGCGCTCCGCTGCGGTGGCCCAGGGTTTGCCAGTTCGGATCCCGGGCGCACACCAACGCACTGCTTGGCAAGCCATGCTGTGGCAGCGTCCCATATAAAGTGGAGGAAGGTGGGCACGGATGTTAGCCCAGGGCCAGTCTTCCTCAGGGGAAAAAAAAAAAAAGAGGAGGATTGGCAGATGTTAGCACAGGGCTGATCTTCCTCACAAAAAAAATAAAAATAAATGGGATATACTGTACAGATCCTCACACTGTGTTCCATATTTGGTGGCAATTGTAATAAAATTTTTTTCAATAAAACAAACTAAAAGTTCACATGGTAAAATTGTGGTTATTAATCCTACCAGTAGGCTTAGTTTGAATTATAGTCAGTGTTTCTCATCATCGCCAACAGAGCTCTTCTTGCTTTCTGGAGACTTAAGTTCTAACTGCTTGAATTTCTTAACTCTATTGATTTTATTTCAATACATTGGGACCGGTTATTGTTTGCAGACATTTCAGGAGGTTTTGGTTAGGCCCCACTCTGCCTACTCAGAGTCTTTGGCACCCAGGACTCTCGAGAATACTGTGGTGCCTGACCCCTGTCTCTGTGTGGGGTGTCTCACAGGCCCCTTCGGTATGAAAGTCATGGCAATCGAGCTGTGTGCTGGAGAGAGTCCATAGCATTTGCAGCTGTTGGGGAAGAGATGAGACTTGCAGAATGGCAATTGGGAAGATAATAGGCTGTAGTCATTTGCCTTTGAAGGAAGGACTATACGTTTTATATAATATAAAGTTAAAATATATACTGCTGTGTGCAACCCAGTCATTCAGATGATTCTTTGATTTTTGTTGGTAAAAGCTAAATGAAAATTGCTGGTGGATTCAATACTACTGAGGTAATTAGAGAGTAGAGTGTTAAGGAGATAGCAAAGTTTATAGTTCATAAATTAGTCAGAATTTGCGAGAATAAAGCAGAAAGAGATCTTGCATTATTTTAAAATAAATACTAAGCTAGCAAAATTTGAGTGGAAAAAAATATCTAAAAAGAAAAAAAAGTCTTCATTCCAGTTTTTTTTTTTGGAGTGATAAATAGCCTGCATTTGAATTGAGACATAAAATGCGCAGCGAGGTGCTTCTCATAGTGCAATACAGGCTGTGAAGCCAGGACGCCTGCATCTGGTTCCTGGTTCTGCCACGTGCTAGCTGTGATTCCAGGCAAGTCACTGTGGATGATAACAGCGCCCTCCTCAGAAGCTGTGAAGCATGGAGAGCATGGACTGGCCCTCAGGGAGGGCTCAATAAACGCACTCATCCTCACCATATCCTTACCATGTTCATGGATGAAAGGTTGAGCAGCCAGGGTGGCAAGAATGTCACCTTTCCAGTTCTCTCCTGTTCTTTGAGGCCCAGGTCGTGGGCAGTTGGGTTTGAGTTAATGCCTCACACTGCCTTTGTGATTCATATTGGGAGAACAGGGAAAGGAAAGGCATCAGACCACTTGGTGGTGGCGCAGTTTGCCTCTCTGAGAGAGCTGTCCTGATTGAATCAGAGTGCGGGAGCACAGGTGAAGCTTGGCGTACACTGCTTTATCCTCGGTCTAGAAGGGGGCCTTTAGCCACAGGGATCCTCCCCTGAGAGACCTTGGGCCATGGGTCTGCCTCTGTTTCATGCAGTCTCTGTCCATCTAGGCAAAGATAAAGGTGTGGAAATATAACATGATTGGAGTTTCAGTAGAATGAGTGTGCTGGCAAGATGGGAATGGGTGGTTTTCTGGGGTTTGCTCATTTGAACTTGCCTGATTATCGTTCTTTGAAAAGCCATCACTGCTACGTTCATTTTTAACAGATTCTTCAGATGATCCCAGTTTACCACGATCAGTTTCTGTTGCAACTGGACTGAACATGATGAAAAAGCAGAAAGTAAAAACTATTTTTCCACATACCGCTGGCACTAACAAGACCTTACTTAGCTTCGCACAAGGAGATGTCATCACACTGCTCATCTCTGAGGAGAAAGACGGCTGGCTTTATGGGGAACATGACAACACCAAAGTGTAAGTCCCAGAGTGGATGCCGTTCATATAGGAGTTGTAACGGCCCAGCGCTGAAAAGAGCTGCTGTCTCTCCCTTTAGCAGCAAGTTGTCTTTGTGGACATATTAGCATTTCAGCCAAAGTTCATAATTTAATTATAGTTCTAGTTTAGCTAACTGGAGTTATTCTGTTCCAGGCTATTTTCTGTATGTATGTGCATATATAGATAAATTTAATGCATGAATAGATTATTAGATCAGATGAAGTCACCTCTGAAAGTAGGTGTAAATAGTCTTTTTTTCTTTTTTTTAAATGTGATTTCGGATTTCTCAAGGATATTGTGCATATAGGATATACTTTAAGATTTAGCACGTAGGGCCGGCCCCGTGGCTTAGCGGTTAAGTGCACGCGCTCTGCTACTGGCGGCCTGGGTTTGGATCCCGGGCGCGCACTGACGCACCGCTTCTCCGGCCATGCTGAGGCCGCGTCCCACATACAGCAACTAGAAGGATGTGCAACTACGACGTACAACTATCTACTGGGGCTTTGGGGAGAAAAATGAGGAGGATTGGTGATAGATGTTAGCTCAGGGCCGGTCTTCCTCAGCAAAAAGAGGAGGATTAGCACGGATGTTAGTTCAGGGCTGATCTTCCTCACAAAAAAAAAAAAAAAAGATTTAGCACGTAAATAGTTTAAATGCCAGCATCACCATTTCAACCATGAGTATGTGTACAAGCCTTACTATAAGTAGGTTAAATCAGTTTTCTGTGTTAGATTATTCAGCTATTAAATTAAACCAATATGGAAAAAAAGACAAAAGGGGAATCCAAATCAAATTAATGCTGTAAATAAAATATGTGTTGTGTAATATGGTGAAATGGATAGTCTGCCTCTGAGTTGTCATTGAGTCACTCCTTAGTTTATTGTTCACTTGTCTACTGCTGATACCAGAAACAGGTCTTTTTTCCTCATTCTTCACCTGTAGGAGAGGTTGGTTCCCATCATCATATACAAAGTTGCTGGAAGAAAATGCAAAGGAGACAGTGAATGTGCCTACGCCAAGGTAGGACTTGACTGTGGCTCAGATTTCCCCGTGACAGAAAACTTGCCTTTGGGCCTAATGTTTTCAGGTGTATCAAAATTACATCTGGATATGTGGAAACCTCAGATCATGTGGAATAGTAAGAAAGGGAAATTGCTACTCCATGGTTGTTTCTTTTGTGATTTCTCTTGTCTATGGGCTTTACTGACTGTCTGCCGTGAAGAGACACCCCTAGACCCTGCTTTTTGCCCTGGTCTGTCAGCCCTCTGGAACCACTCTCACCATCCCCCACCACCCACTTAGCAGCGTTTAACATTGGTGAATACATTTTCTGAAATGTTCTCCTGCCTTGGTTTCTTGACCTTGCACTCTGTTTATTTTCCTTGCACCTCACCAGCCATCCCTTTCAGGCCTCTCTTCTGCCCACTGCTTAAACATAGGAGTTCCTCAGGATCTGTCCTCAGTCCTTTTTCCTTTTCTGTACTTCCTGGGCCATCTTGTCTACTCCCATGGCTTGAATTACACTGTTGGGCTTCAGTTAGTACCTCCATACTGACAACCCCAAAATCTGTGTTCCGATCTAGATGATGATGATGATGATCATCATCATCATCATCATCATCACTTACAAACTGTCCAAAGTGCCTTACATTGATTAGCTCATTTAATTCTCACAACAACCTTATGAGGTAGGTCCCCACTTTGAAATTGAGGAAACTGAGGCACAAAAAGGTTTAATAACTTGCTCGAGGACACACAGCTATAAGTGGTGGAGCCAAGACTAGAATTCAGGAAGATCTTTCCCGGGCCCAGACGTAAATATTTATATGTGTTTTAGGCACTTCTGGTTGGCTATCCCATAGGTCCTCAGAATGACATACCCAAACTGACTTCATCATCTTTACCCTGAACCACCTCATGCTCAGTGTTTCCCATCTCAAAGAACCCCTCCTGACCCATCCAGCTGTCCCGGCAGACCTTTGAACCACACTTGATGCCCCCCAACTCCTTCCATTATACTTGCTCAGTGTCATCTGTGTATCTTCATCCCTAGCAGAATAGCTAAACTGCCACTGGGCCAAGAAATAAAATTAAGTACCATTTTTAGGATGTTAAAATTCTGAGGTTTTTTGGGTTTTTTTTAATATGAAGTGCTCAATGCTTTTGCCAAGGCTTTTGCTGTAGTCCTCATTTTCTTATTGATCTTAATCAAGAGCCAGCCCCTACTTAAGCTAGTTTTCCTCTCCTTTTCTTTTGTCATGTCTTTTAAAGAATTTCTTTTGAGTGTACAGTTATAAACCAGTAAAAACATTAGTGTTTTATATATATAAAGTGTGTGTGTGCTGTAATCTTCTCCCTCATCCTTTTTGATTATTAATCTATTGTGGTTCTGGCCATAGGATCTTGAGGATGTTTGGGATTCAGATGGCAGGATCTTGTCTAACTTGTATTCTCTGATTTTTGGTTGTTAGCCCAGCACCAGTAAGAAGCGTCAGCACGGTGGACTTATCTGAGAAAAGCAGTGTTGTCATCCCCCCACCTGATTACTTGGAATGTTTGTCCACGGGAGCGGCTGCAGATAAGAACGTAGATGTTTCTAAAAATACTTCCACCTTTAAAGCACCAGTGTCTAAACCCGAAACCACATCTCCTGTGAGTAGAGCTGCAGCATAATGTCCTGTGTACCCAAATCCTGACCGGCGATATCTGGAGGTGTGGGTTGTTATTCCCGCTGCAGTAGGAAAGGTGGTGTCCCTTGGGCGGGGGCAGCTCTTTCTCCTGGCTCCTCTAGATTCCCTTCTCTGTCGTACAGCCTTTCAATTTCCTTAACTTCAGTCCTCCTTTTGTTTTTATTTTATCTGTAAATGAGAATTTACACACGTAAATCTCATAGTTTGCCAGATTGTATCAAGTCTTAATCTCTCTTTGCCTTTAGTCATGGCTGCATCCTTTAGTCATTTAATCACCTTTTCCTGCATTTTCTTCAATTTTCATACTGTTTTCTGAAGGAAGGCTTAAGGTGAAAAGTGGTAATTTAATCTTTACATCTTCAGAAAGTTTTGTACCGGGTGCTATGCCGACATTATGTACGTTATCATTACTCCTCACCACCCTGTAAGAAAGACAGTAGAGGACGCAGGCTCTGAGAGTCACTCCATTCGTTCCTTCACCAGCTGTGTCTGCTGAGTGCCAGGCCCTGGTGTAGGCTCTAGAGATATAAAGATGAACAAGACCAGTTCCTGGCTCTGTTGGAACTTATGTTCTAGTAATAGGAAGCAGACAATAAAAAATAAACAAAAATATCGATGATGGGAACTATGCAGAGAATTAAGATAAGGTGAGGTGATAGAGGGGTGGACAACCTAAATGGCTGGCACAGGTTGTGTTTGCTGGGAAAGAGAGTCTGAGATTAGCATGCAGGGTGCTTATTAGGGAGCACCTGGGATTCACACCTATGGAAGTGAAAGGAAGGGAGCAGCACTGGGAAGAGGGAGAAGCTGGACTGTGGTGCCTCCTCCACTCCCATCAAGAGCTCCATAGCTGAGACAGCCTTTGGAACTGTCTGGATTTGGGACGAAGAAGCCGGGTCTTTATAAGCTATCATCCAGGGGGCGAGATCTTTAGGCAGGGCGATTCCTGAAGGGTACTGACAACTGAGGACCATCTGCCAGCAGCACTCCCTGCAGCCCGGAATCAGTCCCTCAGTCCTGAAGGGGATCTGGGTGGCACATGACAGTATCTACAGCAGATGGCTTCTCTGAGGAGGTGACATCTAAGCTGAGACCTGAATGGCAAGGAGCCCACTGTGCAGGGGTCAAGGGGAGGAGCTTCCAAGACAGAAGGAGCAGAAAGTTTAAAACCCCTGAGGCGGGCGCATGCTTGACATTCTCAAGGAACAGAGAACAAAGGCGATGATTCCAAGATGACAGAGAGTCGAGATGGGGTTCTTATTCTCCTTATCTTTTTTTCCAGTATAGATTGTATTACAGTATTCTCTATGTGACAGTAGAGGAGGAGGAAAAGATGGAGAAAAGGGAAAAGATTGAGAAGGCAAGATGTGCACATGTGGAGGAGCCAGCCCTGGCCAGGAGCAGGGACACAGGTCCACTGTAGCAAGTGAGAAGGCCAAGGGCATGGGCATAGGTGCAGCCGGGCAGGCAGACTAGGGAGTTCGTGTTTGACGATGCCTATTTTCTCAGTGGTGAGGTAAGATCAGCAGCAGGCGGGGATGGGCAAAGTGGTGGTGAGCAAGTCTGAAAAAAGAGAATCTGTAAAATAGGTGTTTTGAAGAGTGAGAATGGGAGCATGCTGTAGAAGAGTAGTAGGAATACAGGGTAATGCCGAATGCCTATTTTACAATTTGGGGTCATGATTTAAAATGAAACCAGTCAATATGGTTGTTTTTCAGCAAAATACAACTGCTCCAGTTCAGACAAGAAGTAATTAAATAGTTGGGCGTTACCAGGCTGGTGGTGCTGGGAGAGGAGGAGGGAGTTATGGGTGTTTGTCAGGGTGAGATTGTGGTGTTCCAGACCCTAGAATCCAAGCTGGGCAAGGAAGCAAGCAGGGACATGAATGGGATGAAGGAGAGTGGGGAAGGAGCTGGCAGGTGGCTTTGGCAGTCCCCGCAAGGCCAGAGTTGCCAGAGTTCAGAGAATGGGGAGGAGCCTAGGAGGTGAGGGTCAGAGAGTGGGTTGGAGTTTTGCGGGCTGTGCAGCTGAGCTTCGTGCCCAAGGCTGCAGAAGGGCCAGGCGGCACCAAAGCCTGCCAGCCTGTGCTGCTACCACCTTCCTCCCAGAAACATCCTCAGGGCACTATTGGTAGTCCATGCACAGTTGGTGCAATAAGCCCGCGCCACTTTTACTCTTTATTTTTTAATTCTCTCTCTGTTATTGTGTGGTCCTTTCTGTAGTGCATGTGGAAGCCATCTCCCTGCTTCTCATGGAATGTGTGGCTCCACAGCTCTGCCCCCACCGTCACCACTACTGGTGGCCTTTGTTCAGCTGTGAATGCTGCATGGGCAAAGTCTCTGGATTTCATGAAATGGGCCCTGTGTTTTAGTGTGAGCCTGAAGGTGTGTTCAAACATGCCTGCCTCATCATAGGCTGCAACGGCATGTTTTGGTCCAAGAAATGCAAGGTTTTGAAATCTTATTCAAAAATGTCTTTGTCTGGCTTCTCTTCTTAGATAAGCATGCTGCATGATATATTGTTTGCACCTTTATCATTCCAAATCACTGACTGTCTAACTCCAAAAATTATTTTCAAAAGAATGACACGAGGCTGTTGAAAATGGAGGCTTTCAGTTTTGTCAGCAGGGGGGTAGATGTCAAAAACTGGAGAAATTGCTTGGAAGGGCAAGGTTATCAAATGCAATTTTTTAAAGGCCCTAGTACATTTAAAAACAATATTCGGACTATTTGGAAATGATCTTAAGGAGTTTCTAAAAGCATAAAAAATCCTTTTGCTGAAAAAAAACTTACAACTGCATGTCACAAAACAGGATCTAGGCACACAAGGTACATTGTTCCAGTTGTGACCTGTCAGTTTATAGTGCCTCCTCCTATTTTTGTTTAATTTTCAACTTTTTCTTATAGAAAAATTCAAACATACATAAAAGAAGACAGAATAATCTAATGACCCAGTCCCCCCACTGCCAGCTTTAACAATTATCAAATTATCAATTCATTTACCAATCTCGTTTCATCTTTCCCCCAACCACTCCCAAATCAATTTAAAGCTAATGCCAGACTTACATCATTTCATCTGTAAATACCTTAAATGTCCTTTTTTTTTTAATATGGCCACAATATAATTATTATGTATTTCACAATTGACAATAACTCCTGAATAGCATAAACTGGTCACTTCAAATTTCTGATTGTTTCATTAAAAATTTCTTGACAGTGTAGTTTGGATCTGGATCCAGGTCAGCACCATACATTGTAATTGGTCACTAAGTCTCATGACGAGACTTTTTGTATCTGCAGGTCTCCCCTGCCTCTCCTCGTTGTAATTTATCTGGAGAAGAACCAGGTTACTGGTCCTGGGTGTCCTCAGTCTGGATTTTGCTGATTACATCCACATGGCGTCCCTTTCTGCATTCCCCTTTCTCATTTCCAGCCTCGGTCAGTCTGTATCATTGTTTTGTTTGTTTGCCTTTCTTGTTTTTGCTAGAGCATTTCATCAGTGGCCGTGGCTAGTCCATCTGGAGGCACACGTCTGGTGTCTCTCATTGTGTGATATTAGCAGCCATTGATAATGACTGCCTAGCTCCATTACTGTATTAAGGTTGTATAATGCCTTTTAAGGTAAAAGAATCTTGCCCAAAAATCATAGTTAGCACTGGAATTATAAATGAAAACACTGACATTTTACCCAGAGAGTACAGAGAGTCACTGATTTTAGAAAATAACATTTCAATTTTCAGTATTTTTACCATGTGGATAAAGCTGGATGAAGAAAGCATTGATGCTATTCTTACTACAATGAATTGGATAAATTGAAAAATCTTGTTTTTAAATATCAATATTGTCAATAATGATATTCATTATTTAGCATTTGGCAGTTTAAATGAGATCTAACTTTATATTTTAACCTCTTTGTTGGCTGGATGGTAACAGACGGTCATGGTATGGAGGCTGCCTTGAAAAGTGCTGAGACTGCCTAGTAAACTGAAGGTTGCAAAGAGTGCCCCACTTTTTTATTCGCTCCCGCTTCCATGAGCAGCGGAGCTTTAAGCTCACAACTTTCTCTCAAGGGCTAGAGTGGGGCTGCTGCAGGAGGGTGACCTGGTGCTCTGTGGCCACCTCCTCCGTGGCAAGCCCTTGTGGAGCCACTGCCCTTCCCACTTTGACCCCGGGTGCAGGAGTCCTCATCTCACACTCTTGGCTCACATCCTGCATGCTCCCAGTCCATCCTGCCCAGGGCTGCCTCCAGGCAGAGCTCCACACCGGAAGCCCTTCTCCCACCATATACCATCTCCACCAAATCAGTAATCTAAAGTCTCCCAACAAAGCCTCGACCTGATGGCTTCACTGGTGAATTCTACCAAACATTTAAAGAACTAATACCAATCTTCCTCAAACTTTTGCAAAAAATCCAAGAGGAGGGAACACTTCCTAACTGATTCTGTGAGGCCAGCATTACCCTGATATAGTTGGCCCTCCACATTCTTGGATCGTGTAGTATGTTCACAATCCTCTGTTGATTGAATCCGAGGATGCAGAACCACAGATGGAGGGCTGACTAAGGGACTTGAGTATCCGTGGATTTTGGTATCTGCAGGGGTCCTGGAACCAATCCCCTGTGGATACTGAGGGACGACTATACCCTGGTCAGGCCCCCTATTTCTGTCTTGCAGGCTAGAAGGCTTTTTTTAGTCTTTCATTTTGGTAGCCTTTAATTTTTGGTTTCAGATAACATTTAAAAACCCCAAATATCTAATGAAAATGCCCTCCTTGTATGAGTTCCAATGGTGACTTCAGTTGTCATTGATTTTGCAAGTGTTAAAATAATGAAAGTTGAATGACAACTTTTTATGGACAGTTTCCATAAAAAGGCATATTTAGCACTTCAAACAGGTATAGAGTTGATACCTACAGTGAGGTCACATTTAAACTTTGGCAACTAATATTTCTATGGCATCAGACTACTGTGACCAACCAAACTTCTTTTTTAAACACGATCAAATGGCATATGAAGGTATGCTGTGTAGAAGGGATCTATGGATCAGATGAGACCTCACATTGGAATTCATCCATTGAGCATTTATTGACGAGCTTACTATGGTCCTGCGCTAGGCCCTGGGACAGAAAGAGGAATAAGACCAACCTAGGAGTTGAGTCCAGTGGACGATGTGTTTATTGGGCTGTGTAAAAAGGCGCACGGGGTGAAAGGCTGAGAGAGGAGGAGGGAAGGGCTTGGGTTCTTGGGAAGCATCAGAGGCGGCCTCTTGGAGGCAAGCATTTGAACCAAGTTCTGAAGGAAGAGCTCTGACAAAACACAAGGCCTTCTAGACATGCGTTCTGGGAACTGCAATGGCTGGGTGTGGTCTGGGGCAGCAGCTGGAGAAACGGTGGGATAGACAGGCCGGGAGTGAAGCACACCGGGCGTCTGGGCTGCATGTTGTCCTTCTTCCATCCTCCTGGGCAGTATCTGCAGGCAGCTCTGAGGGTCTGCGCTGGAGCCAGGAGATGGGGCGGGAGGCTGTGCAGTCATCCAGGGAGAGGACAGTAGGAGTCCAGTTTAATAGAGATGGGAAGGGGCGACAAGAGTTAAAAGAGGTAAGAAATGACAGAGCTAGTGATAACTGGTGTAGCCTACATGGGAGAAACCACTGTTCTGTCTTAAGCGTGGGAGCAGGTCTGGTTTACTCATGTTTACATATTTTGGAGCCCTTTTTTTTTTGATAATTTAGGTAATTTTGAGCTCCACGTCTTTAAAATATTAGCATTAAAAAGGAAAACATTCTTTTTGAAATTGTTACACATTTAACTACTAGGAAAAAAATACAGTTTTGGAGGTTCTGAATAATTAAAAATAATTAGGGTCCTATAAGTATGATTGTATTTATTAAAGATGAAGTTACTTACGGTTTTTTTAAAGTACCTACAATTTGAGAGACCCCTTTTCCAACTTTTGATAAAAAACAGATAAAAGTTGTCTTTCATGGGGGTATTTATATATTTTATGATTTGACTACTATATTAAACATAGAAAGAAATGGCTTTATGATGAAAATTTTGTCTAAAATTCTACAAATAATCAAATTGATAAATTATCCCACTCTTGAGACAGAAATATCAATCCCATGCTACTTTAAGTAAACAAATATATGTTTTAATTTTTTTTTTTTCACCTCAAATGCTGCCATTTGCTGGGTACATTAAACAGATGCTGAAATGAGGTTTCCTTTTAATCTACCTTGCAGTCACACCTACAGGTTTTGGCTAAAGAGCAAAGCCCAAGTTTAGTCAGGGCCCCTTTGTAAAAATTAAAGATCTAATCATTACATCTTATTTTAAAAACTTTTTAAAATAACACTTTTTCTGCTTATAAAAATAACCCAGAGAATTTTTATTTTGGTAGGAAATTTGGAAAACAGAATAAATATTTAAAAGAAAAATCTTAATTTTCTATAATTTCACTTCCAAGATAACTACTGTTAACATTTCATTATATTTCTTTTGAGATAGTTAAAGGTAAGTATTTTAGCTATATAGATAGGTATTTTTACCCTCTCTCCCCAGTGCCCACACACAGTGGGATCTTAGCATTTTCTCACATCACGTTAAAAGCATTTATGAGCGCCGGACGAGCCTCCAGCGCTGCTGCCTGGGCTCTGATGAGCTGCCGGCCTGTGATGAGAACGGTGCCGCCCATGAACAGCGCCTCCGAGCCCTTCTCATTCTCACGGTGTCTCCTGGGTATCGGCCCAGCTTTCTAACATCCCAGGAGGCAAATGGATTGTGGGGCCTTGTGAGATAGAGAAAAGGGGAAACAGAAAGATAACAGTAGCTTTCTAAGGTCCCACAGCAGATTGAGAAACACAATTCTAAAATGTCTACTAGCAGCTTATCGGTGTCCCTCCATCAGAACACTCTACTGATAAGACAAATACCATTGTCATCTGTGTGCTGGCTGCTATATTGTTTTTCTGATCTGGAGGATAACGGAAAACACCAGTTAATAATTAGTTAATAACAAGAAAATATTAATTGGCTTTTAGAAATTAGCAAGGGCCACAAGATTTGAGAGCCTCCCTGAACAAGGCACTGCTGGCCATGATTTCAGGGGCTCCCACCCCTGATCACCCTCTTCAGGACGTTCACTTTTCCTTATCTATAAAACAATAAAGTACATCTAGTCTTGGAATGAAGAGGGTAATAACCCAAAAATAGATACAGGGTGCTTCACAGATGCAGAGGTTAAATGACTGATTTATATTCAATTTTTATCACGAACATCTTTTGAAGTAATACTTCAAGATCCTATGCAAACTGCAAAAGAAAAAAACCACAACTCTGTCACCAATATACACCTCATATGCCTCCTCTGCTGACACTGTTCTATCAGACAAGCTAGTACACTTCATCACTGCCAAGTCAAATCAGGAGTTCCAAGAACACAACCGTGAAACAAGCAGGCCCGCTGCAGCTCGGAGGACAGAAGAACCGGTTCTGCTCCAAAGAAATAACCTCAGGAGCAGGTGAAAATGCCTGTTTTCAATAGGCTGCCTAGTCATGGTAGCCTCTTGGAATAGCAGCAGGAGGCAGAGGATCTAATCATCTGTGTGTCAGGGAGCCAGGAAAGACAAGAAGTGCTTCAATAAATGAAACCAGAGAGTTTAAGGATCAGACAGAAATATTCTGGAACTGTGCTGCCCAGCACAACAGCCGCTGGGCATAGGGAACAGCTGAGCACTTGGAAAGTGGATGGTGCAACTAAGGAATCGAATTTTTAATTTTAAATTTGTATTTAATTTTAATGTAAATAGTCATATATGGCTAGTAGCTACCATATTGGATAGTCAAGTATGGATCACACAAGTAGAAGAATGTTCCACTTAAAAACTTGATCCAGAAAGCAGTGGTCGAGAAGCACATACCATGACAGGCCTGTGTGGGAGCTCTCAAGGGCCGGGGACGCAGTTCTGGAATTTTGTATCTTAAAGGTTCTTCCGCCCAACTGGACTGACGATAATTTATCTTTCCTAAACTAAAATGTTTAAATCAGCTAATGATGTTGGGGGAAAGTATGTTCTATCTCAGCCAACCACTGGGATCCACAGCAGCTGGCAAAGCACCGTAACACTGTTATACTTAGTTTTTACAAAAAACTGTCAGTTACTATCAGTTACACGTAGAGTTTTGTCTCAACACCGGATACTTAGGCTTAAGAACACTAAACGTTCAAGTCTGGGGACCACCCGCCATAGAGTAGAATGTTTCTAAACCCACTAACCTAGACAGTTCCTGTGGCTGCCCTGTGATGTGGCACCTCAGATCTGAGATGCAGTCTTCTCCCTCAGCTCAGGAGAGTGGTCGCTGGGACTGAAGCTGGAAGGCCTGTCAGGTCAGGCTGTTCTCGACTATAGTTGCAGCAGAGTCTTTAAATAATCAGATAACTAGACTTTTAAAAGCTATTGAAAAACTAAGCCCTCTAACACACACACTTTCGTTTCAAAGCACGTTTGCTGACCTCTAAGAGCCAGAAGTGCTACCTTAGCTCAGGCCCCACGAGCAGCTTTGTTTACATCTGCTCTCCACTCCACAAAGTGGGCACCTTGGTTTCAGAAGAGCCCTGTCACCCAGAGCAGTTGGCTTTTCTGTGTCTGGGCTTTGGTGTTCCCACTTTAAGAAAACAAAGGTTGAACTAGATCAGAGGTTGTGAATTGGGAGACAAGTCCAACCCACAGCTGAGGAGTGGCATTAGATGTTAACATTTAAAACAAGTGTCAAGGCTGCTGATACTGCAGGTAACACAGAGCTGACCTCTAGCTGGTTTCCGAGAAGGGACATTCTGTTTTGTGGAAGCAGCAGTCCAGAGAGGAGGCGCCAAGGATGCCCCCAGGGCCCTTCTCTCATCACCAGCCTCGCCTTCTGCGCGTGGGCTCCATTTCACAAAGCGCGGGCTCCATTTCGCAAGGCGCAGGCCGACAGCAAAGGGCTGCCCGCTCTGGATTCTCAGCAGGACCCTGCCTTACACTGACTGGCCACAGAGGCCCCTTGCCCATCTCTGAGTATCTGCCTGCAGCCAAGGTAATGGGCTATGCTGGGTGGTCTAACCTGACCAGGACCACCCGTAAGCTGGGACCAAGTAGTCCCCTTCAAGGAACATGGGCATGTGGTGGACACCCAAGCAGAAACCTGGTATAGCAGGGAGCAGGGGGAGGTGGGGCAGACACCTCATGGCAGTCAGCAAATGCCCACTCCACGTGGACGTGGATTTTTGGGGTTTTGGTAGGTGGGATAGGATGGGTTGTCACAAGATGTCCCCACTCTGCCTATTCCTGCTTGGCCACACTCAGCTGGTTGTGGGCTGTCGTGCTGTCCAGACCCAAAGCCTTCACTGCCCTTGTTTCGTGGGCAGCCTGTTCCACTCTCCTAATGACATGCCTGGGCCCCTATCAGTGCCTGGTTTTATGCCTTGATGATCTCCTGTCTTGTTGAGTACACTCTGGACCAGCACCATGCTGGCTGTCAAGAGGGGACACAGAACATGCAACAGGCTGTACCTGCAGGCCACGGGCACTGGCCCAGCCAGAGGGACCAGTGCCTGAGTCATGCATTGTAAAGTCTGAGGAAAAGCATTAAGATGGGGAACTGTACTGAGTTCCATGGGCAGAGCAAAGCCCATGACGTGTAAGGATCAGTTTTTCTGCAAACTGGCTGTGGGACTTTGGGCAGCTTAGTTCCACAGAGGTGTTCTGAGTATATGCCGTGTGCCCTGCACTGTACGGGTACTGAGGGGAGAGACAAGAGGTTCACAGCCTGCTGAGGCCTGTGAGGCAAGGCCTGTGGGAGCCCTACCGAGACAGGTTAGGCCTAGGAACATAGAGGATCAAGGCCTCCAGAGACCTTGGTGATCCTGCAGCACGAGGCAGCATTTGCCAGATGGTGGAGGAGGGAAAGATGGGATCAGGGAGTGCAGAGACAAGGAGACCCTCAGGCACAGCCTGAGGGAAACAGCAGGGGGACAAGCTCAGGTTGGAACTTTTGGAGGTGGCCACTAGTGAGAGGGATGGGGCTGTGCGCTAAGGTCTGAGGTGGGGAGATTCTGAAGATGCTTCGAGTAGAATGTGCAGCTTGGCTCACTGGTTCAATGAAGGCAGTGCCGCTCTGGCCTGAAGATGTTCTTCACTGAGCGGAAAGGGAGCATGAGAAGAGGGGCAGGTTTGGGTACGGTGGTCAGCTGAGACAATAGCAATGGGCTCAATAGGAGGTGTGTTAAAGGGGAAACATTTCTGGAAAAGTCTTATTTTTTTAAGTAAACAATGAAGAATACCATATATTGAGAAGTGCACAATGACGCTGTACAAAATAACTATGTATAACCAGCACCAGACCAAGAACTAGAACATTACCAGCCCCTCAGAAGTCCCTCTCCGTACTGTCCCTTCTCACAGTCCAGACTGTGCCAACTTCCCACACTGAGATGGCCCGTCTGGCCTGGCCCTCACGTGAACAGAACCAAGCAGCATGTCCTCCTGTGGCGTTCCGTTGCTGTGTAGTGCTCTGCCGTCTGGATAGAAGGCTGTTGTCCATTTGGGTGTTCGCAGTTTGGCCTGTTATGACAGGGCTGCGCTAAGCATCCTGGCAGGAGTCTTGGTGCCCGTGTGCATGGCTTGAACCAACTGGGAGTGGGCTTGCCGGGATGCGAGGTGCACACCAGGACCCAAGTTTGTCCCAATACTAAATGGCTTCAAGCTGTCTTCTTAAGAGTTATTTTTGCCCTCCTACCTCACAACACAGGTTACTTCTTGCCACTTTACTTTCAAGGATGGACTGTGATGCACCTCGTCCACTGTTTTTGTTTCTCTCAAATGTTGTGGGCTAAGCACCCAGCTGACACAGCTTGTTAAAACGTGGCTAACCTCGTTCTAAAGTCCAGTTGGATCAGTCGGGGCCCGGGAGGCCCTCTGGGAACAAGCTCTGAGGTTTTTTGCCTTGAGGACAGCTGGGGGTACTCCCAGGTGGGGTTGTGTTTCTTGTTTCCAGTTCAGGATGCAGAGAGAGCTTTCCTCAAACTTGAGGATACAGATGGGAGGGAGATGTGGAATGTTTGTCCCAAGGCAAGGCAGAAAGAAGGTGGTTTCCAGTGAGTGTGGAGGAGGAACAGGGCTGGGTGTGCCTCTGGGGCTGAAGCAATGCCCCGTGGAGGCCGCGCCCAGGGAGTCTGACTTGGCAGGAAGTGCACTTTCCAGGCTGCGAGGACTCAGCTGCCCTTCCTCCTAACCTGTGGGCCACAGGAGGCCTTTTCATAGTGTGGACTCTGGTGCCTCCCCAGCCCTGGGGGCTCTCACTCTGGGCCTTCTGCTCTAGGTGATACATTAATACTGGCACTCTAAGTGGGACTGCATGACAGGCATCCTGATGTATTTTTAAAATATATCATAAGTTAGTCCTTAATCATCATGTAATATGAACATTACCCAGAAATGACTTACTCTGAAGAAGCTCAGCATGCCCTGTAGGAAGAAACTATTTTGCAACCATTTAAAGCCCTATTAGGATGTACCAAGCAGGGCAGCTCCTTTGTGCGTTAAGTAATGAAAAGTAGATACTGAATCTGGGCACCGGGCTGACTGGAGACTGCCTTCTGGTGCTGGGGCTCCCCATTAGGATGATCTTGCTGGCCTGCTGGCCCCAGGGTTCAAGGTCAAGGTGTGAGGTCCCCAGAGGCCCAGAGACAGCAGGGGCAGGTCTGACGTCAGCCTTGGTGCCCGCAGCCTGCCTTCTGCCTCGCGAGTCTATACGTCCAACACCCAGTGGCGGCTGTCCCAAAGGAGCCCTGGCCTGGGCCTCCACCTCCAGGCGTGGCCTTCAGCCCCTGGGGCTGGCAATGGGAAGTGAGAGGAGCCACCTAGTCAGCCTTCAGAGGTCTGTGCGCCCTGAGACCACAGGGAGTCCTGGGAACTTTCAGGACAGTCAGGTCTGGTCTGGCAGCCCATTGGTCAGACAGCATTACACTGCCCTCTCCTGGGCAGCCATCTGAGAATTAGCCCCAAACCTCAGGCCAGTGACTTCTTAGAACAGCCAGAGCAGATTTAAAGCAGATTCGTAAAGCCTGCAGCAAGCTTCTTGGAATGAGGGAAAGACGACATACACACACACCTGGTCCCTGGCCACACTGGGAGACCCCCGAGTCCCTGGGAAGTGGAGGCCCAGGGCTCCACGAGGGCTGCCAGGCTCTGGCAGTTCCTGAAGGCAGAGTGTTTGCACTGTTCCATCTTCTCTTTTCCTCACTTTATGGAACTTGCTACAAGATCTCTGGCTAGCAGATGGCACCAGTCTGTGGGCACCAAAACCCAGCAAGGTTTTATTTTTACTGCTTTTTCATGGCATCATTCAGGCCTGGGCACCCAGAAAGCCACCTGCCTCTTGCGCCTGAAAGGTGATGGGTGAGGAACAGGTGGCCCCACGTTCTCCCTCCAAGTCTGAGATGTCCCAGCTCTTGGGAGGCTCCCTCCCTGCCTTTCAGAATGTTTTCTGTTCTTGCCCTTCCGCTTTCAAGTGAATTTAGATAGCTATCTAGAGAGTCTCCAGTGAATGGAGACGACAGGGCACTTTTAAACATGTATAGCTTTAAACAGTCCCTTATGCTTTAAACTTAAATGTCTTTACCTTCAGGTCTTACTAAAAATGCCCCAATTTCATGAGCCGTCCATAAACTTGATCTTTATTTTTCTCACAGAAGGATGCAAATGGGACTGCAAAGCCTCCATTTCTCAGGTATGTCTAACTTACTCCATAAATCCCTTCTGAGCTGGAAGTTGCCCTTCCCTGCTGGTGTGTGGCCTGTAGCCTCCCCCAGAAGGGCCTGCCTTAGTGTACAGCCCAGGAGGTCCAATCCTGAGAAAGGCCTCAGGCCTGTAGGGTCAGAGAAGAATGCAGCCCGTTGTTCTCATCACAGTCCTCCGGGGAGTAGGGCCCTGAGGGTCTGCCCAGCATCTGCCTGGATCCAGAAGGGAGGTCTCCTGGTCACACACTGCATCTGGCAGTTTAATCCAGACCCTGCCCTAGATGGCTCTCTCACATAACCCACCCCCCATACAGGACGACAGAGTTGGGCTCTCCTATGTCAAAAATGTTTAAAAGTGTGGATAGTTCTATAATGGGTGGCATGGAGAGATACGCCACAGAGGGAAACTTGAATATTCAGAAAATGGTGTCTGGAATTTATATAGGCTACATAATTTACAGAGTAAAAACAATAGTTATTAGCTCTTTTAAAATCAAATTCCCATCTTGTACTATTTCTACAGCCATTTTTCTCTCTCCCCCACAGTGGAGAAAACCCCTTTGCTACTGTGAAACTCCGACCGACAGTGACAAATGATCGATCAGCACCAATCATTCGATGAGAAGGTGGCCAAGGAATCCTTCTGGTTCCTCTAATGCTAAGTTCTCACTTGCAAAATGTTAGGTATATATTCTGTGAGATGTGCTGTAACTGTCGTAACGCTTTACCAGAGGGTGTCTGATTTTAAACGTATTCTACTTGAGCAAATCAATGCATTTTCTCAATTTAACATGGTTGGGTTTACACATTTCTGTCTTTAAGAAGATAAATGAGTAATAGTTTAGTGACCAACTCAATCATTTAAAATAGTTTCTTCCTATTCTGTTCAAAAAACAGTAAATTTGGTTCCAATCCTTATTGTATCTTTTTTTTTTAATATTCTATGATTATTTTTTTAATAGCCAGAATAAGGGATAGTTGATGCTTTCATGACTGGCTTTCTGTACCTGAATGCAAAAGAGACCACAGTTTTATTTTATAAAGCATGTGCTCTTAAGTAGCATTATGATGTATATCTAGAAAATATTGTGTAAATTTGCATCTTAGCATGCAAATCATAATTTTAAGCAATATAAATTATGAGAATATTGTATAAAATTTTATTTTTTAATTTAAAATTTTTTAAATTTTTGTTTAATCAAATGTAGAGCTACCAAATTAATAGAAATTTAGGTGGAGAAATCTCCAACTTTCCCACAATTTAGACATAGCTATAGAGTGCTAAGACATTTTGCCCATCCCTGTTCACAGCCATAGTATTTAGTACTTGAAGAATTCCCAGGAGCTACCAAATTTGGTAGTTCTGAGTTACCAACTGGACTGTCCGAGGAAAACACACCAGGCCATGCTGCATGTGGGCCTGGTTCATAGGGTAATCCATCTGAGTGCATCTGAGGACTCCACGTATGTGGTAACCTGGGTGTTCTCCATAAGCCAGTTGACCAAAGCTGCCTCCCTCACTAATTTACTCTGAAACCTCTTGGGGTCCAGGTTTCTCCACTTTTGAATCAGGTACTGACCGGCAATCAGTGCTTATAAAGCCAGGAGGACCTCTGTGAGCCTGGGAGGGGGAAGGTCTGCATTTCAGCTGAGACCTGCCGTCACACTCTGGGAACCTGGGCTTCTGTGGGAGGAACCCTGAGCAAGTGGCCAAGTTTGTCTCTGGCTGTCAGGGATGAGGCTCTGTTTTGGAGGAGTGGAGAATCATGATTAAAATTCACACCTAGGCCATGCACTGTGTGTAGGCAGGGAAAGGGCGCTTGTTACTTATCACAGGTCCTTTGGTCTCACCATAAATATGAGTTTTCTATAAGCTTGAAATTGGTCAAGGTCAAATGCAGGTAAACCAGTTTAAGTGTGTGATGCTTTAGGTTCTTGGTCCTGTCCTCCTGGATGGCTCACCAAACCAGGGGACCCCACCGAGGGCTGACAATGCAGGACCTTGTGAGGGCTCCCCCAGGACTGAATGAATCATGCTAACTGCAGTTGTCAAGCAGCACACCTGTCTTAAGATGCTCCAGCCAGCAAAGAAAACACAATCAAATTTAGTTAAGTGGCCCATTGCTCCTCTCACCATCTAAGTAAGAGTCGAGTTCACGGCCGCCCATTATTTTCAACAATGGAGAGGGAATGAGGTGTCGATTTTGGAAGTGTGTTAATACGGGGGTGGGAGTGTCATGCCCTGGCCCTGGCCTTGGCCTCTAGAGCTCCACTCTGGGATCTTCTGGCTTTGTTACACGGATATCATAGGTCCTGGGATTTTTAGATGCAATTTGCAGACCCACTTGGCTCACCCAACCCCAGTCCACACCTTCACAGAATGGACTGCAGTGGTCACTTACCTGCCTCACACAGGATGGGAGGGCTTGCCTTAGGTCCTTGGCACTGAAGTGTATGCTCTGTAAATGTCAAGGTATTATGTTTCATTATAATAATAAAAGAGAACTTGAAAACAAGCACATTTTCTTGAGCTGTAAATGCCTACTGAGGAATAACAGAAAATCAAGATTGGCCATGACTGGAGAATGCTGAAGCTGGGCGATGGGTATGTTATTCTATTCTCCATTTTGTATATATCAGTGGCAGTGTACAAACACTGAATAAGCAGAACCAGGTAAACAATGGTATGAATCTCATTTATTTAAAACAGTATTTCTCACCTTTCTCAAATTGAAGACTGCAAAAAATAAAAGCAGTGCTTTATTGAGTTGTCATTAACCTTGGAAGCAGTGTTGCTGCACGTCCACACTCTGTGACCCCTGTGCCCGTGAAACCTTGGCTAGCACATGCCAAATCTATCCCGCCTCACTTTACAAAACAGTCCTGAAGCTTAATCAAATAAAGCTATTGTACACGACATTTACATTAGAAAAAGATAGTTGGATGTAGGAAAGCCAGGTGTGTTGTTCCCTTTAAGTAAAGTTTGCTCCACAGTTGGGGCATCTTCGCTTCCTCAAGGCAAAACAGCAGATGAACCCAAAGGGGAACAAGACGATGGCCAAGAAGATGCCCAGGAAGGTGAAGGAGTCCTCCAAAACCCCGACTCTGCGGAGAGAGAGAGAGCGGGGCACTAGGGTTAGGGCCCTCGGCGGAGCCTGAGGCCTGATGTCCCCTCAGACCCTGACCCAGAGCCCCCTCCACATCTGGGAAGGCCCCACCCTCACACACCAGGACAGACTGACAGCTGACATTACACAGGACCCCGGCAAAGGCAGTCTTCACCCCTCCAGCAACAAACACATCAGCCTTGAGAGCCACCAGAACTGTCTGCATGTGCCCCCTTACCGAAGCGAAGGCAAGCTACTGCTGCAGTCACTATGCAGAACGTGTGAAGAGGGGAAGAAGAAAACTTACTTGAAAAGTATCATCACTTACATATAAAGGCAAGAACATTCAGTTGCCTTATAATCTGCCACATGTGTTCTCTTAGAAAAGGAAGAACAAGAAGCAAATGCTAATTTCTATAAAAATTCTTGCATCTCTGAAAACAAGAGGACCAAGAAAACCAGATCATTTTAGGGTATCTTTTCCCAATGTTGAAAAGTTTTAGATTGATTTTTCCACTCCCTAGAGAGAAATTCCAAAAAAGTAATAGTTCAGAACTTTGTTTGATTTTTATTATTTGTGATTTTTATTGTTTGGGGGGAGGGAGGCATGGGACAGATTTTAGTGAAAGACTAAAATCACTTATGTTCACACAAATGTCTTTAAGGCCATTAATCTCAAGAAATTTCATCTCAAAGCTTCCTCTTCGGGGGGAAAAAAGTCAAGTTTACCTTCAATGTGCATAATATATAATACCGGGGACATCACCCAATTCATATGCCAATGAGTATAGTCACCACTCAGATTCAAAGGTCATTTTTAAAAGGCCCCCAGATAAGAAGTAGGAGCCATGTGCTCAGCTCTGCCACTGTTCCTTAGGCTACTTCTGGAAAGTTCTGGACACAGAGCTGAAATTAAAATGAGAACCCCGGGGCCGGCCCGGTGGCGTAGTGGTTCAGTTTGCAAGCTCCACTCTGGCGGCCCGGGGTTTGTGGGTTCGGATCCCGAGTATAGACCTACACACCACTCATCAAGCCATGCTGTGGCAGGCGTCCCGTGTACAAAATAAGGAAGATGAGCACAGACGTTAGCTCAGGGTCACTCTTCCTTACCAAAAAAGTAAATTAAAAAAATGAGAACCCCAGTAGCCAGCTCAGCCCTAATGAGAAATGCTTCACTCCCACCAGACCAACCCAGAAGCCAAGGAAAGCCAGCCGGAACAAGTCCCTCCCAGGTGGCTGGGGTGTCTGGGACACCTCCAGCCCTCATCCACCACGCTGTGAGCTGAGGGCGTGTGGCAGGCAAGGCACTTTGCCAGAACAAATGTGCCAAATCCACCACTGAGGACTGAGAAGGAAGAAATGGGAGAGAAGAGTAGGGCGTTCAGGGAGGGTGTCCAGGAGGTGACTGCAAAGGGCTAGGCAGGAGGCGGGGGAGGGGCAGAACACTCAGCAGGAAGGCCTGGCCCGCTGCTTGAAACAAGGAAAGCGCTCAGTGATCTTGCCTTCGAGGTGCTAGAGCAGAGAACACGTCACTGACCCCCAGAACCCCATCCCCATACCCCCCCAGGTTCATCCCAGCTTCCTCAGTCTTTCTGAAGCCACTTTGTCCACGCCCCTGCCTTCAAATACTGCTAAGGATCCTTTATGCCCACAGTGTTCTGAAAGCAGCTGCTCCTCGTTCTGCCACCCTGTGTGGAAAGAAAGGTTCAGCTTAATAAACAAGAGAGCACACAAGTGTCAAGGTGAAGCGCCGAAACACAGAGGGCTCCCTCAACTCAAAACGCCAAAGCTGCTGCTGCCGCCCCTTCTCAGAAAGTCACAGCCCACGAGGACGCTACTGCTCGCGGCCGTCCCAACCACCAGGCCAGCGCCCGCGCACTGACCGGAGCTGGATCCGGCTGGAGTGGGCACCAGGCCAGGCTATGGGAATGGGAGCGGGACCTGCTCCCTGCTTCACTGGGGATCGTGAAAATATGAACGAGACCAAGAGGAAGTCGGGTTCTCAACTGCTTAAAGAAAAAGACTCAGTGCCCACCTCTCTCCCACTCAAAACACACCTACAAGGACAGTACATTCGAGCAGCATTTCCCAAGGGTGCTCATCCTGAAACACCAGTCCCCCTGAGAAGCCCTGCAGAAAACAGAAGGGGGGATTCTTGGGTCAATTCGGGTAAACTGCCTCTCTTCCCCTCCTGGAGTCACAGTGCACGTTAGTGGGGGAAAGGTCCTGAGAAGTCCTGCAGTGAGGACACCTGTTGAACTCTGTTTCACCCGGCGTTTCCCAGACTCACTGACGCTGCCCTTTCTGCATGCGTGCTGACTGGCTGGAGCAGGCACAAGCGAGGCCCCGTGGAAGGGAGAGCTAATCAGGAGGCCTGAATTGCTGTCAGCAGAGTTACCATTTCTTGTACAGACTTCCACAAAAGTCCTGCAACAGGAGTCCCCCTCTAAAGTCCCACAAAAGTGGTCAGGTCATGCTGTTCCTCAGCCCTCCCCTGTGGCTGCCCCTGCCCCAGCTGAAAAAGCATCTGAGGCCATGCTGCCTAAGTAGGGGGTGGCAGCTTCAGGAAGGCCCCAAGCCACCAGCTGTGTCCCCACACACAGGTGGACATGACAGGCTGCTCTGGGCTGGGAACATCCCTGCTCTGTCCATGGTCATGGCCCAATGGCTCCTACAACTACTGATGCTCATCAGGCCACTTCCAGAGCAGCTGGAGGTGGCCTTGGACGGGTGCTATGGCACTACCCAGGCTCCACTCTCCTGCTTCCTCCCGGGTCTACGCCAACGTTCTACCCACAGCTACAATCCTAAGAACCACATCGGTCTGCATGTTCAGTTAGAATGTCCAAGAAAAACGCAGAGGGCAAAAGTGAACCACACCCCCCACAGCTGACTCACCTGCCCTAGCTGAGAACCTTCTAAAGGAGAAGCCCACCCTCTAAAGGAGTTATCAGGGTACCTCGCCCAGCATCCCCTCCAGGGACCAATGAGGTCTGAGGACAGTGACTGCCTGGCTGAGCACCTCCCCAGGCTGGACACTCCATAATATTTCACTTAAGGATCAAAGCTGTTAAGAGATAGAGCCTAGGTGCCGACCCTGTGGCATAGTGGTTAAGTGCGTGCACTCCGCTGCTGGGGGCCCAGGTTCGGATCCTGGGCGCACAACAACGCATCGCTTCTGAGGCCATGCTGTGGCAGGCATCCCATATAAAGTGGAGGAAGATGGGCACGGATGTTAGCCCAGGGCCAGTCTTCCTCGGCAAAAAGAGGAGAATTGGCATGGATGTTAGCTCAGGGCTGATCTTCCTCACAAAAAAAAAAAGAGACAGAGCCTAGATCCCAGTGTGTCTGCTCAAAGACTTCAGGAGATACCCAGGAGGAGGCTGGGGCCAGGGCAGTCCTGCCCTGCTGTCCCCAGTGCCCTGGAGGGATGCACAGGAGCACCCAGCACCCCCACTGGAGAAGCCCTCCAGTGGTGCAGTCTCCCTGCAGTGGAGACGCCTGGAGACAGAGGCTTCCCCTATGTTGCCCAGTGTACCTGTCCACATGAATCGTCCCGTCTGTGGGTTGCTGCTATCCTCTGGGGTCAAATGTCAAAGGGCAGCAGCCCCCACCTGCCTCTTCCCTAATTCTCCAAGTAGACCCCAAAACCCTGGTCTACACTGCTAAAGCCAGTGGAAGCCCAGGAGCACTGGTTACTCTCTCATCCAGGCCCTCACTGCCATGAGGCCAGGAGACTGGCCCCACCTGAGCACTGCGATTCCCAGCAGTGGCGAGACCAGCCTCAGGAGGCCTGGCATCTCAGCCCACCACCACGTGTTCTCAGCCTCTGGAGTTGCTCTGGGAACTTAAAAGGTAGGCAGAGCAATGGGCAACACAGGCTGACCCGGCCCACCTCGGTGTCCCAGGCACGAGGAACACACCCCCCTCATTCCCCAAACCCAGCAGCCTGGGCCACCCTGAGTCAGGAGCACAGGGTTGATACCTGCCAGACCCCTAGGCCCCCTCCCCAGCCCTGCCCACCCAGAGTGGAGCCCCCAGGGGCTCTCTCTGCTCTTAAAAAGACAGCCAGGCCAGGCCACTGTGTCTCCAGGAAGAGGGAGGGCGTGAGGGAGCTGAGCAGAATCCAGACCCTGACCACCTTCCGCTGAGAGCAGCCACCTGACCCAGTACACTGCTTCTGGGGATGAGGGACAGGACAACAGCATCTGCCCGGTCAGCAGGAGCCACTGAGCAGGGGGTCAGTCAGTCGTCGGGTGCCACACCTGCCACCCCAAGAGTCTACAGCTCTTACCCACAATTCCAAATACCAAAAAGCTCTGACAGCAGAACGTTTTTATAAGTTTGTAGCAAACTCACGTGGCAGCCACACGTGACCTGATGTGTGGCCATTTATAGTCTTAATTTATCCACTTACTGTGAATTATTTGTGTCTTGCTGTAGAAATATTAATGTCTGAACCGGGAGCACTGCCCCCGACCTTAAAAGCAATACTGGCATAATTTACAGGTTTTGTGAGGAAGACCAGCCCTAACATCCGCCACCGATCCTCCTCTTTCTGCTGAGGAAGGTCGGCCTTGGGCCACCATCTGTGCCCATCTTCCTCTACTTTATATGGGACGCCGCCACAGCATGGCTTGACAAGTGGTGCATCGGTCCACGCCTGGCATCTGAACCTGCGAAACCCGGGCCACCGAAGTGGAGCACGTGCAAATTTAACCACTACGCCACTGGGCCAGCCCCTAATTTACAGCTTTTTAAAACCCAAAAATCTTCTAAATTGAGAAATACAGTCTTGTCTCTAGACCAATCCTGATGCAGCAACACCCCGCAGGCTGCAGAGCAGACCTGTCCCTGTGAGGGTCCCTGCCCTCCTGGCAGCCTCTCCCAAACAGCCTCACACTCTCTTCCTCTCCAAACCTCCTGAACAGCCCCAATCAGTTCAGGACAAGTTTCAATATTTATCAAATGGCTCAGAATCCAAACTACTAAGCAAGTCGCCCTAGCTGTGGTTGGAAGGCCCCTCCCCCATTCTTGAGCAATAGGTCATGGGGGATGGGGGTCAGGGAAGGATATAGAAGCTGGAGAAATCAGAGAACTGACTAATTCTGAAAACGCTTCTTTAACTCCTGACTCCAACCTTATGGAGAAAGTGGCCACACGATTCCACTGACATCTGTCTGTCCAGGGAGCCGGCCTGGGAGGGGCTCCAGGATGAGCGAGATGATGGAGGCCCTGCAGCCCACACGTCCCGAGAGCACCCCAAGGCCGGTACCCAACCAGTAAGAATCGCATCCTTGCCACCTCCTGTATTCCTCACAGAAACCCCGCCCATGTACCATCACTGTCCCCTTCTCAGAAGCTGGAGAACCTTGTTCCGGCAACAAGCGGGGCGGCCGGGAACAATCCAGACCTCACCCAGAAGTGAGGGAGCCGCCCTCTGAGTGCCACCCCACCCCCCGAGGGGCAGTTAGTGTCACACACTCCAGCAAACCTCTTGGCTCATCCCTAATTACTCACTTCTGCTGAGCACAGGCTGGCCTCAAGTAGGATCCAGCCCTGGGAGCAACCCCCAGACCAGCGCTCACTGGAAGGACAAGCCTCTTCAGGAAAAGGGAGCAGAGGTTCCTCCAGATGGCCCCAAAGCACCCAGCCAGCCCCCTTCAGTGAGCAGGTCATACCTCACCCCCTTGGGCGGTGCATCTGCCTGGCCTCCGGTTGTCCCAGGGTCTCCACTTCAAACAGGCCTCCCATGGGGGCGGGGGAGCTGCCTTGTCAGGGGCAGTTCTCAGGACCTCCACAGGGCCGTCAGCCATTCCAGGGCCAGTTCTGCACAAGCCTGATGACCAGGTAGCCTCGAGTCTCCCTGAGCAGAAGACAGCCCTGGCGAGTGCAGGTGTCTGGAGGTCTTCTGTCACACCCAACCCCTGCAGACACCAGGGTACGACTCTGCCTGCAGCGGAACTGAGCCAGAGATCAGGGACTCCGGGAGGCCCACAAGGCGGCAAGACCTGCCTGAGACTCACTCTGGACCAGCCAGGCTCAGTCGTGCAACAGCTGGACTGGAAGAGGCCACAAGCGCTCCCTGGAGAGCCAGCAGGTGACAGCTGGCCCTGGGTCCCCACGGTCTGCACACTCTGCCCAGTGCAGCCCAGGGCACGAGTCTCGGCTCATCTGTCTGCTGCTCCCCACTCAAGCTAGGGAGCCCACAGGCTGGGAACGTGGGCAGGGCCCATCCCGGCGGCCTGTTTTCTAGCCAGCCCAGGCACATGCACCTCCCCAAGGCAAGGCTGGAGCCCCAGCTTCAAGGTCACAGACGACGGGAGGAGCTCACACCCCGATGACAGGGAGCAGCCCCTCCACTGCCCGCCCGCGGCCCACCGTCCAGAAGCCCAAGGCTCTGTCACAGGCCCCTTCTCATGACACCTCCATACACTCCACCTTGTCACCCTGTGCCCTAGGTCACAGCCTCGCAGCCTGCCTCCACCTGCAAGGGCTCTCCCAGGGTCACCAGCAGCCTCCACTGACCACCCAGGGCCACATCCTGGACCTTACTGCCCTGATCTCTGGGCAGCATCTGCCTTGACAGCTCTTCCTTGAGCCTCTCTCTTGGCCTCCAAGACCCACCGTTCCTGGATTTCCTCCTGCGTCTCTGGTCACCCCCAAAACCAAATACCCACTGATCCCAGCCAGCGCTGGTGGGGAGCCCTGTGCATACTGCTTTACTCACCTTCCAGCCTCTGACCTGTGCTGCCCAGGGCGCCTTCTCAACAGGCCGCCCCACTGCAGCCCAGGGGGACCCCGGCAGGCCTGAGCTCCCAGAGCCAAGGTGCTGCACCCTGTCCTGCACCTAGACACAGCCCACACCCCCAGGGAAGACAGGGGGCCTGGCGGAAGCCCCATCTAGCCAAGGTGTTGCTTAGTCCAAAGAGGCCGCGGGCGGGGCAGGGGTGAGATGAGAAGCACGCTCACTCATCTGCCGGGGTTGAAAGAAAGGCTCCTGTAGTTGGCTAAAAAGGGAAGATGGAGTCAGGCTGCTTAAGGGAAGGCTCAGACAATGGCAAAGTGACAAGTGACACAGGCCTCTTAACACCAGGCCTCAGAGGGAATCACAGAAGTGTGACTTTTGCAAATTCCTGCCAAGCCACCGGGGAGGGAAGGGGACAGAGCCTGGCGGGCTGGATGGAAAGGGAAGAAGTGTGGTCATGTGAGAAGCGGCCTGTCTCCCAACCCTACAACACCAGACGATGGCCACACTGGACTGTGCCCCGGGGGAAACCTCTCCACTCTCCCCAGAGAGGAGCCGCCCCAGGGACCAGCCCCAGGGACCACGCACCCACTCCCCAAACCACAGCAGCGCTTCCTCGGGAAGCGCCCAGCCTCTCCCTCCTTCCTGCTGCCTATCTCCCCTGCCCACCACCCAGCCTGCTGCCTGGGAGCCGTGCCCCACACCCCACACACTGAGAAGGCAGAGAAAGGCCTCATGCAGCCAAGGCCGCCCGCTCTCCAGGGAACACTCGTGTATGAAGAACCCAAGTGCTAGAAGGGCCCTTACTGCTGGCATCCGTCCTTCTCAACCCACACACAAAAGGGACCATGGGAGGACATGCCGCAGACGGAGTCAGAGTGTTTGGTCCCAATTCAGTCCCCCAAACTTGTTCTCAGAGCACCCACCCCTCACTGCCTGCCACCCACCACCCAGAGGCAATGAGAACAGGGATCCCAACATAAAAGAAGAAGCCTCTTCCCAAATGCAGGCGCCCCACCCCTCAGCCTTCAGACAGCCCCAAGCCCCTCCCCAAAAGAGCAGAGCACAGCCTGACCTTGATCCAGATTCTGTATGACTGGGGCCATGGGGCCCTGGTTAGCAGAAGCCACAGGCCTCCGAAATGACACAGCTCCCACCCTAGGGAAAGAGAGGTATCAGGAAAATGCTCCCCACCCGGCAGCATGGTCAGGGACCCGGAAGTCCGCAGCCCTCAGGACACCTCGGCCTCTGCTGGCCACACAGCCTTGCTGCTGGTCAAGAGCCTCACAGACCATCCCATCAGACACCCCCATTTCCCAGATAGGGAAACAGGCCCAGCTGGTAGCTGGCAGGGCCAGGATCTGAACCCACCTCCTCCAGCAGGCTGGGCACTGGCTGGGACAGCCTGACACCCCCCTTACACTCGGGAGATCACTCAAAGACTTCTGCCACAAAAAACAGGCCCTTGAACTCCTCCAGCTGAGCTGAGTGGGGACAGAAGGGCCGTGCACCCAGCATGGCTCTGAGCACCCAGGACCAGCCACAGAGCAAAATACAGCGGGTTTCCCGCCACCCACTTCCTCGTGCAACTTCCCAGAAAGATTCCCAGTGGCTCTCTCCACCTGGGACCAAACCTTGACCCCTGCCCCACACTGCAGCATGTGGCCAGACTGCCAGTCCGTGCCCCCTCTTCTCCAAGCCCACCAACTGCCTTCAAACCCCCACAGCTCTGCCGCCCCCAGGGGCTGCATGGAGAGCAGCCTTCAGAAAAGGCCGGTTGTCAGCCCTCTCCACCCACCCCCTTCATGTTCTCCAAAGGCCAATGTTTCACCAGCTGTGTGAGAAGAGACACCTATTTGGGGGTTTGCAAATGGGCATCCCCTGACTGGCGCGCAGCCCCCGGGCTCTCCCTGGCCCACGCCCCCCTTTACTAGGCACAAGGTGGGCTCCAGGGGTCCAGCCTCCTGCCTCCATCTCCAGGATGCCCTCCCTCTTCCCAGGCCCTTGTCTCCCACACCGTTGCCCTCTGTGACTCTGAAATCCTTAACTTCCTTTTGGTCCACCCCGGCCCTTCCAGATACACTTTTGAAATTAAGTCTAAGTGTAAACCAGAGTTTCTCAATTTCATCTCGGAGACTGCAACTTCCTCCTCCTAGACGCTGAAAACTTGGTCTTTGCCAAGTCTGCTCTGACTTTCTAAACTGTGTGAGCACTCGAATCCACCAAGGGCAGGAACCAAGTCTTATCTCAATTTGAATCCTCAGGACCCACAAAGAACAAAAGTCTAGCTAGCTGCATCTCAGGCCCAATAAAAACAGTCATCAGAAGATTCTGGAGGCTCCCTTTTGAAGATACGAAAAATCCCTCCTGCTCCAAAGAACCACGGCGTTTCCGTCCTCATACAGCTAATGGCCCTGCTGGGCACGAAGCAGGCCTTACAGCCGTTGCTCCCCTGGCCTCCTGGACCTCAAGCTCATAGAACACACTGGCCATCTGGATCAGGGCTCTCCTGCCCATGCACCTCAAACTGCCCTTTCAACCTTCCACCACCACCAACAACCAACCTTGAAATCCCAGAAATCCCAGAAGCGGGGACTAGAGGCTGTCAGCCCAACAGTGAACATTTCTGCATCCCACTCACCTGGACTCAGTGGCCAGAAAAGCACTCAAGTCCCCAGGAAACATAACCCACCCTGCTTGCCCCACAAAACAGGCTCAGACCCTAGGACGGGTGAAGCCACTCTCTCCCACACTGCAGATCAGCAGCTTGTCCCAAGTCAAGCCTGACCCACTCCCCCAACATTGTCTTATGAGCTTCTGGGTATGTGTGTTCTTAGAGGCTTCTGGGGGGCCCAGCCCCTAGGCCTGTGACATACCTGCAAACTGGGCAGCCTCCAACGACGACGATGGAATTGGCAGGGTACCGGGTGACATTTCGACTGTGGATGTTGTAGACCCTGGGGTGGTGTGTGGGTATCCCTGTGGGCAGGAAGGCACATCAGAAGGGGCAGGGAGGAAAACGAGGAGGGGAGGGAGGAATGTGAGGACTACTCCTGCCCTCCCTCCTCCCCTCCCACAAAAACTCGGGTCCTTTCTAAAATCAAGACGACAGGTGCCTTCACTAAGTGCCTACTACGGGCCTTATTAGGTGCTAACTTGCAGATAGCACCTGGTTCATCAAGTTAACCTGAAAAGCGGTTGTGTCGCTGCCCGGGAAAGGAGGGCCTGGGGCGCGCGACCCCTAGGTAAGCGGAGGGCCCTCGGGCAGCGCCCAGACTCGGGGGCCCGACGACAGATTCCCGGTGCAGGAGGTTCCCCGCAGCCCTCCCCCCGGGCCCCGCGTTCCCGGCCCCGGGTCTGCCCGTCGGCGAGCCCCCCCCCGCCGCGGCTGCGTCCGGAGAACTTGGTTTCGGGGTTAAGGATCGCCACGGGATTCGACCCGAAGTTTGCTCCCGGGGCCACGGACCCGGCGCCCCGCCCTCTCGGCCTGCGCCCGGTCCGGGTCCCGGTCCCGGCCCCGCCCCTCGGCCCGCGCCCTCTCCCCCGGCCCCCAGCCCCCCGGGCCGCCCCCCGCCCACCTGTGACGAGGTAGGGGTAGGGCGGCGGCGGGGGCGCGGCGGGGATGGCGCCGTAGCCGTGCGGGCCGCACGCGAAGTCGCCCTGGCCGGCCTCCAGGTTGTAGGCGGGCGGCCGCTCCTGCAGCAGGGGCTTGTGGTCCATGGCGGGCGGCGCCCCCCGCGCCCGGCCCGGCTCCCGCTCGGCTCCGGCTGGCTCGGGCTCGGCCTTGCGGGGACGCCCGGACGGCCGGCGGCGGGGCCCGCTCCTAGCGGGCGGCGGCGGCAGCGGCAGCAGCGGGGCTGGGCCCCTGTCGGAGGCGGGCGCCGCGGGCTTCCCCCCGCGCCTCCCCCGCCAGTCACAAGATCGGTCACGTGGCGCCGCGCCCGCGGGGGGGCGGCGCGGGGCGGGGCCGCCGGCGTCTTAAAGGGGCCGCGCCCGCCCCCCCGCCGGCCACTTGTTGGCCGTGACCCCGCGCGCCTACATACCTCCGGCCGCGAGGAGACGCCGCATTGGGGTCTTGACCTTTATGGCCCTCGGACCCAGTCCTCCCAGCCCCAGGGCCTGTCCCACCCATCTCTGAAAGCGGAGACCCCTAGCCGGCGGGGATCGTAGGGCGGGTGCCCACCCTCCACGGGGGAGGGCAGGGGCCGGGGGCAGGGTCGGCCTGGAGGAGGGTCCTGGCGGGGCGAGTCCCCAGGCCGCCCCCTGGTTGTGACCGCCCCTGGGCAGAGGGGCCGGGGACTCCGAGTTCTGAGCGCCCCGGGATCCCCACCAGGGCGGCGGCCGGCGCCAGTGGAGGCGCAGACACCTGCAGGAAGGAGCGGGGCGTCATCTGAACCGTGCCCGCTCGCGCTCAGCTGGTGTGCATCCCCTCCGGGGTTACTTGACAAATTAGGTAATTTATAGGGGCTGTGGCCACTGAGTACAAATAACTCCTCCGTTGGGGACAAAACCCTGAGTATTGAGCACCCACTGCGTGACAGGCACTGACCCACCGTTGTGCCTCGGTTTCTAATCCTCACAGCGACTTAGGAGGTACTTATTTTCGCCATTTACGGCCCGCAGACTGAGGCTCAGAAGAGGGGAGTGACGGAACATTGACCTCAAAGACTCCTCTGTTAGGCTCCCCACTGACGCATTTTCATTGTCACAAGCCAGTGCTTAATGGATTTGTAATACCTCTGGAAAAAGAAAGACTTGCAAGCTTAAGCCACCTTACGTTTGGTGGTCCTGTGCACCCTTCCAGCTCCTGCTGTTTCCAGTCGTTTTTCATGTGACTGCAGTTTGACCTAGCTCAGGGACTGCGGCTCCTCTCAGACCCCACCTTATTTTTAGCTTTTCATAAGAGACCATCATATTTCTTTATCACAAGTTTAGCTCCTCAATGCCCACTCCCATCTATCTGTCTTTTATCTCCTCTACTGCTCATGGTCCCAACAATCCTGGGGGGGCAGGGCGGGCAAGAGAGGAAGGGGGGCTGACCAGGTAAGGGCCTGGCCAGTATTAGGGGGAGAGCCAGGTCAAGAATGGAGACTGGGGCCAGCCCTCGTGGCCTAGTGGTTAAGTTCTGCGTGCTCCACTTCAGTGGCCCGGGTTCAAATCTGGGGTGCAGACCTACACCCCTCGTCAGTGGCCATGCTGTGACAGCAGCTCACATATGAAAAAAAGAGGAAGATTGGCAACAGATGTTAGCTCAGGGTGAAACTTCCTCAGCAAAAAAAAAGAAGAATGGAGACTGGCTGAGGGTGGCCAGGGACTTCAGGGCCAGCAGAGCTCCTGGCCTTTGGTGGGGAGGCCCTGCGCTCCTGGGGGCAGCTGTGAGAGATGAACCATGATGTGAGAGCAGCTGAAAGTGAGAGCCCCTGCCAGGGAAAACTGGGGTGCAACCCCATGCCTTATCAGGCAGTGAGAAGTGGGCAGGGTCAGGCCTCCTAACCCCTGGGTAGCCGTGGACACCCATATGGGGCCTCCCGTCCTTCCCTGCCTTGCAAACTGCCAACGAGCAGCATCAGCTAGCTCGGTGGTGGCCTTTCCTACCAGACTAAACGTAAATTGGCAGAGATGTCCCTTCAATTTCATGGTTAATTTTCCCTTCCTCACATGACTGTGTTTGCTAATCCAACTCCACAAAATCTGTAGCCTCTGGCTCCCTTCTCTTCCAATAATTGATTTCCACCCAAGCAGTGCCCCTAGCTTGGAAATCCATATTTGTGAATGATAGGGTGTGGCTTGGGGATTTCCCAGCATCACTTTGATGGACATTGCTCACAGACACAAAGCAGGTCCTGCCTTTCATTCATGCAGCAAGCCCAGTGTGACCGCTATCCCAGGTTCTGCCATGCAAGCCCTGGGGGGACAAAGATGATGGGCAGGGGACACAAGAAAGGAGCCGTCTGCTAGGGAGCCAGAGAGTAAACTCAAAATGGCAGTGGAGGGCCCGCCCGGTGGTGCATCGGTTAAGTGTGCGCGCTCGGCTTCGGTGGCCCGGGGTTCACAGGTTCGGATCCCGGGCGCGCACCAACGCACCGCTTGTCAAGCCATGCTGTGGCAGCATTCCATATAAAGTAGAGGAAGATGGGCACAGATGTTAGCCCAGGGCCAGTCTTCCTCAGCAAAAAAGAGGAGGATTGGCATGGATGTTAGGTCACGGCTGATCATCCTCACAAAAAAAAAAAAAAAAAAAAAGAGCAGTGGAGCTAGGTTTGCACAGTAAGAGGGTTAGAGGTACCAATGAGTCCTGGGTGCCCCCAGAGTGCCAGAGAGGTAGCCCCACCTGGAAGACCAGCAGTGACTTGGCCTGAGGAACCAGAGGACGAGCAATCCAGGCAGAATGAATGTGGGTCCCGAATAGCACGCAGCAGCCCACTATATGCCAAGACAGTAAGTGACGTGGTGTGGCTGGAGCCCTGGGAGCGTCTCCACGAGGCAGGGGTGGGGCTGGCCAGGGGAGGCAGGGCCCAGATATTGAGGTGGGATCAAAGAGCTTATTAAGCTTGTTATTAAGAGCTTATTGCAGGGCCGGCCCCGTGACTTGGTGGTTAAGTGTGCGCGCTCCGATGCTGGCGGCCCGGGTTCGGATCCCGGGCGCGCACCGTGGCACCACTTCTCCGTCCATCCTGAGGCTGAGTCCCACATACAGCAACTAGAAGGATGTGCAGCTATGACATACGACTATCTACTGGGACTTTGGGGGAAAAAATAAATAAATAAAATCTTTAAAAAAAAAAAGAGCTTATTGCAGAACTGCACAAGGCTTAAGCACGGCAGTAGGAGCATCAGATTTGCATATTAGAAAAATGGCTTTGGCAGCAGTATAAAGGGTACAGGAGGCAGGGGGATCAAGGAGCAAGGGATAGCTGTGGAGACGGAGAGGTAAGGAAAGGCGTGAGAGAAGTTGAGAGCCCGTTAAGACTTGATGACCTCCTGGGTGTTCTGGGTGGACATGGAAGACTCAGGATGCTCAGGTTTCTGGCTCAGGTGATGGTGGTGTCAAGCCTGAATGTGGATCAGAAGACGTCTGGAGGGGAGGGTGGAGAGGCTGAGCTCGTACAGGCTGACTTGGTGCCGTTGCATATCTGGAAGACACCTAACCAAAGGCAGGCACATGTGCACAGGCATCTGTGATGCTTTAGCCTTCTGATAAAAGGTCTGAAACAATCTCAGTGGCTAACAGCCCTTCACCTCCTGATGAGTGTTGATGGAGCACATATTCTGCCCGGGATGCAATGAAACTAGTGACATCCTGCCTTGCGGAGCCCACACTTGGATGCGGTGGAGGCGGCGTTAGAAAGGGGTAAGTGCAACGGGGAATGAGCAGGGTCAAGGGCATAGGGAGTAAGGCGGGCAAGACGGTGCGGCGGTGTGTGATTTTATAGCAGTGTTCAGAGTGGGCGCGTGGAGAAAGTGAGCGGAGTCGGGAGGGAGGTCAGAGAGTCAACCCTGAGGAGGCCAGAAGGACCAGCTTGTGTTTTAAGGGGAGGGAAAGGAACAGCATGTTTATAAATTGGTGGAACAATCAGATCCAGAAGAGAGAGGATGCGGGAGAAAGGAGATGGGGTCCAGCTCGGGACGGAGCAGCCCCTGCTGGGATCCCAGATGAGTCACCCACAGGAAGAGAGGAGGCGGGGCACAAGGGCGCCTGTGCACGTGGGTGGGTGGACAGAGAGGGGCGCTCTCTCCTGACTGCCACTGTTTCTATATGAACAGGAAGCCAGGCCAGCAGCTGAGACGGAGGATACAAGAGGGAGCGCTGGGTTTGAGGAGAGAAGAGAAAGGTGTGCAAGTCACAGAGGAGAACGGGCGCTTGAGCAGGCTAGAGAGTCAGGATCTGACTGCTGGGCAGCCTTAAGAGCTGACCTGAGATTAGTGATGCCGATTTCGAAGTGAGCCTGGAAATAATCTCACCCACAACATACTCTCTATCTCAGTTCATCCTCAGGGCCATGCCCTGGAGTAGGCATTGACATCCTCCGATTGCTTGATGAGGAAACCGAGGTACGGAGAGGGCCTGTAACTTCTCCCAGGTCTCCCAGCCAGGAAAGGTGGATCTTCAGATCCCAGATCCAGCACACATGACCCTGGCCATCACAGGCCCTTGCCTGCCTGCAAAGTGCACAAGGAAAGCCAGCCACTGTTTGCCAATTTAACAGAAATACATTCTTCTTTTTTTTGTGTGTGGAAGATCGGCCCTGAGCTAACATCTGCCAATCCTCCTCTTTTCTGTTGCTGAGGAAGACTGGCCCTGGGCTAACATCCGTGCCCATATTCCTCCACTTTATATGGGACGCCGCCACAGCATGGCTTGCCAAGTGGTGCGTCGGTGCGCACCCGGGATCTGAACTGGCGAACCCCAGGCTGCCGCAGAGGAGTGCGAGCACTTAACCGGGCCGGCCCCAGAAATACATTCTTATTGAAGAAGACTTGGAACATGCCTTCTTCTGTGCATCTTTTTCAGATAGCTGAAATCCTACTCCTAACCCACTTTTATATCGTGTGTATGTTCAAAAAAATTTTCAGTATTGCCATTTCCATAAAAGTGAGTAATATGATTTTAACTACTATGTGTACATGTTGTCACTGGGAGCACTCAGCAGGGGACCTGGTTGGGCAGTGGATGTGCTGGCTCCTGCCGGGGGGGTCAGGGGGAGGTGCTGCTGTCCTCCAGACCTTGCCAGTCACCAAGGACTCTCCTCAGATGTAGCCAGAGGAAACCAAAACAAGGCTCATGCCCTTTTTGGCGGCTTTGAGAAGTGCTGATAGCCCATCACATGAGCTTCTTGCACATTCAAGAAGCTAGTATCTCACATGGTTGGGATTGTGGCAAAAAAAAAGGAAGCAAATATTTCAAAACCCAAGGCTGTAACCAATTACAAGTGTATGGCTCAGAGAAGGCCCTCGCCAAATATGTGCTGAATATTTGCTAAATGTTTATCTTAGATAAACACTGAGTTTTAAGTTTTATGGTAAGCCTTACAATTCTATTAGGCACATATTTCTAAATATTTTATAAATTAAGCACATACGTTTCTACACGACAGACGACTATTTCACGCTGAGTCACACAGTAAATCTTATCACAGGTAATATATTTATTGCTATATTTAAATCCACACGATGCCATTCCTTCTCTAAGAGGTGGTCCACACTACAGAATTCTGCTTGGTAGACCACACTTACTCGTGCATAGAAAGCATCTCTTTACGTCAACATTTTCTAGCAATTCTCACAAGAACAAAGAGTCAATTCCGGATGGCAAGTTTCTAGCTAAATAAGTTTGCAGGCAGCTGTACTTAACACCCGGAAAAGCAGCGCAGTATTAACAGATGTCGCTGATGTGTCTAGACTAGTAACAGGCTAGAACATGGATGTCAACACGTTTGCGGCAACCACCCGCAAAATTAATGCCTTGTATCTCTGCCATAGTCAGAATAACAGAATGGGGTGCTTTCCCAAGACTTCTTGACTGGGGGCAGGGGGAGTCCAAGAGAACTTCAGCCAAATTTGGATGTTGAGGGAGGCACGTGGAGGAAGTGGGCTGTGGTTGGAACACCTGGCTCCCATCTGGACTGTTCTACAAACTCCCTGCACGACTTGAGCAAGTCGCTTACCTCGGTGAGCCAGCCTTTCTTACTCTAAGACTTCAAACATCCTTTCAGCATTATAACAGTGTTTCTTCTGTGGGGACGTTTATACCTCATGACCTTCCAGAATGACAGACTCGCCATTTCTAAAAGGGACTTGTCAGGCTCCTGTTGTGTGTTGGGCACTGTATCATGATTCATACTTCATATCAGGGCCATCATACTCAGATACCTTTACCCCCATTTATAGATGAGGAAAGGGCCTGTCTCCCCTCTGAGTCAGGTCCACTGAACCCCTTGTTGGTCAGGAGAGTGTCCTATCTTTGTATCCCCAGTGCCCAGAATACAGTGGGTGCTCCATAACTGTTTAATTGGACTCAAGGTCACTTGCCCACAGTCATTTTCTGGAGCCACTTATCATAAGTGAGGATTCAAATCTAGATCCTTCCGCCTCCAGAATTGAGCCCTGGCCCACAGACCATGAAGTGCATCCCCCCTCAGGCTAGAAATAGATCTGGATCATTCCAGAAGGCCATTTCTGGTTTTAAAAAATCAAGAATGCCCAGATAGGAGAGACGATGCCCATAAAGATGATGAACGCTCTTTGGGATCTCACTCAGTGGTGGTTTGTGACTTTGGAGTATCATTCAGGGGAAATGATGCACCTCGGAAACTGTTCTACCCTCTGTCAGTGAAGGTTAATTCAAATTTACAGGTGGGATTTCCCTCTGAAATCTGTCACCACTGTTTAATGTGTGATGGGGGAGGGAAACGGAGGTGAACTTGTTACCATTTACCAGAGCACTGAATTTGGTGACAACTGGGCATCTTCTTTGGTTAGGGAAAAGCAAATGACCACTCTCAAGTTGAGATGGAGAGGTCGCTTCCTCAGGCCAGTAAGGGACTTCTGTGACAACCCCCAGATTGTGATTTTGTGAGGCCCACAGGGCCTGTAAGGGTCTCAGTCTTCTTCTCTCAGCTATTGTTCTATTTTGCCAGCAACACCCAGAGCTCAGTTCTCCTGCAGGCCAGAGGGGAGCAGAGAAAACCCAGGCTTTGAGGTGGTATCATCACGGGGCCTCGGCTTTGAGAACCCAGGGGGCTTGGAGGACTGCAGTGGGCAGGGGTCCTCGGGAAGAAGAGAGGCCACCTCTGCTGCAGGAGGGCCCTTCTCCTCTTCCCTCCATCCTCTCCTGTGGCCAGGCCCACCCCACCCTCCCTCCCTGGCCCTGTTCGGGGGCTCCTACCTGCCGCTTGCACTGTGGACATGGCTGACTTCAGTGAGATGCCCCTGGGCCGTGGGAGGGAGCCTGAGGACAGGGCTGGGAAAGGCCCCCTTACGCTCCAGCAGAAGACGGGCAGTGGCCGACATGAAGGAGTGATGGAGGAGAAGACCACGGGGGAGGAGCCATCGCGTGGCAGGGAGGCTGGGGAGGAACTGGGCAGGGCTGGGCCTCCGCAGGGGACAGAATGCAGCCTCACAATCCTGTCCTGCCACCAAGATTCTCAGGTTCTGAGCCTGGAGTCCTGCCTCTAGGAAGAGGCTCACGGCGCCACCGACCAGATTTCGCCTCTGGGAGCCGGGGCGGTTTGGGGAGAAGCCCGTTTAATACCACTGCCACGGGGATCCTTGATTAAAACACAACTTATGAGAGGTCAGGACTGTACAGCCAGCCAGGTGAAGACAAAATGTGACTGGCACCAGAGACAAAGGCCAAGTGTCAGGCTTCTTCCTGTGTCCCTAGAAAGTATCAGCAGAGACAGGTGGGGTGAGAGTTGTAGCCATGAGGAGGCAAGAACGGCCTCCTAAATCCCAAGATCCAGGCTCCCCTCAAATGAGACCATCCTTCATTGATTCGTTTTTGTGGGTCATTTCCCTTTCTTTCCTAGGATAAGTCCCTTCTGCGGTTCCAAAGTAGACGTAAGAAAATGGAAATGTGGTCTACACCTCTGCCAGGAGAAAGGGAATGCCCAGGGCTGCGCCTAAAGCTGGTGTCAGGATCCAGAAAAGCAAGGGCGGGTGGGAGGAGCCCAGCAGGGTCCACTGTCTCCAGGACGTGTCCTGTGTTCATGGACTGTCAGTGCTCAGCCTGGCTGCTGCAGGTTAAAAATTATAGGGGCCGGCCTGGTGACCTGGTGGTTAAGTTCGGTGCGCTCTGCTTCGGCAGCCTGGGTTCAGTTCCTGGGTGTGGATCGACACCACTTGTCGGCAGCTGTGTTGTGGCGGCGACCCACGTACGAAATAGAGGAAGAGTGGCACAGATGTTAGCTCAGGGCAAATCTTCCTCAGCAAAAAAAAAAAAAAAAAAAAAAAATTGTAGTAGGTGTGAAATGTGGAAGAGATCCTAACTGCATACCACATACCACATTGCCTGAGGAAGCTGTTTTCAAATCTGAGCTGTTACCTAAAGTTCACAGCATTACAATCAGCAAAACTGAATGTTGTAGAATAATTTTTGGTCTTTGATGCTATCCATAAAGCAATGTCAGTCCTCTTTAGTTTCAGAGAAGCCCCTTCAGTGAAAACATATCCCCTTCCTCTATTTCTACGTATAGGAACCAGGACCTTGAGTCTGGCCCCTTTCTTAAAAACAGCCGTATTGAGGTGTAATTGTGTGGTCTTTCTTTTAAAGGCGACACAGTTGTCTTTTCCATCTTGTGATGGCTGGTCCTGGCCTGTGTCACCTACAAGCCTCCCTAGGGTCTCCCAGCCTCTGTGTGTCCCTCGCACCAACTATCAGAAGAATCATCCTTAAGAACTGCCGCGCTCAGCCATGCTTAACAGCTCTCCCTGCTTCAACCCTCCAATGGCTCTGCACTGCCCACAGTATGAAATCCAGCGCTGTAGTGTATCGTGCAAGCTCTGACCTTCCACACAGGCCAGTCTTTCCTTCCTCCTCTGAGTTCCCGCATTGCTCACTTGGCACATTTTCATGGGAACTTTAGTTCATTGGTATTTATATTGTTTTTGGGCGTGGCCTCCTCCCCGGCTGGAGAGCCAGCAAGGTAGGGAGGGCTCTCCCACAGCTTTCTGACTAAGCACACGAGCTCCAGGAGGTCAGGCTGTCTGGGTTCCAGTCCTCCACTTCCTTGACCTACTAAGTAGGAGCCCACTTGTGACTCAGTTTCCTCATCTGTAAAATGGGGCAATAATTGCACCTCCTTCATCGGATTTTTGTGGGCGGTAAACAAGGCAGTGTGTGACACTGAGTAAGCATCAGTCAGCGGTGCGCTGCCTGGGGCCTGTGCACACGGCATCCGCACATCAAGCATTTACATTAGGGAAAACAGGACAGTCCCCCCGCCCCCTCCCCACAGGGATCACGGTGAAGGGGTTAGAGTAGATCTTGTCATCTTTTCCCATCAGTTACATGGATATATAATTTACTGGATTGACTTTTCCCCACGTAGGATCACACTCTTAGGTCTTGTTATGTGATTTGCTTTTTCCCTTGGAGAGCTTGGCACCTCCATCGAGATGCCCATGATCTCTGTCCTCTGTCTTATTACAACACATGTCCCTGCTCGTTGGAAGGCCAGGCCCTCCACTCAGGTTCCGGAACCCAGATCCCTTTCCCTTATTGATTCGGTTCCTAACTGTCCCTGAGCGTCTGGCACGGAGAGGACGTCCCCACTCCCTGTACTTTGTTTAATGCTTAATTTCATCTCTTATGTCTAATGAACCAAATTTTACAAATCTTTTTTTTGCATGCCTAAACAACGATTACAAATATGTTGAAGTAATTCTCTTAAGCAGTTTAACTTGCAGTTATAAATATGGCATGGTTGAGTCTCTTGAATATTGCAAACACCTTAGACAGCAAATCAAGCATATGCTAATGTAATGATTACAAAACCAATTTCTTACCCTAAACATCAACATCATGGATTTAACCAACATCTTCATTATTTCCTTTAATTTTTTTTTTAAATATCTTTTTTGGGGCCGGCCCCGTGGCTTAGTGGTTAAGTGCACGCGCTCCACTGCTGGTGGACCTCGTTCAGAACCCGGGCGTGCACCGACGCACCGCTTCTCCAGCCATGCTGTGGTGGCGTCCCATATAAAGTGGAGGAAGGGGCAGGCCCGGTGGCACAAGTGGTTGGGTGCGCGCACGCCACTGCGGCGCCCCGGGGTTCGCCAGTTCGGATCCCGGGCGCGCACTGACGCACCACTTGTCAAGCCATGCTGTGGCGGCGTCCCATATAAAGTAGAGGAAGATGGGCATGGATGTTAGCCCAGGGCCAGTCTTCCTCAGCAAAAAGAGGAGGATTGGCAGATGTTAGCTCAGGGCTGATCTTCCTCACCAAAAATAAATAAATAAATAAAAGAGGAGGATTGGTGACAGATGTTAGCTCAAGGCTAATCTTCCTCACAAAAAAAAATAAAATAAAATACCTTTTTTGGATTACAGCTATATTTATTTTGATATTTTTCCAGAGTTGAATGCCCTAGAGAAAAAGAAGACTATCTCTAACCAGCTGAGTTAAGGCATTGTGGTTGTTGATGGACTGATCCTTGGCTGGGGCTAGATCTAGATCATTCTTCCCGAGGCAATTCAGAGCAGGCCACCTGTCATCCAATTCAAGTTGCTTTTTATAAGTAAATGTCATTTGCTGCATCAATCAGACTTGGAAAGCTCAAACCCTTCACATGGGTTTTGGTTCTTCGCAACATGTGTCTTCCCTAAAATTCTGCCTTATTCAAGTCTTGCTTGGTAGTATGACATAACCTATCTTTGGGTTTTTATGATTGAATAACCTAGTCCTGTCATTATGAAATAGTGACTTGACCTGTTAGTATTGTTAAAAATTTATGTTTGCCATACTGGTATTGTATAAAAATTGGCAAGGCCATCGAGAAATTCCATCACCAAGAAATGGAGGGTGGAAGCTTTGTGGTTATGACTTCTCTTTAGGACATTTGGGTAATGTATCATCCATCTGGGAACACACTGCTGAACCCGCCCTTTACCTGGCTTTTGTGTGTGAGCGCTGGGGCGGGCACCTCCTGGTTCTCACGAGTAACCACTGTGCTGCCAGTTCCTGCTTTTTCTGGGGCCCCTGGCTTTGTTCCTTGGTCCCAAGCATTTCCCTGTTTCTTCTTACACAGACGGAGACAAGTATGCAGCATCACTTTATCATCAGGGGAAAAACAACACACCCACAGGTTAGCAATTGCCTACTGCATTAGTTTTCCAGGCTGCATGACAAATACCACGGAGTTAGCAGCTTTGGACAGCACACATGGATTACCTCACGGTTTCTGGGCGTCAGGAGTCTGGGCATGGCTTAGCTGGTCTTCTTCAGGGTCTCATAGGCTGCAATCAAGGTGTGAGTCGGGCCGCGTTCTCATCTGGAAGTATCAGCGGAGAAGAATCCGCTGCTGGCCCCATTCCAGTTGTTGGCAGGATTCATTTCCTTGCAGCTTCTTGCTGGCTGTTGGCTGCCCTCAGATCCTAGAGGCTGCCCCAAGTCCCCTGCCACGTGGCCCTCCCCAACATGGCTGTTTGCTTCTGCAAGGTCAGCAGGAGAGTTTCCAGCCTCAGAATGGACCAAGTCCCTCTTAAAAGGGCGTTTACTTAACAAAACCAAGCTCACCAGGGATAATCTCCCTTTCAATTAACTCAAAATCAACTGATTTGGGACCTTAATTACATCTGCAAAATCCCTTCATCTTTGCACTATTCCACTAGCTAGAAGGAAGTCACAGGTGAGTCCACAATCAAGGGAGGGGATTATACCGGGGACAGAGATCACAGGGGCCACCGTCGGGTCTGTCTACCACACTTACTTAATGAAATCAGTGAAAATTAAACACAGTCTATTACTCATCCTTCTTCTGCTCTTACGACTACCCTCGTGTGCGCTTCATAGAAACGCATCTCTCAGGAGTTTCGTTATGACTCCTGGCTTTGCCACAGCCCCAGAGGTCTTCTCCCTCGGGGCACTCTGAGCTCATCCACCACTCAGCCTCACGTCCCCCGGCTCCAGCCGCCCGGGCCTCCAGGCTGGTCCCAGGCCTTTGCACTCATCGTTCCCTCTGTCCACTTCACTCTTCCCAAGGGACCCGTGTCGTTGCTCCTTTACTGTATTCAGCCCTCTGCTGAAACGTCGCCTCGTCAGAGCAATCCTAAAACTGCTCAGAGAGGCAGTAGAGTCGGGGTAAGAGCCCAGGCTCTGGGGCCGATGGCCTGCAGGTTGAATCCCAGCTGCCTCCTCACCAGCCGTGGGACCTCCCACACCCCAGGGTCATCCGTGGTCAAGTGAGGACTTGACCTCACTGGGCTTTTACAGCTGCCGAGGTGACGCACAGGGTCATCCAACTCACTCCTTTCTCCCCAGGACAGAAGGTACTCTCGCATGGTTTCAGGGCCAGCTTACCTTCCTTCTCCGTGGTACAGAGGCCCTGGTCAGGGATCCCACGCTGCCCTGGTCCCTTCCCCAGCCCTTTTTGCTTTCTGGAGATATTTCCTTTATGAAGTTTTACTTAACTTGACTTCCTTTGGATCAGTAGACATACTTTTCTTCAGCTGCCTATGGAAGCCTCTCCAAACCTAAAGTAAATTCTCTCTCTCCCCCCCAACCCCTCCCTCCCTGCCCCCCTATTTTGAGCTACTTTCTCAAAATCCCTTCCACTACCTGCCCCATCTCCAGTCATTCCCCAGCACTTATCGAGTACTTACAATGCCTAAGGAACTATACCAGGCAGAGAAGTAGCTTGTCAAAAATCCCGTAATTCACACACCTAAAGCTTCCTTTAATTGACGATCTTTATCATTTAGGGAGAAAGAGGACTGACAATAACTGTAAAATATAAATTGGGGAAAGAGGGGCCGGCCCGGTGGCTTAGTGGTTAAGTGCATGCGCTCCGCTACCAGCGGCCCCGGTTCGGATCCCAGGCACGCACTGACGCACCGCTTGTCCGGCCCTGCTGAGGCCGCGTCCCACATACAGCAACTAGAAGGATGTGCAACTATGACATACAACTGTCTACTGGGGCTTCAGGGAGAAAAAGTGAAAAAAAAGGAGGAGGAATGGCAATAGATGTTAGCACAGGGCCAGTCTTCCTGAGCAAAAAGAGGAGGATTGGCACGGATATTAGCTCAGGGCTGACCTTCCTCACAAAAAAAAAAAAAAAAAATTCACTAAAAATAAATAAATAAACTGGGAAAAGAGATCTCACATGGGGCACTTCACCCCTAAAACATATACTCGGAAATACAATGGGGGCCCAGAAAGAGGAATTCAGGAATTTTAAAAATGTTACATTAAAGTAAGATCCAGCTGATGTTTTTGAGATTAGACCACGAGCTCTTTAACAACAGGAGCCTGGAGTATTTCTTTTTGTGCTCCTTGCACCCGTACCATCCTCAGCCTGCTGTTTATTGGCTTGAAAGTAATCGAAGAGCTGCTATTGGGACTTTTCTTGTGTGGGGTGACCCAGGAGGTTCCAGCACGGCAGGGCAAGCTTTCTGTTGCTGAGGGATCTGACGGCAGCAACTATGCAACGGGGTGAGGGCACTGCTACCGGTTACTGGTGTTCACCACCCATCTCAGCCCCCAGGTCCAAAGCAAGACAGAAGGGACAGCAGAAATTCATATAGTCCCAGCCCTGCCAGTGACTGGCTCTAAGGAACAAGCACTGGACTTTTGACTGTTCAGTGTGTGAACTCCCTTCTGTTGCCTGGGAAATCTGGGAGTCTTGGTAGGGACCCTAAAAGGTGAGATCCTTGCTCTCTCAAACCCCTGGTCCCTAAGACGTGGGTAAAGGACTCGGTGTTGGGTGTTGGTCAACTGGAGGCTAGGACTCCAGGACTGCAGTGAGTGACAAAAAGGACAGACAGATTGGAACACGTTCTACCTGTGGCAGCAGCGCCCAGCATCCAGGGTCCAGAGCTGACTGGAGATGGTGGCAATGGGGCGATGCCCAACAGCATCAATGCCCACATCCTGACCAGGCTGCCCAACAGCATCAATGCCCACATCCTGACCAGGCTGTTGCTATGGCAAGACCTGAGCTGTGGTTCTGGCTCTCAGGTGCCTCAGCAGCTGCCTGTTTTCTGAACCTGGCCTTCCAGCCTTCTGTTGATTCTATGAGCTACACAACACCATGCCATGGATTCCCTTGCATGTTTTGGTTTGCAACTCCACAGTTCTGACTAGCTGTGTGAACGTTGGCAAATTACTTTATCTCCCTGTACCTTAGCACTGTCAAAGGGGGCTGGCTATCAGCTACTGGGGCTGCCCCAACATGGAGGGCACTCCTCTCTCCCCAAGAGAAGCTCCCCCCAAAGATGTGGTCAACTTGGTCTCAACTATTTGAGAATGAAAATGAAATGAATGTTTACTTATATTTATTAATTTGGTTACATGTACATATTTCAATTCACATCTTGTATAAAATATTACCTTTAGAAAATGTTTTTCACTCTCACTTTTCTGGAAATGACTTTACTCCAACTTCTCTTTATCTTCGACATTGGTGTCACCACCATCCCAGGGCCCTCTCTGTGCCCTCGAACAGATTTCCAGGGCACATCATCTTGTCTTTTTTCTGGATTGTTCGAGATATGGCATTTAAAAAAATCATGTGTGATTCTGTCACTGCTGTTATCCCATTCATGTAAAACTAGAAGAGTTGCTGTTACCATGTCTTTTTTAAAAACCTTTTTAAATTGTAAAATACACAGAGAAAAGTGTATAAGGCATAAATGTTGTGAATTATTATAAAGCAAAATTTATGGAACCACCACTCAGGTCAAGAACTAGAACATTGTCAGCAATCCCAAAGCCTCAGTATGTCCCTTTGGTGCCCAAAGGCATCCACATCCTGGTTGTTATGGTAACATTATAGTAATCACTTGTCTTCATACTTTTGCCGCTAAACGTACATCCTCCAACATTGTAATTGAGTTCTTGCCTCTTTTTGAACTTCGCATATAAAAGGGGTCATATATACTCTTTTCGGTCTGGCTTTTTTTACTCAGCATATGTTCAAGATTCATCCATGTTGTTGCATTTAGTTGTACTTCATTTGTTTTTTGTTACCAATAATATTCCATTGTCTGACTATACCACATTTGCTTATCCATTCCACTGCTGATGGACACTTGGGGCTATTACAATGCTGCTGAGAATGTCCTTGCGCGTGTTCCTGGTGTGTATGTTATCTAAGGCATTGTTGACCACAGGGTAGGCCTATCTTCAGCTTCACTAGATATCGTCAGACTGATTTCTCCAGTCATGGCACCCCTTATACTTCCACTTAGCCTATCCGGGTGGCAGGTGTAATTTACATTCCCTTGCTTACTGCTGAGGTTGAGGTTGTTTTTTTTTTTTTTTTGAGGAAGATCAACCCTGAGCTAACGTCCATGCCAATCCTCCTCTTTTTGCTGAGGAAGACTGGCCCTGAGCTAACATCTATTGCCAATCCTCCTCCTTTTTTTCCCCCTTCTTCTCCCATAAGCCCCAGTAGATGGCTGTATGTCATAGTTGCACATCCTTCTAGTTGCTGTATGTGGGACGTGGCCTCAGCATGGCTGGAGAAGCGGTGCGTCCGTGCGCGCCCGGGATCCAAACCCGGGCCTCCAGCAGCGGAGCGCGTGCACTCAACTGCTAGGCCACGGGGCCGGCCCCGAGGTTGAGTATTTTTTCATAAGTTTATTGGCGATTTGTTTTTCTTCTTTTTTCTTAAGTGTCTATTCAAGTCCTTTGCCTTTTTTTCAATTTAGATGTTCATCTTTTACTGATAGGCAGGAGTTCTTTTATATTCTGGATCCTTAGCCCTTTGTTGGTTATGCCTGTTGCAAAGATCTTTTCCTGCTCTGTGGCTTGCGTTTTTACTCTCTTAATGGTGTCTTGATAAAGAGAAGTTCTCAGGTTTTAAAGTAGTGGAATGTATCAATCTTTTCCTTTAAGGTTGGTGCTTTTTACATTTCTTTTTTTTTTTGTAGAAATCCTTCCTTATCTCAAATCTTTAGGATATTATCTTCAAGAAGGTTCGTTTTTGTCTTTCACGTTTAGATCTGTAATTAGAGTGGCATATGTCTAGGTTTATGCCTCTTCTCCTAGCATCTCTTCCAGTTAGCATCCCTTTTACTCTTAAAAGTGTCTGTTACATTTCCTTAAGCTTTTCTCCTTGGAAGAAGTTACCAGCACTTCTTTGTTAATTCTAACTCTGGCCATTGCAGATTACTGGCTTTTGGAGAGGTGTGGAGAAGCACAACAGAATGTCACGGAAGGGCCAGGTCTGGGCCCGGCTTTCACACCTACTCACCGGGTGGCATTCCTCCTCGGTGCCCTGCCTGCCTGGAGAGCTGTGGGGAGCTCAGCAGAGCCGAGGCCAGGAACTGCGTCATCAGTCCCTACCCAGGGCAGATCCTACGTGTGGCGGCAGTCAGCAGAGCCCCATTTCTGTGCTAGAAAGAGAGGTGATGGGGTTTGGGATAGAAAACATCACTCTGGAGTAGGTTAATAATAAACTCCATTTGTGTAAATGATTGTAAAACACAATGAAAGACAGTTTAGGTACAACTGGTGTGTTTGACAAATTATATTGCTGGAGTCAAATAAACAGGATGTCCTTTTATATACAGGTACAAGACAGATTATGGTTTGGTTTTGAACATACTGTGCAAGTTTACTGCCATTAGAAGCTCCCCAAACAACTGTCAACCAGTGCTGTCATGTGGTGCAGTACAGAGTAATGCATAAGGCAAGTGGAAGGTGGGTCCTGCCTGAGAAGCTTCCAACTAGATAAATACAGAGACCCCATGCCTACTGGTACATACATGTCCGAGACTGAAAGTTCAAGTTTCAGTTCGCTTCCTGGAGCTTAGTGTATGTTAAGCAGACTAACCTGGCTTTTTTTTGTCTACTGCTGACGCTTGTACTTTGTTGTTGTTAGTGCTGTCGAGTCAATTCTGACTCCTAGTGACCCTGTGGACAGCACAGTGGAACCCTGCCCAGTCTTTTTGTGCCATCTTTTCACCTTCTGGTGCTGTATCAGACAATGCTCCACTGCTATTCATAGGGTTTTCATGGCCAATTTTTTGGGAAGTGGGTGGCCAGGTGCTTCTTCCTAGTCTGTCTTATTCTGGAAGCTCTGCTGAAACTTGCCCACCACGAGTGACCCTGCTGGTATTTGAAATACCGGTGGCATAGCTTTCAGCATCACAGCCACACACAGCCTCCACAGTATGACAACCAACAGATGGGTGGTGTGGTTCCCTGAATGGGAAACAAACACCGGGCTGTAGCAGTAAAAGTATTGAATCTTAACCTCTAGACCACCAGGGCTGGCTCCTTGTACTTTACCATTAACCTTCTCAGTTTTTCCCCTTTAACCTGTAATTAACCACCTTTATATACACAATTCAAGTAAACCCCTATGGGTTACAGTCTTTCCTGCCTTCTAAAGTATTTCTCTCTCCCCCATTGGACCTTTTCAGCTCCAGGTGAAAAGGTCTCTTGGCCAATTTGAATCCCCCACAGTGCTAGCACAGAACCTAACACACAGGAAACACTCCAAAAATGTGTGTCCAATGAACACTTGACTTGGCCATGTTTGCATACTGTGTGACCAGCAGAGATGGGCAGCTGGGACAGTGACTATCACTGGCTTCCAAGTTAAGCCCATTGTTTGTTTGTCTGTTTGTTTTAGGTTTTGGAGTTTTCTCTTAGAAAGAAAAACATCACTTCTTCACTTAAAGGCATTGTTGCCTGTATCTCCATATGTGAATCTGGACGTGCACATGAACTTCGAGTTGCACTTTTCTACAGACAGTGTCTGCAAGTTTTCCTCTGCCAGAGATGGGGGAAACACCACAGTTTTGGCTGCTTCATCTAGCACCTTAAATATCACAAGGAAAAACAAATGTTGGAATTAATTTAATTAGCAGAGTGTAAAGGAAGTGGCTGGGTACAGTGTGGGTTACCCCGGGAGCTGGGCACTACTGGCTGAGTGGTGAGAAGGGGGAGCTGAAGCCAAGAAGAAGGCTGTCCAGGGTCCCGCCGTAGGAGTACCAGGCTCAGCAGCTTTACAAAGGGAGGAGTGACCGTAAGTAGAATTAAAAGTAAAAATACCATGAACCACATGTGATTAACCGTTTACTCCCAGCAAATAACAGTTTCCACTGAAAAATCACACAGTGGTTAACAAAGAGATATGCCATCAGAAAGAGCTTAGGGACAACTGAATCCCCTCTGTTTAGGACACGGAGAGCCTACTGGAAGCAGTGTTAGGAGAGGGCCAAGGTAGCCACATATGTTGCTGGTAGAGGTGGGGGATGAAACGGAGAGAGGGAGAGAGATGTGTGCAGGCCAGTTCTGCTAATCTCTCTGCCCTTTTTGCTCAGGCTCTTCCAACACTTCTCAATGCATGACTTACCCATTATCTGGGGGACTAAGGGAGGAATATTCATTCCTTTAATAAAAATTGAGTACCTATTATGTGTTAGGCAATTATTAAGCCCTGGAAATTCCAATATGAGTAAGAAAGTCACTCCCCTGAATATCTCACCTTGTGGTCAGGGAGATGAGAAAACAAACAATTACAGTACAATACGTGAGGGCTTAGAATGGAGAATGTACAAAGTATGAAGGCATGATAACCCAGGTCTACTTTCCCTTGGGTTCAGTAAGAGTTGAGCTTTGATCCCTTTCATGTGAGACTTAAGGCTGAATGATAACAGACAATGGAAGAAGGAAGGTGGGTAGGACATGTGGGATAGTGGGGGCTGTGTGGGGGAAGCCTAGAGGTCTGATGGAGTTGGGGAGGGCCTGTAGTAGTGAGTTCTGCCGACGCTGAAGCTTAAAGGTTCACGGGAGCTTGAGGAGAAACAAGGCTACCATGGCTACCAAGGAAGGTGGAGATAGGTGGGGAAAAGCCATTGGAAAGAGCCTGAGCTCTCTCCTGTAGCTGATGGGCAACCGTTCAGGGAGTTTAGCCAGCCCAGCCTGGCATCAGACCAGCCATCCCTCCCTGTCCTGAATAGCAGAAATATATACAGTAATGTCCGTCATCCTGAAAGCAGCCCTCTATCAATCATTTGGAATGGTACTGAACCCAGTTGTTTCTGAAGTGTTTCTGGAACTCTCACTAAGCAGTGATGCAAATGGCCAAGTGTCCCAAACCTGAATACACAGAGAGTATAATAATAACACTAGGAATATGTGAGTGCTCGCTAGATGCCAGGCACTGTTGTAAGTGCTTTTCATGCACCTTCTCGCTTCATCCACCCTCCAACCCAAAGAGGCAGGTGGTGGTGATATTCCCATTTTACAGATGAGGACACAGGCTCAGAGGCTGAGTGACTCACATAGTAAGTGATGGAGCTGGGATTTGAACCCACTGTGTCTGGCCCAGGAGAGAAGTGACAAGGCTAGAAAGGAGACGAAATAAGAAATGAAGGTTAAAATTAAAAAGCAGAGGGCCAGCCAGGTGGCATAATGGTTAAGTTCGGCACGCTCCACTTTGGCAGCCCGGGTTTGTGGGTTCGGATCCCAGGTACAGACATACAACACTCATCAAGCCATGCCCTGGCGGCAACCCACATACAAAATAGAGGAGGATGGGCACAGATGTTAGCTCAAGGACAACGTTCCTCACCAATAAATAAATAAATAATAAAATAAAAAAGCAGAAACGGGAATGAGAATTATCAATTGTGGTGAGGGCAGAAAAACGCAGACCTCTTGTCAGCAATTGAAAAGAGTCAGCTCTGCAAAGGCTGAAAGGACTGGGGGAGGGGGGCTGGGGGAAAGGAGGAACATGGGTCCCCAGAAGGCTCGCTGTGTCAGACCCTGAATTCAGGAAAACTGGTATTGAACTCTGTCACAGCATATAAACACTGCAAGGATCATGGACAGCTCCTAATTCAATGCCTTTTTTTAACGTGGAAACTGAGCCCAGAGAGGAGAAAAGGCTGCAAGGGGTCACAGACAGAACAGAATCCAGTTCTCCCTGCTTCCAGACTAATGTTTCTGCAGTCTAGCAGCCACTCATCCTCCTGCTAACAGTACCCAAATTTTCCTCTGAGGAACCATCTCCTTTGACTAGCTGAGCCCTCATGCTGTGCATCTTAGTTGGCTTGGGCTGCTATAACAAAAATACCATAGACTAGGTGGCTTAAAAAACAAACATTTTATTTCTCACAGTTCTGGAAGCTGGAAGTCCAAGCTCAAGGCACCAGCAGATCTGGGTCTGGTGAAGGCTGCTTCCTGGCCTGCAGACAGCTACTCTCTCACTGTATCCTCGGAAGGGGAGGGGGCATGAGCTCTTTTGTGTCTCTTTTTATAAGGGCACTACTCTTTTCATGAAGGCTCTACCTTCATGACGTAATTACCTCCCAAAGACCCCATCTCCAAATACCATCCCATTGGGGATTAGAGTTTCCATGTATGAATTTTGGGGGGACACAAACATATAGTCCATAACAACCCACATCTCCAGACTAAGCCAGTCCACAAATGCCATTCCCTCATGCACAAGCTAGGGTCAAGGTTACACACGACTCCACAAAGCCATCCAGGGTGAATCAGAGGCTTCTGCCTTTTCTCCCGTTGGAGTCCACCCCTCCGGGGCTTCTCCAGCCATCATGATCAGGGAAAAGCCAGTCCGCATCCTCAGAAAGGAGCAAGAACCAAGGGAGGGAAACTAGGTCCAAGTGACATTGTTTCAGCCTCTATGCCCAGCTGTGCCTGGCCTTTCATCAATCACATCCTTTTTTGTTTTTCTTTCTCCATCCTAACTTTGGAATAACACCACCACCTACCTCTGGGTTGTCAGGTGATGAAATGAGAGGGTGCATGTACAGCACTTACATCAGTGCCGGGCACTCAGTGAGCACTCACATATTAGCCACCTTGAATTAGCTTGTCTGTCACTGGCCACACAAGAGTCTGAACAAAACAGTGACCTGTTATTGCTACCACACCATGCTGTATTCACAAAATTACACGTTTCAAGGATTTCTCCAAAGAAGGTTAAGGCTTTAAGTTTGTGTGCTCAAGGGCGACGTTTCAGTTAGAAGGAAACCACCCAGACACCTGTCTGGATGTCCCAGGCCGAGCGCCCACACGCCGGCTCTCCTCCCTCCGGTCACTGCAGCGCCACGCACCCAGGCACTCTCCCGACCCGCCCCCTCTCCTCGCCTGCGGCCCCGAGAACACACCGCCTGCTCCGGCGGACAGGTCCTGGGGGGCGGCGGGCCGGGTCCTGGGGACCACGAGCAGGGTCCTGAGGGGCGGCGGGCCGCGTCCCGGGGGATGACGAGCAGGGTCCTGAGGAGTGGCGGGCCGGGTCCTGAGGGGCGGTGGGCGATCCTGAGGGGCGGCAGACCGTCTGCCGGCCGGCTTCGTTCCCGGGAACGCGCGAGAAGCCCGCCCCAGTGGACCGCCACAGCACTGACAGCGACGCGACCCCGGAAGTGGGCGGGCGCACGACCGCGAGGCCGGTCCGTGACGCGATGCGTCTCAGCCTATCGTGCGCGCCCGGCCTTCGCGTCACTGCGAGGCCGGCCAATGGGCACGGGCCTGGCTGCCGCTTCCTGCCCGCCTGCTCACCCCGCCGGCGGGGGAGGGCCGGCTCGCTTTCCCCGACGCCGAGAGGCATCGCCGCGACCCCGCCCGCCCAGCGCCTGCCTAGGTGAGTGCAGCGGCGGGCCCGGGCCGTGGGACCTTCCCTCTGCACAGGTTGGGGCGGCAGAAGGCAGCGGCGCCTCCTTCCCCGGCGGCTGCGTTTGCTCTGACACTCAGGGGAGGGCGGGGGGGGTTGTACTCGTGCTCTTTCCTGAGCACCTGGTGGAGCGCCGCCCCCGTCCCTGTGGAACGCAGAGTCAGGTGACGCCCCCACCCCAGCCTTTGCTCTGGAGTGATTTGGGAAACGGGCTGCTGGAGCCTGGCGGGTTTAGAGGATCGAGCTGCGAGGAGCCCTTCTGTCCCTCCTCTGGGCAGCGATGGGAGCAAATCTGCTTGTCGTGGGATTAGCGCGGGCAGATGGTCAGGGCCCTGCGCCGACTATGCTACTGGTGGCAGCGCAGGGGGCCCACCTGTCGCCCAAGTGCACGGAACCAGAATGAAACTAGGCTGACCCGCCCGCGATGATGCAGGGCAGGGGGTTCAAATTAAGGGCTGGCCGCTCAGGGCACCTCCTTCTCTTCAGAAAGGACTCAACTACCCTGCATGTCCGGCTGTTTTCTCCCACCTCTTTGGAGCCTGATGTCGCCTTTCAACAGCTGCTGCGATAGGCAGGCAGTAAGCGACCTTAGTAGCCAGGGCTCTCTCTGTTTGCACAGGTGGTGGGAGTGACAGGGTGTAATAGAAAAACAAACCAGCAGGAAACCTTTCAGGAAGGAGTCCTAAGGCAGACTCTAGGAAGTAAATGCTTCAGGAGCTCCCTTGGGACTGTGTTGCTCTCTCTACCACATTCCCATCCCCACCTTCCCTTGGGGACCTTTTGGTTTCTGAAGGGATCACTTAATAAGCCCATGCAGAAAGGCAGATGGTTCTGAGGGTGATGAGCAGGACTTCTTAGCGCAATGACTGAAAGTCCAACTGGAATTCATTGTGCAGAAGTTCTTGGTGAATGGGAGGTTGCTTTCTTGGAAGATGTTCCCTCCATCCCTTCTCCCCTACAAAACAAGAAATCCCAGGATCCTAGAATCATGGGCTTAACACTCCAACCCTCCTCTCAAGAGTCCTCCGACCCAGTGACCCGGTGTCCCTGGACAGGTTACCTGATCACCTCAGAGCTGGGAAGTGGCATGTGACGAGTTGCAGCAGCATTCTGGCAGAGGTGGAAAGGAGGTGTGGCCGACCAAGGATGTTCACCCTGTATCATCTTTAGCTAGGAAATGACTGGTGCCCAGTCACTCTGAAGGGACTTTGCAAACATAACCCCAACCTCATCCTTCCTCTGCAGTAGAGTCTTTCCTTAGCTGCCTGGAAGCTTCAGGCAGCTAGAGATAGAAATAGAAATAGAAATAGAAATTACTGCTTAGTCATTTCTCTGAAGGAAAGTGTATCACATACAAGTCAAAGTCACTATTCATTGAGCTCAGCCTGCAGACAGCCTGACTTAACTGGCTGCTTATATGGTAAACTGAGCTGAGAGCTGTCTTTGAAGATCGGATTTATATTAACATGACACTGTAGGAAACAACATCCCCCCCGCCCCAAAAAAACCTTACTTTTCCTCAGCAATTTATGATGAGGATTTTCAAACATACAGCCAAGTTGAAAGAATTATACAGTAAACACTCACATACCCACCACCTAGATTTTTACTTTACTTGCTTTATCACACACCTATCTACCTATTCTACCTTACTTCTAACCCTAAGTAATTGACGACATTTGGCTTCCCTGGAGCAGTATTTCCATCTCAGCTCAGGGAGCTGGTGTATGGTGGATGTAGGTAGTAGTGATCATCTGTAAAGTTTGGTTAAACACCCACTATGTACAGAACGCTGTTAGGTGCCGAGGAAATGAAGAGACTGAAGACTCAGGCTGAACAGAAAGGGACTTGATTTTTTTTTTTTTCTAAGAGATAGAAGATAAGTGGTAGTTTGTGGTTACCACAGACCAAATAGTAAAATGACATCAGTAACACTCATTGAGTTCTTGCTGGGTACCAAGCACTTTATTATAAGCTCTGTTCCTGTATTATCTCATTTAATTCTCACAAAAACTACAGAAGTATGTCAATAGTCCTTTCTATCTTTTATAGGTTAAGAAATCAAGTCACGGAGAGGTTAGTCAGCCTTTGGTGGTGCTAGAAAGTGATGGGGCTAGGCCCCGAATTCCAACAATCTGGGTCTGCGGTGGCTCTGGGCACTGTTAGTCACAGTATAGATGCCAGAGGGGGATAGTGGACACTCAGCCCTGACCAGGGAGGAGCAAAGGGATGTCTGGGGGTTGCCACAGCTCTTCCAGGGGCTCCAGCTCAGGCGCTGGACGCAGATCCCAGTTTTCAATGGCTTCAGAAGGCCCGTGTTCTGAATTCTCGTGTGGTTGACTGGGCCTTGGTGTTCCGAGGTTCTGTGGCAGGCCCCCCTGGGGCTTGCTCCCCTCTGCTGGTCAGGCTCCCTCCTGCTGTCTTTCTTCCTGTCCTGGATGTTTCCCAATGCTTGGCCCCTGTTCCTTCCACTTCTCTTCTTCCTGTTCCTTATCCTTCAGTCACTTCCTTTCCAGCCTGTGCTCTTTCTTCTTGGTGTTTGTGAGACACACTTTGTTTTGAAAGAGACTATTTGCCCATGGCAGATGCTCCTGTTTTCAGACGCATTTCATCCATGTTCTCACTCCAGTCTCCACGCTTTGTGAAGTACCCACGTGCCTCTGGCATGCTGCAGGAGTGGAACAGCAGGGCCCCAACTTCCAGGCGCCCAGACTTTGTCTGTCTCTTGGTAGCTCTGGTTTCCAAACCAGACTGGCGGTGTCCTCACCTTCAGGATCTTCCCTCCATCCTGGCCCTAGGGCAGTGTTTGGTCTTGGATGTGGGAGCCGCCCCGTCAGGCAGAGCTCCTCACTGCGATTCCTCCACTGCCCTTGTCCAGCTGCTCTGTTTTGCTGCCCTGGGTGTGGCCATGTGGCCCTACCGCAGCAGGAGGCTTGTCCCATCCAGAAGCCAGGGCTCCAGGAGATACTCCCCAAGGAGCAGCCCGAGGGGGTCTGGGAGGGAGAGTCACTAGTAGAGCTTATCAGTCTCCATGCCCATCCCCTACATAGCAGAAAGGAAGACAGAGAGAAAAAGAACAGGAGGGGAGAATGGCAGGGGAGAGGGACTGGGGAGAAGAGGGAGGTGGTCACACAAGGAGAGTGAAGATAGGACCCTCATATTCCCAGGCTCAGGGCTCCCACAGGACCACACAAGACTCTGGCTGGGGTGCCAGGCCCATGTGGATGACCCCACCAAACCCATACAGGAGGGTCATGTGGGCAGCAAGATGTGTGTATGTTTGGGATTCAGCTAAATCTATAACTTTTAATTTGTTCTTTTGACAGGAAAGATGACTGAATAATAATATTCATTAAATTTGGGGAGGTAGATACTCGGACGTTACATTTTTTTCTCTGTACTTTTTTGTGTTTGAAGAAAGTCCCCCTAATGAGAAGAAAGGAAAGGGAAAGATGAAAAAGGGCCCCAGACTGGGAGCCTGGGACTGCGGTCACTAACCCTGGCCCTCCTGCCGCCGATTGTCCCGCAGCTGCTGCCGCCATGCCCGACTCGGCGCTGTGGGCGGTGGATCTCTTCGGGAGGGTGTACACGCTCTCCACGGCTGGGCAGTACTGGGAGCTCTGCAAGGACACCCAGCTGGAGTTCAAGCGGGTCAGCGCGGCCACACAGTGCTGCTGGGGCATCGCCTGCGACAACCAGGTCTACGTGTACGTTTGCGCCAGTGACGTCCCCATCCGCCGCCAGGAGGTGGCCTACGAGAATCAGGTGGGATCCCGTGTGATTGGGCTGCTGAGTTGGTTGGTTTGCTGGGAGATAAAGCCCCCACACCCCAGACGCCTGGCCAATTCCCGCATTTGTTTCCTTCATTCTGCTTAAAACCCGAGTTGGGTAGCATCCCAGGGTCTTTGGGGCCAGAGCCCCTGTTGTGTCCTTACCAAGGCAGGCTTGCCAGGTCTGCACAAGGATGGGCTCCAGGCATTTTCCAGGAGCCCAGGACGGGGCTGTGACCCCCACTGCCTGCCCCGTGGGGCACTGTGGCCGGCCCTTTGGGGCCGGGTGGATGTGCTGGCTCATGATGAAGAGCCGTGGGGGTTGCTGATCCCTGAGTTCCAGGCAGGCCCTCTGCTGGCTTCCCATCCTGGGGATGAGCAGGAGGGCCTGCTGGCAGGGTCCCGCTGGCCCCTGGGAGGCCCCGGCTGCCCCATGCCAGCTGCAGGCCTAAGGCCCGTCTCTGCCTCCGGCCCTCAGCGCTGGAACCCCGTGGGTGGCTTCTGTGAGAAGCTCCTGCCGAGTGACCGCTGGCTGTGGAGTGACGTGAGTGGGCTCCAGCACCGGCCACTGGATGGGGTGGCACTGCCCTCACTGCACTGGGAGTGGGAGTCGGACTGGTACGTGGATGAGAATTTTGGAGGGGAACCCACCGAGAAAGGGGTAGGTGAACTCCATTCCCTCTGTGGCTCCTCCGTGGGGAGGGAGTGCCTTGGGCTCTGCTCGGCCCATCCCCCGCCCCCCGTGCTGTGCCCAGCGCCCTGTGGCTGCCGACCTCCACCTGTGCCCTGCTGCCCCCCGCTTGCTGCCCGGGATTGGAGGGGATGGTGCCCTGGGCATGCTGCTGTCTCCTTCCCTCTCTTCCGGCCTGCTCCCCCGCTTCCTCAGCTCTTTCTTCCCCGAGAGCCTCACAGAGCCCCCTTGGTATTTCAGGGGTGGACTTATGCCATGGACTTCCCAGCCACCTACACGAGAGACAAGAAGTGGAATTCTTGCGTGCGGCGGCGGAGGTGGATCCGGTATAGGAGATACAAATCCCGGGACTCCTGGGCCAAGGTCAAGCTGCCTGTGGCCTTGGGGCGGGGCAGGGCCCAGAGGGCAGTCCCGCTGTTGGGAGGGTCACATGGACCCTCACCCTCCCCTCCTCACCACACCTACCCTGAGACCTTGGCTTTGAGTTGTCTCCTGTCCCGGGAATACCATGGCACTGTGTGTCCCTTCATTTGGGAGATGGCCACGTGGGGAGCCGGGACAGCACAGAACTTGTCCTGAGCCGGGTCTCAGGCTGCCCTGTCCCAGATTGAGGCTCAGTCTGTGCACTTCCATCCCCTCCCCGTGGATGCCACTCTGGCTCTTGTATCATTCCCATGACCCAGAGAATCCTCCCAACTTAGGGACGCAAGGCCTGGACTGGGGTCCTACATAGCCTTGAATGAGAGGAAGGCCTCGGGCCCTCACCAGACCTCTCCGGAGGGTCAGTGCCATGAGGTGGGGCTGCCAGCCCAGCCTGCCTGCCCCTCAGGCTGAGAGCAGCCCAAAGAGCAAGATGATGGCCGGTCACGCAGGGCTTACACCACAGGGCCGTGTTCTGTGATCGCCCCCTTCTAGACGGGGATGGAGTCACAGCAGTCAGGTCACTGCAGAGCGCAGAGCCAAGTCCTTGCACATACATCTGCCTTCCATCCTGGAGCAGCAGTGACCACTCAGGGACAACAGCCCAGGCCTGGTGGCTGATAGAGGAAGGACAGGGCAGAGGGGACTTAGGGCCAGATGCCCTCTCTCCTGATGTGAGGAGGTCAGGCAGTGGTGCGCTGAGCTGGAGAATGGAAGGCAGCATGCTGAGGGCTTGGAGAAGAGATGTTAGAGGTGGGTGCGTGGCCAGGTGCCCCCCAGGAGGGAAGCAGTGCCGTCTACTGGCCCAGGTGGCCACAGGTCCTGACTGCCACTGCCTCCCACCTCCTTGTTTCAGATCCCTTCAAAGGATGACCCCAAGCAACTGCCTGACCCCTTCAATGACCTCTCTGTGGGAGGGTGGGAGATCACGGACGAGCCTGTGGGCCGCCTGTCCGTGTGGGCTGTGTCTCTGCAGGGAAAGGTAAGGCCATGTCCCCCTATGCCTTGGGCGGGAGGTGGCTGAGGGGGGTTGGCCACAGGCAGGAGTGTGGTGGGAGAGAAGCTGACCTTTCGGTGTCCTCCCAGAGGTGGAGGAAGGAGGAAGACTGCCCCTGAGACCTCCTCACCTCCTGTCCCCACAGCTGGGGCTTCCCCGAGCAGGCAGCATGTTACTGGGCTCCCACAATCCCCCCTCCTGTGAATCCTGCTCTCCTGTGGACCTGCTGGGTCCTGCTCCTCCCAGAAGCCTCTGACCCCTAACTCCCTGCCTGGGCCTGGCCTGTCCCTCCTCTGAGCCCCTGGAGCACTGATCAGTGCCCACCGTGGGCTCAGCTGCCACCGGTATTGTCTCCTCAGATAGATTCTGAGCTTTCTGCCTACTCCCTTGTGGTGCCTCCCACACAGCAGTCTCCGGGAGTATTGTGGATGGATGGGTGGGTAGGTGGGTGGATGGATGGATAGGTGGATGAGTGATGGGTGGGTGGGTGGGTGGTAGATGGATGGATGGATGGATAGATAAGTGGATGGATGGGTGGGTGGATAAAGGGGTGGGTGGATGGGTGGGTATGTGGATGGATGGATGGATAGGTGGATAGGGGGGTGGGTGGATGGATTGGTGGATAGAAGGGTAGATGGGTGGGTATATGGATGGATGGGTGTGTGGGTGGTGGTTTAGAGAGAAGAGGAGATCCTTCTCTCAGGGAGTTTGTGAACTAAGCAAAGAAATAAAACCAACCCCTGGGGGCAGCAGTGACAGAGCTGGTCCTGCATGCAGGTGCTCCAACTCTTTAGGCATGGTTTTGGAGTGTACTTGATGACTTGGAAGAGTCACAGTGGGGTTTTTTTTGTGTGTGTGTGAGGAAGATTAGCCCTGAGCTAACACCTGTTGCCAATCCTCTTCTTTTTGCTGAGGAAGATTGGCCTTGGGCTAACATCCGTGCCCATCTTCCTCTACTTTATATCTGGGACACCGCCACAGCATGGCTTGATAAGCAATGTGTGGGTCCATGCCTGGGATCCGAACCTGCGAACCCCGTGCCACCGAAGCAGAGCACGCGAACTTAACCACTACGCCACTGCGTCAGCCCCCCACAGTGGGTTTTTATCAGCCTTACTTCCAGGGTCCTGTTTGGCCTGGGCTTAGGTCAACCCACAGCTGTTTTCTCTGAGCCATGCTAAAGGGTGGTGGGGAGCTGGCCCGGGACAGAGCCCCTACAGAGGGGCCATGCCCACCTGGAGACAGAGAGGGGAGAACAGGGGTGCCAGAGCAGTGTTTGTGGTCACCACATGCCAGCTGTGGGGCACTGCTGCCCTGCACCACTCCTGTGACCCATAAAAGGTGTGACTAGGACCCTGGGCACCGGGAGGAGCTGGGGAGACAGCTGGGCCCCCAATCCAGCAGGTAGCAGAGGGAGGCTGCCTAGGCCTGGTTCTGCAGTGCGAGCTGTGAGGGCGAGGTGGCGGGGTTGGGAGGCCGTGGTCCCCAGTGTGGAGACAGCTCCCAGGAGGGAGTCCCCAGCCCTCCTGGACCACACGGCAATGTGCAGCCTCCACCAGATGAAATGAGCCAGTTTGGATGATACAAGCAGGTGGCTCAGTCTTAAATATTTGATAATGCTCATTTTCTTCACATTAAGGAGAAAAAGAAGTGGATGTTTTAGACATTACTATGAAAGGGATTTGGGGGTTTTCCCATTTAATCGCTGGGGACCCTGACTTCCCCTAGAGACGGGTGTCCTGAGAGCATGCTGCCACTAGGGGGCGCAGGATACCTCGGCTGAGGCTGGCGTTCTCACAGCGGCACGTGGCTGGGTGGGGAGGTGTTCTCACAAGCAGATGAGGCCACGGGTCTGTCCCCTAGGAAGGCCGAAAGGGTTTGCGTTTTTTAGCAGGGGCGGGGGTCATCTAATCTGGCAGTCAGGGTGAGTGAGTTCCAGACAGTCAAGGCATCCTGGTCCCCGGTCCCCCTGAGACTCCATGCTTGGCCTGTGCTGCTGTGATGCAAATGCAGCTAAGCTTGGGCAGCTGGCTCAGCCACAGAGCCCTGGCCTAACCCCGCCTGACCCTCCCTGTGGTTTCTGTCACCTCCCAGGTGTGGTACAGAGAGGATGTCAGCCACCCCAACCCTGAAGGCTCCTCGTGGTCCCTCATGGACACCCCAGGGGAGGCAGTCCAGATCAGCTGTGGGCCCCACGACCTCCTGTGGGTCACGCTCTGGGAAGGGCAGGCCTTGGTCCGGGAAGGAATCAACAGGAACAATCCCAAAGGTGGGCATTCCGGGGCAGCCCTGCACCCGTACTGGGAGAGGTGGGGGACGCCCAGCTTCTCCCCAGCGCTCTTGCTGATGGGGGCTGCCTGCACTTCCTTCTGGGGCTGAGTAGGAAGTTCCTGGTCCGTAGTGGAGCCTCCCACATCTGAAAACGGGATCATGCACGTCGCAGTGGGAGTTGGCGTGGTCTGGGCCATCACCAAGGACCGGAAAGTAAGACGGGGTCGCTGGGGGCTGGGCCTGGGGCTCCGTTTATTGTTGAGGGTTGTGTGGTTTTTTGTTCCTGTGAGTGTGGTCCAAACCCTGTAGAACAATCTGGCATCAGCCAAGCACAGTGCATTTTCTGTTGTTGACGTCACTGGTAATCTCCAAGATGTTTGGTGCCTGCAGAATTCCCCCTCGCCCGCGTCCCCGTCCCAAGGGTAGAACAAGTTTATTTGTCACTCAATAGGCCATGACATTTCAAATAATCAGAAGCTAATTTTCTGAAACCCTCGGCTAACTGAATGCCTCCCTTTGCTCCTGGCCAGGGTTTTTCATTTTTACTTTATTGGAGGCAAGTCCAATAAAATAAGTTGATTTCAGTTTGCTTCCATGATCTCTTTCAACCTCACATCAAGGGCATCCTGTAGCATCCAGGGGGAGGGATCACCCACACATGTGAGTCTGTCTTCAGTGCTGGAGGTCCCCAGGCCTCAGGCCACCCCCTAACCTGAGAAAATACAGATCGATTGTCCCCCCATGGGTCCCCAAACACCCCACTTCCCAGAGACCACAACTCCTAAGGCCCTCTCAGAGCAATGGATTAAATGAGCAGAAAATTGTATTCATATGAGCAATTTGCTCAGTCTTCAGAAAAATATTTGTGCAAATTTTCTTTGGGTTAAGGAGACATTTTAAATGTTCTAGAAATTTTTATAAAAGAGATTTGAGGATTTTCTCGTTCAACCGGTCACCCCCCGCCCCCACCGCCCCGTTCCACCTCAGGAATTGTGGTTGAACAACGTTAAGTACTAACAGCACACCATCCTCTAAGGGTCTGAGAGCTGATGGGGCCTTGCCCAGGCCACCACCCAGGGTGGGTAAGGACGGTCGTGGGGGAGCGCAGCGGGGGCCAGGGCGGGGGTGGAGTGGACCACCAGGTGAGCCTCAGAGACACAGGTGGGCTTGAGGGAAATTTGGTTGAATTGTGTATATTTTTACAAGTTGACGTGAAAAAAGTATTTCATAAAGCACTAAGAATAGACCCAAAATATGTTATTTATTCTAATAATGAGCTTAGAAAAATGGTTTTCCTAAATGACATCATTAAGGCCGTTATCTTACATAGAGACAAACTTGATTGGACAAAATGGCGTTGTCCTAGCGTCAAGCGTGAGCTAAGGTGGGGATTGCACAGAGGTCCATGGCGGGTAGGATGTCACTGGTTAGACTCACAGGTCAGCTTCTAGATTTGAGATGCAGTATGTGTCCTGCCCCCCCAACCACCGCCCATAACCCCCTCCCCGCTCTAACTGTCTGCAGTGAAACAGCTGACACCTGCTGCTACCGCCTCGTGCCAAGAGGTGCTGAACTGGTGGAGAGGGTTCTAGAAAGATTCAGGCAGCCTTGTCTCCTGAAGGGGCAATGCCCTCAGCCAGAAAATGGATGAGAAGCCACCAGGACAGGAGTGGCTGGGGGCAGGTGACCCTCAGCCCTGTGGGACGGTGCCAAGCCCAGAGGGAGATGCGGCAGGGGTGTGGGAAAAGGGACGTGAATGAGTGTTTCCTTTCTAAATGATGTGCCGTGCTCATTTGTGTTGTGAACCAAAGGATTGAATTATTCGTTTGTTCTTTCTGAGCCTTAAAAAAAAAAAACCCTCCATTGCAGTGGCCCTCCAGGGAGGTATATTTATCTCTGACTGTCGCAGGTGTGGTTCCGCAGAGGCGTCAACTCTCACAATCCCTGTGGCACCAGCTGGATCGAGATGGTTGGAGAAATGATGATGGTGAACGTGGGGCTGAACGACCAGGTGTGCACGTAGTTCTGAGCCTGGGTTCCCGGGGGTGGGGTGGCAGCTCAGAGAGAGTGGAGGTCTCAGGATGGGGGCTCCTGACGCTTCCCGCTGTCCCTTCCCACCGGGCATGCCCATGATGCCGGCGCAGGCAGGGTCCCAGCGCCTCCGCACACTCCCAGCCTGTGAGGGCACCCAGGGGGCTGGTTCCGCCTGGGTCTCCAGACCCCGCCTGTCCCAGGTCACTCCCCCAAGGGCCATCAGAGCAGTGGCAGTGAGCAGAGGTCTGGGAGAGGGACATGCATCCTGGAGACTGGAAGAGTTTTGTTGAGAAATATTTGGGCAAAATCAGATCACCAAGTGAAGGGTGAAATGGATCTTCCCAACTTTGTAGACGCGGTGTCTCTTAAGCATCACTTGTAGAGTCCGTCCAGCGTAGCCTCCTTCCCGTGGGTAATGAGCTTTGGTTACTTTTAAGACTCAAGGTGTGAAGGTGACACCTCCACCCGTCGCACTACGATAGAAGCTCTTCCCAGGGGGCTGCTGGCCTTTTCTGTGCCCCAACACCCTCTCCCACCTGCCCTGGTGACCTGGACATGCAGCGGTCAGGGGTGGGTGAACAGGCACAAGGTGGTACACGCGGGGCCTGAGCATGGAGGCCAGCCTGCCAGGGCCAAGTGATGGAGGCGCCACAGCCCTCCCAGCAAGGCCACCTGGGGCCACGTCTCTGCAGACCCTGGGCCCTCCAGCTGCCCAGCACACCTGCCTTCCTCAGTGCCCAAAGGCAGAGGGGAGGGGACCTGCCCGGCCACCTTTCCCACAGAGAATGGGGTCAGACTCAAGGAGGTTATTTTGTATCTTTAAAAAGACCAGGACCATCCTCTGGGTTCGCTTGGGGAGCAGCTTCCTTCCCACCAGAGGCTACGTGGAAGAAGGGGACATGGGTAGACTTTGTGTCCCGGCTCAGTGCCCACCGGACCACCACTTCCTCCGGACCCTGTCGCCCCACAGTCCTGGGTCTGCCTGAGGTCGGGGAGGCAAGACAGGGTCCCTGCTCTCCTGGGCTTGGTGCCGTGCCCTCCCCCAGCCCCCTCTGGACTCTCCTTCCTGCATTTGACTTCTGCACCCACCCGTGTCTACCCCATCGACCTTCCCAGCCCTAACACACATGTGCACGCATGCATCTCACTGCACATATGCGGGGACTCCTGCCTGCCTTTGCAGACGTGTCCTCCAGCCTTGGGGTACTCTCCCCGACCCCGTCCTACCCCCATGCCCCCTAAAGGGAAGGGAGCCCCCGGTCTGCACCAGCCTCCCACCTAGCAGCACCTCTCTCTGTTCCAGGTCTGGGGCATCGGCTGTGAGGACCGGGCCGTGTACTTCCGTCAGGGCGTCACCCCGAGTGAGCTCAGTGGGAAGACGTGGAAGGCCATCGTCGCCAGCCGAGAGTGTGACCGGTCGCACTCTGGCAGCTCGTTGAGTCTCCTCAGGTGATCCAGGGGTGGCAGGGCATGGAGGCGTTGGGTTGGGAAGGGCTGTTGGAGGCCTCGGTGGGCAGTGTCCAGCCTCTCCCTCGGGGCATTGGGCCTCATCCCATGCAGGAGAAAAGCAGGTTGTGACCCACCAGAGCCACAGTCTGTGGGGTCTCCTCCTTCCTGTGCCTGGTGTCCTGGCTAGGCCCGAGGGTGTGGGTGGGAGGTGACAGGTGAGTGAGGCTGCAATGTCCATCCATGTTAGAGCTGGGGGTCGTCCCTGAGCAAGGCTGGCCTGTTGGTTCTGAAGTCTCGAGGTCTGGGAGAGAAAAGGCTTCTTTGCAGGGTGGATGCTTAGGCCCCTCTGTCAAAGGAAGGCACGGAAGAAGGTAGAGCGTCTCTAGTCTAGAGCTGGACCTCAAACTTGGGCAAGCATCAGAATCGTCCGGGGGGCTTGTTCTGTCAGATCTCCAGGACCCACCCCCAGAGCTTCTGATTCATAGATCAAGGTGGGGGCCAAAGTTTTGCATTTCTTGCAAGGTCCCAAGTGTGCGCTGCTGCAGTTCTGGGGACAATGCCTTCAGATCTGTGGGTCTAGAGAGTATGGACAGAGGAGTCTCAGCTCTGCCCACTGGCTTTTAGAGTGCAGGCAGGTGACTTAGCATCTGAGCTGGAGACGCCTCAGCTCTGCCAGTGGAATGCCCGCAGTGCTCACCTGCCCAGTCACGTAGCTCACGGAGCCTTGGCTCGGTGTTCTGCGGCAGACCGCATTCCCGTCTGCAGCTTGGGCCCTCCCCAGACCCTGATCCACATCCCTTTGTTCCTGCAGCTTGGTGGTCACCATACTGTTGCACTGCCGGCCCAGAGGGCCAGGGGCCAGGCAGGGTGTGCCCACAGTGACCTGAGGGTTTAGTCTCCTCAGCTGGTAGTTCTCAAACTGAACAGCACATTGGAATCAGCTGAGAAGCTTTGGAAGCTACTGGTGCCAAATCTTCATTACCTTGGATTTGGCAATGGCTTCTTAAATATGACACCAAAAGCACAAGAAACAAAAGGAAAAATCGGTAAATTGGACTTCATCAAAATGAAAACTTTTGTGCATCAAAGGACACTATCGGGAAAGTGAAAAGACAACCCAAAGAATGGGAGGAAATATTTGCAAATCATATATTTGACAAGGGCTTAGGATCTAGAATATATAAAGAACTCTTACCACTTGACAGCAAAAAGACAACACAATTTAAAAAGGGCAAAGGACTTGAATAGACGTTTCTCCAAAGTAGATAAGCAAATGGCCAACATGCACACGAAAAGATGCTCATCTTTTCATCCACCATTAGTCATTAGGGACATGCAAAGCAAAACCAAAAGAGATACCACTCCAGACAAGATGTGGAGAAATTGGAACTCATACCCTGCTGTGAATGTGAAATGGTGCAGCCACTTTGGAAAATAGTCTGGCAGTTTCTCAAGAAGTTAAAGATATTGGGGCCGGCTCCGTGGCTTAGCGGTTAAGTGTGCGCTCTCTGATGCTGGCGGCCCGGGTTCGGATCCCGGGAGCGCCCCGAGGCACCACTTCTCCGTCCAACGTGAGGCCGAGTCCCACGTACAGCAACTAGAAGGATGTGAACCTATGACATACAACTATCTACTGGGGCTTTGGGGGGAAAAACTGAATAAATAAAATCTTTAAAAAAAAAAAAAAAAAAAAAAAAAAAAAAAAAGAAGTTAAAGATATGATTCAACTATTTCACTGCTAGATACATACCCCAAAGAATTAAAAACAGGTGCTCAAACAAAAACTTGCACATGTTTATAAAAGCATTATTCATAACAGCCAAAAGGTGGACACAACTCATATGTCCATCAGTGGATGAATGGATTAATAAAATGTGGTATAGCCACACAATGGAATATTATTCAGCAGGAAAAAGGAATGACGTACTGATATGTGCCACAACATGGGTGAACCTTGACATCATCATACTAAGTGAAAGAGGCCAGTCACAAAAGTCACATATTGTATGATGGCATTTATCTCAAGTGTCCAGATTGGGCAAATCCACAGAGACAGAAAGCAAATTGGTGGTTGCCAGGAGGTTGAGGGGAAAGAGGAGGATGGAGAGTGAGCCCTTAATGGGTTTCCATTTGGGGTGATGAGAAGGTTCTGGAACTACGTAGTGGTGGTAATTACACAATATTGTGAATATACTTAATGCCACTGCACTGTATGATTTAAAATGGTAAATTTTACGTCACGTGTATTTTGCCACAATAAAAAAATAATACTATTGCCAGATCTCTACCCCTGATATATTGGTACAATTGCTCTGGGGTGCGGCCTGGGCGTCAGGACTGCTCTCAGTGCCTAGGCGTCCCAGCTCCCCGGGAAGCGGGGTCTCTGGTGTGCTGCACAGAGAGGCTGTGACTTGCCCAGGGTCGCACAGGTAGTCAGTGGTGGAGCAGAAGAGCCAGCCTGCCTACTGCAGGGCGTGTTCCTCCCTCAAGGGAGTCACAGGTCTGCCCCCTTTGTTCCCAGCGCTGGCTGCTTCTTTGGTGATGAGGTGAGGGGCAGTGGCGAGTCCTGTGTGCCAAGTGACACGGATGCTTCCTCGGACGCCGAGAGACCGGGGCCTGACCCGCCTGTCCCTGCAGAGTCTCTGGACTGTCCCAGGAACCCCAAGGACAGCTTCGCATCCGGCCCAGGCACCAGCAGGACTGCAGAGCATACTGTGGAGGTTGCCAGCCCGGCCACTCAGACCCCCAGGCCCGAGCCTCGCCCTGGCCCAGCCTCCACCCCAGCTGAGCTGCCCTGGACCAATATTGACTTGAAGGAGCCCAAGAAAGCGCCCAGCTACTCGGCTGCAGGCTTTCCTGAGACCACCGGCCTCTCCTCACTGGAGGTCCTCCCCCTAGGCTTGGAAGAGCCCTGCAGTGCCGACGACCGCCCCCTATGGGCCTGGGTGTCAGGAGGAGGCTGTGCCGTGGAGGCCCACTCTATGCTCAAGTGGTTCTCCGTGCATTCGGGTAAGGGGGGTGTCGGCAGGCCCAGCACCCCAAAGGGTGATCCTGAGGGAGGCGGAGCAGGCCCACTGTCCTGTCTGAACGTGCCCCCTGTGCTTAGCCAGTCTGTCTGCAGCCTTCCGAGACCAGCCGGTGCTGTCATAAGGAAGGGCACTGGCCTGGCGCCCTGTCCCCTCTCCCTGTCCCAGCAGTGGTGGCCATTCTGGGCTGAACTGGGGGGACATCAACTTTCCTATCAGGGTGAACGGTGGCAGGGAGCTCATGGGACGTTTTACAGAGATTATGGCTTTCTAGCAAGAAAGGGCTGATTAAAAAACAAAGAGCCCTGGGGCCGGCCCCGTGGGGTAGCAGTTAAGTGTGCACACTCCGCTGCTGGCAGCCCTGGTTCGGATCCCGGGCGTGCACCGAAGCACCGCTTGTCAGGCCATGCTGTGGTGGTGTCCCATATAAAGTAGAGGAAGATGGGCACGGATGTTAGCCCAGGGCTGATCTTCCTCACAAAAAAAACAAAAAAAAAGAGCCCTGGCCTGCTCCCCAGCTGTGGGCCGGCCAGGCGCCTGGCCCTGAGGCTCTGGCTGGCCCGCAGGCCTGTCCGCCTCAGTGCAGACGCTCTCCCTGTCCATCACGCCGGCCCAGACCGCCGCCTGGAGGAAGCAGATCTTCCAGCAGCTCACGGAAAGGACCAAGCGGGAGCTGGAGAACTTCCGACACTACGAGCAGGCCGTGGAGCAGGTGGGCAGCCCCTGCACGCAGTTTTTTTCGGCGGGCATTCATCGAGTGCCTGCTGTATACCAGCCCTGAGGTGAAGTGGGAGGAACAGATAGATGGATGCGTCCATCCCTCTGTCCGTCCATCTTGGATGTGAAGCCGTCCCTTCCGGGCCCGTGTAGATTCAAGGATAAATGAGTCCATTCATTTATTCATCTGCACTAAAGAACTCTGTTCAGGCCCCACTGCGTTCCAGGCACAGTGTAGGCCCTGGGGACCCGAAGACACAGCAACCTCAGGAGGAGGCGGTGGGGGGGAATCACATCATCCTCTCCCAGCCCAAGGGAACCCCTCATGCCAGACAGTGTCGTGTTTTATTGAGACGAGGGAAGACAGGGTTGAGGGCCATCTCGGATCCCATCAGGCAGAGCCCATTCGCCAGAGGCCCACAGTCAGAAGTTACACGAAGCACGTGGCTAGTGTCACTCAGAGGACCTGGCTGCGTCTCGGCTGGTGGTGCAGAAGCATCTCGCCAGCAGCTAAGAGTTGGGCCTCCAGGGACAGGCAGGCCGGGTGTGCATCCCAGCTTTGCCACTGACTCACTGTGTGACACTGGGCCAGTCACAGAAGCTCCCCGAGCCTCAGTTTCCCCATCCAGAACATGAGGTAACAGCGCCGATCCCACAGGCTGTTTGAGAATGAGGAGGTTATTTGTAGGCGACACTGGCTTGGGGCCTGGCACCTGTCAGGTGTCCGATAGCATCACTTTTGTCATTAGGGTAAAGAGGGGGAGCTGGGAGTGCCAGGCAGGAGCCCCTGGCGAGGCGGCGAAGGGACCAGGGGTCGGGGGGCTGGGAACTGGGTGCACACAGGGCCGGAGTCTGGGAGCCCAGGGGCCTGCCTGTGATTCTTCTCCTCTGCCCTTGCGGGCCCGTGCCACAGTCGGTGTGGGTGAAGACGGGGACCCTGCAGTGGTGGTGCAACTGGAAGCCCCACAAGTGGCTGGACGTCCGCGTGGCGCTGGAGCAGTTCACGGGGCACGACGGGGCCCGGGACAGCATCCTCTTCATCTACTACGTGGTCCACGAGGAGAAGAAGGTGCGGTGGGGGTCCCATGGCAGGGAGGTGCCCGGGGGAGGGGGGTGCAGGGGAGGGCGATGCCCGGGGGCTGCACAGGAGAGGGGGTACCTGAGGGGTACGTGAGGGGGTGCAGAGCTGGAGGGGCACAGGACTGGGCCTGGGACACCAGCCCCAAGGTGCCGGTTGGGGACCGGCGTCTGGCATCTACAGGTGCTGGCCCCTGGTGGCAGCAGTCCCCGCCAGTGGCGGGCAGGTGTGTGCCAGCCCCCGAGAGCCATCTCCGCACTCCGAGCAGCTGCAGACAGGCTCACGTTTCAGATGGGAAGTCAGGCTCAGGGACATAAAGCCACTCACCCCTCCCCACGGCCAGCATGTGACAGGGCTGGTGTCAGAACCCAGTCAGTCTGACTCGAAAGTGCCCTTGTCAACATCAGAAAACATTTCTTTAAGATGTAACTAAGGCATCTGCTCATGAACTAGGCTTCCATACTGGAACATGCTTGGCCCCAGAGACCACCACTGAAACCCATACTCCTTGGGGGACCCCAAGGACCAGCTCTGTGGAATTGGGGGTGACCCAGGCCGTCCCTGTCCATCCACCATGGTGGGGCTCCCCCAGAGGCCGGCCTTGTCCCCAGCCCCGTGGGTCTTGCTCTGTCACTGGGGACAGCCCTGCCATCCGCCCTCTGTGCACAGTACATCCACGTGTTCCTCAACGAGGTGACAGCGCTGGTCCCCGTGCTCAATGAGGCCAAGCACTCCTTCGCCCTCTATACCCCCGAGAGGACCCGGCAGAGGTGGCCTGTGCGTCTGGCTGCCGCCACTGAGCAGGACATGAACGACTGGGTGAGTGGGCAGTGGTCCCCAGAGGCCAGGGGTCAAGGGGCAGTGGTCTTGGGGTGACCCAGCCTCAGCCTGCCACCCACCCCCTTCCCAGCAGTGACTGTCTCCCCACGCCAGCTCGCCCTGCTCAGCTTGTCTTGCTGTGAGAGCCGGAAGGTCCACGGACGCCCCTCCCCACAGGCCATCTGGTCCATCACCTGCAAGGGAGACGTCTTCGTGAGTGAGCCCAGCCCCGACCTGGAGGACCCCGCACACCTGCTACCCTGCGACCAGATGTGAGTCGGCTGCGCTCAGGACGGGGCTGGGGCCTGCCACCCTCTCCAAGCACCCAGAGATGTGGTTCAGAAGGGAAGGCCGCAACAGGACCACACAGGGCCTCACTTCCCGCTGGCCAGCCACAGGCTTGACTGACTGGTTCCCAGGCCCTGAGTCCTCCTGGGCCTGTGTGAGGACCCCAAGCGGGGACGAGAAACCTGTCTGGGCTCCGGGCAGGTTGGCGCTGTCAAGCAGCTGCTGTGTGTTGGGGGAAGAGGGAGGGATGGCTCTGTAGGCAGCATTTAAAACCACAAGATGGAGTGAGGCTGCCCATGGGGAGCAGTGTCAGCAGAATCCCGGGGCATCTGGCATTTTGGGTGAGGAAGCGGAGGGGGACCCAGCAGGGGACACAGTGCTCCCCATTCTATCCTGAGGCTGCTCCCAGAAGGTCACCCAGAGCCCGTGAGGACCAGGGGGATGTAGGTGAGACCAGGAGGCCCTGCTCAGGAGGGGAGAATTGATGTGTTTGTCCACCCTTTGAGGCCCTGTGTGCCTGGTGTCCAGTCAGACAAGTCAGACGACCTCTGGTGACAGTGGCAGGGCCTCAGCCCGCAGGAGCATGACCCAGGTGGCAGCTGCTCCCTGCACTCTGCCCGGCCAGGAGGCCACACTGTCACCATGCAGCGTGTTGTGACGTCCTTTCAGTCTGCTGGCCCATGTTGTGGCTCGTCTTCCTCCATGCCGTGGCATGCCCGTCCCAGACCCCAAGGGGCAAAGGGAACATGGGCTGCTGACCTCACCCCCCATCTGCATAGCTCCGGGCATCAGCGGCTCCCGAAGCGCTCCCCCCGCCGCCCCGCAGGGGGCCTGCCCATCTCCTGTGCCGACTCTTGGCTCACCTTAGCTCTGATTAATACCCGATGGGAAGTCCAGCAGTTTCCGGCATCCTTAGTAAAGGCTGTTGTTTGGTGACTGAAGACGAGTAACGTAGGGCGTCCCCAGAGGCCAAGGGCCAAAGGGGGTCGAAGGCTGGAAAGCCCTGCTTGGGTGCATTCCTCCCTGCCCTCTCTCCCGTCCTCCCAGGTTCTGGCGGCAAATGGGAGGCCACCTGCGGGTGGTGGAGGCCAACAGCCGGGGCGTGGTGTGGGGCATCGGCTACGACCACACGGCCTGGGTCTACACGGGCGGCTACGGCGGAGGCTGCTTCCAAGGTGAGGGTGGCCCATGCACCATGGCTGGCAGGACCAGCTTCCCGAGTCCTGCCCATGCCTTCCCGGGCCAGTCCCTCCTCTAATGCTTCTGGCTTCCCTGCCCCATGCCGGAGCCGCTGTCCCAGTGTTGACTCTTGGTTGACGGCTGGCTGACAGGTGACCTTCGCCACTGCCGGCCTCCACAGGGGAACAGTCCCAGGGCCAACCCATGAGGCGAGAGAGCCTGGAGACCAGGCCTTGTCTCCGACCTGCCTTCCTGGGCACCCATGGCTGAGCTGGGGCCGTGAAGGTTCTAGAAAGGCAGCTGCCAGGGGCCTCCAGCATGTCCAGCCCCTCATTTCACAGATGAGCCCTCAGGGCACATTGGGGCAGCTCTAGGACCCCAGTCTCCTGATTCCCAGGCCTCAATTCCAAGCCCTCTTTAGGTGGGTCATGCCGTAGGGGATGAGAGCTTGCTGAACCCCTGTGGGATCCCTGAGTTCTGGGAGGTAGAGTCCCTGTCTCTCCCCTACTGTAAATGGAGGCAGAAACAAACACTGAAATGGGACATGCCACAGTCCACACGCCCCACAGTGGGGGGCGGCTAATCCTGTACAACTGTGGGTCCACTAAGACCACAGGAACACACATCTGCACAGGCCTAACAGCTTCCCCATTTGTGAGGTGGGAATTATTTTTGTCCCCATCTTACAAATGAGGAAATTGGGTCTCATGGGGGTTATGTGAATGGTCCAAGGTACCTTTGTTAGTAAGGAGAGAACTGGGGGGGCCTCACACCTGCCCAGTGCCCAGACGGCAAGGGAGGACGAGATGTAGCCAAGAATAGAGTGTGAGGTGGCGGAGCTGGTGGTGTAGAGGGGAGGTTTAGTGGGCAGCAGGTTCTTCTCATCCCGGTTGTGCAACCCCAGAATAATCACAGAGGAGGCAACTGAAGCAGGGCAGCCCCGAGAGATGAGCTCAGCAGGCCTGTGAAGCCCTCTCAGCCGACCCTCTCCACCCACCCTCCCTGCCCATTCTCTGCGGACTTCGGAGCTTCAGACAGAAGCCCGAGTCCCGAGCAGGCAGGCGCGGCCTGGGTCCCGGCAGCTTCCTCTCCCCACAGGCCTGGCCAGCAGCACCAGCAACATCTACACACAGTCAGACGTGAAGTCCGTCTACATCTACGAGAACCAGCGCTGGAACCCCGTCACAGGCTACAGCAGCAGGTGAGCAGCCCGGCGCCCGGCCCAGGCCACCGTCTTGACAAGACTGGAGGGCCACGTCCAGTGTAGCGTGAGAGCTGGCATCCGGCCCCTGACGTGGAACTAACTGGATCTTCTGGTTACAGAGAGTTTTTTCCTTGAATCTTTACGTGTGATGCATATTTTAAAAACGCACTTATTGAGCGGTATTACATGCCTAAGAGCACAAAGCGTGAATGTATGTGTATGCATATATTCAACGATCTGTCTGTGCATAGACGGATATCAATCATTGAGTTATCACAAATCGAACACCAGTGTAGCCACCCCCCAGGACAAGAAACAGAGCCTTGCCAGCCCCCCACCGCCTCTGGTGCCCCTTCCCTTTTGTCACCCCTCCCTCCTCACCAAGAACCGCCATCCCAACTTCTAACACTGTTATAGTTTTGCTTGCTTTTTGGGGTGGGGGCAGTGGTGGTTGCTTTGTTTTTTGAAGTTTTGCTTAATTTAAGCTACTGAGAATATCATGGCCTCCAGCAAAATTATTTTAATCCTCCAAATGTGAGACTTTTGGACAAGACAGTCAATATGTTTGTTTTGGCAGAAGGGGAGACGCTATATAAAATCTAGATTGTTACGTGGCTTTTTATTTCTCTCCCACTCAGCATAGACACGTATTTCTCATTGCTCTTGTCCTGAGGTTTTTGTATTTTTAGAAAATAAGCAGGTTGTGGAATTTCTTAGCCTTTAAAACCCGCTGCAGGACTTTTGGCCAGTGATGCTCAAACTCTAGCATCATCCAGGCGCTCCGTTTGGGCCCCCCCAGACTCAGCCCTGGGGGTCTCTTCTTTCGACTGGTCCTGTTTCATGTCCTTTATGATAAAACTCTGATCATAAGTATAGCACTTTCTGAGTTCTGTGAGTCGTTCTAGCAAATTATCAAACCTGAGGAGGTAGTGGGATTCCCCCCAATTTGTAGCCAGTCAGTCAGAAGTGCAGGTGGCCTGGGGACCCACAAAGTGTGGCTGGTGTCTGAAGTGGGGCGGTCTTGCTGGGGACCATGCGCTTTGACTGTGGGGTCTGTGCTGACTCCGGGGGTTAGCGTCAGAGTCGTATTCAGCTCACCCAGCTGGTGTCAGAAGAGCCAGTTTTCCACAGTGGATGTACCAGTTCACACTTTACCAACACATCTTTGCCGGTTTCTTTTATTTTAGCCACACTCAAGCGTGGCTAGCATCTCCTGTTTTAAGTTTCTGTTTCCTGATGACTAACGAGGCAGAGCACCTTCCTGCATTGACTGGCACTCCGATACCCTCATTTGTGGAATGCCCCTTTGAGTCCTTGTCCCATGTTTTGGTTGGATCCTCTTTTTCTTGCTTTGTCAGTGTTGTGTGCGCATTCAGGATGCGAGCCCTCTGTCAGTTACTTCCGTTCTGTGGTTTGCCTTCCCACCTTCTTAGTGGTGACTTTTGATTGTTAAATGTAGTCCAGTTGATCGATTCTTTTTTTTTTTTTTTTTTACGTAAAATTGGGCCTTTAAAAAATCCTCTTCTGGCCGGCCCGGTGGTGCAGTGGTTAAGTGCATGCTCTCCGCTTCGGCGGCCCGGGGTTTGCAGGTTCGGATCCTGGGCGTGCACCGACGCACTGCTTGTCAAACCATGCTGTGGCAGCATCCCATATAAAGTAGAGGAAGATGGGCACAGATGTTAGCTCAGGGCCAATCTTCCTCGGCAAAAAGAGGAAGATTGGCATCAGATGTTAGCTCAGGGCTGATCTTCCTCACACACACAAAAAAATCCTCTTAAGAAATCTCATGAACACCAAAGTAATGAATACATTCTCCTATCTTCTAGAACAGCAGTCAGCAAACTTTTTCTATAAAGGAGCAGATAGTAAATGTTGTAGGCTTTGTGGGCCACACGGTCTCTCACAACTGCTCGCTCTGCAGTTGTTGCTTTGTCAACGATTGAGCGTCCATGTGTCCCAGTAGGATTTATATCTGGACACAAATTTGAATGGCATATGATTTTCACATGTCATGAAGCATTATTCTTCTTTGGATTTTTTCAACCATTTAAAAATGTAAAAACCACCCTTAGTTTGTAGGGTGTGCCGAAATAGGCAGCGAGCCTGGTTGGGTCCACAGGTCACATAGTTTGTGGATCCAGTTCTAGAAGCTTTATTCCTCTGCCTCGTCCATTTAGGTCTAGAGCCCCACCTCCCCACCCCCAAACTGTCGGGTGTAGAGTGTGGGCTGGAGGTCAGGTGTCGTTGTTTGAATATCCAGTGACCCACACCATTTATTGAAAGGACTGACCTTCCCCCTTGCGTCACAACGGCCACCTTTGTCTTAACTCAGTGTCCATGCAGGCAATGCTCTGTTCCCGAGCCCTCCTCTCTCTTGAGCCATTGGGTACCTCGCGCTAACCCCCCACTGTTCCAACCACTGTCCCCTTATGGGAAGCATTCAAAGCTGACAGAACAAACCATCTCGGCTTCTTCAACAGCGTTTCGGCTGTTCTCCGATCATTTCCAGATGAATTTTAGAAGCAGCTTGTCACAGTCCCCAAAAACCGTTGCAGTCTTGGTCAGGATGGCCTTGGATCTCTACATGAATTTGGGTAGAAAAGTTATGTCACAAATCCTGTCTCCACAATGTGGGCATAGTTTACACCTCCATTTATGTAGGGCTTCTTTAATTTCTTCTTAATAAGGTTTTGTAACTTTTTATATAGGAATCTTGACGTCTTTTATTAGATGGTATTTCATATTTTTTGATACTATTGTTAATGGCACATTCAAGCTTATTTATTTCATTTTTTAGCTGTGTGTGGCTGTCTACAGAAATGCAATTGATTCCCCTCCTGTTTTTTCAAAATTGGTGAAAGGAAGAAATACCGAATAATGTGAGAACAAACCGTAAACGCACCAACCAGAGGCAGTAACCATTACTCGCATTCTGGTCTGTTTCCTCCGGCCCGCCCTCTGTGTGTGTCCGTGTGCCTGAGTGTGGGGGACAAAACCCTGCACATAAAGGTGGTCTGGGATGGCCTCAAATCCGATAGCAGGGAGGGATCTGGTTGACCTAACCCTGACTCAGTCTTGGCCGTGTAGACTGTGACCTTTCACTGTTGTGAGAACAGTTTAAAGGATTTTCTTGTGTGTAAATATTTGTGAGTTTCTCTGTTCACCCCCAGTAAATCAAGGTTCGAGCTCTTCTGAGGCAGTTGATACACGTCGCTGAATAGGTCCTGGAAACCTCCACATCGGCTATGTGTAGCGTCCACACGGCACGCTGACTTGCCTGCGTCTCCCCTCCCTCCCTCCTCAGTCCTGGGGAAGAGGAGCAGGGCAGCTCCGTGCTCCCTGGGCCATATAGAGAGTCCAAACCAAGGGCCAGCCTCCTGGCACCGCAGCCTCACGGCCACCTGCCCAGCATTACCCGTGTGCTGCTGGTTGCTCTGCAAGTGTATGAGTCAGCGGGCCTTTCTCCTGGCTTCTGGTAGCTTCAGGCATTCCTTGGCTTGTGACAACATCACACCAGTCTTCACATGGTGTTCTCCCTGTGTCTTTACATCTTCTTCCAATTTGGGAAACTTGGGTCCAAATGTCTCCTTTCCATAAGGACACTGTCATGTTGAATTAGGGCCCACCTTAATGATCTCATCTCATTTGATCATCTGCAAAACCCTATTTCCAAATAAGGTCACACTCACAGGTACTGGGGATAGGGCTTCAACATTGTTTGGGGGGACACAATTGGGGGGGACACCCAGAACACAAAGGAAAGAGAGATGGGCTCCCAGACCACACGCACACAGCCCTCTGTGGATGGCCTGGCTGGGTTGTAGCCCAGGCCACCTGTGACGCGGGATCACCACAGTTGCTGTCCCCGCCTTGGGGCGGTTCTGTTTTTGCCCCACACCCCCTCAGAGATGCGGATGTCCTGGGTGCCTGGGCGGGACGGGCCGCTCTCGCCTGTCTCTCGGGTCACTCCACCCCTGTTGTCCTGCTGCAGGGGTCTCCCCACCGACCGGTACATGTGGAGTGATGCCACGGGGCTGCAGGAGTGCACCAAGGCCGGCACGAAGCCCCCGTCCCTGCAGTGGACCTGGGTGAGCGCTGGGCTGTGGGGTGAGCAGAGGCGGGGGTGGGGAGTCTGCCTGTACTGACCCGCCCCTCCCGCAGGTTTCTGACTGGTCCGTGGACTTCAGCGTTCCTGGGGGCACTGACCAGGAAGGGTGGCAGTACGCCAGTGACTTCCCTGCGTAAGCATCTCTCTCTCTGCCTAGGGAGGGAGCCTCCTGGGGTGGAACCCCAAGCATCAGGCACTGGGCTTGTGGCCCAGCCAGGCCCTGTCCTCCCCAACACTGGTGGCCTCACCATTCTGCCAGGCTGCCCCCCTGCCCCCCAGCCTCTTGCCCCCCTGCCCCCCAGCCCTGGGTAGCTCTGGTCCCCCCAAACACCCAGGTGTGGCCGAGGAGCAGATGCTTACATGCCCACCTCAGCCACCTGGGGAGGTGTGGAGGGGCCCAGGTGAGTTCAGGCCAGCACACCTGGCACACCTGGCTTCAGTGGGTGGGCTCAGGGATGACACCATGGCTCCCTCAGCACCTGGTAGTGTTCTTGCTGTGCCGAGCGAGGGTTCTGGGAGACCCCAACCCAGGGAGACCTTCGCTCCAGGGAGGCCTGGACCCCACAGCGACCCCCGCCCCAGGGAGGCCCTGACCCCACAGAGACCCTGGCCGGGCAGGAGGCATCTAAAGGAGGAGGATGGTGTCCTGTGATGCCTGCTGCCCTTTGAGCCCACTCCGTGGCTTACAGTGGGGCTCTGTACCCTGTAAGGGGTGGAAAAAGGATGTATGTCACTTTCCAGAAACTTCCACAGAGTGGTCTCGAATTCAGCTTCTTCCTCTTGCAGCTCATACCATGGGTACAAAACCATGAAGGATTTTGTCAGGAGAAGGTGCTGGGCCAGGTAAAGAGGGGAGCCAGGAGGGAGCTGGGGGGTGTGGCCTTGTCCATCCTGCTGGTTCCTCCAGGGCCAGACCTCCCGACCTGTGACCTCAGTCCCAGTAGAAGGAAGGGGAGGAGGGGTAGGAAGGGAAAACAGAATCAAAGTAAATGTCAGCCCAGGAAATGCCCGCAGGCTCCCAATGCTCTCCTGTTTCTGAGGCGTTTGTTTTCAAGAACAAATAAGAGAAATGTCACTGGCAGGCTCTGTTTGTGAGCAGGCCTGGCTGGGGCAGGACAGGGCGCCGAGGGCAGAGTCACCTCTCCAGGCCCTTATTCCCGCCCATTTTGGGGAAGCAGTGCCCACCTGAGTATTTTCGGGGTCCTGGCCCCAGCGCTCCCTGGGACCCGGCCGAGGCTGCCGTGGGGAGAAGGGTGGCCTCTGGGGCGAGGTCATCTTAGCTCTTGCTTCCCAGCCTCCTGCGCAGCTAGAGCAGGTGGCTCTGGGCGGTGAGCTGGGCCGAGGCTCGCAGTAGCATCGGGGTGCCCAGGTTGTGTTCTTTTCCCCCCATTCAGAAAATGCAAGCTGGTGACCAGCGGGCCCTGGCTGGAGGTGGCCCCCATCGCCCTCGGGGACGTGTCCATCATCCCCGAGAGCCCGGGCGCCAGTGGGAATGGGCACAGCATTGCGCTCTGGGCCATCAGTGACAAAGGGGACGTGCTCTGCCGCCTGGGTGTGTCCGAGCTCAACCCCGCGGTGAGCACCCTCATTCCTGCCTCCTCTGGGGACCGCCAGGCCTGCCCACCCTGCCAGCCCTTGGACCCTCTTGGGGTTGAATCCCCTCTTTGGGATTCTTCCCAAATAAGACTGTTGCTGTGGAGTCAGGGAGCTCAGGTGTCCCTGGGCCTGCCCAGGATGGTCCCTGGGGCTGGTGGACACCGCCTGTGGCCCAAGGGGGTCACTGGGCTCTGTGGGCAGTTGGAGCTGAGGATGAGGTTGGCGTGAAGAGCTGCCAGCTCCTGGGACTTGTGGGTGGGGGTGGCAGAGGCCGGGCCGGGCCGCCCTCAGTGTCCCTTCTCACCCGTCTCTAGGGCTCCTCTTGGCTGCACGTGGGCACCGACCAGCCCTTTGCCTCCATCTCCATTGGGGCCTGCTACCAGGTGTGGGCTGTGGCGAGGGACGGCTCCGCCTTCTACCGGGGCTCTGTGTCCCCCTCCCAGCCAGCTGGTGAGTGCTGCCCCTCCAGGAGGACCCCTACCCGGGGCCACCAAGCTGTGACAGGGGACACGGGGCTGGTCTGAGTGAGGTTGCATGTGCTTCTGCTTCCAGGGAAAGCTGGCTGACAGGTCCCTGAATTTTCAGTTCAGCTCAGCAAGCATTTACTGAATGTTACCTGTGGACCAGGTGCTGGGGGCCAAGCCGGGATCCCCCCTATAGGCCACGTTCCCCTCCCGCTGGGACTCACAGTGGGGGCAGTCACCACCCCATGATGGGGAACCCCTCACAGCTGCCCTTCACTGTGGTCGGCCTCCTGCCCAGGGCATCGCTGGTGTTGGGCACTTTGCACATCCTGCCCTTCAGGGGACAAGCCTGCCCAGGCCCTCCTGGGGTGGCCCTGCGCGGCCCACTCCACAGTGACTGTTCTGGCTACCTCCAGGAGTACAGGCCATGCTGGCTTGTTCTTGACTGGCTGTCTAGATGGTGTCCGGCATAGGGGAGGCCGGACAGATGCATGAGTGGTGGCTGGTGCATCGCTGCCCCCCACACAGGGCCACGGGGCTCAGGCAGTGGGTTCGCACAGCAGCCCCAAGGCTGGATCTCTACCACATGCCGGGCTTGGCACCTTCATGTCCCAGTTTGTGAGATCAGCCCATCCAGCCCCACCATCTGACACCTGCCACAGCCTCCAGAGAGCCCTGTGCCGGGTCAGCTCTGCTTGGCCCTCAGCTCATGCCAGGCCCTGTCACACATGTGTGGTCTGGCTGCTCTGGAGGCCACACCCGCCCCCACCCTGTGAGCTGCAGAGGAGGCCCCGTGCTCCCCGAGCGCTGGGGCCCCAGGTTTGGTGTTTCCCGGCTGCTGCCTGAGCCTGCCCCCCATCACAGGTGACTCTTGGTACCACATCCCATCCCCACCCAGACAGAGGCTGAAGCAGGTGTCCGTGGGGCAGACGTCCGTCTACGCCTTGGACGCAAACGGCAAGTTGTTTCTGGTCCTTGGTGGTCACCAGGGGAGGCTAGGGGTTCCCTGAGCACCCCCATGGGATGAGACCCTCCTCAGCTCCCAGGTCCCTGACATGAGACCTTTATAAGCCACCATGAGAGGGCGCCACCCCGCAGTCAGCCTCTGAACAGGTTCCCTCCCCCAAGTTACCCAGGGTGGGAGGCACCAGCTGGCCCCAGGTTGTCAGCCTGCCTGGGCCTGGGGCATAGGGCACAGTACCAAGGCCGGGGTGACACTGCCCAGCGGGGCCTACACTGGGAGCGTCTTCTAGAAGGTGCCACCCAGGCCTGTGACACAGGAGCCCCATGGTAGTTTGGGGCTGCTGGAGGTCGCCCGCTTGGCGCTGGGTCCTCCCTGCCCCCGTGCCACCTGGGCCAGGGCTCTGGCCAGTTCCCTTTCCTGTTCTGTCGCTGTCACAGATGAGCAGGGCGAGGAAAGGGCAGAATTGGGCCTGGAACCCAGGTCTTTTGGTCCAGGCCCACTCTCTTTATTTGTTCAAATAATTCCTTGTCCTCAGTTTCTCATGCGTAGAAAGAGGACGACGATGCCAGCCCAGCACAGCGGGACGATTGTGCAGCTCAGGTGGAGTGGGGCGCGGGAAGGCCGAGCTGGCTCTGGCCCAGCTTCTCTCTGGCTGTGGGTCAGCGAGAGCCCCGGGAAGTGTGGGGACGCAGAGGAGTGTGGTCAGACCACCCCTGGCTTTGCATACCCGAAGTGGGTCGCCATGCTCTGGGGCCTCACGACGCGCACCCTTCTCTCCCCAGGGAACCTGTGGTATCGCCAGGGGGTCACGCCCAGCTACCCGCAGGGCTCCAGCTGGGAGCACGTGTCCAACAACGTGCGCCACGTGTCCGTGGGGCCCCTGGACCAGGTCTGGGTGCCCTGGGTGGGGGGGCAGGGACAGAGGGTGCACACTCACTCTGGGGTAAGGAACCTGGGGGGCTCCGGGTTCCCGCTCTGGTCTCCCCGCTGCTGTCCCCATGGTCCCACCGCTGCTGGGGGCCGAGCCTTGAATGGGTCTGTGTTCCAGGTCTGGGTTATCGCCAACAAAGTCCAGGGGAGCCACAGCCTGAGCCGGGGAACCGTGTGTCACCGCACGGGCGTGCAGCCCCACGAGCCCAAGGGGCAGGGCTGGGACTACGGCATCGGGGTGAGCAGGGCGGATCTGCTGGCTGGGGCTGCGTGGTCACACTGTGCATGCTCTGGGTCCCTGGGGTGGTTCCCATCAGGGTCTGTGGGAGGCCCCAGGCAGAGCTTCTAGAAGGTCTTGAGCTCCGGTGTCTGGAAGGATAGCCTCTGCCCCTTGACCCCCAGCGGCCCCGGGTGACGTAGCTCTCTTCTTCCAGGGGGGCTGGGATCACATCTCTGTCCGGGCCAATGCCACCAGGGCCCCCTGGAGCGCATCCCAGGAGACAGCCGGCGAGCGGAGCGGGGAGCAGGGTCTCCCCAGCAGGCCTGCACAGGTGGCGGGTTCCCTGCAGGGTCTCTCCCTCGGCCCCATCTGCTGCTGAGGCTGCCTCTCCTCCCCTGGAAGCAGGAGTGGTGCCCGGTTTGAAGGATCAGGGCTGATACGTGAGGCTTCTCGTGCTGAAATGTGGATCCTCAAGACTCAAGAGGGAACCTGGCCTGAGGTCATGGCCACCTTGGAGGCACTAGCTGAGAAAGCCCCGAAATGTGAAGCTTTATGGACGCCCCCGCACATGTCCCTGGTCTGTGACATGGAGTGTGGGGTGCGGGCCCCTTCCCCCTCTGCCTCCCGCCTCTCCAGCATGGGAACCTGGACCCTGGAGCCTTCCAGGAATGTCCCCCCTGGGGAAGCGGAGCCCGCTGAGCCCCGGGCACCCCCAGCAGCATCAGGGCCCTGCCTCCTGCCCCTCAAAGAAAAATGGCTGTGGGGCTCAGGGCTGCATTGCCCCATGCTGTGATCATTTCTCAGAGCGGGACTCACAAATAGGGTTTAATTTCAGAAGTTAAGGAAGGAGTTGACAGGGTGGGAATAAACGCTGGAGGGAGGCATCTTCTTCCCCTGGTGGACACAGGCCCTCCTGGGGTGGACGAAGGATGGAGGGGCCGCCTGTGGCTGGGAGAAGGTGTTCAATACAGAATCACGGTCATCAGCCCTCAGCCAGCCCTTCCCCTGACCTGGTTGGGGGGTGGGAGCTCCTTTTACAGACGATCATGTTACAGTGGGGAGGGAGGGAGTGGAGATGAGAGGGGTGTGGAGGCCACGTCCACCCCTCCGGGCAAGCCCAGCCAGGTCAGTGGGAAGGACCTCCCAGGCGCCGCACCACCCCCCCCCCCACCGCCGCCCAAGGGGCAGCTTCTCCGCTGCGTTTATTCTTCATGGCCCCATTTGGCACAGTCTGGAGTTGGCTTCCTACAGCCACACACTTGGCTCCGGCGGGCATCAGAGCCCAAGTCCGTCTCTGCTCCTCCTGAGACAACAAACTCTCCAGCTCTCCCAGCATTCCTGTCGGGAGGGGACCGCTCTGCATTTGATCCCGTTTTGCTGTGTGGTGTTTGTCACCCAGAAGCTGACCCTAAGGAGGTCTCCTGTGAGGTCCCCTCCCGCGGGGCTTTGAGGCAGCCGGTGGTCCCGGCGTTTGCCGCGTGTTCTGGAGGCGGGAGCAGGAGGTGTGAGTCTGGGTGCAGAGCGGGGCGACGCCCTCCTGTCTGTTTATGCCTCATCGGCAGCAGGTTTTCTCCGAATGGGCATTATGGGTTTCTTCTATGGCAGCGACCTGTCGGCCTGTCATTCTGCTGTGACTCACTGTCTGAAGCTGGTTTCACATGCCCTTTCTCCAGGGCGACCGTGTCCTCACCGCTGAGCACCAACTGTTTACCTGCTCAGCATCACTGAACATCTCGATTCTTCGGACGCTTCATTCAATAAAAACTTACGCCAGAGTGTAAATGACGTGATATTTTTATTGCTACATTATGATTAAAATGCACAGTTCCTGTGCTCGAATGCATGGGGCAAAAGCAGCAATTGCCGTGAAATCGTTTATTTTTGTTTTATGACACAGCATCAGTTTCATTAGTACTTTGAAGGGGCCATTAGGAAAAATAAAAGCAAATTTGGGTCATTTAAGAAACATTTTCACCACAATTACAGCTGGTGCGCTGGCCGTTCAGTTCCAGGAAGTTTTCCCCAGACAGAAAAGTCGCAGTTCTGGTTTCTCTGCTGAGTCGATGGGGATCGCCGCCTCCAGAGCTCACTCAGGGCTGGCGTGCAGGCGGGTCAGTAGCCCCCGGCGGGGCCAGGCGGCCGGGGCTCAGAGTACGTGGGTTTCTGACTTCAGGGTCCAAGATGAGGGTTGAGGGAGCAGCCTCGCCAGTCTGTCCCCAGACCTGTCCCCTCCCCCTCCCCCACCCTATATTTAATACCCAAGCGCAGGAGTGGGACCTTTAAGGATCCTTCATGATGTGGCCATGGGGTGCGCAGATGCCCTCCAGCCGCAGGTGAAGAAGGACTGGACGTCTGGGCCCAGGTCACCCTCTGGGAAGCAAAAGGGGTGCAGGAGCCAATTTGGGACAGACAGAGCTGCGAAGGCCATCGTCCCGCAAGGTGGTGACCCACAGTAGAGGATGTATGGGGCCCATCTGTCCTGAGCTTGGAGTTAGTGGCTTGCCCTGCCCACTGACCTTCCAGAGTGGCCACCTGAGGAGCAGGCCGGGAGTGCCGGGGCCCCTACCTGAGCCGTGCTGAAGGACAGCTGGGGCAATGAGGCCGGGACCTCCTGGGGCCACCTTCCAGAGGGCCTGGCATTGGGGCCTGGGGAGGCCCGGCCAGTGTCTGACCGGCAGCTAATGACTGTTCTGAGGAGTTCCACCTGCTGCCTTCCAGGTGGCCAGAGCTGATGCCAAGCCTGGCCATGCGTTAAGAGGCTGTGGCCAGGAACTACCAGGGTAGAGAGGGTGAGGCCACGAATTGGGGAGGGCCCTGGGCTGTGGCAGCCCCACTCTCCGCCTGGCTCAGCCCCCACCCACAGCGCCCCAGGAGGGGCCTGGCCTCCAAGGGTCTCTGGGACAGGTGTGGGCACGGATGACCTGGCCCCACATGCCAGGCCAACTCCACCCTCTCCGCAGCCCGTCACTGGGGTTCCTGCCCAAGGCTGCCAAGGACCCTGTCCCCTCCCCATTTCGGCTTTGGGCAGAGGGATGAGGGAGGGGAGAGGCCAGCGGGGGCTGAGAGCAAAGTCACCAAGCCTGTTGGAGGCAGCGGGGCAGGAATGCCACAGACGGAAGCTTGGCCCGAGGCGGCAGGGACCTGCCAAGCTGCCCAGTCCCGTCTTTAAGTAGCACCGCCAGGTGGGGGAGGGGAGCTCTTGCCACCCCAGCCTCCTCCCCATAGAGAGCCCCGCAGGGCCCCCAACTCCAACCAGGACCCAAGAACATCCCAAAGTCCTGTCAGACCACCCTCTGCCAGTTATGTGACCACCCATGTCAGTGATAAATATGACAAGCAGCAGCAAATTTGGGTGGGACCCCAAGAGAGACCTGGGGACAGACCCTCTCCCCGCAGGGCCAGGGCTGGCCTGGAGACCCCTGGCCACTCAAGGGAAACAGGGCCTAGCAGCCCCTCCCGCTCCATCAGCCCAGCCCTGTCTCCAGCCCCCTCAGCACCAGACCACAGACCCTTGGACCCTGCTCAGACTCTCCACAGTCAGGAACCCCCACTAGGCAGAAGGGAGGAAAAGATCCCCTCTCCCGGACAAGGCCTCTCCCTGACAAGGTCCCTTTAGAATTAATGTGAGGTAATCTAACTAGGGTTTCTAACTGACAGATGCAGAACTAGAGGCTCCAACCATCTCAGCTCAGCCACACTCCCCGAGTGGCTGTGGGCTTTGCTTGCTCCGTGCCTCAGTCTACCACAAACAAGGAGGCTCCTATGCAGGTTGGAGGAAGTCCCTTCCTGGGTCTGGGCCTCAGCAGTAACTGGGGAAACTTACCAAAGAAAACCTTTTCCTGGAATCTCCCCTTGCCTCGGGAGGGAGTCGGGAGTGAAGAGAATTTAGGTACAAGGCCTGTCAACTCCTGCCTAGTCAATTACAAAGCAGGGCCTGGGCCTCTGTGGAGGCTGGGCCTCCTGCACTGCTCTTGTCCCCTGGGGGCCAGGCGGGGCTCCAGAGAGGCAGCGGAGAGTTCAGGGAAGATGGGGCCGCTGGGGCCAGGTCTGCATGGGTGTCTCCATCGGTCTGGGGCTCCCGGCACGGAGCGACCAGGGCCAGGCCACCGCTGACCCCCAGGCCGGGGTGCTAGGAGCCCTCTCGGAAGCTGTGGATCTGCGTGGAGTACTTCTGCAGGTGGCTCTCAGGCTGGGCCTCGGCGGCACCGAGCGCGCCCCCCGCTGCCTGCTGCTGCTGGTAGTGCTGGTAGAGCTTGGGGCCCGGCCCATCCAGGCCCGGAAGGCAGCCGCTGGACATGGTCAGGATGGTGGCGGTCAGCGACTTGATGTAGTTCTTGGCCAGCGTGAGAGTCTCGATCTTGGAGAGCTTCTTGTCGGCACGCACGTGCGGGATGACCTCGCGCAGCGCCTGGAAGGCGTTGTTCAGCTTGTGCATGCGCTGCCGCTCCCGCTCGTTGCTCTCCAGCCGCCGCTGGACGCTGCTCTCCCGCCGGCCACCCGGCCCCGAGGACCCCGGCCGCCTGCGTCCGCCCTCAGCCCGCGCCCCCTGCGCCCGTGCCGTCCTGCTCCGCAGACCCTTGGTCAGCTCCGGCCCAGAGCCCGGCTGGGGCCTGTCGGGGGTCTGCTCCCCTGGGGTGGCATCTGTGTCCTGCGCTGGCACCCGGCGCCTGGGGGGCCGGTTCTTGGTCTTCATGGCTCCAGGCTGGTTGTCCCAGGCGGTGGTGGCTCTGAGGGGAGGCCCTTGGAGCTGAAATCCAGAACACAGACCACCCCATGGTCACTCGGCAGGCTGGTGGACACTCAGGGCAGCTGTCCCTGGCAGCCTCTTTGCTGCCCACTGGCAGCTGACCACTTGGTGCACAGTGGCCCCAGAGTCCTTCCCATTGACACATGCATCCCTGAGCTGATTCCCCACTCCCCATGCCCCTGTTCGACCTCACACTGACCCCTCAGACCTTTCCCTGATCTGATAGCCCCCTCTCCCCCTGGGTGATGTGCCCTGACCCTGGACGTTTCTCTGGCCCCATGCCCCTCACTACCTCCCAAACACCTCCTGAGTTTAGGTGGCCTTTGACACTTCCCACAGACCACCAGAGATGGGGCCCCATCCTAGCTCAGGAAGGCCCCTCTTCCTGAGGCTGCACTGCCTCCTGTTTGCCAGGCATGGACTCCAGCCACCACACTGACGGTCCTGCCCGGCTGGACGTCACACACGCAGGGACAACACTGGGGCCAGAACCGCTGTGGATGTGGGGCAGCTGTCGGAGGTCAGCGGTCTACAGTGGCTAGAGCCTGCAAGAGCCCCCAGACCCACCACATGGATGGCCCGGCCAGGGCTCCAGGCTCGGATCCCCACCCAGTTTTCTCCCCAGACCCACTGGGTCCTGCCCGTGGGTCCTCTCCCAGCTGCCCCACCCGGACCCCCCCACTCCCGTTACCTGGCGATCCGCGGCCGCAGGGGCCAGGGCTACCCACGGGGGACAAGGACACGTCGCTTTAGCCGCCCCGGGCGGGGCCGCGGCAGCATGTAAATAAGCCCGCGGGGCGTGGCCGGGGCGGGGCCCGTGTCTGTGTGTCCCCCGCCCCGCAGCAGCGGGGGGCGGGGGCGCACCTGCAGGCGAGGGGCCGGCCTCGGCCCACTCTCCGCCCGGTGCCGCCTCCGCGACTGCGGAGCCCCGTCCCCGAGCCCGTTCCGCGGGGTGGGAGACCGAGGCCTCTCTGAGAGCCGGTCGGCGCAGGGGAAGCCCCGGGACCGCATCTGGCCGCCGCACCTGGCCTTGGGGTTAAGGCTCAGAACACAGAGCCCAAGTCAGAATTCGTGGAAAAGCTGTTTTGCGATAATACTGGTTTCTCAAAGGGGCTGCGGCCACACCCCTGAAGAGCAGTAGCCCAGGTACCCCCGCGCCCTCACCCCAAGTTTCGGGCGGACCCTGCAGCACCGGGGGCTCTGGGACGCCCCCACCACGGCGCCCGCCCGCGCCGGTCCAGGCGCGAGTGGGCGGAGCCCTGGCCCGCGGGGCACCTGGTCGGCCGCCTGCGTGCAGGTCACCGGGAAATAACTGGTCATGGGTTTTAGGAGGTCTCCAGGGGCGGGAGGCAGACAGCTTGGGCTCAACACCGGCTGCCACCCACTTGCTTTACTTACTCGCCTCCCTGCCTCAGTTTCCTCACCTTTTGCAGGTGCATTAAAAGGTGTTGAAAGCAGCAGCTGGCGCAGAGGTTTCAGGGTTGATGGGGGCAGCTGCGTGCAGTGAGTTCCCGCGGTCGCACAACTGCCGGCGCTCCCACCCACCTGTGTCCGCAGGACAAGGCTCAGGCTGTCCTCAAATTTCCTCCACACCACCACTGGCTGCCTGTGTCAGGTCTCCAGATGGGGGTTCACAGGTCTCCTCCACCTACTCGCTGAGGTCACACCGGAGGGGGTATAAGAGGTGGGGCGAGGCCTCGGGTTAGGAGGCTGTTACCGTGCTCTCGGCAGCTGGGACGGGGGAACAAGGACGGGGCATGGGGGACGCCCAGGTCCACGCGGGGCACAGAAAGTCTGGTTTTGAGCTGATTAGCCTCCCCGCTTAGAGCTCGTTAGAGGCTGGACCTCAGAAACTACAATGCTTCTGAAATTCATCAGTTAGTGCCAAGGCTTCCAATTACAGATACATTTAAGGCAGCACAAGCACTACATAGAAGTTTCATTTTCCAGTGCTTCTCCAACCCTTTGTGTTCTCAGAAGTGTGGGGATTTACATCTGTCATGGAAAAGGGCATCCAATATCTAGAGACCAGGACAGTGAGCGACCTAGGGGCTGCAGGCTGCAGGCACCCACGGGAGGGCAGTGCCTGGCCACCCACCCCAGGTCCTGCACAGTGGAAAAAACACGAAATAAACTCAGCAACAGAGTTTATAAATATATAACTATATTTATTTTGAATATTAAATAGTTTTTAAATTACAAGCAATTTATTGAATCACACTATGCATCAATATACAGTAAAAATCTTACAGTTTAAAAATGTACACAATTTAAACTGAAAGTTCATTAACTGTTATATCGCCGTGAACCTCTTCCGACTGTGTTAAAGCACAACAGGGACACCTCGTAGGGGTGGCCGCCCCTGGGGTCCTCATCTGCGGACGGAATTAGAGAGCGGGTGCACACACCGCTCCATCACCTACTGGAGCTCTAGCTGCGCCTGTTCCGACTTGAACAGTTAAACGTGTTCGAGCCGTTTAAATAACAGGTTGTTGGTGATCAATACTGTCAACACATCTGTAAGAATTTTATATACTAAAGAGAGTTTTCTTTTTAATAGCCAAAACTGGAGCCGACCTCATTACTACGTAGGAATATTGTTTTGGGGATTTACATCTGAAGTAACTGTGTGCACGCAGTCTTATTTAAGGCTACTTCTCTTAAGGCTAACATTCTGAAGCCCCTATGACAGACGCCCAACATCTGGAGCCTAACACTTGGTTCACTTCTGGAATCTTCAGGTGATGGGCTGAGCAGAGTAAAGCCAGCAGCTGCCTCCCTTGCTCCCAGGCCTTCAGGACAGACATGCAGTAAGTCATCAACCCCACAAATACCCTATGGAAAATACTAACAAAAGGAAGAGGTTTTGAAAGGAGTTTTACGGCAGCAAGACATACAAAGACTCTTCTTAGATAAACCCATTTCTATAGAAACAATCACCTGTACATTTAAAAACAGAATGAAAGCTCTGTTTGCAATTCAACTCCACTGAGCTTCCTCGCCCTTAAGATGAACGGCTTCTCACCCAGGCGCACAGTCTGTTCACAAGGATTTGGGGAGCACTTTTTCTACATTTCTCTTTCTGGCTAATCACAGGGTCATTTGATAACAAATTAACATCTAGCTAGGAAGGAAATGAAGGTTTGATTATTTCTATTACAGGATTTAAAATACGTAAATTCCACCAAAGTAAGACTAATTAAAATCTGACAGATTCCAAAGAGGCCAAGAAATATTGTGAACCAGGTATTATAAACCTCACCCATACTATCTAGAGAATTCCACTGACTTATTTCACTGCATAACTTATTAGAACAAGTATGGTTTGAAAACCCACCACTGATAACTGAGTAAAAAAAACAAACAGCAAAGCACATGCTGACATTTTAAAAATAGGCTGAAAATTTTAATCTACATAATTTATTTCCTGTGTATTGCTTGAGATTTCAAAAGAACATGTTACCTCACATGTTTATTATAAATATAAAATCTTCCCTACCATGCATCATCACAATAATATCTACTACCCCAACTCACCCCCCCCAACTCAATGTATAAAAGGCTTTTTTTGGCAATTATGACAGTGATATAGACAAAATAAATTAAAATGGGAATTATGTTGTTAAAATCTCCTTAATCATAGTGAAAAATGTACAGCCCCAAAATATCAATAAATTTATCCCAGGCTGTATAAGAAGACTATATATTCTATGGATTTGCTTGATTTTAGTCATTAAATCTGAACTCCTTAAACCTATAATGTGAAAAAAACCAGTATAACTGCCTTTCATTTCTCTCAACCAAGACTGGTAGTTAGATGAAAAATTCAGAAAATTCAGGAAGTCTCCATAGCAAGAAATTCGGAGTTATCACAATTTTGGCAAAATCACCTTCTCACGCGCTGTTCACTTTTGTGTTCAACATGCCCATCACCAGGTCCAGCGCGCTCTGGCAGCGTTCTCCGGCAGTGCTCCTCGCTCACCCCGAGTGGAGGGTAAAAGGGGCTCTTTCTCCATTCTCAATTTTCTTGCTCTGGAAAGTTATTGCTAGTGTAAAAAGTGAGTGGGGTGAACCAGAATTGATAAGAAAGGTCATAAGTTACTATATAAACTCTAGCCAGGATACACATTTGCACCTCACACTAGGACCTGGTGCCTGTGACTTACATCACGCGGCCCCAGCCCTGGCCTGGAGTCGTCCTAGTGTTCCGCTGGAGTCAGGAAGGCGTATCAGCACCGGAAAACACCTAGGGCGAGAGGCCAGCACGTGGGGACTGCAGACCTGAGGCCCTACCTGGTGCACACGGCTTCCTGATGACACACTGGGCCTCCCTCAGCACAGCGCCGCTCCGCTGCTCCAGCTCCTGGAAACTTCCTGACATCAAAGCAGAACTCAAGAACTGCAGAATGAGGTCAGCTTTTTTATTATGAACACCCGATTCCAGCCAACATTATGAGGTTTCACTGGACACGCTCGGTCCCTTTCAAAGCAAGGGGAGAACTTGGTGCTTAATGCAGGAGGGAAGGATGAGCACAGATGAGCCCTGGGCAAGTGTTTGGATGCGATGGCTACTCGGGGCCACTCAAGGTCCCGACCGGGAGGATGTGCCAGCTGCAGAGGCTTCGCCATTGTCCCTTGTCCCTCCTCACAGATGTAGGGATGTAGTGTACGTCCTTGGTTACAGAGACTAGCCACACCTGGACGTGATATGACTCAAAGTGGTTCTGAGGGGTAACTTCAGCTCTGCAGGTTATCAGAAGTTACCTCTGCAGGTAACTTCAGCTGTTCTGTACAGCTGAAGCATACAGAAGAATGAACTCAAACTGCCCTTGGCTACCAGAGCCCTCTGTGGAGCAGCTTCTTCCTCGGAGTTCTCCACCTTCCCGACAGAAGGAGTCACAAGGACACTGAAGCCATAGCAGTCTGCGCTTCTAAAATCATGCAGAAGAGCCGGCTTTGAGGGGAAGTGACCCGGGGGCCACACTCTGTTTGCAGATCACTCGACCTGCCACATGAGAATGCAGCAGGGAGGAAGCCGCTTGGCTTCCCAGGGAGAGGGGTTGGGAGACCTGGACATCCTAACTAGCAGCTGAGTTCTGGGATGCACCACCTGTTGATTTTTACCAAAAGGGCCTGAAAAAATTGGGGGGCGGGTGGGAGGATGATATAGATGGGCTGCAAGACCCTTCAGCTCCTCAGGGAAGCCTCGTTTGCAGCAGGGAAACCACCTTATGGAGAAGAGACAAAAATGTGTTTCATTCAATCAACAAAACAGAGCAGTCTTTTTGGACTCATCAAAAATATTTCCTATAAGAACATAAAACACTAACATTCAGAATCATCTATCACGTACGAAAGAGTACCATATGTACAATTCCAACAATTCTAAAGACAGCGTAATGCTCAAAATATTTAAGCTTTACAAGTACCATGCAGAGCAAACTATAAAACAAAAAAAAAATCAAACTAGTGGATAGCACCAGCTTGACCTGCCTTATTTTCCTTGAATAATTTAAGATTCTGTACAATATCAGGGACTCTTAGAACATTTATCCACAGTGCAATTACAGAAAGCAATTAGTGATTTCTTTAAAAATAATAAATATGGCTCACTGGTGCCAATTCCCATCATGCGTCCTCCGGGCCCGTGCACAGACGGGATGCACAGGTGTGGACGCAGAGAACACCCCACGTGGAAACCAGAAACAACCCGAGCCTACAGTTCCCCACAGACCGGAGCAGGGTCGGCGCTCCCCAAGGACCACCAGAGCACGAGCACTTGCAGTGGGTGAGAGCGGCCGCAGGGCGCAGCTGCGAGGGCAGCACACTGCGCTAGATGAGACCACGCCTCCACAGCCAGGCTTCCCGCCGTGGGCTGGGAGCACAGAGCCCAGCACAGGCTCCCTTTCGCCTCCTGAGTCTTTCTCCCTGTCCTGTTTCAGCAGATGTGGAGTGGATGTCGATGCTCGCTGGCAGCACAGGAACCCCGCCCTGGGGGAGCAGCCTGGGACCTGAGAGTGCGTCAGCAGCCACCTAATCTTTTTCTCCATCTTCGCTGCTTCCTATTTAGGAGAGAGCAAGCAAAGCTGGGTTTTTAAAATGACCATCACAGATAAAAATAGTCTGGACAGCTTCTGATCTGCACTGCAGAAAAGGGAACTGAAGCTGGAAGTGTGGCTCTCCACCACCTGCCCCGGCCGCATATTTTCTTCCTGTAACAGTCGCACCTGCCAGACTCTCTCGCAAACACATCTGCGCAGCTCACACGCTGGGTCAATGTCAGTGTTTAGGGCACAGGAGAAAATCAGCTGATCTCCACACATCTGCCCTCTGACAGATCATTAGGTAATGGCATTATCTAATCGGCACAATTAAACATAGCACAAACACAAATAAAAGCTCTTTATATTTCATAGTTATTATTTGATCTGCAAACTTCAAATCAAAAACTGTACCCATTAACATTTATGTTCCAATCTAGTTATGGGGGAAAAAAAGGATCCACATGTTCAGATAATACTACTTCAAATGTGCCCTGCCCATTACTTCCCACCCAGGCCTTCTGGTATCACACGAAGACCAAGACTTAATGGCAAAATCAACATTCCCGGGAAAGAGCCAGAGGGCATTTGGGCTCAATCCCAAATCACAGGCCAGGTGTTCTTAAGAGCATACGCTTTCTCAAGAGCTGCTTCTCTCTGGGGGAAGCAGAGATGAGGGGTGCTAATAGCAAAAGGGGAAAAAAGGAGAAAAGAAGGTGGCGCACACCCGTGGCAAGTTCTAGACCCATGCCACGCCGCCACGCTGCTCACCTGCCTCCACCTGGGCCACCCAGCCCAGCAGGGCAGAGGGGGCTGGAGGGACAGAGGCCTAAAAGTGGAGGATGTGGCCCCGAAAGCACACTGTCAAGACTGTGAGAGTTTTGTAAGGAATTTTTTATAATCTTCTCAGCAAATACCAGGAAAGCAGATAAACATGCACTCAAGTCCAGTGGGGAAGGTCTCCCAGGCTGACACCACCCTCAGCACACACCCTCTCACCTCCTTGCTCGATGTCCGAGTCAGTCAGGTGTGTGAGAGAAAAGCTGGCGATGTTGGCAGGAGAGATGGAGAATCTGGAATATGGTGATGCGTGGGGCCAGCTCTGCTCCACACTCCGGGGTGGCGGTGGAGGAGAAAAGTACTTTGATGTCTGAAGAGAAGGCTTGGAACTAAGAAGGTTACTTGTTGTCTTTGACATAAAAGGGTCTGGGGAGAAGTCATCATCCCATTCAAAGCCTCCACCTACAAGTAAAAAATAAAAAATAATTCTCCTTTTATCATTTCATGATAAAGAATAGAGAGGAGAGTGCAAACATACAGGTGTGCTCTGCAGATCAACAAACACCGACTTGGGCCTGACAGATGGCAGAGCTGCTCCCTGTGTGTCACAAGGGGATCATTTAAGGCAATATGTGACGTTATCCTCAAAAAGTTTACATTATGCACAATGCACGCTTTTTAGTTTCTTTTTAAACCCATCATTGAAGTGAAATACCTTCTTCGTCAGTTGAACTTTCGGAATTGATACACCTGCTCAGGTAGGGGGAATCTGACGAAGGTGCCGGGCTGCTCAACTCAGGGCCATGTGCCTCTCCTCCGCAGCGTCCCAGCTCTTTGGTTGGGGTCTCCTGAAAAGCCAAACAGAAACTCCCATCAGCAAACGCCTGCTCACAGGAACCCACTGGGGTATGCATCACAGGCCGCAGTGCAGCTGACTGATCAGCTATGAAATGTTCATCTTCAAGCAGGGTGGTTCTGGTCTGGGGAAGGTGGAACAGGAACACACAGCCCTGTCTCTCCCACTGAGTGCAGCTGTGAACCTGGGCAGAATGCACGAAGCGGCTCTCTGAGGCCTCTGAGAAGCAAACAGTAGCAGGCAGGTTGGGGAAGAACACTGGAATTCAAAGTACACAAAACCAGCAGTGAATGTGCTGCCCGCCCCCACCCCCTCATAGCTCCTGGCCTGGACTCAACATAGCCCAAAATCCAAAGTGGGCACTGGCGTGGACAGAGAGAGCTCCAGAAGCCCTTTGATTCTAGTTCTAGACGCAGGAAGGGGGTCTGATGCTCAGAGAGAGGGTAGGAAATTCCAGATTTTTTTCTTTTTTCTCCTCTGTTCTCTCACCCCCAGCTCCAAGATCCCAGGGCGGCAGGTGCCTATAATTCTGAGCGTGGTAAACATCCTCTCACCTGGAAGAGCTGTGATCCCAAGACAGTGAGGAGAATCCCCACTGCTTTTTCCCTTTCTGTCCTGCACAGATACAGGAAGCATGCAGCGTAGTGTGCTAACGAAAGTCCCAGCTTTCTGGCTGGAGGACTGAAAAGGGAAGGCTGAAGACATTGGAAAGTACCAGGAACACCAGGGAGTGGGAGAAGCTCAGGAAAGCGACCCCACAAAGCTGTTAATGAACTCTCGGCTTACCTCTGGGCTGTGCATGGTAGACTCTGAACAGCACACCGAAGCTTTGAGAACTGAACTGTGGGGGAGACCACTGCCACGATCCAGTCTGGCCAGCGGGTGGCACATGCACTGGACAGGTTCAAACAGTACAGCAAAGGCTGGAAAGGGGAACCCCAACCCACAGAAGACTGGCTGGAACTTGTGACCTGAACCCAACCAGGTCAATGCCCGCTAAGATAAAAATATCAACATTCTCCATAGGATCTAAACAAAACACACAGCATTGTATAACATATTAACGACACAGTCTAAAATTACTCAGCATACACAGAATCAGAAAAACCTCAATTCATGGGGAAAAGCCAATCAACAGAGGTCAATGCCACTATAACAGAGATGTTGGAATTATCTGAGAAAGACTAACATAAAAATGTTCCAGGGGCCGGCCCGGTGGCACAAGCGGTTAAGTGTGCGCGCTCCGCTGCGGCGGCCCGGGGTTCGCTGGTTCGGATCCCGGGCGCGCACCGACGCACTGCTTGGCAAGCCATGCTGTGCCGGCGTCCCATATAAAGTGGAGGAAGATGGGCACAGATGTTAGCCCAGGGCCGTCTTCCTCAGCAAAAAAAGAGGAGGATTGGTGGATGTTAGCTCAGGGCTGATCTCCTCACCAAAAAAAAAAAAAAAAAAAAGTTCCAACAAGTAACAGAGAACACTAACATTTAGAGAACAATCCACCCACCAAAAGCAAAATACACATTCTTTCAGGTGTACATGGAACATTCACCAAAATAGACGAAATCCTGGCTGTAAAACAAATCTTAACAAGTTTAAAGGAACTGAAACCATACAAAATATATCCTCTGGCCATAATGGAATTAGAAATCAACAATAGAAAGAAACAAGAAAATCTCCAACCCTTGGAAATTAAACAACATATTTATAAATAATCATGGGTCAAAGAGGAAGTCTCAAGGAAAATTAGAAAATATTTTGAACTGAATGAAAATACAACACATTAAAATTTGTGGGATACAGCTAAAGTAGTACATAGAAGGAAATTTACAGCATTAAATGCTAATACTAGAAAGACGAAAGGTCTCAAAACCTAAGCTTCTACCTTAAGAGTCTCGAAAAAGAGCAAAATAAATCCAAAGCAAGCAGAAGGAAAGAAATGATAAAGACAAGGCAGAAATCAATAAAATTGAAAAGAAAACAACCAAGGAAAAAAAAATCCACGAAACCAAAAGCAGTTCTTTGAAAAGATCAATAATCTACACAATCTCTTCCAAAAAGAGGAAATACTTCCCAACTTATTATGAGACCAGCGTTACCTTGATACCAAAGCCAAAGTCAGTGCCAAAAACAAAAAAACTCAAATTAGCCAAACACCCCCAAAACTACAGAACAGCATACCTCATGAATACAGGCACAAAAATCCTCAACAACAAATCAGCGCATCAAATCCAGCAACATGTAACAATAAAATCTCACAACCAAGTGGGCTTTATTCCAGGAAGGCAAGGCTGATTCAATACCTGAAAACCAATGTAATCTACCATATTAACATATTAACAGAAGAAGAACCACATGTTCCTATTAACTGATGTATAAAATGCATTTGACAAAATTCAACACTCATTCAGGATTAAAAACTCTCTCAAACTAAGAACACAAGAAAACTTTCTTAACTTGATAAATAGCATCTACAAAAGAAAAACCTACATCATAATCAATGGTCAAAGACTGAATGTTTTTCTTCTAAGATCATGTTCAAAGCCAGAATGTCTCCTCTTACTACTCCTATTCAACACTGTATTGGAAGTCCTAGCTAGTGCAATAAGGTAAGAAAAAGAAATAAAAGAGATATAGATTGGAAAGGAAGAAATAAACCTGTCCCTACTTGCAGACAATATGATTGTTTGCGTAGAAAATCACAAGGAATTTGCAAAAAACAAAACCAACAAACTCCTAGAACTAAAGAAAGCATATAGGTCAACACACAAAAATCAATCGCATTTTATATACTGGTAAGGAACAAATGGAAACCAAAATTTCAAAATTAGCTTTTCCAACATAATAGCTTCTCACGAAATGAACTATGTACAAATCTAACAAAGCATGTAGAGGATCTGTAAGCTGAAACCTACAAAACACAAAGAAGAACTAAATAAATGGAGAGACATACCAAGTTCATGAATTGGAAGACTCAACATAGTAAAGATGTCAATTATCCCCAAATTAATCTATAGATTTTATGCAATTCCCACCAAAATCCCAGTAGGATTTTTTTGTAGATACAGACAAGATGATTCTAAAACTTATATGGAAAATTAAAGGAACTATGAAAGCCAAAACAATTTTGAAAAGGAAGAAAAAAGATGAGGAATCACACTCCCCAATTTTAAGACTTACTATAAAGCTATGGTAATCTCCAAGAGTGAGGTATTGGCAAAGGAGTAAATACACAGATCAATGAAACAGAACAAAAAGCCCAGAAACAGACCCATACAAGTACAGCCCTTTAATTTCTGACAAAGGTACAAAGGCAATTCAATGGATAGGGGATAGTCTTTTCAACAGTGTGCTGGAACAACTGGATATACAACCAAATGCAAAATAAATGAAGCCCAAGCTAAAACTTACACAAAAATTAACTGAAAATGTATAAAAGATCTAAATGAAGAACATAAAACTTTTAAAGAAAATATTTGGGATCTAGGGCTTAGTGAAGAGTTCTTATACATGACACCAAAAGCATGATCCATAAAAGAAAAAAATCGATGAACTGGAATCCATCAAAATTCAAAACTTTTGCTCTGTGAAAGACAACCTACAGACTGGGAGAAATATTTCCAAACCATATATCTGATGAAAGATTCACATCTAGAATTTATAAAGAACTCTCAAAACTCAAAGGTAAAAACACAGAGAATCCAATTAGAAAATCGGCCAAAGAAGAGACAGTTCACTGAAGAGGACATACGGGTGGCAAATAAAGACATGAAAAGACGTGCAAACATATCACTAGCCAATAGGGAAATGAGGTATCACTTCACACCTATCAGAAAAGCTAAAATAAAAAATAATGACAACACCAAATGCTGGCAAGGATGCAGACAAACTGGATTTCTCATTACCTTGCTGGTGGGAATGTAAAATGGTACAGCCACTCTGGAAAACAGTTTGTCATTTTGTTTAAAAACTAAACACACACTTAACACACAACCCAGCAATCACAGTCCTGGGCACTTTCCCCAGAAAAATAAAAATTTGTGTCCACACAAAAACCTGTACACAATTGTTCAAAGCAGCTTTATCTGTAATAGCCCCAAAGTGGAAAAACCAAAATGTTCTTCAATGAGTGAATGGTTAAACAAACTTTTTCATCCATACCATGGAATACTGTTCAGTGATAAAAAGGAAGGAACTACTGGTACATGCGACAACTTGGATGGATCTCAAAGGAATTACATGCTGAGTGAAAAAAGCCAGCCTCAAAAGGTTATATGCCGTGTGAGTCCATTTATATGATATTCTCCAAAAGACAAACCCAGAATGACTGAGACCACATCAGTGTTGCTAGGGATCAGGGGTGGGGGGTGGGGGGACTAGGAGGGAGGCACAGGGCGTTTTCTGGGGTGAGGGAACTGTTCTGCATCACAATTGTGGGAATGGTTACATAAACGTTAAAATTTATAGACCTGTACACCAAGAAAGGGTCAATTTTACTGTTAATTTAAAAAATAAAATTAAAAAATAATAAAAACAACTGGTGTAAATGCTGGCCAACAGATGAATGAATAAACAAAATGTAACACATCCACATAGTGGAATGCTACTCAGTAATGAAAACATGAAATATGGATGCACCTCAAAAGCATTATGCTGAGCGAGACTCCAGACATGTAAGACTACACACTGTATGATCCCACCACTTATACGAATTCTAGAAAAGGCAAAACTACAGGGACAGAAAGCAGAACAGTGGTTGCCAGGGGGAGGGGACTGACAACAAAGGAGACTGAGGAACTCTGTGGGGTGATGGAAGTGTTTTGTATCATGACTGTGGTGGGGATAGGGATGGGGAAATGAGCCCTTAGTTTCGTGTGTGTGTGTGTGTGTGTGTGTGTGTGTCTAAGATTTTAAGCAGCAGGAACTATAGACAAGTTTAGTTTTCTTGAGTGTTTTTTGTTCTTCAAATTGAAAAAAAAATCTTGCCCAAGAAAGTATTTTTGCCTTATACTCATTTTATATTCTTTCAGGAAAATATCCTTGTAAATGGAAATAAACTAAAAAGAAAAGAAAAAAGCAGCACACAGGAGCCCAGGTAGAGGCCACCTCTTGCCACTCATCTGCCCAGGGACAGGAGGTCCACATCAGTGAAGCCTAGGCACATTTATTCCTCACAAGCTCTGGGGTCCCCTGGCTCTAAGACTGTGACCCGGGAGGTAGCCTCATGGCATGGGCCTGAGCACCACTCTGCATGGCTCCAAGGCCACACTGCTGAGCCCTGGCCCTGTCCTGACAGGGAATGACCAGGGCTGAGATGAACTGGACTGAGCTCAAATCTTGTTTGTCCTGCAACCATCTGATCAGGCTGGAAGGCAACCATGTGTCATGTTAACTGCAAATAAGTGTCCTCATCCACTGTTTCGGCCTCGAGAATACTGTGCGTCCAGGAAGGACCACACGTGAGCTGAGAGTCTGACACCCGCCAGGCACGTTTAAGGGCCCATGTGGGAGGCTGCTGGGCTCAGCGGTGAAAAGCTGGGTGCTGGAGCCAGGAGACCTGGGCTGTACTCCTGCACAAGGTGCCAACTTTGCTGAGCCTCAGGGTCTTCTCCGTGAAGATGGGTGACAACCACTCCTGCATGGGGAAGCTAAACGAGAGCCTGTGCGTAAGGTGCCGGCACCCAGACTGCTAACTTGCTGGGCCATGATTTCACAGGAACGTTGCTTTACATATAGTGAGTGTGCGCTAAGCATCTATTGAACTAACAAATAGAGAAATGACCAAGACACAATGCTGCCACAACCCATGAACACTCAGTTAAAAGTCTGGAGTTAAGATACTTGGCTTAAACACTAAACTACTTCAAAACCAGCTCATTAAGCTGCAAAGTCAGAGCAGGAAACAATCTATCAATCATAGTCTGAGACGGCTGGCAGCTGTTGCTCTAGGCAAACTGCATGGGATGCAGGAGAAAAGCACCTGTAGATCATCAGAATGATTTTCAGGATTTTATTGGGGCCTGCACCCACTTTCCGACTTTCTCTAACCCCCTTCTCAAATCTCACCTATGTTAAGAGTGACTTACATTTGGTTCCTGTGTCTCCATACCCATAGCCAGCATGCCCTTTCTAAGTCTTCATCTTTTGCAATCCTGTCCTGTCTTCTGAAGCCAGCAAAACATAACACCCCTATAAAGACCTCCACCTGGGTCCAGCTCCATTGTAGCCCAGGGAGCTTCCTCCACACACTGCCTTCCACTGACTTTTTTTGTGTGTGTGAGGAAGATCAGCCCTGAGCTAACATCCATGCCAATCCTCCTCTTTTTTTGCTGAGGAAGACCGGCCCTGAGCTAACATCTATTGCCAATCCTCCTCCTTTTTTTCCCTTTTTCTCCCCAAGGCCCCAGTAGATAGTTGTATGTCATAGTTGCACATCCTTCTAGTTGCTGTCTGTGGGACGCCGCCTCAGCATGGCCGGACAAGCGGTGCGTCGGTGTGCGCCCAGGATCCAAACCCAGGCCGCCAGCAGCGGAGCCCGCGCACTTAACCGCTAAGCCACGGGGCCGGCCCCCTGCCTTCCACTGACTTGTGTCCATCTCACTGCTCCAACAAGACCCCCAGACAGCTTCCCTAGCCCCCCTCCCACACTGCTCACAGAACGCAGTTTCTACTTCTGTCCCACTTACAGATCGCCCCAGTCAGTGGTGAAATGTGACTACAATTCAAGTTCACAGAGACAGTGAAGAAAGGGATATCTGAATTGGAATGTACTGATAACAAAACACAACACCTGGGGCCAGATGATCCCTTCTCTCCCACTCTCAGTAGAGAATGGCATACTCGTTTCCTAGGCTCCCTGAGCTTACAATTTCTGAAGCTGGGGTGTGTGTAAGCCTCCTGGCCCCTCTCACAGATTTAATAAATTGTGGTTGAGTCCAGGAGTCTAACTTTTTCTTTTTTTTCAAACACCTACCCACCTCTACCCTCCCCCCAGCATGTGCTGTAGTTCAAATGTGGTGGTTTAATGATTTTTTGAGCAACATCACAAAAACAGAACACACAGAAACAACAAAGCACACAGTAACAAGCAATTGAGAGAAGACCCAGCCTGGAGGGAGGAGGCAGAGTAGCACCTAGGATCTCTGCAGGTGTGGGCACAGAGTCTGAAGAGCAGAGCCAAGAGGCATGATGCTGACCAAGAGGCTGAGACACCAAGGTCTCGGGTCCGAGGACCAATACAAAGCAAGGGCAAGCAGCTTTAAGGAGACACCTTCTGGAATGGGAAGGGATCCCAGTCAGACATGTCTGTAACTGAGCCTCACTTAAAAGCCAGCTGATTCAAGAAGCAAATTCAAGGGCTACAAAGACTAGCCAACAGACTACATTTCAAACAAAATTAAAAAAAAAATCTTTAATTAAAAATATTGAATTATAGGCTGCTTCATTTTTAAAGAAGCTGAAAGTGTGAGCCGAATGAGCGGTGTGCAGCAGGCAGCCTGCTCCACAGCGGGGGAGGAGGGCAGGGCAGGGGCCCGCTCCAGCAGCAGGGCCACAGACTCTGTCATCACTGTCCTGGTCCCCACTGCACAGATACTGCCACTGGTTGGTGTCTCCAGTGCTACGTGTGAGCCACGGACTGTTGCAGTTTGTACCTGCATGCTGGGTATTACTGCCAATTGTCAGATTATAAAAATTTGGTCTATAAAGGGTAACTAATTTCAATAGGACTCTGCCAGGAGACCCAGGAAGAGCACCCAGGTCTCCTTCCCTTAACTTAAAAGGAATTCACTCTGCAAAGCGCATCTCTGCATATTCTTGGAACTGTAACTATAACCAACCCCGAATTCCTTCTTTTGAGTAATCACAAAACAATCTGTGGCTTCAAAGCAATCAGAAAAACAGAGCACACTCAATTTCCTAATGCATTTCGGAATTCTCTAATATGACGATTTGGAGGTAACAGATACCTGGTCAAACAGATAGACTGTGACATCATCAAAAAACGTCACCGCCTTCTTCTCTTTCTTCCAGTCATCTGGTAGCTGGTCAATGGCAACAGCAGCCGAGGGTTTCAACAGGCTCCGCAAGTGCCTCCCATCCTCATTGCTGAGGATCACAGGGACGGGGTGCTCGGTTTCATCTTCTGACTCGGAGCTGAGGCTGTGCAGGTTGAATGCTCGCAGGTCCTCGTCAGAGTCGTCACTGTTTTCGTCCTCCTCGTCTGCATCGATTCCATCCTCGGAGAGGTCGAGCAGCCCCGACACACCAAGTTTCCCCAAGTATTTCCCTTCGATATCTGGCTCCTTCAGCTTGGGGCTCTCGGAGTGGCTGCCTGAGGACTTATCCACCATCAAGGCCGATGGGCTGCTGGAGCGGAGGGTGGAACTTGCAAACGCAAGGAGTTCGTTAGTGTTGGTTCCAGTGGAGGCAAGCGTGCAGGGCTGCTCTTCGTGGGCCTCAAAGTCATCACCACTGCTCAGCTCTGAGTTCAACAGACTCAGGGGACTGCCAGCCTCGTCCTCAGGATGCATTTGTTTGGAAATGTCGGTCAGTGCTGGTTCTGACGTTTCTTTTGATTCCAGGTGACTGGACTTTTGCAAAGCAGATAGACAACTTTGGTCTGGCTGTCTATTTCTGGTTTCCAGGCAACTGTCCTTGTCGCCAGGACTTTGCTCTGGGATGACTGGCTCAGGCAAGGGCTGATCTGCTACGATTGCCAAGGCCAACACTGAGGTTCCTGGGACCCCCTCTGACTTCTTATCAGGCTCAGAATCATTATCTGAGAAGTAGGCAGAGTCTCTGTGTGAGCTCTGGGAACCAGGTGTAAAAGTCTGCGAGGTCACTTCTGTCCCTCTGTGGCCATCAGCTGTGTCTGAGATGACGATGACAGGGTTGGGAGGCAACCCGCCACGACCGCTGTCGCCTGCTGTGGTCGCCTCAGAGGCTGAGGTGCCATCGGGAGCAGGGTGCAGAGTCCATTCAGGGGACTCCAAGTTCTCTGTCTCGTAGCCACTGTCTGCAGGCTTATCAGGGGGCAAGAGTTTCTGAGGTGTGTGAGAACCTAAAGAACCCAGTAAAACTTCATGGACATCCACCGAATCCAGAGAGTCTGGGGTCTCCACAGACTGTTCTGATGTTGGAATGGGTGTTGACAAGCTGTCTTCTAAAAGGCTGTCTTGACTGGTAGAATCCGAGGAAAAGGCAGACGCCAAGCCCATGTCTTTTGTAGCATTTTTATAATTCAGCTGGTTCAAAGTCTCCACAGCCTCCAAGTTTTTCTCCAGCAGACTATGACTACGATGGTCTTCAGAAAGCAGTTGATTTTGTAAGTTCTGTCTCAATTCTGGAAGACTACTCCCTATACTCACCTTACTGGCAAAAACGTCGTCAACAAGAACTGAGTCACTTTTGGGTAGTCTCAAGGCCTCCTCATTTTGGTGAGTCAAGTCATGGGACCTATCACCAACTGATGTCCTGGCATCAGTCAAGGGAGTTTCAACGGGGACAGTCACAGAGTCTGGACTGAGTTCTTGGCAGAGAAAGTCTTCATGGATACTGACATCTAAACACGTGGGTTTGGTTTCTCCCTGCTTTGGGAACGTATCTGGAGGTACACTATGAGGTGTTCCTTCTGTTTCAAGTGAGGTAGGAGGTACCTGCACTTCCGGGGAAGACTGCAATGAGAGGTTTGAAGTGTTGTCCACGGGCATGACACCTGCATCTTTCCCCTTTGCACTCATGTTCTCCTGCAACAGAGAAAAGCCTGGTTTATTTTCAGCAAACTTAAGCTCAGTATCTAAAGAGTTTCTATGTGGAGTTTCTAATATAGTTTCAGTAAAACCGGCATTTTTAAGTTCTATTTGAAGATCATTTATATGTTCTTTGCTAGACAATGAGTCTTTTAGTAAGTTTTTCTCTTGAAGAAATAAAAAGTTTTCTGATAATTCTTGAATATTCCGCGGATCAAAATTATCTTGGTGCATAAGGTTTTCTGATAAGCCAAGAGGCTCATAGGCAAAAAGCTTATGGGGCTTTTCCTTCTCAAAGTGGCATGTTACTACTGACTCTTCGGGGTCATCCAAAGTGGAACGTAAAGTGGTTGGCTTAAAGTCAGTCTGAACTCCATTTAGTTCCATTAAGTCAAATATTTTTTGGTGACTGGGCAAATCCTCTGATTTGTCAAGATCATTAAATATATTGTTGAAAGGGCTCTCAGGGCCCGTGGTAACATGTGCGTCCTCAGGTATGCTGGAGTCTTTGGGGTCTGTACTGCTTTGGAAGAAATCCTCATCTGTACTGGACTCCTCAAATTCAAGATTCCTCAGTGTCAGAAACTGGGACCCCTCGTCACCTCTTCTTTCAGGATTATCCATTTCAGTGGTAAGCAGTGCAGATGGGTAATCAAGCTCCAAGTTGCTCCCACTTTTTTCTTCTAATTGGATGTAATAGTCGCTTCCAACAGAAAGGTTGTGGGCATCAAAAACGGGAACCACTCCAGGGGCTCTAACAGGGACACGCTGGCCACTGTCATCTTGTTTCCCGGGCCCGGGATCTGAAAGTGAATTCTCAAAAACTTCAACTGGAAAGAAGATGCTTGTGTAGGACAAGGCTTCATCCGGGTGGCCCCGACTGCGCTCGTCAAAGTGATCATGCTTAGCTGCCTCCCAGACATACTCGAAGCTCAGGCCCTGGCTGGTTTCAGTCACGGTGAGGACTTCCTCCATTTCACGACCAAGCCGCTCCCTGGTAAAATGGTCAAGAATTGGGAATGCAGCATTATTTGAAGCGTCTCTGCTATTTGTATTTGGTTTAAGAGCATTCCACTGTTGTTCAAAGTCGACTTCTGAGTCCCTTTGGCTTTGCATCCGCAGGTAGGTGAGGAGTCTATGCACATCTTCAGCCGCTGGTCTCTTGTCTGGTGACAGCCAGCAGAACTGTAAAACTTCATACCTGAGTGAGGCAAGAGAGGTAATTAATGGATTGCTAATGAATTGTTTTAAAATAAGAAAAGACTTTACAAGGACCCCTAAGACTCAACACCTCAGAAGTTTCTTTTTTTTTTTTTTAAAGATTTTATTTATTTAATTTTTTTCCCCCAAAGCCCCAGTAGATAGTTGTATGTCATAGCTGCACATCCTTCTAGTTGCTGTATGTGGGACTCGGCCTCAGGATGGACGGAGAAGTGGTGCTTCGATGCGCACCCGGGATCCGAACCCGGGCCACCAGCATTGCAGCGCGTGCACTTAACCACCAAGCCACAGGGCCGGCCCTTCAGAAGTTTCTATACTTTAATCACTGCCGACCACACGAAGGAGTTCAGTTCACGGTGAAATCACGGTGAGAGAGGAAATGAAGAAATATAAAATTTGGCTGACTAATTTTTGTGTTCTCAGGACATTTCACAATATCACTGCAACTCTTTTGTCATTTGTTCTTCTGGTATTTATCTAGTGACCTATCCACTGAATTTAGAAACAGTTTTAACATGCTCTTCTCCTAAATGCCACATGTATTCTATGTAGTAAAGAATGCACTTGTCTCACATTTTTAGATTCACTCACTTTATTTTGTGAGAATTCACACAGACAAATACTGTTATAACTAATCTCTGACTAGTCCCCTGATAAAAAGTAACACTACAATCTTCTGCAGCATGTAGTTTCCTTAGCTCAGAAAAGGAGCTGACGGTAGAGGGAAAAAAGTAGAGAATGAAGCCCAACCAGGAGCTGGGTCTTCAAAGGTTTGGATGAATACAGCCAACAGCTTAAACTGTAGCCATGAGCAGAAGCGAAGACAAAGACAACTTCAAAGCACAAAGTTTACAGAGTAAATGTCAAGTTATTGTGGGTAAAATAGTTCTAGCAACTTGGGGACCTGAGCAGTGCCTACATGCAGGAGTCCCAAGCTTCAGAGGTAATGCCAGATGGGCATGTGGAGGTGTAGATAAAGGTCTAAAGGGAGGTGAACCTGATCCGAGTTGGAAATGGAGTAAGAACTGGTCTGAGGACTCATAAAAAGTAAATCTGTAAATGAAGTACGTTTGTTTTGTAAATTTCAACATACATTATACAAATTAGTTTCAATAGACAATTTAAATATCATCATTTTTATACTATTTCTTTTCTCACATATTAGATATCACTTATATAAACACCCTCATTTTAAAACAGTTCCACGATAGGGAACTACCTTAATATCGACTTTTCTAATTAGTTCAGACTTCATATTTTTTCTTACTGCATGTAATATATAAATTCCTGCTTGTTCTAAACATATTTCAAAAATAACATCACATTTTAAAAACAGATGTTAATTCTAAAATCAGTCATGAATGATATACCAATGATTGCTTTTCATAACATCCATTGTTTAAGAATAGGGAATATACAACTACTAACGCCCATGAAAACAGGATTTCCTTATCTTGTGAAAATGACAAAACAAAACACGGAGTCACCCACCATCGATCAGAATAAGGCTGCTCCAGCTGGGGCTTTGGGAGCTTTGTGTCTCTCTCTCGAATGACCTGATTGAGAACATCTAAGTTGGAAAGGTTGGAATAAGGCTGAGCAGCATTATCAAAAAGCTCCCAGAGTGTCACACCCAGGGACCTATGGAAAAAAGAAAATGGTTATGTCTTTCTCCCTTTAGATGTCAAATTTTTTCACACCAACACTTCTATTTGTACAGTCATTAGTAATTTTAAGGACAAGGTGTGTACTGAAAAGGTTATTAAAGATAGCTCTTTAACATGATTTTAAAAAAGAGGCATTTCCATTATAATGAAGAACACAACAAGAATACCTCCTCATATTTACTACTGAATTCTCTAGAAGACCTGGCAATGCAAAAAAATATAAAACAGAGATAAAAGGCATAATTATAGGGAGGAAGTAATACGATCGTCAACTTAAAAACTCAAGAAATTATTTGAAAGATCATTAGAATGTTTTAAGAGTTCAGCAAAATGATTGGTACAAGATAAATATCTTGAATTCTGAGTTTCTTGGTGGAAAACAAATCCCATTCACAATAGCAATAAACACCAGAAAATATCTAAAAGAAATCTTTCCATGAACAAATCATCTCTTCCCTGTGGGACCCATATGTTTCTTGTTGTAGTTATTCCTAAGTAGTTTGGGTTTTGTTGCCATTATGACGGGACTTCTCTCCATTACTCTGCCAGCTAATGTGGGTGCCAGAGAGGCCACCTGCCGAGCCTCTCAATGCTTCCAGTATGCAGCCATTCCCACAGGAAGGAATACCCCTTCTCCGGACCTGTCCCACTGATCTGTCCCCATGGAAATGGCCTCTGCTGCTCAAGTCAGATGAACACTAACTCTTCACCTCCTCGACACCACCTCTGCGTTTCTTTCTCACCACTTACTGTGAGCCTTCTGTCGTGTATTAGTCTCCTATTTACTGCAAATGGCTCCCAAATCTGGCTGATCTTCTATGTTGTCTGGAAGCTTTAAACCAACACGCTGGTATTTAGGACCCACCCCAAGGACTCTAAGTTGGTAGATGTAGGTGTGGCCTAGGAAACTGTATTTTCAAAAAGCTCTCTAGTGGGGCCAGCCTGGTGGCATAGTGGTTAAGTTCGCACGCTCTGCTTCAGCATCTAGTTCGGCAGCCTGGGGTTTGCAGGTTCAGATCCCAGGCGTGGACCTACACGCTGCTCATCAAGCCACGCTGTGGTGGCATCCCACACACAAAAAATAGAGGGAGACTGGCACAGATGTTAGCTCATGGACAATCTTCCACTCTTCCTCAAGCAAAAAGAGGAAGATCGGCAACAGATTTTAGCTCAGGGCCGATCTCCCTCACACACACACAAAAATGTGATCATGATTAGCTTAGGGCCAATCTTCCTCACAAAAAAAAGAAAAGAAAAGAAAAGAAAATGTCAGTGATCCTGAGATCCAGCCAGTTTGGGTACTGATGGTTTATATGACTTTGATCGATACCCACCAGAATGCTTATTTGATTAATAAACTATATTGAATAAATAGAAGTTTATTATTTGAGGGGGCTGGCCTGGTGGCACAGTGGTTAAGTGCGCACACTCTGCTTTGGCGGCAGCCCAGGGTTCACAGGTTCGGATCCTGGGTGTGCACCAACGCACTGCTTGTCAAGCCATGCTGTGGCGGTGTCCCACATAAAGTAGAGGAAGATGGGCACGGATGTTAGCCCAGGGTCAATCTTCCTCAGCAAAAAGAGGATTAGCATCGGATGTTAGCTCAGGGCTGATCTTCCTCACACACACACAAAATTTATTATTTGACATTGCATAATACAATATAACTTACAGGCTAAATTCTCTTATGCTAATTTCAAAAATCAGTGAAAAAATCAGCATATTCAGTATCTAAGTTGAGAGATCACTTCTATCAAAGAAAACAAAGGGACTCAAATTTCCCAGTCCAATTCAAGTAAGAAGTGCTTTCTCCTGGGCAGAGAACTGCTAGGGGCAAAGGGCTGTTTTGGATACAAAAGAAGTTTAAGAAACTGTCAACCACTTGAGGGACCTTACAACTTAACTGAGAACAGTAAGAAATTCACATGAAATATTAAAGACCACAAAGGTGGTGTATGATTCGCAGCAAAATGAGTGTTACCACCACCAAGCTTAACCTTGGGTACATAACTCTACCTGGCTCAACTTCTTCAAAGCCCTGATTTCACTCCCCTACCCTCCCCCAACAAGGCCCACTCCCAAACCAGACCCCTCCCCAGCCCTGTCTCACTTTGTTTTTCAGAGAACAGGAAGCACTGGCTTTCTGCACTCCCCACCCCACCACATCTAACACATTTCTGGAGCATCCCTTCCTTATCTCCTCAGACAGGCCACAGAGAAAGATGGGATGCGTCTCCTGCTCAAGGTCAGTCCCTGCCCTGGAGCTCTCTATTCTGTCCCTCCAGTCTCCTCCGGGATACTCACCACCAATCACCTCCTCTTTCTCCTGTGTATTCAACTCTTCCCCTCACACTGGCTTGTGCCTCCCTGAGTACCTCCAAGCCTATTTCTTCTGGGAGGAAAAATGTCCTGTAGCTCTTGTCCCCTCTTCCACCAAACTCTCTGACAGAATTCCCTCTTGTTCACCCCCGGCATGGGGCAGTGTGGCCCCTGCCTGTGGTGGGAGCTGGCACTGCTGCCAGCCCTGCCACCACACACTTCCCAAACTGGCAGAAACAAGGGGCAGGCTCTGCATCTGGGAATGCAGGCTAAGTTTTCAGGGAAATCCCCCTGCTAAGAACATTAAAAATATGGATAAAGCATAAAACACATCTTCTTAAAGGCACTGAAGAGCAGATAAGATAAGGAATTGCCAGGACAAAATCTAGAACTTCAAGAACTAAGTAGAACACTAAAACCACCTTTGCCCTGGAGCATTTGCTGAAGCACAGAACTTGGGTTTCTGTGATTTAGGTTTACAAGACTTGATGGGGGTGATGGTGGTGGTGGACAGGCCAAAGCCTAGGCCTGCCCAAGGTAAAGGGTCTCACAGGGAGACCTCCTCATAGTGGGAATAAACCTGCCCCTACCGACCTTCAGGAGCCTGAAAGGCATGCTGTCTTGGCACTGAGGTGCTGTGAGTGAGTGTTTGTATGAGCGTGAGAGTACGAGTGTGTGTGTGTGTGTGTGTGTCTGTATGTATGTGTAAGCGATAGGGAGGGTAGTCCCTAAGAAGTCATAACCACAGAGCTGGCCCTTACTTCGATTTGCAGCCTAAATTCATAGATTTTTTTGGACCACTCCAAAAAATGGTCCAAAAAATCTCAAGTTGAAAAACAAAGCCCTGGACTTGTATAGTGACCTTATGGCAGGACACCCAGGTACCCAATAGCAAGTGTAGATCCTCTCTGGAATAATGTACTGCGATTCTAGGTCTCCAAAATCTTTACCACGAAAAGGTCCCCAAGGAAACAAGTAACCTATCAAGAACCAGCAAGATCAAATCCACAAAGACTTCAGATACTGGAATTATCTGATGCAGATCAGAATCCAATTATTAAAAGCACTGGGACAAACTTTTAAAAATCAAATAGACCTCCCAAGACTGAAAAATCAATAACTGAACTATAAAACTTAATAGAGATTTAACAGAAGAATAGACAGAGCTGAAGAGAGAATTTTAAAAAGAGAGAATTAGTGGCTGGAGCATAGGTCTGAAAAATTATCTAGAATGTGGCACAGAAAGTCAGAGATGGAATATATAAAAGAGAGATTAAGAGGCAGAACACAGAGCAAAAAGGCCTAACACATGTCTCACTAGGCTTTCAAAAGGAGAGAAAATGGAGCAGAGGCAATATTTGAAGGGTAAGAGCTAAGAACAACACCAACCTACAGATTTGAAAAGCCGAATAAATCCCAAGCATAAAAACATAAGAAATCCACACCCATACACATCATAGTGAAACTACAAAAAACAAAAGACAAAGAGAAGAGTTTAAAAGCAGCCAGAGGGAAAAAGTCACATTACCTTCAAAGAGCTTAGGTAGACTTACAGCTGACTTCTCAATAGCAACAATGGAAGCCAGAAGACAGTAGAATGATATCTTCAATATGCTGAGAGAAAATAACTGTCATCAAGCAAAAACGTATTTCAAGAATGAGGACAAAATAAAAGTATGCTCAAACCTACAAAAAACTGAGAGTCTGTTACCAGCAGACCTTCACTCAAGGAAATTCTGAAGGACATACTTCAGGCAAAAGGAGAATGATCCCAGATGGAAGGTCTGAGATTACAAAAAAAACAGGAGAAAGAACAAAGTGATTTGATTACGTGGATAAACCTAAAGAAACAATGATGCTAAAAAAACAATAACAAGGTCTTGTGCGGTTAAAAAGAAAAATTTAAACACCCGACAAAAACATATAATTGCATGTGTGTGTGGTGTATAGTTAAACTGAGTTAAAGTATTCTAAGGTCCTTGTATTGATCAGAAAGGCCAAGACAAACCAATATTAGACTGAGGTAAGTGAAGTATACATGGTATAATTTCTACGGTAACCAAAAAAAGTACAGGAATAGAGAATATAGCTCTAAAACTAAGAGGAAAAAAACAGTTAAAAAAAAATCAATCCAAAAGAAGGCAAGAAGAGAAAAAGAAAACAGAAAAAGCAGGACAATAACATAAAAAATGTAGGTATAAAATAAGAAAGCTAAAATAAAAATTGTTAGTCAAAAACTTAGACACATCTTTTCAATTTCCATTAAATTGACCTCCTATAAATCACAGTATTACATAATAGTCCAAACTTCTCTCTGTTTTTTCATTCACTTCAATAAATATCAATTAAACATCTATTATATGCCAGGCCCTGTGTCAGGCACAGAAAACAGACTTGGTTCTCGTTTTTACGGAGCTTATTACTGTCAAATGGGTAAGAGAAAAGTTAATTATATCATCGCAATTGTGATAATTGCTATGACGTCAATCAATTGTCTTTTTCATACCATCAGGCACTCTTGTGTTCCTACATCTTATTCAATTACTTTCCCTTATGAAAGTTCTCAAGGAGAAAGAAGGTAGGACTTGGCTACACAAAAGCCTAACAGAACAGTAAATCTATACATACCAGATATTACTATACTTAGTTTGATCTGCAGTTAGTAGTCTGTCTTGAAAGCTGGTTACTAATTCTGGTGCAGTCCATCGCAGAGGGAAAATTTTTTTATCGTCTGTTTCAATATAATCCTCCTGTTTTATTAGAAAGCATACAGAATTTGGAATTCTATTACACTTTTAGTGAGCTCAATGATTTAATTTCAGGTCATTCTCAGAACACACATACTTAACCCAAAAGACATATCAGAAAAAGAAGTGGGCATGACGAGAGACTTTCTGGGCAGAAGGTGGGTGAGGGTTTCTCCAAAGCCTCCTGGGCTTCATGAGCTGGTCTCTGAGCCATGAACGCTCACTCAGTCATCCTTCCTGGAAAAGGAAGGTACGCCGTGTCTGATGCACAGAACACAGACTCTGAGCAAAACATCTTTTAAAATATGCTGGGCCTTACACCCCAAATAGGGGAGTGGTGCTGGCTAACGAATAAGAGTGCAGGCTTTAGAATCTGACAGACTGGGTTGTAAGTCCACGTTCAACCATTTACCAGCTATGTGACTCTGGGCAAGCAACAAACAGACTAAGCCTTTTTCTTTATCTGTAAAATGAGGATGATACAATACCTACCTCTCCTTACAGTGAGGATTAAATGAGATCATGCAGTCAAGTACGTCATAGTGCTTGGTATACAGCAAGCACTCAAGACAAGAGAGCTATTATGTAGACAAATAACCAACTTATATTTGCATAATATTTTTTAGTTACAAAGTACTGTGAGATATGATCCCTTTGGTCCTCACCAGAACTCCCTAAGACAGAACAGATATTATCCTCATGTTGCTGCTTAGAAAGTGGAGGTCAAGTGGCTTATCCGAGGTCCCTGACAGCATGGAGCCAGCACAATCGCATTCTCTGCCTCACATCATGTTATCTCAGCTGGGCTACACAAACACACACAAATGAAAACTTCATCAACTTCAAATTTTCTTTGGGGATATATTTATGACAGAGTTTAAAAATCCAAATCCCAAGCTTACTGAACGTAAGCCGAAATTTTACTGAACACATAACAGAGAAATATTTGTGACACGTATTTTATTATACAAGTGGTAATAATTGTTGCCCATGTGTCCATACTAAAATTTATTACGCACCATCAAACTATATCAATTACACTGTGTATAAGTCTTTTTAAACAAAGCATTTGGAAAGCTGTCACAAAACCTCAGGCACAAAGCCACAGATTTAGACATCAGAAGCCACACATCAGAAGCCAACACTACCATTAAAATGACTGGAAGGAACCCCTCTCCAAATGGTAACACGACCAAGATTCCTATCCCCTCTTTCACAAACGGAGCATTGTTTTGTGATATTACCACCTATGAAATTAAATCAGATTAAGGAGAGACCCTTAAACCGTTGGCTTACCTTGTACCTGCTGAATCCTATCCCATAATCTCCCACTTTCACATTTAAGTCCGAGGTCAGAAAACAATTCCGCAGGGCTAAATCACTGAAAACAGAAAGGGTGAAGTGAACATGGGAATAAGGAGCGTCTGCAACCAGGACAATGTAACATGAAATTGCTATAGAAAAACGAATTTCTCAAGAAATCAGAGTAGTATACTGAACTCCCTACTTAATTAATGTTTTAAAATTCTTCTTCACAGAAAAAAGATTATATATCATATCCTTCATTACTTAAACAATGGAGATGATCAGATGTTTTTGCAAGTAACTATGCTGGCTAAGGTTCAATACTGACCACATCTGTACCTTGTTCTGTATTAATACCAGATTTATGGCTTGTTTAAGTGACCAAGAAAGAATTCTAAATACTTTTGGCTAAACTGTCTGAATATTTTATTTTACAATAACTTGTATTACTTGAGTAATAGTCTAGTAGTAGTCTATTACAAGTAAAGATTAATAAAGGTACAGCTTCGAGCATCCAAAAATAATCTACATTATTAAAAATGTTTACTTCTCAACTCTTTTTTCAAAGCTACACAAGCATTATAAGGAGGTCCTTTCCAAATTACTCTCATCTCTTTCAAATTCCACCTCCCCACAAGGGAGGTAAAGAGTATATTTTCAAGACTTACTTAAAACAACGTACTTATGTTGTTTATTTAAGAACAAGTTAATTTTCAAAAACATAATTTGAAAAGTAAACACCACTTTTGCTAAAGGAACTTCCCACGTAGACAACAAATTAAATTTTTTGGATTTTGGCCTTAGCCCTTAGAATCTCTTTAATCCTCAATTGGCATAGGAATTAAAACGCCACTAAATTAAAATAGAAAAGGAAACCTAATTTATAGTTTTAAATCATAAATAAAAGTTATCAAAAACTGAATTTCTATAGTCCAAAATATAAAATGTTTTTGTTTATATGACTGTAGAAGACCAAAAACTTAAAACTAATTCTTAAATTCTTATTTTCAAAGATTTTAATTTCCAAAGCTCACATGTCTGAAATATAATGACGACAGCGACAGCTAACGCTGATATGATTCAGTGACAGCCTAGTACATAACATTGATTCAATTACATAATAATGGCTAATATTTACAAAGCACTTACTTTACGCAAGGCGTTTCTCTAAGCACACTACATATATTAACCCCTTTAATCTTCACAACAAACTTTTGAGCTGGGTACTATTATTTTCCCCATTTATAGAACAGGAAACTGAGGCACAGAGAATTGAAGTAACTTTGCTAGGGTCACAAAGCTGGCAAGGCATCGTTCAGTAGTATTTTCATCCTGTCACCATCAATAACTATCAACGACAATAAATTACCAGAGAACTATACCATGCATATGGCTACTCCTCAACAAACATGTGCTGATCTGAAATTCCAGTTAGTTATATTAAATTTCTCTCTACACTCTCTCTGTTTACAAGTGGTGATCTTCACAGAGCTCTATCCAGAAGGCTTCAGGCCTGTGGAGGTGGCTGGGAAAAACTTCGGGACACGCGACTCCACTGTTACAAACAATACAGAAACTTCCAACCTTAAGAAGAGAATCGGTCCCTATCTTTTGGAATAAAGGGAGGAAGGGAGGGGAGAGCAATATGCCATTTGAGGGCACAAAAATGAAAATGCTTTAAGTCAGGCAGTTTTATCCACTGGACCGATGGCTGCAGCGGACAGTGTTGTGGGTTTTGCCAACAGAAGTTCTGTTACTGAGCACCACTGATGAGCATTTCTAGAGTCTCTATATATGGATCCTTCTCAACCTTCCCAACATCTCCCTCCTAAGGCCAGAATGAAAAGCTGGGTGCCGGCGTTCCAACAGGGGCAGGTGTGTGTCACCTGCAGGCCTGAGGCTGGCTGGGGCACCTTCAGGGCACTTGGCACCTTCCACTCAGGCCATTTGTACAACTAACTCCTGGACTGCCTGGCTTCCTCCCTCCTCTCCTCTCCTTACCCACATTCAATGCAGGTCTTTAGACACATCAGATGGGAAGGTTAGATAAAAGATGAAAAGTTATATATGCAAAAGCCCTTTGGCTCTTACTGTAAAAGGCATTATAAACTCTAATACAGTTCAACTGATATTCTCAGGAAAAGGAGAAACACTTCTCATTACCTGAAAACCAGTGACTGGAGGAATTTCTTCTAAACCTGCTCCCCACCACCACCCCATACAACCCAGTCACCACAGCACAATAGAAAAAGCATTGGACAAAGTCAGAAGACCTGGAACTTCTTGGCTCCACTTAAGAACTGTGTGACTTTGGGCAAGTCACTTCACATATTAGAGCCTCACTTACCTCACAAAAAAATAGAGATGCACCTGTAAGGGCTAACTCACAAGGTTTTTATAAAGATAAAATTAAAAAAATATATACATAGATAAAATATATTTCAAAACATTAAAGTGTTATCCAAATTCAAGAAGATGATGATATTTGATTCAAAACTGGTAAAAATAAATATTCTCTGAAGCTCAATAACATGTAAAGCTAAAGAACAGAAAAACACAAAGGTATAACTTCTTAACAACAGAGGTAACTCTTGACGTCAATGGCTGGTTTTGGTCAGGAAATACAAACATGTCCAGGATATTCTTCCTCCAAGTTGAAAAACAGGTCTAGTGGCGAGGCTGCCAAGTGATCCAGCCTTGAAAGGCTCTCTAAAGGCCTTGGCTCGGTTCTCCTGGGCTGGCAGCACTTGCTGTCACCTCAGCTGTCAGGGACTGTGTGGGACACAGTCACGTGAGTGGGGCTGATGGACATAGGAAGTGGGGGCCCACAGATTTCAAGAGTTCCCCAGGCTAACTCACAAGGAAACATCAGCACTTGTTCTCAACTCACACGAGAACTAGAGCTTACCCATTTCCAGAAGGACTGCTCTAATGGAGACAGCTCAGTGTGACTGGAGCCATTTGCAAAATCATCCACACCTCTGTTTATGTTACCTACTGATGTTTTCCCAAGTAACCTGAATTCCTGATAAAAAGAGTAACAAACGGCGAGCAAAATAACAGAAAGCAAAATAACTGAAAGTTACTGATGTTCTTCTAGGGCTTGGCATACGTTACCTTATGTAATCCTGACAACAGCACTCCAGGGTAAAGATTATCCCCATCTTATAGAAGAAAGAGGCTCAGAAGGATTAAGTAAGGTGGCTTAAACTGGTAAAGCTGATGAGAGGCGAATTAACAACCTCAATCCCAAAGTCTCGCCGTGTGCACCACACCACTCTGCCTTTGGCAGCCACGAAGGTTCAAAATCAAAATCATTACACAGGTTCTGAAGAGACTCTGCCACTTATCACTCGAAGATGGGATGTAGCTCAAACAAGTACAAGTAGAAGATTAAAGCCAAAGGATTCTGATAAGGCACAAAGAGGCGACTTAGAGTTTTGACAGCTTTCGCCCGTTTATTAGGTCAGTCCTTGCTAGCTGAACACACTACCTTTACTAAGCCTCTGCTTAGTAAAGGCACCTGCCCGGCTTTGGGTACACAGAGAATACCTCCACTGTGAGATTCTGGGTAGACCCTGAGGAAAATGCCTCTGGCTACAATGTGATCCACCACTGAGGGCCTGAGTTTTGAGGGCTGGTGATAAAATGGAGATAAAGCCTTCAGTTCTGAGTTTCCTCCAGGACTGGGCAAGAGGTGACACTGAGTTGGACTTTCAGGCCTACATGGGTCTCAACTTCTGGCTTATTTTTCCACGGTAAACTAAACAACTATAAAACTGGACAAAATATACCAGGAAGCAGTTTTCAGGTACTGGACAGCGGACAGCCCAGGGTTCTGATCCTGGTACTTGCCTGTGCCTCAGAATCACTTGGAGGGCTGTGACAACCCAGTAGGCCTGGGGTGGGGCCATACTACCTATCACACAAGCCCCCAGATCCAAGCCTAGACTAGAAGGCAGCAGCAGATCAGCATCAAAGACGGCCAGCATGTTTCATGTGTGCACACTTCCACCAGTCACAAACCAGCTGGTTTAAAAACACAGCTAGCACTCTACCATAAATCCCCATTAATTTTCCCCATGGGGCTAAGGTCATCTAGAAAAATGGAACATTTAATACTTTAACTACAACAAATGATTTTAAACCAAGGGTTATAATTCCAAAACAAGGTGGACTGACATCTGAAGACACTCACCTCAACGGTTCTTTTCACTACATCACACACACTCAGTCTGTAGCACACTTCTCTTCCCTGACGACACACACAGACAGCCCCACAAGTCTAGAGCTTTGTCCTTCCTAACCCTCTCGTGCACAAACACATTTTGCATAAACTGGGTTATATGAATGCTAGGCTTCTTCTGAGTCTTCCTCAAGTGCAGCCTTTAAAAAAAATATTTTTTAAAATGTTTTCCTCCTTCCCTGCCCATCATTCCTCCTTCCCTGTCCACCCATTAACATGTACTAACAAATTGGTAGGTATAATCTTTCTATATTTTTTTTCATACTTACAGACATAGTTCAAGTACACATACAAATAACGGGATTAAGGAGCAATTGCCTTACAAACATTCAATATTATCCCTACTTACCTGCATCTTTATTTCTTATTCAACAGTGTCACTACGTGGAAATCCCTCCAAGTTAACTAGTACAGCAGCTCTAAATCTTTCTTTACAGTAGTCGTGTAATATTCCACAGTGCAGATGTACTTAAATTTATTCTAGTCCCCCATAATGAACATAAACTTGGTCTCTTTTTTCTTTTTTGCCATCATTTCAAACAATGCTGCAACAGACACTTCTAACACACATTCTTAAGTTCCAGTTCTTCTACTTCCTATGGGATTGAGTCTAGGAATGGGGTTAGAGGGAATGTGCATTTTTAATTATATAACTACTGCCCAAGGGCTTTTCAAAATCTGTAATAATTTATATGCAATATATGACGTATACACGCAATATACGACACAAACTTGCACCACATTCCTATCAGCAATAGATGCAGCAGTTCCTTTCAATCTTGAGTTTCAAGTTACTTTAATTTGCATGTCTCTAACTACTTCTGAATTAGAACATCTTTTCACGTTTGTTGGTGTGTTTATATCTTTGCCTCTTTTTCTACTGGGTCATCATTTTCTTGTCACTTTGTAAGAACTCTCTGTATAATAATATCAGCCCTTTGGCTGCTATCTGCACTGTAGATGCATCTTCACAGCTCTGGTGCTACTGACTTGGTTTGTGGTGTCTGTTGCTATATAAAAGTATTTAATTTTGATGTCATAGTCAACTATATCCCCCTTTTATTTTATAACTCCTAGGTTTCCTATCTCGATTAAGAAGGCCTTACTCAACCCTGAGTTAAACATACAGTCTTCTAGAATTTTGCCAATAACATATTTAGTTCTCTTATCTTTATCGGTACATAATGGATGACGTAGAGGTCCAATTCTTTTTCCAAATAGATAACTAATTTTGTCAGCATTTAATAAATAAGCCATCCTTTCCCCACTGATCTGAAATATCACTTTTGTCAGATATTCACTTTCTCTAGGTCCTGTGTACTTCCATTAATCTGTTTCTCTGCCAAAACCATATTGATTTTTATTACAGTGGCTTATTGTGTATTCTGATATCTGGTAAAGCAAGCTTTCCTTACTGCCCCAACAATTCATTTTTTTTCATACTTTAATGGCTCTTCTAGACATTTGTTCTTTCATATGTAGCTAAAGATAGTGTCATCCACCACTCTCCCACAAAAAAATCCTGTGAGGATTCTGATTGGAATTGTATTAAGTTTACTAATTAATTTTGAGTTAATTGACATTTTCATGTTGTCTTTAACACAAAATAAAATAATATGTGAACAAATGGAAGGATGTACCATGTTTTATGTCCTTCGATAAGATTTCATAGCTTTCTTTACATAGTCCTGTGTCTTTCTCACATAATTTATTCCCAAATAATTTATACTTGTGGCATTGTTGAGAATGGAATGGTTTTTTTCACCCTCATTTCTAGATTCTTATACCCAGTACAGGGAAAAACTACTGACTTTAGTATGTTTGTCTTATAGCAAGCCACAATAAATGCTCTTATTAATTTTATTTTTTATAGAAACTAGTATCTTGGTTTTTCTCGACATATAACATCATGGCACCAGTAAAGAAGGGTGATCTTCTCTTCTTTTCCAATGACTGTTGAGTGCAGCTTAGTGGCTAAGTGAGTGAGCTCTGGAGCCCACAGGTCTTGGTTTTGAATCCCAGCTTTGCCACGTTCCAGCTGCATGACCCTGAGCAAGTTAGTTTGTTTCTCTGTGCCTGCGTTTCCCCATCTGTCACATGGTGGGAACAGCATCTACCTCTTAGAACTGGCGCAAAGATGAAATAAGTTAATATCCATAAAGCACTCAGAAACAACACCTGGCACATAGAAAGCATTCAGTAAATTTTAACTATTATTTTTAAACTGATAATTTAAAAATAAATTTAGTTTGTGTTTGTATTCACTAGTATACCAAAGAAATGTTGAAAAATAATGGAAGCTGTAGGCATCTCTTTGGTTTCTGATTTTAATTGAAAATGCTTTATTACTTTGCCACTTAGAATGATAACTGCCATTGAGATTTTTTTTTTTAATTTTTATTTATTTATTTTTCCCCCAAAGCCCCAGTAGATAGTTGTATGTCATAGCCGCAAATCCTTCTAGTTGCTGTATGCAGGACACAGCCTCAGCATGGCCGGAGAAGCGGTGCATCGGTGCGCACCCGGGATCCGAACCCGGGCCGCCAGCAGCGGAGTGCGCGTACTTAACCGCTAAGCCACGGGGCCGGCCCTGCCATTGAGTTTTGATAAACAGTCCTTATCATATTTCAGTTGTTTCCTTTGTTTCCTATCAGAGATTTAAATAGGGAATGGCTGCTGAATTATACTAATGATGTTTCAGTAATCTATTGACAATATATTTTTTTCCTCTTTTATTTTGTTGCAATGTAATAAATCATATAAATATATTTTATGATATAAAACTACCCTTTTACTCCTAGAAGTCGTCTTGTTTTTTCCACATACTACTGGATGCAATTTGCTAATATTTGTGTCTATATTCATTAATGAGAATCATCTATAATTTTCTTTTCTTTTCTTTTCTTTTTGTTTGGTGAGGAAGATCAGCCCTTAGCTAACATCTGTGCCCATCTTCCTCTATTTTCTATGTGGGATGCTGCCACAGCATGGCTTGATGAGTGGTGCATAGGTCTGTGCCCAGGATTTGAATCCGCAAATCCTGGGTCACCGAAGCAGCGCACACAAACTCAACCACTACACCACCGGCCAGTGGTGTAGAAAATATAATTTTGTACAAAATATAGAAATATAATATAAAATATAATATAAAAAGAAAGATAGAAAGTAGTAGTAGTACAGTAGAAAATATAAAAAGAAAATATAATTTTATTTTTTATGCCATCTTTTGCTATTAAAGTTATGTTGGATTCATAAAGTGAGTTATAAAAATTTCAATCTCCTTTATGGCCTGGACGAGTTTAAGTACATTGGTGTTACCTGTCTTTAAAGGTTAGATTGAAGTCAACCATGAAACCCTCTGGACCTGGTGCTTTTTTTAGTGAAAGCTCTTTAATCACCTTTCCAGTTGAGCTACCTGATCTACTGAAGTCTTCCATTTCTTCTTGGGTTTCTACTACATTTAAATTTGTTCCTTTCCCTTGCTGCCTTTCCTCACTTCTATGTGAAATACATCATGGGAGATACAAAGGTAAAGAGGACCCAATCCCTGCCTTCAACAGATTTTCCATGTAGAAGGGGAAATAAAGAACTTGCATGGACACCTACCCTATATAAACTCCTATTTGGTTTTCTTGTCAGTAGTGTCTTCTCTTTCCAAACTATCCTAAACTGTACTGCAAAAGTGATTAAGCACACACACATGTGCATGGACAGAGTTCTTGTTATGCCTCTCCACTGCCTACAAAATAAAATCCAAAGGCCTTATCCCGGCACTCAAGGTCCTCTCTAATTTGGCTTCAGGCTACCTTGCTATTCTTATCTTCCACTATTTCTCTTCATGCATCTTCTGTTCCAGTTAAACTAGACTGTTTGATACTGCCCTACACCTCCTTTTCTTCTCTTTCACCCTACACATATGCTTGCTACTCCCTTCTCTAGCAATTTCTTAATCTCCATTCTCCAACTTACGCTTGTTCTTCAAGGATAACTAAAATGCCACTTCCTTGATTCCCCGCAGACAAAAGTAACTTCTCCTCCTGTATAAGGGACCACACATGGTGTGTGTATCTCAAATGACAGCGCTCATTATGATATAATAAAACAATACAGAAGGTGAGAGCACAGGCTCAAGAGTCAGATGGCCTGAGTTCAAACTGCTCATCAATTAGTGGCTAGGACACTAATTTGCTCACCACTCTGACCATCAGTATCCTGCTCTGTAAAACGGGGTTAATAATGGCACCTGCCTCATGGCTCTTAAGGCTGTCTTGAGGATAAAATAAGTATTTATAGAATGTTTTGCAAATGCTTGGAACATAGTAATCATTCTTCCTAAGGTGAATGCACGTTTCAACTCTCCTGCTAGAGTATTAGTGAGCAAGAACCGTGGATGTTGCTGATTTTAAATACATTTCTATATCCCTCACCTCATCTAGCACTCAACTTTGCAGACTGCAGAAGCTTGGTGAACATTTACTCATTCAATAAAGTTTACATTGTCTTTAACTTAGTATTAAAACAAATCCAAAAAATGCAAGAAAACTAAAAACTCTAAAAGTAAGACAAGATTCTCATTCATCATAATCATTATTTCTCCTGCTTCTTCTTCCCCTGCTTGTACCGGGCCAGACACTATAATACGAGCTTTAGGATTTCACCGAATCCACACATTAATCTTAAGAATTCTGCTCTATTATCAAGACTTTACTAGTGAAGAATGTGAGGCTAGAGAAGGTGAGTAACTGGGACTACAACTGCTCACTCTTTCATTTCCCAAACACTTACAGCGTGCTTGTAGACTTCTACATCAAGACTGATTCCAAAGGCTGTTTAAGGAAAATCCTTAGGTTTTTTCATGAAAGACAAATGATGTTAAGAGTTATAGGGTCTTTTTTTCATTTAATACCACTATGTGTCAGGCGCTATCTGTGGCTTTGATTTAAAATTACCAAGCAAAGGAACTGAAGCAATCATATTTATTGCCATAAATAAAATTTATTCCTTAAAGACCAATCTTTAAAATAGAAAAACATGGGGCCGGCCCAGTGGTGCAAGCGGTTAAGTGCGTGCGCTCCGCTGCGGCGGCCCAGGATTCGCCGGTTTGGATCCTGGGCGTGCACCAATGCACCACTTGGCAAGCCATGCTGTGGCGGCGTCCCATATAAAGTGGAGGAAGATGGGCATGGATGTTAGCCCAGGGCCAGTCTTCCCCAGCAAAAAGAGGAGGACTGGCAGATGTTAGCTCAGGGTCGATCTTCCTCACAAAAAAATAAAATAAAATAGAAAAACATTAGAAGGAATTTTTAAGAATATGACCTAAACATTTTTACATGCACACAAATTAATGAAAACCCCTAATAATTCACCGACTGAAAGAAACACTCAAGCTACAGGTGCAGCATCAAGCCAATTAGTAACGAGACTTTCTAAGCTTTACCAACGTGGATACCTGTAGTACAATTTAAGAAAAAAATAATGTAGAATGGCACCTAACACTAGTGTTTATTTATCTTGCTCCTATAACACTGGATACCCACACTCTGAAGGGTGGATAAGTTAGTAACCTCAGTGTTTCTCGGCAGAAAGTAACTTTAAAACTGGGCAAATCCGACAGAGGGTCTTTCGTGCACAATTGTCACCTGGGTACTCCTCGAAGCCACCGTCACACAGGTCTCCAGCAACATGAGCCACCGAGAGACCCACGCCGCCTGCTGGAAGCTCACTGCACTTAGCTCACGACAGCGACCTGGGGGCCTCTCCCTGGAGCTGCTCAGGAGGACTGACAGGCAGGGGACAGGAAGTACCAGGCTCTTGGCCAGCAGGGCCAGTGGTGTGGAGTGTAAAACACTGGCAGCTTCTGCTGTTTACATGGCCTTCACGAATGTCACATGTTCGACTTCAGAAATGCAGGCTACCTAAGAAGACTTATGCAGGCATAAGTCTCTTCTTAAACAATCAGTAAAAATAAAATTTAATTGGGGGTACTTTACTAGATTAGTTTCTAAACACAGCTAACAGCTTTTAGTTGGACATGTGGCCTGTTCTATTTTCAATCGACACAGTCTGACTTTTAAGTCAGTCAATAAATATTCTAAATTCCAACTTAAAAATATGCTATACAGGGTGCTACCAACAAAAAAGTAACTTAAAGCACAAAATTTTGCCCCAAATGGAAATTTTACATAAAATATGGCTACTTTTTAAAACAAAATGAAACAGTTGTCGATGGTTTCAAGAATTTTCTTTACCTTGAGTGTTTGTACCTGAATAAAATCCAAACCATGTGATTTAATTTATCATCTTTATTTGCTCTAAAGTACACAAGATTCTAAATTAAGTAAAACTTTCACCTGAAGAAACTCACAGGAATATAACATTTACTCTGGTATCTTTGCCAATTTTTAAAATACAATAGTAGAAATGTAGGTGGGCTTTAAACACAAACCCTAGCTGTCTTTGATAACTTTATGTTGTTGATTCTGCTGCGATACTCTTTTTAAATGCTCCATTCTTCAAAATCTAGGAATTCCTAAACCAAGTATTAGGTAATAATCATCTGTGCTTTACAAAAGATTTAACAATACAAATATGCTGTGTATTACCTGGTAGAAGAGATTAAAAATGAAACATAAGATTTCTCCATTATAAAACAAATAGATCTTTATATTCTGAAGTTTCGTCTAAGGGATTCTGCCTTGGGCCTGAAGAAACCCATAATCTTTTGGGTCTTTTAAAAAGCACTTTATCTGAATTATTTGCTCACTACACAAGTCAAACAAGATACAGATGTGTAAGAAAAATGTTAATAATTTTCCTTCGTCCCCACCCTGAAGTAATGTTGAGAATTTGATAGGTACTTTTCCATGTCTTTTCACACACACACACACACACACACACACACCCCTCCACAAATACAACCAACTGTTCTCTTATTTTAAAAAATGGAGTCATCCTATAAATATATTCCTGTGCAACCTGTTTTTTAAAAAAATATAACACTTCACAGACATCCCTTTAAGTCAATACACACAGGCATTCCTTTCCAGGTCTTTGGATTGTTAAGAGTGAAATGATTTAACTAAACTCAACTAGAGAGACACTGCCTGGTTTCCCTGGAGACCTGAGAAATTATTTTAAATATACAGTCTTGCACCGCATAATGACGTTTCAGTCCATCATGGACCACGTGTACGACGGTAGTCCTGCAAGGAGAGTACCACACAGACGAGGTGTGCAGTAGGCTATACTATCTCAGTTTGTGTAAGTATACTCCCTAATGTTCACACAACAACAAAGTCGTCTAACAACACATTTCTCAGAATGTATCCTCGTCATCAAGTGACGCATGACTGTATTTTATTTATTTATTTATTTATTTTTTTAAAGATTTTATTTATTTTATTTTTCCCCCCAAAGCCCCAATGGATAGTTGTGTGTCGTAGCTGCACATCCTTCTAGTTGCTGTATGTGGGACTCGGCCTCAGGATGAACGGAGAAGTGGTGCCTCGATGCGCACCCGGGATCCGAACCCGGGCCACCAGCATCGCAGCGCGCGCACTTAACCACCAAGCCACAGGGCCGGCCCCGCATGACTGTATTTTAAACATAAATCAGAGCTCAAAGGCTAGAGGAGAATAAGCAAAAATCTCTTTTTGGGTTCACAGAACCATCATCTCCGACAGACTCAAAGCTCTTTGTTGTTTTAATTATGAAAATTACATCCATGATCTGAATAAAATAGAATGTGCTCCAAAGAGCTGTGGCTATTCAAGCAGGACCAGAAAGGTTTCAACAGAAATGTGTTCTAACAACCACTGACCACCCACACCCCGGCCACGGCAGGCCCCTCAGAGCTGGCCAGAAACCAATCTCTGATCTTATACGAAAAGATGATGTTGGCTTATCAGATCCTCTCTTCCTCTCAGGACTGTGAATTGAGACACACGGTAAAACCTAGCAATTAGAATCAGAGCCTAAAGCTGACAGGAGAAGGACACAACAAGACGTCAGGAGGTAGATTGGGACTGTTTACTCTCAACTCTGACCAATGTACAATTTTAACATTCTTTGAAAATCTGGAAATAATTTCTAGACTTCAGGCTGTCCTAAGACACGCTGTTCCCCAGTATTAGTTTAAATGAAGCCCACCTCCACACTTATTCTGACACTAGAAAGCACAGGACAGCTTCTACTTTATAGACCTGAGAGGTGACTCTACAGCCTGTCCTCCTTAAGCTCTGTAGAGCCTTTTCACAAACTGCACCGCCTCTTGGGGCCGAAACCTCGGCAATGCCGGAGACACACTCTGAGTGGACGGACCCACCTGTGCAGGAAGTGCAGCTTGTGCATGGCGGCCAGCCCTGCAGCAATCTCACACGCCATCCTCTGCAGCAACATGGTCTGCGAATCCCCCCGCACGTGCTCTTGCTCATTGCGCAGGTAAGATTTTAGATCGCCCTGCAAACATTAGAACAGTTTAGTTTCAAAAGACTAGGTGAACAAACTGGCAACAAAATATGTGCCTTAACCGACATTAATTATTGAAAGTATTTATTAGAAATTACTTAGATTTGAGCTTAATAAAGAATCTCCAACCGAACAAAAAGTAATTCCAACCAAATATTTCAAAGGTATAGAAAATACAGAAAAATATTTCAAAGGTAAAATAAAATGCTATCTTTTTAGGATCATTCTAACGAAATTAAACATTAGTTTATCTTTGTTATATAAACAAACATAAAACAGTAAAAAAAAACAAAAAAGGTAATTTTGCAACGATGCACAATTTAAAATACGGCAGAAGTATAGAAATTTCCAGGTAACTAAGAGACAACATGGAGAGTAAAAAAAATGGTGCCACCCGCACCGCCTTTAAAGATCCTAGGAGACACGCGGTCAGAGAGCATTTTGTCATGAAGGCTACGGCCAAGCACTCACGAGCAAGGGAGAGAAAAATGCGTGGAAAGGAGGGACAAGTACGTTCAGTGCTGGTAACAACCGCTTCAGGTCTCTGCCAGCTTCCCCAGGGCCCTGGTTGGCCAGAGACCACTGCGAGAAAGAACATTCCAGTCACTCCAGAAAAATTCAAAGTTAATAAGCCTATTCAAAGGATAGCAGCATGGGCAGGAAAATGAACAAATTCACATTAAGACATCCGATGCACACGCATTTACATGCTGAGCTCCCCAGGTACTACTGCCTGACTTCTCAATGCTACCCTGTCTTTTTCCCGCGACTTTAATTTAGGACTGCATGTTTTGGGGGGTTTACAGTATGTCTGTTTTGGGGAATACACTTTTGAGGAAATAAAATCTTCTACATTCAACCATATGATTAAATATTTATTGATGTGATTTAATTCCAAATTAAAGCTTTATATAATCAGTTAAAATTTAGAAAGCAAGCCAATAGCTTTCAGTTTTCTTTATATCTGAGTCAAGAAAAGATTCCTGAGGAAGGAAATCTTCCTTGACCAACTAAAGAATATAATACATTTCTTATAACTGTTACTGAAGATAGAAAATTTATCAAATCCCTCCCAGAATAAAACCTTAAAACACAATATTCCTTTACTGACATTGGCGGACATTAAATACTAAGTACATTCTAATGTAACTTCTAGGCCCACTCCAAGAATCTAAATTTGTTTTCACTCCCAGTTTCAATGATCTTTATATGAATGATAATGTTGATATTAATAACCCTTACCATCTGAGCTTTCGAGCAGGGTGCCAGGCACTGTACTAGGAGTTTTTATATTTGTTACCTCCAATAATTCTTATTATTTGAAATACTTTCCAGATGTGGAATGGAGGCTCAGGGAGGTTAAGAAACTTGCCCAAGGCCACAGAGCTAATTAATGGTGGGGCTGCGCTTCTACTTTCCAGTTTACCAACTTGTCAAGAAAATTCTATTTAGTGAGTGAACTGAGTATGCAGATCAAATTGATTTGTTTTATAAAAATGAATGTAAAATAACGTAAAGCCAAGCACGTGGATTTGTAGGATTCTCCCAAACTTCATGGAACTGCTCTGCCAGGGAGGCAGTCTTGTCCCCTCAGGATCAACGTGGATGCCCACTCACATCCCTCTCCTCTTATTTCTTTCCAAACATGGTGCTTTCTCCTTTGTTCCCACCGCAATTACAAGCTGCTCCAGAGGAGAAACAGACACTTTTTTTTCTTTTAAAAACACATGCCCCTTCCCACCTCCACCAGGCTAAACTCCATCCAGTGTGGGAGTGCTGGGAATAAAGAGAGATTTGAATGACAACTACATTAACCCAGAAAAATTTTAGCTAAGAGCTCCAGGCCTACAGGGTAATGTGATTTTCGTAAGATAATCCAAATAGAAACTAAATATGAAAATAAATAGCTTAAGTTTATTTATCCTACCAATGAAATGGCAACTTAAATTCCTTTGTCTAACCCCTTTCCTGCAACATCCATCTAAGGAAAAAATTATCCTCACAAAAGTAGGATTATGCTGTGCTGTATCTGGCCAATTCTCAAAACAAACAGAAGCTGCTGGCAAACGAACACTTCACAAGTGACTCTGGCCATGGAGGCAGGAATGGCAGAGTGGGTGTAGTTGTTTTTCAAGGTTATCTCAAGTATATTCGTTACAACTCATTGTTCTTAAAATATCTTCTCTCCACAATATTCCACTCCCCAAATTTCACTAGAAGATAAAATATAATAAACAGAAGGAGATTTTGCTTAAGAATGTTAACACTCCTAATGTTTCTAGGTTGGCAAAAACTAAAAGCCTCTCCCCACCCCAAATGGGGGAGATTAAGTTAGCACAAGCTAGGCAAACATATCTCTAACCTGGGGTGAGGAGTTAACATCAATGATTACTAAGGGGTCTGATCACTGCTACTCATGGATGAGACTTGTGATGGATTGTGTAGAATCTAGGATTAGTTCTATGTTCTAGAAAGATCCTCAGAGCTCTCCTGGTACCACCATTTAAAAGAAAAATCAGCATAAAATCTTTAATTACAATAAAAAATGTTTCTATTAAATAAGTACTAAAAATTGATTCATTCTATCCAAACCAGGCTGTATTTACATATTTGGTTTATTTACATTTTGATGGTGCTTCATGAGTAGACAGGGATTATTACTTTGGTCCATTATTTAACGAAAAAAACACTAAGAACAGCAATGTATTCTAAATTAAAATAAAGTTTCCTTATCCAAGTTTTAAAAATTTCTCCGATTCTCCCCAAAACTCTTCCAAAAAAGAAAAATTTATGACACTAGATGGCAGCAAAGTGCTATACTATACTAAGAACTCAGCTAACAGAACAGCAACTTGGAATGACTTCTTGGAATGAGTCATTCGAAGACCTTTACATGGGTTACTCACAAGTGTCCTCTTAAATTTCAACATAAACTGCCAGGAGGGCTTTATCCATTTTTTTGTAGGACACTGAGAACAATGAATTAATTTCAATACAATGTAAAAACAAGTAAATAGCTTTATAACTGAAAAATTAGTCACTTACACGTTTAATATGATGATTTGGGGGGAAAATTTATGATTCTTAAACAAAATTTGAATGAAAGGATGAAAGAATGGCATAAACAGACACATACTCAGCACCTGCTGATGAAATAAAACATCAGCATTGAGCTGAAGCCCCTGGGTACCTGGTCCCAGTCACATCCTCCCCCTCCAATCCGAGGCCATTTCTTAACCCACAAGTTCTCAGACTGTGTTCATTTTTTCTCACCACCACTCAAGCTCCCACCTGTCTATATCCATACCCTTACACATCGTCTTCTGTTATTATGGATTAGTCATCCTGGTGCCTTTCTAAGCTCAGTCTCTTCATGAGCCCATCCCTTCCCTCTGCTCTAATGCTCAAATACCTCCCAGGCAAACCCAACACAGAACCACACAAGCCTCCCTCTGCCTCCACACTCCTCTCCTGCTACCATCCCATTTCCCTCTTGTCCACCAGGTCCACATCTCACCAGAATAACCAAGTGATGGACCCATTCCTTTCTTCTTTGCCAGTCTCCTGGCTTTCTTCCGATCTCACTGGCCACTCCTTTCTCAGGCCCCCATGCTGGACTTTCCTCCTCTTACTGATCTGTAAGTGCTGGCACGCCCTGGGTCTCCATCCTTGGTCTTCCTCATTGTGGACACTCATTCCCTGATGATTCTATCTACCCCATGGCTTTAAAAATCATCTCTCAAATACATTCCTTTGGCTCAGACCCCTCCAGCTCCTGAACTCCAGATGCATCTGTCCAACTGCTGACTTGACATACTTCCCTGGATGCCCTAAGAACTCAAATCTAACATGTCTGCTGCAAAACTCCATCTGCTCCATCTTGGGAAATGGCATCACTGTTTTCCCAGTGGATCAGTCCAAACCTGAAGACCTCATTCTTGAGTTTGCTCTGTCTCTAGACTCCCACATTCAACCTGTCACCAAGTCCAGCATCTATTTTCACAGAGTGCAGGTGCCAGGCATGGGGAAGGGAGAGGCCTCCAGCAGGGCTCAGGACTGGGAATGTAACCTCCCCACCCAGTCGCCCCACGCCCTCATTGTCAAGCCTGATCACACAGTGTCGTTGTTCAGCGCAAACATCCCCTCTGTTGGCTCTGAGTCAGGGACACTGTCCACACATACCTCTGTTCCACAGCAACTCCATGTCCTCTCTTTTCTACATGAGCTCCTTAGGGGCAAGGATATGTCATTCATCTTCGTATGCCCAGCACCTAGAAGGGTCCCTGGTGCATGGGCTTACCTTAATGAATACATTCATAAATAAGACATGTCCATTAACTAGGCATTTTCTGAACAAAAGGCCAATTCTAAAATGGAGGCTTCCCACTGGAGGGAAAAATATGTACAAGCATTAAACCACCTGGTATAAGTACAAGAATAAAATTAAGTCATCAGTTAAAATCCCTACTTTGCTATTAGTATTATATGACCCCAGTCAAGTCAATTAACCAGACCAATAAAGGAAGAATTGAAAGCATGGTCCTGAAGTCAGACAGACCTGGGTTTGATTCTTCGATGAGTCCCTTCATTCTCCCTCAGCCGCAGTTGCTAATCTGTAAAATGAAGCTACTGCCCCCCATCTCACAGGGTTTTTGAGAAGACTCATTAAATGAGTAGCAAATATCCAACGCCCAACACAGGTCCTGGCACAGACAGACTGGAGCCTTCCCCTCCTCACTCCCCTTGGTGGGCAGCGGCCAAGGTTCCTTCAGCTCTAAGAGCCCATGATTCTAAGCATCAGCGACTCTTCATGAGACCGAAGAAAGCAAATCCCACAGAGGAATATGCTGCACATTGAAAAATACCAGGTAGACTTCCTTCTCGTTCTCACTTGGTCACTGCTAACTCCTTTCAGAAATTCACTCACTGCTTTACTGGCTGAATATCATAAAAGAAATCTGTACACCACATCAAGAATGCTCCCTTGCAGAGAAAATTATCATCTCTTAATTCCGAGTCAGGTGACAGAGTCAGATGTTGACTCTTTAACAAAGATTAAGATGGAGCAAAATTTAACCTACATTCTTATCATCTCAGCTTGCAGTCTAGCCTCTTAAGTGGGGTTTGTCTCTCTGCTTTTCACCCTTCCAACTGATCTTTCCCAGCAGACGCCAACCTGCTTCTCCTAACATCGCACTCCATCCCCCTCCAGTCTCCACACCCCGTCAGATCACGTGTTGCTCCCCTCATGCACACACTGTGGAGCTTCCCTGCCTGGCTCATGCTGTTCCTGCTATCCTTTTCTGCCTAAAGAAAGTCGATCCACCCACTGTTTCACACTCAGATCAAACAGCACTTCCTTTGCGAAGCCTTCCCCAATGATCCTAGTTAAAACCGCTATACTTCCATATGCACGACTCAAACCTTTACTTAATAATTAAGTATGATCAATTAACTTAAGTAACTACAAATAAAAATAACTACACATTTCCTGAGCACTTACTATGTGCTCGGCAATTTACATTCTTCATCTTATTAATGGTCAGGGGAGGCAGTATTATCCCCATTTTACAGATATCTAAACTGAGGCTTAAAGAGGTTAGATAACTTTCCAAGGTGATACATCGGTAAGTGGCAGACCGAGCATCTGAAGGCAGGCCTGCCTAGCTTTATAGGCGGAAGAGACAGGATTGGGTGACTCACCTCTGTATTCCCTAGGGGGCTGCACAAGATTGGGGTGACTCACCTCTGTATTCCCTAGGGCACTGCACACAGCTCTTTGGACTTAACAGGTGCTGGATACATTTTCGGTGAATGAGTGATCCTCAACCAAAAAACAATCTCATGGCTTCCATATTCATGTGAGAGCACTGTGCACTTCCTATGGCAACAAGTCATATACAACACCCTGCAGAAATTGCTTTCATAAACACTGCACCATCAGCATGACAAATTGGTGCCTGCAGTCCAGCTACCAAACTCACTCAGAAGAGTTTTCATTTTCTTTCATAAAAATTACAAGATAAAGTGCTTTTCAAAAACAGACTGGTAATTCCATCTTACAAGGAACTACTTAAATGCAAAAATATTCTTTCCTTTCTACTTAAAAGATACTATCGCTGAGAATCATCACAGCCCGGTGACGAGTGAAAAGGCCAATGTTCATTCAATAGCTCCTGACCTACTAAGAACATGTGAAGATAGTGGTTCCTTTCACTGTGGCTGCAGCTGCTTATTACCACGCCTGGGCTAGCACTCTCTCTGTCCTTTGGACGTTGGCCAGTGGGCAGTTTTGCCTTGTATGACACCCCCTGCTCAGGCCGGCCTATTTCTGGGAGGGTTCTGGGGCCTTCAGGCTGGGAGCGGGGCTCAGTGTCGAAGTCAGGCCTTGGTGTGTCATGGGGACGTCCCTGCAGTCCCTGCAGGTGGGTGCCCCTCTGGTTCACTGGGATGACACTACCTGACAGCTCCTGCCACGTCGTCTCTCATATGCCGAGCCCAGAGAACAGGACTTCAGAGCTGGTGACCCTGTTGGGGCCCCAACCCGTGCTGCTGGAGAGCCTGTTCCCTCTAAGGTCTACAAGGGCCCAGAACTGATGAGCATGAAACAGCCCAAGGAGACAAATACAACCTCTCGCTACTGGGCAAGGTGGAAGGAGCCCTGGGTTAACAGCCTTTACTTTGATATGAGACTCACCATTCCAAGCACTGACCAACAGATTTCCCAAGGGCATACTAGCCTCCTCCTAGTATAGGTAACACCTGGTACAGTACCTTAAATAATAGTAGGTTAATATCAATGTTTTTCTTTTAAATTGTGGCAAAAAAACGCATAACGTGAAATTATTGCCATAACCACTTCTAAGTGTACGGTGCAGTGGCATTAAGTACATTCACATTGTTGTACAGCCATCCCCACCATCCATCCAACAGAATTCTTTTTTTCATCATCGCAAACTGAAACTCTGTACCCACTAAACAATAACTCCCCATTGCCCCCTCCCCAGAGTCCCTAGCAACCACCATTCTACTTTCTGCCTCTAGGAGTCTGACTACTTTAGATGCCTCATACTAAGTGGAATCATACAGTATTCATCTTTTTGTGACTTGGCTTGTTTTACCTCAAGGTGCATCCATATTGTAGCATGTGTCAGAATTTCCTTCCTTTTTAAGCCTGAATAATATTGCCTTGTATGGATATGCCCAATTTTGTTTATTTATTCATCTGTTGATGGGCACTTGGGTTGCTTCTACCTCTTGGCTATCGTGAATAATGCTGCTATGAACATGAACACACAAATATCTCTTTGAGATCCTACTTTCAATTATTTGGGATATATGTACCTAGAAGTGAAATTACTGGATCATATGGTAATTCTATTTTAATCTTTTGAGGAACAATTATTATTTTTAAAATTTTATTATTGATCAATGTACCACTGGGTGGTGCACTTAAATTAAAAATAGCTCTTAGCTCTACACTGCCAGTGAAAGCTTTTGGTGGGGACAAGGGCTCTTTCCAGATGTTCAGCCTTCAGGAGTGAATATTCCCCCAATATAACTTAGGAGAGTTGTATAAAATATGTGTTTCAAGAAGTCACATTTGTTAATTCTGGAGCATTGTATGCATAATCTTCACCCCAAAATATGAAAGCCACCACAAATTTAGGTAAATTAATATGCTTTGAATACTTAGTCTCAGCACTTAGAGAATATGCATTTACATCTGAGATCTAAAAGTACTGGGGAAAAATTTTACGAGAAGAATGTTGAGTTAAAAAACATATGTATTTATTATATTTACATGAAAATTATATTTACACAAAAACAACGACAAAGACACAAAGAATTCTCTAGAATCTCGTCAATACTGGGTCATTTATGGTAACTGAAAAGGAGTTATTCATATATTTTGCAATGTTTTAGTGTTTCTTTATAAAATAGTTTAAACTACTAATCCCAAAAAGAACAGGCAGTTTCATCAAAAAATAAATTAGAATAGCACTAAAACTAACCCCATCACCTGAACCCGTTCAGAAGGAAACATTAAGCTGAGCATCCAGAGTCTTTTACCATTCTAGGAAAAACAACATTGTCTAATAAAATTTTCAGGAATGGACCAGGAGGGTGAAGAACAGGAAAATGCCGAAATATATGAGACAGTTTTATAAACCACCTTGATGAGCCTGGAAATGTGATATTCAAGTAGATGCTGATTCCTGCTGTGTATCTGTTATGTTCACTCATGAAGAGTGTTTTGGTTGTTATTTATAATCAATATCAGGAGCTTAGGGGCCCAAAAAGGGCACCATTAACTGTCTCAGAAAAACAGAACTCTGAGAAGTAGACTTGTCTCATCACATAAAAATGCATCTTTGTGGTCTTTTTTCCCCAAATTCTGCGTCAGCACAGGAATCACCTATCATATTGGTCACACAGAGCTAGACTAAAAGGAGCTCTTTTCATATTATAATAACCTAGGACCATAAATATTATAACTCTGATAATGCTTAGATAATCAAAACAAAATATAACACGTAATACAACTATCAGAAACATCACTGAGAACCCCTTCTTCTTAGTTCCCAGGCCTCCATTAAATAATTTATCAGGCTAAATGGCAATTATCATGTCTGCTCCCTCTAAGTAGGAGACCTGGAGGACAATGACCATATTTCTCTCTGTATCCCTTGAGTGCAGCATGCTGCCTTTTCTACAGAAGTGTTCAATAAATAAGCAGCCTCCATGACGGAAGAAAATGTGGGACGGCAGAGAAGCAGGTTTAATTCCAGTTTTCCTTACATGGAGAAAGAGCTCCATGGGGCCTCAGCTTTTTTGGAGGAAGGATAAAATAGCGATTAATTTTAGACTTTGTTAAATTAAGTATGCATGTTGTAACTTCTAGTGTAACCATACACAAAATTAAGAAACAGTATCTAAAATCCAAACTAACAGATAGGGAAAATTGAAATAAGAAAAAAAAAAAAATCAAGAATCAAAAAGAAGGCTAGGAAAAAAGCAAAAAAGAAAAACTGAAACAGGTAGGTACATAAAATTCCAAATATCCCATAGATAACAATAAACGTGAATGGACTGCATGTTCCACGTTAAGCGACTGACAGATTAAAACAATTTTAACAATAAGCTATTTACAAGAGATGTAAACCAGAGAAAAGGACTGACAGAGATAAGCCAGGCAAATTCTAACCAAAAGAAAGCTGGTGCAACTATATTAACATCAGCAAAAACAGACTTTATCCTCAATAATGCTTTTAATCTTAAAGAAATCCCCTTCATAATGATAAAAGGTTCAAATTACAGGAAGTTCTATCAATTCTAAATTTGTGTCCCTGACACAACAGGGTATCAAAATGTATAAAGCAAAAAACAACTACAATTATAGGGAAAATCCATAATCAGAGAAGGAGATTTTAATATGTCCCTCAATAACTGATAGAAAACTGACTTCGGCCCCCTCTACCCCCACCCTCCCAATCAGAGGGATATAGGAGATTTGAACAACCTCATAAACTTGACCCAAAAGACCTATAGATACACTGTATAGAACATCAGAATACATTTTTTTCCCTCCAGTATCTACAGACACACAAAAAAATATTGATCCTAGGGTGAAGATGAACATAGCCTGGAACAGAGCTGCAGCTGATCCAGAGCCAACATGGAAGATGAGTGAGAACCACTTTGCTCTTATTAGCCACTGAGATTTGGTGGGTTACTACAATATAATCCAATGAAAGCTAACATATTGAGTTTATTAATAATTTTTCTTTGAAATTAACTACCTCTGCCAATGAGAGTAACATTCAAATCACATTTAGGAATTAAAACAAAAAATCACAATGTTTACTGCTCTCTTTCAAATTTACCAGCTGAAAATATTCTCTGAATTAATTGGGGATTTATTTTGGTGTACTCCCACTTTCCTGTGCAGAGTCAAGGCAGTTTTAATGTTCTGAAAACTGAGACAATGCCAAGAAATCAATCAAAACCTAGCTAAAAAAAAAGATGTTTACAGAAAATTTTCACATAAAAATTATTATTCATAAAACCAGCACAAAGAACAATCTTTCCAACTATAAATCTCAGTAAGCAATACTATCATGCTGAGGCTATTAATTTTAGGTTAAGAAAATAAATCATCTAATTATTTAAAAATATAAATGTTGCATACACTCACTATTTCCAAAAAGTGAAAGGTCGTGGGTACTCTCTAGGTAAGGAGATTCTTGAGCTCCCTCAGTGGGGAAAAGTGTTTCAAAATGCCTAGTTGAAGTTAAGACCTCAAGCTCTCAGGAAGGACAAATCTAGATCCAAGCTCTGGCTCTGCCATATACTTGAATATACAACATTTTCTTAATCTCCTTGAGCCTTATTTTAATCACATGTGAAGTGAGGACAAATGTGACTAAATGTGGTAACGCATGCAAATAGCTTACCATAAGGATGGAGTATAAAACAACACTTGTGTGTCAGCTAATACTATTATCAAAGGTAATAAACTAATACATCACAAAGTTCTTAAAATGGGGGACAGAAGTGAAAGTAGTCTCTCATCCAGCATTTCAGTCAAAAACACTTGAGTATAACCTTTTGAATCCCTGACCTTGAATTTCTACTAAAAACTTACCAAGTCACAGAACTCAAACACCAGAAGATAGGGAATTGCTTCCACACATTGTCCAACACACTGAAGAATATTTGGATGCTGAAGAATACTGGTAAAAATAAAAGTCATAGTATTGTTCATCTGGGAGCATGCTAGTAAGACTGTTCAAACAGTAATCCAAATTTTAACATTCATAATGATTTAAATATGATAAACTGAAAAGAGCACATTAAGATTATACTTAACAGATATCTTCTGAGTTATATAATGATTAAATAATGCAAAGCCTATCATGCTAACATTCTCATAAATTAAAACAGAACTCCTAACACAAGAATCTTTAACTTTAGTAACTTAAATTTATAGATATCATTTTGAAGCAGCATTTAAAAGAACGCAGACTATATAGTTACAAATTCAATAAGCACTTCAATCCATACATTAAATAACTCAGTTACTCCTCAGGCTATCTAGTTTATATACTGTTTCCATAAACTTCCACAGTACAGTCATCCCTCAGTATCCACAGCGGATTGCTTCCAGGACCCCCACTGATACCAAAATCCACAAATGCTCAAGTCATTTACATAAAATGGCATAGTTTTTGCATATAACCCACGCACATCCTCCCATGTACTTTAAATCATCTCTAGATTAGTTATAATACCTAATGCTATGTAAATAGTTGTTATACTGTATGGTTTAGGGAATAATGACAAGAAAAAAATGTCTGTACATGTTCAGTACAGATGCAACCATTGTATGCCTTCTGATCCCTGGTTGATTGAATCCAAGGATGTGGAACCCTCAGATATGGAGGTTGACTGTATATGTAAACTCTTTTTGGAAAATATTTTGTCCAAAATGAAGTTGGAAAAAAAAAAGAATATGCCAAAATAGTTTTTTAAAAAACTTTTTATTTTGAAGCAATTATGAATTAATGGT